>NC_134044.1:14493032-16893032 GCF_965140245.1 Athene noctua
ATATTTAAAGTGTTAAAATTAATTGCAGGAAACCTCACATCACAACATTTGGTTGTTTGTTCCCATCTAAGTAAAAACTCAGTTGCCCTGTGTAGCTGAGTTTCATGCTATTTTTACATTTCAGCTGCAATTCCTGCTAAAAAGAAAACCTAATCAAAGAGTATATATCCATGCCACACGGGTAACATCTTATCTCCCTTTTATTTTTGCAGATCAACTATTTATTACACAAGTATTTTTAGCAACTAAAACCTGGTTTGCAATGTGTTTCAGATGGGGTGTATTACAAAAAATTCACAGGAATTGTCAGATGATATTTTAGCTAAGAAATATTTGAGGGGGAGGAAAACCATTCCGTTCAGACCTTTAACAGATGTTCAGACACAGGGGTATGATCTTGTACCAGGGAAGTCAACTGGATGTTTGCCACTGCCTTTAGTAGAAACTGCTTTTGGAAAACCCGAAGTCATTAAAAAAAATAACTAATAAGCCCAAAATAAGCAGCACAGGAAGGAGTAAATGAAAGTGTTCTTACTGCTCTGGTTCATTTTGGTGATGATATGTTCACCAAGGTCGAAGTGGTAAGACATAGAGAGTTTACTAGCAGGAAAAAAAAAAAAAAAAAAAAAGAAAAAAATTGCAAGCCCTCAAGCACTACTACTGCATTTAGATATATCTAAATAGTCCAAGTTATAAGCTTCAAATTTGACTGTTAACTTTGCAGTATAGTGGGTCATTTTCTAGATCATACAGACGCAAGAACTTCAGCTTGTAGTTCATATGACCACAGCTACTTTTTATATATATAATTCTGCAGGTTGATGGCCCATCTTTCATTTTCCACCACCAGGTTTTGTTTTGTTTCTAGCACTTAATTTATAGATGTTGTCGTATTTTTCTCATTTGTAGAAAGATCGAGTATTTTATGTATCCAAATAATACCTTAGCAGAAACAAATGTTTTGTTCTAAGATTAGGAATTTCATCATACAAGAAAATTAATATAGTTGTCTACCTTTGCCAGTAAAAGCAAAAATGTAAGTCCGCTATACAGCCAGCATTACCCGTATTGATATTTACAGTAATAAAGCAGACAGCATGGCTCATCCACCAGACTGGGAAACAGACCAAATATCTAAATGCTGATGTCAGTAGAATCCCTGGGTTAAATATTGTAAATTTATTTCTATTATGTATTACAAAAGGCACCCTTCCTCATTAATTTTACTGAAGTCTCCAGATGGGAAACAAAATATTAATTTTGTTCAGCCTTAGGCATTGTTGACTGTTAAGGTACTCACTAAATCACTGATCTTATAAACATTAATATTAGATTTCTGCTATAAAAATTTAAGACCCATGGGTATAATATTCTGTTTGTCATAAGTATAATTAATTGTTTTCAGAAATGATTAATTTGTCAAAATGGCAAACATATATATTGGGCAAGCAAGACTCTTGCACAAGCTAACCTACCTTAAAGTCATGGTAATACTCATGGAATTATGCAAATTAATTGAGTCTTTCAATGTTGCATAAAATGCTACTACTAGTACAATGCATGGAACATTAGGCTGTTCATCCAACAAAAAAGTTGCATTTTAAAGGCAGGCATCTTTACAAGAAAGTCCTTATGGCAGAAGGTCCTTAGAAGTACAATCCATTTTTCTGCAAAGTGATAGACTTTCAACCGTTACACAGAAGTTGTATTTTTTTATTACAATTTTAAAAGCAACCCTCAAGAGAAGAAAAAACAGTAAAATTCTGCTGGCCCTGAGACAAAGGAACCTATGAGATTTGCACTCTGTACTGATGCTAGGGGGAAATGGTATATGTCCTAGTAATAAGAGTTTTACTAGTAAAACCTCATTTACAAGCCAGGAAACTCGTGATACACTACATTAAAATCTAAAAAGATTAACTTAATTATGCAAATTAAATTTACTGTTTATCTTATCTTCTAAATAGTAAAAGTCATTGTCAACACTGAAATAGCCGAATTATTCTAAATGCATTTCTTTCCTCTGAAGTGAACTACACGTATATTTGAAATTCCTATGTAGTTTAGTTATTATCCAGAAAGTCCATTCAAACATAGATCTGTGCTCCTCACTAGCCAAAATTTTTATTTTTATGCCTACTAGTAGTGTCTGGTTATCAATAAACTCAATACATCAACACAGTAAATAAAGATATTCATGTAAAATATAATCACCTTTAGTATCCATAGATTATTTTATCTGTGACTAAGTAATCCTAATAAAATGTTCCCCAACAAATCACTTGTAATTTCCTGGAGATTCACCCTGCTAACTCTACTTCTTCACTCCTAAAAACAGTAATTCTGAAATAAGAGATATTCAAAATATTCAAAGAGATATTTTGAGGATGAAGAAAAGCTTCTCTCATGGTTGAAAATCTCTCTCGTAAATCCCATGGAGCCCCACAGAGCTGATTCCGAGCTTCACCCATTTTATTCAAATGCCAACAACTGATTTTACTGGTTTTTCCCATTTTATTTTGTTGTAAACACTGTAAGAATTACAATGTGTACCAAAACACAGGTAGACTTTGAGTGCAACATCCATTCTGGCACACTACAGAATAATGTAGAGCCACTAGACAAATACACTAATGAATCAATTATTATGGTTTGAGAGCAAAAACTTCTGGCCTTGGACTAATAAACAAGTATTAAATTCAATCTCTCCAGTGTCAAGTCTTGCTATCAACATATATATCAAATACACAGTTATTGTGATGAATGTAACAGTCTTGTTTTCCACATCTAAACACATCTTAAATAGTTTTTAAACTTCTTACTGGACTTTGTACTTGAATATGTATTACTTCAAATGCAGACATTCTTTGCTACTTTTTACTGATATCCTGTAAATCGAGTATAAATACCTGACTTTCAGTGGTTTTATGCAACCTTATCCTAATTAATTTCATATTTGACATATTCAGTTAATAATTAATAGTCAGGAATATTATGCTCTGTTCCATAAATTCAGATAAAGTTTTTTCCTTTTTTTCAAAAAAAAAAAACAAAAAACAAAAAAAACCACCAACCCCAAACCAAACTCATTTAAAATATCTTTATAAAGTCTTAAAGAATAAAAAATTTAGAAATTCCCATCCAGAAGAAGAAGATCCAGCTCTTAAACCCACCACATAAGTAAATATCATATCAAGTTATAACAATGAGGACCATTGTGCTTTGAGTGTTTTCATGTCATGCCCACTACCTCTAGAAGCAGTTGCTGTACGTGGAGAGGACACTGAGAGTTTCCACTCCCAGCCCAGGTTTCAGCCTGAGCCATGTGGGAGTTCAGCAGGCCGTGATGCCAGAGGAGCTGTATGGACATTGCTGGAGCTATGGGGCTGGTGCTCCCAGAGGAGATAAAATGGGGCAGAAGGACTGAGGTCTTAGCTCGGGATGGGAGAACATGTAGTAGGAATACAGAGAGAAAGAAACAACACGGCCATCCCTGGCATACAGCTGGGAGCCGGTGATCAGTGGTAGTACCCAAGAAAAACCACTTGGGGACCTCTCCATTTAGACCACAATTTGGTGTTAAGAGTTTAACAGCACATGCCAGCAAAGAGGGCAGCAGGAATGTGAGGCAGCAGCCAGCTAACCCCATACCTGTAGCTGAGGGGTTCCTGCTATTTATTAAAAAAATAAAAGATGAAGTATGGCAGAACTAAGACATTGTAACCCAGAATCAATGATTGCTCAGCTGGTAATTGTCACTGCCCAACCCTGCAAAAGTTAGGGCAACCTTGTACCTTGCGATATAGCAAAAGGAACAAATTAAACCCTCAGTAACAGGGATTACCCTCTCCCAGTAAGCACCAGTGACACCATGCTGAGCTGTCCAGGCACACAGGTGCATTAGACCCTTCGGCTGCATTTCCTGCAGTGTCAATGCAGACACAGAGGACTGATGGAGTCTCTGTGACAGCCCAGCACCCCCCTGTGTATTTCCAAAGGCTGGCCACAAACAATCCCACAGTTCCACGAAAACTACAATTTGCATGTGCCGTGTCCTAACCATCTCTCTGGAAAAGAGCTGCACTTGGTCCAGCTGAGGGGGAATAGGATCAGCTGCTTCATTTGAGCTATCCATATAGGAAGGAGTGACTTGATAGCAAAAGTAATGTGGTACCTGTCATACTCTCTGATGCCCTGCTAATTGTGTAAATGACTTGTGAAACAGTTATTTACCAGATGACTATGGCACAATATCTCTCTGAGTAGTTTTCTATACGATTATTACAGCACATTTGCTAGGAGCTTCTTTCAGCTGTGATTTATTGCTCAGCTACAGAATATCCACAGTTAGATAGTAATCCTGCCCTGTTTCCATGCAAGGTCCCGAAGCCACAGAACAGTCTTGTTCCACTGCACAAGGGCAGCAATGGGATTTGAACAGGGTCACACATGGAGGGCAGACCCAGGTGCACTTTCAAACATTCCCCTCTGTTTGCATCCTGCACAGCAACAAATGAGAAACGTTGGGAGGAGAAGGCAAGAGGATGGTCATTGTGTTCATCTCCACTCATCTCGTTGTGGGGTAAGTCTACATCTTCTTTCCACCTGAGAGGTTTTCTTTCCCTTCCAGTGTCTTTCTATGTACCATTTAATTGGACTGGGTTCTAGACCTGCATCTTAAGGTCTGAGGCTTGCTCTCATTTACATGAAGGGAAGAAGGAATTGGGTCCCTAGGCAGTGTGTGTTTCTAATAAAATGTATATTATTATTTCCTTAATAGACCACAGTGTCTTAGAAGAGGTCCCATATCTGTATGCAAATTAAATATTTAGATACTCCATTTGAAATCTATTTTTTCAGTGACCCGTCATGTAACTATTGTGTGCATTTTGGCAGGCTACCATGTTGCACATGTGCAGCAAATATGGCTAGTAACAAATCATTGTGATGTCCCAAAAAGCATATGTTAAACCTGCCCCATAGTCAGCACTCAAAATACAATATTTTGCTCATTTTACATTTCTTTTTTCAGCCTGAATACAAAAAGCAATCAGATCTCATTGGGGAGTTAATCACTTGTGAACATAGAGCAATGAAATTATCTAACACAAAGGGCCCTTTTTTCAACCCTTAAAATCACTGGTGAGCCTTTACACATTTATTCACTGTTGAAAATGATTTTGTAATTATTTTGAAAGAGTCATTTTGGGAGGTATGTGAAATGACTTCAACAGAAATACTCATATGAGAAAGCACTCAATGTAAAGATGACGTAATTGGACTCACAGTGTTTTTCATATTCCATTTCTCTGAAGCCACTCACTACCAACTACTTAGTTGCTATTACTTTCAGGTTATATGCTACATTTCATAACAGACATTTTTCACAGCTAGATCTATAGGGTGAGATATTGCAAAAGACGAAAATACTCTATGTTCAGGAGCTTTTGCAGTAACAAAGACACACTGCAGCCAGAGTTTATGTCCTCACTTGTCTAAAATTAATTTAAAGCACAAATCATAAGTCTACATCTCAGTAATGGCTTGTGCCAATCAACCATTCTGGTTTATATCTGCAATTCATTTTTACAGGCTCTAAGAAATACAGACACACATATTTCAGGCACATATTTTTCTTACGTCCAGAAAGGGGGATGGGCACTTGTAAAATCAGCTTTTGTAAAAAGATATCCATAAACATGTATTCCAGAGATTAAATTTTCTTGTTACTACGGAGCTATAAATCATCTTCCTAAGTGATAGGGGTGTAAAATATTTGTTTAATAGTAGTATACATCTGTATACTAACATATATTGCAGGGTGACTGCAACCTGGAATTCATAGGATGTTAAAGAGTTTATAGGGTATCCTAATACTAATATAATTTATCAGCATTTGAAGACCTCAGTGTTCCATCGTTAATCTTTGCAGTTTTTGAATGATCAGCATGGCCAAGCATCAGAAAATAAAGATAATAAAGACAATGCAGGATTAGTGGTATGCTGCAGAAAGAGAACCTTTCTGGCGCCACATGCTGAGATGATGCTAACATTATGGTAGGAAAGCAGTCTCTTTGATTGCTCTAACACCACTATATTTCTGAAATGGTTGCTTTTGTTACCATCAAAATCAGAAGAGGCAACTTAAGACTTCGTTTGTTCTGTAACCTACAAAAAGGACTTCTCAACATCATAAATACTGCAAGTTTTTTATTATTATTCCAAAAGATTTTGCTTTCTACTGTGAACCTTATACAATTGGACCGCTTTCTCAGAGTTGTAGTTTGGACTTACATAATGCACTGATATAAGTATTTCTATACTACCAAATTACAAAGACTATATTAAAAAGGTATCATGCTCGTGTCACCACTTTATACCTTTTATGTCCTTTTAAAAGCTTGTTGGTTTTTTTTGTAATATTGATGCAAAATAATAATTGACATCAGATTAAAATGTTTACCTTGTTATAGATGGTTTACACTGAACTATTATGTTAAAAATGAAAATTGATTTTAAGAAAATGTTTTCTCTTCAATCTACCTACACTAAGGATCACTGCTCAAAGTTATCTAAACTATTCAAAAAAAACACTCACTGTTTGAACTTTAAACTTTCTTCTGTATTAAGTTTGAAAAAAAAATCCTCCACTAAATTAAATTGCTTTTATGGGGAAAATAAATAAATAAATAAATAAATAGATAGATAGATTAATAATAATAATACAAAACCAGGTCTTACAATAATATCCTGCATGGGACTATGTAGAGAATTAGACCAAATGATCAGATGATTTGAGTAAGGGAGACATTATCCTCCTATATTTAAAACACCAACATGCTCACCAAAAGTAAAAATTAAAGATCTAGAAACAGCCATTTTACTACATGAACAAAATTGTCTATATTTGAACAAAAAAACTTTTATCTGTTGGAAGCTGGAGTGTCAGTTGCATTCCTAGTTGTTTCTTGGGTCAGGAAGATTTTGAAAACACAGAATTCATTCCACAAGGCTTGTAATTTCTTTCATTTGGCCAAAATTTGAGTCTGCTGTCAGGATGAGCCAGACTCAGATGCTAAAGCAAACACTCTTTTCAAGCAGCCATCAACAAACTTCAAACACATATAAAATTAACAAAATATTACTTGGTTACACATTCTTGGCCTTTACTAGACATGTTAAGGAAAGAAAGGGTTTGTGATATTTTCCCTTCACCATCAGCAACAGCGTCATTATGGCTATTTTAAAAAGTTGCTGCGCTGCAGTTACTGTGGCACATGGGACTGAAATTTCCATTACAATGCACCAAGTCTGCCTCAGGTCCTGGAGACTGTGGGTATTATTTTTTTAAATGTTAATTTTTATTTTATTTTTACTTTATGTGTAGAAATCTGACAGCACTTAAATTTTAATCATTCAGGAGCTTAATCCAGGATTTCTTTCAAAGCTTAAAATTCCCTGTAAAGCCCAATTCCTTGATGTGCAAGAAATGCAGAATCAAACCCTAGGTAGCTGGATCCGAGCTTTGTTTTATCAGCCAAGAAACAAAGTTTTCCTGATTTAAAGTACCGCATATAACATTGCTAAGATAAGGATTCAGTCTCCTAAGCCAGGCCCTGATCCTTTAATGAGCTGTGGGTAGGCTCACACACATGCACACTGCTAGAATCACACTTGCAGTAAACTCCAGTATTGGCCAGGTTTCCCTATTTCCCCTAGACTTTAACGGGAGAGAAAATCCTTTATTCTGTCGTTTCATTATATTGTAAGACCCCCTAATAAGTATTTATTCCGCACCCTCTGAATTCAGCAGGAGAAGGACATTACGAGAAGCAAGCTCTTTTCATTTGATTGATATTATTAATTTAACAGTAAGGATAACTAAAGAGCACAGACTGCGAGATTTTTAAATTTGTTTTTATTTTCTAATGGAGACATTGTCATCATCATAACTTCAAAATGATTCATCATCAGATGATGATGTATTCACCTGAAAATGGACAACTTTATTCTACTGATCACCACTACAGCAATATTAAACAAATTCTCTAAACAATAAAATATTCTGGAATTATGCCTTCTCTATCCTTTTTGCAACATTCACCTGTCCTCACTAGGAGTTCTTTTCACCAAAACATTTTCTTTCACGTAAATATACTTTTTAAAAAGTATTTATTTCAAGAAAACATCATTTTGATGGAGAAATGTATCAGTGAATCTCTGTAATGTTATTTCAAAGACCCCCAGTTTACCTTAGAAATTAAAAAATAATTTCATGGTTTTATTAACAAAACTACTTTCAGTACTGTATTTTAGGAAATCTAAAATAACTGAGTTTCTTAGTTATATTTTTAATATGTTCTTTCTGTGATGCCAATGACACACTTCAAAAATAAATCACACTGAGATTTTTCCTGTAAAATATTTACATGAAAGATTAGAAATTTTAAAGCTTGCACAACCATTCTGCATTCATCGTACTGTAAAATAGTCATAAAATACAAAAATGCTAGAGATGTGACAAGATTTTTATTTAGAAAATTAAAAATACCTTTTATTTTCTGTAAATGCTATAAAACAGTGTAAAAATAATGCTAATAAATAAAATTATATTTGTGAAATCTTCTATAATTTAATATTTTCACAGTCCAACTCTACTTTTTTTCCTTAAAAAAATAGTGTTTATTATAGGAAATAAGATTCATTTAGTAGCACTGCACATAGTGAATATCACAAATTATTTTCTAGCAGATCATTTTATGGATCTCCCATTGTTCTGGAAATACAATGTGATGATCCTCACTACTTCATTTTATTAATTCGTCACTTTATGGAAACCCATTTGGCTACAAACAAAGCATCTACCCACTGTGGCGTGTTTGATTTAGACAACTTTCCTAATCTGATACATTGGAAAGCAAATACCCTTCACCTTTAGAACAGCTCATAAAGACATAGAAGTGAAATTTGTCCTTACTTTCAGTTTATGGAGGAACAAACCACACTTTCACATGGCCAATAGCCAGTGTGATTTCTGCACAGCTCAGGGCTCACCCCATGCATTTATGCACCAGCCAGTGTATGGGAGCAGTACTGACACCAGTACTAGCACCAGCCAGAGGACACCAAGACACAGCACCGGGGCGGATAACAAAGCTATGGAAGATCCCTCACAGGTCAGCCAGGACCATCATTGAAGTTTCAGTAATAACTGCTGAGAGAATGGTCCTCTCCTACAGAATAGAGAGATGCGTTTTGTCTCCAAACAGTGAGATAAAACCCTGTGTAAGTGGGATGGGGTCCTGAACCCAAGAACTTCCCCACCTGCACCCACACCAGACACATCCAGACAGAATCAAAACGTGTCTGATAGCCTACAGCAGCACCTGAGTTCACCACATTAGTCTCACTTTGGGAAGTGAAGGGGATAGCTGTGTTACATATGTAGTAATAATTGGCAAATACTGAGCTCTTGTAATGGCCTCTACAGGACTCATTGTTTTTGCTAACAGCCAGTATGCTTCACCACCCTATTTTCAAGATACTTCATTACCCCTGCTAGCTTCAAGTCTAGTGATTTTTAGGTATAGGTCATTAGCCTGACTGCTGCCCAGATCTACTAGTACAGATCTCTGGATGGATAAATATCACAGATTAATTTAGAGTGTCAGCTTGTGGAAGGAGGCAGCCCTTGCACAGTCCCACTGCATTTGATCTGGGGATGCATGGCTTATTAGCACTCTGGTTAATAAAGCTCATTGATACCTTTAAAGAGATCAAAACAAGACCTGTTTGGGGAGACCTGGGTAGAAGTTCTCACACACTTTATAAATGCAGGGCAGTATGCCGTGGGCAGGTTACACCATGTCCCCTTCAAGAAGTACAGTCCTGAGAGCCACATGAAACAGCTCATCAACACTTCCAGTTGAAATCAAACTCATGCTAATAGCAACTGCGTACACGTATCATCATCCTAACACACACAGGAATGACATACAGTGACAGTGCTAACGAACAAACAGCAAAGCCTCAGGTAGCTGGATTCTGACCCACTTACACTGATTTTTTCCCTGATTGATGCCAGAAAATTGCACACCAAGTTAGACGGACAAGAGGATCCTGGCAAGGCCGGACACCTGCACTGCAGTTTTTGGGCACATGCCCACAGCCCGCAGCAGGGTGCTAGGATGCAGCAAGGGCTGGGGAGAGCAGGGGGGAGCTGACCCTCTTAGCTTCCCTCACCCCGCTAATGAATGCGCAGGGTTAAAGGGTACCCTGATCCATGCTTCCTACTTCCATCACACTAGAGAGTGTGCCAAGCTAGATACTTATACCTACCACGTCTCAAGATATAAGAAAACACATCCTCTATTTTGTTCTGGTTTTACAGGAAAAGTGTGGGATTTAGAGCTAAAACAATATGACAAAAAAATATTCAGTATGAGCATCTGCACAGCACTGGGCACACTTAGCACCTTGTACAAGTAAGAACACAGCTTCATTAATTGCTCCTAAGTCATCCAGTTGCTGGGACGGACAACACGCAGCTCTCAAAAAATGCATATGGTATGAACTAGTGCTTGCGTGTATCTGAGTTAGTGCCTTATTGCACTGGCTTGGTGATCCAAATGATTGTGCCAAGACTCTTTGGAGCTTTTGTAAAGGGACCACACTCCTCCACCTAGAGAAGAGGCGCAGCGGCGGCAGCAGCAGCAGCCAGCTGGGCAGCCAGGCACTGGACGCCTGCCAGGGGTGGCTCGCCTCCAGCACTTCAGCCCCTGGAAGCTTTGTAGCAGGAAGTAGCTGACAGACCATCAGGGATAAAGCTTTTTGTCTGTGAGGTAACTGAAGCATAATTTGATGAAAGTTAACAACAACAACAAAAAAATTAATAAAAAGACTATCTTTTCTAAACTTCATGAGAAGAAAGCCACATGATAAATACCTCCTATGGCTTTTAAGTGAGAATGATAACACTCTGCAATATATGATATGTTGGTGACATGGCTGCTACATCCCATACCAGTTTTGATCTGGGGCTGTTCTGCCATTTCATTCCCACAGATAGCATGCTTTGCAATTTTCCCACATCCTGTACCAGGTACAAGAATATTTTCAAAATGTCCAAATCATTTCTACTTTTAACAGTACATTATTAAATTATTCAGTAGGTTGTCTTCTTTTCTTTCATCTTTGAGAGATTTCTAATTCAGGGACTGGGCTGCTACCAGCTATAAAAGTAAGAACAATGTGTTTTCATAGATGTGTCTGAGGGAAGAAGATGGTCTATGGATTTGGTAATGGAAAGAAAAACTAGTGATCCAGGGAAAACTCTTGACTTTCAGAAACTAAACCTTCAAAGATCTTAAGGCCAGAAAGGCCCATTATGATCTTTTAACCTGACTTCCTAAATAATACTGACATAATTTTTCATTTAGCAATTACTACACAAAGGCTGCAACACTAAGGGTACCAAAACCTACTCTTTATAAAGTCTTCAAGACTTGATGTAGAAATGCAAAGTGATAGAAAATTCACTGTAACTCTGAATACGCTGTTCAAGTGGTTGAATAGTTTCACTGTCAAACACATGCACCTGATTTCTAATCTTAAACTGTCCAGCTTCAGTGTCCAACCACTCCATCTTACAGAACATACTGTGCTTGTATGCCCTACCTGCTGCTCAGTTTAAGCATTGGTTGTAAACCCCTTACGGCTCTTTATGATGTGTCTGGCATAATGGGATCAACATGCTACTACTACTACCACCATCTACTACCACATTAATCTTCTTAACCAGAGCATCCCTTAGGAGCTCACATTCAGGTATTTATCAACCATAACCCTTAAATCCTTTCATAGTCATTGTTTTCAATTAAATTTTTCCTTCCAGTAAGTGCGACTTATGTGTTTGCAGATACCACTGCGGAGAAAAAAACCTCCTACCACAAATGTATTACAGACTAACTTGTCAGATTGCCACTGAGATCAAGTAGCACTTTCCCTTCTCAAATAGTAGAGGCACTGGGGCACCCTCTACTCTTCCACATGTAGGTCTGGATTTTTGCCTACTTTCACCTTGATCCAGACTCATATTTTGATGGGCTTAAAAGTGGATATACATATGTCTAACAAGATGTGAAATTAACCTTTCATATTTTCTGAAGCAGCAAAGGGAAAATCCAGTTCTTTTGCTATAAAGGCCTCTCCCATTCACATTCCTCACTGAACGTGCATGTACATGATTCCGTCCCCTAAAATATCATATAGAAAGGTCGAAAAGATTACCCCAGTGTTGCAATTGCCAGACCTTGAGATACTTTAGGTTTCCCAGTGCTTCAGACTCTTGAGAGTATTTAAGGACTAGTGAAGGGTAGATTGGAGGGTCGAAAAGTTTTCAACCCATTGAACCTATACCCATCTCTGCTGGAAGATATCAATGGCTTATATTTAAGAAACACCACTCAGTAGGCAAGCCAGAGAGGAAAGTACACATGAAGTTAGAACATCACCGTGCCCACCAGCATATAAGCAACATTGAGAGAGGACTCCAGAGACTGCATTGGTTTGAATTTTGCATAAGCTGTCCCTTGACTTGTGGTGATATTCCTCACAGCCAAGAGCTGCTGTGGTGGCACTTCCCACGCTCACTTATGGGCAGAAGAAAGCCTCAAAGTGCTGTGGGTGTTTTTGTAATTTACAAACACCCTACTGCTAGTATCTAAAGAAGCAAAACCACATATAATCAAAAATCCAGGAAAAACCTCACACACTTGCTGCAAAATATAATGCACTGAAAATCCATAGGTATTACTATGGTTACTAATCCATAGATAACTAATGTTTCCTGTCTTTTCTTACTTTGTGGGTTTCTCTGTTGTGCTTTATTCACGAGAAGAGTTCAATAACAAATTATCCTTAATTTACTGCTACTAACGATGTAGGCAATTTTTGGTCCCAAGGCTGCTGTCTTAACACAGGCAAAATACTCAGTGAGGCAGACAGAAGCTTTGCCTAAGTAAGGATGGCAGGATTAGGCCCGCCTTATTATACAGTTATTTATTACACAATGATAATTAACACGAGGTAGACAAGCTCATTTGTTTGGCAACAGCAACCCTGGTTGAAACATACCGTTAAAAAGTGCTGAGCATAAATAGTAGAAAAAAATGCTTACGCAACAATAAGAAAATGTATGATTGTGTGTTCTATCACATAGCTTAAAAACTGCAGGTTAAGCAAATTACCACTGGCACTGTGTATTCATAATTCTGCCGATCACCTAAATGAATGATCAGGTATGAACCTTTCAATTCTAGCTGCGCTTCTTTCTAAATACCTTACTATTTAGCAGCCTAAAGGGAACCAACACATCAGTAGTGCCTTCTATGCACTGTCGAGTCCCAGCTTGAGCACACCAAACTCTGAGGCCTTTTGAAATCTTTAAAGACAATCATACATAAGACAGTTTCTATGTTGCAGGGCTGGCTAGCGATACTGCAGCACAAAACAATATTTCAAGCTTTCTGATATACATGTGTCACCTCTATGTGACAAATAGCTTGTATTAATTA
This sequence comes from Athene noctua, assembly GCF_965140245.1. Taxonomy (NCBI): domain Eukaryota; kingdom Metazoa; phylum Chordata; class Aves; order Strigiformes; family Strigidae; genus Athene; species Athene noctua. The sequence continues at coordinate 14,506,607 of NC_134044.1, forward strand.
GGCACTAGACTTGGTGAGATTGCTGTTATTAACTGAGAGAAGATGGGTTGAATTTAATTGTGTGTGACATCAAAGTCAAGTGACTGATATTTCAAGCATCATTTAAAATGTTTGATATTGGAGTCATTGTATTCACATAAAGACTGTCTAAAAATATAAAGGAGAATGATGAGAGAGGAACTGAAATGCATTCATACAATCCATCTTATGAAGTGAATTTGATGTAATTTTGCTTGTATTTTTGACCCAGCATTGACAATATTTATTTATTTAGCTGTATAAAATTATTACTTTGAAGAACAGTTTATTTTTCTCAGTACTAATTTTGGAGACAGCTGGGATGGTTTGTATTGGTTCCAGCATCAATGTTCTCAGAAATGTGGACATAAGGGGTGGGGGGGGGGGAACATAAAAGATAAACTTGCACTGGGATTTGCTTTATAGCCATTAATGAACACTGTTTGGAAAATATTTACCTAAAAAAAGCAGACTCCACTATTATTTAGGCAAACTTCCATAACAGCTTGAAAAAAGAAAAGGGAAAAGAAAAGGAAGCTATATTTAAAAGTGCATATGAAAGAACATACTTAAGGACTAAGAGCTTGCTATTGTACTATGCACTGTACAAATGGTAACTATCTCACACTCATAGGATGTGAGGAATGTTGTTTTAGGGTCGAATGCTTCTCTCATTTACGATCCTGGCCAAAATCCCCTTCAGTCTGATGGGGCAGAATCATATCTGTGATGTAGCATGATAAAGTATATGGAGTTTTGCTAAAAAGTGGGTCAATAATTGCCCCAGAGGATACTTGTCTATAATGCTTCTGCATTGTACCATTTCCTTTCAGTTCTTTCTTTTAAAATAAATAAAATAAACCTCTTGCTTATTCCACACTTGCCATAAAGCATATAAAACAATCCAACTGAAATCAGCTTAATTAAACCGTAATGCATTGCAAGCAAACATGTATCCCCTAGGTATTGCCAAGCAGAGAAATCTGAAGTGCACGACAGCCAAAAGTAAGTATTAACATTTGCACAAATCAGAAGGACAGTCTTCCAGTTAGGACAACCTCCCCGCTGTGCCAGTGGTACCCTAGACCCACACACTGTGGGTCAAGGGGGGACAGTCAGGCTCTCTGGAGGTGCCTTTCCCCTTGCTGTAGCCCAAGAGCCATTGAGGAGCACAGAATATAAACCAAATATATATAAAAAACAAATTTTATATATGTGTGTATAGTGCATATATATATGTGGGTTTGCATGTATGTAAATATAAGTCTATGTATATTATTCTATATATATATCAGAATTAATACTCCCATAATCACAAACTCAACCAAGACTAGAAATCATATATGAAGGATATAACCTCATCAGCAGTGGGATTCAGTTCTCAGAAGGGCTTTGTACTCCCAGGGGCAGCATATTCTAGACGGACCTGGCAAACTGTCCAAATATGTGCTTAGTTGTAAGAACTAATTTTGATGAGGGAACTAATGTGCATCAAGTCAAAAGACACATAAATGTCTTAGCAGTTGTATAGGTAGAAATTGCAACAGCTGACAGAAGATTCATGGATAAACTCCAGTTCCTGTGAAATGGCAATTCTTCCCCATTTCTCCTGTTCTTCACAACAGTGGATGAAAATCCTCTCTGAAATTATACAAATTCTCATGTCTTCTGCGTGATTACAAAGGTGCAGCTTTCCCTTACTCTGCACAGGACTGGCATTAGCCTCAGGCTTTAACTAGCCTTCTGATAAGAAAAATTTTAATTATTTCATTGTAGAGCGAGTTATTCTAAAATAACTTAGTGTGTCGGACAGGATTCTATCTTTGGCAGTTGTATTATCAGTATAAGCATAATTGATAAATTTATATAACCAAGCAGAATTTTTCTATATATGAATTGTTCACAGAAGAAGCTCTAGATTTGCTGCAATTCATTTGTTACTAGGAGCTATTTAAAGAATCATTACAACAACCTCTCACTGCTCTGTCCTTCATCTGACAGATGATCACAGCTAACACTTAATATTTCAAAGAAATTCATACAGCATATTTCTATTTTTTTAATAAAACTAGTAGAACTCTCTGAATTAGGTTGCAGTACCATAGCTCCAAATGAAAAATGTACTCTTTACAAATATTTTCAAATGTGTTTAAAATTCACTGTTTCCACAACCATCCCTGCCAGAAAGCTCATCTGCCTAGAAGAATACTCAGGAAAAGCAAACATTAGAGTGTGAATATAATCAAAGCAAGTTTGCTTCAAAATGCAAACAGATATTTGAGGGATTTGTTTTGTCTCCTCTATCCAGTTTGCACTGAAACCTTCGCAGTTTAAAATTAAATAAAAAGTAAGAACTCTTCCATCTGCACTAGAAAATATTTTAAATCTAAGCTCATGCTTAAATTCTGTACCCACTGAAATCAGTCATTCTTTCTGAATAATGCTCAGCATGCTGGTTATGTGATAAAAATGAGAGAAGTGAGAACTGTCAAAGGAACAAGTTCAACCATTATGACCCTGTGCCCCAATACGTACATACATTTAAATACAGTTCAATGATGTTATTTGGTTCTGCAATTAAGAATTCTCATAATTCCTAAAAAAAAGGCACAGGTATCAATCTAATAATATTCTTCATCTGTCTTCAGAAAAATGGTGAAAACCTTAAGGCAAGGTTTTGAAAAGGGGTAGTGCTATTTCTTTGAAGTACAAAAACTGTTTATGTATCAAATTTGACTGTGACATAGAAGTTTCCTTTGTAGAACATAAGCCAAATTTATTTGGTCTTTAAACTTTGCTAGTATGTTGTTGGCTGGAATGTGACCTTTTTGGAACTGTTTTTCAAACATCATTCCAGTGGCTGAAATACCAGTAGCTGTGTTTTGTATGGCTTCCAGTCAGCTTGTCTACCTGTCTGCTGTGAAAGCATGAGCTTGCTGCGCTGCTGCTGCACAACAGTGCCCAAGGCATTATTTTTCTTTCCTGGTAAATGCATGTGACTTTCAATTTTTGCAACCATTTGTAGTCCACTGGCAAATTTATTGACCAGGAAAGTTCATGCCTCCTCCGTGCTGCCCAAATAGGCTCTGTTTTGTTTTGTTTTGTTTTTAGCTGGGCTTCTACCTGACCTCCAATGTTGTAGGAATCATTTTACATTGGCAATTAAATGCTGGAGTAGTTATTTGTAGCTTGCAATTGTCCCCATTTAGAAGACTAACTGCCCAATTGCACAGCTTCTAAATGGGTGCAATTGCAAGTTCAAACAGTTGGGCCCACTTGTAATTACGGGCACAAAATTGGGCTCACTTATGTCGAAGGTTGCTACTGGAAACATAGGCCACCAACTAAAAATAACGGTTCTTTGCCTCGTTGCTTCTCTGTATTGGTTCATTACAGCATGAGGAATGAAAGGAAAAGCCTCTTGGTGGGGTGATGGAAGAAATAAATACATTAAGACAATTTGAAACTATAAAGTGATCAACATGGCATCTAGGACAAATGATCATAACTGTCTCATGCCTTATCACCCATTTCACACACAGTTTTGAACAAGCTTTGTTCCCTTTCACAGCTTTTGTCTTAACACGGCAAGACAGTGGCAGTGGTCAGAGGACCCAATTCCAGGTACCAGATACACAAGTTGTGGGATGCCACTGGTCATTTTAAACCATCTGTTGCACATACAACTTTTTTCCTTCTCTCCACTAGAAAGAAGCTGATCAAGAAAACACCAGCTGGAGGTTTTTCCTCCTCTCAGATAGTCAGATGGTGGGTACAATGTTACTACTGTCAGGGAAATTGTGTCTAACTCCTCCTAATTGTAATCGGGATAAATTTCCCACTTTTCTCTCCACTGCAAAAGTAGTTTCAATGGTTGAAGGACATAATTCTACAGGTGAAGGCTCCACTTTGATGCCATCATAATCTCCTGCACATATATGAGGCTCTCCCCACAGTATATTCCAGGTGTGACAATGAGAGTACAGCCCTGTGGACATGTGCATGCAGGCACACACAAAAGCATGCTGTTTACCAGCTCTTCATTACCACTGCTTAACACCATGGCACAGCTAAGAAACAACTCCACTGCATCCATACGAATTGCTTCATTGCAGTCTACTCAAACCGGTGCGCCTAATCAGCCACCAAGCATGTCAAACCACTGCTGTTCAGCTCATCTGCTGATGACATGAGACACATCTGGGCAATGGAACAAAGGGAATATTCTAAACATGCTTATGCTAAGAGGAAAATTAATATTCATCCCCAAAAGGTGCAACTGCCAGCCCAGAACAGTAAATACAATTGACTACCCTACAGTACTAAAGTCTTGGGGACCAGATACTCCCAAATCCATTGAAATCAAATTACCTTTAGTGAGGATGTGACCACTGAGACAGATATTCAGGTAAAGCAGAAATATATTTAAATATAATTGCATTTTTTTCAGCATCACATGCACTGCAAAGCGCATCTATTTTGTGTAGATTCAACAAATGATATTTTAATGTACATACATAATTTATCGAGCAAGCAGTAGACTTGGCTGAATGAATGTCAGCCATTGAAGATCCAACATGGTGCATTTCCACACTTATTACTTAATACAATAACAAAGAAGGAAACATTTAACATATTTATGAAATTGAAATCTCTCTCAAGTTCCACGGTGTGGGACTATCACAAATGTTATCACATTGCCTCTCCTATATTCATGATAATAAGTTGAGCACTTGCTGTGTATTTTTCAATCTGAAGAAAGGTTTACTCACCACCTGTACTATTCTTGCAATGCTGTGAAATATAGCTGGAGAACAATATCTATTTTTACATCTTGCCCATAATTCCTGCTTATCTTACATACAGTGGATAAGATGAAGAGTCTTTCATACTTAGATATTCTAATGTATCCAACTAATTTCTGCATATCCTGCTTTAAAATAATAATTATTAGATGAAAAAAAAATCTAGTGGTTTCATCACCAAAAAAAGACAGGTTTAGGAATATGTCTGTGATAGAACAAAATTATTAGCCATCTGTTTAAAAAGAGCCATGGTACATTTTTCAGGCATCTTCAGACATGAAGGGAAGTTAGCAAGGGAATGGGAGTTCAGACTCCACGATCCTGTTCTTGGCCCTGCTATTCTGATGAGATATTTCACTGGATGCATTAATTAGCTTGAAAGGTTTCTTATTACTGTGGTTGCTCCCCATAAGCAAGTCCTTGATTTTAGACACCAAGAGCAGAATTCGTTTCATATCACCTTAATTGCCTCCAATTACCCACAGCCACCTAGAATTACCTAGTGACCAGAATTAGATGTGCTTATTTCTTTCCATCAGCCTTAAATGTGGTTAAGACGTAGTGATTTAAGTTCAGAGGTAGACATCTCTGTGGCCGCTCCGTAAAGTTAGACTTCAGAGATGAATCACATTCCCATTTCCAGTGCTGAGAGGCCTTTGCCTCCCATTGATTTCAGGAGGAGTTGCATGTGCTTAATGTCCAAACTATAGTAGCCACATTTTCAGGCCAGCTCTGCACTTAGTACCTCCCATCGCTCTCATTAGGCACCTGGAATCTGACCCATATCATGGAGCAATCACTGCCGCTGCAGTTCACGATGGCGGCACATCTACCCTGCTGAGATAAAGCACCTATTTGGACCATTTTGGCTCTGAAGATTCACTGGAGAGGAGAGCCCAAGTGTTTCTGGAGAGCAAGGAAGAAGAAAATTAGTCTTTCAACAGGCTATCATTAGGTTAGTAACATAATACGATAATTTTTTGTCTTTGACAACTGATTTGTGCAAGGTAGAGGCAGCATAGGCTATAGCAGGTTAATATGTACTATGTCCCCACAGGACTGCTGGAAGCAGAAGAGAAACAGGAGAAGCAGTGCCAGAGGGCACCTGGGGAAAAGGTGGTCCCTTCCTCCCGTGGGCTGGTGTGTGGAAAGCCCCTGGAAAATTATGAACCTGATTTGCTTTCTGTTTTCCTGATCGTTCAGTGATAATAAAAAAGAATAGCAAGAAAAAAAAAGCCTTTAAAGGACTGAGGCTTGGAGCTTTATTTCCATTTCCCAAGCTAGTGAAACCACCCACTAACTTATATAGCCCTTAGGCATCCTCTTCCCCAAATTCATCCTCACAGGACACCATTGCTTACAGTTTTTCTATTCTATATAGGTTCTTATACTGCCCTTGTCACCGTAGTAGCTGAGTGCCTTCCAGTAGTGCATTATGCGAAGTGACTAACATCTGTGACAACCAAAGCAGGAGGCAAAAACAGTTAAGGCCCCAGTAGCTTTCCCCCTACATAGCATATCACTTTCCAACACTAATAACTTTCTCTCTGTGAATAAACAGCTAAATTGTTGTGGTCACATTTGTAGCAGATCAGCAACATTTCAATCTCTATGATGCTGAATTTCTCACTTTAATAAGGTAATGGGGGGATTCTTCACCTTTATTTCACTCACTAAAATGTAAAAGAGTGGGAATTTTTGTTCAATGGTATTTATTTTAAGAATATCAGCCATGACCACAAAAACATGGTAGGCGAGGTAGCCTTGACTAGTGGCATAAACCACAGGCATCAGAAAAAATCTACGTAAAATATAACATTTAGCACTAGCTGCAGTGTTTGGGGAAATTTTTCAGTACCATACTCGGCTTCACAGCCTTGGGGTGGAGGTTAAAGGGGCACAGTGTTCCCCAGCAGTGACAACTGAATATCCCATTGCAAGAGAACTCGCATATGGGAACAATATGCCTGGAAATCTTTTAAATGTGTGCAATTGCTTTGCCAGAGCAATTGATATGTTGTGGAAGAAACATTGAAGGGCAGGTGGTTGCTGTGAGATGACCCCACACTTTGGACCAAGAGTGAGACATGAGGTCAAAGGTCAAGTGTGACTGTGTTAGAACCAAAAAATATGGTCACCTCACCACTGCTGCACAGAGTCATCACCACTGAATCACACAGGGGTTGCATGAGTTTGGCCGCTTTTCAGTGGCACAAGACAAAGCAATTGCATTTACTATTACATTTATGTTTGCCTTAAATGTGTTGTTAAGAAGTATTAGTCTATAAGCACATATAAAACAATATTCTTCATCAGTGTCTTAGACATGCTAGTTCACCAGGACAATGAGAAGGCCCTCATTTTTATCATGAAAGCAACTAGAAAATAATTTTAAATACATAAATAAATAAATAATTCTTTCAGCATTTGCATCTATTCTGGGCAGGTTTTTCCCAGAGACTATTCACCTGCTGCTTCAGAGAAGTTCTCCTTGACTCTGAGAAATCCTAATGGAAAGTTAAGAATTTGGTGATAGAGGGAGACAGCAGAGGAAGGCAGTTCTGCTTGGATTTTGTGGTTTCCCTATCATGTACCATGCATTATAGATTTAGAAACCACCTAGATATTAGCCGACCTAGATTAAAACATAACGCAGGGAATACTGTAGAGAAAACTGCAAAGGTTTTACTGATTTAAAAATTCCTTTATTTTCTAATCTCTTTTTTCTGCTGTCATTCCAAAGGATTCCAGAATATTTCAAAAATTTTACATACACATTCCAGGATGGATTGCAAAAGCTGATTAGGAGCATATGCAATAGCAACACAATACCACGATTAGGATGGGAAATAGAGAACACTAGACTTGATCTTGCCTCAAGCAAAATGTCCAATAGCAATGAACGCAACACAGAAAGAGGGACAGAGCACAGATGTTCAGACCAGAAGACAAGCCAAGAAAGGCTTAAAAGATCACCGGCTACAAGACATTTCATAGAAAGCACGCTGTCTTATTGCTCTGTGAGCATTATCACACAAGACAATGCAGACTCTAATTTAAACAGTCAGAGGGAAAGATCCTTAAACTGGATGCCAGTTGGCTACGACAACAAATATGTATTGCTGTTCTGACAACATTCACTGTGGTAAACTGTGCTGTGAAGTAATTATCCTAGAGGCTCTGGCACCCCAGAATAAATAACAAGTCAAAAAATCCATCAATACACTTCTAGGGTGACAAAGCCAGAAGGGGAGTGTAGGAAAACCGTAACAGCCTGGCCAAGGGGAGGTGGGGACCAAAGAGTGTCCTTCCTGTGGAGCCTGCCCCATCGCGGCTGGGCTCCAAGGGCACTGCTACAGCGCCTGGCCCGGTCTTCAGAGCTCTGCACACCACAACTGCAATGCCAATGAGTACCAGCCTATGAGTACCCGTCTGCGTTGCCTTGTTGGAACCATTGGCCATGTACATGAATATGCAGGACCAAAATATTTGTACTGATGTTGGGAAGTATTTGCAAACTGTCAAATTTGTCATTTCTGAAGTGAAAAAGATATTTACACCAGGCTTGCCTGATGCAGACACACTCATGGTTCAGGGAAGACTTTCTAATCTGAGCCATGCTATATTTGCTCCCAGCTGCTCCATGGTTAGTGGATGCAAAGCTAATAGAGGCTACAGGATCCCAACCTACAGTCCTGCTACTGGAAAGTCATGGGGTGTGGGGAGGAATGAGGAGGGAACTCAGTCTGATTGATATTACTTTTACTTCTAGTATAACACAAAGAAAGGGTAAAATGTGTAGTCACACGTGCAGATTATTTCTCTAATTGCTACCTCCATTACAGAGACAAAATAGGATAGAATAAATCCTCCATTACACAGGATAAAGTAATTGAGCAAGAATGCACCCATGACACAAAGTCGAGAGAAGTCACTGACTATATGACCCATACTTTAATGGGTGTAATACAAAGGTCAGGAGAATCAGGGGAAAATCTCCCATGATTTTTATGACTGTTACAATAACGTAAACTCAGTATAATCAAGTGGTTAGAGCAATGGCCATGAACCTAGGAAAACTGGTCTACCTCTCTGCAGCACATATGTTCAATCTCGTGTTTAATCCACTGCACAGTAATACTCATTATAATGAGATTTACATTTGCCCAGTGAGCACAGTGATGTTGCTGTTCTCACGCCAGTGTTTTAGCAGTCTTGTTGAAATTCAGCTTTCTGACACTTCTCACTATGGTGCAGTCCAGCAGGATATAGTCTCTCTTAAACTTTGGTGCGTGCAGCTCTATAGTGAATATTTAGGGGATGTTGCTAGACACGAGTGTATCTGTCAATCAACTGCTTGATAGTTTTGCTTGATGATTGTTCCAGAAATTGAACTTTCTTTGGGTAGCTCAAAGGCAGCAGTTTAAACCTATTATTTCACAGCAGCCACCCAATATCTACCTCTATTGTAAAGTTGATTCAGTGAATAAACATGTCACCCATCCCATGAAAACTTAATCCAAGTACATACCTTGGTGATAAGCACTATCTGAAAGAGAATCTCTTGCTGGTTCCTGCATCTGTCTATCATTAACAATGGTGTGTAATGTCCAAAGGCTGTTTAGATAAATGACTGCTAGATGTGGGTTATGTTTCATAATCATGCACTTCATTGAAAAATACTTTTCATTACCTTCATGCTTTTGCTTGCCCTATGGATTATGCCATGATATTAATCTGTAAGTGAAGATGGTTTGACACCAGCTGAATTGTAAATGTGGGTGCAAATACGATTTTATGTCATATTGTGTCAATCTTCCACTTTAGCAAGAGAAATCAATCCTTCTGTAAATAAGTCACTGTAACGTGTTGTGTAGAAGCTGTGACATATGGCCGTTATCAAGGCTGGCATATCAGCCTGTATGTGCCAGATGATGGTGTACTTCTCCCAGCTATGCTTTTCTTCTAGGATTTCTGGGTTAGGGAAGCAGACAGGATAAGCATTGAGCACAGAGGCAGCATACCTTTGAAGGCATGCAGGACAAGTCCCAGAGTTTATTTTATGTGCTTCAAATGTCATTTTAAACTGGTTTCTATCCCCATTCAGTGTCTCTGTAACACCTACATAATTCTCTCCTGCAGACCCTTACACCTTTTTGGTTAGCTGTGGGAACTGATCTTTCCCACCTGGACTGCAGCTATCATGCAGTGCCTGTCATTCTCATACAGATCAAAAAGGATTTTGCAGGCTGTTGTTCTTGATCCATGCCTTATATGTCAGTGTTAAACAAATGCTTCAACAGAGAGATGCTTACTTAAAAGACATCATCACCATCAAGCCAAAGGGTACTTGAGACAGTGCTTAGAAATGCCTCTGAGAGGGAGTCCCAGCCACCATGTCATCAGCTTCCTGCAGCACCTGACATTTTTACTGGAGATCGTCCATCCAAATAGTGACCTAATGCAACCCTGCATAACTCATGAGCCCACAAAATAGTAGTGTATGTGCAAATGTTTTTCCAAGGGAATTCAATGTGGTTAACAAATTCTGCACTCCAGGTACTCTTCATCCTACAGCTGCAACTGCTAGCACTTTTATAAATCTGTCTTAATTACCAGTGACCCTGTGCTCTTGAAATGCATCAGCAGTACAAGGGATGATTCAGGATGACAGGGTCACAAGCAGTGGGAAAGGGTGTCTGATCCATGCCCCACTTACATACATCTCTTGTTCATAGACTATCTGGCCTAGATTTTTAAAAAGCTTGATGTGAAGAACTCTGTTTTGGTAGAATTTAAGAGGACTTGCGTTCCAGCCCTCTTTCATTAAAGGTTTGGTAGGATTGGATCTGTGTAAGACATAAGCACTAGAACAGAATGTGTGAAATACTTTGTGGATGTGAAAGCTGATAGATTTGGATCTTCTGGAGAAGAAGAGTTGTCACCCCCAGCCTAAATTTAACTAATGCCTCTAATTTAACTTCTTACGTTTTATCTGAATTGTAAAAAGGTTTCTGATTTTATGTTAAAAGCTGATACAGACAGCTGAGGAGAACTGCAAAATTGCCACAACAAGAATCCAATGCCCAAATTTGTCATTGCTAAAAATCTCCCTGAGGAGGTCAACAAGCTCTAGAAAATTTCTCCCTAAGAATTTGTCCACAACAGCAATGCTTTTGGGGGAGTCAACAGTACAACTGCTTATAAAAATGTTTTTCTCTCCTCACCCAGTCTACCAGCAAGTAGGAGTTATTACATGTTCTTTTTATTGCAGTAAATCACTAGAAATTAGAAATCTCAATGAGAACATCTTTGGTCATAGGCCTGCCAAGCTGGTGAAGAGGGCTTTAAACTAGAGTTGCTGGGGGAGGGGAACCTCAATCCATCCCACTCCTACCAGCTCGATACCAGTGCCAGCAATAGATGCCCAGAGCCTGGGGAGGGATCACAGGTCAGCAGGAGAATCTCTGAAGAGCAGCACAAAGGAATTCCAGCCAGTAAGTCAGCTTCATCAAGAGCCCAACCTAAATGCTTCTATGCACAAGCATGTAGCATGGGGAATAAAAAAGAGGAGTTAGAGACATGCACACACCTGCAGGGCTACGATCTTATTGGCATCGTGGAGACATGGTGGGATGGCTCCTGTCACTGGAGTGTTGGAATGAAAGGATACAGGTTATTTAGGAAGGACAGGCAGGGGAGACAAGAAAAGGATGTTGCTCTCTATGTCAATGACCATCTGGAATGCATGGAGCTCTGCATGAAGAGGGATGAGGAGCCAATCGAGAGTTTTTGGGTCAGGATTAAAGGGAAGGCAGGGACAAGAGATGTTATGGTGGAGGTCTGCTACAGGTCACCCAACCAAGAATAATGAGTGGATGAGGCCCTCTGTAGACAGAGACGAGCAGCCTCACGTTCGCAAGCCCTGGTCCTCATGGGGATCTTCAACCACCCTGATATCTGTTGGAGGGATAAGCAATATAGAAGGTTCCTGGAGTATACTGATGATTAACTTCCTTCTCCAAGTGGCAGAGGAGCCAACAAGGAGAGGTGCTATGCTGGACCTTGTTCTCACCAACAAGGAGGGGCTGGTGGGAGTGTGAAGCTCAAGGGCAGCCTTTGGTGGCATTCAAGATCCTTAGAGCAGTGAGGAGGGTGCACAGCAAGCTTGCTGCCCTGGACTTGAGGAGAGCAGACTTTGGCTTCTTCAGGGATCTGCTTGGCAGAGTAGCATGGGATAAAGTCCTGGAGGAAAGAGGGGTCCAGGAAAGCTGGTCAATATTCAAGGATAATCTCCTCCAAGCTTAGGAGAGATGCATCCTGATAAAGAGGACGCCAGGTAAGACTGCCAGCAGGACTGCATGGATGAACAAAGAGCTCCTGGACAAGTTCAAGCACAAAAAGGAAACCTACAGAGGGTGGCATCAAGGACAGGTAGGTTGGGAGGAATACAGAGAAACTGTCAAAGTAGCTGGGGATCAGGTTAGGACAGCCAAAGCCCTGATGGAATTAATCTGGCCAGCGATGTCCAGGGCAAAAAGAAAGGCTTCTATAGGTACGTTGGTAATAAAAGGAAGACTAGAGGAAATGCAAGCTCTCTCCAGAAATAAATGGGAGACCTGGTTACCTGGGATATGGAGAAGGCTGAGGTACTCAATGACTTTTTTGACTCAGTCTTCACCAGCAAGTGCTCCAGCCACACCACCCAGAAGGCAAAGGCAGAGACTGGGAGAATGAGGAACTTCCCACTGTAGAAGATCAGGCTTGAGACCATCTAAGGAATCTGAAGATGCACAAGTCCATGGGACCTGAGGAGATGCATCCATGGCTCCTGAGGGAACTGGCAGATGAAGTGACTAAGCCACTATCCATCATATGCGAGAAATCTTGGCATTCTGGTGAAGTTGCTTCATATATCCTGATCTGTGGTTTTATTTAAAGCTATCTAGTGTCCATTCAAAGCACTGAGGGTTTTTGATGACATCATGAAGTACAATAATGACCTCAGAAACAAATGTTTGTGGTGATAATAACCCAGTCTTCTCCATGGCTTTCTGGTGATCTCTCATTTCTTCACCCAGTGTGACAATCTGGTTCCTTTTTACTTGTAGCCCCTCAATTGTAACTGGGTGTTATTTTGCCTGTAATAACTATGGCACTCTCTTCAGTATCTACCCTTATTGCTCCTGAGTAGCACAGCCTGACCTGTGTATAAAAAAATGCAGATAGATAAAATATAAGTGTTTATAAAGGAAAAAAACTGTTCTGTTAATAGACCAACTTGTTTCTTTTTATCGAAGTAATTCTCTAGACAATAGAAAAATGCAAAGGTCAGATCAATCAAAGCACTAGAAAAGTGCTTCTGATGCTAATATTAAATTAGTAACTCTTTTTCCTTCCAAATTAAAATAGAAATGGTGCATAACCAACACATTCTTTTCTCCTTGGGAAAGTCTGAAGACATACCAATGGAAGAGACACGGTGGCCAGAGTTTGAGACATCAAAGGACAGTCCTCAGATCCCTGCCATCTTTGCCACAGTCCCAAAGCGCCCACAAACAAAACAAGGAAAAAATAACAACAGAATCAGGCAAACTTTGTGTGTGTTCGTCTACAGCACACCAAATCTCATCAGTCCCATGTAACACTATCAAAACAATGAAAGGGGCCAGCTAAGATGATGTCTGCTAGAAAACCTTTCAGTTTGCAACACAGGCAACTGAAATGTGCTCATGCAACTCACCTGCCTGTCATTCACTTAAATCTACTTTGCAAAATACTACAGGAATGGGGACTTTCATAATCTTTGATTCTCTTCTAAAACCAGGCCCAGAGAGCTAACCAAACCAGCAAAGTTTTCTGCAACGTGAGATCAGACATGGGAGAAGTTCCACAACAGCTTTCACACACACATCTCACCCAGCTATAGGGGAGGCAAAGAGCAGAATTAAAGGGTAGCACCCGGTCCTGAACCCCCAGTAGGGCATGGGAATGAGATAAAAGGGACCCCATGCAGAGCACCCATCTGGTCCATTTTATTCCTGCATCCCTGAGCCACACAACAGACTTTATGTATTACCAATGGGGCATACCCCCTCCGCTTCCCTCCCCCCTCCTCCAGCTAAATAAATACGTTTACTCCCAAGCAGGAGCTACACAGACTGCAGCTGCCAGAGACCTGCAGGCTCCCCCTTTCCCCTCCGCAGCCCCCGGCGGCGCCGCCCGGCCCGGGCCCGGCTCACGGAGGGGGGCGGCCGCTGCCCCCCGCCACCTGCCGCCGCCAATGGGCGGCCGGTGCGCTCCCACGCGTGCCCTGCGCCGCCGCCCCGCCGCGGGGGGAGGATGTGGCTACTCCTGTCGGCCTGAGGTTTAATAACCTCCAAGGTCTCGGCCGCTCCCGAGCAGCCTCCCTCACGGGAGCGCACGGACACGGCGCAGAGCCGTCCCCCGAGAAAGAGATGCGTCACTGTCAAATGTTTAGCATTAGCATGTTGATCAAAAATGCATTTTGGGGTCTTCTGCTTCACTCCCCCCTCCAAAATCTGGTTCGATTTTCCAGCTCCCCCTCCCCTTGTCTCGCTTCTCACCCATTAAAAAGTATAAAAGCATTACTTTTCCAGCTCTGCTTTCTCCAGACAGATTTGGCTCCCTCCAAAGCCTCTGTGATTAAACACACAGTAAATGGTAGCCAGGCCAAAACTCTCCAAGCCTGCAACTTTTTTGATGCCAATAAATCCCACTGCACCTTTCTCTTCAGCTGCCCTCAATTTCCTTGACTCTTTTAAGGCTGTCATGTGCATCTGGACCTGGCTCCCTCTTCCACTGCAATATTTTCATTCTCTTTCAGATTTCTCTCGGAAAAACTTCAGACCATGAAATCTACATGTTTTCTGAAATATCTGAAGCAATTTAAAAATTTGGTTGCTTTTCCTTTTTTTTTTTTTTTTTTTTCTTTTTTTCCTGAAATTCCTCAACCTGGAAAAAATCAGCTTCAAAATGGCAAAAATATTGATGTCTAAGTTTTAATTTCTTGTCAAAAAAGGAAAAATTGATAATTAAGAATATTCTAGTATGTTTTCAATTAGGGGGGGAAAAGACGGTTTTGCTTGAGACGTACAGACCAATCTGAACCCAAAGTGCTGACTGTTGTCATTACCAGTCTGCAATGTAAAAATGAAAAAAACTTATCTGCTGATACAGAAACAGCAGATCTCCAGTCTGTGTAAGGTAATAACAGCTTTTTGGTATCTTTTTGTTCCAGCAGAAGATCTCTTCCACAATGTGTCCAGTACATCTGTGTTTTCTTTCATTCGAGCCAGAAGCACCATGGGGCAGACGCAGTCTTTCTTGATATATTTTTCTGAGCAAGCAAGTATTTAATTTTGTTCTGTGATGCAGAATACAAAGTAGTGTGATATGGCAGATTCTGGTCATTTATCACAGAGGAATTTGGAGGTAGTAAATAATAAAATTTTATTAAATGGAGACAACCAGGGTGAGTATAAATGTGTGGTTATAAACCTTTCTTTTTTTCTTGCTCACCAGATCATTACTCTACACAGCCGTTAGGAAAATAAAAGCTTTTGAAATAAACAAAGTGCTGCTGTCAAAAGCAGAATAGTCTAAAGTGCAGAAATTAGAAGAGTAAATGGAACTGGAATTACCATGGGGATAGGAGATAAAATGTGTATGTAGCAGAATTTGGGGTCTAGCCAGGCATGTATTTTGCAGCAGCTATGTCAGAGACTGATTGCTGCCCATTGCTCTTTGCTGCCCCTACTGATCTGCTGGCTGAGTGGGTTATGCGAGCATTCCCCGACTTATTTCAGTCCAAAGAGGCCAGGTTAGTTTAGATAAACAGTAAGTCTTTGCTAATCTAGTGCATTTTGAAAAAAATAGGTTAGAGGAAGCTTGTATGAGCAGTGCTACTAGCAGAATCGAAGGGATTTGGGATTCCTGATAACCACCCAGAGACAGGCTGCGGTTACTAATATCTTCCACCAGCACAGCTGAAGCTAGAAGAGCACATCTGTTCACCTCCTGAAGAGGACTAGATTTCTGGTCTGCTAATCCCATTTTCCACTACATATTCAGTCAAAATAGCCCCTAAATGGCTGGGGATCCCTCTGTGCTCAGGGTTCCCTCAGTAGCATTAATTTGGCAAAAGTAGCCAAAGAGAAAAGTGAATGTCAGTGTTTGGAGCCTGATCAAAATAGGGTGTATAAACAGCATAGCAGTACATAGCTCTGCTTTATCTCATCCTTTGCTGCTCTTAATACTCTGAGTTCTTAAATCAGGCAGCTCCATGCAGCTTTAATTTAGTCAAGGGCCAAGCAGCTATGAATTAAGGAGCCATAGGGCTAGAGCTTCCAGCAATCTGTTCTCTCCCAAATGTCCAATTAGAAGAGATAACACATTCAGAGATAAATTCCTGGCAAGAGCTGAGGATGAGATTTTGCTTGAATCAACAATGTGGTCAACACGTTGAGAATTATATATGAAAATAATGTAAGACAAAGATCTGAAATGTTTAAACAAGAGATCAGTTATGGGGCTCTCAGAGGTGGTAAAGGTAAATTATTAAAGAATTTATAATTACATTCATGCCTAATTATTAATAAACAACGATGGCTAACAGATGCTGCAGCAGATTTACATTTCCTAAGGAAACAAGAAGAATTATAGAAGAAAATCAGGATCAGCAAAATGATTAAATCAGGAAGCTGGAATGTCTGTAGATGATGTAGATGACAAAAAAGCTTTTGTCAGACTATTTAGCAGGAAGCAGTTTAAAAAAAAAAAATAAAAGGAAAGAGATTCCTTTTCAAACCTTAGAGGCACTAACAGATTGAAGAAAGCTGACACACCTATTGTGAGAACAGAAATAACAGACGTTTCAAGCTGAAGACCAGGATCAAATTCAGACCAATGTGTTCATTTCTTACTGATGTCATTCAAGTGACTTCACCAGTATAAAATAAGTTGAACATGAGAACAAATTCATGTCTTGTTATCTTTACCCTATGAGTAATCCAGGTCAATATAGTGGAAACTTTATCAGAATAATCTAAAATGTATTACTTAGAAAAATTAACACCAAACCACAGAATAAAAGTCATGGCAAGTGGACTTGGCAGAAGACTTGGAAGGAGTAACAGTAGGTCAACAGAAGCAATTTTTGCACCAGCTGATTTAAGATCTGGGGAAATACCAGTACAATATTCAACACTAGACTGTATGATTAGCAAACAGTGTGACAAAGTACTGAAGGGATAAAGAATTGGCTTTGATTGTTAAGACAAGAGACATTTGAAAATTGAGGGAATAACCATGAAGATCTGGTTTTGGAATAATATTTCTTGTTATTTATGACTAGAAAAAAATCATCACTGAAGAAATTACTAAAATTTTCACAGAAGCAGATAAAGATGTAAAGCAATAGCAGAAACTTGTGTAAAACTGAAAATAAAACCTAGTAATTAATTGCTGGAAAACAGAATGTTGTGACAACATTAAACACTTCTTTAACATGAATTTTGAAACTACCAAACATGAAAAGGAAAGAAGTGGGATACAGCTGACATTTTCTACATCATTTCTTCAAGATCAGGATTCTTTTCCAACAAAGAAAATCACTAAAAGACTTTTAAGCACAGCCAGTGTAGCCTGACAAAAATGGAACATTAATGACACCATGCAGCATTCAAGAAGGCATACTCAGCATTTGTACCTGCCCTTACTTAAACAGATGTGTTACAAGGCTACATTTACATGAAGACCATTTGGCATCGCAATTTCATCAGCAAAAGCACTGAAGTCACTTTCTGGTTCATCAGCACAGCAGCACAGACTGACCAGAGTAGAAACAATGAAAGGCACTGGGTATTGTCAGGTTTTAAACATGGTGCCATCACCATCAGATGGCATTAGGTCCTTCACAGACTCCGAGTACAATGTAATGACTTTTCACAAGACCACTGCCACACCACATTTACAACATATCTCAGAAGACTGAAGGTAATTTGTATTCAGTTTTCATCATATTTAAATACCAGCATTTACCAGATACTGTGTTCTACTCAAAGCTTCACAAAATTTCCTGCTAGGGTATTTTCCCCTTTTAAGTGAGAAAACTGTAGTAGGCTTACGGTCAGTGAAGACCAGTATTTTGACTCCTTATGTACTGAATACTTGTAGAAAAGATTTTCCTCTCAGTATAGAAAGAAGCATCTATATATTTAGCACTGACGAAAACTGTTACTCTCAACAGGAACAATTTGTATTAAGTCACTGAATACTTTCCATCCCCTAGCACCCATTCAGACCACCTCTTCTGCCGTTACATGCCAATTACTTCTGTCCAGTCACAAGATAAAAAACATTCAGTCTCCCATTTGCAAATCTCAAGTCTCACTGCTTCGCTTACACCAAAAAAATATCCTGCCCACTGTTTCTTCCCCATCACTTTGGCAACCACCACGATTACGTGCATGGAAAAACATTATTAGGAAATTCTAACTGATTTTAATGTGTTCACTGTAAATGTTTCTCCCTGGTGGAAAAAAAAACTCTAATCATACTGTCTCATTGCTCATTCTTTACTCTTCTTCCTGTTGTCTCTATTACTCTCTCCTTCTGTTCATTCTTCTTTCCATCCTGCTTCCCCAAATATACTACCCTGCTATTCTCTTTACTCTGTCTTGCGCTGCAGGGAAGCTCATTGCTCTCTCCTCTCTATCTCTTGATGATGTCACTTCTCCTCTAATAGAATCTGCAGTAAAATCCATCTCCACCTCCTTGCTTCCTACAAACCATATGCGAAAGTAGTAGCAGAAATTGGAAGATATGGCAAACAACCCCTGCAGTGATCAGGTCTCTGCACATGGTAGGCAAGCACTCTGATGAAAGAACGTAGGCTGAAAATCCTTTTGTACTGATAGATCCTGTTTCTAGCAATAAAGCAGAAATTTTCTGTAGATTGAAATATTGGATGTTTTATCACCAGCTTGGTGGTGCCTAGAGGCTTCACACAAAAGTGAGATCTCAAAACTGTTCTGGGTGCTCCACAAACACAGTAAAGCTAGTCTCTCTCCAGACACCCCACAGTCTAAACAGATCAAATATGCAAAGAGTGGGACAACAGAAATATTGAAAGGTCAAAAGATTTGCCTGAGGAAACAGAGTAGATCTTGTCTGTGATTACTTATTGATGGCTTGTGTATTTATTTTCATTATTATCCCATGGTCAAGTACTAATGGGGGAAAAAAATCCTTGTGCATGCTTTCAGACCATTGTCTGGAACATCTTACACTGTTTTGCATATTTAATTGGTTAATACTGGTAAACTCATAGTTAAATTAGAAGAATCAATTCTATTTTGACACTAGCTGGTATCATACTCTGTCTAAATCACTCTGTCTCATTGCTAACAAACTCACAGCAAAAGGGATAAATTTTGAATTTTTTTAGGTTTTTTTCTTTGAAGGAAATCACCAAAACAAGTTCTGTGCTTTTGGTGCGGATTCTCACCTTTGACACACTGTGAAGGGTGCTGTCTCTCCTTACCTTTCTGTCCAGGTGTGGATTAGCACAGGGGGAAAATAAAAGGTGGCTTTTTTTCCCAGAAATCCTATAGGTAATGCAAGGATCAGAGATAACAGTTCACCAGTTCTCAGAAGCAGAGAATATCCTCACAAGGTTTGTGATTTAAAAACACTTTAATGGAAAAAAATCCAAACAAGAAAAAATGCTTTTAGAATGTCTTAAGGATTTTCATTACAAAATAAAAGAGATATTTAGAAATTAGAAATGTCTGATAATACCAAAGAAATGTATTTGATAGCTAGTTACCAATGCAGTTGTAAATTAGTGATGTCAGCAACTATGAAAATGCCTTTTTTTTCCACTACACTTCTAGAGTCTAAAGAATTAGTATGGGATTGTTTAGGCTTGTCACTTTGTGTGCCATTTTAAACAATAGGCAATGTCAATAAGTAATGATGTCATTTAGTCTAAAGATGCTCTTGCTTTGTTTTCACTATGAGCTGGAAAGCTTGAAACAAATTGACTGGTCTCTAATCAGTTATAAAGTATTGAGAAATGTTAACATTTCTATTGTTCTAAAAGCAGAGGATGTTTTGGGGGAAAATCCTAACTCAGAAACAAGTTATTTGTCAAGAACTGAAGGCTTTCCACACACTTCTTTTGTATGAGAAACTGATGATACTTGGGTGCAAACAAGGGACAAGTTCAAGTAGCTGAAGAAATTTAACCTGTAATTTCGGTATTTGTAATTGGCAGAGTATAACACCAGCCCTTTCTTTTCAGAAACCACAAGTTCATTTCTCAGGCATGGAGAAACATGCTGAAAGTCAGCTGCTGTGTAGTTATAACACAGATGTATACTTCCAAAGGGATTTGGGAGCTCCAGTTGCAGGTACTCAAATACTTATCGAAAGTCACGAAAATGCCAAAATACTCACTGCTACAAGCTGAAAATAGGAGTTGTGTCTTGTCTGCTTGGATTGTTGTAAACCCCACCAGGCACCTTTCTGTATCTAGGTGTCTCCAACCACCCGATCTAACTGAAGAGAAACAATATCCAAGTAAAGCTGCTTTTACAACCATGCAAAGTGCCTGACATTTGTGTCTGACTGTTCCTTTTCCACCTACTCAGCTTCCCTTGGCTTCTACATTCCAGATAAAATATAACACACAAATTCCACCAGAGTCCATTCTGAGACCACCATTTGACAGAATTTGTGCAGGATCCATTTCCTAGATTACTTCCTGAGACACACATATTAGCATAGACATAAATTTCTCAAGAACTGGAAACAAACATAACCAATAGTGACTAGGTTATAGAATTAAATTAATCTTTACTAGTAAAATGGGGGGAAAATATGCATGGCTAATATTGTAATTTTTAAGTTTTAAGAAAAAAAGGATTTTTTTTTTCCCTGACTAGCTGTAAGATACAAGGGAAAATTTATCTTGTGTATTATCTAATAGGCCTTCCAGAACTAAAGACCACAGGAGGTAAGGCTAACAAAATTAATATGCAAAGAAGTTCAGCACTAGGGACCCATAATTTTCTTGCAAATGGTTTCACTTTAAGGATGAAACAACACAAGACAATACCAATTTCTTTCTTTTTTTGCAAATAGATGATGCTTTAAAAAAATTAACACATGACAGCAGGTGGGAAGTGAAACTAGAGAAGTGGATATTCAAAGTAGAGAGTGGCTACAAATTTGATTTGGTTAACATTTTACTAACTGATTTGAATTCACTGATATGTTAAAACAATGTCAGGAGATATATTTAATTAAGACAAGATTGGTTGTCATTCAGACATGAAGTAA
This sequence comes from Athene noctua, assembly GCF_965140245.1. Lineage (NCBI taxonomy): Eukaryota > Metazoa > Chordata > Aves > Strigiformes > Strigidae > Athene > Athene noctua. Next base: position 14,527,798 of record NC_134044.1, read on the forward strand.
ACATTTAGCACACCTAGTGAATTATTAAAGTGAATAAAAAATAATCTGACCTTCAGAAAGCAGAACCATAAATAACAAGGACTTAGGAAATTCTACTTGGCCATGTTTGAAAATTGTATTCATTTTTTGCTTGCATTAAATAATAACTGTAAAAGTAATCATTACCAAATGCATTATTAATTAGAGGTTTTTAATGGCAAAGGCATGCTTTTATTGCAGTAATAGATTTGTATCACGTTTGTATATGCAAGACTATTATGAAACATGATAAGAGAATGCTTGCTTCTGTGTATGGAATTAGCATGGGCATTTAAGGTTCTGTTCTTTATATCTGCTTTGTAAGATGTCAGCAGTAACTAGGTATTGTTTCTTGTCGTAAAGAGCTCATTGTGATTATATTTCAAAAATATATGCCTGCACCCCAGGAAATGGTTCAATGTAATAGTATTCCCATCAATTCAAAATAGGTGAGTGTCAGACAAGCTTCAAAGGTAACAAATCAGCTCAGCATAATTCAGAATTTTAAAATCAAGACTTTGAAAAAGGAGAAAGGTTACATATCTTGGCCTAAGCATCTCATAATTTGATGTTTATATATGTCAGATGTAGTACACCATAGCAATAAAACATACTGACAAAATGAATCCTTACTTAGAACTGGGTGATATTCCAGCAACAAACATCTTGTTTTAACAAGAACATTGTAACAGATACTGCAGGACATTAATTTGAAATACTTTTTTCTGTATTTTTATCATCCTTTCACATAAGAAAACCTTAGCCTTTAGAAGTTCAGTTCACCTTTGAAAGATATCAGGAAGTTAACTCCTGGTAAGGACTGCAGAATTTTTTTGCCTTTAGCCTTTGCAAACTGAAAATAATGTGTTCTCTACCTATCACAGAAAAATTCTGTAAATACTGTGTTCACTACTGTGAATAACAATTCAACCTGTAATTAAGTAGTTGCAATTATGTGACAACATATGACTATCGGGATTCTTCATATTTGTAAATGTGTACATGTTCCATATTTGTAAATGTGTACATGTTCATAGAATTGGGATCAAAGATTGTTTTAAATATGGTTTCCTTAGAATAAAATAAAAAACAAAGGGACTGGGAAGAGGCAGAATGTAGGGACTTTTCCCTGAAAATCACCAACATCAAAATCTAAACCAATCCCATACAAAGCTTTAGTTCACGCATACAATATTTTGTATTTCTGCAAAATTCTGCAAGATTTAAGAAGAACCTGACATGTTTTTGCTAAAATCAGTAGGAAAGTGATTGAAGTAAAATACACTTCTGTATAAGGATATGAAAGACACACAATTTTATAAGAGAAAAATTAGATGAGTAGATCCCTGTCATTCAAAACCATACACAAAGAAATCCCTGCATCCATCCATCCATCCATCCATCCATCCATCCATCCATCCACATAAACTTTCATCAGTCTTACTGAGGAAGTACCATTCAGTAAGAAATCTGATCAGATCTAGACCTTTTCATTTATAAACCAGTTATTATACTGTCTTTAAGTAAAACAAGTTCTGAAATCAGTGTATAGGTAATGCTCCTTGAACAAGAAGCCCCACTCAAGTGAAGGAAACCTCTTACTGGGGAAGTTAATGTGTCTAAGGGTTTCCAGGACTGTACTGTCATTTGATGTGTCCTGTAAGTTCTCTTTCTCACCCTCCCTAAACTTTGTTTTCATAATTTTTGTTATTTTCAAAAAATAATTCAGCTATTTAAATCTGAAAAGATATATAAACAGAATTTTCTTTGGTGATTATCCATTCTTAGGGAGGGTTATGTTTAATTCAGATGCCTAATTTAGGGCTTTGATCCTCGGGCCATAATAACAATAGCAACAAAAATAAAATGCATTATTTATAAATTTATAGTATTGTAAATTCAAATACTTCTAAAAGGCTAAAAATCAAGCTCCATTTGTTCAATATAAAAAGGCTGTGAAATGTAATCTCTCTGGGTTGATTGATGTATTACATAATGTCTTTTTTTTTTTCTTTCTCTGTACAAACATGTTAAACATGCTTGATAGTTTTCTGAGTACAAATCATTTCTTCCATTTCCCTTTGCACTCGATCTATTATCTTTTACAGTATTTAATAAATTAGTGTAGGCAATAAAAAATTGAATTACTTTATCCATAATCAAATTAATTATATATCAACATTTTCCAAGGCCATAAAATATGAATATGTAATAATAGCAAAGTTTGCATTATGCTGTAATAGTTGAAGAATCTTCCTCTTTAAGGGACTCTGAAGGGATAATGGAGACTGCCAAAATTAAATACAATATTGCATTTATTCCTTTTTTATTAGGCTTCTTTAATTTCTATAAATTGTATACTTGTAATCAGAAACTGGGATGAAGTTGGGTGGTTAGAGGAGTTTTGGTTAGGCAAATAAAATTATCTTCCTTGCCAAACAGTTCTTGTAACATGAAGAAAACATGAACTTGCTAAAACTTGCAAACTTGGGTTATTTCATTTAAAGGGCTATTTATCACTCACATAAACAAAATCAGACGTTTTCAGGTGTTTCTGTGACCCCTGAGTGCAGACCAGCAACATGCTTCAGCTCACAACAGCTGCGTGCAACACTCCCCCAGTGGAACTCTCTCTGTCCCAGCATAACAGGAACAACCAAAATTTCTTTTGCTCAATAACAGCAGAGATTATTGGCTTGATTATACAGTGTGCTGGTCACCTCTGACACCTAATTCATACTTTTCCTGCAGAAGCAAGCTGCTGAGTATACAAGGAAAGGGTCACTGTCTTCCAGGGGTCTCACAGCACCTCCTAAAAGCTGGATGCCCATGACCAGGCAGCGTATTTACACCAGCTCTTCCTTCACAGACAGCTCCCGTGCCACCAGCTTTCCAGGAAGGGTAGGGGCAAGAAGAATCTTGCAGTTTTCCCCAGAATCTGGAGACGTTTGTAGTTAACATCCCAGCTCCCCACTGAACCTGCAGTGGCAGGCTGGGCATCCTTGCCCTCTCCTCACCTGGTTAAAATCTACCACCTCAAGGATCAGCCCCTGGGAAAAGTCTGGCGAGAGCAAATCCTGTGTTTTTTCATGCTCCCCTGCAAGAAATTATGCTCGAAATAAATCACAGGCCTAAGCCTTAGGACAATATAGTAAAACCCCTAAAGCCCTGGTCACCTTAGTTTACTGCCAAATGCTAGCTAGAGCCTAGTCCTAAGAGCCAAGGGAATAATTGCACTTGCTTGTCCTCTGACTCCACCAGCAGTGTGACAGTGCCAAGCGGCTTGCTGTAAAATTAGAGTGGAAGTAGATGGGAAAACTTTTCAGTCACAGCAAGACCAGTCTGGACTTCCTGACAAGAAGCCTGCCACCACAGAGCAGCAAGTGAGCGAGCAGAGATGCTGCAGCAGCAATGCTCCTTCCTTCCAGCGCTTCCCAATGCTCACGCTGCAACCAGGCAGTCCTGGTGGCATCATTCTTGCCAAAACAGTTCTGCTATTGAAGTGGTTTGCCTTTTGAGAGAGGAAAAAGATACCTCTCCCTTCCTGTTTTAAATACAGTCAGGCATGTCCCATCTTGATATAAAAGCTAGGATGCTCTAATGTGGAACATGTAAATATATAATGTTAAATGACAACTGCATACTCATTTGGTTCTTGTTCAGAGTTCTCATCTAGGGCAAATGTTTGATATTCTGCCCTGCTTCTTAATGGTCTTTGTTCTTTAAGTGTTCTTGAAATTGGAAAACCATTTCTATTCTTATACTTCCCATAAATGATTTTACAAGATTTTTTACGTCACTGTTCAGAAATATCAAAGCATTAAATCATGCATTATGTTTACCTAGGGTCCTAGTGGAAACAAGCAATTCTCTAGCCTCCAAGTTGTGGAAACAGACGCATAGGAGCCAAAAATCAACTAAGAAAAACTACACATTTAAGATGCAAAATGAGACTTATGTCAAATTGGATTTCATGGAATATAAAATTTTTTGTTTTCTTTTTGAGAAAGCAAACTCATATTTATGTGTGCTCTCCAATATGTGTGGAATACAGAGTTTCAAATTTATTTTGACATGTAACAAATATGGTGTGTATCTCCTAAATTCACAACAATCTTGGGCTAAATCAGCTTTACAATTATTATAGTGCAATTTTCCCTATCAAGAAATGCTGTGGACTTAGTGTTTACCTTTCTGTTGACTTTATTTGCCAGATTATATACCAAATGGTCCCATGGGCTTGCTGAATATATGGGTGCTAACAATGAAAAATGTGCATAGTTTTAATACCAACTTTGTAAATTGCCTTAATAATAGCCTGTATAATGTAATAGTATTTTCAACCAGTACTTTTAATTTCTAGCTCATAAAACCTTTTCATTGAACCCCAAGGGTGTAGCTATAAAAGTAAGATTTAATTTTGTATATAATGTGGCCTAAATTAGTTTTAAAGCAATAGGAGAAACATGCAGCTCAAAGAGATAAGACTGAAATTATTATAACTCAATGAAATTTCCTATAGCAAAATTAATCATTATTTCCATTTTAACATAATTTGACATAAAAAATATAAGACTAATGTGGATCTAATCAAGGTATATATTTTAAATGACTTTGCTGTAAATTACAGAGGCCATAAAAAGAGTGTTACCATATGACAGTGAATGATTTGAAGACACTTCCGAAGTGTAAGTTGAGAATAGTATTTCTTCAATGGAATGAGTTAAGAAATAAATACTACATAATAATGAAATGGTGTGTTTACATTCATAGCTTTGACCAAAACTGGAAGTCCATACCCAGAAACTGACAGCACAGTCTCATGGCTGTCAGTCTTGGCATGCTTGACAACTGTCTGTGACATCTGTAATTTTTCCTAAAAGTGCCTCTCCTGGAATTGTGTGATTATGTAAAACCTTAGTTTCTCAATTTCGAACCCTCCTGACTGCAGAAAAAATCTAGCAAGCATGAACGATAAAGCGGATGAAAAGAGACAGAACATAAAAAAAAAAAAAAAAACCAAAATTATTTTCTCAGAGTCTCTTTTTTATTTATTTATTGTGCTCATTTTTTACAGAGCCTTGACACATTCTTGAATGCTTGGGCTTGGCAAGTGTACTCAGTTGACCGTTTTAAACACATAAAAAAAAAATCTTAAAAGTCAGTAGACTGGTACAAAGTAATTTATAAGAAAAAAAATATGCTTAATGGGATTTATTTTTGAGTATAGTAAATCAGGGCTTAAAATTTTTCCTGCTATGTTGGCTCTTACTCTCTTTCAACAGGAAGACATCTTCCAGTACTGGATGCTTTCTACTGTGAATAGTTCCTTTGGGCCTTAAAAAGACACTGATTGCAGCTATCTTTGCAGCTAAATCTGATATGACTCCAAAACAGACAGGTATAGGGGAATAAAAAAGAAGGGAAGATTTATGAAGGTATCAGAAGATTTAGGTTATTCCCAGCATTTGGAAGACTATTTAGAATGTTTTCTACAATATATTAAAACTTTAATCCACTAACATTATATGAAGATGTCTCAGATCTGTGATATTAATACTTGCACCTCTGTGTTTTACTTGCAAGAACAACAAGGTTTTGTGTTTTGTTTAATACTCTGAAAGATCCCGAAAAAATTAAAAAATAAGCACAAAACTGGACTCTGGTTCATCAAAACCATCAATGAAGCACAGGAAGGAGTGACAGTCAGACATACTGCCTCAGTGTACTCCAGCACGTTTTGGACCCATCAGGAGACTGAACTGGACTTTGGAAAACTTTGCCCAAAGAATCCTGCAAGTTCCTGACACTGGCCCAAGGCTGTTAATGTAAACAGTAAAACTTCCTCCGGTTTTGGTATGAACAGGCTCAGCCTCATCAAGACTGGCTTTGTGGAATATCCTCTGTCAATGTTCCTTTTTTAAAGTTTATTTCATCTTTGTAAGCCTTATTGATTTTTACAGCTGCTGCTGGTCTGACCCCAGGAATTGAATAAAAGGCTGCAGCTCCCACAACACCACCTCCTACTCTGGAGTTTCATGTCTTGTATATTTTGAACGCCTAAATAGAGTCATTAACTATTTGTGCTTCTGAATCCTTGCAGCATATTTACTACAAACAAAAATAAGTATCTGTATCAAGCAATCGAAGTAATTATGTATATAAATCATACATGCACATACATATTTATATACACAGAAAGGAGGAAATTGGTTATATATTAAAGTGGTGTTGTTGCTAGGATCTTAACCCATCATTTGCCCAGCTGGCAAGGACTGTGGGAAGCAGGGCACCATGGCACTGACTGCATTGCATAGGACATCACATTATCTGTCCCCACACATACAAACCCACCTGTGCCACGGTGGGCAGAGCAGTTTGCTCACCTCTCTGTATCACACCACTTGGGCAAGACGTGGGCAAGGAGAGCGGCTGGGGTCAGGCACAGGCAGAGCCCAGGGCCACACCTGGACTGTGTGCCCTGGGTGGCTGCACAGCTCTCACCTCTGAAGGAGCAGCCGTAGCCTTTGGGGCAGCAACAGGGCACTCTCTGGGGCACAACGGACAGGAATCAGACAGATGTGAGGGCTGATGTCATAGCGCTCACCTTGCATGACTGCAGAGCCAGAAGGATACTTTCTTCACAGAAGTGGAAATAAAGTTCAGAAAGTCAGGTAAAGACTGACTAAAAACAAAATCCCAGTAAGAAGTACTTGTCAGTGAGAGCTAAATTTGTCTGTGCCTTAATTTTAATTAAATCAATGGGACTGTATCACTGGCTGAGGCCAACAAACCTTATAAATCACTACAGATTTCTAACATCAGCATGAAAAGCATACTATATTTAAACATTACACAACTTTCAAGCTGATTTCCTTCCCTAATATATTTTTAGTAAAATTATTTCATAACCAAGCTAGAATAGCAAAGGTATGTCCTGACAGAAAGCCAGCGGCTGCCTTGCTACTGAGGGGCTGGGGTCAGTGCCATAGATGCTGCACTGAGGCTGGCACCTGCGCTGGGTGTTCAATGCCCCAGCAGTGCAACATGCTGCAAAGTGAAAAGTTGGTGTAACATCAGCCACATGTCCCCTCAGCAGCACTTCAATTGACTGACTGTGAGCTAACAACAAAAAGACTCAACAGAGCATTAATTTGTATCTGAATAAGCATTATTTTGTGTGGTACATTTGTAGTTTTTACAGAAAATATACTTTTCTCAGACATTTGGGTGACTTTTTTTGTTGTTTTACTGAATTTGGCTGGGGGAATAATGGTTATGGCTGAATCACCACTAGAAGGCAACTCAGGACAATGGCAAATTGTTGAGGATTTTCCTTTGCTTGTTGTGGCATTACTGGCAGTAATCAAGTATCCAGGAAAGCAACCCTGTGCTGGTCTGTTAGAGACGTGGGTTATTCCAGGGATTTTCTGAGTGACAGAGCTGAGCTGACACTCCAAAAAGAATTTATAAGCATTGCCAAACAGGTTTAGAAATGCTACAGATTTGCTTTGAAATTAGTAAGAGCCGTTTTATTATTTGTTTTCTACGTTGATAAAAATATTTTTTCATTGCATTCAACAGAAAATAATATTCTGAAAGTCCTTGGAAACTTTTTCAGTTTTCCTTTTCTCAATCGTAAAACTTTCAGTTATCCAGTCTGGAAACAGCAAGAGTATCTTCCTATGCCGGGTGATCAATTACCAATGATAAATAGCAAGTAGCAAAGTGCTGAAAATCCAGGCATTATGATCAGCTTGCAAACATCCTTTGTGCTCAGCATTTCACTAAAGTGCTCATTGAGCAATCATGAATAATGAACACAATAGTAAAAAAAAAAAAAAAAACAAACAAAAAAAAAACCACAACTTTGTTCAGTTAAAAATTGGCAAGGATAAAAGTCAAATAAATTATTCCATATGATCAGTTTTCCCCTCCAGTTACTGCTTTATCCTCCTCTCCACAGCAAGAGCCATCAGGACCTGCCTGCTTTTTTCCTGAAGTTTTTTTGACAATCTACTACTGGAGCCTCTCCCTCTCTGTCTGCAGCCTCAGTCTGTCTCATGGAAAGTATTTGGTGGACTGCAACCAAGCTTCCCTTTACACGCGAGTGCTCTAATCTCACAAAACAAGAGTGCCTATTTTTCAGAATAGAGAATGAGCTCCCCTATTTCATCCAAACTAGATTAATATCAACGCCCAGATTTAAGGCAGAGATTCCTAGCTGTTCCCTCATGGGGAATGAGATGAAAAGAAAGAGTTAAAATCTCAGTGCTTTGGACAAAACACATGTATTTGTTCAAGGAAAGAAGTTATAACAAGAAGATATGCACGCCTGATGATGAATGAAAGCCTGTTTGTACCTAATGTATCGAAGAAATTGTTCAAGAGCAGTTAATTTTGCCATTTCAATGTCTTTATGAGTTATCTGCCACAGAAGTACTTGTTTTAAAAAGATGAGTTGCCTGGCAACCACTTTAACATAGAGCAGCTGACTTTTCTGAACTTTGGGAAATGTTTTATTCATCAGCTGGTATTCTTTGCTCACTTCCCTTCATTTCCAAATTCCTTTTTCTGATTGTTTACATGCTTTTTACATTCTGCAGAGCATCTTCATAGTCTATCCAGTACCATGCGATAATGGACACCAGTTTTTGCATAATGGACACCAGTTTTTGCATGAGTCACTTTAAAAAAGCAGCAGGCATTCATGTTATAATTTTTATTGCACACATACTCAAATCATCATATGACTTGACCTAAGCTAGTCTTACAGTAACAGAATGTTTGGAAGAGTTGTATTAATTTTCTTTTATGAATTAATTAAAAAATCAATACCAGAGATATTACTTTCCTTCAGGAATTGCCCACAGATCTGTTGATAGCAGTTTATGAGTAAGGAATTAAGACACTGGTAGATAAGGAGATAGAAAGCCAAGAACTGTTTCAGATTACACCTCTTGGAAAAATTACAAGAAATTGGAAGAGGAGGGGAAGAAAATATACAGATGAGAAGTTCTTGCCAATAATGAAATAGTTCCCAGGGGAAATAACAACAGACGTCTCTCATTCTGAGCCTTTTCCTCTATAATTTGTATGGCAATACAGAACCTGAACAGACCAAAAGAAAGACACTGACATTTTGACCCACCTAGCTTTTTGAAGCCTTCATTATCAAACACAGTTTGATAAAGGCACCCTCTTGTGTTGGTTTAATTCTCCATGTGGAGAAAACGTTGTTTGATCTCCAGCTAGGGGACCACATCTCTTGAAGTGCTCACGTGGAGTGGCGTACCTTGAGGCCTTGACCCGAGGAGCCACTGTAGGGGATGTTGTTTTGGATAACAGTTTAGAGTATGTTAATGATGCCCTGAAAGAGGTTTGTGGTACTCACACCCTTGAAACCTGAGGTAGCATAGTTTTCCTATTTTGAAGTAGCACCAGATATGCACACTGTTCACTTTTAATGAGCTCTCTTCTTTAGGAGGGTGTTCTTGTTTACACATCCATGTAAATGTATGTTAAAGGTGCAACAAAAGAGCATTTCCAAAAGGTTAAGTAAATGAAAAAGAGGCAAATAAAAGCAGTATGCCTTGCCTATGGCATTGTGCATGTGTTCCAGTGGTTTAAATTCATATTTTTCCTCTGGTTCTGACTTACTTCTTTCAATGTAAGTTAAGATAAATTGTCTAGTGTTTAAGAAGAAATAATTATAAGCCTGTATATTTCAATAAAACTGCTCAATGATTCTCTTTATTAGAGCATTAAGAAATGAACACTGTCCTCTGAGGAGGGTTTGAATGGGGTACAGCATGCACATGCCCTGAGCAGCACAGGGAGAAACCCCTCAGCAGCATTCCACCAAATGCTCTCCATCCCAGGGACTGGATGAGGTAGCAGTCCTGCTTCGTGCAAAATTATGCAAGAGCATATAATTTGTGTCATCATCACTGAATTAAAATTCCCAGACAAACATAATGCCATTATCTTCTAATCTTCAGATGTTCGACCATGCTTGTCCAATGCTTTTTTTTTCTCTTCAGCCTTAGTGTGCTAGGTGGCTACAAGCACCTGCTGTGCGGAGCAAACTATGAAAAGAGCCCCTTAAAAAGAATGTTTTATGGAACTTTTCTTCTATTGCACCTTGCTAAGGGTGACTGCACTGCGTGAGGATTTGGCCTTGTTTATTCTCTCTTTTAGGAGACCTTTAAACTATTCACTGTCTTTTGATAGAGATATATTAATGATAATATCTTTTCAAAAAATAAGAGCGAAATCTTTATCCTAAAGAAGTATGCCTGATTTAAGTCACTAGCAAAATTCCCACTGAATTTAGTAGAATCTGCACTTTACCCTAGGACTTCACCAGAAAGTTTTTTTGACTGAGAAATAATCAGCTGAGTGCCTAAAGCTGTCTTTTTGCTGTGCAGCTATGCTGTTCAAAGCAGCATCTCATATTTAGATCTACTAAGTCCTGAAGATTCTTACAAGTATACTAGCACAGGTAATTTGTGTTAAGACTGAACTACAGACACAGAGTGGAGGATTACCAAAACACCAGAGAGATTCGTGTCCCTGTATTTCATAAATTCAAATCAGTATACCCATATCGTCATCCTGTAAAAGGAATCTGGGTTTCAGTCCTCCAGTACAAGCTCAGGGAAACCCTTCGCATAAATCTGAACCACATCAACCACAGCCTAAATAAGAAGCTGTACACAATTCACATCTCATGTAACTTTGATTGGAGTCAGTGGACCCTTCGACAATGTTGGTCAAAGCAAGTTCAGATCCAACCATGGAAGTGTTAATACTGTCAGAGACCACAAACCAGAAAAATTGTGCAGGTACATAGAAATAATTTCCAGTTAATGCACTTACAAAAATATTCATAATAATTTCTAGTAACTTTAAATTAAAAGTTCTTACTAATTAGTAGATTATTTTATCATTCCTGTCCATTTGGATGCTACTCCCCTCCCAGTGAAAGTCTCGGCTTCTCTGTGTTCCTTCCTTACACATATTAGGAAATATTTGTATTTCAGTGAATATTTAGATCCTATTCATGGCCTACAATGGCACACATATACACCACCACATTTGTATTAAATTACCTTCAATATCTCTGCCTCTATCTAGGATGGTTGGAAATCACCTTCCAGCTGCCTGTGAAATGGTAACGGAAGCTGTTAACATCCAACCTTTCCTTCAAGGGGGAGAAATGATTCCCTAAAGGAAATCCGTGTGGTTTAATGGCCTTCCTATGCCCATACTTGGCCTGCTACACAGTTTGGTCTTTACCTCTCGCACATAAAAGACTCCCTGTAGCGAAGCACAGAAGTTTGAAGTGCAGATGAAGCAGGCATGTTTTGAGCAGCCTACATATTGCATCCCTCCACAGCTTTCTGTATCACCTGGCCAGTGTAACTGGTGACACAGGTCTCCAGAAAGCAAAAATCTTCCTATTTCTATCTCAGTCCTCTGGTTATTTATTAAATAACCTGTGAGGTCTGGTTTCATGCCCTCTAGAGGAAGAGTCAGATTTGCTGTACATATTAGTTACATAAAGCTGCCCAAGAATTTAGTGTGCTCGGCTACCAAAAATTAAGAAGGCTTTGTTCTGGAGTCAAAAAATATATCAGGAAAAAGTCAAACGCCTTCCCAAACCTTCAGCAATTTTTAGTTCCCATCAGCACTCCTGGGGAAACCATGCTTTTTGTTTTTCCCTGAACAGAAATATTGTAGCAGGCAAAACAGACTTCTGTTTGGCCCCAAGCATGCCCAAGGTATTTCTAAGATCTTGTGTGTTTCAGGGGATCTCAAAGCCTGAGTGTGGAAGTAGGAGTAATATTCATGAGGAAGGAAAGCAAGAAGGTTCCCTACACTTGGTTTAGTGCATCCAGTCAGGCTATGGGGCCGGGCTGGAAATATTAGACAAGCAGTGTCAAATATTGCTCAGAAGAAACAGTGCTCAACGAGGAAAAACAAAAAGAACTGTCTTGCTTGGATATGCTTAAAATGCACCTTTTAAAAAAGTTTACTTGTTAGCCTGTTTTCTATTGCACACTTTCCTGGCATGCTTTATTTATGTATCTATTATTTTATTATTATTATTACCTATTATTAGTATAGCTATTATGTATCTATTATATGCCTACCACATACCCATATATCTATCTATTCTAAAACTATCTCTCTGTCTATGGGAGAGGAAGCTGTCTCAGGAGCATCTGACCACAAGTGATTGGATTACTAGTAACTAACACAGACGGTACCAGTTGGTGGACTCCTTACACTGCCTGTGCTGCCTGATCTCCAACCCCAAATACATTTTTAGAAACCTTAAGGAGACAACAATTAGGTGAGGTAATAGTTATTCTTAGCCTATTATCTCTCACGCAAATGCTGTTTCCATAAATAAAACCTGAAGGATCTGTCAACACATGGAACTTACTCTAACATATCCTGATAGCATGAAAATGAAATGGGATCTTCAGATTTGTTTTCAGCTGAGTAAACATGGTGATTTTTAGGGCAGGCCTTCTGAGATGTCCTGGGTTAGTAAATAGATGCAGATGGTAAAACAAATTGACATAATATTAATTGAAACACTTAATATCTCTTCAAGAGTTATTGTTTGAGTTCAGTTTTCTAATGGAAAGGAATTTGTTGCACTGTAACTTGATATTGTTACTACAAGCTAAATATTTTTTTAATCGAAAAGGCTCCTGGTTTTCTTAAATCTAATAGTAATTGAATCCACATTTTCTGAGCTATGTAACAAACAGCTTTTTTATGCATAACTTGTATTCATCTTGGAACATGATATATTTTCAAAGGCATTATGGAACGAAGTGCATAAGCAGTCAGATTTGAATATAACATATTATACCATTCAATCAGCTTACTACAGGCCATAGCCTTAAAAATAAAATTATACCAGTACTGCTGGCATTTGTGCTCCAGAGGGAGATGGTTAATTCTTCAATAAAAAGTAGAAGGATTTGCATCTGCCCTGGCTGACAACATAAAAGATCAACGTTTTTCTTATACTCAGGGCAAAACGTTCTCTGTAAAAACCAAGTTAATGCAATATTAAAGCTGCAGAGTTAAGCATATAAAAAATGAGGATAGGCACAGTTAACGATGAACATTCAACCTTAATTCTATCCTTTGGTGTGTTTGCCTTAAAATGTGGTTTGCCATTGTATGATCACTTCATTAGCAATATAATTTAAAATATTAATTACAAATTGTAATTAAGAAGAAACTATGGAGCAATCATACCAAATCTTGTCTTTTGAAAAAAAAAAATTCAAATAACTTTATAGTCTACATGGTATATTCCAAGCTTTCATATTATTATGGCTTGGGAAGGATTTTATCTATAATAAGAAATTCAATGTTTCTTATTCCTCACTTACAAAGATACTCCCAGACTCTTCTGATATGATAAAAAGAATACAATCAGGGAACAAGCTTAAAAGGAGAAAGATGCACTATATACTACATATATAACACAAGTTCTCAAAGTTTAACAAGAAAATGAATCAGTTTGAATACTAACATTTTATACAAAACATGTTATTCTTAAAAGTCCTAGTTCCCAAAAACTGGAAATATTTTTTCTTCCAACATAAACTGTTGAATAAATACAATAATAGATTTCTTAATGAGTGAAAAAACTGTATTTTCATATCAGAAATTTGAAGCATGGGAACAATACTAAACTCAAAGCATTACTTCATGTTACATATTTAAAAAAAAAAAAAAAACAATTATACTTGTCTCAAAAGGTAAATATCTTCCTTGTTAAAATTCTTCTCTTTTCTTTTGGAATCAATCTAGCAAATCAGTCGAGATACACCCTACTACAACTTTTTTGTTCATTTCAGGTCTTCCCACCCCAGGCCTTGCCCCCATACAGTTTCTGCACTAAAGCAATTAAATCCATCAGAAAAATGGTTCAGTTAAAATCAGTGCCACCTCATATCGCAAAGAATATTATTGGTACAGAGTTTATTTATACCACTGCTGCTTGTTTTTGTTTAAGCTATACTGAAAGAAATATCTTTATATCTAACACACTCGTGTCCACACTAGGCTGTTTCATTGATTTAAACACTGTCTGTTTTCCTAGCAATTTAGCTAAATTATTAAAACAATGACATAAAAAGAAGAGCATAGAGAGCTAGATGATAGAAACCAAAAAACACTTTCACCTCTTGTTTTCACCACCTTTTGTTTGGATTCAAATCTTGCACATTGTGTCTAAGCCTGTAGTCACAAAAAGCAACCACATTAAAAAAGAAGATTTGGAGGGCTCTGCAGAATTCACTTCTTTTCAGTAAGAGCTGCAAACAGTAGAAACATAAAGTAAAATTATCTTTAGTTCAGTAGTGTATGAAAGTGTCCTTTTAACAAAAAAATGTTCCACTTTTAGTTTCTTCTCCATTTGTAAAAAAAACCTCTGTGAAACTTTTTCTCATTATCTGTGATTTATTTCCTTATTCCTGGACACGGAGTGTAATAATGGTCCAAATGTAATAGCCTTGACCTTTGCAGCTCTTCTCAGGGAGGTCACAGAGAATATTGCTTAAGTCACGAGCAGAGATTTCAACTAGCAATAACACAATGCACTTAGATTATACTTCAAAATATGTATAGGGACTTTAACTACTGAAATGTATATCTCAGCTGTCCCCTGTGGCTAGCCATATAATCAACATTTTTTTACAGGCAGGGAAACTGAGGTAAACCAAGAGTGAATTACCACTGACTGAAACTGGCAAAGATGGAATTAGAGGCCAGGTTTTCTGCATCCAATACTCACTTTAACCACAGTCCCATTCATCCTTCCAGTGCTATCCATGTCCTCCCATAACAAGACACAGTTATTATTTTAAAATTGAAGCGTGGGAAGTTTTGTGCGGATGAACACTGGTATCACTGTTCTTCTGCAGTGATTATTTGAAAATCCCAAGGAATTTTCATCTCATTAGGCAATGCCCAGTAATAAATGTCTCCACTCTCCTGCCTGCTTCATCCCATTGTCTCCTTTCCCAATGCACTGCACGTCAGGACTGCCATTTTTGGTACAGCTCTAAATTCAGTTCTCTCTTTGTAATTACTGGAGTCTCAGGCTGTTAAAAGGAAAATTAAAGGAGCACTCTGTTTTACAAAGGGGCAGGCAAACTGACACAAACCGTGTCTTAAGAACGTAGTTATCAGCAAAGAATCACTAATGTCTTTTCTTCCACCATTTTGTCAAAACCATAAAAAAAAGAAACAAAATGGCAACCACTAATATTCAGATTAATAAAGACCCATATGATTCCCAGCTGTTGACTATAAGTGGCAATCCGTGTGCAGTCTTTGTACCCAATGTGGTTTTCACAATACCCATATTTGTTTCTGTCTCTCAGTCAAGCTCCAAATAGGAACTGGTATGTAGTAGGATCTGTGCAAATAATTTATTGTCTGTCTTACATTTAAGGAACTGCAAGAAGAATGTGAAAAAACAAGGAAGAAGGTTTTTGTCCATTAATCAGGACCTTATAGAGAAAAAGAATGGAGTTTTACTTGTTAATAGTGAACAGCGGTTCATGCTTTTAGATTTCATGACTTTCCATAAGGCACAGGCATTCATATGGTTCTCACATTTTCTGAGAAGTCATGCAGAAGTTTAAGCATTTAACAAAAGCTGCGAGGAATACTGTTTTCTTTGAAAACATTCACAATTTTCCTCACTGTGCCATCTTTTTAAAACATTCTAGGTTTACATAGCCAAACATGTATTAAATATTAATATAACACATTTATATTGGTTCCTGTTTATTTTCTAGGGGAGCATAACAATAAGTATTGTGCAGTTTGACAGCGCGAGCTACATTATCTCCAACTACTTTTAAATGCCATCTTGCAGCTTCGTAAGGATCTGGCTAATTGGGAAACCAAAAGGAGCAAGCGCTCCCCTGCTCCCGTGGGCTTCCAGGTTAGCCCTGCCAGCGGCTGCCCAGCCCCGGGGAAGTTTCCCACAGCAGGACGGTGCCGGGAAGAGGCAGTGCCACGCTCCCAGCCTCTGTCCCCCCGCGCCACGGGGAGCGGAGGAGGCCTCCGAGCGGCCGTGGGAGCGGGGCCGGCGTGGACTGCGGGCATCGCATTCCTCCGCTCCCAGCTATCACGGCAGTCCCAAGGGTGTTGCTGCAGACGGCAGTAACTTAAAACAGCCTCGCTGAGTGCGCTCCCAGCCTGTGGGAGCATCTCGTACATCCTCCTTTGAACACCCTCACTCCTGGGTTCGGAGCCAAGCTCGGTCTGACCACACACAAGGTTGGGAGCTCATGGAGGTACAGGCCCGGCTGCTGGTGAAGCAGCATCTGGGGGAGCCAGAAGGTTGCCTTTCTTTAAAGAATAGAAGTGGTTTGCATATAGGAACTTCAGCTGAACAGCACTGTTTTCCAAAAGCAACATAAAGGTAAGGCTTCTTGGGCAACAGCTTACGGGAATGGAAAAAAACTTGGTTTATTTCCTGTAAATCAGGAACACGTGTTTACTAGTTGTTAAAATGGACTTGTGTATTAACCCTTTAAAGCAGAAACGTCATACATGTGGAAGAAAAAGGACAATGACAATGACCAATAGTTATCATATATTTTCCGTGCAAAAGAGCCGGATAATTAAATGTATTGCAGAATACAGATACATTGCTAAAGAGATGTGGTTTCACAATATTCTTCCTTTGCAAACTATTCTTCTATTGCATCATTTTACAAATTATGTGAAAATATTCCTACTGAAAACAAATATGATTTATACTAATCACTCAGAAGCAGCTGGAACATGAAGAAAACTTGATGCATTTACTGTTTGAAAAACAAGACACTGTATTTATGGACACAAACAGAAATCGACAGCAGCTCTTGGGAAAAGACATACAAAAATCTTAAATCAGGGACTGCATTTTCTTCTTCACTAAATACATCATTAAAACTACAATATGAAACAAAGCATGGCTTTGTATTTGCTTCTTTATTTGGCTGGTTTTATTTAACTCTGTTCAGCTGCAGTCACTGATACTTAAAATACACCACTACTGTTGCATTCAAACACCAGAACAGGTTACCAAGGACTGTCATAAATTCTACATGCATTTTTTAAAACTATATATTCTGATTCAATCAAAAACTTTAAGGCAAAATTCTGTGAGAAATTTATGGCCTGTATTATCGAGCAAGTCCCTTCTAATTGTAGAATAACTGAATACTACAGGAACAAGCAGACATTTCTGTCTCTAATGCAATTTCTGCACTTGTACCGTGGTATAGTGCTAGCAATCATTTCCCATAATAAGTTGCTTTAGTAGCTTCTACAAATAAGACAACATTTATAAAATGGCAATAAATGCAGTTCAATTTAACTTCTGACTTACATATACTGTTGCATCTACGCTGGGTTTAATGCGTCAGCCACTTGTTAGTGTTTGAGGTCATATAACTCAAAGTCCCAACCTGCAAGCCCTCTCAGTACACGTTCTGTATTCCTTAGTACACTGGCAGGTGCCAATCAGCCACATGTCCAGTCTACAGCTGCTGAAAACTCAAGGACTTTCTGCCACACAAACACAGGCCCAAAATATACAAGTCCTAAATGCACTAGATTTCTCCCCTACACTAGTGTTCCAAGATAATATCTAGCCTGACATGTCACTTGTCTCTTTGCTCAGGGTGCACAGACCCATTGGGACCTGAAGATGATGAAGGTCAACCCTGCTCCACACAGGTCAGCCCTGCTCTCTCTGCTGCACATGCAGATACAGTGATGACCTAAATGTTTTCAGGTTCTGAACTTATCCAGCCCTTACTTTTCTGTTTCTAGCAGCTAAAGACAACTTAAACATCTATGTTTTCTAATTGCCAAGGTTAAGTGTCTCATGAGCAATTTGCTTAGTTGTGGTTTTATATTTAGCAATTGTACCACTTCAATGAGCCTACACCATCCCCCTGGCTCCTGTGTCCACCCCTGTTTCTTTCAGGCAGTCCAGACCTGGTTCATGATGAAGCCACACACACAGGGGTGCCAGCACAACATGGGGGGCTTCTCTTTTGGAAGCTCAATGCTTGAGATGATTTTTCTCAGTGCTTGAGAAGATTTTTCAAGAGCACTCACGTCCCATTAAAAGCTAGAGCCAGATACTGAAAAACAAGACACATTCAGCATCTCTTCTGAAACTAGAGATCTTTGAAGACCTAAAATCCCAACAGAAGTGTGAAGTAGCTTGTAAACTCTGTCCATCTGAGAAGAACGAAGACAGATCAACCAAGAGAGTGCTTGAATAAAGACAGATCAACTCATCATATGGTGATGGAGTGCACAATGTTTTTCATGTCTGCCCTTTGGGGCGGGCCTGACACTTCATGGTTGACAAGGCCATGGGTAGTATGTGGAGTGAAGCCTGAATTAACTGACTGTTCAAGACAAAACAGCAGCCTCTGAGAGGTCTGAATATTTCATGAAGATAAAATGGGAGAATTTTAGAAGAGGTGACAGATAAAGAGATGTCTTAGGGGCAAAATTTTTGTTAAATCCTTAACCAAAGTAACATTCAAGACAAACGTTTCCCCAAAACAGTAAAGAGAAGAAACTATAGCCCAGGGCCATCACTGGTCTTTCCCTTGAAAGCATCCTAATACAGTCTCAGCTTAACCAGCTCGTGTCTAAACATCTATCTGTTTGCTATAGACGAAAAAAAAAAATTAAAATGTTGATTTAATTATATTGGCCTGTTCTGGTGGTATAAAAACTTCTATGAATACCCAGAACAATGTGTGAGTGGGGAGTGTGTCCCTTGTAAGTACTGAAGTTAAAATGTTTCTATTGGCTTCCAGTTCTGGAGAGATGGTGACTTTTAACTCTAAGCACATGCTCTGTTCCTCTGTGGCGAAGGGATAGGATTACTCATGGGCTGAATGTTAATTTCTGAATCTTGAAATATAGCACGTACAAAAGTGGGAGAGATAACTGTGGCTGTGGAGGCTTCACGATGACAACTGCATTGGACGGCATTTTGGAGTGGTTGCAAAAGGCAGGTGATTGCTTACTAAATATGGTCATTATGTATTCATATGGCTCTAAATATTGAAAATTAGTCATTTCTCTCCTGCCACTGATTTAACTGAGGTTTATTCTGTAACTAGTCCATAAAACACTAATAGCCTGAAATTTTCCAGTTGTATTCAACATGGAAGTTTTAGGCTCAGTTAAAATATAGACCTCCTATGACAATAAATACCTGGATAAGCATTTGGTATATTGAAGAGGCATACTCACAACATGAGCTACATAAACTCATTCTCTAAATGGGAATATTTTAAGAGATATCAAGTACAGATGTTTCAAAATAGAATTTAAGGTCTCCCTGGGTGTCCCCAACTGGTGATCACTCTATTATAAGCTTAACTCTTCACAGACAGAGTTCAAATTCCAGTTTACCTTCCTAACTTCGAATCAAGGAAGAATAACTGTTATGTTTCAACAGTTCTTTGCACCCACTACCTAATACAAACCATGAACAGCTGCAATTTCACTGCCCAATCCTTTCTTATACCCTTACAACATTTGTTCTGTTAATGTAGGTTAATTCTGCAAATAACACTTCTGTAAATTGTTCTTGCAAACTGCTACATCATTTATGTAAGGACTTCTGTGAACTTTGAAAAATTAATGCCTTTAATTTTGGTTGATGGCAACATCAGCAGAGCTCTGTAAATTGCACTTTAATGAGATTTTGCTACAGGGGATAATCTGCTACTGACAGAGTAACATCTTGAAAACATCTGTAGACCTATAATTTTTCTATGACGATTAGATCCCACCACAAGAGTCCAAATACAGTGCAGAAATAAAGGAAAAAATGTAAAGTCCTAAATGAATATCCAACCTGTTCTTTAAAAAGAAGAGGCACACAATGAAAAGTTTCATGTGCTGAAAATAAATCAATTTTTCTGACTAATTAACATTTAGCTTTATTTAATTAAGAAAGACTATTACTGTCTTCACTGCTGTGCATCTGTATATAATGAAGCAAACAGCAGTAGGTATAAGATACCACAGAGGGATATGCCCAAGTAACCCAGCACTATAGGTGCAAAGGAACGTCTATTATTGTTAAGTAACTGACATCAGAGCCTCTCTTTAATGTTGTCATAAATAAAAGAAAGATTTTCACAGATGCTTTCGCATATGGTTTCTTATTTGTCTCTGATGGAGACTAGGAGTTAGATTAGATGCCAAAATTAAATGATTTAAATAGACAGCTGTATAATGCAAACTACTAAATAACACCTTTTGAACACTTTCTATTTATAGTTAAGTTCTAACTCACAGAAGGATGACAAATCTCATTTTGCTTATACCACTGTAGGTTGTTGCTATAAAACCATTGCTTTTACAACACTGAAACTTCAAGGTACACTGCAGTCTATTTGGAAGTGCAAAGCACACAGGGTTATCATGGCAAACAGGAGTCGAAAGCTCAGAATCCAAGATTAACTTTAATAGATTGATTTAATCGTTGAAATATGCAGTTCATGATTATTTGTAATAGAGCTATCGAGGATGAACTGAAAAGGCGGGTAGACAGATGACTTCAGTGCAAAATACTAGAGAATTTTGAGTCTGTCATCATCCAAGTTCAAGTGAAGTGATCGACATCAGAGAAAGCACTTAATGCCTAAGCAGTAATCTATCATTTACCAGTACTGAGGTATTATATCTTGGAGGTAAAACTTTGCATTAAAAATACTATATCTGGTGTAAGGAAAAATGCAGGTGTGTGAGTACTGACTATTCTATCTGGCATGGGTAAGCAACATCCAAACATGGTAAGAACACAGAAAAAAAGAAAACCAACCAACTCTACTTGTTCAGAGCATTGTGTTCAAGATCCTGTGTGAAAGAAGGCCTGCAGCATTTCAGAAGACATATTCTTTGAGAATATAACCATTCCTTGAATTGTTTTTCCATGTCCTATACAATCATAAACCAAAGGAAGTAAGAGTTCACACGTATGGAGTCTGCATGAAGTTATTCTGAAAAGGAATAGGAACTGCCAAATCCTGCTGGGATCAGAAATCTATTCCTGAAAGCATCTAACACTGGTTATTTCCAGCAAAATGGAAGACACTAGCTAGTGGGAAATTCTGAAGTGTTCTATCAAAGCAGAGGATTTTTCCTACCACCTATCTATCAGTAGAGGTATTATTTGTAGAAACACAAAGATGAAGAGGTGTCATTTGAAAGATACATTTATAGGTTTCTACATAGTCTATCCTATCTGCCATGGAAGTCAGAGAAACAGCATTTAATCCTTGTGGCAGGAGCTGGTAGTCACACACCAGTGATGCTATCATCTCTGGCCCCCTCCTGCCCACCACTGCCTGGGCTGCCTGCACAACAGCCTCCACCACAGCCGCCACCACGGTGTAGCTCCACACAGTCCTCAGAGTGTCACCCAGCTTCTGCCTTTGTGCAGACCTCTGCTTTTCCTTTTGTACTGAAATTATAATATATAAATGTTATCTCCTATTGCCTCTTCTTCAGGATTTGTGAGTCAGAGGCTAGATGACTTTTCCATAGAGTTCAGCTCGCAGTTTTGAGTAGGGTTACTGGGGCACATACAACCCTCACTCCTTCCTTCACGCAGACACAGCTCAAAATTTGCATCCCTCTTTGAGCCCACCATGAGCAGCTAATGAATATTAAGAATACTATCATCCCTTCTCCACCACTTTAGCCTTCCTATGGCTCCACACGGGTGTCACTCAACACTATGGGGACAACCCAGGAATCAGACAACTTCCAAACCCATCTACCCTTTTCCCACCATGATAAAGTGAATAGTACATGAAAAACCAACTGCAGCCTGTTACAATTCCAATTTTACAGCCAGAGAAAATGAACCAGGAGGTATGCATTTTGTCACAGAGAGCAAGGATGCCAACACTCCCAGCCCCAAAAATAGTTAAGTGAATTATGCTGCCTCTTTATAACTTGGTCTCATACTGCACGCTGTATTTGTCAGTACCATATGGTATTCATCCATTTTCGTTTTTCTGGACTGTCCTTTTACTAGCTAGTATCATACAGTTGATACCACTAAGAAACTAACATCTAGTGGTGACAGTATTTGCCTGTAGCATGGTACTGTATAAATAGTGGTAATGAGAACTTTACTGTAATTTTTATAAGACCCTTTAGATACCCAAAGCGCCTTTCATATATTCAAATAAGTAATGTCAACACAATGTGATCCCCATTCTCCAGAGAAGCAGGGCTGAGTTTCCATTTAGAATTTCCCAATTCCCTTTGCTTCACTTCTAACAGTTTAAGTCTGTTATAACTAGCTCCAGGGAAAAACTTCCAAGTGGCATGTGTTTTATTAACTACATTTTGTGGGAATTAATATAATTAAAATATTGTATTTTATGTAAATGCCAGCTGAATTACAAAGCAAAGATTTGAGCCTAAAGAAAATATATTTCCAGCAATCTCAGTTCTTTTACAGTCTTAGTGTAACTAAAGCTCTGAAAGGGTCTCAAGATGTGGATAGATATGTGTGCTTACCACTATGAAACATTTGTAAAAGACTAATTTAAGTTTCAAATATTGAGCACCGAGACACAAAAATGGTCTTCAAAAGTAACCACTTAGAAGTTTCCCTTACTTACGGTTCTCTTGTTTGAGAGAAGCCTCCTTGTCTCTCTCCACTAAAATGTTAACATAGTGAGTGTAGCACTAGCTTTCCAAAAAGTCTTGCTGTGCTGTACTATGAAAGATTAAGTTACAGAGGGAAGTGAAGCCTTGGCTGGCACCCTTGATGGGAAAGTCTTTAAAGTACACATGCCTCTTTTCCCACCAAAAATCTGAGGAAGTTCTCAACAAGTAGTCATGTCAATTTGAAGCAACTGTGGGCAGTCTTATTTTACATGTCAAACATGAGGAGCATTATCAGAATCATGGAAGCCCACCAAGCAAGCTAAAATTCAGAGTTAAATAGGACTGAGCACTTGGAGGGCTCCAGCACAACTTTCTGTACTGTTGTTTCTGTGGCACCATGTCCTATGGATAAGAAAAGCTCTGCAGGGCCCTGCCTTGAGGGACCAAGCAGCCCTTCACCGACACTGCCAGAGTGCTGCTGCATTCAGAGGGCTCCCTCCTGCCTTGCTGCAACTCTTAAACCAAAAGTCCTGGAAGAACCTATCTCGTTTTATGCTATTCAAGGATTGAACCACACCAGGCAAAAAAGAGCTCTGTGTATAAAAGAGCATTAAATGTCCTTTGCATCACCCTGTGCAAAGCAAGAGAAACCCTTCAGTACTGTCCAGTTCACTTTATTTTGCTTCATGTCTCATCTCAAGCAGAATAATGAATAATATCAAAATAGAGTCCACTAAGAATGATAGATTAGAAAATGGCTGTCATTTTTGTGCAGAAAATATTGTTATGAATGTATGCATTTTTTTAACCTCAAAAGCACTCTTTATTAAGCCTCTGTCACTTCTGATATTGGCATCAAGCTCAAAGTCACTAGAATAGGAACTATATGTCAAAAAAGACAGCAAGAGTCACATATTGACCCATGAGTGTTTACCTGACTTCTGAAGTGATTTTAAGATTAAAAATCAAAACAATCCACTGCTGGGGAAAAAAAGGTCAACAGTATCATGAATATCAGAAGAAACATTTTGTAAGGTTGAGTTCTTAATAAAAATAGATGTAGCGTGAAGCACAACTAAAATGTTTGAATAGTGGAAATAAATCACCTTGGGTAAACTGTCCAGAAATAGCAATTAATAATGTTATCAATTCTATTTTTGAGCACATCATGTAACTGAACAATATAATACACCCTAAAATACAATAAGAATGTAGCATTACAGTAAGAAAATGTAATGTAAATAACATCTTCATATTACCATTGACAACAGAAAAACAAATAGAAGGTGTCTACTGAAAGGGAGTGGGGAAATCTATCTGAAATATTGTTAGTACCTAAATACCTAAATCTGAAAAACGGTTGTATTTTCAGGAACTTTCCTAGAAAAAGAATGATTGAAAATAAATTGCATTAGAACTGGAAAAAACTTTCAAATATCAGTCAATATTACCACGTGGAAATGAAGATATGAACGTCAACAAATGTCAGCTAACTTTCCCAGGCCAGAGACTGTGAACTTCAGCAACTGAACAAGCTTCCTTTCAAGGACAGAGATAAGTATACAATTGATTGCCATATTATCCACGACTCAGAGAATATGGTTGTCTTCCCTAACAATAAGCCAGGAAGATAAAGTTTATAGTTCAGTGAAGAAAAAAAAAAAAACAACTAGAAATAATAACTCCTAGCTGACCTTGAAGATACAGCTTACATTAGGCAGGGAAGAATAGTGTTCACATTGAAATTTAGTTGAAAATGGTCAAACCAAACAGAAAGGGTGCCTTTGTATTTCTGACAACTAGACCATATGCAAATGAAAATCAAATACTTTTTCCTGCCCTATGAATCCTTGTCAAGTGGCTGGGTAAAATCTAGGGAGCTCAGCCTTACCAGGAAAACAGATGTTGCCTCATCTGGTTTGATGCTCATATGGATGTTGAAGTCTCTAAGGCTAATAGTACAGTTCCAACAGTAGCTCTGACAGAGTTTCAATGAATACATTTGTGATATATTTCATACACTCTGATAGTCTATACACCCTTGTAACTACAAACTTTGATCCTTCCCTGGAAGTACAGGAAACACCTGGATAGTCTAATAAACTCCACTACACAGTTGGCCACTTTGTGCGTTGCAACCAAATTGTAACCAGGTCTCAGAAATATGAGATGTGGATCTCCATTTCCTCTGTATAGCAGCCATTGATGCAATATTTTCCATGCAAAAGTGAGCCCTTGGGGAGGATAGTGGTGGGAGAAGAGGCTCAAAACAGATGAAAGAGAACCAGTAATCCTAAATGCATTTCTATATAATGTGTTTCTCTTCAAGCAAGAGGATGTTGTCCTTTCTCCTGTATGTCTCCTTTGCTCAGCACAGATGTAATATCTGAGCTCTTTCTGCTCTCTCTGCTCCTTTATTCTTCTCTTATTCCCAGGCATAAATATCACACTTTTCACATTTCCTTCAGATTGCCAATCTCAGTCCAGAAATTGTGAGCACAAGATATTTTGACCAGTGGTGACTGTGACCACTACAGGACAGCTGATTCTCCTCAACTCCACCATGTAACAGTTCTCTTTTCAGCAACTTCAGTTATTGCTCAAAACCATCACTTTAATACTTACAGTGTCACTCAGAGAGAAGAACATTTCAAGATTTAGGAAGAGAATTTCTTTTCAGCAGTCCTTGATCCCAAGTGATGCTAAGACGCAACTTTATTATGCTGTTTATTATGGAAGATTTATGTTTCTTTAATATTTTTATACCAATAGGGTGATTTAGCATATCAGCTTCCTGAAAGGCCAACTTGCTGTGTTTACGATTACTGGCTATTGCAACTTTAATATCTTTGCATTCCTTCCTTTTTATCTCTTTTCCTCCAGTTGTATACTGAGTTAAACACATCAAGCACTGGTGCAAACTTCTCCCTTAGCTCCTACTGGGATTCTTCAATCCTAACCAGAAGAGACATACCTAGTAAGAAAGCCTCACTTCCATCCTTTCCCTTGATTTTGTACATAAAAGACCACATTGCCTAGTTGAGCCTTTCCCAGTCAGAATATGAATCTATGTTGGTACCTCCACCAGTGGCTTTCTACCCTACCAGAGAAGACTAACCAGGGAGGGTTAGGAGAGCACACACAACTAACCCTATAGGAAAACATGCTGAAGCAATTTTTATCCTTTACACTCCTGTCACTCTACTTACATTCCTGGTAGAAAGTTACCACCCTGACAGATAGGTATGGTAACCTTACTTCAAAATCATGCCTTGGGTTTTTTTCCTTGTCATTCTGACTTTCCTGCATTCGTTGTCATCCTCATCTGCCCCAGAGTCTAACAGGTTAGCTGTTTGCTAAGTGCCACAGACAAGCGGTGTGCTACAGATGTAACAGCAGCTAACAGTCCCTAATATGGTGAACTAAGTTTAACCACACCTAAGCTGCTCGTCATAGCATTACATCTCATCAAAGGTTTTACAGTACTTTACTCGAAAGTGATGTTAGACCTAATGGATGCTCGTTGCACGATTATTCATGATGATTCCTCCTTTATTTACGAATGAGCACTACATTTGCTTTTATCCAGTCTTTCAGCATCACCCAAGGTCCTTCTGACTCTTCTGCTGAATGGTGGTTGTACAGGAAGGTTGTTAGATAGATCTCAATTTAGGAAATGCACTGAGGAACATATTTCCATTCTTCCCTCCAGAATAGATATGCTTTGCTCAATCAGCACATCTCCTGCTTATCTTACAGCACGCGTAAATTGGATTGGCTGATAGGTGTAGACAAAAATTTGGCATGAATTTCATTACACATTCTTTAGCTTCAGCTATTTTTATCAGCTTTCCTTTCTCTTATTTGTACAGGCTTAAATCCTTTTTGTTAGCACTTGTTTAAAATATTTTTTTTAAGTTCTGTATCTCTCCCTTATCTGAGTTGTTGTCATTCTCCTCCTGTGTTATTTGTATACTCAGTAGGGCAGACCAAATAAATTAATAAAACAAGTTGTTTCCAAGAAACAACCTTAGTGTCTACAAAAAGATGCAATTACAGTAGAATGGCTCTTCCCATAAATAGCATTTTTTTTAAATCTAAATAACAAAATGTTTTTTCAATAAGTTTTCCAGCAAATTAGAAAGATTACCTACTAATTCTAATCAAACTAGCAATTAAAAATTAATTTTTTAAAACTCAGTTAAAATCTTCCTTTGTTCTGGAGTAAGTAGATGTAAGTTTGCTTGAGTATAATACACACTGCATCCATTTGACAAGAGGGGAACAGCAACAGTCTTGGGTTGTGGCTTGATTTTTTTATTTTAAGTCCAAATCAGCATGAATATTCTTTATGTTCCTATATTTTTCTTTAACAGCAGTAAAATTTAACACTGAATTCAGGTCTGGTGCACAAAATTTTATTTTTTGCTTGGAGCAATTTTACAAAGTTCTGTATGGAATGTAATTTCCTTGAAATTTTCATAGAACTAAAAATATCATACTTCAAAATGTATGTAATAGAAATAAATTATAGTACTACTTCATAACAAATGGAGAAAATTAATTAAAGGTTATAATTAGAAATTATTTAATAAATAAATGTTCCTGTATTCCTTTTAACTGGGACCTAAGAGAAGATATTTAAGTGAACAATGAACTCCTCACACTTAAATTTGACAAAGCTTCTGCTTTAGCAATTATGCCATTTTCAAACCTTTGATTTAAGGCAGTTTATCAAAGCTGGCTGCATGTCTTAATTGAACTTGCCATTCCAGTGTAAGAGTTTGCATCCTCTAGTTTGCTTGCAACATGTTTTCAATACACATGCAAAAAGAAGAGCTAAGCATATTTTACTATTAATGAAAAAATGCTTCTAAATGTACATGGCATCTTCCCTCACCTGATAACAAGACACAAATTTAAGGCTTTGGTTCTTGTTTTTCTACTCACTGCTGATTGAATTATGTTTAGAATATATTTTTTAAATATATTTGGAAACATGGTATTTTTTCTGATCAAACTAAGGTGTCTCCTCTATTCTTACTACTGCCAAGTGTGTGATTTACACACAGTTTAATTATTCAGATGTTTATTATGTTCTACATAATGAAATTTGGACCCTCATATTTTCTTCCTACATGCTCAGTGCAGGCTGCAATTATAGCCACAGATATCTGTTTATTTGATGAATTTTGCTTCTTCTGCATAGTTTGATAAATATGGAAATAAGTCAAAACCTACTTTATATACAGTAATTAAAGTGAAAAATCTAGTCATGATGCAAATCCTTAATTGGACTCCAGGAGAGATATGCAGAATTTCTCTTTAATAATATGGGATGACTGGGGACAGAAAAACAAAGCACACTAAAATATGGTTTAGAAGCACAATTAATCACAAAATAGAAAACAACCAATTTAGCATAGCTCATTCAGTGACTCTCAAGGCTCAGGTAATGTTCTTTTAATCATCTGGCTCTAATATTAAGGTTGTGTCATGTGTAGCTGAAATAAAACACAATATATGTGCTGATCTTCAGTGTGAAACATGTTCTCTGGACTAATTTGTAAACACAGCCTTTTCACACTAAAATGCTCAGTCTACTTAATGACGTGTAAGTGATCAAAGCAATGTAAAATGGTCTTTAACTATTACTATTTAATGTATTAATTCATTAGCAGAAAGAAACCCTCTTGCAATTGGTTGCAGGGAATATGTTTTTGTTGGCTATATACAATTAATTTTGTTTTTTCATTTTATTAAGGCAAAGTCATTATTTTGGCTGATAATGTTCCAAAGAAGAATATACTTGTTAAGCAGTATTAAATTGACAAGTTATAGCACAGAGCAGGTGGGGCTGAGGTAGAAGTCTCCAGGAAAGAGAAGTCTGTACAAGGTAAAGAAAGAAACGTTTTCTTTCCAAGCTCTGAATATATATTGCTCTAATCAGCTAAAATTAACCATCCCTGTCACTTAATTTGATTGTAAAAATATTATTCTCCATATAGCTTAATGTAATATTCCATTTGGGGAATGTGATCACACTCTAATCAGAAGGTGTTGGATTTATTGTGCTAGTTTGTTTAAACTACAAATACAATTAATCTCCTTTTGCACTTCTCCTAAATAAGAAACACCAGAATGACACTTTTGTCTTCAAATGGATTATAGACATTGAGTAGGAGCCAGAGGTCATCCCCCTGAGCTGCCATAATTATTGAAGCAAATATCTGCTTTAAAACCTAAAGCATTTTGTTGAGCGTTCAGCCTGCCTGACCTGGTGACGGCTGCGGACCGCACTGGAGGCTGTGGCTGGGACGTGACCAGGAGGACCACTCTTCTGTTACCCAGATGTGCCCATTGGTAGAGACCATGACTGCAAGCTTCCATGCTGAGAGCAGCTGAAATTAGAGAGGCTTGATGTCCAGTATTCAAAATCACTGTTAAAACTCTTTCTAAGTCAGAATCCCAACTGTCTTTGACAGATAAAAGGAGTCCTATGCAATCTAGTTTCAATGTAGTCTACTCTTGACCACCCTGAGATGACCTGGCACCTCCTCATGCACCTGCCGTAAAACTTAAAGGCCTCAGAAATTCTTTTCTTTGAAGTGTCCTAATAATAACAGTCTAACCTTTGATGTTTCTTCCTGTACCACATGCTTGAACTTCTTATAATCTAAAGTGTATAACCTTCAATTGCTACACACAAACCGGTTGCACATCTTGAGAACACAACACTATAAACCTAATGCAAACTGTAGTAATAATGGTTTTATTTCATTTGTATTTAGCGCTTTATTTATATAACATCATAAACCTAAACACTTAACACACCAATTGGGCATTAACCATCCAGGCTGATTAGCATGGAGCAGAATTCACTTTCCACAGCTCAAAGACAGAAAAAATAAACAAACTCATGAAAAATAAACTTTGTGTGCAAATACAATATTTTAGGAGAAGATCCTTTTCACACCAAAAATCAGAGAGAAATTCTGTTTCCAATGGCTTGAGATCACATTCAGAGAGCATTTTTTGAATGCGTAAAAATTACTGGATCCTGAAGAAGTCAGGGAAAGTTATTTTTAAAAACCATTCCTAGCCTGATCATTACCTCAGGTTTCTATAAGTTTTTACAGAGCCCTCTGAGAATGTCTGTCCAGCTCTGTTTTATGTTACTTCACAGATTTTTAATATTCAATAGTCCTTATCCCATGCAAATGTTTAGATCTAAAAAGAATTGTTTCTAGTCTCTATTTTTAACTTATACATCGGGGATGAATTTCATCCAAGATGTATCATTTATATAGCTCTGGGGAGAGAGAAAACACATCCTCCTTGTAGCCCCAGTTCTGCAAAGGCTCATGAACATGCTGAACTTCCCTTGCTGTAAGCCATTCTGCCGAAATTGTGAGCATCTGCAGAGTGCTGCTCCAACATTAGTTAAATTCCTGCCTTTCCTGTTAATCACTCTTTTGGGTGGTCATTTCCAGTTGACTATTTTTCACCTTATGGTTTTCCAGAACTTCAGGGCATTAGATATAATTGTTGCCCTTTGGTTCGAATTTTTTTTTCAGATTGCTTTTGAGAACAGTGAACTTTGAAGAAAAATTATTTAAGCAACAACTGTTATTCACATTTCAGGGTAATGTGTTTTGTCCAGTTACTCAGAAGAACGGAAGAGTTCTTTTTTACTTCATAACTAAGGTTAAGCTGGACACTTACAAAGAAATAATCATCACTGAAGAGAAAAGCCCTTCTGAGCAGACCAGTGAAAAGATTTCAGTCCAAACTGCCCACATGGATAAGGAGGGAGAACATGTGGCTCTGTTCCTCTCTTTGGTTTCAGTTTTGTCATGAGATATTTGCAATGGATCCATACTGAGCTCAGTTCAGCTGACCAAGGTTCAGACCCTTTGGTTCCCCACTTCAAGACTAGAATCCAAATTTGCAAATTATCAAATGTGAACAGTTACAGTTACATTGATGTAACTGGTAAAATAGCTACAATAAAATGAGAAAAGGTTTGGAGAAGAATGACAAGTATGAACAAAACTTCACAAGAGACTCCAGGCATGGGCAGGTTAAATAAACTGAGCCTCCTGGAACTGGAGAAAAAAATTCTTAAACGACTAACAGAGACATAGTAAAGCTCCATAACATCAAGAATGATGTGGTGAGGTTATATGCGATATGATTGCTCACTCCCTAGAACGCTTGAGGGGCCATCAGATGAAACTTGTAACTGTCAAGTGCAGAAGAAAAAGAGGGCATTCTTGATATATAGTGTGTAGTTAAGATAAGGAACTCTTTTCACTGGGAGGCGCTGGGACTACCAAAAATCTATAAGGATTGAAAAAGCACCTGGACAAATTCATGGAAAAGAAACTCAACAGGGCTAGTAAACAGAAACACGGCATCTCTACAGGAGGAAATCCCACAAGAAGCTTGGAGTGTAACTCTAAGAAGTATCACTGCACAGTTGCTCTTATACTCTTCCCATGGCATCTGTTGGTGGCTATAGACAAGCACAGGATATCGGGCTAGGTGAACCTTTAGCCTGGCCCAGTGCATTCACTCCTGCAATTTGAAGAAAACTGTACAGCTGTCTGACTCATTTAAATGTCTTCAACAATAAGGCAAGACATACAGATCATTATGAGAATGAGACAAATTTGAAGAAATAGTATATTGATGTACACAGAAAGATTTGCCATTGGATTTCTCAAAGACAATACTAATGTATAGACTGAACCAGGCAGTCCACCTAAACTTCTAGCTCAAAGTCTCCAACCTGGTTAAAATCCACCCGGAGGCAAAGAAAGGGTGGTAAACATCGACTTATTCATATTGTTTTGTTACATTTGTCTGATTTTTAAATCACTGAAGAGCCTCTTAAATGAGTGTTCCTAAAGCAGAGTGAAGGCATCAGCATTTGGCTATATGGTACATACTTTTGTCCCAGCCTCCAAAGCATTTCCCAGGTTTGCTCCGTTTTATTTTCACTGGTGATGTTTTTGTACTATCGGAGGCTCCCAGAATTCAGTACAGTATTGCAGGCACCATTTCACATAATAAAGGCATTAGCACCTCCCTGGTATAAAAAGGTATCTTTCTAGCCTGAAATTACTTTTGCCACTGTATCACTTTACAAGCTCTTTTCTAATTTGCTACCCCCTATAATTCTAGGTATTTTTCAGTCTGACTGCTTTGTAAGTATCTCCTTCCATTATGTAAAGTGGTTTCTTTTCAGATTCTAGATTGCAGAGCTACTCAAAGTGAACAAAATTTTTTCAGTTGCATTTTTCATTATCATGTTGCACTTAAACCATTTCTTATGGGAACTTAATAATGTTCTGTAGCTGATTAGAGTTAAAAAGGTCTATATTTTTCTTTCAAATATGTACAAAAAGCTCCTATTGACTGACTTCAATTAACTGAATTTATTTAAATTCAACAATTTAAATTCATTCTTCATCTAACTCTACTGAAGTCTAGTGAGCCAAATATTGTGTGACACAGTTGAATTTCACATCCAAACCCAAAGCAATATTTCAATGGGGTCCATTACACAGAAGAAAAAAAGGGGAATACTCGACACTGAAAACTGAGTTGAAACACATACCCTGACCTATACAGAAGTTTAGACTTTATTAGGTTGGTCTTTACATCAGATAACTATCAAAATTTTACTCCTAGACCTAGTGATTACCACTGTGAAGTCCTGGAGTGGAGTCAGATCAACAATAAGTCTCCATTAGGCTTCAGCAGAGGTCAGGGTTTCCCTACACATCTGCAGAATAACAGCATTGTGTTTATTTAAAGAAACTCAAAAATAAAAATAAAGCAATTAGGAAGCTTTCCAAGAGCAAACAAGTTGAGCAGGAAAAGAAAAAGAAATCAAAGAAAACAGGAAACAATGCAAAACTGTGAGTATTTACATCTTCTACATATGGAGTTTGGAAATCCAGGTGGTTTCTGTTTTGTTCCTATTTGCTTCAGATATTGAAATATCCAGATGTCAGTACAAAAATATACTTGAGAACTGTAACATTTTAAAATAAATTGAAAGTCATGCTCTGTCTATTCTACCCTTTAACTGATATTTTGTCACAAACATAATCAGTTAATGCAGTAGTAGAAATAATGAGCTTTTTTTACACTTTTACTATTACCATTTCCAGAGTTCAAACCTAACTTATAATGGAAGTCAGCTTGTCGAGTCAGTGACTTCAGAGGAGTTTGGATTAGCTCCAAGTTAGGATGCATTTTTTTTTTAGTAATACAGCCAGTATATCTATATGAACAAATATGTGCGCTCTCTCTTGGCTGATTGGCCAGTTGACCTTTGGGACAAGAATAGCTATTGTAGGTAAAACCAAAGTTTATCAGCTGGAGTATTCTGTTCCAACAGTGACTGAGGGTGGGTGCCTGAGGACAGTGGCCAAGCACACTGGCAGCTGAATAGAAATAGTCTCAATTTCAGCCTTTTGTTGCACAGAGACTTCCTGAACCACTTCCTTAACACTGAAACCAATGTTTCTAGCTCTCAGTAGTGTTTTCTGCTATTAAATTGTCCAATTAGTTGTTCAACTCATATAACATCTTAGCATTCTGTGGCAAAAAGTTTCACAACTTAACTACGGATTGTGTGGTATTTACTGTGGGTGATTTTAAAGGGTCAGCTGATGTCACTTGAGTTCTTCCATTCTTGGATGTTATAATAAGATACTGAATAAATGTTAGGTATTTTAATAGCTGGTGCTTAGTGATTTTATATATATTTTCTCTTCTATAAAGGTGTCACCATAAGTCAATTAGTCGGTTTTAAAATGAACATTCCAGACATACAGATAATATTCAGTGGATAATATTGTGCTGATTAAATAAGCTGAATTAGACCATGAAGCATAGTATCAGCCAATCAAGAAGTTGAAAGGAGCCAACATTCCTTTTTTAAACACTGGTTTGTACTAAAACCATCATGCATCACTCTCAACACAACATTGAGTAGAAACAGCAATACTTCTTCAGATGTAGCTCTGGGTTCGGAAGCCAAGAAACACCACAAAAATATCATTTCCAACACAGGTGTCTGGTGAACACAGAAACTTACCTCATCTGCTCATAGCAACCAATCTTATTTAGAAATTGGATAGCCTATCTTAAGCCTATTTCAGTGGCTTGAAGTTCTTCCACCAGGTCATGTTGAACTAGTCTACTGAAACAATGGCAAAACTATTAAGTGCATAAATGTAAATAGGCAAATAGTTGTTATGACTGTAAAAGCAAAAAGAAAATGGCATCCTTCCTCTGGCAAGCAGAAATTAAAAACCAGTCTCAGCTACTACAG
Organism: Athene noctua; assembly: GCF_965140245.1. NCBI lineage: Eukaryota > Metazoa > Chordata > Aves > Strigiformes > Strigidae > Athene > Athene noctua. Next base: position 14,561,885 of record NC_134044.1, read on the forward strand.
TGCTAGCCTTTCATTACAAAAACCCTATTACCTAACAAGTGTCTCCTGCCAAGAGACAAAAATAGTACTGTTCATATCTTTAAAGACTTATTTTTATTTTCTGCAGTTCTTATGATTTCAACTCTTTTATATTTCTGTTATAGGCTAGTCCTAGTTGAGAAGTGGTGTAAATTGAAGTCACCACAAGATTCGGTAGCATCCTTTGCTACGACCAAGCATAAGGTTTGGGGAACACAATGGGGGACACAGAACTGACTGATGGGGTCACCTGAGATTCCATCTCGATGTCATCTCATTTGCCCTAACCTAGGCACATCATTTCAGTCTTATTAGCTGAGATGATGCCAGGCCAAGTGAATTAAGAACTCATTAGTGCCAGCGACAAATAAAAGAGCACTATATGCTATCCATATACTAAAATTGTAATGACATCTGCTTCCACAATAATCCTGCTAATACCTTCAGATATTCATTAAGCAAAAGGGCACTATGAAGAAAACAAAAGTGTCTACAGAAGTCAAGATTAGTCTTACTGAAGCTTGTTGAAGACAATGCTTGAACATGTATTTTCACACAAACAATGAGCACTGATGATTTGCAATTTCTTGGAAGAACTGAACAAATCCTTCACAGGCAATGGAAGTGCTTCCCCTGACCAGTGAGAGGAAATATTCAGAATAGGTTCTTTGTCCCAAAAGAACTCACTTTCACTTGGAAGGACTATATTAAAGTCTAGAATACTAAAATACTAATTGTCTTTCCCCATTCCTTTCCGTGACAAAAAAAATTATTCCAAACAAACCTTAAAAACAATGATGTTTCTCACAGAACTTTCATATAAGTAGAGACCTATCATCTACTTGCTTTTGTATTTAATATTTGAGCAGAAAGAAGTCATCATTTGCATGAAATAATGAAATTGTCTGAAAACTAAAAAGTTGTCATTAATGTGTTCCATCTTAGAATATGTTTGTGTATGTCTATATCAGATATTTTTATCAAAATAAAATTAATTCCAAGACCAAAATCGAAAATGTTGGTCATGACTCACAAAAACCCCTCATCTTTAGGACTCAACATGGTGGGGAAACAAATGGACTAACATCTTAGAGAATGGTAGATTGCTGAACTCTGGTTTTGTGGTATGAATTCATTTAACTGTACCTACAAAAGGTAAAAGTTTATGGTAGCTCCTGGGTGATTTTTATTTACCTGGAAGGGAGGAGAAAATTGATCCACTAATTAAGGAGGTCTACAAAGTATTGTTATTGTTCTTAGAAGGATGTACTTGAATGCATATTTTTTATCTTTTCATTAGCATTATAAATTAAGACCTTAGAGAAGAACTTTAGTGGGCTATTTCTGTCTGTGTTACAGGAGGTGAAAATAAACCAGAGATACATAAAATAAAGATTGCAGAATGCAATGGTTTTGATTAAAGCTTTGATAAGTTGCTCAGCAGAGATGGGAAACTCAGACCATGAAGAACTACCATCTCTTATTAAAAATCCATACAAAACAGTTTGTATTAAGCTCTCAGTTCTTAGACTCAAAACAAAAATGAGGTTAAAAGTTTTTCTTGTCCATTATTAAAATGGTGTTAGAATAGAGAAAAATTTCCAATCCACAAAGACAATATGACAGAACTGAGCACATCTTGGTGTGCTGCATTCCTAGAGCACCTGGAGTACTTCAGAAGTCTATTATCCAGAATTTATAGAAAAAGAGTTCTTTTTAGAAAAATAAATATTTTTCTATTGACAAAGAACACCACAAAATACTTCTTTAAAGCAAGGGAGGTAATTTTATTGGACATAAACTGGCTTTCCTGCAACAGCAGTCTTGATTGCTTTTCTGAATAACAGCAATTCCCTTGTGGGACTTTGCTTTAGTTTTCCCCTGTACATTTTGAATGCTTTTCCAGCTTCCTACCATGAAAGCCACCCACACACTGACACTGAAACCATTTGCAAAAGAAAACAAAAGTCCCTGATCTCCATACAGGGAAGTCTTAAATGAAGACTTCCCTTTTCTTGGTCTGTCTTCTCCTCCTTTAAAATGTGTTCTCCATCTCCTTGAAGAGAAGGGGATCACATAGGTGCCTGCCTACAGAACAGGTAAAGATCCATATTTATCCTATTTCCCATACACAGAGTTGATGAAGCTCTGCTCATGCAGTACTTCACACCTGAGAGGATAAGCCAGTCATTGTCTAATAGTTCACCATTCAACTTGACTTCAAACAGTATATTCTACCAGCTGAGTTATAAATGGGGTTGAAGTATCCAATCAAGATGAGGAGCTTTTATTAGAAAGTTGAAATTATTGAAATTATCTGAATTATTTAAACTTGAAGCTATGGCAAAACAGCCTCAGAATTTAGCAGAGCCAAAGGAATTAACACTATGTGAAGTCATAGAAAGCAAAAACTCAGAGACTTTCTGTCATTAGTACTGCTGAACAGCAACCACAACAAAATGAGAAGGGATGTCCTTCAAAATTAGGTGAGTGAAGTAGTAGGAGGAGTGCTGCTTTTAGAGATAGCACTTACAACTAGTAGTATGCTGATGCTCTTAAGAGGGTGCTTCCTTAGAGACAGAAATACACATTAAAGTATAATTTTAAACTACAACTTTCATAACCCAATCACTTACTCCCCCTTCCTGGATCCTAAACTAGGAAATCAATTGATGCTATTTACTCTCCACATTTTTCCTCATTCCAAAGCTATATACAGTCCTCGTTCCTATATACAGTCCAACACCAATACAAAAGACATGATCTTAGCTATAGCTAGGAAAGGAGGATTGACTGGCTCATCTCTTTAGGTTTTCAGTCCTGTAGCTTTATGATCCAGTTCCTTAAGGGAAGAAAACACCTTTTCTATCAAAGCTAATGTTTCAGTAGAAAGACAAGTCCCCAGACAGTAGCAGGTCAGAATCTTACTGCAGAGAATACTTCTGCAAAATGATAAGCTGATACCTTGGGCTCAGATTCAAACAGAACATAAATCACCTAAAATGAGTCTTAAACAGAACGTAAACACCCACAAGTCAAGAGTTATAAAAACCTTTGCAGAGCTACTATCAAGTGTTCCAGCTTGTACATTTTTCCCGTACCTTTAGGAAAAGTAATAAATTATTTGGAAAGTCTCTGTCTGAACATGCACAGAACTTCCTTGTTTTATCATCTAATGATGAGCAGTTTGGCAGCACTCCCATTCTTAAGTCCAGTGGAGATACTAAACCAGTTATATCTTCCCCAGCAAGCAAGGCTGGCATTTGCAGAGCATGGGTTAACCAGGCTTGAGCCGTCCACAATATCCAGTGACTGCAGCAGCTTGACTTCAACACACAGCTAGAGAAAGAGTCTATCTGGGTCTCTTAGGAAGCAACATGCTAGAAGACATTCCGACTGAAAGCCAGAAAGGTCAGGTTCAAATCCTACCTGCCAAAGGGTGATGAGTTGGAAGCCTTGTAAGCAGAGGATGTGCAAACAGCCTACCTACAAACCCCTCTGAACTGTAATATTCTCTATCTTTTAGAAAGTATAAAATAACCCAAAAGGAAGCCCAAGTGTAGCAACAGTTAGGGAGTGCAGCATCTAGGACACCTCCTTAGGGAAGTGAATGTCCTGCAACATTAATTACACTTGCTAGAGAAAATAAAGGAATAATCCTATCGGCAAGAGAGCAGAGCTGGCCACCTGCAGGGTGTGGCTAGATGGTTTCTGTTGACTAGTGAAGGACTATCCTGCACTGGAACCAGTTGCATTTTTGTCACTGAAAGATGAATGCTGTTAAGTTTGTGACTGATGATATGCTAATATTATTAAAGGCTGATTTTCCCCTCTTCATTATGTTCCCCCCTTACAATGTAAGTGCACACATCCTATCTCCTTTTAATGCAATAAAGATGGTTTTGAAAAAGGAATGCATTAATGGTGCCTGAGGTTAGATTTTTAACTGAAATTTAGGAGCTTCAGGAGAAGCTTAAGGCTAAAAGGTATTTTGTACATGAAAATATCTTCCTCCTTTGAACAGCTAGTCAGACTGGCAAGATTGTTGGATGAACTGTCAGTGCACTCCCCTCAGAACACAGACAGCATGTGGTTGAAGAGTCCCTGTCTCTGTCTTTCCCTGCCAAAGAGCAAGTAAATATCCAGAATTTACTGGTGAGACATACTTTCCTTTTAGAATAATTCATCAGGAATTAAAGGGGATCTTTAATCTTCACCACACAGGCTTTATAACCAGTCCTTATCTTCCACAATGTCTTAAAGTCACCAATACACAACAGCAGAATAAGTCATAATGTATTTCATAAGGAAATACTATTTCAGTAGAGGAAATTTCCTTTCTTTTTAATAGCCTCTTCTTGGATTTCCTTTCAAACATACACAGGACAGTTCTCTGTGAATCTGCAGGTATATCAAAACACTGATTTTTAATAACCACAGTGATGGTTTTACCTTTTATCACTTTTTTGTTCAATTAGTGTTTATTTCAGCTGAAAAACAAAATAATGATACTAAGAGCCAATATTGTATTCTCTTGAAGCTTTGTTTCCCATTCCCATCTTCTTTCAGATTTCCCGTTTTTCCCCTATCAGAGGACAGAATAGGGAGTTCCTGGCTGCAGAGTAACGTGAGGGATGCAGGCTGATCGTGCAAAGGGTAGCGATGTGAGACAGTAAATTATAGACACTATGAGGCACTACAGCGGTATTTTAGATGAAAGCATTTGGGAGTGAGGAAGGTGGTGCCAAAGCCATGCTAGCTGTTTGGTTTGTTTATTTTAAGAAAAGGAAAATATGGCAGTGTAAATTTATAATAAAACATTCTGTTAAAAGCAGCTTCAGCAGAAGATGTATCAAGTCTGTAGAGTAGGGGAGACAGACATCATTCTCAGTTCATGTCTTAACTCCCAGCCAGAAATGTGTATTGCATACTGAGGATCAGATACAGTTCTCCTATTTTACAGAAAAGTCCCTCTGCTGCATTGCATATATGTTTACCTGACCTTGCCATAGGACAGAGCCACATAAACGGAGACCTGAGGAGCAGTGCAAGAGACCAGACCAGCCACAAAGCGGGAGCTGGATGGTTGGCCTCCAAACAACAGAGTTCTGACTTGGTTTTTCAAATTTCCATCAAGGAACTTTCTACACATATCCTGATATACTGTTCCCCATTTCACCATCCCAGCAGCTATAAATTGTTCTTTAATATCCAACCTAATCTTTCCTTCCTGTAAATACCAGCTAATTTTGAATAACAGCTACACAGAAGTAAATGATGGATGGCCTTTTTTTTTGTTATAACCTTTCTGTCCCAAAACAACAATGAGGCCTCTCATTGTCCTCCTTTTAATATTAAAGAAAGCAAATTATTACAATATTTCATTGTAGGTGACATTTGTTAAATCCCTGCTTTTTCTTGCTGTTCTCTGCTGGATTCCCACCAGTTTGCTCCCCTCTTTCTTTGCATGGCCAACTAGGGCTGGATGCCATACAGCAGCAACCTCCCCTTGCTCTCAAACACATTGCCTGCTGGAAACATCGAATCCCACTGGGAAGGCAGCTTCATTTTTTGCAGCATCATTGCCTTGTTTTAGGTTTTCACCAAGACACCCTAAAATGTGCAGATCCTTTTCTGCGTCCTGGTAACCATGCAGACACTTCTATTGTGTGCATGACTACTTCTGAAGGGCAGCACTTTACACTTGTCCCTCAATTTAGATGTCTTCATCTACAAATATAAATTGTGGATGGCTAGTTTCTCCTTGTCTTTTAAGAATTTCTGCTTGTTTCTATGTCATGTCAGAAATAAAAGAGTGGAGACAAAATTGCACATGTTCAACAATGCTCAAGAACAAGGCACTGAGCATTGTAGAAATGAGCATATTTGATTTAATCAAAATAAGTGTTGTAGGAAAATCACGTAGGTTTAATTTTTGAAAAGCTGTTAAGTTTCAAATTAAATGGAAGATTAAAATAAAAATGAGCTTTAGCTGTAAGTGGAGGCTAAATTTGGTCAATTTTTGTTGTTTATCTGTGCATAAAGTCCTTGCATTTACCATTTGACAAATCCTCTAATAAAATACTTGCTGCAATCAGGTGAAGTAGGTTATTAATGGTTCTAAAAAAGATATACAGGATTGCCTCATCCTGAGGCAATTAAGTCTGTGAAGTAAGTGTGTTTAATATCTCTGGGGGCCTGACTGGAATGAAACAGGTGATCTTTCTACAATTGCCATTGTTTCATTTAGAATTTCCTTAATTTTGTTTGTTTTTAAGTGAAGAATGACTCTTTGCTTTATGTTCTTTTTGTTAATACTCCAGTTTGGGGACTTTCAAAGGCTGTATGCACCACAATAAAAGCAGAGTGAAGAATTTTAACTATCACTGAAAAGCAATGTGAAACCCTACCATCCCACATGGGAGAGGACAGTCCATATTTACTCAGTCTCTCGACTCAGTCTTTGCAGTGGTGCTGCCAGCTCCCACATTAGGTCAGGGCAGTTCAGACCTTCTGGTCTTCAGTCAGCTCCTCAACAGAGCAGTTTGTTCGCACCACCTGTCAGCTACCTCCACGGCTCCATCTTCCGCAGTCCCCCAAGGGGCTTGGGGACTAATGGATGAAGGGACAGGGAGTCAAGTCACCACACAGTCTTCCTACTCAACTCTGACACATCTTCATTTCAAAGAAGTGCTGACTTAAATGCACACTTTGGCTCTTGCTTACAGACCTCCAGCTTCAGGCACTTCAGTTTGGAAAACAAATGCTTTACCACCGTATGTTTTCTGAGGGATACATTGGGTATACATCAGGGTGTAGTTTGGCCCTTTGCTATAAAATCTTGTATTTTTCATTTCTCCTTTTTTCCTCTGCTGTGTTCTTCTTCCCCTGGATTTATTAGTGGGGATGGTTTGTGGAGGTATGGTTAATTACTAGAGCTTATGGCCTGCTGTGATTGAAAGCTGATCTCACCAGTTTGGGGTCTGCATTATATTTATTCTGTATGTAATTAAATCTGAATACCATAACTATGCATAATGTTGGAAAATAATGAGAAACTTTTTTTTTTCCTAGTGAAAACACATCTGAAAGGTTCTTCCTGGAGTACTGAATTTCTACAAAGCACTCTGCACTTTACACACACACAAACAAACAGCCAAAAGGCCAAAAGGGGCATTCCAGTCTATGATTTAGATGAAAACAAATGTTTGTTTATCAGATCTATGTGATCCATTAAAAATAAAGGAATTCAAGCAAACTGTGATAAAGGTTATCCATATATCTTGGGGTATTTGTAACATCACAGACATACTAAAGACCTGCAGAGAAGTGCCAGCACAGCAGGGTGAACATGAACAGCCCATCCTGGAAACAGCAGCATCCAACTGAACACAGCAGATTTGGCTGGGGAGTCCCTCAAATAAAACAAGTTGTGGGAGGCCAGGCCACTGCTCTGACTATAGGGGTCAAAAATTCTCCCAATTCCCTTACCTAAGGAGGGGGGACCAGAGTGATATGGGAGAGGAGATCAGACACTGTTTACAGTGAAGTAAATCAAGCAGAACACTGCACAGCTCACTGGACCATACCAGAATTAGGCCAGACATATCATATCTAGAGGCTCAATTTTTTTTCCTCTGCTACACATAAATCTGAAGTCTGCCAAGATCCTTGTTGTTCACCAGTGTGACAGTGATCTGAAATTAGAAACCTCTAGAATATCAGAAAGCTTTGGACCGGAAATTATCTCATTGCCTCTAGATACAGCTGATGTTCAGAAAAAAAAGTTTCGTATCTGATCTAATGTGATGAATGGTACAATCAATGACACTCCAAAAAAGTGTGTGCAAGCCAAAGAAAAAACTACATCAAATCCATAGTCTTTCATCATAGCAAAGGAGGCCAATTTTAGGGCACAACAAGCAAGGCAAGGATGACACAGTAACCAGGAGATTACCTTTAAGGTATAAGTAACGGGGGGGGGGGGGGGGGAAGACATTTTCCTAAAGGGCATGGCCCCTCTCCCTAAAAGTGTTGAATGTAGGGCAAGAATAAGTCAAGTAAAAAGTAAATGAACAGCCAGTATATGTGAAGTAAGGGAATTCCCAGTGAAATCCTTTTAGGAGGTGCTTGCCCCACCCCAAACAGTAAGGAACAAACCTGCCAGTATAAGCTATAGAGAACACCACAAATCATTCAAATGCCCAGGCATTACCTTACTAACCATACTGCTTTTTTGAAATTAAGCCATTGTACCCAGTGCCACAGCCACTAAAGGAGTGCTCTTCAAGGAAGCAATCATCAATTTTGTGCATCTGACATAGCAGCAGACAGATATTTTCCCTCCTCGCCCAGTGGCAGATGTGTAACCAAGTGTAAATACTTGAACAGTCAGTCTCAATCTGTGGATCAGAAAGAAAAGTGAACCAGCCCTTGGAGGACAAGATTAACTGTGCAGGTGTCAGCAAGGCTGTTTGCACCAGCCATCACGAGCACTTTAACAGAACCAGATGTACCAGCTACTACTTTTTTCCAACAACTTCAGCTCAATGTGGCCCAGAAGCCAACAGCAGCTCAAAAAGCATAAGCATCCCTACAAATGCACCTTGCCATAAGATTCTGCAGCAGTTGTGTGTTGGGATTTGCAATAGTTACTTTTAGCTGCATCCTGGTGTGTATGGACCTGAGACAATAATTATCAAAATAAGAAGTTCTTTGCTCAACTCTTACAATTTATGACTCTTTTCCCTTCATGAATTGTCTAAAATTGGAAGATCCAGGAATTCTGCCATAGTACTCTCTGGAGCCGTCAGTCCTTGACCACTAACTTCTGACCTATACTGATTTATGGTGATTTGTCAAAAGAGGTTACTGGCTCTTTACAAAACTGGGTATCAGCCTTAGAGTCAGGAGAAAACCCTGGAAAGGACAAGCTGCTGCTTGCAGCTTGTGAAACCCAGGAGCATGGCAGGCTCCAGCTCACAGCATATTCCACAATCCTCATCGTGACCATGTTAGGGCCAGGTGCAAGCACAAGCCCTTTCTCATCTCCTCACCACAGGTTTCCTCATGGCATGTATCAGCCATGTTTACTCTCTGGATAATCAGGGAATGTCAAGTAGAATATTTGCCCCATAGGTTCGACACATGCTACTGCTGCCCCATGAACTCATGACTCAAAGGATACGAGAAACACTGGGCATGAGGTCTGGAGGGCTCCGTTTCAGGCCACCATTAGCCACCATCTGTGTAGCCAAGGCTTTTGCCCCAGATACTTTCAGCACCTCAGGGTGACATTGCACTGCACTAGAAGAGACCTCTTGCTGCACAGTCTTTCTTTCTAATCAGAGTTTTCTACAATTTGTAGATTGAACACAAAAAGGAGTTTTCCCCTTTATATAATCTTCAGATTCCCATGGTTCTATTTTTTTTTTTTTAATTTTAGTGGTGAACATAGTCAGACAATCTCATTAAATAACTTGTGATAGGTAGTAGTAGAGAGGTTGAGGAATCCTATTGCCAGCGACACAAATTACCATCCTGTATTATGTTTTAAACTGCCAATTTTTTGCACAAGTAACAGCACACCAGATTTTTCTCTTTATTGTCACATTAGAGTACTTACCCACCAAAAAAAATGAACCCCTTCCCATGGGTGTCTGTACAGGCAAAATCCAAACTGCAATACTATTTCCTAGACAAAAAGCTATCAGATTTCATAAAAATCAACAAAAGAACAAATAAGTTCTTAGTATATGAAAGCAAAAATGTCAGTATCCATCCTCCATAATAATAGTAATTTCATAAATTGTAGGGTTTATATGAGTTATACAGACAATTAATACATTTCTGAAAAATTTTAGCCAGAGGAAGGAAAGAAAAAATAATTAAGAGAAAATCACAAATATGCTGAAAGTCCCTCAACACCACCACTACCTTGCATGCAATAATTATGTTGTCATTTGTGCTCAGGGAGAACAAACAAGAAAAAGACACACGTTCCTGACTCCTCCAAAGAAAATGTTTGTTCAAGAAACACCAAGTAGAAAACATTTTCACAAATCTTATTGTGCCCAAGAGAAGCTGTAAGTGGCACGGCAGACATTTACACTTGCCAGAACTCCATTCTAAACGACCTATTCAATACAAATGACCGTCTGGCATTGTAATTGCTGCACTGCTCATGTGCTTGTGTTAATCTTCTTAAAACATATACATAGCAAACTTTTCAAAATGAAATTATCACAGATAAAGTTTGTTCTTTCTGTGATGTAGCTAGCATCCTGGATACTTTCATGAAGCAAATGGGACTGAAATATCTAAATTTTACTGCATTTTGTTTAAAAAGCTGGGTGTTTCCTGGTAGCTTAAGGTAAATGACGGATCTTGAAGCCTTGATATAATTAAACATTAAAAGAAACAAGCTGATGAGTCAAACACATGGTATTTATTTTATACAATATTCCTCCCAATCTAATTTTTGCTTCTGAATTAGCAATCTGTTAAAATACATGGGGTTGTTCATAGCTACAGCTTATTTCAGCTTCCCTCAAACCCAAAATGGCAATAACACATCAGTTTAGGTTTGGGGGTTATTTTTATATAGTCATCTCTGTGACTGAGGCTGCTAGACTCAACTTTTTATTATTTCTTTAAATGAAAAGTGAAAAGTTAATGCACAATTGTGCAACAAGCAGGAGGGGAAATGCTGTAGCAAAATCCATACCCACCAACCCGTGAAATACATGAAGCTTTCTTCACGTCCACTGTTTAAGCAGAACCCCCACAACGACTTCACTTAAGAGTCTGCATAAGAACAAATGGCACAATATCTCAAACTTTAAAAGATACAATATGTTTGCAAATTATTTCCATAAGTTAGTAAATGGAAAAAAAAAAAAAAAAAAGCTTAAATCAAAGCAGAGGAAAGAGTGGGAGTTCTTCACCAAACAGCTTGTCTCCCAGTAGAAAGAATGTTTTCAGGTTCATATAAGCAAAAAATGGTTTTAAACTCTAAAGCTGTACCCAGTGCTACCAGGTGAATATATCTGGAATGTTATTGCTCATGGGAAACACTTGGATGACAACTAAATTCCAGGGAAGAACACTTTAGAGTTGTGTTCTGCTTTCCATTAGAAATAGCTCCCTTCATATTTCTCACCACCCCTTGCACACTTCCTCCACTACATTGAGAAATCAAGCTCCAAGATAACATACTTGTTTTCCTCCAACCCCAGTTAAAAAAAAAAAAAAAAAAAAAAGCTGGTTTCTTTATTTCAGAAACATGCAGGTCTAAAATCAGTTAAATTTTCAGCATTTGGGCATGTGCTGAATCTTGTTCCTAGTGACATAGTAGGTAGAAAAATTAAGAGGCCTAGACATTTCAAATTAAAATACACTGACATTCAGAACTGTTAGCACCCCCACTGATTTCAAAAGTTAGATCCTTACTTGTTTTGGGAAAATGGTCATCTCCACAGTAAAAGGGTTTCTGAAGTTAAGAACATCCCTGCACCTCAGGACATACTCCAAAACAACCTTGGTGATGCACACATTAGTTGGGAACCTTGCAACTCCAACTCCTAGTTGGAGTTGCAGTACTCAGTCCTCCCACCTTGAGTTTACGCTTTCACCTGGCTTCTCTTTTATTCCTTAATACGGTAAGTACATAATTAAATACTTACAATACTCCCTCTTCTGCCAAAGCCTGCCTTAATATCCTCAAAGCTGATCCCACTTGCTGGGAGCAACGTCAGAGAAACTGTACACTGCCTGAGCCTCTTCCCCTTCAACATACTGATGCTACAAGGTGGAGTTCTTCAACTTTATTCTCCTTTAGTGCCAAACCTGACATTTCTCTTACCTAAAATGTTTGAGATATTGAAGAATGACTCTTCTGCCTCAAGACAGGATCCCCATACTCATGTCATTCCTGTCAGAGACTTGTCTGGCTTCTCCGCTATAGATAAGGCTACAAAAGCTCCCTAGGTCAGTTCCAGCACCCAGCTCTCCTTGCAGCTGGAGACCTCTACCCCAAACTCCTTCTGCTACAATTTAAGATCACTACTTTTTCTGCTGTCTACTGTGGTGAAAGAAAGAGTTCAGTCCTTTTTCTTACAAATAACTTTTTATATATTCAGGGGTTCTTCTAAGCTTTGTCCTCTCTACACTAAATATTTTTTGTGCTATCTTTCCTCACAAACCATGCACTAGAGCTGTCATCAAACTCGTTGATTTCTTGTAGAGTTTCCTAATTTTCCTTTATTTATAGGCCAGGTCTGAACTACCCACCAGTAACCTTCTAGCTCTCCCTTCTCCCTTAGCAGGAGCACTCGAAAGGAAAAAGTAGTGCTCTCATATATATAGCCATGGGCCAGATCCACAGGTGACATAAATTGGCAGAGGCCTGTACCTAATTAAAGGGTTATGTAAATTCAGAGGAGGTGGGATAGTTTTCTTTGTGGTTGCTTTAGGAAAGATGTGGTAGAGAGAAAAACTAGTTATTTCCTTTTATTTGTTTCTGTGTGAGGAACTTAGGGGAGTTGGAGAGGGGGGCACTATTTAGAAGATTTTCCTGTTGTTGAATTAAAGAATCCCTAAGAGGCATTCCTGGGTGTGTGGAGAAGAGTTTAGTATTGTCTTCCTGCTCTGATGAGTTTCTTAAAGTAAAACAAGCAGCACCGTGTTACATGCCCCTGGCGAAGGGGCTGCTTTCCCACGCAGAGAGCGACTTCTTGACTGCGGGTCCGGGGGCTGAAGACGGCTGCCCCGACTGGTCCCCGCCCGGTAACGCTTAGGATGAGGCAGAGGGTCCCTCCTGGAGAAAAAGCCATTGCAAGCGGTGCTGCGCTGGCGCGCCCCAAAGCCATTAAACACAAAAGGTCTGAAACCGCGTAGCTCCCCTGATAGTGCTGCCCGACCCCAGGAGCGCAGGGGGGTCTCGCCGCCGGGGCTGGGGCCGGCGAGCGGGAGCGCCGCCCCGCCGGGGCTGCCCGGAGCCCCGCTGCGCGGACGCGGTGGATCCGCGGCGGCGGAGCTGGGGGCGCCCCGCGGGCCGGTGGCGCGGGGAAGGACCGCGATGGGAGAGGATGAAATCCGAAGAAAAGCGCGTGTCTCTCCTCGCTTACTAAAAGTTGACATCAACTCAGCTGAAAAGTAGGTTAATTAGTAGTGTCTGACAGAGCTCCCCAGCAGTGACTTACTTCAGGTGCCGCACATTACTGCTACTCTGCTGAAAAAGGCTTTGTTTTCACCTAGCTTTGTAGCCTCGAGTGTCTGAATATTGATTAACGCTGGGTATTTGATTTCTTTGAAATACACTCGCATTATTCCAATAAACTGCATCTTTTAATCGAGGTGGGTTTTTTACTGTAATTAAAATATTAACAACACTTTGCTACTAGAAATGTGACCCTTGGCAATGAAGTAATTTCTCCTTTTACCATCAGAGCTCGCCGATGTCCCTTAGCGAGGGGATGTGGCCGCGGGGAGGGACTGGACGTGGTCAGCAAACTCCCACGCAGGGGCTTACCCCGGGCAGGGGTGTTTTTCTCATAGGAAAGACTGAAATATTTACATTCCTGAGAGGGTCTTGGCGAGCTCGGCCGAGCCCCAGTCTCAGACCCGGCCATGCGAAGCCAGAAAACCTTCCCACTTCGGAGGATGTGGGGGAATCGCCCCGGACCGGAGCACTCTCCAGGCTCCCTCCTTCGCCCCGCAGGCGGGTGTCGCGCTGGCGGGGCCCCACTCGTGTCGCGATAGACAAAATGTCGGGGTGGAGGTGAGAGGTGCTGCCAGGGCGGCCGCCGCGCGGGGCGCTCCGCGCTGCCCTTCCGCGGGCGCGCACGGCGGCCGGGCCGCGCAGGACCCAGCCCGGCCGAGCAACGCGGCGCGCAGCTTTGTGCCTAACGCCAACCCCTGGCTGCGTTCAGCTTGTCAAAGGCCTCTGGTGCAGTTAACTTTTTTTTTTTTTTTTCCTTTCTTCTATTAACTGAGTGAGGACACGCAGGGGAAGACACGCAGGGGTAACGGCAATCGTGGGATTAAGCACAGGAAAAATGAAGACTAAATTGCTGCGTGTTCCTCCCGCTGCTCAGGCGCTGCCGCACACAGCTACCCAGTACTCAAGTGTCCTACGCAGCCACTTTCTCCCTCCTCCTGTGGTTTCTCAGAGAATCTGCTGAAAAGGGACCCCTCTCCTTGTGAACCCCAGCAGCCGAAGAAACCCTGCCTCTGCCTCTAACCTGTGTTTTAACCTGCCGGTTTCTCCCCTAAAGGACTCCGCCAAAGTTTGCCGGTTTGTTCTCCCCTTGTAACGCCACTTTGCAGGGCTCAGCTCCTCTCGATGGAGGAAACCTGGCGGTGAGCTCCCCTGCGCCAGATGGGATTGCTATTTCAGGGCGAGCAGGCAGTGGCCAGGGCCGGCGGAAACCCCCGCAGAAGGACAACCTTTGAAGCTCCGCGGGAGGGGGCGGAAGAGGGGTCGGGACACAGGGTCCACTCGTGGCCCCCAGGGAGCCGTGGGGGGTGAGTGCGCCTCTTTTTAGCACAGAGATCCGCAGCTTGGTCAGAGCCCTCCTCCTCCCCCGGTACTGGCACGTGGCGCAAAAGGCAGGAGCAGGGCTGAGCTGTACCTGCCTTTTCTGCTTAGCATAAGGCACCGCTCTGGCGTGGAGGGAAGCGCTCATCAGCTGCTCACTTCTGAGGCCCTGGGCCCCACCTTGATGCGGTTTTCTCTTCCCAGTGTTCCCTGTAAAGCCAAGCAAAATCAAACCCAGTTGTCTTGATCTGGTCCGAAAGATGTACCAGACCAACTCCGATCTCAGCTGAAATGTCCTTGTTCCAATTTCCTCTTAAGTCTATTGCTTTTTCTTCTCAGGCAGGCAGCCGTGCAGCCACTGTTTTAATGTGTGGGGTGAATTGTAAGGTCATCAGGGCTTTCCTGTGCTCTAGGAAACTTTTTATTTTTATGTTTGCAGGGGGGTGAAGGAGAGAGGTCCTTAGCCAATCCCTCTTCCATTAAAACATTTATAATTTAGACCCTGCCTGATGACTTTACCTAGCTGTGATGAGGCGGGGTTACGGGAAAGTGTCTCTCAAAAGAAAAAAAAAAAAAAAAAAAAAAAAAAGAAGAATAAAATCCTCGGGGGGGGGGGGGGGGGGAAGTTAAAAAGAGCTCCAAACCCTCCCTCCTCCGAAGGAAAAAAAAAAAAAAAAAAAAAAATCCAAATACTCCTTCAAATGGCCAGGTTGGGAGGGCTGGGGTCTGCTCTGCTGCAATTACAGGCTTGTCCGCGCTATTTATACCGTACTCTCCAAAGCTTGCAGGCTTCATGGATAAGAAGCAGAGTGTTGCTGGAATCGGTTCAGAACGTGTTCTGATGCACAGATAAACTTCTGGAAAGTATCTGATGACTGTGCCCGAGTGCGCTGACCCGCCTCCCATCGATGGGAATAAAGCGATAGCATTCGACTTAAAGAAAGCCGCAGAACTTAATTAATTCGATGCTTTAATGGTTATAGAATCTGCAAAACACTAGTATTAATTTAGACACTGGCATCTGGTTTCACTGAAGTTCATGTCGAATGTGCAAACTACCCCAGCGTTCCCGGGCGGGAAGGGGGGAGCGGGCCAAGCACCGGGGAAGGTGCCTCGCCCCGGGCCGGCCGCGCTCGGACGTGCGAGGCGAGTCCGCGGCGGGCTGAGCGCGGGTGGGAGCTGACCCGGGCCCACGCAGACGCGCACCCACCCCGCGGCCGCCCCGCTGCCGCCGGCCGGGCAGAGCCCGCGGAGGGGCCGCGCCGGGGTCCCGCCTGGGCGGAGCGGGGGTCCCGCACCCCCGCCCGCGCCCGCCAGGGCCGGCGGGGCCGCGCCCCGCGTGTCTCATGGGCAGGCTCTTGGCGGATGGCCGCACGCCCCCGGGGCCGCTTGCCCACGCTTCCGAAATCACGCAGCAGCGTGACTCGAGTCGGCTTTTTCCGATTGTGAAATCCCTGCTTTAAGACAAAGAGTCTCCTTAAATCATGAGAATGACAGACTCGACAGAGAAAATTGATAACGTTAATAAATTGGTTTACTGGGAAGATGACATTTAGAAAAGGGTGAGATGTCCCAAATTTAATTTTCGCTGGTGAAACAAGACAATTCTAAAAGGCCACAGATGCGACGATTTTTATTAAACATTCGTACTATTTTGGAAGCTAAGCCATAACTCATCCGCACTAAAATTTAACGACTTCGATTCATCAGAAAAGTTTGCGCTTGGACTCTGCTTCAAAGACAGAACAACAACTCCAGTGACGGGCCATAATGACTTTCCCCCTCTGATTTGCAGTGGGCTGGTGTGTTCTTGTGCCCAGACCGAAGATTCATATTCAAATCCCGAAGTCATAAAGTTTAGGCTTTCGCATTTGTCTTTTCCAAACCGAAACTTGACTAAACCAGAGTCCAGGATCAAAAGCGCGCAAGAGCTATCAATTTCTCAGGGGACTGCAAAAGCCACTTGCCGCATAGTTACTCTGACAGTATTGCGGACAATTTGGGCAACATTGGGCAACACGTGTTGTCCCTGGGAACCGAGCTGCATTGTTTCTCCTGAGGTTTCCCTGTCAGCTCCGCTTTAACAACAGTTGTGCTCCAAGAAGGTTTCTCGGGAAAGGCGAGCAATGCTAAATGTTGAACATAGAGGACGAGCAGAGAGTTAGGGAGGAGGTGTGTTTGCTCGACTTGGGGCTTTGTTGCTGCTTCCGGCTTGACTTTGTTTCCCCTCCCTTTTTAACTATTATTTTTTTTTCCCCCGGTGACATTAAACCAAGACGGACAAGTGCAGAACTTAAGGCCACTTCAAGGCGGCGGTGCCGGGGCTTTGCCTGGGTGAGAAGTGCAGCATCACTCCCTCGATGTGCATCCTTTCCTCGGAAAGAGGTGACAGGAGAAGGTGACGGCTTTTCACACCACAGTATCTGATTTCCCCAAGGGAGAAGAGAACCTCGGTGACAGCCCCGACCCCCCAGCCCGGCTGACACGGCCGGGGCAGCTCGGCCCTGGCACCTCACCTCGCCTGCCAGAAAAAGTTTGGCTTATTTCACTGAAATAAAATGCCTGGTCCCATCCTGAAGCACTCGCACCCAGTGCCTGCATGCGCAGGGGCTGCCGAGCCGACAGAAAACAGCCCGGCCTGTGTTTATTCTCCAGACTTGAAATGAAAAGAAACCGGCTCGTTGCTTCTTGATCTTTTCATTTCCTTTCCCTGGCCTGGGAGGAATCCCCCTGCCCGCCCCGCTCTTTTTAAGCCATGTCTGTGGGATCCGACTAACCCTAGATCTGTTTTTTAAAACGTATTTAAGCTGCAGAATTTGCTGACACATAAATAAGCCATCAAGGCTCTCGGAAGCTCATGAATCTTTGACTGAAGTATGTGTGGGGACTTACACACTTGTTCCACGTCGTGATACTTTAAAAACTTTCACAAAGACGACTCTGGACAAAAAGCACCTCTGTTTAACAAGATAATTCTTGCTTTCAGTTTTATTTCTATTTTCAACTTCCTATTCTTTTGTCCCGTGACATGGCGCTTTTTTCCCCCTCGGGGACTCCTTTCTCTTCTTTCTCCCCTCCTATTCTCAACTGTTTTACAGCCCCGCTTTGTTACTGTCAGGAAAAAATGTCTGGAGAGCCCTGTCTCCTAAAGAAGGAACAGAAAAGGGAGGACTGGAGCTGCAATGTTGCCTATGCATGCAGAACATCCCAATCTGTTTTTGTGCATTGAGTTGGGGAGAGGGCAGCAGGGAGCGTGCACCCAGCCTCAGCCCGGACAAAGGGAGGCCGGACAGCTGCGCACCCGCCACAAAAGATTCACTCTTCTGTCAACTCTGTTTACTTAGTGTTGTTTCTGACCTCTGTGCTACACTTGTTGCTAATACATATGCTTATCAAACCATTTTAATTGGCTTTCTTCATAACATTAGTCCCAGCGCGCTTTTTTTCCTACATGTGTTTCCAAACAACTTAATTGACTTCTCTAATATTCATCTTCTCGGGCTCTGAACAACGGGTTTCTTCCCCCCTCTTCCCAGTCTCCGGGTAAAAGGCCCAGGGGTGTCTGCACGGAGGGAGCTTCACTTTTGTGAAGGGGTGACTGTGCCGGAGGGTGAGGACGCGGGGATAACCCGCACCCCCGGGGGACAGCCGTGTCGCCGGCGTGGCTGCGGCTGGCACAGCGGGTCCGGGCCGCGCGGTGAAGTGGCTGCGGGTAGAGAGGCGAGCTCACTGTCCCCGGCGTGTTCTAAATGCGGGTTCGCTTTGTTTTACGGCGCTGGGGGGACTGGTGCCAGCCCGAGAAGACCCGGCACCACCCTCGGAGCTGCCCATCGATCAATAGCGCAGCGCCCTGATCGGAAGCGCCAGGTTGAGCGGGCGCTCACGGCCCGCGGACACCCTCCGCGGCCGCGCCCCCTGCGCGGGCAGAGCCTCCCCGCCCGCCGCAGGTAGAGCCGCGGGGGTTGGGGCCGCCCCGCACCGAAACCCCTCGTCCGAGGGCAGCCCGGCCTCCCCGCACCGAGGGGCGGCAGGGGGGCGCTGAGAGCTCGGGGGTGCGCCGGGCGGGGAGGCAGGAGGTGGCAGAGAGCAGCCCCCCCAAATCACCGAGCCCCCGCACCACTCCCCGCAGCCTTCACCATCTGTATTAATCGCTTCGCTTGAGCCTCTCCCCCTCTCCCCCCCCCTCTTTTTTTTTTTTTTTTTACAATTTCGTAATTAATTGTTGCACTCGGGTTTGTAATGGAAACAATCCTGCGAGGCCGGATGGTTGTTATGATTTGCTTTCTTTAGCGTTTCTCCCCCTTCGCGAGCATTGTTCGCGGTGACTGTCTGGGCTCAGATATGATGTTGGGACAGCGCCTCCCTTGAAATGGAAACAGAGGCCTGAATAAAGAAGGGTGGAAAAAAAGTACTTTGTAGTCTGCATCGTCCATCTTTAATTCAGAGACGCATCTATACTCCTGGGAGCGCCGCCTTTGATCTCTTTGATTTTTACACCAGATCTGTTATGGACTAAAATTCCTAGGTTTTCCATAGAAACATCTCCATTCCTTCGGGATATTGATGTTTTCTTCTTCCTAGGGGTTATGATATGGTAAATCAGATTCAGAAAAGCATGGACAATGCCAGCATTCATGGGTCGGGGGGCGGAGGTGGGGGGGCGGGAGCCTCTCTCTCTTCTCCCAATGAATCAAAATATTGTTTATTCTGTTGCTCTTTAAGCCCAGTCACTTCAGCTGCCTTTCAGTGCCTTCAACTCTGGAAGAGGGGCAGCAGCAGCAGCAGCAGCAGGTTGCGTTGCCATGGGGACCCTACTGTATGGCAGCAGCGCCAGCCCCAAAGACAATGCCTCGCAAAGGGGCTTGAAAAGTGAGGTTTCTCCCTTTGCCACGCAGCCACTTCCGATGGAGCAAGCATTCTCCTTTCGGGACCCTCATCTTGTCACTAGAACAATGTCTATCTTCGCCTGCCAATTTTTTTTTTTCTCTATCCTGCCTTTGATCTATAAAAAATCAAAAGAACAAAGTCAGGGGAGAATAGGGGGCTTTTTTTTGTTGTTGATGCACAGAACAGGCTTTTATAATTTGGGTCTACTTTTGTGCCTGAGGATTGCAGGGGCAGGGAAGGAGGGTAGTTTATTCGTGTGTTGGGCTCTCTCCAGCCCTGCCGACCCCGAGCATGGCGTGTGCCAAAGACCCCCCCTCCCTTTCCACTCCTCCTTCTCCTCCTCCTCCCCAAAGTATCCAGGAATAAGGATGGGTGCTGCCCACACCCCAGCCTTGGCTCTGAGAGCTCTCCTGCAGACTGGGGCCTTCCCATCTGCCAGGCCCAGGCCACCACTGGGGTGGCACTGACCCTTGCCCAGGGCCAAGATAGGATCACCCAAGCCTACTAATTAATGCCGGTGTTAACAACACAGATGCGTGCAAATAACAGCATGCCCATCACAGTATATTTAATGCATGATGCAGAACGGTGCTGTTTCCAAGTCATGATTTTGTGTAAACATTAGAGGAATGAACGTGAGACTAACACCCTTTTCTTAGAAATCAGACAAATCTGGACAGCGTGAGGCCCTGAGATGCTGAAATCTTGGCTTTATGTGCCAGCAAATAAAAGAAACTGGAGTGTCCATGCAAATATGCAAGTGTGTGTTTGACTTCTTTGTTTGTAAGTGGCAACAGGCATTGTCACGCATGTGTAGGACAGGCTATAAATAATCCTAGATGGGAAACTGGGTTCTAGTTCTGGTTCTTTCCATGAGGACAAGTGGCTGGTTGGGTTCACATGTGACTCTATGCACGTAACCCTCCTGGAATTAACCCTAATCACTCAAGCTCAGCTCGGTTCCTTGCCTCACTTCGAACAGCGGGAAGTGTTGATTTCTCCAAAAGGATTGCATTACAGCTACTTCCTTTTCATTAAAATGCCAGCAAAGGAAACAACAGAAAGGACTGGTCTGTGCTGTATCGGTTACACTGGCTTTGGTGCCCTGGCTAAAACGTGTTCCCACACGATTCAGTGATTAATTCCATCACAGACTGGCTTCCTACTTTGGAAGAGTCAATTTCTGGGCAAGACAATACAGTAGGTTTGGAGAGGGTGGCATTTAGAGGAAGGTTTGTTAAAGAAACTCAGACATCCTTGGTGAGAGCTTATTCTGCCTCTGGCTGTCTTTTCTTAGTTATTTTTGAAAGAAAATCACCAGTTTCAAAATGCCTAGTTAAAGGCAATTAATTTAGGCAAGAGCATCTGACCCCCTGTCTCAGTTTGTGCTGCTGGGGAACATTTGCCATGGGCTGCAAATGGAGACAGAGCCACCCCTCACCAGAGGAGGGCTGTGAGCAGGGGCTGGGGCTGGGACTGGGGCTGGGGTGGCTTCACAGGGCGCAGGGCCCTCACTCCTGCCTTTATGTCAGACAAACATGAAACAGGGGTGACACTCAAGCTTTTTCCCAGCATGGGAGACTCATGGGTGGGCACGAGGGACTGTTAGGGTGTTGCCTGTTGTGGCAGTTTCAGGACTGGCTGTAGGTCACAACAGGGATGCTGCTCCGGGCACTCCATCCAGTACCTGGAGACAGCCAAGTCTCCACTGCTGCATCTGCCTGGCACCATCTCACCCTTACAAGGGTCCCCTAGCAATTGCCTATAACCTATATGGGGTTTCTCGACCCCGGTCCCATACCAAGCCCACAAAGGCCCTCAGCTCAGTGTTCAGGAACTGACCCTTTACCATCGGGGGTATCTCCATGCCTCGGGGTCTGTGCCCAGGGACTGCAGAGGTGTTCCTGTCATAAAAATGGTTACTGAAGCAGAAGGTTTGCATGGCACTGGGAAGACTTGGAGGCCACGGCATCCACTTGCAGGTAGTATCTGGGCCTTGGGGAGAAGGGGAAAAGATGGGGGAGGGCTGTATTTCACCTGTCTGAAAGATAACCACTGGGAGAAGATGTAGCAGGCCTGGGGCCCAAGATCAATCCCCCTTCCCCCCTCCTCCTCCTTCGGTTCCCCCCACCCCCCGATTCCCCGGGGAACCGGCTTCCCACCCTATCTGGTCACATTCTCTTCCCAAGATTAATTGTTGGGTCAGGGCAGATTCACCATTGTGTCAGCCTGCAAGTGCCTTTCTCTTCTTTCCTTTTTTTAAGAGAGCCTTAGTCAAACTTCAGGCCCCCCTCTCTTCCCTCCTCCCCCATCTTTTAGGGCGGGGGGCTGCTACCCCGGTCCGACCTTCTGGGCTGAGAAGCATCAGCCATGCCTTTTAACTGTACAATTATGCACACTCCCTAAATGTTGTTTTAATAACAGCGTTTGAAAAAAAGCCGCAGCGGGTCGGTGTTTAGAAAAGCAGTGAGATGCCTGGAGCAGCTCGCTCCCTCCCCGGCACACACACAGATACACTCCGGACAGCTTCGGAGGGGGTGGGGGGAAAGGTGGCAGAGCACATAGCTCCAGATGACCCCCATCCCCCCGGAGCCCCCGGCGCCCTCCGGGCAGCGGCGCCCCGGGGAGGCGCAGGCGGGAGCAGGGCGGGGGCTCGGGGAGCCCTGGCCGGGGAGCAGCGGCACGGAGAGCCGGGCACAGCCCCGAGCGGAGCCGGGGCCGCGGGGCGGCGGTATCCCCGCGCTCACCCTCGCGCGGGGAACAGGACCACCCGACACGGCCGGGGCCGCCCGGGCCGGGGGCATCGCCCGGCGCTCGGGTCGCCCCCCGGAGCCGGCAAAACGGGAGGCGGGTACGGGGATGCCGTGCGGCTCGCCCGGGCTCCCGCCGCCGCTCCTTCCCCCGCTACCAGCAAACGCGCGGAGCAGCGGGGGCAGCGCCCGGCCCCACGCGGGGCAGCAGCACGGTCCGAGGGTCCTGCCGCCGGCCGGGGCGGGGAGAGCCCTCCGTGCACCCCGGCCTTGACGGGAGCCCCCGGCTGTCACCAGACACGTCGCTCTCGGGGCTCTGCCCCGCGGGGAGCTCCCACCCGGTTGTCGCTCCCACCCTGTTGTCGCTCCCGTGTGAAGCCGTGGAACCTGGCACCCATTTTCCTTCCGAAGCCTCCGTGTAAGAGGTGTTGTGAAGGGGACCCAGGCACCTTCATATCTCAATTTTTCTTCTTTGGACAGGAAATGTGCGTGGAGGGGGGGGTCGACGTCGTAAATTTCATTGATTACTTGCAGATTGTAGAGAGTATATTCAAGCTTTCATGACAGCTTCTGGAGACATAACGACTGGACAATATTGCCCGAACAGTACAAACTCTAACTACTACAAAGAAATCAGCAGGTAATTATAGGCTCGATTGTATACATAATAGGCATCGGAAATAGGAGAATAACTGTAGGCAGCGATTCTGAACCAGAAGAGGAACTGTCGTGCCTCGAACTCTCATACAATAGTTGCTCATTGTGCTGGGTGTCTTATTCTAATTAGAGATACCTGCACAGCATAGCAAATATAGAAAAGAGACACATCCTTGATCCTCCTGCCAGTAAAACTCAACCTTTAAAAATTAAAGGTATAAAGGCAAAGCAAGCCATGTAGGTATTCCTGAAACAGGTGACGGTGCTGAGCTGTGCCCTCTGCCTCTGGAAGAGCGCTTTAGCGGACAGAAGGGACAGAATTGCTGGCCGGAACGGGACTGCTGGCAAAAAAAAAAAAAAAAAAAACAAAAAAAAACACAACAACTTTTCTCAAGGCACCCAGAGAATTACCTTTTCCACAGAGAAAGCCAATAAACGTAAAAGAGCGCCCGGCCAAAATTAACTGAAAACAACAATCACTTCGGGAACTTATCAAGCCCTTATTTCATACTGAGTTTATAATATTCGAAATTATTTTTTCCTTCACTTTAGGAAAAAAAAAAATAAAAAGCTTGGTTTTATATACCTAAAGGAATATAAATATGTATTTCTGATACAGAGACTGTTCCTCTTTTAACAAACAGTTTTGTTTTGAAATCATTATTGACACTCCCTGCGCAGAATCATCTGTCCCTCCTTTAACCGTGATTCCGCCTTCTAACAGACTCTAACTGCCCGCAAAATCACGGAAAACGCTCCTAAAACCTCTCCTCGTGTCGATGCCCATTTCACTCGAGGGCTTCCTCAATTCCCGTTTCTTTCAGGTGAAGTTTTCCAACGAGTTCCTTCGCGACAAGCCGAGGCGGTGCCTGGCATGTGCAGCCGTGCGTGGGTGAAGCCACGCACCGCCCGTCCCCGCGGGTCTGGTCCCTCTTCCCCCTGGCTGAAACGAGCCCCAGCGGTTTCCACCCAACTTCGCTTTAATATCATCTGGCCTTAAAGTTCACTTCGGTTGTTTTGCCTCTAGGGGTACGTGCCATGTTATTCTAGGTCACTAGTGACCTATAAGCCTAAGTGAACATGTGTCCACATCAAAAACCAGCCACACAGAAGCAAATCAGCCCAGGTATCATTTCAGCCTATGGGGAAGGTGGTTTCCGCCGGGTCAAGTTTGACTCTGTCAAAAAGCCGAGCGGAGCGGAGCCGGGAAGTGCCGCAGCCAGGGCTCCCCACCCGCGGCAGGCACTCAGCGCAGTGCCAGGCAACGGCGCTCCTCGGGGCTCCCACCTTGGCACGGAATTTGACTTTGGCACCAACCCCGGGTGAGCGCGGAGCCGCTGCCCCCGGCAGCTCCCGCCAGGAGCGCGGGGCGGGCAACCGTGGGCACGCACCTCACGCGTGTCCGTCTGCTCGGAAAGAAACTCGTCGGGGAGCAGCCAGGCTCTAAATAAGCTAGATTTGGATTCCTTTCATTTACAAATGTCTTATCGGTGAAGTCCGATTGCTCTTTTTCTAAACATCATTTACTACGTCGTTGTAAACGAGATAACATAAATGTTGGTTAAAAAATCGAAATGATTGATAGGAATAAATTCTCTGTATAACTGGCAACGAGTAACAGCTGAGTATTTCACTCGGTGCGTTGCAATCCCGCTCCTGTAACAACCGTTTCCTCTAGGCTACATTGCTGGCTTCTGCCTACCTATTCGGTTTTAATGCCAAGTTAACGTTAGATCTAAACCAGGATGTTCGTATAAATAAGGATCAACTTTTTCAAAATGATTCTGACTAAATCATGCCGTGAAAATAAAACACAGAGGGAGAGGAGGAGGGGAAGTTGTGTTTCCCAAAATTGAAAGACAGTAAAAAATTGGTCATCAAAAAAAATCTCCAGATGAAGACAGTAAAGGTAAATCAAAGCAGAGCAACTGTTTGCAATATCACTTGTACTTTTCCTGTTGGGCTGCGCAGTATTTTACCGAGTGGAAGTACTAGCAAGATGTGCAGGTATCCGCTTACATTATAAACTGCAGTGGTATAAATATTCTGTTCCAAAGAACAGCTTTATCACATGCTTCCAAATAATAAAGTAGCCTTTCAAACAAAAGCCACACATCAGGTGGCATTTTATTAATGAATGATGCTCTGCCTGATAAGTACGAAGGGTGGCTGGTTTCTGCTCCGTCCTGCCGCCGGTCCCGTCCCGTCCCGTCTCCCGTCCCGCCGAGTGCCGCCCTGCCCGCCCAGCAGCCCCCGCCGAGTGCCGCCCTGCCCGCGGCTGGCTCCAGCCCGGCTCCAGGTCTCTTCCGTCTAGGCTTTAGGGGGATGCCTGAGACTCCAGACTTCAGCCATCAAATTCACGTACAAAACGCTCCCGCCAAATGGCAACTTCCCCCCCCCCCCCCCCCAAAAAAAAAAAAAAAAAAAAGAAAAGAAAAAGAAAATAAAAAGAAAAAAAAGTTTTGCGGTGTTTGCCCCATTTCGGCAAGAGGGATTCGTGGGACGAAGGATAGATCAGATTTATATCAGGGTAACCTGCCTGCCTCCGTCCTTCGCCTGTGTCACCTATGAATTTCTCAGGTGCACGGCTGCATCTCAGCCCGCACATCTCTGCCGTCACATCAGCCTCCGGACAGTGCCTGAACCCAGCCTTTCCCACAGCCGGTCCCAAACCTAATCTGTTAGTGCAGCCCGACAAGCCACGCTGTGAGCGGGGCAGGATAAGAATCTGTTGATCGCCCTGGCTACAACCCGCTTTTCTGACCTTATATTCTAGTCCGGCCGGCTGTTGGGTTTGGGCTGGTTTGGTCTTTTTTAAGCCGACTCTTATTCTACGTGTTAAATGGTCGGCTCTTTAACCAGCAACTAGCAATCATCAGACATTAATTTATACGGCTTTTACAAATACCTAAGCTATTTAAAATGCTGAACTGGGTTGTGTGTGGCAGGGAACATCTATCTATTGAATAGGCAGTGTCACACGGTAGCATGCTCTCTTGTCAAGGGTGATTGTGTTTTAGGCAAACATTTGAGCAAACATAAAGGCAAAGGTCAAGTACTGTTCAGTTGCAGTGTGTGCTAATTCACCTAGCTAACCAATGGGGCAAAAGTTGCATTTTCTGCGAGCACCGCAGACCAAACCTCTGCGAAGGGCATTATTAGCTGTGAGCCGGCTGTGATCGCTTCCAGACAGCTCCCGGGTGGAAGGGCTGGAGGCTCCGAGGGTGCCCGGGGTGCAGCTCCTGCACCATCACCTCCCTTTGCTAATAAGCGACTTCCAATAAGCTGGTGCTTTTTGTACTGTTCCCCCCACACCACACACACCCCCCTTAACTTGTTATTTATTTGATTCTCCGCATTTTCTTCCTCTCTCTCCCCATTCCCTGAAGAAACGAAGCCGGGCTGCCCATCGCCGGCCGGCTCAGGGCGCTGAGCAGCTGCGGCGAAACTGGGCGAGCGGAGACCAGTGGCAGGAAAGTGCAGTTTGACTCCTCATTGAAAGTGCGTGGGGAGGAGGGGGGAGGAGGAACCAAGTTACTTTATTATCCTCATTCCTCCCCACGTCGTCGCAATAAACTAAAGCCATGTTTTGAATAGGAAAGGCTGGAATTTATCTCTGAGGGTGATCTGCCTGCAGAATTTTCCGAGCAAACCTTATTTTTTCTTATAGGGAAATTCTTCCTGCCATCCAAAAAAATATAAAAGAATCAAAGGACTGGGTGGTGGTTGTCACACTCGGAGCTTAGAAGTCTCTCTCTCTTTTTTTTTTTTTTTTTTTTGGGGGGGGGATAAAAAAAAAGAAAAAAAAAAAAAGGCGACCCATTCCTTCCTTCTCGGTTCAGCCTGGAGGGCTCGCACTTTGAATCAATAGTCATTTTGTTTGAACCAATGGCTGTGCTTCCATGCAGGCTGTACCTACAGTAGTTTTCATAATAAACCGGGGTTTCACAGTTGTGGTCTTAAAGCACTCAGGTTTGGAGGTTGCACGTGCAGAATAAATAAATAAATAAATACATACGTACATACATGGCAGTGGGATTTAAAAAAAAAAAAATATAAAAATCATCAACCCCAAACCCCCAACAAACCGCCAAATAACAACGGTTATTCTGAACCCAGGCGAAAGCTCGTGAAATTCTTACTTGTTGCCTTGTGCTATGGAGGCAGTCGCCTCCCAGTCCCGCACCGTGGGGTCTGGCTGCTGCCTGCCTCTGCTGCTGGGAGAAGTGGGGTGATTTTTTTTTTTTTTTTGACAAAATTCCAGGAAGAACATCAACAACGTTAGAGACGTGATTCTAAGCACAAAACTGGTTTATGGCTAAAATGACATTAAAATCACGAGGACATATTTTCTTTGCAGCGCAGACTTTAAACACAAGCACACACGAATGAGAAACACGTTAAAAAAAAAAATAAATAAATAAACTTACCCCCGCCTGCCAAATCATCACAATTTGTGAGACTCTTCTTTAGTGCTGCAGACAACTTGGTCCTTCAAGCCCTGCATTAAACACGGTGAATACAGTGAAACAGGAATAATTTAAAAAATAAAAATAAAAAAAAATTGTCATATATTTCTAAATAGTCTAATCTCCTTCAAATGTCTCGGATTTCTTTACAACCCACTGGCTACGGTCCTATAAACACCACCTGGGCAGTTTCACAAGCTTTAAAGTTTTGTATGAGTGTGTGTGTGTGTGTGCGTGTGTGTGTGTGCGCGCGTGTGTGTGCGTGTGTGCAGTAAGTTGTTTAAAAGGCATCGTTACCATTCAGAGGTATAAAAGTATTGCCCTGATCTTTGGCGTGATGGGGTTTGTTTTTTGGATTTGGGAGGGCTTTTTTACATGCACCTCTCAATTTACTTTACTTTTTAAAGATGGGAAAAGCTGGAAGCTTTAGTTTTCGAGAGACTTTTCTCGTTATTCATCTGTTTGGTCGCCTTAGCTGCACAAAAGCGTATCAGCTGCGTTATGAAAAATGGCCTAAGCCCAGAGAATGTCACAGTGGTCGACTTATTATTTTAGCCCTTCTTAAAAAAAAAAAAAAAAAAAAAAAAAAAAAAAAGAAAACTCGAGGAAAGTTTGCTTTTGATGAATTCAATAAAAGCGGCACTGCAACGGAAGAGATTTTAAGCTAAAATCATACAGCATGGGGGCAAAAGCTTAAACCAGCCAGATGGCCAAAGGTAGCCAGAGTCTGCCCGCTTCAAACCCATCCACTGAAGTTACAGTTCTCCAGGCTTTTAGTTTTTTTCATGTTTATCGTGCTTTGTTTCCCCCCTTTAAAAATATCTCAACAAACAAATAAACAAAACTGAACTTCTACAGTTCATGTGTCACGAACCGTTTTTCTTTCTGCCTCTGGAACAGGGATAAAGCATGATATTTTTTTTTAAATTTTGGTTTTAAAAAAGACACGGTATCTCAGAGTTCCTGGCAAGGTGTTACTTTTTAATTTACCAGCACCTCATTTCTCGTCCCCAGGGAGTGCTTCTCTGCCACCAGAGAGGACAAGTCGGAAGGACTACAGAGATTGCAGCTGAAGGTTGTGCTATGAATCAGATCCTAAGTAATAAATAGATCTAAATAATAACAACGATTAATAATAATCACAATAATAGATATCAGACTAGGGACTCTGTGGGGCAGGGCGTTGAATTCGGTGTGGTGTTTGTTTGTTGTTAGGAAACGTCCATGAACAGCCCCAAAACCACTACCAGTAAACTATTCTCTCCTGGCATACAAACCTTTGCAATTCTTGTGATTTCAGTGGCACTTGGAGGCAGTCACTGGCTTCCAGAAAGTTGCCCTGGCTGTAAGCGAGGGCAAAGATCTGGCGCCTTATCCTGGGTCTGAGGATGTGTCCACCTGCTTTGGTAACAGGACGGGGCTTTTAGTGCCCCTGGTCCTAGGGAAATGTCAGTGCTGGCTGTGCAGAGGGGACAGTAATTTGCAGGAGAAATCTGGACTAAAAGCGCCCTGCCCGCCCTGCCCGGGCTCCCCTCGCCTCTTCCCCCCTATTCCATAGTTATTCCCATCCTGCAAAACAAGTGTCCGCGCCGCCCCGCGGGCGGGGGGCTGCAGCCAGCCCGCAAGAGCCTATCGCCGAGATAAACCCCCTCGCTTCACCTCTGCCCCCCGCGCCGCGGGGCCGGGACCCGGCGGGACGGATCCGGCCCCTCGGGCCGGGCCGGGCCGGGCGCGCACGGCGGGGCTGGGGCGGGCGCTCCGCCATCCGCGCAGCGCGGCCCCGGCGCGGCCAGAGCCGCCCTGCCGCCCGAAGCCACCTGTGCCCCTGCAGGCAGGGACCCCCCCCACCGCAGGTAGCGCGGCGGCCGGTGCGCGGGGCCCCGAGGGAGGGCTGCGCGTCCCTCCGTGGGGAGGGAGCCGCCGTGCCACGCGTGCGGGGCAGGTGATGCCCAGGGGGCTGGAAGGTCCTGCCCGTGGTCCAGTGTGCGGGCGGGGGATGCTGCGGATGGCCCCTGGGAGCCGAGGAGAGAAGGGGATCCCCGTGAGCCGGCTGCTTCCCGAGGGTGGTGGGGATTTAAAATCGAACATTGGGCTCAGTTTGTAAACGATTAAACGAAATGGAAGGAGAATAACGCGCAACCCTGCTGAAAGCCAGACACAGAGCGGAGGAAGGAGCGTGTGTTTGCGCGTCTGTAGGAGTGTGCGGGTCGCGCACTAGGCACAGCCACCTTTCAAAGAGCAGGTTTACTGGGAAGTTTCCTAACGCCTAATGACCTCCGTGCCGGGGGCTGGTTCCCCGACAGGCGCTGCCGGGATGATCACGGCACCAGCAACGCCAGTGGTCAGGAGCAGAAACCAGTTTGCAGTCGTTTCTTCCGCTGGTGCATCAGCTTGAGAGAAGTGCTGAAATAAGAGTAAAAAGGAGCTGGCGGGGAAAACTACGGGAAAAAACAACTCCCGAGCACCCTCCACTCGTGTGTGTACAGGGCTGAGCAACGGCGGTCACAGGGGTGGGAGCGGACACGCGTGTCCCACCTGGTACCCCCTGCCCTGCTGCAGCCCCCGCTGCTGTCCAGAGCACGGCTCGAACCCCTGCTCCTGCCTGCACCCGGGGCTGCCCTTAACGGGTCACCTCGACGTGGACAGGAGAGACGTCTGGGGGAATCCTGGTTGCCTTCTGGACGCCCTTTTCCCAAAACGCTTGAGAAATCCGTTAAATCAAAGACATCGAGAGGTTAGAGATCGCCCTTTGCATCCCCAAAGTGCACAGGCTGGGGAAACTTGAAGAAACTTCATCCCGATGGGAATGACAACGCACCATCGAGGGGCGTTTAGAAAATTTGGAGGAGACAGTTAAATCGGTCAAACAAATAGGTTTTGGTTTTGATTTGGGGATATTTTGTTCCACAGAAAACAATATCGATTCTGATCGGGTTTGCAGAAAAGGGGGTAAATCCGTCAATAGAGGAGTGCGCCCCAGCCGCGTGCTCCCAGAAGCGTACCTGTGTCTGCTTACACAAATGACCTGGGCAGCCGTCCGGCAGGGCAGAGCCCCGCTGCACACACACCCCACCCACCCCCCCCGAGCTGCCCCCGGAGCTCTGAGGCCCCCGGGACTGCTCGCTGCGGGGGCAGCTCCCCCCGCCTCTCCCAGCGCCTGCTGATCCCCGGCTCCGTAGCCTATGCAGAGTGCTTGGAGATCCCCCGGGGAGAAGGGATGCTGTGAGCACCACTGGCGTCAGCTTCACCCTCGGGGCTCCCTCGGGGGACGACCCCGGGGGGGGAGCCAGTTTGGGGAGACGAGGGGGCAGGCTGACCCCGGGCGGGGGGCTGAGAGCTGCCGGCAGTGCTGAGGGTCCCCAGGCTGGCCACCGGCTGGGCGCTGCCGACGCCTCTTTCGTTGTGCCCCGGTTCCGCCGGCGTCCCGGCGCACCGGGACGGCTCTGCCCCGCTTAAGGCACGGCGGGCCCGGAGCCACCCAGGGGTCGCACCCCGAGATGCAGCCTCGCCGCTCCCCTGAACGAAACACCGGCGTGTGGCCACGTTCACGAGGGTGCAAGCTATTAGACGGGCTGGTGGATCTTCCTAGCTCCAGGCTGCCCGTGAAACGCTATTCGACACCACCCCCCGGCATGTCACCCTTCCTCAACCTCGAGGGGAAACTCGTTCTGACTCTGAGCCCCCTTAGTCTGGACTTCACACCCTCTGAGGACCAACCCAGGAGCTCCCATCCAGCCCAAACTTCCCCCGAGTCAAGAGGAGTGAGCGGGTTTGGCTCTCGGAGTGTTTTCGCAAGTCAGGACACAGCTAAGGTGCGGCGAATTGCCGAGATCTTTCCCTCCGGCTGGTCAAAGTGCCGACTAAGGACGGGCTTGGGGGCAGGAGGCATCCTCGGAAGTCCTCGCAGTTCTCGGAAGGTTGTGCCTTGGTTCAGTGTTTACTCCTCGTACTGCAAATGTCACCAGAATGCAACTTTAGTGCTTTGCGGTTAATATTTTTTGCCCGAGGTCTATCACTAGCATTAATTGTCCCAATAAATTGAGATATAGTGTGCATAATGCAATGTAACAATATGGTTATATTCCACGTGTATGACTTAATTAAGCTATTTGCAGCCTGATGCTGCAAGTCAACGGGTGTGCAAGTGGATTAACAATGTACTGTTCTCGTATCCTCAGGATGGTGCATAATTACTTTACTGGCGGTACATATCAATTTTTGATGATTGCAGAACACATGCTCACTTTACCAACAAGCGCTTTAATAACTCTCCATTGTGTTTTAAAAAAGCGTTGTTTGGAAATATTTGGAAGCCTCTGCAAACAATGTTCGAGGTTCGTAGCGCGAGGTTTAGACCTGATCTATATTTGATGAAGTGCAAAGGCGATGAGGCAGCGCCCGTCCCCGCCTGCCCGCTGCCCGTTCCCAGGGCCGGCGGAGCGGAGCGGAGCGGAGCGGACCTGGCCGGGCCGGGCCGGGCGTCGAGGCACGCCGGCGGGCCTCCGTGCGATCCCCGGGGAGGGAGGCGTGCGGAAACGGGGGTGGGGTGGGGGGGGTGGCTGTGTTACACCGTGCCCCAACACATGCTCCTGACATTTGCGAGCGGAGTAATGCAATTAGGAAACTCGATTACAGGGCGGCGGCGAGGCTGGGGGAGCCCCGGGTCTTTGTTCCCGGGAAGATGGCGGCAGGGTCTGGCCGGCGGGATGCAGTGCGCCCCTCTCCAGGCAAAGGTGGAGGGGGACGAGCGCCGACCTTTCTGGGGGCAACTTAATTTCTGCAGCCTAATCGTGTTGGGGAGGCAGGTCCCATCCATCAGGGCGAGTTCCCCGCACGGCGCCGAGGGGGGACAGGCCGCCTGCCCGCCCGGGCACTGCCGCGCCCGGCCCAGCGCCCCAGAGCACCAAGCACGCTCGGCCAAAAAAAAAAAAAAAAAAAAAAAAGGAAAAAGGACAAGACCAAATCCCCGATGTAATAAAGCTGCCGCTTGTCCTTGGCACGCTGAGGCGTGGCTCGGGACCGCGACCAGGAGGGCCTGGAGAGCCCGGGGCCGCCGGGGTGGGTGGGTGCGCGGTCTGGCTGGGCTCGGGCCCCGGCGGAGACATACGCGCCTGGGCGCGCTGGCCCGGGCGGGCAGGCGGTCACGCCGCGGCGCGGGGGGCGGCTGCGGAGCGGGCTGCGGCTGCGGAGCGGGCTGCCAGCCCCGGCCGGCCGGCGAGCAGCCTGCGGGCGCCGGGCCAGCCAGCTCCGCGCGGCCTGCGCGGCCCCGGCGCCCCGCTCCGCGCCCAGCCCGCGCCCAGGCGTGGTGGCGCTGCAGCGCCGGAGCCTTCCTGGAAGAAGTCGATTTGTTCTTGTACCTGAAGCAGGTGATGTTTATGCAGAGACATCTGAATGACAGCAGGAGTGAAGGACAAATCTAATAAAGCCTAATAAACCGTGAGAGTCTAAATGTCATTAAACTTACAAAGATGAGACTCCAAATCACCAAAAAGGTAAATGTCTTCATTAGTCTGATCTCTGAAGACTGTCGAACATTTCATTAATTTATAATTTATGATTGTTTGACAAATATTGAAAAGTATGTAAATATGAGGGGGATAATGTCTTTTCTGCGGGAGATAAGGAAATGACCCAAACTGTACGTGCCTGCTAGATTACACACGAGGTTCCATCTATCTGTTATCAAACTGTGCTTTCCCTTTATACAACATATTGTGCAACTGACAAGTGAAATAGTGCAGATAAACCAATGGTTTAAAACGTAATAAAGACAACAGCCATTTGCATTTTTTACATTTTATTACAAAGGTAATTTACTATGACACATTTCTGAATGTAATTTATGAAAACATTTTAAAGCAATTATGTAATGTATACAGCACTCGGAGACACAGAAAGTCAGATAAATAATAATCTTATGGATCTTCAGAGACTTTCTATAACGCTGAAAATATAGACTTTCGCAGGAACAGCAGTAAAACATAAAATCATAGAAATAAAATGCAGAATGATGTAATAAAGAGGAAATGGATATACTTGGAACTGGAATTGCAACATTAGATATTCAGGGAAACAATCTCATCTATTACAAAGAACTAGATCATCTCAGAATTTTTTTTTTCCTTCCTCTGTGTTGTGAAATGGGCTTGTTAAAGAAAAGAGGATTTCTGAGGAAAACGTCTTGCACCCCAGTCCTCTTTGCTGGACCAAGAAGTGGACCCTCCAGTGGGGCTCCCGGGGAGGCAAGGAGCAGCGCCAGCCTCCCTTCGCTCTCCTGTGACAAAGGGGAATTACGAGTTTATTATCACTCTTCATCTCGGGGAGAGAGGGGGCCGGAGGCTCTGCTTTGCGCGTACGCGTGCGGAAGTGGCTGCGCGGGGCCCAGGCCCGGGGGCGCGGGCAGGCCCGGGCAGCTGCCGGCCCGCCTGCCGGCCCCCTCTGCCCCCCGCCCGGCGGGATGCGTGCGGGTTCCCAGAGCCCCCCCTCTTCCCAGCACAGCGCACACTTGCTCACGCCCCACTGAAGCCCACGGCGAGGTTGCCACTCGAGGTTTTGGGGGGCGACCGGCACGGGGCGGCTCCTCGGCGTGGGGTCCTGCGCCCCCTCCGCCCACCCCCTCCGCTCGCCCTCTCCGCGGCTCTCCGCGGCTGGGCGCAGGAGCGCTTCGATGCTTACCGTGGAGAGCAGGGAGACGCCCAGAAACCGAGAGGGGCCAGCATCGCCTGACAAATGTCTCCAGGTGCCTCCAACAAGGTATTTGCACCCAAAGGGTCAGCAAACCCATCGCGTGCAATTGCCTGGCGCTTTTTTTTTTTTTTTTTTTTCCGCCCCTAAAGCCACCCAGTAGACAATAAGCCACGGAGCAGAGTTTTGTAAAAGCCCCGCATTCCCCAGAACGGGCTCTGAGTCTTTGTCTTTACATAAAACAGTGCCCTTTGGCCAAATGTGCCTGTAACGAGCTTGTAAAACAAACCAGAAATCTCAGCTCTTCCTCGAGTCTACAAGCAAGTCGCTTTATTCCCAAATCTTGCAAATATGTTAGGAGTGTTAGAAGTGGGACTAAAAAGCCCCCTAGCAGAGCTGGTTACCTGCTGTGAGCCTCACTGCCACAGACCCTTTCACCAGACATATTAAATCTCTTACCCTAAGAAAACAGGCACTTGTCACAATTGAAACCCGACGTATCGGGGCAGCGGGATGTAACAGTTTAGAGAACTTTATATTTTCCCCTGAGGCCCTTCCGAGCGGAGGTCCCTAACACGCCTCGCCCGAGAGGCCTGAAGGGTCTGCCCTGGCCTCAACGCCTGAGGGCCACGTCCAGCGACATGCCCCTGGCCGGCCCCCCCTGCCCACAGCCAGCACCTTGCCTCTGGCCTGTCGCTCAGTTACTTACGGGCTGAAAGAGATTTCTACGAGATGGCAGGTGGTTCCCCCCCAGAAACCCGTTTTCCTATGCCCCCACCCCCGCCCCGCCGGTTGTGCCGGCAGTCTGCCCCGACGGCAGGTCCAGGTGCCAGCCCCAAGCCCGGGGCCGGCAGGGCGGGTGCGGCGGCAGAGCTGCCCGCCGCTGGGAATCGCCACCCAGGGCCCCAGCAGCCGCGGACGGGTGTCGCCAGCTATGCCTCCCCCCGCCCTCCGACAACACGCTGTCATTCTTTCCCAGCTCTGAAGTATGTGTTTTATTACAGATTATTTAATGTGATGAGCAACATTCCCACCGCCCTGAGCACAGTCTAAGTGGAAAAAGGTTTACTTGGCATTGCGAAGCAATTTCAATAATAATAATTAAAAATAAAAAGAAGCCAACGACGCGCACACAAGCAAAAAAGCTCTCCAAATATCGCCAGAGGCTCTGAGCCGGCTTCCACCGACCTGGGTTGCAAGGTTTTCCACCCAAACAAGCCCTCGTCTCTTTTTTCTAATGGAGACAAGGAACAAGAGGTGTCCTGTCCTACCATCCCACATCTGCTGCCAGGGCAGGTCCTCCCCGTCCAGCCCTTACACGGCTGTTTGTGAGCATCTTGGCTAACAACTGGCGATTGTTGAAAACTGGCAAAATGTTCCCTGTGATTTAAGTTCAATGTATGTCAGGCGATGGAAATACACTGGCAACTCATTTTTAGGGCGTAAATGATTTCTTACGACACTCGCGGGCTTGTAACTTGCCACGAAAGGAGGAAAAAAGGCAGAAGCGCCCGGAGGCTGGGCTGGGAGAAGCCCACCGATCCCTTAGTCATAACAGTGTACAATAGAAGGGCTTTATTGTCTCTCGTTAAGCAGTTCATAAGTGACCCCGTTTATTTCTGAATAGCCATGTTTTGATGACTTATAGTATATGCAAAAACAAACTTTCCCGCGGTGTTTTTTTTTTCTCCGTCATGCTTTTCTTTTCAAACAGCCAGATGATTTTAAAAAGAAAAACACCCAGAAATGATAAATCGCGTCGCATAGCTAATGGCTGGAGGGCGCGTTTACCAATTCATAATCATTTATTCTTGGTGATGTATGACCCTTACTCTTAAATCTCAAAAGCTTCTATTTGAAGGTGTAAATAGCTTTTTCCCCCCTTGCAGTAAACCTTACTGCATTAGCAGTGATTGATCTCCTGTACAATTCGTCCCAGAGTGCTATTTTAGAGGGGGAACACTGGCTTTTGGAGATTAACTGGGGAGTCTGTTACATATTAATGAACCTAGGAGATATACTAACGTTTTGGTAATTTAGTTATTTGTGTCTATAGCTTTCGCCGTTATTTTCTCTTAGACCCCCGCGGTTGTTATACATCGAATTAAAAAGTGGTCCTTCAGCATCATTTTTTCAGTGGCGACTAAACGCCATTTAATGTGAAAAACAAATGTTGACTTGTCTCTTGAAGGAAGTGTGTTTCTTGGCAAGACATCAAAGTGTTTTAAACTGTATTCGAAGGGTTTGTTAGTTTTCTTACCCGGAGCCTACTGTAACGTAAGAAAATAGCCTCTCGGTGGAGGCAGCCCGTCAGAGGGGGAGCGGGCTCTGCGCAGCGCTGCGCGTAGGTGCGCGCTCGAGAGGCGGTTTTAGCTGCAGCAGGAAGGCACGGGCACCTCTTCGCTGGGATTACAGCCTTGATTAACGCGCTAATGAATAGGGATGTTAAAGACTCGTCCGGAAACCCGTCTGTGAGAAGGAGGAGTGAGAAACTCCTAGGCTGGGTTTAGCCTGCAGAGAGACCAACTTAACTAAAATGCCATTAACCTACTGCTCCTTAGCAGACACTTGGGCAAAACACCTCGGAAATGTCTGAGACAGGGCCGAGGCGGAGGCAGGAGGTGGGATCCCCGCTGGGCTCCGGCCTCGGCCCCTGCTCGGCGCGGGGCTGCGGGGCGGGCAGGGCAACGGGGGGCGGGCAGGGCAGCCCGGAGCGGGCAGGGCAGGGCAGGCCGGGGCATGAAGGGCAGCCCGGAGCGGGCAGGGCAGCCCGGGCAGGGCAGGGCAGCCCGCAGCCGCCGGGCCGGGCACCACGCACTCGGCACCGGGGCAGCCGCTGCCCGGCTCCTCGGCGGAAAAACGGGGTCGGGGGGCTGGGCGGGGAGGGGAAGGGAAAGGAGCCCGGCACGTCTTTGCAGCGGTTCCGCTCCCTATTAACTTTGACATCTTACGCGGATTTATAAATTAGAGTTCATTATCATCGAAGGTCGTTAAAGTAGGCAGCTCAGCTCAGAATTAATGCGTGCGAACCCCTCGCTACAGCTGGCTTCGCCCTGAGCTGTCTGGTGGGCTCAGAGAGCAGGCGGAGGCTACAGCCACTCCAGTGGGCAAGGAGAGACACCAGTCCCTCCTGCCCTCCTCCACGCCATTTATCGCCGGTACCTAAAAGGTTGAAGCGCAGCTGGCCACCAGCCTGGAGAGAGCAGCGAGCGGATCCCAAGACAAATGGAGCTGCCCTTATTTTTGAAGGGAACAGACATGTTTCTCCCCCCGCGTCCCGTCCCAAAGTTAAACGTTTGTTTAGGACAAACTCGAGAAGCAACAGTCTTTGGGAGAACCTTGTTTTCCCCTTCTCCTTGTGAATAACAAAGTGATCATAGGCTACTCGGCCAGTTGGCGAGGAGAGAACTTTTGTTTTCTGGGGCGATTTATGTTCTTTATAAATATGTGGTTTGGAAAATAAAAAGAGACTTGAAAACGTTGTTACAATGAAAAAGGACAAATTAGAAGACATTTTCTGTGATCAAAGGAGGAAGAGAAAGCGAGTAGGGGTATTCAAAAAGCTTGACTTATTCACACAACTCCTTTGGAGCCCAGGGGCAACAAGCGTGTCTTACATTGAAAAGGCGGCTCTATTCAGAGTGCAGGTGCGAAGTGGTGTGGCACATTCTGCCACATTATGTAAAGGTTGTTGGAGATTAGTGTTCAGACTTAATAACTAAAGCGCTTGATTTACATTGGAAAAAAGCCCCCTCATCCGTGAAAGCAAAATAATTTAACGCGTGATCATTTCGAGTGCTGCTGATATCCTAATACTTGCATTGTTCTCGGGCAAGTACTAGAGGAGCGCGGATTGATGCTTTTGGGAACCTATCATTTACAGCCACTGAACTCTGCTCAAAACTGGAGGTCTGGAGGGGAGATAAAAGAGGGGCACAAGAGAAAAGTTTCACATTAGGGAAAAAGAGGAGGGGGGGGCGGGGGGGGGAGAAGAGAAAACAATGTAAATGTGACAGTTCCCCTCCTCCCAGCAGACGACTCCGCGCCTCCTGCCCGGTGCGAGGGCGAAGCAGCGCCCAGGTCTGCGGAGCCGAAAATTGGGCTCAGGTCTCAGGCACTGCTTTCCTCCGCCTTCCCCCGTCGGAGCAGAATTACTTACCTTACTAATTATTCATATTTATGTAAATGTCATTAGTTAATGTAACTTTCTATAAAAAGATAATCAGGCGAGAACGGAGCATAGGTATTACCTTAAGTGCATTGGCTCTGGTTGTTTCATTCATATGTTAATACACGTGATGCAGTAGTGCCAGGCGTGGGGAGGGGGGAGAGGAGGGGAGGGGAAGAAGGCAAGGGAAAGAAATTAAATAATAATAACAAAGCCCCACAAAGGCTTTAAGTTTGCATCGCGGGATCAGGGAGCACGATGCCTTCTGATGCACTGAACAAAGGGGGACCCCGGCGTCGTCCCAGCCGCGGCGGCTGCCCGGGCATTCCGGTAACTTTGGGTGGCTTATTTGTTTGTTTGTGTCACCTCCTCTCCTGAAGGAGAATTTTATGCTTCAGAACGTTTCGATCTGCCCAGATCCTCGTGCCGCGCTGAGACCCTTCATTCCCGAACGACCCGAATAAAAGTATCTTTGTACGGGACACGCACCAATTAAAATTGCAATACTTTTTTGCATCCCTCTTTAGTGTAAGCATTTTAGGGCTATTTCCATAAATTCTCCGCGAGAATAAAGGCTATAATGGGAACAAGGTGAGAAAGCTGTTAAGCATTGTTTCAGCAAGAAAAGGTCGTAAGTCAGGCAATTGGTGTCTGACCTGTCAGGATAAGGTATAAAGGCTTTATTCATGCAGTCGCTCACGATTTTCTCAGCTCTCACAAAAGTGTTTTTATGATTCTGTTTTCTTACCTCGTTCCTTAATTAAAAAGCTGAATGATTAGAATAGCACCTGCATAATGTCTGGACGGCGCCTGCATACTAATTCGCGAGTCTTTACATCTAGTAATTATAACATAAAATCAGATTGAATAAAACAGAAGGATTTTGCCCCTAAAGCCCTGCTAATCCCCTTTTAAAAGAGTCTGCTGAAATAATTCAGAACAGTTTCCGGAAGTTGGATTACCGACTCTTTTTTGACTATTTACAATGAAATGATATTTCACACTTAAAGGAGTCTCTGTATTTCTACAACAGGTTTTTAAAGGTGGCCTGTTTTCTAGACAATAACAATCCAGTGACTCCTTCTTTCTTTTCCTACCCATTTTCTCCCCCGCCCCCTTCCTCCCAGCAAGATCTTCATCTTTATCGAGTATATGCGAGGATTAATCTGTCCTCAGGTAGGGAGAACAAAACCTCCCCCCTTGAAAGCTCCTTTTGACTCCCCACTGCGAGACTCCCACCCTGGGCGCCCCCGGCCCGGGGGGTCGAGGGCAGAGGGCTGCATGAGGGCAGCCCGGGTTTGCCCAAGTTCAGATGCACCCTGTTTCCCAGCCGCTCGCAGGAGCAGGCGGTGGAGCAAGGAGCTCCCATTGCTTCACTATTGCCCCTCCAGGGCAGAGGAGAATTTAAGACAGCAGTGACTAGTCAAAAGTTGGAGAATAAATTTTTGTGTATGCGTCTTCCCAAAACAGCTGGGGGGGGGGGGTGTGGGGTGTGTGTGTAAGGGAAGGGGAGGGTGGCTGGATCCGCGCTTTTGTCTGCCTTTCAGGGCGGGCTGGAGCAGGTATCCTCTGGGGCAGCAGCGAGGCAGGGCGAGGGCAGGAGGGAGCCTCTGCCCGCGGGCAGCGCGATCCCGGGGGGGTCTCCTGCCCGGTCGGGCGGCGCAGCCCCGCCTGGCTCACCCCGGCCCCGCTCCCCAGGTGCTCAGCCCGGTCCCCCGGGGTGTCTTCCCGAGTTCGCGCACGCCAGCACCGTGACCCGGAGACAGGTTTTGCAGCAGTAATGAGCCGATCCTCTGGGTAACATTGACTTGGGGGGAAAGAAAAAAAATTAAAATCGGCTGATTTGTTAGGGCGTCCTGTTTATTTCAGGAAAAAAGGTTTTCTCGTAGCCCGGCGTGCTCTAGCCCGGCTATGGGGTTGGCTGCCGCGGTTGAAGAAGAAGAAAACGAAGATGATGCGCGGATTTCCAAGCGCGGAGGCTGGTGCCCGAAGCCGCGGGGTCTCGTCGCCTAATCCAGGCGAGCCAGCGAGGTCCTCGCTCGGAGCCGGGCAGCTCTAAATGCAGGAGAAGTTGAAAACAAATTCAGCCTCACGGGAAAGCTGCAGAGGTTTCTCTGAGCTGTTGCCATCATTAGGAACACCTTAATCTGTTGTGCCTTTTTTTTTTTTTTTTTTTTTTTTTTTTTACTGTTAAATAGTTGTTTCTCCGGTTACTTTTGCCATTCCCCCTCCTTTTCGTCCCCCAGTATAATCCTGCAAAAACTCTAAATCATCTACGAGAAAATGGAGTCAATGTGTCATTCAGCATTAAAAATCTGGGGGTTTTAGCTAAAAGCTTTAATTGCTATTCTGGCCCCATTATAACCATGGGAACGACGTGCTCTGTTGGGATCTCAGAAACGTTACATATCCCTTAAGCAGGAGCTCCCCTTGTTTGTTTACTCTATCTTACTTTCATTTATATCCCAGGAATATTCTTTCACCAGGCGACACACGAAAAGACAAAGGGTGTAAATAAACCAACATATGGCCCAGAGGTTTTAGAGAAGCTGGAGCCGCTTAGCAAGTCATGTGGGTGATACTGGGAATCCGACTTCTCTCCTTCCCCCACTGCCGCATAACCTCCTCTTCCCCGCGCCCTCCTTCAGCCTTCTCACGATAAGTCACGCTCATATCGCGACCGGCTTTGGGGAACCAGCTGGTTTTATCTTCAGACTGGAAAAACCTAGGCAGTGAGGGACGGGGAGGGATGGGCTCACGTCTGCGTGTCTGTGCCTCTACGTGCAG
The DNA here is from genome assembly GCF_965140245.1 of Athene noctua. NCBI lineage: Eukaryota > Metazoa > Chordata > Aves > Strigiformes > Strigidae > Athene > Athene noctua. The sequence continues at coordinate 14,602,844 of NC_134044.1, forward strand.
CTGGAAGAACCCCGTTGACATAACAAATGTGCATGGGGATGTGTGTACACACGCACACCAGCCCCCAGTGGGGGGGTCCGGCCCCGGGACGCGGCGGCGGCGCGGAGCGGTGCGGGCCGGACCAGCCCCTTGGAGCGGGCAGGCTGGCGGGGCGCGGGGAGGGCTGACCCATCCGACCCACATGAGACACTTGACAACAACCCCCCCCCACACACACCTTGTAATCCATTTCAGCATTTCTGTCCCCAAAAGCCTAAATGGTGCCTGGGCCCCCACTCGGGCGGGGGAGGTGCGGTGTGTTTAACCGCACGCCGCACCTCCTTCCCCTCCGCTTCTCCCGGTAAGGCGGCGGAAACGGGTCTCGGTTACTGATTCATATTTCTAATCTTCCTTTCCTGAACATACAATGTTCTTTTGTTAAATGAATGGTCTTTAATTAATGCACTTGCACAATGCAGGAGCTTGCATGGGGATCGATGATAGGAAGCAACAGGGGATGGTTCCCTCCAAAATGGTTTGTCAGCATTGAGAAAGAAAAGGCAATGTCTATAAAAGGACCACTAATAATGCCCACACGTCTCTCACCATGTTGTCTGAGGGGACATTCCTTCCCTTGTTGACAGTCAAGTGTAATAAGTACATGTCTTCGCTCAATCATTATAGACCATAGAATTGTATTCTTTAATTAGCATGTACTGTTAGCCCTCCTTTCCTTTATGGGCCATTTTTTTGTATTTTACAGACCAGCAAAAATGTTTTCCTTCGGTTCTTTTTCTTGAATTCTTTTATTTCTTTAATTATTTTATTTCTTTCTCTCGCTTTTTCTGCAGTCAAATGTATTCTTTATTGACAATATTCCTACCAACCAAAGCCAACTTTTTGTCATCTCTCTGTGTTAGGCAACTTCTTTCAAGTTTTCCTTTTTTAAAAGGAGTCAAGGCGGCGCGCATGCGCACGACGCCCGCCGGTGTTAGGACCGCTATGTGCCCAAGGCTGCTGCATCTCTCTGAATTGCAAAGCTGAGGTTTTAGAAGTCATGCAAAGAAAACCCTGGGCATGTTCGGGAGCTGCGAAACCCTGAAACGTATTAAAATCGGATAGGGGAATATGCAAGGCGAAGAAGGCTTGCCTTCAGATTGCTTTAGCTGACTAATGGATTTCCTTTCGAAATAAAATGCTCTAAATCCTCATAGGAACCTTATAAAAAGTGTCACTGTGACAGGGACTCTTTTTTTTTTTTTTTTTTTTTTTTTTTTGGGGGGGGGGGGGAATTCTTCAAACAAATACTTTCATCCCTCACCCGCTCTTCCAAAACAATAACCCCTCGGGGGCGGAGGGGAGCAGCAGCCTTTCGGGGGCGGCTCCGCCTGGAAACTCTCGCCAATATCCAGAGTGTTAGGGACCCCAGAACCGCCTTAGTGACCCCTGAACCGCAAACTGCGTGTGCAGGAGTCAGGGTGCGACTGCAGAGGTAACTGGGGAGGACAGCAAATGGACAGGGCTCCACCTGGGTGACACCGGGCTCTGTTTTCACACTCTGCACCTCGCTCAAGATTGAAAGTACAATTTCTTTGAAGTCTCCGCTCTGAAAAATGTTATCTCAGAAATGAAGCCAAAGAAGTGTTTTGTTTTGTCCTTTTAATGCAAATGCCAACCTAAAACGATTAACATTAAAGAGGTTAAAGACCAACAAAAACCACGCATTAGTACTTGATTGTACACCACATTAAAAGTACACGGGTTTGGGGAAATTTTTTTCAACTAATATAAAAGTAAACAGAAGACAGGGTTGATTACACAGTGTTTTAGGAATGGCTTGGTATCATCAGTACAAACACATATTTTAAAAGTGCACATTTTAAAAAATAACCATAGAATCGAAACGTTTATAAATATTTATTGTAAAAAAATCCAAATATTAAAAAATAAATAGTATGTTCAAACTCACAACAGAACATTCCTTCATTACCAAACATGTGTTGAAGGAAAATATGGAATATAAGATGTCTGGAAAGTGGTACAACATATCAACATTGCAAATGTTTTTTGCGAGCTACATTTTCAGAGGGTTCTCCTCTGTACAGTTCACAAGGAATGTGGTATATTTTCCCATAAATATGACAAGACTCAGAATTAATAATAACAATAACAATAATAATAATAATACCCACTCCACTGCAGTTTGACTCGGTCTTTACTCAGGAAAAGTCCCATTAAATTAATGGGGTTGCTTAGAATGGCAGGATTGGGCTCAGATCATTCTGTAGCAACTAAAACAGAAGCACACTGATGAGTTACAACTTCAAGGAATTCGCGTTACGAACAGAGCATTGCATGATCCCCAATGAGAAACTACTAAATAAATCTTGATCAGGCAATCATTTCAGTATACACCATGATGTTTATAAAATGAAGATACAAAAGGGATGCAGTTTGACTATCTTTACACTTACGGACAATAAAACATGAGAGCATATGGAAGCCATCGCTTTGAATGCGTTAACAACTTCGATACATTGCAGTATATACATGCTTAATAGGTATTCGGACTGTTAAAATGATCAAAGCCTTTACTCTTATGTCTATGCTCTTGCTTTCACTCTACTGGAAAGAAAATGTTTGTTGGTCACATACTGGTGTTAATGAAAGACAACATTTCTGCCCTCTCCCAAGAACCGCATTCTGTGCAGCATATGTGTAGGAATAATTTATTAGACGGAAAAGTTCAGAGGATAAAATGCAAAAAAATGGACATCATTTCAACTTTCGAACAGTAAGGTCATACAGACATCTATGGAGGTCTGTACACAGACAGTTTCACACAGACACAGCCACATATATCCAGATGTATGTCTATACACAGGATTCGGTAGTTTGGTATTTTCTGCACCCTCTGGGCCCCTAAAGTTATCTTTAAAAGTTTGATTTTATCTCTTTAGAAACGGTTTAAATCTAACGGGCAGGGTGAGTTTGACAGAGAGGAGAACAAATCGCTGACAAAGAACCTTTTACGTTTCATCAGCGTTGTTAGGACGACGAGCAGGAATTTCTCAGATAATAACTCCCACTTCAAAGATTTCTCAGCTCAATAGAAATTGGACCATCCTTTTTATTCAACCACAAGGGCTGGCACTAAAGACGACTCAACTGTTTGAATTTTTTTTCATCGTGTTTATTTTTCCCCTATTCACAAGGGTACTTGGATAAAATAAACAACAAGACAATTACTGGAACATGGACTTCTAACTTTCCCGGGCCCATGGCCCAGCGCCCATGGCCCCGGCCGTGTGGGTGTCAAGTTCCCCCGCACCGCGGAGCCTCCGCTCGCCACTGCGCAGCGCCGGCCGGCCAGGGTGGGGTGGGAAGGGAAGGGGGGCACGGGCAGCTCCCCCCGGCCCTCGCCCCCTTTCCCGGGTCCTGGGGGACCTCCATCAGCACACCTAGTCCCTGGGGCTGAGGCGGCCCAAGGACGGCTCTTTCGGTCCCCAGCCTACCTTCCCCTGCGAGGGGTGGCGGACAGGAGAGGGAAACACTTCTCGGGCTTTGTGGCCGGGTTTTGCAACGAGAATCTGGGCAGAAACGCTGGGGAGAGACAACGAGAGCTCGCCCCGAGCCTGGCTGGCAGCCCCTTACTCTGGAGAGAAGGAGAGCGGGGCTACAGCACCGGAGCAGAGCCCGGCTCGGGGGAGGGCAAAGCCCAGCAACCCCCAATTCCGCCGAAGTGCATTAGGTGGAGGAAGTATATCTCTAGCAGGGAGCAGATTGAGTGTATTAAGCTAGCATGAAACCAAAGGTCAGTGCAAATGTATCTTAATAGACTGTCTCAAATGGAGTGTGCCTCCTTTGAAGGCCGCTTGCTATTGCTCTCCTCATTACCATAGCGATCCTAACGTGGCATGCTGATGCACCATAAAACTCACACTTTCAACCCCAAAATCAGGCCCTTTGAACAACCCGAGCTTGATTAGACCTTTCTCCTTTTCTTTTCCCCCTTAAAAACCATTTCCTTGCCTTTAGAAACTCGCTCTCAAATCCCAAACGCATTCTCTGATCCCGGCAGAAAGCAGAAACAAAAGTGAGCTGAGGCGACGGTTCAAGCGGGCCTTTTCTTCCTGACAGTCTTATCCATTTTTATTATGGTCTGGAACAAGTGCCCTGTTCGCGTGGGTTTTGTTTACCGGAAATTAAATGAAAATGATTTAGTTCGCGTCAAACAAAAATATATACTTGTATACACAAGAAAAAGGGCCTGTTAGACGTAAATATTATGTCCTTAATGAAAAGACTGGACGGGCTCCAGACTTCGCCTTTCACTATTTAACTATGACTTGCCTATTGCCATAGAAATCCTAACTTACCATGAAGATTCACCGTTGTGAAGAAATACTTCTTTGTGCGAGCTTGCTTTGATGTCTAAGGCATAAGATTCAGGCTTTCAGCTGCGTCTGTCTAGATTACCTTGAGAGCAACGGGGTAGACATCTGTAACAAGCAAATGAAAAATTAAAGGTGATTAGCCTGCACATCCAAATACTTCTGTAAATAGAGAAATAAAGAAATAAACAGAACTCAGGACACGATGAAAATATCCTCCCTGTCCGCAGCTGGTTTCTGTACCTCTCGATTGCCATGACACAAGTTTCGGGGGCTGCAGAGGGGCACAATTCTCCCCTAGTTTGGGCTCCTCTCTCGCACATTTCTCTCGCCTAGGTAATTCCCTATGTGTATTCCCGGTAGCGACACGCTCTCACTATTCGACGTGTTTAAATACAAAAGTTGTCGAGTTTGGGTGAGAGAAGAAGGGAAGCCCCGGCTTGGTGCCCTGGGAGGGAAATAAAACCATATCAGTAGGGGAGGTGCTGGACGTGGGGGTGTTTTTTTATCCACTGACCAGCTATTTATTTTCCTGTAGCTTTTATATTTATAGACATATACATATACGTCTGTGTGCGCATGTGTGTACAGTTGTACACACACACTAACCCCGGACACCTGGGTGCAGAGGTGATGTATCAGACACTAGAAGATGCGGTTACAGCAGCCTTCTATCTGCACTCAGCAAGCCATGCAAACCTCTTCCAGGAGCCCATGCTATTTATTTGCCTATACTATCTGGTATTCTTAAACATCATTAAAGTAATTAAAACGGCACCATTCGGCAGTTTCAAGCTACCCCAGCGGAGGGGTTTGTTTATTTATTTTGGATTGTGGTTTTTTTTTTCCCCTTCCTTCTTTCTCTGAACCAGAGGAGTGAACCCTGTGGGTCTGCGTCGGGTCTAGTTTGAAGCTCTGGAGCGGGATGAAGATGCTAAAGCCGCGTTCCCGGGCCGGTACAAGCATTTATCATCGGGACTGTTCGCAGGACAGCCGTCGCGGAGCAGCGGCCCTGGGCCCCCGCGCTGCCGGGGGGGCTGCCCGGCCCCGGCCCTGGCCGTGACGTCACCGGGCGGGCTCTGCCCTCCACACCCACCCCCCGCCCCCCCGGGACCCCCAGCGCCCACGGTTCAACAGGAGCAACACTCTGGGTGGGGACGGGCATGTTTGGGTATTAGAAGTCATTACCAGTGGGAGCTAAAATGGACAGTCAATCATCGCACCCCCCCTGGGCCTTTCTTTATTAGCGACTACTGGAGGGGGGGTGAAATATATATATATATATATATATATATATATATATGTATTTGTATACAGCAAGAGGGAAAAATAAGGAGATTCTTTAGAGAAACGTCCATCGAACTCGTTAATTAATCAAAGAATTTAATGGATCCATTTTGTACAATTCGGTAACAAATAATAGTTTATATATATATATTTCTTAAAAAAACACACTCTCACAGAAAATCGTGGGCGAACAGAACACTGCAGCACACGGTACTGTTGACAAGAGAAATTCTGTACAGTCAAAATCCATAGGCAACCACTTTGGTCCTTGGGGGAAGGGAAGGGAAGGGAAGGGAAGGGAAGGGAAGGGAAGGGAAGGGAAGGGAAGGGAAGGGAAGGGAAATCACTGAGCTTGTAAACAGACTGGAGCACGGCCGTCGCGGGGGGGTGCGTGGCGCGGAGGGAGGCAGCGGCAGCACCCCGGCCGAGGCGGGCGCAGCCCTCCCGGGTGCAAGGTGCCGGGAGCGCAGGCTGGGGCCCGCCGCCGGCCCACCCGCCCACTTCGCAGCGCGTCGTCTCTCCCGCTGCCCAGCGGCTCTCTCCGCCTCTCCCGCTCGGCCTCCCCGAGCCCCAGAGCAGCGCTCCCCGTCCCCGGGCGGGCGAGGGCCGCCGCCGCCGCTCCGCCGCCCGCCCGCCCTAGCAGCGGGGCCGGGGCTCGCCGGGGGGGCGCGGCGGCGGAGGGGGGGCGGCAGGGGGCGCGGGGGCGCCGCGGAGCCCCGCGCCCTGACACACGTACCATTCGCTCAGGTTGGCGGCGGGCTGCGCGGGCGCGGAGGGCTCGGCGTGAGAACAGGAGGCGGGGGGCTCCCGGCCGGAGTCCGAGGAGGGGGACACCAGGGAGGGCGTGGAGGACTCGTAGCCGGAGCTGGGAGGAGGGGATTTGCAGTGCACTTTCATGTGTTTTCTCAGGGAGCTGGGGTGGGTGTAGGACTTGTCGCAGCCTCTCACTTTGCAGTTGTAGGGCTTGTCGCTGGTGTGGACGTGCGAGTGCTTCTTCCTGTCGCTGCTGTTGGCGAAGCGTCTGTCACAGCCCTCGAATTCACATTTGAACGGCTTCTCCCCTGCAGGAGGCAATGGGCGAGCACAGCCATTAGCGACGCGGCCGCGGGGCAGGGAGTGCCGCACCCCGGCATCCCCCCAAGCCCGCAGCCTCCCAGGGCCCCTCTCTCCGGCCCTGGCACGGCTCCTCTCGCCGGGGCAGCTCCCCTCCGGCCTCCGCCTGCCCCCGCGGCGCCGGCCCTGCCCTTCCCCGCCGCGCTGCGCTCCCCTGGCGCCGCCGCCCCGGGCCCACCCGCCTTCGCGGCCGACTCCGCACCGGGAGCGCCTTGCCCGGATAGCTTCTCCTTCCCCTTCCCCTGCCCCTGCCCCTGCCCCTGCCCCTGTCCTGGTGTCGGCGCGGGGTTTTGTGCAAAAGACAAAGCCCCGAGATAGGGAAAACTTAGAGGCCAAGTGCTCGTTCCGAGCAAACAACGTGTGTTGTCCCCGCAGACTCCGATGTCCTGCAGAAAGAGCGGTCAGTGATTTATCCCTGTGAAGGTTTTTACGTTAAACACATTTCTCACACTCCCCCAGGTGCACGTGGAAATATTATGCATAACCTGGCTAGATCCCATCTCATCCACTCCATTCTTGCACTGATTACAAGCCCATCGTGGAAGACCCACATCCCCCCTCCTTTCCCCACTCCCCGGCTTGCTGATACCGTGTGTTAAGGCACAAAATCTTTCAAAAGAACATTGATTGTGGGGGGCAAAACGGTAGAAATTCAGCGGGAGGATGACTAGGCCGGTGCATGGCACTGTCGGGAGGGTGGGATTCCCTTTTCATTTGAACCTACTCAGTCATGGAAGGAATTGCAATCGGGATTAATTTGTCTGGTAATATGATAAGTGACGTTAAGCATAATAGAAATATAATCGTGTTGCTGGAGTCATGTGAAAGTTTAACCTCGGATCGTGTGGACCGGGCATGGTACACGATATATAGGAAGCTTTCAGGGAAACGCCACAGACAGCTTCGGGGTGCAATGATGACTACACTATTGTCACCGATAATATCAAACTGCAAAACCTTGCTTGCCAAGGAGTACCCGGGTCCAGCACCCACGGAGAATGAAAATAACCTCCTCATCCGTCAAAAGCCAAACAGTATCAGGGTGCAGAGGACACCACAAAAATATACGTCCGAACCCTAAACAAAGCCACTGTGTTCACCATCATGGCGTATGTAGTCGAAAGGACTTCCAATATTTGTAAAAGCTTCCAGGTTTTTTTTTTAATAATTTGTTGGTTTGTTTTCTTTTTTTCCCCCTCTCAGTTCGTCACGATTAAATTTCGGAGGGACGCAGCCCACCTCGTGCTCTGCTGCGGGCAGAGGCACATAAAGGAAGGCATTCCAAATATTTCACATGAATGCACTTTATGCAAGGTGGGTGGGAAAAAGCTCGTGGCTCCGCGTTTAAAGTATGTCCTTTCCGCACTGTAATAGTCAACGAAGGACTCTCTCATCCTGCACCGCTAAGATTTGCACAGAGGATGGGTAAATACCTGGCGTTAGAGGCAAGGGGGATATAGGTTAAAAATAAGGTCTCTTGGAAAACGACGCGGGCCCTGTAACCAAATACTGTCGACATACAGCGGTCCATATGCATAGACACATGCACGCATATAATCTAATTACAGTTTCACGTAAGGAAACAATTTGACCTTCAGCATCCAAGTTGAGACAACAAATCAAGGATATTAGTGTAGTACAAGCAAGCAGTAAGTTAGGAGACCCCAGGGAAAGCCATCCTCATAAGCACTCTGCTTGTGCAAAGTGAGTTACATTCAGGTAAAAGCGGGCTGCGGCGCATTCCGCCTTCCCGAGAGTTGAAAAATGTTCAACTTCGCTTAACCCCCTGAAAGAGCCACGGAAAGGTCCCTCCGTACGGTCAGGTTTCAAGTGGGAAGAGGGCAGCAGTTTCTCAGCCGCCCGGTTTGCATTCTCGGAACGCCTCGATAAAGAGGAGCCACCCGAGCCATTTGCAAGTATTCCTTTCGCGAGAGCAGGTTTTCTTACGTGGAAATCCCTACCCGGCAGGGAGAGGACATTTTACAGGTCCCGGCTGCCGCAGCCTGGGCACGGAGGTGCAGCCACGCAGAAAGTTCCCCGGGCGATGGAGAGGCGCAGGATCTCAACCGCCATTTTACCCCACACTTGTAGCTGGGCAAAAGTGTTCAGTGAAATTCGGCTTGGACACTGTGGCATTACCCCCCACCCCGTCTCCGGGAGTGGATGAAGGTATTTACCAACTTCTCCGGGGGGGTGATGGGGGGGGGGGGGGGGGGTAGGGAGCCGGAGGTGGCGGCCTCCGGGCTGCGGGCGAGGCGCGGGGGTGGCGGGGGCCTCCCGGGAGGGAGAGGGGCTCCGTCCCACGCCTCGCACCATTGTTCCCGGCCCGCTGGGAAGGCGGCGAAGTGATCCCTGCCCGGCCTGCTCGTCCCGCTGCCGCCGCCTTAACGGCCTTATCCTCCAACCCGGAAAATCCGCACATCGCCAGAAATCCCTCTGCCCGCTCCCCAGCTTCGGAGAAATCAGAAGTCATTAATATTTGAGGAGGCAATAATTTTCCTGTTGAATCTAGAACTGTCTTCATGAATAATTCGTAGTGAGTTCTATTAGGGTTTCAGAAACATTGCGTTTTTGACAACTTCTGGGTGTTTAATAGAAACGGTGGAACCATAAAGACCCTGCAGGAGTTTTCACAATACAGCAATTAATCACCGGGAAAGTTAAAGCGAAAAGTACAGTCGCTCGGAATGATGTTTAATAAACGCAAACCTCCGATCTCGGGTTTGCCCTGAACCTGCCTCTCCGATGTAGGTCAGTTTTCCCAAGAATTTAACCATTTTCTGCTTCAGAGACTTCAAACAGTGAGGCCGTTAAAGAGCAGTAAAAGTTTGTTTACTTAAGAAAAACACTGTCATTAAGGGATGAGCTCTCCCGGTTAATGGCTGTACCTGTGCTGATCTGACAAGGAGCTGGCTCGGATACAAGTTATGTGACCCGGGGATACTCCTTTCTCCTCGGAAAAGGGGGCCGAGAAGGCAGCAGAGGAACACAACTTTGCTATCTTGTGTGTGTGTGTGTGTGTGTGTGTCCCCGCACACAGACGAGCTATTCATAGAGCGATGGAAAAATAATTAGGTGACGAGTGACGGTCGCTGTAAAATCTCTGTGCTATGTTTAGACGATAGCGATACGAAATTAGTATACGTTCTGCATATTATATCTCGTCGAGTTATATCATAAAAATGCAACTCCTGGAAGGTCAAGCCCTGCACCGAGCATGGGGGAAGGGGAGTTTTATGAACTGGAAGGCGAAAAAAATCGTTTGGCTGTAAGCGGATCTTACAATAGGATTATGTAGTTTCCCTCGCAGTGCATAAGGCTGTACAGAAGCGGGTGGGAGGTGGAAAACCCTACACTGGAACAGATTAAATTTTCCAAAAAGGGCTTATTTCTTATCTTCTCCTTCAGAGGGAAAAAAAAAAAAAAAAAAAAAAAAAAAAAAAAAAAGCCAGCGCTACAGACTACAAACACCGGCTGCTAAACTAATTAATACAACTTCACAAGCTGCTCCTGGAAGTGTGAAAACTTTCTACGTGCAATTTCATTAATTATAAATGCTTTCCTGGCCGGAAGAGTTCAAACGTACTTTTGCAAGATCGTCCATCGAGTTACTTTATTTTCTGTTAACTAGAACTAACAGATGTTTCTGACACGTCCCAATTCCGCTTAGCAGATCTGCAAATGACATTTCAAAATGTACAGGCCGAAACAATACCAGGTTTTCTTCTCCTTTTTTTTTTTTTTCCCCTCTCCCGAGAATCAGAACTTGCAGCTCCCCATATTTGCAAATGCAGAGAGTCGTTGGAAGGCAATGCTCATTAAAAATGTCAGTGTTATTCAGATCAAACATTTGAAACTCCCTCTGCCCAAAACAAAACTGTTGAGCGAAAAGGTCGCAGCTGTGTTATTCTCACAATGTTAGAGCAGCAGCATCTCAGCGACATCAGTCAAAACTGACTAGACAAGTTGTAACTTCTATTGTTCACTTTTAATTCGTGAGCTTGCACAATGATTTCATTTTCCCCCCCAACAACTTTAAATTGCCAAAAAAAAAAAAAAAAAATCCTCGCCTTTGTGAATAAGCAGAAATAGTAGCTATATCACTCGATATTTACACAGATCTACCCGCATAAACATTACAGCAGCCTCTCCGCACAACCAGAAAAAAAATATGGACGAGAATTCTGAGATTTGTTCTCGCTTTCTCTTCCCCCCCCCCCTTTTCTCTCCCCTCCTCCAAACGGTAAAGAAGCAAACAAATCTGAGAATTTATTTTCCAGCAGTACTTGGCGTGCATTCAATAACAACGCAAAGGATACATTAAAAACAAAATTAAGCGAAACAGTATGCTGAATAACACAGAGAGAGAGAGAGTAAAGAGAGCTTTACATACTGACCTGTATGAGTTCTTTTGTGTATTTTGAGATTCTCTGATCTGGCAAACACTTTGCCACAGCCTGGGAAAGGGCAGGGGAAAGGTTTTTCACCTGTGTGGACTCTGATGTGATTTACAAGTTTATATTTGGCCTTGAAAGGTTTCCCTTCTCTCGGACACTCTTCCCAGAAACATATGTGATTGGACTGCTCGGGTCCTCCAACGTGCTCCACCGTGACATGAGTCACCAGCTCGTGCATCGTGCTGAAAGTTTTCGAGCATAATTTTTTGGGAGTCTGGTCCAACTCAATCCACTTACAGATGAGTTCCTGTTTGATGGGCTGCCTCATGTAACGAAAGAAGGCACCCGGGCCGTGGTGTGGAGCCAGATTCACGTTCAGATTCATGCCACCGTAGCTATGAAGCGAAGAAGCAGCAAAAGGATCTGTCCTGGAGGCTGGTACTTGAGTGAAATGTTCAGACCTGGCGTACATTTCTCCAGGTAACCCCAGTCTTATCTGTCCGTTTAGATGGCCACCTGGAGCTGCATGGGGAGGCTGCTCATGGAGTCCAGTGAACAGAGAGGGATTCCCAGCTTCTGAGTGGTGGTGGTGGTGACCATGGTGTCCGGGGTAGCTACCTGTTGTTGAGACAAACAGTCCGTGGTGAGAACTTGCAGCGGGGTGCTGCTCGGTCAGCCCTGGCATGAGTGGGGCCGGCAGGTCTCTGCGTATGAAGAAGTCCCTACCTGCTGCCAGAGCCTGGGCTGGGTGAGAGACGGGGTAAGGGGCTGCTGGTGACTGCGCCGGGCCAAACGCTCCCGTTTGACTAGAGACCACCTCGGCTTGGCCTGCCATATGATGATGATGATGATGATGATGGTGGTGGTGGTGGTGGTGGAGCTGGTGGTGGGGATGAGGGGCAGGGCTGAGCTTAAGGGCCGCGGGGTGATGCTGAGGAGGAGGATGAGGAGGAGGATGGTGGCGGTGCCCCATGTGTTCTGGCCGGAGCGGGTGCGGCCCGAGGCGGGACTCGGCGGCGTGCTCCCCCGGCTGCGTGGGCGCCGTGGCGTGGGGGTGCCCGGCGAAGCCCGGGAAGCCTGTCATGCTCTGAGGGGGGTGGTGGTGGTGGTGGCGAGGAGCCCCCGCCAAGTCTACTAATCTCAGCGCCGTGTTCCGCCTGGAGAGAGCAGCAGGGTCCATCACTGGGAGCCCCAGAGCATCCACGCTCATTAGCTTCTAATGCTAAAAAGTCACCTGACAGCGGGAGGAGAGAGACACAGAGAGGGGGGTAGGAGAAAAAAAAAAAAAAAAACCAACCAACTTTTTTTTTTTTTCTTTCTCCCCCCAAAAAGTTTCCCGGTCCCGCTGCCCGGGCGGCGGGGCGCGCGGGCGGCGCTGCCAGCGGGTGGGCTCGGCGGGGCCGGCGGGGTCCCGCTTTTGGCGGCGGCGGGCCGGGGAGGTCCCGCGGCGCGGCCCGTCCTCCCGCGGGGCCGGGGAGCCCCACGCGGCGCGGCCGCGGGACGGGACGGGACGGGGCGCGGGCGGCCGCGCGCCGCCCCCGGGCCGCGGCGCCAGCCCCGCCGGCCAAACAATCGCCGCGCCTTCCCATTGGCTGCCGGCGGGGTGACGTCACCGATGACAGGTCCCGCTGCTGACTGAAAGGGTTATCGCTCGGTGCGGCGGAGTGTGCGGCGGGATGCGCATGCGCTGCCGCCGGGCGTCCCCCTTCCCCCGGCACCCCCCCGCCCCGCCCCGCGGCGCCCCTCGGCCCGGCCCCGGGGCACGGCGCAGCCCGCGGCCGTAGCCCGGCCCGGCGGCGGGAGGCCCTGCCCGGGGCCTTCCCCCGGGGCCGCGCCGTCCGGCCGTCGCCGAGCTTCCGCCGCCGGGGCTGCTGCCGTGCGGGAACAAAGCCAAGGCGGGCGGCGGGGGAAGCGTCCCGGCCGCCCGACCCGGCCTTTGTCCATTCCCGCTGCCCTGCCCCGGGGCGGGGGGCAGCCCGCGGGGTTCCCCACCCCCGCCGGGAGAGCCCCGGCAGCCCGGCCGGTCCCCGCCGCCCGGCCAGAGCAGCGGGAGGCAAGGCGGCCCTGCGCCCCCAGTGGAAGCGGGCCCGGGCCAGCCTGCGGGTCCCTGACACTTGTTGGCAGCGCGGGGAGCGGGTCCTTCCCCGGCACGAACGGCGGCGGGAGCCGCACCGCAGCTCGCCCACTGGGCGTACTCGTTTGGCCTGTGCTCGGGCTGCTGTACCGTCGCCTGAGCCCTGACAAAGGATTCCTGGAATACTCATCGTCCCCTTCCCCTCCCCTGACAAGTTTTAGTAGTTATCTGGTTATTGGCTGCCGGAGCGATGCGAGTTATCGTGATGTTCAGACTGAATCTGAGTGTTTAACCCAGAAGAGGGAGTCTCTCTCCCTTTCCCTCTCTCACACACACTTACAGGGTAGTTCCATGTAAAATCCCCATCCTTAGCGTGAAGTAAAAAAGCATCGAAAAACATTCATAACCGACTCGATTCTGATGCTCCTCACCTGAAGGAAATGGCATGGGTCTGCAGCATTTGCGTGGCTAGTGATGAAAGTGTAGGTCAAGGTTTCAGCTTTATACACTGAGGCCTTACAGGTTTAGAAAAGCTTAGGTCTTCAACACAGAAGAAAGCATCTACTTAAGTTTTTAAGAAGGGGATTGTGAACTTTAAAAAAGTAAAGGAAACAAGGGAAAAGATTCTTCTGCCTCAGGAAAGAAAAACACAGCTGTAAATTTCTGCCCACCGTATTGCCACAGAACTCGGATCCTGACATAAAACTGACTCCACCAAAAAACGCGCAGTCTTACGAAATAAAGCAACAATGAATTCCCTAACCATCCTGTCAAACTCTCAGCATTTTTATACACTGAATTACTGTTAACTCGCCAGTGGATACGTAACCGCATGCACGCCAGGTAAAGCTCCCTGTGCAAATTTTTCGTCTTCATAAAAATGTAACAGCATCGACGATCGATAGGCTTTATGTTAAGTAGTAAAACAAGAAACTGCCTGGCAGTGTTCAGCTACTCTCACAAGAGAAGCTACCAACCAATGATCAGAAACCGTAAGATTAAAGTGTAGGACATACATAACCACATAGGGGACATTTTTGTCACAGCTTCACATACTCTGGACTGTCTGCAGTTACGTATTTTGGCTCTGCTTGGCTTTCACCATATTTCCCCTGTAACACAAGGCTGATATTTAGGTACCTCGCTATAGATACATCCTTGTGCACATCTTTCTGAGTGGAGATGATGAAAAGTGACAAATGATGCAATTAGCTCTCCACCCTTACATAACATGTTTACGCAGGCATTTTAAACCACACACCATCCTCACAATATCTCAACTTTCAAGTCTACTTGCTCTACGAAATGGATTTGACAGTCCTATTCATGACCATCTCAATAGGAGTGCACAGAAGAGACAAACGTTAGGAATGATGAATCTGTTACTTACAAATGTACTGAGAGTGTGAATTCCAAATAAAGCTGCTTTCCTCATACCTCCTTAAAACACTGCATCTCTACATACTTGTTATCCATCAATTCTGACACTTCTCAGTCAAGGGAGAAAACATCTGGAACAGTTTATCAATTAAAAAAAATGTCATAACCGGTTTGCCCTAAGCTCATTTAAAATATTGTGATGGTTTCTCGTCAGACACTCATGGCTCTCAGCTGGCCTCTCACTCAAGGCGTTCTCTCACTCCCTGTTCCAGGAGAACCTGGCCCTCGGTGTCCCTCACTCTTAGGTGAAGTTGGTGTGAGCCCCGGTTGCGTGCGTGGGGGGGAGCGGGGCGGGGGGCGGGCGGGGGCCGCCACATGACTGCGGGGAGGCGGAGAAACGGGGAAGAGGAGGGGAGCGGGGCCAGACCCGGCCTTGCTCCGCGCATCTCCCAGAATGTTTTGAAAACTTGAATGCCTGTTTGTGCAGCCCTTTGGCAGCTTGAGCTCGTACGGCTGCCACTTCAGGGGTGACCGAGGTGTCCTGCTTCTTGGCAGCGGCCTGAGCCCTGTTTGACCAGATAAGTCGGGCTCTCGGCTAACTCTCAAATGTGTCAACATCAGCTTGTGCAGGGCCATTTTTTTTTTTTTTAAATTATTATTATTTCCTTTTCAACCCACCTGGCTATGGTAAGGGCATCCCCTTCTAGACTACCCTGGGGACTCATGAGCTGGATGAAGTCAGAGCCTTTCTAGGGGGAAAGCAAGATTGCTCAAGCAGCAGAACAGAAACATCCTGAGCTGAAGCTGAAACTCAGACATCAGGGCAGGTTCACAGGACAATATTTTTATAAGATCTAAAGGATAGATCTTGTTTTAAGGGAAGATAAGTTTAGAGGGACCACGGTGCTCTCTTGAGTGCTAGACCAGCACGAACAGACGGGCAGCTTGAGCCCGAGTACAAATTTTCTAGTGGCTGCTGTGTTTCTGCCATCCCGTCCACAGCCCCCGGCCCCAAAGCCCGCCCGTGCAGGAGGGCTGCTCTAGACAGGTGGCATGTTGTAAAGACGAGTCACAAGCACTTTTCCCCTTCGCTCCCCTCGTCTGGCCCAGCTCTACCGGGGAAGAAGTTAGTTGGCCGAGGCAGCGCCGGGAGAAGGCAGGAGCCCCGCACGTCGGGGCTGTGCCCTGGGAGGGGAGCTGAGCTGCCTCCCTGCCCCCCGCACCGCCGTGCGGGACCCAGAGCTCCGCCTTCCCACACCTCGGGGGTACGGGGCCGAGCAGGGCAGCCCCAACCCTCCGGCCCCTGCCTGCACCCCGGCCCCGCGCCCAGCGGCTGCCGGGGCCTACGGGATGGAAACTGCGTCCCACACCCCTTTGGGGTAACTCTCGGGGGTGGGGACAGCCCCAGCTGCCGAATGGCTTTACAGATCCACCAGCCTTTGCCCTGGTTTGGGTAGGGATCTACCTATAGAGCAAGACGCTTACCCGTATTTCTACCTTGGTCAGAGAAGGGGCTTGCTGTGAAGGTGAGGTGCAAAGCCCCAGAAAATCAGGGGCTGCTCGTGTTGTGCTCTTTGACTATGGACCGGATCCTGCTCACCCGTAGAGTCCTGCTCAGTGCAAGCAACAGCTTCTGCCCCGGGAAGCATCGGGGAGAGCAAAATCTGACCTTCACCCAGCTCTGTGCTCTTCCACGTCCATCCCTGCGGAAACTTCCCGACGAGCCAGCTAGAAACTTTCCAGCCGGTGACCGAGGACTGGACGGGACGGGATGCCCTGAGCTCTCCAAACAGCACGTTCCGGGCTTCAACTCCCGGACTAGAGGAGGGGGACGATTTCATCTGAAAATCCTAACACTTACTGTGAGAAAGGAAAAAAAAACGAGGAAGAGAAACGGAGAGGACTGAGAAGTCACCCTGTGCGATTCCTTAGCCCCCAAACTCGCTCGCAGGGAGAGATGAGGGCGGCAGCGAGTGACACAGGGGCAGGCGCAGGACCTGAGCCCGAGTCCCTGCCTGCCCCGGCAGAAGGCACTGCTGTTTAGGAAGAGGTGTTTCAAGAAAGCCTTTCAGTAGTGCCAGCATCTCCCCAGAGGGAAGAGGAGAGGGTACCCGGTGGCTCGGGAGCACATTCTGCCTTTGTTTCCACTCCCCCGCCCCATTCCCATTTACGGGGTCTTCTTTACTTCAGGGTTCTTGGGTAATGGGAACTAAGCTACCAGACGAGCAACGGCTTGTGCCTAGGTTTGCTTCTCACTTTTTGTGACCTAGAGCTACCCTAGGACAAGCAAATCATATGCTTATTTTAAATAGAATATTTCATTCAGTACCTCAAGATTAAGGTATTCCTGTCAGATAAGCTGTCAGTCACTAACTACTTAGACACCACATTGTGGAAGCCTGGTATCCCTGGTAAAGATGATACATATCATGTAAACCCCATCAACAAGATCAAAGTCTTCTTCTTTAATAGGATCCAATACATGTCAAACCTCATTCCAATCAAATCGTCCGTAAATGAATTCAAGATGAATATGTCATAGAATAATGTGACAGTGCAATCACATGGGGTCAGGGGTTGTTGTTTCAATGAGAGAGTCGTCAAATATTAATTCTAGAACCTCCAAATGAATAGGCATTGAGCAGGATTAGGCAGCTGCTGGTGGGGAGTTGTGTCGCTGATTTGTGTTTATGCAAGTACGTTAAACACTAAGCTGAAAAAAAAAAAATTGTCTCCTTTGAACTGAAAAAAAGGGCATATTTTAACTTACTTGACTTTTCCAGGATGTTTCTGTAAAGTCGTTTTCTCTTCCTCATTACAAGGGTAGTCTTGTGCCTCATTTCCTGACTTTGTTCCTGTTTGGGGAGAGAGTTGGAAAGTTAAGAGCAAAACCATTTGTGTGTGATATAAAATGAGTAAGGCGCTTTACGACTCGGGCATCATGGATTCAAAAAGAAAAGAAAAACCCCAAACAAAACACAAGAGTAAAGCACCTAGGGTGGGGGGAAGAGAAGCCTTCTCCGAGGGGAAACTGGAGGCTGTCTCCCCAGCAAAGCAGCACATGTTTTATGGAGTCATGAAGTTTCCATGGCTGATTTAGGGGAAAAAAAAATATGAAAGGACATCTTTTCAGTTCTCCTTTGATCTGACATTCACCTTCTGGCAGGCTATTGTAAGGCAGGTTTTTACCAACTCCACTATATTGTTTACAGATCCTTCCCTCCCGAAATTAAATTTCGGACTCTCTGCGAGCCTCCAGCGCAAGTTGTTGTCTCAGCAAGGATTAGTATAGTACCACCCTGGCACTTCTTCCTGCCTATAATTTTCAGCTTGCTCTTTGCACTCTGCGAGGCAGAGCACTGCCACTACTGCAGGCAGAACTTTGCACAGCTTTCTTTGAGCGGCAGCAATAAGCCCGAGAGCAGATCTGGGGTTTGATGCGGTGTCCGAGTCTGAATTTTTGCACATATCTTTGAAATTCTCAGGCTCTGGGTTTGAGGTTTTTTGATTGTTTATTTGTTTCTCCCTCAATACAGAAAAGAACACCAGAATCTGGAATCTGTTACTTCAAAGGAGATTATTATTATTATTGCTTTTGCTACTATTATTATAGGGACCGTAGGGCTGGTAAATAAAAATCTATACTAACACAAATAATTGATGATATTAATTATGAAACTTCATCAGCGTATCACAGTCATACTTTATCACAAATAAAGTGATATCCTCAATATTTTCACCGCTGTGATGAAAATTACTGCTGAAATAAAAAGAACTAGAGGAACCCCTTAGGAATTGTATCTTCCAGCCAACTTCCATTCATCCTCACACTTTTATCAAGTCAGAGCAGCAAACACTGCCCTGCTAGCGAAAGGTTTGCAGGAGTTGTGCTTTATTGGTTAGAATGGGAGGCTGGAGGAGTGCTCAGTTCCCAAGCATTCGCCAAAACTTGTTGAAACTGGACAAAAAAAAAAAAAAAAAAAAAAAATCGCTGCTTTTAATATTTCAAATGATTACCAGATGACAAAACACGAAGGCAAAAACAGTTGTGGATTTCAGAGTAAATATTGGCTAAAACTCCGGCTCGACCTCACACGCCTTTCTCATCTAGGCAGTGTCACCGGCGGAGCGGGGGGGTGCGGGTGCCCCACTGCCCGAGCTGGCGGGATCTCCGCCGGGCCGACCCCTGGCGCTCCGCTGCGGGGTACCAGCCCCCCCTCGGCTCCCAGCTGGGGCTGGGGGTGCGAGGGGGTGCAGCCGGCGCAGGCGGGACCCGGCCCCCCTTCCCCACACGCTCTCTTCGACACCCGGCCGGCGGTGCGCCGGCGGAGCGGGTCCGGGAGCAGCCGCCGCCCCCGCGGGAGCCCGGCGGCCCCGGGCGGGTTTGGCGGCGTTGCCCCGGGATGTGTGAGCCGGGCTGAGCGTGCGGCGCCGGGGACGACGTGTGCCCTGCTGCCGCCGGCTTGTCACGCAACCTGTGCTCTCCGCTGCGGCGCGGGGTGAAGCGAGAGTTCGCCGGGGAGCTCTCGGGGCAGAAATCAAAGTTCCTCGGCTGCGGGTGCAGCGACCCCCGAGCCCAGCCCAGCCAGGCGAACGGGCTCCCCGCCCGGCAAACGGACTTCCCGGGGCCGAGGGACCGTGCGTGACAAAGGAGCAGCAGGGCGGGGGGCGGGGGGGCTCGGCGAGGAGCCCCCGCCCGTCCCCGCCCGGTCCGGCGCTGCGCCGGTGCCCGGGGCTGGCACATGGAGCCGGGCTCGGGTCAGAGGTCACCCTCGGGGACGTCACCCTCGACGGGGATTTAGGATCATGTCCCCTTCCTCAACCGGCGCCGGGCGCGGGGGGGCCGGGACCGAGGTCTCAGACCCTCCGCGGGCTCTGCGCGAAGTTGGCCGAGACACCCAGCTCCTTTGGCAGCTCCCCCGGCCCTGCCCGCAGGGGGGTGTGGGTGGAGGGGGCCGGCCGGGCTACCGGGCTCCGTCCCCCCTGCACCCGCCTATAAAGAAGGGCGTGCAGTGCCGGAGCGCCGGCTCCCCCGGCGCGCCCCCGTGGCACCGGGCGCGGCGGTGGGCGAGGCGCTGGGCGGGGAGCGCGTCCCCCGGGAAACCTCCCCACGGGGCTCGCCATTGTCATCGCTCCTCGTCCTCTGCCCTCCGCCCCGGCCCTCCGGCCCCGCCTGGGCGGCCGCAGGACCCAGCCGGACCCGCCGCCTGCCCGTCCCCACCGAGCCCGACCGCTGTCGGGGCTGGGACCCCCTCCGCCTCGCTCCGCGAACCCCCGCCCCCCCTCGCTGCGCGGACCGCCGGGCCGTCCCCCCCCGTCCCCCCCCGTCCCCCGGACTCAGGGGGGGGCGGGCGAGGGGCCCGGCGTCCGGCGGAGGGTGCTGGAGCCCTCCCCGACGGCACCCGGGCGCTTCTCCCTCCGCCCGCCCCCGGACGTCGAGGTGCCGCCGGGGGCCGGCCCCCACGTGGGCGAGGGGCAGCCGAGGCACTGCGCCCCCTCACCGCGGGGCTCCAGCCCTTCTCCCCGGGGCGGCCAAGCCTCCTCCCGCCAGGCCCCCCCGCGGGCAGGGAGACCTCCTCCAGCTCTTGGGGCAGGCGGTGGGGGCTCGCCAGCTGCCCGGGCTGCTCAGACACCCCCTGCTCCCAGGCACTTACCCCTGCGACCTGTTGAGGTTTCCCCTCATTTCTGAACTGACAAAAATAAAAGTGGGGTTGGGGGGGAAGGGAAAAGAAATAAAGAATGAAAGAAGAAAACAATACCCCCCCCCAGGAACCCACCACCTCTTTGGCGCTTCCATCGAGGCGGTCATCCTTCATTTCTTCTTTTCTTGCTTTCTGGAAGCAGTTAGGGAATGTATGATGAAGCAGAAATGAGCCGTCAGGATGATATTTTAATGGCTTATATGTCACGTTGGTGCATGTGGCTTTGAACTGGAGCAGCTTTCGTTTCCTGCAGAGAGCGCGCCGCAAATCCCACTTGATAACTTCTACAACCCACAACATTTTTTTTTTTTTTTTTAACATTCACTCTTACACTGTATATTTAGATACGCTTCCTAAAAATATCCTCTCGTCTGCCTTCTCGTATATTTTGCACCGATCTGGAGTGATCACTGGGTTCCCCCTGCACTGGGAGGCAGGCTAGCCCCGGACTACCTAACTTTCTGGATCTCCTAATGCCATCGCCCTGGAGACTTCACAATAACGCTGACAAGTCTGTCCTTTGCTTAATTTTAGCACCAGGTACAGAAAGTAATGTAACACTCGCCTAAAGACCACGTCCACACACAGGCGCTTTCCTAGAGCGGGTATACCTGTTGCTATAAACTATTGCAATTCCTTTGAATGGATTTGGCAGAATAAATGCAAACGTGTAGATTCAGCCCAGCATTATTCTGAAAAAAAACCCCTGTGAAGCCTCCCAAGATTCACGGGAAATTACATAATACATCTGCTTTGAAAGCGATCTCCATGCACCGAGCACAAGCAAACTGCATCTGCAGATAAACTGCAGCGAAACATTCCTTCAAGGCGTATCAAAGTTTATTTGTTGTTTGTTTGTTTGTTTTCTAGGCGCAATGGCCATTTTTACACCTCTCGAAATGAGGCAGTTCTCACCCAAGAAAGGTTCGCGCAGCAGCGCTGCTGGTCTCATTCCCCAGTACCTGCCCTGCGGATTGCTTACCAGCGCCTTTAATTAGAGAGGATGAGTTTAAAGTTTCTTTGTTTGGCACTAGGAATTGGAGGGGCTCGGATTGAGCTGCGAAGGAGGCAAGTGAAGGGCTGAACAAAGGCGAAATGGAAGGAGTCCGACTCTTAGCGAGCTTTTGGTGTTTTCGTTACTAGAAAATAATTAGAGCTAATGAATATGCAGGCGACTGAGTAAATATATAATTTGCCGGGTTTATATATGTACACACACAAGGGCACATGCGTAAGTGTATATATACGTACGCACACAAAGACGTCTATATTTTAAAGTTTCACGAGAATTTTTTTTTTTTTTTAGTGCCGAAGCATCGTTTAAAATATTGTACAAATGTTGCTTAGCTTAATTGATTAAACCACAAAGGTTTTCTGCTTTTAAATGCCATACTTATACCTTTCAACAATCATTTTAATATATAGTCAATGGCTCTTTGTAGAGAGAACAAAACAGAACTATCCGCAGTTTTTCAATAGACTTTGAGCTGGGGAAAGACAGGTTAATCGAGGGTTGCATCTAGAAAACAACCAAGTGTTGTATGTTTGCACTGAATCCAAATGTCTGCATTTTTCTAACTAAATCAAAGGGAGTGTTATTTCTTTTTCTGCTCACTCATCTGAAGGTAAGTAAATTTTCTCTGGCGATCAAAAGCCTGGTCAGCAACAAAGACACCGCCTGCTTTTTCCACCGTCCTGGTGTGGCAAGTTGAGGAATTTCAATAACTGTGACAAGGGTGACTGATTTGTGAACTAGAAAAGGTTTGAATGTCAGAAAATTTACATTGCTCCTATCGAGGATTTAAAATAAATTTTTACCAAAAAAAAAAAAAAAAAAGAGAGAGAGAGAGAAGAAATATCCGGGAGTTTCATGCAGCAGGAGGAGAAACAATGTAGGTTTGGGAAATTTACAGTTTTACCTGAATGAAAGAGACTCCGTAAAAAGAGAGTGAGAGAAAGGGAGAGCGAGAGAGAAAGGAGAAAGAAAATAACAAAAAAGAGGCGAAACAACAACAACAAAAGTAGAAAGTTAAGAGTTCTCACCCACCTGCGTTTTGATGGGTGCAGAAAACAAGATTTATTTCAGAAACCTGATGGAGGGACAGAGTCAGCTACTCAGAGAAATCACGCCTGGTGTTTAAAAATAAAATCAAATGCACCCAGCACCTACTCTCGGAGAGCTTCAGTTTTAAACAAGCGGAAAACAACTTCAAAAGAAGCGAGTCCCTACAGGGCTTCTCTTTTCAAAGACTAAAAAGTTGCTCGGTGATCTTAAAAATTCTGGATCACCAAGAAATCATCATTACCATCATTATCAGAGTGCTGGAGAGAGAGGGACAGAGAGGGAGAGCGGGGGAGAAAATAACCCTAATAATAATCAAAGATATATTTTTTTTTTTTCCTTAGCACACATACACACAAAAAGATGCTCTGGAAATATTTTCGTGGAAAAAAAAAAAAAAAAAAAAAAAAGGCTTTATATATTAAAAAAAAAAAAAAAAGTTGCTACTCCTGCAGCCCTGTTTGTCAGAAGGGATGTCAGGGCGCTCACAATACCTGCGATTGATGAGGCGGAGGGGCCAATCAGCGGCGGGAGGCGGCCGTGCGCGCCCCTCGTTGGCGGGGCCGGGGGGAGTTACGCGGGGAAGGGGGAGCCGGCGGCGGCCAATGAGCGCCCACGTCCGCCCGCACGTCGCTCCGCCCCCGGCTCCCATTCATCAAGGGGGGGGACGGTGTCGTCTTTTCAATTCATTTATCTGCAGGAATGATTGCCGCTATCAGTCTCGCGTTCACCGCCCGGCTGAGGAGGTGAAAGTTTCTCCCCAGGAAGATAAACCGCAAAAGACAATATTGTGCATGATTTGCGCCTTTTTTTGCAAAGCGAAAAAAAAAAAAAAAGGTCCCCAAAAAAAAAATCGGGGAGAGTGTGGGGAAGCTCGAAGAAGAGAGAGAAACAATCTCTCGGCCACTTTGCAACATTCCTATAGCCAAAAAAATCACTGAAGGAAGTTTCTTTTTTGTTTTGGTTTTTTTTTTTTTTTTTTTTTTTTTTTGCTGCCTGTGTTGATCTCTCTCCGTTATTGTTATTTGCAGCCAGTTTATTTTTGAGCCCACCCAACCCCCCCTCCCCACTTAAACCTCCCTGAAAAGTCAAAGCAGAAAGACAGTGAATATTTTTGGGGCACATTTTTATTATTATTATTTGCAACTGCGAAGATCTCTTCCCCCCCTTCCGCACCAGCCTCTTTTTTTTTTTTTTTTTTCCCCTTCTCCCCCCCTTTTTTTTTCTTCCCCCTGCGCTGATGCCGAAGGGGGTGTTTTTGATGTGGTTGCTTTGGTGGTGATCGTCGCTGACTTTCCAAAGAGGGTGTTTTCGCCGCTGCTGCTGCTGCTGCTGCTTCTCTCCGCGTTGTGTGTGTGCGCGCGTGCTTTTTTTTTGGTTGCTGCATCGACGCTGGGAAGATGCTTCTGGATGCTGGACCGCAGTATCCCGCCATAGGAGTCACTACCTTCGGATCCTCTCGCCACCACTCCACGGCCGATGTCACGGACAGAGAAGTGGGTCTGGGGATCAACCCCTTCGCCGACGGCATGGGCGCCTTCAAAATCAACCCCAGCACCCACGAGCTGGCCTCGGCCGGCCAGACCGCCTTCACCTCGCAGGCGCCCGGCTACGCGGCGGCGGCCCTGGGGCACCACCACCACCCGACCCATGTCAGCTCCTACTCCAGCGCCGCCTTCAACTCCACCCGGGACTTTCTGTTCCGCAACCGCGGCTTCGGCGAGGCGGCGGCCGCCAGCGCCCAGCACAGTCTCTTCGCCTCCGCCGCCGGCAGCTTCGCCGGACCCCACGGACACACCGATGCCGCGGGACATATACTTTTCCCGGGGCTGCACGAACAAGCCACCAGCCACGCTTCGCCGAACGTGGTGAACGGGCAGATGCGCCTGGGCTTCTCCGGAGACATGTACGGCAGACCCGACCAGTACGGCCAGGTCACCAGTCCCCGCTCCGAGCACTACGCCTCGACCCAGCTGCACGGCTACGGCCACATGAACATGAACATGGCAGCCCACCACGGGGCAGGGGCCTTCTTTCGTTACATGCGGCAGCCCATCAAACAGGAACTCATCTGTAAGTGGATTGAGCCCGAGCAATTGTCAAACCCCAAAAAGTCCTGCAACAAAACTTTCAGCACGATGCACGAGCTGGTGACTCATGTCACGGTGGAGCACGTTGGAGGACCCGAGCAGTCCAATCACATATGTTTCTGGGAAGAGTGTCCGAGAGAAGGGAAACCTTTCAAGGCCAAATATAAACTTGTAAATCACATCAGAGTCCACACAGGTGAAAAACCTTTCCCCTGCCCTTTCCCAGGCTGTGGCAAAGTGTTTGCCAGATCAGAGAATCTCAAAATACACAAAAGAACTCACACAGGTACGGTACCTTCGCGGTAGCTTTTCTCTCTGCGAGTGGAAGCGCTCAGCGCCGGGGCCGGAGCGGGGGGCGGGAGGGGGGGGGGGGGGGGGCCGGGGCGCTGCTTGGCTGAGGGTCGGGGTGGGAGGGGGAGGGTTATGGTCCAGGGCCACTGATTTTTCCGGGAGAGGCAGGATCGGAGCTCCGCTGCGAGACGAGCTCGGTCACAGCCACGCCAGCGGCAGCAACAAAAAGAAAATTATCCCTGCCGAGGGAGAGGGGGAAGAAAGGCAGGGTTTGCTGCTGGGATTGTTAGGGCGGGGGGTGGGGGTGGGGGGTGAGGGGAGAAAATCGCAGCAACCTGTCCTGTTTAAATTTATAGGTTTTAATTAATTGTCGTTCGGCAGTTTTGACTGTGGCACGATGAGAAATTGTGCTAAATATTGCAGGCAGCTCATCCGTCTCCCCTCTGCAATTCAGGGCTTGGTAAATATTTAATTCCGAGGAGCGATTTTAAATAAACCGAGCCCGGCGCGTTAGTGTGTTATTGTTGTGCAGAGGGCAGGCGCCGGGATCCCTGAGAACTTTTCCCCATCGCGGGAGGTGGAAAAGCAGCAGCCCCTGGCCGGGAGAGCGCTCTCCCCCTGCTCCCACCCCTGAGCGCCGAAAGCCAGTGCCGCTTTCTCGAGCGCTTTTGCAGAGGGTTTGTGGGGCTGCCCTCGCGTTGTATTTCCCGGCCGGATAATTTTCAATATTGCAAGAAAATACGGGGGAAGGGGCTGGGGTGGGTGGGAGCGAAAAATATCACCAGAGTGATCTATAAAAACGGAAACTAGACACTGAGGATAGTGTGTAAATACCACCACGCCTGCTCTCCCGCTTGGAGCGTTGAGAGGAGGGAGAAGTGCCCGGGGCTGGGGCTGCAAACGAAACTCGCCCCTCCAATGGGGGAGAAAAAAAAAAGTTATTTAGCTTCCCCCTCCCCCCTCCCCCCCCGAAATCGGCGCTGAGCAGGGGTCGGAGGCGCGGAGAGGACAGGGAAGAGAAGCAAGGTTTTGGGATTTGAGCCTCGTTGAAGTTAGAAAGTTGTGTTTGCAATGGAGCCCTGGGCTTCCGTCCCGCGGTGCGATGGGGACAATGAGCTATCCAGCCGGCCCTGCTTAATCAGACCCGTTTTCCCCCCCCTTCCCTCTGCAATAGGTGAAAAACCATTTAAGTGTGAATTCGAGGGCTGTGACAGGCGCTTTGCAAACAGCAGCGACCGCAAAAAGCACATGCATGTGCACACTTCCGACAAGCCCTATCTCTGCAAAATGTGTGACAAGTCCTACACGCACCCCAGCTCCCTCAGAAAGCACATGAAGGTAAACGGAGGGCGCCTGGTGTGCGGGGCTGGGACGCCGCCTCGGGCCTGGCCGGGGGAAGGGGCTGCGGGGCCGGCGGGCAGGAGCGCCGGGGCCGTGGGGCGGCGGAGCCAGCGGGCGGAGCGAGGCCCGGGGCCGGCCTGCCGCGGGGCTCCGTCCGAGCTGCTGCGGCCCGGGCCCGGGCCCGGAGTCCGCCCCGCGCCCGGCCGCGCTCGGCCCCGGCCCCGCGGGCAGGGCCTTTTGTCGGTGCGTTTTACGCGGGGAGGGGAGGGGGAGGCAGTGCGAGGAGCGGCCGGTGGGCGCTGCCCGGCCTTCCCCGCCGGGCCGGGGCCGGGGCCGGGGCCGGGGCCGGGGGGCCGGAGCCGGGGGGGCGGCCCCGGGGCTGGAGCCGGCGGGGAGCCCCGCGGAGATGCCCGAGCCCGGGGCTCGGCGCTGGGTCCCGTTGTCTGGCGCGTCCCCCGCCGAAGGCGCCCGCCGCCAGGGCCTCCGTCCCCCGCCGCTCTCTATTTCTGCCCGGGTTTTCTCTTGCAGGTCCATGAATCGTCGTCGCAGGGGTCCCAGCCTTCTCCCGCCGCCAGCTCAGGCTACGAGTCCTCCACCCCTCCAACCATCGTGTCTCCATCCACAGAAAACCAGACCGCCAGCTCCTTATCCCCTTCCTCCTCCGCAGTCCACCACACGTCCAGCCACAGCACGCTTACATCAAATTTTAACGAATGGTACGTCTAAAACGCTAAAACAAAACAACAAAAAACACAAAATGAAACAAAACAAAAAAGCCCCAAGCGAGCAAACAAATACCCTATTTAAAGACTCCAAAAATAATGAACACTTTGAAATCAGAATTTAAATGAGCAAACAAAAATAAAATGCTGCCAGTAGACCCAGGACTGACTAAAATGAAGACTTCATTTTAATTTTTTTTCCTTTCTTTTATTTTTTTCTCATTTATTTCTCTCATTTTAAATTTTTTCTTTCTTTCCTTTTTTCTCTCTTTTTTTTGTTTGTTTGTTTTATTTTTTTTTTTTAATTGTTCTGCTCTGTTCCAAGGCTTGGTAGGCGAAGGGGTTAGTAGAATGCGTAAGAAGACAAGGTTACCAGGGCAAATGCCAACTGTGTAGGGCTTTACTGGAAACCACTGATTAGAGATCTCCAACTGCATGTCTGCTCGGGCAGCGGCCTTCCCCCCCCATCCCCTCTTGTAAATACAGAATTATTAGCTTCAAAAACAAAACAACAAAAAAATGTACTGTTTGATTTTGTAAATAGTTATATCGCAAGTTGAATAAGGGGATATGTGGATTTGTGGTCTTTGCATATATGTGGGGGGAGGGGCGGGCGGGCGGGAGCGGCGACGGGGAGGGCGGAGGTGGTGGGGGGGCAGAGGGAAGAGGTAGAAATTCAACTATTTGTACTGAATGGCAAGAATGTTCTAGTAAATGTGTACCAAAATGTGAATTACTTTGTATTATTACAGTCTAAACGTCGATCTAACAGAATATTATTGGTATTAATGTGCTTTTTTGTATAAAGTGCAACATTTCGTCCCAAAGTCCAGTCTAAGTAGTGCAGTAAAATGTTGTTACACGTCCTGTCAAGAAATTCGTATAGTGAAAGCCTGGATCTGCGTGTCAAACTGTTACATTTGTTTATGTAAAGTGATATTAAAAAAAAAAAAAAAAAGATATAAACTATATCTGTCCGTTGCTTTTGGCAAATACAAGAACATAATGTATATAAATCCTAATTTCCATATTTATCCGCATGTAAAGGTCCGGTTATACATGTTACAAGATATTCAATATTTATGGCTAGAAGAATTGGTATGTAAAGTTTAGTTTACAGAACTGTTTGGTAACATTTCGTACCTTATTAAAGATTCTTAAATCCCATGAATTGTGGTAGGAATTCTTATTCACTAAGTCAACCTGCTGCAACTCCAACTAGCTTTAGGATATTAGAATAAAACTGTCCCAGTTTTTCACTGCTTTCCATTATGTCATCACTAAAGCAGCGAAGGTGATATAAATGTGATAAATGAAAGGATCCCTGCTGGCATTACTATAGTGTGTAATTAGTATTTATATCAAAATTTATGAAACAAATTTTCGGCCGCAGTATAATTTAAATGACCTTTGCAGACATAGAATAACAACCATAAAAATAACAGAAATAGATTGCATATGCTACATAAATATTAATGTGGGGAATTGTTACACGAGAAGTGCTGCACTCCACTCCAACACTGCCCATGAATCTGCATAGACTGGGTCCCTAAATTAAATTAATTCGGATAACATATATTAGGAGATTTAAAACAGAAGAGATTTCGGTTGCTATTTTAATTTAAGGCATTTATGACCATAACTAATTCTCAGGCAGTGGATTCATGGCTTTCCTTGGGCCTTTTACTCCCAGAAGTACAGCACTGTTTCACTAAGGCCGTTGTTGTTGTTGTTGTTGGGTGTATTTTTTGTTTGGTTTTTGGATTTTTTCTTTTTTTTTCCTTCTTTTTTTTTTTTTTTTCCCCCCCTGATATTCCTTAAAACGTGATGTTAATTTAAATCAATTACTTCTTATGTTATGTTATTATTATTACTATAATTTTGCCAGTGTTAATAGCTTTCTAAAAAAATAAATCTAGGGGATAAGAATTATTTTATGTAATTTGATTATCTTTCTATCTCTTTTATTTATTTCTCATTTACTTAAGAAATTCGTTCCATTGGCTGGCGTTGATACAGTAAATTTGTAAATGAGAAGACAATATAAAAAATCTAAATTACTTGTGCTTAATGACTGTAGCAGAACGCCTTTTCTCTAAATCAGATTGTCTTCCTTGCAGTTTAGTTTGATAGATTTGCAAGCTGTACTGCTTCCACTAACTTAGCTACGGTTGTTGGAACTGTTGGGCTTTGTTCCTGGTTGTAGCTTGCATGATCGCCCCATTAAGCAGACAACATATCAACAGACAACACAAATCATGAGGTTGGCTAAAGCTGCGAGGGCTTGTGATATGTCATAGAGTGAATTGCACAAACTGACCTTCCAGTAGACCAAGATGACACTTTAACAGCTTCTTTAAAGAAATATTATGTGTACAGCGAGTCAATAGCCATATTAACCGCTGGGGGGGGGGGGTGGGGTGTGTGTGTGCCGGGGGAAGCCGCTCTCTGCTCATATCCATGCGGGCGCTCCGTAGCTCTGGCTGTAACCCATCCAGAGCACAGCCCGCCTATCTTACAGCAAAACCCTGCAAGTATTTTTCTTTGTCCGTAACATTTGGGGGATCTCCCTCGGAGATTTTTCACGGCCACAAAGCACGCCGCCCCCCCCCCCCCCCCCCCCCGCCCCAAGTTTGCCTCTCTCAGACGAAGCCCCACTCCTGCCAGCTAGGCATCGCCGTCTGCTCCCTGCAGCACCCGTGGGAAGGCTTCGCTTTAACTTTACTTTCTACAAAATGTTATTATTATAAGTCTAATATCAGTTTCCAGTGAAAAGAGCGCCACCTTGCAGGGTCTGGCGAGATAGAAAAAGTTGGAGCCCGGTGGGACCCAGGCAGAAAGTGGTGGTACTTGAGGAAATATAACCCACCGGGCAGAAGAGCCAGGGAAAAAAAAAAAAAAAAAAAAAAAAAAAAAGTTTCGTGCGCCTAAAATGTTACTGTCTGCAAATCTTTCAGGTTAACTGTCTCGCCGACTTGACCAGGCAGCGGTTTTAAAAAAATAACCTGAGCGTAGCTAAAAAAATATAAAATCCTAGAGATAGTCTGAGCCATCCCACTGTAAAATAAAGACGGAGAAACATGGTGGGGGTGATATATTTTAAAGATGTGTATTGCAAGTTTCTCTGAACTTCTGTAAAGTCCCTAGTGGTCGCTTAGCACAGATCTGTTACTTGTGTGTACTGGAGCACTTGGTTAATGAGTATTCTTTTAAACTTTTGGTCTGAGGCTTGTTTGAGCGTCCTACATCCAGAAAGGGTGATTTTAGTGGTGTTGTTGCTGCTGCTGCTGTTGTTTTTTTATCGGGGGGTGGGGGGAGCGGTGCAATACTGGGTGATCGCCATCCCGTGTTATGTTCTGAATTAGCGATGATCGCTGGGGCTGGAATTGCTGATGCTGAATTCAAGTCCACGCCATGCTTGTGCTGCTGGCTTGGCTCTGGAGAGGGGAGCAGCGCTTTGCAATCCCCGCCAGACAGAGGGGTATTTTTAAAAGCAGAGAGGTTGTGAGGCGTCTCTCGGCTGTTTCTACGCTGTTTCAGTCCCTAAAGCCAACTTTCCTCTAGCCAGGAGCCCTTTGCGGATTTACTCACGAAGGCTTGCGGGGAGAAACACGAGCTCCCCAGCCTCGACGGGGGCCACGATTTTCCTTCTAATGTCTGTCTCTTGCTATGCTGTCGGCGTACTTTTCCTGCGTGGGTTATCAGGTTTCGAAGTAGGCGGGGGGCTGCCTGCGCGGGGCCGTGCCGAGCCCACGGCAGGCCGTGCCGGCAGCTCCCGCGCCCCTCCGCGCCCCTCCGCGCTGCCTGTTTCGTGGCAGCTAAAACGCTGGGGCCCGACGTCCGCGGGCTCCCTCGCCCGCGGAGGCTCCCGCCGCCGAGGGGGAGCGTTTGGAGATATCCCCAGCAGCACGGCCGCGCTCTCGGGGGCGCAGGAGGCTGTTTGGGGTGGGTGTGGGGGGGGCTGTGTGAGCTGTCCCCGCTCGGGTGATGTGCCCGCAGGGCGCACACGGCAACCCCTGGCCGTGCTTGCGCTCTTTGCACGCAGAAAGTTAAAAGCAAAACAATAATCGGGCTCTTCCATTTCCCCCTCGAAAGAGTCGCCTTTCAGGTCGTTTTAGTGGCTTGTGAACGATCGTTTGAATTTTTTAAAAGGCGAGTCCGGCATTCATAAGACAAAGTTAGCTTCTTTAAAGCAGACACTGTTTGAAATGAGGACACACGCTCCGCGCTGGCCTCGACTGCTTCTCGCCCTTCTTTCGGCCGTAAGGAAGTAGCAGTCCCCGGACTGATGCACGTAACATCGGGACGTTTATTTACTGCTTTTCTAGCCACGCTGGTAACCGGCTCCGACTTTGCAAGTTTTCCCACGTCCGGAGCGCTTGCTCCTTTCCGAGCAACTTTTAACGGGAGGAAGCGGCGGGCGCGGCGGCGGGCCGGGGCCGGGGCCGGCGGGCGCGCAGGCAGCCCCGCAGCGCGGCCGGGTCGGCGGGAGCCCCGGCGCGGAGCCGCAGCCCCGCCGCCAAGCCCACTTCCAGCGGGCAGGAGCGGGCAGGGGATCCCCTCTGGAAAAGGCTGCTGACACAGGGCACAGTAATTCGAGTGACCCGGTGCTGGCAGAACCGGTGTGCGGGAAAAGACGTTGGAGCGGAGTCCCCGGGAAAGAGGCTCCACCGCTCCCTGGGCACGTCCTGTGTCACCGATATAAAACGTACATACGCGTGGACGCCCGCACGCACGCCGCTCACACTCGCACACGTCCGTGTACCCGCACACGGGTGTGTCTGCCCGTGTCCGCGGGTGGGAAGCGCCCACGTGCGCGCCGTGCACCTCGAAATCGGGATCGATCCCCGCGGCGCAGCGCGGCGTTTCCGCGGGAAATCAGCACGTTTCCTTCCAAATGTGGCGATTCTCTCCTGACCGGGGGTTTGCTGCCGGGGAGAGGCCGGGGAGCTCTGGGAGGCCCCATCGGGGCCCGGCGCGGCCGCGCAGCCCGGCCAGCGGGGCAGCTCCGCCGCACCCGTCCTCCGCGCCTGGTCGCGGGCCGCCACCGCAGTCGCGGAGGATCCCGTGGTGGGGACGGGCACTGTCTGTTTTGTGGGTATAATCTACAGGACACACGGTCACTGCTGCAGATGCAGACACGCTCACCGGAACCAACATTCGCTTTACAGGTTTTATTACAAATATACACATGTCTAAAAATAATATATATACATCTCTATATATTTGTATGTAAAGAAGGAGTGGTGTTTCTAGAAAGACGCATATTCATGTGTTCACATGGAGGTTATATTTCTGAAGGCTCACATAACCTCTGTTATTTAATGCAAATGTCTATGTACAACGGACCGCGTTTGTAACAGAACGGGTGTATTTCCCAAATCCATACGGAGAGATTAATAACTGAGATTCCTGTTTTGAACTAGTCACAGGGCAGATTTCTTCAACTTGCTGAACGTACTAAGTGGGTTCTGCTTCATCGCAAAGAGGCTGTGTTTTGGGATGCATTGTTTGTTAAAAATGGCCAAGGTTTTTGTTTTGTATCAAATTATTTTTTTCGCTGCTAAACTCTATGGGTCAGATTTGGTTCATCTTCGATAACAAGAAACACGATCCTGTGAAGCGAAGGGGCTATTTTTATCATGCAGCTGGAAGCTGTCATCAATTCGTAACATTTATTTCGGCTTTAGAACGATAGTATAAAATAGCATGAAGTTTCCAGATGACGCCCGTACTGCAGACAGGATTTTTCAAGTATAATAAATCAAATTAATTATCTTTTAGATATATACGATCATACTACCTCTCTATGAAACTGCTATTAAAAAAATGCTCCGTGCGTGCATCTGTGATTGTGCATGTGTTTACATCTCGGGACCCAAACACAGAATTAGCTGTCTGGGGGTAGCTGGAGCGAGGCAGAGCACATGATCACTGGTGCGCACTCAAGCCCACGTCCACACATGCCCGTTCGCGAGACGTGGGCAAGGCTCTGCTTGGCATAAAAATACGAAAGTTGTCTGTTGGCACGGATCAGGACTTTAAGATCCTTTCGGACCTTTCTCACTTCCAAAAATCCCGTGTTTGGCAGAACACGGCCAAAGGCTGAAGAAAAAATAGGAGAAGGGGAAAAACCCCCAAACCCCACATCAGCAAACACCCCCCCCCCCCGCCAGGACATGTGTTTTCCGTTTGGTATTGCCTCTTCGGGGGGCGGGGGCCGCGGGGCGGTGCGGGGCTGCCCGCCTGGGGACGGTTCCTAGAAATCGCGGCTGTGCGCGGGGGCGGTGTGTGCGCGCTCCCGCCCGCCCGCCCGCCCGCCGCGCACCCCGGCGGCAGCTCCGGCGGCGCATGCGCGCCCGCGGCCCGGCTCCACGTGCTGTTGAATATTTATGACTCTCACCGCCTCCCCGCTGCCCGCGGAAGGTAACCGCGCCCGCCTCCGCGCCCGCGCAGGGGAGCGCTGCCGCCGCACGTGCTGCCCGCCCGCCCGTCCGCCCCGCCGCGGCCCGGCCCGTCCAGGGCTGCTCCCGCTGCGCCGCCCCCCTGCGCGCATCGGTGCGCCCGGGCGGGCACTTTCCCCCTTCCCTGCCTTCCCCGGTATGTTGGGCAAACGCGACCTCCTTAGTTTAGCGGGTGCTTTAGCAAATCACCGGCTCCCTCCACGCAGCAATTCTCAGCTCCGGTGTCCGCCAGCCGAGTTGCTTTTCGTGGGATTATGTGGGAAAACGTCACGGGCGCAGTCGTCAGAAAAGTACAGTCTCGGGGGAAGGGAGAAAGGTTCTTGTAATGGATTCCTTTCTGCCTCGCTCCTCTTAGTAAAATCTCATTATACTGTATGGCCCATCATATTTTATTGCTGCTATATCGACATCGCATGATAGATCCGACAAACAAACGCAGGGTCTTGCAGTTATTCCGTTTGTAGGCTGTAGGGTTTTTTTAAACAAATAGTAATAATTCTCAACACTCATTGTTCAGCGGCACAAAGTGATTTTAAAGCCTTTTGTACGGTGGCAAAATTACATCCCGTGTTATCAGAAATGTGCTTCTCAATCTTGCTAATGAGGTGGGTTTTTCTTTCCCTCCAGAGCCCGGTAGGGAGTGGGCAGGACGGAGGCAGAAGCCCTCGGAGCCCACCAGCGGCTCCCGGGCACACCTGGGCGCGTTGCCCCGGCGCGGCCACGGCCGCGGCCGCGCAGCCCGGCCCAGCCCCTCCGAAGTTCCCAGAAAGGCCCTTCCGGGTGGAGCGAGGCTGGCTGGAAATCGCCCAGCGACAATTCCCTCTCCGCAGCCTGCCTCTGCTTCCCCCCCTCCGCCACAGCCCACCCCTCTCCATCACCTCCTCTCTCCTCCTTGCCCGGCGCCGCGGACACACGCGCGCCCACCGATGTGTGCGCAGGGGCTGGGATGTGAAATCCTCTCCGATCAACACCTTGAGTGCCTGAGCCCCCCTCCCCGCCCGGCTGAGGCTCCCCGCGCGACCCAGCCAACTACAAGAGGCGACAATAAAGCCGATGTCCATCATGTCGCCTGTTCATTTCAGAAAGGGCAGATCCTGACCTCAGTTCCCCAAGTGGAAGCTTGTTTCGGGCTCGCACTGCGGGCACCATTTACTCCAGCCTCTCCACAGACGTTTATGAACGTTTGGGGGTTTTTTTCCCCTTTCCAACCAGGCTTTTTTCTTTCTTCCATTTCCCCTCTTTAGCCGAAGGGGAAGCTCCCCCGTATTTGCAGGGGGCGCGGAGGGTGTCCGGGGGGACAGTGGCACCCGGGCACATACCTGGGCCACATGCCCCCGCCTTCGCGTGGGAACCTGCTCGCATCATTTAACTCCCGAGAAAACTGTTGATCTGCTCCAAATGTGAGGCTGAACCTTTGCATTTAGTGCTCATGGCTGCGTCGCTTCCTCCCTCCCCCCAGCCCTTTTTTTTTTTTTTTTTTTTTTTTTTTTTCCGGCGGGTTCGTCCCCGTGTTGGGTTTCCGGAGATCCCCGGGTCCCCCCGGCAGGGCTGGGGCAGGCGCAGGGCGCGGGCTCCGGCGCCGGGACGGGACGGGACCGCGCAGCGTTTGCGGCGGGGGCAGGGGAGGGGGACGTGCCTTCACCTTTTAGCCAACTGGACCAGGATGGGCTCTGTTATTATTTATATTCTTATTGTTATTGATATATTAAATTTTAAATTATCCCTTTGTAACTTGCAAAGCGCCTGTAAATTTACCTTAAACCTGATTTTTTTCCTAGCCAATGGTGTCAGGGGCCGGCTAGCCTGTCCCTCCGGAGCATTAACCCTTGTCGCTAGCTGGAGTGAGTGAGAAGCCGAGGTTTGGCCCTGAGGAGCTGTGTGTAGAACTGGCACAGCTTTGCTCCCTTAACTCCTGGATCTTTGTTTTGGTGGCGACCAGGGAGAGCTGGGAGCGCTGTGCTCGCGTTTCCCTCTGGCTTTTACACACACACACACACGCGCGCACACACACACACACAAATCCCCCTTTCCAACTTTCTGCCTTTTGCGCTTCCCTTCCAGTTTTTTCACTTCTCAGACCTACTGGCAGCATTTGCCGAGATCTAGATCCCCGCCGTGGTAAGTGATGCTTTTCTCCATTGCAAAACTCGCTCAGCTCTCGGCTCGCTGTCCCAGGGATGGGTGTAGAAGTTGTATTTGTTTGGAACAGAATTGCCCAACCCCAGTGGTTTCACGTCAAGCAGCTCAGAGTAAAACTATTGTCGTGTATTAACTCTGAATGGGAGCAAACAGACCAAATAATCATTGCTGGCTCAGACAGTAGCATGGCACTAATGTCATTCTTTTTAAGTTTGCAAAGCAACTTTTTTTTTTTTTTTTGGTTGTTACGGGGAGAGCGAGACTGTGTTTTGGGTCGGATCTTTATATTTACATTACACACCAGACCATAACAAACTATACAAAGAATGCAGCTGCCATATGTGCTTTGTGAACATACAATTATGATTGGGGGGTTCACGTATTCAACGTAAGTGTTGCAGACACACTGATACCACTCCGCAAGGTTCGTGCAATACCTGAAAACTCACTCCATATTTGGGGGGAGGGGTTGGAGAGACGTTGCATTTTTAAAACCTCTCTATTTTTTTTAAAAAATCAACTACAGTAAAAGCCTCTTGGACATTTATTTTTAATGTACAGTCTGCAGCTCTGACTGGATCAAATTCACGATTATTCAGATGAGGTTGAATTTGAATAACTTGCTGGTTTCTCTCTTTCGCCTTCCCCCATCACCCTCCCCCTCCTTTTTTTTTTTTTTTTTTTTTTTGTTTGTTTTAAAAATTAAGAAAATGAAGAGTACCGCTGAGTCCGGCTGACCTTTGGCTGACATAATTTAGCAGGAGACCCTTCGCAAATGAGGACTGGATAAATTAGACCCTCTAGCTCTCCGGGTAAAGCGACACTCAGCGCCCGGCTCTCACCGAAAGGAGCCGGGGCAGGGGCTGCCCCGCGGCCGGGGAGCTCCGGGGCGGCGGCGGGAGGACGGTCCCGGCGGAGGGGCGCGGAGAGCCGCCGGGCACCGCCAAGTTCAGGGCACGTCCCCTTTACAGAAAGCCGCCCCTGCGCGCCGCTGAGAAACGAGCCAGATAACCGCATGCTAATGATTCTCCTCCCGCAGCTCCCCGCTCCGCAGC
This sequence comes from Athene noctua, assembly GCF_965140245.1. Classification (NCBI taxonomy): domain Eukaryota; kingdom Metazoa; phylum Chordata; class Aves; order Strigiformes; family Strigidae; genus Athene; species Athene noctua. Next base: position 14,639,334 of record NC_134044.1, read on the forward strand.
CGCGCAGAGGCCGCGGGTGCGCACGAGGGGCTGGGCCGCACCTCCAGCTCCGCGCTGCGGCCGCGCCGCTCCGCACCCGCGGGCTCTGCCCGGCTGCGGGGAGACGGGGACGCTGCGCGGCCTCCCCGCCGGCGCGGTTCTGGACCTCCGGCGGGGCTGGGCTCCGCGGGCGGCGGCGAGGGCGCGGAGCCGGCCGCTGGCCCCGGGGACGCGGTGCCAGGGTGCCGGCAGGCACGGCCCCCGCCCTGCCTTATTAGCTTGTCAGAGTTTATCTCGTTAAGTTGTGCAGGACGTTACTCACATGACAAGGCACGGGCAAACTCTGGAGAGGGCTTAAGCGCCAGAAGTTGCTGTCAAAAAAACCCCAACCCCAAAAAACCCAAACTCAACCCAAACAAAAAGAAACCCCCCAAAAAAAAGAAAAAAAAAAAAAAAAAAAGAAGGAAACCGCGTTTCGTGTTTTAACCGATCATTTGTTGAGCATCTGCGGATACCGCTGCTCTGCTCACGCAGGCTTGCCAGGGGATTGCTGTTTTAGAAACAACGGAGCTTTTCCCAAGCGCAGGCTAATGTCCTTTTTTCCCCAGTGGAAGAGGTGAGAGCCATTCCCTCCCTGCAGCGGGGCGGAGGGGGAAGGGGCACGGCAAGGGGCCGATCCTGAGCTCCTTAGGCAAAACTTCCAGCTGAAGCAGGACCGAGTTCCCAGCCGACAGCAATTTCCCCCTCCCTAATGAGTCGGCTCTGCTAATAAATGATGCCTCTGCTCAGGTTCCTCAGTGCTCTGCAGCTGAGTCCGAGAGAATTTGATCCTTTATTCGAAGATGTGTTTTAATAAAACTGCTGTAACGTTGGCATTTTATTAGGAGGTTATTATTTCCAAATTAATACTTAATCTATGAAAAATGTCTGTCCTACCAAACTAGATTCACCTCCATGCACTGCTTTCTTCATTTACATGCATTTTACAACTAAGAACCTAGCTCTACATTTCCCTGAATCATCAGACCATTAATTTGCTGGGGAGCTAGCTGTTTCACCCAGATGGATATAATTCTGAATAAACTCAGAAGAAATGCAAAACCATATGCTTTTATGTAATTTTCTCCCCCCCTCCCCCCCCCTTTTTTTTTTTTTTCTTCTTTCTTTCCTCCTTAGTCGGTCTCTGTTGAGCAACGCCTTCAGAAACTTCATTATCTAAAAGGCAGACCTAGAGGGCAGGGACTTTGGGAATAGTTCCCTTTAATTCTGAAACTTTCTAAACTTGGAGCAGGGTTGAACATGTCCTCAAATCTGCACCTTCCAGGAGGAAATGAATGATGTGCCAGACACTTCACTTCTAGTCAAAAAATATAAACCAAATGCTGTAAGGTTCGGAATTCTGTATCAGGCCCAATTTCTGTGCACATTTTACAGTCAAAATATAAAATGCTCACCTCTGAAGTTGGTAAAAACCCTACGCAGATGTTACTGTATATCTCTTCCTCCATTTTATTTCAAGTAGATTTTATTAACAATTCATAACAAAAAAATGGACAGCCACTCCGACAGGATAACCTTTGCAGATTGCAGGCCAAGCAAGCTCCAACAGCTCACATTAGAAATAATCTTGGACTAGGTATAATATTTCTGAAAGAAGGACATTTTTTTCTTCTGTAAAGAGGTATTATTTTGCACGTAAAATTTCACCTTTCTATGACTTTCTTGAATGGTGAAAATTTACACCCAAGTCAGCATGAAGCATTGTAACGGGTGGTTGCAGTGGAATTTTAGTTTTTAAGGTATTGTACATTAAAAAAAATATCTCAACAGAGCAAGTGGAGTTTCTACTTGACATCTGAAAGATCTATCATCTAGGAAATACCCTGAAAATATATATCTGCTAGATAATGCAAGTGCTGAGCAGAAATGTATTTCTACCAGCCCTGCAATACAAATCAAGAAACGTTGTAAATACCATGATTATTACAGATCGAGAATTTGTAAATGCAACACCAGCATCACAGCACTCAAGATATTTTTTCTTGTTTATAAAAATACATGTTTAATTATTTAAGTTTTATTGAAAGCTGTTGAACCCTTAGGCTTTTGATTACTGGCATGTTTGGTTTAGGAAGTGGGGTTATAATACAGGCAGTTAGATGCTTGATCTAATGCAAGTGTCTATATTTAAATCAAAATCATTATCTTTCACACAGGTAAGTGAAGCAGGTTATACGCTTATGGCAATTTCAATGTCAGTCATATTTTTTTAATCCATTTAGATTTAGTTATTTATTTTTATTTACTATTACTACTTGCAGCAGGACTTTCACTGAGGTGAATATCCCTAATACGAGCATTTAGAATTGTCTTGCTACTTTCTTTAAAATACTGGGGATATTTTTTTAAAACTAAAATAAAAATATTTTTAAAATGTTGGATTAGTTTTCTGCTGTGATGTTTGTAGGAGTTGTTTAGTCCGTATGTTTGATCAATGTACAATGTGGTTCATGCTTCCACAAACATTTTTAATTATACATCAGATGGTTCAATGTTCCTATAAGGAGCAATGGACAAAGGCTACCAGGAAGTGTAACTACATTAAACTGGCAAAACACATGAGGGCTGAAATAAGGGACTGAACCAAACCGCATTGAAATCAATGGGAGACTCCTGTTGAGTTGGAACAGGCTTCAGGCACAGTATAAATGACTGTACAGGTACAACACTTTTCATGTCTTTCCAGTTTTTCTTTGGGTTACAGCACATTACTTACAGGTAATGTTCTTGAGCTAGATTAAAATTTATTGATTCAAGTCTGTCTTAAAAAGGTCTGTGTTCAGATAAAAGTGCCGATAGGAAGGCTGGACTGTTATTGCAGAGCTGATGGAAATAATATGCAAGGTTCACCTTATCCGAGCAATGATTGCTTTTAGGATATCTCTTAAATTATTGTTCTTTTAGACAAAGGTGTATTTTTGTATGAATGCAACAACTATCTAAAAGATTGGGTCAGGTCCTTTCCAGTAAACCATTTTTTCAGCCGTATAACTAAAAGTTGAAAATTGACCAGATTACCTAATCTATATTCTTCTTTGCTAAGGAGTAACAGCAATGAGGGACACCCCCCTCTTTGACCCCTACAACCTTAGCACTGTTCTACAAATACCACTTAATAATTAATTCCCTGCTAATATTGGAACTTGACTGTGAAAATGCTGTTTTCTGCTAGGAGAATTCAGATGCAGTAAACACTGCTACAGTAAATGGAGTGTTTCTGTTGGGATATGCTATAAATGGGTTTTAGTCTGCTCCCACTGGAGCCATAAGTTTAGGATCAGATCCTGCTTAATATCATATTTCTCCTTCTCATGGTACTTAGTAACTGTAGCAAAAAGCAGAGCTATTTTAAAAAAACTCATCCCTTAAAAAAATATATGGACTTGTTTATCTAGAAAATCTTAGTATCACTGGAATTTTTAATTTTCTCCCCTCATTTACAAAGGATTTAGAGACTCCTTTACAAACTTAGCTTCATATTTAGATACTCTCTCCTTTTAAGTTCTATTGTGTACTGAAGAATAGCATATTTAATGAAAAAATTTGAACAACATAAAATTGTGCAGTGTTGTCAGTAGTTGCAGAGAAAGGGCCAAATTCTTCCTTTCTTAATCTGGCAAAATTCCCATTGACATCAGTGCTGTGTTCTTTACGGAGCTCGGGCATGTATTTTAAGACCCCACCAATTACAAGGAAATTGTTTTACTCTTACTGCAGTGTTTGTCTGCTGGCTGACAATAGCAATCAGAAAGCTGCATGCTCCTAGTTTTCTGGTCATAAATTAGGAAATGTTAAGATGAAATCATAAATGTTTCAAAAAGCTGTAAACAGCTCACTTCTAATACGAATGATATGCAAGAACGATCTGACCATCCTCTTCCAAGCTGCACTTTGAGTTAAACTATAGGAAAAGTTCTGAAGCCTTTAAAATTTTCCCTACTCGAAGCTGACATTAGTTAAAATATTATTTTTACCTGTAGAAGTACGATGAAAGGGCTTTACAATCCGGATCTGTTTATACTCTATAGGTCTAGTAAAGAAACAAAATTTCCCCTCTGACATGTCCAAATAAACAGTGAGCCTATTTCAAGTTCCGCTCAATAAGTGTGTTAAATGCATAAAGTATTTTGAGTAAATGCCATGCAGCTGTTTGGTAGCTTGCAATTACTGCGGTATTGTGTCTGCCTGTGTTTTGTGTCCTGCTATAAATCCTGCAAGTGGACACTGTTATTTCTGAAACATTGTGTTGGATTTTCTATAAATCTATAGGTTTTGTTCCAAGTAGATAAAAATAATGAAACATTATAAATATTAGATAGTCTTGCTCCAGTGTGTGGTGCTGTAAATCTCTGGAGATTTACAAAAAGACAGTGACAACATGAATGCAATTACACATGATACTATTTTATGAGCTAATTCTATAAAGCAACATCTCAGCTCTGCACTGACAATAATTTTTCACGGCAACTTTCGGAACGTCCCATGGAACCTTTTAATAGATTAATTATTTGCTAATCCCAAAATAAATTTGCACGTGTCTAGAATTAAACAAAAGGACCACCACTGCTTCAGGAGGAGTTTTGCCTGAGAAGGAACTCAGGATAGAACCAGTTATTTCAGGGTGCAGGTTAAAATGCTGAAATACAGGGATATCTGCCAGGAGGCTCTGCTCTGGCTGTGTACTACAACCGTCCATGCCCTGCAAAGCCTTTGTACTTCTCTCTGGTCTGTAGAGGTTCTAGGATGGTGAAGGAGAAATATTTTGTCTCTGAACTGTAGTTCAACAGGTGACTTTGAAAAGACCTATGAATTCTTCCACTTGTATCAAGCTCAGATCAACTGCTAGCATGCTTCTAGGAAAATACACGTAGGTATTTTCTCAAAGCATGTTAATTTAAAAAATAAGACCTGGAAAAACACTTGTAGTGTTAGAGGATTCAAAGAGTTCTCTGAAAAAACCCCAGCTTTGGAATTGTTATAGCAGCTGTTATAATCTATTATGTAAATCACCTAGGAATTAAAACAAAATATTTTGTAAGATAGTTTTTGTCAAATAATAAAAATGCTATCATCATTTCAACTTAATGTTTTTCCAGAGGTGTTATTGTTGTCTCATGAAAGTGAAACATTAGAGTACCTCTTATTTTGCTTGGTGAGGATTTAATATTTATTTATAGCCCTGTCAATGATAACACCCCTATATCTTTTCAGGAGACCATGTTTCTCAACATCGGGTGTTAGAACTTATGCTGTTGATCCATACTGAGTTATATTTGTCTTCTAGGTGTCACCTAGATATTCTCACCGAACTTAATCAGAGATACTAAAAGATAAAACATGTGAAGAAAACCCTAAAAGCCGTCAAGTGTCCTTGGTCAGATTATTATTTACTTTAATGTTCATTTATATCACCATAAACCTCTCTGCAGAAACTCAGTGGTTACTCTTCATTGCCTGAGTGTTGTAAACTGGCTTTTACAAAAACAAGAATCAGGCCCCTTAGTTCATTTTTGCCCTTCTGTGTGGGGTATTGGTTTCTGCTGGTGCAACCTGTCAGTTCATCAGCCTGTTGACTAAAGTACAGTATGATTTCACTAATGACTGGGATGTATACTGCAGATTACCACATTTTGCAAATTAGTGAGTAATCAAACAAACACCATAAAAATCAAGGATTCTGCATAATGAAATATACTTTATTCATTTATTTTTACAACCATATATTAGTTTTAATTATTTGTGTTAATAATTCATTGGGTGCTAGCACATGGAGCTATGGAGTGTGTTTTTTAAAAAAATTCTGTTTTAGTAACCAAAGCCCCGTTGTAGCACTCTGATATTCAATCTTTTGAGAGAAGATGGATGAACACTTCTTTCTTGAGTAGGGGACCTCGTTTCAGAGATAATCACTAAGAAAGTCCTAGAGTCCTTGGGGCCAGCCTGATTCAGGGTGATGGAGATGCTGGGAGGAGTGGCTGTCCCCTTGGGAAGGCTGGCTGCTTGCCTGTGTTGGCTTCCAAAAAGCCGACGAAGAGAGAGAAACTCATCCTGGGCAAGTTAGAGCAGGAGCCTGACTTGGGTGGGCTTGGCCACTCAAGAAATAAATCTCTTTCTCCTGCTCCTTCACTCCCCTCCTTCTTCCCCCTTTTCTGGTCCATAGAGCGAGCCTAGAGCACGAATAACACCAAACTCTATCTTTCACCCATCTTGTTTCTGGTGTGATGTCTAGTAATGAATCAGGGAGTGAAAGCTTCTCTACTAGGCATCTGTTGCCTGCAAGGAGGGCAGCATTTGCTGCCTAATGAATCCCTGGGTTCCCTTCCGAGATGCCCACCTCCAGTGCCAGTTACTACCTGCTGCCCAGCTGTGCAGAAATAATTTGTTTCATGTCTGTGGGATGAACTGTCTCTCCTGAGCTCAGTTTGGACCTCTGACATGGAGGAGAACATCCCTTAGGGTCTTCGTTTCTTGCTATTCCTTTATGAAATGTACTGTTTTTTAAAGTGTCAAGGTAGTAAATACTGTGTGTATGTATAAAACCCATGTGCAATGTGCACGTTCTTTTTTTTTTTTTTCCCACTGTACATATACTTTTCCCTTCCATATGCTAGCTTGTCATCTAGCAGTTCCATAAACTTTCAGTTGTTAAAACCATTTCTGTTTTTTCCTTATATTTTAAGTTTGATCCATGAATGGCCTGTCAAGAGTTTTATATTATTGCAAGCTGAAGTTTGGATGGTAGCAGCGACAGGCCACTAACCATAATTGTGTTGCTGTTACCACTGTAACAAATTTGTGTCATTTAGCTATTTTGAAGCTTGGGAAGTGCATAAAGGCAAATGCAGTACTGATGAATATTTATTATACTGCTGTGGGATCTTAGGTTTAACCATGTTGGTATGAATTCTGCAAAAGTGTCCTTAAAATTTAACACAATGGACTATATCTGAAAATGGGGGACAACAGCAAAAAATCTTGCTGGAAAAAATATTTATGACTGTAGAAGATACTCATTTATATAATTTTAATAGTAGCAGTCCTAGGGATAGTCTTCTTGCGAGGACCGGAATAGGAGACAGACGCTTGGTCTGACCTTAAGTCAGTGCACGAGTGTTTGACAAGATGCTAAGGACCATGTGAGGTACACAGATTTTTCCTCATTTGACAATATTCAACTGATTGCAAGTTTATGCCCCAAATATCTGTGTTTCTCGGTGATCTTATTAGAGAAAAGAAAGTTTTAGTCCCCTCACAGTCTCAGTGTGAGCAAGCCTGTTCCTGTGTCAGACAGTCAGGCCAAATGAAGGCTGCATCCTTCACTGCTTATGAGGCTGGTGGGGTATTATTAACCTATGTGAAACATGTTTTTAGGGTCTATAAAACATGCCAACAATTTCAATTTATTGGTAGGTCCTTCAAATTGTTCATGATTTTATTTTTCAAATAGAATTTACTATAGGCAATAGAAAATTGATAGGTATGAGTCATAATGTTTCCTTCCTTTACATCATGATTGTCTTTTTGAAACCGTCATAATCTAAAGATTTTTTTTTTTCCTCATGGTGATAATATAGTGTGCATTAGAAACTTGAGATAATATAGTAGTCAGAATTTATCACATATGGAAATCTGGTGTTAGAATGGATCTTGATTTTTTTATTTTCAGGTTACTGAAAACTTCAGGTTATCTAACAACCCGCAAGTCGCTATTAAAGGTCGAGTATGAACCATAAAGAAATTGTGAAGCATTGCGATAAAAAGAGCACTCTCTTAATGTGCTGAGTATGACTGTCCGTCCATGCAGCTGAGGACAAACTGGTCTGGTCAGACTTAACCCTTTGGCATCAATGCACTTATGTCAAGAATGACTAAAGTTGAATAATTTTGGAGGTTTAAGTGGGGACTAAATAGAGCCCAGATCATGTCATGACTCCTGTAAACAAAGAGCTGACTTTCATCCCTTCAAACCTAGCTAATGGTTGTGCTTTTTTCCTTGGCCAGTGAGTGTGTGCGAAATACGACTATTTCTAAATAAGAAAGCCTCAGACTTTTACATGAGAACATCGCTCAAGGTCATAAAGTATGTGTGCCGAAGACAAAAGGATATTAATTTGACCATAATTTGTGTTAGGGCTTTCAACAAGGCAGTGGAATGCATATTTTTAAGATTTTTTTTCTCTAGTAATTTAATTTCTCAGGAAATGCTGCCATTAATATTTTATTTTGAGCACTGAGGCACAAATGGTATTACCCATGTTTTCCTTTACTCTTGACAGTACACTCGACACCAAACACTTGTTCCAGTAGTGTATTTGTCCCCTGGTAAACACAAAGTCCTTTTTTCCTTTCTGTCTTCCTCCCCCCCCCCCCCCCCCCCTTCAGTGTCCCTCACTTACAAAAAGCACCAATGTTTAGAAAGGCTGGAAAAATAATGAGATGGGGGGACATATGAAAAACTGATTTTTCCAAGTGAAATTAGAAACAGGGTTTCTTTAACATGGAAATTTGATTTCTCTACAATTTGAGGACTCATTCTGCAACTGTCACATATGTAAAATTTCCAGTGAAGTCAAAGAGGCCTTTGAATACAAAGAAACAGCACAATCAAGCTCTGAATATATATATATTCCATATGCTTTTCTCTCTCTCTCTCCCAGTGATGTACATGTTAGAGTAATTTCATCCAGATAAAACTATAATAATTTTAATTTTTACAGTCCTTAAATTGTTTAAAAAAATAAAATTAATAAAAATAATTTCTGAGAAGAACAACTCATCTTTGTGAGAGCATTTAATTAGTATCTCCATTTTTTTATTTTAAACTGAAATGTGAAATATTGCATTGTCAGGACATCCTTGAATGATATCCTAGATGTATTGTTTGTTTGGAATGGCTTGAAATCACACAACTTTACTGAATTATAACCAGATAAATATATCTAAGCCTGAGGGCAAGAAGTCTTGGCAGCTGAGATGTGGGGAACATGCAGTTTGTCCATACTAGATTCTTCTGTTCCCTTTTACTAATAAATCTATTAGAAAGCTTTGTTTTCACTCTCCGCATGATAAATAAAGTCTCTGTCTGTAGTACCATATTAGTGCTTGGTACTGATGCTTGTAACTCCACCTATTCTCATGGAGAGATGAGACCTCTGTGAACCAAACCTCATCAGGTCAGGTTTTGTTTGGGATGGTGCCTAGTCCAAAGCAGGGAAAATATCGCATATCACAAGTATTATGGGATTGATGAATCACACCTCGGCTTCATAAGGTCATCTGCAACAGTTACTTGAGCTGCCAGACCACCCACCTCAATTTTTGATTTTCCAGAGTGTCCAGTTTTATTTTCTATTTACCCATTTTAATTTTTCTTTTTTTCCACTCACCACATCTCCCTTCTACAAATCAGTTGAGAGGAGACTCTAAAAAGTCAGGGTAGCACTCTTTGCATCTTCATACAACTCTCTGTTTGGTTGAACCCCTTGGTAAACAATTTTTCTTGCATGACAGAGCATGTGCTGTGTGGCAGACATTTTTATGAGGTAGCCTAGGACAGGGCTAATCACATCACCGTGTTTCAGGTTTTGACCTTATCACTGTTGTGCATTGAGCCTAAAAATTGGACACTGGCAACCACATTGCAGGAAAATAAATGGGAAATGACATTTTAGTTAAAAAAAATAAGTGGATTTTATTTTATTCAAACATAAGGTCATATGACTTTTATTTATTGTTCTTGTATAAGTGTAATTAAATAGCTGCCATGTTGCCATGTCAAGCGATAAAAAAAAAAAAAAAAAGGAGCGATTTCACTTGCCAGGACCCAGTTCATGGTTCTGCAGCTGTTTTACATTCATTCAGGCCTTTTAATGAAGCCAGTGGAAAGTCTACCTCTCTACCTGGAAAGCAATGAGAGAATAATATTCTTATGTGAAACATCATTTATAACATCTGTAATAAAGCAGGCTAAATCATACCTCTGCCATTTAAAATCATAAATAGTATGTTAGCTTTTAACAGCAGCATTTGTTCTTTTGAAATCTTTTGATGTCAGGTTTCTTTAAGAAAAGCCCAAGTAGACCTCCTCTGTACAGTGGTTTGATTAAGAAAAAAAATAAGAAAAGTCTTCAATGCATATATCATGAAAAGTAGTGTATAAATGTGAGCCTCGTAAATTATTATTGGCATCAGAAACAGAAGAATTTGTTGATACAACCATCATTGTTTCCAAAGGATGTAATAATATAAGCTATTCTTACTTGATTACCTGCATATGTATTTTTATATATATTTGTATACATGTGCACGCATGCAGGTTGATCACATAATAACCTGTGTTTAAGAATGTAATTTTTCACTGATGCACTAAACCCTTTATTTCATAGATATATTGTCACTTTTTACAGTGATGGTCTGACTGTACAAAATAAAAGTAAAAATCTGACAGCGCTAGTACAGATCTTTCTTGACACAAAGTAGAAATAGTTCCTGAAAATTCAGAAGCAACAACATGTATTACTGCAAAATGGAAAATAATGGTTTCTTGCAAAATTTCAGGCTGCAGAGAGGGATGTGGTTTGGCGGGCAAATTGGCCACATCTTCCGATGTAAAACCATTTAAACCCAACATAATGCCAGGCAGCCAAATCCGATCTCCATGTGTGTGACCTGCAGTGTCCTGGAAAACCTGCAAACTGCGGCTGGTGCTCAGGCAGCTCTTCCTGGGGCACTTATGGTGAGATTTCAAGGCAGGACCTGGGAAAGAAAGAAACACATTGAGGAGAGATGACTGCATTGTAGTGTTTCCTGATTAAGCTCTGATTCCATTGAAAAACTCTCGTCTTTCATCCCCTCGTATGTTTTCCACCCCACTTACCTCTGTCCTGGCGCTCCCCACAGCCCAGGTAGCCAGCACCCACCATGCCCTTCCACCGGGTCCTTGCTGCAGCTGTGGGGCCGGCGGCTCCCTGGGCTGCCCGGCTGTCTCTTGCCCATCCCTGGTCCAGCAGCTGCTTGGAGACCCATTGCTGAGAGGGGACTTGAGAGGAGAGCTCTGGATAAAGACAGAGGATGTTTCTGGTTGGGAGAAATGAGCAGACAAGGCTTATCCCAGCACCTGCCAATCAATCAAATTGAACACATAGACCAGTGGCCAGGACTGGAAACCCGCAACTGTCATTTACACTAACACAGTTATCTTTCCCCAATGTTGTTTGAGAGAAGCAGGTCCCAGATGTTACCTGCTTAATAATTATCCTGTTTCCCAAGGACAAAGCTCCCTGCAGCTCCTGCACCGAGGGCTGGGCGGACACCTATGGTGGCTCCTCGGAGCTGCGCTTTGTGGCTGGCAGCTGACTGAGCACATCGAAATCGCTGTTCCTTGTGTCCCCACCTCCAAGAAGGACAATTGTATTAAGGCTTTTTTTTTTTTTTTTCCTCAGTTTTTTATTAGGTGAAATAGGAGACCCACAGCGCTCTAAACCAAGTATAAATGTAATCTTGTTGCCCTTCCTTTTTGTTGTGTTGATGTAACCCATCATAAAGCAGAGGTAAACGATCTGGTCTGAATTTGTATCCCATGATTTGTGAAGATTTCAGATGTTTGGGACAGAGCCTGCTGTGTCTGCTCTGTGCACGTATGATGCATGGGGCAGAGGATCGCTCATCAGGGTGATTAGTTGCAGTGATGCAAGGATGCACATAGCAATGTGGGGGCAATGTTAATGTTTCCTTTTAGCTTTCAGCTTATTGTGTCCACTGTAACAAAGGGATTGATGACCTCTACAGCCTAATTCTCATCTCACACAGTTGACATGGATATTAAACACACTGTAATTGACCTCTCTTGATTTATAAGAGAGTAAGTGGACTCAGATTCATTCTGAATTGGACAAGCTTATCCACAACTTCCAGATGTTGACGATGCAATTGGTCCCTATGTGGAAAGAGAGGGAGGTGTTTCTTCAAGCCCATAGTCAATTTCCACGCTCCAAGCCTTCTTTGTTTTAACTTTGCCCACATGCTGGTATGTCATGGTGATAATGGGACATTTTGTTTTTTGAGTCATGTGTAGAATCTGCACCCAACTCATTGACATATGGATGAATAAGATGCTGGAAAAAGCGGGTGAATATTTCCATTAAAAGTGTTGTAAATAATTGGTCTTAAACAAAAATATATGGGGAAAACAGAAAAACTGCTATTAAATATACCTTCGCTGTCTGCAGTAGAACACAAGACAGATTTGCAACATTAATTATTTCCACCAGCTTTGAATCTGAAATATGAGTATGTCAGGTATTTAAATACTAATTTACTTTAAAAAATCTCTACTTTATTAAAATATCATTATGCATATTAGAAAGTTAAAAGTCAAAGCTGTATAGCTGCTGAGGTAAAATTCACATTTATTGTCCACTGAATGTGATGGAAATTGAATTTGTCAGGAAGCTGATTGATATCTAGAAGTGTTTTGTTTTCAGTGACTGGCACTACCGAGTTACAACCATCTATCATCTAACAGGTAATTAGTCAGATTTCTCATCATGAGCCTTCAATCCTGCTGTTTTATTATTGAAATACCACAAACCAGTAGGCATCTGAATGCAGATAAAGTTCTCTGTCATGGTCTTAAGGACAAAGACAACATTTTGCAACTCAGCTGTAGTAAGTTTGAATAAAAGTCACTGAAATGTGAGGCATGGTGTTAATATATAAAAAAGAAATCCTAGAAAACACCATCATGTTGGTTTTTTTTTTTTTCCCCTGCAAAACATTTAATATTAAAATCTTGAGTCTTGTAATCTACATGTAGAGAAATATCTCTCTGTACAGAAGAAGGTTGTCTGAGGCTCAAGACTGTTTGGACCTTAGGAGGCTCAGGTGGAAATCAGGGTCTATCTCTCAGAAGTGCCATGTCCCTGCCCCTCCTTGTTGGTGGCAGATGTCAGCTCCTCCCATGCCCCAAGCCCCAGCTTCTTCCTGGTGGTTTCTAGAGAAGCCAGTTCTGCTCCTGCATACAGTAGTGGTAGCTCTCAGTTGCCTCCAAAGAAAGCAAGGCACAACGTGCTGTGCTTGGCCCCATTTGAAAGTGTACAGGAGTGGAGTTTGGGATTCAGGCCACAGCTGGCTGCAAGAGTCTATTTTTAAACAAAAATAGCTTTGTTGGGAGGTTGTTGTAAATTTCACATATGGTTGAGTGCACGTTTGAGCCATTAGCATGATTTAATAAAAAAGGATAAAATAAAATATTTAATAACACAGTTGTTACCTACACAACTGTGATAAAACTGCTTTTTTTTACAAACTCATTTTCTTCTCCCTGCACCTCTTTGAAGTATTTACTGTAGGTGATATAACAGCAGTTGAACATCCATTACTAGGTAAGGATATAAAAAAGTAAAAATAAACTGTTACTAGAGCATCAGGAAAATAAGCAAGATGAACTGATTACACTACTAAAGGTGTTACACTCTGGATTCAGATTCTTTACTCAGTGTCTACAAGGAAATTGAAAATGTGTTGCTGTTCACCCTTAAAATACTGCTTTTGTAACAGAATGCAACTGCATGAACTAATACTAGTAAAAGCTTATTTAGTGTTCAGTTTTGGGACTAATTGATCTAATCCAGCTGCACAACTCATAGCATTGGGATGCTGGCAGCCTTGGTGGCTTCAGGAAGTCAAATCTATTTTTTTTTTTTTTAAAGCTTAATTCTAATGTAAAAAAGATACATGGTTTTTGGTGGAAGTTTGGGTTCATAATACCCCAGCCCTCCATAATGTCAAGACACAACAGCCTTTAGTTTTTAATGAGTCATAAATGTTGTTATTTTCTAGACAACTTCCACTATTTAATCTGCAAATTTTTCTATACATCTGTAATCCTGAGCTAGAAATGATAATTCACTGTAACTGACAAAGTGTTCTTAGTTTATGCAGCACACCAGAAAACAATTACTAAGCAAGTAAGCTAACCATACTAAAAACTGTTTTGATCCAAAATGCCAGAACATTTCTAGAATGAATAAACTGTCCATTTGGTATCATATGTTTAATGATTCAAAGAATTTGACAGTAGTAGGATTTAAATCACACTGTACATTATCGGATAACGTATATGTGAATATTGTATTACTGCATTTAATTTGCAGTTGTTCCTTAAGATTATCTTGTGTTGCAGAGCCAAGTAATTTTGAATTATGAGTTTGTTGCATGTGCTTGAGCTGACATTGTCACATGTAAGCAAGAGGCTGAGACATGAATAACAGTGAAGAGAGGAGAGTATATTAGAGACAGCCGAAATGTGAAGGAAGGTAGCTCTTGTTCCACAGATTAAGTTTGGCATGGAGGAGGATCAAAACTTGGGAGTTCTCAACAACCCCAAACTTTTGGGGAGAATGAAATGGAATTTACACTTTGCGGCTGAGACCTATCTTTCAAGCAAATGCTCCCTGCAGAGAGGATCAAATAATCCCTTGATGGAAAATGCAAATATAAACCCAACCATGAGCCACAGCTTTTCTTTATTCTTTTCAGTGTAAGAGGTCTGTTTTATGTGAAATTTGGATAGCTTGTGTGCTTGGTCAAAATTACCCCATCAAGTTGTTTGTAAACAAATCCCTTATTTCTTGTGCAGTTATTCTACAGTCCAGCGCTTCCAATCCATCCGGCAACAAGGACAAACTCCTGTCTTGAGAGGAAACAGTGAAAAGAATATGTAGATAAAGATCAGGAGTCATACATGAAATCAGGATAATTGACAAAAAAACCCAAAACTGGCAGAACATAAGGTGACTGTCAAAGCAGGGCGTAACATATTAGCAGTAATAAATAACCCAGAAATCTCACTTCACAGAAACAAACCAATGTAAACACTGAAGACAGCCAATGCTAAACACTAATTAAATATAATTGCATTTTCAAAATGATTTAATTCTCTGGCACTGCCCTCCTGGACACCTGGGCAGAGGCAGTCAGCTCACCACCAGGCCTCCAGGCTTTGCAACATGCCAGTGAGGAACCAGGGGCTAGGATCAGCAAAACAAGAAGAAAGAAAACCTCTTCTCAGGCATGCCAGACCTTGGAGGTTCACATCTGACTTCAAAGGTGGCTTTCCTGTAGCTTCATCCAGGATCCTCTTTCTTGCACAGAGCCAGCATACCTCATGGTCCATCCAAGTGCTGTACTCAGAGAGCTTGGCTGCCCTAGGAACATGGCTAGGGCACTGGCAGGGGACGCTGGGCCATGGACCAATAGCAAAAATTGGGATTTCTCTAGGTTATGACAGATTAACAGGGTTTTTTTCCGGGAATTTCTAAGTGATAGGTCACAGGCTATGCAAGACTGCTGAAAATTGTTCTGCAAATGTGAGTTATAGACAATGTCAATGCAGTGAGCTAGTCTCATGGGATGAGACACTTGTGCTTCAACATGTGCCTCTGCTTCTTTCAAACAGCTGAGACAAGTTGCTGATGTGATTGGTCTCTGGCATTGCATGTTATAATTTAAACTAATTGATACTGCTTCTGGCTATGCCTGTTCCTTCCATTAGCAGTTAACAGTTTAAAGTTTAAGAGATACAACATATCAGCATTTCAATTTTTGCTTTACTTTACTAACTCCCATCAAGCAAGGACCTAGCTGAGGGCAGGAGACCAGGACTGGCCCCTAGTGAAATGCCAAGATGTTTTGTTCTTAAGCAATCACCTTTGGACTTCTGTTGCATGAACACAACATGGTGTCTCCTAAATGGCTGTTAACCATCATTTACATCAACAGCAGCTCCCCCTGTTATTGCCTTGTTGGTCTCTAAATGGAGCAGCCCTGTGCAGTCCAAATTCCCTTCTCTCTCCTCCCCTCTCCTCAGGGTCTGTGGTCTGTCTCCAGGCACTAGTAGCATTCATTATTCACAGTGTTATCTTCTGCCTGGCACTTGACAGCCAAGAGGTGTGTTAGCCCCATAGCTTGAAGGACTTTGGCCAGTCACTGCTCAGTGTCCAAGACAGGCAGCCTGGTGTCGTTGGCACAGCATGGGCCATGGTGAAATAAAAAAAGAGGGCTACCCAGACTTTGTGCCCTCTCTTCATAGTCTGCTGCCAGGATCTGCCACTGCAGTGACTTCACTACAAACCCCCATATAGCCATAATCTAACAGAACAGGCCAATACTCTTAAATCCCCTTAATTTGGGGGTTTTGTGGCTGGGCTCTCACTGTGCGGATGAATAACATACAACCTTATTTAGACACAAGTATGGAATAAATGGCAGTGATCAAATGGGAGGTGACATATTACAGAGGTCTGATGGAACAAAAGTGACAGTTGGTGGAGGGTCACAGGACAGGATTCTTCTTGTCTCTGAGTTTTACATTCATTTTGATCGATTTTGAAATTTTTTAAAGCATCAAGTCTTTAGAATGAGTACTTGGAGCAGATTATTTTCCTTTTAGTAGTAGATGAAAGAAGTTGCTGAAATCTACAGTGAAGAGCAAAGTCAAGCCTACCATCAGTAGTAAGCATGAAGTATCTAATGTGTACTTTCCACCTTTCAATTACAATTTCAGCTTCCTGTTTAGAGGGACAATGTGGAAGCCGGTGTTTCAGAAGATAAGGCAGACACCTCCTGGTGCCAGAGTGGGGCATGTCTCCTGGTGCTTTGCTGGGTGAAAGCCCCGTGTGTGTGTCCTGCACCTGTCGGAAGGGCATAGGGGTGGCCAGCCAGCCAATGTCACCTGCTGACACAGTGCTCATTTCCCTCTCATGGAGAAACGAGTTTGCCCATCGTGAGGGGATGTGTGGGCACGAGGGGCTGATTTTTTCTCTTCTGTTGGTGTGAGGAGCCCCCAGTTCCCCCACCCACCTCCTCCCACCTCCAGTCATCTGAACCAAATCCTGTAAAAAGGGCAAGGCTGCAAGGTACTAAATACCTGGGTCTTAACTAATACCCTCGGGGATAATGATAACTGATGCATTCGCAGAAGGAAATTCTTTAAAGTTCAGTGGTTGTAAAATGCATAACATATTAACGTTTCAGTATGTTTATTAAATACTTAACAATGTAATTTTTTAGAAGACTATCCTAGCTTTGCTATCTTTTTGCATGTGCTTAGTAACCATTTGAAACAACTACAAAACAGTGACATGTGGTACTGAAGATTTTCTAAGCATCCCAAAGCAATATATGTGTGTGATATATGACATCCTTCCATAAATCCTAAATTTACACAGTATGCTAATGCTTGATTCCATAATTTCTTTTAAAAATGATTATACCCTGCTGCTAAGAGCAAAGGCATACTAAAATCAGTTTTCTATGCTTTTCCAACAATGAAATGCAAGCCAGCACACCACATAACCAATACTTACCATATGTTAGAAGATAATCCAGTAGGCTTCAGACACTGACATGATTTGCTTAAATAAAAATCCCTTTTTTTAAGGCAGTAACAACAGCCTACCATTTTTATTATTCCTTTAGTGACCTACTATAGAAACACTAATATTAAATATAAATATTTTTATTGTAAGTCAGTCTAGTCTATTTTCATTGCCTTTAATGTGGAATGGCTCTGGCTTAGTTGCTAGGCTAGAGGAAAAAGAGCTGCAATTAAATCATTGGGTTGTTCGAAGAAATTCTGAAAAACAGAAAATATTCACCAGATCAAAAGAAGTCTAAAGACCAGCTTCAAGATTTCGCTGGTATATTGGAGATGAGATGAAACAGTTCAATTTGGTATTAAAATAATTAAATGTAGTCTAGAAAAACAGCTATAAAATATTTTTGTAGAGCACTGATGTCTCAAGTACAGTTCGTTGCTTTCCCATTCTGTATCAAATGAGACTTAATATTAAGCACATGCTTAAGTGTTTGCAAATTTGGGGTCTAAGGAAGGAAAATGTGAAATGCAATTTTTTATAGTGAAAGAAATGAATTCATCTGACAGGTTAAGATTAAGGCTCTGTGCACTAATGTGGCATCTTTCATTGTTACAGAATGATAAGAAAATAGAAAAATTGCATGCAGAAAGTAGAAGGTAGCAAATACACGAATTCCCTTCTTTTTGGATTCACCAGGGAAAACATACTTGATCTCAAGTACTGCTTATAGGTGGAAAATAAACATTTTTAAAGATGAGATACTTTCAATTTTTCCCAAATCATTAGGACATCAGGGTTGAACTCTTGGCCCCACTGAAGTCAGTGATAGACGAATGAGTAGAAAATACAGGTCTAAAAGAAATTTATAGCTATTATCACTAGACCATTTCTCTCACATCATACTTTTAAATACTGTTATTAGTTCAAGTCATGTCATTACATGATCCTTAGTAAAACATATTTGCACCTGTGAAGCAGTGCTTTATATTTTCTTTTAATGCAAAAATTATGTAATAAATCTCAGCATGCGGGATTTATTAACAGCCCAGTTTCTTCAGCTAGATGTGCCTGAATTTCTGGTGCCCTGTTTCTCTGACCAGACTATTCCAGCTGGACTAGTGGCTAGTTTTATTGAATAATGGACTGAGCAAAACCAGTAGTTATGGGGATACAAGGAGTATTCCCAATGGGAGCATTTGGCAGTATGTAGAATTATTTGTAATAGGAGGATTTGGCACGTTTCCAGCATCTGCAAAAAAACGTATACTCCTCCTTTACTCCCAAAATATGCAAAGGGTTTACATCTGAGAACAGAGAAATGTGGGAACTCTGCAACTTGACACACTGATCCACTCCCAAATTGCCCACAACTGTCTACGTGCTTTGGAACAACCTCTGCAAACCCCAACATTTGGAATAAGTGTTCGTTAGCTCTTTTTCTAATTAATAGCAGAATGGATTATTTTGCTTATTATGTAGTTAGCTATTTATTGGGCCAGATCCTCAGCTGGTGTTAATCAGCATGACTATTGATCTTGATGAAACTACCCAAATTATATCAGTCATAGTTTTGGATATTTGACTTTATGTAATTTTATAATAATACACTGGAAATTACAAATGGAAACCTATATTTAAATATTTATAGCTGTATATTTAAATTCAGAATTTTGATGAGTACAATAAATTATGCACAGAAATTAATTTTGGACTAGATTTTGTAGGAACAAAATATGATTCATTCTTTCAGCTGCTGGGGTCATATTGTGCAAATGTATTTAAAATTACTGAGAGGATTCTATTGTGGCATAATCCCATTGAAATTAATAGCTACATTATACAACACTAACTAGCCAACCAATATCTTTTTTTGACATTTAGAAAATATCACAGGTTATCCCAACCTTCTGTTCAGTCAAAGCTCACATATTCATTTTGTTATAACCTGCTTTTTTAGAGACACAACAAGCATATATTTTTCTGTAGTATTGAAAATTAAATTTTATTAATTATTTATAACCTCAGGTTATAAATTTACACCCTGGGAAAAAGGGCCAACAGAGGACACAGAAAATTATATGAATGTCCAATGGTAGGATTATTGCACTTAAGAAAATATAATGGTACAATAATCTCAGAAAAATTTATGACATGAAGACTTGAATACCACTTTCAGAACATTCAAACATGTAATCCCTGTCAACCCCAAATCCTGCCCTGGAAGAAATGCGGGCTGTGTGCACATTTTCAATGAATTAATGAATGCACACACGCGGTGGTGTGCTAGAATTCAGGGAGATTTTTAAACATAGATTCCTAACTCCCTTACTAAATCAAAACACCTAAATAGCTTTAAAAATTGACTATTTGTACTATTTACTGAAGGACTCATACAGTTTCAGTGTAAACCTCCCCTTAGTTATGCAAAGGCTTATGTACTTATCAGACTTTGAAAGTGTTAGGAAATTCTGGCTTGAATAATGATTTCCAACAATTGCTGTATTGCTGTTTCCTGTTGTTCATTCTGTGAGTGTAGGAAGAGCCTTGGAATGGTTAAGACCGTCTATGAACCTGAGAAAAGGGATTAACCTCCATGTGCATTGTGCACAACAGGGCTGTAGTGTGTCTCCTTGGGGGCATCTGAGGTAGCATAATTACAGCCAATGTGATAGTGTCACTTTCCAAAAAGGTGATTTACAGCTTGATGAACCACAGTAAAATGAAAGTGTGTCCCTCATAGTTACCTGTATCATTCTATCACATATGAGACTGATTAGTCACATAGACTGAGAGACATATAACTAGCAAACTCATATCCCTGCATTTTAGTCACACGAGGATTTACTCTCCCAGCTGCTTTTAATGAGAGTTGCATGGCTAGAGCCTGGTCTGCTCATGAAGATCTTTGTGTGGAACCCAGAATTATGCTAGCAGTGGGAGGACTGGCTCAGAAAGTTGTAAGTTAGAGGTGATCGGCCAACCCATAAACAAGATGTAGTCTTCTAATACAGGAGCTTCAAAATTGGTTTTAAAGTATGGTGTAAGCCTATGGTCAAGGATGTATAATTATACTAATAAAATAAACTCAAATTGTAGCAGGTTTGACTAAACTTTCAAATGTTTCATATCACACTTTCCCCTTATTTTCCTGTCTGTACCATAATGTTCGTCCTTGTTTTACAAATAAGTTATCACTGAATTACCTTGTAGCAGATATGAAATGCATTGTATAAAATACCTCTTGGTATTTGTGGGCTTTGATCCTGCAGTTCATTGCATGGTGAACTGCTGGAAAAGAGGCTCCTGGAGAATTTCAGTGGGCCTTTCTATGAGCAGAAATGACAGCTTCCGAGGCTTAGTACATAAGTGGGAATAGACTGGTTTGTACAGGGATAACACCCAACCCAGGTATATATACTTCAGTGTCAATATAAAAACACCTTGCAATCACCTATGTCACATGAGGCTTTGCTTCTGCTTCTTGATTCCTTACTATACTATAAAACTTTGAAATCCACTCACTCGTTAGATCTTTTGTCATCAGTCCAAATGCAGGGTTCAGTTATGCTCATTTTAATATCTGGGATGAAAGTTGTATTCAGTGACTTCTGAAGAGCAACAGAATTATCTACTAGCAGAAGAAACTCATCTCTGCAGAAGGCAGAAATTTCTTGAGAGTCAGCTCAAGGCTTTTTCTACCTGTATAATGTTTATTGGAGTAGCTTTATCAGCAGACCTTCCTCAAGTAGATTCAGTGTATACTGGCAAAAATGTCCTTTTGTCAGCACAGTTTCTGCTAGTTCCCCAAGTGGAAAACTGAGCTGACAAAAGGATATTTTTGACAGTAGGAATGTTTGCCCTTATAATACCACCAAAATTATAACTCCAGTCTGACAGAGATACAGCAACTAAAAAGTGAACTTTTCTGTGAGCTTCTACAGGAAGTAAGAAGCATCTCAAAACTCATCTCCCCTTCCAAGAACAAGATGCATCGCTTATGTAGTCTTTGTTGCCATAAACACTTAATACTGCATATTTGCCATTTTAAAATCAAAGGAAAGAAAAGCCCTCAACTCCAAATCCTGTACTTCAGACAGCTCTTTCCCAGCAGAAGAGGAGTGACATAGAGCACAGGAGACAGCTGCCATGAATCATCCTCCAGTCTGCACCACTCAGAGCTCCTTGAATGGTGTAAGAAGGGTTTCAGCAAGATTTATACAGAGGACCAAAGATAATGCCACAGACATAAAAAAAAAAATTTTTTTGGAGATATCTGTGTTCAAACTGATACAGATGTGTTCACATTTTGAAAACACAGTCATTTAATTTCTTCAATTTATATTTTGTTAACTCATCAATGAAAAAGTGTCTGACTCTTCTAGCCTAGGGCAAATATGCAACAACCCTGGAACAGCCCAGTTTAACTGGTCCTTGTTGAATAACAAGCTTTCTTATAGAAGCAAACAGCTTGCCTTTTTTTTTTTCCATCTCAAAACCTTGTCCTCTCACATTCCTTAGCTTACCTGTCATTAAAGATCCATCTTCACTGTAAATTCTGACACAGCTTTCTCATTAAGCACCATATAAGTCTGTACAGCCATTGAAATGTTCTTTACCGTTTTTCATACTGTCACATAAGAAATCGAACTGCTAAGTATGGTAGCCACACTTCAGTTGGCATGCTTTGAACATGTGATTGCCATCATTTCACATAAAGCCAGGCAATCAGCAGGAGTTCTAATCATTACTAGATAGTTTATTTTCACACTCTTTTTCATATAGTACTTTATTTTGGAAATCATATCACTGAATGGGTTAGTAAAGATTAAATTAGACAACGTAATGATAATCAAGACATTGTGCTGACTGTAGAAGCAATTTGATTCTCTGAGAATTTGGCGAGGGGGAGGGAACAAAACTAAGTTTAAAGTAACTCTGAGATTTGAGGAGGAGGAAGGGATGGAATTAAACAATATAAGCAGAAGACTCCATAAGGTATAACTAGCTGAGAAGGGGTTAATTGAAAGAATGAAAGAAAGGTTTGAAAATTAGAATTGAAAATAGCTAGGTTTTTTATTTAATTAAAAAAGCAAAGGTTACATCAGACAGTTTTAATTATATATGAAAACAGAAGCAGTCTAGGCTGATTAAAAGTATAGGTAGAGGGTAAAAATGAAAGTAGTAAAAGGTAAGAAACCCCCAAATAGAATTAATAAAGTAGAAGGGGAAAAAGCCCTAGAGGAGGAATTAATACACCCCTGTTTCGGCATTAGTGCTTTCAAGGAAGCCCTAGCTGCCTGTCAGAGCCCCACTGGAATCAATGGGTTACTGTATGGGTGTGGATATCAACCAGTTCTGTGCAGTTTGCAGGCTCTTGGCTAAGATGTGAAGCTATCATCACCTTAACCACTGTGCTTGTATGTTATATCACATTTCCCCATCTGGATTCTGTTTTTTTTTGTCTCTTAAACTAGCAGCCTCCTTGGAGCAGGGACTGTCTCTTCTGAATATTCAGCACTTAGCACAATAAAACCTTGATCCTGACTGCAGCTTAGAAGTGTAATAATTATTTTTAATGATATCAGGTGTAAAGATTTTCAAAGCAAAGCAGAATTAAATTGCAAATAATGCTGGACTGGCCCAATATATTTTTTGAATTATTTTAATCATTCTGCTTCAATATTTACAGGTTCTGCAAATATCTGTAACACTTTTGTGAAGTCCAAATATTTCAAAAATGGTATTGGTGGTGTTTGAAAATAAATATGACATTTTTGATGTAATTACCCACTATGTATGGATCAACTGATCTTCATCTCTTCAAAAAGTTTTTAGTCAATCAGTCGTGGGGCAGAGATAATGCTGTGTGAATTAGGTCCTTTCTCACAGAAAGCTGACACTGAATATGACCTGTGTAAACCCTCTGTGTGCAGTTCATATCCTACATGCAAAAGTCCTAGCACCAGTGTTTATAGTGCTATGAGTGAATATGTTTCAAAAAGTCAGAACTGGCTTGCAAACATGTAACTTTCCCCAAGATTGCAGAGGGGTTAATTTCAGGATCCTGAAGTTCTGTGATGACGAAGATAAGATTCACTTAAAGAATTTGGAAACAGACTTTTTTGAGCCTTCTCGGTACAAAATTATTCATAAGAACTAGTCAATTTTGAAAGCATTAGCTTAAGTTTACCATGAATGTTGACAGAATATGACATACATATGGATCATTATAAGAATTTAGATACCTCTGTAGAAACTTTTTTTCTTATTGTGTAAGCAATAGTAATATTTACATCAACTTTTCCTCCCTGAATGATGGCATTGCTTTTTGATGTTAAACATTACCTAGTAATGGTCACCACAGAACTAAGGTCCTTTTGGAAACTAACGGAGATATTTAGCTAAAAGCCATCCGTGAGACTTTTAAATATGGACCAGTGTGCTTACACAAGTCCTGAAATGCATATTAATTTCACATTCATGATTACTTCTTTTTCACTTTGAAGTCAACAAGAAAAGGTCAACTGAATTAACAGGAAAGAAGGTGTTATCTCAACACTATCTGTGCTGTTTTTATGGTTTTACTGAATCTGTAGATTTAGGTGCTGCTATAAGAACCAGCAGTACCTAAGAAATAACACCATGGAAAGTCTATTCTGAATGGTTACAGCACCAAAGTGCTTGGAGGCGAGCAGAGTAACCCGGCAGTGAGCTGTGCCTAAGAGGTAAAATTGTGACTTTCTCTGCCTAGCAGCCTTACTGTTTGCCATACAGCTGTACTAATACTGCCATCTCCTTTCAAATCTCTACATCTGGAGAAAGGCATAAGATAGATCTGCTTTGATTTAATATATAAATACCAGTTTTTAAGGTGCTTCACATGGGCACAATACATAGTGACTCAACAATGTATAAATTATGAGATCATGATATTTCTGTCATTCAAGATGTGGCACACAGGTAATCCTAGAAAGCTGAAGACTGACAAAAAACATATGGGTAACTCTTAAAACTGTTAGTTATTAACAAGAGAAACATGGTAAGCCACTGGGGAGACCTGGCTGAATTTACATTTTTGCAGAATTGTTGAAGATGTGTAACTGGACGCACTGAAGCAAAACCTTACATGTACAGCTAGTACATTCACACATGTTAACTAAAATTTTCAAATGTGTAGGATTAAAATTTAGCCCTAAACTGATATTAAATTTCCTAATTATGCATGGCTATGTACCCAATACTCATAATTCTCTGCTGAAGTGAGAGCTTCCAGTTGGGCACCGCCTGTGAATAATCAAGCAATTTTATTTAGAAGTCTTAATGCTGTAGGCATCTATGATAGTGTTTGTTTTATTTGCATATTTCTGTATGAAAAGTTAAGTATTCTAATTTATATTATAATAAAATCTGTTTTTTACGTTAAAATTTGTCTTATTTGGAGAGCTCAGCATAAGCAATAGGTTTAGAAAAGGTGACCTCAAAGCTCTGGCCAAGCTGGGGTCTTCCCACAGGGAGCTGTACTTTTTTCTGGCTGTAGTCATATATTCAATAATACAAGTGGTTATTTGTAGGACACCCTGTACTTCAATTAGTTGAAGACAGTGTCTGATTTGTCTAGTGGTATAATAACAGGGGTAAGAATCTAATGAGTCTACCTACAGCTTTACACACTGACTTTGCAAAGGATCTTCCTGATTAAGGCATAGGAGCTGTGGGCCACACAGGTCAAATTGTATCCCATCACATATGGGAATCCAAAGTATTTCTCTTTATGTTTTGTTGGAGTTGGTTCAAATTCTCTGTGGTCCACATATGAAAAGCAGAACTTGGTAATAGCTGAGCTGTGACAGGAAACACAATCAGTTCTGTGAGTGCTAATAGGGCAGGCCAATGCATCCATGTCATCAGCTCTGTCTGAGCAGACTGGCCCCGAGTGAAAGTCTCCAGTCACTCACTGCCTGCACAGCCACCAAACCACTGTGATAATTTCTGAGGGATCTTTGCATGTGGGGGATGCTGATGAATGAAGCTTTTTCTATGTTGAAGTGCCATAAATTATTGAGAACAGGTTTGCAAGAAGAAGTAGTATCTATTAGACCAAACAAGAGAGCCAGGAAAAACATGGGAGTTTCAGTTCTTCTGTAGGAACTGTAGAAGTCTTGTGTGCCAGGGGCTTGTCTAAATCAACTGCTGTGTTAGACTGACAAAGAGAGAAGTTCTGTCCTTATTCTTCCTTGCTCATATTTGTTATCCATCATGTGAACCCCCAGCTATAGGCATTGTAGAGCAGAAAGGGTGGGTCACTGCCACACGGATGGCAAGGAGAGTGACACAAATGACTTCTGTGGTCATTTGCATTTCTGGAGTCAAGGCTACCAGTCTCTGCCCAGAACAAGCTCTGTTTTCTCTGGGGTGTACATTGGTGCATGGTAATTTGAAAGGGTGCAAAGCTGGCATGATGGTGGCTCCAAGTGATGCTGTGCAGTGGCAGACCTGACCCATGTGCCGCAGAGAGGAGCATGAGGCGAGTTTTGTCCAAAGGGTGGAGAAGCCCTGTCCCCACAGCAGCCCATCACCCTCCCTTGTTTGAGGTGTTGCAGCCAGGGTGAGTATCTTTTAGTGTCCAGAGGACACTAATGTGAGATTTTTTTGTGTGTGTGAGCTGATGGGACTGTCTTATTTCTGAAATATCAGAATTCATGATGAGAAACTAAATTTGCCCATTTCTTCCAAAACCAAAGAGATTTCATATCCCTTTTTACACTGGAGACTGACAAAATTTCATAAAATGGATTTTTCCATTTAATTGTCTAACTCTCCACATTAAGACACATCTTTTTGCCCATTATGCAAACACTCAGGTAGATTTATATTGGGTGCATTATAAAAAGTGAAGATAGGTAGTAAAGATTATATTGATGTGCATAAGATAGAAGACAACAACACATGGAGAAAAAAGATATATGACTGGCTGGAAGCATTGCAAGCTAACACTTTGCTAACTTGCCACATGTGTACATCACATAAGCAGCTGAAAATATTTAATAGTGAAGGCTTGCACATCTACAGAGCATTCGGTTTAGGGGGAAATGTATGCAGCTGTTACAGATTTAAGTACTATTTTCTTTTCCTATTGGTGACACTGAAGCAAAAGAGTACCTATACCTGAAATGACCCATAATATACCTATATTAAAGACAGGATATAATGAGGCACAACACTGAAGTTAAAATGAGTATGAGGAAAACCATTGCATTCTCTAAAGTGCAGATATGGATTTTTACTACAGATAAGTCTCTCTGTCTCTCTCTCCGAGACTTTCTTTATTTAAGGAATTTCTTTGAGTGGTTTCCCAAAATGGGCTATCTAGTACAAAATTGAATTTACATTAACTATTATGAGGACACACAAAATACACTTTGTGTACCAAAATATTCAAGTGTGTTATCCCTGTGGGTTTTTTTTTTTTTTTTTTAAATAAGGATGACTAAAGAATAAATATTGCTACTTAGAATGCTTCCAGTGTCCTCAGAGCTTGCTTACTATATTTTCATTTCCAATACAATAAAAATCTAATTTATTTATATAAAAACATCCTCCATAAAACGTAGTGCAAAATGCTTTGCAGAGAGAGATAAAGAAAAGAAAGAATGTTTTACACAGATTGCCACAGTGACTCTCAAGGAGACCAAAATGGAAAACAATCTCTGAGGACAGAGAACCATGAACATAAGAAAATCAGAAATAAAGAAGAAATAGCAGCAGAATTATTTTTGAAACCTAGATTGAGTTTCAGGGCCAGAAAAGAAGGGAGAAGGAAAGGGAAAGAATGGAAAGGAAATGAGTTGTGTAACAACAAAAAAAGGGAAAGGGAATTGGAAAGTTTTCAGAAGAAATTTAAGAACAGAAACATTTCCATGAGAGGGAGATAAGACAGCAGTACAAAAAAGGGGAAGGACATCCATGTGGTGTAGGAAATCACAAAAGAAAGAAGAGTGGCTCAGTTTATAGTCAACCAAACAAGGATTTGGAAAACCTGGGTACAGCTGTGTGGGTGCTTTTCATCTCTCTGGACTTTCTTACCTGTAAAATGGAAAAACAGAAGTTAGGTGATGAGGCATGAGGGTCTGGATGCAAGAGAATTCTGGGAGAAAAGGATTGAAGGGACTGTGGAGCAGTTGAATAGAGGTCAATAAAAGTAGGATATGGCCCCAGCTCTGTTGATATACTCTGGTGAGATACAAATGCTCAAGTGTTCTTTAAAGTTGATTGGTAATTTATTTTGTAGTAAAACACAAGTATTAGGAAGTGGCTGTGACCAAGCCAACAGAGGACAGAGGGGAGGACAAGCAAAGCTGTGATATTTATAGTAGATATAGTGATAGTGAAGATAGAGTTAACAATAAGAAGCCCTGGAGGGAGAATAGGGAACAATGAATTTTAATGAAGATGAAAACTTCCTTCAAGACAGAAACAAGGCAGCTGGATAGATAATTTTTGTTATAACTAGGGGAAAAGCATACCAGAAACACTGAGCCAAACTTAGCCTTGTGTTGTGCCAGCTTTTACCATCTTTCTCCACAAAGCATATTCCAAAGAGAAAGAAAATCCTCCCATTAGAGAAGCTTTGTGAGGGAGGTGCCCCACAAGTTGGTCAGTGTTGGCTGAACCCAAAAGGGTGAAGGTGGGGAGGGACATACCCGAGACAGGCAGAAGTTTTGTTCCTCCTGTCAGGAGGAGCAAATGATGAAGAACAAATGGGGAGCAATGATTGGCTCTTCTGAAATTCTCACTTGAGGTTATTTTCTTTCCCTCTCCTGCTGGAGTGATCAGAGAAGGGCAGTCCAGCTCCATCTGCCAGTGTTTGCGCCGGACCCTGCCAGCTGCCTTGGGTATACTGACGTGATATATCTCTGTGGTATACTAAACAGTGACGTTGTCTGCACCACATATTTAGCAAGTGAGAGGAACCAAACAAAATGTCTTTCTGCTGCAAGATCTTAAATTGTACTGAGATGACACTGAAACTGTCAAGAAAAGAAGCTAGAGCAGAAGAGCTAAAGAGGGATGAAGGCTGTATGACCTTATAAATAAACATCGCCAAGCATTCAGGGAAAAGCAATCTCTCATAAAGACACTCCTTAAGCTATACTTATGCTGTACCTATTCAGAATAGATTTTAGCCTGTCACCCAAATGTTACCTAGTGCCCTAAAATCTGCTGTACTTGGATAACGTAATTCACAAGCACGTTGGAACTTTTCTGAGGACTTTTCAAACTTGCTACTCTACATTTTATGACATTTTATACTCCTCTTGTCTCTTAAAATGTTTCTTTCCTCTTCTACTTTACATTTTATTTTACCTAAAAACTTGAAGTGGATCACATTAAATAGAGTCCATTAAATGTGGGGATGAGAGATAGAGAAATGCAGCAGTTATCTCTGTGCTACCACTCCGTCCATACTCTTTGAATAAGTCTGCACAATGACACTTGAATGAAAGCCTAGTAAATTCTGGTTGATAACTGCATGGAACAAATGTGGAACAAAGGAGCTATGTTCTACTCTTTATATGTCGGAAGAATGAACTTGTTGCTGCTTGATCAATTCCTTGTCCTTCACTAGTACTTGAGTTCCTCCTTCTACTGAAAGAGCATGCAACGTTGCAGTTTAGGGTTGTGTTATATTTCCTGACCTTTGACACTTTTTTTTACAGAGACTTAAAGGAGTTAATATGGGAAGCAGTATTTGTCTCGCTTTGGCTTTTAAATAGCAGAGTCTATTTATTTCTCATTCAGTGAGCCTCAATTATTTGTTTGTAAAAAATCATTTGGTTACAGGATTAATTCATCCTTCATGTAACTACACTGGAAGACAATAACGTTACACAAGAGATGAATTTTCCAAATATATAACTCTTGTAGGGACAAAAGGAATTCTTTCTAGAGCTGTGTGAAAGGTTTATGATACATGCCTAATTTAGTATATTGCTACAAATCTGAATGTTAGAGCCCATTTGCCTTTCTTCAAAAGTACTTAATGTGAAACCACGCCCAGGTGTTGAACCATCAAGCCTAATTTTAAGAAAAAGTGATTTGATTATGCCTGTGCTGAGGGTGTATAAAGCTTTATTTGCTCCTGGGAAGTACTTCTCTCAATATTTGCAATGCAACACAAAGTTGGGTAAATCCACTCAGCTGCATGCCAAGAGGAGTACTGAGTGGATGCCTGCGACATGAAGTTGCCTGAATTTTCAGGTTCTTGAGGACTGAATGAAGTGGTGGTACTGATGGGGAGATGGAGGACAGGCAAGGCTGTGGGGTCTCTGTTCCTGTTCTCATATTATGCTCTTTACCATAGAGTCTGACAAGACAGTCCATTAATATGTTAAACAATGCCAACTGCATCTGTAGCATGCTGTTCTTTCTCTCCTCCTTCCCAGGAGAGGGGCACGTATAAAGAAATGTCTTGCTTTTGGACAATTTTTTCCTCTTTTAAACTGTATTCACCCATACATGCTTATGATATTATGTACAGTGTAGTGGCTCCCTAAATTCAAGTCCAGTCTGTAGCCAGCATTTGCTGTGAAAGTGGTGTGTTTGGTTTGTGTGCTGAGGAGGTAATGTCATGCGCTGGTGAGAGCAATAACCTATGACTTGGGACCCAGGATTCCTAATCCTGGCTATGCTGTCAACTTGCTGCATGGACCTAGGCAAATCACTTGACCCAGATTCCCAAAGATAGATAAGCACCTAAGATCTTCTTTAAATACTGACGTCCAGGACAGATTTACCTGGAGTGCTGGATACAGCTCATAGACAATCCTGTGATGAGGTTGCAGCTGGGTGACTGGGTAGCTTTCTCTCCTACTTTTAAAGCTGTGTCTGTGTTTCATCTACATCCATCATTTCAGCTCCTTCCAAATCCTTAGGTAATGCATGCTGCAAAGGGCACCAACATTTCTGCTGTGCATATGGAAAACCAAGGAAAAATTTGTCTGTGTTGGTGGCCTGGAAGCCCTGAAGTGGGAGGTTTAAATTAGGTGTCCCACTGCCATGAGACCCTGGGGTCCAATGTTGTGGCTGTATTCAGGGTATGTGTTAGAGATTTAGGGAATGTGGAGACAGAGAAGTGGGGGTTACCTGGGACATTTGCTAGATCAGCCTGGGATAGCGAATATGCAGGCTCAAGTCCCTAATCCAAACCAGGTATGCTAGGGATGGTTTGGCCACAATTCCCAAGTGTCCAAACCAGTAAACTACCAGACACTCTGTGAAATCCCTTTCTCTTTGTTGGGGAATTGCAAGGGAGAAGGAAAATCAAGCATGGTAACCTAGCCATAGATGAGCATTTATGGCCGAGAGTCCAAGCAGACACCAGGACAGAGTGAATATACCCCAACCCCATCCATCAGCCTGTGCACTCCAGATTAGTATGTGCAGCTTCCCACCCAGCTCCTTCTTCATTCTCCCTTGCCCTGAGGGGCAAGACTGGGTGCCTAATTTTCAGCAGCAGTAATAAAATGTGTCAGTAAGGAGAAGAAAGACCGCATACAGTTAAATGCTGTAATGTCTTACGTGTCTCTGAAGAACTACCTGTGCATCCTTCTAGCTCCCAGCTTTTTCCTGTCTCACAAAGAAAGGGGACACTCTCTGATGCAATATTTGTGTGTGTGTAGGTGTCCCCAGACACAGCAGAGCACAGCCTTGGACTTCGTAGCAACAACAGCAGGGAATGCTTCTAGCATGAGCTGAATCATTTGGATAGGAAGGTCCGTAAGAGGCAGGGACACGAGGATGCTAGGTTTCTTGAAAAATTGCAGTAAGAATTTAGATACAGATGACACACAAAATAACCATTCATGTCATTCAGCTCTGGCCATGTTCTGTGTACAAATGCCAGAATAGTTACTGGCTTCAGTTTCTTGTGATATTCAAAGCAGTGAAAGTATTCAGAACTCAATGGGCCTGGTACCTTGCAAGATGGAGTCCAGGTTAAAAAAAATACATATTTTATGAGTAGGTCTGAAAATGAAACAGCTGACTGCCTCTTTCAACACAGGCTTTTATACATGGTCGTAGGGTATCTGGGAATCCATGAATCCACACTGACATCTGCACACTGAGAATCATGATGCTGCAGGCCCAAAGTATATATTTAGACTGCATCTACAAACCTTGCAGAAAAACATTAAATCAGCAAAATGAAAAAAACAAACAAAAATGAGACATAAAAATGAGCTGGCTACTCTAAAACACAGATACAGTAATTATTTCAGTCTTTTGCTTAGGGGTGTACCAACTGTTTACAATTTACTGTTTGGCAAGCTGGGTGTTCTCATTTCCCTCATGGTTCAGGAGTCAAAAACATATGCTACCTTTAGTAATGAACTCTTCTAAGATTTGAAACTATCCATATTCATGTCACAAGAAATGTTTACACAAGAGCAAAATGCTCCAACATCAAAATAAATCAGTAACATCTCAGAGTTTATATTTCCATATGCTTCTTTGGCATAATAAAGCAGGGGAAGGGCTGCTGTTGTAAAATGGAGTTTAATTAAAAACAAAAGAAAAAAAATTATCAGAAATCATGGCCATCCAAAAATCATGCAGACTAATGCATGGTTTCAACATATTCTAAAGATTTATCATCTATCAATAGAAACAAGAAAATGCAATATAATCATATTCTCTACACACCTTGCATATTTTCCATCTTCTGTGCATAAATTATACATTCATTTTCATAATTATGGTAACATTCTAGTTTTCACATAAACTGCTATTACTCCTGGGTACCAGTAAGTTTACATCTACCAAGGCTACACGCTAATTACATTTTCTTTTTATAATGTTATCTATTTATCAAATTTAGTTTCTTAATGGAAATTAATAGACTAGGTCTCTGCAGTAAAAAAATAATCAGATGTAACTTAGTGGTCTGGGTATTTTTTCAGCTTTTATTTTATTCAAGCTTTAAGGACTTTGCATGTTTGGTTGGTGATTATGGTGTATGAAATGAATTATAAAACCAGTGTCCAGGAGATGGTCAGGAAGGAGTTAATCATCTCCCTTTATCTAGAGGAAGGGCCACAGCTGTCTGAACTGAGTGCAGGGATTTTCAGGGTAGCCAGCTGTGGGGATTTAATTGATTCACCCGCCAGCCTATAAAGAGGGGTAGCACAGGGTGACTAAATCCTGCCGTGATTTGGGAAGGAGGAGGTGATTTGGGGTGGGTATTGCAGCTGTGAGAAGACCCAAGCAGGAATGACTAGCTGAGCAAATACTCAACGTTCTTGTTTTCCTCTGAATGTTGAGTAAGGAAAGGAAGGTTTTTTATGTTTCTTTGAGGAAACAGGGTGCTCTTTCTGTTTTTTTTATCCTTTATTTTTCTAACCATTAATGGAACCTTGTGATGCTCTTGCCTGGATCTTAAGTCAGGGCAGCACGTCTGGACTGAAGGGAGATCAGTCCATGGAAGATGCGCCTTAGCCAAGTGCAGCAAATGAAGATGAGTGGATGGGCGTGGGCAGGAGTGGGGAATAAAGCAGTGCGTGGGATGCCAGAGGAAGTCTCCTTGTCTCTATATACAGGATGGTGAGCTGACAATTTTAAGGAGTCTTGGCTTTCAGATCTGCAATGTGCCTCCTTTTAGCTTGTTTTTTAGTTGAATGCAGTAGAAGCATTGTTTACTTTCCCTGGACACTTGAATGCTTTTAACAATGGGGTTTATCAGTGCCTTACTTACCCTCAGGGTGGGTTTTTCTTCTCTTTCTCTACCTTGAAACAGAGTATTGTCAGAATCCTGCAACTTGTTCTATAGGGACAGCAATTGTGTAGTACCTCCTCTACGAAACAGCTTTGACTGCATTGAGTTGAACCTCAACATGTGGTTTTTTTTTTTTTCCTTCTGTAAGGGTGAATTGGTGGATTGTTTCCTTCTGCCTCAAGGTTTTCCAGGTTTAAGCATGACAATTTACCTGAGGAAACAGAGTTTGGTCAGGGTAAGAAGTTCTATGTAAATGTAAGGTACTAACACCAAGCAGCACCATGTTTTGAATCTCACAGTATGTTTAGTTGTTAGATATTCTGTTTCTACTGTGCTTTAGAAATGGTCTGCATATTTCAGCCGTTATTTACATCCACTTCTGTCTCCTCTGGCAGTAACTCTGCTATAGTTGGAATATGAATCAGCTCTTTACTGTGCTCCAGAGAGGATTTCAGAGGCTTCATTCAGTAATATCCATCTAAATATCACGTTGTGTCCAGGGAAGGATTGCTCATAGTTAAAACAATGCCATTCTTGTTTAGCACCTCATTCTAGCAGTTAAACACTCTTCATATATGTAATAAAGATCTCTGGTATGTTTTGCACAGGTCTAGGAGAGCCATAGGCTTCACCTGTGTGTTCTGCAAGACACTCAGAGGTTGCTGCAATGTGTCATATTTGAACAGCTCCCAATCAGCACCACCTTTAGCATTACAGGCATGCTCCCTGAATTTACTGGGGTGAAGGCCTGGATGTGTTCATCCTTCCACAGCAACATGCACGTTCCAAGACTTTTCCAAGTATTGCTAGTTTTTCACAAAGGAATATAAAAGTTGGTATTATTGGTATTTTGAAACCTTTCACAGGGGATTTCTGTAAGAAGTCCTGCTTTTGCAGAGACAATGTGTTGACTCAGGATACTGTCATGTTGAAAGTTTCTCAGTCCATGTTTTCCCCTAAGATTTGAAAAGCTCACTTATCCTTTGCCCTCATTAACATCAGCTATTGCCTATAAAATACCCTATGTATTCAGAATGCTCAGTGACGTGTTAATCATTGACACAGGAGATGTTCCAAGTCGCGTGAGAGCTGTATGCTGGCCGAAGTCTTATTCCATGAAAACTGTTCCAGATTCTTTGACTAT
This sequence comes from Athene noctua, assembly GCF_965140245.1. Lineage (NCBI taxonomy): Eukaryota > Metazoa > Chordata > Aves > Strigiformes > Strigidae > Athene > Athene noctua. The sequence goes on from NC_134044.1 coordinate 14,673,667, forward strand.
AATTTATTGTTGGATTATTCTTTATTAATCCCTGACTGGATGTCCCACTGTTGTATGCAACAAGAAAGGAGATGGTACTTGTTCACTTAAGTAGTGAACAGAACATTGAGATGTGATGTGGCTGTTGATGGCAACCTATGTTTGTTTATCGGTCAAGATTTTCAAGAAGGTCACTCACAGCAGTTTGTTACACTGCAGTCTCCTGGGTGCGTTTGAGAACACAGGGTAAGCGGAGACTCAGAGCCTCCCTCACAGCCCTTCAGCCTCTCCTCAGAGTCAAGGGATTGTTCACCTAGATTCAGTGTGTTTCTGAATGATCCCAGGCATAATCCATTATAAAATTGAGAGAGTGCCAGTCAGCCTTAAACTGTGTAAAACCCAAATTGGATCTAACATACAGGAATGGTTTAGATAAGCAGTCTTGTACATATGAGATTATCTCTAAACCGATTTATATTCTGAGTTTGCCTCCTGCTATTATAATCTTAGTCGCCCTTGGATCATAGCACAGCCCAGTGAAGCATCACCTTCTTTCCTCTTGTGATTATGTTTTTTCAAGAGATGACATGGCTCAGAAACATGAAGTATGTCCTGAGTTTCTTTGTTATGGTCAGAAATAATTTCATAAGAGCAACGGCAGCTGTTCAGGCAGGGGGTTTGTCGTCTTTTTTCAACAGTGGCCAAAACCGAATGTCAAGGGACACAATCTGTCCACTGAGTATTCTTCTGGCCTCTAACTGTTCTGGCTTAGGGACTGTAAGACCACTGTGGCTTGTGTATTTACTTACCCTCTCTAGATCTCTTTTCCAAGTACTTGTTAAGCCTGCCCTTGAACTCGTAAAGTTTTTCTTCTGCCACATCTTTTCGCAAGGATTTACATAGTTCTGCTACATATGAATGAAGAACTGCTTGTTTGTTTTGAACTTGGATCAGCTAGCTTCCCTTGATGGCCTTTATTTCCTATATTGAAAGAAGTGATGAGCAATCCATCTCTCTGCATCTCATGGTTCCTCACGGTGGTGTGGACCTCCATCATTTTTCCCCTAAGATGTGTTTTTTCCAGGATGAAAAGTGTTACCTGATGGAGTCATTCCTTGTATGGAAACCATTCATCTTCATTGTCCTTCTCTAAATATTTTCCAATTCTAAGACTTTTTTCCAGGTGGAGGACTTACAAGTAAACAAAGTTTACAAAGCATAGGAACAGTATGGGTCTGTACAGTGAAAGAATAGATGTCTTGCATTTTTGTTTTCTGTTCCATTCTTAATTACTTTCAAAATCTGAATGGCCTTTCTGTTACCAAGCACTTGCATGAGATTTTCATGGCACTATGATAACCCCTAGAGTTCATGTCTGAGTGATAATTACTAGCTCAGAGTCAACTATTTTATACACAGAGCGTGCACTGTTTTTCCCAGCATGTGTTACTTTATCTTAAATGCACTACTTTACCTCAGTCTGCATATTAGTAATGCAGTACTCTCAATCATTGATTACTTTTTCCTCAAGTATTATCTTGACTTTCATTCTTGCCTTTCATTTTCAGCATATTATACAGTATATAAGTTCAGTAGTTCCATAATTGTTTTAAACTGTATCAAGCCCAGTTTTCACAAACACCCCCCCCCACTATCTTTCTGCAGTATACATTTAGTCCTTTAAAAAAATTATTTTATTTATTTTCAAAAATAGAAATGTTTCAGTGGAAAAGAGTAGTTGGTGCTCAAGAGCTGGAACAGATTTTTCCATGTAAAAGTGGCAGCATTTAAGAAAAATCATGAGAGGTTATGAAGAAGCATTAGGAAGAGCAGTGTGAGAAGAGCACAGCCAGCGGGAGGTTCACTATGAGGAAAGGAGGGCTGACACACAGGAAGGACTGGTAGAGTGCAGTGCCTTGAAGCAAAGATGAAATACAAGAATATGATACAAAAGGTGAAGGGAAAGCCATTGAAGGAACTTAAGGGGGAATTTGTATGCTAAGAAGTGGGAAAAGATGATGTAATACTTCTTGGTTTGATCAGGAAGCAGATGCAGGATAATTTTTCAGGTGTTTTTCAAGTCTTCCAAAGCAGAGAGTATAAAGATGCAGCATGCTATAATAGTGCCTCGTTGTGTGGGGTTCTTAAACTTTTCTGTGCTGATATTAATACTGAAAGATCTGATGCTTAGGTTCAACTGCAGAAATCTGGAGACCTGCAAAACATCACCTGCTAGAAAAGACAGAGAATTTGGAAAGTCCATCCAGTAAGATGGACACTACTGGAGAGAGCAGAAAACATCTGACTGTTTTTGAGGGAGTTACAGCAAGCTGTTCATCTATCTTCCTCATGCTGAGGGTAGATCAGAACTGGTCCTCACCTTCATCAGTCATTAAAAGACCCCCATGGAAGATGGTCTTCTTGTCTTTGCTTTCTCTAGGAGAGGCTTCCCTAACTTCAATCATTTCCTTTGTGATACTTGGCTCAAATCCTGTATATATGGAGCTTGTCTCAGCTCTCATTCTCATTTGATGATTCCCACTTATGCTTTTAGTTAGAAAAGTTAGAGGGTATCTGAGATTCTCAGCTAGTGTACATTGACATAGACCTGTAAGCATGTCATCTTTATCATAACTGCATCTTGGTTCTTCTACTAGAGGAAGTGGGAATGATTACACCACCTGTAAAATGCTTTGATGAAAAATTCATGCAAGAAGTTAGTATTTTATTATTATGACAGATTTTTCCAGCTGCTAATATCCATAAGCATTCCAGGATTTTCCACTTTTCCTATTGAAAAGGGGCAGAGATTTGAGGTATAAGGAAGGAAGAAGCAATTTCTTTCGAAGTCTGGTCATTCTTCCTTAATGACATAGAAAGAACTGGAGCTTCTGACAAAGTATAACTAGAGGAAAAACCCCCATATTTTCACCAGATGCATAGGACATAAGCCAAGGTATTGTTGAGGTATTAGTGAAAAGAAAATTTGGGACAATAAATGTATATTCAAGGCTCTTGCTTTTTGTTTGAGGAATTTTTCCCCGTGAGAGGAGATTGAAGTATCTGTAAGGCCAGCTATGTATTTTAAAAAGGATTTCAAACTACTAAAATTGTACCTGAATTATCAGGCTTATATTACTGGATGCCTTGATCATGTACCAGGTGGCTGGCGAGGCATGAATGTAGAGGAATACAATGTCCTCCATTCACATTTTGATAAAACTTTGGAAAAACAAATGTTTTAGGGAAATGTCTTATTTTTTCTTGAAAAGTAAAAAAGCAAGGTTTTTTGCAGACAATATTGTGTTAGCACTCTCACTAAATAGATTGATTTTATTTGCTATACTCTTAAAATCAGAACACTATGCTGATCTCTCTTGTAATGTTACTTCTAGAAACGGCACAGAAAAATTACTAGAGCTTTATGTTTAAAATAGCATCAACAGATAAAGTGCATGAATAATTGTGAATGTGGTAAAAAGAGAGTCAAGCTGAGGAAAAGGCGTATTTTATAAAATATTGAAAGCCTGCAACTCACACATGCTGTATAAACAGAGTGTATGTGGTTATGTTTCTGTACTGACTGGGCAACACAGACCAAAGTCTTTATATCTTTGGCTGCCTTTAGAAAGCATATGTGGCATGAGGTCTTAACCTTATCACAGTTATTTTAATGATGATGTTTTTATGTTTAATTTAACTGTAAATCATGTTAACAGAGTTATGACTGCTATGTCAGAGAGCTTAAAAACTGAGCTGAAGTTATTTCAAAAGCTAAGAATTTGTCTAGCCTGTGATGTTTAGTCAATATGATCCACTCAAGTGTGAAGCTGTCAGAAAGGACACCAGCGGATGGTGCTTAATCTGCTCGGTTTTGAAGCGAAGTTGGACTCTTAGTACGAAGTTAAATTTTTGATGTATCTCAGTTACAGTTAAATAGCCAATTTATGGATTTAAGGGCATTAAGGGAGTCACAATGGCCTACAAAACACTGTGTGCTGTGCCATGGTACATTTTCAGATATCTACGGAGTGTTTATTTTTGCTGTATGAGAAACTATTTTTTCTGTTTAGTTCATTCACTGTGGTGTCTCAGAGCTGGGTAAATAGTCCAAAAACCACACTGGCAAATGTTGGTTCAGATGAATCCTGCACATCCATGTCAGCAATCACGAGGCTTTCTGTTTGCTTTCTTTTCCGTAGGCATTCACACATGCAGTTTCTGTGTAGTACCACGGGTGTAAATCCAGAATGACATTGTAGGTTTTGGTTCGGCATTATGGTAGATACAAAGTCACTCTCTATCCTCCTGTCTCTGCTGATGTGCTCCTGACCACATGTATAAGATCATCGCCCTTCCTGCCTGCCCAGACAATTAAAAAAAAAAAAAATCTTCAGGCTTCCCCAGGAAGAGTTTTATGGTCAAGGCAATGACCAGATTTTGAGGTGAATCTCTGGCAATGTTCTCTCACAAAACACTCTCACTGTGCACAGCCGCACACTTCCAATAGGAAGATTTTTTGCTTTATAGGACATGAATATGCAAGTCTGTGTGTCAGGCTGTGAATGAAGACCATACACTAGGTATTGGTGGCACTGCTCTTTCAGGAAAAAGTCTGTTTAGATTATGGTTTGTGGATATGTGTTTTATGTTGGAAAGGTTCAGATTTAAATCAAAGCGTTTCCTTAATATGCTATTTCAGACAATGCTCCAGGAGAAACTGAAGCACAACCATTATGAGATCTAAGGGGAAAATAAGAAAATATATATTCCTTGCCTTTTAGTAATAACTATCTAAAAGATCTTGCATTACAAAATTAATTAGTCAAGAAGTGTAGTGACCCCAGATTTTTTTGCAAAACTTGCTTTGAAAACAGCCAGCTCTGAACTCCGAGCTACATGACAGCAAAATTTCACATAGCGGATACAAATGATATTTTTCATTGAATCTTAGTACTCACTGGAAAATTAGGTCTGGAAACTATTTTGACTGCATTTGGGCAAACAGGATTTTCACTGGTGAAGGCTATCTATTTATGAAGAATACAAAGACCTCTATGGAAAACATGTTACCAAGGCCCATAATGTTGGTTAAGCATTCAACCGACTATCACTTCTTAGAGATAAAATGGTACATGGATGGATTAAATGGTGGTGGAACATGCATAAGCACATAGAACTTGTCCTGGCTTTGGCTGGAATAAAGTTAACTTTCTTCCTAGTATCTGGTATACTGCTGTGTTTTGGATTTGGAATGAGAACAATGTTGATAACACACTGATGTTGTTGCTAAGCAGTGTTTATACTAAGCCAAGGACTTTTCAGCTTTGCATACTGCCCTACCAGGGGAGGCTGGGAGTGGACAGAGCCAGGACAGCTGACCCAAATGCGTCAAAGGGCTATTCCATACCGTATGACATCACGCCAAGTATATAAACTGGTAAGAGTTGGCTGGGGGCACAGCGTCTTGGGGATTGACTGGGCATTGATCAGTGGGTGGTGAGCAACTGTATCATGCATCACTTGTTTTGTATATTCTATTATTATTATCTTCCCCTTCTTTTGAGTCTTGTTAAGCTGTCATCTCAACCCATGAATTTTACTTTTTTTTCCTGATTCTCTTCCCCATCCCACTGCTGGGGGGGGGGGGGGGCGGAAGTGAGCAAGTGGCTGTGTGGTGCTTAATTGCAATTAAACCATGACAGGACTCAAATTTGCAGATATGAAATTAAACCCAAGCACCTAAGTGTCTGAATCCTTGGTTTTACAGCTCTTTGATTATTGCCTGAAAGTATTGGAAATTGAACTCAATGAAATATATTTAGTTTTATTTTGATTCATGAGTATTATTGTAAATTTTTAAAATTAAATTTGGAAGTGCCAGAAAATGTCTTCTTTCTTGGCCCTGTAACTTTATTTTTCTTTCTTATCTTTTTATGTTACACGACATTGTCTAGGAAAAAATTACATGTGATCTTAATCTCCAGGCATGCTTTTTCCAGAGAGAAACCAGTAGAACATTTACAGTAATTAACATACTTTCCATCTTCTCATTTTGTTAATGATATCTTTTTGAAGGCTGTGCAGCAATTACTGCCCACAGAGGTATGTACTCTGAAATAAATTAATGACCAATGACCAATAATGATTATAGATGTAATCATCCATTGTGAAATATAGGCTAAAATAGATATTAGGAACAGTGTTTGAAGCTAAAATAAACTCTACTAAAACTGTACTGTTAAAATGCTAAAATTATTTTAGTAGTTGATCAGAAAAACATAGTTATTTTCTAATCATATGCTAATGTTAGTAATTTTTCATTTTTTATTTACAAAGCATTTCTTCAACAGGCTGATTCACTAACAAGTAAAAAACCTAACCTACAGAAGCTATGTTTATTTCTGATGAGACCTACTTTAGAGATATTAGTTTTATTGTTAAACGTTCTAATTTTACAGATTAATTTTCAGACCAGGATTCAAACCATGTAAGCATGAGTTTTTGAGAATCTCAACCCCAAATTTCTTCTTGGGCAATGTCACTTTGTTTTACAAAATACTGTAGATGAAAAAAACCTGCCCATGTCTGCACAATTTTGTACTGCTATTTGCATACAGAACCAAAAAGTATAATGGTGATGAGTCTCCAATAGACTAACATGCTCTTGCCCTTGAAACTAAGCATAAAACATACATGGAAAATTTTTACAAAAATTCATCTTTAATAAAGCAATATGTTATCTTTTGTGTAAGGGAGAAATTTGTTTTTAAAAACAGTGGATAAAAAAGTCCAGTAGTAATTTTTAAAAATCTAAGCTGAGGGGGTGATTTTTTTCAAACAATGTAGGAAAAGTCTTGTTGAAACCAAGTGATTTGGTTGTCCTTCAATAAGAGATAGATATCTTAAACATCTTAAATATTTGTCCCTTCAGCCTTACAAAGCGCACTTTCATTTTGACAAACCTTAATATGAACAGGGTAGTTCGGGTTAACATCTATACTGTCCTTACCTGTCTCTAGACATCTCGGTGTAAGGAAATATAAAGCGTTTGAAAACAAGCTCAGTTCTGTACTTTGCACTGTACAGAATCGACAGTGTAAAAGTAGTCCTTTTCTTAAATCTTCAGTGTTCTTGTCTTTGAAACTATGAATTTTGGAGGTATGTGTAAAAAGATAACTACCAACTGAATTTTGACCTGAGACCTTCATGTTGCTTAAATTTACCTGAATTGATGGATTTAGCTCTGCTTGGGCTCTTGTTAAGATACGCTATCTCACAGTGGGTTTGATTCTGATTTTATTTTCCAAGTTAACACCAATGTAAATAGAAAACATGCACTGCAAATGAACAATATGGGGGGGAATCTATAAAATCCAAATGTGGGTATAAGCAGCCGCAAGTCCATTATCTGAACTGGTTATGTCATCTTACACCAGCAGAAAACTCAGCCCTCTATATTTGATTCCTAAATCTCACCTTACATCAGATGTTCAAAGGTTCAGATGAATAAGATATGTCTCTGTAAAGTGTGTTTTAAATTAAAAGTTAGTGAAAAACATGTCTCTCGATTTCTGGATGACAGTCTTGGAAAATGTGTTTCAACTGGCAGCTGCCCTCTTCCTATTTTACTCCACCCTCATCAAAAAAACAGTATCCAGTGATGTCGGAGCTGATATTCTCGACAAAAACAATAACCTCTCTATGGTTCATCTTCCCTGTTTTGTTCTGGGTGCTGAGAGGTGGCTTTGAAAGGGCAGCATGTATAAGGCAGGAATATTTCTTGAGGGTATGGGGAAGATGTTCACTAGTTTGAAGGAAACCAAGACTTCCAACTGATTTTAATTTTATTTTTAATGTTCATGGGAACCAGTCTTACATGCCTGGCTGAATTCAGAGTTTGGATTTTTGGCAGGTTTTTATTTGAGCCCAGCTTGGCTGTTTTTCAAAATGTCCAGATTGCTCACATTAAATCTGAATAAGCACTACCCACTAGTTTAATCAGAGTCATCTGGTACACCTCTAATTAGTGTTAGTTAAAGTTGAAATTCATAATAACACAAAATGCTGCATTTTTGGGATGTATTTAGTAAACTCCTGAATGCAATATTGTAGGAGGGAAAATATCTTTTGCAATATTATTCAAAAATTGGAATACATGAGTTATGATGACAGTAACACAATGGTAACAAAATAAGCCTAAATTCCTGAAAAATGCCTTGAAAATGAGTCTTTATCCATTCAGGCATGCATACACATATAGAATATGTGTAGATACAAATGTGTTTATGAACCTTAATTGTGGGTCCTGCTAATCTAATAATTAACTCTAACTGTACTTTGTTCACAAATCAGTAAAACATACACATCTGGGAGTATTTCAGCAATTATCAAGTAAATATGTGATACTTTTGGTTCAGTTGTTTTGGTTTGTTTCCTAGTCTTAACCTATTGCAATAAATGATATATAATCAAAGTGTTATAAAATAGTTTTCTGTTTGAAATCAGTGAAGGTTTTGCCTGAGTCCAAACCAGACCATTAATATGTTACTGCAGATTATCAAAAAATGAAGCTTGAAAATTACTATATTTGTGCAATTATTGGCTCTAAAGGATCAACCCCCCCCCCTAAATTTTTTGTATTACAATCTGTACTGATATGATGCTTGTTTATCTTCAATTCTTCCCTGATTCCTTGCTTTTGAAGATGTTTTAACTTTTATTATGTTAAGACATAGACCCATTAAAACAGCAAGGTCTGCAGTTTGATCTTTTTGTTAAAATCTTCCCCAAATTAAGAATTCTAGATTTTATTTTGATTTTTTTCAGGTGTCGCTTCTAAATCCTAGAGAACTGGTGAATCCATATTCTTATATTTTGTAGATGAGCTATTAGTTTTACGTGTATAATGTAACAATAGTGCATGAAAGTACCTAAGTGTTTACTCAGATTTAAGTCTTACCTCAGATGTTCTTCTCAGTTATGCTTCAACTGATACTCTGGACATAAAAATATAATTTATATCTTTTTTTTTTTTCCTGGACACATTTCAGCTTCATGATTCAAGAATTGAATGGATTGTGATTACAGAGTTTGTTGGTTTTTTTTTTTTTTTTTCAAGGGCATCTGTTCTTAGCCACAGCTGAGGATGGGGCCCACTGAGCCGACTGGAAGGATCCACCTAGAATTTGTTGAATTAAGTCCTTGCACCTGGATATAATTGTCATGCTGCTGTGCTGGGGTTTTCTTAAGCTACTGGTAAAACAAATTAGCTCAATTTAAACTGGCATCCAGTAGGGAAGCAACAACTCACCTCATATAATGTTTTTCAAATAATTATTTTTCGATTGCCAGTTTTGCTTCATGAATATTTTCCTAAAGGCAGGATGAATTTTTTTAAGTTAAACACAAGAAGCAACAAAGAGCATTCTCTTCTGCATAACTGCTGAGTTACAACTAGTTTTAGAGCAGTATGTGATTATTGATTTTATATGACTGTATCTTGGATATATATATATCTAAATTATATTAAAAAGAAGGTAACAGCAGATAAAACAGATTAAAAAATGCAGTATAACTTCAAGACCCCCCACCCTCCCCAAACTGGTCTCAATACATATACTTCATGTACCTTTTGCCAGATTTAGCACTGTAATGTTATAACCACTTCTACATTTGGGAAAGATTCATGCAAGTTTGGGGTTTTTTTGTTGAACAGTAGACAAAGGTAGTCATTTATGTCTGACATGGGAATTTGTATAAATACCATGGGATCTCATTTCCTTATGTATTTTAGAGCTGTTTGAACTTGGCAACAAAATTCATAAGCTTCCTGGAAAGTCCACAAAGGTTCATTGCCTCAGTTGGACTTGCAGTGGCAGGACTTTGCATGAATCCCTGGAATGTGTGCATCTGTGTTAGCTTCAGCTTTTTGTAATATTCTCCAAATGTAGACTCTGGGGGAAAACAATGAAAAATCATCTCTTCAGCTGAATATTTCAGGATGACTTTTGAAATGGAAGAAATAGTACTTTCTACCAGTGCTCTAAATATTACTGTAATATTTTTTTTAGTAGGTGGCATACTAATTTGGAGAAGAGAGGGGTATGTTCATGGATGGTAGTTTTTGATGTGTTTCTAGAATCACCCCAGCATAGTTGCTTCAGCTGCCGACCAAAGATGTGGTTCTTGTGACCTGGTCATGTCACTGTGGATACCAACTTAAATTGCTTTCTAAGACACTGCTCAGTTGGCTAAAAAATAACAACATGGACTGAAGCTACTTCTTGTTTATTACATTTTAAAGAAAATTCAAGAATATAAAATATGTTGTGAGATCATGAATGTGTTTTGTTTTAATAAATGGACTCCTGATCATCCTCTTAGAGACTGTTGCAGAAAGATAGATGTACATATTATCATAAACCATCCTCTAAGCCACAATCTTTTTTAATATTGGGTAGACTCAAATGCAACAAGAATGTGAATTAGGAAAGCAGTGCTTTTTTGAAGGATGGCAAAATATCTAGAGATCAAAAGTTAACTGTAGAAGCTGCTGTCAGTCTTTCAGCTGTGCAGTGAATTTCCAATTTTGGAGATTGTGTGTGTGTAGTGGCGGGGGCAAGCACGGACATTTCTGTGGCTCTCAATAACAGTTTATCTTGTGCAAGTGTTAGCTCAAGGTGAACCTCTGTGTGTAACAAATTCTGTTACTTGAAGAGCTGCATATGTGGCACTGAGACTAGTGGGAAAGTGCTAAATGCATATAGTCCTGCATGAAGGCAGCTTTCAAACAACAGCTGGTTCCTAAGTGGAGACAGTTGAAAGGTGTAGGGCAGTTACCTCTGTTATAAGGCAAATTCTGTTTTTAACTGCTGGGCCTGATTCTTGCTTACACTCCAGCAGTGTAACAGGCACTCCCCTGTGGCGTAGATTTGCCATCAGTGCTCCAGCCAGAGGCTCAGCATGGACCCAGGGTGAAGAAAATTCACAGAGCAAAAGAGTCTGACACATAAAATAACATTGACTGAATTATCATTATCTGTCTTCTGTGGAAGAGGAGGCCACGGGAGAGAGTTACTGTACCTTAAGTTGTTGTACCAATGCACACCTAGAGTGAAGTTTTTCTTTCAACTGTGATAGTGCATATGAGAATGGGCAAGCGAGTTGCTTTCACACAATATTCCTTTTTATAAGCTCATTTTTTTTGAGCTTCAGGGGAAAGAAAAAAACCTCCAGTTTTCCCTCAAAGTTGTATAACAACTGTGACTGATGTAAAGGTTGCCTTGCCTCCTCTCTGTGTTCCTTCTCCTGTCTGGGCTTCCAGGGAGGAGAAAGTAAGAAAAAACAGTAGCAAACTGAGGTTAAGTTTTTTTTTTCTTCCTTTTTTTTTTTTTTTCCTTATGTGATGATAATCCTAGGCCTGCATTTAGAGAGAAGCTTCCAGTGGGAAATTAAGCTAAACTGAAAAGCATAACAAAACCCAAATCATCTCGACTGCAAGAATTTCTCCAGTGTTTTATTCTTTAATGCTTATTAATAGAGACAATACTAAACCCAAAAGGAAGCTAGCAATATCCTGTTCTTTTTCTTTTTTGTTATAGCGTGGATTTTTGTTTAGTAAACTCCATGTCAGATCTTCTAATTTAATTATTGAACTCACAATGTGAATAAACGTACAGACATGACTAATAGCATTCTCTTATAATTTCATTACAGGGTAATAGACATGTGGTTTTTAAAACTGATTTTTTTTTTTTTGCTGTTGCAGAGTGTTTATAATATAAATGAACTCTCACATCCTGCCTTCTTTTTCTCCTTACCCTCTTTTCATTTCTTTTTAGATTTGATTCATAGAAAAATGTGAGTGATGCGTGCCACTGATTTGGGTCATCTGCACGCAATTCAAAAGGAAAAGGTGATTTTTTTTCATTGCCTGCCAAGTAAACGGGAGAGGTGTAGGAAAAAGTGGATTTATGCATAAAACTCAAAACTCCAGATGAAAGAACGGACCTCTTTTATCATCGTAGAAAGAATCCATCTGCAATAATTACCAGTCAGACTATCTGCACACTATGTTACTTTGTGACATCTGAGAACTGCTGCACTTCTTGAACCAATAGCTGCTATATAGCAACCAGCATCAATCCTAAATGAAAAAATTGGCCCAAGTGCTGGTGAATGGCACTCAGTAGGTTTCCCATTGAACTGTGCTGCGAAACAATGATGCACATTGGTAAATCACCGTGTGTGCCTTTCAGTTCTTATGCATATCCCATACTGGACAGCTTCCATTCACTCTGGCACCCACTGCAAACAAATGTAACTATGCATCAGAGATGAAAGTGAAAATGCATATGTTAAATCCCAAATGGAAGCAGAAGAGTATAATATATACATAGTTGCTTAGCAACAAACATGTTTTGGCCACAGGAACGGTGACATCAGTCAGAGAAGAGCGAAAGGCAAGCTGCTCTGCCCTCCTTGTCTCTATCCCTAGAAGCTTCATAAAGGTCTTTCCTTATTTCTTTCAAATGAGAAGAGAGAGGGTTATTGTAGACATTTGTTTATGCTATTAAAGCAACAGACTGTAGGACAATTGGCTTTCCATTTAAGCAGGGAAACCTGTTTTCATTTGGGGTGTCTGTTGTAATGGTGCATGCCCTCCCATACAGTCAGGTGTTTTGATCCTTGCTTTACGGCTCACTGTGGAATTCCTCTTAGCTGAAATGCTCAGACAGGAGAAAGGAAGTGCTAAGTCTGAAAATACAAGCTGTTAGAATTAAAAAATTTGGTGTCACTCACTGTTTTTGACCCTATCATGCCTTTCAGCTCCTAGAAACTTTTATTCTACTGGCTTTTGACATTCATCTGGCTCTGTATTTTTTCAGGAAAGCAAGCAATGTTTATTTCAGTAAATCACGCAGTATCTATGGCTAGTAGATAGGTATTTATTAAGTCCTCCCATTTTAGATGGTCTGAATATCTCCTCTCCTTTTCCCCTTCTCTCCCTTTCCTGTGTGCTCTGGCGTACATGCAATGGGAGGCAAAGGAGAGAGCTGGCAAGTCCTGGTTCAAGTTACGTGCATCCTTCCATGCAAGTAGCTCCTATTGACACAAATGTGAGCTCTGTGCATAGCTGACACAAAACGTGTTTCATGCTTTCAGCAGTCTGCTTGCTCCACTGGACCATAGCATCTTTCACGTGTAGAAATATTGTACATTTGGGTTCAAATTGATCTGCCATCCTGGACTGCTGCAGACACATCCCTGAATACATTATTTTTGAGTGTTTCCTTTTAATTTAAGGTAATGAATGTACTTTGGTGGATCCCCAGTGGGGGAAAAGAACGTTTCAGGCACGCACTTCTCTTTGTAAAGAAGGCTTTCTTGACAGTGTGAGAGACGTGTAGGAATGCAAGATATATTGAAGAACTCGAAATTAAAATCATAGATGAAAGCAGGGTTAAAGGACCATTATGATAAAATAAGGCCTTTATTTCCATTCATGGAGCTATTATGTAGATAGTGTTTTACTTGCTCTCATTTTCTATGAATTCATAGAGACTCTTTTTCATGTACTAGCACATATCAAATTGACAAGGTATAACCAATAATATCTTGCACTTACTATCAGATTACTTTTGGGAAAAAAAGTATGTCATTCTGAAAATATGGAGGAACTTGAGACAAGGTGTGGTGGTGTCTCTGAGCAGACAAGGTAAATGCGATCATCACGGAAGGGTAGATCAAAACAGGAGGGAAGACAAAAAGGTTGTATGATAAAAGGCTGTAAGACAGGAACAAGTGTGATATTGATTCTTTCTGAATCTTTTCTTGTCTTGAAATGCCAAGAAAATGAACCAGGAGCTGGAAGGATATAGCTGATGAACAAGAGGCTGAGGTAGATTCTTGTCTTCATTTTCTGTTTGTGACTTGAAGCAATTCTTCTAGCATGGTTTTCAGCCTGAATGAGAGTACTATGTAGCCTGATCTACAGAAATCAAATTAACATATGGATCTGAAGGTCATGGCTGGTTCCTCAGAAAGACAGTAATTGAAACTGGGATCCCATATCTAAATTTTATGAAGTTGGCAGCTTGAACAATGAACTGAAATTTGTTGGCTGGGGATCAACCCAAGAAATTTTTTTAATATACTACTGTGCTTTTCTTCCTGTAAACTCTTATTTCTTAATTTGTGAAATGAATGACTATATCAGCTGAAAAGATAATTAAATTAGCAATCAAAATATACGTTTTAAAGGTCTGTTAGATTGCTAGTATTTTAAATGTGAATAATCAAAATTTTTAATGGTAATTACTTTCACTGAGTAAAACAAGATTTTACAATTCACATTAATTACAGAAGTCTAATTTATTTCCCAACATATACATTTTAGTTTATATCTCTGACAAACAGGCCCAATGGTTTGTCAAGTGTTGACTTTTTGAGAAATGTAATTTATAATTTTCCTAATGGAATTACTGTTTCCTCTTACAGTTAACCACAGAGATGAACAGGTAGTTTCCTTTTAAAATAGAGATACCTCAATCTTAAGCAAAGATTATGAATCTATCCATGCTTTCAGTAGTTGTGTTGTGAAGCTCCAATCAAATGCTAAAGTCTCTGTAAAAATATCTTGAAAGTTATTAATAATTTTGACTTGTATTTTAGTCTGCCATGGGTTTCCCTGAAAGGTGGGATAGAAATAGGAGGAATGCAGTCATGAAGATTTGTGTCACAATATCTGTGACACATCAAGTTCACATCCTAAAGAGTAAAGTTTGAGTTTGTGACATTAATAATAAGAGAAAAGCTGGAATGGAACCATGCAAGTTCTGAGTGTCAGTGAATTCTGCTGTATGATCTCTAGTTTTCTGTCCCTCCATCTTTTAGACAGATGGCATTGTCGCCCCATCTCATTGCATTTGTTTTCATGTCTACAGTAGGATCTGTACAGACTGTGCTTTCATGTCACTTGGAGTCACTCACTTTGATATTCTTAGCAGCTGCACTGGTCCAGTAACATGGGCAGATAACTTGGCTTTAAGTAAGACTTCTGAAACTTTCACAAGTCACACATGCCTCATCAAGACTCATTAAATGTCTTACAGGAAAAATTATGAATAGTTCAGGCCCTGTTTAACCTCTCCCTCTCTTGATAACTCTCTTGATGAGCTCACAAGCAAAGCTAAGGAAACATAGTTTTGATGAAACCTGCCATAAGATGGATGTTTTCCCACTTGGAAAAAACATACTTGAGGATCATTTATCAGTGAGACACTGTTCAAACAGAAATCTGTATCAAGCAGGATCCTGTGCTGTGGTTTGTTCTCACTGATTATTGTCAGTAGTGTCCAAGAACTGACTGTGCTCATTACATCCACAAAGAATGTGAGCCTGGGAAAGCTGCAGTACATTGGAGGGTGGAACTGGAAATCAGATTGGAGAAATGATTGGAAAAAGTATTTATCAGGGAGAGAAAGTAAAAGGTACTTGCTGTGTATACAGCGGAAAAGCCAGGTGCAGAATTGCAGAATGAAGAGCAAAATATTTGATTCTAAAGTAAATGATAGAGAAGTTATGATGGGTTCAACCTGTACTAAGCCTTCAACAAAAGGATGTTGTTAAAAAGAAATATGTACTACTGAGATTTAATTTTTTTTTAATGAGCATAACTTGGAAGGCAGGTGTATGTGTCCTTATAGCTTGCTCAGTGTGGGCAAGCTTTGGGCAGTACTTTCCAAAAAGGATGTGGAGCAAAGGAGAGAATCTGAGCCAAGTGGTAAGAAAAGCTGACAGGGAAATCAGAAGGATGGAGGCAGTGTACAGCATACAAAAGGGAGCACAACAGCCTTCAAGCATGTAAAAAGTTGCTGCAAAGGGGAAAGAAATTGACTGTTTAACACTTTTTCTCTGAATTGGTAAGAAAATATAGACTTAAATTACTCCAAGAAAAATTTAGGTTAGATATTATAAAAGTCATAATTAAAGAACAGATCAGATTGCATTGGGAAAATGTGTGCATTTCCACTGCTGAAGGACTTTAAAAACTAGTTAAATAAACATCTGTCAAAAATAGCATAGGTACGGTTGATTCTTGACCTCTTAAAATCTTTTTCAGGTCGACTTTCTATTATTTTCTCCAAATAGATTCTGCTACTTGGACATTTGTTGGTAAAGCCAGCAATCAAAATAATGATGTAGAAGCAGAGCCCTGTAAACACAGAGGATCTGGTACGGTTTCTAGTCATGTCATTTAGCCTCTAGTGGAAAGTGCCAAGATATGTGCTTTGGAAGACTCGTAGGGCACATAGCTGCATGTCAGCCTATTTCAATTAGTGTGTTGAAATGGCGGATTACACATCTCTATAAAAATTAAATTGGTCTCATCCCTGAAATTATAACAAGCCTGAGGATCCAATGGAAAAATCAAATCTTGAGCATCTCGATTTCAGGGGCCACTGAAATACATTGTACCACTGCCTCTGTGGCACCCCACTGACGTTGCTCATCCCCTCTGGATGTCCCCTTTCCCATGGTGTGGGGGTCACAGAGACAGGGACACACTGGTAGAGAGCAGTCCCTAACGGATGGTTTTCTGCCTAGAGTGTGTTGGCTGCTGAGATGTCAGTGAGCCCTGGGAGTCTTAGCTCTGTAGTTTTCTGAAGATAGTCCTGCTCTCTTAAGAGCCTGTATTCAGGCTATTTAAATGTGGAGTTTAGATGGATTTTGAGTGTTTAATGACACAACTTCCCCCGCTGCAATGTCTAGCTTGTGGTACACTCTAACACACTATCCATTTACAATTACCATGTGAGCCAGATAGGAGCTCAGGTGAGATGATGTTTTGTAGTTTTACTTATGTGCTCAGCTGCTTCCCTCTTTTGAGCCCTCTGTTCTCCTCTAAACCCATCTGTGGTACATGCCACCAGTCAACACATATGTTTCCGCCAAGCTCCAGGGAGGTCTATCACGCTACAGACTGAGACTGGAAAATTTCTCAGATTTCCTTATTTTCACTTTACGCCAGGTAGTGGTGGGTGCCAGTGTCTCTGAAGCTGTTGGTCACCACTGTGGTCCCTTCTACCTGTTGTGTGCTGTACGTGGGTAGCAGCCCCCAGCAGAGGCAGAGGCTCAGCCTGTTGTGTCTCCATCCTGGAGGCAGCCAAGTGGTGGTTTTTCCTGGTGGCCCCTCTGCACACTTTGCCCACACTGAGGTTGCAGCAGTGGGTAAGCAGGTCGTGGACAGGCTCTGAGAGCCACAGAACTATGGGCAGCTGTCCGGAGGGAGGCTGGTCCTGACAGATCTTCCTATCCCATGTTGGGTGGTGAGTAATCCTGAGGGAAAAACAAATGTGGAGCCAAGACCAGGCAGTTCAGGCAGCTTCCCCAGTGACAGAGGTTAGCCCTCTGTGTGTGGGTCCATGCCCTGTACATGAATGCAGTGACATTTCTGTCTCCAACATCTCCTCCAAAAGCTGTGTTCCAGGATGTCTTGCTCGTTGGATGTGGGTGGATCTGGCATTGCATTTCTTGTGGACCAAGGCATAGAGTTCTTGGGAAATGGTCTCAGGAGACATTATTTCTATAACTGTTGTCCTCAGGGACTGGGGGAAGGGGGCAGGGGAAGATTTGTGAGGCTAGCTATTACAAAAAGAAAAAAATAAACAAAAAAAGCTATGCTGATGCTGCATACTTGGGCTCTAAAAGTACTGGTTTCTAGATGTCTATAAGAGTCAGTGGCATTACTATGCCACTGGATTTGTTGCCTCAGCTTTTAATTCAATTCATGGTGTGACAGACACTGAAGGATGAGGGGACAATTCCAACAACTTCTACCAGCAGTCCTTAATCTGGGGCTGTGGGCTGAGATATATTTCTTTGCTTTTCTTTGCTTCTTTTTCAACAGAGGGAAACGTTTGGTGTGGGTGCTTCTGAAAGGAAAGGCTTGGAGGCTCACCTTCTGGCCCATCTTCTCGCTTCATCAAAATAATTTGTGTTTTTTTAAATTTCTTGATAAATGAAAATTCTGCATTATTTAAGACAACATCAATGTGCATGAAACAAAATGAATTTTAAATAGAACTGTTTTGAAATGAGAATGTTCTTTTCAGATAAGGCCAGAATAAAATGCTTTGAAACTTTCCTGCTTTGTTTTAGAAAGTGCAGTGCTGCTGAAACAGACCTGTTCTTTGAGGAGTTTTTTATTTTGCAAAAGCAAATTTTTACCTTAAAAGCACTGCCCAGCTCCTGTTAGAAGCCTAGCAGACCTGATGTCTTGTGGTGGAAATTTTCTGAGGTGCATAAATCACTTGGGTAGTTATGAACACTTTACCCAGGACCAGATTTATCATATTTAATGTCTTAAATATTGGTTGAACAACTCATATTAAATCCTATGTACTATAATTTTTTCCTGATCAATTCCATATTTTTAGCATTAATCATTTCTCTGCAGTTAATTAAGAGAACTGATGGCTCTTAGGCTTCCTTAAGCTGATCCTTTAAATAAGTATATCAAACAAGATCTCCATTGCCCAAATCAGACACCATCACAATAGCTGTACAGAGGGCCAAAAAGACAGGAGCACAGATCTGGAGAATATCCACAGGGACTTAACAAACAAAAAAGTAATATTTCAAGCTTGTGTCTCAGAGGAATGGGGAAATAATAATAATATAATCGAGGGAGTGTTTGTGGAGCCCTTATAGTTTAAAAACCTTTTGCATTACTGCACTAATACGCTGAAACAAGGATGCTGATTATATGACCAATTGTTTAGCATGTGTTCCTAAACTGGTTTATAATTACCATATTAATCTCTCTGAGGTATTAAAAGCCTATTTGCACAATCTTTGTAAAACTAAAAGGGAAGCGAAGCACTATACCTGTGTTGATACAGAGCCTGCAAATAGCAACTATTTGTTTTTGTAGCTGTTGTGGCTCTGGGAACAAGTAAATATAAACAGCAGGAAACACAAATACAGAGGCAGTGCAATTGGAGGCTGTCAGGAAGCAGTATGGTGGCTTCAGGAGCTGAATTCGGCTTGAAATAAGCTTTGTCTCAGTATGCGTAAGAGGCTTTGGCACTGTATCAGACCTCTGGGGAAGCCACTCAGCAGGGTGGGGATTACTATAGTTTGTGCTTCCCAATTCACAGCAAACTTGCTTCCCTGTCATACTAGTGCGTTAACTCTCTCTGTCCCACCTCGGCGCTTTTTGTGGGGATTTGTTTGCTTTCTAGCAAACAGCCTGACATCTGCTAGTTGAGGGTGGAGGAGAAAAATCCCCAGCACACATGACTGAGCGGCTGCAGAGCGCTTCCCCTCTATGGCGAGTGAGAGGCACAAAGATGGCTAATTTTGCCAGGCTGAATAATTCTCCTCTGAAATGGATGTGCTGTAGTTGCTTTGACAATACCATCTAAAATGCAAATGAATTATGCCTGCATATAATAGCTGGCAGTGTTGTGTAGACCTGCTGCTGGTATAAACTTCCTCTTAATGATTTTTTTCTCTCTCTGTGAACACATGGACTGCACTCTTTCTTTTGAGGTTTCGCAAGGGTTAATTTTCTCTTAGCTGTGGGAATATTTTGCGTTAGGAGAAACTCCATGGTTATTCCTAACACATGACTATCAAAGAGTCAGATTAGCCGAGGGGGAGGGGAAAGGCTCCTGAGTTTGCACTTCCTGTCTCTTAATAAAGCTGAGATTCCAGAAGTATTTAATATCATTGTGGTTTACATAGGAAATTGTCTGAACACTCTTAGTAAGTAACTGAATATATGGCTGCTATATTGAATACCATTTGTCCAAGATCGTTTTTCTTTCAGTTATGTTAGATATCTGGAAAATGTTGTAAAAGCAGGATCTCGTTACAGTGCACAGCTAAATGAGCAACTATAAAATACAGTTTTAAAAATTTAAATATCTAAAATGTATTGAGAAATGTGAGGTGCACCAGTACTAAAGAAACAACAGCAATTGTTTTATATGCACTGCTAAGGCAATAAAATGTGTATTCCTTATGTAGGTCCAAATGTAGCAGCTGGATTTGGCTTTATGAACCATGAAAAATAGTTCCCATCTGGAAGTTGATGTTGAATAAAGATGCAACAGTAAGGCTGCATCTTACATGTAACATTTATACATTTCCAACTCAATGCAGCACTACCATTGGAGAGGAAAGAGAGAGAGGGAGGGGTAGATGGCAATATACAAAACAGAAGCCTCTGGCTAACATTTTTATGTGTATTCTCTAATTTAGGAGCCTCAGGTTTGGTCTGCTTGGGGTATTTTTTGGTAGGATAACCCTACCAATAGTCAGCACTGTACAAGTAAGAGAAGGCTTCTCAATGTCTTCCACCACGCTTACTGCTTTAAAAAACATAGTCTTTATCTCTCTGTCAGATAAGTAAAAAGTATTTGTGTCACTATTTTGTGATATTAACATCTCCAAAACATCCCTACAGCACCCCCTGCTTCTAATTGACATTTAAAAGTGTAATCATGGAGCCTACAAATCAGGAAGTCTGTTTCAAAGTGGCTGCAAGCTCAAGTTGGCCCTTCGTTCCGCACCTGCACCCTGTCATGAGCAATATTTGCAACATGGAAATCCCACATTTTCATATCCAAATCCCCCAATCATAAGGTGCCTAAGACATCCTACTCCTCTCACACAAAAATATGAAAGTCCTTTTTAGAGAGTTTTTTTGAAAAATCTGACCTCAGACAAAATGCCATTAATTCTTAAAGGATTATGTTAAATTCATGATGCCCCAAGGATTTTTAAAATTCAAGTTATATACAAGCATAGTCCATGCTAAAACATTACACTGTAAATAAGAATGTAAATTCTTATTAATAACATAAGGCAACAAAAAGCCAGTAGAAGAATGAATTTTGAACACTTTTATTGGCTCTTTTTTCTTCCTTGAGCAAGCATTATTTCTAATGCAAGACGAAGTGTTAGAAGACGTGATGATCCCCTTTGGCTTTTGCCTAGAAGCTGTTGTGAGACTTTCATGGTGGCCCCAGTGCTGCAGTACATCTGGCTGAAAAGATTTCCTGTATTTTCCTAAAAGGGTGCTATTATTGTTCCTGTTGCCCTGGCCATTTCCATGAGCCTTTAAAATGAACCCAAGTCCCACACCAATGTTACGAGACACACATTTTAAAGGTGAGGGGAAACTTTAAAATTAGAGTTGGATATTGCAGGTATTCATAGTCATCAGACCATGGGAATCTTGAAGCATCCTTAATCCACATTTACCATGCACTTGAAATAACAACGCACCCTGATGCTTGCAAACTGTATTCCTTTAACGTAGGAAATAAGAACCACATATGTTTAATATATTAACATGTGCAACACTCACTTGGTACATGTGGCCCGCTGATGTGATCATAGGCTTTCCTCAAGTTAGCTCTTCAAATCAGAAAGCAGCATCGCCCTTTCACCTCTTGATATCCCGAGATCCCACACCTACACTGCATTCTTCTGCTTATTCAGATAAGTCCCCTGCTGAGGAGGACTCTGGACATTTGCCCCTGGAAGGTGCGTGGCTGTATTTGCATGCATGTGGGCATAATCACTTTGAGAGAATTTGTGTTACAGCCCTTTTTGGGGAAGTCTCTGAAGCTGAGTTGAACATGCTTGACTTTAGCAGTTTATTTTCCACTGGGGGGATCTTGGAGTTTCTCAAAGATACTCTTCAGGCCAGGATCCAGGTGGCTCGTTTAATTTGCAACCAAGAGCAGGGAAAGCGTTCTCCCTTGCTTCTTGAAAAATCAGGAAAAGGCACCATGTCTGCCGCTCCTTGGTTAAAAGCAGCCTTAATGGTAAGGTCTGATAATAGCATCATGGACATGTTTCGAAGGGCATTCACACCTCTGAGTTTAATATCTCAACAGTGGCCGAGCCCCTGAAGGTGTGGGGGAGTGTAGGCTGTGTCTGTGAAACTGAAGCAGGAGCATGGACAAACTGCCTGAGGGTGGGGGCTTGGGGCTGGGACAGGCTCGCTGGCCGAAGGCAGAGGCAGAATGCATCTTTGCGGCAGATTGGGGGTTGCAGAGAGGGGACAGGAAGGTCAGGAGGAGACGGGGAGGTTTGAGGAGGGGGTGATGAGGGAGGAGAAGCTCTCCCCTCCCAGCCTGGGCCATCTACCCTCAGTCTATCCATTTTCTGACCTGACCAACATGTCCTCCACTAGATCCTCTCTATCACGGGGCTGTCCCTGCTCTACGCTGCAGCCCCTGCATGTACCCTGGGAGGATGAAGGCAACCAGACTGCAAGGGGGACTCATTTCTGCTCCTTCTGCCAGCCAGACAGTAGGCTACAAGTCCTTGACTTGCCTTGGCCTGGCAGCAAGAGGAAGAGCAGAGTTGCATCCATAGGAATGGGCTATTCAGGGTCCAGGGGCCAGTTCATTTCTCGCTGGTCCTAAGCAGAGCAGATAATCAGACATTACTTACTTTGTCTATGCCTTGAGCCTGCTCTGGACTCGGTAGAAAGACCATAAATATTCATTAACTCCCCTGTCCAGCCTTTATGAAAGAAAACCCCACACCTGGAATAAGACTGTAATGCTGACTATGGCACCTGGAGAGGTGACTGCCTTTCTCCACTGTATGTTTACATTTATTGTTCAAGTTAGTTTTGTAATTAAAATGGCATTAAAAAATGTTAATATCTAGGCTTTCAAGTCTCAAATCTCTTTTCATCCTCAAACTTGCAAGGAAAAGAAAGATTTTTGTGCAGAGGATATTTTTATTCCCAGTTGCAGAATTTCCAGTCTTTTGATTGTTTAAATCACGTGCATGCAAATGTAGGGAATATGCAAGCCTTGGCAGGAGATTCTCTGGAAGTTGTTTCCGCTGCTGAACAATTTAAGCAGCTCGGTTTCATGGAAGTTGGCAATCCCTTCCAAAACTGCTAAATCCAGGCCAGGGTTTAGGACAGACCTGCTGGTGCTGTTGGGAAGCATAGGTCGTGTGCAGTTAGCCTGGGAGCTGGAGAGCAGAAAGCTACAGTCCTGCCTCTGTCCAGTGGCTTTAATAAAGAATCCCATTTATATTCATTACTGCAACCAAGTCCTGTCTCTAATCTATCGCAAGGGACACTACAGATATATTATTTCTTTGTAGTCTCAAAATGCTCAGATGGTTTTTAACCTTATTAAATCTAACCCCCTTAAATGTGCTTCTGAAGCAAAACTTTTAGCAATAAGCTTCCCAAAAAGTGCAAGATTTACAAAGCAGATTTATGGCTATGTAGTGACTTAAGTAACATTTCTCTCAGCATACCGTTTGCCAAAATTAGAGGAAATTCCCTACTTGAACTGAACAGGGAGCATTAGGAGTATCTACTGTTTTGCTAGATCAGGTTGTTAGTGGTCTAAAAAGCAAGACAGCAAAGTGTTAACCTATCTAGATGATTTTCTAATGGTTGTTGCATTTCAGAAACAATAAAACTACAGAATGCTTCAAAATCCTCAGGATTTCACATCTACTATATGGGAATAAAATTGGTCATAACCTCCCAGAGACAGGATTTCCATTTTTAATAAAACCAAACCCACAATTCTTTTAAAAAGTTAAATCACAATCACATGTGCCATGGCCCCATACAACAATGTGATTGTTTCTAAGTGTGCAGGTACCATTCTGGTATTTACAAGTAAAGTACTAGCATGGGTTTGTCAGAGCCATCGTGGTACATGGTACAGTAGACATGGCAGTTTACTCCATAGGAAATAAGGCATACAGGTGCAGAAGTATAGGCACTGGTGAATCTAAAGCTAGAAGAAGTCAGATCCTCCTAGTCAAATTAGGATTTTTCTGGTCAGAAAATGATGTAAATAATCATTAGGTGAATAAGAAGACTCAATGTGACTAAAATAATGTGCTATCAGGTTTTTGCTAAATTGTGTAATAATTAAGAGAACGTTTTGGATATCGAAGAGGAAATACTGCATAGACTGGACTTTGATTTCAGCATTTGGTAAACAATATGATAATGCAGATGTTTGTTCATTTTTCATCTACATTTTGGGGCCACATGTTTTCAGTCAAATTTTGGAGACTTTATTTTCTGAGCTAAGTGTAATTTTTTGGCTATTATTTTAGATAGGGCCAGCTGGAAACTAAGGAAGGGGAGAAGTGCCTAAAACCACCTCTACACTTGCAGTACTTCATTTTATAGTATCAGCAAAAGCAAAATTATATGAGAAAGTATAGAATTAGAAGCCTATCAATGGAGAAAGAAAAATGTCCTTAGAAATACCAGTGTTAGAGCCAATGATTCCTCCTTTTGTATTCTAGGCAAAAAAGAGTTCTAGAATGGAGCCTTCTCTCAGCACCTGGGCCTGGGATAGGACATGTATATTCTGGCAATTTGGCTGAATACACCAACTGAAAAATGAGCAAATCTACACTGTGAAATCCTGTGGCCAGACACAACAGGAAAGCAAAATTGTCTGTCTCTAGGCAGACTGGTACAAAATGTAGTTGAGGGATACATTTTCCCAAAACAGAGAAAGCAAAAGTTGGATGAGTGCTTTCTCCATCTGCTTGTTTTTGACAGTAGTGTTCAAAGTGACCAGGGAACACTTCAAAATAACATACAAGTGTTCCTCTGAAGGCATTTCTACTTGTTTTAAGTACATATTCCTAAATGGGTGCATATTGCTTTTCTCTTGTGGAATGCATCATCGAACAATGCAATGCTATGGACAGCAAAGTTTTCAGTCTCATCAGTGGTATCCTCCACATACCAGTGACTGGCCATTCCAGGGAGAAAGGATTTCCATCAGTCACAGTGATTTATAATACAAATCCATGTAAAATACATTATATTTGTAACTTTTATATTAAATGGAAATTTATTAAATACAGTATGAACCAATGTTCAAATGGATTTATAATATGCATTTATATAAATATGAAGTGTTTACAAAAAATCATTTACAGAAAATTTGCTGTTAGGTCTGTATTTCTTTGAGACCCTTTCATGTATTTTTAAATCACGAGGTGTTAAAGTATCCACTCTTTAAACTGTATTCTAGCCTATAAGCTTTTAACTTGGAAATACATCCATCTGCAGTGAGGTCTGTATTACTTGAGAGAGAATCTTGTTCTAAATATGTATTGCCTTCAAAGCAATAGATATCATCCTTGAAGTCTGGGTTTGTTGATACCTTGTCAAATACTTTGAAGAAGGAAGTCTCAGGGTGCATTTGCAAACTTGGCACTTGGCAGAAAAAAGATTGTGAAGGCACAAAGTAATGTAGTATCAGGTTCTCGGTCTGCTTTCAGGCGATATCCTGAATGTGTGAGGGGTAAAACTGCTTTGTTAGATTTGCATAGCTATTAATCAGAGGAAAACTGAGGACAGTGATTCATGTGTGACTTGTACAAAATCCATGGGCATATCCAGCTGTCTTCAAGCAGAACTGACCTCTGGGGGAAAAGGCAGGGATGTATGTCTCCACTGCTCCTCCCCAGAGATGGCTTTAGGCTGGTTCTGACTCCCCACTGTCGGGGTGTGTGCCTGGTAGCACCTCGGGCCAGAAAATCCCGGAGGCGTGGGCTCCACTGCAGGGATTCCCTGATGCAGGAGCCCTGCAGACACCAATCCCCGTCTTCTTTCCTATGTGGAAACTTAGGAAAGGATTGAAATATTTCTGAGGGAATTCTGCCAGATATTCATGTATCTACATTTTCTGCTCACTCAAGGGGAGCAGTGGTAACCAACGTACTAAAAGTCTTCAAATGCTGACAAATACAATTTAGCTTTGAAGGCTGCCAGCAATTCTGTGGTAGTAAATCCCATTTGCAATCAAAGGGTGAGTCATTAGCCTTGACATTTGAGAAATGGAGATTACTATGAATTTATGAAAAAGGTTCCCTAAAATGTTTCCTTAGCAACTGCTGCTGAGGAGCCTGGGGCATTTCTCAGGTCCCTAGGCTCAGAAAAGCCGGCAGTGGTGGAGCAGACGGTTTCCTATTCTCTTGCTATATGTAGTGCTGAGGGTTCGCTATCCCTTTCCACTCGTCTCGTCTAAGCAAGGAAAAATGGTGTTTTCTTCAATTCAGTTATCTTTTCCTATCTGGCTTAATGCAGCTGAAACTATTGCAATGGGCACAGCTTATTACGCAACACAGGAGGTTGAACCACAGTGTACACAGGGCTAGGGGCAGTTTGGTCAGTCCCAAACATGATCCCAACAGAAGTCATATGACAGCTTGTTACCACCATATTGAGCATAAAATTTTATTTAAAAATGTTTTTTATTTTAAAAAAATAGAGACAGCTACTAATTTTCCATTTCTCTTCTGTTTCTGAAATGCTCTCAAGTCCTCTACTCAACATTTTTCTTACAGGCATAAGGGTTAAACATTTCCTTTTACATTAAGAAGACGGAGTGATAAAGACCTTCTTCCTATAGGGAAATCACAGTGTATATCTTCACCTACACTAAAATCACAACCATTGACAATATGGTGTATATTATAACTCAGCCTGTTAATTTAAACTCAACATGGTTAATTTGGTTAAGTTGGAGAAAATCAGTTTTCTCCTAGTTTAAATAGGATCCTTGGCTGGCTGCCACATCAGCAAAGAAAGGTGAGAGACCTCAAGATGGGAAGGGGGGAGAGGGAATGAGGGCACATGGAGAGGCTTGTTTGTTCCTTGGAAAGGCAAAGGGGGTATTGGTTGGAGGCAGCAGGCACTGGGGGTTACACAGAAGGAGGAATCTCTTGAGTGTACTATAACAACTTCTGTGTCTTGCCTCTGTCACTTAGGCTATAAAACCAGAGATAAATTCCAGGAGAAGCCGGATGATTGGAAAGCCATGAAGGCATACTCTCATCTCATGACATCTGCATAGACCAGCGCAGAAGGTTTCTTCTGGACCTAGGGAACAGTTCTTAGTGAAGAAATGTGCAGCCTAGTACATACTGCATGCTTTCTTTTTGTTGTATTAAACTCATTGCTTTATTAAATGAGATTCTACTTTTCTGCTTCCAGCAGTCAATGTTCTATTTACATGATTTCCTATGCTGGTAATATCTCATGATTTTCATGTATATGTGATTTTTTTTTTTTTTCTTCTAGATTTTCCAAATCTAAGTAAGACCATTAAAGCACCTAACAGCTTCTAAGGGAAAGATATTACTTCTGGTGTAACCCACAATACAAATATGGGCAGAAATCATATAGACAATTCTCACCAATTCTACTGCAGATATTTGCAGGGGAGTGGTTCCATTTCTTGACATTTTTACAAAAAAGGGAGAATATTATTCTTTTCAAATTA
Source organism: Athene noctua (assembly GCF_965140245.1). NCBI lineage: Eukaryota > Metazoa > Chordata > Aves > Strigiformes > Strigidae > Athene > Athene noctua. Next base: position 14,700,975 of record NC_134044.1, read on the forward strand.
AAAGAAGCCTTTTTTTTCTTCTCTCCTCTATGAAATGAGACACTCCCCATCTTTCTATTGCTCCTATGTTGTATATCCACTGAGAATGGCCTGTCATTCTGCAAACTCTCATGTATTTTACAGTCAACATTGCTATTCATCTCATGCAACTGCAGCCAATCTTGGCTGCCAGGTGAAACATGATGTTGAAACAGAGAAGCAGTCTTGAAGAAATACAAGCTCTTAAACCATGAATGGCTCTGTGGATCAAAAATGCCATTTTGAATTATACCTGGAAAGAAACTGGAGAGAGGCAAAGTCTCCGGTTGCACCGGAGCACGGGTGCAACCGTGGGAAGGAGGAGCGGTGCTGGGGCAGGCAGTCCCACCCTCGCCTGCCCAGTATTTTGCAGGTCTGGTCTGAGTGCATTGGTTATGATTGGGAGCAGCTGCAAGCTCAGCCCAGTGCAGTGCTCCCAATACATTCCAGATGATGAATATGATGCAGACTTACTGGAAGAAAAATATATTTCTGGGGAGAAAAACAATTACTTCTCAAAGCAAGACAATGAAGCTGAGCTGATGCTATGTGGGCATAAAATAGAACAGAACTTTTGGGCAACGGCTTTAACTTCTAATAAATCACCCACCTGGAGATCCTTTTGCAGAGTGAGTTTGGATGTATCAGACCCAAAATATTTTCAGAGTTACATAAAGTTGAAAAATTATGCATTTTACCCTTGATTTCTCCCCAGAGGGACAGATACTTTGTTCTGTCATAGCCTCCAAATTTCACATTAGCAGAAAGGTGCCTTTGCCACTCCAAACAACACGTGGGTTGTTTCAGAGGAGTTAATGCAAAAAGGCTTAGAAACACCACTCAGTGTGGTTTCATTGGCTGAATCTTCAGAGGGGACTTGAAGGAAATTTGCAAAAACATGTCAAAAGTTAAGTGGTGAAAATCAGCTTAAATGCCTAATTTTAATTTTGTTTGTGCTCTTTGTTGTTTCATTGTCGGGAGAGGGAAGAAGCTGTCTTTTCTCCCTGTCCTTTCATTTTGCTGGGGAGAAAATGGATGTTGGTGAAAAGAAGAGAGCTCTGGCAGGCACTGGGAAGAAGTTGTTTATTCTGTTTTGTTTTCTTTAGAAAGGGGCAACTCTTCTAAAACTGATGATGATCCAGTTAAAGGGGAACTTGGGGGGAAGAGAAAAGAAAACTAATAATCTGCCTCTAAATGACAAGTTTCCTCTTGAACAAAAGAGCAACAGGAGGCAGCGCAGGCAGGGGTCAGTGCCCAGGGGTAACATCGCCAAAACAATGGTTGGAGAATGTGTGTAGCTTTTGCCACTCCAGAAGCTACTGCCCCAGTGCCTTCACTGAGGGGCTGGAAGGATCAAACCTGACCCAACGCTGGGTGATGTGTGCTGCCATTTCTGGAGTCCTCCAAAGAGGAGGCAATGATTGACTGTGCAAGCAAGAAGAGAAGGACTGTAGGAGAATCTGCCCCTGATTCTGAATGACAGATATGAATGAATAGCTCCAGCCGATTCCGCAGAGTCTCTGTCAGCAAAGGGGCTAAGGGTGGGGTTTAAAGTGACTTTAATTAAAGGTGGAGACTGCTTGGTAATGTCTATGTTTCTCTCGCATTCAGTTAACCATCTGTTGGGAGACGCCACCCATGCTAGATAAACTGAAGCGAGATGATTTTAAACTATTACAAGTGTTCACACAGAAGTTCATTCTGGTTTAGACTAAATTGGTTTTAATTTAAATTCATGTAACTTCTGTGTAGACGAGGTCTATGTCTTGCCATTTTGCAGCAATGGTGAATTTATAGCATATGTGCTCCAAATGGACTATCATGCAAATTCCCTTGGCATTTACTTCAAGTCCAGTTCCAGCTGTCGGTGGAGATGGAGGAGCAGAATGGACCGCTCACATGGCCTCCCATGTAATGCAGATTGGATCTATTGTCAGTCAGATGGACTGGTGGTGTGGGAGCAGTGTGAAGCCAGTTCTTTCACTACATGGTGTGTAAAGCAATGAGGCAGACAAAAGCTGGATTTAAATTAGGGAATATTTCTGCCAAATTTCATTCTCTGAAGCAGAGAAATAAAACATTTAATGCATCTGGCAATGTTTATTCTGTGCACAATGTTCTAGCTGATCATAAAAGAAAAGCTACGTGTGAACATTATCTAGAAACTTCATCATATTCTGAGGAGATGAGAGAGCATGATTCTGCCATGGTCTGAAAGAGTATTTGACTGAGAAAGCGGATGCATTTTGGCGAGCAAACAAGACAACAAGAGAAAAAAAAAAAAAAAAAGCTTCTTTTCCATTAGATAGGAATTACCAGTTACAATCACAGCAAATTCTTATCTGCCACAAAGGCTCCATTTTGAAAATCCTCGGTGTCCTCAATGTCCTGCTCAATGGCCAGTGGCTTCCCACTTTGACTTTTTGCTGCGTATTCAAACGAAAGCAAGATCTGAATGGTTGGAAATGCAGTAAAAATGCAGTTGAAAAAGCAGTAACTGCATGTGCACAAAAATAAAAGAATTTCTTGTCTGTGCACAGTGGGTACCTATGCCGATAAGTGAGCAGTAACTCATTACATGCATATTGCCCCTTTGAAGATTTGGCCCTGAATTCTACTGGTGAAATTCAACTTGTATTTTCCATGACTTTTCCACTGTATCTTCTCAGAAGTTTGTGCTCAAATCATCCATTACCTTGACAGAAATAGAAGACAATGTTAAAAACAATTCAAAGAAATAATACTACACTATTTTTAATTACAAATGATTGAAACAGCAAGTATCAACTAATGCGAATGAAAACATAGTTGCGCAATCCAAGTAAGAAGAATGTCAAGAATAACAACTTTGTAACTAGATTTTGAAAAATAAACAATGCTTTCCTTTTTACATAATAAATGTGGTGTGGATAGTGAAAAATAACATTTTTAAAATGCTGTAACATGTTTTTTTTTCTACTGGTTCAAAACAGCATTTTCTTCTTGAAATTAAATGGACTCTGATTGAGGTTCTGTCCTTTCAGAGACTAGTCTGGTACAAGGTAATTCATTGACTACGCTATTGATATTGTAATTTTTCTAGTATACAAGAAATTCTCATATTGCAATTTTCTGGGGCCCTTGATATTTCACAAACTGGGGATCATTAAGAATGTTTTCCATGTCAGAGCTATACTAATTGTGACTGTGTTGATGACATCCACCATTCTACTTAAATTGAAAATCACTGCTTACTAAAGAAGTTGGACTCTGAGCTTAAGTCCTTGGTGACTGATTTGATTAGTCCATTTGAGTGAGAATAGGGCAACACAGGGGCTATGTTAATGGAACTTAAACAATAGGCCATCACTAATCAGAGACCTCAAGGTTGAAGTGAGGTTAATTGTTATGCGGGTGGTATTTGAAAAGAAGTGTTGACTGGTGTAATGCACTATGGGACTGTAGTATTTGAACATGCAGCCCTAAGGCCAGAGGTTTTGTTTAGTTTCCCAATGAAATTTAAAGCTACATTATGTACATCTCTAAACAACAGCCTATATGCTACTGCCTTTTGATACATCACAAGAACAACTACTAATTGATAACAGAAGTGAGCCCCCAGGCATGACGTTCAGATCCAAATCTGGTACTGGATTTAAATCCCTTTCTAAAGTTGGTGAGGTGGGAATTGATTGAGTTTTGATTAAGCCCCTCATGAAACGCACATACAAAATTCAAATGACTGCCCCTGTCCCCAGAAGTTTAGGAAATTCCAAATGCAGTGTTTCAGTTTAGTCCTAGAGTGCGCATTTGGTGGAAACATATGAGCTGACAGCTACAATGTCTTAATGCAAAGCCATTTTGGCATAATTACAGAGAACTGTTATTGATATCACTGTGCAGACATGGATTTATATCTCGACATGAGTACCATGAGTTTTAGCTGGTTTTCGGAGGAAATGCAGCTTCTATGAAAATACTGGTCTTTTGTCCATCCAGAAACTGTGAACCTGTAGAGACAGAAGTCTCAAACTTTCCATGTACTTTGTGAAAAATAGCTTTAGAGAGGACAGAGATACACAGTGATTCAACTGAAAGGGAGGCTGCAGGCTTGGCAGACATTCCATGTACTATATACATTACATTAGTCTGCAATTCAGTGCAATAGAAACAGATCTTGTAAACCGAACCAATACGTGCTTAGGCTCCTCACAACTCCAATTCATGTGGTTCACAGGATTTATTTTTAATTAAATCGAGTTTGGACTTCTGGGTTGAATGTCTCTGCTGCACATGTGATTTAAAACTTTCTGAAAGGAATGTATTAGCTGTGCACTGGAAGACTGGCTGGTGATGTAGCCCTGCTTCTGATTGTGACTCAAGTACTACTTTGGTGTTGGAGCATGGCTTTAGGCTTAGTCTCCTCCAAAGGAGTCTGGTTTGCAACCACAGACTAGTGGATGAAGCTCTTCTGGTGTGAATGCTGTCAAGGAAATGAATGAGAAGAGGAAGAAAAAAACCAACCAAACTGGGAAGGGTGAGGGAGGGGGAACAACTCCAGAATCACTCAGAAATAAATATGACTGTTGTTTCTTCCAAAATGTGGAAAAGAATCACAAAGACAAGGGGACAAGAGGTGGTATAGGTGGGAACAAGGGACTTTCTGACACCTTCCTTATTTTCCTATCAATCATTGTTGCACAAATCCAGTCAGGAAGCAAAATTTTCCATTTCTGTGCATGTACAGAGGTATGGGAGGAGGGGTGGGGAGAACGTGCCGGCACACATAAAAATCTAGTATGAGCATGGGAAACATAAGGACATTTTAACACAATCACATATGGAATTTACAAGGTCCTAAGTCATGAATAAGCGCCTTATTCACTGGAAGCCAATATTTTGGTGTATTCCCATGGCAAAATGATGGGCAAGAAATGGATAGACACATAATACACAGTCCAGTTGTCCTTTGCAGTCAGTGCCTTTCCCTAAAAAGAATCCTTTCTCTATTTTCATTTCTTCTATCTAAATAATCAGTCCTCCCAAGCATACCCAATGTTAGCAAAGTCCAATGTGATCAGAACAGTTACTGGGTGCTACAGATACAGCAGCTGGGGGCCTTACGAAAACCAGCAATTCAAAGTATTTTAGCATAGTATCCCACACACCAAATGATTACTTAAATGAAAGTTTAATTGCAGCCCCTAGAGATGGATGGAGGAAAGGTCAAACTGTTAGACACATGTGCTTTGTTCTTTGTAACAAAAGCCTTCAAGTGTAAGTAAATGAAGTCTGAAAAATAAAATGAAATTGTGTTTTGATGTTTTGGATATTTACTATATGGGAGCAGGGGCACACAACAGGAAGCAAAGAGCAAGTTAAAAAAACCAGTTTGTTATCTATTGCACCATATTTATTTCCTTTAAAAATCCCAGCAGTGTGCAAACTACCTGCTTATATTATACTCTCGGCAAACTCAGGGCTCAGGGTTAACCTGTCAGGGATTTGTTTGCTTGCCTGTTCATTACTGTAGCTATTGCAATGTTTCCAGAAATTCACTTGTTTTGGGTAGTGTGTGTAAGGTCCACACTTCCACCAGTGCTCAGAGCTGCACAGATGCAGAAATAGGGTCCTCAAAGAGCTGAAAAGGGGACTAGCAGCTGACAGGTGGTTGTAGACACTGGTTTTCTTATGGAGCATCCAGCCCAGCCAAGTGTGTCCTACTGAAGGGTTGTCCCATTGAAGTCAAATGAGCAGATTCTTAAGTTCAAATGAGCTTGAAAATTGCAAGGGAGATTTCTCGCTGTGTGGAGGAACTTTCTTTCTGAAGGAAAAGAGAACAGAACTGAATCTCCAGTCTCCTGAAGACATGAAATCCTTTCCCCCTCCATAAGGCAGGTGGTAAGAGAAAGGGGGAGGAAATGCACGTGACAGAACAGGTGGCTTGTTCTCATTAGGATTAAATCTTTCAGGTCCACCTTTTGCTCAGAAAACAACCCTTTCCATTCACACAACCTCAGAATGAGTCTGTCTTCCTTCTCTGTGTTGTGTTAATTGTCAGCTGTGGATTATTATTCTAAATATCAGTGTTGAATTTTCTTCCACACCTTCTCACTTTCCACAAGTCACTGAGCAGATTTACGAGTCATAGGGGGATTCAGGAGGACTGAGATGAGCTTGGTTATTCAATCAAGTGCCACTAATTGAACAACTATGAAGATGCCAGTTACATCTGTTTGGAAAGTATTCTGAATTCCAGTCCCTCTATTTACGCAATTCCACTCCTTTGGCTCTAAAGATGTATAAAAACAAGTGTTATCCATGGCAACTAATGGAATAAATAGACTTTTCCTGGAACTTAGAACTTTCTCAACTCTATAACATACAACCACCCCAATGCCATAGCCTATATTCAGAAAACCGCCTGCAAATAAGAAATTCGTATGGCTACCTTCCATAGGGCTCCCTTATTTTAAATGCAAAATTTGGGTTCTAAGTTTCTGTGTCAGCACTTTTACTGTTGTTCCTCTGGCAATGAGTGAGGTACAAGCCACCTAGCGTTGATGTGCACCATGGCTGTTTTCAATGCACCCATGTCATTTCAGCCTTTAATCTCACTCAGCTTTCAGAGCTGTGGATATCCATCTCTCTGCCAAGAAAGGCCCTTGGAGCTATCAATTCACTATCTAGAGCCATCTTATTACACACCATACTCCAGCCTCAGCCAAAACTCCCTTGGGATTCAGTGGGAGTTCTGATAGTGCTGAAAAACTACATGGCTTGGCCCATGTGCTCATGCTGGGAAGGGTGACAAGAGAGCCATTACATTCAACATCCTTACATTAAAGATGAATGCTGTAGTGTATATAACTCATGCCAAAAGTTGTGGTCCCCTTTTTGCCTTATTTACTTTTGCAAAAAGCTTCAAAATAGATTAATTTAAATGTTAAAGGCATCAGAAATTTATTTAAGTATTTACTTTAATTTGGGAATAATAACAATTTTCAGTAATGTTACATCTTTTTAAAAATAACAGTAACTTAAGAAAAATCCTTCTGATTCACAGTCGAGCTCTCAGTTTCCTCAGATCACCATTCATCAGAGCTTTGATTAATTGTCCAAGGCCAGTAAAAGCTTTCAGATGTTTTAACTAACTGAATATAAAAATTATTCTCTGTGATCCAGATACACTTTGTGAGGCTGTTTTCAGCTAAATCATCTTATTTTTATACCACAACCAGCACAAGCCCAGTAATGAAACAATTTTTAGCTGCTGAACTGTATTTGCTGCTACTTTCTTCTGTCTCATCTGTCTGTGTTTCCAGGTAGTACAAAACCCCTCACACTGTACTAAGCAAGCCAAGTTTAAAAATCTCCCCAAAACTACAGAGTGCACTCTATATGATGATTTAAGGTTTTCAAATCAGCCTTCAAAGATACTGTTTATATCCCCAAATTGCAATCTGTAATTTAAACAAACCTTTCCCCGAGGTGAAGTAAACTCACACTGGACAGCAGACATTACTAAACATGCCAGCTTGCCTGCTATATGGCCAAAGTGTTTATTCAACAGAAGCTTGGACGACAGCCACCACATCAATGTCACAGCCTCTCAGCACATGCGAAGAAAATACATGTGATACATAGCAAATTAGGTGTCCTGCTCTAGAAGGAGTGGAATGGGATTGATTTGCCACTTTTAGCAATGCTCTTTTACTGTCAGCTTGGCTTTGAGAAAAGCATTAAAGATTCTTGTCACAGATGTTTCTTTCATAAACTGTTGTGGGAGAATGACATTCTGCAAAAATGGTTTACTACTCTGCTTTCTTCTCCTGGGAAAACAAAGTGCGCTAGTCAGCCTAGCCAAATGGGCTCAAGGAACGCTCTTCAGTTATACCACAATAGCATTAAGGATCATGACATTTACAGAGCTGATCTTAGAAGCTCTCTTGGCAAATGTACAGTGTAGAGGTATTTATCCAAAGTGTGTGCCATTGATTTTTTTTTGTCTTGCATTAGTTCAGTGGGGTAAAACTGGCCGGTTGGGTGTTCAAAACAGAGAAGATAAAAAGGACTGAGCTTACACACCGTGTATTAAATGAATGGTTCACACTGCATTTGAGTAATTAATCACCATTAAACAAAACAAAAAAAAAAAAAAAGGGAAAAAGAAAAAAGAGGGAGATCTACTGCAGTAGTTAACACAGGAACCCCTCATTTGATTTTACTCTAAGTTACTGGATTGCATAAAATGCAACCATGAGATGAAATCACTTTTTAGATCACAGAATAAGTCTTTGATCAAGGAAGCATATTTTTAATTGCTTACATCTAGCTGAGAGAGATGGGGGAAGAGAAAGACAATGAATCTATTATTTTTAGATCATAAACTTTACTTGAAAACATTTTGAGAATGCAAATTTTATTACTAAAAGTCAAAAGGTTTTGTATAAGTATTTGCTCTGCCATAAAAAAGAGTTACTATAGCAACAGCAACATCATATAGAATCTATGACTTGTAAAGCACATTCTGGAGAGAACAAGTTATTTACATGTCACATTAATTTTCATACTTTATATAATATTATATAAGCAAAACCCCCCCTATAATGTCCAGATCTTTCTCATTCTGTGATGTTTATTTTAAAGCATAGTTTTTTCCTCTACACAGGTTTATATTTGCACAATAGTTTAATCTGAGTAAGATTCTGGCATTTCAGATGCACCTTGCTGTCTTCCATACAGCTCTCTGAGTTACAAACTAATTCCTCCTAGAATAAAATGCCACTATGGAAACACAAAAGAAATTCTAAGTTTGCTGTGATTATGAGCAGGGTAAGTGCTTTGCAGAAAGGACCATCTCCATGTGTCTGAACAGCTCCTAGCACAAACCTTGGCTTGTGACGGGGGTTCCTGGGCTGCCCAGAAATGGGCTGGGGAGGTGTCCCTTGCTGGAGCGGGGGTGCAGAGAAAGGTGGGGCAGAGGTTTGCAGCTCCTCTGCTTCTCTGTTCCTAGGGCATTGCTTAAATAAGGTCATCGTCATCTGGACCGAAGAGTGTGAGGCTTGATATATAAAGAAGTATTTTCTAAAACAGGTCATGTGATGTTAGATTATGTTTTGGGCAACAGCAAAGGAAATCTGCAGTAACTGCAGGCCTAGCAGCAAGTAGGCAGGGGAGGACTTAGAGGTAGGGTGTTCATTAGTGTGGTGTTGTACAGGTGTGTGGTGAGTTGATGAGATTTGGTTTTGCCAGTAGCTAAGTCTACCACACATCCTTTAAAAAAATAGTGAAGCAAAGGTGGTTCAAAGTTTACAAAAGTGAAAAATTAATGGAAGTCACTCTTTCCCTGCCCTACCAGGTGGAAAATCCCAAAGGGACCTCACTGTCCTCCAGCTTCCAGCACTGTACAGGTCTCCATCACCAGCTCTCTCAAAGAGTATCTTTCTTTCTACAGGCCGATGTGGTTTGTTTTGTTTTTAAAGGTGCTGCCTGGTGACCTAGAAATAGGACAGTAATAGAAAGTTTTTATTTAATTTGAAGCTGTGACCATGTGGTCCTCTCATTATGAACACAGTTATACTGAAAATGTATGTTTTAGTTTCTAAGCTGGCTTGACTCCCAGATTGCAATGTGGTAAGACGTTTGATTTGAGATATTAATCAAATTACAAGATTTTCATGTAAGATTTGCTTCTATAGAGGGTCCATGTAATCTATATCTTTCTTTTCTACACCATTAATGTATTCAGGGCTGCTTTTTTTTTTTTCTCCATCTAAATGTCAACAAGTCTGATTAAGTGTAAGCAAGAAATCAGCCTTCCTTCTTCAGTAGTATCTCAGCACAGAGAGGACTTTCCAGAGAAGACAGTGTCATCACTTTTAGACAGACTGTTCCCCAAAACCAGCATTCTGGAATTCTGTGGCAGCTCAAGGCTGTCTTTCTGACTGGGGGAACGATAAATCCCTGGCTGTAGTCCACAAAATATACCATTGGCCAAAGAATTCCCTAGTTCCAAAGCCTGAAAATCACTCTATAACCACTCATGAAATAGTTTCAGAGCATGTTGACATAGCTCCTAGGGAGGAGCAGCAAACAATAGCCTGCATCCTTCCCACTTCTGCACTGGGGGAGAAAGAGCAAAACGAGTGTGTTCATTACTCATGACACATGCACACATGAGATGATAGCAGCTGACAGTATCTGACAAGCTGCAATCACAAGTACCCCACAGCACATTGATTTGGTCGTCTCTGACTTTACCATGTGAGGACAGACACTACGCTCGCTTGGCGAGCTGGGCGCACCTGGCATGGTGTGTGGCAGTGTGCTACCCTGGCACTGGGTGCCTATGCATGGGCTTTGCCCCATCCCCTTTAGCCTGTGGTATGGGACATTCAATAAAAACCTTCCCAGTGAAGTGCTGAATGGTTAAAATACGTTATGTGTGTTTCATGTGGGAAAAAAAAAATGTAAATGATCTGGTGGCATGGGAGCTGTTAAGCTGGATTTCTCCATGAACATCAGTAGTAATACCAGGTTCTAAAAACTAAACAAACAAAATGATAACATACTGCTGTTGACAAATCTGGAAGGAACTGGATCACTATTTAGAAGTCTTTTTTCCTTCCATATTTTGATTTTATATGTAGTCTTCCCTTATTTATGCACCACTATTTCCTTAAACAAACTTTGAGTGAGGCTGTCTATCTCAAAACATGCTTGAAATGATTTTGTTGAATTTGTGGTACAACAGAGACACTGTTTGTTTGAAATTCCTTTCGTGGTGCTGCTATTTTGACAGGTAACAAAAAAAAGGGAGAAAAATAGCTATTTAAAATCTTTTGAATGATGTCATAACTGAAAATACTGTGGGAGCATCTAAAATAATCTCAGTAATAATATCTTCTGTCTGGTTGCTTTTCTTTTATTAGTTTATTCCGTATCACTGTTTTGTCTTAAGATTTATATTTCGTTAGCATTTATCATAACACATGATGTTGACAGAAAATTTCGATCCTCCATTTAGAAAAACAGGGACTAATTTTAAATTAAGAAAAACAAATTCTTCAAAAACATGTAAATTGTCTTTAATGAAGTTCATAAACTTGAATTAAAATCCCAAGAGGCTGTGTAGTTTGACTACATTCATCCCTCTTTTTGTCTTTGTATGCTTACTCAGAAGGGGTTTCCCTGAAGGTAACATTCAAGAACAAATATTCTTTAGCTGAAGGCTGAAAATCTCACATACTTACCTGAATATCATGCCTTGTAACTAATTACTCATTATTAGACATTCATTATTTATTCATTTAAAAAATTTCCCTTCTTGCAGACTGTCTAAACAAACAGCAGAATGTGATTTTTTTTTAAAAACAAAAGCATGATTAAAAAGTTATATAAATACCTACAGGTTGAACTTTGAAGACTATGAAGTTGTTTATATATTTACCACTGACTCAGTGAAGAATAGGCTGTGGGAAAAATTGCCTGTACATGATTTTTTTTTTTTTTTTTTCTAAAAAGAAAAAGGGATAAAGATAGCTGGTAAATTGTTCACAATGAATCATGTAAATATACATCTCTCTCAACTGTATTATCTTCATTGTTAATGAAAACAGATTTCAGGGTTTTGTGTCAGTATGTGCACCTTTTCCTTTCCATAAAGCATTATATGGCTGTTGAGTCTAATGGTAGCTGGAGAACTAACACAAACTCATAAATGATAGACATCTATATTGTAATGAAAAGGTCCAACCAATTGATGAGTGGGCATAATGCCATTCAAACAGATGGGTCTGAGCATCAGCAGCCAAAACATCAAGTAAGTCCATCAAATGGAGATGTTGAGGCTGGGTAGATTTCACAGCCAGGAACATCGAATGCTAAGACTGTGTAATTAGCAGAATATGACACTATTAAACCAGCTCTGGGGTGAATTAATTCTGAAAAATCTAATAAATACTTTCCACATTATGGAATGGAGAGCCTAAAAAGATGCCTGTTTTTACCAGGATATGGCAGATGGAAGTCAGGATTTCCAAGTCGTGAGTTTGAGGTTTTCCTTTCAAGCAGATTCATAGCACAATGTCGTATTTAGGTATTTCCAAGGCTATACAAGGGCAAACTCTTGCTTGCCTAAAATGAACAGTATGCTACTGCTATGGAAGGGGCAGCTTTCCACAGGAAGGTCCCAGCTAACAAGAACAAAGATACTCCTCGTGGCTAGTATTTGCCAGGCAGAGTAGTACAGTGTCTGAAGACAGCTTTTAGTGATTAAAGGTTAATTTACTATACATCATCATTTAGTCATCCAAGAAGGGAGTAAAAACAAGAAAATGTGACTTTAACTAAATAACTTGTGAAAATTATATCTGATAAACCCTACAGGAATTCAAATTATATTTAAATTCTGTAAACTTGCTGCCCCAGAAACTGTGAATTAATCTGCTTTCCTAACACAAACCAGATTTTCTATAAGATTAATGGGAAATGTGCATTGTTTATAATAACTCAGATTTCATAAATTAGCAGTGTTCATATTCTGGTTTCCATTTGCATGTTTCGTTTGTATCCCTCCCAGAGACACAGAAAACTACTGCTCAGATACTGGCCAAAATGACAGAGATGCATGGTTGTTTTGCAAGTGCCACCTTGTCAGTGTTTCTTCTTGGGATGGGAGCTTTGAACTTTGCTCGTGGCACAAAAGGAGCTTTCCTGAAGAGACACTAGGAGGAGCAGTCTGAATGATACCTCCCTCTGCTGCACTGTCTATTGTGTAGCAACAAATGCCAAGGCCTTAGTGAGGGGTTTATAGTGAAATAGAAAATCACACTACTTGTAAACTGAAGAGTACTTTGAAGTAGAAATTTAGTAACCAGAAAGTGTATTGGTCAAGCTGGAGGAACCAGAGTTGTGTGTGCAGTCACAGAACTCCAACACTGTTGGAATAGCTGAGGCACGATAGGGGAGCTGTAGGCGTGGAGTGCTGTGATGGATGGACACAAGCTCTTCAGGAGAGGCAAGCAAAGGAGATCAAGCTAGGGGTCTGCCTTAATGTGGAGCAATGTGTCAGAAGAACGGATATCCTCTGTGGGATGGGCAACAGTCTGTGTGAGAGTCTGAGGGTCAGGATGAGAAGAGGTCAATGAGGATGTCATCATGGTGGTAGTGCATTGCAGACCAACCAGTCATGGTGAGGGGGTGGATGGAGCCTCCTTTAAACAATTCATGAAAGTCATGTATCCTAGACCCTGGTTTTTAGAGGGTACTTAAAGCTCGATGACATCTGCTGGAAGGCCAACAGTCAAACAGATTTCTGGAGGGTGCCAGGGATAACTTGGTATAAGAAAAAAACTTTTTCACTCTGAGGACAGTTAACCATTGGAACAGGCTGACCCCAGAGGTGGTATGGTGCCTGAAGTGTTTCCAAGATGTGTCTGGAAAAAAGCCCTGAGCAACGTGGTAGCTGACACTGCTTTGAGACAGGAAGGGGACTAGAGATCTCCTGACGTCCCTTCCAGTCTGAATTATTTGTAGTTCTAATTTTTATTGCACCAGTAAGGGTGGTGGGCGCTGTGAGTGCAGTGGATTGTGTATTTCAGCAAGGCTGAGACAAGGTTATGGCAGACCATGAGCTCAGAGTACTACCCCTCTTGGCACCACCTATCCTGCTATATGCACAGTCTGGCCAAGATAGCCAGGGAGAAGGATTTATGTCAGGACTTGCTGTTGAGTTTGGAAGATGCATGATAAGTATGATAGCACATGAATGTGAGTGCATGGCACAAGAGTATGGACATGCAGGTCAGAATCAAACATTTTCTACATATCCAGATCTGTGTTGTGCTACATGAAAAGTAAGAGGTTTCAGGCACTCTGAGGCTTGGAGCAAACTTCTTTTTCCTTCTACCACTAGTTCCTGATAGAAAGTGGTCTTCTGGCCAGAAAGTATAGCCAGACCAACAGATCAGTCTTCAAGAGGCTTGTTGCAATGCACGGTTGTTCTGACTGCCCAGAGAAGTTGCTGGAGGGTGAGGGACATGAGCTACGGTGAGAACTAAAAAGGTGCCGTTGTTAAAAAGAGCAGCAAAAAGCTAAAAAGAAAAGAAGTTGATTCCTTTTTATGTTTTAATGCTTTTCTTCCCCACCCCCAACATTTATGTGTATCCTTAGTCATTTAATAGGCTTATAATGTCACCATGGGAAAGCAAGATGATATAGCCACAGTGCACATTAATAGACCACTAATCACAAAGCAGCAAGACTTTGGTTGACCTGGGGATATTCCAGCAAATGGTGAACATTTAAATTTTTCATTATTTGTATGGCATTATGTTCAAATATAATTTTCTGAAGCAAAAGCCAAATCCTGGTCTGGCCCTAGCTGACCTGTTGAAAATGAATTAGCAAGGCTGCTCTCAAAGGAGGTTTACAATCTAAGGTGGGATGTGACAAAAACAAACTTAGCACAGCATGGTGTGGTCTTTATGGATGATGGCATGTTAATATTTTTTTTCTAGAGATTGGAAGCTTGAGAAACCACAGAAAATATTTTATTTTTTTAACTTCCACTATGTTGTTTAATTTGCACTACATTGTGGGTGGAGCTGAGGTGGTGGGGGTTAACCACATTTAATTTTTTTATCCAATAAACCAATCTAAAAGATCCTGACAAAAGCATAATATCATTACTGTAACCATACTGAAGGACACTTAACCTTTGGCTTTCCATTTCACAGCCTACCCTAGGTACAGTGATATTTTCATAGTATCATGTTAACCAAATTTATCTTCTTAATAGTTGTAAAGCTTGATCCCATCCATTGCAAGTTACACTAACCATGAGATTTCTTCAAGAAATAGCTCAATTATGTGAAGTAGACAGAATAAGACATAAGGCTAATTCATAGAAATCTGGAGAAAAGAGAAAACTAATACTAAAGCCACTAAATAAATAATATATTCAAGGTTGCTTTAGCAGGTGTAGTTGGAACAACGCTGTTTTTTTGGCATGGTGACATATGTTTTAAACTGAAATGGTAAAGATAGCTTTTATTTTGAATAATCAAGACACCACACTAAACCTTACGATTTCTATCTTCTCAAGACCTGAAATACACAGTTTGCAAAAGGCAGCCCAAGGTCTTCTCTGTTGTGCTGCAACATTTCTGTTGAAATCAGCAGCGGAGCTTCTACACAGGCTGTTTAATATCTGGCTTGTAAAAAAGTAGCACTGCCCTTCATTTTTCCGTTTAAAAAAATACCTAGCTGCAGTATGTGAAGCATGTTGTTTGTTGATCTTTGTGGGTTTTGGAGCATTACCTTACCAGCTATATTCATCTGATGATATCTGGCTGTATTCCCCGGGGGCCACCCCAGGGTTAAAATCACTGTACTGCTTCGGTTTGCTTATCCCTGCTTTTGCCTTCCTACGGCTCACCTGCCTTGCCAAAATGTACTCTTCAGGATGCAGCTACTTATAATGACGCAGTAACTTCTCCAACACAAAGTCTGCCTTTTGTAAATATTTAGCCACAAGCACACTAGCTGCTCTATCTTTTCAATCTTTAACACAAAAAGTGCCTGGCTTGTATTAATGGACCTGTAACAAGCATGAAGTATTGTATGAGCAGAGAAACTGTTTTCTATGTCTCCTTCTTATTATTTCATTTGAGCTAAATAAGAATAGGGCTAGCAGATGAGTTATTCATATGAAGGTCGGAAGAAATATCACTTTTAGTTCCAGAACCCCTGCAGATATTCACGAATTTTACCAAAATATTTTTGTAGATTCCTATTGTTTTTTTACTTAAAAATATGGCAGAACTGAATGAAATGGATATGTCTCTTTCAAGAATAAAAAAAAATTCAATTTCATTGCCCAGCATGTAACATTTTTCTGTGTTTCAAATATGCTGTAAAACTAGATCTCCATGTCTTTTTAATAGAGAAACTTAGCACTTTGAAAAATCACAAATATGAGAAGACTGTTGATGATTCAGCTTTCTATAGTTATACTATTATGATATTTTTCTACTTTGTTTGCACTGTTTTGTTTTCAGCAAGTTTTGCCTTAGCTGCAGAGAAAATACAGGCTTTCTAGAATTAACTCATGCTTTAAATCAAAGATGGAATAAAAGCCATATATACAAGGATGTAGGTATATATAGCTGTTAAACAGATAAATCTCTTCTGCCTTATGTGGTTGAGAGCTTCAAGCCAGGATGACTTTACATTTTTTGTAAAGGTTATTTAGGCTTACTAACACTTTTATCTGAGATCTGACATATCTCCTAACAGGAAACATCAACAAGCAGGGAGAAAAGCTCTGAAATTATTGATTTCCTTTGTTGGATACTCCACTACAGGAACACCCTTATAAGACCTCATCTAGCAGAATCTGCTGAGTCCAGCAGTGGTCCATGTTAGGTGTTGCATGTGGACTTTGTCCTAGGTCAGCTTGTTACAGCCTTTCTCTCTAAAGCACGCTTTGTACAGTCGTCTGAAGAGTAGGAAAACATGCTGTTCATATCAAGAAACAGCAGCTGTTAAACTTGAATATACCTGGAATTAGTGATACCTTTAGGTCTAAGCCCATATAACAATAATCTAGTCTTTAGGAAAAACTGAGAGTAATCACACTTTTTGAAATTTAAGCATTTCGGAAAGTAAAATCAATTGCAGTAAAAACATTATGTTTTTACAACCATACTTAAAATTGTTTTCCTGAGTCCATGACCCGTTTTATTTAGCAGGACACATCTATTATCTACTGCATTTTGATCTAAAACTTAGTAAGTGGCATTAAACAAAGAACATTTGCCTTCACACTTCTCATGAAGTTTCTTTGAACATGAGGTCCGTGCTTGCAAGGGGTAAAGATGACATTCACGGAATTTTCTATGCAAGGCATAACGACTCACTTCAAAACATATTTAGTCCTTCATGCAGCCATGTCCTGTTAAAAAAAAAAAAAAATCTGTTTTGTTTTTGTGCTTTTAAAAGGGGTATTTAAAACAATTGGCTGGATGCTGAACTCCTGCCTTAACTGAGGCTGGGTAACAGTAAATACAAATTCCACCTCATTATCACCCCAGTGTCCTCTGAGCTAACAAAATATTATCCAGGAAAATGTGGGCAACCTTCAGACCCACTCTGTCCTTGGCTTGGTTGTGCCTGCCAAGAAGAAAGGCAGCTCTTGCCAGCAATGGTATGAGAGGCCCTTTGGAAAATGATCTGAGACTGCTGAACTTGTTTTCTTTCGGCTGTTCCACCTTTTACGACCGTACCAAACCCTAGATTCTTAACTTGTCTGGCCTCTCGGTCCAGCTGGGATTAAAGGACAAATAAGATGCTCTATTTCTTGTTTTTTTGAGGAGAATCTTGTGGTAGGTGCTTAGGAGTTTGTTTTACCTGAACAGCTGCTGATACTTAGCTGGCTTACTGGTTATTTTTTTTAGCAGTCTGCCTGAGTGTTTACTGTAGGCCATGTGTTTTCATTTCGGTGGGCTCTGGGCTGCCTGCCTGCCCTAGTGTCGGATGGTGCTGGGCTTTCCGGCCCTGAATGTCTGAGCTGGCCTTCCTCCACTAACTGCCTGGTTGGCTTTGTGCTGCTTTGCATAGGACTGCCTGGGCTTAGGATGCTCTGACCAACCATCTGCTCCATCTCCCTCCACTGGCAGCTATTTTATTCAAAAAAGC
This sequence comes from Athene noctua, assembly GCF_965140245.1. Taxonomy (NCBI): domain Eukaryota; kingdom Metazoa; phylum Chordata; class Aves; order Strigiformes; family Strigidae; genus Athene; species Athene noctua. The sequence continues at coordinate 14,718,675 of NC_134044.1, forward strand.
CTTATTTTGCTTGTAGTTTCCCTTCCATTGTTTCTGTTTCTGTAGGGTCTATTCCCTGCACTAATTATTACTAAGCATTGCTCTAGCCATTGAAAAAATGGGAGGATGCTGCTCTTCCAGCACCCAGTGAGAAGTAGAGCTTGGGTCCCACTGCTTTAACAAAGAAACACACAGATCATGTCCCAGATAACATCAGACATCTTGTACTCCCCCAGTACCTCTATTTCTTAGGGTGTAGTGCCTCCAAAAGATTCAATTTGGATTAGATTCCTATACCAGAACTCAATGCCAACAGGAAAAGATCTATGGGATAAAAAAGTAAAAAATAAGTCAAATTCCGCATCGTGTTTTTATGGAGTTTAAAAGTCTACCAATAACTTCTAAGGTATAATATTCTATGTTGCATTTTACTTGGTACCCTGCTGATTTTACAGAGAAAACCATACCGCTGTGTAAGCCTGGTGAAGCAGTGAACCTGCTCTTGATTCAAACTCACAGTCTATGAGCAGAGAGGTAATGACTCGGGGAGTATATGTACACATCAGTCCTTGACCCGTTCTGGATCAAATGACAATTCAACAGCACGAATTTTAAAGTGACTGGATGCCAGATCTTGCATCGAGGATCAAAGATTTCCAGGATGGCAAACTCTGCCTTGGAAGGCAGCGACAACAAGAGACCTGAGGCCCAGATAACCACCTCCCCATGACATTCAGTGCCATGTACCACAGCCGTGGACCGAGGTATATAGGTCAAACTAAATGACCGCAATTCTCCCTTTTGTCTTAGGTTCTGTTAACCTGCTACTTGGAATACCAATCTGTTATTGAAATCAGAGGATATTAAATGTTAGCGGCAAGGAATATAGAGAGGGGCCAGAGCTGTGAAATTTATGTAGTAAAGAAAAAAAGAAATTTTCGAAGTTTAAGCTGAGAGGCCTCTGTAATGAAGGACCGCATATCTTTTACCGTTTCCTTCTCTTCCTGCAATAAATTTTCAACATCTTACAGATACATAAACCCATACTGTATATATGTAGGGATTTGCTTCCTGGATACAACACTTTATTTTATCTGTCATTGATCAAACTTTTGAGATTATGCGAAGCTCCACAAAGGTAGCACGGAAATATGAATGCCACATCCTGGACTTGAAATAGAGTTCAGTCTTTTTTTCTTGGTCACTGTTTTCCTGTATTTTTTCTTCCTCACAGGAAGTGGTTTCACTTGAAGTAGGTATTTATTATATGGTCTAATTTGAATATTTGACTACAGCGATAAATCAGGAGACAAAAGGAAGTTTTGACTAGAGGTGCTCAGCATTTTTGTTCATAGTTTGAACTGTGCCTGACTGCACAGATCTTAGCTTCCCCTTGTTTTCAATCAGATAATATTCTTGTAATGAATGCAACAACCTCTTCCATTGCATTGCAATACAACAGAAGGAAAGCCTTGGATATATGTTTATTTCCCGCTTCTAAATGCCATGCCACCTAAAGAAACAACCATGACAAGGAAGTCTTTTTGTGGACAGAGAGTGGCCCCAGACTGCAGAGGAATGCTTTTACAGTATACATTTAGTTTTGTGTGTAAACTTTTCAAGACCATTTCAGACTAACAGTCTGAGCTGTATTACCTCGGAGGGTATTGTCGTTAAGACTTAACCCACTCTGCTAATAAATTACAGTGATGTAGCAGCTTTTATGTCAAAGGGTCCTGAAGTGCTTTACAAACTTTACAGTCCATACATGCATGAATCACTTCACCCACTATTGAAGTATGGCCAGCCCAGGGATGAATTGTGGCAGCTGTTTAACAGCACACAGCAGTACAACACAATGGGTTTAGGAGAGCAAAGACAACATGCTCTCCCAGCGCCAGTCCGAGTAATTCAGAGGGGCACTGGAGAACACCTTGGGAGAGAAAAGGAGGGATTTCTCCCTCATGGGCCAGTGCAAGTGATTGTTACTTGACTTTAGAGTCTGGGGTTGTCTCTGCCTTTCTACACAAACTCATCTTGCAGCAAACCTTTTGCAAGAAAGTCCTCCATCTTAACTAAAAAGTGACATGTCTGTAAACACACTTGTAAGCATGTAAGGTCTTGAAACCATCAAGGAAAGTTGTGTAGGTAGAGATTTCCTACAGAAACTGGAGCTTATCAGGATTTAGTGCTGCCTCAGTATGGAAAATACTAAAAATATGCAATCTTGGTTTAGTCTTTTTTTTGCAACTGAGAAACTGAAGGAAAAACATCAGTTGCACTCACAGACCATATCTGTACATCTACTTGAACAGGACCCAGATCTTTAAAGAGTTAGATAGGAAATTAATTTATTTCCCACTCCCTTTCTGGTTACCAGCTGTCCTCCGAACATAAAATGATGGTCCCCATAAAGGCCTTCTGAAGAAACAAGCAATTTCCTGAATAAATCAAGTTATCCTTTCCTTCCCTTTTTTATCCCTTTCAGTGACTGGTATCTTTGGTGACAATCCTGAGCAGTCTTGTTACCAGCTGCTCTAATCTAGGGCTTTCGTCATTTCACCTTGATATTTCCTTCCTCACTGTTTTGTCTAAGTGCACAAAACAATGCATATGAGTGCTGTGTGCAGAATTCACACCAGAAGGAAAATTCTTTAGGGCGACACACATCAAACTAAGGTTGACTTCTTGCATAGGAACAGATTTATTTTATCCTTGCAAAAATATCTTTGAGTTCTTAACTTCTGCAAAAGAGTGTGACTTGAAGAATTAATTGTTTCATTTTCCTTTGACTGTATAGGTCTATGGACACCAGTGAAAAGTCGTTGTGAATGTGTCAGGTGAAAATAGTACTGACTATTGGCTTATACTGAGTTGTTTGCATTGGGTATTTATAGAGTTGCTAATTCTTCCTGCTTAAAAATGTAATAATTGCATGATTGGAGACCCTAAATGTGTAGTGTTATGGATTTCTATCTAACAATTCACTACAGAAATAGTAAATAAGAGGCCTCTACCTTCGCTCTTAATGCCTAATTGTAAATTAAGGTTTCTAATGGGATTGCTCATATGACCATATGCTACTCACAACCACAGTGCTGGACTCAACAGACCACTATAAGAAGGAAGCAAATGAGAGAATGTCCACAGATTTCTTTAATCTGTGAATCAAGCCCACAAAGAGTTAAAAGGAAGTAAGCAACATAGAGAACTGTCCTAATTATTTTCTAAAGATTGCCAAAATGCGTTCTAAAACTGAATTTCTAAAGAAAATTTCACATATAAAATACTGTTGGTATTGAATCTAGTTCTTATGCATCAACTCTGTGCTGAACTGAATCTTTAGCTTGTAAATGCACTGAGCCTTAAAAGCAATTTCTGTCATGTCCTCCTTCATATTCCTATCTCTTTCATCACCATCCAAAAGGAAACACTTTAACTTCGGGCAATGAGAAGCTTTTAATTCAGATCTAAGTTTACATGAGTTATCTCATTTACAGTGCAAAATGTAAAAAAGTAAAAATTTTAAATACTATTTTAAAATTTAATTAGATCATTTCAGCTGTTTTGCCTGTTTCAAAATATAGAATAAAACTTCAATAAATTATATTCTGGATCATATCAGCATCTTCTCAAGGAAATGAAGTTAAATCTTTATAGTAACCAGCAGCTTAATTTTCATTAGGCTAGCTATTCGATAATTAGTCATGCACCATAAATCAAGTCCCCAAGTCTTCTTCAGGTTTCTTAATTGAAAATTATTGTTTCTTGGCTCTGTGGCTAAATGTGCAGCAAGTCTGAGGAGTGATAGATGCTGAATCTAGCACAAACAGTTTGAAACAGTCAGAACTTGATAGATCATTGCCCTGAAGGGGCTTGTAATGGTGGAGAGACTGTGAATTTCAAAATGAAAGGTTTGTTCTTAAAAATCACAAGTGTAAAAGCTAGCTGTAGTTTACCAAATATGTCCTAAACTTCAGCCACTTTTCCTTTCATTGCTAGCTGGGTTTCAGTTGTTTTTCTAGTGACAATTGTAATGAGTTTGCATGAATATATTTGAAAAGTTAAAATGTTGGCTTGGAAAGACCCAAACAGATTATTTCTGCTCTCTTTTGTTACTGGTGTTCTTTTTCTGGTAAATCTCATTAACAAATATGGAAGTTGTTTCATTTTTGGCATTTTCAAACACTGAATGAAATGGTGGCAGTCATCTCAGAGCCAATATGAAAGAACAGATGGGCCTGCTACACATGCCCCAGGTCATAAAATAATTTCAGATATGATGCAATTGTGGCTAAGTAAAAGACTTTTGCAAAGTCAGAAATATATTACTTCACTGAAAGAAGGGAGCCTTTTGTCATTTTTCTTGATAGCCTAGCAGACTTTTTTCAGAGTTTAGCTTGTGTTTGCCATTCTGTAGATAAGGACAGCCACAGGGTTTTCTGCCATTCATGGCTTGCTTCCTCATGATCCAGCAGCCAAGACCTGATGATGACCACAGCAGGAAACAGTGTGAAATGCTCCATAAATTTAAATGCGGGTATCAGTTGATACTAAAAAACTGATCCTAAGATTTTTAGCTCAGAATTTCCAAAACATGTTGGTAAATTCATACTGAAAACCTTCTCACAACTTTCTACATTGAGGAACAAATGTAGACTTGGAGGTGATTGGAACATTTATATGTTGTCAGATACACTGAGACGTGCATTACAGTTATACCCAACGTCACCCTCTGTAGCCCATGACAAAACAAAGCAATGCATTGGCTTCATGGGGAGAGACCACAGCCCAAACCTTGTGCGTAGGTCCTGAGCAGTGGCTGTTCAGGGTGCTCTCCCTGAGGACACCCAGGGTGGCAGTACGAGGTGTTAAGCTGATGGGTGCAGCACCCAGCAGATGTTTTGTGTGGATGTCCTGTACAGATATGTTGTCATTCATTACAGATGTCTTTCTGCTGGTAAGGTTCATCTGCTTCCAAGATCAGCTTTGTACTGCCAGTTCCAGAATTTTGTGTGTGCGTAATAGCTTTATAAATGTGCTACTTACATATGTCCTAGGAAAAATTCCTCAAAAAAGTTAGGGGTGTATGATGAGTAATAAAACTCTTAAGGAGGGAGGGATTTAAAAGGGCACATTGTCAACTGGGAGAGTTTATTAAAATACATAATCAAATAGATATTGTGTTTGTGGACCATGTTATTTTCAGGGGCCTGAAATGATTGTGTGTAATCTTATTTTCATAAAGATTTATTCTTGGAAGGGAAAGTCATTTGCCTAAGGGATATATTGATTTCATTCAGCTGTCACCATCCTGTTGTAAGATGTTACAGACAGAAAGCCAAATTCAGGCCTAGATTTATTCAACTTTATTTTATTTTTGCATTGTACCAAATCTAAATATGGTGCTGTGATAACAAACAAGAATCGTTTTCCGGTCAATTGTTCCAGTTTCACACCGGACTAGATCACAGCACTGGCTGAGTGAGGAACAATAGGGGATGGGGTGACAGCAGAAGATGAGGGAGGAAACTGTGCCTGAGTGTGTGTTTGAAGCCTTGCTCCAGGGGAGGCAATGCTTTTCTGGTGGGGGAGTGCTGGTGAGGGGCTTTGCACCACCCTTGTGGTGGGAAATGGAAGGGAGCCAAAGCCCGTGGAGACTGCTTTTCATAAGCAGTCCCTTCACTTGCACTCAGCACTGCAATGCAGAGAGCAAGCTTTACGTTGGGCTGCTTTCTGACACACAGAGACGGGACCTGGAGTTCCCTAAGGCGCAGGATCTGTGGAGTCATAGATTACGAAACCAGAAGAGACCATTCAGTGCGACTCCTGTGTAAAACAGGCCATGGAACTTGTCTGGGTTAATTAACGAGAGCCGATGTGTCAGTGGTGACGTAAAATCTCCACCAGCATTGAGAGATGCGAGCTTACACTGAAGTCAGGCGTGCTTGCCTGAATGTAGCTGCTCCTTAATCAGGACCATGCAGTTTGGTGGCTTCCTGCTTACAGTCTTTTAGGGCTGGAGGCACTTTATGCCCCTGTAGCCTGTCAGGAGCAGCTAAATATTTTATCTGAGGGATGGGCAGATCAGGATTTACCCTATGGATACCTAGGCTGAGCCAAAAGTGTGGAGATCAGGATCCCGATTCCACCGAGTTTTATGAGAGAACTGGGGATTTCTTTTTACACAGAATCATGGACAGAGTTCATGTCTGGATTCCTCATGAAATAAAATCTTGCAAGCTGTTTTTGTCAGATTTTCACTCAAAATTGTAGAAATAGCACACCAACAGTTGTTCTTAGCATGTTTCTCGTTTGCATTTATGAAAACAGTTTTTCTGGCTAGTGTGTTTTACATCTGAGTTAAAACATTAGCATACTAGCATTTTCAATTTTGTCCAGCTTTTAGAACTGGCACGAATAGATTCAAATTCAGAGCTGAAATAACCCCTACCCTCCCATCCTTTTTGCACACACACAAACACAAAAAAAATGGCTGAGGTTTAAGGTTATGTTTTCATTGATTCTCAACTGCTATGAACTTCATGATACTAAAACTTCAGGAGTGCCAATCACGTTTTCTATAGGCACAAAGTATGAACACACTGTGTAATTTTTATTGTAGTTTTTTCTTATTTCCAAGATGCGGTGTGTATATATTCTGTTTCACCAATATTTTATGCCACTATATGTAGATTAAAATAAGATCAATTTTTTTTACTCCCTCATATCTTATCCCACAGTCAGAATCTGAGCTTGCATACACAAACCAGAAAGGTATGTGACAGAAAAGGTAGGCTCACACCATTAAAATGGAAAAGGTCATAAAATACTGAAGCTGTTGTTCCTCACAAGGCGTGAACTCATTGTTACTCTATACATCTAGGTACAATTTCTTATTAGTGTAATATATATGATAGGAACAGCAACTAGTGGATAGATGAATTTGAACAGGGCTGTGTGCTCCATGTAAGGAAGAGGCAGTGCTTACTCAAATGCTGTTAAAACTCCCTCATTTACAGCTCCTGGAGATGAAACATACAGCAGATTGCCTGTAACCATAGCAATTGGCTCTGACATGAAAGATCTCCAGCATAGAGGTAGTGGTAATGGCAGAAGCAGTGTGGAAGATAAAGGTGTACAGACAGAGACAGTACCAGGTGGAAGTGAACTACTAAATAAGTGAAGACGAGGTGCCCTAGATGGATTTGGGCAGATGTGTGAGTTTGATGGGAAGGTTTGGGCTGGAAAGGTGAGTTATGGGGAAAGGCAGTGAAAGATGAAGAAAAGGCAGAGGTTTTGGTGCTAGTCTGGTGTAGAAAACAAAATCAGAATTGGGCTGGCACAGAGTACAGGGGAGACTGCTGCAGGAGGCTGCTGCTTCACAGGTTCTTGTCTTTCAGCAATGGAGGACAACAAGGATGGCTGGATTTCAGGGATCCTCATGAGTCAAAGTGTCCCACTTAGCTCATGGAAGGAGCCCATGCAAGTTGTTAGCTCTTAGTGATGGGTCATGATGTGATTCCTGGTGTTGAGATGAAGCTCTCAGAAAGATGTGGATATTCCATATTCCAAAGCACTGCCAGAGTTGCAGGTGTGCAGTTTTGAGATGTGGTAGGAAAATCCCCAGAAGAACTCCCACTGGTAAACGGTGGGGAGGAAACAGTTCCTAAAATGTTCAATTGCCTTGAGTTATGAGCACTGATATAAATAAAATAGCTGAGACATTTACTTTAATATTTTGCTTGGTCTCCATTTTCAGAGCTATATTTTTGCAAATTATAAAAGTTGTTACCTCTTCCTATTTATGACAAACTTAAAGGGAACCAGTTCTAAGAGCAAAGGCCCTTATACAGTAACCCCTGGAATCATGGATGTGATTAATTTTGATATAATAATAATAATAATCATGAGGAACAAATTGGCCTATGAGTCCCAGAGAAAAAGAATCGATTTGTAAGAAATAAACCTATATCAATAAACTAGAGTCTGCACATCAGGAAAAGTTCGTTGTCTAATCTCTTTAGCTTCATATATACAATTTACATCTATCCAAAATGAATTTATGATTTAATGAAAATTTTGGACCAAAACTCTAAAAGCTTCTACCCATTGAGGTCATTGCTGTCATAATTTTTTCATAAAGTCTTGTTGAGTTTTTACTTGAAAAAAAATCTTAGTAAAAGGTCCTCAGTGTGATTATGGTCTAAATCTGTCTGATTAGGGATAACTTCATTTGAGCAACTGGAATTACACGTGGGTAAGGGCACACAGTGAGGAATCCAGCAGTGGGAGTCCCTGGTTGCAGTACTGTACTCAAGGGCTGAGCCAGCTTCCCAAGGAAGAACCTCAGCTCTCATACCGCAGCCTGTAAATTTACCACATTGTGCAGAATACATAACCCCCTTGGTCTCCCTCACACTGCCTTTCCACTACTTTTTCTTTGCTTATAAAAGTTATTTTTGGTCAGCTAGGCACTTCTTTACAGAAGGCATAGTAAACATAAGATTTATACAGCTATGTGTCATCTTTAAATCTACTCAACTCCCCAGGCAAAAAACGGGATCACAGCAGTGAACATTTTAATAAACAAGCAAAGACATTTTACAAAAAAAGAGTGTATAGGAAAAAGATGTTACAGTTCAACGCTTCCTATCTAGGCTGTAGAAATGAGGCTGAGGTTTGTATACACATTCCCATTTTAGAATATTTTCTGCCAGTGTTTGGTCCTGAATTAGAGCTCTATATGATCAGCTCTAATTCATTGTTTCAGTCTTCTGATTTTGAAGCAATCAGAAACTCGTGAAGCCAGCTGACTTCGCCAGATCTGGGGGCTAAAATCTGATTAAACAAGGTTGCTGGGTATTACCCACCATCAAATCACCAGTTTATCTTTTCAGTATATCTTTAAGAGTGTATGATTACCCTGAGATATCTGCTGAGAGAGATATTCTTTTATGTCTAAGGATTAGCTGGCACTGTTATTATAAGTATCTGGCAAAGTTTCACTTTCTGCTCTGATTTGTGTTTCTAAATTAAATTTGGTGTGGTGCTAGCAGCTTGGGATAATCGCCAATTACAAGTTTTGTTAAAAAAAAAATAAACTAGAAATCTAAACTACTGTCTGGACTACCAGTTAAATATTTATTACAAAGTTCCTCTACACCAACAATGTACCTCATCCCTAAGGTAGACAGCACCTTTTTGCACCATCACTTTGCAAATCTAGATGGTCTTCAGATGTTTAGGTTTTAACATCTGCTAAATATGGTTAGCATCACTGTCAAATTGGAATGAGTCTTCAGTGATTGGGTCCAAGTCTGCAATCATCAACTGTCTAATTTGTTAATGGTAACATCAGCAGAAGCAGCATCAAGACCGATAATTTCTCCCATATCAAATTTATGTACATTGTAATGTAATGAATATATTCCCCAAGGAGATTGCGTTTGCTGTGTACAGTGCACAATACCAGTTGAACACATTTCTTACCTCTTTTTTTTTTTTTAATCTACTGATATTACAGTGTCATTGGGAAATGCCCTGCCTTATATAGGTGCAAAGTGCCTTGAATGTTTTTTGCTGCCTTATAAAATTAAAATATATATTTAATCTTAATTATTGCAATTACTATACCAATCTTCCCCCCAAACACTTTACTATAAAAATGCATTCTATCTGGAACATTATAAACTAAAGTGAAAGTTTTCATTTAAATGCTCTGAATCCAGACAGGTCTGAAAGGTATTCAAATTCCTTTAAGGTGTTTGGGAAGCCAGTATTTAGAGATTAAGCATCTGCTGGGAACTGCAGTTCTTTGGTAGAAGAGGTAACTTCCAATACGGAAAAAACTCAAAGCTTTTCTGCAAGATATGGGTTACTTTTAGAATCTGTGGGGGCATCAATTTTCCACTCTCAGGTCAAACTGTATTCAACACTGATGTCAGCCCACGCAAGCACATATCAATAATGACAGTATGCCTCAGCCGGCAGTGCTCTTACCTCTTGGCTAGAAGGTCACAAGTTTAAGTCTCCCACTAGGACTTGGGCTGATTCTTAATGCTGACATGGCAGTACAACGCTAGGAAGGTGTTGAACTGTTTGAGTTGCTGTCCTTCATGAGATGAGATGTTAATCCAAAATCCCTTTCCCTGTCCCTCAGCCTGTCTAGGCAATATTGGCATGGCACTTCTGTGAAAAGAGGCTGGCTAAGCCTCCTTCCCAGCCAAAACTCTCTGTCACACGACAGGCTCGGCTGTCCAAGGCAGAGCACGAGCCATTGTGTTATTGCACCACCATTACTGTATTTAGTTAAGTACAATGGAAACATTGTCAAGCATTTTAGGATACAGAGGATGCGAAGAGCCTAATGCAAAAGCCAAAATCTAGTGCAGTTTTCTAAATTCTATTGTTTATCATGTCTCTGTACACAGGCACACAAACACATTATATGTATATTTAGAAAGTGTGGCTCTGTTAAAAATTACATTCAGCTTGTACCCATTCCATTTATATTATGTTGAACAATTATATTCCTTCACTCAAACTGATTTTTTACCATTTTGAAATAAGAACTCTGCATTTAATATCAGACATTCTTTAATAAAGAACCATATTGTTTAGCTTGTCATGATATAGAGTTGCTTTTCCATAAGTACATTAAGCATGGGAACTCAGGATACTTTCTTCAAGGCAAGTGGAAATTCAGGGAAGAAACATGTTATAACAACTGTCTATGGTTAAAAATGAGAAATAGTAGAAAACTTGGGTATTCTCTGAGGAATAGGGTGCTACATATAGCATGATGGAAATGCTTTCTGAGGATGGTTATGGACTAAGATGACTGTATGCTTCATTGTATTCAGTTTAATTTTATCTTATTTTTTCTGACACATTGGCTAGAACTAGTGTTAAATGTTTATTTTATTTACAGTGCACTACTGATAAATGCATGTGTATGTGACATAAACCTTAGGAACTCCATATAAAGAGTTAATATAGAAAGGGTTATTAGGTTATTAGGCGAGTTTGGGTGTAAATCAGAATAATGTAAGAATTTTCCTCCTCCTTCAAATTAGGAGCTCTGTGATCTTCTGAAATCAGAGTACCTATTAAAAAAAAAATAAGCTGGGGACTAAAACTTCAAAATAATGGAATATTCCCCCCCCCCCCCCTTTTTTAACCACTTTGCATAATATAAAGTGCTTAAACTCTTTTTGCAGCAGTCCTGCTGGCTTTCTGTTGCTTGATATTCTGACCATTTTTGAACCCTTGAACTCTGACAGAGAGGAGGGACTTGGAGAGGTTGTCATCTGATCTATGTAAGAAGGCAAAAGGAATAGCTTTCTCTTTAATAGCACTCTTTTCTGCTTAACAGTTGGTGGGAGATTAAAATGATCTAGGTGGATAAGGCAGGTTAAAGGTCAAGGGACACCACAACTCCCCCTCTCCCCCACATGTCAAAATATAGACAGGTCATTAGAAGTTAAAATTTTATGCCCCTTTCCCAAATATTTCACTCTATTTATGCACTAATTTTTATTGTAAATTCCAATTCTTGAGGGGGACTGGACCCCTACTAAGCTACTGTCCAGCTTGTATAGTCGTCAGGTGCTGACATTCTGAGTTTCAGCCATATTAATTGCTGGATAAAGGCTATAATCCCCTCTCTTTGAAGCCCAAGACTGATTTTTAGGCAGTACTTCAAAAGCAGCACACAACTGAAGAGGCATATTTCCTACTAGCACTGAATCAACATGATTTACTCTGTTTGCATTCGTCTACATACGCCTTGCATATTTGGCTGCAGAGCAAAAAGGTGTGAGTTGGCTGTAATATAGCCTAAGGAGAGGTTTTGCCATCCTGAAGTTGATATATGACCTCATGTGAGACATACCATTCCAGACCTTTGCTTTAAGCATCATTAAGAAAGTATAAACTCCTATATCATGCTTTTGTTACCAATGAAAAATCTTGCCTTACGTTGCTAGAATTTTTTTCGCCCTGCAACATCATATTAAAACTATAATTTAGAGTGAGGCTGATTCTTAAGCCGTGAATAAATAAGGCCTGTGTTTTGAAAAAGCAAACCTCTTTCGACACATGGATTTTAATATCTTAAATACTGCAGCTTCTTAATTAAATGAAGCTGTGATCCAGCAGCAAATATCCATTATTAAGAATAAATAAACATACTGTTTAGCTTGTTTTCAGGAAAAGGAAATGGGCAAAGATGTCTTTTAATCATAAATAAATTTCTAGCAACTGCAGAACTCATGGCTTGGTGTTGGTGTGTACTTCGCTTCTGGCTGTGGCTCTTTTTGTGGCGGGGTGTACTTGGCTTCTGGCTGGCTGTCCACAGAGCTGCACTATAGGGACTTTCTCATCCAGGATTTGCCAAGTATACTTAGTGTTATGTTTGAGAAAGATTAACAATATTTCAGATCAAAGGAGAATCCTGCTGCACGGTCTTACAAGATTGTCATTCACTCCCATTATGGCTCATTTGCACAAGATTTTCATGTAATATGAGCCATTGTTTTGATGGCAGTGATTTGACATAAAGACAGGGCCAAAATGCATCTCAGAGTCCCACTCCATCAGGCTGGGGGGTAGCCAGTGCGCAAAGAACTTGCCAATCATAAAATGCAACTTTGTCTCAGTTATATTAAAGCCTTTATCAGGTGGAAAACTTTTGAATGGGCATTGATTCAAGGAGAAGGACTAACAATGGCCATTTTTATTAGAGTGTAGGCACTGTTTTAACGAGGCAAAATATGAAATGCAAACCTCACGTTTGGAGTAATTTTGGTCAGCCACATACTCTGATGGCTTGTTCATTACTTTGAAACATTGAATTTGTTTTAAGATGTTTCGCAAAAGTTGGAGAGCCCCACACCAGGAGTGGCATATGAGAAATCTATTTCTCCCAATATTTATAGTTTAACCTAGTAGCTGCATTTTAAGGATCAAATTTGCCATACGGATTCTTTGCAGACGCTTTAAAATGCAGATACATTTGACCGTAGTGCAAAACAGTAATCAATAAAATTTATTAGAGAAGAAAACTAATGTGTGTCAAATAATTATCTGCAATTCCTGTCTTTCAAGTAATAACTTTTTAGGTAGGGTCAGATTTTATGTGTAAATAAGCGTTAAACTTAATAAAGTCACCGCAGCAGTTTTTTAGTCTGATTTAAAGCCACAAGTTGTAAGTGGACAAAGCCTATTGCTTTCGCTTTAATACACCCAATTGGGCTTAGGTAGCACAGGAAACTTAGTGTAGGACCTGATCCAGGATGTCTCAGGCCCAATCCTGTAATTCTTGCTGAGGCCGAACTCCCATTGACTTCAGATAAGGACTGCAGGGTGCCCGTTCTTTCCCACCCAGGTAAACAATTTAGGTACAATTATGCAAGTTAAACACAAAATTTCAGCTGTAACTGTAAGCTTTCTGGGTTTCTGTGCATCTAAATTGTCATTAAGACTTTTACCTATGTGTTTTTCTCTCTGTTTTGAGGCATGGTAGTTCTTTTTCCAACAGTGGGGGAAAAATAATATTATTAAAAATGTGAATGCATGGAAGATGTAGCACATTATATAGGGATTTAGAAAACAATTTACTTCAAAGAACTAATAATGTCTTTAAAGCTGTTAGTTATGTGTATGGGAGTATAATGCTAATACATGCATATGTAAAGCTCTAAATAAAAGTTTCTGTGCAGATTATTTTAAGATTTAAATGGTATGTTCCTCTCCTTTCTGTTTTTGTGGGTATAATTAGCTAATACTTTCTTATGGACAAAACACCTGAAATAGTTATAAGATGCAAAGAATTTTTTAGAGGGAAAGAAATGTTGAAGAATACCACTGCAGTGATATATTTCAAATTGTTTTCCCACTTTGTATTGCAAGTTACACTTAAATACATCTGGTGTGCTTTTAAAATAAAAATAACTAAAATATCCTTATATGAAAATGTGTGATGGAAGGAACCTTATGGCTGGGTTATAAAGTCTGGTAAATGGGCTGTAAAGTGGAAACAGTGAAAAACATTTCACTTGGGTGACGATAGCTGGCATCTCCCTTCTAGTTTGTCACAAAAAGGGATTTATTTCAGGAAATTCACTGCACCTGTGGAACGTAGCATCTATATGTCAGCAATTCCAATGGTATTTCATGGAAAGCTTAAAAATATAAACATTAAACTATTAGATCAATGTTTTTATCCCTCATCAGGAAATGCTTGCAAAATACGTGAACAACAGCGCCCTCTGCATCTGAAACCCCTCTGATTATTAAAACCAGACTTCACTACTTGCAAAAGGGAGCCTTTTAATTTCAATTACTGTTGTTTTCAGCTGCTGGTAGGTATAGCTGGGGGAACGGGGCAGGAGTGAGAATATTCGGATATATTCTTAGGTGATATGTAACTTTACAATATTACCTGATAGCTTCAGCACCCTTAGGTACAAAAATTACAGTAATACATATTTTAAAGTTACCTAGAACAAACAAGCACAAAATAACAGCAAAGATGTTGGACTTTTGCATTCTCTTCAGCATAATTTAGATCTACAGCGTGTCATTGACAGTGAAGCATATCACAGTCTGGAGTTTTGTTTTAGTACAGGTTGGCTGTATTATTTTAATAAATTTTAAGTCATCAAATATTAAATACAAAATCAGAATTACCTGTTTTGTTTAGTGCTTAAAGACATATTCAGGGGATTATCCAGAAACCAGTAGTAAAGCCAGGGACTGATGCATGACAGTATTTTAGGATTTGTTAGACATAATAATACATTTTAAATTGGGAGACTAACTATTTTTGCAAGGCTCCAAATAGAATTCTGCAAGCAAGTAATTATTATAAAAATGAATTTATTTTAAATAGGGGATTTATGTTCCTACAATAATAGATGGAAGAAAATGGTCCTATGTAAAAAGTTCTTGCATAACATTTCTTGGTGATTAAAAAGAACAAAAGTTAATTTCTATTTGCAATTTATATAAGCAATTAGTACAGCTGAAATGCTAATTAAGCTTATAATATTCTTCACATATTCCTATAAAAGGAATGAGCTGTCCAAAAAAATCACAGCATAAACATTATATTTCTCTTAAATTAAATGCAGCAATTTTAGATATCTTCCACTAAGAATTTATTTCTTCAAACCAGAAGCAGTGAAATATTAGAGCTATATTATATATCTATGAAGTATAGAAAAGTAGCAGGATACTGTGAATTTTTTTTTTAATATAGATTATCTTTTTTCAGTTCTTCGGTAGGGATAATTTAATTCTTTGCTATTTCTCATCACTTCCTTAGTCAATAATTCCTTATCTTTAATACGAAAGTAGCTCCTAATAACAAGATTTGTGTCTGAAATATGAGTTTTAGAAATGTTCAGGGTTATTTCTACACGGATTGCAGTTTATGGACTGAAAGAATAAAATGAGTGAATTGTATGGAAACTATTATAAAGGACTCATTTTATAAAATTAAAGTAGTAAAATTAACATCAAAGAGTGGTATTCTCTTGCTTTAATAGAATGGAAATAGATCTACATTTACAACATGATATTAATGTGACAAAATATACTTTTAAAATTTACTCATTTAAGAAAGGCGAACTGTCTTTGTCACAGCAATTAATGAGAAGTGGAAAGTCTAAAATCATATTTCTTATGCATATCAACCAAATACTTTTTACAGAAATTCAAAGACATATCTGAACATTAATGTAAGCTTAGATTATTGACGTGAAAGGAGTTTAACAATCAGAAAACAATAGCTCTTTGTTATATTTCTACTTTTAAGCAATTTAAGATGCTCTTTGGAAAGATATGGAGTCTTACGAAATTTTCAAAGACAAAGCACTAATGGCTCTTAGTATCACTGTGTTCATTTTAAGAGCAAATTAAAAGAGTGAAAGAACGGTGCAAATAATTGTTTCATATGTTCTTTGCTTGTGACTGCTGTAATCATCCAGGCTGATTTACAAATGTAGACTTGAAGGTTTCTCAGCTTCCTGCAGTGTAGAAGACTGTTACTTTGGCACTCACACTCATGCCCTTGTAATCACCACTCAAAACTGTGCCCTGGTACTTCCAATTCCCAGTCTCTTGATTGAACACCTCATTCTGTGCTAACAAGGTGTCCAAGGTATTTGAACAGGGGCTGCAGTCAGAAAATTGTTAATGGTTTCACTCATTAAGAGTTGCTGCACTAGTTTTGGTAATATGGTAACTGTCTAAATTGCAAGTTGATTTTTTCCTTCATTTTAAAGAATGATGCTAAAATCTGAGACCAGGAACACTAACAGCTACAAAACCCCAGAAGGGTGCTTAAATCACTGTATTTGTATTAAAGCAAAGGGTTTTATAGCAGAAAGGGTATTATCTTATTTTTGAGATTATCTTTTAAAATTGTTGAGAAATGCAAAAACAAGAATTAAATGGACAGCTAAAGACAGAAAATGTATAAAAAAGGAATCGTAAACTGTAAACCAGCCTGAAGATCTTAAAGAAATTATTTAGGAAGCAAAGCTAGTATTAAAATTGCAAATGAAAAAGTCAGAAAGAATTTGTCTTGGGCCTGGATGTACTTTTAGTAATTGGGATGAATTTCTTTAAAATAAAAGGATTTATAGCTGTAGATAACTGTAGTATATGTACCTGAAAACAGGCCCTAGGAGTCTTAAATATCTTTTTTGCTATAGTGCAAGCTAAGCAGAAAGTAAGCCAAGATCAATGGGCCTGATCCTGCAATCCATACTCAAATAAGAATCTTTTCCTTTTTCACTTCTCTATCTTGCACAACTGTAGCATTTAGGAAGAAACATATTCCCTGCAAAAAACCCAATAGAGAATGATTAAAAACCATTTTAAAAAAGGCTCGTAAAGGATTTTTCTAGTTGTATCCTCCCTGTCATCTGGCATCACTGAATTACTTTCTTGAGCTGTGGAATATTAAAACAGGGAGTAGGTTCTGTTTTCAGATAACAGTTTACACCTGAAACAATTTCTCTGAATTCTCTGAGAGAAGAATTTTCCTCATGGAAATTTAATTTTTTGCAGTGGAAAGAACTTTTATAAAAGAAGGTGGAAATGAATGGTTTGCATGTTTCTATTTAATCCACTAAAAGTTTAAGCCATCCCTACAAACTTGCAATCTACTCATTTAAAAGGGGGATTAAAATTCAGTGAGTCACCCTAGGCTGCATCTTTTGGCCAGGTTTTGTGGTTTTTCAATTACTTATATCTATCTTTAAAAATGCTTTTCTCTTCCCTGTGGCTGTGAAAGATGCACGCACAAATGAACGGAAACTATAAAGGAAATGCTAACACTGGCCACACAGAAAGCACTGTCAAAAGCACACTATAAACAAACTGAGAGGAGATTTTTTTCCCCTGTTGTTTTACTTCCATTAATTTTAAAAATTCTTTGTAACTTTAGAAAGCAAACTATTTTCCAGCAAAAGTGTGGATAAAATCCTTGTGGTACGTGGTTTGATCTTGTTCTTTACTGAACAAGTATATACTTTAATAAAAATCATATAGGAAAACATAAAAATAATATTGTAAATATTTTGCCAGATTTGAAATATGGTATGATTTGGCTTTCACAGAAATATTCTAACCAGCAGGCAATACTCATCTGATTTTGTTTGAGCAGAATCTCTGTCATCCAGCTCCTTTAACCAATGCTCTTTCATAAAGTTATGCTAGCCACATAATTTGTCTCTCAGCTGGCTGGGATATCTCTCCAAGGTATACAGATCTTTTTCATGATGGAAGAAAAAGTGCAAGCAAAAGAACAGAATGAAAGCATTATTTACAATGCTGGTATAGTTTGCTTAGGAATATGCTGTAAGTAAACATGTAAATGTGAGCTGTTGAACAGAACATACTTTTTGAACATTATAGGAGTGCAGCACATCCCTGTGTTTTGCATTCATTCCTATCTTTATTTAGATTCATGCTTTTATAAACTTTTTGGCATTTGTATTTAATCAAGAATGGAAATTATGCTGATGTCTAAAAAGCAAAGGGCCTATTAATATGATCTATGTATAAGTTTTCTTTCATGTGTCCATTTTACTCTTTTCTGACTGAAGTTGAAAAGTGAGTGGATAAATATATTTTGGAAGGAAAGTCTGTTTGAATTTTGATGTGTGATTGGTATATTTCTGAGCTAGACAGTGGAGCATTTTTTTTCCTTTTAGTAGTTAAGTCATTCCTCTGGAACTGATTGCAAAGATAAAACCCCATCTGTATAAATTGAAAACTTTTCTTTTTGAACTGAAAGTTGAATGCAGACCATGACTTTTCCATAGAAAAATTACAGAAATAATGGCCCCTGGCTGTGGAGGCATTTTTTTTGTTTTTCATGAATCAGGCACAAAGTTATTTAAATTAATTCTGGTCTCATCACCCTAATAGAATATCATTACTGATCTTTATAAAAAATATTAGAAATCAGCAGTGTGTGGATGTAATAGCAATAGCTGTTTGACCAACTTCCCCAAACAATTTTTGCTTTATTGAAAAGCAAGACTACTGATGACAATGCTCACTCACGATGCACATACTTTGTGCATTTCACACATTATCTTTTTTATGTTCATTACATGTATTGAAAGTACTAACTACTATACTGCTTCATGATCAGTAAAGGATAATTTATTTACTGTCTTTTGAAAGCAGTCAATAAAGAGAAAATAAAAAGAAACTTTCTTCATGAAAAAGAAACTCTGTAAATATTTCCATGTAATTAAAAAATATTCGACAAAATTCAAGTTTTACCTCCCAAACTTGTTCTATAGCTATGCACAACCTAAAGGGTTCTGCTTTTCTGATAGGGTCCTCTACATAGTTTGTACTCATGTATGTTTGTATGGACTGAAAACAGACAATTTCTTGTGACTGTGCTGCCTAGCAGAATGCAGGATCTCAGGTACCACAGCTGCGGCATGTTAAGTGCTAATACCTACATAAATGTGGATATATTACTAATAGTTCACTTCTTCTCCACGCTGACACCTCTGTACTTCCCCAGTTCCTGTTCTGAATGTGTGAAACGTCCCTGAAACAAGGAGCCTTCTTCCCCTGAGTTTTGTGGATTGGTCCCTTTGCCAGGGGAGGAGAAATCTTGGGGTCGTGTGAACCAGCAGAACCATCCCAGGTTTGGCACACTCCCCAGTGGTCCTTTCCTGCCTACTAGTTAGTATGCATGGGCTTCCTATAAAGCTCATTTCTGCCTTAGGTGGGAGGCAGACTTTTGTGGTCCCAGGTGTATCCTGCCCTTTGAAAAGACATTGATCTAAAGTAAGGACAGAATCTGCACTTTAAAGACATTCTAGAATGGAAAAGGCTGGTGCCTTACCTTAACAATGAATATATCAGCTGAAAGCCAGTGTGCCATCCTAGCACTGCCAAAAGATAGGACATTCTTTCTGACAGCCATCAATTCTACAAAAATTTGTCACTGACCTGAGCAAACAGAGAGCTGAGGTCTTCTTCAGAGGCTCCACTCATCTGCTCACCCCACATCTCAGCGGCATGCTCCTCCCAGCCACCTTTGACAGCAATAAGTGTTCTGAGAAGGGAGTACATTTCCCAGGTGCCGGCACAAAGAAGGAGCAGGGACAATGAGGCTGGGATGAAAGTGAGGATGAGAGGTCTTCTTGACACTAAAAGAAAATACCTTCCAAAACTTCTCCATGCCTTCTCTGCAGCACAAGAAATAAAGGGTTGAGGAGAGTAGTGAGGAGGAGAGTTTCAGTGGAGACTAGTTGGTTTTAATGTGCCTAAATCCAATCCTTAATAAGAAAGTATACTAAGCATTTAGGTTCAGCATTATCCTCACTCTTGCTACACAGGGAGTGTAAATGGATAGCTCCAGTCCTCCCTTTATTCCATTATCAGGTTTCTCTGCACTTCCTGTCTTACTCATCACTTTGTATCTGATGGTTCGTACACAACACTCAGCATGTGATCTGTAAAAATGGATCGCAAAAGATGACGTGGATTTAAATAGGTGCAGTGACTTTTTCAACCTTTGATGGGTTCTTCTTGGCTGTGTTCAAAGCCTCCATTTTTCAGCTGGAGTCAATGGTGGTAACAGAATTAGTTACTGAGAAAAATTTTTACATCAGTCAGAACGCCATTCAAAGCTATTCATGTTTTCCATGTTAGTTGTTTATTTCTAATGGTGTCCATTTGATTGGTGTGTTTGGTTTTTTTTTTTTTTTTTTTTAAATAATACTGAATATGTGGGCATGCTATTTCAGCACAGGAACACCTAGTCCATCAAGAATATTCATAAAAACCTTTACAGCAACTTGCTGAGCCATGACAATTTCTTTGATCCAGACCACAGTGACTAACAAGTACAACATAATATGTAAACAATGGATTACCCATCTGGAACTGGAAAACCACCAGTTGGAAAGATAGGAAATAGCCCAGCACTGTCATGGTCCATTGTTTTTTTCCCCATGCAGTTTTAAAATTTTGTACATTTTACAGAAGCAAGGTCTTTCCCAATCCCTGATGAGCTCATCTTCAAACTTAGAAGAAAAAGAGCATGGATCTTTTGGAAGTTTCTGGGGAGTCAGGACCACTTCAGCTTTTCTGTCAGGTTTCGTTGGCCATCAGGATGATGATTATCAGTATAATGATTTGTTATAATCAGAGGAAATGTGGTTCAGAGTGGTATGGGCAGTGGTGTGGTCCATGAGGACTCTGAAATAGCTCAAGGATTCACATTTGTGTTCTCAGATCAGAGGTGCACTGTTACCTTTCTGAAGAATATCTACCAGAAGGACTTAGTGCAAATGTTGTTCTGGAGGGAGTAGGGGGGTGTCAAGTATGTCTTTGTATTGATGAATGTTCTGGCTGAAAATAGGAGAAATTTTACCGACTTTCCTGGATGCTTCTAAAGGCACTTTTATGGTTCCTCAGTTTTGTGTGTCTACATTCTTAACATTACTTCTAGTTTTAATCAGTATCTATCTTTGGTGCCTCACTTTCCTCCGATGTAGCAAAACAGAGCTTGAGCATTAACTAGAGCTTCCTGCCTGCTCTTGGTTTTCCCAAAGTACACTCAAACAAGCACGAGATCAGTGTTTGTATCTTGGTGCTGCTGTTTGCATGCCATGAGTCTTTGGACTTCCACCAAAAAATGAGCTTGGGACTGGTCTTGGGAACAGACAAGCAGTTGTGTTTGGCACTGCTGTGGCGAACAAAGGAAGAGCCATGATACAGGGGCATGCAGTGTCAATGCTGTGGAAAGCTGGCTCTGAGGAAAGGATAGAGTAGATGCTGCCTCTGTCTTAGCTGCCCTAGCATCAGCAGGTACAGGAAACCTCCTAGTACGTCTTCCCTCATTGCACTCCTCCTCTGCTTTTGAACCTTTCCCTTTTTTTTGGCTCGAGCCCTGTTTATGTTGCTAAACTGCCTTGAACTGAACCCACCTGTGCTTCTTATTGAGCGTGACCTAAAAATCTTCTATAAGCCTGAAATCTTACTGCTAAGATGCTGTATAATTTACTTTGAATACAAGTCTGGTTTGCCACTCCACAGGTAGCCAGCGGGGTCAAAGAAGAGCACAGCACTGGGCCTGATTGCCACCTTTTCAGTTGCGTGCAGTGCAGTTTGGGGAGGAGCACTTCCATGCTGCCAATGATGGCTGTGTCTTCAAGGTCTAGATGAGCCCTAAGTGCCTGGAGTTCGTTCCTGATGCATGACATGAAAGCTGCAGGGTCGGAGGTTGCTAACCAAACATAATTTGCTTCTAACATTGTGCTACAGTGCTCCACATGTATAGCACAGTGGACAGAATCACCGCTATTTTTACTTAGTCTCACAGTTTAAGAGGTCTCGGTGTTATAATTTTTTCTCTTGATACTCTGTCTCTATTTTTGTTTACTAAGTTTTACACCATTATTGCTAATTATACCCTGCTTCTCACCATGCCCTCGTGCTCTGTCGCTCCTTAATGTATGCACTCTTCAAATTCTACTACTGTTAGTCTATCTTTGGCCAACATGTATAAACGATTTTTTAAAAAATATGTTTTCTCAGTATTATGAAATAGAATAGCAGAAGACTTCTGTGAAATATTTTGTCTCTGTCTGAAATCAGTGACAGAGCTCCCAGTTGTAGTTAGCTAAGATATTTTGTTGATTTCCTCTTCTGGTAATATAAATGACATGTTTTTTCATCAGCAGATTCTTTTTTGTGAGGATGGTTTTATATGTTATGGCTGAAAGGAATAAAAAAGTAGAGAATATAATTTAGGAAAAGTGTGACTATGTGGGTACAGAAAATGTTTGAATTTTTGCAATCTTGAGAAGAAATAAACCTGGAATATATTTATTGGTGCATCCCAGATAAGCAATTTCTATTGTGATGTGTTCTCTCAGAGACTGTACTATGGAAAATTGAGAATAATGGGCCGTGTCATGCCTTCAGCCCATGTGCAGAACTCACACTGATGTCAATAGGAGCTCCCTTCACAAACTGAGGCCTATATATGACCCATAGAGTCACTATGAGATCTTTCCCATACATAACTACAAAATTAATGGAGCATTCTAATCCATTTTGAGATCTAATGAAATACGCCATGATTTAAATTGCAATTAAACAGGGAGATGTCAATAGGCATTGATGAATTTCCACATGAAGACATCAACATTCCTGCTACAAACTTAGAGCTTTTGAGGGGTAATGGCTCATAGACTCTAAAAACACATTTACTCAGGGTGTTATCGATTAAACATCTCAGGAGCCTTAATCATGTGAATTATATCTTTAGTTGTAAGACATAATTTGAGCATCCAAGACTCGATCTGTTCTGGAAAGATCACAGAATCTCATGTGGTAAAATTGAGCACTTCTTAATTGCTTACATTTTAAAACAGAAAATCATAACATTGTTAACTTATGCATTTATAGCAGGGGAAGGTTGGAAGGTTGTAGAGTTCAGGTGATTCACAAAGATGTCTATTTAAAGTTCATATACTTGATGATGTTTCATGTGTCCATGGCTTTTTAAATTATTTAACATGATAAACTATACTGGGGGTTGTGTTTGTGTGAGAAACCTTATGAAATAATTAGGTCCTGTGTATTTCACAGCACAGAGAGACCAAATTTCATTACAACAGTGTTTAAACTCTACAGCAGAACTTTTGAATCCCATGGCAATATTAATCTTCTAGTTCTCTAAAATATTTCATTCCCTGCTTCCTACTCTCATAAAAATACACACAGAGCTGTGGCTTATCTTTGAAATTACCCATTGACATAAAATACGAGGACTATTATTTTCAACTGTGTTTGAAGGAAGTGTTTTCCAGTATGCTTACTAGGCAGAACAGTTCTGGTCTTAGGAAGGAGCTCCCGTTACCCTGTCTAGAAGTCGACTCCCCTGCTTACCCTCGCCTCACTGACCTGTGCTCACCAGTGGCTCGTGCATCAGTCTGTGCCTTCTGCCAGCACATGGCTGCTGTGAACTGACTTTCTCATTTCTCCAAACAGCAGTTCATCCTCCTATTTTGTGTACTTCTGCAAAATAATAAAGAGGTCATTATAGGTTGTAATGTAATTATCCCTTCCCTGGATAAGACAAGTGCTGGCCAGTATGTTGGAGACTCAGGGCTTCAGCAAGTCCACAGTGTCCTGGAGATGTGTAATTTCCCAGTGAAGGAAGAGCAAACTTTCCTGAACTCCAGATAATTAAATGAAGACATTCCCCTCAGACTCTCTGCAAACTCTGGCAGAACCCAAAATTTCACTTGCTTTTGAAATTTTTTTGGTGTAATTATATGGACTAGACATTATGTATGTTCTTTTTATAAATAAGGTAAGATGTGTTAGAGTGATATGACTAAAAATAAAGTATGGAATACATTTCTCATTACAGGACCACAACAGTTACTTAAAAATAAATCACATAGAAAAGCCTAAGAGAATTTAATATCAGTAATGTTACCATTGAATTTTTGAGAAGTTTTGAGATTGAGCAAATAATTTTGCATCTTTTTTTGTTTTTGATGCCTGCTGTTTTTTATTCTATGGTACTGTGGCTTCTTTAGCAGTTTTCTTGCCTGAAGTCTTATCTATCAGGGGGCTTGGCAGTTATTTTGTGATGTCCTCACAAAGAAGTGAGGCACTGGCACTGAGTAAAAATTACATAGGTCTCATTTACTCCACTGCAACACCTCCATTTAATATCCCACCTTATCAGGGAGACGGATACTTTGCATCTGCATCACTCTTCTGTGCTGAAGTTTATCTCTAGGCAACATATAAACACACTCCCTGGAAACTATTTAAGCCAGGAGTACATCTAAAAGCTGTTTTTTCTTATTGTTTCCTGACTTTCTGGACACTAACCAAGACCAGCAAATTCTTAAATCCTATAAATGATTTCAGCCATCTGTAAGTTATAAAAGAACTCTGTTCAAACTCGAATACCCGAGCTGATTTCTGTTCCTATTATGGATTGCTGCACTGTTGAGCCCTCTTTGGTCTGAAATAGGCTTTGGGGTTTTTTTCCGTCCTTTGTCTGCTTTTTCAGCTTACACCTTCTCTATGAGAAAGGTCTTAGATGACAAGAAAGGGTGTCTGAGCTCACCATCCCCTACGTTCCACGCACTGCATTTGGAGGGGTAGTAAATAAAACTTTGCTGGTGTAGTCTGGACACTGCTGTTCCAGTAAGAGTACAGGGAAAAAGAACCAGGAACTCAGGTTTATTGCTTTCCCCCCGCACCCCAAACAGACACGAGACCTTTCATCTTACTTTTTTCCTTTGGTCAAGGTGTAGTTGCCTGGGTAATAGAACAAACTTTTGGTCTAGTAAACTGTGAAGCTTGACTTTGGAAGATCTACGATTTCTATTAAATGAAGCAACACTTTCTCCTTGTTCCAATCAGTGGAATTTTTTCCACAGTCAAACTTGTTAAGAACAGTTTAAATTATGTTTTTCTGGACTGAAACTCTCAGTTCCCAGACTCTTCTTTTTACTCCTGTGAACATAGTGCTATACTGTATGTCAATTTGGTCTTGTTTGTGGGTTCATTTTCCCCTCCATTAGAACAGCTTTTCTCTCTTTTTTTTTCCTTCTTGTGATATTGTTCAAAGGCTTCTTGTGATGCCTTGAAAAAAGTTATTGATTGTTAGATCATTTCTCTCATTCATTCAGATGTTTTCTGGTCCCCAGATGGAAACATCACAGCTGCTGCTCTGGAATTCACTATCGACTTTAGTCTCTGGATTATCAGAGCCCCAAGCAAAAAGGCCTGAATCCAGGCACCCATTTTCCCTCTGTTGAGGCTTAAAGCTGTTGTCCTTACAGCTCAAAGGAAGTTCCAGTGCCTGTATATGGCCAGAGTCTGGAGCAGTAAGGTCCTATGCTTGCTTTCTTTGAGCTATTGTTCTAGTGTTCCTTTTTTTAGCTTCCTTATAATTTTTGAGCTCTTCAGTAGGAGCACCAGATCTCAGAGACCAGACGGCTTCCCTTCCTCCCTCTGCTGTTTTTATTTCTGCTCCGGTCATTTGTTATAGGTTTGAGGGCCAGAATCACCCTGACAAATTAGTATTTTTCAAATTCAGCCTTTGCTGACCAGCAGCCATCTTCTCAGACAAAGAAGAAAGTGGAAAGGATTGGCGTGTTTTACATGCTTTTCAATCAATCCCTCAAGCAAAGCCTCTTTTTTAAATTCAGAGGGTTGTTATGATTCAAAGAAAATGCTTATTCTACAGACTGTTTCCTTTCCATTAAAGTTTATTTATACCCCCCTCCTTGTCTGAGGGTATAATTATGAATGATCTAAGCTTGTACTGAAAATCCTAAATTAAAAAATACATCTGTTGCAAGGATTCTCTCACCAGAAACCTTGAAAATGTTATCCTGTCTGTGTATCCATATATCTGTCTGTCTTTCTCTAGGTTTATGGCTACCCTTTATATGTTCCAGAAGTAAATGGGATTACATCACTTGTTGTATATTTTAACTGATGTATACATTCATGAAAGGAATCAAACTATGTGGAAATCTAAATTAATTTTATATTTATTTATATTCACCTTTCAATCACATTTGAGGGGATTAGATTGTACTGTTCTTCCTCTTCTTGACTTAGGAATAACCATAAGTGCAAGAAAACATTATTTAAATGGTAAAAGTTATGTTTAAAAAGAAAAGAGAACTATAGCATGAATGATATGAACAGTGTTCATTCAAAAGCTAGGTGTTGTCCTGACAACAAAATGCAATTTAGCCCAACTTTTCAGCATACCTCAGGAAGCATCAGTGAAACACATTTATTTTTAATTAAGGCCAACTCTGTCCCAACATTTGCTTTAAATATGAGGACCAAAGAGCATCAGGAAAGGACATTATTTCTTCAGTCCTTTGAAGCTGCTGCCTCCTGATATGTAGCTCAAGGGAGGGCAACACCACACGGACAGTAGATTCGTGGCAAAATCTCCACTTGGCAGAAGATATCCAGACAGCAGTTTTCTCAGTTGGATTTCACCTGATTAATAATCTTATTTTTCATTTTTAAAACATTACAGTGAAATGAGTCCATTAAGATGCTGTAATGTTAATTAACGTTGTCATAAGCTCTTCTTTCATTTCACTTGCATGTATTTTTGAAAGGTACATTGTGGAAATGATTCTTTTACCCTGCCATTTGCCTATATATCATTTCAAGCTAGTACTGAAAGGTTAAATGTTATAATTTATGCTAATTTTAATTTTCCCTAGTGCCATAGGCAGTACAAATCAAGCAGCAGTAATTGATTATACATCACTGACAGTATAAAACAGAACAAACATACAGTTCTGTCAATGAAAGGCCTGTGCGAGGTTAGTCATAGTTAGGTTGCTGTGGCCTCCTGAGAACAGCAGTCAAAACCAAGCAATAATGATGATATGAATATTTATTTTGTGCATAGTTCTGGATACAAGCCATTTTAATAAATACTTTTACATGGTACTTTTGTGCCTCAACAAATGTGATGGAAAGACCGTTTGCCTCTTGAAGGATTTTGTGCAATAAATTTGGGCTTTGGCTTCTTAGAGGAGGGACTGAAGTTGTAACAGTCAAGCTGAATTTCACTGAAGCATGTGCTTATACAAGAATATGTAGGTTACAATTGCAGGAGAAGGAGGAACTCAGGGTATGGCTTAGGCCATCAAAAGGCAGAAAGACTGCTCACTAACTTGGTATCATCTGGCAGCTAATTAGATCCCCCATCACTATAACAAAGAGTATCTTTGGAGTCAAGGAACGATAGTCAGGTTCTCACACAGAACTTTTCAAATAGCCAGGTTAAACATCCATGTTGTTCATTTACACTGGTCTTAAACCCCTCCCTCCTCACAGCACAGAGGATGCAACACTTTACCCTTGCTTAGACCTCTTTGTAGCATATCTTTTCTGTTACTCTGCTCCTCCAAAACTAGATTTT
This sequence comes from Athene noctua, assembly GCF_965140245.1. Lineage (NCBI taxonomy): Eukaryota > Metazoa > Chordata > Aves > Strigiformes > Strigidae > Athene > Athene noctua. The sequence goes on from NC_134044.1 coordinate 14,746,150, forward strand.
TCTCCACAAATGCATCTTTGGGGTAGATTGCAGGCACTTATTTTCATGGATGAATGGCTCATTTCCTCCTCTGCAACCTACCTTGTAAGATAATGAAACAGAAGAGAGAAATGAGGTCATGGAAGTGGGAAGTATTGGGTAGCAACTGGTATTTTAATGGCATCATGGGACAGATGTTTAATTCACATGAAAGGCTGAGATGACTTAAAGCTCTTTGAGACAGAAGAAAATACCATTTGGAGACAAACAGAAGTGACCTCTGTGGCTGTTGGCAGTACAGTCTGGGCTGGGAAGTGTGATTAAGTGTCTCATGAGCTTTTCTCCTCCTAAGCATCCCCCAATCTGGGTATAAGCCACTGTGGACACCTTGCTAGAAAGATACTCTTGGAAGGGATGAGCTGCAGAGAGGGTTGCAGTGCTGCTGGTACATGTAAGAGGACAGTCAATGCCACGTTGCTTATGGGAGAAGGAAACGAAACATTGACAAAGGAATTAGGGAATTATTGCCTGAGTGGAGGGCAAGTGGCTAACCCAGTGAGACAAAGACACTTAGACAAATCACAGAAAATGGGGAGAAGATTCTTGCAATGAGGCAACAACAACTGAAAGGCAAATGCTCCAATAAAACTTTTTAAAAAATACTTGATAAATTTCAGTGTATGAATCCTGCTGACTTTTAGTTGGAAGTCAGTTTAGGTGGTTTCAGCACTGTAACTACAATGGCTATTCTTGCTGATATTTATGTGTCCAAAACTTATTCAATGTTTGTATGATAAAGTTGAAAATAGAAAAAGGAATTTAGCTTGTCCACACATCAGCTTTGCATTAGAGTATGATTTTGGTAAAGAGATGTATTTGTGAATAAAGCCAATGTAGTACTAAGAGATTAGAATACTCATTTTCAAATACAGTGCTTTAATTTAAAGAAGACACCATTATTTTTTTTCATACGGTTATTGCTCTTTGACTCAGAATTAGTGAAACATGGACTGGTTACTTTAACCCAGATGGTTTCTTCCCCACCCATAAAGATTGGTTACTTTAGCACAGATGTCTCTTTTTCTTCCATAAGGCATATTAGAAGGAAAACAAAGATTCACATTTAAGCAATAAATAATAACAACTACCACCCCTATTGGCTTAGATATGTCCAAATCCAAAACCACAGCTGAAAGTTACTTTAAAGTGTGGTGGGCCACAACTTATAGTTCTTTCATTTTGCTTTCTTTTTAAAAGATTTGACTTTGTTGACATTTTTTACACTGTTTCAATTGATCTTTATTGAAAAAGAATAAGGATGGAACAGACTGACAATTTTATTTCACAGATGATTAATGTCTTTGCTTAGATCTGGCCTGAAGTGTAACCACAAAGTGTTTGATAAGGGAGGGATAAAATATGGTTTGCAGGCAGTTGAGAGTTTAAGGGACATAAAATGGCTGAATGGTGATGTTAAAAACACAAGGTAGAGAACCATGAGGCCATGCTACTGCTGTACTGGTGCCCTTTTATCCTAGGGTTATTCTGACTTCTCCTCTGATTTCTCTTGGCTCATGGTGGACAAGTCTCCCTTGGTACATATGCAGAAAGGTCTCTTTATGAACAGGTATCCCCATTTGTGTATAAGATAGTGGCTCAGCCTCATTTCCCAGTCTCCAGGCTAGTCTTGGAGCACCAAGTTTGGGTCTGAGATCAGCACGGGGCTTTTGTGGCTTATTTAGGGTCCTTTGGGCTATCCTGCTTCCCCTTGCCGTAAGGAAGCTGTTCTCCCATTTCCTGTCTAGCACCATGATGTAATGGATTCCTTGCAACAGAATCCCCCATGGTTCCAGCTCTTTGCTTTTTCCAAAAGGAGAGTGATCAGGCCCAAGTTAAGCTTGGGTGCAACTGAAGACAAAATTCTTTTATGATAACGATTTTTCAGTCTTTTTAACCCAGTCCAAATTTTGCTGCTGCAGGGAAAAGTTGGTGGTAAAGATTTATATTATGTTTATTTAATTACTAATTTCTGTAAAAGAAAAATTAATTCTGTTACTTGTGGTGATGTGTCATGCCAGGAATAACATTTAGTATGTATGGGTTAACACAATAGGCCATTTTTAAAAGATCTTTTCCTAAAATTTAATTTTAGATTTGGGACTATAGAGCATTTAACTTACCTTCAGGAGGATATTTTGAATAAAAATAACAAGAAACTGCCTTACTAGGATATCATCCATGCTTGACTGATATTAACCATATGAAAAAATGTATGAGACATATAAACTTCACATAAGAACTACAGTTAATCCTACTCATATTTTTCTTTTAAAATGGATGTCCAAACTTTAAAAGCCTGTATGTTATTCTTCTTAAGATCCAAATATATTTTTGGAGACTGAGTTCCTACTGTTTGCAATAATGAACACCTCATGGATGGCAGGGAAAAAAAAAAATCATCTTTCCTTAATGCTACTGTTGGCCAAAGGGAAAGTGAAAAATAATTTTATAACAAGATATTCTCTGTACTAGAGCTGCATTTATTTTCTTTTTTTTTTTTTTTTTTTTCCATCCCTGGATGCAGAAGTGTTTCAGGGAAGTCTCCTTGCCTTCATCTCTTGTTTTCTTCCCCTATACCCTGGAGATTTGCCCCAGAGCAAACCCTATGTGACCCAGTGTGGTATAAGGCTGAGGAAGCTGCTACAAGTAGCTGCTTTCTCCCTGAGTGCCAGGGAGCAAGGATCAACCAGAGTCAATGATAAGGCTCCTCTCGACTTCACTGGATGTTGCACACTGCCCAAGCAGTCAGTCTAGGACATACTGCCTGCTAGAACCTGTTGAAACTGGGGACAACACATATAACCAGACTAATACTGGTCTGACAGCCCCTTGCAGCACAGTGTACTGGCACCCCAGGATATACTCTGCCTCGTTAGCTGTCCTGTATTGTCTTCTGTAAATATAGTGAGTAATACAAAAAGCATTTACTAATGAGGCTTAAAATTTTCCTTTAAATGATTGTCTTGCGTATTTACATGCTTGTGGTTTGCTGCCCATTATATGCACCATTTTTTGGCCTATCTCCTTTATTCAAGCTCTCTGGGAAACACGTTCCTTTAAGAGTGCTGCAGATAATATTGTTCCCTCTGTTTTTGCAGGATGCTTCACTAGTTGTGTGCCAGTTGTCTTAGAAATGCTAGTTTAATTGGCTGAGTAGCCAGAGAGGTTTTTAGAGCTGAGGGCTCTAAAACTGGCACATGCATTTTGTGTGCATCCGAGGGTGAACGTGACGTGCAAAGACAGACTGTTGTAAACCTCAGTGATCGGTGCGATACTCCCCCGAAAGTCAGAGGTTACATTTCAAGGACCTGCTCCACTCCTTGGGTTGCCGACCCCTGGTGATAGGAAGTCTGCTTGGAGCAAGGTCACAGCAGCACAAACCACCTGCCCATTGCCTAGTGCCAGGGGCCAGGAGCCAGGCGAGCCTGTGCCAAAAGTGCGGGAGGCAGGAGGGGAGAGGCCCAGGCAGAGGCTGACACAGCCCTGCCCCTGGACAGCCTCCACTGGCAGCGATCCCAGGGAGCCAGGATGAGGTTTGCAAAACTGCCTCTTGCCTTCGCTGGAGTCCCTGCAAGAGGCTGAGGACACAAGGGCTGCAGCTTCCTGCAGGGGTGAACTTGCTCCCTCCAAGAGCCTGGCTACAGTGTGGTATCTGACACACCACAGGCACAAGTTTAAGTTCTCAAGGATTAAAACAAAAGTTAGATAAGATTCTCCAAACAACAGCAGAGGATGGACCTAACAGCCCTCTGAACCTGCTGTGGCATGGCACAACTGGCTGGAAGGTGCTGAAGCAGAAGCTGACTCCCATCCTTCCTAGAGGTGACCATCAGCCAACCCAAGGGTAGCCCATCCTCCTGCTTAGTATTCTGCAGACAAAGCTGTGGCCTAACACAGGAGCCGTTTCTGCAGAGTTTCCAAATGCTGCTGCTACTTTTTTTGCAAGGAGCTGAGAAGGGAGGAGGACTTAAAACTACGGCAAATAAAACAAATGGAGTGCAAATATGGGAAGAATCGTCTTTAGCTGTAACAAATCTAGATTAGTTGAGAAATAGCTACAGGTCAAACATTCCTCTTATTGCTATACTTCATTTTTACTGATATATATTTGCGAAATTATTTAGTTTAATTATTTGATCTGAAATGGTAAGGGACTCTCAGAATGACACAACAAGGTAAATATCATACAAATGCAACTTCCAGAAGAAATTGCGAGAGGAGTCATTCTTCAGAAATCTTAGCTGTAAAATATTGCCTCCCAGCTCATGAGACAAATGCAGGAAGCATGCATGACTTTATGAAGAATGTTTCCTCAATGAACTTTAACTTTCATTTAAGATCTGGAAATCCGTATATCTGTAAGAAGTTATATGTAAAATGCATTTTAGTCTTTGAAGCAGAAGGCTTTTAAGGGACTTAATTAATTCTGGTTTTAACATGGATGATGATATCCGTGCATTAGTTTCATGTCCTCCAGGTGACGTACTGACTTAATTTGGAAGCCTCTCAGTTTATGTGAGTCAAGATAGTTCTATAGATGTGCTGATATAGCTCTGCTGAGATACCACACACAGATAACTTTTTTTATGACTTTGTATATTTATTTGAAGTTTTCATTTCAAGAGATTTTGGTGGAGTCATTGTGCCTGATGAATATGGTGGTTGTTTTTTTTTTTTTTTCCTGATGTAAAAGGGTTTGCTTCCCCCATCTGGCCATGTATCCATTGTGTCGATTTCTGCAACTCTGTTGCTCAAAAAAAAGCACATAGACTCATGTGGTTGAAGTAATCCGCCTCCCAGCCATCTATTGAAATAGTTTTAGTCACCCAAAATTAAACCTGCCCCATATTATTTACGTTCCATTCCCAAACCAGATTTTGCTGCCTGTCCTTTCCTAAAGCCATTCCCAGTTTAGACTTGTAATTCTCTTCCCTGCAATATTCCCTCTGGTTCCTCTCTACCCATGGTCTTTTCCATGACCCCATGGATCTCTTGCCTTCACCAGCCGGACGCGTTTCCCACAGCTCTTCCTAAGCAGTCAGTGAAAGCCATGAGGCACATCTGAGCACCAGTCCTGCCCTCAACACCTTCTTACATTTGTAGCCACGGTATCTAAGTGACCTTTAAACAAAGATTTGCAAGAGAAGTATAAAAAGTTTAAGAGGAAAGCAACAAAATAAATGTTCAAAGTTAATATCTCCAAGACAAACATCTGTTTGTTCCTTTGAGTGACCAAAGGCAAATTCTTACACGTGTTCAGAACATGTTGCAGTCTAATACCCAAAGCTGCCAAAATGAAATTTCAGTTCAGTGTCCCTAATAATGAATCCCAAACAATTTATTGGTAGTACTAATATGGCACCTTTGGTTTTATTAGACAGGTAATAGCACTTCATTAAAAAAAAAAATATTTTTCTTTAGGTATGTATTGTAGCATTGCACTTTAGGCTGCCTGCATCTTCAAATTTTACAATTTTCAGTAGACAACCATTATCTTGAGAAGACTTTTCTCACAGGGAGTTCACTTGTGGTACTTCACTTGGAACAGACTTCTAATTAGTAGCAAAATTAATAAGTTTAAAAAAAGAGTTAGAAAAATAGACACGCTGGGGTGTTCAAGAGTATTAAATAGAAGTAGTAGGAGACAGCACTGTTCGAAATGGTGCTGGAGTGCAGCAATAGGCCACTTGGGTTACACCTGTTCCTGTGGCTTGGGAAAATGGCCAGGCTGCACCCTGTCCCCTGCAGAGATGAGAAACAGCTACTCACTGCTCTCTTGCTTGGGAGAAAAGAAGAGCAAGGGCTAGTAGGGAGCTGCCATCTCTGCAGATAGGTCCTGGGTTTGGGCTCCCAGATAAGCCATGGAGGATGGCTGTAGACCCCTAGACCTATCAGAGGGTCTTAGTTTGCACATGAGAACAATTTCTTCTCACTTTGCTGGATGCATATAAGAAACCTGGCCTCAGGACTCAGTCTGAATCAATGGGGGCTGGGAGACTGAGGGAGTGTTTAGAGTATTTAAAAGAAATATTCACTTACTGCATCTCAGCTTTTGTTTCTTGGAGTGAGTGTGTGGCCACACACAAGCAAGTGTCTCGCCTAAAAGAGAAGTGTTTGTGTATTTTGTGAGTGTAAATATCATTGCACAGCAAAACTGTTGTGCTCCTTATATACTGCCCTCCTGTATGCAATTTTTCACTCATCTAGACAGCAGTGCAATTTCAGACTTTCCCAAGGTAGCGGTAACAGTCACTCTTCACTTTTTGTAACATGGTCAGAGCTTTCTTGATGAGCACATACATGATGCATCACAGAGTATGTATCACCATTCAGCATCCATCCCCTTCCCCATTGCACCTTTCCTTGGGGAGGGGAGATAAATTCAGTACACTAACTACGCAGGGTATACAAACACCCATTTAATGGATGTCACACAAAACCACAGTGTAGGTGAAGCATTCCATACTTCCCCTGAGTAAAGAGAACATGAATGGGAAAGAAACTTCCTTGACAGGGTCAGTTTTCTGAAGCATGAGTAGAAGCCCTAAACAAGATCTCCTACATCCACAGGCAATGCTCCAGCATGCAGATGAAGTGAGATCTGACATTTCTAATGCAGCAGTTAATGATTTGTTGATTAAATACCACATTAGAATTTATTTATAAAATAGAAGGCATATTTTATAATATTTTTTCTCAGATTTAAATTTCTAGCCTCTCCTTCTGGCAACAAATCTAGTTTATATCCATTGAAGTTATCTTTCTGTGATAGCACAAACAGAGGCAAGCAATATTGATTTTTGTGGGGTGTTGAGATGTAACCATCTGTTAGCCAAGCACGAATACTTTAAATTAATTTTCAACAGAGACTAGAGAAGCCATCAAAAAATAGTCACTTTTAGCTGTTACAGACAGCTTAGACTGGAGACATTTTAAATGAACACTATTTCAAGGTGTTCTCCACTTGCTTTCTAAACAGTTGGCCCTGTGACATTTGGCCGTCCAAAAAATGAGCATAATTTTGAATGGCCTCCTTGCACCATCTACAGGATTTGGTAGGGCATTTTGGAGGTCATGATTTTAAAACCAGAAGAAAGTCCTTACCTCAGAAGCAGTGCCAACATAGGCAGCAAACAGAGAAGAAAGGTTCCTGTCCTAGTTGGGAAGTTAGGTGCAGCGAAAAGTAAATTTGTCTATATGAAACGGCAACAAGTCCCAGGTACCCATCTCCTTTAGTCTGTAGCAAGAGGGATGTGCCTGATTCTATTCTATACCCTGGAAATTGGGGAACTACTAGGGGAAGACAGCAAAGATAGCAGAAACTACTCCTGCCTACCTTAGAAAATGAACTGCACTGCTGCAAGGCACCTTCTGTAAGTCAAATCACTGTGAGTAATTTGTCACGGTGATTTGAAAATAAAAATTTGGACCATCACGGAGAGATTTAAGAAAATTCCTTTGCACTTCCATTTTACAAATGCTCCATATTGCTTTTCCTATATTTTAAAAGTTATTTTAATGTTTTTTTCCCAGCAAGTGCTGTCATCTTTTATTTTATATCATTTTCCTACAGTGAGGGAGGTGCATCTTTTCAGTGTACAGCAGAGCAAAACAGCCTATGGAAGAGGTAGGGTAATATAAAACTACAGCATACGCTGCTTCACCAGGGAAAGCGAGCTTGTCACTTTACTCAATAAAAGACATAGAAATACCATGGGATTTTTTTTTCCCCTCCAATTGGGCCCCAAATGTTCTCATGCTATACTTGTAATGTGCATTACTAGCTGATTAGAAGTGACATCAATTAGTCACATGTCTGTGTTTCTGATGGAAATAAAAATGAGCTTCTGTACACAAAAATCTCAAATTCATCTCTACATTGCCTAGGGATTTTTTCTCCTGCAATATCAGTTATCGGTTTAATATAATATTGTTGACTTAACAATGATATATTTTAGGCTGAAGGCAGAAATGCATTTTGCATTAATAAATTGTTTTGAGATGGTCTTAAAGAATATTTCATTATATAAGAGAGGCAGCTATAAAACCTATTTGGTGGTCTTTCAATCACTGCTACCTGTGGCCTATTTATGTGGATGGCATTCATCAGTGTGGCAGGAAATATTAAACAAGTGCTAGACAGTTATTAGTTCTCCTCAAGCAGAAGTCCTTCTATTCCTATGCCATGGGAAAAATTCACTTGGTATTTGCTTTCTTGCAACTGTTCTGCTGTTCATAATTTGATGGAAAATTGATTAATCACACATTTAACTCAATGCAAGATCTTCTGCACTGTAATAAATTATGGCCATTAATCAATAAGTACAAAGTAATTCCAGGAGTCTGGAGACATGCTGGTTTCTAATAGAAAAACTTGTGCTTAGGCCTTCTTGCCAGTGACCACTTCATCTGAGGTATTTTGCACCTGCCTCAATCCAATTAGATGACATAATTAATGAATCTCAATGCAGTTGATAATTTGTTATACAAAGGAAAGAATGTTTTGGCACATCTATTAAGTCCTGATGTACAAATCTTTACAAAGGAGGGAATATGAGGAACCCAAGAGGGGAATGTACAACCTCTGCTACAGCAGAGGAAATGTCTGTTTATTCCAGGGCACTGAGTATGTAAATTCCACCGAACTTTAAAATTCACATGTTTCCTTGTCCTGTGTATAAAGGGAAACTAGCTGTGTGCAGAAGTCTTCCATGCCATCTTGTTTCTTTTATGACAAATTAAATGGTACGATTAGAGCAAGTATTCAGGAAGTGTTGTTTCCCAGGCAATCTAATCAATGTGTCCGTGGTTGAGTATCAGTTACAGTTTTACATATCGCAATCCATTTGCACCTGTTATATACAGCTAACATATAGGCACTCAATAGATTTTGGTGAGAGAAAGAGTGTGAAGATAAAAAGAACCAGTCTGCTGCTAATTCTGTCACTAGGAGACGCCATGAGCAGATTTTATTTAGAGACTTTGAGAAACAATTAGCTGAGGATTATAGGACTAAAAGGTCTTTACTAGCTGTACCTGGAAAATACTTTGCCCATTTAATGCCTTCTAAGCTGTCATTGTGCTTGAACTTCAGTCCCAGTGATTAATGAAAAGCTGCAGGGCACAGCTAGAAGCTAAAGTCTCAATTATGAAAAAGCAGTAACTAGTTTAATGTGCTGATGCTTTTATACTTAAACTGACAGCTGTGAAAAATGGCAATATTTCCAATCATGCTTTAATAATTTATCATTAATTTATTGGCATGTCCAACACACTTTACTCCTACTGTTCTTTTTCTCCTTTTAGGCTCATGGCATTTGAACATTGAAGAGCAAAATCTGTGCAAATCTCTAAGGATGAACCTCCTTATTGTGCCTGAGTGATTACTGTTTGCAGGCAGTCAGTATTATCAAGTAGTCCACAATTTATCGATGTAGATCGAGTATGAACATTTTTGTGGGCTGTGATACATGAACATGTATCATTAGCTGTTGCTAAATCACTCTAACTCCATCAACTTCAATGGAGTCAGACCAACTGAGAACACAGGCGGCTTTGTGGGATGGGGGGCAGTTAGACTCATGCAGGCAGTCTTCGTTTGTCAGCCCAGCAAGCTCTCTGGATGGAGAACAGGAGCTGTCTAAGTGCTCTAAATCAAAAATTAAATTTGGAAAGTGTCCCTTTTGAAGAAGGCAGTCAGAGTCTCACCTGCAACGTCTGTGGAAACATTATTATGTTTCATACTGAACATTTGAATTGGTGCAGCTAAGCCAATTTAAAACAGCTGAAGATCTACAATGCATATATTTTTGGGATATTCTGATTTTTTTCTTTCCTGTTTTGGTGCTCCCTGCTTACTCAGGGAGCTTTCTTTTGATTTGGTGTATAAACAAAGGGAGAGAAACAAAGTCAAATAATAAAATCTTGTTTCAGTACAATTTCCGTGCTGAATTTAGTTTGTCATGGTTCCTGGCTGTTCCCAGGTCTGCTATGGACTAGACAAATGCTCACAAAGGTGAACAGTTATGAATTTCAGAGTTCATTATTGCTTTTTTTGATAGCAGAATTTAACCGTTTTATTTTTCATCTCATACTCCTGTCATTTAGAAAAGCTTAATAATCCAAGCAGGAGTGACTTCGAGCATTTTTTTTTTTGACACAAACCCTCAGTCTTATTTGTAGTTTTGCATACATTTCTCTTTGTGTAATAGCCGACACTGCTGAGGTCTTGGTGATACTCAGTTGCTGTTATTTTTTATTGGACCTGATGACTCCTGAGCTTTTTTGCAAATCTCATATAACCCTAAATGGTAGCTGAACTCTTCTTGACAGCCTGGCTGTGCTGATGGTTGCCTATTCCTGGATTGAAAAGCAGCCTGGCCAAACAGTAGGAAAAGTTATTCTGAACTGTTGATGTAAACTATTACAAAAGTGCTATCTGGCTGTCGTTCATGAACAGATTGAACAGGAGAAACATGGCTATGAAAGAATATTAATACCAATTGATGTGACATCTGTAATGGTCTAGCAAGTATAACATATTATATTGCTGGACTGCTCACAAAAATCTGCAGTGCGTCCAATTTGAAATGATGTGATGGAAAGGACTTGTCAAGTGGTTTGTTCCATAGGTTGAGAATTTGCTATTTCCTATTTAAAAAAAAAACAATTAAAAAAAAAAATATTTTGCCTTTGTTTGTATTTGCGTTTGGAAATTTTTGTTTGAAGTTTTGATCATTTTGATCATTCTCTTCCGTGCAGACAGAGTTTATACTAATTAGTTAACAGTTCAATTATTATCAAAGGGAGTTTTGAATGAAAAGGAACCAAGTTACCAGCCCTGCCCTAACTACATCTTTGAGCACCAAGTGTGGCACTTCATTAGGAATCCTGGAAATGGGCTAAGGAAAGTGAGTCATTAGTAATACTTATGTCTACTACTGTTCCTTAAAGGAATTGGATATCTCTTTTGAGAATTACTACCTGGAAAAGAAAGCTTATTCTAATCCACATTATCTGTTATGCTGTAGACCTAATACTGTCTTTTAGCAACATGTGAGAGAGTGGAGAAATAAAATACAACATATACAAGTGGCTGAGATGCAAAAGGTGTATCTAGATTTGTGAGGTTCACATCAGTTTATTGCTGGATGTACAGACATCCACCAGCGATCACTCTATTATCACTCTGCTACCCTCTATTTTTCAGGCTCCTAGTTTGAGGCTTGATTACAGCAATTTGTGGAGGATGTATGCAAACCAATTCTAGCTACTAATTGAAGGAACTCTACTAATTAGAAAAGGGTATGGAACAAGTAACAATTGGCAACAAGCACGGGGTCATTTTCTGTATTGAACACCCTTTGTAAAGTGACTTCTAACTTGAACAAATTTATCATTAGATTTTTCTGGACTGGAGCCAGATTTTGAAAAACATTATTCATGTTGACTTTATTGCACTTCTAAGAATATTTGATATTTTCCTTAAAACCCCAACTCCTGGAGCTATGTGATTATTTAAGAGTCTAAGTTTCCATTAAGAAAAATAAAAAATAAATTTCACTGCTTCTTGATTGAGGAGAAAGGCTTGAAAGCATGTATCCCCAAGGCCCAACTAGAGAAGGCAAATAAAAAAGTGCCAGATTTTATTTTTGATTTAAATATCACCTTTCTCAAAAATTTCAATATCTCTTGGGACTGGCAGTGATTTCTGAATGGTCAAAGTTAGCAATACTTTGGCACAGATACCAATATAACTGCTAACACAGATTAAGTTATTCTTATTAGGGCAACTAAATGCAAAGATCACAAGATCCAGTTCTTAGATCTAGTCCCTATATAGCACCTCTTGGTTGGCACATGCTCTCTATAGATTGATTCAGATCTTCACTGAGACAACCATTTAAATCAGAGAGAAATCAGTTTTGTAAGACATTTCTTTAAGTTACCTTCTCAGAGACCTTCAGTGCTTTCTCAAATTACTTTTTAAATAGGGATCTGTGTAATTGGGTAGACATTGATTATCTAGTCATCGGCTGGACACCCCAGACCTTCTCTAACACACCTCTCCGAGAGCAAGGCTAGTAGCTGGCTGCTGGAGGACCGTATCTCAGGATCCTATCTGTGGGATAGGTGGCCATAATGGAACTTTATACCATGGTACTGTGTAAGGTCCAGATGAAACTGTACCATTTCTGTTAGAGTAGCTTTCTGTGTATGCCAGCGTGTGTGCATGTTTACAAGAATGTATGTGTGAATTTTTACAGGAACACATCTAACTTTATATATAACATTCCGTGTATTTGCATTAGTCCTCAAGTAGTAAAATAAAAAACATGTTAATTTCATGTTTGTCATCTTAAATACCCTTTCTTAATAAGCTTAAACCTCTTACACTTATACCTGTGCTTTATCTCTTCCCAAGCGGCCCCTGCTTCCTAAAAATAGTTCCTTTCCAGTATGAGAGAGTATGTCCTCCTCTGCTGCTGAATTGGATAAGAATATTGTCCATTCTGCAGTAGAGGGATTTGTCTCACTTTCCCACTGCCTTAGTGAGGTATTTTTAGCAGCTATTAATGTTAACTTAATCCAAATATTATTTACAGTAGAAGCACCAGATATCTTAATAATGTCATTTAATACATATAAGTCTAGAAAATGCTGAAAATCCAGTCTTATTGCCACTTTGATAAGTCAAGTATTTTCTATCAAAATTCTGTAGCTTTGGAATTCAATACCAGATGATGTGTCTCAGGTGCAGTGCAGGTACAGAATGAAATTTATTTAATTAATGAGATTCTTCACAAAGTACGTGGGACAAAAACATGAAAAAGATAACACACATTCAAGGCTTCTCAGCAGCCTCACTGGTAGACACTGCTTTAGGACTTAGTTTAACCATGATCTTCATCTACCATAGCCAGCACTGTCTCTGTGGGTATTGCTGCCTGACTGCAATATTGCTGTGAATAAGCATTCATGCTACTGCAAGTGTTGTCTTGATGGACTTTTTAGATTAGCCTAAGGTGTATTATAATATCATGACAAAGTACCAGTTTGTCTGTGACTTCTGAAGGTGTCTAAGTACCCTACAACACAGATAATATAATCTGCAGCTTGTGCCAAACACTGCCAGATTTCATAGTGACCTACTTTCACCGAAAGTTAAAACCACTTAGATGCTTTCTCAGCATCTCTGTTACTGTCACAGTGGGGTTAGAGCTACACATGCAGTTCTGCTAGGGAAGTGTGCTTTGGGCTAAAATCTCAGAGCAAATATAACAGAGTGGTGGTCTTCCAATTATTTTCAACAGATCAAGCTCAGTTGTGCTACATGTGATGTGAGAAATTCAGAACCAATGAACAAGTAGAAAGCACAGGACTGTGTGTCACCTTGGTAATGAGTAATGGGGGCTGTAAGTGGGAGTCATGCACCATGTCAGAAAGCTCCAGCCCACTAAAGGCATGTTACAGTTTGGCCTCATGTGACACACAGCTTGCTTACCAAGTGGCAAGCCAGAATGCCACTTATAAGGAAAACCACGTCTACCATTTTTCTCCAGTTGTGTAGTTCCTCATTCAATACACTATTTGGCCAAACTCTAGACCTCAGGTAGAAGATGGGCCTTCCTGCCCAACAGCAAAGCAACATCTAACCATTCCTAACTCAAGGGGACATTTGGGGTTTGGGCTCTAGTGGTAAGAATAACCGGGCGCTCCTTCCAACTGCCGATGCTGCACCTCCTGGCTTCTTCCTCTTTGTAGCTCAACAGCTTGTTCTTCCCATAGTGATTGTTCTACGTTTGTATTGCCTTCGTGTAACCATATTGTAACTTTACTCCCAGCCCAGATTCCCAGTGTGGGGACTGTGGAGACTGCTTTCTCCCAAGCCCTGGCCCAAGTGTCTTACACAAATATTATTTAATGGTAGGAAGTGGAGGGAGCAGCCCACTTATTCTTCACCTTTTATTTCTCCCTTGTCCTTCCCTCAAAAGTGAATCCAGCCTGAAACTGTTAACTTAAAACAACATTTCATACAATAATCGTTCAGAGAACAACTTTTGCTCAAGCTGAAGTCATGTCTGGCCACGCTGTGACACTGAGACCCATCCTGGATGAATAGAAGTGATCATGTCTGGCTCAACTTGGAGTGTTACATGCTGACCCCACAAGGAAAGATCTTGCATGGCTTATATTGCCAGTTAACATTTACTACATGATAGAAAAATTGGTCCCTTTTCTTCTTAAATAAAAAGACAGCACCAAATCTGCACAATAAGTCAGGGACTCTCTGGTAGACCCTGCAATGGGGAGGATGTACTCTAAATTGAAATAGCAGTGGTGAAAAGTGAAAAATTGTCCTCAATGCAGACTGCTTAAATACTCAGAAGTCTAGGGATAATATGTGCTCTGATTGATGTATTGAAGGCACACTCCCAGTACCAGGGTAGTGTGATGGGAAAGATCAATTTAAAATGTCTAGGGCAGGAGCACATCATTTGATAGACCTGCTTTAGGTGTATAACAACTTGGAAAGTTATCTCCAAGTTTTGATAATCACTTTAGCTTTTAAGACCGCCAATCTGTTTCTTAACTGTTCTTTTTAGTGTGAAAAAGTCTCCCATTTCTATTCTCTGCCCTATATACTTGGGTCAGGAAGTGAACATCCTATTTTTACAGCTTTGAAGCCAACTGGCTATATAAGCAGCTGATTTCTTCACAGAATCCTTCTCAGACATTCTTTTATTTTTTTTTTTTTTTTTTTTTTTTTTACAAGAGGAGCCCTCACTATTTCTCCAGTCTCTACCTTAAAAGAAATAGGGCAACACAACTAAGAAGATTCACAGTTTTACCTGCTGAAGGGCATTGTAGTTAATGGTATTCATCCTGGCCATGAACTGCTAATGTTATTTAAACTGTGGCCCAATTTGAAAAAATTATTCTTTAAAAATATATTTTTTGAATAGCAGATAACAGAATAAAATATATTAAAGAAACATTCTGAATTTCCCACTAAATGTGAATGCAGCACTTTTTGTTTGAGAGTTGAATAAGCTTTTGTTTGTTTTGAACAGTCTTGCTTCAAGAACTCATGGAAAGCACATATGAATCTGTCTTATTACAACTTCAGGCTCAATTTTGACTTAGGAAGAGTACTGGAGAAGCAAGATTACAGGGACTAACTCCTGTCTGGGACAAAGGCAGCCAACTCTGGAACCACATTTTGTTCTTATGGGACCTTATTAGCACAAATTCTGTTTCTTGGGTAAAATAAGTTACTTATTCAGCTTCAAGGTACATTTCTGTAAACACCAAAACAGGAGATTTCTTCCAAAGAACTATTTTGAGGAAAGAATTGTGAGGAGTTATCTTGGAAAGCAAATTAGGGAAGACAGTTTTTAATACCATTTTAATGTATGCAAACCCAACATATGACAGTAACATTACATTACTGTGTAAAACAAGTCATCCAGATTTATATATCGAATTCTCTGTTAGTAGTTAATCTGCTGCTGGCCACCTGGAGAGGAGGAATGGAAAAGCTTCCTTTTGATCTCTTTTGTGAAATGACCTTTAAGGGTGAAAAAAATATAAAAGAAAATAAATGTGAATGAACCTTAAAAGGTTTGGTACAAATATTCTGTTGGGAACTGTTTGGTCCTTTAAAAAGATGTCAGTATAGGACATAAAATGTATGAAAGAGAGTAACATCTGTGCTTTAGGTCAAGAAGGCTCATCACCCATTAATGTAACTCAGCTAACTTCTTACAGGTCACTGAGACATGGTGTTGGTCTGGTAGATTACTTTGTGAGTACTCTGTGTCTGAGCTGAGAAGGACAGGCTTGAGTATGGAAATGAAGGGTTAGAGGGAAGGACAGCAATTTAAACTCTGCTATGCAATACATCTCTTCTTGACAAGGGTTATCATTAAGTTCCAGTGTTTCTGTGCCCCCTACGTGGTATATGCATCCCTGTGCCTGAATTTCTTGTCTTTGTCTTGTACCTGACTGTTGGTTTGGGTCCATGACACTGGTAGGAATACAGCCCTAACCACGATTTATACCCATTTCAGTTGGAAGAGGCCAAAGCAAAGCTCCTTCAGTCTTGCCCGAATCAGTATACATTAAAGATTCTCCCATGCATGGAAATAAACCTGTTTGCACCTTGCATTATCTTTATTTGTAAATGAAGACAGATGTCTGAAAATCATGCTCATGACCTCTGAGTGGGCAGAGAGAATTCTGCCTATTATACCTCTCCATTTTCCTATGATGCTGAATTTCTCAAACTGTCTGTAAAATCTCAGGTTCTCCTCTGACCCTTGCACATACCCAGACACCAGGAAGACATATGTCTTAATGGATAATGGCTCCATTGTGTGAATACTGTCAGTATCATATCAATGTGACATAAATATAGCAAATTAGCCGTATGCTACTTACATCAGAACTGCTTCAGCTCTTTGTGTGGAATGGAAAAGGTGCAAGTGAAAGCTCTCTGAAGCAGCATGAGTCTTTTCCTTTTTAAAACAGTGCTCCTGTGAGAAACTGCACCAACTTTTAGATTTGGTACTCATTCAAGAGTGAGTAAGAAAGAACTAGGATTCATAATTCACCTAAGCACTTGGAAATTGGTACTTTGGCAAAATTTTCCTTAAGGAATGCTATTGCCAGCCTTGACCAAGCACATGTGAAAATGAGACATTTCTTGTGCATATATCACTGTGTGCTTCTGTCCCTGCCACTACTGCCCTCCCTCCAGGATCATAAAATAGCATCTTTCATGACTAAATGTACAGTTTAGTTAAGGAAATTCTTTGTAAATAAATTAATTGGAGTCTTCAAAACTAAACTGAGTTCATTCTTACTGCATCTTTATGGGTTTCAAAAAATGGATGTATTTATTCTCCTAAATCAGAAAATTTTAACTGTGTTTGTTTTTCTCTTCCAGATATTTGCTAGATAGTGCAGCCATTGCTAAAGGGTAATACTGCTTTTGTCACTCAAGAAATATATCAAAATGATATTCTGAGAAGTGTTAGAAAAAGCAACAAATCAAACATTTTAATATTTTCTTACCAGATGCATTTCCCAGTTCTAGATGATTAATTTTGATTAATATCAAAACACACAAATAATCAGAAAATACCCAATAACTTATAAAACTAAAGGTGCTTTGGAATTTGTGCATTTTTCTGGAATGTGAAGGTAACAAGTGTTATGAAAAAAGTTCATAAGCTTTTTGGAACTTACATCCCCCCTAAAGCACAATTCTGGGAAACAAGGAATGTGCCAATATCTGGTTGTGTGCAATCAAAAATGACACAATACTGGAAATGAAATGTAGGCGATATTTTTCCAGAAAAATATCAAATACTGAATACACGTGTTCTGTTTTTTTGCAAACACTTGAATGTACATTTCATAAGCTTGTGTTAGATCTCTCCCTGCCCCCCCTTTCCTGGGAACATCTTTAAACAATGGTTTTCAACAAGTCACTTTTTTAAGTTTTTCAGCTGTAAGGTATCAGATTGCACCAGTCTGATTGCATGTGTGTTTTTCTACACAAGTCAACACCGAATGCATGAACAAATTACTAGGGTGTATATTTAAAATCTAAGTGATAGAAATAAAACACTGCAATAAAAATTTCTCCAATAGTGATAAGTAGACTTATAATAATGTCTCTAAAATAGTAAATACGCTTCTGTTTTCAGAGCAGCTCTGTTGTGATGATGCAATTTGTATAAATTTTGCCAGAGGAGAACTTTGAACAAATATGTTGCGGATTAGTCCAGTGACTTTTTCAATATGTGAGACTACTCATGGAAATGTTTTTGGAAAAGCGCAGAACTTCACAGACCCATTTTTCCCTTCTAAAATACTAGCTATGTTATACAAACATTACACTAACATGAGGCTTTACTCTTGCTATTGTCCCATTATACTTTAACTCTTCAGGCATCTCTGACTCATAGCAGTGATTATACTGACTTTGGTGGTATGTTTATTTAAATGAATTAAAAGCATATATTTGATCCATATTAGAGGTCTGCACTTCTGTGAGATCTTGACTTCAGATTTTCAAGAATATGTGACAGTATGAAGAAATACAAATCTGGTTAGCCAAAAGTATCCATCTCCTCACTTCAGAAATTATGGCAACCCAGATTTGTGTATTTGTGTTGGACCAACAATACCTGTATCTTCTTCCTAGTAAAAGGTGCACAAAACTGGTTATCCTTTGGTTTTCCACCAGCTTCTTCACAGAAGTCAGCAAGAACCTTTGTATCTCTCTGTAAATGCACGCAATGCTGATAGCACCAATCCACAGAGATAAAGAGAGGGCTACAGGTTTCCCTCTCCTTTGTCGCCACTTATTCTGACTCAATGGACAGTGGATAAGCCTCACAGCTCACGGGATGGCTCCTTGCTGCAGGAGCATGCAAAGTGCTCTGAAGGGGCACTGTGCTGTTGAGTTCCCTGGTGTCGAGGAGTACTGTGAGTGATGCAGCCTTAATGAAGGAAAAATGTTTCTCAGCCTTGTCTGAGAGAGCATTGGCTTAGTCACATCTTTTGCTAAGTATAATTGCATATGGTTTAATTGTTAGGTGTCCTTTAATGACCAGAATTATGCCTGTATTAAAAACCTGTGCTTTTGGATTATTTCTATGGTGTCAGATGTGCAGCTACCTGCCCAACATACCCTGTATTCTACCTAACCCCCCATCTTACCTAGAAATGATTCTGATGTCTCAGGAGCTTCTTGTTAGAACACCAAAGTAGATTGGATGACATTAAAAAGAAGAAAAGAAGTATTAGGTAAACTGGCATTTTGCAAAATACAGTATTGAATTTAAACATGATTCTTTAGTACTGTCCAGCAAGGATTGACTGGTTCAAAGATTTCCCAGCTTCTAACGCCAAGGCTTCCTGAACCATGAGGAGGGATGGCCACACTTCAAATGCTAATAAAAATTATAATAATAATCAGGTCAATAATAAATTACCAGTACTCTGTGCAGAGATTATTTGAGACTTGTCTTATTTTATAGCTGAAACAAAACAAAGGTTAATTTATAGCTCATTTGTATTTTCCCTGCTCAAGCCCATGCTCAACCAATTGTACTCCTTCACTGTGGCTCAAGGGAAATTTTGCCACTGTTTTAATGGAAACAGAACTGGTGACCTAGAACCTGTTCCTCTCTGGCATTACTCTGTATTCAGTTGAAATCTGTAGTGTGGATACTGGTGTAAAACTGCATTAACACCCCAGTGAAACAGGTCCTTAATCCCCTGCATCCATGCAAATTGTGTAGACCTCAGTGAACTGAATATTCAAACTTCTTATTTATGCTCAGAAAAGGGAAAACAATCCCATAGTTCATTCCCATAATAAATGTGATGGGAAAATAATTCTGTGGGGACAAACATTGTTTGGTTTGTCATGAGACACACTTGACAGTTACTGCTTTGTCCCTTTTGTGCTATTGCAATGCAGTTATAAGATTATGCCATAAATCTGAAAGACTGTTTTGCAAAGTTCGTATCTGCATTTGCTACCTTTAATATTAATAGGAGAATATCTTTAAAGTGAGTAAATTGAGAAAGTGGCTGAAACTATAGTTTATAAAAGAAGATTAGTGGGTTTAATATGCACTGGAGAGTAAAAGAAAAATCTTATTACTGTATGGAGAAATTACCTCATAAAGAAGCTAATACAGCAGGCTAGGGAGTAATTTTTAACAAGGTTTTTATGATGCACAAGTGTAGGCAAGTTAATGAACTTATCTTTCTAGTTATTTTCAGATTGTAACAATGCATTTCTTTTCAGTTCCTGTGCTTTAAAAAGTAAAACACATTTAATCACTTACAATAAAACTAACTCATTAGTTTGATAAATCAAGTAAAATCCTATACTGCTCCTGTTGTGGCAGTACTGCTTAGAAACTAGATCAGGTGAAAACATTAAGTATAGAACAGAGGAATCTACCAGGTTTATTCATTATTGGAATTAAGAGGTGTCACACTGACAGGGAATGTTCACTTTTGGAAAGACCTGCTCTGGTCTCCGTAACAGAACTTAGGAAATAAAAACTAAAATAGGGACTCAGGCCAAGATCTTGTTTTAACAATTCCACTCTTTGCAAAATAGCCATGTGGTCTTTGACATTCATAAAACAGACATCTGAAGAATGTCACATCCAACAGCAAAGAAACCACAGGGGGGAGTTGGTAAATACAGAATGTCCATCTGTCAGCACCCCAGCATGGCATGCGTAGGTATTGTTTAGGAGGAGCATGTCCACATTTTTCTGCCCAAATGCAAAAGACAGACTGCTGAGTAAAACAGTTCAATCTTTATATTGATTAGAGAGATGTGCTTTCCTACCATACAACAATGACTGTACTTGAAATTAATTCAGCAGCACTCTAAAGGAAAGACTGAAGGTTGTCAGACACTCACTGTAGGTTTTAATACAGACGTCCTAGAACAGGAATAATGTGGACATACCACAACAATTTGACACTACAATAGGGCATTTCATCGAGAGCTTATCAGAACTTCATCTAGACCACAGTCATGTAAGCCATGGTTATGTTGAATGTTAGCATTATTCACAGCTTCCATTGTGTCACGGGATGGGACAACCTTCCCAGAAGCACACTGAAGGGAAGAGAGGAGTATCTGAGAAAACAAGCTATTGCTGATCAACTTATTGACATAAACGGATGAGTTGGCTGGGTTTCTCCTTTGCTGATGAGAACATTCTCCCAGAGATGTGGAAGAACTGTCTGCAGAGAGCGGCAGCAGGAAGCTTTCTGCTATTACAATACTCTGAGAGATGAGCAAGTTGCATACTGCTCAAGGCATTTGAGTGTCTCCACACCCTTGTTAAAGGTCACAGGCAGCAATCATTACTGCCCTGAACCAATTAATCTAAGAAAGCTTATGGTTGGTGGGAAACTGGAGTTGTAATTACCACTGCATTTACCTTGTGGTGGAGAAGTATTGGTTTTCCCAAGTCACATTTTGTGGTTTGTACACTGATGCCGATCCAGTGAATACAGCTAAAATGACTAATTTGTTATCTAGTGTTCACTGGTGTCTTTTTCTGTTCAAAGCAAATAACCTCAAATAGTTCTAAGTTGCATCTATATACTGTAACAAGCACAGATCTATAGAGAGGTCTATCTATCCATCTGTCTATTGAAGGGCCTTTTGAAAGAATGTCTGACAGTGGTTTTCCTGCTTCCCCCTTTTATGGTAGACTGTGCTGCTGTCTTTTTTGGGGACCAGGATAACACAATCTTTACTGAGACCTCCTTTGAATCTATCATTCTACAGGTAATTTTGGCTTTGAGGGAAAAAAGTTCTCTCTTTTACTTTTTCCTCAAGAAAAGTTTATAGCTCTGAGAAAACGCTGTGAACTGCTAAAATGAAATATCTGAAAATATTAGTGGAACAAGGAATACTATTTTCATCTTTCTGATTCTAAGATTCACTTTCCTCTGTCCCCATCCAGCCTTACATCAACATTTTGATACTACATGTTTAATTTTTAGAAGGGATGATGGCTGTGTAGTATAGATAACCCTGATCTTAAATTAAAATTCAAATTTATCCTGAGTTATCCCAAATTCAAGCCACCTCAGTCATTAAGGTTGGTGTGACCTTGACTCTGGTGTTTAGACCTCACCTCTACAGGTCGTTGACGTGGCAGTTGCTGGATGCCCCTGAAGTGTAGGCTTATATCAAAATGATGTGATTCAGTCTAATCACTGACTTCTTGAGAAACTTCTTAAATCAGAATTGACTGGAATCTGAAATAAGTAGCTGAAGGAGGAGAATGAGAAGAGGACTGTTGTTTTGCTCACTGGGATTTTGACTCTGTTACCTGATCATGGTATCCCAAGTTTATCTCCCTCTCAGCGACACTGAACTTGTCTTTCAGTGAAAATTTTATATGAGGATGAGATTCCACCACCACTTTTGTTAATCTATGATGTATCTGTGCCTTTTATTTCAGCTTGACAAAGACTGGTCTTTAAAATATTTTTTTCTGAATTAAAAAAGGAAATAAATTGTTGGTGATTTTTTCCCAAATTAAAAAAAATAAATAAAAATTAGACACTGTGAATGCTGCAGTCAGAGGCAGCAGTGAGAAGGTAGAAGATATTGATCATCTGTGATTAGAGAAAAACTCTTTGTCAGATGATAAATGACATATTTGTATGTAACACTGAAACCTTACTGAAAGATGGGCCAACTTCTGGTGTCAGTAACCTTATGCAAATGTAAAGTAATTACAGTGCAGACCAACAAGTTCCTCTAGATTTATGTCACTCCTTCCTCTTTAAATCAGAACATCATCTGGGAAAGATGCAATAATTCTAGTGCAGTGTTTGCCCAGGAACAGATATTCCAATGGACACAGCCATCACTGTGCCATTTTTTTTTTTTCACACTAGCTATTAAAGTAAGAGATCCTCTTTAGACTGTATAGATTAATTAGTCAATACACCCAGTTCCAAGACCAGTCATCCCTTCTGACAAAGAAAAGATGCATGATAAGATCAGGTAGAAATGGTGTTTGAAGTATCACAAGAACATGCCTTGACTTTCAATTTTAATGGACTGAACTTGGAGAGAAATATTTGAAAAACAAACTTTTGGTAAATCTTAATATTTTTGCTCCAGAAGATAGGGATGTGCAAATAACTTGCCAGTAAAATGAACATAACATCCAAATAAACAAGTAAAGCATAAAAGCTTTGCCTTGCTTTTTTGAATCTGCAAAAAGCAACAAGTTCAATTTGAGAGGTGGGAAAAGCTGTCCTGTCATTATTTTGACCTGAACTTTTGTCTGTCCATGTTCAGAAACAGATGCTGGTTTCCCAGGCACAAACTGTCAAGCATCATGGGAAAAATGGCAAACATTTTTCCACCAAAATTTGCTCATATTCTGAAAAGTGATTACATCTGCTGGGCTTGCCTCATTTTTGCATATGTTTTGCACAAATAACTCAGCTTCACTGGCTGAAACCTTTTCAGGAAATGAAATTCAAAGAGCTATGTTAAAAGCTGTCATCAAAAATGTCAGGTCTCAGTTTGCAACAGGGGTGTGTTGACTTGCCCATGTTCCCAGTGCACATGCTGGGGGGCAGGGGGGAAGTTGTTTGTGGCATAGATGGATGGTATGTGGTCTTAATCAGTGCAAGGAGGGAGCTGATGCCAGGCAACTTCATTGACCGCTTACCTCTTAACATCATTTTTTATCTTGAAATATCAATGACCAAGCCATAGCACAGAAAAACATGAACTACGGTGATTTAATTTACTGTGTGCCCCATCTAAACTTGCAGCCACTCCTACCTTAGTGATTCAAGCTTTCTGATGTTGGAAGGGGGCTACTAACAAGACTCTTCCAGCGAACAGGTGGAGGCACCACTCATACTTGCCAATTAGCCATCTGTCACTCTAACTGATCATTTTGCAATAA
The DNA here is from genome assembly GCF_965140245.1 of Athene noctua. Taxonomy (NCBI): domain Eukaryota; kingdom Metazoa; phylum Chordata; class Aves; order Strigiformes; family Strigidae; genus Athene; species Athene noctua. Next base: position 14,769,693 of record NC_134044.1, read on the forward strand.
TGATATAGCAGTGATCAATTTTGTGATATTTCTAGTAGGGGAACATGCTTGGGATTTACCTTATAAGCCAAAAAGAGAACCAGCAGCACATCTTGGGAAAATGCCATGGAAATTGTGTTTTGTGTTGCACAATGTACTGCTGGAGTGCATTGTGTTGCAGGAAGAGCTGAGCTTGCAGAGACAAGCTCTAGATCTAATGTTATCAGGAAAATGACGGCCAGTAGAAGGAATTTGTTGTGTCAACACAATGCCCAGGATAACGCTGTCAGAAACCAAATGTAGAGCAAGGATAAGAAAACTTTTAACATCGAGTGCTATATAAGAATGGACACAAGCCAGGGGATAAAAGTATGTACTCAGAAGAGGAGCACAGAGCAAACTTGAACTCAACCATTGTTAAAATGTTAGAGAACCTTCAGTACAGAATAAATCTGACATAAGAGTTGGAGAAAGAAATGTGAGAATTGCAGAAAGTCAGAAATGAAAAGTTAACAGGCATTCACAGCTCTGAAATCTCACATCATGGACAGCAAAGGGAGACCTGCAAAAGACAGGTGGCCATGAAAAAATAAAACCCTTTCATGGAAACTGTGCATCCATAGCAATGCAACATAAGGCAAAAAACCATATTGTTCAGAGCAGGAGTAAGCATTGCATGGCCCAGCACACCCTCTCCCTGGGTATCTGGAGCCCTCCTGGGGTGGTGGTGCTTTAGCCAGCAGGCCCTGACAGATGCTGTGGGGGGATGGGGGAGATGCTTTAGTGAAATCTGATTCTTTATCTTGTTCTCCAGCTTTTCCTGATAAAACCAGTTCAGATGCAAGGGACAGCTGAGTGCTCTTGCCCCTGCCAGTAGGACCATGGCCAGGGCTCATCTCACTGCGGGGCGACCATCTGCTGCCACTTAACAGCACAGGAAACCACCACTGAACAAAAGCATCCACTCCTACAGCATCCCACCTCCTGCAACAAAATGGAGGGGTAAAAGAAATAATACTATATAAAATATGATATACAATGAAGAGAGGGCAGCAAACACTGTAGGTAAGGTTATTGGGTAGATTTCCCCTTGGATGCCACAAACAGATACAAGGACATTATTATGAGGCTTAATAGAGCTCAGGCAAACAAAGGGGAGCAAACAGCAACTGGGGTGGTAGAAGGATGGAGAGAGGGAGTGTGGCCTCCCCCATCTGCAGAGAAACCCTTCTGCCATGATGAGATTTGATTTTGAGAGAAACTAAGCCTAGTGTAGGAGCAGACAGGGTGATGCCTTTCAACAGCATCACTCCTCAACAGTGCAGAATTTCCAGGTGATCCTCTGCATGCCCTGCTTGGCATTTTGGTGTTTCTGTCAGTCCGTGTACACACTCACATGCCATATTGCATTGCCACCTGAATAAGGGATAGTGAACACCGAACACACACTGTGAATTTCACTCATCCAAAGATTTGCCTGATTGTATAGCTACTCACGATGAATTTGCTTTCTGTAGTCTTTTCTTGAGTTTTTTTCACAAGGAAATTTGTAATCTTCATTTTGAATCAACAACGTGGGAAAGATTTGAAGTGAATAAAAAGGTATAACCTTTGGTTTATTAAAAAAAAGTCTACTTAAACCTGAGTTTTCTTTTTTACAGAAATGCTAAAAATTTTGAACTGGTCAAAACTTATCTAGGATGTGTGCCAGCAAATATATGGATATGAAATTGCCAGCAATAAAACCATACCCATTTATTGCATTTTGACTTTATAATAAGAGAGAAAAAAAAATGCTTTATTGTGGAAAAATATTAAAGCATATAGAGCTTCCAAAGAAGTGGGTAAAAAGGTGCAGATGCACACTCTGAACACAGGGGAACACTCAGTCGCTCTTCCCACCTATAGTGCTTGTGAACATCATGTTCACCCAGAAAAACTCTTCTCAAGGATAGACAGACAACCTGAATCTTCTGGGAAGCAGACTGGTCTGTCAGGGGTGAGTGAAGTGTTCCTGGGGAAGCCTATTTAGAAATGAGTTCTTTGAGTGGCAAAACTTAATCAGGCACTCCGAGTGAACAGAGGCTTTCCAGAAACATCTTTTCAGTATTCTGGAGAGCTATTTAGCTCATGTTTGGATTTATGACTGTCTTCTGACATAGTTTTATGTCTGTCCTGAAAGTAATGCTGATCTGATCCCAAGGCATGATGTGCCCTCAAACGCAATATATGTGTTCACTGAATATACAGGGCAGATCTTTGGCACAGGAGCCTGAAAGTATTGTACAGAAAAGAGAAACTCTAAAGCGGCTGGCTTACTTTTGGCTTTCTTGCAGAAAGGGCATAGAAGGAAGTCAAGGTCTTCAGTTACCAGGTGTTTATTATCTGTGAAGCCATTGAGTCTGTTCTGCTTTTTGATTGTGACTTCATAATTTTATCGGAAAGTAAGGGCAGAAGCACCCCATTCAACAGAAGAAAAAATGTTCTGGGATAGAAATGCTGACAGCAAAACTCTAGGAACAGTAAAGATCTTGACCTGGAGTTAGTATTTTGCTGTTACGTTTTCAACTGTTGCTGAAGACTATCCTCCCCACCCCCTCTGCCCCTCCAGAAAAGGATATGAGCTTGAAGTACAAACCGTCTGTGCGTTTGCCATTTAGACCAGGGTGGGAACTCCACCTGCTCACAGCCTTGCTCTGTTAAAAGCTACTAATCCTCATAAAACTGACCTTTCTGCTTTTTTTTTTTTTTCTCTTTTTTTTTTTTTTTTTTCCCCATCTCTAATTTCCTGCATTCCTCACACTCTATTCTCTCTTTGTCTAGAAACTCATCTTGGTCTCTTTTGAACATACTGATTCATAAACATATGTTCTAAGTTCCCTCTCTTGTCTTTGGTAACGTATTCCACATGCTTACATGCCATTTTATGAAATAGTTTTCTTTAACCTTTTTATTTGCCTCAGTTTCCTAATGTTCTTTTCTTTCATGATTTTTTCTTCATAAATATACTGTACAGCTAAACAATGATGATTTTAATAAAAAAAACCAAAACCATGGAAGGCCTAATCCTTCTTTGACACACGAAAGTAAATTCTATCCTTAGTTACATTTGCGTAACACCAAAGTGGAAAAATCTCTCCACCTTCACAGGATTTTAGTTTTGATAAATCACCTTACTTTATGACTAAATCTTGACTTACAAAGTATCCAGGGGAAGCTGAGAGATATATTGAAAGTAATTTAGAAATTTATTTCTAAAATGAGAAATTTAAAAATTATGTTCTGATATAGTATAGTGTCTTCATCTTTGTGTGCAATCATGCATGCTTGTGTGAACATGTGTTATATCTAAGGATAGCCATGCAAGTTGAATATCCCAAAAGCAAAGTATCCTGCAGCCGAATTCTTTTTTTATTAGTAAGTGATTCAACTTTAATAATAAATGCAATTGGAATTGCAACAGGCAGAAAAATGTAGAATATAGAATTTCATAAAATCTTCATTAAAAAATAAATAAAAAGCAGCAGCAAATAACCCAAACAAAATAAATTCAGTTTTTAAAATCCCTGCACAGATATGCTGCAGAAGGAGGGATATGCAAAGGGAGAACAGAAAAAGGCCACTCCATATCTTAAACATTAACAGAAGACAGTAGAGTTGTATGAGTGTCACTGGAGGTGGAATCTGGTGTATTTTTTCCTGATAAAACAGGAATTAAAGGATGCAACTGACCCTGCAAAGAGAGACAGTCTATAACTCCAAAATCTAAGCACCTTTCACTTAGAAGGCTCAAGGACCGAGAGATGATTAAATAAGTTCATTAAGATTCAGTTAGCCTGTTCTGCTTAACTTTGCTGAGGTGTGTGGTCCAGCACCTCTAGAGCCTACTGCCTGCATACTCCAGTAACAGGGACACTAATATCCTAAACTGGTCCCGTTGTCAAAAGCAACACTCAAGAAGATAAATTACACAGCAGTAATTGTGTATTAAATGGCAACTGAAGTAACTTACATGAATTTCTGCTAAGGAACACATAGGTTGCAACCTATGCTTCCATTTATCCAAATCCTATGTGAAACCAGTCTGAAATCCAATTAAATGAATATCTGATAAGAGAATGAAGCTATTAAATGCATAAAAATCTGCCAGAATGCAATGATTGCTTTACCAGTGAAATAAAATGTTCTGAAAGGATAAACCTGTGGCAAACCAATTCATGGCATGTACTGAGCATGTTGTGGAACCCTCTCAAATGAATATGTGACAAAGGCATAAACATGAAAGAAATACACTGATTGTACACTAAGGCTGTGCATTTCAGAGAGATTCACCGTATTATCTTCCTTATTCATGTGGATAACAGGCTTACTTATGTCTTCAAAAATAATTCTTTCTATCACACTGCAACAATTCTAAGCATAGTGATAAATAGAAAGTATGAAAATGCTAATGTATAAGAGCTGGTGGAATTTTAAAGGATCAGAACTGAGCCAAATTTTCAGATGAGATTGCTTGACATGGAAAAAAACCTAACTGAAGAAAAAAATGAACACAATAATATGTGTATTGCATATTTATAGTTTGATAATTTGACTCTGAGATTTATGAAAATCCTTATCAGAGGTTTTATCCCTGTTGTATAGCTTACATGGTTTTGGCATCCTTTGCAACTTGTAGTTCATGAGCAACAATATCCAACAGATTTACAGGATTGGGGTTTTTTTTACACTTTAACTTAAATTTAAAAGTGAAAGTTGAAGCATCAGCTGGCAAAACCTGCCTTTTGTCACTCAAATACAATATATGAAAAAAATAGCATTATAAATGTTTATTTTAAAAGGGACAATATTTTTCTTAAAATTAAGATGAAAAGGATCAATCATCTAATATTCTCAACTTCTGGGTGGCACAAAAAGAGACTCTTTAAAAGTTGTCTGTAGCTATACCCATATCTATCTCTGTATAAAGATCTAACATCAAAACATGCAAAATAGGGACAATTTGTTTATCATGCAAACTTTCATAGGGTGGAAAGGTTTTTTTTGCCTTTAATGAGCAATCTTTTTAAGGTGAGTTGATACCTTATAATATAACATAACATCACATAACTGACTATATGGCTTCGTGGCTTAGTATTTTTTTCCAGATGACAGAAAGTAGGACAATATTTATACGTGAAATGTCCTTGCTCATTTTTCTATAAAAGCAGTTTTTGTGTTTTGAAAATAACAGATGAATTTCCCAGAAGTATTTAGAGGTAGCAGCAAAGCAAATATCTGCTTATTTATTATTAGAGAAGATGTTATAAGTGACTGGTAAGAAGAGCAGACTTCTGCTGGGTTGGACGTTGTAGCTCAAAGAGAGGTTTTAGCAAGTGTTCTTGGAATAGAGCAGCAGCTTTCTCAGAAAGGCTGGATTACCCAGAAATTTTGTCTGACACGACTATACATTTTCAGATTTCAAATTAAGCTTTTTGGATATATTCAGGCATAAGACAGACTTATTCAATGGCATCCGTATAGTTTAAAAATTCCGTTACTGTTGTAGTGGTAAAATGGTGCACTCAGGAACTGTATTTTAAGTGCTTAGGTTAATTTTCTAGCCAGACAAAGACAATAGCGGTTTCTTAGCACTTGCTAAGTACAAGTTAGTCTCCCTGGACTCATGGTGTTGACTTGCCATTCTCACAGATTTCAGCAGCTCTCATCACTTTCCTTTATTTCTGATAATGTCCAGTTCCCCCCAGATCATACCTCTGATGCATGACTATTTCATGATGAACATGAAATTCCTGGGACTCCATGAGATTTAAGAGCTGGATCTGCTGGTTGTGACTGTGGAGCTGGACTCCAGCAGGCTACTGATGGGCAAAACCCTCATTAACACACCTCTCAGGCTCTACACTTCATTCTTTGATGTAATCAAATATATGAAACAGTGAAGTTCATGGCCAGGTATTTTGCATTTAGACTGCAGAAAAGCATATGTAGGCTTCCTGTCTTCTCCAAAAGATGCATCAATTGCCCACATTATATTTTGAATTTCATGGCATCCAAGAACCAGAAAAAGCTGTATCTCATGGTATATTTCTATGGCCCCTGTACTGCATACCAGCTGAAGTCTGACAGGAACTCTGCATCAATAAACCATGCATGAAGAACGGCACCGTAGAAATAGGTAACACATCATCAGGTGGTGTGCCATGAGTTTCTACTACAGTTTGGAAACATCAGTGCAGGCAAATATTCCATGAGGCATGAATAGATCACAGGGTAACTATGAGCCACAAATATAATACAGGCAAGTGCATTCATGTGTGACAGGCAAGATATCTCCATAGGAAAGGCAAGCACTGTGCAAAGCCCTGGTGAGAACTCACTTGTACCACTATCTACATGTCTCATGCCTCATGTTCAAGAAAGATAAATTCCATCTAGAATGAAGGCAAACAAAGACAAAGCAGTTGATTAAGGGTATGGAGGGCCTATAGAAGACTAGAAGGAACAAGAGAAAGGCTGAGAGGTCTATTGCTTTTGAAATATATTAAGAATGAAGGCCAAAGGAGGAAAAGAGCTATTAAAGACAGTCAAGAACACAAACCAACTCAGTACTTCTTTCCAAGTGGAAGACTTCACCATCAACAGTGTAGTAGCAAATGTCATTTGGTACATTGGTAAGAAATGCTGAGGAAATCCTGAATGCTCTCTACATCTGTGCAGAGTTCATGCAGAGAGAAGCAAACCCTTTCTTTCACTTCTGGCATCCCCACAACCAGATGAGTGCCTTGGTATAAATGCCCTTGTATACACAGCCTGAATGTACAGATGAATTTACAGGTACACCCAGCAGCTCTGCCCAGTGCACGGCCACCAAGAGCAGAGATAGCCCCCTCGGCCTCCTGAGCACAAGGACTGCCTTAGGGCCAGCGCCCCAAAAGCCTGCCTCTGAAGGATGCTGGATGGAGGGGTGACAGACAGCTCCGCAGCGGTGGGGCTGCGGCGGGTCTGGTCACCCCCATGTCACATTGCCACCACTCGGCAACTCAGCAGTCACAATGCCCCAGGGCAGGATAAAAGGGGCATCCTCCTGTGTCCCACTGCCGACCTGCCCAGTTTTGCCATTGGGACAGAGCTGGCCCAGAGGCAGCCTGAAGACATCCAAGAGGAGCTGGTGGAATTACTTGGAGGGGTTAGAGGGAGGAAGACTAGAGGCTGGGTGAGGCTGCTGGAGGTGAGGAGAACCACCAACCCTGCCAGTGCCTGAGGCTATCAGGCCTTTTCAGCTGGATCGCAGTGGTGAGACTGAGGGAACTTGAGGAGCACTGCATTGCTCACGATCCTCATCCCCTGCAGAACCAGGGGCAGCAGCCATAAGAAATGGCATGCACTGATGTTGTCAGGACTCCCAGTGCTTTGGAGCACCTTCTGTGTCCTGCCAGGCACGGGAAGGATTTTTGCCCCTGGAGTGGATCAGACTGGTGGCATTTGGCCACTCTCAAAAGTCCCCGAGATGGCTCCAGTTCCCACATGTCCTATCACTAGATCCCAGGGAGAATTTCTCAGCACCTCCTTCTCCACTTCTCCTTCTCAGGAAGCTGTAGAGAACGATGAGGTTGCCCCTCAGCCTCCTTCTCCAAACTATACAAATCCAGTGTCCTCAGGTGCTCCTTATAGGACATGCCTTCCAGCCCCTTCACCAGCTTTGGTGACCTCCTCTGGATGCATTCAAGTACCTTAACGTCTTTTTGAAACTGTGGGGCCCATTTTACAGGATTTCATTCCATACTGTGTTCCCCCACAGTATGGGAATGCAATTAGCACAGCTATAGTGAAGTATTTCAGGGTGTGCTAATTCAGCATGTATTTGCCTTATGGGGGCCTTTGTAAAGAGGACAGCATGGTCTTAAAATGCACTCGCAACCAGTTAGTTTTCAAGTGTTATTCAAAACATAGGTTTTAGCTTATAAACTCCATGCCGTTTGAAATCCCTGCTCCTTGAAGACCATCCCATTTTAGGGCTGACCAGTTCTGAAGTGCTGAAAAATCACTGAAACCTGAAATTATCCTTCCTTCATCTTCTTAGTGTGTGCATTTTGTAGTCCAGTCACACACACATTATAAACAGTTTTTATTCTTGCCTGTGTTACTGAAGAAAATATGCCCAATAATCTTGGTTTTAGTATTTCTGATTATTCCTTTAACTCACAAAGTCATCATTCAATTCGTTCTGACTAGAGCTGGCTGCTGAAAACGCAAAGACTGAGGGAAGTATGGTAACCGAGAGTTGCTCTGTGAGATTGGCAAGGCTGTATGAAAAGGCTTGGAAAGCATCTGCTCTCACACTATGCTTGGCTTCTGTTAATATTCTCACTATTAGTCCTCCAGCTTCATGAGAATAAAAAAATAAATAACACTCTAATCAGAAAACAAACAAACAAATAAGCTAAGGTTCCTGGTTTCCTTCCTCCTGTCTGATCAGATCAGAAAATCTGGCTTGATTTTTTTATTCTAACAGCCTATTCTGCATCCTTCCAGATCTAGTAAATCTGTCATCAGTAGGCTTAGGTAAGGACCTGCTCCATCTCTTTGATGGAGGTGAGAAGCTTTTTTAATGTAAAAGCTGCAGGACCTGCTCCTGAGGAGAGCAGAAGTTCTTCATGCTGCTGACCAGCCAAAAAGGGGAAGAAAAGAAAATGATTCAGGCTGGAAGGCAGAAAAATGGTGACTCTTTTGAAGTGACATCATTTCTAGTTTTGATTGAAATAATTACAGACAGGCAAATCCTGGGTAATATGCAGTGTTGTATTACAGGAGTAGCTCTATTACTCAAGCTTGTCACCATATGACTTTGCTATGGCTGGATGAAAGCTGCCTGGTTTTGGGCTAATGGCCTGCTAAAGCAGCCGTTTCAGTGGAGAGGCAAGCTGACTCAGGCTAGAGTGATGCTAGACTGGGCTTGCCCAGAGAAACAAGGGTTTGAGGGTCCCAGGGGAAAGCAGCAGTGACTCCCTAAGCAGAATAATTCAAAGTAAATGGCGTGCCAAAAGGGTTATTATTTTAGCAGAAGTCACCAGGATCTTATATTGTGCATGAAGTGAGGCTTCCTGAGCAATAAAATGGGTTAAAAGGGATAATATTTGATACTTTAGCGATGGCATTGACTAGTATTTAAATTAGTTTGAACTGTTACTAGTTCCACAGTTTGACATGTTTTGTCCTCAGACTGATGTTCACTGTGATCTGAGTGAAAGATTATATAAAAAACCAGTCTCATGCAAATGCAGAAATGCTGGCTTATAAATTGGGCTCCCTTTCTTAACATGGAAAGTAGGTATAGTTTGAAAACAAGCATAGCACATGGGAGACTTGAGGGATTGCTGAGTGATTTTCCCCTTTATCCCACCCTCTCCCACCCTGTGGCTCTGCTCTTGAGCACTGACTTTCATTTTAGTTTAGATCTAAAATATAAGGAACGTGAACTCTGCTCAGCCCATCTGAGCTCTCTGTCAGGCAAGGTGAGGGGGCATCTGCCTGCATAGAATGTCACAGAGGTGTTTGTGCTCGTGAACATCGCTGCCTGCTCTCCACTCGGGTGCAGCATACAAACCCCTGGGCTGAATAAAACCCACGGCTTTTCCTGCAGGGGTGGACATGAGGATGGGCGCTCTCTGCACAGCGTCTGCTTAAAGTGTTATGACTGTGGACTACCATGTAGCTTGTGGAGACTGTCATCAGTGCTGCCAAATCCACTAAATGGGAGACCTTCCTGCAAAACTTGCCTGTCAGTTCTCCGTTTTGGCTGGTAGCAAGTAACATGTAGACATTATGATCTAGTAGAGCACCATGGCAGTGTCATCAGGATAGGAACTGTACAGATAGCACAAATTAATGGTGATATTTGTTTTCTCACTGCTGACCCTGACACATACAAACGTTTAGTAACAGCTATGGATTACTTCTCAAAATGGACTAAAGATAAACCCCTACAGGATAAACTACCCAAAAGTGTTGAAGGTCTCTGATTGAATTCATCAGACATTCATGTGTATCCGCACAAATCAATGATCAAGGCAGGGAATTTGTCAATCAGGTAAGTGAGGAAATACATTAACAGGTGACAGACAACAATTTGCCAGGGCACATAACCCTAGAGCCAGCAAGCTTGTGAAATGGCAGAATTGAACTGTGAAAGACAAATCACTGAAGGTGGGGAGAGTGTCTTCATTATGTCTTGCTCTCACATGCAACTGCAGAGCAAAGTCCAGTGAATTTTTTACTCTTATCCTCTGCTACATTAAAAATCTGAACAACCTGTTAATATACATTACAAATTCTATTACTGCTTCACTTTAATAGCGAGATAACAATTGTGTGCCATTTACATATTTTGCATTTTATTGCTCTTGCATAATTCATCATAAGTAACATAACATGCTTGTCAGGAGAAGTTCTGCAAAATTTAAGAAAATGAAAGGTGAGCTGAAACACTATCAGAAATAGCAAATAATATTGAGACATTTAGGTAAAAGAAAAGGAAATGAAGTAGAAAGTAAGAAGCATGAATGGAAGAGAAAAAATGAACGGATTACAGTGAGGCATAAAATGGAAGTGTGGAGTAGAAAGTGACATCCTGCAAAAATGGGAATGCATGGCTCACACACCATAGGCGAGATGGATTTAATGATGACTGAACTGGATATACTGCAAAAGTGTAATTGTTATGGAAGAACACATGTTTCAGGGAACAATTGCAGTGCTGAATCAGTTAGAAAAGCCTGTAGAAAAATGGAGCCATGACTGAGCAGACTGTGTTTTTGAAAGAAGTGTTATCTCTGAGAGCTCTTAAAATTGATCCATTTCACATTAGTACAATAATCTGCAGTGGGATATAATAGAAGGATTTTATCACGTTTTCTACGTTACAATCACCTTCATTTGTCTTGGTAATTTTGGCAAAAAAACACTCAGACAATGGCATTACAATGTTCTTCTTTGGACCAAAATTTGATCTCATTTCACATCTGGGCAAGGAAAGCTAAAAGCACACATACATGTAAAATTTTTTATTATCTAATAACTAGAACTGTCAAACTAGAAACAGAATGTAGTTAATTGGTTTCAGATTCCCTTCTGCCCTTAAACATAAGCCAGGTTTGAGGAGATTGTGGTCCTGTTAAGGGAATCCTCAATGCCCCGTAAACAAAAGCCAAGTTTAGATTTGATTGTGATCTGCCTCTGAAGAGTCTAAAGGGTTTTGTGGTGGTAGCTGAAACAAGATAAATCTCAGCAATTTTGGCTTTGGAGAGGACAACACTGATAGGTTTGTCATTTCCTTTGATTTCAGCTCCCATCCAACTGTAAACATCATGCTGAACCATGGGAGGGACCTGGGCATGGGCAAGTTACAAGCAGACTGGATGTTCCCTGGCTCAGGACTAGCAGAAAATCAAGCACAACACATGTGTCATCACTGGAGAAACTCTTCTCTTTGGGTTTAGTGACTTGTGGGTTACTTCCCTTTGCATTCGTGGTCACATATGTCCCCCTGGCAACTGAGTGAACAACTTGTTGTGTAGTAGTATTAGGAAAGGACTGGTTATAGCTTTCTTCTAACATAATTTAATGGCTAAAAATGAAGAACTGTGCATTGGCATAAAATGAAGAACTGTGCATTGGCATGTATGTATGAATCACAGTCTGGGAAACTCTATTTTGATTGGTAGGGAATAATACAGAGGTGTTGGATACTGCTGAATGATGATAACTGATGGCAAATCTGACATCTAAGTGCCATTCACAATACATTGATACATAACCCCATGTTTAGAGACACCCTTCCTCCCTCCCCCACCCCCCAAAACAATCTGAATAATGAATCAAATGGTCTCAGGAGTAATTGGATCTTTTTCTGTGTAATTAGCAATTTTTCCCCTTGCATTATAATTTAAAGTACTGTGGTTGAATTGAGCAACTCATGTAATGAGTCATTAGACTGAAGCTTTTAAGGAAGTTATTTCTGAAGGTCTGTGGAGGCTAAAATATGTCTAAATTAAAAGAATGACAGGCTGCAATCATGGCTGTAAAATAAAGGTGCTCAGTAAGCAGTCCTATTACAATCAGAAGGAAAAAGAAGCAGATCTCTGTCTTGTGTATGGAAGCAGAGGAAATGATGAATACCTTAGGTAACTCATTCTGTGCAAAATCAATCTTTCACTGTCAATTTTAAATGAACTAATTTGTTCACAAATCTGCTCAGTCAGTTTGGAAGCATACTCAGTTCATCCATATTAGCAAATCCTTTAATCTTGACTAGTCCACTGAGTAAGAAATCTAGAAATGTGTTAATATGACTGGACATATGTAGTAGGATAAGAATTGATTCTTTTAATTAGTGTCTATTCAAGTTATAGTTCCTCCTTTTACTGAACTATTGACCCACTGATACATAAAGAGATTACTGTTATGACTAAAATACCTTCCAAAGTTACATTTAACTCTTTCTTTATTGGTCGATGTCAGATAGAAGAATAATCTTTGAATTATCCAAAAATAAACAATGTAATCTAATTTAAGGTTTCTTCCAGACATGTTCCCATTAATTCCAGAGATTCAGACTATTTAAAATTTAAAAAGCATAAACCCAAAGTTATTGCTAAAGGAATATTATAATCCTTTCTTCCCATTTAGATAAAAATATGAAATGCTATTTGTAATCCTAGTTTGATATCAAGACAGCCAGAATTTCACCCATCACAATTCAACTACTAAACCTGGTGGCAAATCAAGATTTTTTTTTTTTCTCCACTGAACTTCATTGATGACAAAAGTATATTCTTAACAGAAATTGAAAAATAAATAGGAAGAGAGAGATGATTCCTGTTCCTCTCATTCCTACTCTGTTCACACAGACTGAGGCCTGAATAAGTTAAATTCTGGAAAGCAACTGTGTATTAAATAAGAATAAATTCACTGTAATTTACAAACAAACAAGATTTTGCTAGCTCTTGCTCACCCACAGAGAGGGGACAACCACTAGAAAAAATCCCATATAACTGTGAATTTACAACGGGTAGCAGTGTTATGATGGTCCCAGCATGGTGTTTGGTACAAAAAATGAAATGGGTCTCTGGTCTGGTCAGTCACATTTACTTGTTGCTCTTCACCTTACATTGTAAAGGAGCCTCTGCAGCAGGGTGGCCCAAGGCATATATATTGTCCCAGTGCTGAAGATCTATGCCCTCTCTGGGAAGCAAATGCATTATTAGTATCACCAATATGACTGTGAAGAACATGTGTTTAAATGATCTTTATTAATCTTAGGAATACTAGGAGCTACAGCAACAGAAACATGCTTTAGCACCCTGTCTAGGTGGACAACCACTTTTACTGACTTTGAGATCTAAGGCATAGGACTAGACTTTTAAGACTTTCAGTGAGTTGTTTAAGTAAATTTGAATATGGAAGCAGAAGTGAGCAGTGTGATGACTAAAAATGTGGAAAAATGTTATGTACTGAAGCCTTCTTGCTGTAAAGGAGCAAGCCAGGTCCCTCTGCTTTTTCTAAGCCTGGATAATCTTACTCTCACCGCCTTTGGCAGAACTATTGGCCCACTAAGGTATGACCTTGACATGGGGCTTTACACTACCTGTGCTTTGTAACAGCACTTTTTTGCTAGCTACAGTCTACAACTGAGTAAATACAGGTAAGAAGAAGGAGAGGAAATTTTCACTTAAGCCTTCGAGTGTTTCTGTTTTTACCTTCCATCAAATTTTCACATGAAGGGCATTCTTGGCTAATGCATGACAAGAAGAAGATAGCTGTTAGATTTTGAGTCCTGTAGTTGTGGAGCTTTCTGAACATTCATTTACTTCATTTCGGGCCATATCTTTCTTTAGCTTTCAATGTGATGGTTGTTTTGCTCACCTACTTTTTCACCAGAGCTGCTGGGGCCTGACTGGTGGGAACCACCAGATTCCTGTCACCGAAAGCAGCAAATTAACAGTGGCTTTTCCCAGTTGGCTTTCTTAGTGCATTAAGACTGGCCTTTGCCATTTGAGCTATTGATGTGTATGAGATCAGAGTTTTTTAACGGGGCATATAACCAGTCTGAGACGTATTAGGACAACACACCACCATAACCAGACATCTCACGTGCTCTTATTCTTTCATTTTAACATAAACGTGGCCATTATGGACTCCCCAGTTATTGTTTAATGCTTTGACAAAAAGTGTCTCTATAATCATTCAGCATTCATTTCTGTCATGGTTTGACTTTTTCCTGTTAATTTGCCTCATCAGCAGCCATTTTCTGGACTTTGGTTCACTAATTTGTATCTATTTCTCTAGCAGTGCAGTTCACCCTCGCAGTGCTCCTCAGTGTTCACACACTGCCTACTCTGACAGTTCAGATCTTTGAAAAAACAGAGTTATAAAAAAGTGCACATCAGCAGAAGAGTCTGGATTTAGCAGACTACCATAAACACTTGCATTAATGGTGACAGTGTTTTCTTTGCCCAGTAGTCCTCACTCAGCATTGCAGTTTCAGTAAGTATGTAATGGAGGTCTGTTACGTGTCCAAAGTGTATCAAGAATTGGGCAGAGTATGAACAACACCCTGCTGCTGATGGGTAGTTCCTCATGAGAGCCCCTCTAGTTTGAGTGGGAGCTATGTATTGAATAGTAGGTTTTATTTCTTGATGAAAGCACTGTGGAAAATTCACCATTTACTTTAGTGGTCATTGAGACTTTACAGAGAAGTACCTGATTCTGCAAATAGTTCTGTGAAATGTTTGGCCTTTGCAAATGTCAGGATACTTACAGATAACTATGTTGATGTCATATATCCCTATCTCCCTATATGTAATTCTCTGTATATATTTATGTGTGAGCTAATTTTGCATGATCTTGGTGGAGGACAGGACAGTGGCTTGGTTTGGCTCATTTAAAATACTAATGATGATGGCCTTAGAAGTGACTATAATAATAATCATGGCATTTTTAATGTCTAAATTATTGCAGAACCTGAAAACACTCCTCTTGCTTCCAAGGCAGATGTAGAATTGAACAGAAGATGAATGGCACATCTCTATCAGCCAGCGCGTTTTGATAATTGATCAAATTTCCATTTTAATTAGAAAACATGCACCCAAAGTGGGTGGGATCACAAGATTCTATCAGCTCGTTTTTCTTAATCCTCTGGGGTGAATGAAAAAATGAAGTGGCTGGCCTTTTGCTAACTCTGAATTCAAGAGATTGCCTTGACCACTGCTTGTTCAATTTTTCTAGGAATGTCTTTTGTGCTGTATGCTCTCTGATTGTCTGAAAATACCTTTTAATTTCCTGAATACATATATGTATACAATGAATATTAATCAAGAGCTGATTAGTATCTCTTCTGCCAGCACACAGTAATATTTTATCAGAGACAGATTGTATCTGCAATTGCATATTTAAAGTCTACACTGCAATGGCACATGAGTTTGTATATGGACATTGAAGTCCTCCACTAAAATTTTAGATTTTCTTGTCTATCAGTAAATTTTGCTAACCAGAAACATGGAATTAAAAACACCTCAAACACTAGTTAATTTTTACTGCAGTAAAACTGTAATTTCCTTACTTTCAGATGTTCTAGGCGTCAGAGCCATCAGTATTGTGAATGCTATATTTGGCTAAACTCTTACCACCAATCTCAGTTGCTGGCATGTGAGTGAAGGACTCCTTCCCTCAAGCGGCGCAGAAAGATAACAGAGCTCCAAACCTGAAGGCTAAACCCAACCCTTGTAACCTTTGCATGAGGTGAAGAAAATGGAGGAAGTCAACAGACTGCCCACCTGCTAAAATTGGTGTTGCAGACTGCTCACAGGAGAACTGCCAAGGAATCCAGCCTCATATTCCTGGGGAATGAAAGACCTCTGCCATGACGCTTCAAACTCTGCTCCCATCCCTGCCCTTCTGCACAGGGAAATGCCACTTGATGTATGTACCCAGAAACTATGACAACTTTGGAGAATGGGAGAGTAAGGCTTGCCTTTTAGTTTCTTCATAATGAACTTTTAGTCTGGTTACCTCAAAATACTTTTTCGGTTTGTATCCTCTGGTGGCTGCGGCACTGCCTTGCATGCAGGATGACAGATTGAGTGCTAATTCTACCACCTGTAGACCTTGTTTATTTCAAAATATCACTTGTTTTTTATATCCTAAGTGCCAAGAGAGATGTCCTCCCAGGATACCAAGAATCAGTCATTATTGTAACACAGATATTAAGCCACCCATGTTTCAAAGACATCAGTCAAAGACATCTGTCCTGCAACTGTACAGCAGAGAGGGCAGCATGTTATTAGAGAGAAAGAGAGAGAGATACCAGGGGAGACAAAATCATTATCTGAATATATCACTGAGGCTGTCTGAATGCTGTAGGACCCATGGCAGAGCCTACATATTGTAATGGAAATTTCAGTCCTCTGTGATCATGTAATTGCTCCACAGTAATTCCTTCCAGCAGCTTTTCATAATGTTTCATCACGGGAGAACCTGGGCTCTGAAATCTCCCACCTTTGGGTTTGAGTCATTACAAAAATTCTATTCTTCCAGAAGGGTGAGGAAGAAAAAGCACATCCAGAAGCCCAATTCCTTACCTCCAGGCTTTATGCAAGTTCTCAAAAAATGCATCTAGCCCTCATTAGGAGCATCCTAACACTTGCTCCGGAGTCCAGCGGCAAACTGCGTAAGATCAAGAAAGGCAAGAAGAGAAAACTTTCTGAGGGCATCTGCTAGGCCCACGTTGGCTGTCTTGATGAGCTATGTCAGGATGCATTGGTAGTGCGCAGTGAGGCTGAAGATTCCCTACTGGCTGGAACCGAGTCATTTGCCAGGCTTTCCTTGTCAGGGAGAGTTAAACCAGTCACTGATCCTAATTCTAACACTGTTGTTGCAGCATTCCAATTTTTAATCGCTACATGACTTGTCAGGTTGAATATGAGCCACATGAATAAAATTTAAAAACCTCCTAATAATGAGGGTGTCAAAGATTACTAGCACTCAGTGTTTCTACAGCTACCTTTCCATTTCCTAAAAGTAGAACCAAGGTGTAAGTACCCTCATTTCCAATTGCCCTTTATTTTTCTATTTCCCCCCATGACAACTTTTTTCCTGAAGACCATCAAGATAGTTATCAGTAAGTTGCACATTCCTACACCCCCTGTACAGTGTTGGGGGAGATTCCTTCAGGCTTAGGAGCTTAATTTGAAAAGGGGATCCCCTTCTTCAGCAATTAGGGGGCAGTATGGTTGACAAGTAAAAAGATAAACCTGCCATATGCCTTCATCCTAGGGTGGCAGCCTCTTTTCTGGTTGCTTTTCTCCCCAAGTTTTGAAACATATGAGAAGTGAGTCTCTTGCTGTCAATGAATATTGTCTTTGGAATGTCACAGCTTTATGTATTACCAATTTGTCTGTAAATGTTTGAAATTTGAAGTAATTGTAGAAAATTGAGGCAAGCAAAGTGGGAGCCACTCAGAACAAAAGGGCATTTTTCAGGCTAGCAAACTGACATGTACACATCCCAGTGTTCCTTTCTTCATGACAGAGGTTGGCTGGGACAGATGTGCTTCATGCTGTAAGTTCCTGGATGCTGACAAACAAATCAACTTCCAGTAGGCTCTGAGTTCTCATCTGCAATTGAACTAATTTACCATCTTCATCTGCTATGTGAATGAAATACAGTAATTGATTTCAAAAGACACCAGCATGCTAACAAATATGGGCTGTTGAATGCCAGTCTTTTTCAATGAAAAATTAGCTTACCCTTAGCAGTGTCTCAGTTCACTGATTTCTTTTTGTTTGGTATGGTTTTTTTTTTTTTCATAGAATGCTTAAATTCACAATGCTTTACACAAAAGAAAATCTGCACTGTAATCTCTAATCACTGCGGAAAAGGCAGGGTCATTTGACTTCATCTTGGCTTGACATTAGAAGTAAACTTACAGCACACAATAAAACTAAAGCTACAGACAGGAAGAGTTAAATGGAATGTTCTGGTTATGGCTTTAACAGTGATATCAACATAGAAATGGAGCAATTAAATATTTTAAAAGTTTAATAATACGTGGAAAGTAAGTTCAGCATCAGAGCTGAGACAAGAAAAATGGAATCATCCAATTAAACATGAAAAAACCCCATGAATGTGAGTGTCTGAGATGCTGTGGTTTATTTAAAATGCTGTTGTATGCTGCATATTTTAGATTGAGCTCAACGATTATTGCAAAATGTTTTGTCTTCACTCAAAAAAAATGTTTAGCTGGAAATACAAAGGCAAAATGTAGCAGAAGGAACTGTGGACCCAGGGTGGTGTGTACATTGCCTCCAGACGAGGCAGCTGCTGTGGCAGGGCTACCTATCTATCAGTGCAACTTCTGCAGCTGACACAGCTTCTGGAATCCATCCCCACCTTCAGGAGGAAATTCTCTGAAGTGAGACATGAACAAGGGCTCTAACTCCTAGGGACATTCTGTGTTTGGGGAAATCTCCTCAGAGCCTTTCCAGCCCTATCTGTGTTTTTTCTGAGATCCCATTGCAGCCCCAAGGAACTCATCAAGGCTTCAAGAAAACGCTATGGTGGAAGCTGACCTTTTATTAGTAGAACAGAAAAATTTGCACTGAATAGTGTTCCCGGGTGCTGCTGTGGTCCCTCAATTTTAGTCAGATGTTATTCAACCCCCTATTCATCTCAGAAGCTAATCAGTGCCACAAAGTCTATGCTATCCCTCCTTTGGAAGCTGAAAATTACATCACTGAAATGATAACAAAATCAAGGTGTGACTTTTTACACAAGAGTAAAATTCATGAGCCCACATATGTATTGCTACTTATCTGATGATTTATCTAGTGTAGTAGCTGCTGTGCTCTGCTGTTGCTGTTTCTCCTTCCTGTAAATGCAAACTCATGTAGCAGAACTCATAAGGCTTTTTAAGTGTAAATAACATCTTTCACCAATGAGCATTCTTGGTTCTATGCCCCAGTTTCAGAAATACACACAACTAGGATTCAACAAAACTTTCCCAACCACAAAAAGTACCAGGAGAGGGGCAGAAAAGCCACATTTTCTTTTTTAAAGCTCAGACTATGGGTAGTTTGAGTCTTTGTTCTCTTTTATTCTGATCATCAGAGGTCGAGAAAAATCACATTTTTCCTCAGTTCAGAAAAAGGTTTTATTTTTGTCATTTCTATTATGAGCAAACTGGGATGAATACGATTTTGAGTTGGGCTTAGAAATAGCTCATAAGTTAAGTTTTGGTTTTGCAGAACAAAATCTGAGCTTGTGTTGGATAGAACACACTTTTTATTATCAAAATCATTAGCTTGTATAGATGTGTATAAAAATAAGATTTAACCTTTTTAATCTTTCCTGACAACCCAGGGTACCTGAACTTTTTGCCTTCTCTCTGAACCATGACTTGGTTGAGATTTCCAAAAGAGGGAAACAGGATTAAATTTGATTAAGGGTTGCAGTGGTTCAATGTAGAGTAAATTATTTTTAGTCACTCTGATTTGATCTTGTATTGAGAAACTAAGCTGATCTTGTACTTCAGCTACCCATCTTTTCAACAATGAATTTCTCTATACAAAATTTATACAGATGACATGCACCACTCCTTTATCAACTGTTCAGCAAATTATTATAAAACCTTGGAACACTAATTTATCTTTGACCTTAATTTTTCTTGAATATACTGGAGTAAAAATCTAAACCAAAATCAAACCTACCTTGAATGTCATTATACAGCCAAAACTTGCCCCCCAAAACCTCTGTGCATCTTTTAGTGGCCTTCGATTTAGATTGATTATGTCTTTATCCTGGGAAGAGGGCCTGCCTGATAAAAGAATGGCTTAATCTTTATTTGCCTAGAGCAGTTAGAAAAATAAGTGAAGCAAGCAGCCTCCTGTGACTGATTTCTGCTCACTTAAGGCAATTCACCCTTGAAACAGAGAATGATTGTTCTCTGTCTTTTTTCAGATATTGTCTTCCCTTTCATGTATTATATCCAAATAATCTTTAAGATTTTGAACATTAAACGAATACAGGGTGAATCAAAACCATACACCAGGCTAAATTCCTCCTTGAGAGGCATACCCACAGTTTTCATAAAAGCCAGTGGAAGCCATGCACACATCTAGAAGCAAAATTTGGTCCCTAGTCTCCTTAAATTCTGAATTAAAAAAAAAAAAAAAGGGAAAAGAAAGAAAAAAAAGGTAACCTGTTTCAAGCAACAGGATATGAATGTGTGGGCTTTGATCAAACTACTGGTTGTAAACAACATGATAATCTTCAGAATTTTACATTATAAAGGAATTTAATTCCTAGATGGTACTCATCTGGACAAGAACCATGGGTTTGACTCTGGAAATTCCTTACCTGAGGTACCTTTTGCTTCTGTACATCAATTTTGTGTGGAAAAGGTAGCAAATGTTTCCCTTCAGCACCCACAGAGAAGGTGGACCATACCACCTTTCTTTCATTTAGCTCTATTTTTAATAAGAACATTTCTTTCCTTTCTACAGCTGGTCAAGTAGTTGGCAATGACCAACAAGTTATATGCCTTCTCTTATTCAGAAGGAACCTAGCAAGCCTTTTCATCTAGTTTAAAACTAGCCATCATGTCCTTATCATGTCAGGCTGGTCTTGAGACTGAAAAAGCTCCTAGCAATCCCAAGATTAGGAATCCGTATTATAAATATTTCTCTTTAATTGTATGTACATTAAATTATTGGTATCCAGTAACAAAGGAAGCTTGTAATTCACTCTGAAACTTTTTTTTCAATGATTTCTTCCTTAGACCTGCATCTTACAAATTCCTTTCTATCAGAGGAACTGAGGACACTGTGATACTGCAAACTAAATGTTAAGAACTGTTTTTGAACTGCAAAGGTTCATCAAGCTCTATAAGAATGCTTAATTTTAGGGTTAAAGTATGACACAAGGCAAAAGTAAACTTTCTGATAAGCAAATAATTAAAAAAAACCAGTTATAATCTAAACTTTGGAAAGGAATGTTTTTACATAGCTATCCTTAGTAAGTGAAGGCTGAGCACCTGCAAATGTATTTGTTATAAATGTGTAACTAAAACTAGGAACAGCAAACTGTTCAGAATTATTCAGCTGTGATTCTTCAAAAGCTGTATTTATACATCCTGAAACTCACTCTTCTCTACTGCTTGGTAGTTCAGTTGGTTATACTCAATCAAAAAATGGAACGCTTGAGCTTTTCACAGGAAGGGTCTCCCAGTGTCTCCTTTGAAAGGAAGACCTGTATTTAGGAAGGGATCTACTTCCACAGGGGATGTATACCCAAAGCTGAAATTGTAAACACCAAAATGGAGCGAAGATAAACTGCTGACCTTATAAAAATTATGGAAGTTTCAATAGGATAAGGATTTCAGTTGTGTCTTCCCTTTATTCAGTCATACCCACTGTGCCGGACAAATTTGTGTCAGCTAATACAGTTCTCTACAGATGATTTACAATGTATGTGTTTACTACAGATTTTGCACTGGGAACTACTGACAGCTGAATTTTGCTATGTCATGCAAGGTTCTTTCAAATGCAGAGACCCACAGTGAGCTACCAGGGACCAATTCTTTACCAGCTGATGCTGAGGAGATGTTTGTAAGAGAAATCACTGTTTCACGTATGTAGGTATGTTATCAAGGAGACATTGAGTTTTTGTATAATGATGTTGAAAGACAGAAATTTTACCAAAGCTTAAATTAGAGAAAATACAAAGTTAAATATTTGTCTCTGCATGAGTCCAGACCTGCAAAATGACTGCATGTGCACATAAGACTCTGAGCAGATTAGAAATAGGTGTCATTAATCTTAATTTATAATATAAATTCAATTTCTAATTTTTTAGGAGTACCGAATCAAATACTTTTGACTTTTCAGACAATCAAACTTCCCACTACAATAAAACATGCAACATTTCTGTAAGGGGTGGTGAGTAAGGGCATCATCTGCTATGCTCCCAAGTTGCACCAGTACTTGCAACTGTGCTATTTGCGGTTCTTACTTTTGCAAGTATTTCCCTGACACAGAATTTCTAAAACATTATGTAATTTTAAAAAGTAACGGTTTAAGAAACAGACACAAATGAGTACGTAGTTTTTAAAAAATCCAGCTTGCTAGCAGTTCATCCTTTCTTAGCCTCTACGGTTAGAAACGAGACGTAGTTTTACTGTGACACACTGTGAGAATCTGTATCTCATTGTTGCTTAGATCATGGATGAGCAACAATGGCTTTTTTCAAAGTTTCACAGACTAGCAAACTTAAAGTAGCTCCTTTTAATTGAAACCCAGACATACTTTTAGGTAAAAACAAAACTGAGCTGGCTTGAGTTTTTCCCAAGCCAAACAAAAGAGATTGGAACTTTCCATTGTTTTTGTCTGCCAACCATGCATTGTTAAAGGAATCGAAATAAAGAGGGAAAGGGGTCAAGGGTTATAGAGCTCATATTTCCACTCTACATGACCCCATCTCAGCAATAGTGGGACCCTCGTGATCAGTTCCTGTTGGTCTAATGGAACAGCCATTTCTTAAGAAAAGGAATTACTGCGTACAGTACCTTTGTGACTAACAGAAGAATACACTAGCTCTTCAAAGGTCCTTTCATTACAGCCTCTGAAGAGGACTCTGACATTACTTTCTTGAGATTATAATGAAAACAGCTGTACTTGTACCAATTCCCCTTTTTATTATTTTTTGTAACAAAACAAGATTGATGTTATGCCACTTTCTGTTCTGTCATGAGAATAAGGTATCACAAATGCTAATAACTACCACAGTAGCAATATGCACTACTTTGATCTTTTCACTATTCTTTAATTTGGGCAGCTGGCCACTGAATTCCTTCCTAAAAATCTGTGCTGCCTATAAACAAAGGGGAAAATGGCCAACAAAATCAAATGTGCACATTTAAAACTGTTCATCTAACTAGTCCAATTCAAAGCCTACATGAGTAATGCAAATACGATACTTTGATTTTGTGATTCTAGGCACAGAAATCTTAATACACATTCTTCTGATGATGGATTGTGGCAGAATGAGAAATACCACAAACAACCAATTCTCATTAAAATCTAAAGCTTGTAATCCCTTCATTCTTATTGGTTGCTTTGCCAAAGACTTCTTAAGAGATTATTAAGCTTATTAATGAAAATCCAGAAGTGATTTTCCCCCTTATGTTTATAAGACAGTAAAATTAAACATGCTGTGGTTGTTATTTTTTCCAGCATCAAAATGAATGCAAGAAGGCAGGATTTGGCAATAGCAGCTGTCAAGATTCCAAAACCAAGAAATTCAAACACCTACTCTTCAAATTATTGCTGTACTGGTAGAAACAGGGTAGTAATCTTTAGTGTTTCTGCTAATAAGCCAGAACAGAACTGTGTTTTGCCAGTTAAATTTATTTTTCACCGAGTCAACTTTTCACAATGAATCAGATGCACAACTTTTCTATTCTCTGCATTTCAGTTCAATCCTCCATCTATCTTCACAACAAGCAGCACTGGCCTCTTGACATGAACACCGCATTGAAAATGATAAGGTGCCTGATAGTGCTCAGAATTTGTGAGTAAAGCTCTCTAAATGAGGATTTTGGATTCTCAGTTCCAGCCATCAACAATGATTTAAATACTTAAGAACTTTGCTGGAAGTCAGAAGACAAGGTTTCCAAAAGCCAAATAAGTGCCTTGTGGGAAATTCAGAATCAGCTGAAGACATAATTTTATTGCATAAATGCTTCTGAAAATATAACTATTCTGTTCATTACTAAATGAAATGTAATAATTTCAGAAAATTTTAAGTTTAGTAAAAGTCATATGAAATGGAATATGAGGAACAAAGTTCTCCAAATACAAAGTGAAAGCATCATGAAAGAACATCTACATGTCAAAGTTAATTCACTGTTCGGAGTGTTTTCATTCTTGGTTTCATTTAAAACAGAAACATTAAAATAATATGTAAGGAAGTAACAGAGAAAACTGAGTTGTTATGTTTGTGAGTAATTGGGAGACCAGTCCCTGCTTAAGAGCCTTCTGAAATGTTCAAAAAGACAAGAATATTGTATATGCTATAAGAAGAAATGATAAAGGAACAAAAAATGTTTAAGATGCTTAATACAAGAGGCATAAAATGGGAAGAAGATCCTAGAACCTCTGATCTTTTGAGAAATAAAACACGGACAGGACAGGAGGTTTAGGTTTGCTATATTGCATCTGAAGTGGTTGCATATATGCTTATGCATATGTTTATACTCAGATACACATAACCCAGCGTATCTTGCACATTTGTGGACATATATTAACCAAAATCCTCTGCAGGCTGGGGAAATTTTGTTTGTACTGATATACTAGCAACTGTGGTGGTTCTGCAGCCATGGATATTGCATGCAGTTACACTTAGGAAGGGGAAGGAGAGAATGCAGCAGAGTGAATGGTGCATTGTAAACAAGCGATTACAGGAATTTATTTCTGTTGTATTGCAGGGGTATTCATTGTTCCTTTCTGATTTCTGTGCAGATAATGTATTTTTTGACTACTGGTAAAGCTTTGAATATGCATACTTGTTACTTTTGTCTGAGCACTATTTTGTGCTGTAGACCTGGTTGTGCTGCATAAGCAATTGCTTCCTGCAGGTGGTTTGGTCATGCAGCAGAGTAGCTGCTTGGCTAGGTATGTTTGACATTCAGAGCAGGTGGTTATGACTGTGAAAGCCTTCCAGAGGCCACACACCACTGGGCATCTATACTGAATGGTGCAGCTGTTTTCCAGAGCTTGCAGTGCAAGAAAACCAGCAAAATGAGAAGGGGACACAATTGTACAGACTTGAAATGGCCACAATCGTTCTACAAATTCAACGTAATGAATTAGGAGTGGAGCTCCTTGTGGTTCCAGCATGAGAAAATTCAGTTCATGGAGCTATTCTCACTAACAAATTTCTTGAAACTGTCTTGTGGAGACCTCCTACCCCAGGTTTTGCATCAGTGATTCAAGCCCAGAAACTTGTCAATGAACTTCAGAGATCAAAGTGTTGGTATAGATTTAGTACTAACTCTTTGCAGCCAATAATCTCCTTCTAAATAGCAGAGGAGACAAATGTGTGATGAACATCCCAAAATACTCAAATTTGCAAAAGCTTATTCATTATATTCTGTAGATACATCTTATCAAGACAGGCACTGCAGCAATGGCAGCTAGCAGAAACTAGGTATAAGAATACACAAAACAGAGGCTACAATAGAAGCAAAGAAACAAATTGCATGACTGAAGAATATTGAATAGAAGGACATAGATATGGGGCAATAACTCAAAAGGTAAGCAGGGTAACAGGACCTGTACAGAAAATAGTATCTGCATAGTGCCAAGAGTAGAAGAAAGCCAGCTGGGCAAGAGAGGTTCAAATGTAAACTCAGAGGATGTTGTAAGATAGCAGCTGGTAGGGAAAAGGATGTAGTACAGAAAAAGAGCATTACTGGGACATTCTCAAGCCCAGTGATTGGCTGAAATGGAAGGATATAACCAGAGGACAGCATTAAAGACAACAATGGTAGAGTATCAGAAAACTCAGTTACCTTAGGCTGAAAAGTAAAAAGACACATGCAGAACCTCCCTGATCATTCCAGAATTTGAGAACAGATTTAACACTCCGGTTTTTTTTTTTAAATAATATGTTATCTCCATATTAACAGCTTTTTCTTACAACAGTTTATTTACTCCTATCAAGATGTGTACACATGCGTATGTACACACTGCCTCACACTCCTCTACAGCTAAGAATGATCCAGCAGTACACCATCATCTTCTGCATTTGTTCAGATTCTTGGAAAAATGCTCAAGGGAGGCAATGCAGATCTGATATATGGATGCCAATTTGTCCCTCTGTTTTAACAACACAGTCAAGGTCTGACCTTCTTCAGCTTCCAGTGGTTTCTGAGTAGAGGAAGGAAAAAAAAAATCACCAGACTATTACAGATGAAAAGAGCTCTGAAAATGGAAAGAGCTTAATTAATATGTCATATATTTGTAATATATTTGGATTTTTAGTTACCTTGACAGTTTAAGATTTTGGATGAGACACTGGGATTTTATATGCTTATAAAGAAAGGTGTATACATACCTGTAAAGGAAGTTGCAGCATATGTTTTTTCTAATCAGAAGAGATTTAAATGATTTTTAATATCTTTTGTGAATCACTACTAAACTGGCAACTTCTCAAGCTTTAGGAGAAAAGGAAACAAAAGAGAAGCCTTTAGATGCCCACAGTAGGTGGCATCAGCTACTGACCTATCTACTAATAAGGCAAATGAAAGGAAAACAGCCTGAGAGGAACTAAATAGCAGAGAGCTGAAGTCTTGAGGGGAGAACAGGCAAGGGAGGCATACAGTGCTAAATTCACCCTGACTATAAAGCTCTGTCAAACCACAAGTTGAAGATGCTACCATATATAACAGCATTACAACAGGAAAAAAATATTTAATTGTGTTATAGTCCTTTGACTTGAATACAGCTGATATTGAATTGCTGAACATGGCTGTAACTAGGAAGTCTAATAAGAGTTTTTAAGAAAATAACATATAGCCTGGGAGCAATCACTAGGGCTAGTCAGGCTTCTGCTTGCTGTTATAGGATCTCAGTCCTAGTGGATGATCTATGGGAAATAGCTCTGAAATCAAATTAAGCTAGCTGGTCTGGCTTCAAAATCAGCACCTTATGCAGTAAATAGGAACATGGGACAGAATAAATTAAACAGAAAAGTCAGAATCATAATTATAAATGTCTTCCTTAGCTGCTTTGGAAATGTGTAATGCTTATTATAGTTTCTATACATGTTTCTGTCCCTTAAAGACTCCTTAGAATATTTAGAAGACAGATTTCCTTAGAACCCGAATACTTTTCTGACATTTACTTTTAACCAAATAGATACTTTTAATTTGTTTTAAAAAATAATAAACTTTTTTCCTAAGAAGTTCATTGTTCCTTTTTTACATTTACCATAAGATCAGCATTAAGGGTTAAACTAATCTAGTTATATGTTTAATACCTGGGTTGATATATTTTGGATAATTATAAATTATTAAATTTAATCTATAGGTAATGGCCGGCTAACACACTATTCTGATAAGTCTTTTTAAGAACTTCCTCAGCTATTGGACAGTTATGCTACTACTGGTACAGCCCCATGTTGTTTCTGGTTGTTTATTTTTCATGGTAATGTTGTAGTGCAGAAATTAATCCCGGTTACTTTGGCATTTGACTCATTTTACATTTATAACAAGCATAATTTGGTTTGGTTTTAACTCTGAAATAATATAGGAAACACAATGAAAATATTTTAAAAACATGCATGTATTTTTGTATTTTTTTATTGGCTTAGGGGACAAGAGGATTAAAGCATCAGTGTTTTTTTGCAAGTTCCATAGCAAAAAAATAAAAAGAAACATCTATATAGAATTCTTGCCTTTTTGTTTGGACAGATTCCTGCAATTTCTTCCCATGGCTTTAGTGACTCCTGGAAATTGCTCATATAGTCCATACCGTCAGCAGGATTCTTTCCCAGATTTCTCACCCTTTTTAATTTGTATCCCTTAGTTACCTGCTCCATCCTTTCCTTCCCCCTCCCTTCTACTTCAACACTAATAGGCCCAATGGAATCCACCTTCTAAATGAAATCAGTCAAGTCACCTCAGCTTTGATTGCTTTATTCCCATGCTGTAGAACGAAAGCACTTTGTTGAATCAAAAATGTTCTACATTCAATTGTCATAAATAACAATGTACAACAAAGAACTTAAGCTATCAACATAAACAATACAATATGAAAGTGTGCTTCAAACCAGATGCTGCTTTATTTCTGCCCAAACAGTTTGAAGAGCCTGTTAAAATGCTTCAAGTTGCTGTTTACAGAGGGTCAAATGAACATTTTTCAATGAAATGTGTCCCTTCTGGTTCCTTAATGATTAAATACAGTGGAACAATAGCCATTTAAAATAGCAAAAGAATATCCGATGATTTTTTATTGTTAGGATTGTTAAAATAGGAAGAGTTGAAAAGCTTTGTGTGAGGTGAGAGAAAAATGCTCTGACAGCATCAGAGCCACCTCAAAGATTTTGACAATTTGTCAGAAATCACTGCACTTTCCAAGTAGCCTTTTGCAGGACTCCTGGGAAAATAAACAGCATCTTCCCTTCACTCAGACTGGCAAACAGTTTTTCCCACAATCCCCTCAAAATGTTGTGCCACGTTCCCCCCGCCCTGAAACGAGCATTTCCAAACACAGATCTTCCCTCTTGGAGGAAACAACCTATCTAATTAAATTCTGCATACTTGTGCTTTTGGAAAAGGGTTCTCTCTAACTCCCAAGGCTCCAAATTTGCCTCCTGGATCTTACTCCTTCTCTCCCCACCCACCCATGTCAGGATTCAGCCTACTCTAGGTATTCCATTTGATTGCATGTCATTAAAATTGCAGTTGTTTTGAGTTTTGTTGGTAGAATTTCAACCTTTAGAATCCACTTTCATCTATAAAATAGAGATGATTTTCATTGAAAAATAGTCTGCTTTTGTGCAAAGACACTCATGTTTTTGGAATGTCAAATGTTGACCTAAGACTGAAGCTGCTCTTGTCTGATAAGAAACCCACCATTTAAAAAATAAAAAAAATAGGGAAAAAGAAGTAAACAATGCTTTTTTTTTTTCTAAATGGTCTGGGACAAAATTGTATTTCTTTTCATGTTTGCTGAAAACCTCAGTAACTTGTCAGGATTTTGAAAATCAGAGTTATCCAGCTACTGCACCTCTGTTGAACTCTATGGAGGAATACCACTTGGCATTTGTGACTTTTACTCCATCCAGCTATCCATACTTAAACCTTGCAGAGCAGGATTTTGCTCTATAGTGGAAATGAAGTCAGCAACATTTCTGTTAAATTCACATTGTGTTGGAGAGTCTGACTTTTTGTGTAAACATACCCAGTATGCAACCACCAAAACAGTCAAGGAACAGCAATAACAAGTAGTAAGTTTTTGCTATGTGTACGTCTGTACTTAGTTGTAACTTCCTCATGTGCCAGGACCTTTATAAGACGTATAATTAATAAATGAGATTTTTGTTAAACTGGTCCATTTAGATCAGTCATATAATTGTTTTCCTTACGAAACTGCAAGTTTATGATGAAGTATGGTAAATTTCACAGTGCTTCTTTCTAGATAGAATGCTTGTTTCAAGAGATAAGTCCTTAAAACTTCTTGCCTCTACTGAGGTATCTAAGTTGATCCTGTTTGGCCTTTATATACATGTGCAGTGGGGCAAGAAAATATAGGGAGCCTTCCCCACATTGAACTCTTATTAGGCAGGACAGAGCTCCAGATGTCCCTATTTCTGGTGAGAACAAGTTCTTCTTTCCTATGCTTGATGTCCTAAAAGAACCATAAAGGTGCTGGGGGATATTAACTATAAATCAGTCTGAAAATCTGGCAAGAGCTGAAGTGGTTGGTGGTATATGGGCGGGGTTATTCTCAGGTGGATTTGACTGCTGGAGTGTTGCAGTACGTGTGGTACTGATGTGGGACAGGTAGGCACAGTGGGGAAAGGTTTTCACTCTGTGTAGTGTCAGACAGCATGTAAAGGTCTATGCTAGCCTATTAGCAGATTTACAGGAGTTTCTGGTTATTTGGGAGAGAAATAAGCAAAGTGTAGAAAGTGCTATATGTATATATGCGTACATATATGTATATATAGAAAGCTGTATGTATGTATAAAAAGCTATATAAAAATGTGGGTGCTGCTTGGCTGCATAGGTTTTTCAGCAGCAGTCCTCACTCCCCAGCCTCAGCTTTATGTTTGTAGACTCCCCCTCTTCTCCCTCCTGCTTCTTACTAAACTCTCACCAATGGGCTTAGACTGCACAATATGGGGTTGGGTGGACCAGTCAGATGATGGCTTTTATTGGACGAAAATTCATCAAAATGAGTAAGAAAAGGTCACTAGTGTGTTGAAAAACCCACTAGCCATCACAGATAGGTACGGTAGCCAGGCTGCCTCTAACATACTCCATTTCTGCAGATAACAACTGATGTCCATTAGGCCTAGCTCAGCTGCACACATTAAGCTCTTTGCACTGCATGAACTCCCATGCTAAGTGAAGTGCATCACTGTAACTGATTTTCTACACCTCTACCTTAGCTTCCTTCAAGAACTATGGCAAAAAATAATTACTGCTTTAGCTCTCTTTAGCTATATATAATGTATATATATAATATAGATACGTATTTATCCATCCCTGCCTTTCTGCCTTCAAGAACAAATTTTTAAAGTACACAGGAGACAAAAATACATTGGTTTTACATTATAGCAAAAGTTTCCTGTTCTCAGGTACTGTATTCCACCTTCAGTGGAAATGTGGAGTAAAATCCTTGCCTTCCAAGAAGTTATGCCAAGTTTACACTGTTAAAGTGAACAGAAATCTTGGCCTGGATCCTTTGATATGTAGGGTACAAGCCATTTAATTTTAGTTAGGTTTCTTTCCAAACTCCAAAAAGGATCTAAGGAAAGAAGAAAGCATATTAAGGCTGTGATGGACCTCCAGTATTTGGCTCGTATTAGTTCTAGCTTAATGATGTCATTCAAGTGTGCAGAAATAGTAGCTAAACTCTGGAATGGATTGTTTAGAGGATAGTAACAGGTGCCACTACTATGAAAAATAATTGAATAATTAAAAAAATAGAGTGACAGAAGGCTATCAGAATTTACTTAGCTGAAGTTAATCCTGCCTTCAGGCAAAACAGTGGGCCACATGATCCCCCTTTCTGACCATTTTATTATGATACATTCTATGATTTTCTGATCCACTTTCCTCGATTTCTTTTGGGTATTCATCATGTATCCATCTATGAATATGTACAGGGCACTAAAGAAGTTTCCGCACAACTTTCTGAACCTTCCATGAGGAAGACAGAAGTGATGGACTATTAGTCTTCCCCTTGCACAGAAGGATGTACAGTTAAGGAACAGATAAAACGTGGTGTTAGCTTCTTTCACCCATCCTTCTTTTGACCCTATGCCACCCTACACAGACCTACTAGTCACCCACTAGCTCAAAGGAGAGGCTCAGTGGAAAAGAAAGGGACAGTATGTTTTGCTTCTCTTTAGGAAGGTTACAGTTCAGCCATTGCATGCACACCCACCTTTCTCCACTTAAACTGAAAGTCATTCCTGTATGAATTCACATCCAGCAACATTTCAGCTATCCACAAAATCACCTTTCTCCTTGATGTTATTTGGACTCATGGACTTTTTTTTTAAAGATATCTTTAGTACAGAGCTGATAATTACCTCTCCCTCGTAAGTTTATATGAGAACTACACCAATCCTTTCTGTGGATGCCCAGAAGGTTTGTACTATTCTGCACTGTATAAATCTCTGTCAATTATTTTTCCCTATGTTTCATAGAACTTCTAGCGAGATCATAAGTGGTGGCTTGTTGCCTCAGAAGTTTGAAAACACTGTCATCAGTTGAGTTTTGGACTGCATTAGCTTAGTTCGAGAGTCATGAGTTTCTGCTGCCAGCAGTCAGTTATTGTCTTCAGGATGTTCACATAAGAGCATCCTGAAGATGCATCAAAATCAAATCCCCCAAACTGCCAATATTAAATAATAATTTCATAGCTTTTTGAGATATTTATGTAAGAATGGTTGGCCTACCCACACACTGTACAGAAAAAACAGCACACATCACTCACTTTGCCTGAATTGGCTGAGCTTGTGAATGAGCTACACATGCATGTACTCAAAAGATCTTCTATACACACAAACTCAACCAATATCTTTAGCAGCTCCAATGGAGCATGGAATACGAGCCTGAACTGAAAAACTTGCATATACAAGGAGGATTCTAGTTCTTCTTTTGCGAACACAGATGTAAATCAGGAGTATGCCTCTGACAGCCAGTGGTTCTACACTGCACAGGCAGTGTTACTGAGCAGGGAATCGGGGCCAGGACAAAGATCTGGAATATTGCCAAGTTGAAGCAATATTAGGTTGATACCTGCTCTGAAATTCTATAGAAACCCTCATCTCCAAGTTTATTAACCCACAACTACAGATGCTTAAATAATAAAAAAAAAAAAAAGCCCCTGTGTGTTTGTAAAATCTGGCCTTTATTTTATATCACTTTCATGATAAAAAGTGTTAGAAAAATGTCTTAAACCACTACTTGGGGATTTCCTCCAAGCACTATGCCAGCTGCTCTCAGCCTCCATTGTGAAATGACGGGCTGCTGGCATAGCCAAAGTACTTTACACTCCAGCAACCACTGGATGCATAACAGCCCTTTGGGAGTCATTACCAACTGGTGTAATTTAGGGCAGCCCTGAGGCAGCTCTAAGTCACAGTCTCCAGGAACTGGAGGCTATAAAGGTGGCATAACACCTCTCTTCTAGGTCTATAATCTGCAATAACATTTACAATACAGCCTGCATCATATTATTTCCATGTTTAATTAGAGTAAAGAATATCAAACCTTTTAGTTTAACACTACCCCGTGTACTGTTACCAGCTCTGTATGTGATTTAATGGGTGATCAATCATTCACATATCAGTGGTGATGTAAACCTGATGTTCATTTGCTCTTTTTCACTTCATGCATGGATCTCATGTAACAAGAAAAGAAATATCTACCAGGAATGTGGTAGTTCTGCATTGCTGTTAAATCTCAGCAAGCTCTCCTAGGATCCAAGAAAAAAGGTAGCATCAGTTTACAGACTGACTTTTCAGTGGCATTGTTCCAAATCTGTGCTATTGGCCAGCATGGCTTATACTTTGCTTTCATGGCCAAATATGTGATGCATGACATGTCAAGTCAGCTGCTATTTTTTTTAAGACAGTAGATATTGTTGATACAGCTGTGAAAGGATACTTTCTCCTTTCCAAAGAATTATCGCTAAATTACATTAACCAGAGACCCTCTTCATTGCCTAACAAACACTCTGAAATGAAAAGGTTGAAAATGTTGGGATATTTTTGCCCCATCATCATTTTCCTTTCAGCCTCTTCTCACTACCCATCTGATCTGATGCTGCTGTCCACTTATATTTCTAATGGGTATTATCCTGCCATTCGTCTTCAGATACAATTTCTGTTGGAATGAACAGGAAAATCGCTTTCATTAAATCTGAAGGATTAGACCTCTTAAAGAAAAAAATTGAGATTTATTCCACTGTTTTAGGCCAGAAAACTGAGTCCAGCTGAGCTCAGGAGGAGATAGGACCAGGGTCAGTCAGGGATGGTGGTGTCCCGTGCCAGAGGAGGGAGAGCTGCAGTGTGTGAGGGAAGATGGGTGCCTTGCAGAACTGTCCTAGGGAACCCAGGAGCTGGCATAGTGTGCAAGTGTCTGTGTGCTCAGGGGCTGAGGAAGAGTCTGGGGTGTCCCAGATAGATACCCCAGTCACAAAGAACACACAGATACCGTTCCGACCTCTGTGCTGCTCTGCAAGTGCTTCCATGTAGCTCTGAAGGACAGCTTCCAAATGCTTCTCTCCAGGAACAAGAGCAGGAAAGCAACCTGAAACCTGCCAGGGAAAAGGGAGGAATTATTTTGCCAGTGATAGCAATGCAACTTTGTTGTAATCATAGTAATAAAACAAAAGCTGACAAGTGATGACTTCTCTGAGGTGCTTTTAACCTTAATAAGAGCTCCATTAATTTTTCATATTATTGATAAAGCAAATTAATACATATCTCAAAACAAGCAAAACATTAAAAGGCATCAAAACCAAACTGAAATAAGTGAATCTTATTTGTAGAGAATATAATTAAAATAATGTAAATCTTCTTCTGTAAATTAACTTCATGCATAACTAGAAATGATTAGCATGTATAGATACCAACCTCTGTGTTTGTAATTTTAACACACATCCTAATAAACTCAGAGGTTTTTATTCACTTACACTCTGAAAATACTACTCTGTATAAACGCACAGTGACTCTGAGAAAGAACTAGTGGGAAGAAGTGAGGCTGGTAGAAGAGCGGTCACTGTGCCTCCCAGGCCGTAAGGGAGAATCTCCTCCCCATGGCAGGGACAAGTGGGGAGAGACCAGCCAAATAATAACTGTTCCACATACCTGTGGGTACCTGGGCACGCCTGAAAGCATGGGCAGTGCATATTTTAGTACAATGTTTAGTACAAACAACGCTTTTAGACATCTATAACAGTGGAGTTCATACCCTAATCCCATGGCAGCAGGGAATTTTCCTAAATTCAAAGAGGGAATAATACTTTTTAACCAGTATTAGGGCGGGTGGAATAGGAGACAGTCTCCACAGCAAAACCCATTATCTTCTTTAGTTTTACTTTGTGAGGGACAGTGTGGAGCAATGACTGCAAATAAATATCACTAAATATACATGTATATTTTCTTGGGTCAGTTTTCAAGACCATTCAAGCAGGTATCTAAAGGCTGTGTTTGGATGATTAGTGGGAGGTTGATAAGAAAGTGGTAATAATCAGGTTAAATTTTTCAGAGTTTTACAGTAGATTCTTAAGGAAATGAAATAAAAACATCCCCAGTTTGTGTAACAGCTCTTACCTGAATCCACAGATGTGTTATCTGCTTCCTGGAACAAAGACAAACAAAATTCTAAGTTCTGTTATTAATATATTAGTCTCAACAGGAATACAGCACCCCAAAAGAATTAAACTTTAACAAAATATTTTGTATTAATTAGTTAATTAAAATAATCTACTTGTTTAATATATAGAGCCTTAGAAGTTCACAAATGCACATCTGAATGCCATGATAAGTGGCTGGGAAGAAAGGCTATCTACTTTGAATACTTGAAAATGTCAGAGGAGGAACCTAGACCGAGATCCCATTCACCAGTATCTACCTGCTTTGCTGACTTCAGGTAGTCAGAGTAGATGTGAACCCAGCCTAAGCTCAGGCCTACCACGCACCAGGGAATTTAGCCAGCTCTCTGGACATATTTCTTTCAAAATCAGGACTAAAAGACATTGCTAAAAACCTCTGTCAAGCTCTTGGAGTCTTAAGAGCCTGAAAGAATCAAATCCTCCCTCAAATGTGTTCATGACAGACTGTTTTATTTCTTGTTCTTGTACCCTCTGTAAACAATAATGTTTATGAGCTAGGAATGGGCATTTGGGAATAAAAGGATAAACAAACAGGAATATTCAATACTTCGAATTTATTTATTTATTTCTCAGATACAGAGATAAAGTCTTATTTTAATTAAGCATTTTCTACTTCTGCCTGCATCAGTATTAAAGTTGCAAATTTATACAGGGCAATTTAATGTTTGAGCATAGAGATAATAATCCACATTTTCTGAAACTAGCCAAGAGGATAGGCTCCTGCCTAGAATTATTTACATTCGTTGACCCTTTAGGCTCAACTCTTTATCCAACCAAATTTATCTAGCAGAATTTGTAGCCTAACTTGTTTGTATTTTATACATTTGGCATTAAGACTGCAGCAGAATTTTACAAGTATCTGGCATATTCTTGATGGCACATCTGGTGAGTATGGACACCGTTCATTAGAACAGTTTTGTAAACGAATAACATGCCAGAGCTTTGACAAAAGTACTTATGGTAGATGTCAATCATTTTTCTTTGCCAGTTTAAACATGCACCCTTCTGGGAATAATTTTTATCTATTCTGGCACATAAAACATTTTGAACAATATCTCCAGGCTTTTAAAATGAATGCAGGTTACCATAGTATGTATGCTACATGTGAATCACTAAACAAATATAACAGAGGAAGGATGATCCTTACATATATTATCAGCAAAAATCTGTGAGAAACAGCAGGCAAAATAAGTAAATCTCTGGCAGATAATGACTGTATGAAGGACAGGGAGGACCGTGGTCATACAATACAGCAGTCTTTAGCATCACCCACATCTGGTGGTGCCATTGGACAGGTTTCTTCTTCCCTTGCCAAAGCATGAACTTTTTTTCTATTACAAAAAGATAATAATTATCATAGATAAGGAAGGACAATATCAAAAAAATTAACAAAAATTAGAGGAACTGAATTTGTGCAGAAAAGAGATAAAGCAATGAAATAATCATAACCTAATTTCTGACACTCATAGAGTCTTGCATTATTCCTCAATTTGTTCTTGTCTTCTCCAAGGAGAAGGGACTCCTAGTGTGAGTGAGGGAGCCAGAAATGGGCCCTCCAGGAAGGATGAGACATCACACTGAGGGATTACATGTGGGATAGACTTAGTATAGATTCTGCTCCCTTCATTCCTGTTCTTTGCCTGTAGATTTTCACTCATGAATTTCCTAAGCTACGTTTCAATAGTGATGACATGTTAATAATGAAGTGGGAATAAACAAGAATTCAAAAAGAGCTATAAATCTTACTTTTGTTCACTAAGTTGCACAAACAAAGTCCAGACCATTTTGGTCTTTCACACAAACACATCGAGTCTCTTTTAAACATGTACTGGTAGAACATTTCAGATCTGCTGAATACAGTAGGTATTTATGCTTTTATTTTAAATGGGGATTACAAATTATTCGCCTTTTGTCATGCACAATATGCATATTATGGTGTGGATATTGTGTTACCAATTCACTGTAACTAAGTACTTCGGCACTTAAAAAAAAAGCCATTTTTGACCCAATAGACCATAATAGAGCCTTTCAAAGTTGTTTGAGGCAGCTGCCATGAACTGAAAAAGTCATACAAAACGTGCTGTATGTAGAGCAATTTAATATGTAGAAACGTGCATTTTCAGTAAGATACAATGGCTGGTTCAGACTCTTTTAAACAAACAAAAGTACTGGTTGTCATCATCTTCTGATGGTGAGGAAGGCTTCACATCAGCCCTGTCAATAGCTACTAACCAGCAGGTGAAATTACCAAACTACCTCCCCTCCTTACTGGTGAGGGTGGTACCGCATATGCCCAATGAGAGCTTCTATGGGCGTGTTAAAGAAATGCCGTAGCACTGAGAAACTGTAAGAGAACTAGACAATTCAGCCAAAAATGTATATTAAAAGTATTTTTAGTGTTTAAATAAAAACACATTCTTGTTTTTTAATGTGGTTTTCAGTATGTTCCATCTTTTTAAATTTAGCCTATTGCGTCAATATTTTATACGCCATCATGAATGCTGTCCTCTTGTTAATGAAATAATGATTCAAGCCACAAAATTAAAACCAGTTGGTTTGTCAAATTCTGATCTTAAAAGAAAGTCTGTAAGATGACTACGGAGAAAATATACAGAATCTTGATAATCCATTTTTGGTAATTAACTACTGAGATTAAGGGTTCCTTTCAGTTGCCTTAAACCAGGACCTGATGCCATCTGACAAGACCTGGGGATGCCACCAGGCCTTCTACTGCCAGTTCAAAAGAAAAAATTACTCTTACAGACCCTGTGTCATGTTTGCCAATCCCACACGGGTGTCACAGATACCATGCAGCACCATAGACGCCACTGGACACTCCTGTTTTGGCCAGTGTATCAATCCCTAGAGGTTTATATCTTAAATTCTTAAAATTATTTGTATTAGCATGGAGGGTGTGTGTGAGTGTGTGTTTGTATGTATTATGCAAGTTTGTGTGATTCCCTATAAATGTTCATAAATGTGTGTGTGTTGCTGTACATATGCATTAAATAGCAGAGTAATTTAAACTTGCTATATAAACTAGCATTTTTCCCCTAAAAAATTATTTCCTTAGAGATTTAATTTTATTTTTAGCAAGAGGACTGCAGCACCCAAAGCTCACAGTATTGCCTCTTCCACTGAGTAATCATTAGAAGGTCTAAATAAAGAATCAAGTGTTGGAGCCAAAGCACACTGAAGTCAATAGGAGTCTTTTCATTGACTTCAATGGGCTTTGAATCAGAGTCTAAATTCTAACTGTTGCTGAACATATTTGCAACCACAACATTTTGTGTGGTACTCTCTGTGACACAATGGTGGAATTTACTTGGGAAAACAAATGGAAACATATTCTTAGATGGTGTGACCAATATTATTACACACAAAAACTAGGCCTTGCGAATCTCAGTTTTATCACTAAAAAAATAATTAAATGATTCAGCTGTGCATGCGAGGATGTATAGCTAGATAATGTCTCTCCAGGCCAGAAAACAACTCGTGCTGATGCTTCTGAAACCACTGCCAAAGAGGAAGAGATGTTGTCAGTGTCAGTGTATTCACATATCAAAATTAGAAGCAGTATTATTTTAAGCATGTTCTTATAAATCATAGTTGCTGCAAAATTTCTAAACAGAGTGAATTGGTGTTTGTTGTTTCCAACACTAATTAATCAGCAGTAGTCACACTGGACTTACATAGAGCATGCTAGTATTGGTATGCCTGATTTCAATTTTAGAAACTACTGTGAACTTATTAAGTAATTTGCCATTTTGTAATATAGCGTGTCTAAGGAATATGCAGAGTATTTCCAGCTAAAAGCTATCTGATGCTTGTGCTTTGTAGGTAAACTGGGGAGGTTTTTCCTCATTCCCTTCCTCAGATATGTAATACAATAACAGACATTGCACATTACAGTGACATTCCATTATGTTGCACAGCGTCATATATTCTTAGCTCCTGAGGGAAAAAATGACCAGTGGAAACTGAAGCTAACCAGTGGACTTAGTCAATAATTCACTGGATCTCAGCCAGGTTTCTCAGCCAGATACATACATACATACACATACCTACATAACTCTGAGTTTTAGTGATTTTTAGTAGATCAGCGCTGAATTAAAATTTGATCCTGTTGCAATAACGTAACCAAAAATTAGTTACATAGTACCCATTAAAAAAAGAGACTAATTTCAATGGGCGTCCTTTGAAACCTTTGAAGACATTACCAGCTCTCCAAGCATGTTGACTATCCGGAGAATGAATTATATCCTTGTCAAATTTTAAATATCATGCTGTTAAAAATATTAGTCACAGGAGCTGTTTGACAACAGTGTCACAGTAAAGTTATCTTCTCTATATGAACCTGATAGATAAAACCACGTCTCGGTGTATGGCATCCAGTGGTAAAGGCTGAGCACTGAAAGTTTCCTTGGAGCATTGGCAATACCCTGCCAATAGCTGTACTGTACATGCCATTTAAGCCAGCTGAGTACTGCTTTTCCTCTCCCTCCCTCCAGTTTTTCCATTCCCCAAGGGGCAATCCTTTGGCGAACAATCCATTTAAGTCAAACAGCTATCATGTAAAAGTGAAAATGAGCAACAAAGCACATCCAAGGGAAGCAAGTTAAGATCTAGGCCCCCAGGTTCGAGGGGGGGGGGCTAAAGAAACCGAGCCAAAGAAATTCTAAAAAGGCACTTTTTTAGCTTAAAAAAATAAGATTAGAAACTGGCTTGTATGAGCCCAACTGTGATTAAAAAAATAAACCTTTTATACTTAAGACAGGATTTTTT
Organism: Athene noctua; assembly: GCF_965140245.1. Classification (NCBI taxonomy): domain Eukaryota; kingdom Metazoa; phylum Chordata; class Aves; order Strigiformes; family Strigidae; genus Athene; species Athene noctua. Next base: position 14,809,151 of record NC_134044.1, read on the forward strand.
TTCTTTTTGTTCTTTGACTTTTCCTTGCAGAGAAAGAGGCTATCTTCACTTAATCAGAGCAAAGAAAGAGTGGCTGAGGCAGAAGCAGCATCATGTGGGTGAAGGTCAGGCCAATTTTCACCCATGTGATGCTGCTTTATCACTCATGGAACAAAGATTAAGGCCTTTCTTTTCTTTATCCTTTTGTGCTTTCCCCCATTACTTTAACAGATCTGAACAAATCCCAGGCAGTTCATCCAAAAGTTCCTTTTAGCTACATTTAGTTCAGATCCTCTAAATTCCACATAAGACTTCATGCTATACCAACATGAAGAGGATATAAAACCCACATGTGTAGGGAGAAAAATGTTATAGAAAAACACAAAAATCATTGCAGAACATGATGACAGAAAAGGCCTTTTCAGCTGCAAGAAACTAGGCACATCCAGGAATCAGAATTATCCGTATTACTATTCCCTTATTTTTAAAGGAATATGCTTTCCTGCTACACCAAAATGATGTATGAATATTGATGTCTGCTTAAGATGATGTTAATATGACAAAGCTCTAGTTGAGCTCTGAGGTTCTGAAAAAAAACCCACTAGAAATGCCACTTCATCGCTGCCCATGAGTAACCGCCAAAATGTTATATCACAAAAAACTAGCTTACATTGCATATATTTACACATCTTGTTGGTATCCAGCTTAATCAAACATATTATTCCAGAACAGCATCAACTGCAGAAATAGGACAGGATGTAATTTTTACACAAAGTACCCAGAGGACTGATTGAAAGGGCAGTTGTTGGATTTGGTTTTATTCAGGTAGGGGCAAGCAGCCCTTCATAGCTTGCTCTTTATCCCTGTTTCAAACCGGCTTAAGGAATGCCTGTTGATTAGTGCATTTATTTAATTTATCAATCTCATGATATTTTGAAGTACTTAGTACAATATGTTGAAATGAAATAATAGCAATCAATTACATAATCATAATGACAAGAAGGTGTATTTCTGGGACGGGTCACAGCTATCCATAACATTTACAGTTTCACATATACTTACTCCATAACATGTAATGTATTAAAAGATATGGAAAATAAAGCACTTAAGCATTTAATAAGTGAGACAGCTATCTTAATATGGTTCCTAGTGTGATGCCATTGGTGCTAGCACCAGGGCAGTTATCAGTGTCCTTCCAGAGTTCAGATTCCCTGTTTTCCCACCACGAGTGTAAATGCTGCTCTTCCCATAATGTGTTTTAAAGGGGTAGGAGAAACCCTGCATAAAGCATCAGCTGAAGCACGGGATCACTGCAGTTTTTCATACAAGGCACCAAAAAAATGGGCTTATTGTCCTGTACCATATATTAACATGTATCAGAATGGTTCTCAAATTGGTGTTTTGTAAGATTCATGTCTACCAGACTATGGTCTGGGACTCAGTGAAGTGAACAGAAATGTTATCGTTGACTCCAGTGAGCCCTGGCTTCATCCAGTGTGTTTGAGGGAAATGTTTCAAATGTGGGTCCTTTTTACTTCAAGTACTTTTGAGATGTGTAAGTGTATTTATTTTGTATATGTATTATGTATAATTTATATCAATTCTCACACTAATGTAGGTGTGAGAAGTCAGTATGTAAAAACTGCTTGCTGAGACTAATAGGTTAATAAATGTTGTTAACCATACATTTCCTAAGAGCATCATATTCATATTGCTCATACCTGAAAACATCTTCCTATGCATAGTCAGGATTTCTGATGCAGCCCAAAGCATTCTCATCATATGATAAAAACAGAAGATATCAGCACTTTTCTTGGACCATCTGGAGATTTAGACAGAAAGTGCAACAAGTCCAGGAGATATGTTTCATGCTCTCTGAAACACAATTTGGGTAACAAAAGCTGCAAGAACCTCTTCTGTGCCAACCTAAATCCTACCTCCTTTCTTCAGAAAAGAGCTCTGAAAATGTGTTTCCTCTGGCTGTTTTGGTAGGCTATAATTATGTTGCTTTTATCAGGTGACAATATATCACTCTCGTTGAGATTCCTTTAGATATTTGTAACAAAGATTAAATATCTTTCAGTGTAGGTAAACCCAGATGGAAAATTCTAGATATTTCTTAGTTTTTAAACCCTCTGATTTTCAAGCAATGTATTTTGTCTCAACACAAGTGAAGGGCTAAGAGCAATGGCTACAGTCAATAAGACATGACAAACTGGGAGTGAGGCTTAGCTGCTCTAAAGATGCTTCTGCCCTCAATCCACCCATTTGCTGTACGCTTTTCATTCTCTATTGGAGGAATATGAATTTGAGTAAATGCCATGTGACAGTGTGGCTGCTGTGGAATTTATTCATTTTTCTTGAGTAGGAGATCAATTAGTAATTACTTAAGGGCAGTCCTTATAGGCCATCTAGGTTGGCCCTTAATTAAGCAACAAGACATGACAGGCAATGTATTTCTGGGCAATTTAGCACATCTCTTAGGGAGTTTTTAAAGCATGAGGCCGAAGGTCAAGTGACTTTAACCACCTGAGAAGTGCAAAAATCCCTTAGAAATGCACTGTCTAGAGTGACTTATTGCTGTTATTAAATGGAATTTGTGAATAAAAATAAGAAAGACTGTCAGCCCCAGGCATGAATAGGGCATTATTAACATAGATATGACATTGTTGACAGCTAATCTAAAGCTCCATTTGTGTCCTGAGCTCTAGAGCTATTTCTTTATACTGTATATTAATACAAGGAAGATATATTACATTCTTCATACACTTTTACCAGAGCCATCCAATAAGAATGAGGGATACAGTTTTTTGAAATTTGTATTGCACATTACTTTTGGGGGGCTGAAATACAGCAATTAAACCTTGTATGCCTAAAGTCCTGTTTTTGTATTATAATGTAGAAGTCTCCTGAAAGAACAAAATATCCTGAGTTGTAAAATCTCTATCCCTGACACACTCTCCCCTGCCATCCTGAGATCTGCCCTGAATTTGTGTCCCTGGCTCAGCTGCTTCCCCTGTCCCCCACTGCTGGGCTCAGTGTGCCTGATGGTCTGTACATGTCAGTGTGTCCAGGTTGAAGAAGTGCACCAGCAAAATCAGTGTGTAGAGATGAATAAACAGAGCCAATTCCAGTACCATCTTACCTGTGTCTTTCTTTCTATTTTTTCTTTCTCTTCTTTTTTAATGCCCCCTCCCCAACATGAATGCTTTCTAAATACCTTGCATTAAACATGTACAGTAACACTGACAAAGCAATTCTTGTCTCCTGAAATTCTGAATTGCAGAAAATGGATGAGAAGCTGAACATCTGTTGTAAATATTATCTTTCTCCAGAGTGATTGTGTATAGATGTTGATATTTTCGCTTTGCTTGTTTCTATTGGCTTAATTCATTCTTGGATTTCTTGATATGTTTGTTATTATCCTTACACTGATGCATGTTCTACCCTTTGTTGGTTCTGTTTGTTGATCTATGGTAACACCCAATTCCGAAGACCGAAGTCTTCTCTTGAGAGAAAAAGTGGCTGGGTCAGATCCTAACGTTACTCTGATCAGTATAGCTCCATCATTTCTACGGGAATTGCCAGAAGGCTGCGCGCGTGTGATCTTGCATTGCCATGGGGTTTCTACCTGCCCAGGGGTCTTCCTGTTGCCACTCTTCAGTCCCGAAACGCAGTGCCTGGTGGCACTGAGGAGGCATTCTCTTTCTGAGGTGTAGTGCAGCCTATGTAAGTAAGTGCGCTGTATGTGAGCGCTGTGCTGGGAAGAGCAGGTTCACTGTCCTGTGGGACAGCGGTGCTGCCTTAAGTCGGATGACTCCAGAAAGTACTAGATTGCGCTGCCAGGCAGTTCTGACACTCACAGTATATCTGTATTTTCCAGGAGGCATAACAGCTACTGAGCATGTGGTGTTCAGTTCTTCTGCACATTCACAAGTATGTCTGACATGTTATGAAAGTAGTGGATTTACTGTGCATACTTCAAATATTTTAAGGATATGTGAACACTTATTTGTGTCTGGGAAATCCTGGGCAGAAATATGGAAGTACTGATGTGGATTCTTTGTTTAGGCTCATAGGAACTAAAGTAGGTAAATCTAGAGCTCGTCATGCATGCAGATAATTTGGGGGAATTGTTGTAGGTTTACAATGCAGAAATATTGTGTATATTCCCTGAATCAGTTCTAATTACAAGGGAATGTATTAGTTTGTCTTGATATGCCTGATGCATGGAAAGGTAAAATACTCACAAGAAAGGTCTTGAAAGAGACATTTTGAAAATAATATTTTTAATAGCAGTGATCCATAAAGCTGTATTAAATTAGCTTCTTTAGTGGGCTGAGTGCACTGCAGTTTGTGAAGTGTTCCACATGCTGCAGTTTGAACCAAGTAACCTGAAATCTAAAAGCAGCCTGACTTGTCTAGTACCACTGCACAAAGAGAAAATTTCTTAAAATTGCTAATAGCAAAAAATGTTGATATCATCTAGCGACAAGGCTATCCTATTAAGTCTGAGCTGAAGAATCCTTTTTATTGCAACTTTGAAAGCAAGTTGGCCTGACATTCTGACTGTCCTGAAACTGGTGATTTACTGTAAAACAGCAAGAGACATTATGGCATCACATACATGTGATGATATATATGCAGATATTTCTGTGTTATAGAAAAATTGAAATAGCAACAACAACAAAAACTATATATCACGTTCAGGTATCAAAGACGAATGTATTTTGCTTTTTGTGCACCTGATAAAACAAGCAAGAAAAAATACAAACAATAAAAACTGTAAAAATGCTTGATTCTAATGAAACAAAGGAAAGATAATTAGTGACTCACATTTGTGGTTTGGATCATGCTGAAGGTGATATTGAGCCACAAGGAATGACTAATGAGTTGTGCTCCACAGTCCAAGATTTCCTGGAAAACAAAGTAAACCATTAGCCCTGATGGTAGCAAACCTCGCCCCCCGCCCAAGTCTGTACCTAGAGCAACCCTTATCATCCCACATGTCCTAATACATATAGGAACTGCTGCCATTTATCTGGATTCAGCATTAACTGGCAGTTCTCAACTATTCCAGAAATTATCAGAAGCATGCAAAACAAAAAAAAAAAAAAAAAAGGAGGAATAAAGAAGAACATACACTTCAGAGCTCCTCATATTTTACTGTGCATTGTTTCCCTGCTGTGTGATTTCTGTGTTTGAGCTTCAGTACTGTTGTGGCTGCTGCCTATCTTGATGTAAAGGTTTATAGGTTTGACTAGTCTTGTATCCAAACCTGCTTCTGCCTATATTTGATCAACCACACCTGACTCTGAGATGTATAAATGCCCTCGGCAGGCATAATGACTGCTTAATCAAGCAGAAATATCCAAAACACGTTTATATCCAAATGTTTTCTTTTACATCTAAATATTTTCTTTAGTGGGACTCACAGCTATTGCTGACCACTGGCCCTGCAATCTCAGCTGTTGACTCCTCTCCTTGTCTGTTTTGGCACTGGATGGACACAGCACCTAAACTAAGTCTGGCAGTTAGCTACTGCCAATGTGGGCAAAGCCAGATGACTTTCTGCTATTTTTCACAACAGAAACGAGTGTTAACATAATACAGCTGTTCTCATTAAAGGACATTACTCATAGGTACTTATTTAAAAGAAAAGATCTTAATAAGGGGTTGAAGTATTTCAGACCGTGGTGTTTACAGTTAAGCTCAGCTGTTGTTTTTGATATAAGATCTAATGTAAATCCTCCCCCTTCACTTGTACCATCATCCATTCTTTTCAAAAGTAAAATACAGAATTATGGTAGACAGAACTATTGAAAAAGAAAAGAAAGGGGAAAAAAAGTAGAAAAATCCATTACAATGAGGAAAGATATTATGGTCATCTGTTAAAAGAGAGAAATAAATTAATAAATGCTGTGGAAAACAAAATCAAGAAAAATATAACAGAAAAGCAGAGAGAGGAAGGAAATTAGAGAGCAGTGAAGAGCAGGTTAAAAATACTTTGTAATTCTGACAAATTTGGAGAAATGAAAACATAATGATTATTTCTATTACATGAGAAAATGAAGTCTTCTTTCAATTATTTGGCCTTGCAAAATTAGACTTCATGCTATCAGTAAAGATGTTCAGTATGAGTATCTGCTACGTGTTTCAGTATCGACACATCTACATTTAGAAACTTTCAGTTATAATGCATCCATACTAGAATCCAGATAATAATAAAAGAGGCTTAGCACATGGTATCAATCCTAGTTTATGTTAATTTCCTTAGGAAAGGCCTATTCTAGTTCGTTTCTTAGAAGAAAAACAGAATTACTTGCAGTCTTAGAGGGAGGACTGGGTAAAACATAAGCTAAATATCAATACCCTTGGAGTAAAGGGCACAAACCCTTGTTTGATGGCAGCTTAATGCAAAGGTTTAAAAGAGCATACACACACAGAGACAATGCTATATATTTGATATATATTGTCCTAGGTAGTGTGCTGGCATATCTACTATAGCATAGCAATTTTTCTGTGAAAGTCTTTCCATTAAAGTAACATGGGCTGTACTGTCGCCATAGAAGGTACTTCAATATTTTCTTTCACCTGCCATAGCCAGATCACTGAATACCGGATATACTTGCAGGAAGGCAAGTATATGTGATAGGAATGTGCATGTGAGCACTGGCGTGAAGGTTAGGGAGGATGTACAATTGAAACTAAAGGCCACTCATTATGCCTATTTCCTTATTCATTACTTATTTGAATTAATTTTAAGGCCATGCTGCTAGGTTTGTTTCTTTGCACTGGATTAAAGTGTTAGAGAGAAATCTGTTCATTACTGTGTGAAGAAAGAAAAAAGCCCCAGCAATCAAAGATGGTTGTTGCCATCAATTTTTGCTAAATGATGTGAAAGACATAAATCTTTGAACTTGTATTTAGCTACAGAGAGTTTACACAGCTTTTAAAGACCTTTTTTTTTTTTTTTTAAATAAAACAGCTCACGCTCCTCAGAATTCAACGTGCACCAATTATTTGTACTAACCCTATTTACCCTTTGAAACACGAGCTGCATTCAGGAAAATTTCCTGTCTCTAAAGACAGCTTCCTAAAAAACAATAGAAATGCACTGAAATTAGTTATTTGACACTTCCTGATATCTTGCAAAGAGTAGTAATAGCCATATGTGCTCTAACACATCTCTAAAACAATTTTTACCAAGAGATGTAGTTTTGTACGTTAACAACTATGTATTTTAATGAAGTAATCATTACCAATAAAGAAAAGGTCTACATTTTTCAGGGAGCATTTGAGCATCTTGCCCTTTATTTCATTTAGAATTTCTGAAGATTTGCCATTGAGGTAACATTTACTTTTGAGATGCGTAATTGGGGCTCAGCATGTTCCATGCTGTATTCCTTGATGTTCACCAGTACTGTTTAAGAAATGAATTAGAACGCGTGGTCTGGTATCGGCTAGGGAAATTCTTAAACTCACAGGATGACTGCCTATTTTTTCCTTCTCCTTTTCTGTGTATTAGAGCCCTTTTCCTTAGGATTCCTGAACGGACATGATATAAGCAGGGTCCCAATTAGCTGGATAAGCAAGTCAGGTTTTTTTGTGAATTAAAACCATATAATAAAGCCAGGCAACCAGTCGGTTAAATTCGTACTCAGAGGAACTGTGGTGGTTTTGGTTTGGGGTTTTTTGTCATTTTTTAGCTTCATCCCCCCCCCCCCCCCCCCCCCTCCTTTTTTTTTTTTTATTTTTTTGTTGCTTAACTCAAAGTGTCTGATGAGATACTGATACCTCAGGGAATAATACCACATTATTTTTCCTCCTCTGGTATAATCATTTGTCTCTTTAAATTGACATCAGCCGAGGCCACTAAGACCCTCACACCAAAAAAACTTGTGACCCCCTGCACTGCCTTCAAGGCTTATTTTATACTTCTTGGTCTGGTTGTTTTTCATGTGAGTCACAGTACATATTTTGGAGGCAATTTCACATATGGCAACCTAGTCATCTCAGTTCCTTCTATTGGCCCCCTTTAAAGTGCTAAGATGAGTCCTTTTTGGACCGTAAGTTTTCCTCTGAGTAAGTCTTTCATTACCATAGAAGAAAATGATGCCGTCCAGAAGCAGTAAGTTGGCAATGGTTTTCAGTCAGGCTTCTTAGCTGCTGTTTTCATTCTAGGTGAGGTTTCTTAAGCTGTATTTCTGTATTCAGTTCTTCTGCTTTATCTCATCCCAGGATTGTCTACCATATAGCTTGGACTATTCCTCTAATAGCAGTCTTCAGGGAATCATCTTCTGGCTTTATCTCACTTACTTAGCTTCTACTCAAGACTACTGTGCGTTGTAAGTTATCCCACAAAATCTACATTCTTCCTCTGCAAAACATGTGCTTTTGCTCCTGCATCAAAATCAATCACAGATCTGGGGCCCCTGACAGATATGTCTTTTCAGAATACTCAGAAAATGATGGGAGGAGACTGCAGATGAAGATCACCTTATCCATCTGTTTTACACAGATGTTCTCACAAGGGATGGAGGCCCAATACAACAGAAACACAGTGGTGAACTTGGCAAGAAGCATCCCTAGGAACTTCTTCAGGAAGCAACATTTAGAGAGTGCTGTTTCGCAGAGTAAAGTTGCAGTCACACGTTAAATAGGAGATGGTCATCACTGAAATGGGGTTATCACGTCCATGCTTGGGCACAAAAACATAGCTATCTAATTTCTTCTTTTTTTGGTGATAACTCACCTAACCTAATTGAGATAGTCTCTCCAACGCCATCATAAAGACTTATTTCATGTCAAGAAGCAAAGAGACCTTATACCCTTATCCCTTGAAAGGATGATATACTTAAACACTGACACATACTAGTCTTAAGAGTTAAGTTTGGCAGCTATTGTGCTGATGAAACAATATAGAAATGGTAAAGTAAGTATTTAGATAGAGGTAAAAAAACTGTACACAAAATATGTGGATCCAATTCCATCTCAGACACTGTTCCAGGAGGCTGTATGGTGCATGGCATCCCACTGTGTCCCTACTGGAGTGCATTTGGCTGCAGGACTGGTATTTCTTGCAGCTGGAGGAATGGCTACTTCTGTGGCATTCATCAAGGGACAGAATGCAAAATGTCTCCCAGGTAATTTTCATAGCCAGTCAGTGATGTGCCTGAGCAAAACTTTATGGGAGACCTACTTACACAGAGGAATAGATTCAAATCTGTGTACTCTGCTTGGCCTCCTCTGTGTATCAACATGGTATCTCTGAACATGTCTTTTCACCCTTGTTCTTTATAGGTAGTGAACACATATTCACCACTCTCACAGTCTTCAGTTAACGGGAACACTTCAGTCTTCTCTTAGTCATCACAAGGATTGCTTTCCACGGACAAAATTATCCAAGAATCTCCCCATCACTTTCAGGATTCTGTTATAAAGAAATGGTGCCTGGTAGGTGGATCTACTCTCCCCAGGTCTATACCTTATAATTTATTTTGCATTTGGAAGCACTTAAAAATCAATTTATATAGTATTTAGTGCAGTGTTCTATATAAGAGTTAATGGTATATTAGTTCTGTTATACAAGTTATAGCACTTATTACAGTGTCATACATTGTATAAGACTAAATGATCTACTGGAGTCTACTAGCTGCAGTGTGGACAGCCCCATACCACATAAAATGTGGTGAATGTTATGGTTAAATCTGCAAGGAGTTACCATTTTAAAAAAGGGTTTTTTTAAATGGCCGTAACTTTCTAAAATGTTCCCCATTTTTGGTTGTAGGTCTGGCCTGCCCAGCTGGGAATATTTATGAAAATTTGAACAAAAACAGCTTAGCTGCTAATAGATGAAATATAAGTAAAAAATATGCTTCCTGCTTCTTTAGAAAATGCAGCTTTTGGTAAAAATAGAAATTCAGCTGACGTGACTCTGGTATGAAAGCTCTGTTTGGAAAGGAAATAGTCTTCACCAAGGGGTGTGAACAGTCTCATTCCAAAGGAAATGGTTTTGATTTGTCTGAGGTTTTAAAAAAAATGTTCAGGACCTGATCTGAAGCCCATTGACGTCAAAGGAAAGATTCACAGTGACTTCAATGGGCTTGGGATCAAGTGTGAACTGAGCATGGGCAGCTGTTTGGGGCCTTTACATCACCACCATCCATTTAGCATCTGATTCTCAGGATGATTTTTGATTTGGCCTGTGGCTTGGGGGTAGTGCATAAAATTGCATCTCCAAAAGTAACTGCAGGTGTAAATTGGTGATGAATTATTTTTTGTACCTAGATCAAAAGTTCCATCTCAAAATTAAGCTTTGGTGACAACTTCTGTTATGTCAGAGAATTCAGACAATGGGATTTAGGGGTTACTTCAGATTCTTATTGGTGCCCTAGATAATTCCAGATTATTAATTTTCGTAGCAACTGCAGGTCCTTCAGCCAACTAAGATATCATCTGGGCAAAAGCTTTGACGAGACAAGGGCTGCTGAACTGGACTTCTAAGTTGCTGCATTCAGTACTTGTAGAATTCATTTAGATGAGCTGAAGAGGGCATTCCCACATGAGGAATGAAGGGCATTATACTTTAGATGACTGTTTATGAATGTGTGAGATGGTAGCCGGAATAAGTAGGGATGCGTTCTACGAAGAAAAAATAAAGACAGACGGACATAAATGCCTACTTTTACTGCCTGTTAATGAGTACAATTGATGCTTTGCTGTGAACACTTAATCCCCAGTCTAAAGTGGTGTCAATGTAGATTAATAAAATTACATATACACTCTGCTGGCCAAATGTGAGTAAAAAGGACTGCAGAAATATCTGTTGGGCTATATATTTTGGTATCTAAATGTTTTTCAGGTGGAGAGTGTAAAAACACTAGAATCTCCACCTGGGATAAAGCTGTGTGTTCAAGTGCAGGAATTTCCAGAGACCATGTTGACTGGATGAGAGTGGACAGGGAATAGACTGTTGACTGAGATTCAGCATGAATTTTTCCATGCTACTATGTGGTCTGGGGATGATAGTCAGCTCTCCTAAATTTGATCAGCCAGTTAGCTGCTCTGGTTGACTTGTGAGTCTGGGTGCTGGAGGGAGAGTAAGACAAGAGAAGGAAACTGATTTTCTCTATGATGGAAAAATGTTTCTTGTGCTGAGTATATCTTGTCAGTAAAAGACATAAGAAAGACATAGAAAAAATCCTCACCCCATCCCATTGTGATTACTACTTTTTTTCCAATTGACTGTCTAAACTATTTAGTTTCCTTCAAAATCTCTATAGCGCACTGGCACTAACAACAACCACACTTAACTGGTTGCTGGAAAGAATGTGCTAAATCTCTCTTAAATAAAATAAACATTATCCAACTGACCAGAAAGACAAATAGAACATTTTCATTTTCTTCCAGTCAAGCTCTGATGCATTAAGAGAGCAGTTAAATATTCTAGATTAATTACTGGTGATGTTGAAGCAAAAAATTTATAAAATTAAATACTACTGGACACTTGCTCATTTTGAAACTAATAATGATTTATTTGGCTTTTTAGTACTGAAATATGGGACTGAACCACAGATAAAAAAATGCATCTGCTGAGTACTACAGATCTAAGTTATGAAAAGTTTCTAAGTGTGTATTTCATATATTATTAGACTTGTCAATCTCATTGTTCAAATAAATACTTCTTGCAAAGCTTACTTTTATAACATTTTCTTAATCCTGCCTGCTTATTTTATTTTACTTTGTGCAAATGTTGAGCCTCTACAAAGGACCTTGGTTCTGCACTTTTTCCAAATCAAATATACACAATTAAATGTTGTTTCTTGTATAGTAACAGTGAACAGCTTCTTGTGAAACAAACACCTGCTGGTAAGGAAAGAATGCTCAATAGCTGGTTTAAAAAAAAAATATTCTATTCTTCTATTTTCTTTATTTTCATCAACTCTTAACAACTGATCTACTTTCTCTTGGGACCAATAATGACAATGAATTACCAAAAATTTTTGGCATGATTTTTAAATTTTCCTTTTAGACATACCTTGGTAGCAGTTTCCTTTAAGTGGACGCAATCCACAGATCTGTTTTGGATTGTGGACTGAGAGTGATTCTGTTTTCATTTTGCATATGTGGATAGTCTAAAGCACTATGTGTGGTCACATTTTGTTGTACAAATATGCAAATTTAGGTCACAAGTTCTACTTGAACTGCATCATATAATGTGCAGTTGTTCCAGATCCACTAACAAATTTAAAATTTAAGGTTAATACATCACATTAGTAATATCATACTGCCTATGGAATCATTTGTCAATGTTACCATAAAAGACTGATGATTTGATAACTGAAGAGTATTCATTATAGTGGCAATTTGTACTATTATACTATAAATAAGAATGTCTTGGCACTTCTATAATAAATCCTATTTTCAGTGGTCTATTACTTGGTCATAAAAAATCACCCTGGGCTGAATTAGATACATTGGATGTATGATAACAATAATATATTACCAAAATGTACATTTAATCCAGTGAGTAATAGGGCCTTGAAAAACTCTTAAATGTGCATTAAATTAATCACAGGCATTATTTACATAGAGATTGGAATATGTCCTTTGGATACTGTCAATATTTTAAACCAAGGGCCTATGGGTCTGATGCTGATCTTATTTGCACAGGGGTAAATCATGTCTAAAACTTCATTGGTGTCACGAGAGCTACCTCAGGGAAAAATGATCCCTGATGAAAAATATCAAGGAGAACAAAATCAGACACTGGATATAGAATTATTAAAAATCAGCTATATAGGATAGGCTCAGGAAAGATGTAAGAAGCTGTCAAACATCATGCACCCTGTCAGACTTTAAAAGACCTGTCTTGGAGTAAAAAGAAAAACTATATCTAGGGAATGACATTTGGCAATTTCTGTTTATCCTTGGCCAGGTTGCATCCAGACTCTGGATAGTTATCAGCAATGATAAGGATGTCAGCACCACCTCTCCCTTGGCATGCAGGCACTGGTCAGGAGAGCCAAGACTGCATCTTCCCATTGCCCCCTGGGTCTGAGCCCCAGGAAAGTGGATGAGGAGGTGTGGGAAGGAGATGGGCCCACAGAGATGCTGAGCAACATCAATGCGGGTGGTGCACAGCATGTGCATTTTACTTACATGCTGTGGTGCACTGGAGGCATTGTGCCTCTCTAAGGTATAATCCCTTCCAGAGTTCCCCTCAGAGTGGTACGAATCCACATCATCCTTTAATTAACACTGTGCCTAGGAGGCACAACTGAGCCTTAGTATAGCCACAGGCTTTACATACACCTTAACTTGCAAATTGCAGATAAAAGTAGTTAATTTAAGTATAAACTGCCTCTTTTTTTGAGGAAGACCTTGATTTACACATGGAAGAGAAAGTAATTACATTTAACAGATTTCACAGCTCTTAAAGAATATTTGATAATAACTAATCACTAAGAAAAAAAATAAAAAGGAAATTCAACTTAGTTCAGAGTTGTGGTGAAAACCCCAACTTCTGAAAGGAAATTTTACCCTGTTCTGTTCTACTCTATTCTGTTCTATTCTTTCCCAGGTTTAACACTACTCATATCATTGTAACACTGGAGTACCTTTCCAGCATACTACATTAAACAATGTGATTACATTCCAATGACTGTTCCATCAGCTATATTCCATTAAGTCAATCAGAGCTGTGATTGCTCAGCATCTTTCAGGACTGCCAAGTGACTGGATTTTTTTTTTTTTTAATGTAGACTTCATCAGAGTTTCTTCTAATTTTAACGTTCAGGGAGTGAATCCTAAACAGATCTAATCCTGACATGCCCTCCACCATCAGCATGCCAGAGCACTGGGCTTCTGTACTTATAAATGGCATTTACCCTCCTATCCATTTTTCTTAACTATCCTTTCTGCAGAGTGCAGAGAAGCAGAAGCAGGATGCTCACAACAAAACCTCTGCTTGAATATCCTGCTCATAATCATAGACAGACACCAGGACGTAAATGATGTTTTTATGCTATATCAGTGCATATCATGTGTGCCTACATTCATAATCCAGACAGTATGGTATTTCCAGGAGTTTGAAAAGTGTCTGTTTAGTTGTTATTAATTTTTTTTCCCCCAACATTTTATTCTTCTACATTTTCTTCTCTTTCATCTAATAGCTATTAGCAAGTTTTGGTTTAAATGGGATTGTGGCATGAAACACAAAATATTCTTACTCTGCTATTCGATGTTTTTCATCTTTTAAAACACGTATATCCAAAGATGAAAATGTCTTTTTTTGGAGTCCACATCAAAAGAATGTTAGAAGTCATCAAAGAAAGTGGAGAGCAGAGCATATGCTGTACTAAGGATGGCTTCAATCCTCTTAAAAATTAGGGGTCAGATTCTGCTGTCATGATATCAGTGGGAAAATTTCCACTGACTCCAGAAAGTGAACAATCAGGCCCTGAATATTAAAACACGATTGCTAAGGAAAATGTGCATGACATTTTTAATAGGTGTCAAAGTATAAATGCACACATCGTAAGCCTAAAGGACACGTGATTATGTTTTCTTCTTTTCTGACAAGAGAATAATGAATTAATCAGACTCTGTAAAGATCATACCATTAGCTCTTTAACCTTTCTGAGTATCAAGATGCATTTTGTTGCTTTGCTTTTATCACAGGAAGGTTTCAGCTGTAACATTGCTACAGATGCCCAAGTTACATGGCATTTTTTAACTCCATTTATGGAGTTGTACTAAATGCTAGCTCTTTTTGCTGTTTTTTATAGCTTGTTTATTATAAACTACAATGCAGTAGAAGAGGTATTTCACTCAGAAAGTGCGAAGAGGTATGGGGTTGCTAACTCAGCTTTCTCTTTCAAATCATGATGTCAGCAAAGAAAGTAGGCAGCCCAGTTTCTCTCCCTCTCCCTCAGAAAGGCCAGGTAATGCATCTTGGTTGTCTCTGAAGTTAACACAAGTTAACTGTCATTCCTCAATGTGCAAGAAATCATCTATAAGCACAACTTTGGTCACTACATACATCCCAGTCTGTGACAGAGGCGGCAGTGATGTAGTCAGGCTGTTGGGCTGTTTCATTGCACGTGACACAGTTCTTGATTTCCTTTAACAGCAGCAACAGACAAACTTGTACGTTCAGAGCATAGTTCCAGTCTACCTTCCACATAATTTAATTTTATTTGCTCTTCTAATGCAAAAGGTAATCTTGTTTTAAAGAAGTTTCTGAGACCAGGTAATGATGGACATTGGATGGTAAAGCCAGGTTTTCTTTCCTATAACAGCCTACCCAGAAGATCAGTCACAACACCAGTCCAAACACTCAGCAGCGTACTGGAATAACTCCCCCTCTGCCTCTCAGGAGGCATCCTCTCTCAAGGATGGGTCAGAACCAGCAATCACACTCTTCCTGCAAATACATGTGATGATCTATGAGTGCATGTTGTCCCACCTTAACCAATGGGAAGCTCAAGGTGAACTTGTATCTAATGGAGTTGCAAGTTAATGCGTAGCTGCCTTAGGGCAGCCCATCAGCTGAAGTTGAATCAGTCATTAATAGCTTAGAAACCACAACCAAGCAAGCAAAGATTAAATGAGCATAAGAACAAAGAACAGAAAAATGAGCCATTGAAAGCAGGACTTTCTGAAGTTCATGGGCCACTGGTTTGACACATTTTCCATCTTGGGCCCCAGATGACTGGGTAAGATTGTGTATGTTCAAAACCATGAGGGTCACACATTCATTCAAAACTGAGTAGAAAAAATGAAATCAGATTATTTCACTGATGCCTCTGACTAATGAGACTCCACGTATTTGCAAGGGGAATATTTTAATCTTCCATAAAAAAAAAAAAAAAGATCTCTCATGGCACGTCTGATAATTTAGAGTCTTAGGTTTTTGAATTATGCTGCTGTATGTAGCTGAAAATTGTTTGATAAGCATCACTAAGTGGTCTGGCTTTAAACCAAGCCTGTCATCTAGTGGAGTGCTATGCTATTCCAACTTTAATCTAGATAACTGGCACACATAAAATAAGGAAACACAAATGTGACACAGCTGCAGCTAGTCTGGTGGAGCTAAAATGCTTAGCAGTGTTTTATGCCTGTAATATAAGACTGCTTACTAATGGGAGAATCCTATATGCAAGAGAGTGACAATCAGATTGCCTTTGATATAACTGGTTATAAAAATGTTGGAGATTTAGTATTTATGGTGCCTGCAGGTTACAATAAAATGCTTCTTGTGTTCTGACTTTAGCAGACATTAAAACCACTGTATAACTATGGCCAAACTTCACAAATTACTGCCCAACACACGTGGAGCAAGTGAGGTTTACAGCAGAGAATGGGTTAATGATCAACAGTTTACACAAAGACTCGTGACATAACAGAGACATTAGAGTGGTTTGTTGTGCAATCCATGTGCCCTTTCTGAATAATGTATCTGAATGTGCCAGCAAAACACAGTATATGTATTAAGTTTATTAAATGAGAGTCAGTGTAGTAAATTAAATAAATAGTGTGTGATTCAAGTGCTTTTGTCAATAGTGCATTGATTATAATGCCACATACTGTACTAAAAATCTAATAAATACAGAATGTCAGCTGGATAACTAGAGCATAAGTACGTTAAGTTCTGACACTTGAGGCAAATACAAACAACCTTATTTGTGCTCTAGGAGTAAAGGATTTTCCCCTCAGGAAAAAAATATACACTATCACTTACCCTACATTTCAAAACAGGAAACAGGTGCTCAGAAAAAAAAACAAAACAGAGAGATCTGCTCCTTTAATTATGAACCAAGAGACTAATACAGGGAAAAATAAATTATAGTAGTATAAGAGAAGATGAACAGACATGTAAACCAGAAATTATTTGTTCAGTCAAGACATATTATACACATCAACCTGTTACGTACTAGGACAATATGATACACTTTGTGTCTCGAAAAGTATCTCTGCGCAGGTGTAACATGCAGTTGCGATAAGAACACTGCTTGGAAAGTGCTGAAGTAGCTGCCTAATTTAGTGTGGCATGTCACTGGGATGCTAACAGACAGTGGCTTTGGCTCCTTGCTTTGCACTAAACTTAATATTGTACACAGTTGAGTAAATACTTGTGCACAGACTTGCTTTCTTGGGACAGTAGCACCCTATTGTCTCTGAAATACTTGTAGAGGTTATCTGAGACTAATAGTCTAACCTGGAGGCTGATGTAACCTCTCCAGTTCACACCAGACTGCAGAGAAAAACTCAAGCTGGGTAGACCTTGTGCCACCAGCAGATGAGAAAGATTTTTCCCTGCCTGTGCAAATCAAAACTGCATAATATACTCAAAATACTAATAGCTGGCACAGAGCTGTGAGCTAATGAAGACAACAAGGCAAAAATATTGAGGGTGAATGCTGACAATGACAGTAGATTTCAGTGCTATAGATCAACTAACAGACTTGTTCTTGAAAAGATTGTAACTTTACAGAGAAATTCTCCATGATGTTTTCTTTTAGCTGCTATGCAGTGTCACCAGATATAGTAAAAGCTGGCATGTTTTGTTTTTTCTTGGGCCTCTAAGATAACCCTCATAAAAACTCGTATATTTTCAAACTATGTCAGGATTTTAGGGCTCAATTGGTAATCATTTGTGACTAATCTGATTTAGTAAAGGATGGCAGGCAATTTGGCTGATGATTGGCTTGCAGTTTGTGACCGCTAAGTCTCTACGAAGATGGCATTCTCATTTTTATGACCTGATCACCCAAAAAAAGTCCAAGAAGCTGTGGGCCCAATTATTCACAAGAGCCTGATCCAGAAAATGAAGCATTTGAGAAAGTGTGAAATTTTAAGGATTTGAATAGTTCTGCCAACTTCAGTCTACTCATGTGTTATGCTGGATCAGTCTCAGACTAGAGCGAGATATCTGTGAGAATGCAACTGCCAAGTATTCTGCATCCACTCCTCCAGTTGAGCTGTGCAGTGGTTTCTGTTGCACCTGAGTGTAATGAGGTGATCATCTGTTTGGAAGCTTGAGTGCTAATGTAGAAGAGTGACATTTTCTCTTAATTAGATATATGTAGTAAATGTTTGTTGGATGTTTCTAAAGGTAAAGCATTCTTCCTCTATTGTATGTATGTTCACCCAGAAAAGATGTGTTCCTCACATCTAGAATAAGAAACAGTGCAGAGTTTGATGAAAGTGTCTCTTTGCACACAGACATGAATGTATTTTATGTTTAAGCTAAGTACATATTGTAGAACACAGACCAAAACTGATTACTTGCAAGGATGGGTAACAGTATGTGGCTAAAGTTTAGGCAAGCATGTAATTGTGTAATGAAATCACTTAAATGCATTGGGAAATCCATTTTCCTTTCACCCTCGGAAAAAACGATCCACACAGGAAGAACTGGCATTTTATAGTGAGGTTTTAACTCCTGTTTCCCCAGCCTTCTTGCATACCCTCCCGCCCTTTCTCCTGGGTCTACAGCTTTTACATGTCTCTCCGTGACTCTCTTCCTTTTGTCTGCCTCCTCAATGGCTCCAGAGTCCTAAAGAAATGTTCGGCTTTGAAGATTGGCCTAAAAAAATGGTAATTTTCCAGACAAAGGCCAGGTGTTACTTCCGATTCATTCAGTATCCATACCCATTATCCTGCGGGTCAGCTCCTGCCGAGCACGCTCCATGGGTGTCCTGACTGCGTAAGGCCTGTGAGATTTGCCCCGTGTGACTGAACTGCAGATGGTACTTTCATATCTCTTATTTTAGCAACAGTCAATTTGCTAAACTTTCTTAATAGCAAGCTACAAGGTGATTTCTGTGTCACAGCCTCACAGCTTTCTCACGCCAAACAGAGGAGGAAACATAGCGTCCATCGTGACAGAACGGGGTCAGACATGAAATCTCCAGCCCCATGGACAGGGAGCCCATCGGCACAGCTCCCACCTGCCCAGGCGCTGTGCTGAGGTAGGCTGTGCCACTACAGGGGGCATGGATTTTGTCACATTGTGCCTTTCCCTACTCCCTTTGGAGAGAGACAATATCGGTTCCTCTCAGAAGAACTTCAGTAGGAGGAGACGTGGGCCAGGCTTTGCAGAGTAGACTTCCCCAGGCACACTGCTTGCCTATCAGGGCTGCACAGCTTCTGATCAGAGCAAGAACAAAGAGCCGTACAACTGCTTGCACAGGCGTTGAGTCACTTGCCAGAATTCCCTAACTACTTCTGGAGGCATGATCATCTGTGTGGATACATCTTCCTAGCAAGGTCAGCCATTTCAAGCAAACAGTGAGTTTGGATCATTGTTTGCTCTCAGGACAGATTATTTTTTCTCTATCTCCCCAATCAGGTTTAGATAAAAAGGGAAAACAACCCACCCTTTGTCAATACACTGTATCCAAACCAAACTAACACGTTTGATTTCTGCAAGAAAACAAAGTCATTTCAGTTTCTAAATAAACCACTTTTTGAGTCATCGCTCTGGAATTTTGCTTTCCTTTCCTGCGTTGTAACGGCTCCTCTTGGAGAGAAAATTCATCTTAGACAAGTAACACAGTCTGCAGCTTCTTATCTCCAGTTAAATCCAAATTACTTTTAAAGAAATGCTGAATGCTCCTGAAATTCCCAGAAGTTAGAAGCTTAGATGTCATTCCAAACCTTCTTTATGAATTCTCACTGCCCCAGATTCAGCCATTCATTTTTATCTGTATGGTGATAATTAGGCATTGATCCCCCCTACACCGTATTGCCAGAAAACCTTGTATCAGCTTCAGTGATGGTTAGATCAGGCCCAGGGTACTTTACAGAAATTTCTTGGCCAAATCAAATGTCTTATTACACAGCGGATGAATTTAAAACACTATGTGTTTATGTGACCAATAGAATACTTGATTTTAACAGTTTCATACTTCTTCCCTGAAATTTCTAGAATAGGGTAAAAATTGTGCATTAGTAATTTCTTAATTTTGAATTAGTTGATTTATTACTGCCTTTATATATTTTTATTTTGTGCTTTTGTGAAACATGTATATGCTGACACAAGGCTGAGTAAAAAAAATAAGGAAAAAGAGAAAAAAGATCTTAAACCAAGATTGTGACGTCAGAAATAAATAACTTATTGCATTAGAAAGAGAAAACGAGAAACCAAATTCCTCCGAAAGGCACCCTAAACCAGCCATGTTCTGTGGAGGATCAAGGCAAGGTAACAAAGGTGTTGGAGAAGTAAAATGGGCAGCAAATGTGACTAAATTCAGAGATTAAATAAAACCTAACGGTTATAATTAAGCATAAAACCCAACAAACCCATGCTTTGAATGTGAGACAGCTGATGGCCATGAACTGCTTTGAATGTGGCTACTCACAGCTTTTTCTGAAGAGGGTGAGGAGAGATGAGCAGCTGAGCACAGGACAGCAAACCACAAATTCATCTCAGTTTGATGCAACACTTGGACTGTTGGTTCTTTAAGACCTTGTTCAGATTTCATTACAGTCAAGAAAGCTAGCAGGTGCCTTTGCATAAAAGTGTTGAGCAGGACAGAAATAGACTTAATCATGGGCTTGGATGCTCTTCTGTGTTTCAAGTTGATAGTGCTGAAAATGAAGGTGATACAAGGCCTGTAGTTACAAGGTTTTGAACGTCTAAACATTATTTCACAACCTTTTTTTCCCTATCCAGAGTGAGTTTTTATAGTTTAGCCATTAATCTCATGAAGCAGGAATTTAACATGTCAGTGCTGACAGACTGTTAACTATAGCAGCAATGATGAAGCTTCTATAATATTAACCTTTCAAAAAATAAAACTGCAATAATGATGTTGTTTCCATTAGACCTTTCAGATCACTTACAAATTATCTGGAACTCCTACTGTTTATTTGTTTTTACTTTAGATTGTTGCCCCAAGCACTTAAATAATTGTAATAAAATAATAATAGAATTAAGATTAGATAAATTAAGTGGAAATGAAACTGAATACATTTTCCGTGACAGCTGGCAAGTCCCATTCTGTGACTGCTCAGAAACAAAACTGGAATTTTTATGACAGTAGACAATAAGGCGATCGTGTACAGGATGTAACCCAATGCTCAAGAGGAGCAGTGTGTAAGTGACACATCAACAAAACCAAACTTGTTTCATTTATGTACTGTTAATTACCATAACTTCCATAATCATGGACATCTGTTCTCCCTTTCTCATACATGTACCTATACACAGATAATTGCCACTATCTATTGGTCAGAAAAGCATAGAGATAGATGAGTTATAGCATATAATTATATATATGTATAGATATTTTTACTTATATATAGATATGCCCATCTCTGTCTCATTTATTCCTGTATCACTTTGCAAGTAATATTTATTTCTTAAACTTCACATCCAAACTATAACTAGGCGTCCTTGCATAGATGGAGGGACATTATACAAAAGAACGAGCAGACAATTTTTAACTAATCAAAAATTAAGTCTGACAATATTAGTGTAGTATCTTTTGTCATGATTTTTCCGAAACATTGTTTCAAAGGACTTTTTTTTTTTTTTTTTTTTTTCCCAACCAGACTGTAAAGGATTATCAGCTTTAAAAGAGTTGCATAGTTCCAAGAGAAATAGCCATTGGTTTATTGCATTATTCAGTTACAAGAGAGAAACAACCAATACACAAATTACAACCCTTAATAGAATTTTTTTTCTGTTCAGTCTTGAGTACTTAAGGGTGATATTTCTTCCATGAAACACTTTCTGATTGCCCCTTTTCAATTACTATATTTTTGGAACTTTATGAAAGAAGCCAAGAAAGTTAACTGATTTGCTTGAATTTCATATCATTTCAGTGTTTATTTTTGTGCCTTAAGTCTGACAGTCACATGTCTTGTATATATAAATTAAGGATTATTCAAGAGCATAGCTCTGTTTGAAGTAACATTTTATCATAAAGAAATGGAAATACCTGCATATGTAAGGTTAATAAACATCCTTTATATTGACAAATATGTAATATTGTGAGATAGGTAAAATCAAATACAGTCTTTAAAATATATTTTTAGAAGCTTGGAGATCTTTGAAGGCTATTGATACTATTATTTTTTTACTAACGTTATAAATTTTGAAATGAACATGAAATTGTACACCAGAAATTAATTTAAAATTTCATCATACCTAGTCAACGGGCCTAACTTTGTTTGCATTTCTGTTAACTGCTCTTGGATGACAAGTCCAAAAAATTGTTATGATCTTTTTTCTGTACGTGTCCTGGATAACACATCCTGGGTTAAATAACACTAAACTGCAGGTACTGTATTACTGCTCCCAGTTTTGAGAAGGATAATTCATTAAATCAATCTACTTGTCCCTTGATTAGAGGAATTCCTGCAGGTCACAGAGAATTGCTGCTCCATGTTCAGTCATTTCTAGAAAGACTATTAATTGTACATTATTGAGATCTAGATATTTACTCTATTTTCCCATTCTCCACCCTTTTAGTTAGTGTTCTGGGATTGTGCCACCAGCTGGAAGGACCTGGGGAGATCAAGATGGCAAGCAGAGCTTGCCTTATTGAAAGTAGAAGAAACTATTTCCAGACTGCCAAATGCTTATTAGGAAAAATGAGTATTATTTTCATACTCTCATTCATCAGTGTTAACATTATTCTGATTTTGCCTTTCTATGTGTTTCTATTTGTCTTTCATCTATAGGATCTTAACAGAAGCATATCTGGGGGACAATATAGTGCATTGAATTGTTAGATAAAATAGTGCATAAATGAGCTGTCCCACACAGAAGAAAACAAAAATTTAGCAACCATTCTCAGTTAATGAATTTGGGAATTATTCTACTTTACAAAATGCCTCTACATGATCAGGAACAAAATAATTTTCAATCTGAAACTTTTTATTAATTATTTTCACCAAAAAATCATTAATTTATTTCATTTAATGTTTTTAAAGTATTTAAAGGATCTTCTTATTTGGGACAAACAAACTTTAAAGTCACATTTTTTTCTATCTGTGTAATAATAAATGCATTTATTTATTTATTTATTTTCAGCCTATATGGAAATAAACTTTAAAAAATGGTTATTCATATTGACTCACCTACAATTCAGTTTGACAAATGGCTTACAAGCCTTGATAATGAATATAACTGCATCTGTATACAGTTCAAAGGAGAAGGCATTTATAGCTTTTCACTTCGGTTCTCAGTACAACATTTTAGCTTTGATAATAAAATTCCACATCGAAGCTTTGCATTGCTAAGGCACCATTGCTTCTACAAAGCAGGCATCGTGAGTTAAGTAATGACTTAAAATTCTAGCACTAGACTATTCTTTTGAGTGCTTTAGGAAAACAGACTTCTGAATCTGGTAGTCTTGCTTTCTACTATCAAGCCATAGATCAGTACCCTTGCAAGGTGCTGAGCACTCTCACTTCCCTCCATACATCCAGGGAAACTGAAAACTTACAGCACCAGGACCCTCACTGTCAAAACGGCAAGCCCAGTATAAACTCCAGATTCATCTTTACACCTGAGCAAGACACAGACCATAAAAATCCTGCAACTGTTGGCCATTCAGTCTTTTGTTCTGTGACAGTCATCACGTGGTGCTGGATATTACAAAGAAAAAAAAGAACAAAACCTCTACTGTGGAGTGTATGATAACCTACTGGATATTTCTTCCCTGTTAGCCAGTTAAGCAGAAGATTAGTCTGTACCCTGAGGCCTGAGGATTTAGATCACATCCACACTTTTTTTTTTTTTTCCTTTCTAATCTGTATCTGTTTTCAATCTCTAGTGTAATAATCTAGTAATGTATTCATTCAAATCCTGTGAAACTATTTATATACTGTACTTCTGTTGTATTTCGTTGGAGATAAGAAAACTCAAAGGACCACCACTCAGAAAGTCAAGTCATCATTTCATGGTCCCACTGTGCCCATGGAGTTAAGGGGCAAATTCTCTGCTATTGTACACTGGTCCATAAGGAGGTTGATGACAACAGGGAAGGAGAGAATGATTGGGAAATAATGACATAGTATACTGGTTTATGTGTCCTGAGGAACAGGCCCACTGTTTTAAAACAGTAAATTGTTGCTCAGCCTTTACACCTCCACATCAAGAGTCTGATATACACTGGAAATAAATAGAAGACAATATTTGAGGTGATTCTGTGGTCTCTAAAAGCCAAAGGAGACACAGACATAGATATGTAAATAAAGCTATAGATATAGATGAAACAGATCCACACATTTAATGTTTCTGCTGAGTCAAACAAAGGAGACTGAATTTGGTTCATACTAATCCATGTACCACAACTTTGGAGGGGAGCAGAGGGCTTTGATTTTATTTCTGAGTTGGCTTGTCCTCTACTGCAAAGGAGAAAAAAATCTGAAGCTAATTTACTGAGCTGCAAAGCCTCCCTCCTCCTCCCACTAACTGAAAGTGTGCTAAAGTAAGGGCTGGTAGAACAAGACAGATATGACTGGGTATGAGTGGTCTCTGACCTCGTTAAAACTAATGCTCTGATATATCCTGTATGCTGCACACTTTACACCCATTAAAATCCAGATTAACTCCAGGGAAATCAATGTCGCTTTAGGGTGACTGAAACAGAATATGTTTTTTTTCTAATAAAACTTTTGCCAAGTAATATTAGTATTAAATATAGTGTAAGCTCATTCCTTTCAAAATGTAGTGCCTCCTATGAACACTTTTCTGAATAAAAATATTTTATCTTTTCCTTAAAAATTGCTGTATTGGAAAGAATTATTTTTTTCCTAGCACCTGCTTAATCTTTTGTTCCATAGATAATTTCTCATTACCCAGGTGTCCTCTTATGGAACCACAGAAAGATTGGGCCTAGTTTAAGTGTGAAATAATCCTGTTGCTTCTATCTGAGAATGAATGAGTCCAGGATTAGATCAGATAAAACACACTTGAGGTAAAGTGCACAAGGTGGATTATATGGGAAAAGAGGATTTAGTGAAGAACATATCCACAACTTTTTGTTAACATAGAGAATGGTAGCTTTTGTAAGCAACATTTATGGAAACTCAACTGGAGGTTTAAAAGCTATGTCTTTTGTTGTACATTTCTCTGCATACATTTGCTTTGTAGTTGGTAGCTTTAACTTTGGAAGCCATGCTGGGCCTTGACTCATGTTCATTTTGTTTAATGAAAAGCTAAGGATGTACTTTTACTCATAGATTCTTGTTTTGTTTTCTTTGAAGTTTATTAAGCCATCCAGTAAGATGGGAGGTTCATTAGGTTGTTATTATCATGGCCACAAATTAAGCATCTGTTCCCTGGGGAGTTATAAGCTTCAAGTGGATGTCAGGGCCATACTTATTACAATATTTACTTAATTACCAACTTACTGCTTCTTGTCATATAAAATACAAACATGGACTCTGCTGTCCACGTTAGACACATACTCTCCACCTGCTGAATGTTTAAGATCCACTCATTCCATTTAAGCTCTGTTTTAAAGTATGCACCATTTTTTTTGTAAAACAATAATTAAAAAAGGTAAACCAAGAACAATTAAGCACAAAAGTGAATTTAAGATATCATCAAGAATATTCAAAAATCATATGCTATCTGACATTACCACTGATTTTGGTTTCATATCTCAGGATGTTGGAAGCTTCCAGTACCAACAAATGCATAAAAAAATTAGCTAATCATAATTTGTCAAAGCACCTCAAAAGTCATCATGTAAGGGTGTTTTGTCATGTAGCTGGTTGGAGATCACTGGAGTTGATAGCTCTCCTCTGTAATAAAATCAGGCTTTTCAAGGCTGTAGCACATATCTTTTATGAAAACTCAGGGAATTTCACATGAGAGGCAAATGTGCCATAACAAATGTCTGAAAGTCACTCTTCATCATAATTTTGTTAGTTTTTTTCCTCCTCTTCAGTGCTTTAATTATCTAATGTTGTAAATAACAGAATTACCAGATCTTCCCCTGTCTAGTCTTCCAAAAATGTCAAGCCATATAAAACTGAAAATGTTATTCCCTCCACTCAGACATGACTTGTGTAAACAGATGTGACTGTTGGAAGAATGTCAACACCACCCAACAATGTCTCTATTTTTGGAAAATTCATGTCCTTTTTTACTTCAGATGTTACATTTGGACTTTACGTTTATTGTCTGTCAAACTCATCACTGGAATGCTATCTACCATGTAACTAACACTTCACTGCAAGGCCTTTCCATATCTTATAGACATAACTCCAAATCTTTTCATATTTCATAGACATAACTCTCACTCTTCTAGTAGTATACTGTTTGACATGGTCCATTCTAGCAGCCCTTTTCCCTGTAAAGAAATCCTGTAATTATTTAACTTTGACAAATCCTTCCCTGGAGATGCCTGTGTCTTCCCCAACTATGGAAGGAACACAGGCGTCTAAATCCTGGTCCCTCAAACCACAGCACATGAATAGCCTCCATCATTTCTATAAATTCTACTTAATATAAGAACACTATTTTAAAATCTAGGTTTATGCAACCCCCAATTTTAAAGGAATAATGATTACATCCAAGCCTTAATGCTTTTCTGGTTTTCTCATCAGAATAAAAGGCCAGCTTAATGAGATAGTCACCTACCAATGAACATGACTTCTGAAATAAAAAATATTACTAACTTGTTTTGAAATTGTCAACATGAAAGATTTAGCTTAATAAAAGAAGCCATTTTCCAGCTTAAATGCTGCAAGGAAACTTTCGATAGTTCTGGTAGATCCATATAACCATTTTCAAGTAAAATACTGAGATTTTGAGCTCCAGTGTAGAAGAAAGATGAAAAACTTTTAGGTTCCATCTTTTGTAGAAAATATCCTAGAAATAAGTCTTGCCTAGGAAACTATATACGCTAAATACAAAATCTAATACTAAAGTGCTTGATGTGCATTCTTGATGTTTATATTAATTAGCAAGAATTTTGAGAACTTTTCCTTAAAAAAGTAAAAATTAATATAAATATCTGAAAATATGATGATATCAATATTTTGGTGACCAATGAATCTCAGCTATTTTAGGCTAGTGTAAAATTCAAACCATCATCCAAAAAAACCCCCCAACAACCCAGCCTTTACATCTCTTAATCTTCCTTGTGGGTTTTTTTAGAGTTTTTTAAAAACTTATACTCTTTGCAAAGATGACCTTAATCCATTTGCCATTCAGTTCTGCAAAACAAAGATTACAAAACATTTACAAAATTATCTTACAAAGCATTAAAAAATTTGTTAATAATTTCATTCTCTTTTGAAGGATGAAATGATTTGAAAAGTTTAAATAAACTGATTAGTTTCCATCTTGTCATGCAACAATAATTAAAATGAAAAAACCAACAATGTCAGTCATTATTTCAGCCATCAGGGACTCCATTATAATTTTGCGTAGGACCAGACATTAGTGAAGTTATTTACAGTTATATTAATGTCATCAGAATATGACTCTTCCTCTGAAGTGTCTGGGATTTCTCAAATCTACTCAAATACTGGGAAATAAACCAACATTTTATATAATCTATTAATGATTATAGTAAAATAATAACGAAAATATTCTCTGGTGAATTTTATTTTTTTACATTTTCTTAAAAATAGGTTTGTGATTAAAAATAATAATCTATAATTATATCCACAGAGCTGTTTTTTTATCCATGCTAACAAAAATATGGCCATGCTTTCTATGAAAAGTGTATTTCGCCATATGATGTGCTGTAAACAACATGTCTTTAGGCTATTTTTGACCTTTAACCAATGGGAAAGGTCTGTCTAGTTGATCTCATCTAACTACACAGCAGGTACAAGGAATTAAACCAATTTAGATTGAGCCCTGGTACAATATCAAGTATCAGACAATGTTTTCCAAAAGGAAATACTTAACAAGTTTGTAATCCATTATTATACTTATCTAGTGAAAGAGGTAAAAGAAAAAAAAAATCTGAGCTGTGTTCCACAGAGTGGAATCCCAAGTAAAAAATTATGATATCACATTGTTTGTAAAAGTTGGCAAGGAAGGCTGTTATGAGCAAATTAAAAATAAACAATCTACTCCGGTCCTACACTGTGTCAGACTGCTTATAAGGTCACACAAGAAAAGTAAAACATTAAGTAGTTGGCTCCAGCAGCCTTAAGATATTTGCCTGACTTTCAAACAAAACTGTGTTTTTCACTGTGAGAGCATAGAACGTAACAATAGTGTAATAACTCAGGGTTTTTTTGTTTAAATGAAGTGGGTTTTGATACTAATTATGTCCTGAACAACACAAGCATAATCTAAGGGGACAACTTTGGTTTTGGTAACAATGCAGGCCCCAAACTGACAATTCTGGCTGCGATAGAGCCTGATGCCTCTCCAGGGCGCTGCAGAAAGAGTTGAGCTGCTTCATCAAGGGACTGGGAACATGGGATACACACTGCTTTCTCAGCAAGCAGGAAAACCAACAAAATGATTCAGGAGGATATGGTGTCATCACGTGAGGAAAGGGTGTATATATTTGGGGAATATTCAAACGTTTAAAACTGGAAATGGAGCATAATGCAAGCCACTATAGAGCAGATGCTAAGCTTGAAGGGCTCTTAGGAATGCATATACCACATTTTAATTTCACCTCCTATTATTATACTAACTAGTCACAAAATGGCTTCTTATTTATGCAATATGTTATCTGTAATGTCACTTAAATTGAATAGATGAGTGCCTTCTAATAATGTATGTTTACTTCATGAACTTGTGGGCAATTACATTGTAATTATGTCTTTTGTAGGTCTTTTTTTGCTGACACATAGTGCACCAGTGCATTTTAAGTGTAATTGCAGTTCTCCCTACCATTTAGGAAAGCTGAACATTGTTAAAGGTTTGTAAATTACCTACACTTAGACCATAGGCAACTAGGCAAATTAAATGGCAGTGTCAGTAATATTACAATGTAAATTGGTGCCAAGCATAATCCAAGGTAGAAGCATTTTTACAGAATAATGTTTACCTAGCACCTCAAAAAAATGCAACAGAAAAAACAGATACTCCCAAACTTGCAGAAGTGCCTATTTCTGATACCAGAATAAACAGATACAGTATACATACCTATCAACTATCAAAAAAAAAAAAAAAATAGTTACATACACATATTCTGTACAACACAGTCATCTTATAGAAAAGTATGCCCAAATGCCAGTATATCAGAATGCCATCCTTCCCACACCTCAGGAATAGTGCTTCACCAGCAAAGCAAGCAAATATATTCCTAGCAGCCTGTAATGCCTGGGAGGGAGGGAGACCATCCTTTGCAGTGGAAACTAGATCTTGACTACTCCCTTATTGTGAGACCTTGTACTCACCTGCACAAAGGAAAGAAGCAACCAACCTCACTGACTGTGTTTGTTCTTCCCCCTTTCCTTAGGGTAAAAGTATAGCACTGTGGGGACTTGCGGGAGCACGTGGCAAGGGGATATCTGTGTGTCATCATCACCATTTCAGCTTCTCGACAAATCCATGGAGCAGATCCACAGGTAAACTCAAAATTGGGGGTCCAGTGATATTTAACCATGATCCCTGCAGCAGGAGGAACATTTTAAGCCTAATGAAGAGAGAAGAATCCTTTATCCCTGTCCTTACTCCTGCTGAGCAGTGAGCTGAATCCCCTGGGTGACTTGAAGAGCAGAGGTAGAAAGAAAACTGTCTCTTGTCATGAGCATGAGGCCATATCTTCTACAGATGGGACACCAGGACTGCTTGACTGGCGCATAGAATTCTAAAATTAGGTTAATACATTTTCAGTCTGATGCTTTAAACCTATTCTCTGTGTGCTGTATCATGATTCACCTCAACATCTGGATCACAAGATTGCATTTCGGTTTAATTTTTTATCTACTTTGAGGATAAGCCTGAAAGCAAAGAATATTTTTATTTGCCCAGCTTTTGTAATAATTCATGAAGCACAATTACAAAAATACAATTTTTTTACTAGAGACATGACATACTGGTGTTGTTTTCAAGAATAGAAATTTGGAGAGTTGCTGGTGTTTTTACTATAGGAACATGAACTATCATATGCATGGACATGTCACTACAGAATTTTTTTAAAGTAGATTTATGTCGCCCTATGGGGCTTAAGGGGATAGTGATTATTATACACTGAGAAATGTGCATTTAGCTTACAAAATCAATGTCCCACAGAGGTGACCACTCTAGAAAGACCAGCAACATCACTTAAGTAAATTAATTTTGAAGTACTGTCCTGTCACTTCATGCCTCTAGGCCAATCACTCACTGGTGGAGACATCCTAGTTTTGGATGAAACCAGCTCAACCATGCAAACTGTAGCTACTGCATGGGAATGAGCATCTGGGATTGACAGCTCACAGATCTTGGCAATAGAGGCCACAAGTCCAATGACATAATTTTTATTTAGAGCAAAATCCTACTGGCGTTTCGGTAGCATTCAATCTTCAGTAAGTATTTATCAGAATAAACCCAGGAGGACAGATACTGATCTCAGTTGTCTTCCTTGCAACTTGGAAGTAGCAATGGAATTACACCGGTGCAAATCAGAATCATATCCTATGGCTGAATGCAAAAATTGGTATGATAAAATGGAAACAATCACATTGCAAGCATGTGCATCGTAAGGTCTCTCCTGTCCATTCAGAGTTGCCAGGAACTTTGAATTCCTCTTTCTATTGGTGTTTCTAACCAAAAGCAAGAAAAGCAAAATACAGAAAGTGAAACAAAACTGCGGAGTGGCTGGTAGCCACTTCCCCATGATTAGCTTGGTCAGAAAGAAAGAGGCTTGCAGAGCAATGGCGTGACATGGACATGCCTGGCTTTACAAGGGGCAGTATGCAAAAGGCAAAACACACAGTCATTTTTAGCTACTGCGCATCTCTTGTCTTCTTTTTGGTTTTCTAAATCCATGATAATCAGCAGGACATACTGCTTAAATTAAAGGCTCCTTACTACAGTCTTACTAGGAGCTTTCTGTGTGACCAACTGAGATGGTTCAACCACTCCTGGCACCATCTCTAGTAACCTCTCTTTGGCTGGAATATACCTACTCATGCCATAATTTAAAGAAGTCAATTGACTTGTTGAAGACTGATGATTTGCACAGGCACAATAATAATCTCATGTTCACAGGCCTCTCTGTACCTCTTCTGCACCACTTTTGTTTTCACCTTTTTACACTAAACACAAAAAGGTTTTCAGTAAACACCAGTGCTAAGTGCTATTCCCTTTAAATGGACATAAATTATTCAACTACTGCAATTATTGCAAAAATGTAACTTTTAATTTGGGGAGGAAAAAACCCTTAATTGCTACATTCAGTAACTATTCTTCCATCCTCACAATGGATTTAGAAGAGAACAGCAAAGAAGTGAGGAATCCTGTTGCCAAACACAGCCCTTAAATTACCAGCTTGTCTATGGAGCTTTCTACTTTAATGCACTTAGGGGGAATAGCTCATCACTAATGATTTGGAAATACAGGTCACATAGATCCTCAACTCAAAGTTGAACAGTAACCTGAGTTTTAAAAAACATGTTATGTCTCCTTCCTCTAATACATATACAGATTTAAAAAGAGTCATATTAATAACACCAAAATACCATGCCAAGCGCAGTGGTTTCCCTACAAACTCTATCACCTGTTTATCTCTCACCCTCAGTACTAACACTAAATTGGGCCTCATGAATTATTCATGGGGGCCCTCTAATGGGATAATTTTTCCTGGCTAGCACTGACACTAATGCTAAGAAAAATCTCTTGACATTAATCTTGGGTTGAAGAAAGCCCCAAATACCTAGTTTTCTTCTGAATGTTCCCTTTCCTCCTATTTAACACATTGCAGAAACCAGTCATTCTGTGGTGCTGTTAAGCATGAGTGTGGGCATGGGAGGGTAGAAGGGAAGCTATGAGGTCAGAGAGGGAATTTGTAACATTAGGATTTTCACATTGGGAACTCTGGGTCTGGTCCGGCTCACATTAAATTTAAACGAAAGTTTCTCATTGCCATTCCTGGATAGCTGAATCAAGTCCCAAGCCTTGCTTTTTTTTTTTGCACATATGCATAATCTCTGAGGGAAACAGGAATATCTGCTTGAAAAAGATGAGAAAACTATGAATCTGTAACTGCATTATTTTAGTTAAACTGCCTGGAGTTGATTAAAACCTTTTTTTTTTCTTTTTTTTTTTTTTCTCGTCCTCATTTGTTTATAGCTATTCTGATGATGAAGTGATTCAGGGTATTTTCGAGGGCTGATTACAGGAGTAATGGGCTTTGGTCTTGCAATCGCAAATACGACCATTGATAGAAGCATAAGAAGCGCAAAGTAGGTTTTGGTATGTCCTAAAGACAGAGTTGTTTTTAATTTATGCACAAAGAAGACTCCTACAAAATATTATCCAAATTACAATCCCTCCCTTAAAGAAAAATCTCTTTAAGATGTCCTGATATAAAAAAGTATCTATCTCAGAGAACGTGAATTACAGTCTAAACTGTAGCTTGTTAGCTAGTACTGTATGATAGGGATCCCTCCTCCCTCAGCATACACACTCCTTTGGTCATAGTGATAAAACTACTCACTTTCCTCATTTTTCTAAAATAAAATACCTAAAAAGCAATACATTTATTTTTTCAATTGTAGCTTTTTGACATCTATAATGGTTTTGTGTCTAAATCTGACAACATTTGTAACAAACTGAAGTGACTGTTACTGCTGGAATGTGTCCTGAAGGCTTTTTCTGTCGGAGGAGATGACAGTAACTTTTCCCATGCAGATTAAGCTGGTGTTTACAGATTTGCCCTGGGTGTGCATTTTTATCCAGCTGTGATCAAGTAACACTGCCTGATGAGTGCCAGACAGATCTCCTGATACGCAGGGCTTGCATGCCCATCACTTCTGCACAGAACGTGGTTCTAATCTGGACACCATGGCAAAGATCAGCTATTATTTGGTTTTTATTTTCCCTTCATTTATATACTAAGGCAGATTACTCACATGAGAATGCAAAAAGCTTAATAATTTTAAAATCTCGCTGCCATTTTACAGAAAATAGCACTATGTGGATTTAAAAACATTTTTGTTCAGCCTTCCTGTTCCCTACACAGAGCCCTAACTGAGGGTTTTAAAACAATAAGCAGTAGGGTGGGTGTTTTCATAATTTAGAATGTAGGATTTTTTTAAATTGTTTTTTCCTGATAAATATCTTTACCTTACATGCTGTAATAATCTGTGATATGGCAAAATATAGCCTCAGTAACATATAACCTTTTTCTCATCAATGAAAATGTGAGGTCAAGAGCTTGTTTGCCTTTGCAGGACCTGAATATACACATTAAAGAGATACTTTGAAAGTATCAGTGGTTGAATATTGCTTTCTCAGAACTCCTGGCTATTCAAGCTGGGAGGGAAGAAGTTCTGTTTCCTAACATCTGATTTCCTGTTCAGAATCTAATTCATGAAAAGATAAGGAAAAAAACCCCACACTATCCTTTTAATTTGAACCTAAAACATATTTCTAAATATTAACAAAATTAGCATTGCCTGAAGTACTAGTGACTTATTTCACATCCACTGTGTGGTTTGAAGATCTTACTCTGGCATATCTGTGTGTTTTTAGTAACACCTGTAAAAGGACTGCTTAAACTAGTGGGTCAGATTCTGCTGTTTCATCAGCATTTCTACTGCTTTCAAAGACCAGTTGATCCATATTTATGTTGGTTTACGCAAAAATAACTCTTGCCATTCAGTTTCCTGTTTGCTTCAAAATCCCATGCAATTTGTAGAACTTTCCTGCTCTAGTTCTAATTCCACTACAGGCAAGTATTAAGAAACTGATCCTCCATTCCATGCAGCAGTCAGCTCTGTATCATCTAATTATCCTTACAAATTGCAAGGAGGCTTTTTCCAGAAGCCAGCAGTGAGAAGGCACACATTAAATATAAAAATTAAAAATTAAAAATCAATGGTTTCTACCAAGAGCTGGTGTAGATAATTTTTATATTGGCTATACAATTTATATTTGTGCTGATGTCACTGAAGCTGCAGAAAAAACAGAGGAAAAACTGATTCCAGAGTCTGGTACATAAAATGTCTGCAGAGTGTTTTTATTCTTTTCTGACTGTATTCATCAAAGTGTGAACTGGTGAGGTACTGGTGAGCTCAGGGGAACACGGAGTTGTAGAAAGCCTTTCACCTCTGAGTCAGAGGCTGAAATCTGGACAGGCCCTTGGTGACTGAAAGTCATTACTACGTGATGGTTGTCTCGTGACTTACATGGAACATGTTGGTGGGCTTATCCAGATTCAGTGGGCAGATGTCCACATCACAACAGACACCACTAGAGTTTGCTCTCTTCTTGGCAGCTGTAGCAGAGAAACCAAGGAATAAATAGGCATAGCCCTCCTCTCCCCGCCCCTCCCCATTACTTTCATTCAAATGGCAGGCTATTACAGAGGAACCTGCACTTGGAAACTGCAAGAATAGAGAATACACAACAATTTTACTCACCGCTGAGTTCATAAATTACAATATAAGCAGTAGGCCATGACAGTTGCAAGTTGCTATTTGGAAGGCACAGTTTGAAGCCAAACCATCCCAGGGGGGTGACAAGAGGCTTGCAGTCTCCCAAATAACTTCCCTGTACGGAAGAAAAGTGCTACTAGTACTTCTGCAAATTCAAGCATTCAGTTGTGAAGGCCATTGGCTAAGGATGAAGTCCATGGCTCTTCTCCCATTGCTCACTCACCCCTGGGGACCCTCTGCTCTGAAGGGTGCAGAACCAGCAGAGCACAGGAACAGGGGAGGTTCTCTGCAGTGCATCTGCACCCGTGTCATAGGATGGGGGAAGAGGTACCGCCCCAGGAACCTGTTGGAGCATTTTTCCATCACCAGCTAAAGCTGAGTCTACTTTATAAATGTTATCTATATAATGTGAATGTATTTTACATGTTCATATACAGATGTTTATATGTATATATGTGGAACCTCATTGGCTGACAATAATTTAGCTATTCCATAAAACCTGAAACTATGTTCTCATCTTTTTAAAGCAGCTTATTAATATGTCACCCAACAATTAGCTCACAGAAAGCCTATCAATTTTTGATATTCTGTTTTAACTTACCAAGTTCATAAGCATTAAACCTATAAGGAGAAAATAAAAAATTCTAACCAGATTTTGAAAAACACTAATTAAGTTGCTCTTTGAGTACATTTAAAAATACAGAAAGTTGGAAGATTGTTTTCCTGAGAATTGCTTCTCCGGGTGCACTGAAAATTCCGTATAATGTGATTGTATGATTGTGGGTAATTCTTTAAATTGACAATTACACTTACAGGCCAGATTTCAAATGAACTGTGGCTGGTTACCTAAATACAGTAAAGGCTGGTTTTAAACCACATCAGTATCAAATTTTATTCTACCTGAGGGCAATGAAGTCTAGAAAGCTGCTCAAGCAGCCTTACATTCATTATAGTTTTTCTGCTACAACTGTACCCATTTGGATCCCAATTCATGTTAAAATGTAGGTGAATATTTTTGAGCCATTTTCCCAGCTGATAATACCCGGAACTCAATTAATGACAGTTTGAGCTCTGAAAAATAGTTATATGGTTATATATTACTACCTGATTTACCAAAAAATCCACCTATTGGAGCTAATCAGATGTGTCATTCAGCTAAGGATCAGGTCCAGAATCATTATTTTTTAAAAAGTGGCAGAAGCAGCACAGACAAACATATATTTAACTAATTTATTTGTTCTTCCATCTCAATGAACATTGAATTTTATCCTTTTGTGCACAAAAATAAGTGTCCACAGAGATTTTTATAGCACTTATTGATTTAGAAGGACTTGCTCTACTATTGAATTTTGATTTGCCAGGGAAGATGTGTTTTTTAGCAGTCACCTGTCTATTATTCATTTAGCTAGGTTCTTGTATGAGCTTTGCACTTTTTAAAATCCCTTTCAGGAGACTTAATTTTCACCTGCATATACACTAGTTGACAGCTCCCTGTTCTTCTTCACTGTACTGACAAGTAAACCAAGAATCCCTGTACTCATTTCATTATAAACATTTTATAAGCATCACATAAAGATTACTTCTGAGCACAATGGTCAAGGCTAGACATGAGCTGCTATTCCCTGTGATGAAAGGCCAGTGTCCGATCAAATGAGCCATCCAGGCCCTAAAATGGCTTAAAAAAAATAGTTTTAATCTCTTCATTGTCTGACTTCACGGCATGGTAGTGCTGCCCTTAAATAAAACTTACATAAAAATGGTTAGTACAGCTGGACAGAAAATGTGCTTGAAGTTTAGAATCACATATCATTGTTTATACAGATGACTATTTGGGATAGACTTCAATAGAATCTGACTTTACTAGCAAAGGAGAAGGCTTTGGCAATAGCACAGGGTGATCAGCAACAGCAACTCATATTTTCCAACTGAGATCAATGTGGACTTTAATCCATTAATGCAGACCTAAATATCACCAGACAGATATGAATAGATGACAGTGAAAATGTGAAGAAGAAAAGTCTGGAGTAGTCAGATTTAAGAGAGTTGTTTCATATTCCAATTCATTTTAGTACTCTACAGGAAAGCAGGCTGTTTCTAGATTTTCAATTAGCATACCCTAGATATGAACTGAAAACACTTCTTTTCTGCTAACACAGATGCTTTTTTGTTCACCCATTTTGAGCCTGTGTTCACAGAATTGGATTTTTACAAAATCCTTGGACGTATGTTAGCAATACATCTTTTTGAAATGTCAAGGAACAGGTTTGTTTGGAATGGAAAGTTGCCGACAATCATGCCAAGTCATTCAGATGCCAATTTAGATATTTAAATACTAACGCCAGGCTGGGGGAAGGGGAGAGGACAACCCCAAAAAACCAAAAACACCACCCGAAATGAAAGAGCTCCCAGCTCTGTGCCTATTAAACTAAAAATAAAGATGACGGCAGTATCTGCAAGCAATTTGGGTGGTCAAAAAACAATGGTGCCCTCTGGTTTGAAAACAGTGTTTAGTGTTTGCACTGTTCTTACTTGTCACAATAAATTTGGACAGGGTTCCTATTTTCTGAATTGACTGAAGCTTTTCATTCTTTAAATTTCTAATGTGTTATGTCACGTCTTATTGTATTGCATGGTGTCACATTGCATTATTTTGCATCGTTGTCTCTGAAGTTGATGAAACACAACACAACAGCACATGAAAAAAAGGAATAAGCTGTTGGTTACACAGACTAAGTGTTGTAATTCTATATTTGTCAGATGCAGTAGTCACTGCAAATAATCTCAAACTTTTAATAGTCATATCTCCTCAATCAGATAGTGAGAAACCTGTTCAGTTTACTGGTTTATCATAAAGGAAGGACCCTCCCCTAGGAAACACACGGTTGTCATTATTTACTCAGTATCAGAGTATGCTGCTGCTGCTGCTGCTTTTCAGCCTCTGCATTGCTAATTTATAATGACTAGAATGAGATTTGAGGCATACTAGGTAGAGAATTTCTCAGAATACAATAATGAGAGTATCTATTTGAGACAGTATTAAAGGCACAATATGACTGTTTTGATTTTACACCACAAATACATATCCTTGGGACTATTTCTATTCATTATGATTAAGCCACGTCATTCAACAGAGAACTAAGGGCTTCTCCCTATGCCCAATTGCTTTTGTTGATAACAATCCCATAAAACTAAGGAATTATAACCTAACAATAATGGTCCCATGAAGAAAAGAGAATATTTATATTCTGAGAAATAAACCAACTAATTGTTATAAAATAATATAGAGTCTGTAGTCCTCACAGAAGAAAATTCCTGTTGATATTGCAAGTGTAATACTTGTCTGAGATGGAACTGCGTGAATATAAGAACTTAATAACAATAGCATCGGGTCATTACAAAAATTGTTTAGTCTATGTACTGACTTTAAATTTGGAAAATACTCGAGGAACTTCCAAAAATATGTACAAATATACAGAATGGAAACAAAACCTCCCAAATCAGAGACTGGCTTTCAGTGCAGTTGTTCTTATTTCTGAATGTCTTTTTTGAGTGGATGTGGCTCAAAGTGGTTTTATTCTGAACTACTTTATTTTGATTTTAGATTTTTTTGCTGCAATACAACAAATTTGTTATAAAGAAACAGCAGTTTTATTTCTGTTTCATTCCATTGTTCTGGTCATTGCAAAATGTCGAGTGTTGCTGCTTGCCTCTCAGCAAACAAGAAAATAGATAAACTAAAGATATCATGTAATATTTGCATTATATCAAGGAGGTTAAAATAATAAAATATATCCACAAGCACAACCAAGAATGTGCCGGAAAATATAATATGCCAAACTAAGGATTGTGAAGCAAAGCTGCCTGAAAAACAGGGCATAGGACTGACCAGGAGTCATCAAGTTCAAGTGTATGTCAGCACATGAATCACATCACATATACCCAGTTAATAAATCTGCCTAGCTCTGTGTTTACTCCCACACCCGTGTATTATGGCTCTGGTGTCTAGAAAGCTTTTCTCCATTTCTTGTCCAAATGTACCCATAGCCAATTTATGTCTATTTGTTCTCATGTCAAAATTATCATGTGAATTCAAGAGCTTTTGTTTCTCCCCAGTGTTTACCTCATCATCTATTTATAGACAGCAATCACTTCTCCCTCTCAACCCCTGTTTTCCTGGGTACAGCTTCTTTTCAGACAGGCCATCATTTCCTCTGATCACCATACTAGTCACTCTGTGCACCTGTTAAAAATACCCCAAACATTTGCACCCCAACTATAGGGATTCAGAATTTCAGGTGATATCAGACAAGCACCTTGGTCAATGGCATGAATACTCTCTTTGCTTCACTAAAAATATTTTCCTCAATATATCTCTAAATTGCATTTTCCCTTTCTGTGGTCTAAGTGCACTGGTGGTTCATAGTAATTCTGTGATTGACTGTTACAACTAGGTATTTTTTCTCTCCTGTCATTTCCCACTGATGAGCCTACAGTTCATAGCAGATACTTTTCATTAGTCCCTAAGTGCATGACCTTGCAGCACATGACCTTAAATTTCATTCCATTTCTATTACCCCAGTCTTCAAGGTCATTTAATTCTTCCTGTATAATATTCCAATCCTCCTCTGTATTCATGACATCTACCAGTTTTGTATCATCAGCAAATTAATTAGTACACTCCTACTTTTTCTGCCTAGGTCATTAAGGAAAATATTAAATAAAATTAATCCCCAGACCAATCCTAAAGTAACTCCACTAGTAACTTTCCTCCAGGGAAAGAGAGAAATCCTTTCAACTCTAGTTTCCTCTTCAGTCACTTCTTTAGTTATCTTACAGTCCTGATACTTGCCCTTATCTTTTCCAATTTAACTAATAATTCCCCATGTAGTAATGCATCACATGCTTTACTGAAAGGCAAAAAAGTTGAATCTACTGTATTTGCTTTATCTCAACAATCACAGTCATTAAAATAAAGGGAGTGTGATCACAAGTTTACCTGCGTGATTTTTTAAATAAATAAATTTATGTTTTACTTGATCCCATTTTCCTATGTTAATCTTTTTTTAATTCTCAAAGTCTTAATCTAGTTTTTGGGTCACACCTAGGTTATCTTTAATTTCTATTCTGCCCTCAGTGCACAGTTATTCTCTTGGTTATTTTCCCATCATATGACTTAGAAAGGTTTTGCCATATGTTTAATTTGGTTTGCAAGGTCTGACTCTGCTTGACTTTCATCAGTTCCTTATGAAGTGACAAGATGTCCCTTTTTCTGCTAAACTGTCTTTCCCCAACCTCCATTCCTTGTCAGACTTTTATTATTTCTTGTATACTGTCTGAGGTTGTAATTTATCTGCTAAGGCATACAGTGTCACATTTAGTCCTCCTGATTTGACACATCACCTTGTTGGTCCAGTAATTACCTAGTAGAGAAATAACTTGAGTGAGAAATAACTGGACCTTCCCATTTTTGGCATTCATTGTGTTGGCTAGACTGGGCAAAAAAGTCTTCCACAAAAATAAAGAATAGACTTTATCATATATTTCTGGGACTGCCCTGCCTATTTAAGTGCATCCCTGGTGCTCCTTTGCACTTGTCCCAGTACATTCTCTTCTGCCTCTCCTTGTGATACCAAACCATTCGGTTTTACCTGCTATAATTACTTCATAGTTCACTGCAACCTTGCTGCATGTTGCTACCGTATTGTGTCTTTCTTTGCTCCTAGCTTTTCACAGAGATTGAAAACCAGCAACCCAGCAAAGCCTGAGTGCCAAAAATGGCAAAGGGCTTGTCAGCAGGCAATGTTGCTGCAGCATTGGCAGCTCTCCCAGTGTGCACCCAAAGCTC
This sequence comes from Athene noctua, assembly GCF_965140245.1. Lineage (NCBI taxonomy): Eukaryota > Metazoa > Chordata > Aves > Strigiformes > Strigidae > Athene > Athene noctua. The sequence goes on from NC_134044.1 coordinate 14,849,514, forward strand.
TCTTTAGCGAGGGAGATCCAGCTTCGTTGCTGTGGGGATGCAAGCACAATCACAAGATTATCAGTTATGCCTTTGACTTACCTTTCTCTTGCTCAGGAAATTAATTTTATATCTCTATCTATCTATCTAAAAAATGTGTATATGTGTGTGTATGTATATACATGCATATGCACAGTTGTCTACAAATTTAAAACACATTTACTGAGATGTATTAGTAAAGAGATTAGCAGATATTACAGTAGAAATGAATCATGATTGCCCTTAGGAAATAGTCTTATCAAATATTAGGAGCCTACTTTATTCTATTACTTGTTTGTTTATGGTTCACATTAGAATTTTGGCTGTAACCATTACATTACCTTGAGTTGTAACAATTTCTAAGTTGAACACTCTTCATGTGTACTCTGTGGCTAAACAGAGCTGCATCTCTAAAGGTTGTCAGTGGGTGTCACTTGTCCTTGCAAAGAGCAGTGCATTTAACTGGACAGGCAAAAGCTCGGAACAATCCCAGATGGCAGGAAACATGTAGCAGGCACATCAGAGAAAGATGACTTCTCATAAAGCGTTCCTAGTGGCATTTGATTTGACATGAACACCGTAGAGCTCCTTCAGTGAGTCAGATTCACAGAATCACAGAATCATCTAGGTTGGAAAAGACCTTGAAGATCACCTAATCCAACCATTAACCATTAAGATTGCAGAGATGCTTCCTCCAGTGCATTTTTGAATATACCAGAATTGAGTATAACTGCATTATGCGAGTATGAACAAGCTTTAGGTGCCTTTGCTTGAATGGAAAAGGCTTTGGAGAACCTATAAGAGGGACAAGCACAACACTTCAGAGCGGAGTGCGGAAGTGTTTTTGCATGGGGGTTTCTGGTGCCAACCAGAAATAGGAGCTATGGAATCAACAACTAGTAGCTGTGGTAATTAAAACCCATGAAGATTTTGACCTTTGGAATTATTTTTCCCGTGTTTCTGTTTCTCCCCATAGTGGTGTTATCCCTACTCTTTTTACTCCTGCATGTCTGAATTCAGCATGTGCACCTACCATTCTCCAGAATTTCCCTTACACAGCTGCTTTTCTGAATGGTTGTGTAAAGTCTCTGTAACTGCTCAAAAGCTGTTCTCTTCCAGCAGTATCTCTAACTCTTTGATGATTTCAGGCTGTTTGTGCAGTCAGAACTGTCAGTACAACGTGCATTACATATGTTCAAAGTTAATATAGCCAAATATGAGACAATGAATTTTTGGGGGGGAGCCTCCTGAAAGTTCATTTCTTTCTCTTAGCATGTTCTGTTTTTTAAAAATTTATTCTTGGCTTTCAGTGGTATATATGTAGAAGAAGAGACCTTTACTCCGTGTTCTTAAGCTACAGATAAGCTAGTGCACTACAGGTCAAAGGCAGGGATTTCATAATAAAAGTGCAGAATCAGTCATGCTGGATAGACCAAATTTTCCATAACTGTTTCTTGGCTTCAGCACTGGTGGTTGATTGTCTAGAGAAAACCAGACAGTGGCATATATAAAATGATTTTTCCCTTCAGTTTCTTTTCCTGCACTCTGGATATTAATGTCTTATGAACATACTAAGCTCGGTGTTGCCTCCAGGTCATCTTGTTTAAGAACCACTCATGAACCAAAACTACATAACTCTTACTGATTTTTCAGCCCATCTATACTTTTACCTCCATAGTTTTCTGTAGATGTGAAGTCCACAACTGCCAGCATTTTCTCCATTTTAAACCTAAACCCCTCATTTTGCTGTCTTTGGAGTCTTGCATCTCATACTGTGAGAAATAGTGAATGATGATTGCCTGTTCACATTCTGATATAATTCATAGTTTTTCATAGTTTTCTGTCTTATCTCACTTCTGACATGGCTTTTGCAAGATGTAGAGTCCTAAGCTACTCAAACTCATATGAAAGCAGTTACATTCTTCCCATCTTCCTTGTAATCCTTTCCCCGTTTTCCTATATCTTTTTGGAGATGGGAAAATCCATACTGAACACAGTATTCATTACATGGGTTTATAGCAGGTTTATGCAGGAGCACATTAATTTTGATTTCTCTTCTTACTTTTTTTGCTAATATTGCTTAACAATCAATTTGCAATTTTGACCATTACTGATGTTTCCAGAGAATCACACACATTGGCTCCAAGACCTGAACATTTTGCAAGCCATTTTTGTATAAGCCTAAGATTGTTTTTCTCCATAAGTATTACAATATATTAACAGGCACTAAGGATGGGATTCAGTTCCCCAAACATAGGCATTTAAGGTCACAATCAAGGACAGGCTATGTGTTGAACTTCTGTCACCGTCATGTGGATTTGTCAAGTATCCTCTCAGATGACTCCAGGTGTCTATTTTCAAGGAACTAGAACACACCCTGAATGTCCCATACCATTCTGTCCCTCACTTGGCTAAGAAATCTTATTCCAAACCTTCACATCAACCTTAAATAATCTTGTATCATATGTAAACAGCAGGAACTTCTGAATCATCCCCCTCCTTTGTAAAAGTTATTTATGAATATACAGACTGTACAAGTCCTCTGTGCTTCCATCAGCAACCTCTCTTTGTTGAGAAAATAGTTATTTTATTCCTGCCCATTGTCTCCTATTTTTATTCAGTTATTAATCCAAGCCATTTTGTTATTTCTTAAGAACTTAGTTTCTTAAAGTTCTTTTGAGTTAGGGATCCTTTACAAGGCTTTTTGATCATACAATCTTATCTCACATTGTTCATTAAGCCCCTACAAAATTGAATTTGTTCTCATAGAAAATGTATTCGTACTTAACTAATTTGGTAACTTAACTAACTTGATATCAGAGTTAATCTTCAGCAATTTCCCCACTGAATTCTATTTAGAGAAATACTGTCAGATCCTTACAATTAGATCCTGTTGATTTTCTCCTATTTGTTCCAAAATCTCTTCTATTGACTCTTCAGTTCAAAACAGATTCTTACATTCACGTCCTGTAAGAGTGAACCTGGAAGAGTCTCCTGATAACCTTAGTGCTAAATGCTGATTACAAAGTTTAATTTATCCTTTCTACTGTGACCTGATGTTAATTAAATGTTCCATTTCTACTTTCAACACCGAGTTCCAGGAAATCCTTTCAGGACTTCCAGCAAACTCTGCTGCACCCCTTGCATTGATTCTGAAGATGAACAGATAATAAACCAGGTTTAACACACTTACTCAATACCACACCCAGGTCACAACCCTCCAGACAGATCATTCTTCTTTACAAACCACTCCCAGTATACACTTACTATTGGTACTAAATTTTATTCAGGAAAAATTAAATCAAAACAGATTAGTGGATAACAAGGGAACATTTTTTTTATTGACAGAGAGAATCCTACTCATTCTTAATATAAGACAGAAGTAGATATTAATTTTCAGTATGTCACCAACCTTTGATCCAACCCTCTGTAAAAGATTTTTTTCCTTACTCATATAATTCTATCATTCTTACATACATATTCAGTGCTAGTCATCCACTGTCTGTATCACAAATTAAAAACAAACCCACAACTGTACACATTTCTGCTCTTCAGAAGGATACAAAATGCCTATTTATTATATATCAACTATGCGTATGCGACCGTATACAAAGAGTTTTATGATAGACATACCATTTACTGAACTGAATGGATATTTAAATCCCGGTTGTCTGAAGAAGGGGGAATTGAGTTTCTAGTGTCTGTCTGTAGTATCTCATCGAAATGAACAATACTGTGCACTTATAGAAGGAGAAAGAAAATTGCTTGGACAGGTAATATGAATTCCAGACATGTTAGTGATTGCTTTGCTTTGCCATTTCTGGAGTGTCAGGTTTTTGAATCAGCATTATTCACCTCTAATTAATATCAATACCCTGAACCCAAATTTTTCTGTAATTGCTTTTTCATGTATTTTTTCCATATATTCTCACCCTAAGACAGTATGTAGGCTTGAGAGGCCTAAACCATTTATAGTTCAGCAAAGACCTTAAGCTGTGCTTTTCAAGTTTTATTAACAACAAGTTCCAGTTCTGTACTGATTTTCCTGCTGTGCATACAAAAATGCCATGAGCATTTTTGGTGGATATTAACAAATTTCAACAGTACAAAACCAATCCTACATTTTGCAGATAATTAGACCATCTGAAATAATTTTGAAAAGGTGGTTTCTTTTGTGATCTGTGAGTAATTCACTTTCATGGACACATATCCCTTCTTAGAACTGGCTAGGGTAATTTACACATTACAAGGCTTCTAGACATAGTTGGCCACTTATCCAGTGCTAATAAATTGAAAATGTGTGTGCATGATTTAACAGAAAAAGGAAGATGTGAATGTAATGCAGGTAATTGCTGAACTACAGTTCTCCTTCTGACAGCTAAAGAATACATGAATAGAGCTATCTGGAGGACACAAGTTACTTTGCATCAACTTCCAAAATGTTGATTTTTCTTCTAACTATTTGAGAACAATGATATGACAATTTCGGGGAAAATGTGTTGTGTCAAAACATCTGATCGCAGGCAAAATTATTCTAGATGTTCAAGTGTGACTCTGCATGTGGGGAGAGGATGCAGGACCACATTCCTCCTCCTTCAGCATCCATATGGGACTTTAGAGTAAAAGCAAGCCTTCCTGTAAAAAATAGGATGATTTTGTTGCACAGTGTTTCACTTTCAACAAAAGACTGTTTTCTTTTAAAAATCATTTCTGGTATAGCTCATTTCTGCCAGGCTTTTCAAGTCACCATTCACTGGCGCAACTGGTGTGTCATTTCCAATGCCTAACATTACAAATTGGATCTTCTAGATTTGATTCCTGGTTACTGGAGATGAACTTCTGCAGGTTCATAAAGACCTTCAGTTTTGAAGAGCTCTCTACTTCAAAGGATGAACCTTCCTTTTCTTTAGCAAGGTCTCATTCCTGCCTCTGCCAGTACCAGGTATTTTGCAAGGTTTGCTACAAAGTCTTATGGGGAAAACAAGAAGTCTAAGAATTCTTAACAGAGGTGGAAATTGGGGAGAAAAAAAGGAACAGGGTTGGAAGTGTATAGGAGTGCTGTACCCTGACACATTGGTGATGCAGCAAAATTTCCTCTTTTTTTTAAATGCATTTTTTCTTTCCTTTTACGATCCCTCTATTTTGTTGTTGTTGTTGTTGTTGTACTATTTGATGCTGGTTTTGTCCCATCCCAATCAGTTTTTAAACAAAGATGTATGAAAAAATATAAGCTCAGAATTAAAACTCTTAAGCAGAAAAACAGAGAAAGAAATTGAGATGCGAGGGGCAAATGTCACAATTAAAGTAGTAAAATGTTGTAAATTCCATAACACTGATATCAACTTGAAATTGTGTCACAGCTACTAGCACAGATATTGAGTTGTAATTACTGAAAGACTCAGCAAATACAAGCATTGTGGTTCTTACTAAAACAAGCAACATTAGCACAGTACAGAGAAAGAAAAAAAAAAAACAACAAAAAAAAGGAAAGGCAAAATGCATACACATTCTTATCTCTAGGTTTTTTTTTTAAATAAGAAATTTCTTTAAGTATGAGCCCAGGATTCAGTCTCCACTCAAATTATGGAAATTAGGAGAAACGTCCATGAGGTTGGGTCCTGTTACAAAGGCATGAAACAAGTGTAAAGAGTTGGAGAATTAACAGGAGTTTATATAGTCCTATTTAAAGGAAAATATTTATCAGAAGAAACACTTTTTTGTTTGTTTGTTTGCTGTCTAAAACCACTCACTCTCGTTAAGAATTGTAGAGCTAAAATTTTCAGCTCATTTTAATTTTTGAGGCACTAGTAGCTGAAACGGTGTACAATTACTTGATACTGAGCTGACAAAGTATTTCAAACGTAGCTCAACCTCTCCTGCCTTCCTTCTTAATTCAGACATTCTGGAAATGGTGTCATTCTTACCACTCCTCCTATTATTTCTGCTCCACATCTCTGGTGGCTTCAGATCTTCCTGCCGCCCATCCAACATGGTCTTTGAATATCCCTCAACAACTCACACCAGCCACTGACATCAGAATCAGCCCTCAGCAGCCCAGCACTACCTTGGAAAGTGGATGTCATTATTACCATTGATCACCAATGGAGCAGGGGATCTGTGTCAGCTGAAAAGACGCTTAACTCTTCAGTATTGCCTCAGTTCACGGCGGTTCCTTTTCTGTCTCCTGATATTTTATTACAGCAGAATCATTTTAATTGGCACATGCTGGTGGAAACAAAACTGCATCTGTTGAGGGCCAGATTCTAGCACTCCTGCTCAGGTGGTACAAGTCCCTTGTTCTGGAGGGTGTCCATTGAAATCAAGGGATCTGCCCAATTGTTAGAGGTTCATAGGAACACATTGTTCTGATAGGTATTCACTTTTATTCCATAATATGCTTTAAAAATACACACAGTACAAACCATTAAAAAAACTCCTATTAAAGTAAGTTTTGCCATAATAGAGAAGGGAAGCAGCAGGAAGGGAACAAAGGGCTACCCAGCACGACACTTATGCTAGCAAACACCAATTCACACCTGTTAACTACTGTGAATAAAATCTTTGGAATCAGTTCCTCAAAAAAGTCAAAGAAAGAAAGAAAAACTGTTCACCATGAAAGAAAATGGGAACCTCAGGTGTGCTGCTGAAAGCTTACAGAGTCAGATCAGCATTTATAATCAGTCACTTCTGAGACTACCTGAAGGAATGGAAGGAGAGGACTTGGCAGGTATACAAAGTATACACAAGCACAGAAGAATTGGTCCTTGTAATTTTGAAGTGAAATGGAGGATAACCCCACCAGGTCCCAGCAAAGATACAATGTTCTGAACTAAAAGTTCAGCCAGAGCTTTGGTCCTGGGAGATAATTATAAGGCTGCATGACCTAACTGACCCAACTTAATGAAATGAGTATGGCTGAACTGAGGACAAAAGAAAAATATACAGTGAGCATCAAAATAGGGTTCCTGATCTGTCACTGCTATTCAGATTCTTGCAAAAAGAGATGTGTCATTGTCAAAGGCTTTTCCATTAATAGATGTCAGCCTTCTCGGCTATAGGCAACCAAGCAGAGTATAGAAACATAAGTGGACAAATTCTTATCTTATATTTATATCCACAGACATGACGACAGTTGCCTGAAAACTGTCACTAAAGACTGAAGTGTTTGTATTCAGGACATCTGCTCAAGATGAGTGTTTAATCGTTATTGTTACTTATCAGTCTAAAGTCCAATTACACATCCTTACCTTTGTGAGGATTGCGCACTTGGGCGATATTTCATCAACATGAGTAAGCATTACAAATCCATCCCCTCATTATTAATAATAATATTTCATTATTTGGAACAGAATGACCCTGCAGAGAGACCTAAGATTATTGGAGAACCTAGGGATTTATATCTTACACATGTTAAATCTGCTTTACATTTGCCCTGGTCCCAGAGTAAGCTTAAACTAGAAAAATCCAGCTGGGGGAAGTTGGGCTTGGTGAATTTTCTAGTGGTATGGGGCTGCCTTCCCAATCACGTTGCAGGAGCACACCACTGAGAAAGGACGATATGGTTTGCATATCCACAACCCAGCAATAACTCTTGGCTCCCCACACAGCCCAAAGGGCCTGTTCACAGATGACACAGCATAAATCCTGAGGTTGTATCCCATTTTCCTTTATTTACACATACAAGTAGTCTTAAACAAGGGATGCTTTAGCAGGCAAGAGCAAGGTACAGTACTTAATGTGCAAATTCAGTTCAGCAGAACTCCAACTAAAGCATGTCAGCCTCAAGGGCTTTTCTCTCAAACAGTGCTCCTAAGTTCTCCACAGAAGGAAACTTGCTGAACTACATCTTTCTGAACTTTAAAGAAAAAAGTCCTGATTCTAAACTGAATGAAGGAGGAAATGAATGAGTAACTTCACTGAAGGAAAGGAGAGGCCCTGGACAATTGGTAGAACAACTATAGGGAATCCAGACAACACAGTCATGACGGGAAAATGTTCCTACTTCTTTTTTTTTTTTTAAAAAAATCTCTTTTGTTGTAAGAATATTATCCATCTCAGTGGCTTTATTCTCAGCAGCAAACCTGAGACTGATCTTTGAGGACTCTCTTAAATAATCTCTGGTATGGATATATAAACGAGAACAATCAAACCTAAGGTTTATTTTTTAATATGTTTCTGAGCTATCTTTTTATTCTCAGCCCCCCCCCCCCCCCCCACCCACCCTTTTCTCAAGTCACTTTTATTCCCATCTTTTTCTCCCTCGTTGATTCCCTCACAGCGGGCAGAGAGGCACCACTTCCAGGCAACTCCTGCTGTGTGTCAGTTGTTCCCCTGTAGTTTTTTTTCTCCTTTGCATGGCTCAGCCTCCCCAGACCTAAAATTTACTCCTGCCACAACTACTTGTGCCTTAATTTCCATGCTTCTGTGTCCTTTAGTGGTTGGCCACAGTGAAAGATCATTTGGTTGGAGGCCGATCTGCTGCCTTTTCTCAATAATTAGACTCAGTCCTGGGATTTGACTGGTATTCTGTGTTTTAAGATTCCTTCCTTTCTTCCCTGGGGATTAATAAACCTTTTCAGATTGCTTCATGTGGTATAACATCATGAGGTCCCTTAGTTTTGCCAAAAAAATATCCAGAAGAATTAGTATTTAGCTGTTAAATATCTGCCGGTTTTCTTATTACTTCTTTGAAACTACAAGCATCTGGGAAATTCTGCTGTTCCCATTCTGGTACAGCAGACCCTTGATGGACTGACTCATATAATCTCACAAATTTGGATTCATACTTATGTTCAAATTGGAAACTCATGAGAGCTCTTGGCTCTGGTAAATAAATAAGCCCAAAAATCTGTGGAAAACTCCTGGTCTTTATAGAACTTCAGTTGTCACTACACACTTTTGCAGATAACTTGAGGGACTGCAGGTGAGGAAGGAATGAAATTCAGCGGTTACTTATCAGGTATGAGGCTGTTGTTTTGTTGTTTACTGGATACTCCAGACTAGTAGACTAGTCATGTACTAGTTTTGGGTCAGTTCCTTTAAGCCAACATAATTTTAAATCTCTGCTGCATTCAGTTTCTAATTGTTTCTGGCTACACCCACATGCTGTACAAATTTTTGCTGAGGAAGAATTAAACTTATTTTTGAGACAGTGGTGAGATAGGAGAGGAGTAGAAGAAGTCCCATTCTGAATAGGGATGAAAGGAATATTAGTCACACATCTGTGACTTGATCATGCAGCAGAGGAGCCATGCCAGTATTGGTGGTGGAAACTGGACAGAGTTTCCTCAGGCTCTACTTAGATGGAGTGCCTAGATTGGGTTTCCTAAGACACTGGCCTGTCACTAGTGCAATGCATCTACAACACAGAACTGAACCGTTGTCTTTGACCTTGATGTAATCAGGATTTTGTCTTTGAGGTGAGATTTATCAATATCATCTGGTTTCTTTCATTTAGCAGGTTAAAATGCCTCCTAACACACACGGAGATATTTTCCTTTTTCCCCCAGTCCCTTCACATGACTGCTTAATTATGTCCTTAGTTAACAGTTTTCTTGAGTACTTATAAGTATCATAAGCTGTTTCTAGGTAGACCACTCTTTCTTTGGTCTTCACAACACTTTCACAGGTGTTAACATTTTTTCTCGGGAAATATTAAAAAACTAGTTGCTGAGATTGTATAAAGTAAATGAGTCGGGACAACTAAGCTAAAGCAATTTAAGAAAGAACGTAAAAAATTACCTTCAAGAGCACTTTCAAAAAAATTCCTTGCCTAAGTGTTTAAATAAACTGCCAGTATTTCCCTTCTGTACTGGAAGATTAAAAAGGCAAATATAACCATAGCAAACTTCAATAGTATACACAGTAAGGCTGAATATCCTGCATTGTCATCACAATATTAATGTTATCTTGTGTTATTAATTTAAAATAGTCTAAGAGAATTATCATTACATATTTACTAGCAGATTGCTCAAATGATTTATAATCTCAGAGATCCCTGTAGTACTGCTGAAAATTTTTCCATTTGTTTTACTGGGCACAACAGCATAAAATGACACAAAGTGCTTCTCTTGTTTACTTACACTTCTCTCAAGGTTGTGTAATCTTTTCATTCTGCCACCAGATAGATCTCCTTTCTTTTTGTCCTTAGGACTCCTCTACACAATTTCTTGAATATGCTTGTCTGAAGAAGGAAAAGGGAAAAAGCATCAATATCATTAGTTCAGATTTTGAAAATACCTTACACTTGCAAATCTTTTTCACATTAAAAACCCCATTGTTTTGGGGAAAATTCTTTTTCTGTAACGTCTCAAAAATAAGAACTTCCAGGCTCAAAACCTAAAGAAGACACTCTCACAGTGCAAAGATACTGCTGAAAGTTTTTATCAGGACTGGAAACGGAATTGGCAAATTGATTTAAATTAGTCAGGCCCGGCTACATATTGGGGAGTCTATGCTTGCATATCCATTTTTTTTACGCCATTGCTTCTTTTGGATTCTTAGATAAAAGAGTATAAAGTGGGCATTCTCCACTTGATGCAATTTCACTATACAGTGATTCCCATCAATGTATAATTAAAAGTGGATTTCCTTTTCCCTGTTTGGTTGAGGTGGGGGAGGGTCTGCCTAAACCTGGTTGATGTGAAGTGAACAAAGAGAACTTTCATGAGTTCTCCTGCAAACAGTCTATCAGTTACAATTCCTAGTGTTCACACTGCTGCACTGTTCAAAAGGAGCTCTAAAAAAAAAGTCAAGCAGGGGGTCCAAGAAAAATTCAACCCGCATGCCAACTAAGGGAAAGAAAGAGAAGGCAGGAAAAAAAACCTAGCTTTTGTTGTAAAAAGAACTAATGAAGCTGCTCTTAGAACTGTCCATGGTGACACAACAAGCCTGTGCACCCACACACATTGTGAGAATGCCAGTCACCCACGGTAATGAGAAAAGGAAACACTGTGGGCAAAGGAAATATATGAATACATTGCTTTTATGGTTTAACTGTAGGGAATCACAACGCTGGCCCACAATATCTTGTGCCAACTGCCAAAAGTGGTAAAGTAATACATAACGTCTGCTTAAATTTTTCTTACAGACAAGATGGACTGGTGGGGGGTAAAATCCCATTATCATTATAAATTGCTAATTAAATAATTATCAATTAGATGGGCAGACAGAACTCATTCCAATGAATTCCTTGGAGGGCTTTCAGTAAAGAAAAACAGTAATTTTGATTATTTTTTTTATCCATACTTCCTGCCTAGGGGCTCTAAATAGAGATGATATATGGTGTATCCCATGTTAGACTTTCACACAGTATATCCCATGTTAGAGCTCAGGGACAAACACTGAACTTTGGAGCATATATAGATCTTTTTTCAGTTTTTCAGATAAATGGCCTTAATTTCACGATATTAATTAGAAACCCAGGGTTATTTCCTAAGGAATAAAAAGAATACTTTCCAGACTTTTATGTGGCTTTGAGAAATCATTTTTTTCCAAGTAACTGATAATATTTTCTAATATGTCATTGCATTTTCTTTTACGTTCTTTTCATAACCCAGAATTTTATTTGAAATAAATTATTAGAATATGTAATATAGATAAATATATAGATGTTAGGCATGACTGAACACAGTACTAGGAGTACTTTTAATGAACTTTGCTTTATTCATTAACACAAAAACCAATGCAAATCTAAACTCTATGCCTGTAGGTTTTAGCTGTCAAGTTTTCAGATCAGACTCTTGAGCAAAAATACTGTTGTCGTAGTGTTGAGCTACAGAAATGATCCTGTCCCTTCCTGTACCCCTTACTTGTGTGAGTAAACTTTCCTGAGGAGAGCTGTCCCACTGGCTTTAGTAAAATTTACTCACCAGTCATTACTCACATGTGCACAGAGTGGTTGTACCCACATTTTTCTTGTCCTAAATGAATTTTCCACAACAATTAAAAGCTATAATGATGCACAACTGCTAGTTAAAGCCTCAGTTGTCTGTGACAAGAAGTATTTTCTAGGAACAGAAGTTTTGCTGACTGAAGAGTCACAGTAATGTTTGGGACGTAGTTTTCATTGCCGGCAAACACCAACAAAAAAGTAAGGAACGGAAATGGTAACATGAAAGATGGACTTTTAATTCCAAAGCCAGGAACATTTAAATATGAATGGAGCTTGCTGCAGTCCTCTATCCTTTGTCAGGAAATATGAAGCTCTGGAACTCCTTTTGTTGGCTTCTTTGTTAACTGTATGAGGCTGAAAGGAGCTAGATGGCTTGTTTCATTTTCAAGCCCCATCACAATGAGGCTCTCAAAAATAAATGCTGATAAATACATGAAAATGCTGAAGGGTTCATAAAGGAGAGAAAACTTTCTTTTTCAGAATTGTCTGTCACTGGATGACTTACCAGGGACAATCATTATTAAAACGCAAGTAGCAAGTTAGATTTTTAAGGTTTAGAAAGGGGAACTGAGTTACAGTATAAAATTAAAATATCATTATAGGAAGATATCTGAGAACAAAATCAAGTGATATAAAGTACCTTTAGCAATATGCACATCTTTTCTTTCCTATTTTGCTATTTTTCAGTTAGTTTCTGGGAGATCACAGAATCCCAGGGGAAGGTCCTCATGGTGATGTTCTCTAATGTGATTTACTTTGAGGAATACTTAATGGAGAAAGGTCCCTACTACATTTTGTTAGTGAGTTTTTGTTCATGGTTCAGGATTGATCCACTTGAGTCTTTCAGCGGGGAGTAGTTTTCCAGTGTGGCACAGCATGACTCCAAATCAATAAGGTTAATAGATGTGGTGGCCACACAGTCAGAGGTGATGTGCCTGGCATTTTCTGTGCCAGTGAAGAAAATTTCTGATGACGAGATGTCATTTTTGTGCCGGCAGTAATGTCACCCTGATTACCTAGAGCACATAGCCAGTTAGTAAGTTAGCAAGACTGTAAATGGCCCATTAATCTGAATTATCTTTACAGGAACTGTTTCAAAAATTTTGCTCAAACCCAAATTACTGGCCTCTCTGTGATTCTTGAAATGCCAACAGTACACTTGCTATAGAAAAATAGCATTGCTGTGTAAAAGTGACTAAATGGGAATAGCCAGCCTGGAACTTCACTGTATATTTTTAAACTCTCAACAACACACTATAAAACATGCAAAATGTCAGTATTAAAAAAAAAAAAAAAAAAAAAAAAAGTTGCAAGTTGTTTTAAAAAAGAAACACATGAGCAGAAGGAAAAAAATACAATGCAAAATACCACTGGAAAAGAGGTAATAACGTTAATGTCAAATCTACTGATGTAATGAGAATGTGAATGTGTTGGTCTTCCTGCAGTTCTAATTTTCTCCGGCTTTTTAAAATATGCAAACTCTTAACAGTGACTCCCAGAGCATTAATGGGTACACATTCCCAGATGGCCTGCATTGTGAACAAAGTGTTGGACTGGACTGGAAAGAGAAATCTGCTTAATATTCCAATATCTAAATGTCAGGAAGGTGTAATTCAGAGTGCCACTGAAAGATGAGCTGAACAGAATACAATTGATGGTGACTTTAGTTAACAAATGGCATTAAGGGAAAGATTTCCATAATTAAATCATTAACTAATATGAAATATTGATTTCCTCTCTGATATTACTGTATTACCACTTGTCAGAGTTACAGATACCCAAAGAGCACTCAGTGTAGTCCCTACCAGCAACAGGAATTTGCATTATGATAATACTGTTGAGCGCTATCAAGCATAGAACAAGGTATCATGTGTACTAAACCATTCCTGCCCCAAAGAATTCACAGATAAAATTTTAAAGAAAATAATAGGATGGCTGCAAGGGAAGTCTGTCCAAACAGACCGGATCAAGTGATGATTTGTATTAGGAGGCTCATTCCACACTGGCTTCTTACCTCTCTCTACTGCTTGGTATGAATTGGAGCTTTTCCTAGCCATCTTTACAGTGCTTCTAGATAGCTGCTTATCTGAAGAGCTAAATTCTATTGCAATTTACATCAAGAATTCTCCTTTTCTAACAGCAAGAGATTGAATTTTTTTTGGTTGCTCTTTAGATGTTAGTGTTGTCCAAGAGAAGTTGAGTACACACCATGGAAGCAATAAATGATGAATTTACTCATAGGCCAGTATGCTCATTAAACATGTTAAATAGTGAAACGTATTAAGTTAACGTGAAATTGCAGAAGGACTGGAAGAGGCAAGATTTAAAAAAAAAAAAAATTTACAGTGAAAAGATCCTCCTTAATTGAGTTGTAATCAGTTAGTATTGATCGTTAGTCCCTTCTTTTATCAGCATGATGAAGATAATGATGATAATGATGACAATGATGCAATGTGCAGCATTTGGATCATAAAGAAAAGATGAAAAATCGTTTAAATATTTGATGATAATTCTGTCTTGAAGGTGACATAGGCTGCACAATATCACATACTATTCTCAAATTCTTGATAGAGCTTGAAAATAATTTGAATAAACAAAATTTCCTTTTTTTGGTATACTTTTCCAGATCTACTTTTAAAGAACTGGTCCACTCTACTAAAATGAAAAGGGGCTATATTTTGGAGAAATGTTTTTTAAAAAATGTTATTTTTTTACCTCAGTCTTTCAGCAGGAAAGCAGTTCTTTTGCCAGTTAAACATTCAAAAATCATGTCTCATTTGAATAAATTAACATATTTTGTGGCAAAAATTAATTCCAAGGAAGGAACAATAAATAGGAAAGCAATTTAAATTGTGTATTTTACAGAGGAGGAAAAAAAAAAAAAAAAGAAAACCCAACATTGTCATGCGTATGACAGCTCAGCTAATTTGATGGGCTTTGATGTTAATTTAGGGTTTACTTTAATTTCAAAACATATTTTTTCACTTAATAAGGGAAACAAAAGAAACTTTCAACCAGTTTGTTATCTGGGAATGTTTTGGCTTCTCAAATGTGAGAACATGATTGTTTTTATTTCCAGGAGGAGATAATAACACTGAAGCAATAAAAAAGAGTCAAGGCAGCTTGCACAGCACAGGAAGTTCACAGCCAGAGACTTAATTTCCCACACAATGTACTGTGCAATGGGCCCATTAACATAGATGAATAGGCTCTTTAAAGGGTTTTTTTTCCAGATATGCAGCTGCCGCTGAATGGTGCTATGTTAATAAGGTACTCACATGCCTATTCTTCAGGTACTCTGGCATTCTCTACCTAGGTAATCTCCATATAGGAAAAGCTATTAGGGGTTGTATCTCCTACCACACCTTCAATTATTTTAACACCTGCACTGATAATCCAGGCAAGGTAAACTAGTAGGGGGCCGAGGGTCTAAGTCCATCCTCTTCCCCCCCAAAGTCACATCTCGGGAGGAGGGGCTGAGGGAGAGAGGGGAAGAAAAAAAAGTAAAGTCACTTTTATTACACATCAGTGGGAACATTCTGAAAAAGCTTTCATGCCTAGGAAATTGTTATTTCTTCAAACAACTGACAGCCTGCAGAGGAAACTCTAATGGAAATCCAGCTCATGCATTGTTATGCATGGCCCTCATGTAGATACATGGGGGTGGATTAAGTTAGCTTCCAAAGGGTCTATTGTGTGCAGCATTAATTTGCAGTGCTCTTGATATTTGAGTTTGAAGGTTTTACAACCTTTGTGTTTACTTAGATGCACTATATCCTAGGTTTGTTTATTTCCTTCTACAATCTCTTATTACCCAGTAAATGTAACATTTATCTTTATTAACTTTCAATATGTGGCTGTAAGTCACAGAGAAGGAAATAATTACAGCCTCCTTGAGATATATTCGTTTTAGAAGAGGTGGGTGGGGTTTTTTTGCTTCCTGGTCAGTTCTGATTTATCCATCTGTTAAAACACTGGCCTTCCTTATAAAGCCAGTGGAGTAAAAGTGTAAGAACTGTGTAATTTATTATTATTATATGACTATTACATTATAAAGAAATAAGTTATATTTCCCTTGTCATATATGTACAAATAAGCAAACTAATCAATGGTCTTCCAAAAGAATCTGGTGCAATTGCCTCTTACTACACAGGGATATAAGAAAAATTGCACATACCACTCTTGATGATAAAAACAATCTTTCCACCATTCCCTCAGAATCCGTTACAAACTTGCTGTAACATACAGTTCTTCTCCCAATGTTAAGATGCAAAATGCAATAAGACCTTTCCTGTGCTGCCTTAACTTGTATTCTTCTTTTCCTGTAAAGATTCATATGCACTGGTGATAGGCATTTTTGTAAATTCAACTTTCCAGTGAGATTTAAATTCAGAAGATCCTAATGGATTTTTATTTGAACTTGTCAAGGATATCTAGAATGTTAGTTTTTCAACACTGAACTAAGAACTAAGAACTCAAAGTAACTTGTACACTCACAGGAAGCTATGATCCTAATCTGAACTAAAGGGCTCAACTGAATAAAAATAATTTATGCTCAAGTAACTGAAGTTATGTGTGACTTCTTCCCCTCCCCCTTTATATGGAAGTCAGTCAGTTAGACATTTTTGTATTTTAATAACACAAAAGTGTTTCCCGTAGAAAGGACTAGTGCCTGATTTACAGTAATTAGGGTCTGAGTAGTATCAGGTGTACAGTTTACTCAAAAATCCCAGCACTAAGGGAAGATCTCTTAAAACTACAGAAAGTTTTGAATTCAGGTTTTGATGCTACATAATGGAAAAGAAATTACCCTCTTTAGGGCTCACTCATTAGGGGCACAACAGCAGAAACAGCTGCCTCTAAGACCTGCTTGCTTGTTAGGTTGGGGGAGTCTATTAGTAACCTGTCTCAGACTGAGTAAGAAGTGGAAACCAAATGACAGGAGCCACTGACCTCAGCTGTTGAAGAAGTGAAGATCTTAATCCAACCTTTTGGGCTCAGGATCTTTTCTAATGTCCTAGGAAATGATAACAGCGGGAATAGAAGGAACTGCATTTCACAGAACTGTTTGAAGTACTGTGGTACTACTGGCATTGTATAAAACAATAGCACAGCTTCCTCTGGAACATGATAAAAAGTATGTGAAACAGTCTCTGGTTTAGAGAATATAGATCTAGTGCTTCTGTTCTCCTTGCTTTGTAACACAAGGACAAGGAGTGATAATAGAGAGATGCAAATTCAAAACCAATAAAAGGAAACCCTTTTTTTCCCCCCTCAGTTTGGATATTTAGGCTGCCAATATGCAATACCATGATATTTCACCAAAGTCAGATTAAACCAAACAGAATAAAAGAGAAATATCCAATGTTTGCATAATACAAGGATCTCCAGCATCACAACAGTTAACTTAAATCACTGGTAAAAAAAGAGATACCTGGGTTTGGAAGAGTGTAGTCCTCATTTGCTGTCATAAAATTCTGTGTCTTCAACTGAATACTCAGACCCTGGCTCCTGCCAGAGATATGGTGCTGCAGTATATGGACCACTTCCCTAGTGGTCTCTATAGCAATTCACACCTTTAATCATTGCTGGGTTGTGTTCAAAGATATCTTTTTAACCAAAACTACAAGATCTAGGGAGCAGAGGTGGTGGGGTTTTGTTTCGTTTTGTTTCATTTTTAAATGATAACTCCAAAGATTTTCAAAAAAAGAGCAAAGAACTGAGTAAACATCATAAAGCCCATTTTGCTCTCATAAGAGCTGGTAAAACTCTTCTGGTCATAGCGTCCATGAAAGACTCCCACTGAAGACAACCCACAAGTTATCAAAGACTATATTAAGACAAAAAATACTCCTATCCACCCATCTCCATTAAAAGGGAGAGTGGGGGTCAGGAGTTACTGCTGCAATCAAGCAGAGACTGCAGGCTCTTCTTTATTACTTTTGCAACTGTGAAAACATTTTTGATCCCTGATCTCATTTCTGGAAGGACAGATATTATTCTGTGGGTCTACTGACAACAAAGTCTTTACAGGCACATGAAACTGCCTCATATCTGTATATTTTTTGAACGTTAACATATACCCTGTGTGTATGTACTTCTCTAGAAGAGTGGCTATTTATTTAATATATGAGGTATGAACTTACTTATCTTACTGCATGTTAATTCTGTGCAGTTTTTTTACAACCTCCTCATATTCCACAAGAGGAGTCATATACAAAGAGTACATTATACACCTGGACTCCTCTATTTTTTGTCTGTGCCTTCTTTAAGCAGTCATTCCAAGAAATATGTGATCTGAAATGTGGTGATGAATACTCAGCATATTAAAGAAGGAGACTGATTTGTCTTTGGTTTCAAAGTGTGCACAGTACTTTGATTGACTAGATCTCCACCAAGCCCTTGACAAACCAGGGAAGGACAATCTACGCCAATGCTCACAGTAACGCAAGCCTATCCATTCACTGCACTCACAGCATCACAGGGAGGTGCAGGACACACAAGACCAATCCCTTCTCATTACTGAAATCTTCCAAGAAGGTATGGAGGTGTCTATATCACCACTTTCTGACCTCTCTGGAGACAGTGAGGAGCAGGCAAAATGAAAAGCATTTACCATTTTGTGCACCTTTTAAAGACAAGAAATAGTCTATCTCATAATTTCCTTCTGACTCATAGAATGTTGAATATTGAATGAATATCTGGAGCTAACTGTGGTAGGGAGGAGATGAAACTTGGCAGTTTTCTGTTCAGGAAATGAGCAGGTAGCATGAACCTTCAAAGCAGGTTACCCTTCCAGGGTCTCCGAATATGACCAGCTGACCTGTGGAAACCAGGAGGGGTTAGAGGAAGTGTATGATGGAAGATGAAGATAAATTAAGGTACACAATCTGTACTAGCTGAGATGGTAAAAGACACTCTTCAAAGCTGAGGAGTGGTCAATCAGAGGTTTGTTACTAGCCCAGGAAAATTATAGGCACTCTCTAGAGGGTAAAAATGATTTGAAAGGAGCTAGTCAAGTGGAAGAAAAAGTTTAATAAGAGAAGCATTGTAAAGAAAAAAGTAAACATAAAGAGAGAGAAGCAGAGAAAATAAGATCTCAAAGTAGAGGAAACAAGTAGAGAATAGAAAATATCTGCTCAAAGTAGAGCACAAATTGTGGGAACGGGGTGCATGGGTGACAATGAAGAGCAAATGGGGTGCAGTAAAAGGATGCCTACCTCACTGGGAGAATGACATTACTCTGTCAAGAGAAAGGAAAACCTATTTTCTTTAGACTGATATGAAATATAAAAATGTAAGTAAACCTCTGCCTCTGATTACTCTCTTTGGTGTTCATATGCCCATTGCTCAGGGTCATCAGCACCTTATTAACCAGGATACATCAACTTAGAAGCCTGTCAGGAATGGACTGTTGATCACAACCCTCTTCTGCGTGTACCATGTTGCAGTCACACCATCCTGCAAGCTGGGGCTATTTGTGATTTCATAAAAAAAAAAAAAATAAAAAAATGGAAGAACAACATAGTGAAAACAGCTGAGCAAGGATCCTCTGCTCACCAAGGACATTAAAGCTGTCTCACATTCTGTTTTGTATGGAATGTGGATATTACAGCACTCACAAGAAAGGACCAGGCTCTTTTCCCTGTGTGCTAGTGATCATTTTGCTCTGAAGGGCTGAGCATCGCTGGCATGTACAACTAAAGGCTTAACTGCAGTCCTGCCTTCTCCAGTCTTTGTAACAGCATGGTCTGAAGCACAAGTTGTTATTAATCAGATGGGAAGAAGATGGGACCATGATTCCCTAATTATTTGTAATGGCTAAAGAATGAATAGCGTATCTGCTGCCTTTCCTGGTGCACTGAAGAGCCCTGCTCCCCTCCATAAAGGTTTCACTGTCATGAGGCTCCTGTTGTATAGCATACGACTGATAAATCAGCCCAATTTAGATTATTTTTTGGTTGTTTAATGGAAAGCTGCCTTTACCTGGTAACATTGAAGTTAATTAACTATGAAACTACATATATTTTTTTAAAAAAGTGTTTTTTGGTGTTTTAAAGGGCAAACAACGCAGCCTCAGACTTGAAGGACTAGCAGTTTTGGGGGTATATTCTAGTAAGAAAACTCAATAGGTCACTGCTCATTTTTTGCACCCTGAAAATTTGGTGTCTATATATGCAAAATGGGCCTGTGCTTGTTTCCAAAGTCAGGACTGTTTCCACACACAGGCCAGGACCAGTCACCTTAAAATGAAAGCTCACTTCCCCATCACTGTACTACATATAATAGAATATTGGCCCCAATTCACCTTGGTTTCTAATTGTACCTGACACAGCAAAGGCCACCAGTGAGAGGCAGTCCCAGCCCCATGCACCTTAAAATGCAGTACAGGCAAAATTCATACAAAATCCTTGCATAAGAGGAAGCCTAGACAACTCATTTTCTTCCCTACTGAAGAATGCTTCTATAACTTGATTTCTTGGGGACTGATGAAAATTACAGGATCACGGGTGGTTTTTTACTTTATTTCTCTGTAAATACAGACTTACTCGTCTAACAGGAGAAGGAAGAGAGTGATCCCAGCAGTCTGCATCTTTAACACTAGAGTCTGTATCTCTGTCGCTCTGCTGCTCCTGGAGGCAGCTCTTAACTGCAAACTGCGGCGTGATGTGGCTCAGAGACAACCAGCCTCGTTGCTGAGCACCGTGATTTTTTTGCAGCAACCAGGCAGCTTGTTTAAACCACCACAGAGCAGGGGCAGCGCCTGCAAGAGCTGAGGTAATAATTTTTACATTCAATATCTGGCAAAGATGTGGGATATGGACAGGGAGAAGGGACAGGGAGGGAGGGAGGAGCTGCAGAAAATGACAGTGAAGAATGAAGAAACAGTCTTTTAAAATAAATCCACTGTTTCTCAGGAATGTGTGACACTGCAAGCAAGACTGGAGATAGAGTGGGGAAGGCAGGAAGACTGCACATCTGCATTCTGCACATTTTGTTCTAATATGCTCTTTTGCCTTAATCTTTTTGTTGTTTTTCAGGCTGTCTGCAAAGTTTTGCAAAAGTCTCCCGCTGCCAAAGTCAACCAAAAAGACAGGGTACTGTGATGGTGCTTCTTATCTAGAGACTTTTTTTTCTATTTTGTTTTTTCTGAGATGGGCTGCTAAGGAAATAAATCCCCATGTAATTTCCAGCAATGACAACTGAATCAGTTCTTTTGCTTAAAAAAAAATCCCTCATTTTCATATTTCCATATTTAATTTTTGCACTTGCATGTACGTTTCTGTTATCTTCTAGCCACATGTTGCTATTTGTCTCTGTAGTGGAGAATTTCTTTTTTTTTCTTTTTTTTTTTTTTTTTGACTGTGGGCTATGTGAAGCCTGACTTGCATGTAAAAGATCCACAGGGAAAAAAAACCCTCCAGTCCTCACTGAACTAAAGAGGGCTGGCATGCTGCATGCTTTGTGAGAATACTCCACACTCACCACCACCTTGGGTAGCACGTGGTGCATACGTGCAGCACCAGACACCTACAGACCAACATCTTGTGGCCAGTACAAGGCCCCAGAAAAAATCAACAGGCATAGGCAAAGAAGGGATGATGGGAGGCTGAAAAAAATTAGCAGTCACTGGCTGTTCCAAAAATCAGCCAGATTTGGCCAACTAAACACTCTCTAACCCTCAGCCAGCCACTATGCAACTTCCACAGAGTACAACTGCCAAAACTTGGGTAGAAGGAGAGCTCTGGGATTTATGAGACCATTCCAAGCAATCTTGCTGCATTTAGACTGTTTATGTTAGTCACCCTTCAGCTATCTGACTTTCAGTGAGATTCAGGCTCCTAAGATATTTGGGTGCTTTTGAAAAGGTTACATGCAGTCGCAAGCAGGCAGCCAAGACTCCTGCGTTCAGTTAGAATTAGTGAGGCGGCTGTTGTTATGATACATCTTAACTCAGTGGCAGCAGTGCTTGGACAGACATAATTTCTGTGGTGCTTGCAGGCAGACAAGATTTCAGACAGACTCTGGTTATGATTTAGTTTCGGTCTACATGTTCAGGGCTCAGTCAAACTCCTTCTGCAGCCAACACAGAGACTGTCTTCAACAGGAGAGAGAGTAAATGCAATCAGTTTTCTGTTTGAATAATATTTTGGTGGTTGTTTTGTCAGTGGACCACAGCTACTCATGTTCTGCTCTGATCTGCTCCCAGACTGCAGACAACTCTGGTTTGTTCACATAAGATGTATTCAGTGAATCTGTCCTCTGAGTTTTTCTTCTGCAGAGGAGACATACCCCCAGCTCCAGCATCTTACTGCTGCTTCTGGTGCCATTGTGGGGCTGCCAAACCCACCAGCGTTCCTGCTCTCCAACAGGCATGCTCTGTCCCTACAGCAGAAAAGAATGTTTAATACAAGGGTTTTTTTCCCCCTGATGACAGAGTTGGCAAGTGATACTCAAGAAATACAACAGTCCATGGCGTGTACTTGCCTGGTGTTGATCTCTCTCCCATCTCAATTTAGTTTTCTGTATCTCCATATTTACAAGTCTTCCCTCCGTGGCATCCAGATGCCAGCCAAGTCACTGAACTGTAGTTCCCAGTGTTTGTGAAGTGATTGTTGATAATTTATGAAGACTATGCTATCTTGTATGGCAATTGCCAGGTTTTGAACTTAAATAGGTTATAAGTAAAACAAGTGTGAAAGTAAGACTCTGGAAAATACTTGAAAATTCAGGAAAAATTAATGGGCTTTCGTGCAGTTTCTTCAACTTGTAAATGTGAATCTACCTGCAACTAATATTGAATTGCCACTATAAACATGAGATATGATAAAGTCCTTAGATGACTATTTCTATTAAATATAATTACTAATGGGAAGAAAAAAAAAAGTGGGTTGTTTTTGTTTTGTTTGGGTTTTTTTTTGAGAGGGTGTGTGTGTGTGTGTGTGTAATTTGGGAGTTTAAACTAGCCCGTTCCTATGAAAGTCCTGAAAATCAGCCAAAAATATCATGGTATTACACACTTTCCTCCTGCATCTCTATTCATGTTATGGCAAATGCAGCATTTTCCTCCTGGAGCAGTTAACATCAAAGATCTTGGTTAAGAGAAGCTTTTCTTCTGGAAAAGATAATCTGCCTTCAAAGTTATAAATTAAACAATCCAGTGGTCTAATTGACTGAACATTTACAAATAATAATTGAATTTGTGCCAAACTATGTGAAAAAGATTTATGTTCCGGTTCCCCAAACTGTTTCTCCCTCATTTTTTTTTGTGTGTGTGTGCATGTGTGAACTGAATCTTTGGGAACTCCTTCCAGTTGATGCATCATTCAGGTGGTTAAACACATTGCATTATGGCAGTCTGTCACATCAGTGTTTCACACTGAAATACTGGACTTGACACATCACTGGAAAGGGAACTCATACAATCCAAAATCCAGAGTTATGTTTCTTTTTAAACTTGATTCTGAAGACAGAATTTTCACCTACTTAACTCAAATTGCAGAAAAAAAAGAAAAAAAAAAAGAAAAAAAAAAAAGAAGAGGTTTAAGTAATTATGATACAGCTTTTTAAACATTAAAAATAATTTGCATGAAAATAATATCATCTTGATGGTCCTGCCATTGAGTGGAAGCAGACAATGCTCTGTAAATACTCCTGTTTATTTTGGTGAACATTTTAAAAGTAGTTACAGAAGGACAATACAGGGGACAGAATCTAAATCTGCAGCAAACAAAATGTAATGCATTGCCATATTTTTATGCAACAATTTCTTGAATATAAGGAGTCCTTAAAGCTTTCAGTAGTAGATGAACTCCTACCTTAACCCTTGACGTTGACAGAAATTTAGCCTATGAACAACCTTCCTTAAGACAATGTTTCATTCAACAGCCGTGTGATCTACTATTCAGATGAAGACCTGCAGTAGATGGTTTCAGGGCTGTATCTTGTATTTCCAAAGGAAGAATTGCAAATCCATTGAAATGCAAAGCTTAACTTCAAGAGTTGTGCTGAATATTTGCCATTCCAATGGCATCACAGTAAAGGAGGCAAAGGCAGAAAATCTCTGACTTTGTAAAATGGCAGTTTTCTTATATCTACAAAAAACCCCACAAACAAAAAAATCTTTTACCGCATTCTGCAACTTTATCTGTTTGCACGTGGTAACCTGCCACATTGGCCAAACAAGTGTGCACTGAACATACACCAGATTGAATGTAATCACCATTAACTTTAACTACAGCGTATCAGAATATCTTTGTGGTAATTTCACCATGAAAAAAAAATGTCAAGATTATGAACAACCATGTTTCAGCACTGTAGTGCAAAAGAGTTAGGAATAGGACCTGGAAATTCTAGGTTTTTAGCTTTAATCAGCATACAATAATGTGGATGAGTAATTAATATGGAAACAAGGGTGAAGATGGATTGCCACAGTTTGGAGGAAAAAGACTGCCATCTGGACAATATTGCCAGCTCAAGATTGTATGCAAGTCTCAGTTATTTAGTGTTTGTCTGTGACAATGGAGGACATGCAATATATTGTCTAATGATAAAAAGACAACATTTGTAACCCTTAATAATATTGGGGAATGCTTGAAAAATTGACACATTATCTTTTGTTATATGCATTGCATGTATTGTTTCTATTATTTTCATCTAAAGTTTTTCAGAACTCAAGTAACGATTTTTAAGCACTTTTGGGTTAACAATAGCATTTGTTGAAATTTTTAAAATTTCCTACACTTTGTCATGCTTTACAAAGCTCTAATGCAAGGAATGAGAAGTGTTAAAATAATCTTAAACCTTCAGTGAGTTCTAAAGAATATCTGTTGCTTGAATACCCCATGGCATCCTAGATCCAAATCTCATGCCAGTTCTTTCTCTGCTTCCTTCCTTCTATCTCAGAATCATCTGCAAATGACTCTCTCTTGCCATCCACGGATTTCTTGTGATAAAAGTCCTGCCTCTTACAATAGTCCACCTCAGATCTTCTGAGTTTATCCTATGGATGCAAGGCCTCAGAGGTTTCTCTAAGATTTACACAGCTGTGGCAAGCAGCTTCAATATTAACCACATGACCTTCCCCAAAATGCTCAAAGAGCTCACATTCCTTAGTGCAGACAAAAGAATCAAATGCATTTGAAGGCCCTAGGGCCATGATTGTTTTTAGCTATCAGGCATAAAAATCCCTCCCTCTACTTTTTCAGAGGACTCCATTTCACCAGTGCCTTTTTATCTGCTCTCTGCATTCTACCCCATTTTCCATCTCCATGAAGAAACCATCTCTACCAGAGAGGCAATAAATATGAACATTGAGGAAAGAGTGTTCACGTTTATCCAGAAGAAACAGAGCTGATAAATTAATACCAAATTCACAGCTGAGAGCAGAATACCGACTACAATCTTTTATGAGCTCCCATGAAGTTGCAAATATCCCTCATATCCTTCTAACTTCAGTCTAATTGATAGGCCACTACAGGATAAGGCCTAAACCTTTATAATATTAGGCTTACTATTCTGATTTATAATTAATTATTACAGTGAAGACCTTCATTACCTTCTATCTCATCTCAAGATTCATTCTGCATGAATGAAATTCCTGGGGAAAAAGTACTTTTTCTACAGAAATTTCATTCTGCATGAATTAAATTCCTGGGGAAAAAGTACTTTTTCTACAGAAATTTACATTTAAGATGGATGTTTAACTGAAGAGTAGGACAAACATACTTGGAGTGTGCCAGGGAGCAGCTCTAGGGCTGTTCTGGGTACATACCTCTCCCTAGAAGAGTGCAGGTGCTTGATATAGATCCTTGTCAGCTTAGTCATGTTCCATGTAAGCTAAAATACAGCAAATTCATATGATGGGGTTTTGTCCCTTGACGGATATGAAGTCCTTGTCCAACTCTCATTGGCTCAGTAAAATAGGACTGGTTTCTTGGCCAAATTGCCTTATAAGGCCACAGCAGGGTCTGGATTTACCCATTACCACAGGGTTTAATGACCTTAAGCACAACACTGAATTACACCTCCAATTGCTATTTCCATCTGATTAAGCACTGAAAAATGCAGAAGGCTGGGTACATACGTACAGCACTGGTAAAAGAACTAACACACTGAGCAATAGCATACAGTATTTAACCCTTGTTCAACACAATTCATGATTATTTACTGAAGCATTCAGAAAGGGATGTGTTACTACAAAGCTACAGAACAGAAAAAGCTGTTCTGTTTAAAAAAAAAAAAAATTGAATTACTTAGCAATAAACTTTTACAAAATCTATCACTGAAGTGATCTCATGAAGCCACTACTCTCACTACCCATACTAAAAACTCACCAAAGTCATGACTGTGCAAATAACTATTCAGGAATGAGAGAAATGGGTTCAAAGCTTTGCTCTTGGCCATAACATAAAGCAAATTAAATGAAAATTTCACAGAACTCAATGTGCAAAATAATTGTCAGTTTTACCATTGTGGCATAACAGGCTGAAGTTCATTCAAATGGTCATCAACTAGTCTAGAAGTTTATCTAAACTGGGCATCACAGCCATTAAGAAATTCAGTGAAAGTGAAAGGTAGGGTATGAATGTAGAACAATACCACCATTTTTAAATTACTAAAATAGAGCTTTGAGTTATAATAAGAACCAGAGCTAAAAGTTGAATGCCAGCTTTTTTTTTGTTTTGTTTTAAGCTTTCATGTTGACCTCTGCTCTACACAAACTTAAATCTGTTTTACATCAGAAGCTTCAGGGACAGGAGAGTACATGGGAAAAGAACATGTCTGGGAGTTTAGAGAGGACTGGCTAAATTTTTTGAGCTCCAGTGGGATTGGTGACATAACTAAAAAGCAACAAACAGCAGGTGAGGGGAAAGATTTAAATATAAATAAGGACACTTTGAAGGGTTTTGTTGATCACATTCACATTTACAAATCAAAGTCCCCATTTTTAGAAAAATATGTAACTAAGAAAGAATCCAAACCCCATGAAATACCAAGCAGGGCAAGAAAAGATATTAGAGAAGAGTAAAGGCATGGAATCATGTTGATAAATATTCCCGAGCCTAAAAAAAAAAATCAGCTAAATACCCTATTTTCTTTAATTAAAAATAACTGAATTATTTAAGGATATCTGACAGAATTAAATATTGAAGACACATCAAGATCTGCCTAGTGGTGTGATTAGTGGTTTATACAGTTATCAGGATCTGCCCATTTGGACCTGAATTCAACCTCCAATTAAAAAAGTTATTAGAAATTCAGTCTCACAAACAACTCAGCACATACACACTCCATGCTTTAAAATAGTTAAATATTTTAATTCACACAATTCAGCCATTAGTAGAAGACCAGAGTTTATTTTCTTTTTTCAGTGGTCAGTGTATACAAAGAAACTATGACCATTTAAAAGGCCGTGGTTTAACATACAGCGTTTGTCATCCTACTAAAGGTGCTGTTCACGCTATATCCATGGGATCAGAGTTCAAATAGCAGCACACTGAATCTGGAAAAAAGTGGTGGTTACCATAGCGTAGTAATAACAGTTGCAGATAACATCTGAAAAGCTGAAACCACTGAAACATGATGGTTTGCAGTTAGAAAATATTTGTGCATTTTACCAGAATGTAGCCCATTACACTGCTGACTGGGAGAAATAAAAATCCAGTGGGAAGACACAAAATTAGATCAGAGCTTTCTCAAATGAAAAGGAAGACAGTGTTGCTGAACTGAAATGTAATAATTTGGATGGTATTTCTATCAGCTTGTCTGTTTAAAACTCTATTTAATGCTGTGTTAGGAATTTACCTTAACAAATGCTAATGCATATGTGCAACTTGGCTTGCAGGAGCAGGCCTGTTAGCAGGTCTGAACAAACCTTCCTCTGTGGGGAACCCAGAGCCATACACTTCAAATGGAGGCAGATTCACTCCACCATCTTTAGGCAGATAGCTGAGGTACTGAAGACTATAAAAAGTGTTTTACCAGCTTCTGCAAGATGTGCATTCAGCCCAGTTGTCCTTGGCAGTGACCAAAAGTAAATGCCTGGGAATTAGTGCAAGAAAGAAGCAAACATTTAGGGATATTTACCCAGAGAACTGCCAGCCTCCAAAAATTTGCATCTTAGAGGCTTCCTGTTAGCAGTTCTTGCTGGATTTTTCTCCAGTGAGCTTCTCCAGCTGTCCACTGAACCCACAGCATGTGGGCTCACGATAGGTAATATCTGGCTACACATTGTTTGCAGAACCGCCATGGTCTCCTCTGAGGCTCTGCATGTTGCCTTTATTTAATGCCCACACTTCTGGTATCACAAAAAATAGTGGGCACTTCCTCCTCTCCATGGCAATCATGATCTTCTGACCCTTCTTCATATCATCTCTGCATTACTTTTTTGGCAGGCTGAATAATACAGCCTATGTAGATGTTCCTTCTGTAAAGGACGCGAAGTCAGGACCCCAGGCGTCCAAGGCTGCTCCCCTGCTCCATGGAGAGTGTTCACATGCCTTCTTCACCTTGTATTTAAGGATTCACCTTGTATGGACTGAATCATTCTCCAAATATTTCTGTTTTTTCCTAGAAGAAAGAGGGAGTCTTGAAGATGACTGTTCTAATCTAAGACCCAATTTAGAGTCCAGACTGGTATTTTGAAGGAGACAGATCAAATTTTACTAAATTTATCAGATGAAGATTTGAATGTTTCTGTTTAGGGAGATGGAGAAATTCATGCTATTAAGGGTTGCTATTTGACAGTGGTTTCTTTTCATTACATGAAATGAGAAAACAGAGCCAGTTCG
The DNA here is from genome assembly GCF_965140245.1 of Athene noctua. Lineage (NCBI taxonomy): Eukaryota > Metazoa > Chordata > Aves > Strigiformes > Strigidae > Athene > Athene noctua. The sequence goes on from NC_134044.1 coordinate 14,878,218, forward strand.
TTATGAAGATAGTGAAAGTTATAATAAGGCCAGTATAGGCTGAAACCTACAGGTGCAGGTGGGGAATGTAATGTATGAAAATGCAACATCAAAGACAGATGAGCAGTGAATGGAGAGCAGAGAAACATGTAATGAGCCAAGTCAGACTGAAGTCTAAGATAATTGGTTTAAGGATTACAGCACTTGGGAAATGCTATCCTACAGCAGAAGTAGGAAATGGATTGAAAGGAATGGGACCCAGTCAATCTGTAACCACATTATAAGGACCAGAATAATTTCCCCCATTTTTCAGGCAGAGAAGCTGCGGCTCTGACAGAGCTAGCAGTGACTCTCACCTGGAACAGCTCACCCTGATTTGGGACCAGACCTGGCCCTACTTGTTCTTTGCCCAGAAGCCTCTTCTAAATATTTTTCATATTAACTCTGGGGCTAGAGAGAACTTAATAACCTGTCAGTGTGAAATTATTAACTCTCTTAATGGCAAAGGCATGGAATGGGGTTTGTGGTCCAGTATAAGTTCTTACTGTTTGTGCAGTGTTAAATAAGTCAGTTGATCAATGGTGCTCTGATGATTTATTAATGTCATGCTGCCAATGAGAACTCATGCTGAAACTTAAGATGGATCAAACTTAATTTTAAAATACTGAAATGAATATCATATCTTTCAAGGACTCAGAGAACTGACTGTATATTTATCATATATTAACACAGAAAGCAAAATACATCTGAATAAGGAATGTATCTCTTTCACTAGTTGAAAGTACTGCCAACAGCACTAATAGCAAATTGTGTTTTATCATGTTTTCTTGCAATTCCGCAAAAATGGCTTGATATCCCAGTGTTATAAACATTTCCTATGTTGTGTACCAAGTACCTCTGTTTTTCAAAAAGGTAAAAACCCCTAAATCTAATTTCACTTGGATACGAGTGCATGGCTTTCACATTTCAATGAAAACAATCCAAGTGGCATGAAGTCCTCAGTGAACAAAACTTGAGTATTATTAAAATGGTTGAAATAAAACACTACAGAACTGATTCTTCATTTTTTCATGAAATAGTGACAATGCCACACTGCCCTAGTTAGTATAATTATTTCTAAAATTTGATTTATGATTTATGCCTCATTTAGGGTGACACTGTACCTGTCTAGTACAGATTTATTTAGCAACTGTCTGCTATACCAAGAGATGCTGCTGTTCTGCTTTCCATTCATATATACATATATAAGCATCACTTCAGGGTAAACTAGTCCATAAATGGTAACCAGGCACTGAAAATCATATGGGAGACCAAACAGAGCTTATATTTGATTTGATTTGCACTGCCATCAGCTTCGGTGTATTTTTACAGTTCAGATACATAACTTTAAAATATATGTATATATTAAAGATAATTGTATGAGGATCCTGGAGCCATAGTAAGAGTTAAAATATTTATTAGTACACTTTGGATTTACTCGGGCTTTCATCTGAGATGTGTATTGATAAAGGTGGTAAAGTATTATCTTCCCTATTTCACTCTTTCAGAACCTGAACCACAGACAGACTGAGCATCTTCTGAAGCTACCAGAAAGATCTTTTTACACTGCAAAAAATGCTCACTTGAACCTTAAGGTTACATCCACACTGTCAAATAGCGCAGACCAGCAGAAGCAGATCTGCATAGCAAAATAGTTGGCAGTGAGGACCAGAAATCTACATTACAAACACTATTTATTTATTTATTTATTTATTTATTTATTTAAGGTTTACTTTGGACAATCTCGTGTTTAACCCCACAGACTGAGTACCTGTTTCTAGCTGGAGTGCGTCAGATGTAGTCCTAGAGCACATCTTCTGGTTTACTTTTATCCAAAATTAATTCCAGTTCATGACTCAAGACAGCTCCTCAACATGAATGAAAATGCGAGCAGCAGAAATGGTCACAAGATTTGCTTTAGAAGTGCACTCTGATCCAAGCTAAAATGCAAAGACAAGCTCAGTCTTCACAACATCAGCTGGACAGAGCTTGATTCAAAGCCCTGTGGAGCCAGCAGTGAGGTGAGGAGATGGGGCATTTCCAGAAGCTCCAGTAGAATCAGGTTTTGGGCCACCAGGAGCCATTGATTGTTTGCCAGGTCCCCTTAGCTGTTTCTGCACAGATATGCTGTCTGAAAAGATGCAAAACTTCCTTCATACTACACATCATATTGTGCACTAGAACTGTCCACACGACAGGTAGTTTTCCAGAAATAACAATATTCTTCAGATGATGCCAACAATTTGTACTTACTGGATGTATGCAGTGCTCTGCTGAGCCTAGCCACTCAACACAGTCTTCTGAGAAAAAAAGTCTCTAGTTCTGCTATGCTCTGTCAGCTTTCCTAACTGCTTCAAGAAATTAGTTCTGGGGACTTTGGTAATACATTTACATGAAAAGACAATGTACTCTTCAGCTCCCTGATTATATACACATAGCATATTCTGTGAGACAACATGCATGTCTCGGACATCAGGGAGTCTTCCATGCTTCCAGATACAGAAGTCTACGAAGGCAGCAACATTTAGACTTCCCAAGTCAGCTCCGATGGATTTTCATGCTTGTGTGATGAAAATGAACACTGAGCTATGGTTTGTCATCAGAGACCTGCTCTATCTGTGACGCAAAAAGGATAATTTTTCCACTGTTAGTTTTGCTTTGAATAGATAGACAAGAAGAAAAGAAATTTAAAGATGGAGAAAAAAAGAGAGGTCAAAACATACCAGAAAAGCTCTAGAAAAATTTCTGGAAGAATTTGGGTTTTATATAAAATTTTGAGGCAATAGATTAGTCTGTTTACACTGTTTTGGCTTGAGGGATGAACATGTGAACAAAGCATGCCCCTGCTGAGGATTTTGGACGCAGCTAATTTTTAAGTCTAATACAGACCAGGAGAACTCTGTCCCTGAGCACTGTCTCAATATCCCAGAATTCCCAAGGTCTGGAATATGGAGATCCATTCCAAAGCAGGTTAAGGTACCTTCTTACTATGTAGACTTAGCTGTTAAGGCTTTTTTTAAAAAAATCTAAGAATACAGTAGTATCATTTAAAAGTTGAAAAGGATTTAGTACAAAATCTTTAGCCCCTTATGCAACCAATTGCTACCTTGTACCTCATAAAATATAGCAGAGCAGTTCAAGTTGATCTGCAGGCACTATAACTTGTACTTCAAATCTACCTAAATATAAAAGGTAATAAATTGCAGTGAGTGATCCTAGCTTTTTAACTGGCATTCCAAGTCCATTTGCCTTTCGAATGCATTTTAAAAAAGATAAATGCTCAACATTTAAGCTGCACATAAGCTTCTTGCTCCTTTGTATTATTTCCTATAAATAAAAATATAAATGCTTTTCGTCATGCAATTTGATCTTTGAGTACACAGCACCATAAATCTAGTCATGATCCATTTCACTTGAAAATAAATATCACCTTTTCTTTTACAACGCAGGACAAAAACGTTTTCTTAAGGACATAAACACCTAATAATCCGAATAGCCACTTCGCCCAAAAACTAAAGACATTGCTCCTGAACATGAGTACTCACTGGATACATGCTCTTCATGCCAGGGAGAAAGCAAGCTCTTAGACAGGAAATTTTTTGGGACAGTCCAGAGCACCACACCAGCATCGGCTGGTGCCTTGTGTTTATTACAGGTAAATTTGCCCTCTGTACATCTTTCTTCGTATTTTCTTGTGGTTCCTATTCTTCTTCCTGTAGCTTTTCTTGTCTTCTGCATTTACCTCTTCTATCACACTAACATCAAATCTCCATCTTTTATCTGCCAATGTCTCTGCTACCTTGCAAACTGACTCCCTTAAAGTTCTTTTAACTCACTGCACACTGGCAGTGTTCTCACTCAGGTGGCCCCTTTATCTCCAATGCTGTCATCTCCAGTAGTAAACCCCAAGGGAAACTACAGATTTCCTACATATGCCATAGGAAAGGTGTCTGGTCCCTTTGCCTTTTTTTTGTATGTACCATAGTATATGGCTCTGACAATATTAGTATATATGCTATGGAATCACCACATCACAAGAAATTCCTTAAGGTGTAACCAGCACCTACCTATTTTTTCCTCCATAACATTAAAATGACATAAGTTCTTTGAGTTTATACATGCCGTTCTGAGTGATTAATGTTAAACATATTAACACTGCCTGCTGCCTAAGCACTCGTACACAGAGATATTTACTTTCCATGCACAGATGTGTCTAAGGTAAAAGTAAGTAAAAGAAAAATTAAGAATGAAAAAGATAAGAAAGAATTTTTATGAAAGGGATCAACTAGATATTATATAAAGGAATGTCTGTATTCTGTGTCAATTACTTTATTTTGAACTTATGTCCTTTACTTCGCAATTGAAACTATCCTTTTCCTTTAACTGAAGTTGCCAAAATATAGTCTTCATCAACATTGATTCAACACATCATCATCATCTAAACCAAGGTGATAAAACTGGTATTTATATCTATCAGGGGACTGATTACAGATGATGGCAACGACCATCTCAAAGGGTATAATTCTCTGCCACAGTGTATATCAGTATTTTTCTTAATTATTTCTGACATTTTACCTATTACTCCAAGGACTTTCTCAGAGGGCGGAAATAAAGGGGAAAAATGGGTTTTGTGCCACAGATGAAGAAATACATCTTCTGTAAGTAATTCCCAGAAGAAATCTTGGAAATCTTATGGGGTCAGAAAAGAGGCAAGAAAGTAGCATTTGTCACCCTTGCTGAATTGGTCATCTAAACTTACAGTAGCAGTAAAGCTCAGTGACTTATCTGGCACCCCTTAGGGAGAAAGAAAAGTGAGGATAAAGAAGTATAGGGGAAAAAAAAAAAAGCGCGCATTGTGAAAGTAAGTATCATCTAGAAAGCTGCCTAAAGATTTTGATCTTCCGGCTACTTATCTCCCATTTCCCCATAGCTGATGTGCATTCACTTCTGTTATTAGAAATCACACATAGCAAAAATGAAGAACCATACCGCTAAGGTTATGGCAAGAATAAAAGTTCACCAAGTTTAGGACCAGCAAATAATGTCTGAGAGTGGCTGGGAGAAAAATTTTCCAGCTGAAGAGCTGTACAGATGCAACAAGAGTGGCCAATGATCACCATCTACGAAGAATACTAAGGTAGGATGAGTGACAGGCAGCCCACAAAACCAAAAGATGCCTTGAAAAAAGTGTATGAAAAAGACTGTTACAAGTTGCCACTTTTGACATGAGCTGGATACAGAATGGACAACTGGGTTATGAAGAGCAACTTATCATATAGCCCTAGAGAAAGTTCAAGCACAGTTGGCTGCTCAGTTTAATGACACCATTATTAAACTCAAGGTAAGTGAAACAGGCTATAGCAGACAGGAGCTTCCTGTTCTTATCTTAAAAACCTACAAACACTGCAGCTGTCCCAGAACAACCCACAAAGAACTCATCATCTGTTTCCCAGCCTTGTAACTACTTTCTGTACACACTCTGAATCCTCCAGCATCCCATGTTGACGACCCACCAGCATGAGCGTGGCGAGGAAAACATAAGTTTCACATAGTTATTGAACGTAATTTATCTTATCACAGATACAAATTAAGCTAACAGCACTCCATGGAAGCTCATATGTATAGAAATGCACTCTAGGTATAACAGCATTTCTAACACTGGTTACTTAGGACATACCAAGAGCATGTGAACTATTCTGTATTTTACAGAATGAAACATTTATCTTTCAGATATTCACTAGTCAGGTGGTTTGTCTCACTCAATCAGAAATGAAAATGGCTTTTTTCCTCTACTTCTAGCGTTGGCTACATGGTGGCCTGCCTTTAAGAAGGCATTTACTGCCTAACTCTGAGAGATAGAAGAGGAAGGGTGAGTGATTTTCATGCTCTGGCACTCATTGTAGGCTGTTTAATTTGTCAGGACTACTAGGCCATGGTTTTGTGCTTTGACAGGTTTTTGTTATTCCTGCTAATCCCATTTCTGTTGTGTAATGTGCGTGGCAGCATCTGGTGACAACAGAATAGAACACCTAATTGTGAATGAATACAGAGCGCCCTGTTCTGCCACATTGCCTGTTGCACTATTTTTGCATTTTTATGGCTGAGGGTGGGCTTCCAGGAGCTGCAAAGCAGACAGCCCATCGTTGTAATCAAATTTGCCATTTGCATGTGTGTGTTCTCAGCAGCCTTCGTATTTCTGTGGCCCCTAGGATTCCCTGAGTTTGACTTTCTGGCTCCCTCTTCTGAGTGGAGAGGATGATCTTGCATATTTATTAAACAACCTCCCTTTACTTGAAGTCACAATGTGAAACTGGTCATTTTAAGTACGTTTGGGTGTTATTAAAAGGAGGAGAATGTGAGGAGGGCCAGTGCAGTACCCGCACAACTGTTGCTGCCCTCGCCCATAGCATGGCTTCATTCACATGCTGGACACGAGGACTAGCAGCTGCTGGGAGATCTCCTCTCCGTCTGAGCATCTTTTTGCTGCTCCACTCCCTTATGATTTATCAGTGGCTCACTGACTCTAGATTCTATTTCGCTTCGCCACTTGGTGTGTACTAGGCATAGTGAGCAAGTCTGGGAGCTACAGGTTTTGCTCAGCATTGCTCATATAGACAAGCTTAGCACCTTGCATGAAAAAAAATGGCACAGTGACCATAAGTGCTCCCAACATTCAAAACTAGGATATCTATTTTTAAATAGTGGTCTTGTGGATTTGGGGGGAAGGAGTTCAGTTCCATGTCTTTAAAAGTCCCTGAGAATAGATTACTGATTTAATAAAAAGTTTATACAAACACTCTCCTAGTAGGATACTGATCATGTAGCTTTATCTATGTGTAACTTAAACTGGTTTCAGCTAATGGCAGTGTTGCAACTTAATGCCCTCACTTACAATGAGAAGTGTTGAAAAATACCCTTTTGCAAGAAGCTTGTTTCACTGCCAGCAGTTGGTGTAACAGCTACCCAAAATACTAATAGATCAGAGTAGTATTGAATTTGACAAAATAGACCAATAAGCCTTTCTGACAAGAGGACTTCATGTAATTTCAGCTTAGATTCTTGTCAGCCACAAGCACTGGTACTGCAAAATAAGACTGACAAAATTCACTGCCCACATCAATCTTGCAAAAATTTTCAAAAGCTTAATTAAAACAAAGCTCTAAAAACCCAGAGATCTGAAGTATGTGAATGACAACATCAGAAAGAAAATCTTTAAGGAGGGTGTCCAGAATTTTCAAGTAAAATGCAAGCTTTAGTTTTCTCCTGGGAACACTTGGTACAATTTTCCTCCCAGTAGCCAACACAGCTCTTCTGTATTTACCACAATAATATAGAATCAAAACATGAAACCTGTTGGATATGGCAACCAAAAAAAGATCTAAAGCTGGTATAAAATTTAACAGATTACTCATACATTTTTCTAACTCCTCTGTATTATAGGATGTTGAATTTACTAAGTTTAAAAAAGGTGGTCAAATAATACAGGAAATACGAAAGCGGTTTCAGGACTGAACCATGAAGCAGCATACAATTCACATATGAAACTAAAATCTTGTCTTACGCTTTCTCTTATCTGCTACAGTTCAATTTTAAACTGAGTTCTAAGGAAAAATAAGATAGTGTGAGAGCAAAAATATTTATGTACGCTATGCATACAAAATAGACAACCAAGGAAGAAATGTTCCTCCTTATCAAAGACTTGTATTAGATGTATCCTTCTTCTAAGCATCTGTGGACAAGTTCCCCAGAAAAGATGCCTTTCATCAACTATGGGAGCTGTTATTCGTTATCATCATCTGTTTATAATCAATGAGAACAGTTGGATGCTCAGCACTCTTGAAAATTGAACCAGTTATTTAGGTCACTAGTTTTTAACCTTTTTCTATTTGTGGACTCTTAAGCATTTTCCAGTGCATGTGAGGTGCTGTTAGAAATTTTGCTCATGTAGATAGCTGTCACTTTCTTTGGCACTTACAACAAACTGTCTAGAATTTATCCCTTCCCTTTCATCCCCTTATGAAAATATCCTCAGACTCCAAGCTGAAAAAAACCCAAACCACATTAGTCAAATATATACATTTTTGGCTAAATTAAAAAAAGAAGACACCTGAATCCAAGCACCTTCATTAACTACGCAAGTAAAACTTTCTCAGTTTGAGTCAAAAAGTTTATGTTATTTTGATTACAACCCAGGAAAGGTGCAGTTCTGCACACATTACTCTCTGCTGGCACAAGCGGTTGCTGCTCTGCAACTACTCTGCTCTGCCCTACAGATTCCTGCCTGTCCCTGGCTGCCATGCCCTGGTCTCCCTCATGTGTGAGCACAAGTTTCTTTTTGATCAATGAGCTGTGTGCTGTGGGACCAAGAGCGATCAGGTAGGGACAAGCACCTTTAACTCAAAATTGTTACCAAAAAGTACTTGAGTGACACTGTAGCTGAATAGGATTTTTCATGCTACAATCAATCCTCAAGAAAAATTTGAACATAGTTTTGAACAGAGAGGAAGGGAGAAGAGCAGAAACAAGCAAGGGATGGCATGAACACCCTAATTCGGTCATAATAGCACAAATTAAAATGTCCCAGTTCCATTCAGTGTTTGACTTCACATTGCCAAGTGTGCATTACAATGAACGTAGGATGGACTGAGGCTGCCTTGGGAAGGAGCTCTGACTGAGGTCTGACCACAGCTAGCTTCTGGAGTCCCAGGTGAAGGTAGCTTCCGCTATCACTGGTGACTCATAGCAGCAGAAACGGCTCCTGGCACATACACCACATGTGAGGATTGTTTGGCCCACATACATGACATCTTGTGTCAAAGGGGAGTTGCTACAGCAAATCCAACTGCTTATGATCACACACTGAGCAAAGATATGTTTGTAAGACCTTAAAATATTTCTAATGTCACTTTACTGTTTCTTATAATTATTATAGTTACTGGGATATACAGCATTTACATATATGTCACCATAATTCCATTAGACTACTGTACTGCAGATATATTTGTACAGCCACTATGCTGAACATAGAAGGAGTCAATTTAACAGAGCAGGCTCTTAAGTTTCCAAAGTAGCTCAACCTCTGGCCTCATCTTAGGCGACCAAACAGTGTACCTAGGTCAGCCTTATGGAGGCTTTGGTAATCCTTAATGCAAACCCTCCGGGAAATTCTCTGAACCAACAAACTCATTTCACATGTTGGAAGCCACCAAACAACTGACAAAATACTTAAACAAAGTAACTGCTGAAAGGTTGCCTAAAATAAAAGAAGGGTGGGGAGAAGGGAAGACCCTTCGTAGTTATAATGAAAAAAACTTTAGGCTTGACTACTGTATTTAAATGAAATCTATTTGCTTTTTACACAGTTTGAATAGATGCTTTTTAATTATTGCTAATTGTTTAAGATATTGTTGTATGCCCCTGAAGATTTAAACTGAATAAATTTAATTCCTTTAAAATCTCCTTCAGCTACAGGCAATACAGTAAGAAGCCCCATAGGTATGGCAGTAAAAATAACCATAAAGGCATAAGCATTTAAATGAGGAGAGCATGGAATACTTCCCACTAGACAAAAAAAAAAAAAAAAAAAAAAAAAAAGAAGAAGAAAAGAAAAGAAAGAATGAAAGAAAGAAAAAAGCTATGTGTTTTGGAGACACAAGAACCAAACCATGAAACACACAGTTGAAACATTTAGGATGACTATGAAAAAGGTCTATGTTCACTTGTTAAGGAATGCGCTAAGGCAGACTAAAGCATATGAATGGCCCTTTCACAGGTCACAGATTCTATTCAGTTCTTGGACATTGTTATTATCCGACAGAAATAGATGGGCCTAATTAATATTCTGAACATACCTGAGAGAACATTCTTAAGGAAATCATCCTCTGGTGGTTTAGGTTTGTTGTGTTTTGGGGGTTTTGTATTTTGTTGGGGTTTCTTGGGTGCTATGTGCTTTTTGGTTTTGTTTTTAACAAAGAGCTGACATTACCAATAGTGTCTGGTTAATAAACTATAAACATAATTTTGGTTTTAAAAGTTTAATAAAGAGTCTACTTCTGAATATATTTGTTTATGGAAAGACTTGTTTGGGGTTTTTTTTAATTTTAGTGAACAGTTTTGCTGTGTAGATTAAAGCTGAACTGCACAGTCATTTTGCAAGCAATTATATTCTTGGCACTTTTCTGAACATAATATAACAATTACCACAGCAACTGCATTTTTATCAGAGCACTCCAAGCATGCAGCAGGTTAATATCAGTGTTCAGCAACTTCAGATAATATTTCTAAGTTGCTAATGTTTAGACAATTTCAAATGAGAAAACAGCTTCTGGTATGAACTGAGTTCTGGTCTTTTAAGATAATGTGGTTATATAGGCCCTGATCTTATATGTAGTTGGGCTACTGTCCCCCCTACAAAATCGTGTTAAACTTGATGGGAGTCTGTCCAATCCGAATGCTGGGCCAGCTCCAGGGCAAGAAAGACGAACTCTGGTTACAGAGTCACTTTCCAAGGAGCACAACGAACTGCACAGCTTGGTTAGGATCTCGACTTTTCTGTTGCCTGATATGCCTTCCCCTCGTACAGCTTGTCCATTTACATCACAACGTTTGGAAAGCTTGAGATATTCACTGAGTCTCTGCCTGATACCAGCCACTGCCCTAAACCAATGTTGTTATTAAACTAATCTACGCTGGATTTTAAAGATAAACAGTTTGGTTTTGGTATTTGTCTCCTACTGAGCAATCTCAAAAAGAATAACCTCATTTTCTGAGGCTTGGTTCCCCTCACTGCTGACCCTTGGGGGAGTTTTGCTGTTGACTTTACAGAGAACAGAAGCAGGCCCAGAAAATGGATAATGGCCCAAAGTCATCTGAGCTGTATCGCTGCATTTGGAATTCAGGACACTGCCTCAGTACAGCGACTTGTTCTCATCTTAAATGTCTGGATGGCATACAAATATAGATAAAAGTAGATGACTAATTATCATGTCTATTCTCAAGGCATGCATGGAGGGAGGCAGTAAAGAGGAGGGGAAGTTTGTGGGTTACTCCCACACATAAATCCTCTATGTGTCAATGGGTGAATAGACACTACTTTAATCTATTGTGCAAAGCTGTTTTATAACAACAATAAGCTGAAACAGAGGAGAAACTATATTAGAAAGGCAAATATCAAAATACATCACTACTAAAATGCCTTTCAGGTAATCATGTAATTCAGTCCCATAGTACACCCAGAAACCAGAGTCAAGTGTTTCATACTCAAAGCTTAATATAGCATATGTGGAAAAAAAAAAAAAAATCCCATTGAAATAAATAGACCTATTCATTTCAGAGACAGTGAAAAAGAGACGAAGTTTCTTTGTCTTGCCACTTTAGAGCCCCTTGATAGCATTTTCCTTTTTTATTGTCTTTTAGATATAGATGCCCCTCTGCTTAAGTATCACCAAAGCTACTAGTAACAAATACCTAAATATATAACAGATGCATAAGTGCGTCTTGGGATAAATACATTATGGACAATTAACTGTCATCATACCCCTCAATTACATTTTCACCCGCTCCTGTAGTGTACACCTGTGGCTTGTTAGTAATGCAATAAGTGTTGTAAAGCAACTCTAAGGTTCAAAGGTAGCTCTGCAAAAATCTGTTTTCCTCTTTTCTTAGATGTGCTTTACATAAATGTATAAACCAAGAAACAAACACAGGAAAAAAAGACTACCTTTTCTTTCACCACCAAGCACTGTTGATCAAGTGAAAATCATTGTGTAGGAAAGACCATTTGCATGAAATACTGGGCCTGATTCTGATTTCACTAGTGTAGAAATTAACCCAGAGAAGCACCAACCAAGACTCACTTTAGAACAATTTGTAACATTATTTTAAATGCCACATTTCTCATCTGTGTGTGGATAATATAATAATCATAAACACTATTTGAGAAAATTTTGTAATGCACATCATTTTTAGTCAAATGTAAAAGAACTTGTTAGAAGCCCAACTAAAACGGATACATATCTAGGCTATAGTATAATTAAGTCTGCAGCTTTGAAAAATGGATATTTGTATAAGTTAAAGTAGCTATTGGATATCCTTACTATAATCACACTTAAATCCATAATAGTTCCTGGAAGGATTATTTGTTATTAAATATATGAGTGGCATAATTCACTAAGCTCTGTATATGACATTGATGGAGTGACTGTAAAGGAAAATATTAAACAAAAATATACTGTACAAATGGTCTTATAATTGTAGCTAGAGGCAAATCCAGCACAGAAATACCCCTCTCGGTTAATATCCCAATGGCATTAACACATTTGCGTTACTGCTGTGTTTGTATTAGTCTTATATTGTCAACATTAAGATTTTTTTATTCCTATCCTGCATTTTTCCAACCTTAGTACTCCCTCCCTATGGAGTACTGGACTACTGAATACCTCTGGACTACTGCATTACTTGTTCAGGGAGGGAAACATAGACAAGCAGACTTTCCTCAGCTTCAGGATGAACAATGGGGTAATCTTTACAAAGGTAACATTGACTGCTCCACTGACTTCCACTCATCGCCTCACCAACACACAAGGAAACTCCTCAAAACCTCACATGCTGGAGTCCAGATGATGCACAATGGGGCTGGCTGAAGCACCCAGGCTGTGTCAGGCTAGGATACCTGTCCCAGCTGGCTCCTTGTGTTGCAGACTCCACCTCACACTCACTGCTGCCATCCCTTCTGGATGGTGCATCCAGCAAGTCCTGTACCCAAGCCATGGTCCACTGAGCAAAGCTACTCTCACAGAATTAATTCATCAACCAGGAGAAGGAAATACCATGATTCTTTCTGGTTCAAGAATTTCTGTGTATACAGGACATAAATGGTCATAGCTCTGGTACTGATCCAAGAAAAACCAGGCTATTAGGACTTGCCAGCTACATTGTCACTGTTATCCATCTAACCTTGGTAGTGATGGGTTGAATCAACTGAGTAAAGCTAATCTCACTCCTAGAGTGGGATTTCTTTTTGGCTCAGGGCCAGTAAGATGTTTATCTGCTCACCAATAAATTTCAGCAGAGTTTCTTAATACTTTTGTTTTCCTTCTTCCTTTTGACAAAATAAAGCCTTTTTTCCAAGTCTTTACATAGCTTTTCAGATAATTTATATAGGTAAAAGTCAACAACTTCATCTATATAATGAGCAGTGGTGCCAGCTTTTGGCAGCTTCCTTTAATTGTGGTGTTTGTTCTTTGCTTGTCTTTTAAATGCTCTATGAAACCAAGTCGAAGGACAGGACACTGAGGTATCTGAGGATAACATTCAAGAGCTGCATTTTGTTCTACATCCCAAGTGACTTACCTGAGAGACACTGAGAGGCTGGAAGTTGGCCTGCACAATTAATGAAAAATATTCCAGGTACTTATTTATAGTGAGAAACAAATATGCATGGCTTGAGCAACAGTGACTCAGGGATTGTCAAATGACAATATTTCAATATGTTCAAGCAGTCCTGTGAAGAACTGGGTCAGCTGACTAAATGATAACGGTGACTGGGCAGTCAGCATAAGCTGTGATGAGTTATATCATCTTACTTTACTAAATCCATGGTCTCCAAAGAGTTTAATCACAGTTGGATGACACAAAGCCAAATAGAGATTGCCTTGCTTAGCAATGACTCTCAGCTAACTTGCCTTTTTGCAACGATGTATGAACAAAATATAAAGCAGACCTTAAATGGGTAGAAAGAACAAGAAAAGAGACCTAAACACAAATGTTTGAAAACTAACTATGCACTAACTATGAGGAAAATACAGCAGAAACAATTGTTAAAAAAAATAAAAATGTTAAATTCAGGAAAACCCTTCTGATGTATGCTGTACACAAATCCTCTAACATTTGGATGTCTCATTGCATGTGTAAAAACCCTAGAGAGGACCAAAGAGGAGAAAAATGCATTACAAGGAATAATCCTGCACGATCAAGGAACTGGACTGGATGATCTAATAGGACACTCATTTCTAGCATTTTTTTCCTTGGAAGTGTTTTACTACTTTTGTGAAAATATAGCTCCATTAAAAAAAAAACAAAAACAAAACCAACATTGCCTGTCTTTCCTGCCTCAGCTCTTTTTAACATTATTATTAGAAAACTTATCAAAAAGCATCTAAAAACAAAGAAAAAAAAAACCCCTTTGCCTTCAGACATTGAACTGCAGTATCCAAACTGCAATGTCTTAGGATTCTAACTTTTTAAATGATGACAGGAAATATTCTAGTGTCTATTGTCTAAGCACTTGTATTGACCAGCCAGGGCAAAATTAGTATCAGTAGCATTTACATTGTTCTATAAATGGCCTGAACAAAATCTCATAACAAATCTGCAGTGTAGTTGGAACTCATCTGTTGTTTGCACTTCCTATTTTGCAGATGAGACAGTCTCAAAAGACAGGGTAGGCTGAAGACTGGTTGGACAACTCTATAAGTGAAGTCTCAAGACTCTTGTCATTCTAGCTGTCTAAATTACTTAAACAGGACTCAGAGGGATTTAAAGGGGAGAAACGACATGACAAACAATTATATTCTAACACACTATTTATAACAATGCCCTTTCAGATTATTGTTCCACTCAGACTGACACATTACTGTAATCCCAGGGATGAATCAAGGGACTTAGAGTTAGATCATGCACAGCTTGTAGGCATAAAAAAAATACAAATAAAGAACTGACATTCAGGAAATATAGAGCGTCTCAAGGATAAATTCTGCTGGGATGAGCTTAATTTATCAATGTCAATAACAACGGTGAACACATCGCAAGAATACATGCATATTAATTGAAAATAACTCAGATTAAATCACTGCAGTTTGACATTTTGAGATAGGCACTTTATCTTTTCAAGAAAGAGAGCACTATAAAATCTTTAATCTGAAAACACATCTTAATTGCATGTTATCACCTCCTAATTGCTTCTATATTATATTAAACATTTTGCTAATTACTAGCCTGATCATGGTGTAAATAGCTTGAGGCTAGAGCTCATAACCAGCTGAAGACAACTGGGCACAATGAGGGCCACAAAGAAGTTTATCACTTCGGTGTATTATCGCGGACTTCCATCATTATCGGTGTCTATCACTCTTTATCTCTGCTTCCCTTGTGAGATAAAGAAGAGAGGCAATAATGTAGATCAGAGGTTGGGTTGCATTTCAGTTAATCCATCTATTTCTAGCTCTAGATTTCTAATACTCCCTGGGGACAAAAGTTGTCTGCCTACTGCTGTCACTAATCTACTGCTTGAAGACTGAGGCCAGAATGCTATTTGCTCTACCACAAGGCTGGGTAATGGAGGTGCTCCTGGACAGCTGGAAGTGCACACTGCAGCCGAAGCCAAAGGACATGGATGAAATGCGTTGCTGTGAGCAATCTATCCACTTAGCTTCAGACCCTGAGTAATACACAGATGATGCATAGGGAGAATCTGAGGTAGCAGCTTGTGAATTCATCAGGAAAGAAAATTATTTATGTATAGGCAATAAAAATGCTCACACAAAACTGCCAGGTGAGCCAGCAATGCAGGCAATCATCTGGGCAGCAACTAATAATTTAGGTACAGTAATTGTGTAAACAATTACTATTACCTGAAATGAGCCCACCAAAACAGCATTTTTAGGGTTTTTTGAAAGAAAAACAATTTTATCCATCACCACACTCGGGAATTAAGTGACTTTGTGGGTTCCAAACTGCAAGGCAAAACACAGCTTTATGAAACATTACTTGCATTTCACAAGAAACAAACCCTAAGTAGGAGTAAATCAGGACACAGGTAAACCAGCTTTTCTCACTGTCCCCTCAGCAGAACAAAAGTTTGGCCAGTGCAAAGAGGAGGTGGCGATATGTGGTCTATGAATTTTGCTCTCTGTGTTTAAAATTAGACTTTGACTATGGCTACTTTGTCAGAATTTGCTGTAAGATGCCAGAGGCCCAAGTTTGTCTCGGTTAATAAAAGCTTACTTTTTTATCTGTCTTTGCACTGTTGCAGTGGCAAAGGATCTACACCTGAAGCTTCACTCGCTAGATGGAAAAACTTCACAACTCTTACTGATCAGAAAGTTCACAAGTCAGGCAGAAAGAGAGTGGACTGCAAATGAGGGAATATGAAACGTGGATGAATTTAGGCCTGAGTCATGAATGCAAAAGCAAAGCATTCTCCACTCCAAACTGTTTTTCTGTCAAAAGACAATGTTTAATGAAATGTTACAAGATTAATTAATCAGAAAATAATGCTTAAATCTGAAGAAAACTTCTACCCTCCCCACAGAGACTGACTCCTCAGTGATGGGTTAAGTGATGCTTTCTCCAGCAAGACAAGAGGCACCATTCCTGCTTTGCCTTTCCCCTTCCAGATTCTGCCTCTTACACCTCCCGGACTCAGCTATGGGTTGTTTTTTTCCACTCCTAAGGCTATATCACTCTCTCTTTAACTAAATTTCTGTTTTTCAGGAGCCTCATAAAGTAAGTTAGAGAAGTGCAGTGAAATAAGAAGTGCTAACACTGGTCCTTTACACTATCGGTGCCCCACTTGTGCTTGCTACCCACAGGCTGCCCACCTCCCAGGTTCCATCTCTCTCTCCTCCCCTGTGGCTGCTGTAACTCTCTGGACCATCCCATCTCTGTGCTACTCTCCCGTGGCAGCACGATCGCTTCAGTGACATGAGCTGCAGTGTGACATTGATGGGAATCTAGGGCTGTGAAAGACTTTGTGTCAAAGCTTCAGAAACTGGGCTCCTTGTCAGAATTTCTTTGCTGTGAGCATGCAGAGGAATGAAATACAGCAGAGATAACCTGAAGGAAGCAATGATGCACAGCTGTTTTATTGCCTGGTACAAGTAAGACATTTTTAGGGAATATATTCCATTTTTTAATGAGCCCACAGCAGAAGGCCCTGGATTTATCTCAGCTGCCAGAATCCTCTCACTTTTTCAGGTTCTTATTATCTTTCTCTGTTTCCTTCTCTCTTTGTTTCTAGGCTGTGCCTGTTTTAAAGCATCTCAGCCCCCTTCTTCAGCTCCTAAGAAGTCTTTATAGGTGCATGTGTTCTCCCCAAGAATTCCTTAATTTGCCATCTCCGCTTCCTCTTACAGTTACGGGAAAGCTGTGCTGTATTCTCACTTTCCTTTGTACCCAAAGCAAGGAGAGGGAGACACTTCCCTGCGGAAGAGATATTCTGCCACAACAGGCAAGGATGGGCCCCCTATGTGGTGGTAAGTGATTTCAAGGATACCTTGCATTTAAACACAGGGGTACACACAGATTAAAGGAAAGTCTGGACCACACAACACACAACTCTTCCAAGGGTTCATTTCTGCGGCTGTATTTTAAGTCTGTGCTACAGATTAGTTTTATGATATTTGCTTGTTTGTGTTTTCTCCTCTGTATTCACATATATTATCTCCACAGCCACTAATTCTTGATATAAATGATGCTAAGCAGTAAAGTATGGTCCATTAACTTGATTTTTAAAAGTATCTAAAATTTACGCAGTGATTTAAATAATAATATAAATTATATTAAGTATGTGCAGCAGCAGAGGGTACGGCCTCCTAAACAGAATGAATTTCTCCTTGGAGAGCACTGATTAGTTCATTTTTCCTAATGAATCTTTTGTTATAGTCAGAAGTTCCTTTTTTTCCCCCTCACTATCTCACTTATGAAGCATGCATATGTATATATGTATGTTCCATTTATATATTTGATAGCTAGATTAAGTAATATCCTACTTCACCTCCAGAAAGGGCACAGCACTTCTCAAGGAGGCAGCTGCATTTCTTAGGTGGGGGAAACTGAGGCCAAGGCAGCCCATCCATGGTTCCTCAACCTGCTCAATCTATGGGCCAGCCACCTCCTGCTAAAATACAGTCTGCAGAAAAGTGGATCACTACTGCTGCTTCTCACAGCAAAATTTATTGTTGAGGCCAATTAGAAGGTGTTACTCATTAAGACCGATGTAGCTATTATTGTTCCCGTTCTGTCAAAAAAGTGCAGCAGATGGCTTTCCACTGCCTTCTCCAGCGTCTAGCGGTGCCCCTCTGCTTCAGCTCTCCCCTCACTCCACATATTCACACCGTTCTTCCCCAGGGCAGGGTGAAGGAGAGAGAAGTCCCCCTATTGCCTCACACGTGCCTTACGTGCTCCTAGAAGACAGGCTGCCATCTGGCCTAATGAGCTGTGAAACAAACTACCTTTAAGATAACTTTCCGTTACCTGCCATGACGCTCCTTTGGCGGTTGTTTACCAGCACCCTGGTCATTTAGGCTGTAGTTTAAGATGCATCACAGTTGTTGGTTTTTTTCCCCTAGAAATATCAATGTAGGTAGTGCTTTCCAATAAGTGGACATTAATTCATGCTAAATTACAGTGGGATTCCCAAGAAATTACATATTACATCCACATGAATACTGAAAGAAATCATTATGATTAATGGTATAATTTATATGTGCATGTTGATGAAAGAATCATAATCTAGAGTAAATTAGTAGAGATTTATGTACTAATAATTTTGTTGTGCTCTAAGGTCCAGATGAAAACCAACTAAGTGATGTTGTATTGACAGCCAGTTCATATTAGCATATCTTAAAGGGACAGTATAACAGTATCAAATAAACAATTTCTAATGTGTATTAACTCCATTTCACCTTTTTTCTTCTCCAGAATCCATATTTATGGCATTGCTAGGATTAAGGTTTCATCCCTTTCATCTTCACATATGTGCCAAAGAGTCAGTGTGGATAAGATGAATGAAAATATTTAAACACAAAATAACTGACTTTTAAGAGAGGAAAGTAAATGAACTGACCTGCTGCATCCATGTGCTTCTGAGTGGGTGAAGGCCATGTGCCTGCATGCAGGGAAGAGGAATTTCATGCTTTCCAAGACAGCTGGTGCAGCTCTCCCCAAAGCTCACGGTGCCCCAGGTCATTGCCCAGGATGGCTGTAACAGCACCCTGTGTACTCTGTGGCTACCCACAGTGCCGCAGACAGTCCCACTGCATCCCAGTCCCTTGCTGGCCATCATAATCACGGCACAGTGCAATCTTTACTATCTTAAATGCAGTCTTTATTGCTTACTGCAGATAGTGCAGCTATGGCATTTGGGGAGCCCAGAGGCCATGAACTAAATTCATGTTTGATTTTCCATATAGGGAAATACCAAGAGAAGCACCTTTCTTATTGGCAATACTTTTTAAGTGCTTGTTGCTTAAGATGAAGCACAATTGAAGCTGAGAGTAGTGCAGGCCTTTTCAAAACTCAGTCTGTGTTGCAGAGACCATGTACCAGTGTCACACAGTCACCTTGTGGGGTTTTAAGAGCTGGCTGATGGTAAACACATGAACTAAAGTGCATTACTTAATATTCTAAAGAGATGGTTGTGAATAGTTTTACATTAATCACAAAAGCAAATGTTTATAAAATGCATCTCTGTGTATAATCACTAACTGATCTTACCTCTGAAATTCTTATGGGAAATAGAAAGTGGAAGGTAGGTTAAATTGTCTATCCCAATTTATTTTTAAAAATAAGGATAAACTGCTGACCTAGCAAGATTTGCAATAATTTTTTCCTAGGGTGTTCTTAGTGCATTGACTTTTTCAAATATTTTTTAAAGAAATGGTATAATCTAGTCAAAATAGTCTCATGTTTTTGTAATAAGCTACTTTATCAATCCATAGCAACTCAGATAGGACTCCTCCCCAAGGAGTTTAGAGCTTAAACTGTTTGCAATTTCCATGAAGAAAACACCTCCCGAGCTATGTGTCCGAGACTGTAGTGATGTGAGCTAACAGCAGCACTACTAATGTACATTAGTAATTTAAACAAGATCCAGAATGTTTTTCCCCTGTATTTTCCCTTTTAAGTTAGATATTTTAACTTTTTGCTGATGGGGACATACTTTCTTTGTAGCACAAACCAGAATATTAGAGCCAGTGTTTTACATTTTATACAAGCTTGGATATATTTGCTCATAACAAAGCCTGTTGGAGGATTAACTCTCTTCTTCAGGGAACTCAATGTCAGTTTTACAAAGGAGAAATTCCCAATAACAACATTTCTAATGACAGCTAGCCTGTGTCTATGCATTTTACCTAGGTACAACTTATGGAACCTGTAGCCACCACTATACATTATGCAGAATGCCTAACTAACTTTCAAAATCCTCACATAAACCTTAATTCAAGGGAAAGACCTCTTGATCTTACAAAAGGCATTATTGCCGGAGATTAAACTGCTTGATGCTATGTATTGTTCTAGCTGTAGTCAAGAGGGAATATTAATTGAGATGTTCCATGGATTACAGTGTGTATTCCACAGTGGTTCACATGTTTCCTGGTGGTCTTTCCAACAGGAATAGCACAAATGAGGGGAATAAGACGGATCATTTTGAACCTTAGTTGTTAAGCCATTGTTCTGTTGTGCACAAAAGGTAATGCTTGGTTGATTTGCTTTATTTCTGAGCTGTTCTGATTTTTCCCCTGTGCACCTAATCTCTGCTACTTCCTCTGTGAGTCATCAGCAGCTGGACCCAGTGAAACCACAGGAACTAGCTCCTGGTAAAGAGCTCTAATGGTGCTATTACTCAAGTTCAATTCTCTGTAAGCCTAGTAAAGAAGCATCATGAGTCATATGGTACAGACAAGAGTTCTTTTGCATTTGCTTCTTTAGGAAAATCAAAACCCATGCTTTGCTTTTTCAGTGATTACAATGGGTGTCTCCTGTACCTATCTCACCCTGCTTGTCCTTTGCAGCAAGGATGAAATGTCATTTTCCTTTCAATTCCTCATTATTTTTTCCTCATACTTACCCGCTGTACTGTCTATAATTTAAAGCAAGTTCTTAAAAATAAAGCAAAACAAAAATTCACAACCATTTAGCTCTTTCCTTTCTGCTCATTTTCATCGCACAGAAGTGCAATGTGATTCACACCTCCGATTCAGCTGATTTGATTAGTTGTTGCTGCCATACACCTGCTGCTGTCACGGCAGTAGTCTGTATTTGTGGCATACATTCCTGCTGTCTGACAGAACAGGTGGATATTGTATAGTAGATTGAAAAGAATGGTTTGAATGGTAATTGTTCTGCATCCCTGCTTACACAAACCCAGCAAAAGTTGGGTCTATAAAATAAGTCTCATGATTTGCCTTCAGTAAATAGGACAGTCAGGTATCTTGTTTTAAACTAAAGCCAAATTTGTAATTGCAGAAGAGAATAACCTCATCAGATGAACTTTACAGTAAGATGGTTTCAAATTTTTCATAACCTTTGTTCATTTTTGATTCTCAGGCATTTCTATATCAGACAATTTGAAGACTTCGGAGAGCTCTGGGAGATCTCTTTGACTCTTGGTAGGAGTTCCTTTCCTCTCCTTCAATTAAAACAAGTCATTCTTAACATTTAAAAATGGTCCTTATTAAAAGAATGTCTCATAGTTATTATCCTCTCAGACTAGCATTTTGCCTTCTGATGAAGTCTTGCATGCTGGTTGTAGAAGCTTTCCTGAATTGTAATGCAGTGCTGCTCAGGGACTGATAGTCTGTGACAGTCTGTAACACCGGACAGCAGAAAAAGAAACTGAGTTTATTGTTCAGCTTATTGAACAGAGTGAACTATATGGCAGTTGTCAAAGATCCTTTTGCAAAGTGGAGGGGTATACCTCTGACCATACAGGTCTTTGGATTATCTTTAAAACATGAAATAGGGAGACCCCAAAAACCCACATGCTTCCCAAGTCAAAAGTATTTCAGTGAAAAACTGAGGGACAGTACAAGTAGCCTTTAACTGGTAGGAAGAACTGGAGAAACCAAATATAGAAAATATGAAACCTCCTAAAGAGAGGTAAAATGAAACTGTAGTCTCTAAATCAGATCCTTTATTTATTAGCTCAGTTGTATTTAAATGGATTAAGAGCTCCAACACAGGCATTCCCAAATTGCAATCCACATACCACAAGTGGTACGCAAGTGTCTGCACCGTGACATGTGAGCCTGCGTAGAGCTGCTGGCTGAGGCTGCTGATGGCGGTACTTGGCAAGAAAAAGTTTGAAAATCATAGTCCTGAGAGATGAACAGTTTTCCCTTTCATGTAATGTATTCATTTTTAGGCAAGTAGTGTGTCTCGTCTAAAGTACACACATTATTCCTCTGGTTTGAACAAAACCAAATGTTTTGATGTTTCCATACGATAAATGCAATCTAAATACCAATTTACCAGCAGTGCCAAGATTTCGAATTGATTACTTCTGCCTAAACAAAGATAGTGCTATTTCTCTTGATGTATTTCTCCAGCTAGCTATTAAATTAGTGGCAGATTGTAAATCAGGGTTCTGTAGAAGAAAAATCCAACAAATATTTGAAGCCAATATTGTGCACATTTTTAAGGTGCACTTTTTCAAATATACACATCTGAGCTGCTGTGTACTGAAAGAATTTATTTGTCTAAAAGCAGGAGAAAAGCATAAGAAGATAAAATTTTATGCAGACTGTGATTCTACATTTTGGAAGTTTTCACAAAGTTTTATGGCATCTATTTCAAATTAATATTTCATTAAAGTACTTTCATGTGCAATCTTTAGGATGATTAATTTGATACTTTTGTTCAGGTTTTACCATTTATCTACACAGCTCACATTAGTGCTTTAAAATTGCGCTACTGCTGATTTTTCAACCTCCAGGTACATAAGAGGGTAGGATGGAAACAAAGAGCTTTCCATTTTCATCCAGTTCTAACAGATGTATTTGATATATAGTAGAAGCTGGTTTCACATTCTTAAAAATGTTGTAAACAATTTGCAGCTGCTTGATTTTTTGATGCCATCATAAATATTCATGATTATTTTCCAAGATCTACAAATATAAGGTGACCTTAGACAAAAAATTCAGACTTGGGTGGTATAGAGTGTTAAGTCATTGCTTTTTCACCTAAGAATTATAGAGACAGCTGCAAAGCCTGTGCTCTACATCACATGCAGGGCTTCTGGCAAATGTTTTTCCATGTATTTTAAATAGAACCAATGAAAAGCCATTGCACTAAAGATGTGCTAGTGGAGAGTCTGATAACAGTTTGGCACGAATATAGTGGCCCTGCAAGAAGTCACTGGATGTGTAATCAATAGCTCTGAACATGACTTTTAATCACCTAAGTACACATTTGTCAGTGTGCACTAGCACAGTTTTCTGGCCATAAGACTAGAAAGGAAAGGGACTGTCAGCAAGAAAATGGATGGAAGAAGAAAAAAAAAAAAAAAAAGCAAAACTGGCAAAGCTATTCTGTTTGCATACCTATTGATGTTTCAGCAAATAAAACTGACACTAAAGCATACAAAAGATATGTTGCGTGATATTTTATTACATGATAGGATCCTGTATTATCAGAACAGGTAGATTTTGCTCACCCTTCAGCAAAGTTCTCTCTTTTTATTTTTCCCCCTGAGATTTTCTTCTTCTGTATTTCCACACACTATTTATAATGTTTGTGTTTCAGGTGAAATTTTTAAGACTAATAATAGAGTGTATACGGATACAGTAATTGAATCAGTGCCACAAGCCAGTCAGAAAATCCAGGGATGGGAAGGTAGGGGGTCCTGACTAATATGAGAAGATGTAAGAAAAGACTTGAGAAGGTGAAGTAATTCCACTCAGGAAGATGCAGGACTTTGAGGGTGTTGATCTTCAGTGGCATAAATTGCTTACAGTGATGCTGAATTACACCAGCTTGCCTTAAACATTTGGGTTATCTAATATGTAATTTAAACATGGCCTGTGTGACCCAGATTTCTAATGCTACAGCTCAGCAAGTCATGACTGAAATGACACATTAGTGATAAAAACCAGGATTTGTCCCAAAATTCATAGAACACATTTTCTAGTAAAAGCACTATATCCACAACACACCTTTTCCCTGGGGTATTCACAAGGTTTAAACAAAATACAGTAATATTTTCATAAGTACACAACTGATTTAGAAATCCATGCTCCATTTTTTAAATTGAAGGAAAATTTTTCAAAGGGGCTGAGGTGATGAAACACTATAAAAAAAACCCCCAAACCTACTAGGCTCCTTTTACATTCAGTATCTGACCATAAATGCTTCGATGTCCCTTTGAAGGTCAGTGAGATCTAATATAATAAGCATCCAAGCTGCTTTCAGAACTGTGAATCAGACCCCTAAGTAACATAAGTGATTTTGAAAATGAGATCTAGCAAAATCCTGTAGACGTATTGGTTCTAGTAAGGGTATCTGAAAGACTTACCTATAAGTTTTAACATCTTTGGAAGTCCCTGACAAAATCCATATTCTTCATATAACAACATCAGAATGTAAACTGAGTATGATCCTGAAACAGAAAGAGCAATGTAAGTTGATCTGTTTTTTAATGTTTATTCCCAAATTACCATGCAGCCCAAAAGAAAAGGTAAGAGAAATCCAAATATTTTCAAAATAATTCCCACATACTCAGCAACGTCAGTGTCATCCGGCCAGCTTGAAACCAAGCAGCACAGTGAAAACTGCACGACCAGCCAACACGACAGACCTCATCACTACTTCCTCTAGTTTCAAGTTTTAGAAAACAAGTATTGAGCCTAGCACTTTCAAAACTTTCACTCCAAATAAACAGATGGAGAATAATCTACTAAGAAGAACTGAAACAAAGTTATATTTTTATGTATTTCTATATTACTTTCTGTTGTGAAGTCTTTTAAGAGAAGACAGTGACATATGTCTTATACAAGCAACTGATTATTCATCTTTATAGGGTACAATACTCCAGTATGCAAAGTCTAAATTTCCTTTTTTCTCCCCATGGCTTTAATACAGTTTGTCTTATGCCTATAAATCCTGGAAAACTACTGCAGTAAATTAAGGAAACAAACTTGACCACTAGGTACGTATTTTCCAAGTCAATTTAAAAAATATGGTTATGGGAATTCTTCATGACAGCAAACGCTATCTAGACAACAGGATGATCTAAAGAAAGTATTTGTTGTTGAAAGTAAAGGAGTACACATCTGCCTGATTTTCCATGAACATATTAGTTAGGTGAGCCCTATGTAGTGTTGAGGGTGCTCTAGATGGATGGATGTATCATTTATTAATGCTTTCTTTACCATATGCAGGCAACATGAAATGCTTGGGTAGATATACAGTTAATATGAAACCATGCCTGGGTACTTTTATGATTTTTTCCCCTTAAAGCACCTAAACAATACTTTTAGGAAAACTATTTTTGGAAATGGACAAACTGTACAGAGTGATTTTATTTTAAAATTTAAAAAAGCATTTTCAAGCCTGATTCTCAGCAAATCACATCCCTTTTACATTTCACAGACATGACATGTCATTAGGAAACGGTGCTACTCTTGGTTACGTTGGCATGTCATGTTACAGTACATTAGAAAACATGATGTGGTAACATAACCGTGCATGACCATTATCCAAATGACACGTTGAATCCTGACAGTTCAGAAAGAGGCATATTTGGTTCTCAGTATGCATATTCTGCATATATTGTAATCTACACGTGCAAAGTGCAAATGATTAGAAAAAACACAAAGGAAACTGTGCAATCATGAAGTCAAATCATGCTTTATTCAGTGTTCATCCAAATTCACATCTCAGTCTCCCCTTATATTGCACATGCAGAGTATTCAGCACAATCCCTGATTGATCATTTATGCAAAACAAACCTCAAACAAATACAAATAATTATCTTTGAATACGAGAAGAAAACAGAATCACTTTTTATTACCTCCATAGCTGTTACAGTTAATCTTTATATTTTATTCTTTCTTGACTTTTGGTGTGTGTTAACATCTGGGACTCATCATGCTGTCCGACATTTCAACAAAGATGATGTCACTGGTGCCAAATATTTCGACAAACATGGCTACTGCATAAATCTAAAGAACTGAAACACCAGACAAATTATGTTTACGATTAGAAACAAAATGAATCGTCTGTACTGTGAGTTTAAGTACAAAGTTAAACACAAACTTTCTTTCCAGAGGGAAGACATTGACTGAAAACTCTAACAGCAAGCAATTCTTTTTTTTTTTTTTTTTTTTTTCTCTTTGAGAGTTTGGAGGAGCTTTTGATCTTCCAGTGTCTGTTACAACCTTGGGGAAGGTTAAGTTAACCCTTTGAACAAACATTCCTAGCAGCATCCAATTCACTTGAACAAAGTAACTTAATCACCAGCTAAATTGAATTCAAGCTGCTCTAGAGAACACAAACTGACATAACTTAGCTATGATGACAAGGAAATGAAAAAGAGTGAATTTGCTGCTGACATGCACTGAGGGGCCCAAACTCTTGATTCCAATTTTGGAGGCACCAGGCAGCGTGACTTCATTGCACAGAAGTAGTCTTGGTGCATGGCCGGCCAAGGAGCAAGTTGTGTGCCAGTGGTGCAGAGACCCACGACGTTGACCTCCTCGTGCAGTGCTGTTCAGAGGGCAGCGTGGGGCAGGACTGTGTGGCAGAGGACAACACTGTGCAGGTCTGTCCTTTCCCACCCTGCTGAGGCAGCAGAGGCAGCAACCATGGGAAGCACTTCAAGTACCGTCTCTTCTCCAGCCATGCATTGGAGGAGGAATTTCTTTCTTACCCTTTTCTTCCTGTGCACCCATCCGAAACCTAGCAGGCCTTTTCAAGGATTCGTTTGTTAAAAGATATAATTCAAAAGGGAATTATTCAATTCAGTATTGACCACTCCCACTAAGAATTCATAAAAGCAGCATGACTTTACCAGTCTGACAGGGAAGGGATGCAGGAGACTTCAAGGACACAGGTTTATCAAGTGGAATAGCACTACAAGCTCGGCATTTCTCTGCTGCCAGTATGTACCTACTGTTACAGGAATTGTGATCAGTGATTTCTCCAGTAAGAGTGGATGATTAAAGGGGGCACAGAAGCACCAGTTCTCGCTATCAGGCCTAAACCTGGCACTGCAGCAGTTCCAAAGGGTGATAATTGCATGGGGAATTTCTGTGACGTAGACCCTAATTCACATTACAGCCAGCTTAATCATGTAACCACCAAACAATTATAAGTGATATGGAATGTACTTACCAAGATATGCGTAATAACTAAAAAGACAGATAATTATCTTAGCTGAGACTCTTCAATCTCTATTTACAATGTAAAATATTCAACAGAAAGATGTATTTCAGCTAACATACAAAAGGAAAAGTGAAATTCTAGATTACATATAAAATGGCACATAAGCAAACAAATCACAACACAGCAAGTGTCAGATAAGGATTTGATTCCTTTAATCACACTGCTAATACAGTTTGAATAAAATTAAGTCATCCATCATTTATTATACCACACAGAGTACAAGTTCAAATATTAAGTTAAAATATGATTAACTCAGCTTTCAGCTGGCTCCAAAAACATTCATCTGCACTTGATATTAGTGAATACTTTCACACCAGCAACTATAACTTTCAGCCCTCGGGTATAACATCTTGCACCCAGAAGTAGCAGGAACACACTGATATTTTTTCCCACACAGAGGAATATTAGCCTTGATACAAATACAATATCTCTTTACGCTTAGCCGTGTCAATATTTTCCTTTTGCTTACTACCACATGCCCTAGTGTAAAATCTCTCTGATAAAACTAAAAGGACAGGGAGTTTTATAAAACAGAATAATCCTACTGAACACGCAATCAATTAACTGAAACATGGAGATGGATATTTTCTGAAAGCTCCTTACAGGCTCTAGACAAACACAGTGAGATAACAATGGCAAATTGTTTGGCTTACTAATTGCAACCAAATGTATGCCATTCTATCAAAACATTCTCAGGAGGATGTCAAAGACTCTTTTTTAAGTAAACATCTTGTGTCATCCTTTTACTGAAGTGGAATGAGGGTCTCCAGTAAAAATAGTACATATCAAGGACCCTCAAAGAGGTTTATATATATATTACGGATCTTTGAAAATGCAGCCTGAGAGGTACATTAATAATTTCACCCAGCTGGGCAATAAACATTCCTGCCAAAAGAATTATGTAAAATTACATAAACCCTTTTTAAAGACAATATGCTTCAAGGAGACTTAAAGTATAGACTGAGTTACTTCACTTTTTTTTTTTTTTTTTTTTTTCCCACAGCTGTGTTCTATGGAAAGCATTTTAGTGTGTAAAATCTCTCTCCTTGTAAAATACTGCAAAGAGAAGCCAAAGTTCAAACCTGACTGTAATGCATAATACCAAAGTGGCATATGGTGAAACCTACAGAAAAGTTTAGCAGTGAGAAATAAACAAACCTCAACCAGATAAAAAAGCTTTTCACATCTGAAGCAATTGATAAAATAGCAACAAACAGCTAAAGGCAAATACTTTCTAATCAAGGCATACTTTAACCTTTAAATACAACACCTATCCAAGGGGAACTACCAAATTGTTAAAGCATTTGATCATTCTTAAAATGTGGATTGCAGTGCTGGACTTCTCTGCTGAAAAAGGGAAAACAGTTAAAATCTCTAATTTTAAAAAAGAATCCATACATTATACCAATGGATCCAATCCTGGACTTTACATTAACAACACATTCAAGCATGTTCCTATCCAAACTTTGTGGGAGAGCACTGTGCTTAAGCAAGTAAATGAAAATTAAGGAAATTAAGGATAAACACAAGATTTGTCCTCAATAATAAATAAATCATTTCTTCAAGTTTGCCCAAGATGCCCAAAGATAAGTTAATTTCATTCAAATAAACAGTAAATTTTGCATTCATTTCAGTCACACAGAATAAATATTCAAATAGAAAAGCACATCCTGCCATAGGGCCTTAACAAGTGCCAAGCATAGAGCTACAGGGAATTTCAGCCTTGTAGAATGCTGCAATAAGTCTTGGCTGGGATTTCTGAGAATTCCCAGTATAAATACAGCTTAAGAAAAGACTGCTCCATTATAACTTCATTTTCAGAATCAGAAAGGAGGTCCCTCAAACAGATTTTTAATGGAGGTTCTTCTAATGAACCTGCAAAATGTTTTTCTTCTAACTTGCTTAAAGAAACTGTCTTTATGGGAACCACGAAATATTTTCAAAATTCTGGAAAAAATTATGAGAGATTGCTAGTTACCAAATAATTTCCCATAGTTCTCTATCAGCTCTGACATCTGAGAGCCAAGGCTGCAGGAAATACTGCTAAAACCGCTGGGAAAGCTGATCTATAATGGGCTGAGACTGTGACTGGCTGGATTACCAGCCTCAGGAAGGCAGGGATGCCATAATATTTGTTCTCCTCTTCTTCATTTTCTTTCCTCCTTTCAGGCAGTGAACAGATTGTAAACTGAGAAGTACAGAAGCGTGAAAAGAAATAGGGAACTTTATTCTGGTCCTTTTATCCTTTAGAAATCTAACTTCTACGGAAAACAGAAGAAAAATCAAAGCACAACATAAAAGTTTTAGCATAAGACTAACCAGGCTGGATGAGACCAAAGGTCTCTCAAGCAGACACCTGCCTCCAGCAGTGGCTAGTAGCAGAAGGATGGGGAAGAGCAGAGGAACCAGGCTTGTACTTAGAGATCCCTCTGCTTGATTATACCTCTCCAACCACCCTGCTGGCAGCACGCCTGTGACTTCCTTCAGAGGAGCTGCTGGAAGCGAGAGTGTTTGGTAGCTCATGGCCCTCTCTTTATGCTCACTAGCCTGTCACTATTGCCAAAGGATAGCATAGGACAAACCAGACATGATCATCAATGAGAATAAAGAGTAGGAAGAAATTCTCTAAAAGAGCGGTCATTGTGCTGTGCTGGCTCAAGGACCAAACCAGAGGAGAGTTCTTAACTCCACATAGGGAATTGCAAAGCCCCATGCAATTGTTCAGTCACTGAAGGCTGATCTAAAGGTCACATAGGTTTAGTTGCATGGTGCCAAAGCATAACTAATTGTAATGTAGTTCAAATAGCGATTTTTTAAAAAAATTATTATTTTTTTAATATTACTTTGTATCCAGAAGTTTGTTGATCTTGCAGAATCACAGGCAGATGCAATTTCTATAGAAAACTGAGCAGATTGTACAATGGGCAATTCAAAACATGGCACTAAAACATAGTAATGAGGAATTAAACTATAGTTAAGGGCATGACATTCCTAGATGAAAGGTAACAAACAGAATTTTGAAAATAGATTTCTTTAAAATTTCATTTAAAAAAATCAACAACAAATGCAAGTGAGCCCCAGAGTTTCTTTAGTTTCATCTGAGCTCTGGTATAACTGATATGACTGAAAGATAATATGAAATGGGTAGCTGAAATATCAGAGAGAAGGCATTTTTTGAAATTTCTGCTAGCAGTATCCACTAATAAATTTAATGATCCACTACCTAAAATAGCCTTTTGGTTCCTCACAGATATTTTTTTAAGATCTGCTATTTGCTCTTACTACTTATAGACCTGGTGTTTCCTTTCAGACTATCCACCTAGATCAGAGCTATACAAGACTCATAGGTTCAGAGGGACTATGCAAACACTGATCTAAGTTCCAGTGTAACTGATTTTACCACCTGAGATTTCACTATGCATTTCAACTTTATAACCAACAGCAAAACTCTAAGCAAAACATCATCAGAACACGTAAAATTATTAAAGTTTCTGAAAGAAAACAACACAGCACAACACCCCCTTCCCCCAGTGTTGTGAAACAACAGGTTACTTCTGCTGTACTTAAATACTGAATTGGAAACAATTCACTTTTCCACTATTCTTAGGGGATTTTTATTGTTGACATGGCAAACCTGTTGTATAAACGTAAAATCCATATACAGTTTTTTAGAAAATGAAACCCCTTTACTATAATACACAGAACTATACAGATTTACCAGAATTGTCTACAGAAACCAAGTATTTACAGGCACACAGATACATACATGGATACACTCTCACATATTTATATTTCCTTCTGGCTCCAAACTTTATTCTTTCACAGTGGAATTACTGCAACAATTTTGCGATCAGACAGGACTTGATTACCAAGCAAGGGCAGAATTTATTGCCTCCTGATTTTATATTCCTACAATCTGAGCACATACATCAACTTTAGTTTAAAAAATGTTACTGGTTACCATCACATTGTATCTGTTAGCTAAGCTTTGCAGGAGACAGGGGAGAAGGTATATTTAAAAAAAAAAAAAAAAAGTATTTCAGCTAGTAAGGGGATCATAATAATGAATACCACATCGATTTGCATAAAAGTATATCTATTCTATAGATTCAAAAGGAATCCAGAAGATGTAAACACACACAAAAAGATATGTATATACCCACATATCAGTAAAACACAGCCATGCTACAATTAGGACTTGCAGCTACTGAGACCAAAACCAAAATTTATAAACTTTTAAGAGGGAGTTAAGATCAGTTTCTACAAAAGCTGAAATAAATACTTTTTGTGAAGTTGTTCTGGGCTGCTCCATGATGAAGAACATTCATGGGCTCTATCTCATACTCTATGGGAGACATATCAATCTTCCAGCATTTCATAGGCTCCCACCAAGGCTTTGTGTTTCCAAACTATCCATAGCTGAAGTAAGGCATGATACAATGCAACAGCCAAAATATTATTAGAAGCAGAATATTATCTAACCTGACACGGGGAGATGCTTCAGTGTGATCTTCTACCATAACTTTCTACATAAAATCGTTCAAGTCACTGTTTGGAAAGTCAAGCTTCTGGTGCTAGATTCAAGCTGCTCTTTGGATGAGAAAAAACTTGGGAACTACCATGTGATAAAATAAAAAGTTTTGACAAGGGGAACTGATTACTTAAGAAGGTACTGTATTTTCATTATGTACTGATAAAAATCTAACTGCCAACAAGAAAATCTACCTTTTCTTAGGTGGGATTCTTATATGCCTCCACATCACCATAATGGCAGCATTGGAATTGCTCAGGTAGATAGCAAGCAATCTGAAATTATTCATTAAGACAAATGACTGCAGCATTCTGCCTAAGTTCATTACAGTTTCATTCCTTACTACAGAACTTATTTGACTGTTGCAATTAATCAGAGTCAGTTATCAGCCAGTATGAGTGAAAATGTCGTAGTCAGGCCCAATGCAGCCGACAGGAGGTAGATTTTTAAAAGTTGCTCTAAGCATACTTTTGACCTCTTTGCCAAAGTTTGGCAGCAATCTTTCAGTGTATTTCTTTTGCAATCTTTCAGTGTATTTCTTTTGAGATATTTTATATGAATGAGATACAGAATTTTCTGGCTCACAGTCTGGAATCTCCCCCACTAAATCTTGGAAGAAATTAACACAATGATCAATCAATGCTTTCCAATTTTAGTTTATGTCATTAAAACAGCCTGCTATAATGAACCAATCTTTGGGTTCATTTTTAATTTTATCTGAGTGACAAACTATATTCTGACTTCAGGATTCCAGGGTATGCTTGCAAAATTGTGGTGGGTTGACCCTGTGTGGATGTCAGGTGCCCACCAAAGCTGCTCTACCAATCCCCCCTTCCTCAGCTGGACAGAGTAGAGAAAATATAATGAAAGGCTCATGGGTCAAGATAAGAACAGGGAGAGATAAATTACTGTCACAGGCAAAACGGAAGTGACCTGGGGAAATTAGTTTAATTTATTACCAATCAAATCAGAGTAGGTTAATAAGAAATAAAGCCAAATTTTTAAACACTTTCTCCCCACCCATCCCTTCTTCCCGGCCCTAACTTTAATCCCGATTTCTCTACCTCCTCCCCCCAAGCAGTGCAGTGCTATGAGCAATGGGAGTTGTGGCCAGTCCATCATACACTGGTTTTGCAGCTCCTCCTCCCTGAAATTGAGGACACCTCACACTCTTCCACTGCTCCAGCATGGAGTCACTCCCACGGGAGGCCTCCACAAACTTCTCCAAAGTGAGTCTTTCCCACGGGCTGCAGTTCTTCAAGAACTGCTCCAGCGTGGGTCCCTCCCACAGGGTCACAACTTCTGCCAGCAAACCTGCTCCAGCGCGGGCTCCTCTCTCCACGGGGCCAGGGGTCCTGCCAGGAGTCTGCTCCAGCGTGGACTTCCAACAGGGTCACAGCATTCTCCGGGCACCCGCCTGCTCCCCCGCGGACCCCCCTGGGTGCGGGGCACAGCTGCCTCCCCACGGGCTGCCCCACGGGCTGCAGGGGAACCTCTGCCCCGGGCCTGGAGCGCCTCCTGCCCTCCACCTGCACTGACCTGGGGCTCTGCAGAGCTGGTTCTCTCCATATTCTCACTCCTCATTCTGGTTGCAGTTGCTCACCTGTTCCCTCCCCCCTCCCCACTTCTTAAATGTGTTATTCCAGAGGCACTACCACCGTTGTGGATGGGCTTGGCCTTGGCCAGCGTTGGGTATGTCTTGGAGCCGGCTGGCATTGGCAGCTTCTTGTGGAAGCCACCCCTGTAGCTCCCTGCTACTAAAACCTTGCCATGCAAACCCAATAAAGCTCAAGATCCAGACATAATTTTCTGCCTTTTCCGTCTTCTCCTCCACATCCACTATATTTTGTTGTCCTCAAAAGAGATTTTCTCCTTTTGTTATTGTCCCTTTATGTGCAGTCCTTCACTCAGCCTGAAGTTCAGAATACAGTCCTCTCTTCACATTGAAATTAAATACAATTGAATAAATTAAGCAAGAATCGAAATGCTTTAACAATGTCTTCAGATGTTTCTTTCTTTATTAAGGAAAAAAAAAAATCTAGCCAGAAACTGCACTCTTTTGCCATTGTGAAGAACTCCACCCTCTCCCTGATTTGCTAGGCTGTGTGTGTGTGACTGCTACAGCAGCCTTTTGCTCCCTGTTGTATTTTGGAACAGGTGAAATATTTCAGTTACACTGTATGGCCAGATTGAAGTAACCTGCCAGGACATGAAGGAGTGGCATAGCTTGGGGGCAGGTTTCCCTAGGCATGTAATGGGGTACCCAGTGCAGTTCTAAGTGGTCAATCTCTCTTAATAAACCAGTCGCGTGTTACATATGGGATTATGGATCTATTTTGCAGGGACTTCAGAAATGGCAAAAAGAAATGGATTCAGCAGGAGATAATGGGCTTTATGACTTTTCCCAAATTATTCCCCTTTTTAGTAGCCATCATCTTGTCGTGTGACATCTAGAATGATTAGAGGATGATATTTTAGACTGACAACTGGGCTGTCATTCACACTGTCAGTCAGCAAACATCCAGGTTGCCCAGGGTTACAAAGCTAGTTTATGCCTTTGTCCTGTAGTATTTAGTGCTGCTGATTCTTTACCTTGATTTCAGAGGAAGCGGTTCTGACAGCTAGCACCAGAGGCAGGCAGAGAAGCTCACGTTGATGGTGGGAGTCCCGTGGTGCCTTTGTGTGTGACAGTTTTAGTGTTTCTGTGGCAGCCCATCAGGCAGGACGTAACCCTGCAATATTAGGGTGGGTCTAGTAAGTTCATCTGCTTTCAGAAAATAGAAGACCAATGTTTATCTATGCCCCAGGAACACATCTAATTATTTTAGACTTATGTACCAGAATGGGAGCTTTCTTACAGAACCCAGTTGTCTGAAGAATTATTATCCTAAAGCAGACCAGAAAACAAACCAGCCCAAAGCAGCCTTGGGCTCCAAGGATGAGCAGTCCCTGTGCTTTCCTCAGCATGCAAGAGCAACCCCACCAAATTATTAGCAAGAATAAATGTGCTCCACAGGAATAACTTCACATTGCTCAACAGTCCCTTGATAAGCAGTCTAAATTCCTTCCCACTCACTCACTGCCTGTGTGCATCCCTGATCAAAACAAAGGCCTTTGCTTTTAAATGTTTCAGTTTGGGAACCAAGCTTTGGGCACCAAAAGCCTAATTTTCAAAGGGAAAAATAACCTGCAGTTCCAAGAAACTCAAAGCAATGTTGTGAGCATGTACCACTCTGATACTCAAGACCTAGAACACAATAATTAGGAACACAAGAACTGAAGTACCAAAGGCAGTTTTCCTGCAGCTTCCCTTCATTTCTCTTTGCCTCAATGTATTCTTCTTCTAACACAAGAATAACGTTTCTTTCAGACAAACTGAGCAAATTGTATACTCACAAAACCTAATAATTTTTAACTAATAGCTGATATATAAAGAATGACTACCAGCCAGTTTGGTATCAGTGAGCAGGTAACTTGCTGTTGTTTTGTTTCCAGACAAGCCATCCTAGTGCATTGTGTTTCACAGACCAGTTTAAAACTCACAACATGTGTCTGTGACATCTGCCTTCTGCAAACAGGCTTGCAGCCTTGTCCTCAGAAAACGTAAAATGAAAGAGTGTGCTTAAAGCAAATTTGCTTAAAAATTCCATAAAAATGCCTTAAAACACTGGCAGAAGTTGCATAGCCTGAAGGCAAGGAACTCCTTCAGTAATGTTTCTAGCTAATGTTTCTGAAACATGCAAAAAAGTAATAAAATTTCATAAACAAGCTGGAGAAAAAGGATGACTATTTTTGCCTGTTGTATGCATCTGAAACCATAATGACTCTAATGCAGGTTTTCTGCCTCCTGTTACCTCATTCCCGGGGCTTCACCAGAAGTTGCTTACCAATTACAGCTGCAGAGAAGCTGAAACTAGAGAGGAAGAGGCATGTAGATATGTGTGGACATGGTGTTAAAACAAAAGGAGAAAAAAAGCTGCTTGAAGCATACTTTGGTAGCATTGTTCTGAAGCTCAAACCAACACCCTTCTAAAGAGCAACAGGAAAACACATAAATCAGTAAAATTTATTTATAGTAACTTTTTTAATAGTTCACTCTGATTCTTTTTGAGTAGCATCTCACAAATCTGGTTGTTAAGTATAAATTAAAACTATTCAGGAGGTAATATTTGTAAAGCACTTTTGCATCCACAGATGAATACTGCCGTATAATATGAACATTGACATATTTGACAAGGCAACAGAGTTAAGTGTGATACAGAGTCAGACTAAAGATTTTCTTCTTGTCTGAAAAGCCCTTGTTTTGTTACTAATATTAGAGCTACAGAGGCCTATTTGACAAAAAGCACCTCCTAATTTGAGAGCTGTAGCTCTTAAGCTCCATAGTAGCAGCTATTTACCTGGTTGGCTCACTCTTCACAAAATGTGCCCATTAAGCTCAGGGTATAAAGCCAAAAAAAAACCCAAGCCACTCTACTGAGCATGACTGAACAAGTGACTGTGCTGGTATGTGTTTGATAAGAGACAGCAAAGGAAAAGGAGATAAACCTTCGGGTGTAAGAGAGGAGTTTATATATTCCATTTAGAACAATAGGGAAAGCTATTACTGACTTTAGTAGGAATAACTCATAGTAGCACAAATTCTCTCTGGTTGCAGGTGTTTGGAGGATTTTCCCCAAGGGAAGCTTAATGATATATATACATACATACATATACAACACCAGTTTATGTCAAGGGAATTTATGCATGCATTCTCAACCAAGAGTAAATTTTAGCCCTTTTCTTGTTCACTGATGTTATACAAGCATTTTCCCAGCTTGGCAGGGCTAAATTAAATTGGGCAACGTTCTGTGTGTGTTTGATGTCTGCTAAATGAAGTGAGCTTCCAATTCGTCATATTTACTCAAGCTCACTCAACTCTAGTAAAAATTAAAATGTTCCAGTTAATTTAACGAGATAATTTAGCTCTCAAATCTTTCTTGCTCAACATTTGTTGCTGTTTAGAAGTCGGGGGTATGTGCTGCCATGTAATTCTTTGGACAGCTCTGAGGACTTAATAGTGAACAGCAGACATTTTAGACACTGGACTGACACTCTGTTTAATCTCAAGCAAGTCCCTGAGCTGCCATTGTAGAGGGGAAGTCTAGGATCAGGCCCTTTGGATTCATTATTTAAAGAAAAGGGATCACACATAAAAAAAAAAAAAGCCATAAAATATTTAGGAAAGAATCAGGTTGACAAAGGTAGCAGTTGGAAGACGAGAAGTAAAAAATTGCCATGTTGAGTAACTCGGATACAAACAGAAAGTAGGCAAGGGCTCCAAGAACCAAAATAATCAAAGTATCCACACATAAAGCTCTTCATGTTTGATACTTGGAAATAACAGCTGTCTTGAGATGAACGTCTGCCTTAATCTTGCAACTCTATATATGTCAATACAGACAAGGAAGCCAAAACATCATGCAATATTAGTGGTACAAACATTATAAGGTCCACTGAAATTTATACTTAATGAAATGAACCAAGACCGAGAATTTAAAATTGGCCATACCTGTTACACTGAGTTTTACTCACATGAACTTGTAATATTGTCTCTCTGCAAAGTGGGATCATTAAACTTTATCTGTGGGCTCAAGCACTAAAAGACAAAAAGGCATAGTAACTACCAATATCAGAAGTCCCCTCATTACCAAAGGGCAGGTCACTCAGCAGCTCGAGTGATGGATGGCAGCACTGAAACATCTGCTCTAGAATAGGTCTGCAAAGATCCAATGTACCAGATTGCAGACAATATCAAAAAATCTCTTTTCCCATTCATTTGGGGCTACTCCAAGAATCAGGGGCAGAATGAGGGTTACTTTCACTGGCTGGTTGTACTGAATCACAGCCAGATACTGGTGATACCACTCTACAAATGACAAGGAATTCTACAAACATCTCACAGGCCTTTGCAAAGATTTATAGGGGCTGAAGTGATAGAGCAGGGGATTATACATAGCATTTCTTCTCCCCAGACGAGACAGGCTGATAATAACCTGGATCACATCTCCTTCTGCAGAAGCTGGAAGGCCGGGGATGCCACAGACACAAGACATTGGTGCATTTGATACTGCTTAGTTCTTCAGTGCTAGTCTTTCTCTTCATGGAGGATATAAGAAACCTAGAGAGATCAGCCTTCTAATAGAACTGGATGCCTAAAGCTAAGCAAAACTATTCCAAGTCTCGCATACAGTTGCCTTCAAACACTCTGCTTTTAGTCTTTCTGCCATTTCCTGTGAGACTGCCAAAGACACATTCACATTTTGATAAGAATTCATCTTAGGAGCCTGGCAATACTCAGTGTACCCTAGAGAACATGCAGACAGGTGAACTGCAAAAACCTAGTACACAAATGCAGAGCAATTTAAGCAAAATGGTGCTGGGGACTTGAGTAAAATTACAGCTATGTGCCACTCTTGCTGTAGAATCAAAAGCAATGCAGAGTGCACCTGGTTTCGTTATACAAACCTTGGCATAGGTTTGTCAAAAGGTTTGCAGACTTGTCAAAAAAACCTGGGAAGAGCTTAGGATTTTAAAATAAAACCAGGAGCTGCTAAGTATCTCCAACAGCCAAGGATGGCTATGGTTCACCCATGGAGAGATGTAAGCTAGATGGGTGAAGAAGTGCAAATATATGTGTGTTTTTCATTCTTTCAACTTTTTTTTTTTTCCTTCTACGGTGAACCTTAAAATGTTTTCACTTAACATCCATCCAGGAAGACACAACACAAACATCGATAATCATAGTAGTGAAAAAACAGCAATTATGATGCAAGAATATGATGGCAAAAATAGAAACATCATTAAATGACTATACCAATGATAAAACCATTTCAAAAATACAGCATTATTTCTGAGCACTTTCTATCAAAAGGGACAATGGAGAGACAAATGGGGTTCTGATAAAAAAGATAATTAAGAATAGCCAAAAACCTAGAAAAACCCCAAAACCCTCACCTGAAGAGAAGTTGAAAGCACAGGGTTATTTACATTAGAAAGAAGACACATAAGAAGGGCATTATCCAAGTATGAAAACTGAATAGCTGGGAAAGGTTAGGAGCTTCACTTAAGAACAAGAGATGTACTGAAAAGGAAAGATGGCAAATACAACAATGATAAAATAAACTTGTTGTATTCATTTCATAATTAAACTATGGTAGAGAGCTCAATAAAATTTTTTCAGCTTTCCATTAAATAGTACAATCCATAAAAATTGAAGCATTATAAATAAAGTATAAGAATATCTACAAATGTTATAAATCTGACAAATATTTTTCATAGAAAGCAAAAGATTTCATTTAAACTTTAATGTGTTAATTCAAATTTTTTCATTGCATCATATATTAGATAAAAGTTAAGAAATAATCAAATGCTATCAAAGTGTTTCAGTGATCATGAATTAACATTTTCCACCAAAAAAAAACAGGAACTGGGAATTCTTGAGATTTTTTTATTTTAATTTTTCTATTTAATTTCTTGCAGAATGGAAATTCTCACTTCTAACTACTCTGGAGCTCACCAACAGTGGATTTCTTTGAAAGCAAGAATTTACCACAATTAAACTTTCTACAAACTAAAACCTATCCACACTGAATAGATAAAATAAGAATTAATACTTTGTAAAAAATGTGAAATCTTCAGGACTTTCCCTAGTCAGACACTCTGACTGGGTTCCTGGGGTGGTACATTGTATTTAGCTTCCACAAGGTTTTCCAACCCTCTTCTGTAGCATCTGGTACAGGTCCCTGTAGGAGGAAGGACACAGGACTGGAGGGAGCTCCAGGTGGTGGGGTTTCTGCATTAAGAGTGCCAAGAGCTCAAGGCCCAGTTAGACCAGTTCCTCAGCCATGCACTGCTGATGGGAATTCATGAGATCAGGATTTGAACCTGCCTTTTCTGTCAGCCATAGGGAAACGGCTTCCTGGGATGCTGCTGAAGCCTCCCAGCTCTCTTGTGAATGGAGGAGAGAACTGATATCAGAGAAATTTGGCAAATGCTATCCTTTTGTACCCAGGAACTCAAATCTGGTAACAAAATGAGAGAATGAAACTGGAGCCAGAAGTAGAGATAGCAGAATGAAATACATTTTCAATTCCTTTCAGGCTGAAAAAACCCATTGTTCAGCCCCTATACTGAGGATGGAAAAAGCACACATGTGCACTGAGTTCACAGACTGAGCATCACTTGCAGCTCTTTCAGATGATGAAAAATGCAGATGAGGTTGATAAGACGACTCAGGGGTTTCTGCTGGGTGCTGCAGCATGAAGAGGTTGCCTTTCATACAGGACAGAAAGTCAAATTAGGTCCATGTAACTGTTCAAAATTCATTAGAATGACCTTAGTTAAGCTTTGCTTCCATGCACACTATGGTATATGATAATATAGCCTGGAGCAAGAGCAGTAGTGGTGGTGGCACTTTCTGAAATATTTCCACTACTTGAAAGCCGTTGGATTTGTTAAAATTTCTAAAAGGATTATAACAGGATGAACTGGGTTTTTTCCTTTTACTTTCTCCAAGCCAGTATAATAATATTACACAGAGCTTTTCATCTTCAAAGATCTTTACAAATCTTAGCAATTCACAGTAACTGAACAGTTCTAAAAATATAATAAAACTCCTTTTTACTGTCTTGCTAATTTTTTCTTATTATTTGTAAGAATTAACTTTATATAGCAGTAACTTCTTTAACTGGGCTGGTTCTGTAAATGTAACATTAAACTCATTACTAAGGGAATTTGAACAGTCACATGTCCCATACAACCCTCAGTCATTATAATAATAAAAATGAAGTATCTTCTGACTCCCTGCTATTCCAATAGAAGATGGCAGCACTTTTCTCCTTCTAGTGTAGATAGTTAATTCATTGCTCTTTTATTATTTAAACGACAAGCAGGAATAACATCAAAACAAGTATTACCAAAGAAATCATCTTACCAAATATAACCATATCTAATATCTGTGGCAGACAAGAATATGAAGAAGTAATTTTATTATTCCCCTTTTTGTTTCTGAGCAGTTACTCTGATAACATATCAAATGTTCCCACAACTTTCAAGTCCCTGCTGTACAACCAGGTAATTTCTCTACTTAACACTAAAGGTCTATGCTTGCCAACTGGGCGCAAATGCCCTCTGCTCTTGTTCACTTCAATGGATGATGAAGGCACCCACCAACCGACAGGACTGACTCTTCTGGGCTTCACTTCACATCAAAAAAATACATTACACAACACGAGGTGCTTCACAGTGCAAGGAAGGGTATCTGCATCCAGGCCTTGATGAAGCAGTTCTGTGCACCTGAAGACTCACAGGCACCTTTGCCCACTTATTCCCAACAGCACGTGGGAAGCTCAAAGGCTGCTAGCTTGCTCCTGGAGACCTTACCAATGCAAAATGCCTATTGAAGCTGGAGCACTTTCTGCTCCCGGCACTATTACGAGTGTCCCAGTTTGAACAGTCTAATAATACTTAGCAATAACTTCTTTGAAGCCAGAGAAGGGGTCAGGCTTTTGATGGCCCTAAAACATTTCCTAACTGAGGCCTAATTCTGCAGCCCTTTCTCACACTGAGGAGCACTTAGCTGTCCCAGTGACGCCAAGGTGACAGCTTGCACAGATTTTTCACTGCAGAGGCAGAGAAAGAAAATGTAAAAATTAAATTTACACTTAAAAATAACTCAGCAGGGACCAAATACCTGAGTCTTAAACATCATTCGCTCATTCTTCTGTCTTAGCTTGTTCCGCAGTAAGAAGGCATTTCAATCATCAAACTGTCCTTTGCATAAGGGTCCAAAGAGGGCCCATGAACATTTAATAAACACTAGAATTCTTGCTTTAGAAAGAAGGAAACTGAGGCAACTCCTTCTCCAAAGCAAGTGGGGTTAGAGGAAGGAGGAGAGAGGCAGGATCTCCTAGCTTCTGGACCAAGACTGGTCTTTTAGATCAGTGCCAACTGTGAAGAGTAGCTGAATGAATTGTAGACTATCTACCTAAAATAATAGAAAGCAGGAGAGTGGCAGGTCATAAAGAAGTCTGCAAAGAAAAAAAACACTCATTTTTTTCTCACAACATCCTTGCAGTATGGGGGTTTTTTGCCAATTGATTCCAATACTGAACACTAAAGCCTGGGTTCTGGCCTCCTGGTAACAAGTAATTTGCAAGAGCCTGGTCACAGAGAGGTCAGAAAACCATGTAAATTGCTTGGATGGGAAAGCCTTTTTCACAGGAGAGAGCTGTAGGTGGTAGAGAGGCTCCCTGCCACAATTTTGTATTTGCCGG
This sequence comes from Athene noctua, assembly GCF_965140245.1. NCBI lineage: Eukaryota > Metazoa > Chordata > Aves > Strigiformes > Strigidae > Athene > Athene noctua. Next base: position 14,920,245 of record NC_134044.1, read on the forward strand.
ACATAGTGATATAGAAAGAGACAAGAGAGCAATGCTGATCCCCTCCCATCGGGCATGCCTCAGCTGCCCTCTGTGGCAGGGATGGATGCCAGGCCTCTAGCAAATAGTGAGGTTGGTTTCTATCCTTTATAGCAACAACCTTAACAGAACTTTTTAGCAATTAGGCAAGCAATTTTTTGAAACAGGGTCCTAAAGCTGAAAACGTCATAGTGAATTTTACTATATGCCCAGTTGCACATGTTTAACTTTTACTGTCACGTATCCAGAGAAGGGATAAGACAATACACCTTCCAGCACTTGACAGTTTTCTTCTGCGGTGTTTACCATGGTGTTTGCATTTAATTTCACTATGAATGCAGCCCTGTGATATGGAGAAAACAGAATCTAACAGAACATGCTCCGTGAGCTCTTCTTCAGCCAGTTACTCTCATCCATGTGCAGAACCAAGCTGATGGGTTGATCTGGGGCAGATCATTAGAGAGAAAGGTCTAATTCACTGAGAAGCAGCATGTTTTCAGCTTCTGGTCTACCCAAGAAGACAAGGAATCCCTTCCCATGGGTCATCTCTCCTCTCCCGTGACACACTGTATGCCTCCACCATTTACTCTGCAGACTTCCAGAGAAAATGGCTGGGTCAACATAATGGGAAACACTTCACTAAGGAGCTGATACTGCCGTGATGCATACAATCCACCACCAAGTTATGCAGCTTCCTTCCACATATCAAACAAACATTTCACATTGAGCATATTGCAAAATGAGCACTTAGCTTTGCCAACTCCACTGTTCAGTTGCATCTCAAATCCTGCTTGTTTGGTGTTGGAAATTTAGCAATCTTACCAAATGAGATTAAAATATTTTTACCCATCAAGATACAGGTCCTGAATATTCTACTGTAGATCTTACTAGATACACAACAAGCCACAAAATATTTCAGTCAGCATTATGCATCGTGTTACTATCCAAACACAAATGTTAGAATTAAAGGTAGTTGTAGTGCACTAAGCACCATCACTCACATCTCTCTTCTAGTGACATTTTTCAACCGACATTTGGGCTAAAATCAACATGGCTGGTCTGTGTTATTTAATTAATATCTAGGCTCAAAGATCACCCTTTGCTTTGCTTTAATTTGAAAAAAGAAAAGCCTTTTTTCTGGATTAACACAAATATTAAACGGAAAGACTGTGGAACATAAAGGCCATGGGTTGCATTTTGCACAGGATAGGTTCTGGTTGAATGAGATCTGGGATGTGTGCCAAATTAATAGAAAAAATCCTGTTCTTCCTCTCCAATAGCCACGATGTTCATTATTAAGAAAAGCATATGAACCACAGGATTTGATTTTAATAACACCAATGTCTTCATTAATCTGTACTTTCCATTTAGCCTCATTATTGAGTAAATGCTGAGTTAATGCAGCACCTATTATTGTTGGATTTTTCATGAAAAACCTCCTTTCCCTCTTCTTTTTTTATTCATTCAAGGACTATCAGGTGTGTGTGTCATGTTTTTAAACAGGCTGTCCGCTGTCAATGGCTGTTTTCTTATCTCGGGTCTATGCAGCTACTCCAGTAACGTGTGGTCTACAATGCAGATAGTAACAAAAAAAAAAACAAAACCCAAACAAACCAAGAGAACAAATCTCTGATAAAACCACTCCTAACTCAAAACCATATTTGTTTTGGTGTTGTTTTAAATGCTGTCATGTTAAGCAGCCTCTTACCATCACCTGCAACTGAGCTGATCTTTCCTGGATGCTCCATGCGGCCTCCTTCTAAATCAAGATTGCTGATGGCCAACACCGCTTTGTATCTGCCGAACAAATAGTGGCCTTTTGTCCAGCACAAGTTCCTAAACAAACTTAATCTCTCTAACACTGTGACAGATGACATTTAGATGTCCTTGTTACCCTTAAAATGAGTTTTATTGACAATCAGAGAACAAAAAGAAGGCCCAGATAAAGCCCAATGTTTTATAGGCCTGCTAACAACATCTTAGTTCTTAGTGCAGAGGGTGTAGAGAAAGCCCAGAGTTGCCCCCATTTTCCCCTGCTTTGCTATATCACCATGACAACAGATATAGAAATCACTTAGTGACTCCTAGAAAGAAAACACAGTGACACAGTACCCCTTGTATGGCGAATCAAACTAAAGCCTTCATTCAAATGGCTATTCAGCTTGGGCATTCATGTAGAGGATGGGGTGGATTTTACACAGGTAACAACAACAGAAAGGCCAGCAAGCACTCCAGCCACAGCATATGGTAAAGTCTCTGTTTAATTAATGCATCCTCAATAGAATTTATCCATTTTAAATTTGTTTTCTTTTACTTGAAACATCATTAATGTAAAGGGCAACATTAATCAACATCTTGCAACTTAAAAGGGCATTAAAAAGTGATCTTCCCCCCCCCGCCCAACGCAACAGAACCTTTTCAAGTACTTTTGCTCGCTGGGACTGATTCTAGGCAGTCAGACTCCTTAATCATAAGGCAAATCTAGAGAGGCCTCTACTGGCCAGCCTCTCCACCTGCAATTCTTCTATTTTTAAGTGACTTGGAAAAGCAAGCAGTGGAGTAACTACAAGGTTTTATCTTAAAGTTGCACACAGAACGGATTACTGATAAATATATGGTGCAAAACATAGGATAATTGTGCTTTTTTGAAGCTATCATGTACGGTATAACTTCGCTTTTTTTAAATAAAGTAAGAAGACTAGAAAGATTTATCCTGGCTGTGATGTATTTGCTCTATGACATTTTGAGACATTTTAAGATTATAGGTCTAAAAATTAACGGATAATCATTTTCCTTTGTGCACAGGGCTCCCCTTAAAGTTGGGGCTTAAATCCGTTTAAATTTGAAATTCTCATATGCATGTGGCATTTTATATATGCATTTCTCACAACTGGAGTGAAACATACATCAAAGCTCAGAGAAATTAAATGAAGAGCACAAGAAAAGGAAGTTATTGAATGATAGAGGAACTCTGCTTCTCTGGGCTTTCCACAGTGACAACATAAAGACAAAGAACTCCAAAATCCCCCATTTAGGTAAAATTTAACATATTAGGCAATGGTCAGTGTGCTCTGTGTTAATATCAGCAGTTCTGGCTGGGGAAAAAAAAAAAAAAAAAAAAAGAGTTTCTGCTGTATTCTTTAAACAAAAATATAAAGTGTGAGTTTGAAGATACTTAAAACTACATTGACTTACTTACTTTAATTCCTGTTATTCTACTTATGAACTATAAACCATGGGAATAAGTAGTATCTACTGGCAGAAAAGACAACTCACTAGATCTTACCGCTGTGTAGATAGGAAACTTCTTAACACCTAAACTCATGGAAAATGGGCAAAATGACAGATCTGATGAAACAAACCCCAATAAGACACTGATACTAGAAGTAAAGGCTGAAATAAGACACTGATACTAGAAATAAAGTGCAAAATGTTCATGGTGAATATAATTAACCAGGGAAGGAACTTACCTCAGGTTGTGGTAGGCTGCTCCAAAACCTAAGCCTAAATTTACTAAGATCTTTTTTCTGTGTAGAATACACATCATGGCAACTCCTAATCTTAAAATTAATCCTTTATTTCTTTATTTTTTTTAAAGTCTGCAGTCTCTAGTAAGTCCATAGGAAGTCACACAGATTATTTGCATTATAGTTATGGTTAGAAAACTTTCAATCCTTGGGTGATCTATAAATATATCTATATTAATAGAAAAGGATTTAGTAAATATCAAATATCTTAAGAGTATTACTTAGTAATATCTTTATATTTACACAATAAATCTCATGTCACAAAAATTCATTTGTCCTTCACCTCAAATACTATTATAATGAAAAAAAAAATATATATCATGACAATTTCTCTCTGACACAGTACAGTTCACAAGCACTGCAAGAATAGGTAAAAATCTATTTTAACAAGCCTGGATTAGCTTGTATTTCTTAAGGTACCCAGAACCCAATGCCTTTTAAAAATCTTTTTATTTGCCCATACCTCCCTATAAGCCACCAGTTAATTTTACCTGTGATTACCTTTCCCCAGAAGGGAAGGGGGCAGGGAAGGAGATGTAATACAGGTCAATTCCTACCTCATGGTCAATGTAGCCGTTAAAAAATAAACAGCAGATCTGGAGCTCACCCTGCTAGTCCCAACAGTGACACCTCCTGGGGCAAGCGGGCTCCAGACAGCTGCGAGATTTTCTCTGCTTTGAAGTACAGTGAGAGCTCCACTCCGCAAAGCTGCACCAGTTCCAGTCTGAGAGTTTCTTTGAAGAAACTTTTCAGGACTGAAGCACTGCAGGGAGGAAAATGAACAATCCTGTTTAATTACATCAGTTTAGTGAGGAAAGCACAGGAGCCAGCAGCCATGTTGATGGACAATATGACACACTAAAATTATCTTCAGGTATTTGATTAAAAAAAGGGGATTCAGTTTTGGAAGTAATGTTCCAGAATTAGTTTAGGGGTATGTCCAACAACTGTGTCCACAGCATTAGTCACTAGGGCTTTCTTGCTTTAATGTGTTTTTTTGTTTGTTTTGGTTTGGTGGAGTTTGTTTGTTTGTGGGGTTTTTGTGTGTAGTACAAGCTAACCTATGCAGAAAAGCTGGAAACACTTAAAATGACAATTTCCACTGGATTTACACCATTTCATACCAGATTTTTTTAAAGCTATGGGCCAAATAGCTCATAATCTACAGGTCCAGTCCTGAACACCCTAGGTAACAGGCATAAATCTTCAAACAGCAGGAACCCAGTATGGACTGGTCATCAGAATGAGATTTTGTAACAAGCCACAGTGTCCTGAAAGGAAATTGATAAAAATGGAGTGGAGGAAAACGGTATTCTAAATATGCCTACATTTAGAATAGCTTACTAGTCATCTGTCATGTGTTTGATTTAAAACAGGAAAAACAATGGTTGCAAATTAAAAATCAGACCTCCTCTTTGCAGGAGGAGTGATTTCTTCCTTTATATTCTTATAGAACTAATGTTGAATAAAAATATTACCAATCCATTCACAATGGCGAAGAAATCCACAGTGGTCTTTAATGTCAGCCTAATAAAAATAAATTTTAAGAATCATACATGTTTAGGAATATGGACTGTCAGCATTTCATAGAAGAATCTCTGGCATGTGGCAATTTCCTGACAGAGATAGAATTACACAGATTTGGTGACATCAAAGTGTAAAAGAGCTCACACAAATTGGTTGAGAGGGTTTTTGTTTTCTTATTTCTAGTGAGTTCATTATTTCTATTTAAAAATCCAAACAGTGTATGAATAGTCAATTAATAAACATTTTCAGTGTAAGAATTTCCAGGAAATGATTCCACAGACAAAAGTAATCTCAAAGTGATACACAATTCCAGCTGAATCTAACAAGTGATCTCACAGCTTTCTGGAAACTAGCACACTAGAAAGCACATAGATCACTCAGAGGAAAAAAATACCTCTAGAGATCTGTTTTTGCAGGTGAAGCTACAACAGAATTTTCTGCATTTTTATTGTAATCATTTGACAAATATGCAATATACTGATTATAATGAAAAATCCAGAATTAATAAACTGGAAGTTAGAAAGCCAGAAAGGAGAAGTTAATCACTACTCAATAAATGTATTTTTTTCAATTCAGCTGCAAATGAAGTAGAACACACCAGGCAAAAAAGGGAAACAGTACAAAAATACGTATAACATTACTCCCCGACTTATTAAAAAGCCCAACAGTCCTACTTATAAATCTATTTTATAAATATAATTCTTCCAGTTTTGTTCAAGAAAATAATACATATGTAAAAGAAATATTGTATGTTGGCTGCATAGCAACATATGTATCTAATAGATGGTAACGTTTAAAAACATTTTAAGATAGTTGTATCCACATGTTCAAGATAGAATATGCAGAATGACTTACAAATATTTTATGTAGTGTGGGTTTTTGTTTTTGTTTTTGTTTTTGTTTTTAAATTTTAAAGCATGATTGAGTTACAGGTAAGATGGGGGAAAATATCTGCCATTTTTGCCTGAAGTACAGAACTTGTCTTTTTTACTCTTCTAGTCATATGTGAGATACTGTATTTACTTTCTGATGGTGTGGTGCTTCTAACATATCATAAATAGGGTACAATTAAAGAGAAAATTTGCACAAGACGACAGACTACAGTAGCAAAGATAAAATACAATAAAAAAAAAACAAACAGGGGGGAACAAGGTAGGACCAACACCTGGGCTTGTACCTAGCTGTGCATTTGTGACCAATATTACAGCTTAGGGAAGCCAAAAATTGCAAAATAGACGAAGTTTCCCCTAGTACCTGAAGTAGTAATTCACCTAATGTCTACAACAGCCAGGAAACAGATTCCCTTTCTGCCACAGAAGAGCCCATTTATGCATTTCACAGGGGATTTGCAGAGTGTAAAGCCCCAGAAAGCCCATGGGCTGAGAGAGGGAAATGGCATCCAGCAGCACAGGGCAGCCCAGGCAGCCCATCAAGAGCGAAGCCACGAAACAGAGCCAGAGGCAGCTCCGAGGCTGCCAGCACAACTGCCTGCAAAAGCTGCCAACGAGTCAGAAACTGCTTGTGGGAAAATATCACTTACCCTTAGCATCTGGGTCCCGTGATTACTGTCCAAAGAAACACAGACTGGTAAGATAATGGCAGGATAAACAGCACTTCATTTCTCCTATTACACCCCCTTTACTCCCACAGATTTTTGATACATCACCCCCCACCTTGCGTACATTTAAAAAAAAAAATCTGTGGTTTTAATCTTTGTGTTACTCATGGAGTAAAATGAGTCCTCCTGTTTCATCTCTAAAAATAGCTTTTGCACACTTTCCCTGGTTCTCAATGTATGAGACATAGTGGGGCTATTTGTTACCATTATTGACATGTTTGCAGTGAACTGCAAGCATGTTTACAGTAGAAATGAAGTCCCTGCTCTCTTGGAGGTAATCCTGGGGTGTCTAAAAGACTCACGGGAGTCCTTGACATGGATTCTCTAAAACGAATTTCTGTTCCCATATAAATAAATTGTCTTGGGGCCAAATATTTATATTTTTCTTCTATTTCAGGAAAGGAGCAGATGCAGAAGTTTCTGATGTTTCTAGCAATAATGCCCTGCTCAAGCTTTCTGCTATTGGAGATGAGGAAGAGCAGGAGAAAAAAAGGAAAAGAAGGGCTTTGTGTTTACCACTCACAGTGTAATAGAATGATAAACGGGGCTTTTGCGACAAATAAATAAGGCAAAGTGAGAACTGGCTCCCTGAGGTGATGGGTGTCAAAAATGCTAGGGAACCTAAAGGCCAGAGATGCCTTATGGCTAGTGAATTTTCCCTAACTTCCCCAAATTATACCAAAGGTTGCCTAGAAAATTTTATAGTCATTAGCTTTTGGTTGGAACTGATAGATTTGCAGTATCTATTCACTGAGGGTGGAAAAATGTTTCTGTTAAAAATATACAGCATCATCATCTTGCCAGCATAGGCTGCAGGGTTTTTTTCCTGGAGAAATTCATTAAAAGAAATAAACTTTAACCAGAATTGCAGTTTGTACATTTACACCATTCTGAAACAGACCCAGACAGTTGCTCATTAAAACTGTCCAGTTATGTGTAACATATATGGGATTTTGCAACGTGCCAGGTGTTAAACAAAACATGAAGTGACATCACTCGGTAGACTGTGTTAGAGAAAATACAATCTCCTGGTGGTTTACAGGAAAAAAAAAACCAAACCCACCACTTTTTGGTGAACTGCCTAGAAAATAACGGAAGAATACAAGTTATATTGTCTCCGTACTTTGAAATTGGACAAATCTCTGTCTCTGCGTGCTCAAATTCATGTTAATAAGCAGAAGGCCTGCACTAAATCTTTCATTTAAAATATTCCTTCTAGTAAGGAATGAGGAGCTTAGAGTAAAATAAACAAAATTTATAGGAATATCTGTGGGCTGCAGATATATTTAAGTGTATAACCAGCAAGAAAATATCCAAGGGAGACTAACCAATAACATAAGAGGAAACTGTAAACTGAAGTTTCTGTATAATAAACAGAGCAATATGGATTCAATGCCACAATCTGGTTTTTGTGTTTTTAAATTCTCACAGACAGAAAGGTGTTTGATTCCAGCAATGAACTCTTTTGATTGATGGATTATTTGATCAAATGTTGCTGAGAGATTATTATTTCTATTCCTGTATAAACTAATGAATTCCAAAACCCATTCAAATTTATAGTATTATTTATATCTTCATTAAACAAATGGCAAACATTATTGCAGAACAGTTCCATCTCCTCCTTATTCATTGGATGAGGTCTATATTCAAAACCAAATGTATCTCCAGTGTGAGGCTCAGCTCTTAAAGTACTGTACATATAATTAGTATTAGCCAGCATCGTAATTGGAAACTAGAGAAAAAGAGTATGTGAAAATGCATTGCTTTCAGTGAATAAAAGTACAGAAAACTAACAAGATACTTGTGATGTGCTATGTGATCCTCGCTTTCAATATTGTGGGGAGATGAGCGTTTGACAGCTCTGATATGGTCAAAAGGAAACATACCTTGGACAAATCGCATTTATGCCAAGAGATGCTATGCTAACCCTGCTTTACATTAAGCAGAAAAGTTAATAGCTGTATAAAGACGTAATAAAAGGTTATAGCTGAAGTCAGACTTTATATGCAGGCTTTCCAGGCATTACCTTGCAGTATCATAGTGCTGTTTTTAAAGTAATTTTAAAATAAGCAAAGGAGGTTATTTATTCCTTTTACTAGGACACTGGTATGCAGAACATTTTGCTTGCTCTTTCTGTCCATATTCAGTTTGGTTACTGCTTTTTTTTTTTTTTTTCTAGTTATCTTGGTGTCTTGAATATTTAGTGGCATACAGATCTTGCTTACATTCAACATTTTCATATTTCTTTGTATTTTAATTACAACAAAACCTTATGCACAAGCCCATCATAATATTATTTGCTTCTACTCCACTGAGAATCATGTACATTTTCTTGAACATGGGAATATTTTTAATTTTTAATATGGACTTGTTTGAGAAGGCATGCAGTTTGAGCAGGTAGGCCCCATGTTCCAAATAAAACATGTCACCTACATTTCAGGACAAAAAGAAGCATTGTAGTTTACTGATTTTTAAAGAATGCCAGTGCCACTTCATCCTTCACAATCTTATAGTTCCTATATGACCAAGAAAAGAAATGCTGAAACTATCACTAGTAAAGACATTGTCACTAATATTCATCTATTTAAAATACACACACACACACCCCCCTCCCTGTTTTTCCTAAAATACATGGGTTTTTTTATATGGAAAGACACATGCTTTTATATAGGCATAATTTCTTTTAAGACATCAGCTGAAACTACAGAGAACTAGTTAGCTGCACACACACATTCCATGTTCATCCTGTATTCTTTGGAATAACTGTCCAAATTTTATTAGGATTTTCTTATAATGATGTTATATGATGTCCTTGTTGTGATACCTGCATATGTAGAGATCTTAATATTGATTTACTGTGTCTTTTGCCCATCCTTGAGCAGTGTAGATAGCAATTACAGCTGTTGGTGGTATCTATTTTGTCTTTTCATAATTGTCATTTCTGGTTCTACTTAAGATTAAAATATGAAAATTGCATCACGTGCACATGAACAGGGCATCAGCTAAGTTATCAGCAATATCATGGCAGCGTCATCATTTTAACCACTATCCTCTCCATCTTGTTTATGAAAACTGCATACTGTAACATAAACTTTTAGAAGGAATGTATCGTTGCAAGAGCTGCCCTGACAAGAAGCCCTCATTCAGACCATTAATATTTTCCCCAAAAAATTCATCAGGGACAGAGAAACACCTGTAAAGCTGCACCAGATGTTTCTGAATAGTTTTGCTTGGGTTGCTGTCTGAGATTGATCAGTTCAATGCTGATTCCTTAGCTAAATCTAAAATCACTTACAAGATCCTTATTGTCAGGGTTTTGTTTAGCTGAAGTTGCAAAGGTGGTGGCACATGTACTATCTTAATTGCACAATGGATTTTTATAAAGCAGTAAAAGTAAACACTAGAATGATAGTAAATGACTGTTCATGCTCCCCAGTAATCAAAACAAACCAGATTCCAACTGTATACTTGGAAGAGAGGTTGGCAATTTATGCAAAGAAACAGCAGAAAATATTTTCAAACTGCCCAAGTTGCTGTTTTTAGAGCAGTGATTTTCTTTAGCACTAGAAAAATAAATCCTTGTGCAGGTTTGACTTGGTGTTGGTTTCTTTATAATCTGTTCATGTACAACACACAGCTGAGATAATGGAGAGCAAACATTACATGCAACATCCTCTCAAGCATCAATGTTATCTAGCAGTCCTCCCAAGCAGGGTATTCTATCAATTGTCAATGAACTGAATCTTCTATTAAAAATGAAGCTGAACAAAGAAAAACAGTATGAGAAGGTGTTTGGTTTTGTGCCTTTTATTTTTTATTTTTTTTTAACCACACTCTGGCTGGCATTTTAAAAGATTTTTTGCACACATTTGGATACAGATGAGAACAATTAAATATCCTCTAATAATTAATGTATATGCAATCTATAGCACGCATTCTCCTCTTATTAGAGGCTGTGGGTTTTTTGTTGCAATCTAGCTAATAAAGGCTTTCTTTTCCACAAGAGAATTTTGACAGGGTTGACTCCAGACGGCTTTCCAGCTGAGGTCTGGGGCCTTGCTGAACCTTCAAAATTTTCCCATTTGAGCTGCATCAAAGTGAAGGAAATTCAAGGATCACTAACGTCTCAGATGGTAGCACTTGCCCTAACAACCAAGGTTCAGGAATTCTTTGGAGCAGGCTGAGGTCATTTTTCTCCCCTTTTCTCCTAATGCTTTTCTCTATTAATCAGAGCTCACAGCTCAGATTGGTCTTCAACTTCCTCCCAATCCTTGCTAAGCCTGTCATTTCTAGCTATTATTTACTTTAATGGACTTTGGCTGATCCCTTATGAAGCTTTGGATCTGAGAATAATAAGGCTGGAGAGTAACGGGCACAGACATGGGTGTGGGTTTGCCTGCAGATTAACCGTGGCAGATGGGCTTTATTGCGGTTTCCTGTGTGCCGAGTGTTGATTGAGAGGGTATAATGAGAGAGGTGGTGTCTGCACAATGGCTGCAGCCACTTCATTGCACCTCGCGTCTAAACAACCCCATTTTTCTAAATCTTTGGGTTGTGAAATTTTAGGAAGTCAGAGCACAAGAACAAGTACAAAAACAACTGTAAATAACCATGAATGTTAATCCAACCCTAATTGGTCCCTTCTTTCATTATGGGTACATTTTGCTGAGCTTTCTCCCCCCACCCCCCCTCCTTTTCTTTTAACAAATGAATGATATGGACAGCTATGCATACATTTGACTTTTATAACAGTTTAACATGAATATTATTTCATATTGATGTATATGATTATTAATATTAATGTCCCATTAGTTTTTGCATTATTAACATCAGCAGCAAAAGCTTACCTTGCAATCATCCCGTTATGCTTTAGGTTTTTGTCATCTTGGGGAAATTTGTTTGAATTAAATTATCTATTGTCTAGAGAATATCAAAAATAACAGTAGGAAAATTGCTTAGTATCTGGCAAAATGTGTCAAAATATGCTTTTCTAACTTCAAATGCCATTAACTTTCATCAGTAATCAGATGATAAATTATTTTCAGCCATAGGTGCTATCAAAAGATCTTTTACAAATTCCTCATTTTAAGGATTTTACTTAATTCCTCCCTTTCACTGATGGATTAAATCACAACTATTGATTCTTTTCTTCCTTTGGGGCTTTACCCATCTGTCCTAATGCTTTCATCCCAGCACCCCTTGGGCTGAGAGGAGTGTTCTACAAATGAACCAGTGAAAACCTGGAGAAGATTCCAGGTCAAGTTTGTGTACAAGAGTTTAAATTTTTAGTGACAGTCTTCCCTTACCACAGACGAAAGTTTCCACACAGAGCTGCACAAGCTAGCCCCACCAATTATCCTCCTCCTTTGAAAACCATTATCAAGTTTTTCAAAACTTCTTTCATTTCACTGTTGTCACTCGATGAAAAGGAAACTAACCACCATGTCAAGACAACTCGGCTGCCTGGCAACCAAGGGCCACATTTTAATTCTGACTTGCTTCTGGTCTTGACTAATGGAAAGTGACTATGTTAAGCCAGTCAGAAGAGTTGTTTGTCACTTCTGAAATGCAAACAAAACTATATTGTTTCAAAAGTCCTGGGTGTGATTGATGTAAAGATTTACAGTAACATCATTCATTTGCCCTTGTGTTTTAGTGGGATTGATGTCATATCTTTTCATGCTTTATTAAATTCTTTCGGAGAACTCAAATACATGATGCTTTTTGTCCTAAAGAATCTAAAGAGATTTTTCTTATGCAAGAAAACTTGCGAGAGTTAATGATTCAACTCAACATGTGTCTGTAATTTAATAAGAAACATCAGCTGAGAAATGTGAATATATATCAAACTGACAAAAAAAAAAAGAGCCAAGATAGAAAAAAAAAACAACCTACAGTTTGGGGGAGGGGAAGGAAAGATACACTGCTAACTTGCTGGCAATAAAGTTTGTTTGGACAAACTTTCCCACAGCTGAGTTAATTTTTTAAACTTCTAATACCAAAAAGAGAAGTTCAAATTCCGCTCCCCAGCTCTTTAACTGTAAATGTATGCAGTCACAAATATAAAACATGTGTCCATTTCTCTAAATTGTAACTGAAAACATTATAAGTAATATCAACATCAATTATCCTGAGTAACTATGACAGATTCAAATAGGTTTAAATTGTTTCCGAAGGCATCTAAAAAATCCCCTCTAAAACAATTATATTGAAAATGATTTTTGTAAAGGCCAGGTCGACTTTTCTATTGAATTAATGTTCAGGAGAGGAAGAATGAACCTACAGACAGTTTTCTCCTCTGGAACAGGGAGACAGACTCACACACTTTCCATGTATAGATGTAAGATTTTGTCATTACATATGCAAAATATGTGTGTGTGTATATATATATTAGAACAGAAAGGAAAATATAGCTGTTGTGGTAGTTTCCATTCTATTTCAATAATACAAATCACTCTTCAAATGTCTATTATTCATTGAGGCAATAATTTAATAAATAGTCAAGGATAGTAGGCTTAGGTTTTTGCAAGTATACTTATATCAGCATCAGTGGTATGCTGGAGCTGTTTTCCAGTATCAATACATTTCCTTTTTGCTGTTCTGGTAATACCTGTTAATAAGCAGACCCTTGACATTATTTTTTTAAAAATAGATATTAAAATTTAAGCACAGTAATAACATATGCTGTAATTACAGTTGTCATCCGGGATTCTTTGGGATGGTCCATGAGGCATCCACCACGTCAGTTCTCTGGCTAGAAATTTAGAAGTTTTGATGGATGGAAGGTATACGTGGAGAAAAAGAAACAGTTCAGACTACTTTGAGCCCTGGTCCTTCTTGGTCCATGGTGGAAGGCGATGCTATTCCAAGCCTTCCTACAAACCAAGCTGTCCTATACTTACCTCATGCAATGAAAACCTCTGCCTGCCATCCTGAGATAATGAGACATGGGACACTTTCCCCCATGTTATCTAACCTTACCAGCCAAATGGTCCAAAATATGAGTGGTCAGCTCAGTACAAGCACTGTGCCCTACAAGGTAAGAGGATAATGAATATTGATTGCAGGTGGCTGCAAGGAGCTATCTTGTAGATCCTGTCCCCAGAGTGGGACAATATCGATATCAGAGGTGTAAACAGCTGCCAGAGCCATATAATCTGGCTTCCAGCTAAGGCCATGCTGCAAGAGGTCCGAGCACCCAGCAGAGGACAAGCAGAGACCGTCCAGTGCTGATAATGCTGTAGCTCCTCCCATACAGCCAGGCTCACCAGGGGAGGGTGTGGGACCCATTTTATTTGCACTGTTCTTTTGATGCAAGGCAGTGCCTGAAGCCTCCCTTCCACAGTCAAAAATCACCAGGCTTCGAGCTCTTCTGGGAAAGGATAAACCCCATCTTGGAGGCCACGAAGCCAAAGCATTTCCTCATTTGAGGCCAAGCCTCAGCAGAGACTAGTACAGAACTTTGAAGGAGTCCTGAATAACTGCACTAGATCAAAGCAGTGAGGCCTCAGTGCTTTGCTAACTATGTGAATTCCACTTTGTGCTGGTAGTATGGAAAAAGGGTAAATTAGATGTATAGATCTGTTATATAAGAGAACTCTGCTGGACAGATGAAACAGAGAAACAAGGATGTGTGCTTGTCCACCTTCCAGAAAATAATTAAGATCTCTGCCAAGGCCTGCTACTTCAGTATCTCTCAATGCATGATTAAGTTGAAGCATTAGTGATCTCAAGGAAGGAGAAGGAGGACGAGAAAGGAGAGAAGCAGCTGCCCAATCTTTCCACTGAGTGGAAGTCAGGACTGGCTCAGACACAATAACTCCATTGACTCAGGAAAATAAATATGCATTCAATCAGAAGATTATCTAATCAGTCTAGGTCTAGATATTAGGTCAGTGGATTACCTCAGCCTACCACCAGTCTCAGCAAGCCCTGCATCTCCAAGAAGAAACAAATTAAGAACATGCACATTCCAGGATCACAGCATTTTTACAGTCCTCATCATAGCCAAAAAGCAAAAACTGGGTGTAAAACTGTCTCTCTATAGCCAAATTACACACAAAGCATGTTGTAAATCAGCTTCACCCCAGGGAAGGCAAGCTGTAAACTACCTATCATTTTACACAGCTACGTATAACCATCATGGTGGAGGAAGCCTGAAAAGGTCAAGAGATTTTTCTAAACTACCTACATCTCCGGAGCAACTCAAGAAGCCACATAATCTAAAGTCCTCAGATGGTATTGCTGTCTGCTGTTTTTTTCCTTATGGAAACAAACGTGTAGCTTTCTAACTGCCTTCAGCTTCTGCTGAATTAAACACATTCCAATGTCTCTAGAGCAGCATTTAGGCAGTTGCACTCTCCCTTGTAGTCTCCTGGGTAATCCTTCTGAGGGAAAGAATACATAACGAAGCCCTCAGCTGATAATTTGGGAGGCCTGCCACTGATTATTGCCATCAGTTATTTTTCAACTGATTCAAAGATAACACAAGGGCTGAAAGCTTGTAGTTCCTTCTTTTAAGAAAACGGAGCCCAAACATTTCCTCTTAATCCTGAGGATTACCCGAAAGTTTCCAGTAACCTACCTTAGACCAACTCAAAATTCAAAAAAAGAGAAAAAAAAAATCCGTTTTTTGCAGTATTTGAAGGCCCATGTTCCTTCCCCAAAATAAATATGCAAATGAAATTGCAGTGCAACTGACTGAAACTTTATACAATTGTTCCAGGTTCATAAACATTTCATGAACTCAGATTAAATTTCAATTACAATACAAGTACTTCCATGAGCGGCAGAGTGAAAGATGCCTGTTTTACCCTGGCTTTGTGCTCATAGTTAGATTCCCTGGGACCTCAGGAGGTGCAAAACTCCAGCAGAAAGTGCTGCCCCAGGTGGGACATTCTCTGTCCTGCAAGTACTCCTGGTATCTAAGAAGCCTTTCTAGCAGTGAGAACAATAGCACATCTTCCCTTGATACCAATTTCCACAAAGCTTATAGGAACTGGCCAGCAGATTCATTACCTATAGGGCACAGCCTGACACAGACATAAAGTATACACAGAGACGTGTGATCATATAAAACATATTTACAAACAGGATAAAAACTAGATTCTCTTGGGTCTAGACAGAACCAACAATAGGGAAAGGCCAAGGCTACATAAGCAAGGATTAATATGACTCAGTGATAAACCATTAGTGTCCCTGTCTCTTTGTCACAGAAAAGGCTTTTTCCTCTGGCTCCTGGCTAAACTGCCTTCTATAGCAGTTGCCTGCCTTTCCATCTGGTTTAGCCAAAACTCTTTCATCTTTTACCTTGTATACTGCTGCTTTCTCTCTTTCAGCTGCTGCTGAGCTCACCTTCTCCCCGCACTGCAGGCACATGCCTGTTCTGATCCCCTTGCTAATTCTCATCAGTGACGGCGTTGCTCATGCCATCGCTCCCGGGAGGGTAGCAGACCCTCCCCAGCCTCTGGTTTCAATTCCTGAGGCTGTTCCCAAGCCCTTCACCAAGCTGCTGGCAGATGAGGGCTCCTCAGCTGTGCTCACACTGCCCCCTGTCCCAGGACAGGTCTTTTGCCCTTCGAGCCTTTTAAAATCCTTCTCTCTGGGAAGTGGATCACGACTTCTTGTTACTGCAGATGATGCGCCAGTGCCTCACATTGTGCTTGTTTGTCATCTTTTCATTGTACGTTCTTTTCAGCAATGAATACAGCTTATTTTTGTTGCACACAGTGCCATGCAAATTTAGGGCACTATTTTAATGCATGATAAATAATTACTATAATTAACAGAAAAACAAAATGCCTCCTGGCAATTTGTCAGGACTAGACACCTCTTTCCCTGCCAGATATTTTCATATGTATGACATGTACATATAAGATCCCTCTTGCCTCTGTGTAGGGACATGCATCTCCCATTAGCAGTAATGGGAATTATGTGTGTTCACTGAGGGGAGACTGTAGTCTACCCTGGCTGGTGTGCTGCGCTAGTTGTGCTTTATTGGATCATATGGAGCATGCCAAATAAAAAAAGAAAAAACACCTTTCCATCTTCATTGTTCAGAGAGAAATATATAGGAAGCCCCTGTACACAATCATGCTTTTAATTAAGTGCTATTTGCAGGTGTTATTTCTCTCCAATTTCCTATAGCCATTTCAAAAAGAGCAATAACAAAAATAATCTGCAAAATGAAGTGATTAGGGATAAAAATTAGCTAGAGTTACTAGACTGATGAGAAATTTTTTTAAAAATGAGCAATTTTAATAAACCACATTTTGAAACTATAAACATCCTTGTATGGGTAGATGCTGCACTGCAAAATACTAAACTTCATTTCACTATCAATTTTCTGATTCATCTGAAGAAGTTCATTATCTGTTAAATTGAAGGCAAGCCTCCCACAGAGGAATGCTATCTAAAGATGGATGTGTTTGTGTGTGAAAGGATAGCCTTTCTTAGCTGTTTATCAAAAAAGACATTCATGGACTAGTTACTATACTTCACTACTTTGTAAATATAAAGTACAATACATACATACAATCATATGACAGTGGTTCTTTTTTGTCATCTGGTTGTGACACATTAATACAAATTTAGTCCAAACATCCAAAGTTATGCTGCTAGGAATGTTGCCATCTGGTTTTAATGAATATCTGGGGTCCATTTTTCAGTTAAGCTTTTCTTATTGTGTTTGTGTGTTGCTTTTTCCAAGCTATCTGCATAATTGCTTAAAGATTTTACTGCAAAATTAATATCCTCACTGTGAATGAGGGAGAAGGGCAAAAACCAGGTTGACAAAGGCTGAAATGAGGTGAAAGGCAAATTCAATTTTTCCTTGCACCATAGAAACCTCGTCAGGACTAGCTTTATCTGGTAATCCACATTTAAACTTTAACCTGTAGGGGGGCTCTTTGTGTTAGTTAATGTAAGCATAAAAAGAGTCTGAACCACTAATCAGATTAATCATATTTTGTGAGACTCAAAAGCTTCATTAAAAGGACCTCGTTTCCAAGCTACACATTTCAGAAAGGGAAAAAAAGTTGGCTATGAAAAGGAAAGAGTAACACTGAAATTCAAAAAGACACAGACTGTGTGTCTCCTGGAATTAAACCAAACAGAGTTAAGAACTGGAACAACATCCACCTTCATAAAATACACCTTGACGATGCCAAAATAATTAGGACATTTTACTATTGAAATTATGCATTCCCTACATTTACAAAGCTTTATCTTATGCACAAGAGAGAACTATTTATTAGGTAAATACAATAAATGTCTTCCTATTACTCATATTTATGGAAGACTCCCTCTCCACTGAAGCAATCATAATTCCTAAGTACTTCAGGTGACCCCTCAGAGACAAGAAAATGTGAACTTCTAAAGCATAAGAACTGGAATCTGGAATCTGTCATCTGTAGACAGGTTATTTACATTCATGCAAGAAACACCCCAGTTCCCTAATGAGCATGAAAGAGCAAGCTACTCTCCCATGTTGGCGCAGCATTGTGCTCTCTTTCAGAAACAACAGAATAACTCTATTTTTAATAAATGAATGGTTTGCCACAAATGAAGCCTCAGTGAGTTCATGCCTACAGAGCAAAACATGGTTTAAGATCAGAATCCCAACCTCAAGACTCTTGTCATTTTCAAGAGGAACCATTTGCATTTAGGACAGTGTGAAACCTGTTCAGATCTCAGCTTACCCTATATTGCTCTGGAGTTAGTGGGCCTTTGAAATCAGGAGATGCTTTGAGAAAACAATGATGCAAGTGAATATCAAAGCTGAAAGTCTTATATTTGGAAGATTATTCAATACTGAGCAGATGAAACACTTAAAAGCAGTTACGTTTTCCCTAAAATGTCCTGTATTTAAGAGGTAGGACAGAAATCAAGACATGACATTACTAGGAGGATCACTTGAAATACAGACTCACCCATTTTCTAACCATGGGACTGGGGAAGTGGAGTTAGCTTCACCTGTTTTCCAAGTGAGAAGGAGCATCCTCATGCTGCATCACAGCCAAGCTGTTTGCTCATATTTCACCATTCTGTTTCTGTTTTTCTTTCCCCAGGACTTGCCAAGATCTATTCTTGTTCCTCCAAGCTGCACAACTCTCTGCACGACCTGTATTCAACAGGTAAATTCACTCCTGGACCATTAAGGTAACCTAAAAGACATTTTTCACACACGCACTGAATTCTCCACTCTACTAAGGTTATACACAAATTAATAACTTTTTTAGTGTCTATTTACAAGTTTTGTCCATAATTGTACTGAGACTGTACTCCTTGGCATAGTCAGTTATACCTAAACGCAATGCTCGTACCCTGGGTAAGGTGACAGCAGGTGGGGAACCTTCTGCAGTAAATGACCAGTCACCAAGGAATTGTCACACTGCAAAGGCAGAAGGGAAGGACAGAGCTTCAGTGAGCTAATTCCCTCTCCCACCTTCACTCTTTCATAGAGCTGGAGTTGTCCCGTTGCTGCATATGCTACAGAGGCTTTAAATAAAACACAATGGCCAAGATTTCTACACTTCATAGACCTACACTTCACACAAAGTTTTACCACAAGCTTTCATTTTATGGCTGCATTTCTGAGTGTGCGACATTGTGTGCCATCCTGTGCCCCGAGGTCTTCATTGTTTCTTCATCAAACCAAGCAGCTGTCAAAATGTGCCTCAGCTCCATCCAGCACACATTCCCTAGCTTTCCCTTCCAAGGAAAAGAAGGGGAGAAAGGCCAGTGAATGCCAAGGTCTTGCTCCAGTGAGGAGCTGGGAGGTGGCCAAGGACAGGCTCTCAGGTTCCTAGTGTAGATGTAGACTATGATACCATTGAATTCTTCAGAAAATATCACACAAATCTAAGTTATTTATGAGCTGACTTCAGCACGTTTGCACCAGTACAAATCTGGAGTAACTACAGTGACTTCATCGGAGTCCTTCTAAGTCTAAGCCAATGCAATTTAAAGCAAAATCTTTAGTTTGGGTAATAAGCAAGAAATGCTGCCCTAAAAATACAGACACAAAAATTTTGCCTGAACACAAAGAGAACCATTTACAGGTCTAACCCAAATCTATGAATTTAAATGATCCAAATTTAATTCAAAATAATGAGATCTTTGAATTAGTAAAATTAAGAAAATCACTAGGATGCATTTATTTTGTATTGCATCAGGTCTTCTCAGCCTTCCTGATACTGTCTCACCTTGTTTCATGACAAATTCCAGTGGCATCCGTATAAACACTCCCGGAATGTATTTCTGTGCAGCACAAACAGATATAGCAAAAAATATCCCCTATCAACTTGTTACCTGAGCTCTGATACTTCCTAGTCCATTAGAGGGCAGAGTCAAAGGGATTAGCTTTCAGCACTGCTGTCAGTCTGCTAAAACTGCTGGAGGTGGTTTAAGCAGCCTGCTTGGCTTTGCCCTGAGCTGAATTGGGCTGTTCCCATGCCAGATACACCTTTTAGCTGAGGTTAATGAATAGCTGAGAGGAAGAAAACTACTGCAGCTGTTCTTAATACGCCCTGGGTATGTTTCTTATTTTATAGATTGGGAAACTGAGTCTTGGAGATGTAAAAATCACTCACCTGCGCTCACAGAAGTTTGTGGTGGTGACCCTGACAGAACCAGAGTCTTTGACCTCCCTGTCCACAGTCCCTCCTCCTGCCTGTATGTCACTCGCACTCCAGCCACGGTGGTGTAGAGCAGGGAGCACTGGATGTCCCTGCAAGCACCACTACTGGGGTGGCAGCACACTAGGCTCAAATTATATAGGATTCAAATTATACTCACCATCTTGCACAAAATATATTCAATAATTTTTTCCCCCCATTTTAATTCTATTCTCAGGTAATGGGATCTCTCTTGAAACCATGTAGAAAACCAGCGAACTCCATAACAAGCTAAAACATCGGCATTTCTTCAGCCAGGATGATGACAAGTGTCTAGTGAATGCACATTTCATGATGTTTTTTTCACAAAGATCTTGACAATCTCTGTGAAAATTTGATAATAATCATTTATTAATGTCTGACCCTGCCTTGCTTTAAATTTGTGGGTCTGTCAAAACCCAAGCAACGGTTGAAATGGTTGCCTATGTTGGATGAGGTCCACATTCCTTGAGCTGGATAATGTCACTTGTCACTGCTCATTCCAGAACAGATTTTTCCTTTTCCATTTTATTTAAAAAAAAAACCAAAACAAAACACCAAAACCACCCAAAAGAAACACCACCACCCCACTCCCATGTTTTATTTCCATAACTGTTAGAGAAATTGTTTTAAAAAGTAGTACAAACCTTATAAATTCCAAAGAATGGCAACATTGGGAGGCCCACCAGTGATGCCCACAGGAAAGCAGCAGATCCAGAGCTTTTACCACTTCAAATAAAAATTTATGTTCTGCAAAGAGAAAATCCCCTCTCTTGTGTAGTTCCAGAGTCTACAGATCATTAGGTAGGTAAAGCAAACTTCTGATCTTTTGATCATTCAGAACTCTTTGGAAAGAAGTTTCCCACAAGGCTCATGATGCTCTAAGTCACTTTTGTTTCTATTCTGCAGCCTCCCTCTCTCCAAGTTAAAACTCATGCAGAACAAAACAGCACTGCTGAGCTCAGCAGCATTGTGAAGGAGGAATCTGTGGCACCCTAAGGCCTGATTGTATAAAAATGTGTAATGTTACCAAGAAAGTGGAGTGGGAAAACATTCCCATGACTGCTTGGTAGGGCTTCACGCCTATGAGGCATGTGTGAAGATAGCTTCACACCTATGAATATCGCATAGAGTCTGACCCTCTTCTCTGAGATCTTAAATAATGTTCCAGCTGGGGACCCAACTATAAACATTTTTGCACTTAGCATGCAATAAAAAGAGAACACATGGGATCGGAAATATTTGGTTAAATTTGCGCCTTTTCTCTACGTTATAAATAATTAGGATACATTTTTCCTTTCCTCCTCCTGTCAGCCACCTTCTGTTTCCTTCTCTATGCTGCACTACCATCTAAACACTCCTATCTCCAATCTTTTAAGTATCAGGATCAAGTTACAGCATCTAGTATCCTTTGGGACACAAAATGTCATATGGCAAACTCCTACAGGGGAAGAGTAAAATTAGCTCCCTTCTCTGTCTGGGCTGCCCCAAACACAGTGAGGATCCCACCCTTTAAAGCTCCCTGATACGTGTGGCTCTGCACAGGAAACTGCAAAATTCTTCCCTATCACTCAGTGGCATTTTACAAAGTCTAAACCTACACACTGGCCTAGACTGGGTATGAGTGCATGTAATGGATAAAAATATAGAAAGTGATTGTTCCTTGAGCATCATAAAAGATTTGGAGGGCAAGAGAGTACAAAAGATCAGGACAGTCCCTAAATTGTCTGGAGGCAATACAAGCCAACCTCCAATTGTTTGGATTTCTGTTTACCCTTGCAAATCAGAGGAGGCAACCCAGACAATCTGTTGGTTTGCTATATTTCAGAATGTTATTTCAGCTGGACAAACTATGAGCAGTTTTGCAGCTGCAAACATGTATAATGTCTTGAGTTTTTAGTGACAAAGTGGCATTGTATCCTTAAGACATTATACTGCTATGGTATAGTGTTATATTCAGATGATCAGAGTAATAAAAGAATAGTTTTATGTTGCCAGAATTGCTGTTGAACCAAACAGCTCATTTCTCTACCTCTAAATGAAGAGAAATAAGGTATTTTTCCTGGTTTTGGCACCAACAGAGTATTTTTAGAATGTTTCCAGTTATGGACCCATCTGCATCCTGTTCCACTGTTACTGCACAGAGCAAAGAGAAGCAGATCTGCACAGAGGAAGGACAAAGAAATTACTCCTAGTATTTCCCCCTCTCTTAACATGAAAACAGATTTCTAAATATTATCACCCACCATCTTGTTTGAGAGGCTGCACTTCACCAGTGATGAGAGAATTTGCTCTATCAAAATCATAGTATGGGCACATTGCTAACTCATATTTGTGAGCTAGCATCACCTAAATTACAATTTTATGACACTGTATTAGAAAAAGAAGGTTAGGTACAGTGAAACCTGATTTTAAATGGGAATGTAGTAGTCAATTTAGTAGGGAAATTTAGTCACTGAAGGAAACATGCTTTTAAAAGCCATATTGTCTAGAGGAACAGATACAGTGTTATCTTTGAGACTATCTTCTCATGGGCCTTAATAATAGTACTTTACAAACAGCTTTTTGTAATGAAATAAGCATTAACACACGTGCATAAATTGCACACAAGCTTCAGTCACTACAGCACAATCCCACTCTACTTCTCACTCATCTCGTGTTGCAACTTCCCTGTTTTTAAATGGTTAAGCTTCCCCATAACAGATTTGCTTGTGAATATTTTAATCACTTTATAATGCCATGCTTCACCTGTAGGTTGGACCTTCAACCCTCTGCACGCACGTAGAACCGAGGCCGCAAAAGGCTGAATGGGTTGCCTAAGTTTAGACAGTAAGTTAGCATGAGAACTGAAAAATGAGTTTTAGTCCTTTCAGTTCTACACTTAGGCCACAGTTTCTACAACAGCATAAACAGAAACTATACAGAGCTTAGATAAACAGTCTACTGCATTTGCCTGGAAAATCCTCCTAAATGGACTGCAATTATTTGCATCTCCTTTCCAAAGGGTACAGTTTGAGATCACTTTCACAAGGCTCAAACTAGGTGCTTAAGATCAGTGACATTTTTTTTAAAACTTCCCCTAAAACTGTCCTCATTTTCAGATTGAAAATAAATAGTAGCTTCACTGTACATCTGGTGAGGCCAAGGTGCTGCGATGCCTGAGGTTAGTGGCTGAGCCTCCTCTCCTCCCTGTACCACCAATGTGTTCCTCTACGCTTCGGTGGGAGAACTCCTGAGAGTCGTGCTCTGGCCTTCACACACCAGCAGAGGAACAACTCCTGCTAGCAAAATGTGCACTTTAAAACTTAACAGGCGTATACAGAGTAAGCCAAAGACAGTATCAATATGGATGGTTATGTGACCTGGGTGAAAACATGCTTAGTATAGCACTAAATATACAAAGTGCTGCCTGAATATTGAGTGTTCATTTAATATAAGGGAGAAACATAGTCTGGGATCTAAAGGACCCTTCTTACTCTTCCACCAGTAACTCCCTCAGCTTTCCACACAGATGGCTCTTCTGTCTTCTTGAAACAATAATAACACGGGTGAAGTTTCCAGTAGCTTTCTGAATAACTGCAAAACTATTTTGCAAAGTGATCCCGTGGAAAATGTATAAATGGTCTTTAATGCAATATAACCTTTGACACCTAGCAGAAAAAAAAAAAAAAAAAAAGCATTCTGGTGAAAAGGAACCATTTTACAGTCAGATATGAGCATTGATTTGCTCAGCTGCCTTGTGGTGGATCACCCACAAAAGAGTTTGGAGGGTCTCTGTGTAAGAACTGGGAAGTTAGGATTAGAAATGTGTCTGACTTAAGAGGGAATTTTAAGCAATTAACTCTGCAAGCACACAAAAGTGAAGCACAAAGAAACGCTAATGGGAAGAGATCATTAATGCAATCCATCCACATTCTCCATCTATACACTCATTACCTGCTGACAACACCAGTAGGATTTGCCTATATGAGGAAATGGACCAAAATAGCTATTGCAGAATAAGCCATTCTTCAATAGCTTTCTGTTTGTTCCTGTGTGGACACTGTAGGAATAATTAGTGCACTTATTCTGTTCTAGAATAATCAGTGCACTAATTATTCCAGACTAAAGTATCTTTTATTCCAAAACACTTTGTCCACAAGGGGAGCTATTGTGAAATAGCTTGTGCTCCTCTGCTCAATTTCCATCTGTAAAAAGGACATAATCCATGCTGTTGGAATAGCTGTACCCCCGGACTCCAGGAATAAATCAAATTATAGACAAGTTCCGATTCTCCCACCATTCATGCTGGTTTGTTAAAGTAACTGAATACACAGAGTTGTTGTGAAAACAGGATTGAGCTGTATGGCAAAGAATAAGCTCTTCTTTTAGGAGCTTTTTCCTTATAAAATTATTTTGGTCACATTTGCATCCAAGCTTATTACTGGATTTAATGATTCTAGTGTATAGAGGCTGACATGGTAGATGAGACTTTGCTCACTCTTTTGCAAAATGTGAAATGCTGAAATGGGATGAGCATATAGTGTAATTAGCTAATTTGATGGGGTAGCTTTATCCAGTCTATGTGTTTAGAAACACCACTAATCTAGCATTTTTTTGTGATGCAATGCAATTAAACTGAAGACCGATATACCTAGACAGTAACCCCACAACGCTGTTAAAAACTTCTAAATAAAGGATGAAAATGGTAGTGTCAGATCTCACTGAACTGGGAGGAAAGTCCCAATACCCAATACCCTAGTCTACCTACTGCTCTCCTTTCAGCAGACTGGCATATCAACTTTGCAGATTAAATTGCAGAAGCAGACTATTTCTGTCTGGGGTTGGGGGTTTTTTGTATGTTTGGGGTTTTTTTTAAATCTTTCCATTTAACATAAACATACCCGAGGAATCAGTCCCCCCCTTTCCACTCAGGGAATGGTAGAATAACACACTGAAATGAGGGGATAAACCCCTTTTTCTCACACAGCACATATGATTTGACCTCATATTTGAGAACTATAATGCTCAGATAGGAAGGCTGTGTAATGCCATACTTTGTGAAAATGGATACAAGACATTTACATGCAATAAATAATACTCTTTTCCACTTTCATGTTTCATACAGGTTGCACTGTCTTACCATCCATCCTCTGCCTTTGTCTCACTAGAGGGAAATCAAATGCAGTTTGGGATATATTTCAAAATAAGTGGCATCGCTGCTTAGCATGTATTTTCAAAAACATTTGCAGTGGTCATGTGATATGATTTGCTAAGGTTTTACCAATCTCTCTAGTGTCTCACTAGGATCTAGGAAGTCATCTGACATTTCTCAAAAGACGTTCATCATCTTGAAGCGTTCAGCCCCTTCTTACAGTATCATTTTGCTATCAATTCCTGAGCCTTTGATCTCGAAGTTTATTTAACCCAAATACACTTTTAAACAATAACTGCTCCAAATTTACTACTAATAAATTTTTCTGTAATATGTTGAAAATGGACTAAATTACATTTGTTTTTATTACATCATAAACCCAGAAATATGCATAGAAAAATTGTTATTAAATAGCTCCTTGCCAGAAGAAAATATTTACATACACAACACATCTGTAGCTCTAAAAAGCTCTGCTGATGGATTTATTTTCACTTTACGAAACTAATAGAACAAATCTGATTTGTAACAAATAACATTTGTCTATTTAAGGCTCATGAGACAGCTTTTTGTTGCTAGTGATTCCCATAATAAGTTTTTCCTCAATTAAAGTTTCTGTTCATTTACAAGATGGATGCAATTAGAACTACAAGATGTTCAGTATTCTCAGCTCAGACTCTATTATCTTGTGTTTCTCATGTGCTACCATAGCTGTTCTACCCTGAATTGAACTAGATTGTGATTACTAGTTAAGAACTGAAAACACTGCCACTTTTACTTCTTTCTGTGAGTTACGTTATAAATAAATACTTTCAATTACAAAATTGTTCCCAAAGAAATAGGAATTATGTTGAAAGTACCCCACTGCTGCTGTAACAGTTTCAGATTTATTGAATCCTTCTCACTGTATTACAATAGCTCCTGCTGTTTTACCTGGACTGCAGCAATGCCAGACTCCAGCCTTGTATTTTGTAATGTTTCAGACCATCTGGGACAAAAAAAAAACCCACCAAAATTCTTCTATCTTCAAGCTTTTAATTAGAATCAGAATGGAAATACTAAGAAGAAATTTTAAAATGTCCCTTTCTTATTTCCAATAGGTTGGGTAAAAGCCATGCAGCTACGTTTCAGTTTTACAGTTCTCGGATTTTACAGGCAAGGGTCTAATTTTACTTTGTTTGTATTTATTAAGTTCAACTCTAGCATAGTGGCACAGATGATACAGCTGAGTGAGGCAGACAAGAGAAGAAACATGTTTAGCATTAAAACAATGCTGAACTTGTAGAGACATACTTTCCCATCTGCAGCTATCCTACAGCTAGTGCAGTGCTCTTAAAGACATTGTTATGAGGAAGCTTCATATCAGATTTCTTGATCTTATTGTCATAATCATTAAAGTGAGAATACAGGCTCTGCATATGGGCTTTACCACTGTATGAAGGCATGCTGGAAATTCAAATGTTTGGATAATTTCACTATCTTGTTGCTTTAGCACTGAAGCATTCTCATTTATTTTTAAACACAACAATAATTTCAAAATGAAATCTATGTGATGATACTCTTCCTTCCTTATATCTATTCAGACCTTTGTACTCAAACCTTGCCTCGTTGTTTTGAATTGCCGCTTCTTTCCTTTCTGTATACATTTATGTTCATTTAGCCATTTTAAGTGTACATCAGAACATTCAGATCACAGAAATTACAAGCTACAGCTGGTTTAGTGACCATTGCATCACAAACAGCAAAGACAAAAATACAAAGCAGTAAAGGTTCCAGAGTGAAGAAAAACAGTAACGTTGGTTTTATGCTATAAATAACTCCAGTGGACACTTCTGGTGCACCAAGAGTAAGCCATGGCATTTTTTATTTTTACTTTGTTTTGTTTAGTTTTGTTAAGCACTCCATGTATTCATGCATGGAAGAGAGGGAGAACCTGCTCCTACTTAGTTCTTAGCCATTCCAGCACCTAGTAATCTAAGCCAAATACTACCCACCCATTTTAATTGTCTCATTGAGGTCAAAGG
Source organism: Athene noctua (assembly GCF_965140245.1). Taxonomy (NCBI): domain Eukaryota; kingdom Metazoa; phylum Chordata; class Aves; order Strigiformes; family Strigidae; genus Athene; species Athene noctua. The sequence goes on from NC_134044.1 coordinate 14,947,745, forward strand.
GATTATTTACTTGTCTAAACTGGTCCTAAATAATAAGGAAGAGAACTAAATGATACTTAGCAATTGTTCCAAAACAATATAAACAAAACCAGATCAGCTGTCTCGCCAGTTGCTCACATGGAGATTCCAGAAAAGCTATCCATAACACATCTAATTCTTTCTTTTTATTTTCATTCTTGACAAACTATTCTTTCATGAACACAAGGGCAGAAAAATCAGCTGCCAGATGGTGAGCTAGGGTATCAGCTATTGGATCCAATGGTACACTGAAAGCAGCCAACATTCTCAAGGAAAGACATTTAATGGCATCTGAAAAAGAAAGCCCCTAATTTCTGGGAAAAAGTAAAATAGAATCAATTAAGTGGACAACTGAAAGGTGTATCTACAAAGAGGATGACTATGTAAGCTCAGAACAAAGTTAAATAGATCCAGAAGAGCCATTTATACAGTGACTTTTGTTATAAATTACATATACAGAGCAAGTCCTGCAAACAACCAGCTTTTAATGCCAGGAGGAAAGAGAGTCTGTATATAAATTTATGCTGAATTTGTCAGATGTAGATGACATCTTTGGCTTTTCTGACATTCTTGTCCCTGTTCTTCACTAGTATTCCCTTCCCAAAGTATTGCAGAGTGCTTTCTGTGTTCTACCCCTTGCCACCTTTGCAGATGCATTTATAGTGTTACACATCACTGAAATTAGCCCTCCATGAGATCCTGGCAGTTTAGAACAGCCTCAAGCAGAGAAAGAGATAAACACATATTTGTATAACTATGAAATGCCTCAGTTGAAGGTAAGCAAAGAAATTAGAATTTGAGAGTTCATAAGGGGAATGCACATCATAAAATCAACAGACTCCCTGAGATAAAAATAATGACCAAGCACTTTAAGCCTGTAACACGCTGAAGATCATACAAAATAAGCTTGGCAAAGCACAATGCACAGAACAGTCATTTGCAAACAGCATACCATGCTCAGATCAGGGAACCATTCCATATAACCTCACTGATTTCAGGATTTGTTTTATGATAGGCTACATAGTGAATTTCCAAATGCACTTTCAAATCAGACCCTAATGTAATATCTATTTGCAAGCTGGACTCCTTTCCTTTTTGAGTTTCTTACCAAAACCCAGATCACTGCCTCAGATTTAAAAGGAATTTAGTTTTCCCTATTGCAATTAGGGGCTTTACAATTTTTTTTTCCCACAACTCAAGAGTAAGCAATGTCTTTGGACACCAGTTTTCCTCCTCACCTTCACTGTTAAGCAAGAGTAACAGAAGTGACTGCAATAGCATGACTCCAGACATTCACTAGTCTAACCCAGAGAAACATCTGACCTTTAGAAATTGTGTGGTTCAAGACACCCTCTAACAATCTGTTTTGAAATATTTGTTGAACGTGACAGATGCAACATGAAGATACCTCTAGACTGTGACAAAAAGAAGTTTGAGAAAGATACAAACTTCATACAGAAATCCTGGTTCTGTCTCCTGAATGTTACGGAAAAACAGTCTCTGAGGACAGATTACGCTGTAACTATTGATGGTAGAGTTATTTTACTTTTCTCTGAAGGAAGTGCTTCTGGTTCCTCCCAATCATTGGACTAAATGGACCACATGTGAAATAAAAAGGAAATAAAATGGATACTTGTATGCACCACCATTTAAATTTATGGACCTAACAGGAAAATGACCTTGTAAAATTACGTTCTTCCAATTGACATCTAATACTTTTCACTATTCTTTGCACAGTCCAAATTGAAGACCAGCTGATGTCCAGATGTCCCACAGATTTTTACCATTAGAGAATATGGAGGGAACAAGGTCCATTGTTAGGCCCTTTTACTACTGCACATAAATGCAGAAGGGCAGAAGAAGCAAGGCAAAAGCAGGACTATGGCTGAAATTCACCCAGTGTTTTGGCTACCAGAAAGTTACTAACAGAAACCTACCAACTGGAAGATTTTTCATCGCCTGAAGTGGAACAGCAAAGGGACAATTTCTTTGGGCTGCCAGGACACCTAGTAGAGTTTCTGCATTTTGAGACATGATTCCTTGAGGCAATATGACTGAAGGGATCCGGCTCCCTCCAGTGCAGGATTCTGCTTAAATGCAACACTGAGCCCTGGAAAAAGATATTAACTCATTCCTCATTTGAGCTGCCAAACGTACCAGGAATACCTGGCAGCAGCTCCCTGCCATGCTGCCAACCATTCTAGGTACACAGCCGGCTATTTCTCTGATTTCAGAAGAGCTCAGAGGATTTGCAGCACAGCAGCAACAGCAGCAGAGGAACAAAACCATTTGATTTCTATGCACAAATGTCTATCCCAGGCTGGAGTTAAACCCATTCAGGCACAAATCTCCAGAATTAACTAATGTCCTGCATGACCCAAACCCAAGCCCAACTCCCTCTCTACAGATCAGACAATTAAACAGCCGATACCAAGCAATTGCCTCTCCTATTCTCAGAATGTTTTATGTTCACGTCACAAGCAATCCTGCAAAGCCTTGATAGGTATATTCATTATTTATGGTCTGCCATAATTATACTGGGTACTTATAGCTTAGCCTGCAGGAGGCAGTGTCATGTGTGGAAAGCAGAACTTATCAATGCTAATGAACTTTTGCAGGGGATTTTGAAAAACTATGATTTCTCTTAAAAACAAGAAATGGAAAATGGCAAGAAGTTTAGTAAGAACATGTGGTTCAGAGTAAAACAGAAAGGGTGCCATCGGTTTTGAAACATGAGTTTTTACCCGCAAAATTTTTCCCTCCAAATAAGAACTGAAGCTCATCTTTTAGCTTCAACTTAAATTTTGCCATGCTCTCAGTTCTTTGCACAAACTTGCACAGACTGCACTGGCAGTTCTTCATAGCAAAATACTTAAGTAGAACCTTGAGGCTGGAGCCAGCTATCACTCACTGGTAGCATATAAACAGCCTGATTTTTAATGGGGAAAAAAAAAAAAAAAGGTGATAGATAAATCTGGATGGAGATATTTCTTTGCATTTTTACTAATATAATTTCAGTGAGTAAAAATCAGGAAAGTGGCTGATATACAAACAAATGCATTGTTCTTATTGATGTATATAGGCCCAGTGACATCTCTAGGATTATGGACAGTAACAAATGTTAAGGTCCATCAGTGTCAAGAAGACATAACACCCTATAGGCTATGGTAGAAATGGTGCACATCAAGAAACTGGCAATACCAGTAAGGTTTCAAATATAAACACTCAGCTTTGAACTGAATTAGTGGAGAGAGATGATAAAACAGACACTCAGCAAAGGCTCTTCACAAAATGACAGACAAAGTTTCAGCTTTTTTTTTTTTTTTTTTTTTTAAGTCTGCTAATTTGTGTTTATCAGCACAATGAAAGGTTGGGTATAGAAAGATAGTCAGAACTTAAAAGCTAAAACTGGACTGTCTACATTTCATTCTCTTTTTATTAAGCATCAGTGAGTATTCTGCACAGACACAGTCCATGAAAGTAATAATAGAAATTAATTAGATGACTGTATTTCAATCATGGGGTTTTCTTGACATTTTATACCAAAGGAATGCAGCTCAAGCAGTTTGTAACTGACAGCAATGCCATGAAATTGCACTACAGCCTTGATAATTATCCTCTTCATTATTTTTATAATATATAAAGAGATAAAGTACAACATTCCCCTTTCATTTTATAATAGTATGCAGTAAAATGGAAGCAGCTGAAGGAAGATGTTTGTCTTACAATGCTACAGTTTAAATCTAGTGACAAGAAGTATCACATTAATGATGCACAGAGAAGAGCACTACAAGCAGCCATCCTTTATATAATTATTCTATGAAAACTGTAAACATATGGGATAAATAACATACCCAAACTTTTTTCCCTTCCTCTTTCCTTAATATTCAAGAAATGCCAATGACAACTCACTAGAAGGAAAAATATATTAATCTTATTTACATACATTTCCTTCTTTGTTAAAAGCTAGTGTCATCAAATATTATAAAAGAGTGATGACACAGAAAGGTTTGGTCATTTCTTTTACACAGCAGTACCTACACAAGTCCAGAAAATTAACAGAGGTGGGAAGGGTCCTTTTTTGCTCCAGATGGAGTCATGAAAGGAGTAAAGGTCTTATTAAGTATTATGGATATTATAATTAGGGAGAGTAACAGTAAAGCAGTTACAATTCCATAATTTGGCAAACTATTTTAGACAATATTCAGAAAATGTAGGTAGGGAAGTCTCAGCTGGAATATGACAAACATGTACAAGGAGATGAGAAGTTATCATTTCCCTGTCTACCACAGTGTCAGCTCAACTTGGTATATGAACAACAGAAGTCAGCCCCAGACGGCTACAAAAGAAGTCAGTCTGTTACCTTAGTAAAGCAGAGTTTGAAATCAAGATAACTTCAGGAACAGAAACTTCGCAGGTAGCTTCAGCAGAAGCTGCCAAATTAAGCCTGTAGAGATACGAAGCACTTAAAGCAGCTCTGGAGAAGAGTAACCTCCTGTCTCTGAGCATGAACTCAGGACATTCTTTTGGTGTGACCCCTATAAAAGACAAAATGTATTTAGTCTAGGCAACATCAGCTTCTTAGTCTGAATTAATTTATCCTAATAACATGATGATATATGCTTCCTTCCGTAGATTGCCTGGCTCCAGCAGAGGAGCTGGATTTTAAATTTACCAACAAACTTCTAGAATTTCTTTCTTCAGTCATTGTAAGTAACACCCAAAAAGGAAGATGGATTGTGCACAAACTGAAAATCCCTCAGTAACTTTGTGATTTTTTTCATATCCCAAGAGGAATATGAGACTCTGATATTGTGATCTAAAAAGGAGTGTTGCGATCATGGAACACAGACTGGATCATATTTGCCACAGTATAAGGACATTAATTTCAGGGCGTTTGACAGAGGATCATTTTTGATTACATTTAAGACATGCACGTATGTGAGTACTCCATGCCATTTATCATATCAGTCAGTTTGCCACAGGTTTTGCCATACTCAAACTTTAAACAGATCTGTTAAATCTTTGTGCAAAAAAAAGCCAGAAATATTTGGCTGTTTGCCCAGGTATTGTATGAATGATAAAACATATCTTCCTGCATATTCAAAGCTATGTATTTTTTTGCATATACCTGGCAGCTCTTTTTAGCAATACATACTTTTGCAATGAGTTTTGGGTAAATTCACAAATCCAGCCATTCACTCACCAATTCCTGTGTCAAGCACAGTAGTTTCCTGGCAACATCGGCTTTTTGGGCAATGCCCACTCTGCCTTGCTTGCCTCTACAACACAGGAATACTGAGCATGGGGTAGACAGGATGGTCATGCAAAACATAAACACCTCATCTGTGCATCCACCACGGTGGCAGTGCATTCTCTCCATACACCCCACACGCGTGACAGATCTGATGCTTCCTCCTTGCAAAAGATTGACTGTGCATGTGATGTAGGGCCAGTCCACATGTGTGCTGTGAGTACAGAATTGTCAGACATCTTGTGCGCACAGAGATCAGCTCCATGTTAACAGCACACCTCCCCGACACAGGGAACCATTGCAATCTTTCCCACTGACACAGTGGAAAAGACCCTTTAAATGTATCTGAAGTCAACCTTATCACCAGGCGAAAATACTTTTCTGTTCTAAACCACACTATGGTTGTTCAAGAATGTTCTATTCAGTCACATACATACCCCAGGCAGTTATTTTCATTGTCTTTCAACGGATCAGAGCAGACTATGATATTTTAGGGCATACAAAGAATAAGGCAATACTAGCTTTTGATCCCGAAGAACAAAAGGCCTGCATTAACCTATGTGCAAAGACAGGGGAGCTGACAAAATGGGAGGGGGGAGGGAGGAAGGGAGAGAATCTGTCAGATCTTTGAAGTAATCCAAGGTCAAAAGTTTCCTCCTAAGAATATATGAGCAATGGGAACTTACCCTACCCAGGAAGCCACCTCACAAGGTAAACATTTTCAGAAGACAAGTCCTTGAAACTCTTCATAGTGTCAAAGGTTGAAATGAGCAAAGTGGCGGCTGGTTTAAGGAATCTCTCCTTTGAAATGTCCAAACTTCCTTAATTTTCAGAGACATTTTGCAGATAACACCAACAAAAGCCCCCTTGGTATACACAAAAAGAGCCTGCACCCTTGGAATAAATGAAAGGATTCAAGTTAAGCCTTAAGGAAAAGAAAAAACAACACAAACCACTCCTCCACCCCCTTCCCCCCAAAAAAGGTCAGATACTTCTAAAAAAATTAATGTGACTTGAGTATGCAAAAATGTGAGCTATCAAAATTGCCCATTAGAACAGAATCAGAGAGTACCTCAGAAATAGCTGAAGCACTGAAGATCTTTCCACCCATCAGGTGTTCATTACTTGCCTCAGCTGAATTGCCAGGCTGTTTCCAAGAACTTGCCAGTGCTAAGCCTGCTCACATCGCTCTCCAAGCAGTTTATGCTGAGAGGCCAAGTTTGCACTGCTGCTGACAACCGGTGCTCACAGAAATCTTTTTAGCAATTTAGCAAAGAGTTAATAAGTTACCTGAAAGTATCGAGACTTTCTCCTGTTTAAAATGGTAGAATTTTGTTGCCTTTATGTATAAACTTTAAAATTCTAGAATTATGTGAACAACAGTAAGCAGCACTTCCAAATGGCTGTCACTTAAACACACATACATTTTTTTCATTTGTTCAAAATAAGTTATGTTCACTTTTTCATTGCTAATTCAATAGGATATTAAGCACTTGAAAAGTTTTAAGTACACAGATAGGACCATTAAATTAGGCATATTCACATATGTAATACAGCTCCGCACTGATTTAAGTACCTAGAATAGTACCTACAATTAGAAAAGAAACAAAGAAAGGAAGTTTCTAAATATGAGAGCTTGAAGGGACAGAAAGCATACAGCAGATACACTATCAGATCTCTTCATATGGAGGCACTGCTGCAACAGTGTTGTTTCTTCAAAGAGGTAGCCCCTCAACAACATAAAAATATACAGATTTTCAAACACGGTGAAATATTTTCTAATATGAACATCCTAAAAAGGGGAAATCAATAAATGGCATGAAAAACTTCAAAGACGGACCTCCTGTCAATGACAGAGGTTCTTCAGCGATGTAAAGTCTTTGAAGAAGGACTCCCAGTGCTGGGAAACCTTTGAAGTGACAGAAAGCAGACATTTATAATTACAGAAAGGTGCGGTGTCCAGCAGAGATAGTAAAAAGATATAACTGGGGTATGTGTGGGGGAGGTTGAGCGGTGGCTTGGGCCCTGAGTGACCCTGTTCCCTTGAAGCCTAAAAGCCTGCAAGGTCAACTCTATATCCATATGAAAGAGACAATTTGTGAAATGGAGATGTGGGTAGGGCTTAGAAACCAAATTACTGCGGCTTTCACACTTCTAGCATATGTTTATTAAACAAGGCATCTCTCTCTTTTCTCCCTACGCCAGATTCCAGCACAGACATAACCACACAGCCCGTTTTCACTTTGCAGCCTATAGTTCCCCTGAGGGGATAGCAGGGCTTGTTATGTCCCTTGGCTCGGAAGCTGGCTTGTACTGTGAAGTGGGTAGTCCAGTTCTACAGATACTTATCTATGTTTTCATGAGTATATTGCTCCTTTCTGAAATTTTTACTTCCCTCTTCTCCCCTGCTCCCTGGCTGGGTTTTTTTTTTATTTATTTTTTTTTTATAAAGTGATATAGAAATCCAGAGAAGTGAAAAATTATATTCTGGGAAAAAAAGAAAAAAAAGAAAAAAAAGTGAACTGTCTGGATTCTGAAGTTCTTTGAATTCTTGGCTACTTGAAAGGAAAAATGTGGAAGTTTAATTTACAGGAATAGATTTTTGGTTTCCCCTCAGACTACAAGGCAAGTCTCTGCTGTGTTTCTGGAGCAGAGCAGGGTCTGCCTATGCTCTGAGCAGTCGGAAAGCAGGTCATTTCAGCATGGTAGTGAGCTCACACTAGTGTGCCCAGTTGAGAGACAGAGTTAACAGCTCACACTTATCCCTGCCTTTCATTTTTCCACTGTTCCTGGTTGTCCTAAAGCACAGGCACAGGCCTCTTGCATCTGACTCAAAGATCACATAGCTACATCCAAAATATTAAATTTCAGCTTCTTCCCTGTGATAGGCTAGAAATATAACATTTACAGAAAAACATCAGCATCTGATGCCAGCCAAGATTTTGTGGGAAGCTGAAATGAAAGACAAGCAAGCAAATCAGCAGATGCTGCCACCTCATTTGATCTTTCACTTGGTCTTTCTCATAGCTGAACCAGGACCTGGAGGCAGGACTGCTCACAGTGGGCTGAAATGAGTCCTCCAGTCAAGAGGTCTGTATTCTTCTGCCCTGGTGTGAGGATGCTAAAGCATCCTGTTCCTCACTCACCTATATTTCCACTTGTGAGCCCCAAAGCCATGCAAGTCTCAAGGCAGGAGGAAAATGAACTACCAAAAAAGCAAAAACCAGATGCTTTTTCCTTTTGCTTCCCTGCAGGCTTGCATAGCTAAGTACTTGCAAGAAAAGGTTGGTAGAAGATGGCATCCTTTTAACATTGAAATAAACACATGGACAATGATGCTGGTAACTTTTACATGGCACATGGCATCCACAAATCTCAAATCCAGTGACTAACCCAGTTTATGAATGGGAAAACTGAGGTCCTGCATAGAAATTCAGGCTGACTCTGTAGAAAACCTTAAAGTCTAGTACAAGCATACCAAAGTTTATTACTGCAGGAAATTCAGAGTAGACAGCATTGAGTCTATTTTTGTCTTTAGATAACCTTCAGTCCCAGGTTAAGGTCAGAACTAGAGAAAATAATACCAAAGTCCAATGCAGTCTTTAGAGAATTGCTGAAGCTTATTTTGTTGAACTCTTCTTTTGCTGGCCAGACAGAACCATGTAATTAGGATAACTATGCAATAGTGTTTTTAAGGGAGTGCTATAGAGAAAAAATGAAACTACAGTACATATAAAAGCACTGTATTTGTTTTCTCATGCATCAACAATTTAGTTTTTATTCTGTTCAGGAGGTTGGCCTGAAGGGAATAAGAGAAAGGAAATCACAAAGATTATTACCTTTTTATAACTATCTTTCTAAAAGTTATGGCATTGGCTACATGAGGTGCGTAGTAAAAAGAAAAAAAAAATAATCCTGAATACCAATGGAGAGACCGTATGGAAACTCAGAAGCAATTAACATGCAGACAAAATTTTTAAGAGTAGTGATGAAATTAAGTATTGTTGCCAGAAGATGTTTACTACTTAAAATATCTTTCAGGTCTCTCAAAATATTGCTTGGAGGATTTGGCATGACAAAGAAAGCAGATGTCAGATAACACAGAACACATCAAGAAAACAATAATACATTCTGAGCTTAAGAGTCCTGCTGGTGATATGGGACAAAAATATGCCTGGGCAATCCGAAATAGCTTTTAAATAAAACAAAACCAAAACAAATTTCGATGTTATTTTTGAAATGCCTACACATCATGTAAATTTTGTGCTACAAAAAGTTAGGGAACAGACAGGATGAACTCAGCAAAAACTAAGATTACCCTAAATGCAACAGATCAGTGGAAATTCTTTTCTGATGTGTAGTATTTGCTAGCTGCGTAACATGTACTGATAGGACTCGGAAGATCTGAAGTATGGTACATGATGCTGTTTATATGCCAACACTAAGCACCCATAATCCACAGCTGGACATCATTACAGAAAGGAGGGTGCAGATGTAAAGACCTTTCCAAAGTGAGAAGCAAGGATACCTTTCCCATGGCTGCTGCATGATAATCCTTTTGCATGCTTGGCAATATCACACTTGGTGTGTTCTGACATGTGATATGACATGAGAAGATCTACACTCGTTAAGATATCTGTCTTTTCTCCTATTCACCCCTGTTACTGGGATCTCTTAGGGGTCACATAGCAGTTGTTCCTCACTCTCACATCCTGGATTCTAGGCTACTTCTGTAGTCAGTTCAGCAGAGCACAGTCTAAGAGCAGTGGCTTTCCCATGGGTAGAATGAGGACATGCTCTCTGCTGATGATTTCAATTCCAGCAGCAGTAGAGCTTGGACAACAGCACAGAATCAGAGGTCATTGTACCATCACAGCCATTTGGGCAATGCCTCACTTACAAATGAGACCAGAGGAAAACAAAATTTTGTTTAGTGTACTAATTAAAGCACAAGGACATCCTCATGACATAGTAAGAAAGGGATCTAAGTGACCATCCACAGTAGCGAGGCCTTAAAAATGAGGAGCAAAACACCCTGAATTTAATAACATAAAATAAACCATAAGCAGACAGTACTATGATTCAGAAGAGGGAGGCTGGAATGCTGGTATCACTATTTTTGGTAATTGGAAAGACTTCAGGGCTCATTTCAGGGGCAGACAAGTGCTATCACTTGTCTTACAGGTATCTGAAACTTGAACAACAGACTCAGCTGACAGATAAGATAGGCTACCTTATTCATTCATTTAAAAGAAAAAAATTGTCACAATTGGCCATAGTTTAAGGATAAAAAAAACCCAACCAAAACGTAGTACAGAATGACCCAAAGTTACATGCCTGGTTGATATTCCAAGTTTTTACTGTAGATGATAATAAGTACAGTGAGTTTGCCAAGATGTCATCTTTGTCATACTCCTTTTTGCTGTTCTTTTCTTATATTCTGCCTGAGAACACAAGAATCAGATTTATGAAAAATGTATGCTGTTGTCAAGTACATACAAGTAATTTCTGTGAAGTGTTAACTAAGAAGGACTTATCTGCCAAAATTTAAGTATATGTTTGTTTTTAAGCACTTTTTATTTTCATTCTTCTGTGGGAATCATCAAAATATGATAATGTATTGTTTAAATTCGAAACTTCAAATATAATAAACTAACCTGAGACAGGACTAATGCTGAGAACTCAGTAATTCTTCTTATAGCCATTGGATTTCAGGCACCTCTCAAGCTCCCAAATGCCTTTCAGATCCTAGAGATGTCTCGCAAATAAACTGAACAACCAACCAGACTTTAATTTTTTTTTCAAATATCAATCAGAATACAGTGGTTGCTTCATTAAATAGCCTCTTCCAAACATACAGGAGCTGCACATAATGAAAACTTGAAATGCTGTATTAGCAGCTGACAGCATAAACCTATAAAAAACAGACATTGTGAAACTTCTCCAAAACAGATTCAACCATTGTATTAAATTCTATCAGGTAACATCTACCTACAGTTTCCATAATATGTTTGAGGTTTTTTTAATATCGATAAGAAAAAAGGGCATGGATCAGACCTCTAACCACAAACAGGAGAGAATCCCTTGCTCCATCAAGTGCACTGTATTACAGCCTTACTCTGCAAACAGTGATGCATGTCAGTAATCGAAAGTCAGTAATTGTGAAACTAATTTTATCAATAATAGTGGGATTAAATCTACTTCTGAATATTAACTGCTTAGCAGGATTGACCTGATGTATGAAATATAATGGAAAGGAGAAGATAAAATTATCCATGGAACAGAAAATGTTAATAAGTTTAGTTGCATCTTAGGTCTTTTATTGTTTCTGGCTACAGTCTGCATGTCCTTTGTGAAAGAAAACTGAGTGTTTGAAATGAAAAGCAGTGGACAAGAGTAAGACTTCAAAGATCACAGCATCAAGATTTCTAGGGCTTTCCAGGCATCAAGTATAAAACGGATATTCAGCTATTTAGCAGTGAAAAGACAGCAAAATGACAGCCTCACACTTGCACAATAAACTCTGGGCAAGGAGAAAAACACAAGGTGATTAGTGGTTGGGTTATGGACTAAGTTAGGCTTTAGAGAAAGTATGTTTGAGGCTTGTCTCCAGCATGTCCATTTTTGCACACATCTTCAGGAGGTTACTTGGGGCTCAGTTCCACTGCCTAAACATGGCTCCGTCTATAACTCATGGAGATGGCACATACCATATAGGACATGCAGATACCAGAACTTTTCTGGAATAGCAGCTTGAGGCCAGCAGAACATAGTAAGAACTCTTAAATGGTACTAGGCTGCTATATGGAGGCAACTGAATGCTCCTACACCTCACGGTATGTGGGGACCCAGCTCTGAAGTGCAACCCAGAAAACCCCTCCCAGTCCCTGTAAGCACTGATGTGTTTTGTCTTCAGATTTCCTAAGCATACCTTAAAATTTGCCCCTGAACCCTGTGCAGGTCAGTGCTTTGATTTAGGATCCACAGGTTAGAGGATGCACTACAATCCAACATGCGGCTGTACATAAGCAATTCTTACTAAACATAGTAGCAGCTAAAAGTTCCCTCAAAAACTTGGGGAATGGGAATCACTGACAGTCTTACTTCCTTAAGATGACAGATCAGCAGCCACTGTGCAGGGTCTGGAGGACAGTAACATTGCTTTCTGCAGTAAAGCAATGCCTGGGAAAACACCCTACCACTGGGATTGTTTAGAATTAAGTGATTATCCACCCACAGATGTCTAGGTCTTATTATGTGCTTTTACAGAAAGCACAGGCGCCAGGGACATCAGTCTCTGGTGATGCCTGACCTCCAGGTCACCTAATGCTGTGCTGCTCCCTCAGCTCCCAGTCCACTGATCAGCCAGACCTGCTTCACCCTGGCTGCAGGGTCACCCTTCCCTCCAAAACCAGGGTGCAGCCACCACATGACAAAAGCCTGAATCCCACATCACGCATGAGTCAGACCACAGCCCGGGTATCCACTTACGTCCACAGTTCAGATAACTTCTTACGGTCATACCGTGCCTCAGCGATGGCAATGACTGCCCTTCCTCGGGCATGTTGGCATGGGTACAGACCCTAACAATTAGGAGATTTTAGCTACTTTGATGAGAAGGGCTGTCTATGACTCGAGGCAAAATGAATTCAATTCCCACAGCTGCTAAATGACAAAGACTTCAGAGATACCACTCCTTCACTTTGAAGGATAGCAGGATACAGAACAGGAGGGGAAGAGGTGAGCCTCATCCTAAAGTAAGGAGGGCTACTTAGAATCTCCCCTCTGCTATATTTTTTTTTTTTTTTCTAAAGGGAAACCACGTGGTTCAAAAAGCCACAGGGAAAAAGGAAAGCAACAAGGGAGCAGAAGACTGTTCTTCCTTGCAAATAACAGGGATTTGTTATGTTGCAAGAAAACTGGGCATCTAGCTGGATCCCTCCTGCAGAAATCAAGGCCTGAAGTGTGTAGGTCTTTGACCTTACCTGATTTTCAAGGGCACTTTTCTTATCTCCTTTGCAAACGGTGTTATCTCAACTCCAGTGGCAGTATAATTCTGTTCAGATTGTTATTGTTTGAAGAGCATGCATTTTTCTAAGAATCACCTACCTCTTGTATTGATAAACTATGCACAGTACGGTGGGTTGGATAACATCAAAGGAAGCAGATCTTTTTCAGTAATATATTGTATTCCATAATTCAGCTTGAAAGATATTTTTCAGCTCATTTTGACTTTTATGCTTTCTTTTTCCTGCTGCTTGATATAAAACTGACAAAGTAAAACTGACAATAAGCTACAGAGAGGTGCAAGCTTCCTAGTACAGAAAAGATTTCTCTTAACAGATGGAGTAATTTTCACTTTTATTGTCATTAACAAACTTCAAAACTCTATGCAAATGGAGGAGACAACAAGCTACCAGTGTACTCCTGGATGTTGTTTTACCGCTATATTTTTACAGATACTTGTATATTATCTTGAGATGATCATGTAAGTTAAGACAGTATCAGCTACATATATAAGGCATCCTCGAGGTCTGCAGTAGAAAACTTTAAGCAGGACCGCAGCAATTGCACTGTGAAGGATAAGACAGACTACTCTCTGAGTCACTAAACTGTTATCACTCTAAAGACAGTATTTTCCACCCCACAGAAACACTGGACTGCAGTTATTGCCTGCTCTCTAGCACATAACAGATGCATTTTCTATACAGAACGCAGATGACATTAAGAAAACAAATACATAGGTTGAAAATGGGGCACTAATGCAAATAAAGTGGAGTAAGGAAATCCTTGAGGAATCAAATACTTGGGGGAGACCTGATGCCTGAGCTGGCCACTCTGTAGAGCCAAACTTTATTTGCAGAGAAGGACAAGAACACAAATATCCACAGGATCAATTCTTTGTCTCAGTCTTTACGAATGTTCGCCATGTAAATAATCCCTGCGCTTTTCACAGCTTAGTCAAAGAGAAGGTTGTTATTCTCAGACTAAAATCTATTGCTAGTAATGCTGTCTTAGTGAAAGCAGTGTCACACAGTGAGGAAATCATTCTTTCAATTAGGAAAATTATTGTAAATAATTTTTTTCCTGTCCAGTCTTTTTCTGTCTACAATATGCTTTTTTTTTTTTTTTTCTTTTTTCTACTGTATAAAGACATCTAGCATTTGGAGGTGTTTTACATAAATTATTTTTGAGAGGAACACACTTTATGAACAACAAGGGTTTTAAACTACAGCTGCATTACCAGACTCATTGAAACTAGCCCAAATTTAGATATAAAAGCTCCTGGTACAATTTTTCCTTTAAATTTTCTCTCTATTATTTTATATACTTAACTAGCTGGTGGTAAATTGTAAACAAGGCTAAAACCTGCAGAGATCCTTTTATAAAGAGTTTTAAAAGCCATTTAAGATTTAAGCCACTGGTTTATTAATTCAGCATTTGTGAATTATAAAACTGTAGCTATAGCATTTTGTTTTCATGTGTAGTCTGTATACTTTACTCATCATAAAAAGGATTTTTTTTGTTGTTTTCACAATAACTTTTTGCTCCACATCTTTTAGCTACAGACTAATTTAAGAGCATTTTGTTTGCCTGAAATGGGCAGCAATTTAATTTCCTTTTTGCTTCTTTAATGTATCAGCAGAATCAGTTAGATGCTGAAAATGAGTAAGGAATAATAATATCCAGAGAAAATTACAGAAATAAAGAGTAAATAACTCAGAGTTAAAGAAGAATTAATATAATGGGATCACTCAGAAACTATCAGGATCGTTAATGAAATTAAAATATAACCCATGCTAATTTAAAAATTCAGTTAAAGGCTACATTTAAAATTACTAAATGTCAGGGGAAAATATTTAAATTATGAAAATAATTATTATAAAGCTCTGACTGGAAAGTACCCATTTACACAAGCCTAAAGTCACCCATTGAGTTTATATGCATTGATACTCACTCTGCTATTGAGCAGAAAATTATTAAGGGAAATGGCTTAGTTCAATTTACTTTTAAATATACTTACAGTACAAATAAATATACAAACACTTTTACTGTATTTCTTGTATTAGCGCCATCTGACTTTTATGATAATTACTTTTAAACTAATTTGATTTTCTGAAATATATACACTAGTTCATGTACTTAAGGGATAGATTTAGTGCCATGTAGGGTGGTAAGGAGGTGATAGCAGAATATGAGGGATGGGACTGAATTGCTGGTGGGTTCTTTGAGTTCCTGTCCATCATACACTTACATCCAACACCACCACCACCCCCCCCCATATACATACACCTACGAAGTATGTGCAAACACGACTATCTCTGATTCACTGACCAAATTTTCTGTGCAAATACCAGAAAAATTTTCAAATGTAATGTTTGAGAACTGACAAAGATTAAAAAGGAGGTTGGCAAATAAACTCTGAGAAGCGGCCTGAAAAAATCTTCTGCCAGTGAGAGACTAAAGCAGCTGAGAGATTAATATATGTCAGGATCACAAGGTGACATCTCAAATCCATGGATGTCTTGACTGATCTTCAGTGGAGAGGAGACAGGATTTTGCCCACAGTTTATGGGAGTTTCAGAAAAAAAGTTTGTAGGCAGATGTAGCACCAGTTATTTGATACCAGTCATCCAATAGTTGAAGCTACAAAAGCCTTCTTTACCTAATAACTGGAGGATTTCCTAGCCACTTGAAGTCTATCAGTCAAGTGTCTTCACTAAACTCATACAGTACAACCAAAACCAGTGTATCTCATGGAGGAAGCAGGCCAAATTCTAGGGCATGGTTATGCAGAAAGTCTGAACTATTTTTTTCAGTCCTTTCTGTTAGATATAGAGTTCAATTCTGATAATTAATTCATATTATGGGTATCTGTTGTGCTTCACTGACACAGCACTGACAAATCTCAAATCTTGAAAATGGTACTGGTAGATGTAATTTCTTCCCTATTGGCCCCATGTCTTCCCTATTTATGTTTATGTTATTGCCCCATGTATGTCCTGAGCACAAGGGCAAGTGTGGAAGAACTGAAGTTAGCAGAAAAGGAGTTGAAAAGACAATACCCCCTAGAGTTATTTTATAAAATCAGTCCAATGAGGACAATAAGGTAAATAACCCCTTTGTGTACTATATATCAATTACAAACAATATTTGATGTCAACGACAACCTTCTGGCCATCTCCAGAGTCCTTCCACAATCACAATGAATTGCAAAGACACCAAAAACCAGTGATAGTCACTTAACATGTAGAATTTGAAGTAGCTTGTTGACCTCAATGGAATTATTCCAAAGTTGGAACAGAGAAACTACAGCCAAAATCCAGATACACATGACAAATTGCTGTAAATAATATTTTTCAGATGTCTGGATAGACTCTCTAGAGCCTCTTCAAATATAATCAAATAAATACTCCTGGTCAATCACAGCACTATTAAAAAAATACAATCAGAATGGTCATGGTCTCTCTGATTTTGTCTATTTTGTGAAAAAAAAAATGAGAAAGAAAGAAAGAAAGAACCAAGAGTTGAGAGGGGTTTTGTTTAGTCTTTTTTTGTTTTGTTTTTTCAGGTGACCTCATGATTTATGATTTATTTCCAAACCTGGAACAGTCTGTTCTTTTCCTTTAAAAACAAACTGAAAAAAATGTGGCTTTAAAACCAAAAACAAATCTGCAGAAAAGCTTTGCTGAGGGTGTTTCTCTTTCCTTCTATTTGAGATGATCAAACAGTGGGTTTTCTTTTAAAGTATTCATTGGCTCTCTTATAGCTCCTATATTCAATTATATTTAATGTACTTTAAAGCTACATAAAAAAGTGGAACAGAGGAAAGAAAGGAAGAGAAAGGGCATTACCGCATTACAGGTCGTCTTCTGGTCCAAAAACATTTTGCTGTCCAGTGAAGTTTACAACTTCCAATTCTTTGATGACACTTTAAATAAAATAAAAGTAGTTATTAACACAAACACACAAGTATATATAAATGAGATGTGTATATATATATATAATATATCATATGTATGTATATGATGAATAATTAATTTCCCCATGTAATTTAATGATATCAATTACTGAGTTATTTTTTCTGCCTTTTTGTCAGGATGTGACCCTAGACCAGTTCCTTTAAAGTTTCCATTAGAAGCAGAGGAGGCAAAAAGGGAGAGAAAGAAGGGGAAAGAGTAACACATATTTTCTCTGCAAAATGCAAACTTAGCTAGAAAAAAAAAACAGCAGAACACCTCACTTGAAGCCAATTTTTCAAAATGTAAACTGTGCAAAACACCAAATGCAAACCCAAGACTGTTAGGTAAATCACATCGCCTCCAGACCCTGACACAATCAGAGAGCGAGCAGAGCAGGAATCAAACAGCAAGTGGTTTCTTTGTTCACAGATCCAAGCTCTTCCTTGCCAGTGCTCAGCTCAACATCACTCTCTCTTTCTCCCTTGCTCTCTTTGCTCTGGCCCAGGGCAACACTAGCAGTGATTCTGCAGGTTACACTTTGGTTTTTGATCCTGGTCTCTCACTGCCCATGGCCCAGCTACTCACAGGCATGCTCCTGTCAAACTGCCCAGCAAAATCCTTCCATACACATAACTAAGCTTCCCTCTGACCTGCCATATGGCTTATCTTTTGCACTGTCAATTCCCAAACTATTCCTTTTTTATTTTTTTTTACTCTAAATGTAAATTTTCCTATATCTTCCATTCCCCCTTCACTGTCAGGTAGTTGTCAGAGGCTGCTAGCTTTGAAATCTCTGTCCTAACAATGATGCATGAGAAGAGTATAACCCCTGGCAGGTATGTTTAGTAACAGACTGAAAGCAGAGCTTAGAACAGAAAAATATGTAAAGGGACGGAATTTATGAAACTTAATAACAAAACAGGTACTGGATTTCAAAATACTTTAAGTCATATGGGCCTCAGAAAGAATCAAGAGCTAACATTTTCAAAAGCTCCAGGTTAATTTTTAAAATATTATTGGAAGCCTACATGATTTTGACCTCATTAACCAGAAATGTATGAAGCATGGTTTAGCTTGTATAAAATGCAGGAGTGGCAACAGTGGCAGCATTGCACAGAACTGTTCCTTGAGCCAAGCACCAGGAAGGACTGTGCCTTAGTTCCTGAACTTCTCCTGAGCTCTGTGGTTACTTCACTAATTCCTGCCTGAGTTTACTGGTAGACAGGAGGAAACCATGTGGCTTTGCATTGCATCTCATATAATTTCTTGACTTCACAACGCTTCCACTGGATCGGGGTTCAGGGGCTTGCAAAGGTCAAGGAAGCATTTCATCAAAAAAATTGGCCTATAAGTAGTTGACATGCATAAATACCTGATGGGGGTTTATAATTTCAGCGTGGGTAGGGGATAAAATAAGTCAGAATAACAGGACTAAATGAAGAGAAACAAAATTCAGTCAAAAGATCACAGGTGAACAAGGGTGACCATTTAGTGCCAGTTTAGTGCCACAATCAAATGAATCAGCAAACAAGTCATCTGAAGCAAAAAATGCCTGAGTAAAAAGTAAAGCAGCAAAGTATGAAACAGCAGCTGCAAAAATTACTAAAATGTGGGCTCCTTCATGAAGATTAACACTACCGTAACACTAATAGATATATAAAACACAGAAACAATTTGCGCATTTGCAGTAGAACAACACAGACAAGAACTCTCTTCTCCCTGCTTTAGCAACATTACTTATAATAATCCTGTTTACCAACCTTAATGCATGTACAGTATACCCAATACTGCTCTGCTTCATCATGAAACTGTCTACCTGCTTCCTTGCCTGCGTCTCATCCAGCCCAGACTTTCTTCTCTGCCCCAGCCCACAACTACTGCTGCTTTACTACCAGCAAGACTCCAGCACATTCTGACCCCAGGATTTTACTATGGAAATTTTTCTCATTCCTATATGTCTGCCCTTTTCTTGTCTCTTTTAGCTCATCTTTATCATAGTCTCACTGTGACAGTCCCCTATCTACAGGAAGTCCTATTTCTACAACTACACCAACTTGTTAGTGATTACTGACCTGAACCCACACTAGATCTGCCATTTGTGAAGTTTCCCTCAATGTTTCTGTTCTATCAGCAGACGTTTCCTCCGCTGATTTCACTGTTCATTTGGCTTTCTGTGCCACTGCCCTCATGCAAGGAACACCTTGACATCTTACAAAAAAAGGCCTTTTTTCCACACCACTGTAACTTGCAGACTCTCCTACTGCCTTATTCCTCTAGGGAGTTCCAAATGTAGCAGGCATCTGACTTCTCTAATTGCCCTGTCATAAAAAAAATAGAAAAAAGTAAGCACCTTTCAAACTGCTCGGAACATTACCATCCAAGGGAAGTAGTCAGGTTCCTATTGGCTGAATTGTTTAAAACCAGACAGTGCAAAGCATCACACAGTACACATGGGGAAAACCCAATATTGGCAAGGGACTAAACTTGGCAACTTAAAATGTGTTTTCTGTCTCCACTTTTTGTGATATCCTGAAGTGCTTTCCTGTATTAAGGTAGAAATTGGCACGTTGAGATGAACCTTTCTTCCAATATAAATAATGGCTCTAGGTTACATCATGTGACTTTATTTCCTTACCTTACGTATCTATCTGCAAGTGTCAGGTCAATTATGCTTAGTGGTTTTATTAGTAATTCCTCTGGTACCTGGGGAGGATCTACTTTTTTCCTGCTCACTGAACTGGAGAGATTCAACAGAGGTCATGGGAGCAAAAACACAACTCTGCAGCCACCTCAAGTCTTAATTTTTTTAAGAACTGGGTCTCTCAAAAACTATATACTAACTGCCACAGTACTGGTCACCTCTTAAATTCTGTTCTGCCTTCTTTGCCAAATGCAGATAAAGTGGTATACTTCCATGAGAGGAGACAGGAGAGCACTGCTGGGGAAGGCGTGGGGAGCATGCACATTTGTGTACCACATGGGAATGCAGATGCCTAGTGAAGCATAGGGGAGGAGAATAAGTGGAGAAGTCAGGATCCATAACCAAGCAGTACATTTTTCCCCATGGAGGAGGAGTGGAGGAAGAATGCCTTCAGGGTCTCTTAGCTCCACAGTCCCTCTGTGACCAGAGGGTGCTTTCTTCACACATATAGGCCTTCAGGGTTTAGTCAAAGGACTCACCCTGTGACCAGAGATGGGTTAGTCTTGAACCCTAACACCGACAATTAGTACTCACAGCCTTCATTTGATCACTTTAAATCCTAGTATTTACATTAATAAATACCTGACTCAACCACTTTCCAGGTTCCTCTGTTCATTTATGTACTAGTGTTAGTATTTTTCCCTCAGGTAGTTGAAGAGTTTCAGCTGCTGAAAAAAACCAAACAAACAAAAAATCCAGTCAACATGCCAAGAGGAGAGCAGGGCTAGTATCCTGTAGCCTTTATACATCTTCTGAGGCTCTGTGTAAATTGTAAGGCCTCTTTTTTGTTTTACTGCACACTGTTGGCATAGCTGGAGCAGGAATAGTGTAATGTCAGCCGAGAGGACCCACGGACAGTCACTGAAGCCCCAGGAAGAAAAGAATTAACAGCCTTCAAAAATGGAAAAGTTTTAAAAAGAGGTATTTAAAAGGTTTGACTTGCAGCCAAGTGTTAAACAGTAAATACAAGTTTTAAGTGTCTTAACGATTGAGATGAAGTATCATAATTCAGCAGCATGGAATGGGACCTCTTACTGGGAGAGGCTAAAGAAGAAAACTGAACCAGTACAAAAGGAACCCCCTCTAGGGAAGATCTCACACATTTGGGTCTGGAGTCTAGTTAGAGTAGGCCAAAACCTGATACTTTTATCTCCAACCTTTGACCCTGACATCTGGAAACTTAGTTTGAGTCAAACAGAAGGAAGTTTTCTTTTCTATTTCAAATACTTTATAGAAGAAAAACTTCAAGTATCTACAGTCAAGTCTGTTAGTACAAACTACTTTTATTTGTGCACTTGTAGTGAACTCTGATATATGGAACATTTGTGCAGGAAATGCATGCGTCAGAACTTTTGGGAAAAGAGAGTAACTTGGTGAGACTGGCACATTGTTCGATGCTTGTATGGGATCCAGATAACAGCCCAGATAAACATCTCCAAGGGGGTGCTGAAGAGTATAAAAGGTCCAGTTCCTTTGATGTTCTTAGATGTTCTCATTTAATAGCTATCAGCC
Organism: Athene noctua; assembly: GCF_965140245.1. Lineage (NCBI taxonomy): Eukaryota > Metazoa > Chordata > Aves > Strigiformes > Strigidae > Athene > Athene noctua. The sequence continues at coordinate 14,969,193 of NC_134044.1, forward strand.
CTGGTGCCAGAAATAACAACATGTTTAAACATTCTGTATCAAAACACAAATTAAATTCATTTAGCGTAACCTGTGTTTCCAAAGTTCATTTTCATCTTTAGCTGGAACACTAAGTGTGATGTAACTCGTGTTCTTCCTGGCAGTTATTTTCATTATTATGTTTATTACTCATTTAAGAGACTTTTTTTTTTTTTTTTTTTTTTTTTTTGAACAGAGGGATTAATGAATTTAGACTGCACATTATAACATCAAAAGCTTTGGTTTCAAATAAGCCCATCTGAGCTACAGGAGATTTTCTCCCCTTATATGAAGCTAAACAGCAACTTCAAAAACATATCTCAGTTATAGTATTATTTTCTAGTTGACTGAAGTCATGGCTTTATGTCAACCTGTTATATTTGCATATAATAAATGACTACTTATTTGTATTGTCCAAGTGTCTCCTTTAACTCACAATCTGTTTGGAAGTCAGATGCTTTCCACGGATACCAGCTCTCTCCTCAGGATTTCTGATCATGTGAAAGAACAAAAATAATAAAGAGACCTCTTGTTCAGCATTGAAATGATTGTTCAAGATCAGTTCGTCAGTAGCGGGGAAGACACATGCAAGCATTTTAAAACCATGTTGCTCAGACTATTATTAGAATATTATAGCAGACAATAAACTAGTAAACAAAGAGTGCAATACATAACATTTAGCAAAAAAATTTCTAACTGGATATGTTGCTTTTGATCACTAAGCCTTCTGTTTACAAGTAAAACATTTTTTTTCACCCACTATTGATTAATGGCAAATGTGCAAATTCTCATTGGAGGTGCATACAGGTGTCTCCAAGATCAGCCTGACTTTATAACTGAAGGAAGAAATCTTCATGATTTTCTGCTTAATAGAGCTTTTTAGGATATATGAAGTCCCTCATGGGTTATTTTACTAGAAATATTAGAATATTGCTTAGCATGCTGGCCAAAATATCAGATTACTCCAGGTAAAATATTTTACTGGATATTTTCAGTGACTCTAGACAGCTTTACAGCAATGCTTCTAAAATTGTGTAATGTTAAAGGTCCTGCCTCTGCATTTCCCCATGCAGACAGAATACCTTGCGCATCAGTGGAAGATACAGGCCTCAGCTAAGGAAATTATGTCAGCAGCTTCTCCTTTTATTGTCCTGACAATTTTATTGTGTTTGAAGGAATTCAATCAGTAGAAAGCATCTGTACGCATCTGCAGTCAAAACCAAAGTACTATCCCTGAAACTGTAAACAAATCACTTATCTAGTTTGAAATTGCTGTGGATAAACTCTATCAAAGACCAAATTTTTTAGAAAAGATCAGCAAGTTCCTCTCTGGAAGCAGGCACCCGTTTAATTGTCTTGGTCTAGAAAACACGCACCTTTGCAGGAGATGCAAGCAAATGTCAACCCCAGTTGCTGGCTGGGGTTAAACCAGAACAGATGCACATATTCATAGTACTAGACCCATTATCAAACTTCATGATTATTTCTTTTTAAGTTTTACGTTAGCGTGCTTCAAGCACACAGTGCACTAGAAGATAAAAGTCAGGTGCCTTTTGGTCAGTGATCCATCTCTCAGCTCTGTTACATAAGCAATGTAAACAACTGAGTTGAAGATGTACTGACCTGCTTTATTCTACATATCAGTGTTGAGAGGAGAAGGAAAAGTTGATACAGAAATTACAAGCAACCAAGGAAAAAACTCACAGAAATAATTTGACTTACTCATCTGTATTTTAATATGCAGAAAAACTACGTAAAAGCTTATAGATGGAAGAGATCTAATTTTCTCTTCTAGTCACAGCTCCAAACACAAATAAATAGCAGGAGTTCTGAGCCAGATGGGTTTTTCCATTTCCTAAATTTTCTTATGTCTTAGCTCTACAGTAGAGCAAGGGGCATATTCTCCTTTTGAAGCCCAGACCTAGCATTAACATTTATTGAAGTTATGCATACATCAAAAGAAAAACCTACTTTAAGCAATTTATAAATCTGAATATTTTTTCTCTGACCAGTGCAATTGCAGGATTATCTACAGGAAAGTGCCAAAATTTCTCATGTTATTTCTCCTGCTAAATACCTGTACAGGGGGGGAAAGTGGGAGAGTGAGAGTGTAAGGGAGAGAGATGTGGGCAGAAGGGGGGTGGGAATGGGGAGAGAGAGAGAAAGAGAAACACCCCACCAGATGTGAAAACTCTTTTAAACAGTTTTTATTCTTCTTGGTATGATTTCATTAGCATTTTGGGAACCAAAAGCATATTTGTTTATATTTAGAGCTGTTTGTAGAAGTGTTTCCCTTCCTGACAAGACCTTTTCATTGCTTTTTGTCCACTTTAGGAATGTGTACATGGCACAAGTTCAAGATGTTTAAGCCCTCTGTACATAACGCCATTAAGTACTTGTACTCCCTTCCATTTTTTCAGCGCCTTCTGATCCTACAAATTAATGCATGCTCCCATCATTATTTTGTGATTAAAACCCCTTGATCTTTCATACATGCAAAAAAGGATTCCTTGGTCATACATTCCCATTAGAGAGCAGACTGATTAAAGGAGTCCCTTATTCAGTTCCATTCTATTCCTTTCCAGCTTAATCTCTTGGAGAAATAACTCCACTTCCTTTTCCTTGCTTCCCCCTTGACTATTTTTAATAGATTTTGCCCATACATATTCTCTTTTATCTGATGTGTAAATTTAAATGCAGAAAAAAAAAAAAAAAAAGTAAACTTAAGCTCTTCCTTTAGAGAAGTAAGGTGGTTTTGTGACCATTTACAACTTTTACTGTAAAATCATCATGAATTTGTTCTCGGCCATAGGACCAAAAGTCCCTGCTGAGAATCTCTTGGATCTCAGCCTTGGATTCAGTGGAGGATCAGTGAATCAGAGATGTTTCCAAAACCAATATTCTGTGCTCCACAAATAGACACTTTCCAATGATACCATGTGTCTTTGGCAGACGTACTGTCCTTGCTGCTATTCAAGTCAAATCTGACACCATAATTATATGGGAGTTGTCAGCTTATACTACAAAGGACCTTGGTCTTGTCTGCCTCTAAACTGCACATCTCAACAGCCCACACATCAGAGATGCTACTGCCAGCTGGTATTAGATGTTTATATATTTACTGTACTAAACCCCACAATTCCCTACTCCATTTCTCATTATATTGTTTAGTCCCTCTAGAGGGCTTTATTTCATGAGTTGGAGAGTAAATTAACCCCAGCAAAGCATTGGGCTTGCTGTGGCCGGATTGATCTGGTCCCTTGTTTACCTACATCCTACATATCTACATTCTCCTGGCATCTAAAATGTGGACCCTAATTTAAGACACTGACTCAGGCCTATAACACAGCTTATCTGTCGCCACCTGGTTTTAGATAAAGGAGACCTGATGCATGGTCATTTGAACAGTTTGGTACTGGAGATTTATTTCTATACCTATTTCTGATTGCAAAATATTATTCTTCCACCAGGCAGAAACTTAATGCTGGCCAAGTAAACTTCCTCCAAAATATGGCAAATGGGGTGTTTCCTCGAAATATGACTGATATTCATGTGAGGTTTGCTGCTCTCTTAAGAAATATTGACAAAATATTAATCAGGCTGTCAGACAGAGAGCAAGAGCAGTGAGATATACAGGGATATATTTGCATTACAAAATCACCATGCAGAAATATGAAGATTTCCTTGTCAAAACTTTGCAAAGCCAAGATAAGAAGTTAGTATATACAAGGCAATTAATAAAACAAAATGACAAAAGTAGTAGTTGGCATATTAGTTCCTATTTGGGTGCTAGTGATCAGATCCTATGAAATAAAAAAGAATTTTAGATGTAAGCTAAAACATTTATTACAGGTGCTTAATCATGAAATCCGCTTAATCGGGACATTTCCCAGGGAACCAAATTAAGCCTAATGATACTTAATGGCAAGGACTGCTGCTTAATTGGGGTGGTAATTCCAGTTAATTGGGATTCCTGCAGGTGAGTAAATGGTACTCAAATAGAGATACTGTATCTGGCCTTCATGATGTTCTGATATTGGTGGTGCTTTGTCTTCCCTAAAACAGCCTCTCCTGCTACTGGATAAGCAAAGCAAAATTACTTCTGTGCTCCCATTTTGGTCCTTTCAAACACTGCTTAGTTACAATCGCTCTCTCTGGGCTGGCAGTACAAGATGATTTCTTTGAAGTCTAGCGAATCCGGATTTATGGATTTATGTGCATTTCACCAGGATTTTAGAAAGATCACAGTCAACCTCTTGCCTGACCAAGGAGAAGCTTTTTAATAAGCCTTTGGACTTCATGGACAATGCCACAAAGATGTCTGAAAATTGTTGGTAGCAATTTCAACTGAAAACCAGCATGTCCTAACTGGAAAGGTTTCTGGACTGGCTTGTGAGAACAAATATTTTACTACCAAAACCTCCTACTATAACCCCTTTTTTCAATACTAAGAAAGACAAAGACCTACACTCTCATGGCACAGTTACTATTGCTTGAGGTTTTGTTTTAGTCCATCACACACATAGATGCACACTAAAATATTTGGATTTTCTTTTTAAGCATTATTAAAAGACACTTAAATATTATTCAGGCTGTTACATAGCACCAGAGACCCTGAAAATAAAAACTGTTAATGGTAGTCAGCTTATCAGAAAGATACGTTTTCACTACTGCTTCTTGGGGTCCTTGCTAAGCATTCCCAGGAGGGCATGGTACACAGCACTCTGCATGCTGCACCATCTCTTGCTTAGTTGGAAGACAGGCAAGTTGCCAGTTCTTGGGAGAGAGAGCTGTAGCTACAGAGCCTGCAGCTACCTGGGGAGAGATGCTGTTCTCTGTAGGTTTCTAAAAGCACAGAAGAGGGGCCTGAGCTGCTGCCTCTTACAAATCCAAGATATGCCCCTCAGCTGCTAGGCTGTCTTGGGAATTTTTGGGAGAGAGGGAATCTTGGTTGCTTCAGCCCCTGAAAAACAGGCTGTCATCGAGTCTTTCATGCATGAAGGCTGGGCTGGCTGCTGGCCGGAAAGAGAAGTTCCCACCAGTCAGCTGAGAGAGGTGGCTGCAAGATTCAGGCTGCTGGACAACAGCATCCCCCAGGTGAGTTTGGATCTAGTTGGAGCCAGAAGATCCTGACAACAGACCTTACCCTCTAGAGTGGCACATCCAGCCACCCCACCATGTCAGCTTCAGGGGGGCTGCTGCAACCCAAGCAGTGCCGACATGCAAGAAGACAAGCTATCACCATGAGCTGGGACCCCCACAGCCCCCATTTCTCACTGAAATCAGAGTGGTGCCTCTGCCAGAAGCAGCTGTTCCTGACTTCTGGCTCCTGCTGAGATCAAAACCGTACCTGATTTTTCCCCCTCCCACTTCAAATAGTGCTTCATCGTCTCGAAATGTTTCACAACAGAAATGTTCTGAACAAAAAAGGAAACATTCTGGAAATACTTGGGGAGGCTGACTTTTCTATAGCACAGTGTACCTGGCTGTAAGGAGCAGTGAGTTTCATTGCTCCAGTAGGCAAATGCCAGCAGTAGCACTAGTGTGTACACCTAGAGACTAGTACCTCTGCACACACTTCTCTGAGCCTCCACCAGTGTACCCTTTTAGCCCCAAAGCAACATGCAATACGTGACTTTGACTCAGCTTTACAGTGGAGAGCTCCAGAGTGTGAAATCAGACTCAAGAGAGTGAAATATTAGTCAATAAAAGCACTGATGTCAGGTTTTAGGCGTGCTGGGTTTTGTGTTCTCAGGCATTTATAAACTGCAGGTACATTTGAAGTTTCAACAATCAGCACTTGCAAAAGGAAAACGAGAACAATAACTTCAGAATGAAAACAGTTTGATCTTTGTTGTGGAGCTGTTTAAGATAAGTGCCATAGTTAAAATGCAATGATATTCTCAGGTGAAATATTACATAAGATTTCACTTCAAGTTTTCCCCCTCATACCACTTCCATTTTAGTACAGATAAAATAACTGAGAATTATATGACTGGGCCAAAATTATCAAGAATGTCTGTCAATCTACTGCTAGTAAGTCTTTCTTGATTAACCTAGTTTTTAATTTATAACTGACTATGTGCGTTGCATCATATATGTATTATATGAGTAAGAGTGTAGCTGCAAAATAGTGTATATACTCAGAGAAACCTAAGTGAAAACCATTTTTCAGGCTGATCTGACACGTGAAGTTACAGATTCTTCACAAAACTTATCATAAAATATTCACAGAACTAGAAGAATATCAGTGTTACTAAATTATTCACAGTCAAATGTTAAGTCGAAGTAGCAGCTTTTTCTCTTCTTCAGAGCACCCATGTACAGAAAATCACTCATTGTGTAAAGCGAAGAGCCATCCTACCTGTGGGACTACCTTTGATGCAGCATTTGACCAACAATATCGCTCTACCTTTCCTCTGTACTGGTGGAAATAAGAGGTTTGCAGTCAAGTATGTCCTTGGAGGAAGAAGAGCAGCAGCAATGAAAACATCAATAAATGATTAAAACAGTGGAAACAGAATTATTTGTTCATTTGGAATTCCAGTCCAAAATTTATAACTGTTTTTCTGCTGGTTCACGTATGCTGCCAGTTCCAAAACAAAGAAAGGTGATCAGTATTACTTATCCTCAAGAATCGCTACTCTAGTGAGAAGAACTTGCACAGACGGCCAGAACCCATCAGGAGTTAGCTGAGGGATTTTAATGGACACTACAGCAATTTTCACTGTGTAAGCAGAAGAAATGAAATGAGTTTAAATAAGTAAAATGTAAATTAATAATCATTGCCATCATGAAAAAAGTTAAAATGTCAGAAAAAAATTTTGGTGAGAGAAGATTAATGAGGACACCAAAAGAAAAAGGAGAAAAAAGAAAGTAAACAATGATTAGAAAAGTCAAGATTGTTAGTGTTAGAAATTAGTTATTGCAATGAAATACAAGGGCTCAAAAATGATTGAGTCAGCAGGCGATCAAAACCATAAATGAATATTAAAATAATGAAGGACAATAAGTCAAGGTGAACTAACTGAAAATCAAGCCAGAATAAGTTTAAGGAATTAGTAATGAACAAAAATGGACAGCTCCTCAGCAGGTAAACCCACCAGAGCTATGCTGATTTAGAGCGGCTAAAGAGGTGCCTATGTGCAGTCAGTTAATACAGAAAAACCCCAACCTTTCACTCCCGGATCCTAACTGGAAGAAAGAAAAGGCAGTGATCACAAAGACAAATTTCTGTCAGGAGTACAGAATGGTGAAAATCTTCCAGTAAATAATTTATTCACCCGGAAATGCAGTCAGAGGTCTGACATAACTATCTGCAAACTTGAACCTGTTCACCAGGCAGCACTGGTCAAAAAAATTTAATCCAGAACACATGCAATTCTGAAACATTTTGTTTCAATGTTTTTGAAAGCATTATTAGTTTTTTATGCAAAGTATTTTAAACTGACAAAAATTAATAACTGAAAAGATGTTAAAAACCATTTCAGGTTGGAAATATGTTTCACTTGACCTAAAATAATTTGGGGTGATTCATTTTGTTCAGGAAATTGAAAATCCATTCTTTTCACAGCTCTGTAGCTCAGACCGTTTATGGAGACTCTGATATTCACTCTAATCTCAGAGGCATCTAAAATACAATCCAAAACTATGTATTTCCAGTGTGTACAAATGATTACCCTTTAAACAATGCAATATTCATAAACAGAAAACCCTACTCCAAATTCAGCTGAGAACAAAAATATCTGTATTTATGTTTAGGAACTTAAGTTCTTAAATAAAATGAAAGATTCTATGACACAAACCATAAATAAACTTAATACAAGATACCTCTACATATGTAGATGGAGATACTTAGCAATGCAGGCAAAATAATTTCTGAAGGATACTTTGCAAAACATAAACCACAAAATTGACACAACATTAGATAAAAATGGCTCCTTTTTGAATGTATTACTCATAGCATATAATAATTCAGCTAAGGAGTATCTTCTCCAACTGGCAACACTAGCAGAGTAGCACACTAGATTTCATTTAGAGGCTTCACACAGGAAAGTAAGGGAATTAAAGCTGGCCATAACTTTCCATATATGCTTTACCTAAAGACCTTGACCAGCCTCTCCAAAACACAGGAATAAAGGAATTACCTCATACAGGGCAAGCATAGGATCCTAAACTGTTGTTTCTTTACAGTCCCAAGTTTAGAGGTGAGCAAAAGACATATCTGGCCACAGAAAGGTGCTTTAGACAGTGAAGAAATGGTGTCAGAAGAAAAATATGGTCACTAGCTCTTCTGGAAGGAAGAGGGCTAGTACCGTAAGGACCCCTACGCTCAGCAGAGAATGTGAGACAAGCGTAACTTCTGTGTTATACACACACGTGAGAAATCACAGCATTTCTTTCCCTTGTCAGGCCTCCTAGTATATATCATGAGCAATGCCACTGAAACGAGTAGCTGTAGATCTATCTACATGAAATCTGGTGTGACTCAATAGAGAATTTACCTCCAGTCCCTGACAGCAAGAATCAAGCTCTTCTCTCACTCACATTAATGAAGTTTTCAGCTACCACCTGATACATTCATACTTAATTTTGCCATCTCCTTGATAAGTGTGCCAGGTTGTTTTAACAGATACTGCAATATCTACAAATCAAACCTTGCCTTGACTTTGTCACAGCCCAAAGGAAGATGCATCCCAACAGAGAAGCTAAAGAGGGAAATCAACAAACCCATATTCTCTTCTCACCACTGACGTTACTATGTGTTCCTGTACTTGCAACACTGATATATCATGCTTTGTTTTACAAAAGAAAATTCATTAAATGCTTATAAAAAATTCTGTGTTTCTCAGAGGAAAATCGTTACCAACATTCAGAATTATTAGAAATAGCATGTGGAATAAGCTAAGGCAATCTATCTCAATTTAAGTCAATATAAACATTTTTGTATCATCTCTCCAGCATAATCTTCCTGCTAACTGCTGGTAAATGGCTGCTTTCTAGGACTGGTTTAAAAAATTGTTTGTGCAATCAAAACTGCATCATGTGCATTTTAAACAAGAGTAGAGCCAGAAGGTAACTCTAATTCCACCCTCCCCTACTTCACCCAGCAAAGTCCACAGTAATGTACATTTTCAATTACTCTCCATTCAAAATTCAACAATTCAACAAACTGTCATATTAGCAACAATTGTGGCTCGTTGGCAAAACCTAACACTATTATTACACAGAAACTGTCAGCACAAAAATAGTGTCATTTCTCATTGAAAGAAATGTTCTTGTAGAGCTCCATCCAGCAGCAATGGATGGCACAATTTAGGCTACATGGTTTCTAAGCAGAGTAGGGTCATTTAAATATAATTTTCAAGCAATCAGTATCTCTGACTCAGAAAATATAGTAGCATCCAATATCTAATTATTATCCTGAAACATTCTACATATTGTATCTCAGAACAACATGAAAATGAACTTCTATTTGTCTCTTCAAACATTGAATAGTTTAATGTTACGATAAATCAGACTGAACTAGAATTAATAACTATCAGGTGCAGAATATTATTATACTAATTCATAAAGCACAATTCACATTTTCTAGTATGATGAATTATCTTGCTAATGAGGGCTGAAATATAATAGAGCAGCTAATAGATTTTAAACTCATGTAATATAAGTTACTTCATACTCGGTTACTTAGTTTAATCAGGTAAAGTATTATCATATTACATTTTCAAGTTCCTTGGGGAGGTCGCATCTCTTTTGATGGAAAGCAAGGTTACTTGGGAATAACAGGCCATCTTCATCAACTGAGGATATCACTTAAATTCTCTCATGATTTCTACAGGTTTGGGAACATACCAACCAATTACTAACAGCCAGCTGATCGGTGGTAACTTGCAGCCTCACTGCATCTAACTGCAGTAAATAGAATATAATTTGAGATTTACTTCCTAAGAAGAAGAGGGGTAAGTTGTCTCAGATATACTCTATCCGTATGGGCAGTAACCACAGAAAGGCTGATGCCCCATTTCTTGTATACGTGGTCATACCGCGGGTCATCCTATTGTATTCAAAACAGGAACACTAGATTGGCCAGGATCTCATCAAGATGCATACCCTCTCTTAAGCTTCAGGAAGGGCAAAACGACCATCCTGGGAATAGGAAAAAATACCATGTGAGTTAGTATAGTATCACATATGATCAAAATGAGAAGTTCTGCTTCAGAACTGTGTGAAAAGTTTGCAACAGAACATGATGAAACTATTCAATAAATGATTGACTTCATGTGATGTTATAAATTTGCACATGGAAGGACTACTCGAATTAATGAAACTCAACTGAATAATAGCCAGTGCAACAATGCACTTTTGTACATGTCACATCACAGCTCAGTTCCTAAATCTAAGAGGCTTGATTATATTTTTCAATTTTCTTGAGCCCCAAACTCAAAGCTATACTGCTGTCCAGTGAAAGACACTTAAGGAAATGTTTGCAGCAACCCTAACAAATGAAAACCACAGTGCTCTGCACAGCTCTTTTCTGCTAATGCAGTCCTGGTCACATCTGGCGTTCCTTTTATCCTAAAACAAAGATAAATTCATATGCGAGAACAAAGAGATATACATGTCATTTGGTGTTATTTTACAAAAGAGAGGAAAAAAAAAAAAACTTTCTGGTTTTCCCATGTCAGCAATCAGAGCTTTAAATCCATGAAAGGAGATTTGCATTCATTATTTAACCACAAGGCAAGACAACATTTTTAGAAAGCATCCAAGATTGACTAAACTTCCCCTTGGGTCTCCTTTCAGACATATCTTCTGCAACCCCTCACACTACAAACATTTCACTAGAAAAATGCATCTGCCAGGTTTTAAGATCTCTGCAATACACCTTATTAGCATATTATTTTTCAAGCCCACCCCCAATCAATAATACTTACCTTTCTGTTACAGCATTTGATAGTTCTTAATCCACCCTACAGTATCTCCCTCAGCCTGCAGCTCTGGATGTGTCCTGATTTTAGTGCTTGTCATCCCTGAATATACCTCAGATAATTGTTTGATTCTCTTCCTAAATCCACCAGCAATTTTGGAAACTTGCATTACAAATGAAATTATTAATTTCTTCAGCTTCAAAACTGCTGTTTTAATTATTACCATGGAAAATATTATTTAGTGACTTAGGGCCTGATCCCTGTTCCCACTGAATTCAATTGCAGGATTCCCACTGCCTTCAGAGGAACTAGGATCAAGTTTTAACTTCCAAAGGCTTTAACACATCATTAGTAGAATTTGAATGGACTTCGCAACATGATTTTGCTTAACTCAGACATCTTGTAAGAGATCAGCACATTTATATGCTGAACTCTGATGCTGAGAAACTGAACATTGGGAGAAAGCTGGAGGTTATTTCACTTCTGCATTCTGTGGTGTGTGTCTGTGCTGCAGCCAGTGCTAAAAAATAAAACTGCTGCAGGTAACTCCTGGTGTACAGTCTGGTGCTGAGCAGAATTTCTCATAAACACAGCAGGACAGCCTGAGTAATCTAAGAATGCAGAAGGAAACAGGGTGGTGGGGTAGATATTTTTGGCATTATGTGGGTCAGGAGCAAGACTAAATCCCTTCTTAAACTTTTGCTTGTTCTGCAGAAACCACCATAAGCAAGCCACTGTAATAAAAAAGGCATTATTCCCTGACTAAAAAAAGAGGAAAAAGCCTCATATACAGACATTCAGGGCATATTATAAGTGACCTTTGCAGCATGAAGATTTAAGTCCCATTCTGGGAAATCATTACTCACATGCTTGACCAACTGTGTGCACCTCTGTGCCCCACTGACTTCAATTGGGCTGGCTTCACATGTGAAGTTAGGTATATGTATAATTATGTTTAGGATTATCACTTCAGCTGTAAGCTCCCTGGGCCAGGCTATGTCTACATCATTATCCATTACTAAGCAGAGTCTGTAGTAGCAAGCAGTGCTGTGATAATTGTGTGCTGAATTATACAGCTCACAATAAGCAAAATAGAGCACTTGGATTCTGTTAATATATTATTATTGTTGTGATTATTTTTAAACTATAAGCGTTTCCCACACCAAGTGATGCAACTGCTTAAATTCATCTCTGGGCAAAAACATGTGTGACTATTTACTTTATAGATCTAGTTCATATGGTTTGAATTATGTCTGGTGGCTTCACATTTAGACTCCAATTTGGCAATCAGAGCCACATGTGTTGACATGTAAATTTACACAGACTTAAGCCAAAATCTGCTTTTTTGACAAAACCTAACATCTGATCCCCTTTCTCAGAAACATCAATACAAGTAAAACCCTGCTGACTTCAGTGGCAGCTACCTAAACCTTATACCACTTAGAGGTAGCTACCAGCGTTACAGAATGTCAGGGGGTATGTCTACATCCGCATTTTATTTTGAATCCAGAATTCATTTTGCCTCCTCATCTTCCCCATTCACCACATCTCGCTTCATATTGCAGGGTATTCTCAGTCTGTACAAACTGGATTCCACTTGGATGAAACTAGTCTAGAAGATGCACTCCCAGTGCTTCTACTGTGCATCAGCTGCTAATGGGCATTCAGTCCATGGGACCAGAAGAGCTAGTTGAAGTGAAATCGCCAGCACTCGTGTGATGAACATTGGGTCCTCAGCTCGAACTGTATCACTCTACAAATCAGATTCTACATCTAGAGCTCTCCAGAACACTCAGGCATTCATATTTGGTTGCCTGTTACATTTATATTCCTCTATACCAGGACTTTTGTAGAGATGTTGATGTTTCCTCTGAATACGACAACTGGTCAGAGGGTCCTCTTCTATACAAGGACAAGCCTAAACATTCAGTTACATATGATTATTTCTTTCATACTTCAATTTCAAACTGTTGCAAAGACATAAATACTGATGGAAAAGTTCCTGAGTTTTACATTAGCTTCCGCTAAAGTGAACATAGCTGCACCCTAAACTTATCTGCTTGGCTTTGTTACTAAACGTTTAGCACCAACTGTTAACACAAGTACCATTGCAGCCTTGCTACTGGCATTGCAAATATTTGGTTGATGATTTCTCTTAAATCAGCAGTTCTCATACTAGGATACCTATGAGGAAATAATGATATCTGAATCAGAACATCCTTTTCACTCACTAGTCTGAATCTCTATAGCAATTTGTAAAGCCCAATTTGTCCTTTTGCTCAGTTTCACTAATCCAAGATGAAGATCTTAAAATCTCCCAAGAGGCCTTTAATTAATGGCTGACATGAATACACAAAACACTCTCACTCAGACAGGCACTGGAATTTAACAAATATATCTGCAGTCCCTCAGGATTTATTGACAGTCTTTTCTTAAAGTACGGCTTGCAGAGCTCTAAACATCTTGGTTCAAAAGTGGCCAGAGTGCTGCCTCTTCTTCAAACATTGATATAACGTCATGAGGGAAAATAATTACGTTTTAGTTCTTGTTTTTCTGTTCTACTTGGTAAAGAAACACATCAAGTACACCCACAGTAAGGATATGTATTCTCTGGTATGTTTAGATCTCAAGCTTCAGCTCTTGAAGCAGTTTCTTAGGAAAACCCTCCTTTCTGTGAAATTCTTCCCTTTTCTAAGGATATATCATCTCAGATATGGAAAGACAATTTGTATATTTCTCACTGCATCATAGAAGTGATTTCACTGTGTGTACAGCCACTCTGCCGCACCATTACACATGCACGTGATGACTTCCTTGACATCTGCATTAGTTGTGTTAACAGAGATGTCAGAGAATTGTACTCAGCATCAGAATGCTGTTGCTCTTTCTAATACCACTTCCTCCTTCCCATGGTTCAAGCAAGGCTGTTTCTGTTTATAACAAAAATATGATCTGTTTATAAGAGCTCTAATCCCCCTTTCTTTATGGAGGCTCACATCAGTAAGCATGGTAATGAATATTTTAATTGGCTACTGAAAGTCTGCTGTACTTAGTGTTTAGAGGATGCTCCTCATTTACAGGGATCCCACTCACAAGCACAATGGGAGCATCAGTGCAAACAACGACCTCTCTGGTGGGCTCATCCAAGAACCAGTCTGTGGACAGAAAGGAACCAAGCCACGTAGTAGTCATGCCACTCGTGTAACAATTTAGCAGACATAAAATACAAAGCTGGCTATATGAAGCAGCAGCAAGATCCCACAGAAGAAATCTTTATAAGCTACTTATCATGACCTAGAGAAGAAAAAGGGTATTCAGTGAAGTAAGAATATCTAAAGTAGTGTAGGATCTGCTATGAAATATGAGCAAAATACTGTTACAATAAGTAAGATATCAACTAATCTGGGCAGATGAGGTAAAGAAAGGTGTGAAGATGCTGAATACCTCAGATGCACCCTATGCCTTCCGATTCAGTGGGATATGTAACACGGCAGTTTTCCATAGGCTTCATAGGTACCACATAGGCCTGGGCTTGCTCAGCTCAGCAGTGGGAAAGGAATTTCAAAGAAAAAAATATGTCACTTCACAGAAACTGCATGTTGGGAAAAGATTATTTTCAATTTTGCCCTAAAGCTGAGAAAAAGTGTGGGTGTTCTTCTAAAACAAACAAAAAAAAAGTGAAAAACATGTAATTACTTCATAGCAGTTAGTATAAGTAACAATACTGAACAAATTGCAGTGCTTATAAAATCCTCTAGAAATATGGGTAGCACTATTCTTGACAATAATTAGTGTACAGCATCTTCTCAATAGTATCGTGATTAATATTTATTCTGATGTTGGTTTTGTTCTGGGAGATGGGGGGACACAAAAGGGAAGGGAGATAACATTGTAAGAGAGCCAAGTATGTTTGAGAAGCAGAACCAAAAGCATAGGAAAATTTGCTTTATTTTTCTGCTTACTGTCATTCCCCCTACCCTCAAAAAGGCAATGCAAATGGCACTTTACTGGTTTTAAAAGTAAAGCCAGAAATTATGTGGAGTTGGGACTACTGAATTATTCATGAGTTCTGATTGAATGGGATCATTATCTCTGGCCTTACAAGCTAATAAATACTGTCTAATGCCTGGGTACTGTTTTGATCTAATAGTGTCAGAGAAAAAAAAAAAAAAAAAAAAGAAAAAAAGAAGAAAAAAAGAAGACTTCTTTTTTGCAAGCTAGAGCCTAAATTAGGGAGGAGCTCCCTGATGAGTGTGTTGCAGAAAAACCATGGGGTTTTTTTTTCCTTTCCATTGACTACAAGGTTCACTTTGCAGTTTTCAGTCTCATTTGCTGTAAAGGCATTTTAACTTGGGCATGAGGTGAAGGTGTTGCTCAGTGGTGTCTGTACAATGACTTGTAATTTCTTATTCCTTTCCTATTTTCTGCAGTCTTACCCTTTTTTTTTCCTCCACTTTCTAAATTCTTGCACCTCACAGTACAAATTACCCCAAACCAGAGTACTTTCAGAAGCCGACAGAGCATAGGAAATGATTATGCTATCTAATCATCTGCCTGTCAGCAGTCAAACAATCTTAAATTGCATTGTTCTGTGATTTATTTCAAGATTGATTGTGGTGAGTCTATACTCACTTGATTTAATATCATTATAAACTAAATAAGTTGTATGGAACCTGAATTAAGGTTCTGCTCAGAGAGCTATTGAAGAGAGGAATTTACTAGAGCTGCAATGCCAAAGAATATTTGTTGACAACACTTGAAACAACAACAACAAAGGGTTCAAAATCCACATAAATTAAAATTAAAGCCAAGATATTTCATTGGATAGTTTTTCATGTGCTTTCTTGAGGATTACCTTTAGAACAGGACTTGTTTCAATAAGAGGAAATAATTAGGATATTATTACAAGTTAAAAACCCCCTCATAATTAGATAGGGATTAGGAACTTCGTTTTCATATGATTAACACAATAAAATCCATTTTTCCCTAAAGTAATCGGAGGCCTATTAAGCAACATGAGATCATATATCAAGGGACCTTTTAGTAATTCAGCAGTTTGTAACATTTACACAGACTGAAAGTCTTCCACAAAACAGCTGGCTTCATTCTATCAAGAAAACACACAGTTTTAGGTGCATTTATTTCAAGGTCTAACACAGTCCTTGAAATCATATCATTTAATTAAGGGTTTTTTTAATATGAGTTAGAAGTGTGTGAACAGCTAGGGGAAAAGTGTGAACAGTTTCTTGAATGGTGTATCCATAACAGAGCTCTCTGCTCTTCTCAGTTTAGCATGGGAGGACCCACCTGGTATATCTGTATTTTAAGAAGTATCTCCTACTAATTGGCACACTTCAAGCTTACAAATGCCTAATATTTTGTTAGTGAAATCATGTTAAATGCTTAGCTCCATTATGATTACTAGGCTAAATATGAAGCAAATTATTGACACATTTGTTCTTTGTACACACAGCTCATAAACAATAAGTAATAAAGAACAGATGCGATATAAATTTAGCTTCGTGAGTCTATTCGGTGGAATAATTCTCCAAACATTACCTTTTTAGTCTCCCTTTTTAGTGCTTTTAACTGCAGTGAAAATACAAAATTGTTCCTTTTGTTGTTATTAAGTAGGGACGTGATCACCCATTCTGGCTTTTCTGCATTTTCTGCGTATGATGCCAGTCATTGCAGCCAATGAGACCTCCAGACAGTAGCCATTATCTGTCACACTCCTGGACCAAAATAACAAATAATATGCCTGGAGGTGCTGCGTTTTGTGACTGCTAGTTTCCCCGCATGGCATATGCCTAGATAGACTCAGATGAGAGGTGATTGCACAAAACTGTGATTGTGAGATGACTTAGCAGAACCCGTGATGATGTCCTAATGGCCTCCTGCAGAGGGGAACAGGGGTAATTGTTTGTCAGGGGAAGGAACACATCTGTAAGGAGGCATCCTCTGCAAACCAAGCAGCCATGTGGAAAAAAGAAAGGGAGAATCACAGTGCAGCAAGGCTGCATTCGAGCCTAATAAAACGAATAACAAAAAGAGGTGAAAAATGAAACAAGGTATTAAATGACCAGGTTAAAAAGCCTGTTACTGCTGGGCTTTGGATTAAAAAGCAAATAAGTTGTCTCTAGGCAGTAGTTCTTTTAAAATTATTAGGTGGAATTCTGTGATGCCCAGCAAGAAAAGTTAAAGCAACAAACCCAGGAAATGTAAATGCATTCCCCCACAGCAAAAATGGGCACAGAGCAACCAGCCTCCTTTATGTTTCTCACTTGTAACAAGGTGGCTTGATAGTCACCAAGCCCTTGCTGCAAAATTTTCTTTGTCCAGCTGTTTAATCTTCTGTTTACAATATTTACTTTCCATGTGATCACTGCATAGAAAACTGACATCATCACAACATCCTTTCTAGAGCAAAGCTATTGGAATTGAGAAATGAGAAACCATCAATGTCAACCCAGGCAATTAGGGCATCAGTCACATCACTGGGAACTTGCCTTTAATGTCAACTGGGGCAGAAACAGGCCCTTAGAGTATATTAAGGACCTTATTTTATACTCTTTCAGCATCTTCTATTTGATCAGAAATAAACTGGAGCAAACAAGCTAATTAATCGCATACAGAGCAAATTCCCCAGTCTTTTCAGTCTACATCTTAATTATTTGTTTTCTAACTACAGAATAACAAACACACTAATCCTAACAGAAGTAATATTTACTAGAAATAAATCAACTAAGTATAGCTTCACTGACCTAAAGGCTATAGGAAAGATCCAAAATTCTTTAAATTTCATAAAATCGCCTGCATTCATTCCATTCATTCCACCTTACCAGTGGGCATCTGCAAAAGAGCCACACAAAACAAGAGTTGGAAGGGGTGGAAGGGGTAATCCTTGGAGTTCCTACACGGATTTAGGTACACTAACATTGAAGAGCTGTGCTTGCTTTTTTTTTTTTTTTTTTTTTTTTAAATTATGCCTTCTAAACTCTCTATAAAATAAGCAGAGCATTGAAAAATACTTTCTAATCAGATCTACCTGCAATTGAAAAAGCATCTACCGCAAGTAATTAAATGAAATTTGCAAACAGAATTGGACAAATAATAGCTCTTCTTGTTTTGATGGGTAACTTGGGCCAAATAGAGCTATAAAAATATTTCAAGAAACAAACATTACAGAAATCAAAATAGCAATTACTCTGCACCAACCTAGAGTGAATGGCTTAATTTCATTTTCAAATAACTTATTTTAAAGCCTTTCTCCCCAAATTGAGGTTGATTTTTAAACAGGAAATGAGTCTCTGAAAAGTTAGTTTCATTAAAAAATGTTCAAATCAAACATTTTTCCATATTCTAAAAAAACCCCAGTATTCTCATACTTTCTTTTTTTTTTCTTTTTTTTTTTTCTGCCAAAATTATTCACTGCCATTAATCTAAATATTAAAATGCTTCTGTTCTCTTTAAAAATGCTACTTTTGGGGAACCTATTTCCCTAGAACAAATGTTATTCAGTCTAATTCACAAGCATTTAGAATAAAGTTTTGAGTTTCAGAATCTCTCTTCAAAAATAGGCCAAAACCACTCTAAAAAGTAGTCCAAACTGTAAGACTTACACAGGGCTGCTCTGCAAATGAATAGAGTTTTGAACACCATGCCATGCAATAAATTCAACACTACGGGTAGTTGCATGTCACACGGACATATGTTTTTCTACAGAAAATATCAGGTAAGAATACAGAAGCATCAGTTAAGCAACTGGTCAAAGTACTGACCTGTTTGATCATCAGTTGAAAAGAGGATAATGCTGTAAAGGTCTTCCACTCACATTGGGGTGTTCCTTCTTGAAGGCAAAAAAACGATGACTGCTGTTTTAGCAACTACAATTCCTCAAGAGTCTTGATGGAGAAAAATACACAGGTTGTTAACATGGTGGCAACATAAAGGCTGGCTACAAATTTATTTCAAAACTGTTTTAACATGAAATTGGGCTTTCAACTCAACCAAATGGTCTTGGGTTAAGTTTTTATTTACCAGGAAAAAATAGAAATTGAACTGAAAAACTAGAATATTTTTTCCTGAAAAATGGTGTGTGTGGGGTTGTCCTGCCTTTGACGTTCACAAAGGTGAGCTTTCTATAGGCAAACTGGTCATAGGCAACAAGAAAGTATGTATTGCTGAAGAAATAAGGGTTATTTTTTTCTTGTTGACCAGCCCAGCATTTCCTACTACCTGACCAGAACTCCTGAGGTGTACCTTCAGCCTCAAATCAGACCATGACGCAGTGGTAGCATAATCAAGAATAAAATGGAACCAAAGTCTGATTAATTATTTCCTAAAAAAATGACAGGTCTGTGTATCACTTGAGATGTAATAAACATGAAAGTATAGACAAAGTGATTGGAGGAAAGACATAAGCTAGTTTTTAGGTTTTACTTGTTGGTTCTCTGCTCTCATCAACAAACAAGTTTATGTAGCCTTGCGGTGCCTGAGGACTATGTTTTAAAGATCAAATTCGGATCACTTATCCTTCTGCTAAACTCAGAGTCCACAGAAATCTGTAAACTTTTTATTCTACATATAATATGCTACAAATCTTTACACTTATAATATACTAAAATTTTAAACAGTTGGACTAGATGATCATTGTAGGTCGCTCCCAACTGAAATATTCTGTTCCATTCTAAACAACTCATTGAGGTAGCAGAAATCTTTTCTAGTTCTATTATATTGTGTGCACAATTAAAGCTTACATTTTTTATTAAATTAGAAAATTATATGAAAACTTTTTAAAAATACTGAAGTGACAGAAAAGATAAAGCCCACCGTTTCTCTCCTAAAGTTTTTACCATGGATCTTACGAATATGATTTAAAACCATTTTATTACACTACTTAAAGGTTTTTATGGGTTTTTAATTATTAAAACTGTAGTTCTGAGTGAGTTTCCTTCTGTTGTAACACTGAAGACAATTTGCATCTAATTGCCCGAATACCAGCATGGGTTTTAAAATTGAAGAACATTTAAATATTTTAAATAGTGCTTTTATCCTATTAGTTTTGAAAATGATAAAGGTCAACCAAAAAAGTAAACTGGCAGCAAAGTGGTGCTTTAGCAGTGGTTCTCAGGCAGTATAATTTGTCTTTCTTTCACCATACAGAAGACATTGATATACTCCTAAAGCTACTCTCATTCTGGAGGCAGAACCCAGAATATGCGTTTGTGTCTTCACACTCACTGGCTTTTGGTGAACTTTTCTACTCAAAAAAACATGAGAAGCAATTGTTCATGTCTCCTACTCCAACTTCTTCATAACAGCTTTTTCAACTATATTGAACACTTTTTACTAACTCATTCAAATTTGGATGGAATAAACTAATAATAAGGAAAGGTTCTTCTACCTTGCTGTCTATTGCACCATGCTGATCTGTTAAATATCACTTATACATGAAGGACACTAATGAAATACAAAGCAGCAAAATTTGATCTGCAAAATCTGTGAGTTTTTTTGAGAGACAGGAAAAAAAAATGCCTTAGCATCAGATAGTAGAAAACCTCAATAACATGTGGCTTTTTAAATCTTGAAATCATGCAGAATTGTTGCATGTAGACTCAGATTAGACAGACAAAGTGTAGCAGGACCAAAGTTGGAAATTTTTTTAATAAGATGATACAATTTCATTGATTTTGCAATGATATTAAGGGCATACAAAGAACATTTAATGTAGAATTAAGTAAATTAATCTTACAAGAGTCAGCAAACTTTCTGAAAGGGACAGAATGTCTCAATATATTTGCAACTGAATACTAAATATTTTATATTTAATAAAGAAGGGAAAATGCTACTGAAAATAATGGATGAAATTTCTAGATATTTAATTAAATCTTTTGAATTCTTATGAATGGTAGAAGCAGGCTAAGTGGATGTCATGATTTCTTTTCTGTATCAAGTAGTAAGAGCACTAAGATGGAACACAAAATGGTATAATTTGCAACAGTATTTTGAAAAGAACAAGACATTATAAAATGTGATGAGGAAGAAAAAGACATTATAAAATATGGTGGAAGTACCAGCCAGTCTGCATGATCAGTCATTAAGAAATCTCAACCTACAGAGAAGTAGGACAATGTAGGAATTTGGGCCCTAGGAAATTAATGCAAGTTTTGTTTTTATGAGGACATAGGCAGGATTTCACTGCTACCCCAAAACTGAACATAGGAAATCAAAGCAAGAATACTTTGAAAAAGAAACGCTGTGCTAAATAAAGTCTAATTTCTCTCCTACGTGCTTTATTTCAGTGGGTCTATTAAAATACTGAGTACTAACCATGTGAGTAATCATTTGTTGAATTGTTTCCATATTGGTTGCTCGCCTGAACCAAGTCAGATGAAGTAGATGTGGGCAGCTCAAACTCAAGAACAGCTATTTTCTCTTTTTTTTCTCCTTAATTTCAGACATCACACCTTGCTCAGTTTAGACCCCTGGCAGTCTACTAAATTATTCTTCTTCAGAACAAAAATAGCATAAACAGCCTAAATTCTACTTTATACAGAAGTGAGAACAGAAAGTATTCAGTTTAGCGGCACTCCAAATGGAATATTTCTCCTCCTACTAGGCATTACCTCTCTGTTCCAGATGTATTTTCCTATCTTATTGTATAGTTCTCTTGAAGAACCTTGTTGCCTTGCTAGGAAAACATACAATGAAATTAGCACACTGGCCAACAGTGAGTCACAGCTGGTAGTGATGGTAGGCAGCTCTGAAGGTGTCTCCATTACGTGTTTATGCAAGAGATAGGACAAGATGAAAGGGCCTCAAGTTGTGCCAGAAGAGGTTTAGAGTGGATATGAGGAAAAATTTCTTCACCAAAAGGGTTGTCAAGAACTGGAACAAGCTGCCCAGGGAAGTGGTTGAGTCACCATCCCTGGAGGTATGACATGTAGACATGGCACTTAAGGACATGATTGACTGGTGGACTTGGCAGTGTTAGGTTGATGGTTGGACTTGACGTTAATGGTCTCTTCTAGCCTAAATGATTCTGTGTTTCTACGAAAAGTCATTGTTTTATGCTATTTTATACACATAGACATACTGTTGTAATGCGTTTCACCAATCTGTGCACATATATATGCGCCTATATCTTTCATGAACTTTCGTAATTTAGCACTGATCTCAAATTTTTGCACAGTTGTATCTTGCTGCTATATTTAAACTTCATATTGTCATCTTAAAGAGAATGCTAATCAGCAAACATGTATGTGAGCATTTAAGACAGATCATAAGGTGACACTATTCAACAAAGTATCTGCTCCTGAAGTGTGTTGCAACGTTGCCATACCAAAATAAGTTTGTAAAACATTACTTTTTTTTTTTTTTTGTTATTCATGGAAAAGAGTAAAAGAGATCAGTATCTGATTTCACTAATAAATCACTCTTCTATGTTAACACTTGCTTACAAAAGTTTCAACTACAGCTACTCTTTTTCACTCAGAACACCCACCAAGTGGTCAAGAGCCCCAAATAATCCCTGACACCATCAAGGGCTGAAGTGATTGGGAACTTCACAGGTGGTCCTCAAACAGGATGTGACAACAGAACCCTGTGGGGATCCATTGCTCTGTGGAGAATTGACCAGGGCTGACCATGTTGACTGCTGACCTTTAGGGACCCTTCAAGCTCACTCCTCTTACAAATCCCTGAGACCAGCACAACTCCTCAAGAGAACATATGATATAGCTGTAACCCAGGAATCGTGTTAAACTGTCCAAGAGGCAGATGCTGGCTGTGTGCCTGTCTCTCTGAGCCAATGGATAAGTCATAACTACATAGAATGGAATTGTATTGTGAGAAATCTCAGTGTGACATCCAAGACACTTACCTGAAAGTCCCTAGTTTGACAGGTAGGGCAGGAATTTGAGGTTTCCAGACAAGCATCCCAAAATAGGTATCTCATAATGTGCAGGTTCACCCTTCATCTGAGGAAGCATCAACAAAACTGGTATGCTCTTGAAAAAAGTCTTTCCATAAATCAGATTATTCTGGAAAAACAAATTAAGCATTTTCCCGTTCTTTCCACTGTGACCTAGTCTTACTTTCTCTCTGGCAGATACCCCTGAGAAATGGCATACAAAACAGCAAAATGTTGATTTGCCATGTTCTACCTCAGTCTGATTTAGCATAACACTACAGTATTTTTCTGTGTCTTTTATATCCCCAATCACTTGATTACGGAGTTGCATCATTGCTGAACCCTGGCCCATAAAAAATGAGGGAACACAATGACAGTCAGCCAAAACAACACAAACAGCTGCTTGTCTAGACGTATTAGTAGTGTCCTGAAACCTTGGCATCCTGGTGACATAATCTAAAAAAATTTGCACCACTATTCTTGAAATGTTTTATTGTGATTATGTAAATCTACTCATTTATTTTCACTGGAAAACATAAAATGCAGGCAAAAGAAATCATGAATCATTTCCCCCTTGGTTTCTAACTAACAGTATGATTCAAAGGGAGGTATCTGCAAGCTTTATTCTCTAATGAAAGACTCCTAAGAATAGCATATTCTGTAACATGAAGGGACAAATTAATAACAGTGTCACAATATAATTATTGTCTTTGTTATGTGTGCTTATTTTGCTGTGGCAATTATTTGTTTATAAGCCATTAAGTTATTTGCAAAACCTATTTGATGTTCCACCTCTGATTTAATTAGTAGAAGACAGTCCCTTTGCAGTAAACAAAAAAGTTTAACTTTTTAAAAATTCCCAGTCAAATTTGTAACTTCATTTCTTTGATTTTATATCTACTTCTAATTACAGATGGCTTTGTTCATTTAAAACTTGCACACAAACTCCACAAAATATGTAACAGATTGCCACTAATGACATAAGGTATTTATAATCCCCACACAACCACCCTGGTTCCTCAAATTCACCTCAAAGTTCCTGGTTCCACAAATTCTGAAGGTAAATAAATTTTAAAAAGGAAAGCAGATAATGGGCTCCTACTTGCCCTAGCCATAAAAAATGTTGATATCTGTAGTTAAAACAAGGAAGAAGTTCTAGAGTCACGGGTCAGAACTTTGGGTACTTCACTTCTCCTCCCCTTGTTTGTCTGATTTTTCGAAGTTATATCAAGTTGTTAGTGACCCAACATGTAACTTTTCCTGACTTTGATTGCAACTTTGAAAAACTGAGCACCTTTGAAAATAAGGCACCTTTGAAGACAGGCCTACACCAAATATCTCCAAGTTTCACGAGCATTTAATGGCTATATAGTTTCTGACATTCTTGGCGGTTCAGAAGGGCCTTAGAGGTAGACGAGATGAATAAGAGGATCAGAATTTGACTCCCTGTTTTTGTCACTTTAATATTTGGCATTTCTGTGGCCTAAAAAGACTAGGGAAATCATTTAAGAACTAATGAAGAGCTATTTACCTCCTAAATCTTCTTCCCTTGAGTAATGAAATAATTACCCTCCCATAATCATGGAAATATTCAACTTGAATCTTAAATTGAGCTGTTGTGAAAAGTGGTAGTGATGTTACATAGGTGATCACCATGGTAACGTTTGGAAACTGCACTGTCGTCAAGCCAAGAATATGGTTTTGCTTTTCCCATAAGAACAGTATAAGAGACTGGGACTGAACTCTTCCAAGATCCCATAATGGTAAGTGAAAGTGAACATTTATCTGTCTTACCCACTGGGACAAAGGCTTAACAAATGAAAAAAACCAAACCCCATAACAAAAAAACCCAGCAAAAACCTTCATCAAACTCACAACCCAACACCAGCACACTGTCCACAAACTGAATGACTTTGTGATGTGGTATTACTATTTGTTAGTTTTGTTTTGTTTACTCTCTGTATATTAACTCAAGGCAGATCCCAACGGAGCAACGTGGTAGGACTACAAGGAGAAATCAAAAGATTTTATTTGCATAACTTAGATAATTAGACATCCTGCAAACTATTAAAGCAGTTACCTTTCAAACTGTGGCTCTTTTACAAATGAGCTCTCTCCTTCTGCTTGATTCTTTGATTTCTTATGCAATATGATTTTCTAAACTGGCAGTGGTCAGTGCATCTGAAGCCTGTTCGCTTCAGGCTACCCAGCCCAAGTGCCTCAAGCATAAATCTTGATCATTGTTCAAGGGACAGCTCAAGGGGATTATCAATACTAAGAATGTTGTTTTTATCAACAGTCTAAGAGATACAATGAAAGACCATACTTTGAATATTTACTCTTCACAGAAACGTTCTGAGATTAAAACCTCTCAGATTATGTAAAATATACAGGAAAGCACAGAAGAGATGGGCAAATTTTGCTACATTTTTGCAGAAGCCAGGGGATGAACTAATGTTCATTGCAAATAAGTGGCTGGAGGCTCTGTAACAAAGCCAAAGGAGCTAAACGTCTCCCAGCTCAAAGATACCATGATTTTCACTTTGACAGTTGCTTTTGTGCCTAAATGCCGTGTGGTATGAAAGCATGACCATTCAAAAGGGAGATTAAGTATCTGGGATACTAATTTTACATTAAGCAGGATAGAGAAACTGAACTGTTAATGACGCTAGAGCACACACTGCTGCGGAGATGGAAGACAAGATGCCCAAACTGCATTTGCAGTTTACAGCTGCGATAAGAAGGATTTTTTTTTTCCTAAAATGTACAGTTCATTAAAAATCCAGATCATAAACCAGAAGATTTTCAGAAAGGATGTATTATTACCAGGAAGCAGAGGATTACATTCTCTCATTCTTATTACATTCTCCTGTAAAGGACATTTTTTCTACTGAGGAATTAATATACCTGAGGAACATTCACATTCATTCTTTGGGCAGTATAAGGAAAGCTTCCTGCCAGGATGCTGCAATAAAATAGCAAGCAGCAGGTGAGATGAGAACAGTAATAAAGGCAAAATATCCAGGCTATGAAAAGATTTTCAGTTTCCCTTGAACTAACAAGTAATCTACAGAGCGCACAGTGGATTTCTTAAGGTCTAACCTTCATCTAGTGGTTACCAAATTAGCTATTCTCTGATAATGATGGGATTCCTCCCTCCTAACTTCAGCTACCTAAGACCTAGGCATCTAGTGTAAACTGGCTTTCTTTGTAGGCAGTGACAAATGATGAGTGGATATACAAAAGGTAATATACCCTATCTTAAACACCTCTCAGCATCAAGAGGGCAGTTGTCCCATCCTACTACTTCTCCACTGTGCACAGAGGAGTTTTATCTCCACTAGGTCTTAAAATTGCCATTGCATCTGCAAAACTTGAATGACTTAGTTATTGCACATGAACTCCAGCCTTAACCAAAGAGAGTACTGTCCACCTCATCAACAAAGACTGACCTGCTCATCAACAACGCCAAGCCTGGGATGGGACTGGTGCAATGCCACCGTTTGGCCCGAGGTTCACTGCTACCCAGTGGTTATAGAGACAAACTGAACCACTGAAAAAGGCAGCCAAATCTCTGCCCCAGGAAAACGGGAGCAGAGGTTAGAAAGGATTCTTCTGTCTGCTTAGCACAGAAGGAGAAGATGCAGATATTGTAGAAGGAAGTAGAGCTCAAGATCACTTTGACAGATGTAAAGAGGTGCTGAGGCAGAAACAGCATGTGGCATCAAGTGAAAAAAACCTGCTTTAGCCAAGTACAGATAAGGACAACTCACAGACTTTTAGACTGCTCCAAAGGCATAGATCAGTGCGGAGTGTTAGACTTTGAGCAGCACTTCTTTCTTCTGTGGACAGCAGGGGCATCTGACTAATACAAGATTGCCTACAGTTCACTCTTGGAGACTTTAGAAGCTGTAAGAGGCCTCTTTATTCCCGGAGAGCCTGGGATAACCATTTTAACAGATGACACACTCATAGTAGACTATGGTCGTGTGAAAGAAACAGCAGATTTCTTCCCTGGAAGAAGTTCTGAATCAAATGTCCCTTTCACTGACTCCACTATCCAAGCCATTTTAAATGTGCTTGTTAGTCTGTGGTCAGCCATCCTTCTCAGAAGCCTTCCCATCTTCCTAAATATAGCACTTTCAAGTTGCAGCCCTGTTTGTCTCCTTCCCCTGAGTGGGATCAAATGGATTATCACCTCATGACCCCTTCCCAGAGCTGCTCTCTGGAACAATCCTGGTTCTGGTCAGGAGACCAAAGGGGGCTCAGCACTCCAAATGGTCTGACCCCCTCAGAGCCTGACAGTAAATCTGTGGAGACAAAAAACAGTTCCTTCAAAAGAAAGGTTTTAGCTCTTTGCCAAAGAATACACAATTTAGGAAAATGGGTCCAAAGCACAGAAGAGTGTTATCTAAATATTTCATTACCTCAGTGTAACCACTTTATTCCAAATGAAGAAGGATCCAGTTCATTCCAGCTGTCTTGCTTATAGTGCTCACCCTCTCCGCCTGTGTCTGCCTGTTCAACCTGCTGACAAAGCCTTATTCTCTTTAATGTAAAGTTTAGGATTGAGGAAAAATAAGCCTGGTCCAGGTAAAAATTTTTTTAAGGTCTGGTGGATACATGTGCCAGGTATTCACTAATTAGTATCTTCTCCACTGTGTACTCCAGGAGCATTAGTCTTATCTAGGATGGAGTCTTTGACTTCCTCTGGGGCCCTTTCTTTCTTTCAGTCTCTTTGATTAACTCTGTGCTAGCTAATAGATAATTAAGGTCTTTTTATTTATCTAAAGTAAAGTTTATGGCTCTCTTACACTCCTTAGAGCCATATCAGAGTTTAGGGTGTATTTCATGAATGATTTATAAACTGAATGCTTTACAGGCTACAGTTCTCACATAAGGAGACAAATGTCATACATCCATCATTCAAAGATACACCCTACTGAAGAATAGGTTTCTGCCTAGATTTTGGAGCAGTGAACTCATTCCCTATTTTCTATTTGCTTGCCCTGGCCACTAGATGTATAAGGAAGAAAATGCCATGCAATGAAACCTTTTTCACTGACTATTATGACAGTAACGCACAAGAGCCCCTAATTGCTAAAAGGAAAACTAAGAATTATTGGGGGTCACTGTGGGTGGCGAGTAGGACTGCTCAGTGTCTGGCCCTACCCCATGCCCTCCTGAAGCTGTAGGGTGTGGCCTACAGACCATACACAAAGCCAAATTATTCAGATCTCATATTTGGTGGAGACATGCACCGCAGTGGGATCCCTGCATGTGAAGAGTAAGAAAAGAAAGAAAGAGACAGACATTTTTTCATCATCACAGTGCACCAGAAAATACTTCCATCATTCATACTTTCATGAAGTAGTGCTCAGAGTAAGAGATTGTCAGGAAAAAAAGGGAGCTACGAGTAGCTCCCTCATGCCTAGGTTTGCAGGCAATTGCTCAGATTAGAATTTGTTACTCATTTTACACTCACATCGGAGATAAAGCATAATCAAACTGCTGGAAAAGATACAAAATGTCATCTACCCTGTGTCCTACCAAGGGAGCAATCATCCTTAAAACACCCATATTACTTAATTGTTCCTAACAACCTTTAACACTGGGCATTCCATAGCCTCCACAGATAGCTTATTTCAGGGATTTTCACACTACAACATTAACAGCCCTCATTATTTGGAAGTTTTAAAAATATCTAACCTACATGTTTAAGCCCATTCCACCTACTCTTCACAGACATGGAGAACAAATAATTTATTTTCTTTTTATATCAGCTATTTCTTTATATGCTGCTTATTATCGTATGCTTACACACACACAAACATACTCTAGTATCATTTTATTTAGGCTCAATTAGTCCTCTTCCAGCCATTCCTTGCAGGTCACTAAGAACTTTCATTGCTCTCATCTAGACTATCTCTGTTTGGTCCACAATTTATTTGACGTACTATGTCCAAAACTGGAAACAACAGTCCTGCTCAGACTTTGCTGGTGCTTAATATAGCATTATTGCATGTATTTGTAAACTCAGTGTCTCACTCCCTGCTGGGAAGTCCTCTTAGTATGGTGGCACCTGCAAATTTAATAAGCTACTCTCTAGCCCATCAGTTTGGCCATTAATGAAAGCAAGAATAGTATCACATCCAGAACAGAAATCTTTGCATGCTCATCCAGCATATATTTTGGTAGTGAACCATTGTTAACTACTTCTGTACATGTCTCAATATATTTTGGTGTCCTTCCAGCAATTGGAATAAAGCTAGGTGTTCTATAAATTCTTTACTTTTCCCACTCTTTATACTTAATTGCTACATTTGCATTTTCTAGCATCTAGGTAACTTATCTGTCCTTCAGAAATTCCTACAGGTAACTGTTAGAGGCTCTGAGAGTTCATCCACCTGCCATTAAGTACCAAGGGCAAAGTCCACCTGCCCAGCTGGCATCTGGATTTTATACACGCTATGTAACCTGTTTCTTCCTTATTCTTTCCTATTGGTGCTGATATTAGGCCACCTTATTGCAGCTGATCTTTATATTGAAATCTGACACAAAAGGCATGACAATTGAGCCCTTCCATTGCCATCCTCAAATAGCCTTCCCTCTCTCGAACAGCTTCTCTGATTGACACACTTGCAGTTGGCTTTAGCAAGCTGACCTAGTTTCCACTTTGTACAGTTTTCCTTATGTTTGAAGTATGCAAAGAGCTTTTGATTTAGCCAATTCAGGCTCTTACTGTGTTTTCTATCTCCCCTCCTCAATGGAATAATTTGCACTGTGCCCTTCATAGCATTTTCTTAAGGAACCGGCAGGTCCTTTCTTACCTTCTCACTTAGACCAGCCTCCTAACAATCCTATCTCCACTGTGCGTAGAGTAGACATATTTAGTCTAATATTACTCTTGATACGGGCATCAAGGATCACAAAATCACAAAAATCAGGTTTGTGTTACTATTATTTCTGATTTCAGTTACTTAACTGTTGGATAAACAGATTTTTCACTTCACTCAGGAGTGACTGAATTCATCTACACTCTTCCACATCTTCTAAACAGCAGATTTTCTTCCACCAATTTTGAACTGATTGATATGGAATTAATTAAGTGAAGGATTCAGTCACTAGTCATGACCTGCAGTAAAAATAACATGCAGATACTTACAGGTGAAAGCTATGCATCTTAATTTTCTTGACATGTTAGTGTCACGTTTCTTGGGTATCCTTGCCTTCAAACCATTCAATCTTCTTCCTTAAAGTCATTCTGGTCAATATTGTAAGCTTTGGTAATACGTTGCTCCCAAGATTTCTAAGCATTGGTAGCATCTTTTGGCATTGCTACACCACTAACAGCACAAAGAGCAAGTAACATGACATACTACAAAACTGGAGCATAAGTCAATCTCTTAGATCTGTATCCACTGAGTTCTGGGTTTTGGGGAGTTGTTACTGCTTTTGACACATTTATTCAACTGCTTTTGATGGAGTTACCAAAGTTTGGATTCTGTTCACTTTGAAGTGATCCCAAGCTCTTAACATGAAATAAGTGCAATTTCTTTTAGACCAAACATGGAAGTGTGAGAATTTTCAGTGCATAATACAACCTAAGAAAAAAAATCTAAAACTATCTCATAATAGTGATTTTAAGAGCAAGAGGAAACAAGGATTGATCCTTATACTCTATAAATGTTATACTGAAGGACTAAGGAGAGAATGAAACCATCTCAACTTCTCAAAAACAATCTAAGTAATTTAAGAGAGTCTGTGCTATTGACTTATGCTGTTATTATTTAGCCATCTTTGAAAATTCCTGCTCTGTAGACCAAATTATTAGTGCTCCCTGTCTCTATCATTACTGAAATAAAAGCATAGCTTGTCTGGAATCGGGCTGCTGTTTATAATGCAAATTAGTAAGCATTTTTTCCCCCATAAAAAATTATTAATTTACAACATAAGTTTACATTCTGGACCAGAAAAGATAAATCATTCACACAAAATTATACAGAAATCCAGTCAACATATCTTTAGTAAATATGCTTTGAAGTGTTGGAAATTGCTTGCAATTTTTAATTTTTTCCCCCTCAAACTCTTAAGGGTACAATACCTGTATATACCAAGTTTTCCTAAAATACCATTTTTAAAGAGTTCACAGGGTAAACATAATTTAGAACACCTTAATTGCAAGTGACTGTTGAAAATGAGCTTTATACTAACAAAAATATTCAGTACTTCAACTATTCAGGGTTCAAGACTTGAAATTATTTAAACCATTTGGCATTCTAAGATCAAGGCAGAGCTAGAAAAGGGCTATGAATGCAATTACTTTAAACAACTACATAAGGATTGAAAAATATGGATTAGCTTCCTAAGACTAGCTATTGCCTGGTCCATAATTTGCAGATGACCTAATAACAATGCAAGTATCTATATTTTTCACAAACCTATAATTATAAAAAATCTATTCTGTAATCACTTAAATGTATTCAACTTAACCCTGTCCTGAAATGCAGCTAATGTCCTCAATATACTGTGCCATTCTGCAAATAGAAGGTGGTACATGTGTTTGATGGGCCAGTTTGTCCCAAATTTTACATTCTGTCCTGAAAAAGCAAAGCAAATCAAGGAATTCATTCACCACTACCCATCACAGGCAGGTGCTCAGCCATCTCCAGGAAAGCAGGGCTCCATCATGCGTAACAGTGACTTGGGAAGAAAAAATGCCATCACTCCTCATGTCCCCCCTTCCCCCTTCCCCCAGCTTTCTATGCTGAGCATGATACCACGTGGTTGGGATGTCCCTGGGGTCAGCTGGAGTCAGCTGTCCTGGCTGTGCCCTCTCCCAACTGCTTGTGCACCCCCAGCCTCCTCGCTGGTGGGGTGAGGAGCAGAAAAGGCCTTGACTCTGTGTAAGCCCTGCTCAGCATTGACTAAACCATCCCTGTGGTATCAACACTGTTCCCAGCACGAATCCAAAACACAGCCCCACACTTGCTACTATGAAGAAAATTAACTCTATCCCAGCCAAAACCAGCACAGTGATACAGATGAAGGTGCATATTACATTGCATGATATATAGTCAAATATGCTACACAGTAACGTGCAAAGCAGTGGTGTTAAAATTTTAACACTGATGTGCCTAGTAAAACTAATCTGATGAAAATTAGTTTACAGCATGAACATGAAACAATCATAGGCAATTAATAAACAGAGACACCAGATATTATACATAATGCAGTTTTTCCTTATTAAAATCTAAAATCTGTTTTCTAGGGAATGTGACTTTTCCCAGATTTCCTGCTGTCACCAGGACAAGAGGCTTAGACTTGCTCTCCACTCACTCCTCCGGCCTCTCCAGCTGCCACTGGTCCGAAAGCTCAGCAACAACCCCACGGGGAATGGCACTAAGGGTGGGAGTTACAACAGCTATGGTGCCATGTTTTCACATTGTAAATCTGGTAGTACACCCCACAGATGTTGAATTAGCCTTGTGCAACTACTCTATCCAAAATGTGCTCTTCTGTGTTACTGGCAAATAACTAGTATATAGGTATGCACTGCACTGCAAACAGAGGAAGAGGGAGGGCTTCAGGCAGGGATGTACTCCACAGAGAAACCAGTGGCTGCTTTGGTGACTAGAGAACCCAGACCAGTCCCTTCTAGCCATATTTCCATGCTATGTGCAGCATTGGGATAAACTGTTCTAGCTCAGATTTTTATAGCCTGGGCTGACAATTGAAACTTTGGAAGGCTGTCTAGAGACTACAGAAAGCCATTATTTATTTACACAATTCATCACTTTAAAACAGGATTTTTCTTTCTGATTAATTTTATTGATAGAAGCAACTTGTATTATTCTCCCATAGAAGTTAATAAAGAGCAACACATGGTACTTGAATTCATGCCGCTGGCAATGCCACAAAATGTTAATCGAAACAGCAACAACCCACTAGCTTATAGCAATGACTGGCAGAAACACTGGACTTACTAAATTTGGTGAACTAATGTGCCCAGGAATGAACAGTACAGTAAGAGAGAATAAGGCCTGAAGCAGGCTAGTTCAAACTCCAGTGGCAGAGTTATTTTTCTTCTTTCTTGTGCAGTAATAGGATGTTTGCTTAATATACATACATTACACCATACTTTGATGGTTCATCTGTACAGGCCAGAAGAGGCAAAATCTGAAGATTAATTTTCTTCCAATTTCTTGCCTCTGCTCATTCATTCTGAAAAAAAAAAAACCATCTATAGATACATCACCTGTTCCAGATCTTCAGGCCCTCAAAGCCTTAAAAATATTGATGGTTATTCAGATCCATGAGTCACCTCTTCATCAGCAAATCCTGATGTAACTTGTAAGAGCTAGATTCTGCAAACTTTGCCTAGCAGTCTTTACCCAGGGAACAATCTCCTTGACATTAAGAGGAGAAATTCATAAAGCAAGCTACTTCTTGGTATGAATAAAATCCAGCCTTTGATTATTAGTGGTAATCCTTCATGCTATACCACTTTTATATGGTTTAACCATCTATTTGGCAGGAGTCGGGCATCACTGTTCCCATTCAATTGTAATTAAATCTCTACTGAAGAAGAAATGCATTGTGAGTTTGTAGGCAAATTCTGAGGAAAAAAACCCTGATAAACTATAAATTAGATTTTTAAGGTCTAATCATATGAATATGAATTTATAAAAAGATCCTAAATGAAAAAAAGCACAAGAAAACTTCAGGACGATATCCTTTCATACCCTATTTATATGAAAATAATATTCGGAAATTAAATTCTTGTCTACAAAACAGTTTTATTAAGGCATGGTTTTTAAAAATTTTGTAGAATTTGAATATCATCCTTGTTAATGCCATACCCTGTTTGTAAGCAGAAAAATCCTTCTTGTGTTTACTTGTCAGTTGAAGTCTTCATGGAGAGATGACTCATATAGAACTAGATGACAGATTCTTTAAAGAAAGCAAATGTTTTCAGAAGTTGCCAGGTGCTGTCTTCATTTTTTGATTTATAATAATATATTTTGATTGACTGCTTGACTGAGAACTGTCCTGGGTAAGATCTACTTGATATTCTCAGTATTTTCTTCCTCAAGCCCCCAGAAAATGAAGCAGTGCCTTTTGCTGTTCTTTTACCAAGACTTACAACTCTGTATCTCTATATGGCATGAAAGACTCCAGATCTAAAGATAATCAAGACCACATGACTGAAGAGTGAGCCAATTGTATGCAGATCTAGGATCCAACACTGTAAGGTTAATGCCTCCTTGTTGAAAGCGTATAATCATTTTAAAGTATCTTTGTTTTGTTTCGTGGTTTTGTTGTTTTGTTGGTTTTGGTTTTGTTTTTCTCAAAAAAAGAATGACAAAAAAACCCAGAGCCTAATTTTATGTGCCTGGGAGTAGCTATCTAAGCTTCAGGCAATACAAACGCTGCTATTACTGGGGAGTAAAAGCTCTGCATAATTAACAAACATCATCAGCCTTACAGTTCCTGTAGAATGTAGTAAGTTCCTTGCCTGAAGGCTGCTCTCAGCCTAGTAAGTCTGTTTACCCTGTCCAAGATTAGATTAGTTTAATTATTATGAAAAAGACTGCTAAGATCTTACAGCCTAATTATGCAAATGTTTCTAAATGTTCACAAAAGTAATTTATTTATTTGGAGATAAATGAATCTGTTTTGTCATAAACCAGATTGCAGTCCTGGCAATGTACAAGCAGGGTTATGTGCCCTTAGGCATAACTTTCACCACAAATATCAGTGGGACCCCTGGATTACAACATTTATAAATACATAAATGTTTTTTAGCAGCTTTTTATTGTTTTTTTGTAAATTATAGTAATCCCAGAAAGAACTATCACAGGTTTAATACTCACCAACCTTGTTATGAAAACAGGGTTTCTCAGCAGAAGCATTTAAAAGATGCTAACAGCTAAAACATTCCTGGTAGACCTATTAAGATGCACCTGTTTTATTATGCTTTGGAACTGATATCTTCAAAAGAGTTCTCCCCTCCTAGTACAGACTCTTGCTGCTAAAATAACCTGCATCAATAAAGTACTATTATTCTAAATAAGGTGGTACTGCTCTTCTCAAGGCATACAGTGCTAACCTTAACTGGAAGCAACCCCTTTTTACATTAGGAATTCTGTAGGTTTTCCTCATAAACTCATTGCAGCTTAGAGATTTAATTCTTCATCTATTTGTAATTACATGACAACACATGAAATAGATGCAGAAAAACTGTTCTATATTTAGCTACTGCTCTAGTTTCGTTGCTATTATCATGGAGATAACCCCTAGGCAGCACACTGCTGCCTTCTGTGAACTCATGCACATTCAAGATAGAGTATTTGAATCGTGGAAAGGTAGACACTTAAAAATCTGATCTTGACCATAAAGAAAACTGAAAAGCTTAACATGTTGCACAGTTATGTAAAATGAAGTAGGACATAAGCCCAAAAGAAGACTGACCCTTTAAAGAGTTCAAATCTTCTCTGAATGAGACAACTCATAGGCAGGGGCTATTTTGTGCACTGCAGAGCATACATCCCTGACTCTCACAGGCATCAGCTTCAGAGGGAACTAAATTACAGGTGCCTTTAAAACAATAAATGTGAAAAGTTTAGCTAGATGTTAGCAGCAAAGCAGGTGAAACACAATTCACTTCTCTATTAAACTGGGACATTTTGAGCCAAGTTCATTTAAACTGTAATGTCAATTTGATGCAGTAATGCCTTCTGCCATCAATGTTTATTTTCTACTTGAGACAATAGCATGACATTTTACTGGAAACATATTGCATTAAAATCAGTGCAGAGTGACTTCTTGATTTGTTTATAAATTAACCATTCCTTAAATAAGCAAGGCAATAGCTCTATATGGGAATTATACCCACAGTTCTCCTGTGTATTAAATGGAGGATGTGAGCGATGATTTTAACTGGCTGCTATGACATCACCATTATCATGGATATTCAAGACATTAGAAGCTGCTTGCTGTCAGTTAAATGATCACATCTCAAGTGCACCTGCTTTATAATTATTCATTTGGAGCAGGATCATTAACATATTCCTTAAGTCATTTACAGGCAATTTGACTCTACAGTAATGATTTTTTCCCTTTGTAACAAATTAATGAGATATATATAAATACGTGAGTACAAATGAAATTCACACAATTCAGATCGTAATTAGTGTATACCAAAGGTCTGAAGGTTGTCTAACTTGCGTTTTTCCTGTGGTAGGCAGCTATTGTGCAACCACTTAACAGCTACAGCACTATATATGATTCTTTCAGAAGAAAGATACCTGTCAATATCCTTTCAATGGTGACCACAAAGTTAGTAGTCTTTGGAAGCAACATTTGTGGTCCAGGCTCAACAGTTTAAATGATGGAAGTAGAAGAGCTAAGAAGTTGGAGATTTGTTAAATCTATCCAACTACGTAAATAACAGACTTACTTGTTCAATATCACCAACGTAACGAATTTGCCCCATTTTCAAATACATACAGTTGTTTCTGGCTAGACAACTTTGAGAATCATGCAGTTAATTGATAAGTTCGTACAAATACAGAGGAGCATGTCCACGCATCTGCAATACATCTTAAATATTGGTAACTCATTTTAGGATTTTCCGCAGTTTGCATGCTGACACAACTTCCCTAAAACTGTAAAACCTCCATCATTAGCGTAAGATAGTGCTGATTTCATCTTGGCTTGCATACAATGCTTTTTATAGAGGACATTACTGCTGGGGTGAAGGATGCTGTAAGACTGTCAGAAAACTGCAGTGCACACTCATTTTGGCCCAAAGAAACCTCTATCCTGTAACACCTGAGATGCAATAATTGCCTACTCCAGGCAACATCTTTTTCTCACAAGATGAGGGGGCCTGCAAAAATGCACAGCAGCATTTGCATAGATCATTCCTACATACTGTTTTCCCTTAGCATGTCATTAGCCAATACCACCGGATTTCTGCAGAGATGCAGAGTGAGAAACAAGGGAATTAAATCAATTGTTTCACTTTATTGTAGAACAATTCCCTCAATCATATGCCAGAGAGAGGCAGCATGGCTCAGTGAACTATTGGGTTGAAATGTATGTACTGAGCATGTCTACCCTGTCTTTAGCAGCTGCTTTGGTCACACTGGCAATGTGACAGTGAGCAGATGACCTTCTGCAGGCACAGGGATAAGAGACACAGTGGGATGGGAGCATTTCTTCTTCTAACCCACCCCCTGAAAATGTTTGGAAAACACCTACCATTTGGGGAATTTCTTCTCTTACACAGCTGCTCTTTACAAGTGACTTGGGAGTATCCGGAGAGACAGAGAGTCGGGGGGGAATGTTTCCAGCTTCCCTTCAGTCCATAAGAGGATCCTGAGGGTGCTAGAAAAATCCCAAATGTGTCTGCAGCAGTGATATCACCTCTGCCATGGCTGAGGAATCTCTCTTGGACAAGTCCATAAGAGGAGGTAGAATTGACCTTGAAAAGAGCAGCTGCATGTGAGCATAGGAAGCTCTGAGGTAGCAGTTTATAACTCAAAGCATGAGAACAAGGCATTCTGGACCGTACACATAATCCTGTATGACTAACAGATGCAGAAAGACTCCTAGATTTGTCTGCAAATATTTCTGTGCTAGGCTTCCATTTGGAAATCTTGGCCTCAAGAAGACAACTGGATTTTTCCATTCCCTTCTGCCACAATGAGGGTATCAGACAGTGGTGGTGAACAAATGGCATACAAAAAACTTAGTAACATGATGCCAACATCCCTCAGCTTTTTTTGCGATCTGTTTGCCTAATTATCTTGGGGAAATTACAGCACCCTTTGTGGAATAAGAGCATTAAAAAATAATAGTTTGTTCTATGGTTATCAAATTCTCTGGTTACAATGTGCCAATTTGACAGGTGCATAAAAAATTAAACTGACTTATTTACTAATGTCATCAGTAGGTGAAGGCACCACCATTATTACAAATGTTACAGAAAGCCGAAGAATACTAATTACCAAATGACACACCAGTCATAAAAATCAAAGCACAGAGACACTGGGGTGAAAGCAAAAAGAAGCTGAATCTTCAGTATTTTTCCAGGAAACAAACTACTCATACCCAGATAATCTTATAGTATAACAATACCCAATGCGTAGGATATGTATCATTCCCAAGTATCAATAGAAATAGAGATTCAAAAAGACTGCTTAGACTTTTGAATATTATACTCACTCTATCAGTGTAATTTACTGTTTTTAATATACAACTGAAATGCTACAGAAAACAAAACATTGGATTATAATTTATTTTGCATTACTGAAAGGCACTCCCTCCAACAGTGTATTCTGCATCACTGAAAACTGAGCCCTCCCTATTCTCCTGGAGCAGCTCATGTCCCCATTAATGGACCAGACGGCTCTGCTCTGCAGCCCTTTCTCAGGATCTGATATTTACGATGCTGCATTGGCAGGGCTTTGTGGTCTTTCCCAAAATCAAATTTGGCAGTTCACCAGCTCCCACATCAGCGCCTAAATTGCACATACCCTTGCATACCAGCCATGGTTAGCTATTCCCTAGCCCAGCAAGCTAGGACTAGGCTTCTCACAGGATTTATCCTGTGCTGTACCATGACAGCAACCATTTAAAGCAATTCATAAACAAAAAAAAGCATTCGCTGTTCTTTCACCCAGTGATGGAAAGCATCAGTGTCATAGCAGAAAGCCAAGGGAGAGTTCCATACATATATTCTCCTACCTAAGCACAACCTTTTCCTCCAGTGCTCAAGGCAACTTGGCTGACCTGTCCCAGCTTGGGATAAACAGCAAGCCCTCAGCCTGCAACTTCTTGGTGCCCTAATTCTTCCCAGTCTGTGCTGCACTTCCTCTCTCTCCCCGACTTCCTCCTGAATCTCTCTAAAAGCCCCTTCTCTTTCCTCAGGACAGAAGAACAGCAATTCTCCCCAATCATCCAGTGAGCCCTGGAAAACATAAACCATCTTACTCTGGACTGTCATCACGACAATTTAAAGCTATGCATCCAAAATGATCTTACCTGCACCAGCACTTTCCTTTCCCTGTTCTAACTTTAAAGACCATTTAAAAACTTCCTTGACATAAAGCTACATTCACTCAGGCAGCAATGCACAAATTTGACAATACCCACAATACACATGAGAATAATGCAGAGAGCTCATCATGACTCATTCTTACTTTCTCCATATTCACTGAAAGCAGTTTTACATTTGTGAACTGCATGGTACCACTGAACAGTTCCTGAGGGCCTTCTCTGGGTGACAAAATTTACCACTGCCAAATTGTTGAACTTCTATTCAGAGCAAAGCAGTATCATCCAGTTCCCTTCCCCAGGCCCACCCAGCACCAGTCTCCCACCCTCAGGCTTCAGGCAGCAGGCACCCTGCCGAGCACTCCTCTCAACCTCCCTGCACCCCCTCAGCCACAGCCCCTGGCTCACCACAGCATCATGGACCTGAAGTCCCTTTTTAAGATGTCAAAAGGGAGTGAGATGGACCCCATTTGCTCTGAATTGATGTATCGTTGGTGTGTGCAAGTGAGGCAGAGACCCCTCTTCCCCCCATCTTTGCTATAGTTCTGCTTGGATCACCTACTAGTGTGTCAACTGAAAATATACGCCACAGTAAAACAGCTATCTTTAAGACATTAACATTTACCAGTGGTTCAGTTATCTTGACATCTGACAAAAATTAAGGAAATATTATGAAATCTGTATGTCGCACAGGCAAATAACCAAACTTAAATAAAATGTTACATCATTTTTCATCTCTGACTATTCAAGTAAAAAACAAAATAAAGCAAAAGTAGGCTACATTGTACTTCACACTCAGAATAGATTTATTTCATCTTACTGAGGCTTTCTGTATCACTCATCATTGAGGTATCCAGAAACAACATGTTTTGCTTATGAGAACAATAGCCTGCAAATTTCTGAACCTGAAATATTCATGAGAAATAGGTAATGACATCCACAGCTTCACAGACACACACATCCTTTGGGTTTCTAATGAAAGATCAGAAAAGCCAGAGTGCAATATAGCATTAGCCTTTGTTTTTGACTATTCTGAAAGGGTCATTCTATATAGGAAAACAGCTAATAGGGTTGGGTGTTTCCAGTTATAGCAGTCATTGTCTGGGAGGAGATCTGTGGCTAAAAGACAGGGGGTCCTTTTGCATTGCTGAGCAACTGTTACAGAGCAGAAGCTCATCAAGTGGAAGGGAAAGCTGTTTCCTAGATGAGTGCTACTGATGGAGCAGGTCTGCTCAGGACTGACTCATCAACTATCATATACTGGTAAATACTCAAACCTTCCTTTCCATTTGGTGTGGTTTTCTTTCAGTTTAGCTTTTCTAAGAAAGGAAAATGTTATATCATTTGGTAGAGAAATTTTCTTTCAAGTGAACAGCTAATCTATGGCTTGAGATAGAAGAGTAACAGTCTGCCAGTGTTATGGCTGATTTCACTTTTAAATCAACATTATCACATTGTTACAGATTTATCAGCTTTATGCAACAATTATTCAGTTGATTATTTCAGATCCCAACTTCACAAACATATATTCTTGCTAAGTATAAACATTTCACACAATTCAGTCTAGTTTCCCAAATCTTGAATGTGGCACATCATAGATACATACCTTCTATATAAAACTGACTTTGAATGAGAGCGTTGCAAATACTAAAATACAACAAATAGATTGCTGATGGGGAAAACCGAAACAGATCAAAACTCCAAGCACTACCCTCGTTTCTTCATCAAAATTAAAGGAATGCTGTGATTCTGGATGCAAAAAAGTTCTCCAAATCTGTATTTATTTTTGATCTATCAAAAGAGTGCATTAGACTGAATTTAAATTTCATAGCGCATCAATCCTTTGCAAAATAAGGCAGAAAAAAAAAATCAACATCTTTAAATAACTCAGCTAAACCAAGGCAAAGTTTCCCATTGGTAACGAACTCAAGAACATTGAAGGAGATTGACATCTTTGATTAACAGCAATTTCCATACCGTCAGAGCACCTGTTGACTACATCCTTTAAGCTACTAGACAGTCTTGTGCTAATTGCTGCATAAATGTTTAGATAGATGCCTGACCCGAAGAACATGCAATAAGCCAACTTGCGTACATTCAGTCTGTCCCGTCTGTTTTCACAGGGCTTTTCAGTGACCTGGTACAACTCTTCTTTGCCTCATATGAGGGCTGAAAAGTATAACTGATTCCCTTAACTCAGGAGGAAAAGATAGAACATTAAGCACCATTTTCATTTTCCCTTTTTCAAGAGCTCAGGCCTTCCTAGACCCACATCATCTGCTCTTACCAGAAAGATACCCTCTGTTCTTCTAATGGAAGCAGGAGCCCCTCTCTGCTGCACAGATCTTGTCACTCTGTTTTCACATGGTTTGCAGCTTCATTAGAAGCATTTTGCACATCTCAGGATGGAACCTGTAGATGAGAACAGCTTTTTAATGTTCACTGTAGTCTGGAAGAATTGCGCATTTATTCAACTGAAAGCAGTAATGATGAAGGGAAAAATATTATTTTCAACTCTACTTCCACTGCACATTTCCAAGATGAGGCACAGAAGCTTCATTTGCAGTCTGTTACAAAGCAAATCAAGACATATATTTAATATCTAAATTGTGCACAGCAGCAATATGGAAAGAAGAGAAGAAAATGCTGATTATGTAGTTCAAGATGGGGCGAAAGAACATGCTGTTCACACGTATCAAGTGCCAGCAGCCAAATGTTGGAGCAGTATCATTCCCTGCTCATTAAATGTGCTTTTGTGCAGAAACTGACACATCTGTATAAATATTATAGGACACTCATTTGTAATTGAGGTCTCTCATCGCAAAAATAAGGTCTACAGAATTGAATTAAGAGCTTATGAAGTGCCTCACATCTAAAACTGGAAGATATTAAAGCAATCTTCCACAAGATGGCTCTCTCCCTCTGTTCGTTTTACTGACTCAAACCTACATACAGAGAACATAAATAATATTCAGGACAAAAATGCGATTGCAGTTTGGAGGAGTAAGAGTGCCTCCACATGGGAACAGAGATGTTTCACTGAATTAGGGCAGCCTGTGTGACAGTGGAGATCACCATCCATTTGCTACAGACTGTAAAGGGGCCTGAAAGCTTCACAGTGTGTTTTGAAATTATTTCTTTTGAAAAGCGTGCGCTTGCTCCACCTGCACTCCAAGCTGGTGGGATCCAATGCAGTTTCATTTCATCAGCCACATACCTAAGGGGAGCACCTAAGCTAATAAACCCTGCCTTTCAGGGCTAACAGAAAGGCTCAGTTTCTGGACTCAGTTTGAACAGACAGCTCCTGGCCTGCTATAAGCATGGGCAATGAAGCATTTCTGCAAATTTAAGTTCATAATGGCACTCCAAGCCTCAGAAAAAAAGAAGGAAAAATAATAATAAAACACATTTCCATCAGGTATTTTAACAATTTTTTTAGACATAACTTTAATTCATCTCTTCCATGACAGCTATGGAAAAATATCTTTGGAACATCTGAAAGCATGTGATTTTGAGTAGCTTCAAAATCTATTGGACACACAGAACCCTCTTCTCCATATTTATCCTGGACTGTTATGGATCTTTACCTTATTTTCAGTGAAATGCACTTTACTGTACATTGTACTGTTTAATGTGCTTACCGGAGCCTTGAGGATCAGACTTACGCTTGGGAATGTGTGTTACAAATTTATTTATGCAGTGTTCATTTACATCTACAAAAAATTCTCTCAGAAATGAAGTATCACAACAATCTAAAATACATTTGACTGAAACAAAAATGCTAAGATCTTGTCTTATTCCACCAACAGATATTTGTCATTAGAAAATGTTCATTCCTCCTATGTCCAGTATTTGAAGTTACCAAATATATGATGTTATAATGAAGTTATGTTCATTCATATAATAATGATTAATAATAATAAACTTCATATAATGATGTTATATGAAGTTATAATGAATATATCCAGTATTTGAATCTTTAAGCAGTTCTATTAGGTGTATTCAGGACAGTTGTGCTATCAAATAACTGCCCCACTGAGCAGGTGAGAAACAAACATACCATTAAACAGCAGAGTAAGAACATTTTCCACACTGTTGCTTCCTTCAACACCAAACAGTACACTGGGGCAGGGATAGATGCAGGGAAAAACTCTCTATCCCCCAACCTCTATTTGCTGCAAAAAGTAGGAATGGGCTG
The DNA here is from genome assembly GCF_965140245.1 of Athene noctua. Taxonomy (NCBI): domain Eukaryota; kingdom Metazoa; phylum Chordata; class Aves; order Strigiformes; family Strigidae; genus Athene; species Athene noctua. The sequence goes on from NC_134044.1 coordinate 15,012,319, forward strand.
AGAGGGAGGTCTCCAGTTCTGTGGGATTCCTGGCACAGTTTGGAACTGGTGCTGTACTGCAGATAACGTGTGAGCTTCCTTAGGTATATCCTGGGAAAAAACTGGGACACCCTCTTACCACACGGTTTATCTAATCCAGTTTACAGCTCCAGCCTTCCTCACTTTTACCACAGCAGAAGCATATATCACTGGCAGCTGCAGTAGGGCAGCTGGGGCACCAAAATTACAGTATAACTTACTCTCACATGGCCATTCTCATAGCTCCTGGAATATAATATCCTCAGTTGGCCCCATTTTGACAGATGATACATGCAGTGTGGTAGGCAAGGATCATCTTTCTTCTCACATCATCATTACATTGTCTCTGCAGAGCTGTAAAAGGGTACCGGAAGTGTAGACCCACATTTGGCTTCATAATAGCTAGCAGAGAGTTCTCCTACCACAGGAGGACTCCTCCGTGTGCATTTGCAGCTAGATTACGTCTCTTCTTCATAGTCTGAGTGCAGAAAACTGCTTACAGGTTCCTCCAAGAATATGGTCTGTTAAATTACCAAAACCAGGACTAAGTCTTATGTTGTCTAAAAGGAATGGGAAAATGGCATTTCCTACACATTACAAATGAGTACTATTTTTATGCAGCTAGAGTTGTCATTCACCACCTGTTCCTTACCATACACACTGCATCCCACCACATCAGCTGGCATCCTTCGCAAGCACACAATGCCCTTTTCCAGCACTGCGATTGTCTTTGTGTCATTTTCCTAGAAAGGGAAAGAAGCTCTTCTCTCCCTGTTCTATCTCACCCGCACTAAGGAAATCCCATTTTGGTCCATATTACAAGATGATGGAGAAACCTAAGCTCTAAGAGCAGCTGCCATTCTGTCCTGGTTGCTACCAGTCACAAGTAGGGTATATAGCTGGCAGATACCAAGAAAAACAAGACAGAAATGTCCAAACTCACGTCCTTGCTTATGATGCCACTCATACTAGCTTTCTGGTTAAGCAATTCCGTTGTTTTCTGTGTGGTTACAATAATATGTCAGCAGAATACAATCACATTCATATGCATGCACATCACTGGATCACATCATCTAGTTCTGCCTCCATCTCCCATCATAAATGGTGATTCATACCTTAGGGTTTATTGCAAGCTTCTGGCACTCATTTCATGTACATGTTTGAAATTAAACAAAGAAGAAATAGAATTTTTTTTCTTCTAAGTTTTCTTTAGTTCTGGTAAGATATGTCGGTCACTGGTTTCACTTGCTTCTTCATAATTACTTCACTTTCCCAGCACAGTAGAAAATGTCTGCCCTCAGTGCTATCACACAGCCCAGGCACTGACCATCTCCTTTGAAACACTGAGCTTCTCCTCAACACACACTCCTGTTTTCTATTTGTGCAGATAAGTAGCAGTACTGGTGAATGGAGTTCAATTATGACTTGGCAAGCTGTACACTGTAAGGTAGCTGTTTCTTCTTCTGTTGGGACAGAAAAAAAAGTGGTTGTAATTCATAATAAATATAAAGGTTGCCTTGGCAGCAATATGGCTCATCTCCACGCTGACAAAAAGTAAGGAAGATTTTTGGAAAGAAACACAGGGAATCCCTCACATGCTCTGAATCTGTGTTAATTAAAAGTTATTTAGTTCTACTGTCAATGAAGCTTAGGCACGTTACCAAAACCTCTAAGATCCAATTCTGATGCCATACTGACTAGAATCACTTGTAATAATCTTATTTTATAGAACCAAACACAAGGTATTTCGAAAAGGAAAGAAAAAATAAACTAACATTTTTGCTTGCAGCCTTGTAATTTCCCTGAATCATGCTGTGTTGTTGACTTTTAAGCAAAAGTCTTTATTGAAATCCACTGGAAGTTCTGTTTAAGAACTGGTGGCAAGATATGGGCCATTGACTTCAGCACAATTACTCCAAGTTGTACTGCAGAAGTCTGCGAATCAAGTCCTCAGTCTTTCATGTAAGCTTAGGCACGCTTAAGACACATACAAAAAAGAGACAGTGAACTGAGCAAAACCATATACAGGAGTCCTGTGGAACCTGTATGGACCTCTTTTCTTTTGGTTTTGGCTTCTGTGGGTTTAATTTAGACTTGAAATTAGACTCAGTGTTGGACTTGCATATAAAAGTTTACATGAAAATTGCTGTCATTACATTACAGATTATTTTGTACCTTTTTCATTTTTTATGACGTTTTGGAACAATGCCTGCCTCTTATTGTCAAAATTCTTTAAGAAATTGCATTAAAATCCTAACAAGGTCACCAAAATGTAAACAGAAAATGTTAAGTTTCCTCTGATGGGACATTTCAATATTTTTGTAATATTTTATGTCCCCAGAGACCCAAAAGGCGGGTCATTTGAAAAGCAGTGTGTATGTAAAAATGCCCTGTGGGACCAATCTGAGCCCATCAAAATCCACTGGAGTCTGTCTACTGATTTCAGAGAGTTTCTGCGACAGTCCTCATTGTGCATTTTCCAAATCTAAAGACTCATTAGGCCTTCCAAACCCCATTACCGCCTGTACTGCAACAGGCTTAAGAAACTCCCAGAACGTACAACTAAATGTTGAAGCTGTACTGCCCTATGGACTGTCCGATGCCATTTGCTTTCCACACTGCTGACCATGAGAGTTGTCACACAGATGCCCTGCAGCAGCTGGGATAAATTGCAGAAATGGAGAAGTGTTGAGTGCTGACAAGTCGAAGATCTGAGAGCAGCCACTATACTAAAAGGAGATTCTTTACTGTGAAATAACACCAAAGTCAGAATTAAGGCAACAAACAAAAGTATTTAGCATACATTAAGTGTGGTTTGACACTGGGAATGCAAACAGCAATACTTTGGGAATTTTTACTGACCTATCAAAAAGTTTCCAGAGTACTAACAGTCTGTGCAACCAAGTCCCACTGGTATGGTCCCCAATGCCTGAAATCAGATTGCCACAGCTGAGATCTATAGAAGTCACCATTGCAGAATTACCTTCACTGAAATGAAAAATAAAAAGATTGCTAAAATGAATTATAAAATCCATGGAGAATGAATTCTGTTTCCCTGGAGTCTAGACCTCTCTATCTGCAGAGCAAAGCAGCAAAACCCACTTTCCTACCAAGCAGTGTCAGCACTGTCAGAGAAGTGTAAATGGCTTGTTATGGAAACTGTTGTAACATCTGATGCATATTTACACTGTCTAGGGAAAATCAGTTGCATGTTTTTGCATAATTTAAATTAAGCTTGTTCATACAGGCATTGCCGTAAATATATTCTTTTTAAAAAACTGAAAACATTAAGTCCCATGTGGTCTGAAAACTGACCTGCTGTTGTGGCTGTTAGTTAACTTTATTTTACACTTATATGTATTTTTAGTGCAGACAAATGCTGAAGAAACTCCATACTTTAATAGTTAAAAAATATAAATTGCTTAACTATATTACGGACTTCTATAAACTTTCAGCATACACAGTTTTGTTATGAGGTCTTCTAAAGGTAGAATGCATTTTGAATACCTGTGCAAATATTCATGAATATTACAACTGGAAACAAGTGATTTACGAAGTCATATTTAGAGTGGCCAAACACCCTTCTCAGCTTAGACTGGGGAATATCTCATTACAGGGCAGATACTAGGGGGACATACACCTCCCTTGGGCACAGCAGCAAAGGTAGGTGAACTCAGTCTGGAAGAGTTAACCATGTGCCACAGATATGCTCACCCCAGAAGCTGCTGCTTGCACCGCTGAGGTTACATGAACAAACTGGGCTTGAGAACACCCCTGTCCTGGGTGTTGCACAAAGCGAACAAACTGCCTTTGCCCAAGACGCAGAAGCTGAGCTGTTGCCTTACAACAAAATCAATTTATGTAGTTTGAAGATTGCATTTAAGTATTCTAATTTCAGCGTTAAATATTGGAAAACCTTTTATTGTATAACTGCAGTGTACACTTTTAAAGAGCAAAAGAACATTTCTCATTTGAAATAAATTAGATCTCAGACAAACTATTTGTATTTTCTCAACTACCTCTAGGTCTGAGTTCCCTGTTCCTTATCTAAATCTTTTTATTTTGTATCTGTTTAGGAACTACACACTTGCCCACCCCTATTTTTGCTCACCCACCCGAGCAAGAATATGAGAAAACTGGTAATACTTGTGAAAGGCATGAAAACCCTTTTATACAATGAGAAACTTCCCAAAATGCTTGGAATGCCTGTAAATTATTGCTTCCTGGAACATGGATGGAAGAAGATGGCTTTGACCCTTTATATGAACGTCTGACAATCTTCTTAACAAATATCTCCAAGCTATAGCAGCTAACACATATTTATGTGTGAGATGGCTCAGAATAATTGATTAGGTTTGCTAAGGTTCCAGTTTCCACTGCAACTACAATCTCTTTTTTTCCCCTTCCCTTACTGTTTTCTTGCATAACAATTTTTTCCTTATCATTGCTCATTTTCATGCAGAGCATGTTTGCTTATTTGCTATGGCCAGTAGACACTTTATTTTAATTACTTCAAAGGTAAACGTATTTGAAGACATTTGGATCTCATTCAGGTAAGAAAAACAATTAATGTAATGGTTTTAGAAATGCATAGGAAAAAACATCAAAAATACGAGCTGCCAACACCCAAAACACAGATACATTAATAAAAATACTGTTTGCTTTGCCTTTGCCTAGTCCTTTTTCTAATGAACACAGTAGTGGTAACAAGTTAACTTATTTGCTACCCCAATCTTATCAAAGGTTACTGTGCAGTTATTTATCAACTGCAAACTTACAACTTCATTACTATAATTATGTAGTAACCATCCAATTAACTCCTGGGGTAAATGTATATTGCTCTTGCACTTCCTGCTCCAATACACATTTAGCTTTAAATTTCTGTTGGTACTATATATGTGATACTGCAGCACTTACAAGACTGTTTAGAGATCAGAATCCCACTGTTACTGACACTGGGCAATCAAATAACATACGAATGCACGCACAGCTTTAAGAAGTTGTTGCTATGTGTGAGATATATTATTGTAAAACAGAATCGGAGGGAGCAAGACAGAGAACCAGCCTGTGCTGTAGACTTTCCCTGCCTATTCCAAGATGGACAAGAGGAACTAGATCATAAGCTAGCACTGTAATTTCAATTAAATCCATGAAGTATCACCAACCCACAAGAAAACTTCCTCTCTTTCCATAACATACGATGTACATTAAACAAAAAAAATAATAGCAGAACCTTGATACGGAAAGCAATAGGAGAGAGATATGGATACAGAGGTACAAATGCCATACTATTTTGATGGATGCAAAATTCACCACTAGTCCAAAACAGCCACTACAGATGTTTTACATAAAATTGAATCAATAGTTAAGTAAATTGAGACACTAAACAGCTGAAGCACTTCCGAGTGTCTCCACCTAAGAGACACCAGCACTGAGCCTCCTAACTCCAGCTCCTGACTGACAGCGTGCAGCCACGTTGTCTGCAGTCTGGTGGTGGTCCCCAGGGCCGGCATGCAGAGCTGCATGGCTGTGCTGCTGTACAGCGCACCCACTCCGCAGGCAAAGCCAATGTTCCAGAGGCAGTCCAAGCATAGAAGGAGAAACTTTGCTATTCAGACTTCTAAAAGAAATTTAATATCCTTTTTATTACGGAAATGCAAATAAATGGGATAGAAATTCCTTTCCAAACACAGGTCAGAGCAAATTTTTGAGAAACATAAAAAAGATGTAACAGGGTCCCCCCTGATGTTTTGCAGCCAACAGTCCTGTTCCAAATTCCAGCATGGATGAGTTTGGTCCTTCCCTCAAAACCACTTCTAGGAATACATTTATAGCCCTCATCTTCTTTCAGATTCCCCAGTCTCTTCAAGGGCATGCAAAAAGAATTGCTTGGCAAATAGAATTTAATTGCATTAAATAGCAAATTAATATTTTCCCCCTAGATATCCTACATTGTCTCGCCACACCAGAAAACAACTGAAAATATAGCCATGCACTGACTGGAGTCTCATTGTAAAAAGTTATTCCAGGATATTGGCTTCTGTCCAAAAGGTAAGAGTAACGGAGGTAATTTAAATATGCTTGAACACAGGAACAAATGCCTAAGCTCTGTTGCTCTCTTTGTCAAAACCCATTCTTTCAGAAAATCATTTTCTTTACCCATTGGACAACAAAATGCATTGTCAAGAAATTTTATGGCAATAATTATAAAAGATGTCCATTTGAACCCATTGAGGTCTTACTGATTTTATAACACCCAGCAGACCTCCCTGCAGGAGAACGCTATATTTATGTTAGCAATATATGCGAGAATTGAGATCGTAAAATTAAATGACCACATAGAACTGTCATTTATATGATGAGCGCCTACATATGTGAAGGCTGGTTTATCTTGCAAGATAGGGTAGTACTAAATGGTCCACTCTCAGTGAATGCTTTTAATCACGCATTTCTTCACTGTTTCTGCAATATTATACTTGAAGGACTGGTAAGCAGTTTGCTATGAAATGTTAAATGGCTAGTGGCAGTACAAGCCCGATGGAAGTGCTCACTAAAATAGAAGTACAGTACATATTGTATGAAATTGTTTTATGAGACACATTATGGTTACTAGAATAACATTTCACCATTACCAACTGCTGAGAGAAAAGTCATTAAGATATTTGGCAAGCCAGTGTAATTTTTCAGCAGAACTACAGTACAAGACCTCAGAATAGCTTCTGTACAAAAAGGCTAGCTGTCTCAAGAAAACAACTTAAGTCTTTGGTGTCATTTTATTCATAGGGGTTTATTTTCAGATTCCAATGAGAAAGTTATTGCCACTGGAGAGTGAACAATTGAGCCTTAACCCTTATAATAATTGTGCAATTTCAGAACCACTATAATAAATCTTGCCACAGTGTTTCCATTAAAAATCTCTTTTCTAAAAAGCTTTTATGGTGTGTAGTTTCATTCAGACACTTTTATGAGAGATTTCTTTAAACTATGATTTTAAAGCTAGAGAGAGATTAACCACGTGTTTAAGCATTGTTAAATGCTAAAATGGAAATAAGCAAAACTCAAGTCACTGTTGTCACCTCAGTTTCTTCCCAAATACTGCAGCAACAGTAATGAAAATTCACGCTCTCCACAAAAATAGGGGGGTCCATGCTGGACAGAGTCCTCCTCACACCATCAATGAAGCCAGAGACTGCACATTTTTCATATTGCCATTAACATATTAAAGACTGACTCACAAATGCACAGATGTCTTTCCATCCTGATCATTTCCAGTAAAAATGCTTTTCCTCTTCCTAGAACTGTACTTTAATGACATGACGAGGCATTGCAGCTTCAAGGTGCAAACATTTTCAACAGAAACAGCCACTATGCATCACCAAACTAAATCGTTTTCTCTATAACAAGAGCAGTAATGACCTATTACAGTATTATCACAAGGTAACAAAACATAAGTAATGAGGCCCAGTGCAACCAAACACTTCTAGTTGTCAGTGTTTCCAGTGGAAACAATGACTTCTGGTTAACATGAGCTGACAGGAGATCTCATGAAAGCCCTGTAAACGATGCAGGCCAGCACTAAAAAAAAGCTGCTATTTTATTCCTGTTTCTTTCTGCAAGTCTGACCATGACAATCTGAAAATGGTGAGCGGTTTCAGTAGGATTTGCCATTTACCCAATTTGGAAAAAGACAATTCTGATACATGATTTTTAAAAAATCTGATATTGTATACTTTCCACACACATATTTAACAACAGAAATGAAAATATACTAACTAGAGTCAAGCTCAAGGACACATTTACCAGGTGATCCATTTTCTAACAGAGGATTAAGTGAGTAGAATCTCCATCAAATGCAATGCAATTATTTGATATTATATGAGAAAGGAATTATGCTGAGGAATATTTGTCTACAAAACTTTGTACAAACGTCTGCGTCCCACAGTGTCCACAGAAGAATGCAGTTCACATGAACAGAAGTTTTCCAGTCATTCATTGCTATCACCGGAGTTCAGAGAACTCTACTCTAAGGAAGCTTATTTAATCTGACAGCTCTCATATTCTGAATATTACAGTATGATTGTTCCCATGTCTGTAGTTTTCAATAACAACTAAACAACTTACTACAGAAACTAAGACTGCATAAAAAAACTGCTTTACTTACTTGCCTGGATCTTTCAGAAAATTACATTTCCAACTCATAGTCCCTCACTTGTGTAGGATTTCATGCACATGCACATGCACGGGTACCTGGAATATTCCCATGGGCAGCAACTTGCTGATGTTCTCTGTTTGAAACTAAGAGTTTCTAAGACTAAAACAGGATAGAAGGAAAAATCCTAGTTTACTTGATAATTGTCAGGAGTAACCCCAAAAAGGAAATATGCATCACAGAAAGTGATGGTGGAAATTAACTTAATTCTCCAGTAAAACCATGCGAATGCCAGCTGAATTGAAAATACTGGCTGAAGTCATCCTGTTCAGCAAGAAAGGTCTCCCATTCCTACCACAACTTTCTAAGCTTGCATCACTGTAGCTCTGATTTTGTAAAAAAAATTTCCATATATGTTTGATTTTGCCATTATGAGTAATTCCTACTTGTCCTCCCCTAGCACAGAAATAATGCCCAAGCGTAAGTGTCCACTCACTTGAAGATGTGCTTAAGGCACTAAGCTTTCACACTCATGTCCATCACCCCCTTCTGCACTTATTAGGACTACTCCACATGATTTCCAAGTGATTTCTGATCAACTGTAGTTCATTCATGCATTTTAATTTATGTCGGGTAATGATAGCAGGGCAAAAATTTTAGATGTATGGACCTGGACTTTTAGAGCACAACAGAATGTAAAAGAAATTTAAAGACTGGAAAGATAAAAATATTTTCTAGACTCCAGCTGAACTCCAGAACTCTAATATTATTAAACATACCTTTAGAATCATCTAGGTGGGAAAAGACCTTGAAGATCATCCAGTCCAACCATTAACCTAACACTGACCATTCCCAACTACACCAGATCCCTCAGCGCTGAATCGACCCGACTCTTAAACACCTCCAGGGATGGGGACTCCACCACTGCCCTGGGCAGCCCATTCCAACACCCAACAACCCCTTCTGGAAAGAAATGCTTCCCAATATCCAGTCTAAACCTTCCCTGGAGCAACTTGAGGCCATTCCCTCTTGTCCTGTCACTTACTACTTGGTTAAAGAGGCTCAAACCCAGCTCTCTGCAACCTTCTTTCAAGTAGCTGTAGAGGGTGATGAGGTCTCCCCTCAGCCTCCTCTTCTCCAGACTAAACACCCCCAGTTCCCTCAGCTGTTCCTCGTAGGACACGTGTTCCAGACTCTTCACCAGCTTCATTGCCCTTCTCTGGACACACTCAAGTAATTCAATGTCCTTTTTGTAGTGAGGGGCCCAAAACTGAACACAGGAATCAAGGTGCAGCCTCACCAGTGCCAAGTACAGGGGTAAGATCCCTTCCCTGTCCCTGCTGGCCACGCTATTGCTGACACAAGCCAGGATGCCATTGGCCTTCTTGGCCACCTGGGCACACTACTGGCTCCTGTTCAGCCAGCTGTCAATCAACCCCCCCATGTCCCTCTCTGACTGGCAGCTCTCCAGCCACTCCTCCCCAAGCCTGTAGCGCTGCTGGGGGTTGTTGTGGCCCAAGGGCAGCCTCCAGCATTTGGCCTTATTGAAACTCCTCCAGTTGGGCTCAGCCCATGGCTCCAGCCTGTCCAGGTCTCTCTGCAGAGCCTCCCTACCATCGAGCAGATCAACACTCCCACCCAACTGGGTGTCATCTGCAAACTGACTGAGGATGCACTCGATCCCCTCATCTAGATCATCAATAAAGATGTTAAACAGGAGTGGCCCCAAAACTGAGCCCTGGGGGACACCACTCGTGACTGGCCGCCAACTCAATTTAACTCCACTCACCACAACTCTTTGGCCCGGCCACCCAGCCAGTTTTTTACCCAGCAAAGCGTGTGCCCATCCAAGCCATGAGGAGCCAGTTTCACCAGGAGAATGCTGTGGGAAATGGTGTCAAAGGCCTTGCTAAAGTCAAGGTAAACAACATTCACAGCCTTCTTTTTAATAAAGCATTAAACATGCAAACTTCTTTTTCTTACACAAATAATGGCCAAGAACTCAAAGTAACTGCCATTATATCATGATACTCCTCATTCAACAGAAAACTAATTTTCAGAACTTTATTCTGCAAATTATCTGCAATTGTATACACAGAGGTATCATCCTCTATATTTAATCCTCATACTCATTTGAATTCCACAAAATTAATAACTGCATTTATTAAAGATGTATTTTTACTTTCCTGTCTCCTAACTTAACGAGTATGCTTGTGTTAGAACCAGACAACCCAATCAGATATATATTCATGCATTGGAAAAAAGTATTTTCCCTTTGGTCTTAACAATAAATAAATTTTGCTTTTATTTTAAAAATTCAATTATCAACATTTTTCCTCAGGAAAATATTCATTCTCTTTAAGACTTCTAAGAACAATTGTGAACATACACAGAGGCAAACAAATGTTTTGTCTTTAAAGCTCATCTGTTGTGCCAGAAGGGTGTGCTTTTCATCATTTTTAATTTAGAGTGGTAATTTTACAGAATGTGAGAATTCACAAATAGTTCTTCACAGCCTCCATTTCCATTACAGTTCTCTCCAAAAAGTTAGTAGCATTGAGTTTTTCTATTAATTTCATTTGACTCTTCACTGGATTTTTAGGGTCCCACAATAAAGGAAAAAATCCCTAAACTTATAACAATTTTAAAAGTTGCTAAAATTTCCCTCATTAATCTGAAAACATCAGAGCAACTAAATGCTTTACCAGGCTTTCTAAAAATTCACCATAATTTTAATATCACTTAGCAAAAAATAGGGAATGGTGCCTAAAACACAATGCATAACATTATATAAATGAATTAAACTTAAAACAGAAGTAGTGCCATTAGCTGTTCCACTGTTTGTATGTAGAACTATACATCCTTCTTATTATGTGAGTGAACCAGTTATTATAATCTTCATGCTTTGAAAACGTTAAAAGTTTGAAAAGAAACATGAGGGAAGAGTGTTGGCTCTTATGCCATTTACCAAGTTTCCCCTCAAAAGATACTCTTTTCATAGCTGTAAAATCTTTAACATAATTCTTCAAACTGGCCACACAAAACTGCTGCCTTTTTCTAACAAGAGCAGTTTTGGTATCATTATAATGCTGAATACCAATAGTTCCAAGAGAATTTAAGAAAATATATACTTGAGCCCAAAAGTGAGCTAGGATAATGTGATGAGTAAACAGGATTTCTCATTTAAGCAGTCAAAGTTTGCCAGGCATGCAAACCCTAAGGAAAACTTAATTAAAGTCAATAAAGAGGAAGGGAAGGCACAGAAAAATTAAGTAATAAAATTTGTGCAAAGAAAATATGAACTGATCAGTTTTCAGTGCCTGTGGGATAGTTTTGCAAATGTAAGCCTTCAGCCTACAGTATGCTGGTATGGATTTTGAGCTTTGTGTGTTTATCATGTACAGACCCCACTTAAATCAATAAGGTTATGCTGGATTTATGGTGCTAAAATTGATACAGAATTTTGCACATTTGAACAAAACAATGATTGCTACCATAACCTTCTGAAGGCTTACAAGAAAAAAAATTAATCTTCCTCAGATTCATGTCACTATTTTGACAGCCTATTTGACTGTTCCTTTTACACGGACCTTAGAAATCATGAAGATCTGGGACCCAATTCTCTTCTTTGTTATAAAAATTTAATGCTGATAAAACTGCCTATAAGTCCACTGATGGGCAGTGAATATTTATTGATATATAACAGGGAGTAATCAGATTCTTAACTTATCAACTAATTTTATTGTTACATTTCTTTTTACATTATGTACTTTGGAGCATTACTCAGTCCATATTCAAAAGCTTTCAGGTACTGCCAGCTATTTATCAACCACCAAGCAAAGACTGAAAGCACTTTTCTGACAGGAACTCACTAAATTATGAGAAGCTTTCTGTAAAAATGGGAATTAGATGCATTTTGAAAAATGTGAAAAGACACAGATACTTAAAATTTTATATAAAACCTGGATCAGCAGGCTCTCCTCCCTATTAGTCCCTCTTGAGCCATCAAGTCAGCATCCTCTCTTTAGAAACTACAGGGCATCCACAGAGCTGTGGAAATTTCACAGCTTTTGACCACCTCAGACAGCTAACTTTTTTGTACAGAGAAAATAAAAATCTATATTCCTTTCAACAGTGCATTCCTGTAGCAATCCAGTTGTGGACTTGACCAATTGCTGCAACTTTATTGCTGGTTCCTGAAGGGAAAGGTTTGCATCCCCCCCACCTTAGCAACATCACTCAGCATTTTGCCTAGGCTCGTTTGTCATCAATCCTCAGACTGTTGGCCACAACCAAGATCAAAAAGTTCTGTTCAGGTTGCCAAAATGTTCAGGTTTTCTCTGGATTTTAGCAGGCTTGTTCAACAGTGTTTGCAGCACTAGCCAGCATGCAACAGTTTAGTGTGTGTCAGACTCAGATTTGATGTAATAGCATGTCACTTAGTTTGACGCATTTAATTTCAGTTTGAACTCCAGCAAAATGCTGCAAATCCCAGAGAAACAATTCTCTAATGGCAGAAGAGCAATTGGCTGGTATCTCAGGGGGGTTTCAAGCACAACTACCTTTTCAAAGGAAATGTTTGAGGTGAGTAAGCAATTTCTTTTGTCAAACAGTGTCATGGCATGGTCACCAGCATCAACACCCAGGTTTTTTAATTAAGTAGAATAAGAAAGTGTATTTAAAACTAGGAAATAACAAAAAATAATCAAATGTTGTGGCAAATAGAAGGCTTAAAGAACTCAACTTTCCAAACTGAAGGAAAGACTTGATATTACTAATGGAAGAAAGGGAAGCCACTAGTTTTACAGAGCAAGATACCTTGCAGAGATTGTCACCATTTCCTGTGGCAGATGATCTGAAGGAAAATACATACAAGATTTAGGCAAGAATGGAGCTAAAGCCCAAGCTTCTACAAGTTATGCTGGGAGATACCCACTAGACCTATTTAATACCTGACATTTAAAAAAGCATACAGTTAGCTTCACTCATTTCTCTCTACTCTTGCAACTGATAAAAATGAAGTGATGCCACTTTGCGATCAGTCACAATATGTTGGTGTTCCATTCACACATAAAACCTAGAAAACTATTTTTTTTCCCAATGGTATCCCTTTAGAATTTACTTGAGGAAATCTAATCACTATTATAAATCTCCAGTGCTACTCAAAGGCATTTCAGTGTTACTTTTCAAAGAACAGTTGTTTTGCATCTATTTAAAAGATGAAATCTACTCATTTCAGGAGTTTCCTTCTTAGTTTTGCAGAATTGTGAGACGTGGTACTCTTGATCAGGAAGGGAAGTAGGAAGACAAAAGAAAAGATTAAAACTGTAGAGTGATCTTTGTAGACATTTGGGATAACAGCATTGACTCCACTGTTTCATATGACTAAGTTTTAAAATAGTATTCAGAAGAAAGGTATCAGAAAGAATATGTTAAATGAGTTACTTAGGAACCATGATGTTTAACTGAGCAAAGTATTAGACTTAAATAATTTGCCTCCAGTGACCCCTGAAAAAGGCTTATTTTTGCAGTTTGAATATAAAAAGCTTAGAAATGCTAATCATTCCATCTGGAAATCAAAATCATAAACTGTTAGATTAATGAATGCTACAAGTAGCTCTCACATGCAGAACAGTAAAGACATTGTTAGCAATTTGTTTTGACAAAAGTGATTAGAATATTTATTTTTGCTAACACTTCTCCTACCTGCAGACCTGGAAAAATGAAACTTGTTTGTATAATTCTGTAATACACAAATCTTTATTAAAACTCACAATGTTGCTAAATTAATTATATGATATTACCAAGAAAAGTGATAATCAGGAAACCCTCCACAAGTTCATAATCTGAAAAGCAAACAATGCTTCAGTGGTCTGATCTGTAGTGCCACTTTGAGCTATTTTAAATGGAATTGCTAGTTTCTACTATTTCTTATTAAAATAGGAGAAAAAGCAGAACTGCTGATTATGATTTCTTCTGATCATAAGGAATGCATTGCAACAGCACCTAAACCATTATATTTGTTTTAGATTACACTGACTGCAAATAGTGCCTCATGAAGAGGAGGAAATGTTATGAAGGGTGTTTTTGTGATCTCCTTTGTTTCTGCTTATTCCGTTATGGGTGACACTTGCTCAGAAGTCTAGAAAGAGTATATTTTCTTGGAGGAAAAAAAAGAATACTTATTTTTTTAACTATGCTAACATTAACTTTTTTTTTTTAAAACAAGAAATCTTGTAAATTGCGACAGACTAAAATCTCATCTATGATGTCAAAGTGAACTGTAGGATTTCCCTCCCATTTTACTTTCAGAATAATTACTAGCACAGAAAAAGGTCAAAAATTCATAACAATCATTCACATATTCAGTAGGAACCATGTTGTTTAGGGCTTCCAGCATAGCATAGGCTAAAGATGTAACACAATGATTTCCATCTCAGGCCCCTTACTTGTGGATGAGGTATAGAAAGGCATTCCACCCTGATTATAAACAATAGAGAATCTTAACCTCCTTCGGTTCCAGTGATTAATTACTCTCACTGTAGAAACCAATTATGCCCGCCTTCAGTTTCTAGCAACATAGTTTCATTATGCCTTTCTCTGCTAGATTAAAGAGTTCATCTAGTATCAAACAGATTTCTTCTAGAGGAATAATGATATGTTACATATATCACAGTTTAGATAAACAATTCTGCTTATGTTCAATCCTAAATGCAAATTCCTGCCCTGCTCTGGGGTTCTCCCATAGGCTTCCTCCTGGGTGGATCAGACTAGCAAGAGCCTACAAGCCCTAAAGCATTTCTTGCAGCCTGTAAAACCTCAACAGCTGAGGGGCTGACTCTTCCTGCAAGGAATGGGAGTTGACTTCGATTTTGAGTACAACTGAGTCCCAAAGTCTGAATACATCCTTTTGATGAATAAAGTACAGTCTGCTGGTTTCAGAGCAAAATTTACTTTTCACTTCACCTTAGTTTTAGAAATTTTTCTTCTGAGAAAGTATGTGGTTGTAGGGAGGGAAGGAGGAGCAGGAGAAAAGCAGCAGCAGCTCTGGAGAAATTAAAGGGATGCAATGTCTTGAATTAATGTTTTCATGTCTCCAGTGGTAAGTGGAGAGTGTTGGTAAACACGTATATTTTGCTGCGCAGTGTAGGCAGGGCTTCCTCTGCAACATAACCTGAGTTCCCACGTTCACAGCTTCTCTGATTACTTGCAAGACAATCAGTAAATTGAGGTGAAGGGCAGGCTCTAAAGAACTGTGCATTTTGCCATTACAAGGAAACTGCTGTTGTGCCCTGTCACACCTGTGACTTCACTAGAGGAATGTACCCTTACACGGCTGTAACCTTAGTCCATCAGTGGTGGCCCATAGTAGGCAGAAAGGAGGCAAATGGGAAAGTGTACCAGTACCGGGAGAATCTGCTCCAAAACTCAGAATTAAGACAGTCCCCATCTCCTCATTCATCTGGCATGGTTCTGGTTTTGTTATCAACTTTGGTTATCTGCAAACCAATGTCACCACCTTCTCCAGGCAAACAGCTGCCTCTGAAACATTCAGAGCCGTCTCTTGGCAGCAGCCTTTCTAGCAGTACGTCAGTGAAGCATTGCCTCTCTATAAAGCAGCAGCTGCTAATTCTGGTGTGGTACATAACAGCACGCTGCCACATCAGGTTGAGTCCTGCAAGAAAATGAATTTCTCTGGCCTAGATCATTTGACAATTGCTACCGTATGAATAATTCAATCCACAAAACCTAGCAAGTGCAAGCAGCGAATAAAACAGCAAGCTGTGTACTGCACTGTACAGCCAGGAACAGCATCAGCTCAGCCAAAGGGTGTGACAGCTGCTTGCTGATAGTGATGGCTGGCCACTGCATACTGACTAATCGTTGAACTAGCGGGAGGCTTCCCAGGAAGATATTTCCATTTTTCAGACTGTATAGCTTGCCATCCCAGTCTCTTTGGTTTGAGTAATAAAATTAGCGTCTAAATCTATAAAAATACGTTCATCATAATTCCTCCTCTGGCTTAACTAACCTGATTTAAAAGCACACAATTAACTAGCCCTGTGCAACTCTCTCATACCTGAAAAACCTTTAGCTTCATCTTACCTTCCTTTGGCTTCTGGGCCTAACATTCTGTACAAGGAGAGTGAGCATCACAGCTTTGTTCAAAAATGTTTCTCCAGCTTTATCTTCAGTAATATGTACAGGAAACATATGTTAATTGAAAGATGTGATGCTTCCTTCTCTGTCCTTCAGTTTGTTTTCCTGCCCTTGTCTCATTCACTTTTAAAGCAGGAAAGGAGAACACATTCAAAGAGAACTTAGCCGTTTCTGAGATGAATTTATTCTGCTCATCAATTTTGAAATACTCTCCAAAAGAGGAGGTGACTGCTGCTCCAGCCCAGACTGCCTGGTGGGCTGTCTTGCACCTTTGGCAGTCCACCTGCCCTGGCTCACAGGCAGTAGCCTAGAAGTCCAGGAGCCCCAAGACACAGGGTAGCCCACCTGGCAGAACAGCCAAACAACCTCCACATACTTTGCATCTCACTTTGTAGCTGGCATGCTTCCAGTGAGCTGCATGGGTGAAGCAGCAGGAAACCAGGCTGAAACTTTACATGTTTCCAGCAAGAAGTTTGTCAAATTGAACTATTTGTGTGGACTACTCCGATGAATTAGCAGCTCCACTATTGGAAGTTTTCTGACTTAATCTGCTCTGTTTCATGCTTAGTTAACACAGTAGCCAGTAAGTGCCTCACGTTTGGGTAGGCTATTCACACAGAAACAGGGAAAAAAACAAAAATTTCTAACAACAAAACATGACTGTAAAACTGCAGTTTTTAGGGTTATGTTTCAGGTTAGAAGCATTTATAATGCTTGCCATTTTGACACTCAGGTTCACTTTGCCTCGTTTATGTTTTTCTGCTCACCCACAATCACTCCATCATAGACGGCATCACTGAGTCCTATTTACCTACCCTGACTAGCTGCTTCTAGTCAGGGACACTATTCACTTTGCGCTACTTTGTTCTTCAAATATCAGTCTACCCACAGCAAAAAAAGTAGCAGGCTATCAACTGAGACACTTGACTGTATTCTTTACATAAAAATTCTGCCTGCAATAGTAGTTCTGTATGATTTTATTTTCTCAGATAAATGAACAGAGAACATTTATTATGATTGACCTTGCCTTGGTAATGCTTGACAGGACTTGACTTACCTGTGTATAGAGGTAAAGTATATGATTTTTCCTAGTTTACAGTCAGTGTGAGGTTTCTTGAGTAATCAGCATCTGGGTATAGAGCTTGACTTCAACAAAGACATAAGTAGTAATCCTGTGGTACTCAGAGCCATTAATTTGCTTCTCTGAGAGATTGGATGATTCAGAAACACTTAGCCAACCTCTTTTCTGGGGAATTAATAGGGTTAGCTTGATCAAAATGGCTAACTAAAAATCTCACATAGTCTGGCTGCCCATCTCTCTGGTATCCACCTCTGCGTGTGTGGCCAACACACAAGAAGCCACCTCCGGTAGTTGCTAGAGTTTAATGTGGGTTAAAGGTTCTCCATATGAGGAATGGAGTGACAGAAATTATAATGACGAGACCTGTGGCTATCCAACAAAACAAAACAATCCCGTTTCCTTATCCCAACTGTCCACAAAACTAACTTGCAGAGGTCATTTCATCTCATGTTTCTAATTCATTAGCTAAGGTTGGCTGACAACAGGCAAAAAATGAGGGACCCTCTACTGCACAAAAAGTGAAAAGCATTTACAAACCAGAGGCCTAATCATCCAAATTAAAATAAAACCAGAAGAGATCAGCAAGGAAGCAGAGTCTAAATTTGATGAAAAGAGTACTTACAACAAGAGATAACCTGCCACAATAGCAAACAAAAGGAAAAAAGATACTGATACTTTAAAGCAAACCAGAAAACAGTTTTGCCCTCAAAAGGTAGGGAGGGAGGAAAGGGAGGCGTCTATAGAAACAAGAAAAAACTTTTAATACAGAAAGAAAAGATTAATGAGCATAGCGAGGGACAGGAGCTAAGCACATGGATCTTGAACAAGAAGTCAGTAAGACTTCACAATCTTGGTTCTCAAATGTGTACACATTTATTACATTTAGAACTACTCACTCTCCTTTGACAGACCTGCATCACATAAGGCACTTATACAATTTCCTGAAAAAATTTTTTTCTTTCCAGAGTTCAGATGGGAGGGACCTGAACCACTCCTCAGTCTACCCTTGGCCTCTTGGCCGCTCCAGCAAGTGTGTTTTACAGTGCTTCCACATCTCAGCCTGTCCAGAAGCTGGTTTTGCAGCCCCAAACCGATCATGGTCTTTCCTGAGTAGGGTACTGAAGATGCTGAATCGGACATACTACCCAGCCTTTATTTTCTATAACCATGGTCTGCTAAGCAAAGTCATCTGTGCATCCCCCTGACATGCACGCACACTCTCTGCAGCTAGCTCTGCCTGATACAGCTGTGTACACATGTTTCCCCAGTTGGTCCTAGCAGTACTTTCACACCCTCCTTCCTCCACACGTAACGGGCTCACTTTCCACACAGCTCTTACTTGAATGCATATTCACAGCTTGTGCCAATGCTAAAAGTACCACAGAGCACAGGCAGATTTCAGAGGAGACTTACATAGCCCTCTGAAATCACCATCCTTCTAGGTAAATAAGTCTCTGATGACCCATACTATATGTATGGCATTATGCTGCATTTGCGATTCAGACGCCTGCTTCAGATCTAAAGCACACGTACTGTACTAGAGAACTTTCAACATAAAGGAGGTATAAAAGTGGAGCTGATTCACACTTTTAGTTGCAATCAGACTAGCAGAGGATGCTGAATGATTCCCTCTGCTCTGGTTTTGGATGTCATTATCTGACCTCATTTCTTCCTTGTGACATTTTCTTGGGCAGCTCAGTACTCACATATTATCATTCAAGCCAGCAGCGCTCAAAGTCATACAAATGTGAGTGTATGTGTACGTCTCTGAAGGGGGATAAGGGGTGGGGTAAATTAAAGGCTTTTAAGTATTACTGATTGAGAAAGAGAGAAAACAACATTTAAAAGCCTTTTAAATTTCTATTCCTTCCTTTTGATCCTAAATTTCTCTTTGTTTTGTTCTATGCAGCTGGCTGAATGATGACAGAGTGGCTTGCAATTATCTGGATGACATTAGATGCCAGCTGAAATGGACACTAAAGGAAGAATCCAGCATCCTGCATATATAATTCCTACTCCATTTGGCGTTGAACCAAGTCAACAAATATACATTCCTTCCCCCACCACCCCCAGTAAATCCCATGGCCAGAGAATGCTGCTATGGTAACAAAAGCCTGGCAAGGGGGAAGAGCTTGGATATAAGCAGAGTTTTCAAAATGTTGGAAAAGAGTTTTAGATTCAGAACTGCACATGCCTGTAGGTAACTCCCACAAGCTCGGCACGCTGAACACTTACATGCACACCACAGACCTGGGCTTCCAATGCCTGCAGAATTCTGAAGGGCTCTAATTAATCTGCTGGCTTTCATTTTCAGGCATTGTACAGCTTATTCAAATCACAGGTACTTCTCCACCAGTTCTGTGAAGCTTACTAAAATAGACCTTAAAAACTGAGCACAGCTGTCAAAATAATGTTATTGTTTTCCTGAATCTGTTTCAAAGATAGTTATTCCAGAGAAACTTAAAAGTTATATTCCTGTATTAGCACACTAAGTAGTTCATAGCAGTTTAGTAAATCAAATATTCCATACTGCTAGCTTAATAAGATGGGGAGTCATGCATGAAATGACTGCCAGGTTAATGACACAGGGAGCCATGCATGGCATGTATTTGCATATAATAGCGCAGAATGTTCTCCTAAATCCTTTAAATTACTCATCAGTTCTTAAATAGGCATTTAACTAAGCCTTCATCCAAAATCAAAAAGAAAGAGCAAGCCACCTACAATTGAAAAGAGCAATAGATAAGGACTAAGCAAAAACTCAAATGCCAGCTTGTAGGAAGACCTGGAAAACTGCACATGCAAACAAACCATATCATACCATGTCTACAGCTAAAAGTAAACGGACAAAATCTGTTTCTGTATGGTAACTCTTAATGAAAACTAATGAGTGGTTTTCTGTCAGGTGTTGCACTATAGAGAGATGACAGAGGGAAAACACCAAAAGCTTGAAATCAAGTCCGGAGCAACTTGCAGAAGGGATAAGGAGGGGAACAGCATTTCTGCCTGTTATTTTTGTGATGACTCACTGAGTCAGACTGAGAGATTGTCCAAGGTGAAGATTTTTGTTTTGTTTCCTTTTGTGGAGCCCCTTCCAGATTGCCATATGCACATTCCTTCATGCTGCAACTCTTGTTTTGGGCTCTGTTTGTAAGAGCAGCTGAAGAAACAGGACACTAAAACCTAACTACAGATGGGAAGTCAGGGTGAAGAGAGAAAGTCTACACCCTTCTTCTTAAACATCAGTTCAAGGGAAGCGGGTTACTGTGCCAAGTCATACTTAGAATCAGGAAAGTTGTTTCAGCTCTGCATTTTGCTTTTTTCTTGCTGTTGCCTGTTGGAATTGCTCAGATGGGCAGCTCTTCAGGGCAGGACATGTTTTCAACATGTTCACAAATGAGACCTCAAGGATGCTCAGGGCTTTTCATTTCATTGCAATATAACAGACCAGTCTGCATGTTGTTTAAACACCTTCAGGCCCAAATACCTCTAATACACAGAGGACAAAATACTAACCGGAAAAGTTTCTGCATCGCTTCAGGAAATAGTACCTTGTGTAAACAAACAATCATCATACATGCTGTGCTGTACAGAACAGAGGCATTTTCTTTTGGATGCTGACTTGTTCTTCCCTCAACTTACACAGAAGAAACCATCCTCAAGATCCTGTTCCCAGTATCATTTTTTATATAGCTGGATTTAAACTACTCCAAACTCCAGATTACTTGCAAATGTGAGACACAAATTTATATAACTGAAGTTTCTACATCTTACCAAAAGGTGTATTATCATTCCAACATGCAAGAAGATAATATGTTTATTAGCTGCTATGTCTGAATATGAAAAGCTGTTAACAAACAAGTTCAAATTAAACAATTATGAAATACTGAGCCTTGAACTTTCACACTGTCACTGCAAAAAGTGTCAGACAAATAGTATTTACCAGCTGCTTCTCCTATGACTTACTTGAGTAGTACTGGGCAATAAGAGCAAACAGTAAGATTTCTATAAAGAAAAGTGTTAAGATATATCTGTTGTCTTATAAGCTGAGACCTTTTCAATCAGGGCAAGTCTCCCTGCCTAGACAGCAGCAATGAAAAATACCAACTCGCTTCTCTTCCCACATCCCATTCACTTCACTGAAGTATCCGTTTCAAAGCCTAAGCAAAACCCATCAAAACATTATTAAATCCAAGCTTTCCCTTACTTCTTCATAAAATTAAAAAATGCAGATGTTGCATTATTGTCACTTTATGTATACCAGCTTATAATTAAAGAAAAGAAGCAGGATAGATTATATAAGGTTCTATAGATATAATAACTCATCCTTTTTGTAAATCACAAAATATCTCTGTCTAGTTGTCTCATTAAAGACCAGATACTGTTGTAAGGCTGACTGTGGTTCACTTACAACTAATTTCCCAGTAAAGAAAGCCAAAATCACATAGCAGAAATATACTTTAAAGACTTATGAGAATCCTAGTGTCCCAAACAAAAATGCTTTACACTGTAAGAAATAAAGGAAGATAAGTAGTACTCACTTCTTTAAGTAGGTAAAGCATATTGGCAAGCAATATGGCCACTCTTTTACTCAAACGGCAAATAAAGATTTTCAGAGGGATTTGCCCCAGGCCACTAGCTCATTAGTATGTTGCTTTCAGTATGTAAAATATATTAAAGGAACACAGAAATAGATATTATTCAACACCAACAAAAAGACTACCACTGTCTATACCTAATGTCAAATGCACTGAGTAAACAAGAAAGTACCACCTCTTTCACCTAGAACAGTTGCAGACATGGTACTTAGATGCTTTCTGAGAAAGATGGCTTTACATTAATGAAATTTCTATCCTTTGTACAGGAGATTTACCATTCATTTTCAGTAACTGGATACCAGTAATTTAATCTATGATTCTATGCTTTTAGATATAAAGGTGTAACAATTCTCAGTTGTAAGCAGCCACAGTAACAGCCTATGTTTTATTCGCCAAGAAATATTTCTTCTATTTCCTTGGAATATAAGCATGTTCTAAACTACATTCTCATTTCTCTTAGACTAATGCTCAAGCTAATGCATGTACTGTAGGAAATCCGTTTATTTGTAAGTATGGTCTTTTGTGTTAAGAAAGATAAATGTCAGACTCATTAATTATGTATCTATAATTAGATACTGCTGAAAATGAGCTGAAACTTGTTTTGACATCTTCTTTGAAGAATGTATTTGTACATTGCATGTAACATTGCATATATGCATTTGCAAAACCTGAACTAGCTGAATGGCAGCTATGTACAAAAGCCAGTAAGCTATGACAGGGTAAACAAAATCAAAGCATAGCTGAAGAGTTAATAAGCACCGATTTACAGGAGGGAAATTCACATGAGACAACTTGCTCAGAAAAAGCTAAATGGCCATCAAGAGGAAAAGAAGTCTCTGACCAGGAACACATGATGAAAGCTGTACTTTGTTGATTGCAGAAAGTTTTCTTTTAAATACACCCTTCTAAGTGTTTAACTAATTTCCAAGAGGCTTGATTGTATTTCACTCAACTTCAGGGTTTTTTTCCTACTAATTTGGAGATAGATTGTACCTTAAGGCAGAGCCAGGAACATGGGGTGTGTGCTTAAGCCGCAGGAACCCAAGAGCAAGCGTGGGAGGCATTGTGCTTCAGCGACAAAACATCACTCCCTTCCCCCACAGAGGCAAAGGAGACAATCAACCCTACTGTTAGCTGTGAATTTAAGTATGAGAACCAGCAGTGCACAGAACATACTGCAGCATGGAAGGAAACTCTCTTCTGCCTTTTGCACAATCTAGGAATTTAAAGAGGTAATGCCAGCAACCTTTCTGTGTGAGTGGTCCCATGTATGAGGAAACCACATGTGAACTTAATAACAGTAATAATAATAGTAGGAGTATTTAATGAAGACTCAGGAAGAATTGTGTATGTTATTATTGTAGGATAATGATAAACGGTTTGACTATGGTGTTTCTGGGACTGAATAAACAATTCAGCCTTATCACAGCTGTTGGACTTCAACACCTAGCATTTAAGTGCTGTTATGGTCAGAAAAGTGACTCTGTAAAAATAATACCTTCTTACTCAAGAGAGCTGCTTCTTCTATACTTTCTGAGTCATCTCTGATACCTTTACTGACAAATCAAGTTGTTACCAATGATAACATGGCAGTGCTAATGCAGGTCTGAGGGGAGACTGGATCCCCGTTTGTCTCACTATGATGCAGGTCTGACTGTGGCATGTAGCCTGGATCTCCGTTAGAGTTGCAGTGCAGGAGCACAGAGAAGAACCATTCCCAAACACCTGGGATTAGCCACAGTCACTACGTTTCTCTTAGGGACAAACACATTAGTCTTCCACAGGCAATCAACTTCCTTGATGAAATGAGAATAAGCAGAAGTACTTGCCCTGAAGTCACCTTCCATCCCACAGTACATCTGTAAGTCCATGGCACTGCAGAAGACAAGCAGTCACTGCAACTAACCTTATCCCCATGCCACCCTTTCCAGATCATGCATTAAGACAAACCCAGTTTCAGAAACAGAGGGTCTAAAACTAGTGATGCCCTTACTTTTGCACATTTCAGAAATAAAGTAACCTTCAGTTGGGATAAATTTTCACAGCTACGCAGGTTGCTTTGACTGATGTCAGTAACTACTGACTGCTTCACACTTGATGAACTGTTCCAAATTTCCTTGTTGCTGATCACAAAGTTACTATGGCAGGTACAGCTTGGCAGCTCCTCACAAGCATGGTGCTGACAGTGCTTGCCAGTTTATCTGTATGCTGCCTCACGCTCTCCACAGGTAAAAAGCCATTACATCATCAGTGTGCAAATAGGCACATGACATAGGAATATAAAATGGTCAGTGGAACTTCTGCATAGCAGGTATACATTAAAACGAAAAGTTTATATAACACTGAGAAAGCTAAACACCTGATTTTTGGTGTTCATTTTAGAGTACTCTTCAAAATTGAAAAGGAACAGGAAAATTACATCCCTGCTTTCCAATGCTCTAGCAAAAAAGAAATTTGAGTGAACATAAGGGAATGTGAAATTAAAATACTTTTTAACCTTAGACAATTTAAGTGTCTCTGCATCCGTAAGAGACCACAATGTAACAGTTCTATTTTATGCTAACAGTATTTATTTTAAAGGACATAATCACCAGAAAGGCAAGTTTTTCTTCTGTAAAGCTTTCCCCAAATGCCATCAGCACAGCAGTGCTTTCAAACCCTCTCACTGAATTCAAAACAACTTGAAACACAGTTGCGGACACTGCTCTCTGTCTTGTGTAAATCAGGGAAGGGAAAAAGCTTATCTCCTGATTAGTGATTCCTCAGTGGTACTGGTGGGGAGGGAGAACCTGCCTACAAAAATTTTAGCTGTTTGGAAATATCTGCCTGTCTATAAACAGATGGCTGCTCCTCATGGGATACTGTCCTCTCCAGGAATGCTGCACTAAGTCCTGAACCTCTTCCAATGCAGCCCTGAGCAGGCTGTGCTCCTAGCAAAGGTGAGGAAAGTTAGAAATGGAATGGAGCCAATCTGTGCATATAAAAGCTCTAAATTCATTACTCTCAATTAAAATGAGTGAGGATAAGGATCGCTTCCAAGTACATCAATCAAAGAAAGTACTTACTGCAGGAAAACAGAAGACACTGGTGTATACACGAAGGAATTTATTCAGATATTAACAAAAATGTGTGCAGGCAAATGTACACGAAACTGGCAGTTTATTTTTCACTTTATAAGTTGCAACTATCTAGGAATGATGGGTTAAAAATCTAGAGCTATCTATTTTTTTTAAAAAAAGCCAGTTTCTGAAAGAAATACTTGTATGCCTGCACACTTGATCTTACAAAAATAAGAGGGTGACTTGAACCAGCATGTTTCATGCAGTATAAACAGGTCCATGATGCTTACTAGACATGTACAAGTTTGCCTCCAAAATAATTTGCTCTATTAACTGTTCTATTAACTTTGGAGCACCGTACATACCCTTAACTCCTGAAATCAACAGCCAGAGAAACTGCTGAGCACTGCAGAATTAGCTCTTGAGGGGAAACAAAAGTCCTCAAACAAAAACTAATGCTTCTTATTGTTGACAAAAATACAGTCCTTTACAAAAGTCATAGAGTTCTCATTGTGGTTTTGCTTTGCTTTGTTTTTTGGTTGCAATATGAACAAAACTGAGGTTTGGTGCAATAGAAATAGCTATAAATTGACTAAGATTCATTTGATTTGGTAGCTGCTAGATGATCTTTATTGACAACTTAGCATTGCATGTGTGTTCTTTATCTCCTCTAAAGAAACTATTCAGTCCAAAACTTACAAATGTACCTCTGCCTGCAACTTTTCCAAGTTTATTTCTGTGAGAGTCGGAGAACTTCGAGATAGTCCAGTACCTACCATACACTTAGAAATGTTTCAAGATATTATCATTACTGTAGAACTTAAGAATTTAGGATATCAAAGAGTATTGCAGAGGGGATGGTAAAGACAGACTGTGGGCTTGGAGCACCTGAGTAGGAATTTGGAAAAGGAGGACACAAACCACTTCGTTTCTCTGTCAGTTTAGCTAATATTGCCTACACCCAAAGCAGTATTGGGAATCCATGTTCATTATTTGTACCGATTTTTCTTTATACAGGAGGTCTACAGAACCAACCCTTCCATTAATGGAGATTTGTCAAGATCTTGTAATTTTTAAGGCTATAATTTCATCAACCTATATCACAAGAAATGTGCTTACTTCATTAGGTGTGGCAAAAAGGGACAACCTATTTTTGTTACATTCATGCAGTAGGGCTTAGAGAAAAAAAATCTGAAGTAGCTGTGATACATCAAAATAAGCCTTTCTCAGCCCTGAACAATGCATGCAATCCTGCTCTGGGTGAAAGCCTTAGTGATCTTAAGGGAAGATTATCAGCTACAGAAAAATTAAAAAACCTGCAGCACCACACAAGGATTTTAGATTCTCCCAGGATGACTTTCAGTAGAGGCCCTATTTTTATGACCACAGAACTAGCCACCTTTGGCAGGTCATAATGCTGTCAGAAACTAAGACGATAGCTCTTGTTGGAGAGGTCTGGCACAACTTTTGTGGGACAGAATGAACAAAACTGAAATCAACTTATGATCATAATAGTGAAGGGCTGAGAAGTAGGTATGGGTTATAAGGACACTGTACCTAAACTGACCAGGCCAGGGAAGCTGGGGCTAAAGCTGATGTGTTTCCCACCTTCACACGTTCATTTACTGTTTCATGGAAACAGCCTCCAGCTGCTGACATCCCCACTGTATAAGCACAGCCCACTTGCAGGTTGCAAACCCCAGCTGCCATTGTATTTATAGCTCTAAGCTTTTCTCACAAGGGCACATGGGATCTGTGGCAGGTACCCATCCCATTCATGCTGTCGAACATTTACAGCTATGCTATGAAGGTCTTGTTTTTCTGTCTGGCATTCCACTAGATCTGATGTGAAATTCATTGATGGGAGTCATAAACATACACACACACCACAACTGAAACAAGCGGTTGCACACAGACTGCACCAAGCTTCAGAGTAGGAAGAACTGCTTCTTCAAACTGGTATAAGGGTTTCTGATCTACAGGAATTTTCCAGGACTCAAAAAATTATCAAAAAAATATGACCAAAATTCTCACAGTAACAGAGCTAACTCTCAGTGGTATTCCTGCTAGAACAGATATCAGTCTGCCAGGAGAAACTGATTCTATCAGAGAAAAAAATGAAAACGAAAAATGAGGAAGATAAAAAAAAAAGAGAAAATGCAAAACGATAAGAAAAGGACATCACAGAAAAGGCTCTATGTGGTAGAAAACAATATTCCTTCAAAGAACTTAGAACTTCCAACAAAGTAAGTCCTTGTTTTATCATCTATACATTAGCTAAGCTCTTCTGAAAATTCGGGCCCATAAAAAATTACAATTAACAAGTCATAAAGAGATTTATAAGAAAAAGAGAATGTACATGAGATCTTTAACATAGCCACAGAAGCTGTCTCCCCTATGGCCATTTTTAGCATACATAAACATAACTATACATACTTCTTGTAGTACCACAGGTCTCACTAACGGCCGTTCAGGTAGAGCTGTGAATTGAGCCATACAGATAGTATACCGGGGGTGGGGTTTAAAGACGAAGGCTTCAAGAATTGTGAATAATTTAAGACATAATACTATGCACAGAACTCCCCAAATTCAAGTTGCTAGTGAATGTATGGTTCACTGAAATATCTTTGAGGCAGTATTAAGATTAGTATGACAGTTTGGGTCTGACACAATAATAGAAAGTAAGAGCTTGCATAGAGTTTTGTATCTAGTTTAAGGCTTGGATCCAGAAGATTGCTTTGGGTTCCTATTTTAAACACAAGCTTCTTTTGTCCTAGGAAAAGCTTCCGCATAATCTTCTACCCCAGTCTACATTTGTAATAGGGAATTACGTTCACTTCTTTCCCCTTTCTGTGCTCAGAGCAACTGGTGACAGCTCAAACATGCACCCAGATTCATTAGTAATACACTCAGTCTCCTGCACTCCTACCTCACACCCTGCACTAGGGAGCTCAAGTCTTCACCGGGACTGCTAAGTGCTACTGAGATATAAATAGTATCTCTTACAGTAACACTATAATTAAAACACATACGTTTATGTACAAGCATACTTCCTGAAACTGGGGACCGAGAAAGTCCACTGCATTAACTCATTTACAGTTCTTTCCTATAACACCAAAAAATTCACCAGTTAGTCCCACTGGACTTTTCAAAATTGACTTAATGTCAGAGCCCTCTTGGGAACCCTTAGGAGAATTCACTGCGTAACTCATGGAATATTTGCTTTCATAAGTAGCAATACTTCATACTTATAGTCTCCATAAGATATTTTCAGATAAAATTCTCAAACACAGAATCTACTAATCTATCATCCATTCGTGTTCTTAGGCACATTATCTTGAATTAGGATATGCATATACACACACTGCTTATAACTTCTTGTCTGAAATCTACTGTTTCACTATGAGTCTCTCGCTCACTGGAGAAAGCTAGCACTGTTGAGTTTAAATGAACTTTTCTGTTCCAAATAAACATAAGCAATTAATGTTGCTTAAGGAAAAAAAAAAAAAAGGGTAAATGGAAGCTGTAAGACAGTTCCCATAACGTGAGTGGGTGATGTGATAAAGGTATGGGAACACTAGATGGCAATAACTACTGCACATGTATCTTTAAATACAAATTTACTTTTACTCCTGTGACCATATTGTCCATTGTGCATGTCCTAAAGTGATATTATTTAGAAAGCACCATATTCCATTGGTAAAAAAAAAAAAAAAAAAAAAAACAGCCAAAAACCAAAGCACCACATCCTCCCCCCCCCCAAAAAAAACAAAAAACCCCCAACCCAAACAAACAAAAAAAAAAACAAAAACAAAAAAAAAAAAACCAACCAAAACCAAAAAACTAGCCAGCTGTTGATTAGGGGTTTTGTTTTGTTTTAAAAACCAAGCCAGACTTCCTCAAAGGATTAGTCTTCAATTAAGGTTTCTACAGCATTTCACAATAAACTCTACTTAAGTATGGATCAAGTTGGTGTCTTTGTTGCTGTACTAGAAAAAGCAAAAATGGCAGAAATTGTGAAACACTGCTAAAGCGCCCTTATAATTTTTTTTTATTTAGCTTTTGACACATAAAACAAATGCATAGAATACACAAACATAACAAAATAATCATATATATTTATTAGGATAATACCCTGTAAAGGCATTAATTATTTTTTTTTTTTAAAAAAAAAGAGATTTACGATTTTGTTAGGATCAGACTACAAGTGTCATGAAAAACAGAAAACTCTCTAGACGGGTTTGAAATGTAGACATATTAAAATGCAGAAACTCATTATCAGTGCAGTGAGAACTGTAACCCCAAGTCAGTTAATTGCTGTTTGTAACCTCGCAGTGTTTAGGAAGCCTGGCCATGGATCAGGGTCCTGCAGGAAACTCTCTGGCTACCAATGGAGAAAGCCACTGCCTAAAATATCTTACAATCTAGTCCCTATGGTTAGTGTTTCTCTCACTTGACCTCAACTGTTTAAAGTTACTCGTTTCAGCTCTTCATTTGTCCAGTCCAAGCTGTTCAAGCTCTTTCTGAAGCGGACTAAGGCATTTCCAGAGAGTGATTTAAGCCGGTGTCGGGGTTGCCTGAAGAGCCACAGGTTGAGTTAGCTACTTCTGCCACAGAAGAAGTTTATCTAATGTTAACTGCCTAAATACCGCACACCTGAAGATGCATCTCACTCTAGTATTGCTGGAATGTCCTCCGGGACCGCAGTGACCATTTTATAGAAAAATAGGGCTGGAAGGAGCGGTGCAAGGCACTGAAGCTGGTTGTCAGTAGTAGTTATCAGTAGTCACCAGCCGTAGCACAACCCCTCGCAAGCCACTTTGTCCTTGTTACAGTCCTCTCCATAGTCAGGAAAGAATGGGGCTCTGAAATCCAAAGAAATAAAAAAACAAAAAAAAAAACAAAAAAAAAAAAAAAAAACAAACAAAAAACCCCAAGTAGCAAAGATATTTCTGATTCCGTAGACAAGTGTATGTGCTGTTGTCTGCCTGTCCGCCTGCCTGTAGAAATCGCAGGTTCAGTATTTAAACGCCGTGTGTAAATTTAACGCAAGATCAGTATTTCTCTAGCTCGAAATCGTTGCCTTACAGGGACACCTGCTGGCAGCGGGGAGCGGAGCACCCGCGTTCCCCGGTGCGGCCCGGCCCCGCCAGCCCCGCGGCTCGGAACGTGGCGGAGCTCCCCCGCCCCGCCGCGCCCAGAGCCCGGCCCGCAGGCCGCAGCCGTGGGGGCACGGGCCGGGCAGGGCCTCCCCGGGCCCGGCAGGGGCTCCCGCCAGCCCGAGAGTTAATTAATGGCGTGTGGGTAGTTAATGGCGTTACCGCCCCCGGCGGGGCTCCCTGGCCATCCGCTGCACCCACTGCAGGCTCGGCACCCCAGGGGCTGGAGCCCAGTCCAAGCGGTGACTTCTGCTCCACTGTTACGCAACAAACTGTTTCATTAACTGTGAAAATATCTCACGTTGACCCCATGTTAATGAGTATTTTTTTCATTTTTCCAGATGACCTTTCTTCCCCCTCAATACTGATACTCTTCTATAAACTCCAGAACTTAACATGCCCTTTCTTGAGAACTAAAATCAGTGGAACAGCTTTCAGTTTCTTTCAGAGTAGATTGTGTCATAAATGACCGAAAAATCATTTTTGAAAAACAAACAAAAATATAGAATTTGAAACTTACAGAATCTCCTGTGAGAAGAAAAATATTCTAATTTCTACATTGATCTACCTTGAAGCAGCTAGTTTCCTTGCCTGCCTCAACAGCGCAGAACATGTTTGAATCCATCTGTTAAACTGGAAGAAGATAACTAAAAATAAGAGCAATCTGTATCAAGTTTTATTTTCCCCGCTCTGTTTATAAAATCTCAAGTACCAATTAGTCTTTGGTTTAAAGACATTCCAGCTATTCCCTAGCCCCTGTGAAGCAAAGGCTAGCAAAATCATTCAAGTTATGATTAAGGAAAACTGTCCTTTAAATCACAGATAGTGATTAGATGTATAACACCTCTATGAAAAATGGTCAGCTTAAATATAAACATATGTGCATTTTAGCCACCTACAGCTATCATACGTTCATGTTTACAGCCTCCTACCTCAGTATTTACTAAACCCAGCAGCTCAGAAAAGCCTGCTGAACTTCCTCGGCTCAACCTCCAAGGCAGACATCTCCACTGTCACTGTTGTCTGCAGAAATTCCCCTGCCTCCCTGCTGCACAGTTACACACGTGGCTCACACACAAACCTGAGCACATGCACAAACCTTCCCATTTGCTGTAGCAGAGAAGGAGGGAGAGTTCGACCTAACCTTACCCCTCCAGAAAAACATTAAACTCATAAGCTATGATTTTGTTTTTCCAAATAGTAATTTATGAGAACCTGCGGCTCTTCTCTTCTAAAAGAGGTTGCAAAACCAAACACGAACACTCTTCGAAGCATAGGAGAGAATAAAATTAAAAGGAAAAAAAAAAAAAAGGAAAAATAAGAGAACTATGTTTTCCAGACCAGTGAATTTCCTCATAAATATGAGGTTCAGTTTAATAAAAATTTTACTCTGAGGGAATAGATGAAATTGGGTGGTTTTGACTTGCAAACTGCTTTTTTTAAAAAAATTATGGGAAAAACATATCTTCCATTCTGTTCCTTCCCTCACACTACCCAGAAAAAGGAACCCCAAAACAGATCTACATTAGAAAAAAGGACAGACATTTAGATTGCAGTCTATAAAGCAAAGTTTCAAAATCGGCCAGTAACTCACAAAGAAGAAATTAGCACTGAAATACTTAGATGGCTGTTTCAGCAAAATTTGAGGATATGCCTGCTTGTAATACAGACCTAGAAAAATATTACATGAAAATCAGTAAGCACTGCAGAAATAAAGATATCCTAAAGTAAACATATGCAAAAATGTATTCTACAGTGCTAAATCAGTTACATATGTTGTTGTCTACAGATGTTAGAACCACGACAAAGTCTAATTTGAGAAGTCTGTCTGCAGTCCCACACAGCTGAGTTCAACTGTCACATACAGGATACAGACCTCACCAGATAGAAGACCCATCACCATCCACAATGGGACGAGGGAGCCAGGATTTCCCAGCTCAGGAATGGTACCCGGCTGGCAGAGAATGGACAGTTCAGACTGATTAAGGACTGTGGCAATGGCACTGACAGTTTGCTCCTTACTCTGTGTATCCAGATCCAAGCCTTCCTTTTACAAGGAAAAGAGTATTTTCTGCTCAGTCTAGTTCTGAAAGTCAGCTGGGATTGCCATCACCCCAATGAAATTGTAGTTAACAATCCTTATGTTATCAGTAATGGAAACCAGCTCTCATTCCTGTACCTGTAGGCTTTGCAGTCTGAAAGAAATTATAAAGCAATATATTTAAGTACATGGATAGAGGAAAATAGTGGTTCTCAGAATACAAGTGTGGAACAGTTCCACTGAGGAAAAAGGAACTTTCTTGCTCCAAGTTTGTCACCACACAAGGATTTTAGAAACAAACAACAGGAAAAAGAAGATGATTTATCTTCCTTATATGTGACATCAGTAACAGTCACTTGTTAAACAGGTCAGGAACAGATAAAGGTATTGATAAAGTAAGAAAAATGACAGCAAGAACAACTGTAATTTCCAGAGTTCCTATACTGTTCACATCTGCAGCAGGAACTCTAATGAAGCATGTTATATTGTCTGTGCTTACAAAAGAACTTTGCGATTCTTACTTTCAACATTTTTTCTCCAGAAAATAATGTTGCTCAGAGAAAGCAAACAATTTTTCTAACGACCAGACAGGAATTCTCCTGCTAAATCACCGTAAGTCATCTACCCTCTTCTCAGAACTTCACCCTGGAAACCATCAAATCAGGTGAGACTAGACAGTGGGGAAGAGGTATGAAATAAATCCAGAAACAGAGAATGTTTTTCCTATTCACAGAAAACGAAATTATTTTCAGCTGGAAGGAAGGAATCTTGAGAAAAAGAAATTCTAGAGGGGGAAGTTTGGCTTTATAGCTCTCTCCTAGGCGTTCACTATGTTGTCAGAAGGGGCAAAGATACCTCTGGGAAAGATTGCTAGGACAGAGCTTGACAGCTTAACCTTTTCCCTGTATTTTTGATTTCTTGGTTTACCTATAGCAGATCTGTATTTAAAGTAATAGCATCACCTTAACATGCTCTAGTTTGGAAAACACATATCAGTATTACCTAACTACAGAAAATGGCTCCAAATTAAAGCCTCTCTCAATCAGGAAGCAGTTAAAATCCACTGAAGGTAAAGCATTGCTGAGCAGCAGGCAATGCTAGCGAGCACAATGGAACTGAGACCAGAGCAAGCACCTCACTATCTGTCAACCACCCTTTCTAGCATCAGACTAAAGAGACCCACTGATGTCAATGAAAAGGTTTCCATGGAAATCAATGAGGTCTCAGTGAGGCTGTAAAGATGCATCATTAATTTTTTCAGCCTCGCTTTCACACACATCCATTCCCTCTCTAATATCAGTTCTTATACTATTTATATAACTCAGGATCTAATCAAGACATGTACTCCTACTTGCTGGGAGCTGAAAAGATCATGCTGATTTGTTACTTCTCTTTTAATATTTAGGAGGTACTCAGTTACACTGGGGACATAGGGTGTAGGAAAGACTGTACAGTGATGTTGGGAAGCACTCTGGACATCTGTACGCAGGAACTTTTACATCTAAGGACCTATCACATAGTTACTGAAGCAAAAATTGCTTAAAACCTATCTTAGTAGAATTTAAACACTGCAGTCACTGTATTATTAATACCCGGAGTGAGACCTAATCTTTGGCTGCTAATATAAATCTCATTTTTTAAAAAAAAGCAGCATTAGTAAGCATCTCCCATCTAAACATTATATAATTAAAAACCTATTTTAAATCTCCTCTCTTTTCTGCCTGTATGACACTCTGTAAAAACAGAGTTTCTCAGGCAGATGTCGTTAAAGTTGTTGGTTTATTGCTTCTGCTTCTTTTTTAATTCACAATTGCTAGTATATATAAAAGAGTTGAGAAGCATGGAAATGAATAACTGCAAAAGCTGTGAGATGCTAATGGCATTGTATTTCACAAGACTAAAATGTGGGCAACAGACTATATTAGTATTGCGAAGTACAGCGTAAACTACAAGAAAGGATTTTAAATTATTTACCTTTCTACTTCAGCACAAATGTCCTATAGCCAATTATCATGAGATATTGCCTAGAAATTAACCAGTCATCTTGTGTTTCTATCTCCAGATTTACAATTAGTAATGCTATTAATGTGGATCCTGTACTTAGCATCACTAATTACATTGCTATGAACTAATGGTGTTAAAAATAGCAATAGCCATCAACTACCAATTAATGCTTAATGAGAGCATATAAACCCTGGCATTGTAATGAATTTCCAAATTATTGTTTCTTATGTGTCTCTTGAAATCATACAGAAATGGGTGTAACCCATGAAGGCAGACAGTGACTGAAAGCACATTTATCACAAAATTTTGAACAGGAACAATAGGAAATGTTTAAGGATTGGTCTACACCTTTCGGGTAAGTAAACGGTTAAAACAGATACCTTTTTAAAGGGAATATCTCAAATTTTCACAAAGATAAGAACAATATGGTCATTTGAGTTGTTTAACTGTTGACAGTCTTGGGCACAGCAGAACAAGAGCCTAAAATGGCAGGAGAACGGTGAATACTGTAAATAGCATTAATAAACTGCTTGTGTGTTCGGCTGTTGTAGTGCAGAGTAACACCCACTTTTTCCACATCCAAACAATTTTTGTTCTTCCAAGGACTATGGTAGAAAAGCCAGAAATGAATCCTCATCACCTGCATCATAAAATACAGCAGGTGCTCTTTACTCCAGCAACTTTCAGAAGTGGAAGCTAGGATGCCCTTTAACTCATAAACCTGGATCCGTTGTGCCTTGATGGAAGGAAATAGAGGTCCACCACAGGTCTTGTCTCTCGAAAGTAACATAAGACCAGATACATTCAAGGCTAGAAGGTAAAGGCAAAGAAAACAAAAGGAAGATAATAAGTAGGAACAAGAAGAAAGCAATGTTGAAAGTAAGTGGGAAGTTCTGATTATTGGAGACTCAAAAGAGGTCGTTTTTTAGCAGCACAAACTAAACCAGGTAACACTGAGATACATTTACACTGTGTTTGACATAACCTCAAAATTGTGGATTTATTGCTCTTGCCTAATTGGTAGCCCATCACTGTGAAATTTGGTGTACTAATTGCAGTTACAATGAAGCATTAGTATTGCAAGCAACAACAGGTAAGGAAAAAAAAATCCACATACTGCTAAAACAGGGAAGGTTATCTTTCTGGGAATGAGCCAGTTGGATAAAACCTCTGGAATCTAAGATGACCTTTGGGACCAAATCCCTGCCACAGGATGTCATCCTTAATGCAAACTTTGAGAGTCAGGAGACGTGAGATGAGTGCCAGAACAGTGACTGCAGGGGAGGGCAGAGGGACCACATAATTAAACCACTTTCCTGTCCCAAAAATGTAAGAACAGGCAAAGGAAGGGAAGAACAAACATGCTGCAGTCATAGTCAACCTGACTAGCTCTAGCCTGCCACCGAGGAGCACCACAGCTCCTTCCCTGCTAAGGCGTGTGGGCAAGGGGACCTGGGGAGGATATGACTGAGTTCTCCCATTGCTCTGCAGGGTAAACACAGCGTGGGGATGCCATAAGCAGCTCTTTCCTCCACGAAGCAGTGTAGGAGGAAGAACCAGCCTCTCGGCTCCACATGGTGAGTGCACCGAGCTGGGGGAGCGGCCCAGGCGACATGCTCTGTCAGCGTGAGCTTTCCCAGGGGATACTCTTCTGAGCACGCTATTGTTCACCAGACAATGTAATTTTTCTCATTTTCGGTCACTAAGGTCTGCACACAGCTTTGATCAGAAATAAATCCCAGAAATTCCAGATATCTCCCTAGCTGTGCTATATCATGAACACATGCTGGGACAACTGTAAAGAGACAGCAGTTACCAATGGGAAGAAGCTCCATGTTTCCTGTGCTGTTTGGCATGTCTCTCCAAGGAACAGGAGAAACACAATTCCATATGAAGAAGGCATTAACCGGTGCTTACGTTCCTGGTTTACTTATGACATAAAATTGAGTAGCAAAAAGACATCTTACACAGAGCTGCATGGGATGTGGGTTTTTCCCCCCCTTAAATTTCACTTTTTTCTTGAAATGCTTTCTTCCTCCACAGTGGGTCTTCACAGTGCTTTTTTCTGAAGAAATAAATGTACCCCCAGAACGAAGCAGGGTGGGAGACAATAAGAGATAAAGTAAGAGGAGGCATTCCCCAGGGAGGCTGGAGGTCAGCACACTCACTGCTCCCTCCTGCTGTGAATAGAAAATTAATCCCTGTCTTCGACATGCCACAGAAATACCGTAGCCACCTTGCTACACTCTCATTTGGACTCTGACCATCCTAGACCTGAGAAACCTTTGACAAAGGAAACTTGAGATAGGCTTAGCTAATGAAAAACATTTTTTCACCCCCCAATAAATATCCAAACAGCTCTAATTTGAAAAGTTTACCTTCCACACACGCTATTCACATTTCTAATACTGGAAAGAACTGCTGATTGCAAACTTCAGGACATACAGGATAGCATTATGACTTATTTTGATTCTTGGGAGAAAAAGTGTCTTAATTTCAATGAAGAGATGTATAAAAATATAGAACTGTCTGGTTTGGATTTTCTTTTAATTCCAAGGCAGCAGAGCTTTGTTTAGCCTGTTTTACTACACACACTCATACCATGGACTCTTACAGTAATCAGCTTTTATAGACATCTTTTCTAGTTACCCTACTAACAGGATACTGTCTCAGAATCCTAATAAACATCTGAACATACATAATTATAGTAGGATTTTTATGCTCCTCCTCTTTGAACACTTACAATGTATAGCTGTAAACAGCTGATGAAATAAGAAAGGTCCCCACTATGCAAGATTATTCTTGCATTTTCTCATCTTTCTCTATCAACAATAGCAAACTCCAGAGCACTAGAGGTACTATAATACTAAAGCAAACAAGAAAAATTAGATTTTTTTTTTTTCCTATGGAAACCAATTAATTTTGATCTGAAATTATTCTAATATATTGGAATGGAAATGGTTTCTTATACCTTGGCTCTACACCAATGTTTTACCTAAACCAATCTTACTAAGTCAATGTCTACTTGTTTCAAATCTCTGAAAACAGGCATCTATGACACCTGTGCTCAAGAAATTCAAATGCACTTGTCCCAGATGATGTTTTGTACAAGATACTTTAAATCCCTGCACTTTTAAAGATGCAACCTTAATAACTAAGTCAGGTGCCACAACTTGACTATGAATTCTCAGTCAAACCCGCAGCATCTCTGTCTCCTTTCACCAAAAACATCAATCTCCCATGCCTCCATGGTGGGAAAACAGGCTTTATCTGATGTATTACAAAAGATTCAGAGCAGAACTGATAGTATACAGCTGGGATATTCTGGGAACACATGTTGGGAACACATGCCGGGATTCTGGGAACAGCAGGGAACACACATGTAGACTGACAACCACTGTGGTTAGTTTATATGGTTCAGAGCAAATACTCAAAGCAAGAGTTCTGTAACTATATACAGATCCAGATTCTATATGCATGCAGTATTCACTGCTGGGCACCATGTTATATATCATGTCTCCGTCTCTGAGATCAGATAATTAATTCTGAAGCTTAGCTACCCTTTTAAAGTATTTGAAAAGTATGTTAGAGCTTAAATATCTACATGTTTAGCATAATTCATGGAAGTAAAAGATTTGTGTTATTTTATTCACATTACATATATTTGTTTCATTCATAGGGGAATACTTTTAATGGAAATACATGAAACTCCTTCCTCTTTGTGTCTTTCAGTTCTTTTTCTTCAGAGACCTATTTTTCCTTGTTTTTCTGTTTCCCCACTTACAATCCAATTTCAGTTTAGATTCAGACATTTGTATTCAAACTTAGAAATGCAAAGATTTATTCTTTGTTTTTCACTGGCTCCATCAAAAGGTGACCCT
The DNA here is from genome assembly GCF_965140245.1 of Athene noctua. Lineage (NCBI taxonomy): Eukaryota > Metazoa > Chordata > Aves > Strigiformes > Strigidae > Athene > Athene noctua. Next base: position 15,050,469 of record NC_134044.1, read on the forward strand.
TTTCTCCAGGATCGTTTCTATGCTGGAAGAGCTAAGTTCCATTCAAAAAAGCTCCTATTCAGAACACAGGGCCATCTGTAAAAAGACTTCACAAAAAGTGAAGATCATCCATACAAAATGAGAATGTTATGGATTAAGGTCCTGTAGTAAATTGTGAATAAAGTTGCTGAAATTTTGATCATCACACACAGAGAAAATGCCAGAAAAACCTGGCCCTAATAATTTGGCTGTGAGAATATTCTGCTTCACAGAAAGTGAAACATGATCAATTTAAGAAAATATCAGATTCATGATCATCTGAGGAACCTGGATATAGGTAAGTCTATGGGACCTGATGAGATTCATCCCAGAGTCCTGAGGGAATTGGCTGATGTAGTTGCCAAGCCACTCTCCATGATATTTGAAAAGTCATGGCAGTCAGGTGAAGTCTGTGGTGATGGAAAAAGGGAAACACTGCACCCATTTTTAAAGAGTAGAAAGGAGGACCCTGGGAACGATCAACCTGTTAGCCTCAGAAGATCATGGAACAGATTCTCCTAGAAGCTATGCTAAGGCATATAGAGGACAGAGAGGTGATTCAAGACAGCCAGCATGGCTTCACCAAGGGCAAGTCCTGCCTGACCAACCTAGTGGCCTTCTATGATGGAGTGACTACAGCAGTGGACAGGGGAAGAGCTATGGATGTTGTGTATCTGGACTTCTGTAAGGCCTTTATCACGGTCCCCCACAGCACCCTTCTAAATGGGAGAGATACAGATTTATGGCTGAACTATTTGATGGAATTAGGAATTGGTTGGATGGTTGCATCCAGAAGGTAGTGGTCAGTGGCTCAGTGTCCAGATGGAGGTCAGTGACAAGTGGTATCCCTCAGAGATCTATATCAGGACCAGTACTGTTTAATATCTTCATCAGTGACACAGACAGTGGGATTGAGTGTGCCCTCAGCAAGTTTGCAAATGACACCAAGTTGGGTGGTGCAGTTGACACACCTGAAGGACATGATGCCATCCAGATGGACCTGAACAAGCTTGAGAAGTGGGCCCATGTGAACCTCATGAGGTTCAACAAGGCCATGTACAGGTCCTGCACCTGGGTTGGGGCAACCCCTGGTATCAATACAGGCTGGGGGATGAGCGGATTGAGAGCAGCCCTGCCAAGAAGGACTTGGTACTGGTGGATGAAAAGCTGGACATGAGCTGACAATGTGTGCCCACAGCCCAGAAAGCCAACCGTATCCTGGGCTGCATCAAAAGAAGCATGGAGGTTGAGGGAGGTGATTCTGCCCCTCTGCTCTTGTGAGACCCCACTTGCAGCGCTGTGTCTAGCTCTGAGGTCCCCAACATCAGAAGGGCATGGACCTGCTCAAGTGGGTCTGGAGGAGGCCACAAAGATGATCAGGAGCTGGAGCACCTCTTCTATGAAGACAGGCTGAGAGAGTTGGGATTGTTCAGCCTGGAGAAGAAAAGGCTCCGGGGAGACCTTATTGCAGCCTTTTAGTTCTTAAAGGGGAGTACAGGAAAGATGGGAACAAACTTTTTAGCATCTGTTGCAATAGGATAAGAGGTAATGGTTTTAAATGTAAAAATGGGTAGATTCAGACTGTAAATATAAAGAATAAATTTTTTACAATGAGGGTGATGAAACATTGGCACAGGTTGCACAAAGAGGTGGTAGATACCCCCTCTCTGGAAGTATTCAAGGCTGGGTTGCACAGGGCTCTGAGCAATCTGATCTAGTTGAAGATGTCACTGCTCATTGCAAGAGAGGTTTGACTAGATGATCTTTAAAGGTCCCTTCCAACCCAAACTGATGTATGATCCTAATTGATCTTTGTATAAAAGAAAATTGATGAGACCTCAAACTCTTCCCCGTCTCCTTCACAACAAGACAAGAGAAAGAGCTTAAATAACAATTCAAAACCATCACCTGCATTCAAATTGATTAACTGGAGGTTAGTAGGATGAAATCCATCCGTGGTCAAGCAAAAAGAAAGTTCTCCTACGTTTACATACTCACGTGTATCACCTTTATTGATGCCTTCACAAAATATTTCTGGGAATGCTTCCCTAGCTTGCTCACTAAGACTGAGTTAATATGCAATATATCTGTATTATTCCTGCGTCATCAGAGATTAACTGTATTTTTGTATTGTGGTGTTAATAAAAATAAATTAGAACTATTAAAGTGGGGTCAGGAGGTGTTCTGCAATCAAGGTAAGTTAAATACACAGAAAATCTCAATTTTTAAAGAGTATTTAAAAGATGCTGAAAATGTGACTCCCAGGTGCTTAACTTTTGACTCTAATGACACAAAATTGCCTCCTACTTATTTTTCTTTAGGTCACCAAAGATGACTGCAGAAGAACTCAATGTATAACACAGGTTTACTGATATATTTAAAACTTGTTTTTTTTCTTTGATGCAAAACAGTCTTCTATGCTGTATTATAAGTGTGAGTTACACAACCTGAAATGTATTTATACATTAAAGAAAGGAATGTCTCAAATTTATTCCACCCTTATGGGAATCCATACAATCAAATATTTGGAAGTTTTATTTTTCATAAGTGCAAAATCATAATATATATTAACTGCAAACAGTCCAATCTATGAAATAGGTTCTCCCAGAATATACTACCTGACCCATAGATCACAATATATAAAGAAAAGAAAAGCTTCAGTAGAAATTTATGGTAAAAATGATCTCAGATAAATATTTGTGGATCTGAGGAGATAATCATCCTAATTACTACAGATAGATTTGTGATACCTTCTTAAATATCTGATTTAGTGAAGACATAGCAAAAAAATTGGACCATGGGAAATAATTACTCTATATGTGTATGTGGCAAACAGTCTCACAGTACAGTAGTCATCCTCATTACTGCTTAATAGAGATGGGCATTCATTCTATTAACTCTCAAAATGGGTACTTCATATACTTTAATTTTCTTTAAGAAAAAAAACAACCAAACTTTTGTGAAGATCACCAGATCCCACAAGCTCGAATTTTTTATAAGAATCTGAATTTTATATAAGAATCTGAATTCAGAATAAACCCAGAACTCTTTCAGTGCATGCACGGACCTGTAAATTCGAACCCTCAGACCAAATATCGGTGCTTATTTGCTACACTTGCAACTTTTTTCTTTCTTGGCTTTCTACAGTACAAGCACAAGACCACTACGTGATAAAAAAAGTACACCCTTATTCTCTGAGTTTAATTCAACTGTATAAGAAAATGTTCACATAAGGTGTGGTGACTTACTAACACAAGGTGGTGCTCTCTTCTTATTAAACAGCTGAAAGTCTGGTTTATATTGTTGAAAGGAAAAGGTGAAGCTTTACAAGAACTCTGACCAATTTTCAGAGGCTTTTTTTCTTTTTCAGATGAACCAGATTTTCAATGTCAGTAATTTAAGTACTAAAGCATCTTTTTTTTTTTTTTTTAAAGATGTTTGACTGAATGAAATTAAACCCTTCATCGCATTGATCGATTCTCCTGTCATAGCTCTGCCTCCAGATCTTCCATTTCATCAGCTAATCTCTCTCTAGCTGATCTCTCTCATCTAGCCCACCAGCTGAATGTCACCAGAACCAAGGCTTTCAGCTGAAAGGGAGATACACAAGCTCTTTTCCCCAAGACTGCCAAAACCCAAATAAATCTATTTCTCCGCTCTGTATCAAGTGGCAACAGAGGATCCCTCAGAGAGAGTTTATGAACAAGGTTTCCTCAGTGCACTTAGTTTCCACCAATGAGAGTCTAAACGTTAAATTTAGTTCCAAGCCTGATACCATAATAAAGATCCAAATGTGATTTTATATTGGTGTTACAACAATACGTGTCAGCATTACAGTTTTTCCATTTCCCCTTCTAGGAAAGCACTGGTAGGCCTTCATTGCCAGATTTTCCAAATCAACCCCAAAAATATCAAGCATAAAACTGTCTATCAGAACCAGTTCATGTGCAGCACTTCAGATGGGGGGGCAGGGGGTGGGGAGCAATTCAACTTGCTTGTTACTAAAGGTTTTCTTTTAGATGAAATATTCAGAGCTATTGTCAACCATTAATTTCTCCCAGGTTTTGAATGTTCTAAGATTATATTTGCACAGCAACAACACCATCGACACACTAGTGACAGAGGTCAGTTGCAGAGAGCACTCTGATAAATCTTTTTCAGTGCGGTTCAGGTACATGGAAACCTTTGCACTGCCTTAGAGCACTTGCAGCCATTTAGCTCAGTACATGCAGAAACGTAGCTGACCCTCTTGTGAAAACTGGCCACATGCAGGAATGCATGAAACTCTCAGAAATGCATGTTACAGACTACAGAGGTACACCTTATTAACTATAAGAAGGTCAGTGCATCTAATCCCCTGTGCAGATACCAGTGGTGGAAATTTCCTACTGAAAATTGGATTCCTGACCTGTTCAAATGCGTATGCTACCAAGCCACTGACTACCTTTTCAATCGCCTCCATAAATTCTATGACAAACTAGAGACAGTGGAAATCCCAAAGCATAAAATGAGCATGATGAACATTTCTCATCTCTCCTTTAAAACTAAAGTGCATCACAATAGTAAGCATATGGGAAATTAGTTAACTTCTAAAGATTTGTGTTACATAAACATCTCTTTAATCAGATTACTCTGGTGCCATGGGATTGTGCCATGTTTTATTTCCTCAAAGAACATGCTGTTCGGTTACTATAGCATTTCTATATCTGGATTAATTAGAAACGGAAATGTGGATACAATTAAGTTTGAAATTAAACACACTTTGTAACAGGGGAGATAATCACTGCCTTAGAATGATCTGGCTGCTCCAACCTGTGAAGTATCAAGCTATTCTCTCAATTAATTGGAACAGTACTGTGTGTTCTTGGAGCCAACTAACCATGGCAATCTGTACAGAGCATCTATGGACATAGTGCTCCTCTGACCTATTATTTGACCTGTATTATTTGATGATTATAATAATAATCAATGTCCTTATACAATTCTTGATGTCAAGCATAGTAGTTACACTTTTAAATTACTTTGGTCTATTCCACCTTTTCTTCTGGCTGCCCTTGATTTGCACCTCCCACAGTGTTCATCAGCACATCCTGAACAAGGAAACTGAAGTGTCACTGAATTCAGGCAAAGTTCTCCCCTGTGAGTCAGAGCAGAAATTATTTTCAATTTTAATTTCCATGAAGAAGGGTCTTCACAAACAGGAGGTCCTCTCAAAACAGGAAAAAGACAAGTCCTCTTCCCCAGTCCTGCCTCATACTGGAATAATGAGAAGTTCACATGTGCAAAAGTGACCAGGGTTCAAGACCAAAGGGAGTAGTTTAGTATAAACATAATTCTGTACTCACAGAAAGACAGCAGAGTAAACTTTACATTTTATACTATCAAGAAGATGCACAACGTTCTTGGGGATGCAGCTTTAAGAATTCAGTACAACTCAGGAGGGCCATCTGCAGTACACAGAGATCCTAATAGCTCCATTTCTCATGATCTGCTAACTAGGCCAGGAAGACATAGAACTTCAGACTCTGTAGAAGGTCTTGAAAACAGTCATCTAAATGTTTGCGTCCCTTTTACCTCCTGGCCAACCATGACAGTGGGAAGCTTATATTTGCCCTATCCCCAGTACAGTGCAGAAGAACAGATATATAGGGTTGAGGAAGCGCACCAAGATATGGACTAGGTACACACTGAATAGTTGTCAGATTAAAGGCAGTATGCCAAAGTCTTCCCTTCCTGATAATATTGGTATAGATACTCAGACTAAAATGCACAAGGAGAGTAGGGATCTCCAAATGAACCCTGCCAGCCACAGGCCATTGGGAAATTCAGAACCACGAAAACGAAGAGCATTTCTTCCTGTGCATAGATGGAGATCAGCTCTGTCCAGCAGGTTGAGAAGTCTCTATATCTGCATTACTACTGAAACACCTGATCAGGTGAAGGAAAAAAAAAAAAAAGGAGAATTAAAAATACAAAAGAAGAAAACATATATATGCTCTCCACATAGATGTTTCATGTAGAATTATAGGTAGGCTCAAAGTTTTAAATCTGATTTTCACATTTTAAAGCATCCACTGCACACATCTGAATGAAATAAACAAATAATAAAGACAATGGAAAATTATCCAAACTGTATAATTAGAAGATCACGATCTTCTTATTGCCAAGCCCTTGGCACCACATGGTTCACATCCTAATTAATGAATAAATTCAATGTTATAAAAATTTCCAAATCTTATTCTCTTTTTTTAAACCTGAGATGGAGATTTCCAGTATCAAGCAATTAGAAGTGTCTTAATCTACTCAGATACCTCCTACAAAGCTTAGCATGTGGCAAGGACATTTTGCCAGTCTTGTTTTTGGGCTTCATTGTTCTTATTTTAATTTATTTCTTAGCTTCTATTAAGAAATTTTTCACATTTTGTAATCTTAGTCACAAGCCAGCTTCACTGAGGATGGGAAAGGACCTTGTGGTCTCCTACAAAGCTACAGTGTAAACAAAGCAGAGATTCTACTACAGGCCTAAGACAGCTAAGTTTCAGTAGGGTCTTTTATGCATTAAATACATAACCAAACTTGGGAACCTGCAGAATGAGGAATCCCATGGCAGGAGACTGTAGTATGTTCCCCACATTGTGTTTAACAGTTATTTGTAAACATAAGAATGACTGGAGTAATAGTGATAGACAAGGAGGATTTGAATATCACCATGGAAATATTTACACAAATACCACATAAGGAGAAAAAAGCTTCTGTGCATTTTTGTCATTAAATTGTAATCTGATATTCTCATGTGCAAGTGTTTTTAGAACACAGAATAGGTATGAAGTAGAAAAAGCTCCTGAAAGTGTAAAGTGTGTTATTGTGTCTGTGGAATTGTGAAGAGTCTGTAAATTATAGAACAGTTTCCTTTTTAATCCTGACTTTGCAAGCTCCTGGTTTTGTTGCAAAAATTTCCAGTATATCAGAAGGCTCTCATATGTGGCCACTAATCCACACAGCATTTTTCTTTTTAAGTCTGAGGGTGATTAGGCAACCTGTGTTTCTTTAAATAGAAAGAAAACCGGTATGGCCTTAAATCTGCCAGCTCAAACCAAGAACAGTTTTTAATAATAACGTGAAGTCTTCCTTTGATAAAGCTGCTCCTCCCCCCTCCACAAAAAAAAAAAAAAAAAAAAAAAAAAAAAAAAAAAAAAAAAAGCAGAGGCATATTAGTTTCATGTATGTGATGAGTTCCAGGAGAAACTTGGTGGACTTTATCAGAACACAAAATGTGACTATGGGTCTTGTAAAAAAGCTCCTCAAACATACCTGTGTGGTGACAAGACCAGTGGTAGTAACTCCACACATTTCACCATCAACACTTTTCCTATAAAGTTCAAAAAACTTTTGCACCTAGTTTTCCCAGGGGCTCACTATGATGCTTGAGGAAGATCATTTTTCCAAATGGAAAAATGCGAATTTCCCAAATGGAAAATTCAGCAAGTCCAAGGAATTAGTAAACTTAACTCCCTATGATGCTTTTGACATTCCTGGTGGCTGTCCTTCTGTTTTCCTGACTCTAAATAGTGGCATAGTAAACACAGAAATACTGGCTGAAGCTGGTTATGAGTTCTTTCAGAAATCCCATGCTTACTGTTCCCTGAGGTCACCAATGAATTACAATAGATGCTCGAAGAAACAACTCCTACTTAGGGCACAAAATCTCTGCAAACAACTGTTTTCAGGACAACATGAGAAAAAAATCTGGAATCTTCAACCCAAAGATCTTTTAACCTGCAGCTCTATTTGAAGTGAAGCAATCATCTTATTGAATATGGCACAATTAGTTCTATAACAATTTTGATATCTAACCTCACCATTATTGTCATGATATCTAAACCACATCGCTAATGCATTCTGAAGATGTGGGATTTAGAGGGGCTCTACTGTTTGCAATTCAGTTATCTTGGTTTTGGATAAAAACAGGAAATGTGTTATATAACTCTTAACATACAATTCTCACGATCAGAAGACAGCAGACACAAACAGATCCACTCACACAGGGCTGAGAAATGAAGGAACATCTCAGATCTAAAGCACAGCAGGTACCATTTTCCTGCTGACCTTTTCTTTGCAGCAAAGTGATGGCCCTAGTGAATAAATGACCAATCTTGGTCTTTTTTTGTTAAACTGATTTTTGCCATTTGGGGGCTCCAGACCTGTCCCTTTCTCCCTGGGAAAGGCTGTCCCTGCTGCGAGTGGCTCTCTTGGTCAACAGCAGGAGGTAGGGCTGGTGGCAGCTGCCTGAAGAGAGAATACAACAACCTATTACTGCTTCATACAGAAACAGCAGCTGCCTTCGATTGTGTGAAGAAAGAGAAGGAACACTTGTTTCGCCCTTAGCAATCTCCCCTATTTCATCCCTACCTATAAAAGGTATTCACACAGCTCCTACTGAGACCATCCAATCTCCATGTCCTTACAACACTTCTGCGTTACAGAAAAGCACATCATATCTTTGTGCACATCAAAAATTGGGGCACAGAAAAATCAAGTTGCCTAAGATAACTAAAAGTTTATAGTCCAGAAGAGACACTCCATATTTGGAGAAAACCTCTTTAAAAAAAGCTTACTGTTTATACAAACTCCACAAAAAAATTGTCTGTAACAGCAAAGTTGAACAGTCTGCAAAAAAAACCCAAAGAGTTCCTACACCTCTCTCTTCCTCTAGACGCTATAGTAGTAGAACATCATCTGTGCTTTCATCTTAAAATACTCATGAAGCTAAGATGAAGAATCAGCCAGCCATCTTCCAAGAGATCATACAGGTAGAAAGGGTGGACTTTAAGACAGCTTCCTCTACAAAAATTCCTGGACAAAACTCTTCTACAACTTCAACCTGCTCCATGGTGGGAAAGCCCCAGCCTGTAGAGCACATTCTACAGATGCAGAGCAGTGATTGCACCAGTATCTCACTGTGAAGTGGGGAAGACAGAGGATGGAGTAAGAAGTTACAAGGGTTTCTTACAGACAAAAATCTGTCTGAAACAAAACCCAGGGTGACAAACAGCTTCCAGAAAGTAAAGGGTTTTCAAGTGGAATTCCTTACCCCCTCCTTTTCTCCCCCAGGTTGTCTGTTAATTCACACCATGGTAATTAGGAGTAACACGGTACAGTCACTAGCTGCCTAAAGGAATTGTCAGGCATGACCTCCACAATCTCTGAATAATCAGGGCAGATAAGCCATGTTATTTTGCTGTGACTGTGCAGTGAAAGACAGGTTTAAGTGGCTTGGTTTAATTTAGCCACTACTTAAAATATATAGTAGGAAATACTGACTTTATTTGATCTGCACAATGCATTTGAGCTCTGCTTATAGCTGATGACTCATTTTGGCTTGATGTTACTGTCATTCCATATGATCCTAGGAACCCTGACTTTCAGCATCAGAACATATCCCCAATAGATATAAAGTTTCATGCAACAGATTTTTAAAGATACATTATAGGTGAAGATCACAAAAGATTTATTCTAAATTTTGCATGACTACTTTAAGAATACTCTTTTGTGTCATTGTCTTGTGACAAGTATTGTTTTTTGCCTTGGCAGGTTATGCAATATAAAAGTCAAGACATATGTGTGTCCCAAATAAATAAAAAAGAAGCATTTATTGTCTTTGTTGCTACCTGTTTCCTGACAATAATATTTGGAGAGAATATTATGCTAAGTAGGGAAGTTGTTATTTATTTTAAAGTTATATTTAGTATACAAAAAGCTAAATCACACTTGTTCAACTACTGTATATACTGTAATTACACACCCTAATTTCATGCTTTTGGTCATGCAGTTAGCATAAGTAGTTGTAATTACAGATTTAAGGCATGTAATCACGTAATAATTAAGATGCACAATTCAGTTATATAATTAAGGTATGCAAATACATAGGACTATCCTGTGACACTAATTTTAAGTAGACTACCCCATTAATTCTGAGGGGAGTTCTGCTTAAAAACTCATTACACAATACAGCTTTCAAGGAATTATACAGACAGGAAAAAAGCCAGATCCACTGGATGCTTCGCTGAGTATATGCCTGAAATAAAACAAACAAACAAACCCACCCAAACAAAACTCAACCTATCAGATTCAAATAGTATTTACAAGATTGGTTCTGTGTTCTAACAAACAAAAAAAAAAAACACAAAAAACACCACCCCAAAAAAACAGTACTACACACACAGAGGGGAAAAAAAAAATTTTTAAAAAATATCAAAATAGACCAGAATATTTACAAGCTTGTTTTGTAGGCCAGCATTGGTAGGGAGAAAACAATCTCCAAGAATACCCTACTACTTCCTAAAGACCTGTTATGTCCCCAGAAATGTATGTGAAATAAGCAATGATCTCTTTGCATGTTTCAATTAGAAAAAATATTGTTTTCATAGTTTCTTTCACAGAACTAGGAAAGAGAGAAGCTTTTCATAATCAGAACAAGGGAACACAGAGAAAAAACTCATTTCCACAGTGGTTGTTTTTATGCCCAACCACCAAAAACCCTTAACCAAAAATATAAAAAAAAAGATTATTGACCTCAGTCCCAATGCACAACATTCTTGCTAATGCTTTTAGTATTTTTTCCCACTCTTCTCACAAAATAGATATTAGGAAGCATTTATTTCCAGAAGGGGTTGTTAGGCGTTGGAATGGGCTGCCCAGGGAGGTGGTGGAGTCCCCATCCCTGGAGGGGTTTGTCAGGTCAACCTAAAGCTGAGGGATCTGGTGTAATTGGGAACTGTCAGTGCTAGGTTAATGGTTGGACTGGATGATCTTCAAAGTCTTTTCCAACCTAGACGATTCTGTGATTCTGTGAAAACCAGGTAGACTTTGTGCAGACCACAATAATTAATGGCTCGTTCAAGGAGGTTTCTCTCCAGGAGCAGAAAGTGGCAGAAGCAAGAAAGCCACTGCCAGAGCAAGGGGCAAAGTAATCATTCTGCTAAACTATGGAGATTATGCCATCACTGAGCCTCAGATTCCATGCACTCTCATCACTAGCAAATCAGATTAAGGGAATTTCAAAAAGATTATAACATCCTGGTGTGAGCTCCAGCATTGAGTGGATTCACATTCCCCTATATATTCACCTTGGTGTGGCTTGAAGAATAGGCATGAAGAGCTGAGAAGTAGCCCTCCTCCAAGCAAAGCAATAAGGAAAACCATGACCCGTATGCTGCAACCCCCTGCAGTGAATTTGGTTAATAGTAACTTGGTAGTAACAATGTGTTGGAAGAAACATATCAAATTAAGAAAAATGTGCCTGAGATCCAGATTGGAAAGAAGCACCAAAATATCATATTATAACTCTCCATTTATGCCACTTCCCCTCTGCCCTTCATAACACCTTGTTGTATATAATCTTATGATTAAATGTAAGGCTGTGTTGGGGAAGCTCCTCTTGGTTGCAAACTGGAGCAGACATATCACAATGAGACCCTGACTGGGACTCAGTAGTCCTCAAACTGTAACAGTGAATAGCTCATGACAAATGACAGATTCATACTCATTCTAGAAACAAGCAGAGAAGCAAAAAAAAATATTTCTTGAATTATTTTCATTTAGGTTCTTTAGTAGCTTTTTCCTCTGAGAAAAAAAAAAATGTCAACACACTGAATGTCCTCTGGCTTAAAGATATAAATCAAACTTAATAGATGTGCATCAGTATGTATGACAGCAAAATCAGATATTCAATGACCAGAATTCTCCTCAGATGTCAGAAAAGCTTTAAAGATCATACTCAGAATATTCATAGGATCTGGGGTGAAAGTATTTTTTACACCAAGATGAGTATCTATTACTATTCATTTGAAAGATATAGGGACACATTCACGGTTCAGGATCTCAGAAATGATTTAAGGATTAAAAACTTTTCACTGCCTATTTTAAGTTTAAATAAATAACTATAACTGCATGCTAGCATTCAATAAGCTGAATTCTGCCAGGAGAACATACCCAGGCAATGCTATTTATGTGGCTAGTACTGAAGGTCAGGAACAGATATACCCAACTATCTCTACAGGATTGGGAAAAACCCAAACATCTCTAGTAGATAGGTCTGAACCACAGTCTATTTCAGCATCAATTAGCACAACATGAGTCTGATCTTTGGTGGCATTTCTATTGCAGGCTTTGCCACTCCACAACTAACAAATACCATTTATAGCCTGTTGAGCAATGCCTCTGCAGGGGATCTCAGCTATTTTCAAAGTATTCTCTTCTGTCATTGCTGAGGAATAACATAGCTAGGCTTGAAGAGGAATTCATCTCTCTTTGAAGGGCTACCAATAGCATTTCTCTACTGGCAGTATTTCAAAGAGCAACTACTGCTTTCCTCTAAGGCCCTCTGGAGAAGGCAAGGCTATTCTGAAGCCAGCAGTGTTCTGTCTGAAAAACCAAGCCAAAGTGAGAGCTCCTGAGGTGTCTCAAAAATAGGGTGGCATACATTCCTCCAAATTTTCCACCTCTTCACACAGCACAGTCAACATATGGTTGCCTCCTCTAATTTCAGAGGATTTTGCCATGTAACACGGGAGTTTGGGAGCTGCTGCTGCAAGACACCTTCTGCCTCCCAGAAACCATGGAAAAAAAGCTGACAATGGATATTATTTATTTATCTTCATTTGCTGCTAACAACAAACTAAATTGTTTAAAGCACAAGTTACCAACTTAGTGTTAGATTTTCTGCAGTGGTGGAAGATAGCATCATAGATTTGGAGGACAGTAAATACCACTTGGACAGACTCATGAATGCTTATATGCCATATCCTTTCAGTTTTTTCTCTGACATTTCCTTGATTTCCAGCAACAGCTTACAAAGAATATTTCTAATACACAGGTGTTGGCAAGTCCCTACAGTGGTTACCTTGCCTTTGCAGATGACTGCTGTACTGACATACTTCAATTTCAATTCCTTTTTGTCATTATCTGGTTTTGGAAAATTGGTTAAAAAAAAAAAAAAAAAAAAAAAAACCAAAAAACAACCAGAAAAAAATCCCAAACAAGATTTTTGTGTGTGCCTTTTTTGGCAGCTGATGAGTAAGTGTATGTCTTTTCCAGCTGCCTTAAGGAAGGCAGAGGGATTCACCTTTTCTCTAAAGTTTTTTTTCTGATATTGATGGAAGAAACTAGCTCTCTGAAGCCTATTCTCTCATGAATGCATTTCTTGCTTACACCAACTCATGAATCTTTCTCTGCATATTAAACATTTATGTAAGCAGGTTAGATTTTTAAACTTGCTACAGAGAAAACAGGAGATCCTAACCAGAGCTAGTCTTCAGCTCTGACCCAATGGGTCAAAGAGTATCCCAGAGGCATATGCTCACATTTTATCATCTTTCTCAATGCTGCTGTCATGGCAATTGACCACTGCAAACAGGAAAATCCTGAAAGTAATTAGATGTTATAATTTAGACATATAAGGATTTTACTGCTGTGGGAAAATCCAGCACTAGACTAAAATAACATACAGCAAATATCCTCAAGCATAGAAGTCAACACACTGCAAGACACTGATTGCAAATTTTAACATGATCTTTCACAAAAAAAGTAGCTTGAAAAAACACACACACAGAATTGGTGTCAGTTTGGAGTCTATTTGGGTAAATGTGGGCAGTCTTGATGTAAAAATCAGTGATGATAAAGATGACTTGCAATATATTACTATATTTATTATTAGTGATACAGGTAGTGTAAAGAGGGAAAAGAAAACATTTCCAGTCTGAATGTAGAAAATCATAATTATTTAATTTTAATTGGATATAGTATAGTAACCTAATATAGTAACCTCTTCACCATCTTCTGTGGATCAAATTTGAGGCCCTTGCTGTAGTACCTGCCATGTTTTCCAAACAAGGATATTTTGGTGCAGTTATACAATTTTTGCAACACTGCAGCCCAACACCCTTCCACCCTTGCTGCCTCACAGGTTGACCAGGATGAAAGGAGACTGTGTGTAACACATCTCTTATATAACATACACAGGCCACCAGCATTCTCAAGAGCTTGCCTGTAAAGAAGGCTTGACCACTGCAGACAGACTCCATTTCTCCCCACCAAGATCCACCAACACAGCCTTATCACAGAATCAACTAGGTTGGGAAGGACCTTGAAGATCATCCAGTCCAACCATTAACCTCACACTGACAGTTCCCAACTACACCAGATCCCTCAGCGCTGAATCGACCCAACTCTTAAACCCCTCCAGGGATGGGGACTCCACCGCCTCCCTGGGCAGCCCATTCCAACACCCAACAACCCGTTCTGGAAAGAAATATTTCCTAATGTCCAGTCTAAACCTTCCCTGGTGCAACTTAAAGGCCATTACCTCTTGTCCTGTCGCTTATTACTTGGCTAAAGAGACTCATCCCCAGCTCTCTGCACCCTCCTTTCAGGTATCTGTAGAGGGCAATAAGGTCTCCCCTCAGCCTCCTCTTCTCCAGACTAAACACCCCCAGTTCCCACAGCCGCTCCTCGTACGACCTGTGCTCCAGACGCTGCACCAGCTCCGTTGCCCTTCTCTGGACACGCTGGAGTCATTCAATGTCCTTTTTGTAGTGAGGGGCCCAAAACTGAACACAGGAATCGAGGTGCGGCCTCACCAGTGCCGAGTACAGGGGTGAGATCCCTTCCCTGTCCCTGCTGGCCACGCTATTGCTGACACAAGCCAGGATGCCATTGGCCTTCTTGGCCACCTGGGCACACTGCTGGCTCCTGTTCAGCCAGCTGTCAATCAACACCCCCAGGTCCCTCTCATAACACCATGAATATCTGATATTCAGTAATACTAAGAGCTGCTAACAAACCTAAAGGAAAAACCTGATCAATGATGGTATCACAAGGATATTGACCACTAGTGACCTTAACCTGTAACTGTCCAGTGTTGATTCGTACATTGGACAGCACAGCCCATATAATTTTCAGCCACTGGAAGATGGTGTCAACTACTTTAAAACTGTTCACCATTTTTCAGTAAGACAAAGACACACTTGTATATGCTTTAAAATTTGACACCAACATCAAGATGTATTCAGTTAAGGTGTCATGTCTCATCTCAAGTGGAAAAAAGAGAAATTAAGTAGTACAATAGCATTTTACAACTGATAGTAGTGTTTCTGCCTGATATGCTCTAATTACACAGATTGAACAGGCAACCATTAATTACTTGTTCTATACCCCAAGTGCATATTTTTCTTCAGAGTTTTAAAGCAAAGGTCCAAATTCTTTTCATAAAAGAATTGCACGTAGAAGTTTAAGTAATCTGGTAACTCTCCCTTCACACCCAAAAACTCTACTCTTTACTTCATTTAGTGCAGACATTTAATTTCACTGCTAGCATACTTAAAAGTAACTAAATCACTCCTAAGAGAAACTCGAAGTGAAACACTAAATTCATATCAGAGCATTTGCCAACCATGTATATTAAATTATCTCCTAAGTTGTTTCATGGCACAACTGCTGTTTTTCACATTGATTAGTAGATATTTTTGCTTACATTAAATTGTTCAAGGGCAGAATGCATCGTGACAAGAATTTAATTTTAGGAAGTTTACCTCATCACATTTTGTAGTCCCTGTGAAAATAATATGCAATATAGTTAACATTATTCATCCTTTTTTTTTAATTTCCCTCCACCTCTCTAAATTTTGAAAAGGAATTGAAATTAAAGTAAATGCTGAACTGTTTCTTACTACCTATTTGTGATAACCATTTATGTCTCTAGAGCACATAACTACTTTTCACTGAAAGTGATTTTGGCAGAAGTAGCAGGCTTGTGGATTGGCCTTATGAAAACATGAATTCCCATTACATTTATGGAGCTCTGATGAATACACAGCTAAAGCTACTTAAAACAAGAGTATGCAAACACAGTCCTTTAAAGGGAAGGAATATTTTGGACCTCTTTTACTTAACAGAGTACTTGTGATAGATGACCATGAATAATTATTGTTAGACAGCAGGAATAATGCTACATAAAACAGTTCTGAAAGCCTTCTTACAAAAAAGTACACATTCATTTACTAAGAGCAAGGACCTAAGTGTAAAAGCAAATAAAGAACAAAGCCGTTAATGGGGGATTTGCCTTCGAAATCATTTCACAATTTAGCTTAAATTCTTCTCTGACTTATACAAGCATTTTTGAAACTAAAATCCCTGATCTTTGAGAAAAGTGCAGCCTACACACAGTCCCTTAAAGTAAATGGTCGAGGCCACAAACCATGAGCTGCACAATGCTGGATTTGAGTCTCTCTCTATTTCTCTAAAAGGAATTGTCTTTCAAAACAGACATTGTGATACGCCAAGATTTAAAGTATTCACAATCTGTCAACATTGTAACTTGAAGATAAATAAAGCATATATGAACACTGAAAAAAAACCCATATTACAATGTTACTAGAGTGACAACTAAATGTGAAATGATGAATGTTACAAAAAAGAAAATAAAGACTCCTGGCAACTTCAGCCAGTAAAAATAGTGAGACAAAGTGTAAAAATAGTGAGACAAAGAGTCTACACTGAGAATTACAATTAAACATGTTGTATTTACAGAAATTACATATTTCATTGCAATTCTGATAAAGGCATGTTCCAGCTATGACAGCTCAGGAACCTTCCTGAAGCTATTTTTAAGATCAACAATGTGAGTCTTGCCAGTTATTAAATGCTGAAGCCATTTCATGTTTTGGGTGATTGGAACAGGTGAAATAAGAGATAACCAGTGAGTCAAGCAACAGGAACTACTAACCATATAATTCCAGGGAAGTACACCTTTTTCAGCCTTTCAATCAAGGGTTTAAGGTAGGTTGCAAGGCTTCTATCACGTAACTGAAAATTCAGATTCAGTTTGATAATCTGAATTATCACATCATCATCGTCAAAACCACCCCACACTAAGAGAAGTAATATGAGGAAAATTAAATAGGGATGATCTTACCAAAACCTGTTTCCTCTTGTGAGAGTAAAGAACCCCTTGATGGCTCCTCCTCCTCTTTCCCTATTTGTCCTTATAGGACATGAAAGCACCTTGCAGATTTTTATGCTTCCTAGAACACTCAATTTTTCTGTAGGAATGAATACTTTTTCCCTCATTAATACAAAACAGACATTAGACTCGGCAACTTCTGCTGAAGGATTTTGTTTCTACCCTGAAAATTCGCTGTCTTTACAAGCGTGCTCAAACAAAAAACATGATGTTGTGCATTGCTGCCGCAGGTTCCAGCACTACTCATACACCCCAAATTTGGCCTCTTTTCAGCATGAAGTCTTTGCTCCTCAGTATTTCTTAGCCACACTATGGTTTTAATGCACTGCATATTCTTGTAGAGTAATTGAAATAATTGAAAAGGGAAGGAAATACTTTACTCAAGATTCTCTTCACAAATCATACTCATGTTTATATAAAAGGTCACAGTCCAATTCTCTGGGGTCTTAAGTATTTCCAAAGTTTGCTCTCTTCCTTTTTTCCTGATCTCACTAGTATCATACATCTTTAAAAATTAATGATTCTCCTCTTGCCAGTTTTTTTTCCTTAGTAACAAGTACAAAGTCACTCCACGTACAATCAGCTAAGATTGGAGTCTTATTAAAAAACATCTCATGGCTTCTACCTTAGTTATGTCACCTGACACAAAAAACATTGCCAAACTCACGTCTGTGAAAACAAAAGTCTTAATTTCATCATACAGGCTTGCCTTTCTTTTGCAACAGAAGAGTAATGATGCTGCACATTTGTTCAAAAAATCATGGAAATGCCTTTCTGAAGGCCTTCTTGTGTTTGGTGTAACCTGATGGATAGAGCTTTTCCACCTGCTAAGACTGAAGCGTTCCCTTCCAAATAACCTGCTCTCTTCTACCTAATTGCCAGCATACATATGTACGTCTTATAAGCACATCTATTTAACCTAAATACAGAGGAAAAAGTTGAGATCCTCAGGTGATGAAAGTTATCTGCCTCCCTAGGGAGGTACTTCCAACTAGTCACTAACTGCTTATTCTTAGTAACATGCAGTAACAAATCCCCATCACTGTTCTCAGGTAGTGTAGCCCCCCAAGGCTCCCTGTGACACTGTGCGTCCCCTTAGCTCTACACCTGTACTTCTATACAGATGTAGCATAAGAACCTGGAGTCATTTAAAGTATTACTCTGAGGGAGACTTAACTAGTCAACTATATAGAGGAAAAAGAGCTGTTTATTGCTTGTAATGGTTTACTACAAGAATTCCTTACAGAAAGATAATTATTTTTACTGGACGGTTTAAAAGGATTGAAAAATATCGCCTCTTTTCCCAGTAGATTACTCTGCCAGCTGTTGTTCATATTGTGCTAAATAATACTCAAAAATACATTCTTTGGCTTAATCTGTTTAAGATATATGCTTACAGAGTGCATGATGATTCTCCTATTATATTAGATGTCTTCATTTAATTTAAACCAATATAAATTTCACGGTAGTTACCACAATCACTAGGCCTGATTCTCAGCTTCTCTATGCTTTGGATTCATAGAAGCTACCTATGTGTAATGTCTTATCCTGTTATCCAGTTTGTGTTCATTGCTGGTGTATCTCTCAAAGCAATGCATACTGTCTGAAGACAGTAAAGCAAGAGTCTACTATTCTCACTGCTTGTTGGTTTCTATGAAAACTGCAGTGTTCTCTTGCATGTTTTAAAAAGAACCTCTTCCTTTACTCTCAGTTGAATTTTTCAGGATCCAGATTCCAAACATTGCTCTGAATTTCTCCAAGTGGTTTAAAGAGTCTTTTAATGTTGCTTTTTTCTATGAAAAACTCACCGCTTTGCATCGTGGTCCTTTAAAAAGCTTGAATTGACTCTGGTGTCCCTCAACACAGTAACATTTCTCCAGACCACAAGTCTTTCTTTCTAGCTCTTCTGCAGACATTGCCCAGTTCTTCATATTTTTTAAAGATGTTGACCCCAGAAACAGGTGCAGTATTCTAGTATTTGTTAACTACTCAGATCCCACTTCTCAAAAATAATCTTGTATTTGCACCAAAAAAGAGTGGCCTTTAGGCCACACAACTACTTGTACCCCACCTAACACATCATCTTCTATGAAGTTTGCTGGAATAATTATGAGGCTTATTGCTTACTCTGTCAGCTAAGCTCTTTGTAGAAAACCATCGATTCATAATTCACTCTGCCTTCTAAGCCAGTTTAAACACTGAATGTTTATTCTTCCCTTTTGTCACATGAAAACTTCAGTTAAGCTGGGTACAGCTGTCTATGGCATTGCAGAACCTAGCCACAAGCTATAGTAACCATCTATTATCACAATGCAATTAAATAACCAGTTCACCTACATCCAAATAGCACAGCTCTCCCCATTTTTCTAGTATAGCAGAGTCCAGTAATCCCCAACATGTCTGTGTACTTTATAATAAAAAATAAGAAACCTGGGTCTAAAGTACATTAATAATTACATATAAAAATATAGATTTCCGTCATTCCATTGCTCACGGAGGCAAAATGGTACATTTGAACAGCTAAATAAAGAAAATTATTGAAATATACTTCTACATGTCAAACATTCAAAGCTTCAATCTTGTTAATATTCAACACATAGAATTTTTAAAAAACCTATTCTTGAAATTCAAATGGAAATATGATCCTGAATTTTTCCTGTGTTACTATTTTCATTTGACTCAATTCATGTAAGTACTGGATAAGTCTGAATTACAATCTTGGCACATAGATGCAGTTTTCCCAGAAAGTCGATGATGACCACATAAGTTTCGAAACAAGGACTATTTAACATCAGTAGGATCAACAAAGGCTATTTAAATACCAAACATGCTCAACTTGTGCAGTCCTATACAAATTTCTACCCAAATTTTCTAATAATAACAATAATGAATAGAAGTGCAGATTGTTCATTAATGCTTATATCTGATTACATATAGTCATTATTTATCGAGGTTTTGTTTTGTTAATATTTTTCCCAGATGAAAATCAGTTGAAATTATGCAACTCTGTTACTGAAGGTAAATTTTTAAGCGATACCCTGAGGTGCATATTGTGAGGGAACAGTTTCATTGCTCAATTTGATAATAAAGCATCTAAACCAGACAGCCAGAAACTGGCAAGCATCATATACTTGCCATTTTCTTACTTTTACAAAGCCTTCTCTCTTGGCCACGGATGCAACATATCAGCACTAGACAGACAGCGAGCGGATTCTGTATGGCCATTTTGATGTATTTATGAAATTAAGTGCATCAAATGATAACGTCATAAATTGGTCACATTTTACGTAGACAACCTACTAATACTGGACCACTATATTGACATTTGGAAATGTGGAACAGGCATATGAAATTTGTTATTTTGTTTGTTGAGTCATAAATATTATTTCAAAAGAAAGCACGTTATAAGATTAATGATAGCCAATCACAGTGACCTGTATAACTTTAAGAAGAGGACACCGAAAGATCTGTCACCTTGGCATTTGTGGAGGAGGATGTGTGGATGAATTACATAAAGGATGGATATCCTTGTTTCAAGAAGGTTGCTTTTCTGCCAAGTCATGTTCATTTTTACCTAATCAAATTATGAAAACAATGCAATCTAGTTTACTACTTTTCCCTGTATCAAATACCCAT
This sequence comes from Athene noctua, assembly GCF_965140245.1. NCBI lineage: Eukaryota > Metazoa > Chordata > Aves > Strigiformes > Strigidae > Athene > Athene noctua. The sequence continues at coordinate 15,071,140 of NC_134044.1, forward strand.
TTGAAAGATGCGTACACAACAAACTTCAGGAGAAAGAGTTCAGTGCTACATATCACTACCAGGAAAAGGCAAATATAAACTCTACAGAATCTGTGTTCTTGTTCACAGAATCACAGAATCGTCTAGGTTGGAAAAGACTTTGAAGATCATCCAGTCCAACCATTAACCTAGCACTGACAGTTCCCAACTACACCAGATCCCTCAGCGCTATGTCGACCCGACTCTTAAACATCTCCAGGGATGGGGACTCCACCACCTCCCTGGGCAGCCCATTCCAACACCTAACAACCCGTTCTGGAAAGAAATGCTTTCTAATGTCCAGTCTAAACCTTCCCTGGCACAACTTGAGGCCATTCCCTCTTGTCCTATCACTTATTACTTGGTTAAAGAGAGTCATCCCCGGCTTTCTTCAACCTCCTCTCACGTAGTTGTAGAGGGTGATGAGATCTCCCCTCAGCCTCCTCTTCTCCAGACTAAACAACCCCAGTTCCCTCAGCCAGTCCCCATAAGTCCTATCCTCCAGACCCTTCACCAGCTTCATTGCCCTTCTCTGGACACGCTCAAGTCATTCAGTGTCCTTTCTGTAGTGAGGGGCCCAAAACTGAACACAGGAATCGAGGTGCAGCCTCACCACTGCCAAGTACAGGGGTGAGATCCCTTCCCTGTCCCTGCTGGCCACGCTATTGCTGACACAAGCCAGGATGCCATTGGCCTTCTTGGCCACCTGGGGACTCTGCTGGCTCCTGTTCAGCCGCCTGTCAATCAACACCCCCAGGTCCCTCTCTGACTGGCAGTTCTCCAGCCACTCCTCCCCAAGCCTGTAGCGCTGCTGGGGGTTGTTGTGGCCCAAGGGCAGCCCCCGGCATTTGCCCTTATTGGAACTCCTCCAGTTGGGCTCAGCCCATGGCTCCAGCCTGTCCAGATCTCTCTGCAGAGCCTCCCTACCCTCGAGCAGATCAACACTCCCACCCAACTGCGTGTCATCTGCAAACTTACTGAGGGTGCACTCGATCCCCTCGTCTAGATCATCAATAAAGATGTTAAACAGGAGTGGCCCCAAAACCGAGCCCTGGGGGACACCACTCGTGACCGGCCACCAACTGGATTTAACTCCGTTCACCACAACTCTTTGGGCCCGGCCATCCAGCCAGTTTTTTACTCAGCAAAGCGTGTGCCCATCCAAGCCATAAGCAGCCAGTTTCACCAGGAGAATGCTGTGGGAAATGGTGTCAAAGTCCTTACTAAAGTCAAGGTAAACAACATACACAGCCTTTCCCTCATCCAATAAGCAAGTTGCCCTGTCATAGAAGGAGATCAGGTTTGTCAAGCAGTACCTGCCTTTCATGAACACATGCTGACTAGGCCTGATCCCCTGGTTGTCCATTATACGACTTTTAATGGTACTAGTGATGACCTCCTCCATGACCTTCCCTGGCACCGAGATCAGACTGAAGGTCTATAGTTTCCTGGATCATCCTTTCTGCCTCTCTTGCAGATGAGTGCCACATTTGCCTCTCTCCAGTCCAATGGGACCAATTTCAGGTAAATCATGGAACGCGGCTTGGCGAGCACATCTGCCAACTCCTTCAGCACCCTTGGGTGTAACCCATTCGGTCCCACAGACTTGTGTGCATCCAAGTGCTGTAGCAGGTTTCTGACCACCTCCTCTTCAACTGTGCTGGCTTCAATCTGCTTCCCCTCCCAGCCCATGAGTCTGGGCATCCAGGGAACAGCCAGTTCCACTGCTAAAGACTGAAGCAAAGTAGGCGTTGAGCATGTCAGCCTTTTCCTCATCTTTAGTTACCATGTTCCCCTCTGCATCCAGTAAAGGAGGGAGATTTTCCCTAATCCTCCTTTTGCTGTTAACAAATTTATAGAAACTTTTTTTATTATCCTTAACAGCTGTAGCCAAGTTGAGCTCTAGCTGTGCTTTGGCTCTCCTAATGTTCTCCTGCATAATTCACTACATCTCTATAGTCTTCATGAGAGACCTGGTCCCTCTTCCAAAGGCAACAGATTCTCCTTTTGTTCTTGAGATCCAAAGGTCCCTGTTTAGCCAGGCTGGTCTCCTTGCGTGCCTGCTTGTTTTCCAGCACACAGGAACAGCCTGCTCCTGTGCCTTTAAGACTTTGCTCTTGAAGTATGTCCAGCCTTCCTGTACTCCCATATCCTTCACGGCAGCCTCCCACGGGATTTTGTTGATCAGTCTTTTGAACAGGTCAAAGTTAGCCCTCTGGAAGTCTAAGGTGGCAGTTTTACTAACTCTTCTCTTTGTTTCTCCAAGGATTGAAAACCCAATCATCTCACGATCACTGCACCCTAGACGGCCTCCAACCTTTACTTTCCCCACAGGCTCTTCCCTGTTCACAAGCAGCAGGTCCAGGAGGCACGTTCCCTGGTCGGCTCACTCACCAGCTTGTGAGGAAGTTATCCTCCACACATTCCAGGAACCTCCTGGACTGTTCCCTCTCTGCTGTGTTGTGTTCCCAACAGATATACCCAGGAGGTTAAAGTCCCCCACAAGAACAACGGCAAGTGACTACAAGATTTCTCCCAGCTGTTTATAGAAAGCTTCATCCACCTCGCCGCTTTGGCTGGGGGTCTGTACCAGATTCCCACAGCAAGATTTGCTTTATTGGTGCTTAACCTAATCCAAACACTCTTAACCCCATTATCACCATACTTGATTTCTGACCTGTCGCAGCATTCTCTAACATACAGGGCCACTCCACCACCGCTCCTTCCCTGTCTATCCCTCCTGAAGAGCTTGTAGCCATCAATTGCAGCACTCCAGTCATGTGAGGAATCCCAACACGTTTCTGTTATAGCTACTAGGTCATAGTTCTCATCATGCATCATGGCTTCAAACTCCCCGTTTTCTTTACTTGATCACACCACACACAAACGGTGTCTCTGACTCCCTTCAGTTCAAGTGCCAGGCTCAGGCGCTCTTGGCAGGCAGAGACCTGCACAGCCGCCTGTTTGCGTGGGACCTCTGTCTGGGTTCCCACATTCCTCATCACTCTGCTTCTGGGCCGTGTTGTGCCCATGGTCTTCTCTCTGGATGGGAGGGAGCCAGCCCCAGCGTGCTGTTCCCACACGCTGTGCTCTCCCATCCCTGCACTGCCGTTCCTCTCCTCCCCTCTCTCCGGCACTGGGCAATCGCTTGCAGGGACCAAACATACCTTGTGCAGTAGCAGAGCCTCGGTCCTGCTCTACAAGGTGTGTCGGGGCACTCACAGTCAAGTCCTGCCTGATCACCCTGAGCTCCTGCCCTCCCACCAGCAGTGCGTGGTGCTGGTTCCACCCACACTAACTCGGTGCCCACCCAGCTCCTTAACGGGGCGGGGGGAGCCGGGCTCCTCGGCAAGTGACCGGGGGGTGTTTACACCTCGGTCATCCAAGAGGTCCACAGTACTTTGTTAGCATTAAATGGTATAGTGTCATTGTAACAGATACCACAGCAATGGTACAGAAAGAAAACGTTAATCACAGCAGATAAAATTTCTTTCAGGCTCTGGTAATATCTAGGTTTTTAATACAAAGGTATTAAAAATTAATTATGCTGTCAGTTACATAAAAGTGTTACTGTATGTGATGAACTCATCTCTAGACCTAAAGGAAGTCATGAAAACAAAAATGGTAACCTGATTACTTGATCTGAGTTATAACAGGGCCAGAAGATATAGGACATGCTTTAACAAGAAAAGACTTGTTCAAGACCAAAATTTTTCTGTGTGTTATAAATTACTTTTTAGAAGACTATGGGTACATCACACTACAGAATGAAAATCTAATATGTGCAGACATGCAATCTCAAAATGGTCCTCAAGACCAGAACGGGACATTCGCACAAAGACAAAAGTCCCATAAATTTACCAGCCGTTTGCCTGGTACCCTAGAGGCACAGCAGACCTCAGAACTCGAAAGATAAACAGACAACTGTGGGCAACATTTGGCTTTAGCAATGGTCAGAGGCTAAGAATAACAAAGAACATTGCATCTCTCAACAGCAATAAAATCTGCCCAGCGTCCCAGTGTTTGGCTTTAAAAAGCCCTGTTAACAACTGTGGCTCAGTGCTTCTCCCATTGAAGTCAACGGGGCTTCAAGCAGAGAAGCCATCACTCACATCTTTTCATTTACATAAGTGAACATAAGGAATGGATAGATAGCATCACAGTATATGGCCTTATAAAAATCTTTAATAAGAACAAACTGCTTGAGTAATAATCAGTTTCACAAAAATGAAAAAAATATCAGGAACTCTTTTAAGAAAAACTAATTTCAGAATCTAATGTCATGAAGTTACCAAAGTATTTTTTTCTGTCTTAAATAACAGAACCATGTAATCAGACCACAACCTTAATTTTATTCACTGGAAAAGAAAAAAAAAATAATTACTTAATTCATGGCCTTTTCTCCCCAGTAGTTTCAAATCTCTAGAGTTCGGGCCCAGTGTGAAAATACTAGCCGTATTTTTATTCTGCCAAGTGATAGTACATGACTTCAGGCACTAAAAGCATGGCTAAAGTCTTCTAAGACAGTACAGATCCTTCTACAGTTTGTCTAACCCCCGACTGTTTTTCTTAGTGCAAGATGCAGCTCAGCACATACCAACCCATCAGAGACTGGCCAAGTTGTGGGAAGGTTACACACTTCAGTTGTGTGGAACCCTTGATGTCCGAGGTGCTCTGTCATTTAGCCTTCATGCTTGCAGATCAAATAAAGATGCTATTTTGCTTCTTTTCAGAGCTGATTGCCATATTAAATAGTCTACAGTTAGAATCATTAATCACGGTATGAAGTAAGGCGATAATTCACAGTTAGTAAAATTTCCCCTAATTGTTTTACAAATATCGATATACAATTTACTTCATTTGTTTTTTTAAAAAAATATACGCACCTATTGTGGTATAAACTCTTTCAAAGAAAGCCAGCTTCCAGGAATCCATTCCTAACAGAGGATTCTTCTTCCCTTCTATAAGATTATCTAAATCCCTAAAATGACTTATTTCAAAGGACTCAAATATAGTAAATAAAACTTTATTTACTACTTTCATTTTGATAGATTGATAAAGATATATGCATGACAGTCCAGACCCCTCCTTCCCATAAGCTTCCTTTTTTTACCCCACTGATAATATTGTATAAACAAGTTCTGTCTTTTTATTTTTCAGGTATTCTACAGATGAAAAGCTTTTCTGAAAATTTGCTGGAATGAAAAGAAAGCTGTGCTTGCTATTAAATATATAGAGCAAAACCATGTTGAATGATGCATGTAAGCAGCTGAAATGGAGCAGCAGTATATATATGCCACCATTTAACTTTTTAAAGAATGTAAGTCCATCACAATAAACATTTTTAAATCAATCATTCATTTGCTTATTTAGTTGGGGAGTACACATCTGCAAGATGATTTATCTTCTACAAAGCTCAGCCATCTGGCTGTTGTGAAAGCCTAAAAGAACATAATAAAAACAAATGGCTAAGAAATTCCTTTATCTAAGGAATATTACGGGTGTGGTGGGGCTGTTCTGGCAGTGCATATGTGCATGGGTCCAGCAAAGGATGGCTATAACATAGCATCACCTACTTGACAAAGTTTTTACTTCAGTTATTGAATACGGTAATCCTAAAATATACTAAACACATCCATTTTTTCAATTAACAGAGGTAAGAAAAGGTGCCCCTGTACACAGATACATCTCTGATTCCAGGAAGCACATTTAGTAAAAATGTGCCTATCCGATACAGACATTAGGAAAGGGATGTGCTATCCAGAGGGACCTGGACGGGCTCATGGTGGGTGGGCCCATGCAAACCTCATGAAGTTGAACAAGGCCAACTGCAAGGTCCTGCACGTGGGTCGGGGTAATCCAAAGCACAAGTACAGGCTGGGCAGAGAATGGGTTGAGAGAAACCCTGCCAAGAAGGGCTTAGGGTTGTTGGTTGATGAGAAGCTCAACATGACCCACCAATGTGCACTTGCAGCCCAGAAAGCCAATTTCCCACAGCATTCTCCTGGCAAAACTGGCTGCTCGTGGCTTGAATGGGCACCAAGTTGGGTGGGAGTGTTGATCTGCTCGAGGGTGGGGAGGCTCTGCAGAGAGACCTGGACAGGCTGGAGCCATGGGCTGAGGCCAACTGGAGGAGTTCCAATAAGGGCAAATGCCAGGGGCTGCTCTTGGGCCACAACAACCCCCAGCAGCGCTACAGGCTTGGGGAGGAGTGGCTGGAGAGCTGCCAGTCAGAGAGGGACCTGGGGGTGTTGATTGACAGCCCAATGAACATGAGCCAGCAGTGTGCCCAGGTGGCCAAGAAGGCCAATGGCATCCTGGCTTGTGTCAGCAATAGCGTGGCCAGCAGGGACAGGGAAGGGAAGGGATCTCACCCCTGTACTTGGCACTGGTGAGGCTGCACCTCGATTCCTGTGTTCAGTTTTGGGCCCCTCACTACAAAAAGGACATTGAATGACTCGAGCGTGTCCAGAGAAGGGCAACGGAGCTGGTGCAGGGTCTGGAGCACAGGTCGTACGAGGAGTGGCTGAGGGAACTGGGGGTGTTTAGTCTGGAGAAGAGGAGGCTGAAGGGAGACCTCATCGCCCTCTTCAGCTACCTGAAAGGAGGTTGCAGAGAGCTGGGGATGAGCCTCTTTAACCAAGTAGTAAGTGATAGGACAAGAGGGATTGGCCTCAAGTTGCTCCAGGGAAGGTTTAGACTGGATATTAGGAAGCATTTCTTTCCAGAAGGGGTTGTTAGGTGTTGGAATGGGCTGCCCAGGGAGGTGGTGGAGTCCCCATCCCTGGAGGGGTTTAAGAGTCAGGTCGACATAGCACTGAGGGATCTGGTGTAGTTGGGAACTGTCAGTGTTAGGTTAATGGTTGGACTGGATGATCTTCAAGGGCTTTTCCAACCTAGATGATTCCGTGAAATCATTGACATGTGTATGTCAAACAGTTAAGATATAGATAAGATTTCTCATATACTTTTCATATTGAATGCTGACCCTCAAGTCAGCAAGGACACTTAATCCCTTGACTGCAATTTGCATACACAATGATCTGTTAAGTTCTTATCACAGTCCTTGCAGTTCTGATATATCTTTTATCCTTCACTGGATAAACACATCATTAAACATCGATCTCTGAATGCAATGAAATGCACAGAAATTATCACAAATAAGTTGATGTTCAAACTACATATTGTTCAGACAGACAAGCTCTTAGTAAAGCTAATGTTACATAAATGGACACAGAGTAAGGAGGAAATCAGTTTCAAAAACATCACTTTCACACACATCATTAAAACTTATGATTAAGAAATGGGGCAAGGGTAACTACAGATCAGGTCCACATGGTGTTTCGTTTTCCATGTGAAATATGGATATTGGCTACATAAGCATGCCTCAGAGCCAGAAGTGAGGGAGAGAGGAGAAAAAGAGGATTATTTGCAAGCCAGAAAGAAGTGGGTGTGATCACGGGTATGTGACCAAACAGAGCCTCCCCCTCCCCCCCTTTTATTTAAAAAACAAACAAACAAAACCACACTCCAAAAAAAACCACAGAATGCACTTTTATAAACCAAGGACTATAGAACTACTATGTTAATCCCTTCTCAATCAAGGATGTGAATTCCATGCAGCTAACACAAATATGTGGGATGGAACACACATTGTTCATAGCATTTCATTTCTATTTCACACCAGGAACGACTAGAAATCTCATAAGAAAATCCTTTCAGATTAACCTAGCCAGTTTTTCACTAAGTGAAGTTCATAAATTATCTTTAAAAAAACCCCACAAAATTATTTGAGCAAAATCTTATCCAGTATTCATTCAGTGCTCAAAGCAAAGGTATTTCCTTTTATTGAGACATCTTCTCAGTGTTTTTCAGAACAGGATTGGTCAACCAAGTAACAAAATAAAAACACATGTGGCAGGCATTTATTGGTGCCATAGTCAGATCTGGACTTTAGTTTTATTGTTCCTAAGAAATTATGTAGCTGAACACTGTATAAATTCAATCCCAAAACCTTTGAATAAGATAGGAAAATGTGAAACTCATGTCATGTCACCTCTTACACTATTCACCAGGAAAAACCTAAAACTATAGGTAAACAACAACAACAAAAAAATACAGTTGAACCTCGCCATCTCTTCTACAGGTTTTATTAAGAGATGGGGTAAAGAAGATTTTCACCTGGTGGGGAATTCAAACCCAGTTTTGCACCAAAACTAGCACTAATTATGCAGAAGATCATGATATCCTTGGGCTGGTTAGTGTTCATCAAAAGGTGAGAGTGAATTCTGTGCTTATTTATGAAATACCCACTTCTCTATTAAAAGTGAAGTTGCAGCATTATGTGCAGTGCAGCAGATAAAGTATTCTTTTTTCTCCTCCTTTCCTCAACATAATAAATAACATGATTTTATTTTTCCCCACACACTCTAAAATTCATAGTCCACAGTGAAAGAGACCACCACCCCCTGGAAGTGCGAACAGATGTTATCTGGCCAGTCACTATAGGAGTATTCCCCTGTCTTGCACACTGGCCAGCTGTTCCTATTGGAAGCTGTCCATTCACACAGAACTGCACAACCGTCAAAACGCTGGTCTTTATGAAGAACAGGTGGACTTTTTCCTTTTTCCTTATATCAAATCAAATATATTCAAAGCCTCAGAACACGCAGTGTTCTCGCTCAGTCATTCACCACCTCATACCCACCTACCACAAGCTGGCAGCAGAGAATTGCAGCATTTACCCCCTTTGCCACGCAGCTTGCCAGGGGAAGGTGCTGGGGGTTGTTCTGCAGGAGACACAGAGACCAAATCACAACACCTATGCATCTCCCAGCAGGGCCTCACACTTAGAAAAGTCTAACCTAAGGTCACCCCTTTTCTATCTTTTTATGTCATCACTTAACACACACTCCCCCCCAATAAATGTCCTGTCACACAAAACATCTCACACTTCAATTTAAAGGCAACCAAGGTAACCCTAAAAGTACAAGAAAGTTTGGAGAAGCTCATACTGAGGTTTGCAATCTTTCAAAGATAAAAAATTGAAACTGGAGAGCATCTTACTTTAGCTGGATGACAAAATGCATATTTAACTGAATTAAGACACAACAGTGCTAATTGGTTTTTATTCACCCCCTTTATTTGGAAGTGATGGTAATCCTCACTTCCAGCTCCAGAAAACACTTAAGATTATACATTTAGAAATATTTTTGTTTTGTTACAAAAGACTGTTTTGGCATTTAGTAATTGATAGACAATAAAAAACTTGGCTGATGGGTCTCAGTCTTATCGAACTCTGCCATTATCTTTTATTTAATCTTCTCCTACTTCCATGAAGAAGCACATTAACTTTTTTCACAAAGGTCCTTCAGTTCAGATTCTCTCAAAATTGATTATGAATACCATTATACTAATACACCCAGAAAGAATACATATGTCACCTCTGGCATTGTAACAGCAGGAACTATAGTTCTCATATTTGTATATATCACATAGACTATAGCTAAACATGAAATGCAAAAAGGTATTTACAGGATTATGAGAAAATTAAATCTCATATTTTATCAATTTTTTATTATTTGAACAAGAACATTAATATCCAAACTGAAAGGCCTTGCTTGTGTTAGCAAAAGTACTAATGTAAGAAAACTAATCCACATCTGAGAATCTTTCTTCCAACACCAGTGAGGGTTGGTCTTCAGATCAAGCACAAATTTTTAAGTGGACTATATATTTCACATATATTTTCAAAAATCTGGCTTTATAATAAAGGCTGTATTTAGATGCAGCAGAATACAAACAGCTCAATACATAAATAATTTTTCAGTTAAATACATCATATGTTCTCAAAACTAGCACCTTTTCTAACAGCACTTACAAAAGAACATAGTTGGTCGTTTTGCCACCTTCCAAACACTATATAACATCTATTAATACTTAAAAGAGATGACATGTTCAGAGCTTTTACTGGATCATAAAACTTCCCTTGTATACCTGAAGATTACTAAACTTTTCACAGTTGACTGAGATTTATGATCCAAATGAGAAAGTATTCGTAACTAAGCAAGTAGAAGATAGCTCTAACCATGGAAATAAAGTACATGATTCAAATAACTCCAGTAAATAAGGCATGATGGGGCAGTAACATCTCACAGCCAAATACCAGGGAAAACAAGTCATAGGAAAAAAAAAAAAAAAAAAAAAAGCAGCATTATTTTGGTAAGATAGATTTTGGTTCATTAAACAGTGACAAAGTTAGAAGTATCACATGTGAAGAAGACTGAGATGAAGGTTTGTCATCACTGAAAGCAAACTGAAACAAGAACAGAAAACAATCCCAGGAAGATAAAAATCGGGATACAGAGATTTACACAGCACCTTGAAAACTGATACAGGTTTAAAACCTTCACTTTTTCACATCAACGAAGCGAAGAAGGCAAAGATCAAAACTGTAATGCTTCAGGAGGACATCAACTGATTCATAACTGCAAGGGTGCCTATCTTGATCAGCTACTAGGGAAACACTAATTTTCACTAGATTTTTGGGGAAGGTATAAAATAACATTATTGTCATTTGAGTGACTCAAAATATGCATCTGTATGGCTCCACTATAGTAAATAACCACTAGACATTCCTGAAACCTTCCAACTTTCACATATAACATTCCTAAAGTGAACAGTCTGCTGAGAACAGAATAACTGACGGAAAAAATGTTAAGGATCCAGGTGTAACTACTTAGAGAATTAGTCTTTCTTGCTGTTGTTTACTAATTGCCAAACATTCCACTGTCTCCTTGGTGTTGGGTGATTTAGTTCAGGAAACTTCAAACCAAAACAAAACCAAACAAGGACTCTCTAAACTGATACTATCACAACCAAGGTTGACATTATCGGTATAAACTGACAGGAGCAAAAAAAAATAGAGGAAGACAGATAATCAGAGGTTGAAAAATTAAGCAGGACAGATGAAGGAAAAAGTAGCAGTTATTTCAATGCTTCCCCATATTTTTCTAGAACATTTAAGCCCTCTGTTTCCAAAACCTCTGGGGCCTGACACTGTTGGGTTACATTCGTGTGTGCGAGGTTTGCCAAAAGGGAGGAAACTCTGCTCTGCAGAATCTGTCTTGTCCATATGGAGAAAACACGACCTGCACTCCCAGACCAAAGCTGGCCCATGCAAGAGTGCCTTAAAGACAGAAGCCAGTGAAGTCCATCATTACTCCTGCTTCAGTATTGGTCCAGTATGTATGGGACATGGCCAGAAATTCACACCAGGAATGAATTAACCAGACTTGAACAACAAGTTAAAAACAAAGGCAAGAAAGGGCTCGTCAGAAAGCAAAAGTTACAAGGGCTACCAAATACAAGAGCAAAATATGGATAGCAAGATACAAAGGAAACAGCAATATGTTCTGGAAAAGTGTTTCTCTTTTGCTATGCTGTGAAGTAAAACTTTAAAATGCTATAATGAGGGATATTAGAATGATAATCAGAAATCAAGGTAACTCTGCTTGGGGGTGGGAAACCAACCAGAGACATTTAAGAAGGTAAGATGTAAATATACTTAGCTTGTAGGCAACGGTTCCAGAAAGCTCTGGTTTATTTCTAAAGACTGAAAACTTACAAAGGATCAAAAATTATAGAACAGAATACATTTACAGACCCTTATGATCTACATACTGAGAAGTTAATAAATAGTGCATCTGCATTTAAAAAAGATTAGATTGTCCTTGTTTTAAAACAATTCATAATTTTAAAATAACATACATGTATGTAATGCATAGTATAACCTACTCCACAGCCAGTGTTTGTTTATAGTTCACCAGTTTAATGAGACAAAAAACATTGCAGTTATTCTTTATAAGGTAACTGTAGGAGGAAATTATTACTATAATCAAATCTGAGTGGATAACTTTACAACTCTTTACCCCACATGCATTTTTTTGAATTCAAAACAAATAATCATTAAATTCTTCAATTAAAAGCTCTGAAAAATAGCTGCAAATAGTTCATTTCATATATATGTAAACTGGAACATGCATTTCTTTATCCGACTGACAGGGTCAATGGTATCTATCTTCTCTAGTTGAATGACTTCTGTAAGTATTACAAGAAAAATCCTGAATTCTGTACACACAGAAAAACTTTCTACTAATGAAATAATATATAGATAGAAAATTTACTCAAATGCTCTATAATGAATATTAAGACAAGCTTAGGACCTAGAAAAACAACATGGCTGCAACAGCCCTGCCAAGCTTTCAAACATCTTTCACATTTTCCTCAGAGTTAAATTTTCCATCTTGATCAGACAGAATCAGTCTGCTGATTAACACTGCGCTTATCATTGAGGACTAACATAAATAATGAGCATCTCTACAGTCGTATTGCATACAGATCGATCTCATACTGCACCAAAACACACCAGAACTGGAAGGAACCGTGTAAGTACAACGGCTCTTACAATATTACAAGGCCAATTCTTAACTTTTAGTGAAGCAAAGAGATGGCGGGGGGGGGCAAGCAGACAAGGACTAAGTTCAGTGCTGTAAGGTTAGAGAGCTCACACTGTGCTGTTCTCGGCACAGAATGAAAGAGATGGATAGACATGATTTGTCCTGCTTTCCTGCCACAAGGAGAAAAAGCAACACTTCCTGAGAGCCCACCCCATGGGACAGCACTGGACTACACAACTGAGGTACAAACTATGCCAATTTTAAAATCGTCTGAAAATCTTGACTTACTCTTGAAATAAAATAAAATTAAAAAAAAAACAAACAAACAAACAAACAAAAAAAACCACCAATAAAAATCTTCTACACTTAATGTAAAATATTAATTTTATGGTCAGGTGTTGCAATGCTGATTTACTTCAGGTGATGATCCAACACAGAGTTACTCTGGAAAACAAAAATCTCAGTGAGAAAGACAGCTGACAGTCAGCACTGTCCTCTCAGCTATCTGCTATCCAGGGGGCTCCCACCATTCCAGGAATTACTCTGGCTGGACTCTGCACAGAAAGACTTAGCATCCATTGGGGTTCACGTATTTTATGACAGCACTTATGAATCTATTCTGGGATGTACTTTTAAGCAATTAAGAAAAAAAAAAGGCAACAAAATATGGCTGATACCACAGATTATCTTTTTATTCAGAGAACTCTTAATACATGATATGAAGAATATTTTCCTCCCAAGTCAAAAAAACAAGTATGCCTTTCTTATTTTCTCCCCAAATATCAAACCTTCTTCCCTTCGGAAAGCTTGCAATTCAGTTTTTCACTGTAAACTGGGTTTACAAAACTGGTTTTGAACTATCTTTTGAAAAAAATATCATTCCATTTTTCCATTCATTTGCTGGATGAGTGTAACTAAATGAATGGCTTTTGTTTGCATTTATAACTTTTTTCCCTTCAGTTGAATTTCCTCTATTAAACTTCTTAAATAGAAGACTTCCCTTCCCGTCCATTTTTTATTTATGAGTCCTATAGAACTGTGTTCAGGAGTGCACAGAAGGCAGTAGCACATTTATAAACACTTGGGGTTCCACATGCAAGATATTTACACATGTCCGTATACTGGATGTGCTAAAAGTGCTCTGACTCAAACAAACTGAACTGCTGCCAGTCACTACAGCATGGATAAAAGAAGTCCATACCTTCTTCCAACAACCACTTTAAAGCCTGTTTTGGTACTTCTTCAAGTACTGCAAATAAACAAGTAAAGTCCCACTTAGAAAAATGTTATACTGTTTACATACCCCAAAAAATGACTGAAATATCCAGATATGTTTTAAAGTTATTCCTCCACAGAGTCTATTCGATTCACAATTAATGCCATGAAAAATAATTTCTCAGTAGGGGGAAAAAAAAAAAAAAAAAAAAAGACGCTATGAAAACAGTAAGTACAACACTGGTTGAAAATATGGTAATCAGAGCATCAGAGCTGAGGGGATTACTACTCCAGGTTTGCTTATTAAATTGCAAAGAGTTGGCCATTCACAGTCTTCTGCCAGGTGCTATCTGATGATAGGAAGATCTTCCCAGCACATTACAGCAACCAAGTGGTTTGACAAACGTCCTGCAAAACTGGAATATTGTATCTCAGCAGTATGCAATGGCGTTTTGCCAAATGCCTAACAGCCCTATTATTTCTCCCTGACAGGCTGTTTTACAGAGTTACTATTTTCTGACTACACCAAATTAAAGTATTGGGTTGCTGGACAGAACAGAAGGATATTTACACTGGACCTCTGGCATCATTATAATGAGATAAAGGGCAAATACAAGCCAGAAACACTCCACTCAGTGACATTACTTGTTATACTGTGTATTTACAAAAAAAGGTAAAGTAATTTAATCCTTATTGCAATACGGATTTCCCTCTCTCCCCCACAAAGGTGAAGCTACCAAAAAGAAGATAGAGAAGCTAGGAATAGGGAAATACTCAACATTTCATTGAAGTGGGAAGAACTTAAGAGCAATAGGGCTGTGATAATTCAGACCAGCTGGAGATCAAGCCTTAACAAAAGAAATCTATTATACACAAAACGATTAACCCTCAAGAGTCAACAACATATATGCTACTAAATTGTAAGACAAATGTATGTCTTAACAAGTACAAAAAATACATTGATAACAAGACCCTCCATGATTTTAAATAAACTTCAGACTGAGCTTTCCCTACAAGTTTTTTATGTCGAGAAGTATCTGCCTACTGTTGTAATTTATCACACTTCTCAGGCACACAGCACTCACTCAGCAGTATTGGGGCCCTATGAAAAACAACCCCCATGGGTTGTTTTGGTACTTCTTCAAAACAAGCTGTGAAATTCTGTATAATAATTCACCTTCTTTTCCGTAACACTCAACTGGGCATGGAGTGGATGAAAATGGATATGGAAAGGGCAGAGTCAGCTCTGCTTTCTCATTAGTGTATCATCCAAAAAAGATGAGGTGCATCTAAGAGGAAATAATAGTATGGCAGACAGACTTATTTTTTTCAGACAGTGAAAAAGCAGGAGATTGTGCTTCTGCTTTGCATGCCTTCTGTAGGGAGACAAAAGTTCCATGTGCTCAGTATACAGCATGCTCTATTCATATGTTGATATGCACAGAAAACAACTGTACATTGTTTTCCAGTTTCAGAAAGATCAACCTAATTGTAAATGGTAATTAAGGCATAATTATTCTGGCCCCATATCCACTACTATAAAAATTAAATCTTCATGACATTTGTAGTTTCCAGCAATATAGTAAAATAAAGCTTCATAGAAAAGAAACGGGGCTTACATCTGTTATTTTAACTATGGGAAAAGAAGAATGTCACATATGTTAAAGATTAATCCTGATCAAATTACATAGAAATCTGGCCTCAGAGTAATGCCAAAGATGAGTAAACTGAAAAGCCTATCAAGGGTCATATCTGAAATCTAAGAATCAGATTATAATAACCTTTTCATATTAGTTTGCAATGCATCACTGATCCATGTAGGGACCAGCACTGTGGTACCAGAAACAGAACATAATGTTGAGTTTGAGGCCAAACTTCCCGTGCAGGTTTTAAAGGTTATAAAATCCATTTTTATCGGTAAAGATACTTCTGATGTGCACAGAATAACACCTTGACAGCTGCAGTTATTTAAACTGCTATCATTACCCTTTTGCTCGCCAGGCACTATTGCTCAACATTTGCACAACAGAACTGGACATCATATTACTGTAAGTTGAATTAAATTTTTTACTCTATGCAACCTCCAGCATCAAACTTAGAAGTCCCTGCTTGACCAAGAGAAGCCCGCTGTCTTGTCTGTCTGCAGTTAAAAAAGAAGTGATCATAGGAAAAATAAAACCATCAAATACCTTAATGACACGATGAATACAGTTATTCATGTGACAACTTTAACTTTACAGCTCCAGTCCAAAGTCTTTCAAAGGCAGTAAGACTCCTATTCAACTAAAAGGCATAAACATCATCCCAACAGTGAGATTCCCAAGAATTTAAAAAACATATCACTATTACAGCCACACAGTTTGGAAGGGATTGTTTGCTCACGGGCGAGGCTGGGAAGAGAAAGGCAGAGGTGCGTCTCTGAGCTCGATACAGTAATTTTGAACTCCAAAACTCATGTTTGAAGTACACAGGCTGCCTAGAAGTGTCAGGTCCAGGCAGGACCAGCTCTGACTCTTGACTAAAAATAGAGCTGGGTGTGTAATGTATATAGTGAGTGTCAGCTCTAACATTTGCATGCACCTAAATAAAGTACAAAAGTAATTGGGTTTTTTTCAAAATTAATTTTCGTGTCACATACTTGGACTGCAGATCCTTCCTGAACTATACCTGCAAGATAAATCAAGTGGTGTTGCTTTGGGACTTTCACTGTATGGTTTCTCAAAAAGAAAGTGATCTTAACCTATCAAAGGGAAAATTAAACAATCCTCAAAATGTGTTCTGTACTCTGTTGATTCATTTTGTGATTAAAAACTAATGTTAAAATTCTATGTATACATTCTCTGACACATTCTTTTATTAAAGAAAATTCTTCTATATAGGAGGACTGTGTAAAGATCCTGTGAATGACATCTGTGACATGATGCACAGGGCACTGTGCATTCCCCACTCTGGATTTTGAAAGTGTTTTGAATTTCATAAGCTAGTGAAGGTCAGCAGTGAATTCATGGAAAGTGAAAGGCAGAAAATACTCTGTTCAAGTCTGAGTTAACATTTTGTTTTCCTTTCCACCTCAGATCCTAGTCCTCACAGTCACTCAGACCTGGATGGTAATGTGCCAAAAACATCAGGAGAGCTGACCACAACTGGAATGTTCTGAAGGAGGAATTTTTTTGTCAAATCATACTGAATTAAGTCATTAGTTTCTCCACGTATACTACTGAGGCCTAAAAAGAAAATCATAGCCACAGTAATACTGCATTTCAAAATAGCAGCTGAATCCACAGAGGCAGCTAGATCAGAGAATCTGCAATTGGTCTGGTGTTCACATACAAGGAATGAAACTGTTGAGGTGAGGAACTTCTCAGAGATCAAGAACTGAAACTGTATCTGTCAGGATGAAGTATTTAACTGAATACATTTAAACATTTATTTCAATATGACTAAGTTATTTTTTCCTCCCCAGACCATTTTATACTGTGCTGTTAAGTTAAATGAGTTGGTCTTGGGGTCCCAATCTGGAGATTCAGCCTTTACCTACAAGAAGTGTTCAAGCAACTGCAGCTTCAAAAGCATTGACCCACTGACTACAGACTACTGTGAACTTGGGATTAGACCTAGAAATTCATTACTCTCTTGTCTCAAAAATACAACATTCTGCCATGCACTATCTGAAGGGAAAGAGATTACATATAACAGTGACAAACATGCTTCAAATTCTTCTTCTGTTTTTAAAAACAAAAAGTACTGAAGTAACTAGGCAATTCCAAAACCTTCATGTTGCTGTAATTGTAAGCAGTTACTTTGTTTTGTTTTTTTAAATATAACTAGTTATAAATTTACGCATGGCTATTTGGTACCATTTGGACAATATTAGGTTAAGTGCAAACAAAAGCTCTTTTTCCTGATACAAACAGACACAATAGCCTCTTCACCTTTTCATTTTTGACACTGAATAAGTCATGTTTTTTCATCTCATCTTGTACAGGGAGTTCTCCATTCCTCTGATGATCCTGATTCCATCTTTTGATCATGAGTGAGTAGAATAATTCACAACATACCCAGAGAGGTGTCTCAAGTGACTGAACATGAGTATCAGCACTCACACTTTGGGAGCACTTCACTGGATACACGTTTCATTTTTCCATGGCCATGTCACACTGATGGCTCAGTACTCTTCCTGTGTAGGAAGAGTATGCAAGCATGCACCCAGATCTTCCTCCTCTGTGACTACTTCCAGCTGTGAGCCTCCAAAGAGATGTTTTGATTCCCAGGTGCCCAGCCCTGGGTTTGTTTTCTTGATTTTTCTATTACTTTGGTCTCCAAGCCTGCCCAGTTCTTTCCTTTATAATCTAAAATAACTGTCTTTATGGTCCCTCCTAAATTTTTGTCATCAATAGATTTCATCAACATAATCCCATTGTTTATGCCAAAGTCATTAATAATAAACACAGAACAAAAGTAATTCTCTCCAAGCAAGTCCTTGAGGAAATAAGTAGTAATCTCCATCCAGATAGTTTTGTTCATAACTGTTCTTTGTTGACATATTTTAAACAGTTCCTTATGTGCTGTGTACATTTTCTACCACTTACCATAACTAATAGTTTGCCATTATTTCTTCCAGTCCCTAACTAATAGTTTCCCAGTGTTAGGTTTAAACTGCAAAGACTCTAGAGAATAGTAAAGTATTTTAAATTTCTCTGTAAACTCCTGTATTGAAACTATTAACTCTCTTGTTCAACCCATGGGAGATGAATTTTTTTCTTTTCCCTTGTGCACAAATAGATGTAGATCCCAGTTGCAGTGAGACTTTTAAGGAAAAGAGCAGACATAACTATGGAAGCAGAACTTGCAAGAATATTTAAAATATCCATCAAGTTGAGCAGAAAAGAGCTCCAGCGGAAAGCTTCTACAGTATGGAGTTAGCGCAATCCTCATTGACAGATCTTTATCTAAAACAAATCCATGTTGTATTTCAAATTCATCCCTCCTTAAAGGTACCTCCTTTAGACATCAGTGTGTCTGAAAAATGTTCTCTATGAATCATCACTATGGTCAGTTCTATTTGTAAACTCTTTGTAATATATTTAAACATATATCAACATAAAATCCGGAGAGTAACTTTGTATTTCTATTATTCATTTAGGAATTATCTTTGAAAAAACCCCAAACATTTCTACAAACATTTACCTCCAATAAAGTAGCAGTCTGCACATATTTAACTAAAGCTTCTTTCAAACACCTCCACAAAAAAAACCCAAACCAAACCACCCACTGACATCCTCCAACGTTCACATTTCCATGAATAATCTTTATTTCTAAGTTATTTCCTAGCTGTTTTTTATTTCTTAGAATACCTAACTCAAAACCATTTTTTTAATTAATATTTTTGAGACTAGTACTTTGGTCCACAGGTTCACTACTCCTTTAATCATCCACCATTCTTCTGGCTTCTTTTCCAGCATTCACACCTTACATATTTAAAGTTCAGCAAGATTCATCCCAATCTCCATCTGTATGCATGAAAATGTTTGCAATGCACCTGCAGCATAAAACTAACACAATGGTAGATGATACCATTTCCTGAGTGCATAAGATAACATTAGCCACATGGTGTGAGAAATTTGGAATTCTCTCTCTTCTTTGTTTCCAAATACTTTTAGATCAAATGCTGTACATATCCGAGAGCCCCCTCTGCAGTAGGTATGGCTACTAAAAGCAAGAGATGTCCAAGTAGCAAATTCTGAAATAGATTGTCTGAGGTCTTTCATGTATTTTCAGCTTTAAAGACCATCAGACTGTGTTAAATAAAGCAAGGTTTTGCTAACAGGTTTAAAGTTTCTGGTTTTAGCAGTAGTCCAAGAAAACCACAGAAGGTCACAGCACAAGGGATCCAGGAAATCTCAACTCTTCCATCAGTTTCTAAACTCAGTTTCCCATGCTCAGAGAGTAATAGCACTTTTTGCTGTAATAGTGCCTGATAGAGCACCCCAGTTTTCATATACTTAACAGATTGATTTTTCAGGGATCCAACCACTAAAATAATCCAGCATTTGTAAACACTAAGAGCCTGATCAGAGCCTAGGTTCTATCCATGAGTCTTTGGATCTCTAGGAACAGTTTATTAAGTCAAGCTTAGTTCATCACATCCTCATTGGGCAGCTAGAACCCAAAATTACAATGTCTAGCACCAACCCTCATGAGAGCTGCCTATTTGCAAATTCTCACTACAAATGTACATTCCTTGCTAAAGATTAACTCTTCAGAAGATACAGCATAAGTATATCCAGGTTTGCGCACAGAAAAAAAAAAAAAAAACCAAAAAACAAAAAACACCTTGGCACAGAGTTTCTAGAAAAAAGGTTGTGAACAAAAACCGCAGAGATTACGAATGACTAAAAAATTCTGGGCTGCTGCTTCTTCTACAGAGCCTTTCCT
Source organism: Athene noctua (assembly GCF_965140245.1). Lineage (NCBI taxonomy): Eukaryota > Metazoa > Chordata > Aves > Strigiformes > Strigidae > Athene > Athene noctua. Next base: position 15,091,266 of record NC_134044.1, read on the forward strand.
TGGGAATCCATTCCTGCTCAGGAATGGCTGGGGTTTACTGTTTGCTTTCTCACATCTTTCTTCCAAATCTACCTTAGCTCTCCCATCACTAGGAAACATGTTCACTTCCCATACCCAAGCAAAGCTTATGTTCATCTTCTCTTTCAATGACCTTTAAAATTATTTTCTAATTTTCTCTTGCTATTAATAACTTTCCACAACTCCAAACACTACCGTTTCACTATTTTAAAATCCCGTGGCAAGCTGTTGCTAAGTTCCTGTTATCCAGCTTTATAGAATACTGTACTACACAGCAGACTTTCACTAAAAAATTTCATTAAAATTTAACATATGCATTAAATAAAAAAATCCTACCAACTCATGATGAAAATACATAACAGAGATTTTTAGGCCTTTTGTGTATTCTTACACTCATCACTTATTCTCTCTCTGTTTCATTTATTCATCTATAATATTGAAGCAATACTTTATTCCTCCTGTTCTTTGGCTGGTCTCTGTAGGCTCAAATCCTGCAATATGGTGTATTTCTGAGGAGTCCCACAGTATGTTTTTCCTACTACGTATTTAGAGTACCTTGCAGAAAAGGATTTCAATCTTGGAAAAATTATTGCAGTACTATTTCAATATAAATAATGGTGCAAAAATGTAACTAAAAGTTTAAACACTTAATAAATAAGAAAGTACAGCAAGTTAAATTATTTCTTGTATAGTTCCTGGGATCCCAGCCACAAATACCAGAAAAACAGTTCAAGAACTGATCTGCAGAAATAGAAGTTGGGAATTAGATTAAAAATAAACCTGGATAAATGAATACCAATCTTATTTAAACTTAGTTTTAAAAATCAGATGGGTTTATTCTGCAGTATTAACCAAATAAGTCAGATCTTGCCACGAAAAGAAAAATAGCATCAGTAGCACAAAAGAGCCATTAGAATAAACACCATTGAATTAGTTTTTTGTGGAAACTGAAAAAGAAAATAAAAGGTGCAAAAGCACAGGCTTCTGTAAGGAAAGAAACTCATGACTGTTACAATGGGTGTTACATGTGGCTGTTGGTCATTATAATATTGTGGGAATTTGTCACCACAAGCTTTCTGAAAACAAAGGAGCAGCTGGTTATGGGGTTATCAGCTATATTCAAAGTTGGAACTTTGATTTTAAAAAAACATGTAAAGGTGAACAGCAGAACAAGGAATAAAATAATAGTAAATTTTAGCCACAGAGTTACTGTAAAGTAACTCCAATCATAGACTGGCAAGTATGAAATACAGATACAAAAAAGGTAACATAATGATATTACCTTTTTTATAGAGCCATCGGACCTGCCATATAGGACCACAGCTGTAAATCAGCAATGAAAACATACTGCCTCTGACAGTGATTTCAAACATTTCTCCAGAAGCAGCCATAACCCCCAAAACTGTCAGTTACAGATTATTCTGCCCATAGACATTTTTACTTAGATCCCGAGGGCTACATTTTTACCACCGATTAAGATGAGCCCCAAGAACATTTTCAGGACTGGACTCATTCTCTGTCATATCACTAAGAAAGTTAAGTGAAACATAGGCTCTGGCCCCCTACTTCATTATATGGTGTAGGCAGGGAGCAGAGGGGGCTCAGCAGTTCGCTGAGGCCACATATTGTTTGTGTATCATAGGTGCAGTAATCAAGAAAATAGTTCCCAAGTATGTACCTCAGAAGACCTACTGAGCAGGACACCACCTTAGCAAGGAGCTCAAAGACATCTTCCTACTCATGTCTGAATCACCCAAGCACCAATACTACTTGCCCAGTCCCCAGCCCACCCTTTAACACAATGATGAAGAGTTAAGTACATCGTATGCAACATGTGTAAAGTATCTACGCTTCTCATCAGTGCTCAAGTATCACTACCTGAAAAGCAACCCAGATAAATAATATTCACCATCCAATTGCCCTGACAGGCTCAGATTCAACTTTTTATTCCTTTTCCTCATGATAATAGAGCTTCCCAGGAGCCAGGAACTGGACTGATTAAGACTGATCCCAATAAAATGGGGACCCCAGGATACTCCTATGCATTCATTGAAGCCTGTACACACCTCCAAAATCTTTCCTTCTAATAAAATGGATGTGGATGTTTTGTGGAAAAGAGCTTAATCTCATTCTAAACAAATATGGCAGCATACCAAAGCAGGCAACCAACAGCAAAGTGAGAAAACTAAAGGCATTAGTGTGCATCCAAAGTCAGCATGCAAACAGCCAGATTTTCAGATAATACAAACCAGTATTAACCTTCTTTGGCTCAGAATCATCTTCTAGACTTAGAGCACACACACTGCACATGACTTCCTCCATCAAATTTTTCACAAGCCGAATCTCAGCCTCAGCCACCTCCTTCTCCCCACAACCCCTCAGTTGTATGCTATTACTGACAACAGCTGAGCTTCATTATTGCACCCTCCACAACACTGCAAAAGCACGTTCTGCACAAAGCAACGTGCTCCTTTAGTGTCTCTCTGCATGCTAGAGAAGCTTGAAAGCACCACCTAATGGCACAAGTAGCATCTTAAATATTAACTTTTTAAACGGTTACTAGAGAACCTTAAGGAGTTATAGGTGCATATCAGTAATTTTAGTGGCCACTTTCCATGGAATGTAAGGTACAAAACTGGAAAATATTATTTTATCCCACATAAAGGACAAGACACTGCATTTTATCAAGCCACATTTATACAGAAGCATATCTTTCTATACTTTATGTCAGAGTTCATTGACATCTTCAATTTCCAAAATGGCTTAAATATGGAGTTCATTAGTGCAGTGACCACAATTCTGCATCTGCATTTGGAAGTGAACTGAGTGAACTGTACTGGAGATAAGTAAACAAGAACATTTCTACTGTTAACTGCATCTGAAACAACAAAAAAAAAGTGCTGCACAAGATGTTTCAAGCACTCAGCTGTGGGCTGCCTTATATTATTAGTACTTACTAAAGAGGAATTGGAACAACTGGAAGCTGGCCGATTTCTTACTTTATCCAGAGTTTACCACTTGGCTACTGTAATGTTCCCAGCTACTTTCAAGAGTACAAATGAAATTAAAAACTGTGATTTCATTCACAACAGTTTGGAGTGGGTTTTGGCAGGACACTACACATTGATGTGGTCAGACTGACTATGAAGTAAACTGCCCGTTATTTTATTAAATCCTGAGCAGAACAAATAAACACCCTCTTGCCTCCATTCTCACCATAAGCCAGAACAGGAGTTAGTGGTCTGTGTATGCCTATTTACATCCTTTAGATTTTAGTATCCAAACATGCAGACAAGTGGCACATCATGAATAATAGAACTTACACTGCTCCAGCACCATCTGATATTTTTATCTTTATAGAAAGAATTACACAAGATTAACTGATGACACTATCACTAACGGGAATAAGAATTCTACCTTCTGATCTAGAATGTTTCTTTTATGCAAAAATCATGACAATGCTATTTCTGCAGGTAGAGAAACCAAGACAAGAAAAAAATTATTTACCCACATTTCAAAGCTGGTCAGCAGCAGATCTAGAAACAAAATGCAGTATGCCAGCCCTGTTCCAAAGCTACAGTTGTTCAACTGTATATAAAGAGTATGTCATGTAACAACTTTAATCAAAGGAATAAATGGCATAGCCAGACATCTTCCCAGCTTCCAAGTCTTTCTCAGATGGAAACCTAGAAACATTGGCACTACCATTCTTCTGATTCCAACTCCTCAATCTGATGTTATTCAAAAAATCAATTTCCTCTGTGTAAACAAATATGCTTAAAGTAGGTCTCCAGCACTATGCAGGAACTTGAGTTTCCTACATGCACTAGAGGCTAGAAATGTAAATAAAAATGTCAAGAAAATAAGATACACAAGAAGAGAATGTTTTCTTTTTCTTTAAGAGCATCAACATTAAAAGTGAGGGTGTTGGAACAATTTTATCGTATACAGGAACTTTCTTCCATGTAGAATTTACAGCTCCCAGCAGGCTGTAAACTTTTAATACTGAATGCATGGCAAGCAAGTATTCAGATGTCATGTCATGGCCTCCACAGACACAAAGGAACAATAGTGTTTTTCCCCCTCAAAAAGTATTCATGGATCCAAACGTGAACATACCTGTATAATCTTTAATGTCAGTATCTATTACCAAGATACTAATGTTGTCTCTAGCTTTTCTTTTCTTTTATTTAAATCTTATAAATCTCTTATTCTGCTCCCTATTTTAATTTCCATCTGATTCTGCTATAATATTTGTCTCTGACAAGTGGCTATCAGATGAAGCTTTTTATTTATAAAAGTTTTACCTACTTTGAAATAAGCTGGTACTGAAACTGTTTCCATACACCTGCACCTGTAAATCCTTATTGCTTATTATCTACATTGCAGCTTCTCTATACAGCTTTACTTGACTTGCAACCTTTTTTTTTTCTTTTTTTAGCCAAGTCATGGTTTTCCCATATGAGTATCTGGTTTTATGGAAGATTCTTTCCCCTTTGGAACCTCAAGGCTTTCACTAAGGCCAGATCCAAAGCAGTTTGAAGTTCAACTAGGGCTTTGGAGTTTACAATGAAAGATATTTCTATTTGGCTCAGCCATACTAACTATATGTTAGTCTCATATTTGCTTTTTTTGGGTATTTTTTTCTTATTCTGATTGCACAGAGGAAATACTAATACAACCCAAATGAAAGAGAACCAATTCGAGTCAGAGATAACCCATGATCAAACAACAGTGCAGGAAAAGAAAACATTCCATTTGTTACAGATTATAATGTATTTTTACAAAGTTTTTCTATACAATTGTCTGTTATGCTGGGTATATGCACTAAACCACAACAATATTTAGCATACTGAGAACTGCTTATATATCCTGTATTTAGAAGTGCTTGCTGTGTTTATGTTTAAACCAGATAACAGATGGTTTCCCCCTCCACAACTGTATAATAAATCTAAATTGTAAATCCCCATTTATTTTGATGATCTTGACAAGACTCCTTTGAAATTATCATGTAGTTCATTTAAAGGATTTTTTTATTTTTTTTTTTTTTCCCCAATTTTCCCACATTAAAAGGAATCTCCTGGGAAGGCAAAAAAGGCACTTTCAAAACAATGAAGTTCCATTAATAGAAAAATATTTTAAAATGGTAAAAAAGGAGCAGATTCAGAGCTTACTATTTTTTGACTACAAATTGTGCATAAGGGTTTGGATGGGGTTTTTTCTGGATTTTTATTCTTGTAATTAATATAAAATGGGCTAGTGGGAGAAATTTTTTGCTTGGGTTTTATAGCTTGTGTTGTAACTGAAGAATGAGGTGCCATTGAATATTATAGCCTGTCTTCACTTTGGCTCTACCAGTCCAACTGATGGTATGATTGTCAAGTGGCTTAGCAGATAAAGCACTGGAAATTGAAAAATTGATGCTCTACTTTTGTTTCTGGCACTGTTGCTCCACCTCAGTTTCTCTAAAATTCACTGGCATTACACAAGGAACAGCATACTATGTTTTGTCTGTTCAAACTTCACCATAAAACACAAATACACAAAGGGGAACAAGTTACTCAAAGCATAAAAAGTCAAATTATTAAGACTAAGTCCTCAGCTCCAGTCACGGGGTATATCAGACCTCTGTACAAGACATTTGCCAGTCATGTGCTAAAAAAAATAGCATAATTAGATGTAGATCAGGATTGCTTTTAAAATAAAACTAGGATAAACAATACATTAGACAAATATAAAACTTGTGAAAGTGTAAAAATCCACAGATACAGGGCTGAAAATACAAAACTCCCAAAGCTATGCTGGATTCACCATGGGCGTATTTCTGTCTGCAATTCCTCTCACTTGGAGAGTGACTAGATACCTTGTAATTCCTCCACACCTATTTCTTGTTTCCAGAGCTTAATGAACTTTTCAAAAACTTTTAGGAAAGTTATAACAAAGTTCTGTTTACAGATGGGGCAGCCAAAAGGCAAAAAATTAATTTTCATGTAACAAGCCACTACAAGAACTAGGTATTAAGACTTTAGTTATCAGGCTGCTAAAATTCTCAATCAAACTGTTAATAGAAAATACGTGCATCACAGCAGCAAAGAGGTGCTTTGTGTTTTTGCTTGCCCTTCCATGCTCCTTACTGCACCTACACCCTAAGTGTATTTCTCCATGGCAGTTTCACTTAAAACAAATATGAACTGAAAACCCGAATAGAAAGGATATGAAGGCCACCATGAAGACGAATTTGGCAGCCAAAGATGGAAAAAAACACTCTTCTGAGCAGTCTTCCAAGGAAACTATTCTTACATGATCATGTGTGATGGTTTGTCCTTGGCTAAGTGCCAGGTACCCACTAAGTCTCTCTATCACTTCTTCCTCCTTCCCCTTTTTTTTCTCAACAGGGCAAAGAGGAGAAAGAAAATAAGATAGGAAAAAAAAATCCAACCAACCCGTGTGGGTAAAACAAAAGCAGTTTTAATATAAGCAAAGCGAAGCACGCGCGGAAGCAAAATGAAGCAAACAGATTTATTCTCTACTTCCCATGACCAGGCAATGTCGGGCCTTCTCTCAGGATCAGGGCTCCCATACGCGGAGTGGTTGCCTCGGACAACTAAGGGTGACCCCACCCCCTTCCTCCTTTCTCCCAGCTTTATACTGAGCAGACGTCACATGGTCTGGAATATCCCTTTGGTCAGTTTGGGTCAGCTGTCCTGGCTGTGTCCCCTCCCAAGATCTTGCCCACCCTGTCCCACTGTGGGGGGGAAATGTCAGAAAGAGCCTTGGTGCTGTGTAAGCACTGCTCAGCAGTAGCCACAACACCAGGGTGCTATCAACACCTGCCAGCTCCCAACATAAACCACAGCACCGTGAGGGCTGATTGGGGAAAACCAATTCCAGCTCAGCCAGACCCAGTACATCGTGTCAGTACCTCTCACTAGGTTCAGAACACACTGCCCGACTCCAACCAAATGTGACAGAGGATTGTAGGTCTCAGACAAGAAGGTTCTACAGCAAATGCCCAGAGGCATTGTGTAAGACCATGATGTCCCTAAAGCCACTTATTTCATGTGCAGCAGCCAAGAGTCAGGGCTTTCCAGACTTTCCAAGCCATCAAGAGAACTAGTGAGCTTGCGAGAACATCAGCAAGTCAGTCTTCATGTGCACAGCTCTGGTGTGTCCTCCTGTCCATAGGCAGGAGAAATGTGGTACCATATGTGATAAAATAGGAAAGCCAAGCTTCATTAGTTTTATTACTCAGAAACTACTTAAATGCAGAAGGGAATCCACAAAGGAAAAAACACCCAGACATTGTAGATCTTTATTGTTCATATTGATAAAGGGCAGGATGACTGGTGGTAAACATAATTTCTTCTCCTTTACAGTATTTATGCAATTCATATAAGCCTCTTACAACCTTGAAAATGGGTATTACATTACCAAGTGTCCCAAGAATAACTTTGTGAAATCTAAGCAGAAAATTTTCCAGGTATATATATAGAGCTCAGTGTCTACGTAGGCATACCTGCCTGCCACCCTTTGTATTTCCATGTTGCCAGGAACCAGCAAGACTGCTGTCAATGCTGATATTTTTTCCTTATCACATTTTTCCCCTCATGAATTGATGCTTATCTTTTCATTCTAACTAACCTTTTCGAGGGGGTGGGGGTGGGGGGGTGGAGGGCAGGGAGCAGCACCTGGCCTATTAAGTCTCCATTATTCTTAACATATATATGAAAAAAATAGAAGTTTTGCCTTTCATGGACTAAAAGTTTGGTTCATTTAGTATTTAATATTAAAGTGGCATACCTGAGAGTCCACTTATCCTTTCACATCACTGCATCTGATGAAATGCATCCTGATTTAAAGCAATATGAGGATTGGAATAGACCAAAATTGGCAAAACATACTGTGGAGCTCAATGGGAGCATATCCTCTGAAAGAGGCAGAAATTAGGACACTCCCTCTAAAAAAAAAAAAAAGATAGAATGACTCCCAGTAGTTAGTGTAAAAGAAATTGCTTGCTAAATGACAGAAGTTAAGAGAGCATTAGCATACGTTACATTCTCCTAATTTTTTACTTCTAAAGTAACCAGAAGGCACTTTGCCCTTACTAGTAAGGATAGTTATGTTTTTCAGTATAAGAAGCAAAGTTTCATTAAATTTCACTAAAATTTGTTTTTTAAAAATAGCAGTTCAGGAACAGTAAAGCATTCAGACTGAATTCAAGTAAGGAATGAGGTGATTAACTCTTTAGGTTTCTCCAGTTTTTTAAGTAATCAAGGGAGCCTTTCCATTACTTCAAAGGAAGCCAGATTTAGCTCTCACATACATAGCTGAGGTGGATGTTGGCACTAAAATCCCCTAATATACACAGAAAAGAACAGATTTTTTGTTTATACCAAACACACTCCATAGAAACCGCTCATTGATCGCAAATTATAACACTAAAGCTGGGCATGCACACACAAAAACAAACCCAAAAAAATGAACCCATGTTTTCATAGGAACTAATATCAAATCATTAATTTGGTTCTAGTTTGGTAAATTTCATCCAACAATAACCTTTTTTAAATATCATATGTCAAAACAGTCATTAGCTCATTGCCCAACGTTTCACTGCATTAACAAATGGATTTCGTTTTGGACATGATGACTTAAAAGATAACAATGCCTTTGCAAGCACTAAATCAAGTGTTACCATGCGACAGAGAGGATTTGCACCTCACTCTTATTTTGAACTCAAGCTTCAAGCTGAGTCTCTCATTCTATGGTTCAAGACTGTCCTAATTACTGCCCCAGGATATTCCTGGGTGGGCATGCCCTTTTCCATGAAAACATCATCTAAATGACATGAAATCTGTAGAAATTGCCTGGAGAGAAAAAAAAAAAAGCATACAAAAATGTTTATCTGAAAAAATACCACTGATTGCACAAAGCTACCATTAACTTATAAAAAAGAAATACTGTCTACACTTATTCAGAGAACATAGCTCACAAGGAATGCCTTTTCTAAATAACTAAGAGTAAAAGATCTCTTGTGCCGAGAAGGAAAACACATTATTTCAAAGCTCTCCAGGTCAATGGAATATGGGTTTGGAAAGATGTCAACAGGGTAGGAAGAATGAAATCTTTCCATCTCCTTTACATACTTCAGTATATTTAACTACGTTAAGCTAAACTTGCAATGCAAAAAACCTGACAGGCATTCTCCTCCTGAGCTGTTTCTATTGGTTGCTTTTCTGTTTTTTTTAAAAAAATATTGAAGTCCCTCCCCTTCCAAGTGGTCCAACTCCACTATAAAAATTAGATGTTGTTTCACAGACAAAGGATCCTAGTCAAAATAACTTCAAAAACTTCTGGAAGAAGCACGTGAAGAGGCCTAAGCAATTCAGTGCCAAATGTTCTCCTACTTCCATGCTCAGTGGGAGAGCTGGCTGGACACACCAGGATTACAGCCATGCAACACTACTTCACAAGAACTCCATTTGAAGACACTTTTAGGATTACTGTGCGTTACTCCATCAGTTTGCAGATCAGGCTGCTCTGAAGTGGAAGGGGGAGTGGGGGGGTATCCATAAAATTACCATACGCTGAATAATTTTTTTCCTATTACCTAATTAACTCCTACAGCACTTCAACAGATACCTCTTAGATTATATAATAGATCTGTCACTAAAAGCAAAGCCTCCACAAACAGATTTAGGTTGGTAACACAAGATTGTAAAGCACAAAGCCTGAGAATAACAGATGCAATTTCCTCTTTAAAACATTTCAGTTGACATTATAGATTTTAAGATTTACTACTTTATTTTATTGCACAGCAACAAGGACTACATGCAAAGGAAGAACTGTTTCATAAAAGGCTGAATATATCCTATGATACTATTTCTACACTGGTTTTGGTTTAGAAGAGTTTAGTAAAAAGGCAGATGACGATATCTAGAGATACATATCATGGCAAGTAGCTCTAATGATTCAGTACGGAGAAAGTCAGACATGTATGTTCAAAGGCCTCTCCACACTTAAGCTCCGCTTAAAGCTTCTGCGGAAACTACCTTAGCACATGCAAACACCCCTGAAAAGGTCTCTGAGAGAGCTGTCTGTACGCTATTGAGTACAGATATGATGCTGTGGGACTGCAGAATAGAATGCACCTTCCAGCACTCTGCATACATCTTATCTCTCCAGGGCTGGAATATAACTTTTACATATGTAAAACACTTCACCTTCCGAATAAGACTACAGTTAGGGCTTTCTTTTGGTAACATGAATTTTGGCCAGTGTAACATTTACAGAACCAAGCATTTGAGAAGTTTTATTACTGAGTAGATTCCCAGAAAGAGGGGAAGAAGTGAAGCTAAAACACCTAACTGCCTCTCTGCTTCCTGACATTTATTAGACTGGCTTTATAAAACCAGGACAAAGAACAGATAAAAGTGTTTGGAACCATTCTTTCAACATGTTTGTTAGCAACAGCTTTTCACAATGAATTTTTTCCAGAATATCCATCAGCTAAAAAAAATTATCATCATCATTGGCTCGCAGATGTCTGCATAAGTAGGAGAAAACCAGTTCATGGGCCACAAAACAGAGAATGCAAAATTTGCATGTACGAGACTTGGAATTTGCACATCTACACAGAAATCCCCAGCACTGGCACTGCCGACTGATAGCTGCAATACCCATGGCCTCCCTGCTCGCCTCACAAAGCATCAGACCATACATTTCCTGCCTTCAGACCTGACACAGAAATACAAGGTGTCAGACATGAGAAATTAGGAAAGGAGAGGTGGTTTTTCTTTTTTTCCACAAAACAGCATGTGCAAAAAGTGACAAAAGCCAGTTTTCATGCAGAAAGCTCATGCTCCTGCTCCAAAACATGGGGTCTCTAATATAAAAGCTCACTAAAATACATCTTCCTTCTTTAAAAAAAAAAATATTATTAAAAACATTCTCTCAAAATTCAAGACACAGTTCTGACTAACACCTTGCCCGATTTTTCAATTTTGGACAGGCAACCATTATGGAAAACTGCAGCACACCAGCACATCAAAAGACAGCAATGTTGCAACCATCCAGAAAGAGTAACAGAAAACAAACATCCAGCTCTTGTTTTCTACTACAAAACACTCAAGAACAGCCTACATCTCCAGCTCTGTAATAATTCATTTGGTACTTACTGTCAACTGGACCAGATTCTTGTTCCTATTGAAATCAGTGGCAGAACTCCCAAGTCACTGCTCTTCACATAGCTCCCTGGCCCCCGTTTAGCTTGGGGATGTTTGATAATAACAGCCATGTTTGATACATACAGTCAGTAGGGCATATTTATATTTCTCCTAAATGCAACATCTGGTATTAATCACATAAGAGTAATTTACCCCATATATCCATTCAGGAGATAAATAGTTTTCCCTGGAAACCCCAGGTTTATTGTGTTGTGGGATAGAGAAGAAAACCTTAAAATATTGGCTTCTGAATTGAATTTAGACACTTTCTGAAATAAAATCTCATTTCCCTTACTGAATTTAGTAATCGATCCAGATACTTTTCTTGAAAGCTATTTTTCTCCTGTCCCAGACAGAGATAACAAGAGTCCTGAATCATCCACTCATTTCCTCATTTTTCACACATTTAAACTTAAATCTCATAACAGTTTAGCTCTGATGCCAAGGGGAAATGACCACACAAGTCTGACTGATTGTCAAAGAAAAAGCATCACTTTAACTTTACAGCGTTTTCTGAGACCAAAGTCTTTCCTTCAAAGTCTTTAATAAAGGTCAAAGGTTTCATTTAGAAGTAGAAGAAAAGTTTTGTGTTTAAGCTCTTAATTAAACAAAACAATGACAATGTTTCCACTCATAATGCAAGAAAAAATTCCCATCAGACTGTCTTCAGTGTACAAATTAACATCTCTCTTTCGATGAATCAAAGTTAGGTATTATTTTGGGACCCTGATAACAACCAAGAAAAAGATCAGAAAAGGCACTCTTTGGACAGGGGGGAAGGGGGAGCAAGTATTTTGCTTTACTATACAGCAATAAATGACTTCCTTATTCAAATTAAAATGTCCAGCCACACTGCAACTCAAACAATATTACTGGAAACAAGAGTGTAGAATTTGGAGAGGATTAACTGTTCCGTGATGCTATTAACACATTATATGCACAAGGTGGCCCTTCATGCATACACACTGGCTGCAGGGCATCACCAGCCATAGTGTGGATTCCATCCTGCTGGTAGCTGGGAAGAACTGAAGTATCCCCATTAGTACAGGCCATTCATAAAGTCTATAAATTGACTAAATTTCTGCAGCTTTCAAATAACAAGGAAGATTGCATGCCTAAAGGTTTTCTTCCACCCTTAACATCTTGTGTCTGATATGCCACTGTTCTGCACAGTTATAGAGCATAAACATAGAATTTCACTAACTTCTTCCCATACACGGGTAGAAGTTGCACCATGCTTAGGGTGCTGTAGGTACAACAAGAAATTCAAATAATTTTATTTTTTTACCCTGTTCCTAATAGCAAATATGCTTTGTACCTCTTTTAAAGAGCAGTCTTGGCAGAGAGCTTACATTACTCTTTTAGTGTCACTGGCTCCATGGCTCTAAATTTTTATCTGCATCACTAGTCTCAAACATCCTACTGACATTTAATACTTATGGGACAGGGAAAAGCCATGACCTCTTCCATCAGGAAGTTGTTCATCACTGGATTTTATCCAAGGGGAATGTTAATGATGATACAGAAAAGTGGTTAACCATTTTTCATAAATACAAAAGGCATCTCCTGTTAAGGATATGTTTCCGGTTTACTGTGGGAAATACGCTAAGAGGTGACATATTAACCTTTTTTGTACATATGTTATGTTTGTTTGTATTAACTCTTATCTTCAAACATGGACAAAATGGCACCAAAATTATTCTACCCAACAGCTGAGGGACTGTTCTAATTTGTCCACTCAAGATGAAAGTAAGATTTAAACTGAATACTTGAGGGACTGGACCAGGCATACATTTTACTGCACACGGCAGCACTAAGAGAAACTATTGGGAAGAGCACATAAGCACACACTCTGCAGTTCCTTTGCCTTGCCCAGTATCTGCAGCTTACCTTGATTAGAAATGCCAGAAGACACATCTCTGTCTATTCCCTTCGGCATCCTAACAGATATAGGCAATGACCTCTTCCACCCTCTTAATAACCTTCCTGAGGATGCCCAACATTTTGTTGGCTTTTTTGACCACTGTACACTGATGCAATGATTTCAGGGAACAGTAAATGATAGCTCAAAGACATCTTTCCTGAGTTTTAACTGCCAGCTCCAAGTCCAAGATCACTCAGGCATGTTCCCTCCATGATGCATTATCTGAATTGCTTACACCAAAACTTATCTGCTACATTTTGGCCACTCAACACAGTTTTGTAGAGTACCTCTCTATGTGCGCCAAGGTGAGCACATAGTGAACTCAAGGCAGTGTTAGCTTAACACAGATACATTAAGAAATATCTGGTAACTGAATGGTAAAAATAGATAAAGGAAAATCCAAGGGGTTGTTCTGGTTAAAAATGGGAATTTTGTTCTGAGTGACAAATTGTTGGGTTTTTGATTCAGATTGGTTAAACTAGGAATTTAAATAAAATACAGGCATTCCTTTCATGTAGTAAGCAGCTAGGTCTTGTAGTCAAAGGAATAAATTAGGTTTTTTATATCTAGAAGACTTAGCATAAAAATCAGTTATTTCTTTCCTTCTCTGAAATTTCAGGAGTGACATGGCATCATCAGTCCAGAGAGGGCAGGACAAGCCATCTATTACTATTATCATGCTCTATTTGGCTAGTGTTGGGAAAACTACAATTCCTTTTGCAAACTTCATGGAGTTGCATTAAAAAAAACCCAAACCCACACTAGCACCAGCTCCACAGCTGCTTACACAGTGAGCATTTAAGGTACCTGTAGGTACTAAGTCCTGACTTTGGCCACACTTCTGCTGCACCACTAAAGTTAGCCTGGGCAGCAGTCCATCCACAGCACAGCTAAGACCAAGCAGGGTCAAATACAGGTCCCATGATATAGCTCCCCAGAAGCAATAAATAAAGCACAAGGAACATGACCGACTGTGTTAAATTTGGCAGCATGTTATAGCTCCATCTCTGTGGCACCGATGCAGCCAGAAAGGTAGAGCCATTCTGCTAGTGAGAGGAGCCTGCAGAGCTGCAGCGGGGTTTTTACTCCCTGAGGAAGGATTACTCTCATCTGCTGTTCTCTTAAGACAGTAAGCCTGCTCTCACACCCACCATGCTGAAGCATAGAGCAGAGCTACAGATGACACTTAATATTGAGAGTTTTCAAAGAATTTTATAAGAAAGGCACTTCGATCCATTTCAGATATCTCTTGGTGTCTCTCCAGCACTTTCCTTTTGCTGTCCAACTCTGATTAATAGGAAGATGCTCTGAGTCGTTTGTAATGAAAAATGGACCAAAACACAACCTCCTCCTTTACCATACTGGAAATGAATTAATTTTGCCCAACTTCAAAGCAATCAGCAATTTTATGGGTGTTAAATGAAGTTAAATCCTTATTTACCAATGGAGCTGTTCCCACACATGAAGATAGATTACACAATAAAAACGTCTAGAATTATATCCCTAAATAATGTCCAATTACCATCAGGTTTTGCTGTTTGGGACCCATTTTGCAGAATGTTGAATACTATTGTATTAAAATATATTTAAACTCTTTTGCTTTCTGAAACATTACTGGTACAGCATCTCCAGTATTTCAGAATTGAGTTATTTAGCGATTCTTTAAATAAATCAGACAAATCAGATCCTAGCACAGCATGTAGTAGAATGGACTCCAGTCACTGGTATTTATGATGCTTTGCACTTGAAAGCAAACAGGCCCTTTCTAATTATATGAGCTTTTTTTATTTTTAATTTCATTTATATAAATAGTAGCTGTTTATACAAACAGTAACTGCCAGGTTGCATTAGAAGTGAATGTGTGTATACATGTGGAAGGTGTATATAACAAGAAGGATTTTTATATATGTATGTGTATAAGAAAAAATATACACAATGCACCTAAACTTTTTCATTAGTAGCTTTTTGCAACAGATTGTCACAAGGTATGAATCTTTAGTAATTGAGGATTTAGTCTGTTAAACTGGCTTTATGCTATATTATCAGCCTTCTCAAATATACCAATTTATTTTATTACTAATGTAAATCATTCACTCTGTGAGTCGCTCTGCAAATATTCTTTCCCTGCAAATGAAAATATGATTAGACGCAGCACCATGTAGTACTTTGGAGGTGAGAACGAATGTGTGAAGTGTGAAATAAATGTAGCAGAACATGAATCTCACATTCCTAACAGCTGTTTGGCAGTACAATGTGTGTATATGACAGTAATGACAACATACTATCCTCAGAGGTAATGAGACTCCTATCTAGATGAGCACAGAAGATGCGTCATAGTTCCAGGGAGCCCCAGGACAGACATCTTGCTGCACAAGATGCATCTCTTTGGGTTACAGGAAACCAGGAAACAGGCATTCCAACAAGCAAAAGTGATTTCCCTACACAGGTGGGAAAGCAGTATTGATTTGTTGTATCACTGCCAGAGTGGCTTGGTTAATGGTTAGAGCTGATGTAATAATATATTTTTTCCTTGCTGTTGTTATGTACTAAAACATAGGTCTAAGACCCTACGCTGGTCTCCTTTAGAGTAACAGCGTAAATTTTACTTCAGTGAGTATATAAGAAATTTTAAAATAGAGCTTTTTTCTTTTATCAGCTAGAAGCTGCTGTCATTGCTGACAAGAGAATAGGGCAGTGCAACAAAGCAGGGATGACTACATCAGAGAAACCATTGAGAGCTTCTACTGGAGCATGAGAGAACAAGACATCCATATAAAACTGCCAGAAAGCCCAAAAGACACATCCAACACAGAAGGGGAGCAAGTTATCAAAATAGTTTTTTTCCTAGATTCTCTGGTGAGCTCTTTCAGAAAAGAATCCAGTTCACGAAAATTTACAAATGCTGTAAAGACCTGTTCATCCACAGAAGTAACTAAGCTCCCCCAGGAGAAACCATGCTCTCCTCCAGGCAGACTTTGCATTTATTTCTGTTGTGTGGGAACCAACACCTCAGGCAACAGGATAGGCACGGCTGCCCAGGTCATGGCACAAGAAGGATTCGTCATGATACACAACAGGGGATGTGCTGCCTTGATCAGTTCAGGTATAAGCCTTCAAATGGACCTTCCCTCAGCGTGCAGCATCACTGGAACTGCTCCGTGAAGAGGCAGTGCCTCTTCCTCAAGGACTACTGACCTCAGGTACCACAGAGCCCCTTCTCTTGTGAGGAGAGAAAAGACACACAGAGTGCAAGATGCTGGACTCACCAAAACACATCTGATTTGCATTACCCAGAAAAATCATTGGGGAGCTACGTGACTCCTGAAGTAGAGAGCAGTTGATTACAGCTCTGTATCATCACCTATTCTTTAATTTAACTTAAGGCATCACTTGAAGGAAAGCATCAATAATAACTGGCTTTAGGTTAGAAACAGAAAATACTGTTTGTCTTGTGTAATTTAAGGGAGGGTATTTGTCAGCTCGCAAGGTATTACTTTCACTGCAAGCACAGGAAACAAAGAACAGATACAGACCAATGCACATTTATCACCAGATAAATAACCTGGAAGTTTCTGAAGGACCAGCATTGCCAAAAGATTGTCATTATTAGCCATACATAAATGCTGAATTTCCTGCAAAGTCAGTATTTGATTACACACAGACCAGTCCCATAGTCCTCACTCATATTAACAATCAGTTAAAACCTGGTATTATTCTAAGAGTAGAAATGTAACACACTCTTCAATAGTAACAGAACCTCTGTAAAATACGCAGAAAAAACAACAACTCTTCATTTAACTAGCCAATGCTAGATTTAATTCTTGTTTTTCTTAGAGCTGTGCTCCCTTCTCTTTTTACTTTGAGAACAGTGTTCAGGACACAACATGATGGTTGTTGATACCTTGTCAGACTTTTGGTCTGATAAAAGTAAATTTGGGATACTATAAGTCTAGATAGTATTCAGTAATTTCTGACTTCTCATAGAAATCAGAATAGTTAATAAGAATCATGCTTTGAAAATTTGGACATCCTATTCTTTACCTAGGAATCTTCTGCTTCATACTTCACTAGCAATTTCTCCATTATAATAATCTGCCAGTCAACCTTTGTATTTCAGGGGTCTAAATGGATTTTAAAGAAAGGAACAGATATTAGTGACAACAGGAAAAGTGAGCTGTCTCCAGCACACATTCTTCAGGGCGTGCCTGGGAAGAAGGACAGATTCAGAAAATACTGAAAGGCTAATTGTTTTATGACGGGTTTTTTTTAAACTTCTTTTAAAGCAGATATAATCTTATAAACAATTTGCTCAGAATACAACCTGATTCACTTTGGAGCCAAATGTTATATTTTAATGCTAATATTTATATTATAATTATATGCTAATATCTAGTAAAATTACTATTTATCAACACTACTTATATATTAAGTGTCATATTCGGATCATTTATACTTCAGGGCAACCACCCTTCAGTCAATGTAGCAAAATGTGCATAGGCTAATAAAAACAGCTAAAAGATTATTTAGCACACAAGATGCAGCAAGATTTGGTCAGACAGGCACTTGTTATTCTACTAGAAACTCATATAACACATTGGGATTTTCTGAAAGCCAATTCCTGAAAGCATGGCCAAAGGAAATCGAGCAGGTTTCAGTTCAGGATCTTCTCCATAAAGGTCAATAAACACCACACAGTGCTCACCTACAGATACAACAGTATTTCCCCATGCAAACAGAAATATTAGGAAGCAGATAGAAAACCAGCACCAAAGCATCACAAAAGGAGTAATGGCATGTAGATAAATTCTCTTTAATGTATATTTCTACAATTCCTAGATATAAGAAAAAATAATCTAATTCCTTGAGTAAAGCTGATGAAAGGGCCAAAGCCAGAGACATCTGAAGTGGCAACAGAGGTCTGCTTCTTCCATCTCTGTTATACAGCTCTGCCAGAAACCAAGCCTAAACACTGTCCTGCAGCCACCTGGATAAGCTGAGCAGCAAATTTTACCTTGAACACCAAGACATGTAAAGCTGTCTAGGCCATGTTAGCTCAGGCAAAGCCAGGACTCAAAATGGACAGGTTTTACTTTGTTTATTTTTAAACCAGACAAGTTAAAGGTCCGCTGGCAGGCTAGTGTCCAGGATGAGACCGCACTGCTACTGAAGGAGGAAGACTGTGGTTAAGGGTGAAGATATATTTTAATGAGACAAACTAGAACAGATAGATAACCAAAGGAGTCATCCAACATAAACTGCAGCTGGAGAGCACAAGGGAGTCCAGAGAGAGGGAGGGAGCTTAAATGAAACACTGGAAGTAACTTCAATCAGGGGAAGAACTTAGGTGATCTGGACTGAAGGCTTCAAAGTTTACAATGGAACCCATCACTGTTTGACAACACAAGGTACTGAGCCCTATATTTTAAAAACACTTTTGTATTTAACTTGCAGCAAAACTTTCATCAAAAAAGATAAATCATGATGTAAGAATGATTCATCACAGCATATACTAAAAGGACAAGATTAAACAAATACATATGTATGTATCCAAAGTTAACACCCATGCGTGGTAGACTAGCATATTAACACAAAATAGCTTTCATAAATTGACAAGATGTTCTCTGTGCAAGTGAATATTGAGCAATTCCATATGTGGAACAGATTTTCAGAAGAACATTGTAAAAGGTGCATCTTCCAAAAATTCATTCCATGAGAGAGAAGTACTTTTGACTACCACTGATTTCATCATCCCATCAGGACTCAGAAGATTTAGCAATAGTTTGTAACATGCCACCTTTCACAGATGTGATTCAGTTTTACAGTACAGCCAAAACCACATTCACAGGAGACAGAATTCACTGTAAAGAATCACACTCATTCAGTTACTGAGGCTGAGTATTAATTTTCTGAGGCCGAAGAACAGAATACAGCAAATACTGTTAATGCATTTTTTATCTTTAGTCAAGCTCTCATTTATCAGTATTACTCCATTTGAATTTGCTGGTATTTCTCAAAATGAAACCAGTCCCACTGGATCTCCTACTTGGCCTCTGACTCTTGCTGGTGCTGCCACTGACCACCTTGGCAAGTATGTCTCTGATACTGTGGCTATGACCACTGCATACATGAACACAGTAAAAAAATAACGGCAACATAGGTTTTGATGAAACCGTTGTGAATAAGAGGAATCTGCTACTTATTATGCAATAGACACCATAATAATAACCAGATATGTGTGTGTCCTTTACCCATTTTAATTAGCAAACTGAGAAATATGCAGAAGGCCAGAAACAAGACAGACATTGATGAGAAGTTTTCTTATCAATTACTGTAAAATAAACAGATGTGCACGTTGCCTTTTGTATGTTTTTCACATACAAAACAAGACATGGCAAGACTGTACTCCAACCTGCCTCAAATCTATTTCTTCAAAACATTAGGTAAAACAAATGAGATTTTGTTGATACAGAGATAGGATATGAAGTTCACCAACAACTGGTCACAAGGCAACCTGGGACAAGATATTTATTAAACACTCCAACATCTGAAACACTTCAGATTTTACAAAAAGGACAAAGTAGTTATTGGTTTGGGGCTTTCACCACTCCAGTAATTTAAACAGAAAGCCATCCTTGTGTCTCCTCCTCCTTCATGATACCATGTCTCGCTCACTTCTATTGTCTCTTTTTGTTATAACTGTGAAATGAAGTGCCTTTGTGCTTTATTTTGTCCACAGGCCATTTGTGTACATGCTTTGGAAGAGATAGCCATATCGGCATCTGCAGCCCTGTTTTCAGTTTTTATAGTTCTCACTGATGGGCAAGATTCCATAAAAAGCTGCTCACCCAAAGTCAACTGTGTGCCAACAGCAGAGAAAGAACTTAAGATGTTAGACAAGTGACACTTCTCTATTAGTGTAATTGAAGGGGTCTTTTTGCATTATCTAATCTGAAACTTTAATTTTAGGAGGAATAGTCAAAGTCAGTAACTTCAGTCCCATATTGTTCATCTAAAGTCATTAACAGAATACAGACTTTACACTAAGCCATGAAAAATAAGCTTTAACTAACATTTCAGTAGTATTTCTCTATTAACATTTAGTAGTGCTGAGAAAAGAACATAATTTCTCTATTAGCCACATGAAGTCTCCAAGGGTTCATTGTCTTTCAGATGGCTGACTCTTGTCTAGCACTGCTAACAGGTTGGAATGTTTAGATAGAAACCTTCAAATTTTACCTTAGAATACATGAAAATAAATTGTACTTTACATCTTTTCATGGGTACAAATAAGAGTGTAACAAAAGAAATCAATTGCCTCATTTCAAGTCAAACTACTCTTTAAGTAGAATCAACACTGCCTACTCCAGGAAGCATCAGTGGGGTGAGGTGCTTAAGCAGAACATTAGTTATTCTACTACATAGCTCCTAACCCCCAAAGTATACAAAAGAAACAAACATTTTCAAAAAGCCAGAAGACTTACCCAAATCTGATATCAAAGTTAGAAACAAAGACCCTCCCTTTAAACTCTTACTTAGTTTCTGTAGCTTTTCCTCCTCAGAGACTTTTAATAATAGCCTGAACTTTTACATATCATTCATTTTACATGGATTTAGAATTTTGCTGGTCTAGGTAAAGGAAACTAGTGTTTTCTAATAACATTGCACCTTCTAAGAAAGCTTAGAAAGGAAATGAAAAGTACAATAAATAAAAAGAAGGGTAAAATATCTGTGATCCCATATACTTACTCGGCTGTCTAGATCTTATTCAGTTGAAGTTTCACGGTGTATAAAGGTGTAAGAGAAAGTATGTATTCTGAGAAAAAGAGAACCTAAATTCTCTAGCTACTCTCACACAAAGACTAATTAAGGATGGCATCTCATCTTCACAGGTGAGCCAAATTATCAAAAATAAAAATCACAGTGCCTCTTTCCTCACTAATAGAAAAGCCTACAAACAATACACTGTTCCCTGGTAGAAACGGCCATTAAGAAATATATGTATGTGCCCACCATCATCTCCTTCAGACTCATATTTATAAATGACTACATTATCTTTCATCTTATTTCTGCCTCTCTTGTTTTCCCGTTCTCCCTGTCAGTGTTAGACAATGTTTTTTCTCTTACTTACCAGCCCTGAGCTAAGTGTGAGCTCCCTAAGGCAAGGCTAATCCCAGCGGACCACTGCCTTACCCAGGAAGGGCCCTTCCCTGCGGTTTTAAAGGTCTTGAGACAACAGGCAGCCATTGAGAGATTTCTGGCTGAGGGCAAGAACAACTGTAAAGCAGATTTAAAAACAAATACATAGCAGTTAATCAAGACCGACATATCTGCCAGCTGCTTTAATTTCAGTGTTCTCAGCACATCACCAGGTACTCCGTGAGCTATCTCCTTCAGCAACATCCAGCTCCACCAGTTTGCAAGATGCTCAACATTGGAACTGTAACCAGTCACTTTTATAACCTCCCAGTTTACCAGTGAGCCAAAAGACACTAAAATCAAACAAATTACCACACCGGAAAAAGAAACCTACCTAACTAGGTTGTACCACCTCTTCTGACTTAAGCCTCCACTTCCAGTGTCAGGCATTTTTCACCAGTGGGGCAGGCAGAAGCTAACAGCCCTTACAGCACCTCATTAACCCCGGGTGGGCTGTCATTATTTCAGAGCTGTTTCCAATCTTCAAGTATTTTTAATCATCTGCCATACCCATCAATCACAATCACTGTGAGTGCCTTGAAGCCCTTTTCAAATTGATAATGCTTTTCCAAGATCAACTCCAAAAACCTGTTACATCAATTGTGCAAAAGTTAGCCAAACCTAACACACTAACTCTCATTTGGGGAAGGAAGATAGTTATACAGTTGAAAATACAAACATCTACTATCCAATTTTATGCAAAAATAAATCCAGTTCTATATTCCTGTATCCTTTAGGGAACTCTTACATTTCTTTTTAACAGGGAGCATCCATATTAACCTTGAATATCACTGTATGATCTGATCTCTCAAAGGCAGACAGGGCTTCTAAAGATAGGAAAAGACTGATTAGAATAACAAAATATATTTAAGCATCAGTTTGCACCCTTGTGGGCTCTACAATAAGACAATTGGCAGAAGCAAGTTACACATCTTAAGCTGCAGGCATCAAAATTAATTATTTTACACCAAAGCATACCTCAGAAGGGACCCTTGTAATTAGGATAATAAGCATTAGCACACATTGTGAATTTTATGTGATTTTTTTTAAAGTTTATAAATCCCTTCTGTACATAATTGTTTTGTTATTGTTCTTTGAAATAGAAACACAAGCCAGAAATTAAAAATCTTATTAAAATATACACAGTTAAACACGGACTAAAGTGTATATAATCCTCCTACAATTTCAGACTTTATGGACAATATCTAGCATTTGAAGTCTTTAAGTATATTAATTGCATGGATTTTAAGTACCATTAACATTCATTCAATATTGTTATTCCAGAAAGCTTCCAGCTAGGATTAGGACCTTTTGGAAACAAAATTTAATTTTCAAGGAAGATAATCATAACATTTGAATCTGTCTCACTGTATTAAAAATGAAAGGAAAAAAAATGAGCAAATACTGGTTTTAAACACTGGAGATCTGGCCCACAATATACAGAAATTAAAACCAGTCCCTCCATTGATGGCAGACTGTAGACCAGGCTATAAATGAACAGGGGCGCCAGGTGGGGAAGTTCACTATGTACTTACTACACATTTACTATCACACGGGAGGTGTGAGCTAATGCACCTTTTCATACTGTCACCACCTTATCTGAGGCCCCTAAGAGAGCGAACAGATGCTGAGGTGGAAGCAGACAGCGCAATGATTGCTTCTTTTAGGATTAGCATTAAAGTGTGTAATGTATAACATTTAACCCCCACCCTCAGAGAACACCCTCTGCTCCTGCACATTTTGGTCAGCACTAGCACACTGCACAATGATGGAAAATAAGGATTTTGCCTTAAGCCAACAGAACATTTGTGATCATTTGACTTTGTAGGAACAGTATAGATTAATTTTGCTCCCGGTTTTGAATGTGGTAGTTGTTTGCTTTTGAAAGTGCTACAAGGCAACATTAGGTTGCTGGTGCCAGATACTATATTTATAATTACATCTCAGAGTCAATTTATAAAACAATTTGTTAACATATAAAAGTTGTTGCTGGAAGATGAAAATTTTTGAAGGGCAGTTCTGCACATGGTCACTATGAAACTCATTGTACTTTCTCTGAAATTTAGGTTTGTTAACCCCAAGCAATTTTTTTCAATCAATTACTGCTTTCTTCCATAATTTTCTCCAAAATTTTGGTTGCCACAATAGGTGCAATTTCCTCCCTCAGATTATTTCACAGCATCACAATTAGTTTTAAAACAGCTATCATTTTCCACTTAGAACTTGCTATGTTTTAGAAGTAAACAGAACAATTTTTTCCTGCTGTCAGATCTGTTGTAGAGCCTAATTAACATCTTTAAAGTACTCCAATATCTTAGATACAGACAAAGTAAGAGGAGGAACAGAGTTATTACTGCTCTGAATTTCTTCAGGAAGAAGGTGAAGGGGAGAGGGGGGAGTCGTCTACCAATTTCTTTCCCCTATTACCTTTTAATAGAAACTTTATATGGCATAAAATTTGACAAAAAGAATCACGGTTTTGTTGCTAAGATCTGTAACGTATTCACTGAAAATTCCCTTTAGCAAGGGGATGAGCATGCTGCAAGCACTGCTTGAAAGAAGGAAAATTCCACCGAGAATTTAACCTGCTACTTTCCATTGCTGAAATAATGCCTGATAACACAGATCATCGCACTGACTAATCACACTGTTAACATCTCTTTCCACATTAGTTTACACGATTTCTATCTGTGAGCCATTGCTGTATCCATCTTAGTTGTTTATGTTACAGGTATGTCTTTCAGGACACAAAGATTTATGTGATCCAAAGCTAAAGGAAACCTTTCGGTTAAGGTCAGCAGACTGGGTAAAACCTCCGAGCCCCAGACAGTGACAAAATATTCACCTTGGCTGTCTTGAGCCTGCAGCTACCAAGTCATCATCTCCAAAATTAAAAAGGGAAACCTCACAAAGGTAAGGTTTCAGGAATAGTATCATAATCATCTAATCTAGGGATGCAAAACCAGCATTTTCAAGTTTGTGTACAGCAGAACTGCAGCATTTTAATTCATTAACAGAAGTTTTAGACTTTTTGTAAAGTAAAAAAGACAACAGGCTGTTCATTCCATGTGTACGTGAGGAGAAACAGGGAGAGGAAGAAAGCAAAGCACTGGTGAATATATGACACTTATCAGTGTGAGAATACAAGGAAGATAAACTTGACTGTGTAAATTTTAGTCAGCAAAACAAGCATGTTTAGATTTGGCCAAAAACGAAAGGAGGGCACTGACTGCAGTGTCTGGCTTATGGCAAGCCTCAAAATGTGAATCTTTTGGATTCTGCTGACCAAACCCTGACTTGTCCAGGACTTTCCAGTGACCATTTTAGAGAAGACTTGCTAGAAACAAACGGGTTCACTTTGTTCTACTTTAGAATCTGTTTGTAGCCTGTGTAAGGGATCCAGACATACAGAAGACTACCTGAATACTGCAGTCCATGCTCTCATGCCTATGTGAACGTGGATGATCACCATTACCACTAAGAGAAAAACAAGCTCTAAAACAGGTGAGAGGCTTACAAACAAGAGGAGGCAAGTCCTGAACCTTTCAAAATTGCTGATAAATTTTAGGAAGCAGAATAGAACAGCAGCTGAAGGAATAGTGACACTACTATTAGCGACAATGCTTATATTTCATTCTGAACATTCTCCCTGTCACCCAAATTTTACAGCTGTAGCTCCTCATCATCCAGCTGGAGTTCAAGTCCATTCAAGCCCCTCATGAGTTGGAGAATTTAACCCTGAAGAGGTCCTTCCATTTCTCTGCAGCTGACTACAGTTACTCTCTTTAATGAATTCTAGTTATGACTAATTTCTACTTCCTCTTATTTTCACTATCAGAATAGGCCCTCACCAAGCTCCTCTCTTGTTTTCTTTTCCATCTATTTTCTCCTAAAGCAATGCACGTGAATGTACCGCGATGAGCTTATTGCAGCATAGCCCCCTCTCCCATCTTTTCACAGCTACATCAGCTACTTCCTTCAGGTCCTACCATTTCCATTCCTTCTTCCACAAAATAACATGAACGCATTTGCTCTGCTACATTTTAAGCATTCAGAACACACTGTTTTATCTCTTTCGCAACAAAGCCGTTACATCCAGCCATTCCACCAGCTGGACTCTTCCTATGCTGTGACAGGGCTCACCATATCTCATGCATGCTCCAGTCCCTGCTAACTGATGACAGAATTCAAGCATTCATCTCTCCCAGATGACAGTTTCAGCAGTCAGATTCAAACATAGGAGAAGTCCTATGCATGACTCTTAGAAACTGCTAGCTTTTCTTTTTCTGCTTACACAGTCATGGGCTTGGAAGAGTGATCCTGTCCTCTCCAGGTGCATGATGTCGACTCCCTCTAGCTATTACCTTCCAAACCCTTCCTGTAACTTTTTATGCATTTCAAATATTTTTGTACTCTGGTTGCCATCTCTCTGTCCTTTCATTGCATTTGAGCAAACTGGTTTATTCCTCTGGATTTGTAAGCAATTTTTCAGCTTCTGAAAAGCTTCACACAAAAGTTGTCATGTGAATTGCTTTTTGTATGTGATAATTGAGGTATCTCAGTTCCTTGTTCACACTTACCCCACTGAGTTAACATGTAGCTCTAGCATGCTTATCTCTAATCCAAATAGTTGCCAGAAAACTGGTAAACCGAGGCACATTTACAAAAAAATACTACAGGAACCTCCCACATTCTCCATAAAGCAGCATGCAAACAAAAAAATTGGTAACCTCCAGTCAGTAACTAGTCATCCCAGAGATAACAGAGAACAGCGACGAAATACATCAGGTAGTGGATCCCACCTTGCTTCTGTAGAGTCATGCCATAAGAAAAAGGGACATAGATATTCATGTTCCTATAACCTTTGCATATAAAGACCCGAGAATTACACATTGATAGAATTTGAGTGCTGAGCAAGCAGATATTCTTTCTAGAAATGTTTTGGTTTTCTGATGAGTTTTTTTCCATTTATATTTTATTCTTGACCAATTTCACCACTTTTTAAATAAAATAACATTTTAAGTAAAATCCTGTTGTTATTTGTTTCTGCCAATTGTGTTCTACTAAATTCAGTTTTGCCTGCAGCAGCATTTCAATTCTGACTTATGATTTTCATAGTAAGGCAAATTAAATCTCACAATATCACTTTGACTTAACCCAAACAGAATTAAGAGCTTCCCTCAAAGCAGTTTGGTTTCTTCTAAGTCATATTTTAGGTGATACAGGAATGTAAAGCAAAACCCCACCAAAAAAAAACCCAAAACCAACAAAACCCAACAAAATCAAACAAACCAAACAAAACCAAACAAAAACCAAATTACAGATCAGAAAATATTCGTTGTTCAAATGCATTTGCAAGCACTGGCTATTTTAACAAAAGTCTCCCAAGAAAGGCTCAAGATAAATTTTTGAGATAGTGGGGATAGACTATTTTAAGCACTAGTTTTTCAAGCAAGGTAGAAAAATGGCCAGAGAGGAAAAAAGCAGTAATAATTTTTGATTTGCAGAGCCTCCTAATAAGGACTGTCTGTTCTATCTCCATGAGTAAAAAGGTGTCCTAAACTCTTATTATAATGAGTTCCTATTACCAACATCCTACTGCACTTAGCTGAACTCTTGTTTTTACTATGAGTTTCTCCACTACCAACAAGCTCTAGACACATATCACTTAAAACAGGAAATGATGAGTATTTCAAGAACTTGTGTTAGTCATGGACCTTAATGCTTCTTTAAGATACTTAGGTACCATAAAAATAAAATAAAACCATGAGGTTTTTTAATTGAGAATGCATAGAAGCAGGTAAAATATCTGCTTGTGAATTGATGTTCTTCCTTCTCTTTCATTTCCTGATTATTGCAGGCTTTTCTACAATGCTAATGTTCTTTTGAATTAGCTTTTAAAAACAAACAAACCCTATGCTTTTACTTTCTTCAGAGCACACAAGCAGGAGAGATACCAAAACAATGTGCAGAGGCAGACAAATCCTCTAAGACCTCCCTCAGTGAAGAAATGGTCAGAGGTGCTAAGGCAGCAAAATTCATGAGGAAGAAAAAGCACACAAACACAGTTAACAGAAGAGGAAAGGAAAATGCAACAAAGGGGGTGGGATGTGATCACTGCTAAAAGGTGGAATATCCTTTACAAAAGACAAAGTGATAAGCTGGTTGCAGAAGGCCTCCTATCAAGATGCCTATGGATGAAAGTTTGAGGAAGAAGAATCTGCCACAACTAGATCCTGCTTTGCCTCGGAGCAGCCTGCCCAAGAGCAACGTCGTCCTAATGTCCAGAGGCTGACCTCTATGAGACTCCAGCTTCTGAGGCATCCTACAACCAGCACTGACCGTTCCTGTTTCATCTGTGCTTCAGACACAGCATGAAGAACGCAGCGTGAAGAACACAGGAGCAGTGCGGCAAGTTTCTTTTCCCAGCTATGAAAATCTCTCTTTGGGTGCTATTGGTAGTCTGGTATAGAGAAGCAGACTCACGGCCTAAATTGCAACACAGCTGACACAGTCTGGCCCAATATTTTCATAGTTTGAAACCCATTGTACACATACGGTTTGGTGAGGCAACAAATATTCCTCCTCTCATCTCTGTGACTTTCTTAGATTCTGGATTCTTCTGTCAAAACTGGCAGTGAAAGTGATACCTGTCAGGTGTGTCAGATCGCTCTTGTTCTGCCAGCTTCTCCACATGCATTTCTGGAGAGTATGTACAACGGTAACTTCTAGGTAAGTAAAGGCCTATCTTCCTAGTATGAGGTTCCTCCACTTCACTCCAAATTACAGCTAGCTTTTTGCTTGAACAGGCCAATAGACATAAATAGGAAGACTAGAAAACAAAATACAGTTCTGTGAGAGAAAGAATGGCACGTTTTGGCTCTAGAAAAAAACAGAACAAAGTATACTGTGCCGAATTCATGTTGCTCAGATACAAGGCAAATTACCAACAATATTGCTGATTCTGTGAGTTGATAAAGAGTTATTATATCACATAGCTACACCTTCCTATATGGATTCTCTTTATTTATTTTTTTTCTTAATGTGATTAAACCAGAACAGACATTGTTTCCAGTCAACGTGCCCAAATGTTGAAATAAATCTCTTGTGCTTATAACCCTGTGCTCAAAGCTAAAAACCCAAATTCTGTGAAAGAAATAATAGTTCTCGAAAAACATGCAGAATATTGATGCCTCTAAATAGTTTATTGAAATATGGACAAAGAGATGTACCTGGCACTTCCAAACAGAGGTTTATAGGGTAGTATCAATTCATAACGGTTTGTATGTGCATGTGTTTTAGTTACGTGCCATAACAGGGAGGTAGTAAGCATGTTTTACATCAACTGTTCAAAGCACAATACATGCCTTCAGTGGTACAACACTGTTCCAGCTGGACTGTGTCAGCTCTTCCTTCAGAAAACAGGTACCCAAATCCTTGTAAATTGGTCAGGGCAACATGCTCCGGGCTGAATATAAACTGGAAATGGCAGAAACACATTCTATTTCCCAGACTCTTTCAAAAATTGACCTTACTGATTAAATGTGTTCATAAATACAGCCTCAGTCCCTGATTACCCGTAAGAAGCACATATATTTCATCCAGTACATTTCTAAAAGGATTTATATGTCTTTGTGTTAGTATTTTGATTTTAGCAACATTTCAACATCTTGACATCACCCATTATATGATTTCAACATCTGATTGCTCACTGCATAACATGGAGAGATCCTGACCCTTTACGTATGTTTTAGAGGAGAAAATGAAGAACATCGGTCATTATGACCAGAACTGTCCTCCTAACCCTGGGAGTCCAAGCACCTGCTATAAAGGGTAATCACATCAAAAACATAGGTCTGTACTTTGGAGAAAAAAATTTTGAATGACAATTATAACACATGGCATGCTTTTTTACATATGCTTATGTAAGTGTACGAGAATATAGGTAGTTATATATAGATATGTTCACATGTCTTTACATTTTTATGTTTCTTTGTAGGTACACTAAGAGAGGCTTCAGAAACTGACATTCACCAGTAATTCATACTTTCTAAAGATCAAAACGTTCTAAATGTTGCTAATCCTTGGTGTTAAAAATTTAACAATATAAACCTATTTAATAAAAACACTTTAAAGAAAAAAAGTCTGATAACCATGCTGTGATCCTCTGGTGGTTTGTTGTTCTCATCCTCCCTCCTGTTTACATAGTTCACTGTTAATAAGCTAAGCCAGCCCATTGCAATACACTAAACATCACAGTAAACAAGCTAAAGTCATCTAAATGATGAACAAATGAATGTGTTCTTACCATTAATTAAGGTTGCCTAGCAACTAGTTTTACTTTTTGGAAAAACAGTCGATGTCTGGATAAACAACCCAACCCCCAAAAAGTGCAGTGAAAAGAGATAACATGGAAAGCTATGAAATGGGAGTGGCAAAGACACACCCGGGCCTGGCCAGGCTCTCTGAGAGCGCTGAGATAATGGCTTACAAATAAGGACGGCAGTGTTCTTGGCCAAGATTGAAATAAAGAATGAAGCCAAATTAGACTTTTAAATCATATGTAATCGCACAGAGATAAGTCCCGATTCTTTGGATCATTGACAATCAAAATTGGCACAAATAACTAGGTCTTCTTGACATTTATTAACCATGAAAGAAAATTACTCCAAGGGGGTAGTTAGCCCCACTAATTAGCCTCACCCCCCCTTCTCTATGCCACACCAGTGCTCCCCCATGATTTTTAGCCGTGCCACAATATTTCTCTAGGCCCTCCATCCTCTGCGACATGTAG
Source organism: Athene noctua (assembly GCF_965140245.1). Classification (NCBI taxonomy): domain Eukaryota; kingdom Metazoa; phylum Chordata; class Aves; order Strigiformes; family Strigidae; genus Athene; species Athene noctua. The sequence continues at coordinate 15,121,420 of NC_134044.1, forward strand.
TGGAGGGGCACAGAGAAAAAGTACAGCAGAAGCATCTTTTCACTAGTCACAGCCCTGCAACACAGAGCCCTTGTGGATAAGACAGTGGAGCTCCTGCCACAGCCTGTTCAACCAGGTACTCTTCAAACTGCACAATAGAGGGACTTCAAAATGCGTGCTGAGTGTGCCAATCTGTGACTCTCCGGTGGATTTTATGCTTTGGAAATTTGGAAAACAAAAGTTCTAGCTCCAATGAAAACACTGCAAACTGGTGGAGTGTTTGAAAAATGCAAGCTGATCTAGATTCACAGGTTTTGGAAAAATAGATTTGTAAACACCAATAAAACATACTGAGAAGTTGGCTTTTGTATTGCAAAAGGTGATACAGCAAGGATACTTCTTAAGCTAGTCACAGGAGGCAGGAAAGTATAAAGGACCTTCAAAACAGATGCTATTGATCTAAGGTGATTATTCAAAGTTCCTATCTTTATGCTACAGTCACATGCTATTTAAACAAATCAAATATTTCACATGTACTGAAACAAGATAAATTCTCTTTGGTGATCTTTATACAACGATAAAATCATTCTGATCAGGTAAGTGCCTTCAATAAAGCAATGATGTGTTTTAAAGGTAAAAATATTCCTTCTTTTTCCTAGTGTCCTAAATAACATAGCATACTATTGTGTATTACATTTACAGCAACATGTATAGGATTTTATACTATTACCTGTTGAATCAATCTAATCATTCTAGGCCAGTCTTTTCCAAACTTTTCCCTTCACAAGAGAGGCCAACCATTTGTTCTAGTTCAGGACAAACACATATTTTGAAATGTAGAGAATTCCTGCAAAATGGTATCTCCCCTTTTCTAGCCATTTACACATGTTCGCACTGGGTATTAATTGCCTCCATTTTTACTCTGCCAGGACATTATACTTAGTCCATAGATAGGTCTAAGTAGTGACATAAGACAGTGAAGAGTCAAGCTGTTTGGTTCTGCGGCTCATACACACCTTTTCAGTACCATACTGGGTACCTTGATTGGATTTTGATTGAAGTGACATACTTGAGAGGAAGGGTTAACTTCTACAGTAGATCAGGCATCACTCCATACTTGGAAACTTGCACCTATTTTTAACATTATTAAGCTGTTGAGTATTGGAATTTAGCTGGTTTTTATCTTACTTTATGAAATGTTTGCTCTTATTTATAATAAGTTGATTAGAAAGTGATGATTCTCGGACCATAGTGGTTTGCAGACAGCACTGCTCTGGGGTTGAGACAGTAGGGGGTCATTCACTCTGTCCTAAGCGTCTTGAGGATCTCCAGCAAGTTACTGAGTGATTAAGTGGCTTAATTCCCCTGTGAAATGATGATAATAGTGTTTCTGCTCTGTCCATTTTTGTCCCACAGGAATTGAGCAGGGTTAGGTTGATGACCAATATGTGCCTGGAAAAACTGGGTGTTCAGCCACAACTACAATAATTATTATCCTCACTCTTAACTGCTCTGATGAGGAAGGAAAAAATGATGGGTTTGTGTAGAAAAGCAAATGCAGCTGCTTAATACCTCTGTGTTAAAAATGCCATCTTTTACTCTCCTATTGGTTACATCTCTTTTTCAGAGACAGCAAAACGCCCTTCTAACTAGAAAATAGTGTTTTCTCCAAACCACCTGCACAGAGAGAAAAATCCATCTTTTCGTGCTTATGTTTAGCTTGAAGAACATGATAAATAATGTTAAGTGTCTCATAGCTGTAATCCTTGGTAAATTTACAGAACTTCAGAAGTACAAACCTGTGGAATGGCTGGGAAACAACGGACATGTTATGAGCGATCCAGACTGAGAGGCACCGCTGTAATCAGGCTGTAGCTGTTGTGAAGAACACCTGCCAGGCCAAGGGGCTGAGAAACTGCGTGGGTTGCAAAATGATAAGAAAGCTGGAATGTGAAAAATAAGATGTTTGCCTAACAGAAGAACTGCACATGGACACCACAACAGGACCAATCATAGAGGGCATAAGGGCGCGTGGACAAGTAGTTTTAGCCTATTAGCAATCAAGTAGCTGCGTGTGTGCTTTATGATAGTCTATAAATTGCTGTGTATCCTTTCATAAAGTGGCATTAACTTGATCACATTGATCGTATGTGTCTGGAACTTCTGCGCCAGCACAAACCAACTTCTAAGTCTTTCCACAGTTAGGCTGGAGAAGAGAGATTTTTCACATAGTAATTATCACTGGCAACACTGCACATTCTCCATTAAATTTTAATCACAATGATTAGGTTCAACAAGAAGCAGAGGCCAGCTCAAACACCAATTTTTGTTTCTCCTCTTGTTCCAAAGTATAAATGTGTTTTTATGAATACATACTGTATTTAAGTTTACCACAATGGGAAGTCTTGTTTGTTGTTTTGAAAAAAGACATTTTAAAAATTACTAATTACACATTAATCCAAACCCATTTTTCGGAGATGATTAAGAAATGCAAACAACATCTTGCTTTACCATAACCACAGCCTTTTCCCGAAACTGATAATTTTATGATCAGTTAGAAATTAAATGGGATAGTTCCTCTGACCAACAAGAGCCTTAAATCATGAACATGTCAACAGAAGGTGCACCAACTGTCTCGTTCTACTGCACAATAAAAGAACCATGTATACAGTAGTCACAAATTTTACAATTTAGGTTTCTCTGTTTCAGTATTTAATATGCTCCTTTTAAATTTTAACTCAGTTCTACCCTGAATGTAATTTTTGCATAAAGTTAGCTTCAGATGAGATGAATTTACTCAAAGGAAGCATAAATGAAGGGCTACAATGTGTTCCCCCAGTAATAGACCTAAATTCAGTTCACATGTAGCATCACATATTGAGAATAAATCACGCAGCCTCTCCAAATATACTTCACCACCATCATCACCACTTCCAGCTCTAAGGAATTGAAACATAATTCCTTTTACAGGAATATTTTCTTGGCTCAAATTCTGCCTCTGTATCACCTGAAACATAAATGATGCCACTAGTATGGCACTGTGTGGAGATCAGAGCTGAATCTCAAACAGATACAACAGTCAGTGACAGAAATGGGAGACAAGCTTCAGACTTTCGGATCACAATCACGTTCAGTGTTCAGTGTCGTGCTGAATTTTGTAGAAATATTATTTTGAATGGCATGTTTATGTAATATTTTATTTAATGGCAGGTATCACTTTAGAAAACACATTTAAAATATAACATTTTGCTGCCAGTTCCCAGAAAGAATACGGCCACAATCATGCAGAATGAGTGAACATCCCCAGGCCAGATTTAAATGGCAAAACCAAACTAAATTATATGTGGCTGTGATGAAACACTATTAAAAAGTAAAGCCTATAACTCTGAGGGGAAAAAGGCTGATTTCCAAAAGCATAGCAATGCATTTGATGAAAAAAGGACCCCAAATACCTGCCTCCTCACAAATGGCATACTTTTATGCCAGCCTGACATTTCTTAGAGGCACTCAAAAGATGGCTTCTTCTTGGCTCTCCCTGCCCCAGACAAGTGAAAGATAGCATGAGCAGAATAACAGGTTCCTTACCCAGACTGCTCTTCATTCATTTAAACACACACCGTATTTTTGACATGAACAAGAAAGACAAATGAGGGAGATAAAGAAAAGAAAGGATATTCAGGAAGGAAACACATCATGCAGTTAAAAACCTCCTCATTCCTCTCTGCTTTAATATTAAACTAAACAATATGTCCAGCAAACCAGGGTCTAGTTTACATCCAATCTGGACACAGATATTTTGCCCACGTGGGAAGACAGATTTCTGGTTTTTGGAACTGCCAGTCCCGCAGCAGCTCCTGTGAGTATGCACACAGAGTAGCCCATAAGCAGCAAATCCTGCCTCCCTGCATTTTCTCTCCACATCCCACACACCTGGCCTGTGCCCACACCTGAAGGTGAGAGTGCACTCTACCCGCTGCAGCTCCACCAGCTGAGGGCAGCCATGGAAATGAGGTAAGAGCGTAGTAAGTGCTCACTGAGTAATACCATACTTCAACATTGCTGTCTAGGATTTTTCAAGCAATGAACTTAATGTCATGAACCCTTAAGAAAGTCTTCAAAAGAAGATGAAATATCTCCCAAATTACTCTTCTTTCTAGTTATTGGAAGCTGGCTATGGTTCCCCAACCCTGTGTACTGGAGAGCAGCAGGAGCACGGTTCAGGGAGCCCACCCCAGACCCTGGTCACTGCCTTGTCAATGCCTGGGCTCGTCTGGCTCGGGTCTGGCTTCCCAGCAGCACAGCACACAGTACTTGCTGCTGCTGGAGAGATTCCTGCCTCTCTCTGTCATCCACTTCCCGGGACAATGAGAAAATGGCATGGCTCTGTCATTCTCCTGGGAGCCCCAATAAAGTCTGTGGGGGGACACAAAGTTTGCACCAGAGCATTCAGTCTCCCTCTGTCACAAAAATAGCTCTGGGAGAAGGGTCAGGGTTCTGCATTAATCTGGTGACCTGACAGTTTCATCAAGCATGGATTTACTCTAGGAATAAAGAAGATTCTAGGTCTCCATCCCTCCTCTGCCCACAGAACCATCTAATCCTACCTCCCCGTTAGTGAAGGCAGCTGCCCATGCAGGGCTGGGTGCACTGCACTCACCGAATACCCACAGGTCCGTACAGTCTCGCTGTACCCAGACCCAGAAGGCAGCCAGCCTGCTCTTGCTGGCCGCCTGCGCAGCAACGCCTGCACTCCAAGCCCATTACACATATCTGCACCAAATTCAACAGTCCAAACCCCCAAAGTAGTTGCTGTTGTAGTTAAATTAATGATATAGCAAAACCCAATCTAGATATAAAAATAAGTACATATTGCCCTATTTTATAAACTTTAGAAAATGAGGATGTCACACACACCTCATTTGGTTCAGCTTCCAAAATTAACAGTAGAAGCCAAACAAAATATCTACTACTTATCTATCAAAATAAAACCAGTTAAACTTTAAAGTGTTGAGAAAATGATGAGATTTGAAACACTGGCTTCCTTAGAGTCTTCATCTTTTCCAGCCTCCCCTTTTTCTGTATGCTATAATGATTACAAAGGATACAATTAAAGCATACAAGCTGAGGAAGACTAGAAGTTAAAGCATATAGTTTCCTGGGAAGAGATTAAGTATCTTAATTATTCAAGGACCTCATCAGAAAAAAATAATAATGTAAATTTCCATAGCTCTGGAGAGGCAGACCTTGTGGATATTAGCACCACTGCTGCTCAAAAGTCTGCAAATGACCTCCCTTGCTTGTCCTAAAAGACATTTCTCCCTCTCCTGCTCTCTCCTTCTCTCACATACACAAATACATATTACTCTTAGTAGAGCCTTCTAGCCTTAGCAAAACCTTACGGTCTCCAATGGTCTAACATAGAGAGTGGATGACAACAGTAACATACATTCCTATTCCTACAAGACAAGCTACTAACATTATTCCTATAGCTGAACAAGTTTGGGATCAAGAGGAGAACAGTAAGAATTACAATATTTACCTTTTTTTTTTCAAAATTTTATTTCCTTAACATTTTTCAGTAGTAGACATGAAGGAAGGGAACACACTCTGAAAACAGTTCATTGACAAAAAATCACAAAAAATTCTAAATAGATGCATTGACTTGGGATCGATTCTTGGTCCCTTTTCTCAGAAGAGGTTTAGATATATAAACGGGATATGACTGAAATACTCATGTGGCAGAAGGAGTCTTCTGACAAGAAGTATTCCTAAAAAAACATTTGTAAGTTTTCTTATCTTTAGGCAAATCATCAGCATACTCAACTCCGCTTGCTACCAAGACATGTACAGGTTTCCAGTACAGGCAAAGACCTATCTCTGAATTGTTCATTTTCTTCTAAGCAAATGCACAGCTATATTCTATGTGCAAAAGTCCAATCTATTTCCTCAAGGAAGCAACAGTGGGAAAATGCATCAGAAATACATAGAAAAGAATACAATGAACAGAAGCAGCATGCCACAAATCTCGCAACCTGTGGTGCTTTTCTCAAACCTGGCTCTTGACACCCAGAAGCACAGGGATCTATGTATGGAACATCAGCTTTCAACAAAGAAAATAATCTTCTACTTCTCATTCCTGCAGAACAAAATCTTGAAAATGTGAAAAAACCCACAACCAAATGGTTGAGATGTGAATCATTCCAAATGTATTACTTACTAAAAATCAGAGGGTTTTAAAGGCAATATGATTTTGAGGTCCCAGTGAAGACTTGTTTTAAACAATTTATTCTCAATATAGTACTAAGGATTTTAATAACCATTGCTATTAGAAGAGCTATCTATTTGATTTGATAACAATCAAATTGCCCAGTCCAGTCACCTTCTTTAATGACAGCTGTTTGCTCTAACACAAGCAGTAAAATGAAACCTGCTCTCTGAAGCACTTTCTGCATTATAGACACCTCAATCAATTCTGGTGGGAAGAAGCCTCTTTATTTACAACAGTTCAATGAAAACAGAATTCTAGTCATCAAGTCTATTATTCACTGGATGTTCCTGTAAATCACATTTCTATATTGAGTGCATGTTTCAGAGCTTATCATGTTACAATTCAGTTACTGCGATTCCAGACACAAAACTGCTTGTAATGAGGACGTTTTCCCAAAATTACATGAAATTACATCTTCTCTCTTGTGCACATCCACCAGAGATGGACTGAACTCAACAGAGAGATGCAGACCCAAATTCAATTTTATATGCATCTTTAAAAAAATAATCCAATTAAAAAAGTTTATTTTTTCATTTTATTCTGGTTTAAAACACAGTTATCATCTACTTTCTCCATCCATTTCCTGAAGAGAAGGGACGATGGAAGGTAATAAAGGGAACCACTGACCCCAAGCAGTGATTTCACACATCCAGAGGCATTTTGTGACTCTAAGTAGCTGGTGTTTGATGCTGGCATTGGGATTTAGCTTCAGTTCCTTCAGCTCAGCTCTAGGAGAACTGAAAGACCACTAGAGTACAAATCCCTGCAAGCATCACCTTATGGAGGTCTCCTCCCCATCCACTCCATCCAGCAGGTTTTACCATAGAATAGACTGAGGCAGAATTGTGCAATAACTGCCAAATACATTGATACTCAGTAGAGTTTTGAAATCAGTCACACACGTACAAATAATTGTTTGGACAGAGTAAATGTGTCCCATATGTCAAGAGCCCATGTAATACAACCAACAATATATATGGGAATAAAAGAGCACACTGCTGTATCTGGCTTGAGAGACTGTGGAGGCCTGAATAGTACTTAGTGGCAAGTAGCTTCCAAGTCCCTGTCATGGTAAATCTGTGAACATGCACACAGTTCATCATTAGAAGATACCTCAGCATGATCTCTTCAGGGAAGTAGCCAATTGCAAACCTCCCAAGTGGCAGGAGGGTAGCGTGCTGCCAACAGAGACTGCTTCAATCCTGACTGCTGTTCTGGTGAAAATGCAGATGATTTTTCTTAACACTACATAGATAAGATCAGAGCAAAAGATTATGTCACAGGTGAATTAATGCCTCCATGTAACGCACTCATGGCCCATCAGGACACAGCCTGGAACAATTAAGTTCATGTAATGTGCCTCAGTTCTGCATTTCCATCTGAACCTCTGATTTAGCTAACAGACTTTCAAAAACAAATTATAGCCAGACAAGACTTTACTGATTATACATGTGCAGATGTTGAAAAGCTATTATTATTCCAGCTAAAGTTGTTATTACTGCATAATCCAAATGGTTCCTCTTGCTTTGCCTTCTCCTATCACTAAGTAGATCCTAGTTACTCTGGGCCACAATAAAGTTACACTGCCAACCCCTGAAAGATATTACCATCCTAGGTCACAGGCCTTCTGTCACGGATGAAAGTATTGACAATAAAGATTTAGTAAAAACAATCTAGATTTATTAATAACTAACAACAATTTGTCAATACAAAATAACACAGAAAGAAAAGCAACTTATTCAGATTCTAAAATTACAAGATTCACTCTAACTTATTCTACGGTACCTTAATTTATACATATATATACATGTGCATACACAAAACAGACATATACATACAGAAACAAAGGTATTTGGATTTGGTAAAATGAACACAAAAGGGACAAACACACAGGAACAAGGGCAAACGTATGTACCCGCCCCCATTAAACAGGGAGAGAATGCGCGAAATAGAAGCTAGCTCAAAGGAAATTCCCCTCTCGAGTTTAGAGCTAATACTCACAATGCCTTGGCATTCCTCAGCGGGCGATAATTGAGACTCGAGCGGGGGGACTTGGCCCTGGCCTTCCGTCTGGAGCAGACAACACCTTAAGGGTTTTGGTACCTGCAAGGCCTCCCAGCTCAGGGGAGATGCTGGTCACAGCCCGCTGCGATCCAGGAGAGCTCAAAGGGTCTCTCTGGTGGTCGCAGCTTATAGGGTCTAAGATAACTGACTTTTGTCAAATACTATCCAGTGCCTTCCGGCAGCTGCACAAGAATTTGATGAACATGCAACTCTGTTATTTTTCCATCTGATCACATCCCAGGCACAGGTGTGCCAGGCCACCGGGAGATGATGGGCCATCATAACCTTTTCCGAGCAATCAGAGCGGGGCAGGAGCCAGGCTCCTCAAGGTTATCAGTCCTTATCTCCACGGATTGGTGTATGGATGGCTCGGGGGGATGTGGATGGAATCACACCTAGCACCAAGCAGCCCAACAAGGAGAGCAGGGAGGGATAAGAATTGCACCACCACACCTTCCTTAAGAGGGCCTTCAGAAACACACTAGGTGTATGAAAAGTTTAGAAAGCAATCTGCAGTTGTTCAGTTCCCATTGGAGGCATTAGCTCTGTCCCTAACTATTGTCAGATGACCCTAAAATAAAACAGAACTTCTGAAATCCAGTTCTTGATGAGCACGACAATCTCAGAAATCCTGCCTGAAATCTCGCTCCCTGTCCTGTTTACCACAACGAGAGAAGCAAACAAACAAACAAAATCCCTCATACACAAAGTCTTCTTCTTAACGTCAGCCAGGAGTGACAGAGAGCGTACCTGCTAGGACATGTATTCCAAAGGGGTTTAACATACCTGTTCCCTTCTCCTCTCTAATCCCAGAGAATAAAGTTTGACAGATTTATTATGGTAATTTTACATATATTGCAATTTCACTAGTGGTGATCTGAACATTGCAGGTGTGCTCACGGGCGGCCCGGGGGATTCCTAGAGAGGCTGAAAATGTTTGTACGCCGCTTGCAGCCCCTGCTTCAGAAAGCTGGAGGCAAAAGGACAGAGCGGGCGCCCCGTGCCCACCCCCCGCACTGCCCGCGCCGCGCTGGCAGCCGCCTTCCCCCGAAGTAACTGCAAGTCCCTGGGCGCTGGCTCTGCGCGGGATGCCCAGCGCCGGGGACACCCGTCCCGCCCGACACCGCAGCCCGGGGACACCCGTCCCGCCCGGCACCCCCCCCGGGGACACCCGTCCCTCCCGACACCCGCCCCCGGGGACACCCGTCCCGCCCGACACCGCAGCCCGGGGACACCCGTCCCGCCCGACACCGCAGCCCGGGGCTCCCGCTCGCAGCCGGCGGAGCGGTGCGGACCGGCCGCTTCCGCACCCGCCGCGGGCGGGGGGGCTCCGGCTCCGGCCGTGGCAGCGGAGGGGGGGTGTAGGAAAGCGGGGGGAAGTGGGCGGGAGACGGGTCAGAGGGGTCTGTCCCGGGAGATGGGTGGGGAGAGACAGCGGGCGAGCTGGGCTGGGCTGCAACGCCCCTCGCTATAAACCGAGGGGCCGCGCAGCGGATCGGGAGGAGCAGCGCGGCCGGGAAGGGAGAGCGCGTAAAGCCCAGCCCAGCCCGGCCCGGCCCGAGCCACCCGCCCCAGCCGGGCTGAGGCCGCTCCTCGCCCGAGGCCGGCCAGCCCTCCGCGGAGCCAGGTAAGGCGCGTCCCCGGCTTCCGCGGGCGCGGGGCGGTGCCGCCGGAGCCCGGTCGGCGGCTTCCCGCCGCTTCTTGCCTGCACCTCGCCGGCAGCACGCTGCCTGCCCTCCCCCGGGGGAAGGAGAGCGGTTGTGGTTTCCGACGCAGCCTCCTGCTGAATGTAGGCGTCGTTCGGTGGGCAGAGGAAGTCTCGGTCCGGACAAAATGCAGGTACTGAAGCCCTGTGCCCCCCGCTTAAGCTTCGAGCCCCCTCTTAGCGAGGCCCCCCTTGCCAAGCCCCCGCCGCATGGTTGTTTCGGAGACAGCTGGATGTCCCGCAGACTCAGAGCCGTGCCGTGTGTGTGAGCTCTCGAGGCTTGTCAGCAGGTTGAAGATGAAGCAAAGGCACCCCTTGACAGAAGGCACAGCACTCGGAGCACCAACACCTTCTCACCATCACGGCCCTTCCCAGCAGCCTACAAGAGTCACCCTCTTACCTCTGGCCTGGATCAGATGCGCACTTGAAATTTTTATTACTGTGCTAAGCTCATGATATAAGTTAAGCAAAAATCCCTAAAGGCAGTGCTGATGATTTTTGCAAACGTTTCTGTTTTTCAGTCTAACAGGCAGTACAACTTCTGCCAGTTAGCAAGTAGTATTGGTTTCATCAAAATTGTGTAGCATATACTCTCCATAACCAGACATCCCTTTTCTACAGGGGGGAAAAAGAAAAAAAAAAAATAAAAAAAATCCTCAACTAGAGATTAAATTTGAGCTAGTAAAAGTTAAAATACACCCCCCCACCCCACCCACCCTTTCTTCCAACATCAGCCAGCTTCTAAACTTAGCGTGGGCTCTTAAAAATTAAACTGCACCGGAGTTCTTCCACATGTTCGGATGAAATCCTGTAACATAGTTCCTGTTGTGCTACTCTCCATACATTAAAACAAAATGTTACCAGTCATTTACAGGCACACAAGCCCTATATTCTTCTGAGCAAGTCAACTGGCATATCGGTCACTAAGTCAGTTGGATCACAGTGTGTGCGAACAGTAATTTTGCAGGATTCAGTTACGCCCGTTTCTATATTTCTGCAAACCGACTAGAATTAAGAGATGTATGGCAATAAGAGACAGCAGGATTCTGTGCAGAGTGTGCTACAGTTCACTGTAAATTTCTATTGCTTCCATAAGTAGCAGAACTTGTTTTGATTGTGTTGTGTTGCATAGCATGGGACAGGCTAGTAAATGGGCTCAGTAAAATCACAAGCCCCCACAACGGATGAGGGTAAAGAGGGATTTTCATTTAGGGGGCCTGTCTTCTCTTTTCACTTGCATGAACATACACTGCTAACATGATTAGATTTTTGCCTGAACTGGAGGATTGAGTGTGGCCTGAAGCAGGTAATTACCATGGTGATGCAGGAAGACTCTTTTAGCTCTGTTTTAGTGTCAGACAAATGTTTCACACTCCTGACTATGGCAGTCCATTTTGTTTGTTGCCACCATAAGCTTTTAAATTACAGCATCTTTCAAAAATATGATGGAATGCCTATAAATTAAGCTTTCACTCACATACTAAGAATTTTTTAACTATATGCCTTTCCAGCATTGCATATTTCCAGGTATTTCTGTACACTTTTCCTGTCTACAGCTTGAACTACACAGCAGAGAAAAATCAGTTACAACTAGTTGATGTTGCTAAACTGAGAAAGCAAAGTGGTCCTGTACGATTAAGAGAAGACACATTTATCATTAAATTTGAATATAGTTAGTTTAATTCTCCCGTTACTTTTGTCAAGGTAGTAGATGGAAACAGAGGTAATTCTCACACTGGAGGAAAGCAGAAGTGCGTGCATTTCCAGTGGTGTGAGGCATCCTGTTTGGAAACAGGACCTTGCTTGAGTTGGACAGCATGTGCAAATTGCAACTAGAAGTTACTGTTTTAAAAGGCAGTAAATACCAGCCTGAAATGCCAGCATCCACAGCACTGCAGAAATTAGGAGAATGCTTTCAGTTTTAAAATGTCAAAATTCCATCTCCACAGCCTGCTTTTTATGGTCCATTTAGAACAAGATGTGTGATTTGTCTTTGTTACCTGCTGAATGAATAATATTATCTTTAATTCTGCTAAATATATGAAAATGTATCTTATTTCTTTTTACTGTTTGTAGTATTATAAAAACAGAGGCAGATGCAGAACGTAAGCATGGTGATTTATTTACATTTCCTAGAATAATAATTCCATTGAAATCTATGGACTGTGTTTGCAGATATGGAGATATGTGTCAGGGTTAATTCCTGTTAAAAATTTTATTTCAGATAAGAGGCACTTGCTGCATATTCCTACTTTGTCTGCACCATAGTAATTTTATCCTCTGTGTTTGTTAAAGGAATACATTTAGGTAGTCCTTTTCTCTGGCACTGCCTATAGTGCCTTACTGCACTAATTAATATGGTAACTTAAAATTTTGTAAACTACAAACTCTCATTACACTGTTAAACTCTTGTTTATGCAGAAGCATAATATTAGTTGAAATGTTTTAAGGGGTAACAAATTACTCTCATTTGCTTGCTACCTGTCCTGTTTCTCTGGACGTTCTTGATGTCCAGAAGCTATTAGTGTCACGAAGAGTATTCGTAATTTCTCCTGTGGCTATTACTACCCAAATTTTAGGGCGTCTAATCACACTGTGAGAAGCATTCAATTGTTTCTGAGTCTCCTCTTCTGCCTTGGTGAGTTCATAAAAGGTCATGTTCTGTCTTGACTTGGATAGAGAGCATGTATATTTATGCGTTATTCTAATCAAATGCAACATCTGACTCACATTACATCACTAATCTTTTGCTTTTTTAACCTGAATTTAATAGTTATCTTCCAGGAGACACCTCAATAAGAGGTGAAATAGACTAAAATTTTATTTGGATATATTACATCTGAAGCTGAGTTGGGGAAATTAATTACCCAGATTCATCAGCGTATGAGTAGATCTGCTTGGGCAGTACGTTAGATGCCAAAGAAAGTGGCCAAATGGCTAAGTCAGGGAACAGGGGTGGACGGCCAAGCAAAATAAACCCCTCTTCTATTTCTGACAGTAATGCTGGAAACAGCAACTGTCATCTCTCTCCAGAAAGAGGAGTATAGTCTCAGAATCATTTCAGAGTTGTAAACATGGTAAGATTTACAGCTTATACCTGTGAGGACTGGGTCAAGCTGTAGCCTGGCCACTGCAGACCCATAGCGCTCTACTTGTATTGTAGGCTCTATTGTATGTTTTGCTAAATCTCTAGTCTCTGGATAATCTTGTTTCAGTTTTCAAGCCTTATCTAGTTTACTGCTGCTGTTTGTGCTTCATGCTCTCAGTTGTTCAACAATTCCATCAGAAGTGCAGTGACACAGATGTTGCGTTCTATCATGTGTTACTCTCAGATATTAATTAACAATTCTGCAGTATTCTTGCATAGCAGTTCTGATTTTTGGACAGTTCATCCTAAGCAAGACTATGGTATGCTTAAGAAGTCAGCGTCTGCATCGTTAGGATCAGATTTGAGAACCTCGGTAAGATAAAATTGCAGGGCACCACAAAGAGAAATTTTTAGAAATTTCATGGAATTCTGAAAACGAAATCAAAAATGTGGATCACTTATGAAGAGAGGGAAAAGTGGAGAGAAGACTTCTTTTGTTCTTTTCACTACTGTAGGATTAGTTTCCACCATGCTTACAAAAACTGTTGCTGCTGCTGAGAATCGAACCTCTGCTACTTATCTGGAATTAAAATTTTATACAAAGTTAGAATTTCGGCATGTATATGCAAGGTGAGCTCAAATACACTGGAGAGTTTAAGTAGATGGCAAGATAATTTATTTTAGAGTTTAAAGGTCTGTAGACCTCATGCATGAGGCCCAAAAGTTGCACAGCCTGAAAATTAGAAAGGCTCCAGTGGAGCTGTTTTCTTATATACAGCTGCTATTGCACAGAAGTTACTAATCACAGTATAATTTTCTGTCTTCTCTTCTGGTCCTAAAAACCCTGCAGTGAAAAGCAAGCCGGTAAGCTTTTGCTTTTGCTAACCACAATATTTCTTTTAGTTCCCTTTACACCAACAAATTTGTCTCTTAAGATCACTTTCACCAACAGACAGCCATTGTACTCAGAGCACTCATACCATGTTCTGTGCCATCTTCTAAAACTTATGCTTTGGAGAAAAAAAAAAAAAAAAAAAAAAAATCGACAGATGTACCCTAGAAGAATCTGTGTAATTTTTGAACGTTTTACAGAATTTAACAAATCTGACAAACAAGGGGAGTTGTGATACTTCTACTTGACTTTTTTTTACCTCAGCTGTAATGAACTAGAGAAAAGAGGTTATTTTGACTGTAAATCTTAAGAGCTGGGATTGTTTGAGACAAAGCACATATGAAATAGAATGGCTGGTCTAATGATTTGTGGCCTTATCTTCAGATAAATGATGGATTATACTAAAATTGCTTTGAGCTTTCAAGTGAATTGCAACTAAGGGTAGGAAAATATCATGCTCCAAATGGCATGCTGTTAGTGTTCTCCGCTGCACCGCCATCTGAAAGAACTACAGATTTTGGGCTGTCAGGTGTATTTTACAATTTTCATTCCATTTGGTTTTTGTTTGATAGCAAAACTGTCCAGGTATCTGCTATATAACAACGCTAGCTAGAATGCTTGGTTACTATTTGTGGTGTTTATCTCCTTTTATTGTAGCTGAGTAGCATTTCTCTTACAGGCACAGAAAATGGGTAATAACTGAAGACGACCTCACAGCAGGGAAGTGAGATCAGATTGGCAATGCATCAGTGAGTGGCATGATTGAAGACAAGACAAAAAGCAGGCTACAGCACAAGGTAACTGGCAATATCTAAAGAAACTGGTACTGAATTAGGGCAAGGTCAAGATTTAGATTGTATTTCACTGTTTGAGGCAAAAGCTATAATTAGAGTTATGGCCAGAACAAAGAATGATTTAACCAAATGCCTAATTTAAGCTAATTCACCTATTCTTTTCTTTACTTCTAGGTCATACAAGTTTGTCAGTTACTGATAGATTGTTGGCTAGTGGAATCTAATAATCGGTAGATGGAGTATAGAAACAGAAATAGAAAATAAAAAGTCATTCCTGAGTCCCCTCAGTTTTCTGAAAATTGAGAGGGTTACACTGAATGAGAGTACTGTGCCTCAGCATTTCTAGCTCAGAGGGACCCATGCAAATAGTAAAACATTCCAGAAAACCACTGAACAGCTGTACTTTTACGTTGGGGGGCTTACGCAAGGGAGAAAAATGCACTAGTTGACTTCCCTAAAAAATGTTCTGTTGGCAGTTATCCTCCATCTACCCCTGCTTTAGCATCAGCACATTTGCTTGAAGCAGGCAGCACACAATGTACAAAGATGCAGCCTGAACTTGTTTATTGAGGAACCATGCATGCCCCTCCCAATCTAAGTTTATAGGACTTGCGTCACCTTTTCATCTTTTTCTTTATAAATTCCTATTGTTTTTCAGCTTTTCTCCTTTCTCCCCTCATTCGTGTTACCCAAGCCTAAAAGTTTATACAGTTTTCCTTTTTCTTCCCTCTATGAGGTACATTTTGCCCAAGAGTTAGGCTGCTACCACTCAAGTTGCTCAGGTTTTCCTCTCTCCTCACATTCTTTACTTAATGTACAACAGTCAGAAATGGAAAGCATGGGGCAGGGATCAATATATGTTTTCAAACTGGGACTCTAGCTCCGCTGTTAGATGTTCATTTTTATTGTCTTCCTCTTGGCTTTGTTAGATTAGCAGCTTACCATGAGATAATTAGTTTTTCTTTTTCTCAAATAACGCTTTATTTCAGGTAAAAGATATTTCTTTACTCATGGGCTTCCTGAAAAGCACTTCAAAGGAAGAGGGTTCAAAAGTATCTTGCCTTCAA
Organism: Athene noctua; assembly: GCF_965140245.1. Taxonomy (NCBI): domain Eukaryota; kingdom Metazoa; phylum Chordata; class Aves; order Strigiformes; family Strigidae; genus Athene; species Athene noctua. The sequence continues at coordinate 15,137,277 of NC_134044.1, forward strand.
ATACATTTTATGATGCTGTTCCATGTTCTTAAACATACCAGCAAAAAAAACCCAAGTCAGTACAGGACAGCCACACATCCAAGTATTTGCTCAGCTCAGTTGGTCATTTTCCTAGCACTAAAGTAAAGCTCATGTGGCACCTTTTGGAGGGCACAGTGCTACCCTTTCCAGGCATCTGTGCAGTTATGTTTTCTTGAGAACCAAGACAGCACGTCGTTGAGGATGCACTAATTCACAGCATCATAGCTTAGCTTGCACTGTGGCTGTAAAACAGCCGTCTTTGTTTTGCTACCTCTGTTGCTGTTCCTCAGTGCCCACAAGTAATGTCTCAGGGCCAGGACAGTAAAGAGTTCACTAATGAATTTTATTTTCAAAATAGAGCAATAAATTTTACTTTGAAAAAAACAGGAAACAAGCTGTACAAATTTGGCAGAACTTCTATTTTGGTATCATTCTATTAAGTGTGCTGCCTTCCAGACAAAGTGCTAAGGACCACAGTATCTTGTTTTTTCCATGGGTGATAATAACTTTCACACTGACATAGATTAAGGTATCTGACCTTTCATTCTCTTTGACTGATCCCTTAGCACCTCACTTGTCCAGTTGACTTGTACAAAAATGACAAATACATTGCTTGTCTTTATAGCTGGCTACTCAGGTCCTCTTCTAGTCCTCATAATGATCTGCCCATAATAGGAGTTTTGTGCAAGTGAAAGCACAATCGGGCCTCTATGTTTTCCGTGTTATACTTACTAACAGTTACAATGATACTAACTTCTCTTGGGCTTAGCTGCATTACCATTTTAATAGATTTTTTTGGTCTGAATAAACTCTTGTACTTTACCAGTTACTCATACTGTTTTCTTCTCTTTCTGCCTTTGGTTCCCTTTTTCTGACCCTAATGAGGTATTCATTAAGAAGCCTCCATGCTGATCCTTTGCTTTTAATCTTTTAACTTTTCCCTCCAGGCTGTTCCTAACATTCTCATTTAAGGAAGAAAAGTATTTTCTGAGGCGTATTGCCATTGTGTTATATTTTCCCACCGTAAGGATATCTAAATTAATTATATAAAAGAAAAGTAATCAAGTGTCTCAGTCAGACACGGTGAACCAAATCCTATTACGTATTCCTGCATTATCACACGTGGAAGACAAAGCTTGCTCTGAATGAAGGTGTTGAAATCTAACATCCATTTCCTTGCACAGAAATCCACATACATTTGCTTTTCCTTCTCCAGTAAGACAAACCCTAATTTTCAGCTTGAAGTCAAAAGAAAAAAAAGTGTTCAATGTGAGGTTTGCTTTCCCCAGGGCCATAACACTTTAACTAGTGGGAAGTTATGTAGAAATCACTAGCCATGGTATTGGAAATGTAGCAATAAAACTGCCACATTAGTTGGTCTGGTTAACATGACAGACACTTTAGTAATACTGACATGTCTGTGTCCACATAGACATGCAGCATCTGCAAGTGTGCTTGTTTTTCAGTTAATGTTTTCATTACTCAAAGCAAAAGCTTCTGTCAGTCACTTTAACCACACTGGTGATAGGTAAGAAACAGGGATGTGATTTGTTAGAGTTTTTAGAGAGGGGAGGTCTTTTTAGGTAACAATGTTCAACATGACCTACTCTCAGCCAACACTCTAATCTAATGGAAGCTAGATGACTGGAACACCTCTGTTTGACATCGGTCTCTCCATTTCTGGAGTAGAAGCAAAGAATTTTAAAGTGTTTATTTTCCCTCCCACTTTCTGACAAATTAGACGTTGTGGCAGATGAAGATAACTGTATTGCTCTGCAGAACGCCTTTCTAAAGCTTGTGTTATTAATTTACACTTGCCTTCTATTTTGCCGGGTGGGGAGGGAGTGAGTAAAAATAAAAAGCACATCCTGCAGATGGGACTGTGTATTAACCCTGTAGAACCCCCAAGTGCATCATGGCTCCACCCTGGTGATTTAGCTTAATGGCAGGAAAATGTCCTTTTGAGGATTAATTTATATGTAAGGCCTCACACAGGTCAGAATTTTTCCATACATGGCAAAATGTTACTGATTTGCTGCACAGCTTGGAGCAAATCTATGTACATACGCCCTCTTGTAGCACCTTTCTTACTGCTTTACAAGAAAGTACAGAAAAGCAGTTCCTTGAACCAGAAAAGTAGAAGTAATGTTATCTTGCAGAGTTCATTGCTCATCATGTTATTATCTCACTTTTAGCTATAGGAAGTTGCTCAGAACCTTAAGCTGCATACATAATGTTAATTTTTGCTTCTGAATCTTCTAGCTTAGTAGAAGAGTAACGTGACTGTGGGAGAGTAGACAAACGACACCATGGTCTCTGAATAAACTAAACTACCAGGACAAAGCAAGGAAATCTCTGTTTGGTCTAACTTGAGACTTCTTTGTGGAATGTCATCTCTGTCTACAAAGTTATTAGCAATGTCCCGTATCCTTCTTCCTACAAACATCTTTACCTAGAGGAAGCAACAGAAACCTGATTAAAACATCACTTTCAGTAGTTTTGTACTAGTAATGCCACTGATTGTGTCTTTCACAGTAAAGCTGTAAACAGAAAAAGGCCAAAGAAATTGCACCTAGATTCAGAAAAACCCTTTTCTCCCAAAAGTAGGCAATTTGGTTCATGAGAAAACAATTGCAGTGGCCTTTCCATTCCATTTTCTGTTGTGATCTCTGCCAGTGACAGATTCTGACAGGGATTGCATATTGCTGTGGGCATGTCACTCATGCATTAACCATTTTAGAATATTATAATTTCTAATTTAGATGCATGAAATCCCATTTTCTGCTAAATTATAATACAGCCAAGAGTTTAGACTTCTGTAAATTTTACCTGTTTATACCCAGATGCTGGTAAGCGTATACTTACTGACTTCACTCAGTATCTGGACTTTCCCAGAGTAGACTGTAATACCCTTCTTATAGCCAGTCCTTATCTGGCTATACTGCTTTTTAAATTCCCCTATTATTATACTTATTTCTATCCTTTAATGCAACATGTCATTTTGTTATTTTAACACTCTTAACAGAATTTGAGAGGTGTTTTATCCTTTACCACATTTTTTTCTCCCTCGACCAGAAAGCAGAAGAGGCCCAGGTTTCACAACAGAATGTTTCATTTTACACACATTATGTTGCAGTACAGCCCATTTACCTTTGTTGTTGGTTCATCTCAATTAATAAAAGCTGAGAGTGTGGAGGGTCTTCATCATGGGAGGCAGGGCACTCCAGAGGAGAAGTGAACTGTGTGCCTGTTGCTTGTCACAGCTGCCAGTAGGAGTAGCACCATCTCCCTGGAGGAGAGAAGTCCATGTTGCAGAAATTGCTCTGGCCAACAGCCCTGTTAAGTGATGCACATTTCTAATATTTTAGGCTTCAAACTAAAATATAACAATGTGTTAGAGTTTTATATGCTGCAGAAACTGTGAGGAAGAGTCAGTACATACACATATCCTCTCATGTCCAGGAGTCAGTAACAGAATAACAGTTTGTGAGCAAGGAATCCGCATGAGACACAAGGATTTTGGGGCTCAGTTCTACAAGCCATAGTCTATGTGAGTAGCTGTTACTGTCAAGGTCCTAAAACATTACTTACACCGTAACTGTGATCATCAAATGTTAAATCCCAGAATGCAAATAACCTCTAAAGAGGCAAAGATGTCATTCAGCTCCCAAAAGAAAGATTTATATAACATTCCTGAGATTACCAACCTCTCACTCCTTTCTGCTGTATAATTTCCATATACTGTGAATTTTCATTGTATGTTTTAACAAAAGAGGGGCTAACTCTTCCTTTCCTGCCAACACTGGTGCATCAGATTCATTAAAACCTTTGTGTTTAGACTCCTTAGCAAAGCCCAGCCTTCTTTCCTTTACCCATCCAAAATGCTTCTGCCTGCATCTTACATATTGCTCATGCCCTTACTATAATCCTTCTTTGAAAAGTCACTATTCACACAACACCAAAAGAGCAACAGTCTACATGAGAGACTTCCAGTATTTGCCTGACCTTGTCTGTAGTGACCACAGCAGGAGTTGCATCATCCCCTCCAGTGGGGGTCGGTCTCCCAAAGTTTGGCTGAGTTTCAGGAGCTTTGTAAAATCTACATGGTAAAAGCATATGGTAACTACTTACTTTTCTAAGCAAAAGTAACTTCCTTCATAAAAAGGCTATGCCTTTCACAGCAGCACTCCAAACATCATCCTTTCAGGTATTTTAGATAACAGAAATGCATCATCTCTGCTACAGTATCTTTGATATTTGTAGACTCCACACTTCTCTGTTTTCAAGAAGTTGTAACGATAAAAAGCTCACAGTGGGAACAAAAGACTAGCCCCAGCATTGCTACAGGGCAAGTTTCTTGATGCCTCAGTGAAACCAGAGAAAGAGCAAGTGGCTGAAGTACAGGCAAGTCAGCTGGTTGAATCACAGAATGAGATCATGCCGGTGAGAAGAGAAACCCAGAAAATTGGCCTTTTCTTGAGCACTGGACATGATCTCAGTTTGATAGTCATATTGACACCTTTTCAATAGTTTTGAATTTCAAAATGGGCATAAAAACCCAAAAATTTTCAGTTCTATAAAGGATCTTTAAGTCCAGAAACTGTTTGTTCCTGTCAGAGCCAGTTCTGGCCTCAGCAATTCTTGTCACAATTGGGACCTTCAAGTTGCATCTGGAGCTGAAACTATTGTCTTTATAAATTCAGATATTGTTAAAAACCAGCAAGGCAATAAACTGATTTGCTGGATGTGTCTCTGTGCTGCTCAGAACATTGTCTGTTCCTTGGAACAGCAGTAGAAGAAAAAGGCTCTGTCTTGCATTCATAGCATTTTGTGGAAGTAACCTTCATTCCCTCCAAAAGGCCATTCTCGAGGTGATAGCTACCTTCTACTGGTGAAACCATTTACTAATACTGAGAAGACCTGGATAGTGAAACTAAGAACTCTTTCAGTGTTGGATGTACAAAGACATTCACTCCAGCAAGGAATAAGGATGACCAGAGACCAATGATAGTCACAACAGCATGGAAAATGTCCTGTAACCCCTCATTAGTCTCTGTGTGCTTGAAATCACAGTAATATAACACAGTATTTCTCCTACAAGCTGGGAAGGAAGAACAGTTGTTGTTATTGCTATTTTCTATACTTAATGGATGCACCCACAAGCTTTAGTGAAGACTGCATAACCTTGAAGACAGATGCATAGGTATATGAAATATCCAGTAAGTCAAATTGTGATTTTATATACAATCTGAAAGGAGGTAAGATACCTCACACGTTGTATCTGGTCTCTGTTCTGTTAGAAATGGCTTTCAGCACCGCTTTTGATTTCAGTAAGGGTTTTTTCTCTCTTGCCTCTTCACAGCCTTTTTAATATAAAGCGGATAGGCAGATCTGGATCGAGCCCAGAATTAACGTAAATTCCCTTATTCCTCAGGCTGGAGGAGTTCACAGTAAGAGCTTATGGTTCATTCCATATGGAAATAATGCTGCCAACAGAAATTTTAGGCATGTGGTTAGGTATCCAGAAGCTACATTTGTGTAGGATGTATGTTGCTTTGCAATTAAAAAAAAAAAAAACAACCAAACTTTAAAACTTATTATTCCATGGAACTAAGCTATAAGAATAAAAACTTAAAATTCATCAAATGATTTCACTCACACTTAACAAACCTGAATTTGATTTCTGTCTTTTATTAAAAATGATCACATGGGGCACACTATATTTTATATAGGCAATTCCAGCTACAATGAAGGAAATGTGTTAATTCATTCCTTTACTATCATTCAGAGAAAGTAACTGTGTCACATGTAACCTTTCACAGCTCAAACTAATCTCACTTTTATTCGTTCTGGGACTCGATGGCTTAATTTTTGTTAACTATTGACTCTTCCGGGTACTTCCAAATACCCTGAAGATACTAAATAACCAGGCATCAAATCTGAAGTTATGAATATGCAGAAAGCTGTATATTCATAATAAAATAGTACCTTACATTGTGTTAACCTTCAAAAATCTTTTTGTGTCAGTGCTGAAACCCCTAGAAATTATAGTCTTACCTTGATCAGAAATAGATTTTTTTTTCTTTCTTGGCATCTAATGTGCAGTAAATGGCATTGTTAGCAATATGAGGAGATGACATGTCTTTGTTAAGCAGACTTCATGTTAGCCTTATGATTATTGATCATTTTTATCTCCTAGGAGGGTGCCAGCCTTCCTTTTTGGTAAAGCTAATGGCTAGAACAGAGGTGCAAAAATCCATGCTGGATTGATGATAGTTAATGCCCTCATTTCAAAGTCTTAATATGTCTAAGTGTGTTCAGCCTCTTTTAGAAAAAGCAGCAATTCTTTACCCTGTGGTATAAATGAGAAAAGCAACTGCCTCCTGCTATAACAATTAATTTTTCATATTTAAAAACTAATTCATCTATAGGTTTAATAACCTAGCTAAGGGAAAGATGATCTTCATTCCTGCCAAGACAGAGCAACTGAGGTGACTGAGGCAAGGGGATAACACATGGAGATTCACCTTTCAGATATCATCTTTTCTGAGGCTTAGCATTTTGGTACTTAGTTTCAGAAGTACTGAACTAGAAGTATTAAGCTAGAAATATATTTTACTTTATTTATCTTTTCAGTTTTAAGTTACTGCTGTGCGGATAATTTTATATGTACATCTCTTAAAGGATATCTAATACCTAAGACACATTAAACACCAGAGAGTTTGTAACACATTCCTGCAGCCTTGGGCAAAGAAAGAAAAGAGATTGCTCTGATGGACAAGCATGAAAGAAAGAGACCAGAAAATTATGTGGAAAAATCTAAGATATCTGGAATATTTGGTACACTGTCAAGCCACAACCAGTGATCTCTAAAACCACCACCTCATTGATCTTCCCTCAGAGATTAAATGCACTCCATGTTGAGAATGGTTAATCCTTTGGTGTTTTGGAGTCCAGTTTTACATTTATTGAAAGAAAAAACAAGAATGTTTTTCCTCCCCTTAACAGCAGAAAAAAAAAAAATTATGTATGTATAGAGGAAAAGCTCCGAGAAAACAACATGTACTTTCAAACCTAAACCTCCAGGATCTAAATAATGAAACCTATAAACTAAAAAAAAACCAGAACACTCTCAGCTGACAGATTTTGGCTAACTATAATGAGTGCTCTGTGGATCAATCAGTCAACAAATTTTTGTACAAAAACACCCTTAAACACTGCTATGCTAGCATTCACTAAACCACTAAGCTCTAGTGCCACCGAGAAACTAGTGCAGTTGAGCAATCATTCCTTGGCACTAACATCTGCAAGTAAAATTTTATAGAAATGTGTACACCAGGATTTCCCAACTTCTGGGAAAAAAAAAAAATATATATGAGGGGGAGGGAAGTGGTAGAGTTAGCTTTGGCCCAGAAGAAATATTTCCAATGTTTCTGGACTCTGTAAATATTATGAGAGTATATGCAAAAATAGTCCAAACTTTCACTGCTGCTGCAACTGCTAGAATTATAATTATGACATTTTTTACACTTGTAGGCTGTTAAAAAGAGCATGCAGAATTTTTTTCATATATTACATTGTAGTATTATTAAGCATTTAATGTCCAAGAAAAGTACTTGGAAGATTTTATTCATCACTTCACTGCGCCATAAATTAGCATTGTAGAGGTAGCCTTTCACTTATGCCAATTTTTGCCATATCCATTTCTAACACAAAGTCCTTGAGTGTGCAAATCAAAGATTAGTTTTTTTATTCTGTGTTTTCAATCTAGCCAACTGCTTGCTAGTTTTCTATCTCTAGATATGACTTCTATTCTCTCTAAATGCTTCTATTTTTAGCAGCTTCAAGATAGAAACATCATATGCTTGTACCCAAACATCCCTTAAGTGCATAGAGATACACTGATACTGTGTAATCTATTTGACATAAATATAGGACAAGACACTGATTACTTATCTGGCACAAGCCAATATAGTTAATACCAATTTTTTGGTTCTACTTTGCTCATCTACTAGTTTCAATAAAACAAATGTCACCATCACACTTAACAACCTTTCTTCTCTATCTGAATTGAAAGCTGTTTGCCCTTACTAGCATTAGAGTAAATCATTTGAAACAAGAGTGACATCGTCATGCACTGACACTGTCAGAAGGGATAATGACAAACACAGGTGTATTAGTAAAAGAGGTGGGGGAGAGGGGCTAAAAAGTGTTAGAGATGCTTACATTTTCAAATTTTGAATTTGTTTACAATTCATGAACTATATACAGCACTTGAGGGCTAAAATTTTTTTGGATAACAAAAACTCTGTAGGGTCATGTTGCCTTTCAATTTCCAAAAATCCTTTAAATCACTTTTAAAGAAAAAGGATTAAAAATTTTGAAGTGGCATTTTCAACAATGAAAATATCTTCTTCCAAAAAGGAAAATACACATTTGTGTTAAGTTAACCTAGAATTACTTTCAAGAATGCTCCTTAGCTGATATTTGGAAAAAAAGTTGTATGATTAATAACATGTCTAATTAATTTTAAAATAATCTTTTAGTCTAGTGAGTAGGTGTCACTATTTTTCTATATGCATTTTTAAAATAAACTATACTTTTATTCTCCCTTTAAAAATAATAATCTTAATTTGTTCAGAAACTTTAGAGAGTTTAAAATGCATATGTCTTTGAAAAAATAAAATACCAGGGGTTTGTTCCATTACTTACTAGGGCAACAATTGGGCTGAAGGTTAGCAAAACCAGGTATGTACAAGAATAAATGAAATTAGATATCAATTAGTAAATAGTAAAATAAATAAAATAGTTCACTCTGGTACATTATACTTTACATAAATGCAGAAGTCCAGTGATAGGTATTTTGCCTTCTGTTTGCATCTTAAATAATCTTGAAGGAAGGGGATATTTTAAAAAGTGATGGCACTTGAATGTAAAATAAAGCCATTCTTTTATTTTAAAATAGGAAATACAGACCTCTAGTGGTCTCAACGCAGTTTAAATGTCATTATGCTTAACTGTGTTACTTTCCTCTTCCTTTACATTTTCCTCTCCCCCAGTCATTCAAAATCACACAGACCCCCAGTTCCACTGTTCAGTCATTCCACAAGCATTGATTTTTCTCAGAGAAAAAAGTCCTTTCATCTGTCCTTTTCTCACATAAATTTTATGACTGAAACTGAACACAGTTGAAAGATACTTGTGAGGAGAAGGGAAAATTAATGAGAGTATGTGAAAACAAACAGAAGAGAGATGTTCGTTCTTTTCAGAATAAACTATGAAGCTATCGTACGGAAGGACATACTCCTTTTGAAGTGTGCTGGAGGAAATAAATACAGAGAAGTTCTGACAGAGAAGGTCAGAATACATAAACAGTTTGCATTTACAAGGTAGCAATAACTGTTCCTCTGCTAGCACAAAATAAGTAATAAGCAATTTAGAGGTTTGATGTTATAGAAAAAACAGATCCTAGAAAGATCACAGTCAGTTTATTTTCCAGCTATATAGAGCTAGCACAAATGAAGCAGACCAGCTTCAGCTCTTGCAAGGGGAAGGCAAAAATGATCCATGTATAGGCTAGAGAATTTAAAAGATAAATATTTTAAAATAGAAAAAAAGCAAACAGCACAAAATTATCAGCAATTTCAACAGACTGGCAGTTGCTTCATGAAAGGCTGACCAGGAGGACAGCTATTCAGGGAAAATACACAGGCCAGTACAAGGTCCTGCAAATTCTGTTTGTTCTCACGTCAGACCACCTCCTGATCCAAAATTGCAAAAGCAACAGCCAGCTTGACAGTTACCAATACAGATCTTCTGAAGCCTGATTTCTGGTGCACATGAACTGATGTACAGTGTTCTAGTCCAGTACTGCCTATTGCAGTTCCGTTTCAGTAATATTTTGATTGATTGTCATTTACGATGAAGTCAGAGACTGACCTCTGTGGAAGATAGTGGCAGTGATGACAGGAGACCTATGCACACCTCGAGGCCACAGAATTGCATGCCTTTATTTGTCCCAAGTGTTGGCATTTCTCTCACCCTCCACAATTCACAGATCAACTCTGGACTAAAAATACTTATGAAATCCCTGATTGGGGAATACAGACAGTTAGAAGGAGCAGCAGAAGTAAGAGCTAGGAGCAAGGTAAATTTATAGTTTCACAGTGGCTTCACAGCTCAGGAACTCCAGAAAAGTAGAGAAGATGCTGAAGTAGAAGAAGTTATATTCATTAAGGCAATGAAGATAAAGAGGGTTGTTCTGCTGGATCAGGAAAAGAAACCCTGTGAAATAAAGCATGTGGAAAGTGTCATTAGTTTCTCAGCAATTAAAAAGATAGAATAAATTAGGAAAGGGGGGGAACTAAACTCTCAAGATAAAGGAAGAAAGCTTATGCCACCAGAAAGAAATAAACATAGCTAATATATCGAATACAGTTCCATACATTTTTAAGCCTCTGCCCTCCCTGTGCAATAATTTTATATAAAAATAAAATGCATCATCCTCTTAAACATGGAAATATCTTCTCATTAGTAAGAAAAGCAAATAATCCACCTACCATCAGAAGAAAAAAAACCCGTCACATTACCTAATGGTGAGGTAGCTAAACTGTGGCAGGGTTGGTAAGCCTGAGTTCATTTAGTCTTTGTCAAAGCAAATATCAAACCCACATTTTTGTCTAAAGTCTGACTTGTGACACCTGCTTACCTATTTATAGCTGATGAAGTTCTCACAGAAAGCCACAGTCAGTGCTGTCTTATCTTTCAGTAGGCAAAGTGCTGTTTACCTTGCATGGGCTCAGCATTCCTTGTTGTTTCCACAGGCAGTTTAATTAGGATTCATGTTCAGCCAACAGAAGCAATGAATGGAGTGGTAAATAATAGTTGATGGAGCAGTCTCAAGCATTTCATTATCTATGACTTATTATAATCATTGTAATTAAAAAAGATAAAAGGTCAAACAGGACGGTAACATACAACAGGGGTTTGCTGCTCATCAGATAATTTGCTTTGAGATTGATGTTGCCGCACCGTTCACAGGCACATCAATTCAATCCTCTTAGAAAAAGCTCCTTGTGTATCAGCCTTAAAATGATCCAATTATCATTATGTTAACACAGGTCATTTGAGATGCTTTAAATGAAATTATTGATACGCACAATTTCAATACCTGCATTTAACTGGCCTGTAGTTTAACCTGCTCTGGTGAATTCTGGCAGCTTAAAAGCTGTACCAGCCACCTATTTCTGTAATGTTTTTAAACAATCTGAAGTACTTCCCATGTAGAAGTATCGCTTTGCATAACATATATATAACCATGATCCTGCAACAAGCAGGTGAACTGTGGCAAGTGAGAATAACAGCAAAAATGACAGTGGTACAGCAAAGAAATCACTGCCTGTAAGGAGAGCACACCGCCATGGCTGCCCTGTCTTACCACGGCTGTGGGCCCATGTCTTCCAAAATAAATTACCTTCTTCTCCTATGTTGAAGTTTTTCCTAATGCTCTATAGTGACAGATGTCATCAAGGCAGCAGATCTACCCGAGGCTAGCTCTGTAACTTGAAAATTTCCAGGAAATTTAAAAATTCTGTTTGGAATTAGCAGTGCCTTCCTCACTGTGCTTCAGCTGTAAGGCTGTTACAAGGTTCACTCTCACAGCAACACTCAAACTGTTTTCAGTTGTAGATATGGCAATCCACATCTATTTACCCAAATGCAACCACATTATGTATTTCTGCTCCCTTTTCATTTACTGAAATAGATTATTTATTGATATCCTTAGTATAATGTAAAACTGATAACATACTAAACACATCCTTTGCACAATTCCACCGACTTCACTGTTACACCAAAACCTTTAACTCCAGAATGGTTACAGTCTTACACAGATAAATTGAAATATCATACTATTTCTTGACCAAATTCCTAATTCTTCATGGGAGTTGTTCTGCATTTTTTATTTCCCAAGCACTCCAAAATAAGTTCAGGGAATTCAATATCTTAGAGCACCAGACACAAGTTTCCCAACTCAATTATTTTTTATTTTAACACATTTCTGAAAATGTAATATAATCATTATTACATTTTCTTGAAAGTACATATGCTATTAATTACATCAAGTAAAGCTGCTACTGGCATGAAAAGGTAGTGGCCACCACGTGAGTAGAAAAGGGAAATTGGAAGGTGAATGTTGAAGCACACTACTACACTGAAGGGGTAGATGAAGTGGCTGTGAGAAAGGTGCCTTGGCATCTACCACTGCACAGAAACAATCCCATTGGAGGGGGAGTATTCGCCATCAGCTACATTTCTCTTAGTCACTGAATGTGCTAGGTTGTACACACAAAGCAGGATGCATTTGCCAAATGGTACCAGTGATTGCTTAAGGTAGTCATGGAGAAAGGTCTTTCTCAGCCTTAACTGGGCCCTGATCTTCTTTACTGCAAGTCTGACTTGCAGCATTGATTTTTTTTTTAGTAGCAACTTCCCTACAGTTATTTACTGCTAAATTTGGGGCTAATCTCAGTGGGTGTGTAAGTGAGCAAAGGCTATGACAATGAATAGCCCATACAGCACCAGCATGTAGCTGGGACAGGGCAAATACTGCCAGACCTTGATATTGCAGAACCTATCAGTAATTGTCAAATCTCCTTGGGCACTTTCACAACCAAGGGATGAGATAAGAGGATTTATCTTGAAGTCTTTTTATTGTGGTTTTCCCTGTCCTATGGATAATATGACCTTCTACAGAGCCTAACACCATGTATTCTAGATTTGGCACCGTTAGAAAGCCAGGGAGTTTTGCTCAGGATGTATTACAGTGCCATGTGATCGGGGTGGTGTACATTTCTTTGTGTCAGCTGTATTTGCTTGACTTTCTAACTTCTTAAACATGGCAAAAAATATCTGATATCATTTTGAGGCATCTGTACCAACTGAGGCAACAAGATCAATTCACAGAATGAATTGGAGAAACTGAGAAGTGTTGCATTGTACATCTTGACAAAGGGTTTATTAGTTGCATTTAACTAGCTATTCCAAACTTGATAGAATTATCCAGAACCTAAATCTTGAAATTACCCTGCTAGCTTTATGGAAATTAATGATCTCATTAATGCAAACATAGAACATGAGCTAAGATAGAGAAATATCAAGTCTTTTAAAATCTAATAAATAGAGAGCTGAAGGGTGCCCTTGCTTATAAGATGCTGCCTGCAACCCATATTCTGGATTCAGTTCCTGACCCCACTTCAGACTTCCTGTGTGGGCTTTGCCAAGAGATATTGATGCCTCACTTCCCTATTAAAAAGACGATCCATTTGGAATAAGGTTTGTCTCCCAACAAGAGCATGTCAAACACTTAGCAGAGTAGCGTTCTGCACTTAACAGGAACGTCAGTGCTGAACAACACAAATAATGAGCAACCACCTCCATAGCAACATAGCCTGTATTTCTATAATGACAGGCATCTTTTCTTTCTGAATGCGTCTGTACTGCTCAGGGTCTTAGGGTGCGCATATTTAACTGTATAAAAGTGACTTACATTTATAAGGGTTTTGTTTGTTGGGTTGTTTGGTTTGGGTTTTTTTTTTTTAAAGCAAATATATTTCACTTCGTGTCTGAGGCAGCACAAGTTGGGTTTGGCTGACAGCTGTCAGGATCCTGCAGACAGCAATAAACACTACTCTGCAGTATTGATTTTTTTATTTTATTTTTTTTAAATATCCATTGTTTTTGAGGGAAGACTGTCTGTTTGCAAACTCTGGAAAAGATTAATATCAGAGTAATTTATAGCATATTACCTGCTTCGTAAAGTCGTAAGTCATTAATAAGGAAATCCTTCTTGCAGAGCCCACAAGCCCTGGCAAACCAAACAGGTGCCCTGTACAGGAGATTTCATACCATTGCCATACACTTAATACAGTCCAGAAATATTTTTCATCTACTAAAACTACAACTCTTGGATACATAAATTTTGTCAGTAACTGAAAAAGTAATATGAATTGTCATTTCCCCTTTCATCTTTCTTAAACTCTTTCTAGAGTTATTAATGTGCAACAGATCAGCACGTGTCCAGCTTTTCACAGATTTATTTTTTCCTCATTAGTTGTTAAATACCATATTTCCAAGCCAGATGGGGAGCTAGGCAATTTCTTAATATTTAAGGTATTTATGGTACAACAGAACACTAGATTGTGTGAGTGTCTTCATCTTTCTCTGTGAAAGAATTAAGCTTTATAGAAGAACAATTCTAGTGATTCACATCAGAGATCAAAATGAGTACCTAATCTGTGAATTTATAGAATGAACTAGTCTTCAGAGTGCATAAGTGTATTTTCTGAGATACCTGAATAATTTTGCTCGTTAGATGTATCACCTATTTATAAAAAGAAAATAGCCTAAAGACTCTTCTGAATTTGTAGTTATCTGCTATTTTGAGTCTCTATTACTCTTTTTATGACATGTTCACTAGACAGTCTTATTTTAATTTGGAACCTTGTTAATTGGAAAGACATTTGTTAGATTTCATTTATGTTAAAAAAGAATCTAACAATGTTCAGCCAACTCCTAACATTCTTACCTCTGTTTTATTCTGCAAACAAAGTCTATATTACAGTATCAGTTGGATGAGAAAACACTTGAAAATGGCTTATTTTTAAATTCAAAGACATTGACACGTTGTGTTAGACACAAAAACTTGGTATTTAAACTTTTTAAAAATTAAATCCCTGTCTTGAATAACATTTTCTTCCTCTTTTCTCCTCCTAGGTGTGAATTTCATCTTTTCTCCTGAAACTAGGTTACAGCTGAAGAGATCAAGATGATTCCAAATTACTCTACTGAAGAAACAGTTAAAAGAATCCATGTCGACTGTCCCGTTTCAGGACGGCACAGTTACATCTACATTATGGTTCCAACTGTTTACAGCATCATCTTTATCATAGGCATTTTTGGGAACAGCCTGGTCGTTATTGTCATTTACTGCTACATGAAATTAAAAACAGTAGCCAGCATCTTTCTTCTAAACCTGGCACTGGCTGATTTGTGTTTTTTAATAACTCTGCCTCTCTGGGCAGCCTACACGGCCATGGAGTACCAGTGGCCTTTTGGCAACTGTCTATGTAAGTTAGCATCAGCCGGGATAAGTTTCAACCTGTACGCCAGCGTGTTCCTCCTCACATGCCTCAGCATTGACCGGTACCTGGCCATAGTACATCCGGTGAAGTCCCGAATTCGACGTACCATGTTTGTTGCCAGGATAACTTGCATTGTCATCTGGCTTCTTGCTGGTGTGGCCAGTTTGCCCGTTATCATTCACCGTAATATATTCTTTGCTGAGAACTTGAACATGACAGTGTGCGGCTTTCGGTATGACAACAACAACACAACACTCCGGGTCGGGTTAGGTTTATCCAAAAATCTGCTGGGCTTTTTAATTCCTTTTCTGATTATATTAACAAGCTACACCTTAATTTGGAAGACCCTGAAGAAGGCATATCAAATTCAAAAAAATAAGACTAGAAATGATGATATTTTTAAGATGATTGTGGCAATAGTCTTTTTCTTCTTCTTTTCCTGGATTCCTCATCAAGTGTTCACTTTTCTGGATGTATTAATTCAATTACATGTAATAACAGACTGCAAAATCACTGATATTGTGGATACGGCTATGCCCTTCACCATTTGCATCGCTTACTTTAACAACTGTTTGAATCCCTTTTTTTATGTTTTTTTTGGAAAAAACTTTAAAAAATACTTTCTTCAGCTAATAAAATACATTCCACCAAATGTCAGTGCACATCCAAGCCTAACAACAAAAATGAGCTCCCTCTCATATCGGCCATCAGAAAATATACGCTTGCACACTAAAAAGACTGCTGGGTCTTTCGACGCTGAATGATGCGTTTTGCAGTATACTTTTTTTGAACATCCTTGTGAACGCAGCAGCAAGAATGACAAAATTCATCTGCAGTCCTGAACATCACAGCTTACTGCTCATTACAGAAACATTAGATCACCTCAGAGAAATCATACTGTAAAGATTTAGCTGTGGCCTTTTATTTTGCATTGTCAAGAGGACTGCTTGGTTTTCATTTTGTTTTTCTTTACTGAAAGCAACATAAATGATGGACAGGCATGTCAGAGTTTCTGTCAGCATCCTGCCATTTACTCAGAACTACAAAGGAAGGGTAGAGAAAACTCCTAAGTTCAGAGGTCTTTTTAAAGGAAAAGCTTGTATAAATTACATGAATTATGAAGGACTTGTTTTGCACATACATGAGCTATTCCAAATTTTGTTCAAGGAGCTGGTAGAACTACACTGCTTGTTTTGTTGGGGTTTTTTTAATGACATAAATGTCATATCACCATAATTATAATATATTTTCAAATATATGCTATATGTAGAAGCCCATTTTTAAACTCAAATGGAAATTTAAGGTCCTTTAAATTGGTCACATTCTGATTTATGCTACTATTTTTCTTTTTTTAAATGGCAATTTTTTCATAATAATATATGCAATAAAATGCAGATTTATTTATTAAATATAGAATAAATATATTTTTAGATGTATATTCCTACTCATAATTTTCAAACGTTGCTTCATAGATGTACATTTATATCCCAGTGGGTATTTTTATAATAGTTTTAAAAAAATAACTATACATATACAGACACAAAAACGGGGTTCACTCAACCTTTCCTCATGATAGCCACACTGACTTGGAAGAACATTACTTTTTGAGGGGGTTGACTCCATACTCTGTGAGACTAAAAGTAAAATTCTGTTTGAAAATTTGATGAGTCCTTGGACAGAGATGATCAGAATGCTTCAAGCTATTTTTGTATAATAACCTCTCAATGAGAGAATATATCAACTGATCAAATCTACTCAATTTTTCAAATTCTTGGACATTTAATAAATTCACATTCTGATAAGCAAAAATGTGACAATGCTTATATTGCAGTTTAACTAATAATACTTTCAGTCACATCACAGAACATCCAAGACCAAAATTTTTATGAAATTTCCATTTATACAAAACTAAGCCTAGAGTATTTGCTCCCTGTAGAACCATTTTATGTGTATGGAACAAATTCAATTTTATACTAGCATAAATCAGAACAAATGTCTGGCTCAAACTCTCCATACAAATTGAGGGGGAAAAGGCAATAAGCACTGTAGGAAGTTTCCACTAATGATATCCTCAGATGTCCTTTTTACCTGAAATAATGAACTCCAGAAAATATGTATTCTTGATTCACACTCATTTACTATCTTCAAAGATAAGTGGGTTCATAAATACTTTTCATCACAACAAAACAAGAAAATTCCAAACCTGTACATGTATCATGTAGACAATTACAATGACCCTTGAGAATCTGCAATATTTATAATCTTCAAAATTATACATCTAATGCAGCTTTGTCTCAGGTAGAAAGTGGTTGAATTATCCATATTTTCCAGTTATCAGTCCCTTGCATATACACAAATAGTTTAAACTATCTTTTTACTTTAGGAAATTACTTCAAATCACAACAAAAAAGTTATTTCTGTAGTTTAATACCTTTTAAGAAAAAATGGGACTACAACTAGGTCTGGGAGTCATGTGCCTCTTCCTGCTCTTTTATTTACTTATTTTAAGGCAAGTTTCTTCAGTTTTGCCCTTGTTCTTGCAGCTGCAAAATGGGAACAATCTCTACTTATATATGTCACAAGGCACTGTGAGGAGTCACTAAAACTTCTGAAATTGTATGTTAAAAAAGATGCTCCTTCATTTAAGTTCATTTAATTGCAAGCTAGTATCTCAAAATGTGAAACTTTTAAAGACACAGTTAAATTATTATATAGAATGCTTTATATTTAGCTTATATCTATCCTTATATGCAAGACAGCCATTCATTAAAAATGAATATGGCAATAATCCCACGCATTAAATGGCATCCAGAACAGTTGCACTGCCTCAGCACTCCGTAAATTGATGAATGACTGACAGAGCCCGCCATTTAGCTGTATGATACTTCGTTCATGTACACATGTGCACATGCTGAGCAGCATCGGGAGCTTCCCCTGGCAGAAGCAGCTCTGTCTCAGGCATAATTCAGTGTGCTGTGCTTGCCACCTGCTGGATGCAGCCACAAATTTGTTTTTCATTTCAAAAGTTGTTCTAGGAAGAGACAGAAGTATTTCCCTTCCTCCTGATGGATCTGGAGATCCTTACCTGTGGCAAAACTTCCGTAGAGATTAAATGCAAACTTGTCTATCTGGGAGGCAGTTAACTTCCTTGACAGGGGCTAAGCAAGCAATTCCTCATCACCGGCTGATCCCATTGGTCACTGAAATCCAGTGTCCCCAACAACCACAATAGGTATCTCATTTGCAAAATATTGATTGCATTACTACAAGAGCTATCCCAAAGAAGAAATATATATACGTATAAAAATAAAAATCAAGGCATATTTGCACAATTGATAACTATTTAGCTGAAAAGACTTATTTATCACCAAGAAGAAAAAGAAGCAGAATTAGTAGTGACTTTGAACAATTAAAATTACTGTATTACACCAGAAAACAGAAGAGAAGCCATTGGTTAGTGATTTTGATCATTTCATGCCTGTTTAAGAGACTGTGTATTCTAGGCTGCTGCTGCCACCTGTGCCTACCTGCGTCATGGGAAAAAGTACGAGCATGCACATTCGGCTGGGTTGCTGCAGGAAAGGTAGGAAGGGATTGCAGCTGGTGTGCTTTGAAGGCAAGACTGACCTTGAATTGACAGGCAAAGAAAGTGGAGGGCAAAGCTGCTGTTAAATAATGCTGGGAAATTTTTGTTCTGCTAAGGGGTAGATGAATGGTGATCAGCTTCCAAATATAGTGGAGCCTAGTTCAGTGTTTCCAGCAACAAAAAAGGGGCAAATCAAGATACTGAAAAGTATCAGGGATAAAACTCTCCAGCACCTCTAACTGGGCAGCAGCAGAGTGCTTTCAGAGCAGAGTTACTGTGTAGAGCCACATCCTGCAGTTCCAGGCATCCCCAAAGCCCCAGGCTGACAGCTAACCAGAGTCCCCGTTTCCCTCGGCACACCCTCACCACTTCCACCATGCATCCAGCTGCAACCGATGCGGGTGCTGTGAAGCATGTTGCTAAGCCTTATGGTTCCCTGCCCACCAATTTGTTAAAAATGCTGTGCTGGGAGAGCGGTGGGACATGCAGAGCAGCAGTGTGGCAGCACAGGGTCTGGCCTTTGTTGTGGACCCCCAGCTGTATGGTCCCTACTGAGGGGCAGGGAGGAGATAGCCAGGCTGTCCTTTGGTGCAAGAACCTACTCCTTGCCAACAGAAGAGGAGGGAGTAAGATTTGACTCTGTATGACTTTGTCATCTTTGGGGAACTTTGGGTTGAGCCCTCCTAATTTAATATCAAAATAAGAACTAGCTATATATGTTTAAGAACAAACTTCCACTATTTTAAAGAACATGAAGTTAATTAAGATGCAACGGTACGCTGTTGTTTTCAGAAGGAGTATCCAGAGTGCTTGTTATTTTTAGAAGGAGTATCCAAAGTGCTTTTCATTCTCAGGATGACTGAAGTAAAATACTTGACAAACTGCCCCTGTGCTCTGCTGGTGTGAGGGGGGACAGCAGATAGCCCTAAATACAGACAACACCTCTTCTGTCACAATTATATTCTGTTGACTTGTTTGAATGAATAGTTTCTTTCTGCTGGCAGAATAATTACTAAATCACATTATGTTTGACATATGCATAATATTTATTTCTATTTATTGTGCGATAGTACTTTATGACTCATGTTCTACTCGCTTGCCTATTATATGCCTATCCTAAATTACAGTATATAATCTGCACTGGTTAGCCCAAATTCAAACAAAACCTTCATAGATACAGCAAGGATTGATTTAGCTTCTCAGTTTAACAATTTCCTCATGTTTACATTGTTAATCAAGAGGCTGCAGAGTAAATATGAGGCAGAAGTCCTTTACAAGAATTACTGTTTAGGTGATGGTTTTCATCATCTACTGCAAACTGACAGCAGCAGAGGATGTAGTGCAATTCCTGGGTTTGGTTGAGTTTTGCTTGCATAGCTTCAGCAATGATTTATCTTATTGACCTCCTTTTTAAGTATACTAAAGTGCAGCTATTCCCAGGGAGAAGTTTGCCATGGAAAGGAGAAACAAATACTTGGGAGGGGGCAAGCAGAAGAAAGCCTAAAACAGGGACTTGCTAGTTTTGGAAATATTTAGTGTTAAATGTAAATACTAACTTTATTTTTGCAACAGATGAAAAAAGTTGAGAACCTAAGAATAAATCTTTTAGCAAAGTAGTAGAATCTTCCAGAAAGTTTTGAGAGGCATTAAGTTTATTAATAATGTCCTGCTCAGTTTGGAACATATCAAACCATTCTTACCCCGCTCACAAGGTCAGCATCTCCAGCTCTACTCTTCTACATCACGTTACAGGCTTGGCCAGACCATCATCCTACCAGCTTGTGCGCAAAGTGATGAGGCTGTTCTATCAATCATCAAGTCCATCTCAACGGCGACCTCACTACCAAGGCTGAACTAACAAATCCTCAGTGTCAATGGCAGAGCTGTCAAGCTCATTGTCACTGGTGAGTTCAGCAGATGTGGCTAGACACGCAAGAAATAGGTACAGATCACACTGGAGAACAGCATTGTGCAATCTTCTTGGTGGGCTAGTGCCAAGACATGCAGCTTTAAAAGTATTTGGTATATTCAGTAACATGAACTAGATACTTTGTTTTAAATATTTTTGTGCAGTCATAATTTGTGAACTGGTGAATGTTAATGTTTTCTATTTCAATAGAGATAGTTTTATACTGTAGAAGTTAACTATTATATAAGAACTTTTATTGTCTGGAGTATTACTAAAAACATACATGTTGTCAATAGATGTTTTTGTGAAAGCCGCCTCCATTGCTGTATTAATCCACCTAAAGCAAATAGATATGTTTCTGTAGTATTGTAAGTATGACACTATTGTCAATATAGCTACAGCTTTGTATCTTAGGCAGTATCATCCTTACCAAAATACTTCTAGTTAATGCTGTCATATTTTATACCATCACTCCCCATTCCTTTTAATCCAAAATCTAATCCAGATACCCCTAAACTCTTGAGATGAACAGGCTGTGTCTGCAATTCATAGTGCATACCCGGGTAGCCCCAAAATCACACATAGAGCAGCTGTTCAGTAATTCACTTATGTTTCGCAGAACCAGCTAAGCTAATAAAATTTCTTTGGAGTGAATACTTAAATTGCTAATTTTCCTATATACAGGTTAGATTTCAAAGCAGAATTTAGGCTTAACATTTTAGAAGCTAAATTAAATTACAGGGACAGATTTACCCAGAGTATTGTGTCAAATACAGGATCACACTGCATTATGAATAATGGCCCTGAAAAGCCAGACCCAGGCTGTCTGTAGCTGAGTATTCAGTGTAAATATATCCACTTATTTAGAATAAGCTTTAGTGTTTCTAAACAGTGCCACATTGTAAGGTGGCTTCAGTGGAAACAGGATCAGATTCCAACATAAGAGGGATTGCTGCGTTCTTTTTCTCCAAAGACCAGAAGAAGGTATCATACATTTTCTTTTTGAACTTGTATCAAAATAAAATTGAATTTAATCTTGAATATCCCTAGTAAACCCCATTTCATACTCTGTTTTATAGTGTCACACTGGAAAAAAATGAAAAACATTTAAAGGTTGGGCCTATGAAATTCTTATAGCTTATCTCCAGGTGCAGGGGGAGGAATACATGCACAGAGACATATACAATCCCTTGGAGCTTTACAGCCTAATCAGAGAGTGAAATGTTGTTTAAATAGGGTGGGAAGCAAAGACTGTTGCTGAACAAATACAAAACTCTGAAGAAATTTCACCCTGCTGTTAAAAAAAAAAATCTGATTTTTTTTTTAAACCAAAAGGAAGCCAAAAAGCTTCTCTCTCATTGAAAATAAGCAAAAAAAGAGTAGAAAATACTGAAAGGTTTTGTGAGTGAGGAACAACCCTACACGTACTCACACACACAAAGATTTTCAAGCATCTCCAACTAATATTTTCAACTGAATGTAAACTCAGTCATTTTTATGAAATTGAATGAATAACCAAAAATATTTTAGTCAATAGATATGTATAAAATATTAGCAGCTGATTTGCCACTATTGTATTTTCTTTCAGAAAAAAAAAAAAAAGTTAAATTATGCATTAGAAACCCATCAGATAATTATATGCACAGGAAGGGAAGAGAGGTACTGCATATAGACATACACGAGCTTTGCCTACCCAGCCTGAACTCCTCCTCATGCTTTGTTTATTACACAGTATACAAATATACTCAAGAAAACCTAAGCCAGAAACCAAACCAAAATAAAAGTTTCACAAAAATATATATTATAGTAGTGCTGCATATATTCATTGTCCTGAACAGCCATGAAAGAGTAAAAGATCTAAAATAAGTTTGGTTTCACAAGTTTCTATTAATTTAAGTAGCATTTTTAAGCTTTTATAAGGATTCGGTTTTGCATGGTAAAAAATCCTCCAAGTGATAAAATTCTCCAGACCCAAAGCCCTCTTTCTGTGGGGCACCTGTAAAGTAAGGGAATGTGTATGATTTGCAGGATACTTTTCAAAGACAGGTCATAAATAAATGTACATGAGATGCAATTTCACCTACTAGAGAATTGTTAACGTTGAACCTGGATTTTGTGATATGATTAGCTAGATTTGTAAAGAAACATAAAGGCATACTTCACATTATATACTAGACTGTACTATACAGGGCAGTGTATACATGTTAAATCCAGCAAAATTACATTTCTGTTATTCTTTAATTTCTCTGTTATCTATGATAGCTATATACCATCATCTAGGGAACAGACAGTAGATATGCACTGCTCTTCCAGAAAAACATCACATTTTAGACAGGTTTCCATCTAACATAACTGGGCAAAAACTTAAGCGTTTTTCACAGAAACATCTATATCAGACTGATTATATTTTGAAATACTGAAAAACAATCCAAAATAAATTTAAGTGTTGGTTTAACTTAATCTTCACACCATATGGTTAGATTGTTTCTTCCAAATTTTGTTTCTCAACAAATGTACAAGTAACTGTTCTTAGCTTTAACTCCCAACACAGGTAGCAGAACAAAATAGTCTGATGAGAACACTGGATTCTAAATTAAAATGTACATTATCTGTACAACTCATATCCCAGAAATTCTGAAGTTGCACGTAATTTTGTTTTGATCAACAAGCTTTGTGATTCAATATCCTGTTAATTAAAGAAAACTTCAGATGTTTATTGGAAAAATACATTGTACTTACTGCTCAAGTCTAGAAAATATTCTACCAAAGGATATGCTCCTACAATTCTTTTCCCTATGATCTCTTTAAGCATCTAACTTCAGTTTTATTGTGAGACTTGCTGCTAATGTGCATATCAAATATGTTTCAAGAGCTTGACAGATCAGTGCCAAAATATTAACAGTCATTACAGTGACCCACAAACTGAATCACAATACTGGCAAGATACTATAAATGTATACAGTGCATTTAAAAAAAAAAAAAAAAAACAAAAAAAAAAAACAAACTAAAAGCATATTCCAATTTTGACCTCTTGCCTCCAGCCCAAAAGACAACTGCAAAATTTATACACAAGATAAAATTTTCCTTACACTTCAGTGCTTATCTTGGAGCTGTTTAAAGGCTAAATTTCCTGCCAAGTTAATTCAAATATTTTGACAAGGTTATTCCGTGACAGAACATGCATTTATCTCTCCTGCGATATCATTTGATTGATGATCTGCCTATGTCACAGAAGCAGCTGATTGACACTGCAAAGCTCCGTAACTTCCAGCTACAGGCAGATCATCGCCTCCAACATTCAAATTTGCACAGACTATTAGTGTGCTCAGCAAACATTAACAGAATCCAGTTTTACTTACTGCAAATAAAGTTTACTCCTCTGGCCTAATACAGCCATGGAGGCAATGACACCCTGAAAAAAATACTGTAGATAGGGACATTCCTAAATTTCACCTACAATGAAATACCTGCAATGCCTACAATATTGCATTTACTGATAATGTATAATACTGATTGCCATCCAGCACATATTATATATATATGTGCCACTGCTGCACTCCAGCGTGCTACAAATACGCACTAAAATACATTATGGCTTGGTTTTACTTGTCAAAGCCTTGTATTTAATTAACCATGTCTACATTTAACTTTTATCTACTATATGTTCTTCTCCTAACCCACAGAGAGTATTTCATGCATAGCTGTTAAGTTCACTGTAACAGTGGACAAAAACACATGGGCAGTACCAAGGATGTGCTCTGTAACTGTGTTTTTAAATGTGTGTTTTCATAGAAAACAAAAGGAATCCAAGAATTTCTCTGTATGCTTTAAATTTGGGAATTGCACTGTGCTTTTAGGAAATCAAACAATTCCCTCAGGAGGTCTCTAAGAAATTTGAAAACAAACAGTCATTCTTATGCACAAGTTTTGAACCATAATTTAAACATTATTTTTAAATTTAAACTAGATTTCTGGTCTACTACTCATTCTGCTGACTGTGCATTTCACAGGATTTTGCTGGCAGTCATTTCAGTATTTCTTTCTCCTTCAGAGGGCTTCTGAGTAACAGGAGATATATTATTTTTTTAAAAAAACAAGGAAAAAATTTAAAAATACATAGAACAAGAAGTGTTTGGAGACAGGTCAATGCAGATGTGGTTCCTCAAGCTGTGTTAGACACTATCGCTTTCATTACATTGAAAATTGGTATATTTCAAACTAAGAGACTATCTAAAAGGCAGAAGTTGACTGGAGGCTAAATATTACTTCTGGCTGTTTGAAAGGTATAAATCTTCAGGCACTACAGGAATCAAAGTTGCAAACATGCATTTAAGTATAACTTAGGCCCTTTGATATTCTACATTTCGACTTTCAAATTCCACCTCGTAATAGCAAGCTTTGCTACTGATTAGAAAAGTAAAGCCAAAGCAGTTCTGCAAACATTGGCCATAAATCTGTCACAGTTGTTCCTGTGAGCGAACTGCAGTCTAAGATCCTAAGATTTCTAGTGCGGCACTGAAATTTGTTTTATTTCCATATATTGCTGTATGGGCAAGATTATAATTGCTAGCCTGTTAAATGAGACTTTGAATTTTTAAGATTATGGAAAAAAAGAGAAAAATATGCAGTCACCTGCAGCGCACAGTATTGAAGAGCTTTAAGCATATGGGGAGTGATACGGTGGCATGCAAAAGAACAGTCAAGCACAAACACTGGTTGAATCTCGTTCACACTGATGTCAGCTGGATTTTACTATTGGCTTGAATGAAAAGACTTCACCCAGTTCTGAAAAGTCTCACATGCTACCATTAATTTTAGAAATGGAGCAAAAATAGCATCTGAACAATCATTTTATCGCCTCTTGTATAGAGATGAAAATATAGCATGCAACCATAAGAAAACTACTTGCATCATCATGGCACATACACTGTGCAATCAGCTGGGCGGCTCAACACGGAGGAGATCAAGTCAAAATGACAGAACAAAGCATTCGATCCATCTGCTTGGAAAGGTTGTTTTAGATACAGACAAGATAATCTAGAAAATAAAAAAAAACACCCCAACTTTATTTCTTTATGCTATGAGGCACCTTCCTAGCCATCTTCTTTGGTTTCTGTAGTGCACAGCACTTCTTTGTAGTATATATTAATCAGGAAATTAACCTGATGTTATTCTGCCTCACTATCACAGAGTTTGAAGCCATTTGCATTAAAACCATGTACAGTGTTGCTTAGTAACAGAGACAGTGGAATAAAGCCATAAATTGGGAGGAGGAAGATGAGGCAGGAGGAAATCATAGCAGCATAAAAACTTTTATAGGCACTTAAACGTATTTTTCCCTGATTGAAGCAGAATTCATGAAACAATTACAACCCCATGACAAAGGCTGGTAATGATTAGTCCTGAAGAACTACTGTTATTTTCTGACAGTTCAGTAGCTGGTTTAGTTTATTTCAGGAAAGGAAACATCAAATCTTCCTTGGACTATCCAAAACTGAACACACAGATTAGTGCCAGCTAATTATCCAATACCAGCATTTCACTGAAGCTCCCACTGTGGAATAGGAGACTTATGTAATAATTTATAATTGTAATTAATTCTTTAAGTTTTTAGAGTTATAATATGCATGTCAGTACCTAGTATTTACATTATACTGCACAACAATGGAAAATATACAGTTCAATTTTAGTGAAGGAATTATTGGAGAAAAAGATAATTGTGAAACAATTTTAATAAATTCACTCCAATATTGACAGAAAAATGTTATAAGAAGAAAAATCTGTATTGTCATGAAGTTGAGTCTACAGAAAGCCTCTCAGGCGTATCAGCAACATTTGTACCATTATATAAACAAAGATACACCTTTCTCATAGTAGCTAAAAAGTAATTCTACTCAGTCATGGAATGTAAAAAGTTTTTTTCATTGTAAAGGTTGTACAACAAGGCTTGCATAGCACAGAGAACTTTCACAATTCTTCATAGCAGGGACCATGCTTCGGACCCATCATCACAAGGATCACATCCTTTTCCAGTCACCAACCTATTCAAAAATCAGAAAATATCCCTGCAGCAACTAGATTGCAATACTGCTTTAACTGCTTAATGCAGAAAAGCAATACTGAGAAATCATCAGTGAAATGCAGCGGGGAGGAAATCTGTTGGGGTTTGTTTGGGGTTTTTTAGGGGGGGGGGGGTAGAGAGGGGGTATATATTCCAATTGTTTTTAGAACAAGAACAGATCTCATGGTCTGTTTTTGTTCTTGACCACATACCTCTTCCAATTTATCTACTCTTCTCCTTATTTAGGTATAACCCTTTTTTGTTCTTTGCTAAACAAGGCCCTCTGTCATGTTATTCTCTGATGTTATTAGAATCGCATTATTTCAGTAAACTTTGAAAGGTCCAATCCTAACGCTATGATTTCAGAAAATTGCTCAAAACTTTAGACAGCTTACTTCAAACACCCCTCCAGAGCCCACCATCAGCATGTAAACATAAAGCAGGGTAAAAAACGCAGCAGTCCCCATCCCAACCAACCAAGCAGATACATCTGTCAAACACATACATACTGCAGGCCACTTTCTCTGTCCAGAAGAAGAGGTGGTCACCTTCCTGTGCTTATGCCACCAGTTTCTAGAAGAGGCAGGGTTTTCCTGGTTTGCTCTTCCAAGTGAGAGCAGGATTGTATGGAGTTTGTAGGGAGAGAGCTGCACCAGAGCAGAGCTCTGCAGTTGCTCTGTCCTCTTCCAATTCACATGTGTGCCCTGTTCGCCCTTTGTTGTTGACCTCCTTGTTATGTCTAATCTTAAAATGAAATATTACACAGACAAGGAAGACAAGCACATCCATTCACTCTGTAAATTCATTTGTATATTCATGATGCTGGACAGACAACAATACAGTAAGCTGACATTACTTAAACTCAGAAACAAGACAGCATGTATTTGAGCCATTAGAAAACTATATATATATATAAAAGATAATTTCTTATTACAGAAGTATCTGAGCTTGCTTCAGGATGTACAGTCATCACTTTGAAGTCATAACTTGAACCTTTGAAGATTTCTCTTTACACAGACCACACCACAGTTTAAATATTCCTTTTGATAGATAATAATTTTTAACCTTTTCTGTCACTTCAAGAATAGGAAAGACAGAAGGGCTAAAACTACTTCTCTAAAAGAATTGTCATCTATCACATGAAATAGGCATTTAGAAGCAAGGACAGAAAGTACTACAGAAATACAAAGTATTTGAGAAGTGCTAAGACTACGCTCAGGCTAACCTTGCTTCTGTTTATACATGTAGTTTGCCATTTACTAGAATACTTTTCCTCTCAGGCAGCTGTTTTAAGACTGGAAAAACATAGTCTTTTGACCATAGCCCTTTAAAATAGATGCTTAGTTTACTACATCACACCCATCAAACCAAGTATCAAGTACATCCACAAAGTCACAATAAATTTTTTAAAGTTTCGTTGACAAATTGTTAAATACTCCCCAGTTCGCTGAATTTTCCAAGAAATACAAATCTCTGTAAAAAAAAATGCTGCTGTGAAAGACAATTTTGTGCAAAGTTAGATACACAAATAAAAATAAATCAAGCTAAGACATTAGCCCATGTGATTTCCTGAGGGAGAATACCCCACAGGATTTCCTGAGCTGGGAACAAAATAATAAGAGACAATCTGTGAATTAATGCTCAAATCCAAACATAAGGAATTTATACACCAGAAGAATCGCTTTTATCCCCTAAAACTTTTTAAAAATGTAAGCACTGTTATTTATCAGCTCCCTAGTGAAAAATATTTGTGGTTTTCTTTTAAAAAATGATGAAGCAAAACAGATGCTGCAGTGCAGAGAGCACAGCAAAACAAGGAACAGTTGTTTGCTCGCTCTCCAGTGTGCCATCCACAGTATTTGCAATCATGCAAAATCTCATTAGGCCATGTGCTGAGCCAGGATGCAGCCCTACTGCCTTGGGAGCTGCACACGTGCAACTGAGATCAGGATTTGGCCACGTACTTTCTTTCTTGACCCAACAAGCATAATCCTCGCCACATAAATTCTTACAGATGCACGCATGAACCCGACCACGGTGTAACTTGACTGCTGGCAGAGCTCATGTTCCCTGCATTGGACACAGATAGCACGTTTGCCTTTTATCAGTACACTGACCAATAAAACATGAAACAAGACTGTCTGTTCACTTCATTTATCAGCTAGCACAAAAGGCAAGGAACTCTTTGTAATTCTGTCATGTCAATGCCTACCAAGCCATCAGCTTACCCCAAAAAGCAGCGCTCCCTCTCACTGTTAGGCAGAGCGAATGGCGAGGCCGTGGCATTAGCCCTGCAGCCTGGCACAAGCCGCCAGCTGAAGGGGAAGACAACTATAAAAGTCTCTTGCTCTCCCCAGCACAAAGAGTTTGTTTTCCATCCAGCACAGGGCTCACAGAGACCCCAGCCCAATCAGGGGTGCCCCACCACAAAGGAGCGCGGCAGCCTGGGCACTTCACCCTCCCACGGCTCCCAACAGGGCCCTGGCTCAGGACTCACCCCAGGCTGCAGCCTGGCTCTCAGGAGAGCAACCTCAGGGCCCCAAGGCCACTTAAAGGCCTTAAGGACCCTGACGAGCACCACCTGAGACCTCTCCACCCTATCTGTGGCCCAGGATGCCATTTTAGCCCGGCCTGGGGCTGTCTCTCCCAGCCCCAGTGACACTGAAGGACACTGATCTTCAGTCCTGCCCCAGCCTAGCCTGTCCTTGCTTTGTTCCCCGCTCGGCTGTGTCTGACCCTGGTGCCCCTCACCAGGCCCAGTTCTGAAAGAAAAAAGCTGAGGGGTTTGAAATTAATCTGGTAGTGGTCTCTGGGGCTGAGAGCTGGCTGTAGCAGAGACCAGGATATAAAAGTTTTCCACACAAGCTTACCTAAAACTAGTGTTGCATCCTACATAAACCACACTTTCAGTATTCATAACGAGGGAGTGCCTCAGTTGGGATTGCCAAAATAACTTCGGTCATGTTTTAGTGTCTAGCTGCTTTTTAAGACCTAGTCTCACCTGGCAACAAGTCTGAATTTAGTCAGAGATTTAAGGTGATTTAAGATAAACCAAAGGTTTCTCCCAAACCTAGACAGTCTACCTGACAAGTATTAAAAAAACAGGCAGGGAAGAAATGACAGCACAGTGTGGTTTGGGCTAGTGACAAAACACCTTAGCAGACAGGTCAGATGGGGTATTTACAGCCCCGAACTTGTGGCTATACTCCTTTACCCTTTTCTTCTTGGCTTGTTAGACTAGAGACCAGACTTGGTTTCCATGTTTCAAAGTGCAGCCAATTTTATCTATTCATAAACAACTTTTTTCAAAATGTTATCATTTCTTTTGGCAACACCTATGAGGGGAAATTTGGGCATCTGTAGCACTGGAAAATTTAAGAACAGGTAGTTTGGACAGCTATCAGGAATGACACAGGTTATCCAGCTTTGGGTCAAAGCGATGGACTAGCCAACTTGTGGGAAACTTTCTATTGATTTAGGGGCTACGTCTGAGGCAGAGGGCAAACTGATGGAATAATTAACTTATTAGACATGAGATTCAAATTTCTCAATTCTTGCTGCAGTTCATAACAGCAGGTAAACTCACTGCTGTTCATTAGAAATATTGTTGGCCTTGTGCTAAGGTCACAGTTCATGATACTGACATCATTAATTTATAGCAGACAAATACAGCCTGTGATAAGCTTGGAACAATTTGAAAATGCCTTGGCAGAGCTTCAGCACAATTTGAGATGTTTTTTGGCTTCTTGTCCCTCGGGATGGTATTTCTCTAATAGGTGGTGTTTCACAGGAAATCATTAAGATCAATAAACTTGAACTACCTTTGACTCTTTCAGAACTTGCAGTCTCTCCCACCAAACAGCTTACATGACAGCAGGATATACAGCTCAAAGATGGCAAGAGAGACTCCACTTTATGCTTTTACCTGTACATTCTGAAAGAGGCATGAGTCACTGTGACTTACATTCATGAGGAACCATTTGTATTGTGAACACACATACTTTACAAGGTTCATCATTTTCCCTGCAGAGCTTGTGAAACCTTGGAAACACTGATGCTGGAGACCTGCAAAAAGTATAAAATTCTTCAAACCTTGCAGATTTGCAATTATGAATGTTCTTAGATTACAAAATCTATGAGTTATTCGACCCTACATGTAAAATACAACTCCCCTTCTCTCCTCCAGCCTTAAAAACTTTGTCTAGCTGGCAAACAAATCTGAAATTACTCTTTTTAGGATCCATACAAGAGTTAAAAACAAAAAAACAACAATCTGAAAGAATTTAGTTCTGAATTATATTGAAACAAAACTTCAGAAGACCTGAGACAAAAAAAGTAAATAAAAGGTTTCACTTCTGTTATTTAGAGAACTTCAATTTTTCTTTTTAAACAAATAGATTTTTCTTTTTTCTCAGCACTGGACCACTTCATAACAACATTATTACATTTTTCCTAAAAGTACATAAACCTTAAACAGCTATTGTATTAATGTGCAATTTGGGACAAATGGAAACAAACGCAAATAAATACCTGAAATAGGTAACAATAATTTAAAAAAATTAAATTAAAAAAAACTTGTAACATTTTATAGCCCCCTGTAATGATCTGCAAAGACCTCTGTACAGTCGCATCCTTGTGACTGCATGGGATTGTGGCCTAAGTCAGCACTTCTCAAAATGTAGTCCCTAGGAAGCAGACTCTTTCCTCCGAGTTTCCAGATGCTAGACTGCATTAAAAGAAATATAACATACATTAAACCTTTCTTCCATGTTAGTAATTGCTGCTGTAATGCTAGAAAATTATGAAAGGACTGAAGGTCAGCAGAATTTCTGAATGGGCAGAAAAGACTACGCAAGGCAATCATTCTCTAACCATGTAGCCTCACCCAAGTTTAAGAACTCCTGATGCAAGTCTATTTGAAATGCAGATTTTTATTTATTATTATAATGCTTTGTACTTGTCAGGTTGCTTATATAGGGTTCCATAGTTTGTCTGCATTCCTCCAGTCTCCTAGTCTTCTGCCTGACTGCAGTTCCTCAGGGTAGAGTGAATTATAAAAGTAAAATTGTATAAATCAAAAATCCTTGTGGATTACACTGTGGGGGAAAAAATTATAAAGAAACATAATGCTCTCACCGTCTAACTCTCAATTATAGAAAAATATAGCATCAGTGAAAAAATTACTAGTTTTATAATTACTACTCTCAATAGCTGTTTTTTAAAATCCCATGAAAATCTCTCAGAGCGCATTTTAAACTTTGAAGCAGTGAAGTAGATCGAAGTACGTGTATGTTTATTCTCTTATTAAGGCAGCTGTATGGTATTTGCCAGCTACAGGCAATGTGAATTGTGTGAAGCTTGTAGGATCATAACAGCAATAAACTTAAAACAGTATGTGTCTTGATAGATTTTAATACAAAATAAGAATGTAATGTTGCCAGTCAGATGAATTGTGGTGTTTTTCTCTCCTTCTTAGACCAAACATGCCGTGTGTTAGACAAGAAACAAAAAAGTTTCCCCACAGTTAGAAAGGAAAATGGTATTTCTTTTAGTCATGAATAATGTTGTTTTCTCATGTTTTAACCAAACTGTATTTGGGGGAAAAAATCAATTTTAAAACAAAGTCTCAATTGAAGAGATAGGAGGTAGGACATGGTTAAATGGATTAAGTCACCTCTAAAACACAGAATTTCATCAGGAGAATGTGTTTTGCTACATACACCACCAAATTTTCAATACAGAAATCCTTCTATGGATAGGAATAAATACGAGCCAGGGTTAACAGACGGCAGTATTTTCATTAATAGAGAGAGCAATTGCAGAGAGATTAAGAACACCTTTTCTCTTTCATTCAGTGCCTTGAACAATGAGTCCATCAGTATATCTGTTTCTTATAAGGCATGGCTAAGTTTGCTAGAGCTATATCTGGAAAGAATGCGACCTCTTACTGTCACTGGCCCAGCCTTTGCAATGAAAAACTCATAGAGAAGCAAAATATCAAGGAAGACGTTTTGCCTGAAAGCACAAGTTCATCCTCCAAAGCAACATCTACCCTTTGCTTTGTCAACTTTCCAACAACAGCTGCTAGTTATCTGTCATATTAATATGCTTTCAATAGACTGTGCTTGAAGCAGCTGGACCAACTTGGAAAACATGTTTATAGAGAAAGGCAAAGGAAATGACCTGTAACATTGTAGACACAGTATGTTCCACATGAGAGCTCCATCAGTTGAGTTTTTACCAACGCAGTTGTTTTATTGTCATTCAAGGACTCCAGTTCTCATTGTGCTGCTGTCAGTAGGTCTGGGATGCCTCTGACTTCCAATCTGTCTTGCCAGTATTTTCTGTGGTTCTTTGGTCCCAGAGAAGAAGCACCAGTAAATCAGCCATTTAAGTGAACAGCTCCACCACACATTCCTGTGCATCTGCAGCGGAGTGCAATGACTAAACAAGGATAGGCTTACCCAGTAGGTGTGTGAGAAGAATGAGCAAGCAGATATTTCCCTTCTTTAGCAGCTCTGAAGGGACAAGAATGACCTTCAAATAATAAGTGCTAGAAATGGTTCAAAAGAAACGGGTTTTCTTCCAAGCAACATCCTCTAAAATGTGACAAATCTTCCTCGTAGGAAAGTGATCCATTTCCCACCCACCCATCACTAATGCCATCAGAAATCAGTGAAATACGACAATTGAAAGGTCACAGTTTTAATTATTTCGGATCACATCTTAGAATGTAATGAAGGAGAAAGTTGATGAAAAGAGCATTCTCTCATCTTTTGTTCTGCATAAAACTCTTAACTTGATCCTGAATTATTTCCAGTAAGCCAAACTAGTCACTTTTGTTTCATGAACTTTGAGGCTGAGAATGTAAATCTGAAAAAAAAAACCCACCACCAAACCCACAAACAAACAAGCCCACAAACAAACTCACAAGTACTATATATTTTTGACATTCATAAATAATTACATACATACCTGTAAATAGGTATTTGATAAAGGAAGTACTGCAGGCCCACTGCTCTCACTTGGTACCAATAATTTTGAATGTTTTGATGGTTTTGCATTTAAATTCTCAAGCCTAAACCCAACACCTACAGGAAATTTCCTTTGTGTGGCCATGTGATTTTAAAATTGAAGTTATAAAGTGATCAGCGGCATTTTGAAGTAATGAGTTATGCAAAGTGTCAGTCAACTAGAGAAAAGATTAAAGTACAAGTTTGACTAAAACACTCAGCCCTGCATGTTCTCTATCAGTTGATCAAGATGCTATTGCTCTGTAGGTACGTACTTGTTTCAGTTGTGGTCAAAACCAAGCTGATCATAAGCTTCTGATGCAATGCCATCATGGGAAAGCCATTGCAATGCTACAGTGTGTGACATGAAGTGCTGTCAGAAGTTAGGAAAGCACTGATAGTATTAAGCAAACTACCTAGTGGTTCCTGCTTTGAAATGCTAGTTTGGTTAGCCAAAGTTAGAAGAAAAGTTGAGACTGAAACACAGAGCAAGACAGTGAGGCATGGAGAGCATGCCTCTCTTCCAAAACCAATTTGTTTAATCCAGCAAATGCTTTGGTTTGTTTAGTCTAGCAAAATAAAATCTGAGATGAGATAGGACTATGCCTCATAAATACATCACAGAAAGGAAAATGAAGCTCTTCTAAAGCTAAAGGATACTGCTGGTACATGAATAATTGAGTATCAGCATATCCCGAACAAATTAAAGTTATAAATTAAAAGGCAGTTTCCAACCATCAGAAGAGTGATGATTAGAAACAGTTTTTCAACAGGAGTAGTGGGAGCACCAGGCTAAACAGACCTAAGGTGGCACTTTATACGTTTGTCAACAGGATAACGCAGTGTGATGCTTGAGAAAGCAAGAAGCAAACCTGGTTTTGAAGCACAAAGATCCTGTTCCCCTGGCAAACTGCATTACACAACTGCTGGATTCGATGTATTCATTAATCTGCAATATCAAGTGAAATAGATATAAGACCAAATTTTTCTGTACATTGAACATCCTGGAGGTCTGTAAATTACATTTTTTTCCCTGCTTTTACTCTATTCTGGGAGCTTAAAGGAGTATTTATTTAAATAACACTTAGTCATACAGTAAGTGAACGTGAGCACACACACCTTGCAGGGTATCTGAGCATGCAAATATAAAACCTTTACTAATGACAACTGCATTTCTTTAGACAGAACTGCATCCACTAATGAATTGAAAGTCAGCTGATTGTGCAATAGAGACAGGATGAGACTTCTAATCCAGTCTATCACCTCTTATTCTCAACCTGGCTTCCCACTTCTTATGCCTTCAAAATTTCTTATCTGTTTTAAATCCAGTCAGTCAGGGGATAAAGAAAATCCAGGTGGAACTCAGCAGCTCCAGTTTTTAGAGACTGTTTCTAACTTTTCTGTTCAGCATGTTGGCTGAACTGCTTTGCCACCCAATTTGAACCATTGCTTTTCATGAACCTGCTGATACCTTGATGCCAAATCTTACATTAAATGTTGGGTTTCACAAACTGCATTTTTTTCAGCTCAGATATCCTCATTTTACTGATAGGAAAGCTCTAAATCAGAGTAATTGTCTCACTTCTGCCAGACCATACAATGGAAATGCAGAGCTTATTACAGCAACCTTTAATATATGTTTCAGCAGGCATGTTAACAGTTACCCTGAATCTGCAGAAAAACCTGCAGCAAGCTTGCATTAGGACTTCAGCTAGCAAATCTGCATTGCTTTGCCTGTGCCACATGGCCTCGAGAGCTCAGGAGCCTGAAATACTAGGCAACACTGCTCCATGCTCCATTTATTAGTGCAGAGGATTTATATGGTTTTGGAAATGTCACCATCCCATCAAACCCCTGTAAACACTACCAGGATAAAAGTATGAACAGCAACTCACCTTGAAGACATCTAAGGCTTTCCACTTGTAAAAAGTCATAGAAAGTCCATAAATCCACTCCTCTACAAAATATCATGGAGTTCAGCACTACAGGACCAATGAATCCTTATCAGATTTTTCATTCAGAATGGAAATCAAAGAATAGCAGTACGATAAGGAGAAGCAGATTTTTTTCCGTTGGGCCTAGGTATTCTTTCAGCAGTGCTGTTAGTCAAACCCCTCGCCTACAAATTACACTGCCATTGAGTATATAACAGCCCTTGCCTATATATCACGGGAACTGTAAATGTTAAGCATAAGTAAATAAAATAACTTTTAAAATTAAAATACAGATATTATATGTTCCATTAATAAATCATTTTCATGTGTTACTTACTAAAAGTATGATGAATCTCTCTAATAAATTCAACTCAGCACTTTCAAGTTTAAATCAAATGTTAACTACCATTAAAGCAAGTAATAAAAAAAATTACCTCCCCTTTATTCTTAAATACCTCTACATTTAGCATCATTTGGAAAATTTATTCTAGGATTGCATAAACCTTTCAAGGATACTTTTCATACTTACTAAATGTAAGAGTAGTCTGCCTCTCGTATAATGTACACCCCATTGCCTTGCTCCACATGGATCACTCCTGAAGAACAGGGATTTCCATTAGCACATGCTGAAGCATCAATCTAAAAACCTTAAAATGGCCACAGAGAAAGAGGAAAGTTTCTGCATCTCAGGAGTATTGGGATTACTTACTGGATTTAATTTGTTATTTAGCCCTGACAAAACCTCGCAGTTCAAGCTCCAGAAGTTTGTTATTCAGTGAGAGGGAGGTATTGAAAATCAGGAGCTGTTCTTACTTTCCTGGAGTGAAGAAAAATTACCAGTTTCTTCAAATATGTGAGAAGTTCCAGCAATTTACCTAATTAAGAAAATAGACTGGGACAAAGGCAGCATAAAAATTATCAGTCTGAATCAGAAACAAGCAAAATCCTGAACTTCATATAGTCTGTTGGAAGTCTTCTACTGAGAAAGCAAAGTCAAATGTGAGCAATATAATGAACAAACCAAGAGGCAGCTTTGCTTAGGTAGGAAAACCTTAGACACCAAAAGAAGAGGAAAAAATCCCCAACCCTTCTACAAGCACTCTGCCGCCTAGTAGTAAAAACCAACTAACCACAGCAGGGAAGGACCCTCACCTTTCACTGTGAAACATCTCAAAGTGGAGTATTA
Source organism: Athene noctua (assembly GCF_965140245.1). Classification (NCBI taxonomy): domain Eukaryota; kingdom Metazoa; phylum Chordata; class Aves; order Strigiformes; family Strigidae; genus Athene; species Athene noctua. Next base: position 15,174,127 of record NC_134044.1, read on the forward strand.
TGGGGTTTTACAGGAAAAAAAAAAAGTATTTATATATGTAAAATAGATTTTATATTCAGTATTTTAATATATTTTAATTTTGTTTCTATCTTCTGATGACGTTTGCACCAAACCACAAGCTGAGCTGCTGCACTGCATGGCTGGAGTCCTAAGTGACAGAACATCACAGGCGTGACATACTGGCTGCAGAATACAACACAGGGCCTTGGGTTACCTTTTCTACCATTTCCATGACGCACTACGGAAACATTTCCACATCAAAATATATCTTTTTTTGAGAAAATGTTTTAAATAATTCACAGAAAATGTAAGGACTTCAGGTAGCTGTGATGTTTCAGGAGGCAGTGGATCAAAGCATGGTTTCTCTCTCTCTACTCCTCTTTCGCCCCTTCCCAGCAGAACTGATTTCAGGATTGGAAGCTGGGAAGTGCAGAGAATGTAAGAAGCAGAGATAAATTAGCAGCCAAAAGCCTCTGTCTAAAACTGGACCTCTGTGGTCCCAGTGTTTGAAATATCTGTACTACAAACTAGTTTTGCAATCAAGTTGGTAAAAATAGTATTGTTTTGATCATGCTCTAACAAGCAAAAAAGCAAAATGGTTGAATTTAAAGATCCAGACTTGCATGGGTGTAATACAGCAGAATTTGGACACTGAATTTAAAGCAGCTATCTTATCTCTAATACCTAAACATTTCCATGTTTCCAGAAGAAAATAGTTCCCAAGAATGGTGGCATTTTAAGTTCTACAGCTTGCTTCTTTTTTGTGTCAATGTTCTTTTCATACAAGTTTAACAGAGATGCATCCAACTGAATTAATTTCCAGATAAATTCATTAAAGGGAGATTAGACTGTGGCTACATGAGGAAATTGTTTGCACTCTCTATGGTTTAATTTGTTCCATGAAGCCTACTGCTTACCGAAAAATAGCAAATTATTAATTTCTTGAGGAGTCCAGTTTTCTCTTTAGTCGTTGACTAAAAGGAAATTTTCACCTAGGCAAAAATCCATACCTCAGTCAGACCTGGTTTTACACACCTCATGAATTGGATTTCTTGTTATTTTTGACCTGTGGTGCCTCACTAATTAGCTAATACACGCGCTTAAATCAGACAGATTCTCCACTCAGTTTGAACTTTGTTTACTTACATGTTCACAGAGGAACAAAGAGTGCCAAGATTAATTCATTCAGTTTAATTTGCTACCCCATACTCCTATAATGGGTGAGCTCTCACTATGGTGTTTGCAATTAGCGTGTTTTAATAATGCTGTCCAAGTACAGATTATTAGTCCAATTAATAGTTTCAGGAAGAGTTTTAGGAATACTTCTGATCAGCTAAGAACCATGAGTCTTTTGAAAAGGAACATATTGTTTATGAATGAACTGATGTGCAGAATACCCATTAATCTATTTGGACTTCTTGGTTTGTTGGTTTTTACACCTTTTTTGCTGTTTTTTACTTTTTACTTTTTTTCTGTTTTTCCTTTATGAAATCTAACTTAAAATTTTGATAGAAAGTAGAAGGTAAATAATTTTAATGATGTTTTGATATATTTGTTTTGTTGGGGAGGAAGCCAGAGAATTACCTGAAGTTCTACTTGATCATATTGGAGTTCTACTTCCTTCTGCAGCTTGTGAATTTGGATTACTTCAATAAATGTGAACTGAGAAAGTTTATTCATTTCTAAACGGACTTGTTTTTCTGAAATTGTAGAAATCCCTGACCTTTGCCCAGGTATAACAGCAGTTGATACAACCTGCCTCTGAGCAAAGGGCACCAGCTTTCAAAATCATTCAGAGTTGAAGGTAACTATCCAAGCACTAAGCTTCAAACTTGATCAAGTCTACAGATGAAAAACAAGCTATACAGGAGAAGAATGTTCATGATTTACATCATCCATGAAGGCCAACACATACAAAAAGCAAAACAGAACAGTAAATTACCCAGCAATCTGTAAAAAGACATTTCAGATAGCATTTCATTTAGGCCTAAGTGTGGAATCAAGCTGCTTACTCCACTTTCTTCCTTGAACCTTACTTGCCTTTTTTTTTTTTTTTTTTTTTAATGCATCCTGGACTCTTCTGTTATCTATCATCTGTCTTTACTCCCACTCATGGTGATCCTTCTGTGCTGTGTTAACTCCAGTATAGCATCACTACCTGGATCATATTTAGCTGGATGAAATGAAAATTCCTGTCTGTCTAAATCCTTCTGTTAAAACTGGAGGTGGGTGATTGCACACTGACAGCCCAGTTTACCTTCAGCCCCTGCAGATCCCAGAATGGGAACTAGGGGAATACTAAGAAAGACAATGTGCTAACAACTCCTATTATATATCCTGGAGGGGCCTCAACAGTGGCCAGATACTCCTGTATCTTGTTCCAGAATAATTCTAGCATCGCCTCAGCAGCATCTGGTTCTGGCATTGCTGGAGACATATAGGTGTAAATGCTGTGCTGATTTACACCATAAGAGAAACTTCTACACCCATTAGATACTGCACGATGAGCTGAAAGTTTCAACTGGCTTCTATTAAGCACTGAGTATCTAGTTACTGCTCTACTTTTTTAGATAATGAACTTTTCACTGTAGGTGTGATGTCTCACTACATACCACATGCTGATCTCAGTGCCTTAAAAACTGTACAGGGAAGGAACTTAGGCTTTTTTGTATATTTGAGCTGTTGCTGAGTCCTGCCATGACTCTGCTAGCCTTACAGATGCCAGGGTATAGGCCTGAGTATGAGAACCCGCCACACTCTTGTACATGACAGAAAGCCCATCCCAAGGACAAACAAATCAAGAAGAAGATGTCTGTAACAGGTGTGAGGTCAGTCCTTCTCATTGCTTCCTATCTTTTTTCTGTTTCACACTAAACAGATTCTCAGTGCTTGGTTTGTGGGAATTCTGGCACTGCCAATACCTTTATTGACTGCTTCTATTTTAGTATATTTCACACTTTTTTTCCAGCAAATAAGAATCTGAATTTATATGGTATATACAACAACTTCTACTTAGGGATATAAAATACTTTCTAAATACTAACCAATCTGTGCATTGATCATATACATTTAGTCTTAATACCAACTACTAGAGGTAAATGGTAAAAATATGATCTCACAGGAGATACCTTGGCAAGAATCCACCAACCCTACAAAAGAACAGTTACAGGTTTTGCTGTTTCACAGAATCACAGAATGTTTTGGGTTGGAAGGGACCTTAAAGATCATCTAGTTCCAACACCCTGCCATGGGCAGGGACACCTTCCACTAGCCCAGGTTGCTCACAGCCCCGTCCAACCTGGCCTTGAACTCTGCCAGGGAGGGGGCAGCCACAGCCTCTCTGGGCAGCCTGTGCCAGGGCCTCACCACCCTCACAGGGAAGAATTCCTTCCTTACATCTAATCTAAATCCACCCTTTTGCAGTTTAAAACCATTACCCCTTGCCCTATCACTATACTCCCTATCAAGAGTCCCTCCCCAGCTTTCTTGTTTTCCCTTTAAGTACTGGGAGGCCGCTATAAGGTCTCCCCACAGCATTCTCTTCTTCAGGCTGAACACCCCCAACTCTCTCAGCCTGTCCTCATAAGGGAGCTGCTCCAGACCCTGATCATCTTTGTGGCCTCCTCTGGACCCGCTCAAGCAGGACCATGTCCTTCTGATGTTGGGGGTCCCAGAGCTGGACACAGCCCTGCAGGGGGGGGTCTCATGAGAGTGGAGTAGAGGGGGAGAATCCCCTCCCTCAACCTCCTGGCCACACTGCTCTTGATGCAGCCCAGGACACGGCTGGCTTTCTGGGCTGCAAGCACACATTGCTGACTCAGAGTCAGATTTCCACCCACCAACACCCCAAGTCCTTCTCCGCAGGGCTGCTCTCAATCCAGTCTCTACCAAGCCTGTATTTGTGCTTGGGATTGCCCCGACCCATGTGCAGGACCTTGCACTTGGCCTTGTGGAACTTCATGAGCTTTGCACAGGCCCACCTCTCCAGCCCATCCAGGTGCCTCTGGACGGCTCATCCCTTCCCTCCAGCGTGCTGACCGCACCACACAGCTTGGTGTCATTGTCAAACTTGCTGAGGGTGCACTCAATCCCACTGTCCATGTTCCCAAAGATGTGAAACAGCACCAATCCCAGCAACAACCCCTGAGGAATGCCACTCGCACTGCTCTCCACTTGGATATCAAGCCAGTGACCGCAACTCTTTGAGTGTGACTGTCCAGCCAATTCCTTATCCACCTAGTGGTTCACCCATCAAATCCACGTCTCTCCAATTTAGGGACAAGGATGTCGTGTGGGACAGTGTCAGATGCTTTGCACAAGTCCAGGTAGATGACATCAGTTGCTCTTCTCTTACCTACCAACGCAGTAACTCCATTGTAGAAGGCCATCAGACTTGTCAGTCACAATATGCCCTCAGTGAAGCCATGTTGGCTGTCACCAGTCACCTCCCTATTTTCCATGTGTCCTTACATAGTTTCCAGGAGGATCCGCTCCATGATCTTGTCAGGCACAGAGGTAAGAGTTACTGGCCTGTACTTCCTTGGGTCTTCTTTTTTCCCTTTTTAAAAATGTGGGCTATATTTCCCCTTTTCTAGTCAGCAGTAACTTCACCAGGCTGCCACGACTTCTCAAATATGATGGATAGTGGCTTAGCCACTTCATTGCCAGTTCCCTCAGGACCTGTGGATGCATCTCATCAGGTCACATGGACTTATTTCTCACCTGAAGAGTCAATAGCAGAAGTAGGAACACATCCCAAAGTCATGAGAACTACTTTTTTTTGATCCATACACTAAATACCATCATTCCCATTCTTTTCTCTCCTTATCCAGTTCCTGGTAATATGTTAAGTAGCGTCTGTAAATGTGAGGAAAAAAAAAAAAAGAAGATACCTACACATAGCTACCAAAACAGTAGGATATGACCATGTCCCAGAGCACTAAGGTTGAAAAAACCTTTGATGAATTAAAAGTTGCAATATTATTAATATATAAATACAGAGAAAGTACCAAGAAAGCTTGGAGCACACGCTGGATAGACGATTCTGCTGATCCTGAGCTCTTCAAAGTACTCTCAAAGGTCTTCAGAATATATTCAACAGTATTACTCTTCAAAACTAAGGTTAGCACATATTACCTTAAAAAATAAATGGTGATAAGGGGGTCCTCATAATTCAAACACATGTGGCTGGTCTGGGGTACACGTTAGGATTTTGCTAAGCAGCGTTAAGATTTGAGCATTGAGGAGTTTTTCACTGATCTTTTGGAACATAATAAATATCAAACAATATCAAAAAGATAAATTTGTCAATCAAAGATTATAAGAACTGACAATATTTTGTAATTTAAAAATAGTAGACTTTTAAAAATATAGCTCAACAAACTATCTGATTCAGAAAATCTGTATCTACTGAAACTCCTAAAGAAAGAGACATTATTTGTCCTCAGACTTTTGGACTTGGTTTGATAGCAAATGGGATGAAAGGCTCCATAGGATAAAGGATGCTTCTGAAATGCTAAAACTGGTGTGTATTTTTTCCTTTTATCAGTCTGCAGTTAGCTTTCATAAGCTTTTCAAAGTGGAGTACCAGAGCATTTCTATTCCTAAAACTGGAATAAGAAATTACTACAGAAATGAATTTCAGCTGAGATATAGCCAGTTATTGGCATCAAAACTTCTTACAGCTCATGTCACTAAACAGAGAGAGAATACTATTTGTGAGTGACACCATCACAGAGGGCTTTATTTTTATCCATCAAAAAAGCAAACAACTGCAACGTAATCGCAATAGCTACACTTTTTTTCAGCTGATCTTAAGACAAAATACATGTCCTGAAGGTAATTACTACACACGCTCCTTTGGGGATTCAGCTGGCTTTGTTACCTTCTACATTAAAAAAATTAAATCTTCCTTCTGAATATTTCCAAAGATATAGGTAATACTAGCCTCTGCACTCAGTGTTAAGTAGAAAAGGCCAAGGTTTACTCAGCCATAGCCAACTGATGTGCTGTTGGCTTGTAATCAGATGCTAAAAAGAACAGATGGCTTAACCAAATTTAATTTGCTATTTTATTTATCCTTATGCTGCCCCTTTATCGTACCAATATTAAACATTTATATTATACAGTTAGAAAAACAAGGCAATGTTTTAGAGCTATGTTGTGAACTAAGCTGACAAACAGACATCAATTCTGAGATGCAAAATAAATCACTTAAGTAAGATTCCAGGTCATTTGTTTTTTTCTGACCTAGTCTGGGATGGAAACAACAAAGACAGCCATTAGAAATTATAGTATTTAGTAATAACTTGCCAGCTCAGTAGTTGATGGCAGTAATGCTGCATCAGTTATTGTTTGGAGAAAAAAAAAAAAAAATCATGCTACAAAAAAACTCCCATCATCTCCAACTGCATGAAAAAGTAAATAATTTCTTAGAAGTAAACTCAGGCATTGAAATCTGTCAGTCTTCTATTTCCAAGATGCTTCTCAGTGCTCAACAGAGAATGATGACATCTGCAATTTGTTTGATTACTTCTTGTGCTCATTTATTCGTTGCAAGATCTGGGCTTGATCATCCTCATATTATTGTCTTAGCGATGTTCATGGGATCAGACCATTTTATCTGATACCATGGATCTCATCATTGTATAATTAAAACTTTTGAAGCCTTTGCAGTATTGTTTTGGCAGTCAGTCAGAATAACTCCTGCTGTCATCCTTCTTAGAAGACTTGACTCTAAAGTAAGATTATTGCTGGGCAAGAGCCCGCAGTGCTACAAGTTAGGGCATTAATTGTAAAGAGAGTTCAAACCCTATAAATTGGCAAAGACAGTTTTGGATGAATAGGCTCAGTGCAGGTTTGGAGTCTACTTTTAGGAACAGATTCATCATGGGTAATATTGTCAAGCATAAACTGCTGCATCTTTGGTACACTGATTTTTAAAATACATTTCTAGGTATTCTGTATATAAAGCTGTTGTAGCTTTACTGAGTTGACTCCAGAAAACCTCATAAAAAATGAGATGAAGAGTCTGATGCCACATTCATTCTTAAAATGGTCATTTCTGCACTTTGAAACTGTAACTATGTCTTTTAGTCTGAGATTAATATATGTTAATTTTCTAATAAATTTTCACATATTATATGACACACATATATGTAGATATCTACAAAATACCAGACATGGAGTCAAATATCTTCAAGATTATCTGTGTCTGAACTCCTTTAATTTGTCTGGTCATTTAGGCATAACAGAAGACAGAACTGAGCTCATAAATTCTCTTCTTTATATATTTATACACTGATTCATTTAGAGGCTCTCTATCAAAAACAGCGGTCACCTCAGGACAGAGCATCAACAGACAATTAACGTTACATTGAATGCCAAGTACTCGTTAATGAAAACTAAACAGATGCAAGTGCAGTGATGCAAATACACTATTTTTGATTCTCAGATAGTTTAGGCACATCATGAAAGGTAAAACTAAAAATGCTTTTGTATGACTACATTTCATTTGATCTTCTTAGCCTACATGTAATGCCCACAGTAGTGCTTAACTCTGATGCTTATATGATTAAATTATGCAAGAATCACTGAATGGATCATGTGGAGTATATGTAAAACTCTATTGTGACTAGAAATTTCTACACTCTCAGTTCTGCAGACACTGATTTACTCACAAGTTTCAGGGAAATGACTGAGCAAAGAACAAGTTCAGTATTTTTCTTCTCTGTTGGGAAAAAAAAAAAAAAAAAAAAAGATAATTGGTACATCCTAACATTTTCCTCTTCCTTTGTCAGAGCCAGCCCCATATTCTTCAGGAAGAGGGACAATGCGGTATCATTAAGACCAGTCACACTACAACAACATCCAATAGACATCTACCATTACATAAAGTAACAGTAAAGTATTATAAAGTTTGTAATCCAGCAACCAAATGATTGAAAAAAAAAAAAATTAATCGAAATTCACATATAACAGAAAAGAACATAAATTAAATTCTATTTTTCATATCAAGAGTTTATCCAGCTCAAGTAGCAAGATTCCTTAAGCAGCCCCCCTTGAGACTTTCAGCTGTTTTCACAGGTGTGGAGTAGAACACACATTATAAATAGTATGCAAATAAAACAAGGCCAAGGGAATAATCTATCAGTTGATCAGTGGGTTGTTCTGGTGTATAATTAATTGATAAAAAGCAGGACAAAACAGGTTATAAAAGCAGCACAGAACCGAAGACCTGTTTTCTTTAAAAACATGTGGGCACTCTTGGTTCTCATAGGTGCTGCAGCTGTTTCTGCTCACCTGCAGGATCATGCCTTTGATGGGTAAGAACCAACACCAAGATTTATATTTGCACAATTTCTTCTGCATGAGCAAAAGCCTTTCAATTGACTTACCTGTTTCAAATCCAATCCTTTTCTCCCCTTTCAGGCAGAAGGTGTTTCGTGTGATTCCACAGAATGACGAGCAGGTGGAAATCATCAGCTCCCTTGCCAGCAACATGGAGGTAAAGAAGGGGAAGGGGCTTGGGGAAGGGGCTATATTTGCATTTGAAAGGAACATTTCTCCTTTAAAAAAAAAAATCATGCTACTGAATTAAAGACCTAATCTTAATTCCATTCAAGTCAGCTGGAGTGTTTCTTCAGAAGGAACAGGACAAGGTGATGAAGCTAGAGCTCTACAAATACATTCCAATACCTTCCTAGAAAGTCTGGTAAACCCGGGCTGAATATCATAGTGCCCATCAGAATTTATTAATAGAAGAAGTTAATCTGAAATGCTGTATTCAGTGTTGGGTGCTTTCAAGGATGTATTAGATAAAACATGGAAATTCCAACTACCATAACTTTTACCATCATAAGCAAAACATTTTGCTCATGTAAATAATCTAAAAATCCATACTCCCAACAAATTGAACTTTTCTTTGGCCTCTAGTCTCTCATGTCATCTTTTCTTCTCTGACTTTCTTTTAAAGCTTCCTTTCCAACCAAGCTGCATATTTCTTACTGACCTTGATGTAGATATATGATGACACAATGACATGAGGAGAAACAATAAAGACAGCAAATGTGTTTTCAATATTTCCCTTCAGCTTTGATGTTATAAAATAGCTGTTTGTGAAAAAGACACCATTATCTGTGGGATGAAAGGATGGTATTTTTAACAAAGTACAGATGTGGAGAACTATCATCAATAGGCTAGTACAGCATGCTGGAACAGTATTCTGTAGAAGAATATACTATTGGAATGGTGCTGCCAATATTAAGAAAATTAATATACCATGTTTGCTTTTAAGTGTGTAGTATAAAGGGATTGTTTGCTTTTTTTTCTTTTCAGAAAAAAAAAAAAAAGATCCCTGACTTACCAATGTTATACAAAGCAATCAGTCAGGACTGATGATGTAGTATATCCTGGAATAGTCATCTCCCTTGAAGACACATAGTTCATGAATATGCCCATCAGTCTCAATTTCCTTTACATTCAAGAGATGAAAGTCTGAAAAGGTATCAGGTTGGCAAACCAGCTTTGCTTTCATTGGCCTTTCGCTAAATCCGGAGGTCTGGAAGCTGACTTCAGCAAAAAATTGTGAAATAGTAATAACACTGTCATTTGTCCAGCCTGAACTAAACATCTTCTGAAGGCACAGGTTCCTCATATCAACTTCAGTGAACTGAGTCTTAAAAGCACTCCTACAGACAAAAGTCTTTCCCAGCTGATTTATGTAAACTATTCATGTAGTGTCCCTCTGCTACTGAGTCCATTTTCTATGTAACGCTTATAGGCAAAAACCTCTAACGAAACCTGTACTAAAAAAGAAAGAAGTTTCATTAGACATAGAGACAGTTATATTCACAGGTCTGTATGCACTCAGATGCTGTAGAATACTTGGCATTTGTGAACCTGTCACTGTCATCTCCAGAGTTCTGCCATATAAACTGCAGGGCCTAACAAAATCTTCTTTATCAATTTCCAGTTAAAGTTTAGGTTCATACTTCTGGCAAGCAAGGTCAGGTCAGTGTATAGGATAGGAATGAAATTCAGTATATTAATCACAGTCAACATCACCATCACACATACACCCACCTAAAAATCACAGCCATATGTATGTTGGGGTTTTTTTATGTATTCAATTGTCCTTCTTTCAGGTTGACTTTTGGCAGCCAGACTCTGTCACACTGGTAAGGCCAAAAATGCAAGTGGATTTTCGAGTTGAAGCTGACAAGTCTTTTGAGGTTGAAGATCTTTTGAAAGAAAGTGGAGTGGAGTATAGGTAAGCTTGTTCTCACTACTGTATTTTGAACAGAAGGAGGTTAAATACTGGGGAAAATGCGTTTGATCTTTTCATATTTGTCAACTGATCTTCCTGTCACAAACTTCATCCCTCCTACGGATGCCTCTACTTTCTTTGCAGTTCAAATGGACTGTGTAGCTGCTCCGCATTAAAGGGTGAGGGGAAATGTTCATAGAGGTAAGAAACAGGAAGGAAAGATTACTACCAGGAATTTCCCTGAGGTGAAAGCTCACTGCAGTACACAAGGCTGGAGCATGGAGGGGACAATAAATATTTCCCACTAAAGACAAACCACAGCAAAGATCTAGAAAAAAACCAGAAGGTACACCAGATGGGTTTGCATGATAGTATCAGGGAACTGAAGCCAGAAAATGGTGTGCCTCAAGGGCCACCAGGAGGGGCTCCCCACTGAGTTCTCTAAACTGCAGAACAATAGCTAGAGGGGCAAAGAAACCCAGCTGGTGACAAAGAGAAGACAGTTGCTAGGTGAAGGGCCAAGGCGTGGGGGGAGAACAGATTCGCAGGACAGCCTTGGTCTTACTCAAGTCACACAGCAGATCCATGGCAAGGATTTCTCTAAATAGAGAGCTCCTAATAGGCTTAAGTATTGTGTAAGTATATTTCCCAGAAGTAAAAAGGCCCTGAGTTTCCATGACTGAATACAACTGCAGCATAAGTGGAGGGAATAAACCACACTGCCACATTACACACTAGCACTGTAGTGAGTAGCACTAATGAGAGAGTAAGGAGAAAAGAGCAGGACCAGGCACCTGCTTATACTTCATACCTGTAAGTCACTATGCAAGCCTTAACCGAGGATGAGAAATTGTCTTTGGTCTGGAGTTGTCTGTCGTTGTTCCTCCTTTAGCTCCACCTGAGCACTGCAAATTGGCTCAGCCCAGTTTGATTATCAGGCTTCTTTGATGTATAATGAACATTCTGTCAACATCATGTAGTCAGACACTGAAAGTCAGTATTACTTGATCAAATTCTCATTACTTCATTTGGCTGAGTGGAGAGGTTTTGTCTCAGCCCCACTGTTGTTTCTACCAGACCAAAATCTTTCATTAAACACCACCAAGTTCTCATGAAACATAACTTTTATGATCTGCTAAATCCAAGCATAATCCGTTCCTAAACTTACTGGCCTCATGTTAACCATGTCTGATTAGGTTGCCACTGGGGGGACAGAATCTAAAACCCCTCTAGAATAAATTGTTTTCAATAATGCCACAGCACGGGAATCCATTTCCAGTGGAATTTCCTCTTTGGCAAAGGAGGAGTTACTCTACATGTGTTAGTTTTTCCTATAATACTCATGAACTCCCTCAGGTCCATGCACAAATCTTTTGATTGCAACAAAGGCCATAATGTCTGGAAGGCGTCCCTGAAAAACTTGAGCAGAGCGTCCTTGTGACAACCGAAGCTGTTACAATTCTTTTGAAGTGCAGCTGCAGTGCCATGACATCATGTCAATGTAGTCATTTGCACTGTTTGTTCTGAAGGCTGGTGGTGCCTCACAAACTGGCCTTCTGCTCTTCTATCCCAATCACAAATTATCAAGGACATATCCTGGACGAGTAAGATTTGTAAGAATGTTAAGACAAGCACTTGAAAAACAAGAGGACTCATTTTTTGATAGCCAAAGTTAAAATACAAGCAAAAGGTCCTTAAGAGTATGCTTGATGATGAGCTGTGCCTTTGTGTCAGACCCAGGGAAAGATGAACAGGAGAGATCCAACCAATTCTGACAGGATTCTGGGGATTTCTTGTCATTGTGTGTTCTATTTAATAGCCCACCTAACACGCACTAAAGTAGCTTGGAGTATGGATAATGCCACCTGCAGCAGAGATGTCAAACCACACCTAAGATTTGGAAGCTTGGTTTGACAGAGAATTTCATCAGTCAAACATGTCTGGGTTGCTGCAGTCTAACTCTCCACCAGTGCCATAAGTTCAAGACAGGGCCCTTTTCCTATTGAGGCAGAGGCAACCTGGCAACATGAGGTCATCCCAGAGCTCATTTTCTACACATGCTGTGCCTCAGCATTGCCATTCTTCCTAAACCAAACTGTCGCCACCCTGGAGGTTTTTTGTTAGTGTGGGAATAAGCAGGTAGGTGTTAATTAGGAGAAACCTATTGCTCCCTGATCATTCTGGTGGCAAGGTTGAGGTAGGAAGTAGGTTGAAACTTGAACCTAATATATCTTATTTTCAAATGCATAAATCACACCACACCACACCCCCCACATTTCACTTCACAATCCATGTAGCCTTAACTTCAGGAAGACCCTGAAATGTCTACCTGATGCTTACTTTCCTGCTAGCAAATTGTATGTTTCTCTTTACACTTTTCATGATGCCTTATTGCAGAGTTCTGATTGACAACCTGCAGGCTGCACTGGACGCCCAGTTTGACAGCAAAGCTCGTATTGCCACACACAGCTATGAAAAGTACAACAACTGGGAAACGGTAAAGTCTAGAAGTTTACCACTTTATCAGCTCAGTACCTTAGTCTCTGTAGTCAAAAGGGCTTCCAGCCCTCTCCTTTCCTGCTCTGTTCCATCCATTAACATGATAAACTCCTTCTTCAAAGTCTCTTTCCTCTTCTCCTTTATTGCTCCTTACTGAGTTAAACTGTATAACCCATCCCCCTACACCTATTTCCTCTGCTGCTCCCAGTGCTGCAGAGACACTCTGGCAGAAGTCCAGTGACCAGGCTGACAGGCTTCACTACTAATTTGCTCTTTCCTTTTCACTCCTTCTCCCATCTCCTCTGCTAAAAACTTGATTCCATTCCCTGCTCCAGTTCTAGCTCTTCATCTTCCACCATAAACTTTCCCCTCCTCCCTCCTTTTTTCAGTCAGGCTCATTTTTCCTGACATGTAGTCTTGACCACGTCACTCTTCATGTCTTTGCAGTGGCTCCTTATCACCCATTGCATCACAGTTCTTATACTTAAAAGTATGACAATCTCCCTTTCATGTTTTTCCTTCCTTTTTGTGCCAATCATTGCCCACTGCTACAGTTTCAAACAAGAAAATTTGTATTTCCTCTCCAGGTGCTATCTATAGAACATGTACACAACTAATAAATTTTCTTCCACCAGAATTCTCCTGAAAAAAAAAAATAGTTTCCTTTTACAAGGCTATTAAAAATCTGAACAAAAGCTCCTCTCCCTCTGCAAAGGTTATTGGTGTGCAAAAAACCCACCAACATCCATAATGTCCACTGTTATTTCTAGTATTTCCTTGCCAGTTTATCTAGATCTCACTGCTGTTTCCTGACTTTTTCTTATTTCATAGATAGCTCTTTGGGCATGAAATGCTTTTTTATGTGGATGTGACAACTTTTTTGTGAGCTTCTGAAAGCACCTGTAACAAAGGAAATCTCCTCCAATACTCAGATAATAAAGGCTGTTGTTACTTCCCTTAAATAATAAATAGAATGAAGGAGATATTCTTTCTTTTGTATCTGGCGTAGGTGGACTGTTCCTACAAATCCCTGTTCTACACTTCTGTCAGTAATTCAAGAATGATGATGAATAAAAGAGCCATGAGACTGAAAACATTATAGCAAGTAGAAAATTCAAGGCATTCAATCTACTTAGCTGAACAAGAAAAAAAAGTTTTCTTTTGTTAAGAGAATTTAAGGGGTAACAAGGTCATAACTATTTAGGGTCAGCATTCAAAGGGTTTTGTAATCCACCAGCCATACTCTAATGACAGGTTTAGATAAATTTATCCTAGAAAATCTTAATTCAGGCATATAGCTCTAGTACAAGTAGGAAATAATTCTTGGAAATCTACAAACTGGATTAAATATTAGGTAAAGTCAGATGCTCAGAAGGACTGTTCTGGCTTTAAGTCTGTGAATTAATTAGTATGGACCTGAGGAACAAAGACATCAGTAAATTTAACCTCCTCTTCTAACAGATAGCTGCTTGGACTGCTGATATTGCTGCTCAGAACCCAGATCTTGTCTCTCGCAGTGTAATTGGGAAAACATATGAAGGACGGCCAATGTACCTTCTCAAAGTAAGTGCTTTGATTTCTTTGTGCCAGACTTCTCCTCTGTTAGCCTCCACAAATTATGATGTCTATGAAAACACCAATGATGCTAAGATAGTAATATACATTTTTGTTCACTACTACTATGATTTTTACAACTTCTAAGATTTTATTTTTAAAAAGGGGGCATAATGAACTATTAGAAGTTCAGACATATAAATTCAACCACACTCCTGAGAGCTAACTGAATGATTATCTACCTTTATGGTCTCTCCATCTGTTGTTTGTAAACTCATTTACTCTAAAAGGATTTATAAATGTCAGTCTCTCTAGTAATAGGCAACAAATGTGTCTGTATCTTCATCACATATGATTTTTTCCTGGTTTTGGCTGGGGTAGAGTTAATTTTCTTCATAGTAGCTAGTATGGGGCTATGTTTTGGATTTGTGCTGGAAACTGTGTTGATAATTCAGGGATATTTTAGTTATTGCTGAGCAGGGCTTACACAGAGTCAAGGCCTTTTCTGCTCCTCACCCCACCAGCGAGGAGGCTGGGGGTGCACAAGCAGTTGGGCGGGGGCACAGCCAGGACAGCTGACCCCAACTGACCCCAGGGACATCCCAGACCGTGTGGCATCATGCTCAGCAATGAGCTAGGGGGAAGGTGGGCCAGAGGGCTGCTGCTCAGGGACTGGCTGGGCAATCATTTTTATTTGCATCCCTTGCCTTTCTTGGGCTTTATTTCTCTCTGTTATTTTCCTTTCCATTACAATTTTTAAAAATATTATTATATTATTATGTTTTATTTCAATTATTAAATCATTTTTATCTCAACCCATGAGTTTTCTTACTTTTACCTTTCCAATCCTCTTCCCCCCATCCTGCTGGGGTAGGAGTGAGTGAGCAGCTGTGTGGTGTTTAGTTGACAGCTGGGGTTAAACCATGAAAAATTTTTGGTGTAACTCTTATGAATAAATAAGATACAATGACTTAAATAAAGGCGAAAAGATAAAGATTACTTGCCCAGAATTACATAAGCATTTACAATAATAAATCATTCAAACAAACAAGATCAACTCTTAGAGACTTATGGGAAATAAATCAACAGTACAGAATAATCAAATAATTGGGGGGGTGGGGAAGCTTATCTACATTATTAAAAATTAAATTATTAAGAGTCTATTGTTTTAGCTTGAATATCATGGTCAGCTACAGCTGAGAGCACTCCACAGATTTCCATTTAATCATGGGATGCTATATTTTTATAAAGTTTGATTTTTTAGGTCAGCAAGCTGACTGACTTGTTCTGCATACAAATTATTTTGTTCAAGACCTAGGATTTTCTTGTTTGCTTTTTTTTCCTAGATGGGAAAAAGTGGTCCAAATAAGAAGGCCATCTTTATGGATTGTGGTTTCCATGCAAGAGAGTGGATTTCCCCGGCTTTCTGCCAGTGGTTTGTGAAAGAAGTCAGTAAGCTTAATGGCAAAAAAATATTTTACAAAATGCAACTATGTTTAAGAAAATCTTAAGTGAGCAGCAAGAGCTGAGGCCACTGCAGATTGTCTTTTCATCTCTAAATACCTGTCCACACATCCCTTCTCTCACCTCAGATGGTTAGGTGATTAAGCAGATCCTAATGGTTGGGCCCGTAATCTTTCAGCAGCTTAAGACTACCTAAAAGCACGTGTAAGGAGTACTGACAGCTACAGGAGTTACTTACACAGTCTATAAATTCCTTTTTGCACCTGTAGTAAGAGTAAGGTGAGAGACAAGCAAACAGGTCCAGTAACACTATAAACATAGTCATTTTCTTTACGTAGTCATAAGGAGTGGGGAATAAGGCAATTCGAGGGCACATCAGAAGGCATGTGAGTGCACATCAGAACAGCTGTCTTCCTACACCATCAGGTGCTGTATTCTCTGCAACCAGATTTACTCAGTAAAGCAGCAGAGAGTGCACTGAGGAAATGTACCAGAGAGAGGAGGAAGACTATAGATGAAGCTCTCTAAACTCCATGAAGGAATAGGAAAAAGCATATACATTCCTTTGAGCTGCCACTAAGTTATACAGAATCGTTTCTAAAACATGAAGCTATATTCAGGAAAGAGCTGCATAGGTGAAATTATCTTCACTGCAGGCTGGGATACTTTAGGCCGTGAATTAAAGAATTTTATCTCCTTTGTCTTTTCCTTCTCCTCATCACCAAGATAAAGCAGGTGGGAGTTATCAAATGCTGCATAGTCTTCTCTATGAAAAGAGGTACATTCCCCCTCAGCTGGAGGGAGAGCAATCAAGTTAGCAGAACAACTCACTGAATCTCTAATTTTGTAAGAATTCCTTCTTGGAGATTAAAACCAAGAAAATCCCGAAGGAGCAGCTGGGATTTAAAACCCAAGTAAAGGAAAGCCAAAGTACGTGAGTGAACCATGCTGGCAGAGGCATTGGTGGCAAGTATAATCTCAGTCTTACCAGACAGCCATGCGGTTTTGTGTAGGGAGCAGTGGAAATTGAATGTGACATCTCGGTGGAGTCAATGGGAATGTGATTTCATTATCTCCTAATAAGGCTGCAGACAGTATGTGCTACCATTTTTCTCTTAGCAATTCACGTCACTACAGCTGTCATTTTCACTGTCTGGTCACTTAATGCATGGGTATACCTGACACCAGCAGTGGCTCTGCTCAGTGGATCCAAGTGTGGCACAGTCCTCTGAGCGTCATCAGCAGTTCACTTGGGATGGCTTCTAGACATAAAAGAAAACTAGAAAAAACCACAAAGTAGATTGTTATATGTATCTCCAAAAAATTCCCAGACAAGCATTAAAACAAAACAAAACAAAACAAAACAAAACACCACAAAAACCAGGAAAAGTATGTTCCGGTGATCTGAAACAGCTTTTCTAGATTCTACATCCAACCTGCCCACTTGCTAATTACAGGACAAAAGGTGCCCTTCTCCATTGCATTGCTCCCTGTGTTGCCCTTTATGTCTGTGTAAAGGAAACATGGGTCAGCATACCTCCATGCAACATGCTCCCTCAACACAGATATAAATCTGTGAACAAGCATACTAAGTGCCAGGCCACGAACAATCAGGATATATAGGTTTATGGCAGGAGTACTTATGTTTATTATTCAATGTGCATCTGGAAAAGTGCAGGGATAGATCTGCCTTGCTATGAATATGTGCATCCACAGCATTATGGCTGGAAATGTGTAAGGATGTTCTTTGGAAACATTCTCTATAATTTTGGTTATCAATGAAATTTCTCTGCACAACAGATAAAAAAATGGGAATAATGATTTTTCCTCCTCACATAATTTAAATAAAAAACCTTTAAGATGACAGGATGTAGGGAGAATATATGGACAGGAACCTTGCTCTATCTGTAAACAAGAAGCTAATAGATGGAAATCTCTTTCCAGTGATTTATTAACCTGCTCAAAATTTACACTGACTCAAATGACGCTGCTGTTAGAAAGCCATCTCATTATGGTACATATATTATATGGTAAAGCAACATTATGAGATGGCTTTCTAACAGCAGCATCATTTGAGTCAGTGAAAATCCTCTAAGTATATGTAATACCACAGAGCTGCCATCTCACACGGTGGAGTGACGTGGATGACTTTGCCCATAACATTAATTCCTGACCCAGGCCCAGGCCTTTAAATACACACAGGAGATGCAAATCTATGAAGGCCTCATCAGCTTTTTCTCTTTTTGTCCAACTAGGCTGTTGAGACCTATGGAAAAGATAGTGTCATGACCACACTTCTCAACAGATTGGACTTCTATGTTTTGCCTGTTCTTAATATTGATGGTTATGTTTACACTTGGACAAATGTAAGTACATTCTTCCTTCTCAAGAAGAGTATTGCTGGAAAAGCCCACTGTTAGAACTTTCTCTTAGTTTTGATCTGTGCTTCACCATTCTATTTCAGGACCGCATGTGGAGAAAGACACGCTCTAAAAATGCTGGTAGCAGTTGCATTGGTACAGATCCCAACAGGAATTTTAATGCTGGCTGGTGCAGTAAGTGTCTCCTAACAATAGCTGCAAGTGATCATACGGAGGTGCAATAGCCAAGATAATTAATTATGGATTTTCCCTACCTGATGGTTGGTCCAGCTCAAGCTTGAGTGAAGACCATCGGTGCAGCATTGTGGAGTAGCTTGTGTTCAATTTTTGGAGCAGTTTTGGGCAAAAACCAGACTTGGTTTTTGGTTTCTAGCGTCATCAGTATAACTACTTCTGTGAATGTATAAATACACATGCACACGTGAATATATATACACTTAGACGCATGTGTACACAGGCACATACATATATATATATACACAATTCTGTGAGTTCAGAACATAAGCAGAAAGCGTTTTCTTTTGCTTGGTTTCACTCAGTGGAGAGAGGTCTCTTTTGAGTGGTTTTCACTTGGCTGTTTCCTGGAAGGATCCTAGAAATGGAAGAGATAGGCAAGGAGAGACCGTTAAGTACTGAAGCAAATCAATATCTGAAATCACTACATAATATAGGGATTTACATCAATACTCACGTTTTGCCACTATGCACACTGTTCAGGGTCCATTTATTTAATGCTATGTCATGTTGCCCAGTGTCTTAACTATGCAATGAAATATTTTGTCCTCTGATATGGCATGTGTGTCAGTAAGATTTCCAAGGCTTATCTACAAAAGTTGTGTTACGTAACTCTCCTATCAACTTTTTTCATTGAATTCACCTTTCTTCCCAGCTATTGGGGCCTCAAAAAAACCCTGTGATCCTACTTACTGTGGCTCTGCACCTGAGTCTGAAAAGGAGACCAAGGCTTTGGCTGATTTTATTCGTGAACATCTTTCTACAGTCAAGGCATACTTGACGGTTCACTCCTACTCCCAGCTGCTACTGTTTCCCTACTCATATACTTACAAATTACCATCAAATTACGAGGAACTGGTAAGTCTCTTTGTCATTTTAACATAATGAAAAGAATAAGTAGAAATCATCACTTGCTATTTAGGTCCATTTAACTTCAAGCTGTTTCTTTAACATCTGGAAAGTATCTGTACTGCCAGTTTTTGAAAATACTTCAGTCTTTCATAGAAAGAACAAGGGAAACCATGATGGCTTCAAGATAGTTCAAGCACAGGATAAACTTAAGAGCCTTATTTAATTTCCACATACACAATGAATTTGCCACTAGGTCAGGTTTGTCTTCCAGTCATGCTATACAGAAATCCACTGTGCTGTGCAGCACTGCTTCTTCCTGACTCAAGAGGCTGCTGTGTATGTAGCTTTAATACATCACATAGAAACATTATGCCCTGTAAGTCAAGCTAACAGCTTAGTAGATTGTAGTAACTAAGAAATGACTGAACCCGTATCATCAACAGCACACAAGGATCCTCTGTCCATCACTTCCTACTGAACCTTAGTTCTCACTGAAATAATGGTGAAACTCACATTGATACAGGTTCAGGTCAGCGAGGCAGTTTTTGTCAGAAGTATAATTAAAACCAGTTAGATACAAAACTGGTAAAAAGTTTCAGTTCTGAGCCCTTTCTAAACAGGCCTGGATTCAAACATACCTTTTATTTGGAAAAGAAGATGAATGTGGTGTTTTAAAGGACAATGTCTCTTTTACTCATCCTAGAGAAATGTCACACCCTAATGCCATTTAAGTAAGATAATATCAGTCTGGAATATATATATTTTTTTATACTTAAAAACAGAGAGAGGGGTTAAACTATTAAATGTGTATAAGAGTTGCAAACGTTTTATAAGGCCAAAAAATCAACAATCATGAATAATAAAATTACTTCAGTTCTTTGGCATATTAGCAACTAGAAGCTGTTGGCAGGGAAAACAACATAGCAAAACAAAACAAACAAATCTTGATTCCCCCTCTTTCCTGCATGCTGCCAAAAGTCCAAGGCAACAACACTGTGTGTTGCTCTGCTGTGCAGGTTTGACAGATTTATGAATGCTCCCAAATAGATGTCATGACTCTGAAACACAAATAGAAAACTGGGGCCAACAGTGTGGTTTCTTGCTACATTTTTTAACAGCTTAAAAGTGAGGATGAAATTAAGATGAAGATTTTGTTTTCTTAATTTATATTCCAGAAATTTTAAATTGTAATTATTCAAGGGAACTGTAGTAATTTATTGTCTTCAGTTTTTACAAAAGCTTCACATTTCACACACTGCAGTTTAGTCTAAAGTACTAAAACAAAATAAACCCCTTGAAGCTGCTTTGTTGTCAAGATCACAAAATTCCCACATGTTAAAAGTTTGCACAACATTCTGCCCAATTTTCTGAATCAAGAGCAAATGTGATGAAACATAACTAAACGTACACCATGTTTCTCACAGCATCAAATGGAAGAAGTTTACATTGACAGTTCATTATTAAAACAATCCTTAACAATAAGAAAGAACCTATGGGCTTTTCTAGGTTCTCTAATTCATTAAATTCAAATTTTATATTAGCAATGTTTTATTCGAATACACAATAAAATTTAATGAATCACCCCTACAATTTTTATCAATAAAAGCTCTCCTTTCCTGCCACAGAGGACAATTCTGCTATTACCATTAAGCATGAAAAATAAATAGCTCAGGAATGCAGGCTATATATGTCTCTTCAACCATTTGATTTCATTTTGTGAGTTAGTCTTTCCAACATCACTTTATCCTATATTTTAAATCGGGCACACTGATCCCAGAGGGAGCTCCATTATTTTCCACTACAAAGCAATCACAAATCTCACCACCATGACAAGGTGACCTTATGAGTGTTTTTAACGTCTTAATTAAGGGAAAATATTTCCTCTATTGGTGATCCCAACAAAAAGACAGCAGGATCCCAGAGGTGTTCGACTTGTGCAGTATCTGATTTTAACAAGGGAAGACTTCTTGCCAAAAATCCTTCTCTTGGAGAATGAGATCAGAGTATCACCCAATCAACATTGCCTGCAGTTGGGATAATTAAACAGAAATGGCCTAATTCACTCCAATATCAGTGACTTAAATAGAAAGACTGACTTCAACAGGCTCTGGGTCAGGTTCGAAAGTGCAGCTTTTCAGGTTACTTCAAATAACTAAAACACATTCATTTAAGCTGTGACTAAAGAAAATTTAAGATTTTCAGTCAACAATTGTACTTGCTTGAAATGAGACAGCTACAAAAAGAGGTAGTATTTTGTATGCCAATTGTGTTTTATGTCTAAAAGTTCTGTCCAGATTTAGAATTTAGAGAAATGCTGAAGAATGAGAATCTCAACCTTTAATAGAAATTGGGCAAATAAAAGGATCATAAATCATTTTGCAAATAAAGAAGCAAAATTTATAGTGCCATTATCTTATCTTAGATGTTATTTTTACTCTGACAGATCTAATAAATTAAAGGAAATATAGTTGCACTTTCTTATCTCTTTCAGTGAGCAACTGGACATGTGCTTAAACAAAACCTCACATGTCTGCTTATCATTAACAACATTTTGTTCCATTGTATGTAATTAAAGGTAGCATAATACCATGGGGCTTATGCTGCATTCTGGTGTCTGAGGTATGAAAGGGCACAAAATTGAGTAATTTGAGATTGAAGACACTCAGTCTGCAGAAGAGAAAGGTCTAGTGAATGCTTGTACCTTCCTCTCCTTCAAGCGTACTGAACAGCATGTCCTCCATGCTCAGAAAACTTTTTCTGTTCACAGCTTCAAGGAACTACCAGAAATGTTCTAGTTCGGCTTTCTCAGGTAGAACAGGGCACTCTGAGATTCCCAGACATCCTTTATGCTCCGTCTCATTGCTGTATCAAACCAGAACAACCTCAAAGTTACTGTAACTTACTCTGAGCTGGGTATTAGAACTGTCCCTCAGCCTCCCCTGGCCCTGGGGTGTAAAATATGATGAAAGTCACCTATGTCCCTTTCTTCCCACAATTTCCCAGTCTTCTCCTTAGATGCAAGAGGATTTTTGAGGATCTCAAGCTCACAAGGATTTCCCCAAAACTTTTCTCCCTTTATTCAGGGTTGTTGTTTTGTCCCCCCACCTCCACCTCCTGGGGTGTTGCACAGAACTTTCACTGTTATCCAAACAATACTTGAACAACAAAAATAAAAACACCCAAGATGGGAAAATCTAGGTCAGGAATTTCTCAGAAGTTACACAATATTCTTATGATGACACCCTGAAAGAAATATGTGCTCCTTTTGGGTAATCACATTTTGCCTGCTTCATAATCCTCTTGACTCACTCTTTACTACACCCTGGAGTGTTACCCTGCACACAGAATACACACTTGAACACATCTCCTACAGAGAACAGAAGCATTAGCTTTTCACAAATAAAAAAAACCGTGCTTGGCAAGATCAGTATGTCTCCACACCCCAAAAAGATTCTTTTCATCTTTATTTTACTATTCACATTTTTGTCCTCTTGCAATGAAGAGCTCTGTGTTTAATCACACATTTCATAAACAGTTCGGCCCATATTTTTTAATCAGTTCATATTTTGGCCTTAGCTTCCTATTAAGTCACCCTACGCTTTCCTCATTTTCAGAAGACAAATCTAGCTTTATCAGTTCTTGCTTGTATTTGAATTGGCTCTGAACTATGATTTGATAGAGCAGAGGAATGTGCATTGTGCCCTTCTTTCCTTTCCAGGTTCAATTCCATCTCTCAGTTAAACAACAAACTCAGTGCCAAATACATGTCTGCAGCCAGCTCATACTCATTGTCAGATTAATGTATGTGTATTATTACAGTTTGGCAGGCTACAGAATATTATACTAATTTACAACCCAAGATAATTTTTTAGGCACAGGATTTCAGTTTGTATTACTTGAATGCATACTGGCCACGTTGGTCAGTGTTTTAGCTCACCAAAATTCACCTTCCATATTGGGTTGGTCTAGCATTTCATTTCCTCTTGAGTGCTTAAAATAGGATATAGTAGAAAGTGGAGATATGCCCAGAGTCTGTGCAGCCTTCAAGAAGAGTGAATTTCAAATATACTGCATGACTTCGCGAACATCAGTCCGATTATTTAACGTGATGCCTGGAAGCAAAGTATTTTCACTCCTGATTTTCTAAATGCATTTAAGATTTATGAAGACCGGTGGGTGAGAATTTTTGAACAGCAGAAGTCCTATCATCTAACAGACTCAGATATACCAATGAGGACTTGCAATCTATGCTGTTGTTGTATCTCTGCTGTTGCAAACTCCTGTGATTGTACTACTCGTTACAAGCAAATATTGTTAAAGTCAACTGGGAAGCACAACAAACAGGAAAGTGGGCAGAAAAGCAATACTTGGAATAGGCTTCATAGCTCCCCCACGGAGTTTGCCACAACAGATGTCCCACAACAGAACTGCTCTGTACTGACAGTCTTACAACTGTGAAAAGCGTGGTGTAGTAGCAGCATCTTCCAGCCGAAGCTCATGTATGAATCTGGCTGAAAGACAAGAGTGTCCAACAGGTGTAGGGCACATTCACCTTAACTCAGTCACACTGGAAACCCTCTCACCTGGGACTGATTTTTATAAGCACTCTGTGAGACTGCCACAGAGAAACAGGCTTGCAAAGAAAAAAGCAGCATCATACTAAAGTCCTCCATTTGGCTGGATTCCCTGTACTCTTGGGGGACATGTTTAACTATGAGGAACAGCGGAATAGTAAACTAAATTACACATCAGTCAGGACTGTTTTGAGGGGAGTCTGTTTTTATTGGCAAAACAGGAAGCCTCAGAAGTTTAGCTAAAGTTTGGCTAAAGCTAACTTTGCAAATACCACATTTTCAGACTTTCATTACAAAGGAAGTTGAGGGTCGCTTAAACAGCACATGAGAACGAGGTGGAGTGAAAATACACTTTTCAGCCTCGGGCAAATCAGTTTGCAGCCCAGTGAGGGAAGAGGGCAAGAGGTCCAGTCAATGGGTGAAAAGGCTTCTCCAGATCACTGTCAGACTGTGAGGGCAAAGGGAGTTGTCCACGTTCAGCAGCTGCATAATCAATGTCCCTGAAGTGTTTCTAAACAGTCGCAATTTGCTGGCAAGTCTAGCCTGATGATATGAGAGTAAAATGAGGGAGATGCTCCCAGTAAAATTACCTATTAACACACAGAAGGTGCTTAACCTGATCATTTATCTTTCGTTCAAAACTCCAGATGTGGTGAGGAAGAGAGGCCAGTAACATATCTTTCATTAAAAGCTAATAAGTGAAAAACCAGGTTTAAAGGTTGTGAATTATGTAAGATAATGGCAACTGAGAACACAACTCTGCTGTCTCACTGGCCCATGCACTCTGTACACAAGATCAAGCAAAATGTTAGTAACCGCTGTGTAAACACAGATGGGTGTTCAGCACAGGGAATGCTACCTCCTGCCGAAAGGACCAGCTCTGCGAGGTCAGCTGCAAGTCAGAAGCTGAAAAGCCATTTCTGCTCCCAGTTAGAAGGTATTAATTTGGAGTTATTTCCAGGACTTCAGGGCGCCAGTTGTTTCTCTGCTACTATAACTCTCAGCAAAATTTTCCTTGCAAGAGAGGGATTCTTACAGTAAAAAAACCACAAACAAACAAACAAACTCCAAACAAACCACAACAATTCAGTTAAGCCGGTTGTATGAGATCTAGAAAATCACTCAACAGCAGAGTATCCTCAAAGGTCAAAAAGATATCAATGTTTCTCCTTGCAGCTGTACTCCAAATAACATGCAGGCTTGCAAATCCAAATTGCTTTTCAGAAGCTAAATATCACCTCCTCCTTTGGAAAATGTTGGGCATTATTTATATACCTCTGCATAAAACTCCATGTTATTTCCTTTTACGGATGGTTTTAAGTAATTGTCCTATTTAGGAAAAAAAAGAAAAAAATTTCCTTGTGTTTTGTATTTATACTCACATTTTGGTAAGTATTTATAATAACTATAAATACTTTGTATTTGTACTTAACTTTTATTATTCCTGCTGTTTTATATTATGTTATAATTATTAAGAGGTAACTTTAGTTCCTGTAAAGTTGGAATTTATTTTCTTACCTTCAGGTTTTGGACTATAAATCTATTAGGAAAGCAAATGGTAGAGAGTCACTTAAAGGAAAAAAATCAAATATCAAAACTACTGATAAGGTTTCATTTCATGCTGAATCCATAAATTCTTAGTCATATTTTTAACTTAGAGAGAGTCATTTAAAACACCACCTCGATCTCCAAACTGGAGAGCTTGAGGAAATTATTTATTTGGATTCCAGGCTCTTAATAGCTGGAAGTCTCAGCTGCTCTTTTTACAAATCTTTTTACAGCTTCCTGGCCAATAATAAAAAATCCCTCAGGTAAAAAGATTTCCTGACATACTTTTACTGATATCTGTTCTGGTATGATTTAAAGCCACCATTCTGCAGCTGAGTGAAAGGAATGCCCTGTTCTTCCCAAAGAGCAGCTCTGCTGTTCTATTGTCCTTACCATGCAGTTTACTAAAGAGACGGCAGGTACTAGTAACCAACAGGTCCATCCATAGTACCAGACCATCTTTCCAAATTTAATTTCCACTTTGCATATATTTGAAAAGAGAAAGAATCAGTTTACATTTAAAAATTCATTCACCATTGAGAGAAGATTTGACTCAGTCTCAGCCACTGATTAAATGTATATATTATAAACAAAGATGGCTGAAGAAAACATGGTATCACTAGCAGATATTAGCCTCCAACCTCTAAAATTCCCTCAACAGGTGTTAAAAATTATTATGGATTTTAGAAAAAACAGCTTAAGGGATTAAAAAAACCCAACCAACCAACCAAACAAAAAACCACCCAACACTGGAGAGAGCTCAGCTACTCCAATTGCTCTGAATCCAAGATTGTGAAATGCAAAGCAACAGCATTCTTCCCACAATTGCTTGTGTTTTGACAATAGAGAGGCCAGAAACCAAACCCCACATTCAGGTACGGCCCATAGGTGGAAGGACAAGATTCAAATCCTCTTTGGTCAGCCTTGTTTAAATATTCTTAACATGATAAATGACCACAAATTCCTACAGCAAACTCCTGTAATTCTAGAATGTTCAAAATCCAGCATTTGGGAATGGGGAAACACTTGCAATTCTGCAATAAAGGAGGCTGCCAGTGCTAATGCAAACATATTTTGATGCTGTTTTGTAGAAGTTGAGAAAGCTCTCTCTCACTTAACTAAGATTTTCTAAACACATAGTCCAACATGCCTTTTTAAGTAAGTCACAGGAACACTTGAAGCACAAGGATGAACAGAGAATATTTTACAATATATCTTCCACTGGGAAGTAAGCCAGAGTATAACCTACAGAGAAAGGGGCTTGAGGAAATTCCTGGAATAGTAAGCCATTCAGCTGCAAGCTATAAAGATATGGCAACCCATTGCTTATTCTTATACCGAACATCTGCTCTCAAAAATCATTCATATTTATCATCTGTTAGTAATAGTTTTCATGTTTTATTACCAACATGCTGTATAATGAAGATCTGGAAAAGCCACACGTTCCAAAGTAAAGTCTGTAATTTTCCTTAATGCAAACATACAAAGCTTCATAGTACTATTGATGGGCCCGATCCAACCCTCACTGAAATCAGTGGGAGCTGAATGAGTCCCTCCGTGCACAGGAAATGAATTGAAATTAATGAGACTACATATGGTTCCAGGGTAATTTATGCCTTTTCTGGCTGTTAATATTTATAAGACCTTAATCTGCTTCCACTTGTATCTGTGTTCAACTGCACTAAGCCGACTCTAAATTTATATCTATTATAGATTCCTTATTTAGTTTTAATCCTGTAGAATTTTCTTCTAAGAACAGAAAATCCTGTTACCTGTTGTCCCCTTACCCATCCAAACTATACTGGACTATACAGCAGGCTGTACATCAGTGGAGCAGTACACAGTAGAGCAATAATGGTCTCTACTCCATTAAAGCTAGGAGAGCTCTTTACTGATAAGCTCTTTTCACAACAACAGGGCAAGCTGTGCCTTGTCAGCTACTGACATCTAGTCATTCTGAGAGGTAAACAACAGTTTTCAAACAAAAACTTCTCAAGCATGGCTTTTCAGTTTAATCAACAATGTATTTGCTTAGATTCACTCAGAAAATCCACATTTATTCTTCTTCTTTTCCTACAGAATTCCATTGCTCGTGCTGCATCCAAAGAGCTGGCCAGTTTGTATAATACCAAATATACATACGGCCCAGGAGCTACAGCGATCTGTAAGTACTGGCCTAAATATACCAGCCATCTATATTAAATGCTACTAACACTACCAGATGCAGTTTTCTAGTGATTCTCGTTCCTCCTTCTAAGTACTCCTCTTTTTTCCTCACATGTATATACTCAGAGGTATATATGAAATCTATAATTTCTAAAATATGGGATGATATAATACTTAAGGATCTCAGGGAGTGTGTTGACCCCCTGGAAGGTAAAGTGATGTGATAAAGTTTTTAAGAATTCATGTGCAGAGCATGAATTCCTAAATCATACACCCCTTTGATTTAAGCATAAAAACCTCAACCTGAGATTTTCTGCATTGCAAGTATCTCCAAGTGAAAGCGAAAAGATTATGTGAATCCTAAAGAATGGCTTCAACCACTCCAGCAAAACACATAATTACTTCTTTCACTTTGCATTACAGTCTGAGAAACGTACTAATTACAATTCCATTCTTCCGACCTTCTTGGGAACTCGGCTGTCAGGATATGGCCTTTGCAGTGTCAAAAGTTGAGCTGAGGTTGCCAAATGTAGATTTCCAGAACATTAATGTCTCGTATATTTAAGATCTCTTAATTTACTGAGATATGGAAACTAATCTCTTTTCCCTATTTCCTGTTCCTTAAATAATTTAGAAAACCTTTAAAAATAGATTCTCCCAATTTTTACATATTTATGGAGATTTTGCTTTTAAAAATGTTCTGGTGATGCTTAGCAATTCTGGAGGTGTCTTCCTTAGCAAAAGGGACTACCTTCATTGTGTCAAAGTGCTGGAAAGGGAGGCTACCATTTGTCCAGAAGAAAAAGATGGAGCTGATATTCCAGATCTGTGGTCTTTCACATCTGTATGACTGTCAGAAAGCTACCCAGTGAGACAGTATTTGCTTCTGATAGCAAATCTTTCTAAACAACGCCATGCAAGCATGCCATTCTCCTGTTCCTTAGACATTCCTCCCATGGTGTCCCCACAATTTTAACAAGGAGGGAGCCGTTTCACTTGTTCACATTTGCTTGCACACAACAGCTGGAACAAAGCTCACAAATGGCCTAAAATCACAGAAGCTTTTTCATGAGCAGGAATCAGTCAATTCACTGAATATTACTTTTTATCTGTCTTTACTGCATTTCTGGCTACATGACTGGACTCCAAACTATATCACATTTCAATGCATAGCCGCACTTTTCCAGTTAAGCTTCATCTTCTTTATCAACAGATCCTGCTGCAGGGGGCTCTGACGACTGGGCTTACGATCAAGGCATCAAGTACTCTTTCACTTTTGAGCTCCGAGACACTGGTAGATATGGTTTTATTCTCCCTGAATCTCAGATAAAGCCAACCTGTGAAGAGACTTTACTTGCTGTTAAATATATTGCCAATTATGTCCTTCAGCACTTGTATTAGAATGGAGTTCTAAAAACTATTAAAGAAGGCTTTATTCAAAGATGTCTTCCTTTTTAGTCTTTCCTAACAATATTTTTTTATTTCTCTTTATTTAATGTTCTTAGTCATAGCCTTAGTCCATCATAGGTCAATAGAACTACAAGTTTGTCAAGAGAAATTATATCTTTTATTAATGCAACTGATATAGTTAGGAGGGTCTAAAAAGAAAGAGCGCAAGAAGCTTAATCAATTTAAAGGATGCCTTAATGATTAAAATTATCTTTACAAATAGCAGACGGGCAGAGCATTAGAATTTATACAGCTTGAATACTAAACAGAATGAAAACAGGTAGGTGATTCATATAAATGCAGTTTGATCCAACCATTCATTGCCCTAATGGCAACAGTAGCAAGGAAAAGTTCATATCACATACTTTAAAAATTATGTTAGTTGTGATATGCTCTTGTGAATTTTCTCAAAACCCACCCTGGATCTGCCTCATCATCGAAAACTACTTGGGATCTGAGGTCACTGCTAATCCGATCTGAACTCAATGCTGAAGCTCATAATTACTATTAGTTTTAAAGACCAAGACTTGATACAAATCATCCTATAAACTACCCTGCATTTAAGGCTCTCACAATCACTACAGTAGCATCTCTCAAAATATTCTGAGTCTCGGTACTTCCTGGTGTCCCACATGTTCCTACTGTCATGAGTGGAAAATTTGCAAACAGACATAAAGACTAAGCCTGGTGATAAATGATTAACTGGGTTTTTTTTTATGAGAAGCTGTAAAGAATTATCCCCTCCTGATCAATTTTCTGTACAGGTAATGTGGGTCCGATTGGGTCAGAGTGAGTGGGAGTGATAAATAGCTACTCTGGGCAGCTTTCTTGTGCAGCTGCAGAAAATGTGTTTGGCATTTATTAATACTGTTTAGAGCTTGACTAATACGGGACACACTCTGCAGAAAGATGGGGAAAAACCTTATGTCAACACAGAACCTGGCTGATCTCCCTGCCATTGCTGGAAACTCTGAATAGAGACTTCCGCTGTCCATTGATGCTCCTGGAATTAGCACTATTTCTGGCAGGTCAAAACAGCCCATGAAATGCATCTTTACAAAGAAAATGGTTCTCCCAAGAAAATGGCCAAATTCAGGCCTTTCAAAAACTATGTGTTCTCCTTTTTTGCCTCTTCTCTGTGGAGGAAAACAGAAAGACAAGGTCCAATTTAAAATGACACTTTCATTTACATGTATAAGAAAAAGAAAGAAACACATCCACTAGCCCACTCCAAATAGCCCAGCAGGCCTCAGATTAAACTAGTCCTCACACACGACTGATCCATCTGGTTTTGATCACTGGTGAAACTGAATCCGTGTGTGAAAGTAGCACGTACCAGTAAAAAGACATGTCATTCTGTTTTGCAACAGAAGTTGGGTGAAGGATAATCAACACTACTAAAAATAGCACAGGATGCAAGAAGAGCATACCAGCCAGAGCCAAACATGTCACAGAGGGCAGGAAATAAATTAATCGGAATATAAATTATTTTGACTAATTTTAACTAGGTATTAACAACCACCCAGGGACTGTTCTGACTATAACTGTATTATTTGGGAAGATATCACAGGCCTTACTGCAAGGTGAATTTTGATACCCAGCACCATTCATTACTCTCTGTGGCACCGCAGGCCAAATTAGACCTAACCCAGTTACAAATACAGTTGAGGGGTAGGTCACAGCACCCAGCAGCTCCCACAGTGTTAGGGTTACCCCAGTTAACTTAAAACTATGACTCCAAGGCGGGATATGGCACACGTCTGGTAGCTCTGACATTCATAAAGTCAAATCACAGCAAGGCAGTGATACGCAGCTTTTCCGTGCCTTCTCCGCAGAAGGCACTCACTAGCACCTCTGGTCAAATTACATAGATGCAGAGGAGAAGAGCAATTAAACGTGATATATCATCCATGCACTTGGAACATAAAGACTATGTGGGAGAAATTTAAGCAGTAAAGGACATTCTGCTAGCAGGTAAACTGTTAGGACAGAGACGCTGAAAGAAAATACAGAAATGAAGCAAAGGTTCAGCAACAAGTCACAATGCTTCAGATTTCGGCTTTGCTTTCAAAAAACAGAAAATCCATCCACATGCAAAACTGATTGATAACACATTTTCAAAGACACCATTGCAGTTGTTGGTAACCAGTTCCTCAGTTATGAAGTAGTTAGAGAGCCAGGAGAGACACAGGAAAAGAAATAAAAACATATTTGGATGATGGAGGTACATTTGTAAAAGGTGAGCTTTTTCAACAATTCTAAAGAAAAATTTCCAGTGTTCTCCAAACAGATTCTTTTTCTTGCTTTATAACACAAATTAAATCCATAAAAGAACAGTAAATATTTTACCCAAGTGAAAATACAAATAAAATCCTCCTCGCAAACAATCTGTGGGTTTGATTTAAGCTGAGTCTTTACTGTGAACACTATGAGCCTACACTGCAGTTTTGCAGCATCTAAGAATATTTTTAACCATAATTTTAATTAAAAAAAAAAGCCATGAAAAAAACAGGTGAGTTACTCTGCATCCCCGACATACCAGGGAATTTTATCAAGAATGGAAGACTATCAAAGCAATATCAGCAATGCACACTCACAGCAAGAAAGGCAGCGGTGTCCTGGGCTGCATTAGGCAGAGCGGTGCCGACGGGTCAAGGCAGCTGATCCTTCCCCTCCACTCAGCCCTGGGGAGGCCAAATCGGAAGTGCTGGGTCCCAGTGCTGCGCTCCCCAGTACCAGAGAGAGGGACACACTGGAGTGAGTTCAATGAAAGGGCCATAAAGATGATTGGGGGCCTGGAGCATCTGTCATACAAGGAGAGGCTGAGAGACCTGGGACTTGTTCACCCTGGAGAAGCGAAGGCTCAGGGGGACATACATGTATAAATATCTGATGTGTGGGTGTGAGGAAGACAGAGCCAGGCTCTTCTCTGTAGGGCCAGGGACAGGACAAGAGGTAATGAGCACAAATTAAAGCACATGAGACTCCATGTGAACACAAGAAAAGACTTTTACTGTGCGGGTGCCCAAACACTGGAACAGGTTTCTCAGAGGTGTTGTGGAGTCTCCATCCCTGGAGAGGTTCAAAACTTGGCTGGGTA
The DNA here is from genome assembly GCF_965140245.1 of Athene noctua. NCBI lineage: Eukaryota > Metazoa > Chordata > Aves > Strigiformes > Strigidae > Athene > Athene noctua. The sequence continues at coordinate 15,206,215 of NC_134044.1, forward strand.
CAGCCCTGGGCAACCTGCTTTAGGTGACCTGGCTTTGAGTAACAGGTTGAACTGGATGGTCTTGAGTGGTCCCATCCAACCTCAGCTGTTCTGTGATCCTGTGAAATTAATATCTGCCTGATGCAGGTCAACCAAGGACTGTGAGACAAACAATTGCAGCTTTTCCTATTTGATTTATACTGCCCTTTTAATTAGATAAATAGAAAATTATAATTCTGTTTTCTTCATTAAGAATCATATCAAAAAGCTGCCATCTTTCCCATATTAAGCTATTGTTTAGCTAAATACATTCAGTCAATTCATCTCAATGCTCCAAAACTCAAAAGGGGTTAAGAACTGATAAATGTTTTAAAGACAATGTACTGTCCATGTGCCAGGTCTCACAGGAGTGGTACTGGAGATACCAGACAACTCACAGAGGAAATGTCCCTTCAGTACAGATCGCAGCTGCAAAGGCCAGACAAAGGCAGCACTTGCAAATTCTTGACTCTTCAACATATGAAGTAGGTAACACACACAAAAATGAATGAAGTACAGTAAGTCCCAACAGTTGTGTTAAACTGAGTTAAACACGTGCTTCTAGGGAAGATATTTCCAAGTTTGCTCAAAGTTCTCAAGCAGCTGGTGACACATAGTGGTAATTCAGAGAAGGAAACTTTTGTTCTTAATGATCCAGACTCAACTGCCTCAAAAACCGTGCTAGAAATTAAACCTACGCTTACAGCGCAGCCTGTTTTGAACTCTGCTTTGCTGACATATGGCCTCCGCATGCTTCCTGTCACTTTGAATTTTTCCAAGGACAGATGTGGGCTGTGCATTGAAGCAGGTTGCCTCTGTGCTCCCCACCGCACTCAGAACAGCTGCACTACAGCTGCATGCAGTCTTTTACCACAGAGGAGAGGAAACAACCGAATGCTGCTTTCGAGGAGGGGATTGCATCCCTGCCCTTTACAGGAAGGATGCTAGGCTACTTGCAGTGACCTTTGCAACCACAGAAAACAGGGAATTTGCTATCAATAAATCAATATATACAACTTAGCCAAGAAATAGGGGAATGTTGCAAAAAATCTAAAACTTTTCCTTCAAATATTTTTAAACAAAGCACCCCAGTTTCTTGGCAAACACTGAAATGTTTTCTTTCTGCATTTAACAGAAGGCCTAAGGTGCTTAATTCTGGAGTTCTTCAAGGAAAGTATGAATCACATTGCTTTAATATAAAATCAACTCCCAATTTCCTGGCTTCATGGGGAAAAATCAAATATTCATGTTTCTCTTTAATACATTGATACATTAGGCCATAAGAACCAGCATAAAGACTGTAATGAAGAAAAAAGGAAAACAGTTCAGGAGTAATGGCTATCATCCCTGTGGATCCCTGTGCTGCTGCTGACATGAGAGAGCGAGGCCACAGAGTACAGCTCAGTGGCACAGTGATCAACCAGTTCGTGTCCAGAAGGCATACAGTTCAGAGTGTCTCTCTTCCTGCCAGAGTTTGTCCATGATCTAATCAACCTGCTACAAAAATCAAGAGGTGTTAGTAAATTTTTAAAATGACAAAAAGAACTCAAAAGACAAATATGCTGTGACGCAGCACTGACATCATTGTTGACACGTACGTTGCATCATCATCACTCATCAGCATGGTCCCTTTTCTGCCATTGCAAAGTCACAACATTCTCAGATTATGAAACTGCAAAGACAGTAGGAGATAGAAAAAGGCTGCCTTTCACTGATACTTCCCTGTCTGTGTTCACAGGATGTGTGTGCAGAGAGATAATAACCTCACATACATAAAGTTTTAGACGTTCAATGTCCAGGTTTATAGTACATTCAAATCCAGAAAATGAGGTTATTTTCTCTTAAAAAATATCCCTCACAGATGACAGCAGATACTCTGCTCACTCGTTCTCTTCCCAGGTCGATGCACAGTACTGCCCCCAAGGTCTGTGAATTCACTCTTCATCTACCCCGGAGTAAATGAAAGGAAAAGCAGATCCTCCTCGTGTATTCAGTAATGAGTTCAGGTTTACTGAAATCAACGGTTACTTCTCTCAAAATCTAAACTGTGAATACTGCAAAAAACATTGGCATTTCACTGAGGGTTTTTTGTTATTTTTTCACATAGCTTCAAGTAATTCTTCAATGATTTTTTTAAAATGTGCTCAGAAATTGTATGAATAAAGGGTTCAAAAGGGAACGTTCATTTTAGACAGACTTTCAGAAAACTATTCTTACATTTTTCTCCACAAGTGGAAACACTGTTCATGACCTGAAGGATTTCTTTAAGGATCATAAATAGAACCTTTCCCATTCCAGTGGAAGTAGAATTCCTAATGACACAATGATGTTTTATGCTATCCCTCTTTCGATATGTATCTTTGAATCACATCTGAAAAGCAACAATATAATCCTTATAAATGTGGAATACCTTCCCTCCATTTAAAAGGAAGGCTGAATGGTGCTTTATTTCTAGCTTTTGTCATCACTTTGCAGTTTCAGTCCCTCACGTCTCTAAGTTATACTGTCACTGACAGCAGTTGTGGCAACAACATATTCAGCAATAAAAAACATTTAGAAATAATGAATTATTTAAAAAGGTTCTTAACCTAACCTAACCTAACCTAACCTTCTAAAAGGTTAAATTGCATAGCCTAGTATAAACTTCTGGCTAACAGTGAAAAAGTAATGACTGAGAGGCAATTCTGCATTTTACGTGCACTAAAATATTCACTTCAAATTTATTAAAATATCAAAAACTGAAATTTGATTCCAGTACCCCTACATCAACTTCAAGACAGACTAAACTGTGTGTTTGTATTTGTACACCCATAGAACATCCTAAACTATCCTGGGCTTAACAGTTGTAATGAAACTCTCTTTCTGAACAGAGTAGGCATCTGCCATAACCATTAAGAAAGGAAAATTATGAACTTTGTAATAGTGCCACGTGTGCAGGGAAAAGCACCCTAACCCTCTCCACAGAAGGCAGTCACACTACAGCTGTCCACGTGCTCTAAAACCCCTACCAGATAGAACACTGATTGTCCTCCAACAGGTGGGATAGACACGTCCTCCTGCAAATATCCAGTGAAAATGTGCTCTCTCCTGTGCTGCCTGTCAAACTCTACGGGCTGAGAGTCCATCACAACCCTGAGCACCTTCAAGCTTTGGTACTTCAAGAATACAGCTTTGTATGATATGTTTTCTCTCCTTTCAGGACAGCTCTGGGTCTGGGAATAGTTAATTATCTTCAGATTTGTCTGAAAATGGAGACTTGGCTCATTCTTTCCTAGAAAGAGATTAAAATTATTTAGTCATCTGTTCTATTCATCTCCATATTGATGACGATTTTGTTGTGCCTGCTGAGACGTGCACTGCTCATGGAGTACTCCAGCCTGTGAAGTACTTGGCTCAACTGGGAAGACAATTCAGAGCACAACAAGAAAGAGCACCACTCGTTCACATACATCAAAGTGATTTTGTTTTCTAATAGGGAATGAATCAATCATAACAAACTCAGTCTCACCAGCCTTAGTTCAATTAAGTATCGTTAGGGGAAAATACATGATCAAACACAGAATCAACATCGTATCTGGGGACTGTTGATGAACACCATGTATTTATTCAGGCTACTGAGCCTCTTTCAATGTTTTATTAACTTTGCCTTGGTGACCATTTTGTGTCTCGCATCCAAATTACTGGATTAGCACAAATCAGCTGGAAACTTCCCTCACTTTTCACATCCTGCCAGCTTTCTGCACTATGCTGGAGCAAAGCCTTTCTCTGTCAAACTCTGTACACCAAGTAATATTTGTTGGCCCTCGTGGCCTTGGATTCTGAGAAAAATACTGTCCTGCAACTGATTTTGGACACTTACCCCAAGGGATTTTGAATCTCTCCTACCAAAAAGCTGTGGTTACTTGTGACACTGCTTTGCTCAGCTTTCCTGACTCACTTTGAGATACCACTCGGGAGTCAATACTGCTCCCACATGACCTTTCAAGAATTCATGCCATGTTAGCACGTCACATGTTTAATTTATGGAGAAGTAAGTTAGATAAAGTTCATTAAAGCACATTCAGCACTTCAGTGCTATGCACACAGATCTCACTGAACTCAACAGGAGATAAAACTAAGTTCCTGATAGAACCACACTCTATGAAACAATTCATCAAAAAGTCCACCATGAGTCAAGGTGTGTCTGTGAGATCTGAGTAACTCAGATCTCTGCCAAGTTTCCCTCTGGTGAGCTTAGACAACACCAAATCCCTTCTCCTTACAGTTGTGCAGGATGGAACATTGCAAGATTGCTGCCTGAAGGCTTTTTCAAGCTAATATGTAGATTTCAAAGAATAAATTCATCTGGGAACTTAAAAGAAGAAGCAAAAGTGCAGAGACTTTGGGACATTCCTGGATTTAATAGGGAAAAGTCCTTTCCAGTTCCTGGAAATACATTTCTCCTCTTACTGGAGTAAATTCAGAAGGGGGGGGGGAAAAAAAAAAAAAAAAAAACAACAAAAAAACCCCCAACCTACAAAACCCAAACTACAAACCAGTCCTTTGTCAGCATCGTGGCTCCTACATACAGAACCTTTCAGTTCTACAGTGCTCAGTGTTAGGAGGCATGCTACATCTCAGCAGCCTTAAGGCGCTTTGACCTCTGATGCTTCAGGGTACGTTTGAAGATAGTTTAATCAGTCGTTAGTCACTTTTGTTTCAAGCATAATCCTAATATGAACGAGTTTCTTCACGAACCTGAGCCCCTGCACTAGCTGTACGGGCAGCGGGATGCTTTCAGAACAACTCCTCGACTTGCCTGATCGCGGGGACTCTCAGAGCACACTCGGCTTGAAGCGAGACACGGCTTCTCATGACATCTTGTGGCAGCGTGACAAGCCGACAGGGGGTTTGTTTTCACAAAACGTAATTTGAGATGTTGAAAAACTGGTATTACAGAAACCCAAACACACAACAAAAAAGCACCTACTCACAATCAAATTAAGCTGAACAGAGTAGCAACATTTTAAAGTCAGAAAAATTCCCCACAAAAATATTTGAAAACACAAAGTGTAAAATAAGACCACTAATTTAAAGTAATGGAAAACCAAAACAAGTTCAGTTTGAAGCAATTCGAACTGCATGTAAGTTAGAGATCTAAATATGCCTGTATTATTACTACTCAATATATTCTTACCTATTCTAACTAAACAGAATCTCCTTTCAACTTCTGGCTTGCAGGGACAGGTTGGTACAGAAGAGAAGAGCTTCATTGTCCAGAAACTTAATTGCAAGCTGAGTCAATTAGGCCAGTCTATGCTGATATTTATGTTGCCTGTAACTGAAAAAAACATCAAAATAGCAAATTTTATTTCCCATTTGTTCACAAAATGTGTTCTGAGAAAAAATATCTTTTTATTATAGCTGAAATAACACAAACTGTGATACAATACTGTCCTAATTGAAAAACAGCAGTCCCAGAGGAATCAATAAATAGCCCACCTTGAAGAGGAAATCAAAAGTAGTTCTAATGAAATAAAATTAAAGCCAACAACAATACTTAAGATACAGTCTTATTTTCAAAAACATACTCATCCTCAAGGCACTCAAGAAGGATATTTTCCCAGTCATTAACTGAGTAACGCTTAATTCACACTGGTTTTGGATGGAAGGTATTTCAGCTTCTCTCTGTGCAACTTGGTGTCTGAAACCCTGACACAGCCCCTCATACAGCTTCTGGAAGAGTGGTAGATTTTCCTGTCAGGGCAGAAGCAACTGGCTTTGTCTAGACTTTGTTGGTGGTAACAGAACAAAACACAGCAGGTTTTACGTAGTCAGAGATGAGCACTGGAGAACAAAGAGAAAGCTTCTAGGAGGAACACTCGACCAGAACTGCTGCTCTTAGGAACAGTCAAAAAAGGGTTTTCAGATCAAATGTCTGCTGTAGCACCTTCAAAGCAATAAAATCCTACACCAGCAGTAACTCATATTTGGCCTTCAAATGTGAAAAGAGAAGTAAATCTACATTTCATTCAGGTCATGCACTCTTAGATTACTGCTTCTGCCAGATTCAGCCCCAGCACAAAGGTGCAATGGACAGCCAAGACCCTCCATTCTGCTGAGGGATTCACAGGAAAAGCCATTCCATGCAGTCCTGTTCCCATCGAGGAGCACCCTCTGGAACCCAGGCAAAGGTGTTCCTGGGAAGGAAATGAAAAAGGGAAGTTTAAAACATAGTCTTCACTCAACTGTTCCCTAGCTGTAAAATGGTACAGCAGTACCATCAGACTAGTGGAAGACAAGCAAAGATGCCTGCAGCTGCTTTGGAAGGCATTAATATGAAGCAAATAACAGCAGTCCTGCATGGACAGGATTCATCCCACTTGATCCTTACTTTCTTCTTAAGATATTTAAGATTATTTTGTAAAAATGATTTAAAAGATCTAATCTATACTCTGCAAGTACTGCTCATCTTCCCAAACCATGTGTGAGAAGCATACTTGTGTGTCTTCCTTACACCCCCATGTTACTGTGTCATGAAACACATTAGCACAGTCTAGTCAGTGCTAGCATTGAGGAGACTGAGAGGCTCAACTCCTCATCCACCACAGGCTTGTCTCACACACAGCATAAGCCCCGTTATGCCCCAGATCAAAAATGTGTAAAATAAAAAAAACCACTTTGCCACAGAGATACTCCGAAGCAATAGCTATTCCAGTCTGCAAAGCGCCTGAAGGACTACTGTAACTCCACAGAAACAAATTAGACATTTCAGACACTGCCTACTGTCTTGTCAAGCTGCATACGTTTACTTTGTGTGTAATACAGAACTTTATTTCATCACCTGTTAGAGACTGAATAACAGATTTTTGGCACAAGGGGATTTGCTGGCAAAGTTACACAAAATATAATTAATGGGAGGTTGTGAAGCATGGATTGGGCATCTAAGAGCCAAGCCCTCCTTCAGTATCACAGGTGTGCTTCTGACAAAATCCAAAGAGGTTGCTGGGGGCAGGGAAAGAAGTCACCCCAGACACAGCATATCACAACATTCAGTATAGAAGACAACTAAGCTGTTGCCAAACAGAGAAACAGCAATGGGCTACAAACCCACAAATCCTTCTCACTCTAAAAAATGGTCCACAGATGAAAACTGTCCATTTTCACAACACAAACCAAAGCAAAATCCTGGGACAGTACAACATGCAACAATGCTGCACAAAACAGCTTTCAGCAGCCATCTCCACTGTCAGAATATGAAAGCATGGTAATTTTGTGGTCACTAGAGGGAGCCATCTGGCATTTTACATGTGCTGCTCCTGAACTGTTTTAAACTCAAATTTCATGGGTCTGCTAAAGGGAAAAATTATTTGTGTCAGATCTAAACATATTAAGTAGTAACTGTTGCAAATAGTTTGGCTACCTATTTATGTTTGGGGTTTTTTTCCTGTAAGGAACCTTAATAGACGCTCAAATAACCTTCAGGTTGAAGCTAAAATAATCTTGGAGAATATTGCCTCACTGATGTAAATACAGTAAATATATGTCTTTGAAAGCAGGCTGGAAAGCAGAGAGACAGGAAGGCAGTCTTCATAAACTGTGGAACCCTGACACAAGAATGGATTTCTCCTGCTTTCAGAAAGCAGTTTCTGAAGGTCAGTGAACTTTTTCCTTCATGTAACCCTGTTGTCAACTGACAGGGATGCAATATACCCTTTCTACCTTTGTGGGGCAGACACTGGATGAAGTTATATGGTCTTGACATACAACTACTATATTTTTATGGATTCTCCAGACCTAGATTATTTGTACAGAATAGAACACAGAAGACTCCTCAATCCTGACCCACCACGTGCTATACAAAATAACTGTGAAGCATTAAGAAAGTAGGACCTGCAGAAGACCTCTCTGGGCCAAGCTTAGAGTAAATGATATACATAGGTGATAATGAAAGACTTCTGTGATCCATTTTCCTCTCAAATTCTGTTTTCTAGAATTGATCATGAGTAGTCATGCCTGTAATGGGACACCATACTGGGAAACTGATGCCTGAAGTGCACAGTCCTAACTTCATGTGTACGTACCCCTTGGGGGGTGCACAAGGCTCTGGAATAGACAAGACCATGACCAATTTGCTTAGCTGAAACTTCTAGGGTGTCTCCTGTGCAATGCTGATGGCTGTCTGCAGGTGGAAGAAAGTAGTAAGCTCTCTTAATTTCCATAGTTCAATCAGTTTAAGGTCTGAAAATAAGCCTCAAAGGAGCTTTATGCTAGCATCCTTTTAATTCTGCATACAAATCATAAATTCATTCTTAAAAATTAAGTGGATGGTCACACAAAAAACCCTCTCTTTTCTTTACTCTGCCTTCTCATCCAGCCTGGATAGAGCACACTTTTGAGAAATGAGCAAGGCCTGTTTTTCAGTTTGCACCGTTACTGAAACCCTGGGATACAAACACAGCCAGCTGTGAATAACCTTCCTCTGCCTACATGGGACAGAAAGAGATGAAGCAGTAATGGAGATAACATCTGCCAGTCATAAGCTGGAACTCTACACTGGTCTTAGCTAGACAAGGGCAGGAAGGACTCCTCCCCCAAGCCAGGAGAAACACACACACCATCTAGTTATCCCAAAAGGGAGAGCAGAGGAGTTGTGTGCATTACTGCAGCGCAGCTCCGAGTATGTCCCTTGTGCAAAAGCTTATTTCAGCAGGAACAGGCAGGAGACATATGAAAGCAGCCAATTAATAAATTATGCCATTACTTCCCAAACACGGTAAGACGTTTTGAAGCCCAGGATGCTTTGCTCTGCAGTCTTCAGCAATTTTTTGGTACTTCACCTGTAGTCATATCAGGCCCTACACTTACCTGAAAGTACCAAATGCACTCAGCTAGGAGCAGAAGTCCCAGAGGCTGCAAAGAAAAATGCCCACTCTAACTCTTCTTTGTTTATATGCTGTAACATAAGGTACCATCTGTGCTTTAGAAACTCAGTTTATGAGATCTTCAGTCCCAGTGGACTGCTCGGACTAGTACTGTCTGTGACTCTAGATAAAGCCTTCGTACGGACCACATCATTTTTACAGCAGAGTTCTTCATCCACTTTTACCTTCACAAGAAGCCTAATCTTACAAGATATTGATGATGAGGTGCTGGATATTATCTTAAATACTTTAATAATTTTGTCTTTCAGAATCATCTGTGTAGAAAGAACCATTCCATGACCACCACTGGTGGCTGCACTGGCACCAACCTGAGCAGGAGCTTTGCTGCTGCACAGGGTGGCGAGTAACCTAATATAAAGATCACCTTGAAAACAGCCTGCACGGGTACACTGGTAACAGGGATTATTTTGTCAGACACTGAAAACGAAGGTCTTTAATTTACACTTTACTGATTTTACACTGTAATACAAAGACTCAAGTGCTGTGAATACAAATCCTGTTTGCAGCTCTTGGAGCCAAAGAGAGGCATGTGAACCAACCCACCATGGGCCTGCACCACTCTGAGGGAGAGACTGAAGCTCTCACTTCCTTAATTTGCAACAGCCTCTCTTCCACCACGGCATATCTCAACTACCACTCATATTCTTAGCTGCTGTATTTATTTATGGATACAATTCCATAAAAGTATCTAATTATGAGGAACAAGTATTTTGAAAAGCTAATTGATATAGAGCTTAAACTTCCATGGAAGTGTATATAATCATAATGAACTGGTATGTCAAAAAAAATCACAGGAGATCCTACACTTCCAAGAGAATCTGATCACAATGAATTGCCATGTAAGAAAGCTAAAGCGTCCCCCCAGTGAAGTTTTAAAGACTTAATTCAGTTACTTTTGTTAAGTACTAGCTTCAGCAGAGCCATGTCTGGTTTGAGTTAGGGAAGGCAAAAATCAAACCATGTTCAATTTTCCTTTATATGCACTTCTGAGATACTAAGACTTCACATGATATATCATGTGCTTTTAAATCCCATATTGATTGAAACTTTTCTCAAAATAGAAAATCTCACTTTAAAACAAAATCTTTCTGTACACATCACATGTGCAGCAAAAGACAGTGATGGTTTTCAGGGAAAATCTTACTATCATCTCCATTTCATTTGAGAATGACTGTCTTGCAGCATTTACAGTAAGAAATATTTTTAAAACTCATTTTTATAAGGAAGTACATCTTGAAAACTACTTGTTACACACCAAGGACTTTCACGTCCACTTCAGCATCAGTAAATAATTTAATTTCTGTTCTGAAATCCAAGAAGTACTAGAATAAAAAGCATTTACCAAACATCTTTCAGCACCCAGTTAAGAACTGAACAAGACTGAAAATCCACTCAAAAGGAAGAAATGTTCACTCTCTCCATCTTGAAAGACACTAGAATAAAGGATGTGGACAAGAGTCTGAATATAGCTTCTTTCTCTCACTGGTTCTGTTAAAAAAAAAACCAAACAAAACAAACCAATCCATTTTAATGTTGCAGCTTTATTTGAAAATTACTTAGAATTTTGGTAACGCCGTTTTTTATACAAAATCAATACAATGAAAAATAAACTTCAGAGGTTTCCTAGAGCAGATTACAGGCTGTAAACTCATAATCAAATGTACTACATAGAAAAAGGTAACTTTGTTCAAAGTATTGATGCAGACCACACCTAGTGATCCTGAAAAGCTAGCTTTACTCTAAAAAAACCAAAGCCCACCCAAAACCTTGTTTCCTAACTAAGCAAAGTCTCATTGCAGTTGTTCTACCTCACTGTATTTCAAATTTACAGTAACCGTTGTGACTAACTGTACACAAGAAACACATCAAGATACCCAACAATATCTTCAGTGAGTAAAGATCAACTTTCACATACCTGGTGTTTTAAAGGTTTTTAAGGAGTCATGGACAACATGGTATTTGGACAAAACTTTACAAATTACCATTTCCAAAGAACTCAGAAGTCCATTTAAAAAAATAATCCAAAATCCCTGTAACAGTTCCTTTTAAACTATTTCATTTCAGCAGGTCAATTTCACAGATTCTGGGATCACTAATTATTTTTATTCTTATGTCTCCAGTACATCAAAATCCCATTATATAAACTAGCAGTATTCATAGGACGGGGAGGGGGATCTATACAGTCCTGCAATTCTTTTACCATTCTTACCACATGCTCAGTAGAAAGTAAAGCTACTCCTAAAACCCATCTCTTTTTACTTTTACCTTTGTCGGAAATCAAGTTTCTCAGATAGTGAATCTATTTTGAGAACAAACTTTCTCATTATACACACAGTTCCTGAAACATCCCATTCTTGGGAGTAACTGTATAGCTTGGCTTCATGCAACACTTGTAGGCACAGGAAAGGTATGGTTTCCCAAATATTAAGGCTGTAGAGAGCTCCCCGACAGGAGCAAAATACTATTACTGCAACTGTGAAAACAACTGTAACTGTAATTCTTACACTTACTGTTCTCTGTATGCCACAAAGCAAAATGGCTCTGAATCATGCCAAGTCCTGCAACCGCATTATACTCTGTAGAAGACTGCAAGGGTCTGTCTCTCCTGCTCTCTGCTAGGCTTGCTTCTGACTTTGTGATTCCTGAGCTCATCAGTCTGACTTGTTTGATCGTGGCCGTCCACACAGGTGTGCTAGGAACAGCACCAGTGTAAAAGGATGCAATCCAGTGACCCCAGAAAATGTGCAACTTTAAATCTTCCCTAAAAAATGAAAAATTTCTCTAGAAAATCCATGTCCTTTTCAGGCTCTTTGCCTTTTTCTTTCCTCTCTGAAACATACACCAATCGTTCTTTATTGTGGCTCTCCACCCTGTGATACTAATGTAAACAAAACCCAGTGATAGAATAATCAAGTTTTCGCCAGTGAAACAAAGCACCATAGTGTTGAAGCTTTGTTCCTTTCAGTAGAGTTACAGCAGCATTTAGAGACCAAAGCCTCATGCACACTATTGCTTATAACCTCGCTCCCAGATCCTCTGTACTCAGGTACTCTGCAATGCTTTGGATCCTGGGATTAAAACAGAAGAGTTATTGAACATACTATGTGATCACAGGAACAGGGATCGTAGTTTCTGTGAATTTCTAGCTACATAAATTTGTGTGCAACAGACCTATGTTGTGTCTGGTGACATTTACAATGCAGATTTAGTTCTCCCATGAGGCTTTATTCACTATTCACTGGCATTGAACAGTTTTGCCATAGCCACCTCTTCCAGCATCATTGTCTTGCCAATATTCATCTCGGACCTTACAAAGGAAAAAATGGGAAGTCTAGTAAAGACGAAGAAAAATAATTTATCAAAAACTATTAACCATCAGAATACAGCCAAACTGAGTTCACAACACGCAAGTGGCCACAGGGAGCTGACTGACAAAACAGAAGGCAAAGTGCATGGTGCATAAGCCCAGAATACAGCATAACCTAACTTCATTTTCAGTAATGCCCAGGGGGACTCTAACCAAGACAGCCAAAGTGAGGATGGCTAGCCTCATCCTTCAGCAGCAAAAGCATCTGCTACCTCCTCAACTTTAGGTAAGCTAAGTGCCGTCCGCTATGCTCTTGACAGCCTTACATCTTCTGGGCTTTTTTATAAGCATTATCACCCCAAGCAGCTAAAGTTTCTGAAAATACTCTCAGTGAAATACATGAAAAAGTTACTTAGTGGATAACGTCATCACTGGTCAGATTTCTTACAGACTAACATATGGTACTATATTAAACAATAATTCCTAAGTTCCTGAAGTTGTTCTGAGTGTGTTCACTCAAAAAGCAGTAGCTTGGCAAAGTCACCAGTCCCTTAAAAACCAGGCTGTACAACCTACCCGGCCCCCTGATCTTCCACGACCATACTGTCTACCCTCCTTAAATCCTGCATCCCAGTCTGTCCTTATGATCCTATCATCAAGTCTGGTTCCACTGATGTACCGCATTGCATTTTCAGCATCTCCTCTTGCATAATACCTTAGGAATAGGTTAATGAAATAAAATGGGCCTTCTACTGTCAACACAAGGAAAAAAGAACAGTACCAAAGAGGATACAAACTCAAGTATGCTTGAATCAGGTTCTTGCTTGGTTACTTTTAAAAGCAACTGCTTTTATGTATCTATGTGGGCTGAGAAAACTGCTGGCGAAACAGCGTGACATGCAGGAATTCAAGCACATTAAAAATGCACATATAGGATCAAGTTCTTTAACACAGCCACCCTTAAAAGCATAAAGCTCTATTACTAAAGAGAGAGCGAGAAGCCCCCCCGCTATACACGTTCGGCTCATGCTGCAGACTTCCACCATTCCGGCGAGTTCCCTCGAACCGGTGACAGAACGATCTTCAGAGAGACTTGCAGGTCATGAACCCAACGCGTGACAGGGATGCAGAAACCCACCAGAGACTATGCGCATGCCCGCATGGACAGGAACACCTCTACTCGGGCACTGAGAATATGCTTTTACTGCAGAAGCCAACTATCTAGAAAGCGTCTGGCTTAAAGTATCCGAGTGGAAAGCAACCTGATAAGCACCACGGGACGTGCAGCGTGTTAGAGCCACAAAATCGCTCGTTTAGGTTGGAAAAGACCTTTAAGATCACGGAGTCCAACCGTTAATCTCGCACTGCACTCCCTCGCCCCGGACTCCCGCGGACACTTCAGCAGCCGAATAATTTCATCCTGGGATGATTTTCCCGTGACTCAGAGCCCGCATTTCAGTTCCCCCACGCCCTGCCCGCTCCTGCCCACGGCTGCGGCGGCCGCCGCCCCAGCGCGGGGCTCGCCCCCCCTGCCCGGCTCCCGCGGCCGCGGGGCGGCAGGGCCGGGCCCGCTCAGGGACACTCCGCGAGGCAGAAGCCGCGGGCGGTTTTCTTCACTTTGTCCAGCCCCACGATGATCTTCCCGATGTCGCCGCTCCTGCCGGAGAGCTCGTGGATCTGCTCCTCCGCGGTGTAGCGAGGTCCCCACGTGCGGCGTGCCGCTCGGTCTCAGCGGCCGCTCCGGGCCGCACGGCGTCCCCGGGCCGCAGCGCTACCCCGCGGCCGGCCCACAGCCGCGCCCGGGCGGCCCGCGCTCGCGCGGAACGCTGGCCCGGCACGGGCTGAGGCGGCCCCCGGCGGGCATGGCGGCGCGCCCGGCCCGCGCCAGCGGCCAATGGCGGGAGGCGGAGGCGGGCCCGGGCCCCGGCGCGGGCGGCGGGCGGGCGGCTCTCGCGAGAGCGGGCGCAGGATGGTGCTGCGGCGGGTGCTGGTCGCGCTCCTCAGCAACCCGCGGCTGATCGAGCAGCTCGCCCAGTCGCGGCCCATCCGCGCCGCCGCCCGCCTCACGGCCGCCGCCATCACCCGCGGGCAGCTCGGCGCCCACCGGGCGGCGCGGGGCTTGGCCCCCCGCCTGCTCCGCCTGCGCGACACCTTCCTCGCGGAGCTCAAGGACGGCGCCCGGGCGCGGGGCTGGCCGCGGCCGCCCGGGCGAGGGCCGGGCCGAGGCGGCCGCCCCGGAGCAGCGCCCTGACCGCCGCGCCGGGCCGGCGGCAGCTGCGGAGCCGCGGCCGGCGCAGGATCCCGCCGGGGAGGAGAAGCGCAAGAGGACGGGCGCGTTAGAGCCGGCGGCGGAACGGGCCCCTGGGCCCCGGCGACAGCCGGACACCCTCAGCCTCTCCCGAAGGCCGCGGAGGGCCGCGGCGGCGCGGCGGAAGGCCGGCTGCGGGCGGGCGCTGCGTTTCCACAGCCTGCAGCCGGGAGCGGGTCCTGCGCCCGAGCATCACAACGTGAAGCGGCGCTGCTGCTGGGTATGACGGATTTCCATTTCAGAGTCAGCTTGCACCTTCCGCGGTACTCGGCAACGGGCAGAAGGCAGACAGACTCACGTTAAACATCGTCCAGAATACGGTCAGGATTGTCCCTTTAAGTGCTCGATGAGAAACTTGAAATAAAACCCAATGTCTCACTGGAGTTCCTTTAACATTTTCTGTCTACACAACAGTAATATTCTACATTTGATACAACTTTGATACAGAGAGCTCTAAATATCAATGATGACGGACAGGATAATAGCCCGTTTACAGGTAGGTAAGAGTCAGTAGCTATCCCGAAAGCACACCTCAAGTCTATGGTAGTGAGAAGGGTTTAGGGGGAAAAAACAACCAATAGAGCCATCCTAAATATAAATACGGAAAAGGATGGATCCAGCATGGGTAGTGCACTTGGGCTGTTTACTTAAGGTGCTGTATCTAACATCATAGATGAGACTAAAATAACGAACCTTACTTCATAGCATGTTTCACTATTTAATGTAGCTCAGTTAACTGGGAAAAATGATTTCCAATCTCTGTATTACTCCAGGTGGAAAGAACCTTGCATGTTAACTGAGATACAGTTTCCAGCAGTGCCGGTAAAATTAAACCTCCCACCAACAAAGACTTAGGTGTGCATGGATGGAAAAAATGGATCTGTGGTGTAAAACGATAAAGGTCTGGCTGATGAGACAAAAGCAGTGTATTTTCAGTCTGAGTTAGTATTTGCAGTCCAGGTTCTCTTCCTGGCTCTGTCACAGGTTAGCTGTGCAGCGGTGGAGAAGCCACTGTGGCATGGGAATCATGCTCCATCACACCCTTGATGAGTTTCATGATCTACCCCACTGAGAGTGCCAGAGATCTTGAGTTTGTGAAAATAACTTTAAAAAGTTAACCTGTTTAAGAAAGCGGAAAACAGTAAGCAGGACATAATACCAACTGTGCACGTGGCTATTTTCCCAGAGAGAGCAGAAAGGAAATCAACTTGGAAGATACATTTGGTGTCATGATCCTTTCATGACTACTTCATGGGTCCTCAGTACAAACATACACCCCCCCCTCTCCCCCCCCCATGCACCTTTAATTTACAGGTCTGTCAGTAATGAGGGGTGAAGAATGCGAGACAAGCATGTAGGGGAGACAACACAAAATGCTTTACAAGAGAACAAGAGCTATGTTTCCTAAAAATCTAGATTGTACATATAGTTTGGAAGAGACAGGCAAATCCTTCACACAGGGATTTTTCCTAGCTTCCCTGCAGAGCCTGGCATCAAGCTATAGTATTCTTGACTGTGTTGAAAACCTGGCTCATGAGACCTTACATAAAGTTGTGTGGATGAAGAACTGGAAAAAGCATTATTGCCTTTGCAAGCAGAAAGAACTCAAGTGTCAGCTTTGTTTCAGAGAGACTTGACCTACAGTGCATGTGGCAAATTAGTATCTCCCTCCCTGTCGGGATGTTTTGTATCCAGAAGTTCATGCAGGCAAAACAAAAATTCTTAGTTGTGCTACACTGTTAGGCATATATGTCTTTCTCAGCTGAAGCTCGGGGTTATTTGTATCCCACTTTAAGAGCAGACTGCTCTCCCACAGAGAGGGAGGATGGGATCTGTCCTTCTGACTAAGCTGATTTAAGGGGAGCTGTTACTGAAAGGGGAGGGGGTCACAGGGGATGTGGCTTCCTCCCCGGATCCTCACATGCTCCCCTGCAACAGAACTGGTGGATCTCTGACCCTGTGGTAAGCCAGTTTGGAAATCCATCTGGTCAAACGCCTACAAAGGATCAAGTCCTTGTGAGTCACCTGTTTTCTGTCTGCGTGGCACCTTGAAGTAGCTCACTGTGGGGGCTGCTGTGCCCCACTGCTGGTGTCAGAGCCACGGCAGAGCCATGAGAGCTGCGAGACATGCAGTGGCAGCGCGCAAGGGAAGGGCTGCCCCCTTTGCACAGCTAGACGACAGACAGGCTTAATGCCATCACAATACAGCGCTCTCAAGCTGATGTAATGGAACTGTGGCAAGAAAGACTAAATAGGCAAAATAAACCTTGGATTTTAGGATTTAGCACAAGTACTGATGCTGAAGCACCTTCTATGTTCTAAATCAGATACTGTCAGATCAACAGTGGGGATTTTTCAAGACAGAGCCACCTAAGAGCCAGATCAGACACTATCACGGCGCCGGTGCCTATATTGTGACTGCAGTCTGGTCTAATGAGTGCAGGGATGCTCCAAAGTTTAAGAGTATAAAAATAAAACCTGACTAAGACCAACTTTTGTCTATTCCTGTAACCTCTCTCCAGCAGCTGAGTTAATGTCCGTTATCTTACCACACAATCCTCAACCCTCCTGTCACAGATTATAAGAACTTTCAAAAATAAGCCTCACATGGGAGGAGCTAAGCTTGAAGCACAGTTTTGATAGGCTTTGATTTCATCCTCTCTCATTAGGAAAATTACACAAGTTCATACGAAACACCATAGGGGCTGAATAACTCACATTTTAAGCAGATTCCATCTACAACTGGCTATACTGGTGAGTGCAAGAGCATGAAGAAAGGGAACAGAGAGACTCGGAAGCTCCCGGTGTCACTGCTTGTGCTGAAGAGGAAGGTCTCGCAGCACCTTGGGCAGCACCCAAGTGAAGTGAAAAACCATTTTTCTAGAATCTAAAGGCTCTGCTGATCCCTGTCTAGCTGAAGGATGTACAGTCCTAACTGACTTCTCCAATTTCCACTGAATAAGAAGGGTAGTTGTGGTGGGTCTTCCATTGATAAGTGTGGAAATATCAAAGTCTCGTTCTTGAACGAGACACCGCATTTTGTAATTGTAGCTCTGACCGTACCAGGGATTATAACAAAAACATGACAGTCATTGCAGATAAAATTGTTTACTTGCTGCTCTACTGTTTGGCAGAGGGTTTCTTCTTCAGACCCCGCCATATCAATGACTTCTACATGTGTGTCTCTCTTCTTGATATTAAGCAGAGACCTGGGAGGCATGTAGGTGTGAGCAAAGACTAGTCTATAGTGACTTGGCTGGTTTGAGGAGTCCGGAGAATGCATGAGTTGCTCCAAGTGAAGCAAACATGGTATCAGTCCTCCCTGGTGTAAGCACCCAAAGAGCAAAGCCCCGAGAATGTTGAAAATAATAATGATGCGTTTCCACTTCGCAGCTCTATTCTGTGACGTGCTGAACAGGACTAAAGGCAAGATGAGAGGAATGAGAAACCGAGGTTCTTGGTGACTGAATAGTGAGAGAAATGCCAAAGGAACAAAATAGAACAGCAGTAATGTTGGATTGCCCTCAGAATGCACTAACAGCCCAGACGACCGATGGTAATGTGATTTGACCCATATAAATTGGTGGATGTATTTCTTCAGCATTTTAAAACCAGCACCAATGGCCAGAATATGCAAAATCCCAAAGAGCATTATTCCGTTGACTGTAAAATGTGTAACTCGTGGGTGACTTCCATGCAGTGCAAGGTTACGAGGATTAAGATTATAGCTGAGAAAATTGAAAGGCGTTACTATCACTTTCTCATTTAATTGGCCTATTACATCAAATAGGCTGCTCTTTTTAATGCTGTAGAGGTTGTCTAAGCCTATGGAGGTAAAATAGAAGGTGTCGGCTGTTACAAAAACAATGGCAGTAAAACATGCACATAGGACAAGCTTCAACAAGTGGTTTATGACAGTTTTAATGCTCTTTTGAGAGTCAACAATTAAACCAGCCCAGTGAAGCAGGGGCATTAGAGCAAATGCCAAAAAGGTTGGCCTGTTGAAAAACCCTGCAGTCGTTATAATACCTATGAGAGGGCTGCTTGTAGGCTCCGCTAAGCTGCTGTCAGACTTTCTCGAGGAAACCAATAGCATCAGAAGAGCAAAGAGAAGTCCTTCAAGCGTGTTGGTAAACGTTCTTGTATAAAATACCAGAGTGACATACGATCCGGCAAGAAGTACTAGTGCTTTCCACGGATCCGCTTCCCAGAAAGGAGCTAAACGATACACACTGTAGTCGAGTATAAAAGAAAAGATTGTAAAGAGAAGGCGAGGTGATACAAGAAGAGTGTAGCTGTTGATGCAACTCGAACACATGCCCAGCTGCTTCAAAGACTTGATCACCCAGTAGGTAACTCCTGATGTCATTAATGGGAAAACAACTGTTCTGCAAGGAGAGCTGGAAAGGAACTCCCAAGGGTAATAGACCTGTAGGTTTAAAATATCTCCTATAAAGGAAGAAAAAAAGAAGAAAAAAACCGTACATACGTAATGTATTTTATTCAGTACTTCAGCATTAGGGATACAACTTAGTATTAAGAGGCATCACGATGCAGAGCAGTCCCTTAACTCCTGAGACTGGCGTCAACCTTGAAATGTTTAGGAGCATGCCATTAATTTTTCCGATTAATTTTTACAAAACTTCAAGGAAAAAAAAAAAAGTCTATTATGGCGATGCGGTTCCCGGCGCCACTCGCTGTGGACACACAGCAGGAACGCAATACCCAGGCGGCGGATCCGCTCCGACCCTGCGTGCGAGAGTCGCTCCGTGACCGAAGGCCGCACAAAGCCGCTCCGGTTTCTGCGGGACCCCGCAGTCCTGGGGCGCAGAGGAGGCGCCGGGCTGCAGGGCAGACACATGTCCATCCGTGCACGGGACTGGCGCTGGGGGGCCGCAGGGGAAGGGACCCTTCGGGGTCTCTCGGCCGCCGCTGCCCGCTGAGGGGCGGCGGCCGGGGCCCGGCGCCCCGCCGGGCCTGTGGGCACCGCGGGGCCGGCCCGCCCCAGCCCCGCCCCGCCCGCCCGCCGCCCTTACCTGCCATCACCTCGGGCGACTGGAAGAACTCGTCGGGGTGCAGGTAGCCGGCCTGCGGCAGGAGGCACCAGCCCGCCCGCAGCGCGGCCAGCAGCGCCCACAGCCGCCGGGCCCCCATGGCGGCGCCGCCCCGCCCCGCCCCGCCAGGGGGCGCCCGCCCGCCGCGCCGCAGCGGGGGCCCCGCGCGCATGCGCAGCGCGCCCCGCCCCGCCCCGCCGCACTGCGGCCCCGGGTGAGGGCGGTTTCGTAACCGGCCGAAGCCCCGAGAGGGAAGGAAAACACCCGTTACCGCGGCGGGGCGGCAGTTCCCCAGTAACTGCGGGGGGGGCTCGGCCCCGTGTCGCTGCCCGCTACGGCACGCGCAGCCGCCACATCTGCATCCTTCCCCCTTGGCCCAGGTAACCTTGGCGCGAATGAATCGGGGGGGCAGAGAAGCGAGGGGCGAACGCTCACTTCTCAGAACAGCGAGAAAAGGAGTGTAGCTATCAGGCCGAAGTCTAGATAAACTCTAATTACTCATATTTATTTGTTATTTTCACTTATTTACAGAATGACTATCTGGTTTTACCAGCTTCTTGTTAGACCGAATGCCTTTTCATCCCAGGATCATGAGGCAGTAGCTGCAGTCAGGAGGACGCTGCCTGCCAGCAGCACAGCATTTGTTGTTATTGCAGCTATATGGATAAAAATAAAAAACAAATGCTACAAGCCAATAGATAGAGAAACTGTTAATCAGAAGTGAACTACTTTGTTTCACTAGCAGCAAATACAAGTTTCACGCACAGGCATTCAAGATAACCCCATGTGGAAGAAGGACACCCACAACTTTCTTGATGGAGATTTCATCGAATTAAAAATCACAGGGCAGATGGCATCTCTCTCAAGCAGTGAGAGCACTGGTTGTGGAAAGCTCAGTGGACACACACATTTGGCTTTGTTCTTTTCCCCTCCAAGTCCCTCTGGCCACCTTCTTTGTCCAATGACTTTGGAGATTGCCCTTAGTTTCTCATACTGGAAGGTGGAGGACCTTGCCCGTGACAGAAGCTGTATTCTGGACTGCAGGTCGTGTCTCGATCCACCCTCTGTGCACTCACCTCTTCTGGCAGCAGAGCTCAGGAAAAGCGTGCTCCCAACAAGGGTAGGATGGGGTAAGCAGGGATGTAGGAGTCTGAATGTAACCAGCCAGGAGGCCAGAGAGGATTCACTAGACACAGTTTTTGACACTGTCTTCCAAGACACAGAAATTCTTCTACAGGTCAGAAACCCAGTATCTATCTAACAGTACCTGGGAATCCTCCCGCCCATGATGGTTCAACATCAGCAAGATGACAAAGATACTCCAGTTCTGGACTGATCTTGTAAACCATGCTGACACTATTGCTGGCTTCTGCCCCAAATTCCACCCCATCCCTGAGGACAGGGGCTGCTTCCAGCCCTACCCCACTCCCCCGATGAGCAGGTGCTGTTAGCACTTGCCCTGCAAAGAGGCAGGAAGAGGCATTCCAACGTTAGCACAAAAGGTTATCCAAACAGCAGCTTATCTGAAGAAAAGGTGTGGTAGGGCAGAGGTGACCTGGAAGTTGGCATTTGGACCATGCTAGTCCAAACCTTGTATCTGACATAAAATAAGAAGGGGAATGACAGTAGTCACGAGTAGGTATTGTCTTATCTTATTGCCTGCCCCAGAACACTGTGGTGTTTGCATCCCTTCAAGGGACTCAATATATTCACTCCCCAGCCATTCTGCATATGTCCTCCTCTCTTCTACTGGCACAATCTCAACAGCAGAATCCTTAAAGATCAAGTTTTTTCCTTGAAAAGTTGAAGAATCAAACATTTTGAATCCATTTCCATTGCTGCTATTTCCAAAGTAATCCTGAAAACAATACATAAATTTCAGTATTTTGCAAGATTAAGTGCCACATTCCTCTCATGCAACATGAAAGACATTAGGAATTGTTCTGTAGATGAAATGTAGATGCATACACAACTGCAGATGAAATGTACAAACTGATGAAAATGTACAAACTGATGAAAATGTACAAAAGATGAAATGTACAAATGTACAACTGTAGATGAAATGTAGATGCATACACAACTGCAGAATCTCTCTGATGCATTTGCTTTTAGACACTCCAGTAGATTAGATACAGGATTCTGCCATTAACAATTAAAAGAACAGCATTTGTGATTCTGAGTTTTTTAGTTACTATTTGGAAAGAGCTGCATTTAAAAAAAAAAATTTCAGTCTAAATATTGTCGTGTAATACAGGGTTTGGCTGCACAGGAGTTACACAGATGACAGCATGGAGATACTCAGTATTGCTTTTACTAGTTAACTTCTGTATTAACAAGAACCTAGCTGTGGCAGCCAGGCATGGTCTGCCTAGATGGTTTACCATATACATGGCTGCAGCATAAATATACCCAGCAACATTCTGTTGCACTCCTAGGAAGATTCCAGGATGGAAAAGTGTTGGCATGTACTCTATTTCTTGTAGACTCCAAAGTCATGCAGTTTGGGAAAACACCTTAAGCTCCAGGAAGATTACCCCTGAAACCAGTGGCTAGGCAAAAAGTTGAAATCCTTTTGCACCGGGGTGGTTTTACTAGGAGAATTACACGGGTTGTATTTCACCTTCTCTGTCCCACTCCAACAGCAGGGCTCTGCACAGCACATGTGCTGCCAGGCCCATGATGCAGGGAACAGTATGGCAGTGTGGTCCTGTTGTCTTTATCCTTGGTCTGTGCCAGACCATACATAACTCCCCCACAGAATAAATGGATTATCAATACCTGGGCTTTGTCCAGCAGTCCGTACAGAGCGAAAACGCTGGTATCTGGGTGAACCATAATAGCCTGAGCTGGCACCTGAGCCAGGTGACATTCAGCAAACTGGGTGACTTCTGCACGGGCACCATTTGGACACAGTAACTGGAAATCACTGGACTTCAAGTTTTGGGCCCAACTATCAGTATTTTTACCTGGAAAAAGAAACTGGTCACTCACTGAATACTTTAGAGCAAAAAGGTTTAAGAAAAGTAACTGGTTTATAATAAAGAGATATGTAAAACTAAGTACCATCTGTGTTCTCAAACACTGTCGAGTGCTTGACAAAGGCCACATCCCCAGAGTCCTGTGCCAGGCACCTTTGGGAAATGAGAGATAAAAATTCAATTCAAAGCATCTTTATGTGAACCACATTTTTTCTAATAACTGACGGGTTTAGAATTCATTTTTTCTTACATACATTCCTGCAAACAAATGCACTGGACCCTAAGACAATAAGCAAAAACAGAGAAATGAAGCATCTTGAGAGAAAACCAACATCTTTGCAAGTTTATTAAAAATATTCTGAATTAAGAATTTTAAGAGAGGTATACAGCAGGAATTTTTTTTATTAAAAACAGTGTGAGACAGGAAAAGGCCAGTATTAGATGAGCAAAGAAACACAAAATATGTGACTCAATGAAGTATTCCCCATCGACTAGCCGCAGCTTTCACTCCTTTTTAAACCATACACAAAGTATATGTCATTAAGACTTTTTCACCTAAAATCATTTGAGTGCATAGCCAAAGAGTTTATAAAATTCTGCATATGTGCATGTGTGCACACTCATATGTATACTTCTTTTTTTCCTCTTCTTTCCAAGTTAGAGTGACCGTGGTGCTCGCACAGACACTGCTTCTACAGCCCTGCACACTGAAGACATCCAGCTGACCTAACTGCAGTTTCTAAGGATAAGAACTAAGTCTCCCCTAACCTTCTGAAGCAGAAGCGGCCCAACATGCCAAGGGCACCCTAAAATCTCCTCCTCTTCTACAAGTGTGGTATCCCATTCCAGAAGGTTTCGGGGCAGAGGTGTAGAACAACACACCTTTATCAGCATTTGCTGTTTCCCACCTTACATCGTGGTGGTGTCTAGTGCACGATACAACACGCGTCACAGAGTGTTAGGAGATTTTTGCTAGGCCTGAAATATGAAGTCAGCAGATAAGATAAATGTATGGCATTTGCTTCAAACAGCAAATAACACAAATAAAATCAACCTCAATTCAGTGAGCTGGGTGAGCTAGCAAAGAGATCTAACTTCCCAGGTATTTTGGGTAGTGTGCACTTGCAGAGGATGGGTGGTAAGAGAGTTTAGTGGTGGTGACTTGTAGTTTATTCAATAAGAGTTTTCAAGATGCATTTCCTAAAGGAAGACAATTTAAAGCTTTAACTGAGCATGGTTTATATAGCACAAAATGTGAGGGGAAGTTATTACTGCTAACAGTTACCAAAATTACATATATATTCCACATGTACCTAGTTTAACATGCACGGTTATAATCAAAGGTCTTGTCACCATGTGGCTGAGCCTGTCATGCAGAGACCTGAGGGCACAGTAGGTGTTGTTTCCAATCAGAAAAGGCTGTTCCCAACAGACATTTCGGTACTCTGCAGAGTTTAATCTACCCCAAGTAGTGAATTATACACAAACTGAATGACCTGTCATACCTCTAGTCAGGTTAGTCTGAAGATCTGCAGAACTGAAGGAATATGGAAATCTGAAGCAGCATTTTAAGCTCATGTCAGCCATTCTTCTTTCAGAGAAGATCACCTAACCATCACAGTCAGACCCATCCCTACCTTGCAGAGGAATGTGACCCTCCATTTTTCACCCAAATCCTAACCTTTTAAATACCTAAAACTTTCCACATTGCTCAGTGAATTAAACATCTTCCCTATTTAAAAAAAAAAAAAAAAAAAGTGATCTCCATATAAAGTTTGGGCTGTATGAGCACTATTATCAAAAGCACAACCTTAGAATATGAGCAAGACTCATACAGCCTGTAACAGCATTTGTTGCTTACTCCTTTGGTGACTGGTAGCTAGCTCTTAAGCTATGAAATACAACAGAGTATCTGGAGTTTGTCTGCAAGGCATGGACCAAGGCAGCAGCTGGACACAACAAAACAGATTTGGAAAAAGTAGTTCTCTAAGTCTAGCACTTCGATATTTACCAGGCAGCTGCTATTAGTCTCCTCCCCCGAAGGAAACAGACGCTCACTGCCAGCTCTGTTACATGCACCACTACCTCAAGGTGAAGGCATTTACCTCAGGAAAAGGGAGTGCTACACTACTAAGAGTTTCACTGTCTTTGGGCATGGCCCCATATGTAGATGCCTGCTGTTACACAAAGTATTTATTCCATTTTATACTACTTCCCTCTGTACCTTTAAGAAATCTTGTTTTGAAGAGGATTTTATATTTAACTGACCACAGTTGTTCGTGCTGTTCAGAAACCTGCCTTCAAATACAGCCACCGATGAGTAGGAACAGGGAAGACCCACTCGTGGCTCCCTTTCACTAGCCTGCCATGCTCAGCATGGACTCACAGCAGCCAGATACCGGCTACTATTTGCCTGCTTCCCTGCTAAAGCTCTTTATGGATGACCCAACCATTCAGAGTGGCAGAGTGTCTGTCACACAAAATTAAAGCAAGACTGGAGACCGATGACAATCCACTTGGTCCTCACGTGGTAGGTGCCCATTGCTCTATAAACAGAGACATGGATTTGGCTGATGGCCATCTGCTTGGCTGCAGGCCAGGAAGCTGCCAAAAGGCTTTGACGTGATCTAGTGTAATGCCTTATGACACACCTATATTGCTGAAGACATCTGGGGACACATGTCCCACTTCATTTATGGCACATGCCATCTAACTGAAGCCACAATAACTGCTTTTTGCTGACTGGGATGGAAAATAGCTCCTCTTTGCACTTTGACAAGCTGACAGACTAAATAACAACCCTATGTATTAATTACCTGAAGGCTCCACTGTAGCTGTAATAACGTTCTTGGCTACTTGCACTGCATTTATTGTTTCCACGATCGTCTCCAATACACAGCTGACAGAGTTTTGATGGGTAATTGTCCTGTTTAGCTGAAGGCACACAGCTGGCAGAGAAAAACTCACTCACAGCTGGGGAAAGACAGACAAACCAATATAAGGAGTGAAAAGCGTGACCTCTTCACAATAAAGGTAGTTACACTGTAATGAAGTTATAACCAATGCAGGTTTCAGTAGAACACTAGAAACATGAGTTACAACTGCCTTACTGGAATTCACAAATTACAACTTTTAAAATATTTTCAAAGCAACACTAGGTTAATTATGTAATAACACCAAAGAGTTTCCTGGGAGATAGGAAACTGGCAAGCAAAATTTTAATCTGGAGTCCTATGGTCACAGATCCTTTGCTTGTTATGCTACATTGTTCCATTACTAAATAAAGTTTGAAAACAAATGCACTGAAATTCAGGACAGGGATACATCATTTACTGCAGTGACATCCCAGAGCTGGAAGTACCACCTAGAGGGTGTACAACTGTATAGACAATGTGAGTTTCTGTGACTGTCCTATTATTGATATCTGACTTGGGTCAGTATCCTCAAGCAAGAGCTGAGACAGACAGGTGTGAAAGCAAAATTTTCAAGATCATATGATAAGCTAAAAGTTGATGAAATACAAAAAGCAATGGACTCTTCAAATGCATTTCTGAAAACTGGAATAAACTTTTGCAGTTTGATACACCAGAGGCCAGGGCTGCACCTGAGATGGATCCTGACAGGCTGAAGAAACAGGCTGACAGGACCCTCAAAGTTCAACAAACATAAATGCAGAATCCTGCTTTTAGGACCATGAAAGACTGGGGACTGGCAGGCTGAAAAGCAGCTCTGTAAGAAGAGGACCTGTGGATCCTGGTGGACAACAAGTTAACCAAGAGTCAGCAGCATGCTTTTGTGCCTATGAAGGCTAATAGCACACTGGGTTGTGTTAGTGAAGCATTCAGGGGAAGAAATTACTCTCCTCTGACATCTGTGCCAAGTTTTGAGCTTCCAGTTTGGAAAGACATTGATATTCTAGAGCAAACAGGGTGGAAGGAGAGTAAAATGCTCAGAGGAATGGAGCACCACGCTGAGAGGGGAGTTTGATCAGCCTGGATATAAGACTGTGTACTGCTGTCTTCATTTACCTAGTGGGTTTTTCAAGAAGACAGAGCTAGATCCTTCTCAGATGCAGAGCAAAAGAATGAGGAGCAACAGACTGAAGTTACAAGAAGGAAAATTCAGATTAGATACACAAAAAATATTCTTTATACGAAGGATGGTCAAGCACTAGGATAGGGGTCCAGCAAGGTTGTATGTAATCTCCATCCTAGGAGTTACTCAAAACTTGCCTGTACATGGCCCTGGGCAGTCTGATCCAACTGGACCTGCTTTGAGCAGTTGGTTGGACTAGATGACCTCCAAAGGTCCCTTCCAACCTAAATTAACCAATGATTTTGTGATGAAGAGGCAAAGGAATAGTTTCGTGTTAGATATAACATTCTCAGTATGACCCCTCCATTAACCTACTCTGGTGGCAAACTTAAAATTTCAGATCATTACATTAAAAACACAACGCCCCTTCACAAACAGATGAGCTTAATATAGAGCTATGAAATGTCAAAATTACTTCCCTAATGAAAGTTTATGATTAGACTGTTACTTCATTTTTGACATGTAGTACTGTTGTCTTACCTTGAGGAATATTACAGTCTCTGGTCTTGATAATGCCCCTCTTTATTAGCACACCAATGGGGATATTCCATCCAGCAGTTCTCCCCAGTCCTGTGTGGCAGGACTTCTTCCCTTTCAGGTCACTGATGGTGAAGGCATTGGACAGACTTCGTTTCACCAGTGCCACAGCATAGTATGCACTGCTGTTGTCATCCGCTTGCAGAAAAGTAACAAAATGCATTACAGCTTCCTTTAAGCATTCCTACTGCTTACTGATCATCTACAGATCATTACACTTACATGGTGCCAACTTCAACTGCACCAACAATCAGCTGGTCAGGAATTATGAATGTACATGTAATTAGTCTTCACTTCTACTGCTTCACAATGTTGCATTCACTTATAGCCTATATACTGGTACTGCTATGCACTTAAACTGAATAACCTAGAGCTGAACAGGGAAGTGTTCTTGTTAATAACAGCTCTTATAAATATATATCCCCTGAAAAACAACATTTGGGCCAGTAGTGACTTGGCAAAACTGCTTTAAGTAGTTAATTTTTATGGGAAAAGTCAACCCTGTATTAAAATTTCTATGAGTTTTGCAGCATACTGAAATTCTGCCTTAGTGACACAATGCCCACAAGTCCTTTTTTCATCAGAATCTGAAGCAGCCACATTGACAGGAAGAATTTGTTTCTAACTAGAATCTACTGTGTAATTTCTGTATTTTTGTTTATGTTAAAAATATTTTGATTTTGTGAATACTGTTTTTTCCATTGTAAATATTTTTTGCAGAATTGAAAAGACAAATAAAGAGGTACAAGACTCAAAACTGCCACAAACTCATTGTAGGAACTCATCCCATACTTATTTCCTCCTCTATCCATGACAGGAGGATAGTAATTCTCATTTCCTTTGAAAACAGTTTTCCCATCAGGGCTAGGGAACCAAAGTTGTGCTTTTAGAGCCATTTTCAAACAACCTGGAAAAATAAGGTCTATATTTATGTTTCCTGACCTTCTTACCAGAGTAACTTTCTCCAGCAGCTGGTACAAGGCCATATGTCTTCCCAGCTGTGTAAATATCAGCTCCACCCAGAACTACAGCATCACTTTCCTTTTTCTGAAAAATAAAAGTTAGGATACCTGTTGCATCTTGAAGGGCAAGTCTGTCAGTAAAAGAGCAACACACTGCTACAGAAAACCCCCAAAACCTGCATAAAGCATCATCTGTGAAATGAGGACAGGAGATTTCACACATACAGACTTGAGCTAGATGGGCAACAATGCCCTCATCACAACTGAATATCATCAGGGTTCAGGCCCATCCATATCATGTGAGCTACAAATCACCTCCTTGAAATCCAGTATTTCTGCTGGTCACATAAGGGTGTATCCCTCTGATCCTACCTACCCAGCAGAGAGCAGCTTGTGTTCATTTGGTTTACTGCACAAGGCTTATAGCAGCCTACCTGGATCAGCTCCATGCACTGCTCCTTTGTCTTGGCTGAAGTACACTGAATTGCTGGTTTCAAATTCTTTTTCTTAAAGGCAATGGCCATTTCACCACATTTCCAAATCTCCTCAGTGGATATAACACACCAGTTCAGGCTTTCTGGCAATGCTGCACACAAATGGAAAGCAAATATGACAGTTCACTTTCTTTCTAATAGACAAGGAGGGACACACACTGCCCACTGTCACATACATACCATACAAGTTATTAAAAATTATTACTTCTGTGTTTCTCTCCATCTCAGACTTATACCTGATTAGGAGCCACAGAGCTCTCCTCATTAGTGGTATGTCCACACTGCAAATCTATCCATAGCAAAGGAACAAGAACTCCTACAATTATTGACCATTTAGTGCAGCTGTAATGTATTAGCTGGGTGGAGCAAAAAACCACCCTGACACAGGCACTCTCATAGCTGACAGTCACTGAGCAATGCCCGGAATAGACAAGTCTGGGAGGTGGGGGCTTTGTCACAGCACGGAGCATGGCCTCTGGGAGTCTCAGTTGCCATGATTATTACGTTTCTAAGGCAGAGATTATTACAACTTGTGTTTCTGGATTTGCCAGAATGCACATCATGTCATTTCTGCATTCTTCCAATAGTACCAAAGACTGTTAACACTTCAATAAAGAGCAGCTGAGGGTTTCTTCAGCTTCTGGAAGAGATTCTCTGCTAGGAACCCATTCATCCAGTCTTTACATATTACCTGAGGATTTACACAACAACACATTACTACTTCCCCTTGTTAGCAGGTAAGAAATGGAGTACCAGGTAGCAGTAGCAACGTACCAGACTGATGTCTCACATCTAGCAGAAAGGGTGGAAAATGCCCGCACCTTATAACACAAAGTGGGCCAATTTGCACAGAAAAGTATTCTGCAACGTGATACTGTTTCTAGGTCAAAGAGACCTTTCTCCATGTTCAAAGATTAGGCTGGCATCTTGCCATAACTCTCAAAGAGTCAGAAGAAAATAAAGCAGAATAAAGATGGTTTCTGTTATCAGATATCTCTGTTCTTGGTTATGAATAGGAATCTAAAGATAACTTACTGTTGGGGTTGCAGCTCAGGGCTTGCATGGCATGAAGATACTCATCACCCAGCCATGCCTGGTAACTCTGAGCTGTGATTGCAACGAGCTCTGTGGTGGAGTCTCTGAACAGAAGATTCTGGGCACCGTAGGCTGCGGAGTCAAACATCTGAAACTTGGTGCCTACCCCATTAAATCTTTGCTGTCATGTTAAAGAAAGAAAAAAGCACCTGTCACACACCCCTCTACCTGGGATGTGTGACATCCCATACCCCTTCAAACCCCACAGAGCTGAAGGTGCCTAGATATCCTGTCTTCAATTCAGCTAGATAGGTGGGAGAGCCCCTCTAAAACGCAATGCACCGATGAGAAAATGGTGTCGTACTTGTCCCTGGTTCAGCAGCTGGAAGACAACTGTCCCATCTGTGTCAGGCCGCACAACCACGGCACGAGCTGGGACTCGGGCCAGGTGGCAGGTTCTCCACTCTGTCACATCCGCTGTGTTGCCGTTGCGGCACAGAAGCTGGAAGTCTCGGGAGCGAAGCCGCTGGGCCCATGAAGAAGAACTTCTACCTGAAATCAGACAGAACATGCTTGTGGAACAGACATCAGGTGGGGCTGACGCTTCTGGCTCCATCTCCGCTCTAAGCGTCACGTGCACACGTGGAGCAGAACACGCATCTCCCAAGCATCTCTGAACTATTCCTGACAGTGTATCCCATGCATCTGCGTGGTCCTTTAGTCTTGTATCTCTGATAAAGACAATAAACAGCTCGTGAGAGGAGACACTTGTGAGACTGCACTGAACTGTACTGGGGTCTGCAGCAGGACCTAGAGCATCCCTAAGTCTAGGATCACATGCCACTTTTCTTTTTTTGTTTTTTTCCCTGTAAATGATGGTCAGACAGGCCCATGATATTAAAGTATTGTTATGCTCAAGGTAGATTTCACTAAGTGCCAGATAGGCCAGGCCACATCTTGTTAACTTCCTGCTAGTCTCTGCTGAAATCCCTGGGTAGGCAGGAGCAATATAACAGCCCAGGTCTTTATAAAACTAAGAGTTTACTGTTGTTTAAGCTCTCTTTCCAGAATAAGATTAAGATTCCAATTCTAATCTTTACTGAAACTATCAAGCATTTAAAGAAAACAAAACAAAAAAAAGGATCACAGGGACTCCTCTGTTTCCTCGTGCATACATCTGTGAGTGCATCTGTTTTCACTATTAGAGCATTTTTTGCTGATTCCTCAATTCAAAATAAATCAAACATTCGATATTATTCTGTCATTATAAACACCATACTTCAGACCTTGCAGCCACTGTTCGACAAGCTTCTGGATTACTCACCATCTGTATTTTCAGGCACTGTGCTGTGCTTCACAAAAGCAACTTTTCCAGCACCTTCAGCCAAACACCTAATAAATAAAATCCAACCATGAAGACACATAACAAAGCACAGCTCCCATGCGCTGGACTCTGCCAGCTGATAGCCAGAGGGCTGTAAGCTACGATCCAGCGGCCACAGACACTGACCTCTTTCTTCGTGCTGGGAGTTTTGCTCAAGGCAGAGACTAGTGGCTGTTAGAGCATGAAGTAAACTATCACTGTCATTTGGTGAATATGGACAACATGTTCAGTACTGCCTGGGACAAACATCATGACCTTCTTTGTCCAGGAGAGTTCTCTATCTAAGGCAGTCACACAATCCTTTGGGGAATATATAGAGAGGGACAAGAGTTTCACACGAGCAAATTCTGCTCTTGCTTGGTAAATGTTACTACCCAGGGATGGGGAGCTGTAACACAACACACAGACAGGAGGAAGGAAAATAAAGGAAAGATTGGTGTGCAAAAATGTGGGGCAGAGCAGCTCAGTAATTCAGTGCAGCTGAGGTGGAGTGACTGAAATAGCTGAGTGGGGCGGCAGTTCAGCTCTCGGACTCCAAGGGTCATCAGGTTTTACTGGGAAAGATACAACCTGCAGAAACAAACACTCGGACTTGTGTTAACACCTGCTGGACAAAGCAAACAGCAGTGGGATTTCCATGCCCAATGTAAGTGCTGTCTATCCATTTGGTTTTAATACTCAGGTATTAATACCTTAAATAGTGGGTTTAGAATTACTTTTGTTCAGTCTCTAGGTTTAAAGCATGGTTGTCCTAACACAACAGCAGATTTTCTAACAAGATCAACTGGAAGTTCTCTGGCTTCAATTTCCTGTCAGTGAGGCCTGGACACAAGGCTATGGACAGAGCACAGCGATAAAAAAATTGACAGAGCCATGATTTTTACCTGAAAGCCCCACTGTAGTCATAGTATCGCTCTTGAGAACTTCGTTTGCATTTGTTCTGCCCAGCCGAATCCCCTTTGCAGAGATGACAGAGGGATTTGGGATAGTTTGCACCATTTGCCCCAGGAACACAGCTTGCATTGAAATAGTCACTTACAGCTAAATGTGAAATAAGAATGAGAAATTTTTAGCAATGCATCAGCAAGATCCTACAATCTCACTGTAACACATCTACACAGTACATCTCTAAAAACGTTTAGACGGGATAAGTAATTTTGTTCTTAAAAGATGGGTTCCAAGTTTAAAAAAACCCTGCAGTCTTCATCAGAGGCCTTCATTAGGCCTATTCCATCTCACAAGGGGCATCAAAACCAAGGAACAAAACAGCAGCTAGAACCAGACATTTCTGTCCACACACAAGGTCACAAGACCATACGGAAAGGCACTGGTGAAGAACAGATCTTTGCCCTGTAACCCCTACCTTTCGGAAGGTCACACCCCATCGCTGCCAGGCGCCCGCTGTCAATTAGATAGCCCACTGGCACATCCCAACCTGCAGTTCTGTTGATGCCTGTGTGACATGAACTGACACCCTTCAAGCTGTTGATGGTGATGTTGGAGCTCTTTCTCACCACAGCCACGGCATAATAGGAAGTTCCAATCTCTGCACCACAGAAAGGAAGAAAGAGAAACAACCAAAGTAGCCTCACAGCAGCATTATAGTGAGATACACTGATTTGTGGCCTCTTCTGTTTCCCCTACCCACAGGCAAGCCACATTGTTCACATCCTTGGTGAGAACCTGCTGGCTGTGAGTGAATGTCCACCATTATTTTTTCAGTGTGAAATGTCTTAGTTAAAGGCCACAGGCAATCTGGTCTAACTTTTAAGGTCACCCTGCTTTATAAGGGAGGTAGGATGAAAGACATCCAGAGGAGGTTCCTTCCAAGAAGAAAATTTCTCTGTCTCTAAATATATTTGGATTGATTACTATAATTAATACTAAAATAATTAATAGTAATAAGTAGTTATAATTCATGGTAAAAAAAATTTATTCCCCAGTTGTCTACTAATTTGATCTTAATTTAGACACAGCATAGCAAATTGATGTCACTGGAGCATCATAGGTGATTTCATTTTCTTTGTTTTACAGTTTCATCTAACTCATACAGTCAAGAGTTTAGGGTCTGAAGTGACCATAAGGTCATTCAATCTCACTTTATTTTTAGTTATTATTTAGATTTATCTATTTATTTATAAATCATTACATTTCATTCACTTTTCTATGATTTGAGCTCAAAACCTGATTAATGGAGATAGCCAGCCTCTGGATTATGAGGCCCATTTAGTTTTGAGAATCTGAAGTTCACTTTCCATGCCAGGGTTATGATGTGGTTAATGGAGGAGCAGGGGGGCTGATGCAGGTGATCCAAGTCCCTGCAGGCTGAGCCCAACAGGCGCTTCTAAGGATGCCTCGGCCAGATCACACTAAGACCCAGCTGCAAATAAAATCCAGCTCCATCTCACAACAGAGTGGTGGGGCACCAGTGCCTGCAGACTGCTTCCAGAGCTGTTTCTTCCCTTGGGTCTCTGAAAGTTATGGGGGCCATCTTCCAGCTCTGAACTGCACAAACATGTTGACGCTGACCCTTAGTCAGGATGACAAGTCACCACTGAATTACCGTCTCTATGTTGAAAGAAACTCGAAGCTTAAGGACACCTAGATAAGGAGCAGAATCTATCAATTCCTTTCTTCCAGCAGGTAATCATATACACTATTAAAAATAAAATCTAATTACTCTAATTTATGGCATTGAGAGATAAAACTAATCACAATTTATGTTTTGCAATTCATTAATTTATCTGCAAAGTATGGAATAGAGAGGAGAGTAAGCAGTGAGACAGTACAAAAAAAAAAAAAAAAAAAAAGGGGGGGGGGGGGGGCAGGCGAAACGAAAAACAACCCAACATACCCATTACAGAAGTGGCTATTTTGACCTAACTTTCAGGACAGACTCTTTCCCCCACACATCCTGCTACAAGCAAGAATGTCCAAGAGAGAACCTGACCATGACCTACTGTTTAGAATCTTCAAGAGGAGGACCCCAAAATAAAATGGAAACAGTAAAAACGCGTAAGAAAAAGTTCATATTAAGTAACCTAAAATTATTTACCTTGGTCATATACTTCCCCAACCACAGGTTTCAGACCATGCTCTTTTCCAGCCTGGTAAATCGAACGGCCATCCAGCGTCACTGCATCTGCCAAATTATCCTGTGCAGACACAAGGGCAGAAGACATGTTGAAGCTTAAGTATCAGTACTTCTCAACAGCCAGAGGCAGAGTACCCATGGATTTAGGAGAAGAGGCCCTTTAATCTCCATTTCTGAGTTTTCTTTTTGCCAAAAAGTTCTTTTAAAGGTGCTCAAATTTCTGAAGAACAATTACCAAGAGGGATTTTAGAACTTCAAAACCACTTTCATTCAGAAATAATGCAGAAACCAGCCCTGGACCATGATGGCCTGACCAGTCTTCATAGTCCAAAGGAATCTTAGAAATGAATCCTGCAGCCCTGTGACAAACCTTAAGGCCATTCAATTTGGACTTTCATTCATCTTTATAGCTAGTGCTTCATAAAAGCTTGAAGATTTAAATAAAGTAAATATATTTTTGAGGTCATACATGTATAGTTTGAAGTAATGACTTCTGAGGCCGCAAAATCTGAATGGCAAAGTGTACTCAAAAGCAACCTTAAAGCATGCTGGCTTGTACCTCAGCAAACAGCCACACATTCTGGGAGAGGGGAAGCAGATGGCAGTGCATTTCTGGGAAAGCATCTAAAAAGACTGTCCAAAGTGGGGAATGCAAATCTGGGGCATCCATGGCTGGGAAGGTGTTCAAGAACAGCGTATCTTTTCAGCTGACTTTACAGTCAAGCGTGGCTGGAATCCTGCTACAGATGCAGGATTGCTCTGGATAGCACGAGATAGGACTTCCCACAGCTGCCAGGACTAGAGCACTGCTACACGCACCTCTGATCAGCTGAACCTGGCTCTGTACTGGACATACTGGAAGCCAGGAGAGGGCATCTTGCAAAGAGACAAGATACTGCTGAGAAAATAATTAGCAGCTTGACATTTTGGATTTCTAAGCCGATTTCAGGTTTCTTATCAATTTGCTTAACCTCCCATTCAGCACTGGAGGAGGTAATTTAGTTTCTCCATCCCTTGGCAGTTTGCTGAGCACTGGTTAGGGTAGAGCTAGGACTATGCTGCCTAATATAGCACAGCGATTTCCCACAGGCTGAGCCACATAAAAAACTTGAAAAATATTTAAGGGATCATGTGAGAGCATAGGTAATACAATGTTGACACCTAAATCAGACTTGAAGTTGCCAAGTAATTTGAAATATTTTATTTATTTGGCTCAAGGGAGGAAATTAACTGAAACAACAGATGTCCTGAGAGTTCCTTCTCATGAATGAGAGCTGAACAAAGCTCCAAGGGAACATGGAGAGGAGTTGGGGTTGGGAGATACTTGGATCTTAAAACATGGACACAATCTTTCTGGAATAACCAGATCTGATATTCCACTGGCAAGAGCCAAAGCACAGGACAACAGCTAAGGAATCAAATACAGCCTGTTGTTTAGAAGGGACACCTGACATTGAGAGGAAGAAGAGGAGGTGGGAGTTACAAGGACCTTACCCTCAGGGATAATGAGCCTCTAGAATTGGTGGTGGACAGTAAACAGAGCAGATAAAATGGGAAGGACTGGCCACATAAGACAAGGACTGAATTATGTGGACATATTTCCATCACTTTACTGAGGGGAAAGCTGAGCCTTTGAGCTCTGTTTAGGAGAAGAGCCTCCTATCAATAGCTTGTGTATAAATTAACAGAACAAGACAGAAAAAATGCCTATTGTTGTATGTGATGTGAAGTAGTTCACAGGCTACAGACCTTTCCTTTAAACACATACAATCACTGCTGAGGTTGCATATCAGCAACAGTGTGGGCATTTTAATTTTTTTTGTAGCAAGCATTTGCCAATACATTTAGCAAAAGCACAGGATTATTCCACATATGAGTTTTTGGTAAGTATATGTGTGATGGTAATACCCTGGTTAATTATTTTCAGAGGGACTTCATTCCTGTGTGTCACAACCTTTGAGAATTACCTACAGAAGTGTTTAAATAAGAATAGCTCTGGTCACATTAAATATTGTCAGGTCCCCTAGTTTAATATTTAGTCATTTCTCAATTTTTAAACACCTTCAAAGAAAAAGGTTTTTTACTTTATCCATGTGCTAACACATTCACAGGACTAAGTCCAAGTTATGTAGTGTTATAAAACTGTGTATCTCTGCCTCTTCAGCCACTGTGCCCCGCTCCCTTTTTGGCCTCAGAGAGCAGAGTTCAGTGTGGATGTGGACTCAGGGGTTCCACACAGAGTTGGCTGGCCTGAACATTTAGTAGATTATTAGCACAAGAAAAAAAGAGGTCTCAAGGACCAAGCCTCATCCGAAGCCTTAAAGTGAAGAGTCATTTTATCAGAATGCTACTTACTCATGCTATCGGCCTGCAGGTTTCTGAGTTCAGCTAATCAAGTTTTATTGGAATCCAAGGCTTCAGACAGGTGCCTGCTGCTTGCAATGGCTTAAAAATGCAATTCTCTGTGCACCGTATTTCAGAAACAGACACTCATCAGCCCTCTGTAGAGTCTAACCGACCCCTCTATGGAATGCAGCAATGAGCCTAGCAGCTTCAGGAAGATCTGACATTAGAAACTATTCCCTATCTAATCCCAAGGTAAGATCCACATATGTATCAATATCCACTCTTAACATTCTTCAATACATTCTTGATTCCTTCGCTCAAGAACAGTATTTATCAAGAGGCAATATGGTAGTTTTAGCAGTCAGACAGCTCTTCTGCTTCATTTACAAGATACCAATTTCTAAAATTTCCTCCTTTTTTTCTGGTCATACAACCACCTGACTCATCTCCCTTCAAACTACTCTGCCAGGCCTTATTTCCTGGCTCTGAACCTTGACAGGCTGCATCTCCTCCCCAAACTTTGATTTTCTGGGCATGCCTACAAAGGATACATATGGTCATCGAAAACCTCCACATTTCCTCCAATATCCACTTGTTGCCCCCCACTCCATCCTAAGGAGGGAATTATTTTCCAAACATCATTTTGCAAAGTCACATGTTTACAGTCTTTGAGACGTCCCCCAAAGCTCCTTTTGAAAACTGAGCATGCTCTGGGCAGCTGCTCAGCCTACTTGCTGCTGTGTACTGGGAGATCTGGCTCACAGCAAGATTGGCTTTACACTCATCTCATCTGTATACAGAGCAGTTTCCATGATGGGACCCTGAAACGGGAGTTTGATCCAGAGTTTATCAAAATACAATCTACTTACAGGCTCAGCAGCACAGCTGAGCACCTTATAGCTCCATCCTTTCTTAAATATCTGCTAAATAAATCTAACAATTCCAAATCAAAGATTAGCTTTTGGAAGGAAATATTCAAGACTTTTGCTGTGTTCCTAATGACTGGCCACACATGACTAGCCAAATAAATGACACGGGGACATTCTGACATTCAGGTTCATATGTATACCTTTATGACTCTTTAAAAAAATATATGCATTGATCTTTCAGAGACATGAATGCCAGGAAGCATTCAGTCATCTGCCTGGATCATCAAACACTCACCACAGAGCTGTGTACATTGCCGCTGGATTATTATTAGGCACATGGATAAATTAAATCGATGACACTGT
Source organism: Athene noctua (assembly GCF_965140245.1). Taxonomy (NCBI): domain Eukaryota; kingdom Metazoa; phylum Chordata; class Aves; order Strigiformes; family Strigidae; genus Athene; species Athene noctua. The sequence goes on from NC_134044.1 coordinate 15,243,983, forward strand.
TGTCACTCACAACTCACCTTGATCATCTGCGTACAGTTAGCAGCTGATGTCCCCTCTGTACACTCCAGAGGGGGAAGGATGCCGGCCCTACCAAAGGCCTTACTCATGTCATTACACTTGGCAAGTTCTTGCTCAGAGACAGTGCACCACCGGATACGTTCCAGGCTGAGAGCTGCAAACACAATACCAAGAGAAAATATAAAACATATCTGTGCCTTTGTAACAGAGCTTACCATTTAAAGGTTCCCAAAGAGCCAACCTTTTATGCTGCTCCTCCTCCCAAACAGAAAAAAATCAGGGCTCTTTCAACAGTGAGTCTTTAGAAATGGTTCCACCTTCATTCAGATTATCATGACTACTGAAGTTTTTTGGACTGGAAACAGGATGCCCAACGGCATTATTTCTGACATAAATGACCACAGAATAGGGCAGGGCATCCAGACTATTCTTAAAACCTTACAGAATACGTCATCTTTCTCAAGCCAAAAGTGTTTAAAATTACTATTTAAAATTATATGCTACAAACCCAAAGAGACTGTCCAAAGACAATACTGTCTCAAGCATTGCTAGTTAGTATCTGAAGTCCTGCCACAGTCCTTTTTGGTCTGGATTAAAAAAAGTTGATCTTAGTTGCTCAAGAGCCTTCCCACTAGGCTTATTATGAAAACTAAAAAAGTAAACTTGTCCCTTCAAAACACTCTTACATCAGAGGCTGTTTCCACAGTCACAGAAGGGGAAGGCAGTTCCATGAATGAAAAGACTCAAGGTTAGCAGTGGAGATTCCATTAATCAGTGAAGAAAGGTGTCTTTCAGCAGGCCCAAATGCTACCCTACTGAGCACCAAAGCTACAAACACTTTGTTGCTTTTGCAAGAATATGTAATCATGCACAAATGGTGCAGCTGTACATAAAATGCATATGCAAGTATGGCTTATGCTGATAAACAAGCAGAGATCATTTTTGTAAGCAGGGGGCACCACAATCCATTGCTTTTCTACAATTCTAATTTTTAAGTTGAAAGCTGCTCTAAGTTAGTCATGTGGTTTTCTAAAAACTCTAACTGGCCCTCTTCTTCCCCACCACTGTCATGCAGCTGAGACACCACATCTAACTCTGAAAGTTAAAATTACTCCACTAGTGCTCAGCAGTAGCCATGCATGTTTTCTGACTTTGTGGCTGCAGACCAAACAAAATAATGGATGCCATAAAGCTTGTTTTGCACCCGATACTGAAACAGAGGGTTTGGGTGCTGTTCCACTGCAACTCAAGAGCCAACTCTACTGCTGTCAACAAACATGAAGTCAGACTTGGAAAGCTTACAGGAAGTTTTGATGGCAGCATGTGCTATTAGAGGGATAAACAACTGCCGACCTCTGAGTTGCAGGAATTCTGAAAACCAAGATCATTAGAAAAAAGGTACAAGGTGGTCATGGTAAAAAGGCACCTCACAGAAACTTAACATCTACTTCATCTACCTGGGTGAAATTTTCAACATTAATTGCTTGGTGCAGGAGGAAGAACCTCAGTTTTCATTGATAAAGGGGTTTGCATTTTTCTTCTCCTAAACACAAGCAAATGGAAATTAAGTTGGGTTCTCAGCATCTCAGTACATATAGCTAAGTGCCATTCTTCAGCCTCAGCAGTCTGGTTTTAGATATAAACACACAGGAAAATGCATGAATTGTAGGACGGACTCATTAGCCATATACACCTGAAACAAAGGTCATTTAGCTCTGTATTTTGGCCAAAATAGTGAAACAGCATGAATCTGTTGCTTTTTTCCTCACTCATCTAAAAGAGGTCATTAATTTGTCCCTTTCCAAACTGCTGAACTTTGTTGTTACAGGAAAGCCAGGTCCTGGGCAACTTCCCTTTTCATTCCTTCCAAGTTAACCCATCTGAAGTGGGTTTGGGCACAGACAAAGTCTGTAGTTAGCCTCTCTTCCGACTGTCCACCAAGAACACCTTAAAACAGCAGGTCAGTCTCTGAACCCAAGTTTATGCACAATTTTGGCCCTTCTGTACCTCTGTAGATATACATAAAGCATGAACTGGCAGGAGCTGGCGATTTCCATTTGAAATACACTCAGGTTCCTAAATATACATATAACTTTATCACTAGCAAACATCCAATTAACTCCTTTGCTGAAAGAAACAGCACTACACTGTGTAACATCAAATGGCTAATACAGATACTAATACACTATCAAGGACTTTCAACAGAAACAATGTAAAAAATTTTTTTAAAAAGAGAATAAGCTAGGATAATTTCTTTTTGAAGAACTGCAGAGCGTTTCAGAAACAGTATCTGCACCTCTGGTGAAATTAAAAGCTTCTACCATTAGAATTTGGGAGTGACAGGAGAAAGCCAACATGTCACACAGAGCGTGACAAGTGGAATAAGGCAATTATTTCTATTTTTACAAAATAAGTGTCATAGAACACTTTTTCACACTTGTGAGAAACAGACGCCACTGAACCAGATTCATTGCTGGGAAACACATTTGACACCAATGAGTCAAGACACGTACGTAGTGTTCAAACCAGCTTTTTCTACTCTTTTTCTATTTTTTCTATCCTTTCTTTCTATTTCTTTTTCTGGCCAAACGAGACTGGTTCTGAAATAGTGGAAGTTTCCCCCTGCTCTCTCACATCACATATAAGTCAACCCCAAACACACCAGGGCACAGCAAAAGGTTCTGGAGGACACTTACCAGCATGAAAGAAGAGAAGATAGAAGACATTTCTGGAGCTCTTCATGGTGAAAATTTTAGGATTTGTGTTTTTTCCAGCTTTCAGAACTCCCAGAGATCAAGGCTTCTGCAAATGTGCTCTCCCCAGCCTGCTCTCTGGTGAGAATCAGCAACATCCAATTGCAGGTGCACTTTGTTCAACCATTTATCTTGCTTACCTCGGCCCACGTCACCTCATGACTACAGTGAAAAATCCCTCCCTCTCTTCACACCGCCTCTACAACTTGCAAAAAAAGTCAGACTAGGACATTGCAAAATACCTGAGGCACCAATGAGTTTGTTACTGCTTTAGCACCACCTATAGACTTCGATAAGCACCTACACACTGACTGACGGGTGAGGCAGGGCTGTGTAAAGAAATCTTCATTTTAAGTATTTTAAGTTCTATGTATTCCCTATGTGTTGGGGCTCAGGAAGCAAAAGTCGATTCAAGCAAAACACTTTATCTGACAGAGCTGACAGTCACTTTTTTTTTCCATATTCTCAGCATTGTTATGAATTCCATAAGCCATAACAAGAAACCCAGGCCTTTAAAACAGTGAAGCCTGGACACTCTACAGGTGGTACAGTGCATGCAAAGTGCTCATCTCCTGAAATTTAATAGCAAGTGCTATGAAACAGCTGAAGTAGCTCGATTTTTTTAAGTCTTTAGAGAAGGTCAGAAAGTCTCCTCTCTCCCCAAAAGAGTAAAAACTCTGCTGACAATAGTTCTGTTAAAAGTTACGGTGACTTTAAGAGTAGCTTTCCCAGAGCAACACTCACTTATGCTGCCCTTTTCTTCATTTCTCATTAGTCAATGAACTGTAGCCGCTGGTAACGCTTTGTTTAGATAAAAGCCATTTAGTGCTGCTTTGCTTTGCTCTGCTGACTGCCATTTCTCAGCTCAGCACCCAGCCACCAGAAAAAGAACTGCTGAGTACTGCCATGAAGCCCCATGCACACCTTTACCACCTTCTACTGAGAGCGTGCAGGAACAACACAACCCTACGTACGCGTCCTTCAGACAGTCTATACATTCAGTAATGTTTCACGGTTGCTTTCAGGAGGTAGTTACTTCGCTGCTTGACTGCAATTTGGCCAGGCTACTAGCTTTAACACTACTAGCACCTGTAAGACAACTGAGTTTAAGTCAATTAATTTCTATTTCAAGTTTAGAACTTAAAAAAAAATAGATTATGACCCCTCTAGACCTTCTTAAACAAAACTTTTATTGCCAAACTTCTTGGCTGCCTAGACCATCTGGAATTAGTCGTTCCTTTGTTGTCTAAAGTGCTAAAGAATGACCTGGCATACTGGAGTCCTTCAAATTTCTGTAAAGATCCATTATTGGGATCCCTCCTGTGCCTTTCCCAATGGCTGGATTAACCTCTCAAGCCCTCTGATGCCTGCAGCAAGGCTTACACACACACACAGATGAGAAGACTGATGCACAGTCTTAGCACCAGTTGCTTAAGCCTGCAAGGGCAAGAATAATAAGAAATTAATTTGGTACCAGGCCTCTCCTGTGGTTCTTCTGATCTTCAGAAGGTAGAAGAGAGCCTTTTTCTACAGGAGGCCTATGCTGAATGCAACCCCCTCTAAACCATCACACAAGCACAGTTCATGATAATTTAGCTCTTTTCCTATTTTATTCACAACTCTATGAATACCTATGCTTTAAGGAGTTATTAAATTTCTTAACCTAATTTTCAGCACAATTTAGCAAAAATCTCCACAAAGGAAATTATTACTATAACTTAAAATAATAATAGAGATCAGCATATACTTCATCAAGCATGCTTCTGTATAGCAGTTACAAACAGTTGGGTTAGCAGGCAGGGAAGAAAACCTACAGTGCCATCACTGGGCCAGCAAAAGTAGGGTGGTAATGCATCTGTATGACACCATTTAGACTTCCTAATTACTCTAGCTGTTAAATTGGAAGCCTTAAGAAAAGTACACATACTGTAAAATATATCTTTAAAATACAGAAAGCAAAGTGTTCCCAAGAAACAAAGACATATCAGCACCCAATACTGGAAAAATGAGATCCAGAGAAACACTAATTAATGCAAGATCCTAAAAATTACAAGATAAAACAAGTCAGCTAGGAGCTTTAGGGCTGTGAGGATCAACTTTTCTGCCAGGACTCAAGGGCAACATCTGAAACAAATAAAACCAAAAATGCAAAGAAGACACCCCAGAGTTCTTTGGGTTTTCTTGATTCAAGACTTGTTTTCACTCATGCATAACAGCCGTGCAAGGTAAGTTCTGTGGACTTCAGTCTGAGTGTAATATTTGGTGACACCTGGCTAGTACATGACAAACACCTGGGAGAAAAGTTCTATGAAAGTTATTCAGACACTCCAATATATGAAAGAGTAATTCCTCACATATTTACTCAGCCAAACAGGACTCTTTCTGATAGGTTAAAAAAAAGAGGTTTTGAAAAAAAAAGTGTATACAATATAGAGATCTCAGATGTTATTATGGTTTACATATTTGATAGCTGAGATTTAGATCCTTCTATTTTTTTGTTGTTGGTCTGTTTTAAGATGTCTCACTGTACACCTCAGATAATCAGTCACTCTCAAAGAGGCAGACAATAGCACACTTTTAGCTCCTTTAAAAATTCTGACATTATTTATCGAAAGTTACATCAATCTTGTACACCTTGCACTTACATAGACAGGAGTCTCAGAAAGACAGCACATCTACTGCCAAATCTAAAAAGAAAAATTATTTTGGGCAATACACCAGCTACTTACGCTTACTGTAAGTCTTATAAGTATTCCACATAGCACCAGCAATATTTATGTCCTGAGTTTAAACCTGCTTTTAGTGTAATATAACTTCACTGGCACCCATCTGGTCACCAGTGTCCCTCTAACACATTATTTTCATTTACAGTCTGAGTCAATTACTTTAAAATGCCACAACACCTATATTTCTTTTGATTAAAAACACACTTGACAAACATATTGTACAATAAAGTTTATTAGCTGTTCTCCTCTTTCTAACAAATGGAATGGATAGTGTTGATAATTCTTTACAAACCAAAGCTGATTTGGTTGTGTGACTGCCCCATGACTGCCATAAGTACATCCCTCTTATAAACAGTCAAGTTTCAAACAAGCAATGGCAGGTACCAAATAATACGGGAATTAGAAATTTTCATTGCTGAAGGTAGTTCCACATTTTGGTACAATGTATTTATAACATTCGGCACTGAAGTCTGTGCATTTCAAATGGAAGATCTTGTGCCTATGCAAACCAAGATGAACACGTACAGTAAAATAAAACGTATTCTTGACTCTGAATTCTCCCTTTGGTTAAGACATGCATATTACAAGGGGTGTGGGGGGGTAAGAGACAAACACCTGAAAGTCTGTAGAAAAGAGGAGAACTTGCATGTATTTTTTCTTGTAACTAATATACCCTGGACTTTATGCCCAGCCACCATAGCCCATTTGATTTCTTGTGATTAAGGAAGGTAAATTCTAATTTGTATTTTTATTTAAAACAAAAAGCTAGGAGTAGGTGGTAAAAGAAAAATATATATTTTATATATATATATTTATACGTGTGCGCAACTATGTAAAGAAAATAATTCCCATAGTTACAGAGTTTAGTTAAAGAAAGTTTAATATATATATATTTATTATAACAAAATAGGCAGTTATTGTGGGTAAAATATTCATTAAAATCTGACCCCTAAGAACACACACATTTTTAGGCTATGAATCATTCTCTCATTGCCCTAATGACCATCTCTGCAGCTGTTTTCTGTATTACTGCCAATGGAAATCTGGCATTCCTCTGAAAAATACAAGGTTTCCTAGCACCTAAACATTTTAGGCTCAAAAAGTGTGATGACCATTATCTATAAACAATTTCTGTAAGACACTATAAATAGTGTTTCACGAGGAAGATTAAAAACATTACACATCTTTGTCCCTAGCAATTTTATTGGCAAAAAATGAAAAAATAGATTATAAGAATATCCATATGAAATTATGAAAATGAATATCCCTTGAGGAATAGTAATGGGATTTAATGAAAATGTTAACTCAAAATTTGAAAGTTTCTCTCTAACTGCCTGGAAAGAAAAAAAAAAACAAAAAAAACAACCCAAAACGGTGAGAATAGAATTTAACTTAGAAAATAAACCCTGAAATTGATTGCCCTGACCAAACCATGCTATTAAAGTTAAGCGTGCAAAGTTACTCATGATTTACAGCTTCCTTGAATACAACTTTTCTTTCAATTGTTATGAAATTTTAAAAGAATGTCTATAAAGCTTTTTTGAAAAATCTTTGAAAGTTACTTTCCCTTAAACATTAAGGAATTTTACCAAGCAATTCCCTCCCACCCCCACCCCAAACTAATAGCTGGTCAGGCCATTCCATTGTCATGTTTGATAAATGGCAAACCAACAACACACAATAATACAAATTATTTAAACTAAGAGAGACACCAAATGTAAAGCATTATGGGAACTGCAGAATGTGATGGTTAGGGTATGAACCACGCTGGAAAGAACTAGAGGCAGGCTCCACTGGAAGGGCTTAAGAGTCGTCAGATGTAGTAGGTGATGTCAGTTAGAAAATGAAAAATAAAAATCTGTTTTCATAATTTTTCCTTTGCTGGAACCCAGATGTAAGGCCCAGACTGTTCCTCTATGATCTGTTTCACTTGGTTGTAGATTTCTTCCAGTGTGTCTCCTTGGACAATAGCTGCAAAACATAATGTGGCAATCAGCAATCATCCCTCCTAGCTCTGTACAGAAACCAAGATGTTCCAAACCAAGCTGTTCTTTACTCTCAGAGAGGGAAAGAGGATTTTAGATTGCTGAAGGAATGGACACCCATGGAGATTTCTCGGTTCTGTGCTGGAAGGAAGCCCACTGTTGATGATACTGCAGGACACACAAAACACCACCTCTCCCACTCAGATTCTTGGGGTCAGGAAGTGGTTTTCACTGTACTGTAAGTATACATATACAACTGAGAAGGTTTTTTCGCTTTTCCTAACCACATGTTAAAGCTTGCCTGAGTCAGTTCATATCCTCCAGTATTCTTTTTGGTCCATCTTTCATGTGTGTTTCCAACTCAACAAAGCAAGACAGACTACAGGGCTGTGTCCTCATGCAGCCAGTCTGAATCAGGCTTGGTATAATGCACATTGGTGAAGTCCTCAGCTGGATCCTGAAACTTCATAGCAAGGCTAGCTGACCTTGGGATTTCTACTTGCTAGCACTACCTTTGCTTTTGGCCAAAAAAAGGAGGAACTCATGGAGTTTATTGCCCAGTCAATACATTCAAATTTTATAGTCAGTAGTCTTCCTTATAGAGTTAAAAGTGCAATTTATATTCAGATGGTGTAAGTTAGATATATTTTCTCCAAGGCTAGAAAATAATTAGAAATGAGCCAATATGGATGTGTTCTGATATATCAGAGTGAAGTATGGTCTGGTAAAAATGAAGATGAAGTTTAAGCTGTTCTTACCACGCTTCAGTCTGAAAGCAATCACCATGAGATACCAACTTCTTTTTAATTAGGATCGCCACCTCAGTGTTGATAATCCAAGAAACAGGTTTAGCATAAAAAATAGTTTTGGAGGCAAGACAGACTCACTCTTGTGCATTAATATATTACTGCTGCTTCCAAGATTTGCTTTCTTGTAAATTACTTCTTTTATATCTCTACTTATCATTCCCATCTCTTAAAAACTTTCTCCCCATCTGCAGCCCATTGTCATAGTGCCCGTGGGAGAAGGCTGTTCAATTATTATAGGTCAAGTATAATATTCATAGCACAACAGTGCATTAAAAAGATTCAGAAATGTCTTTGCATGCAAGTAACCATAAAATTCACCATCTTACTTCTCTCCAGCTATGCTTAGCCACACCTCTGCCAAAGCTCAATACCCTCAAACCAGAAGATGGATGTACTCTTCATGTGCTTCAGTGCAAAGTTTAAGTCTTTTTAAACTTAACCTACTGATGAAGTTGATTTCAGTTACCCCACATGATGTGGTATTTTTTAACAGATTAGGGAATGCTCACACATTCTGTTTTACTACCTGACTCATATGGGTGGCAGTCTCCAAACTGTAAGTAGTAAGTGGGATTTGTAATGTATTCAAGTCTCAAAGAGATTTAGAAAAGGATTCCTGGCCTGAACTGGATTATCAAGGACAGAAATCCGACCACTGCTATCTTCCTTTGTCAACAAGTCCTACACTTCTGAGAAGAAACATGGCTGTGAGCACTTGAGCACTTAAATAGGTTTTTGAAACATCTTGAATTATGTCCCTTAATTTCCTGAAAAAGTGTCCTATATAATGCCCTGAGATAGTCTAGGAGAATATCAGCTGCAAAATAAGTATTTCATTAATATCTATTAAAAATAACTAATTCATTTCCTGAACAACAAACCTGACACATTTGCAAGTCACTTGGTAAGGGACTCTGTAGGAGGAAGAATTCGCAATATATGTTGAGGGTCCCATAACTTTCTGGGTGCAGACAGATAGAGCTCTATGGGAAGAATAGGAGAGCTAGATGCAGTATTGGGATAACTGACAGCTGCGAGGCAGCAGAGAGGGAGGAAGGCAGACAAAAAGGGATGGACTCAGGTTGTGTATTGTGTGGGTAGCACACAATGTAGAGAACAAGGCAGTGGGAAGACTGGGGTAGGGAGTCTACTGGTTCCTCTATCTTCTGCTCATATGAAGCCACAACCCTTCCCTGTGTCTCTGACCAGGTGGAGCAGACCGTTGCATTTGCAGCTCTGCCCACATAAACTGTGGAAGGAGGAACTGGGCAAAGGAGTCATGTCACAGAAAGAGGTAAGTGGGGCAGCAAACTCTGAAACACTGCAAAAGAGAACATAACAGGAAGGAAAGGAGTGAGTGTCTCTCCAGGACAGGAATAGGGAAGGCTCATCTGTCCTCCTGAAGAACCTGACTTGATCTCCTCCAACTGCAAGCCACAGTGCAATCAATTAGCACAGTCTGAGTGCTTGCAGCCCATCCCTTGCTGTTACAGTTAGGTCTGTGGCATACACAAATTTGATTTGCTAAGTACCATAATGCGTAAGACTTAATTAATTCCCATCATTCTTTACTTCCTGATTTAATAAAAAATGGAAATGAGTAATTTTCTACAGGGAGCTTTGCTGGACACTCTCAGCTCTGCAAATAAAAAGCTTTAAGCGTACAATATATCAATAAAGCAAATATCTGCATTACAATAGTAGGAAAATGGTAGAAAGTCTCACAGGTTTTAAAGCCTAAATTAAGCTCCCAGAAAATTTCTGTATATATTGAATTAATTGATCAAATTGAAATTGGTGTAGAGGTACTAAGATGGCTCTATGCTTCAAAACAATCACAGATCACCCAGAAAACAAAGTTCAGCCTTATCTCAGCAGTGAGGCAATTACTACTTTAAGGCAAGCAATAAAACTTCAACTCTGGTAAGGGAACAGTCCCAAGCAAAACACACCTGTGAAGTGTTCAGTAAACTCTTGCTCCAGTTTCATAGCTCTCTCAAATGTCTTCCTGGCTTGCTCTTCTGTTAAGCGTTTATTCATTTCCCTGGAATGGAAAACATTATACATTTAAAAACTACTATCAAATAATTGGAGTCTTTTGAATAAGGTTTTAAACTGTTGTCTGAGTATTAAGCTTAATAAGAGGCAGGCTCCTAAACGACACACCTAAACAAAGATTGCAGTGGGAATGAAGTGTTCTGACACTATGTTGCATGGAATTTAGCACAATGACATTTGTTCTCAAGCTCTTTAATTTGGATTAAAAACCCCATCCAAAAGTCCCTAGAAATTAAACTCAGGAAATTAAATATTGTTTCAAATGCAAATATTACAATTGTCTTTACATAACTTGCAGTTGGCTTTTCAAACACAACAACAGTCTCAAACAATTTAGCCTGAAGTACTTTCTTTTACTCACATGATGTTTTCCACTGTTTTGGGTTTAATAAAAATGGAGATTGGGTACAGCTGGGCAATCTGCAACCTTTTGATCGCATTACCAGAAACATCAAGAATGCAATGTTTACCCTAAAAAGTGAAAGAGAAGGGAAAATGGCACTAAGCAAAGTTTAAGTCACAAGTATGCATAACATAACAATTTAGAGAACATGTTTCCACTGAAGCCAACAAAATTAGAGTATTTGCATCAATGATACTATGACTTCACCACTTTGGCACAAGGTCCCACAATGTTCCTCTGCTGGGAACAGACATCATTTGAGATGCTCCTAATCCTTCTTCCTTTCTTTCTCCACCAGAGGTTGCAGCCCAATCAACAATGCAGCTCCATCCAGTGGAACAGCTGTACTTTAACCACACCACCAAAATGATTTTTTTTTTTTTTTTTTTTTTAAATCATTTGAGGATCCTTTAGGGAGGTGGCCATGTCATGGATGCAGTTGAGAGAGGAGCCAGATGAACCAGGTGACTTACCTGGCATACCTGAGGGAGTAACCACCCCCAAAGGCAGAGAAATATGTCACCATTGGAACAGTTAGATGGAACTGAATACAAGCACTCTCCTCCTCCCCGCAGGTACCAACACAGTAGAATACCAAGTCTGAGATGGTGAATGTAATTTGTTTGGGCTGATTATTTTTTCATCTCTTAAGAAACAAATGTAACTTAACCATTCCTTGGGCAGTTGGAAGACAAGGTGGTAGGGCTGCTTTTCTCCCCACTTGTACTCTCCCACTAGAAATGATTTTCCATCTCTGGGGTATCTCATCTCAAAGGCTCTTCCTGTTCCTCAGCTCCTCTCATCTCTGATATGTTCATTTCCACCTCACACATTTTTATTTCTTTCCTTTCTAGGTAGCACAGGAGTAATGTGGCATACCACCATTTTAGAAGGCGATGAGGGAAGAGGAACAGAAACCCACTGTCTGGTGGCTAAAATAAGAAAATCTTTTTCTTTAGCAGGAGACCACGAATGGCAGAATTCTGTGACCCAGGATACAAACGCACAAGCACCATAAACCCAAAGGTTACTCATATCATACAATGCACTTCCTGAACTCCTGAGAGGTCATTCCTGGAGGGCACATGGACGAGTAAGGAAGTGACTGTAGTCTGAAATGACTGACATGTTTCTGCTTCCTGGCAGAAGAGATCACTAGGATCATTTACATTTGATTTCTTTCACAACAAAACCACAGGTTTTATTTCAGGAATTCTTGAAGAGGATAGAATTATTCTTCCTACATGAGCAATACGTATCTGCTTGCTTTCAACTGATGATACCTGTTTCCCAGATCCAGTCCATGGATCCGGAAGGATGCTGACTGGTATCATTTAAGAAAGGTGTTTGTATATTCTAGCAGAGTGTTTTACTACATGTGCTGATCTGTCCACATATTTCAAATGGTTTCTCTTTAAATGTGGTACATGCTCTGGGAACTGAAAATTAAGAGCATTACCTGGTCCATTTTTCTTTTTGGGATAACACACTTAGTATTTGCTGTGTTTGGCCCAACAGCTTATGCCAGATGTCAAAGGATTTGGGGCAAAGAGTGGAGGACTAGATGGCCAGCACAGTTGCTGTGCTGGACCTTATGGAATATAACTGTGACGGTTTATTCCAGATCAATAATGAACATGCATTAACAGGGGCCTCAGACACAGAGATCTGCAAGCTGATAGTGATTCCAAAGTAAAAAGGATATCAAAATTCCTTTCAAGTGAAGATTTGGAAGACAAAGAAAAGAAATGCAAATATTTCACGATACAATTTCACGATACAATTATCATGTTTTCATCCAGGGAAGCTATTTTGCTCTTTCCACAATATTGTACTTATTTTTCAGTTCCTTACTTGCACTGCATCTGATTGAGAAACATCAAGAGCACACAGTGCCTTGTACAATAACCAAACAATGACATCAAAAAGTGTCTTTAGCTGGGTCCATTGTAGGTAAGGAAATGAGAGAGATAAGGATCACCTGGAAGCACAGGCCAATGAACACAATTTAAAGCTGTTGCAAGAATACCATTTCTGGTACTTCTGGAGTAGTAGCAGTCACTTCTGTTGTGTTTTTCTCTAAATTCCTCATAGAAAGTTTGGAAATCATCTTTTGTATCCAGTAATAAGACCCTCTGAAGAGAGTCAGCTCTTAAGAGAAATGGAGAGAAATACAAGGGGAGATTAACCCCAGATTGACCAGCTGGCAGTCCTGTCATGATTTTGTAGTCAAGTTCCGAAGGACAGGCCATTGTTTCCCACAAAAAAAACATTAACTGGAACTGAGAAATTGCTGCATCTATCCTAAGTCCCACAGTGCCTGTGCAAGAGATTTAATAGCATGGAAACATCTGGTAGTACTTTTTCTTCGTGTCAGTTTATAAAAGATTCACAATCACTTTGTACCTTACTAATCCCACTAGATGAGCAAAAAACCAAAGCCGATTTCAGTTTTAGGATGGAAATGAAGGATTGTATCTGTGCCAGCAGGTGAAGCAACTGCCAACAGGTTTAAAATGTTTAAGTTGTTCAATAAATAGTTTCATCATTTAATCACATGATAGTTTCACTACTTTGTTCAGCTTCCCATACAAAGTACTGTTCATTTACTTCAACAATTTTGTAATTTATTTTATTTTATTCACTTTTCTTGCTATATACCATGGAGCCATGTTCTATTCCATAGGATGAGAAAGACAGCAGAAGAAAACTTCATCACATGAACCAGAATCTCACCATGTTCACCCTGTTTTTGATTCCAGTAAATTACACTTTCCAGAAATAAAAATACTCAGCCATTTGGGCAGAATGGCCTACACTGTCTTCCAGAGGACTAACACCACTCTCGTGTCACACGAGTTAACCACACTTACCCTCTGCAGACTGAAAGTGCTCATGCTTGTGAGTTCCCACCTAGAAAACAGCTGTTTCTTCTCTCATATGGATCAGATAACACTGTCTACTCTAAATGCACCGTATTTGTAAGCAGTAGAGCAACACTCATCAACTTAACATGGAGCATTTGCAAAGAATTTTCACCAAAACCATTTTCTTTAAAACAAGCATCTAACTAACAAATATGCTTCCTTCTTCCAACTCCTTTTCAGAGAGCTCAAGTAAACTTCAGTTTGAATTTAGAAATATTTAGATTTTGCAAGAAACAACTAAAATGTTGTTTAGGATAAAATCAGTAAGGTCAATCTTCAAAATGGAGTGGTAGTTATGTAAAAAGTCTTTCTAAAATTGCGTTTATTGCATTTACTCTTTTCCCTTTGTCAGCTAAATACATGAAAGGCACAAAGAATAAAATTTTTACAAGTTTTCTTCTGCACAGGTTTATATAAATGGATCATCACATTAATCAACTCCACCACCACTATTCTTAATTAGTTAATGATCTATGTATGTGAGCTAGGCTAATTAGCCTGTAATTCCAATTATTTCTTTATTCTCTTTTTTATAAGAGGGCACAAAGTACAGTTACTTTTTTCCCATAATTTAGTCACGATGCTTTCATTATTCCAAGACTTCATTACTTCCCTAAATGCGTTTGTGACAACAAGCTTTGTTTCTAGTTTTGTACAAATTTCTTTTAAAGTCAGAGGGTTCCTAATGGCTTCTTGCCATTCTTTTCTTTTCCCCTGTGAGCACAGTCAGATAATCACCTCAATAAATGAAAGTAACTGGCACTGATTTACCTTTTCTGCTACTTCTCGCACTGATTGGACACTTGTTCCATAAAGATGATTATTGTACTGGCCAGCTTCAATGAATTTGTGATCCTGAATATCCTTCTCCATTTGCTCTCGAGAAGTGACAAAATGGTAATCACGTCCATCCACCTCATAATCTCGTTTTGGTCTAGTAGTATCTTTAAATATAAACCAGTATTTTTTAAAGCATAAACAGAAAACAGTGACTTTTTTTCCCCTACAATATCCAAAAACAGTCTCCCATTTATACTGCAAAATTTTCACAAGCAAATAGATGACTGACAATTAAGATAGGTCTACAAAGTTTAGACAATTTTTTTTTTAACTCGACATACCAAGGATGTCTATTAAGAAAATTAACAGGAAAAACATAATTTAGAATTGTTTTTGGATTTTCTGAGACTTACGTGGAACACATGAGCCAAATTTGTCTGGAAATTCTGAGATTAGATCATCATTTATTCTGTCTTTCATGGGTCCCAAAACAATCACAGGTCGAGTGTAACTGACTATAAAACACAAAGGAATAACATCAGTTATATTTTGGTATGACTGCTAACTTTTACAGTTCAGCACAATAAGCTTTATCACATGGCAATGATTTTAATATCTAAAATTATTCCTAAAGGGAAGAAAAACATTTTCAAGAATGTAAATCAATTAATACCATAGTCACAGTAACACGCTAGATCTTCCCTCTCAAATCACTATCCTGGATAACTGAAGATGAGTCTTAAATTATGAAGTATTTGGAAAAAAAAAAATCTTTTCACAAAGTAAAATCCTTCATTCTAACGAAAAAATCAAAAGGAGAAAGCATGAAAATCTTTCCACTTCAAAGAGGTACCTAAGCAGTAGCAGAGTTCATGAAATGCTACTTCTGTGCTGGGAAAAGCTTCTTTTCCTCTAAGACCACAAGTAAATACTCGTGTATGAAAAGGCTCAACTATATATAGCTTCTGTAACTATTACCACCCTTATAAAAGTGCAGCATCTTTTAAAAGTAGCTTAATTGTTTATAGTTACAAAGGGCTTTTGGTTGGAAATTAAGCTTAAGCAGAAAATATCTTATTATACTGAAAGAACCATCAAGACAATATAATGCCTAAGTATCCTGCCATTAGCATATGATCTCATCTGTATAAATTTTAGCTTTAGGTTCGGTCTATCTTACTGCACAAGTAAGTCCAAATTAAATAAAGTATGACCTATGAAATATATTTTGACTCTCAGAACTATTTCGTTTCCAGGATATTAATATATTCATAAAAGGAATGTCTTAGATCTGTTAACCTATTAATTTAATAACCAACATCTTTGCTTAAAGACTAAGGGTGGCCCACCAGTGTGTCAAGACCCACTAGTGTCTCAAGTCCAAGCACCTTTAAAACTATTTTGGTCATTACAGTTCTTTATTCCTCTGGACTTCTTAAAAGAAAAATTCCTGTGGAAGTGAATTAGTGGACAAAGGCAGATAACATATGCAGGGAATGTATTACTGCTCCTAAGCAAAGGAATGAGGTGCTGGTTCTTTTATGGCCCTCCTCATATGTGACTGTAACTACGTTTATGAGTCTAACATAGTGTATTTAAATGCCAAAGCACTTGGCTTTCTAAAATCTTCAGTTTTATAATATGACAGTTACTAAACCATTGGCTTGTGTGAAGTCTCATTCACATCTTTTCTCTTCAACCTTGACATTAATTCACTTGGTATTACTATCGTTCTCACTAAACCATTAAGCTGTCAGAATCCGGGAAGCTAATGCCTGTTAAAAAGACTTTTTTTCATTTTGTGAGACCCTCTGGTGTGCATACACACACCAGACCTGGCAGCTGCTCCCTGGACGGTAACAAACCTCCAGTTCCCTAGCTTAAGCACACCTTACTTAGCACATCGAAGAGGGCCTACCATTTTCCCATTTCTAGCATGGTCTTAACTCATGCATTTCTCATCCATCATTTTATTTGGACACTACGAAAATTATAAATTATGTGATATAAATAATGTACTTTGTATTAGTGTTGTACAACATTTTTTACTACTTTTGGAAGCTTACTGATCAAATGATGTCCCTATTAACAAGTCAGAGTGGAAAGTGTATACAGGCATGCATGTTCCACAATGCAATTAAAAGCAACTGGGCCATGCCACTCACTACATGAAACCAAAAATGAAATTTTAACACTCAAAATTCATGTATACATGATTGTATTTACTTCAACTGCCACCTTATTTGATAGGTAATAGGTATCAAGTATTCCCAAAGGACATGCCTTTTACAGACTAATTTACAAATATATGAACTATGTATCAGATAATGTAAATCAGTCATTAGCACCTGTCCTGGTGAATGGGAACACTAAAAATTCTGTATCTATTATACACAGTGAAGTAAGATCAGGACTAAGGTGAAAAGGAAATGATAGCATCTGCACTGGAAATCAGTGAAAACATTTAGTTTTAAATGGAAGTGTGAAAAAATATCTTCTCCTATCAACTTCCATTTCATGCAAAAAAATTTTTTTTTTCCAGGAAACAAAAATTTCTCACTTGGCACTTGCTAATAAAATTAGCCATATATGAAGCCCATACAGAAATGGAAGACTGCTGCATTTTAGAGACATTTAAATTAAAGCTTAAATAGACAAATGATCTATTGTCACACTTTTTGCTGCACCAGAACAAAGGAACTGCAACAGTGAGAATGCCAAAGCAATACGAAACAGAAGAAAAACATAATTTCTGAGGTTCATATTGACAAAACTGTTAAACATACCCTATTTTCTTTATACAATGTAAACCACACATAATATATTATTTTAATTAGCACACCTTTGGCTCTTGCACTAAATAATTTAGCAATTGCATTTAATAATTTATGCCTTTATGCTTTATTCATATGAATAATGGTAACAAGTTCAAAACAGTGAAGAAGTTTATCATGGTGCTCAGTACATAAGGGCACATGAAACATTCTGATAATTCAGATTATATTTACTTTATAGTGAGCAAGAGATACAAACCTTCTTGTTGATTGACTGGTTCATATGACAAGACATATTCCTCTTGGCCACCTAAAATGCAAATGCAGACATATCTATGTATTTTTTTCTAAACCAACATAATTAAATTGAGTCATCCAATGAACTAAAATGATACAGACATTGCGCAGTAATATGCATTACAATGATACTGATGAAGGACACTTTTCAAGAGTGATGAACTATAAAAACCACAAAGATAAGCCAAACACAAAATTTTAAAGCATAAGACACATACAGTATAATTTCCTGGTTTATGTTAGCATGTCAAACTGACATCAAGCACAATGCTCTTGTACACTTTTCCCTGAATAAAATGCATGCATGCTATCATTCACTGCTAGAGGCAATGCCACCTTCAACATGAAAATTCTCCAGACTTTGAAGCCAGCATTTACAGTAACGCTCTTCTATATTTATACAGGGCTGACAATCATGTATGTTAAGGTGTACATATCTTCCACTAACTTTATCATTAAGTGCCATTTACATAAACATCTTAAAAATTATATTGTATTAATGAATTTTAAAAGGTGAAGTTGAAAAGAAAGAATGCTTTGTATTGTTCTCAGCTCCAGAAAGCACATCAGCAGTGAATGAAACTAAAATAACTAAGTTTTGACCTTTGACAGCTGCAGGCTTTTTAAATGTTAGTGAAAGCATCCGAAATATACCTCAGTTGCCATCTCTCTAGATTATTTCTAGTCTAACAAGATCTCTCAGAGTAAGATTTCTTGCAATGAAATCACTAAAAATTAACTCCATGAGAGCAGAGAATTTATAATTCTGAAGATACAAGCTCAAATTGTATGACATTACTATGAACTTCAAATAAAATATAGTCCTTCAGTAACTCACTTGTGTAATTTTGGAACATTCTTTGGAGTTCATAAGCCATACTTGTAACAGGCAAAGGAACATACCAATGCTATACCACAGCTGTTTAGAAACAGATGGCAGATGAAGGCTTTTACAAATTCATATATTGCTTATATAAATATATTATTTATTTCATAGCAAATATCATTGATCTTTTAAATCTAAAGTTTATAATTTCATTAAGAGAAATACTTCTCTTATTTGTAATAAATTTGCATTCAAACTATACTACATCAATACATGACTGAACATTTTAATTTTGTAAGTTATTGCAAGTGAGGAATACCTTAAGACAGACACGAAAACATGCAACCTGTATATTTTAATATCTCAAAAATTAACTCATGCAAATGGATTTTAGAAGGACAGTATATACTTTCAGAACCCCTTTTAGGCTAGGGAGAGGAACAGGGAATCACCAACTATCAACTCATTTGTGAAAGAACCAGCTCTCGTATAATTAGGTATTTCTTTGGGAAAGTCACATTGCTATAAGGTCAAAAATTAGTTAAGCAAACTACTGAAGAGAAAATAACAAGTAAAAAGCATCCCCTGATTGAGGGCAAAAAGTATATATTGTCACTGCTTTTCAATACTTTGGAAAAATGAATATTAATAGAATGAACCTTTTGAACAACCGTACTCATCTGTAATCAAGATAACTTTCATATTAGACAGCAGTAAGAAGAAATTAAAAAATTATTTTAATAAAAAGTGCTTGGAATTACACATTCAGATAAGCAAATCTGTGACACTAATATTATGAGGGCTCCTCAAGTAACAACAGAGTAAAAAACTAACTAGTAGTACCAATAACAAGCTTTAAACATAAATAAAGCAAGCTCTCAGAAAAACTTGGGGGGGGGGGGGAAGGATAGCAGCAAATTTAAGAAACAGTCACTGTTAAATAGTCTTAATAGCGTGTCATTAAAAGAGGCTAAAAATTCTAAGTTTCTCAAAGGCATCTTCCAAACATGCTCAGTTTTGTGTTATTCTCAGGGAACACAAATGCCTTCCCCAACTGGTTCTTTTCAATTACTATCTACAACACTGTTAGCTTTTCATATACATGTATAAATTCTCTCCTTGAGTGTAATCATCTGGTAGAAAAAATGTGGATCACCATCTCTGAGAAAATCAACAGCTTCCAAACCAATATATCTGTTAATGAACCACCCTCCTTATTACCCTAACATCCATTATATCCGTTTCTGAAGTCCCCATTATTCAGGCAATCAGAAGCTGAGCAGTGAGCCATGCAGTGTCACACTGCCTGACTTTTACTGTTCTTGCTTTTCATATTCCTCTTCAAATCTTCAACTTTTTCATCTTCCTGCTCTGATCTATCCTGGGTTCCAGGTCTGGACTGTGTACCTTACTGAGGAGTTGTTCACTGGAAATTACCAGTGGGATTGAAGTTCTGACTCCGATTTAAGACATTTTAAAAGCATTTTAGAGCAGCATCATGCAGCCTATTACCCACTGTGAACATGTAGTACTACTGTAGCTTGGGTAATAGTAAATAGTACTGTATCTTGGGCTAGTAAAAAAGCTTATTCAGACTAGTATTTAAAAGATACTACATCTTCAGAGAGAGAGAGAGAGAGAACGTGCATGCGTGCCTAGCATGCTAATTTATCATAACTGACTCCAGCACTGAATGTGTGTCGTATGCTTTGAAGGCAATTCATACTAAGCACTCACACTTGACAAAATAGATAAATGAAAGCTGAAAGCAAGGGTAAATACATGTTAGCTTATTTTAGATAGTTATTGCACTATTTAAGGTTACACAGTTTAGTTATGCTTCCAGTATTATGCTCAACTACATATAATTGTATTTGTCAGCATTAAATTTACATTTAGGTTTTAAGAGGTCTAGCTAGCTAGCATAATTAAAAAAAAAACAACCCAGAAATAGATTCAAATTAAGCTGAACTAAGAAAATCATAGATCACAATAAAAATATCCATAAAGGATGTTTGCAATGATTCTCTCTAGTCAGTTTTTTAAAAACAAAGACACAGCAGTTTGCAGTACTCTACCAAATACATTCATATGGATTTCACATGAATGGAAAGTTCTACTTAACATGTAAATACCCACAAAAGACAGACAAAAAAACCCAAAGAAAGAGCTACTGAAAGGTTCTAAATAAACAAAGAACTTAAAAACACTTACGGTAACTACTTTCACTATCGCTGGCATTAGAGGTTACATGCTCTGAAATTGCAACACAATGGAAAAAAAAAATAAGGAACATACACTAATGGCATGAGTCCAAAAGAAAGCAAACTGACACAAAATAATCCAGATGAAAGACAATACTGATATCAAAATGCTGAAATCAATACATACTGCATATAAAAGTTTTAAGGTACTTCTCATAGCTCTCAGGGTCAAGCTTAATTTCATACGAAAGGAATTGATGTTAATAAAAAGAAAAACATTAAACAGCACATCAAAATAAGATTACAAAAAGTACACTAATTCATAGTTCACATGTAACCCTGCAATTTTTAGGTTTTCACTTCTTACTCTAGAGGTAAGAATACAGTTATGAAGCAAGTATGCTTCTAGTAATTAATAAACATCAAAAAAAGTCAGTCATCATAGGTAAGCTAATTAACCTTGTAAAATGTTTTTGGATAGAGTGAACTAATATCTTTAAACCACAAATCTCTGCTAGACTGAACTCCCTCATTTCATTTCTGTGCAGGAAAACCAAATACTTGCTATGTTTGCAAGTACCAGTAATTTGGATCTACTTCCATTTCATTTTCTTGACCTGGAAAAAGAATGTCCATGGAAAAGGAAAATAGTGATGTTTAAAAGCTTGGTAGAACGTGAAAGGGAAACATTGTTAATTAACAATACAAGTGTGATAGTCTGATAATGGGCACAATTGTAAAGATGTAAAGCCTAAAATGCCAGCAAGAACAGCAGTCTTGCAGAGTCCAAGTAACACAGCTTGCATTAACCATAGTAAGTTTCAAAAAGTCTGACTGTGCTGAAAAATAGGCTAGAAGCCATTTGTTTTTCTAACAGAATCACCTAGGGACATTTCTGGACTATATTACACAGTTTAAACTAGGTATGATCATAAGGCCATAAAGGCTGCTTATGATCTTCTGCTCTAATCCATAAGGCAATAAAGCTTGCTAAGGTCTTCTGCTCTAGACCAAGAACTTCCCTGAAATTAGCCATTTCAGAAATGGAAAATTATGTTACAGCTACTAGAATTTTTATTTCATGATTCAAGCCAAGTACGGAAGTACACCACTTTTTACTTGTAATTTCAGGAACACTGTACGTAACAGTTATGCCCTGTGAAGAAATGTTACTTTATGATTTCCAGTCACATGTCTTTACTGACTAATTTTGCTATTCCATAAATGCATAACAATATATGTGTTTAATATCAAGGTCTTGATTTTTTTTTTTCATTTGTCATTTTAGTACAATGGTGGTATCTGTATACACAGACAGATCTGTTAAGAGTACTCAGAAACTTTTGAATCTTACTGTATTTAGTTAACACTTCTTCAAGAAATACAATAAATGCTTATGTGTCTCCTCTATTAGCTACCCCTCTACACCGTCTAAAAGAATCACAAGAGTTCAGATAAGGCAGACAGCAAAAGTTCTCATGGCATTTGTTAAGCAAAGTTTTTTATTTAAGTAGGTGTAAACATCAGTCACCTAGAGAGAAGATTGAAAATTGTAACTGTAAAGTATTACAGCAATGGTTGTACTATTACTGTAAAAAGCCACAGGTTATTTTTAAATAAATAAAAATACAAAGACAAGATAGAAGTGACACTAAAAAAAAAAATCACTAAATTTAAAAACATGGTACTATTAAGGACAAACAAGTAAGCGCTGGTAAGCTTCTGAACAACAACAAAAAATTCTAATGTGATAGTCACATGAACTTAAAGTGACATGTTTCTGAAAGCAAAAAACCCCAGAACACTGCAAACTAGAAAAAGCTTATGAAACATTTTTGGTGTCAACCTCCTCATGCCAGTAGAGCACCAGTCTCAAAGAGATCTGTTAAAAAAAAAAAAAAGTAGTAATTTTTCAGATGGAGGTTAAAATAACTTGGGAGTATTTTGATCACTTACTCAGGCCTTTTGATCCTATGTCGTCAGGGACCTCCTGCAGAGTAGTCCCCAGAGGGCAAGCAATAAAAAGACAATCACAAAGAAAATAATTGTCAGTAATATATAAAATTGGCGCTACGACAGGAGACAGTTCCCAGAACATCACAGGGGTGGATAAGTCTATAGGATTTGACCTGACTGGCACATGAAGTGTAATCAGTGATGCAAATAGCAGAGAATGCAGTTTATAGCAGATCTTGTCTGAATTAGCAAACTTATGCAACTGCTTTTTGAGAAGACACTTCTTTTTTTTTTTAGTGCTGGCAACAACGATGAAAATCAAAGTAAACTCTCTTCATTGGGAAAACCAAATTAGAATGAATGACTTTGAAGAAGCCAGTCTAAAGAGACTGATTCAAGAAGCTGGTAACTCCGTTATACTTTCTTTGCTGCTGTGCCCTCTCCTCCACATCAGAAATGAGGAATCATCACTGACAGCATTGGAAGGCTTTTACCTCCTCCAGTTACGTACACACTGTTACTCAACAGTATTACCCAGTTTATTCCAAACTGGGATACTCTTGCGTTAAATTTTACTTTAACAGTAAACAAACAGTTTTGTAGATTTTGTAGATTAGTTTGTCATTGGCACCTCAAGTTGGTTAGCCTGTTGCAGCTCATGAAACTGTCTCCACGGTAACACCCTACTGCAATCTAGCAGGCCCTTCTACGTGTGCTTTGCTCTCCATTGAATGCCACATACTTACGGTCAATATCACTGGTTTCCTGCTCACTCTGGTCCTTGTTCTTGTAGAAGGGAAATTTTCGGGAAAAGAGGTTCTTTTTACGCTTGTCATTGAATGACTGCTGAAGAAGAGAAGGAGGGGCAAAACAAAGGATGTCTAATGTCTGTGTGAACAAAGGCCCAGACCAGCAGCTTTGTGGAAGCTGACTCCTATAACCACATTATGCAGTGCATATTTCAGTTTAACACTATCTTCTCGGCTCGTTATAAAATGGGAGATTGGGATCATGGCTTTGCTCACACCATATTTCACAAGTTTGTTACAGAGAGAACCGTCAGGCCGGTTCATCCTATATGGCGTGACGTATATTTCATAAATTTAGGCTTGCTGGGAGTGTAAAAAGATGTGAAAAACTAGGCTGCTATAACGTGGCCAAACCATAATGAACTTAATTAAATCACTGATGTTATCTAATATAGTGTTTACAGTATTTTTAAAAAATGCTGAGGCTTTACACTGCTTTTGCAAACAGCTGACATCATAACAGCACACCAGAATTATTTGCCAGTGTTACCCATTTGCAAAGGCAAACACTGTAAATACGTCGGTGACAACTGCTAAATAACATATCATACAGCAAAGAGAAATGGAAGTTAAAAGTTGGTGTTGTACTGAATGCTCTTATGATAAAACTAAGTAACAGTGAAATAGGAAAAAAGGAAAAAAGAAATGCGTCTAGTTAACATATCCAAACAGTCAAACCCCTCAAACCTGTGTTTGTTTCAATCTTTCACAACTGTAATTCATTGCCAGTTCACTGGAAGAGATTACTTCAGTCTACATAATTTTGCATCCCAATACCAAGATTAAGTTTCAAAAGATCATATAACACCAGGTTGGAAGGGACCTCAAGGGTCATCTGGTCCAAGCTTGCCTGGCAAAAGCACAGTCTAGACAAGATGGCCCAGCACCCTGTCCAGCTGAATCTGAAAAGTGTCCAATGTTGGGGAATCCACCACTTCCCTGGGGAGATAATTCCAATAGCTGATTGTTCTCACTGTGAAAAATTTTCTTCTTGTGTCCAATCGGAATCTCCCAGGATTAACTTGTACCCACTACCTGTCTTTTCCATGTGACTCCTTGTAAAAAGGGAGTCTCCACCTTCTTTGTAGCCACCCTTTAAATACTGGGACATGGCAATAAGGTCTCACCTAAACTTTCTTTTCTCAAGGCTGAACAAACCCAATTCTCTCAGCCTTTTATCAAATGGCAGGCTTTCCATTTAATTTGTTTACTGTGTCAATTATTTTTTCAAGGGTGCATTTATAGAGAATTACCGCGTGAAAAATCCTGTTTGTCCAAGGATCATGTTTAGCAACTTTTGACATTAACTGCTTATGTTGCTTAAGAATTTCTGCATCTCAGTTGCTACAAAAATTCCTGGAATTACCTATATATACATATACATATCCACCCATTTGAATATAAACTATTGTTGTGCTCCTTTTCTAAGTGATGGAGAGCATCAATGTATTTTCATTCATATATATAGGCATGTCTACAGGTGTAATTAACAGAGATTTTTGTAATATCTGCCATGTCTTCTGCTGAAGACATTATGTGACTACAGCACCTTTAATTTACTGTTCTAAGTCAATAAAAAAACTCAATGTATAAGTAAATCAGTAACTTTTTTGTGCAATTATGCCCAGAACAAGAACTAATATAGCTAACTTGAATTTCAGCTAATATAGCTGAAATTTCTTTTTGAAAAGTGAACCATCTGACATGAAATTTGCCATGTGTTTGTCATTTGGTTTGCACAAACTATTATGGGAAGGATGGCAAAAGTGAGAAAATGCCCAACTTGATTTTCAGATCCTGCATGGGGGGACTGTTTATTTCTAAGCCAAGCTTTCTAAGCTAAGATAAACCAAGCAGAGCTCATGCGCAGCAGGAAGTAATAAAACTTCCATGGAACCATTCTTTTAAAATTACTTTAAAAAAAAAAATTTCAATTCATACATTATCTATTATCTCTATCTACTATTCATCTATTACTACTTCTAAAATTTGGAGCATGTTAACTTTTAAGTAATTGTCTTCAGCCAGTGTGAGCTCATCTTTCTCTATTATATGCGATACAGTTGCAAAAATATCTTTTCTACCAACATTAAGTATGGAATGAAATATAGGAACAACTAGGGGTCGAACAGGACAAAGTTTTTTCAAACGGTAGGCCACTTTCTTTGGTACAATTACAAAACTAGCATTTGGCCTTCCTAAAGTGAATGCCTATAGTGCAACACAAAAAGCTGCATCCTGCTACACTACTAACAATCCTTCTGGCCATCTGTTTTATTACAGACTTGCTTGGCAGTATCAGATACTGAAACATCCAGTGGTATTTTCCTTAACATTGTTTAAAAAAATTACTTTAAATTACCAGGTGTTAAAGAGGCACATGGTACCAAGGGAGCACAATCAGCAACACTGAGCTCTGGAAATAGCAATACTGTGTTAAGTGGGAAATCCATAAAACCTTTAATTGGCTGGCATCTGTGTTCAAGTAAAACTGTCATTCCACTGTAAGAACTGGTAAATTATCAACCTGACATATGGACAAAAGAACTGGTTTCAAGCCAATCATATGCTTGCAGGAACCATAGTGGGAATGGGCAAGGTTTAAGTTATGGTCCTTGTGACCTCTACCTGGAGTCAGCAAGTCATTGCAATTGATTTCTCATAATCAGAAAGGTTACTGTAATCTACAGAACAAGGGCAACAAAGAAATATGCCCAGAGGAGATCTTTGCTGAGTATACTGAAAAATACTGTAAAATTAATTTCTAAAAATGGAAGTCTCACATCTATGTACCTGTTCACTTCAGACAACTCCCTCAGTTTGGGCAAAAGAACAGGGGAAATAAAAGCTAAAATGTTGCAGTTTAACTGAGGTGGTGAGACTCTGCAATGTGTATAGTTAAAATGAGTGGCTGATTTATTGTACTTCATAAAATTTAATTAGATTCTTCATTTTAGTTTTGAAAATATTTCACGGCAATGATTATTTTAACTTTCTGTACAGTACATCTTACTGAACTAATATTAAATTTTATATACTGCATGTATAATGGTCAGAGTCAGTTCCATTGCCAAAAAAAAAAGAAAATAAAAGTAATATTATACTGATTTTGCATAAAAGATTAGCCAAAAGATTATTTTTAAAAGATACCATGATTATAAAAAGCTAGAGAGAATTGCTTATTAGTTGAAAATTAATAGTAATTGTATTAAATTTTTCATAAGCCCACTGCAAATCATAAACAGGCATCAAAAGCAAGAATATATTAAAACAGAAGCAGCACAGAAAGTGAGATAAATGTGTATATGAAAGGAACAAATTAGAAAAAAAATCTAACCATTTCTGCTCCAGATTTTTTAGAGTTCCTTAAAATGAAAGGAACATCGATTTTAATGTTTGTTATCACTAGGATTATTAAGTTTTTAATCTAGAATTTTTGAAGAATTGTACAAAGTTGGTATTTCTCCTGTCCATGGAGTATTATGATATGCAGACACAGGAAGGCACACAGTCCATGAGGACATGTATGGTGCGGTGCAGACAACTTACTGGGAAAAATATCATCATGACAAATACAGGAAGAATACTTCAAGGAGAAACTGTAACATTAACACATTTACAGCTGAAGCAAAAGATGCATTGTGAACAATGTAAGTGTGTTTGCAAAATGAAATGTTACTAAAGAAAAAGAACTGCAGTTCTATATCAATGGCAAGCGTAGTTGCTTTTCCACTCAGTAATTCATGCATATTGTTGGTGCTATGCTAGTACACAGTGACTGTGCACTAACTCTGCTATTATCAAAATGCTCCTTCTAATACATCATTAATTGTTTGCAGTTTATAGGTAGACAAACTACAAAACCATGCAATTATCTTTCGAAGAACATGGTAACGATTGAAAAATTATTTCATGTAATTAAAATAATCTAAACTATTGAAGCCATTTTCTTTATGTGATTTCTAAAAAGTGAGCTCAAATGATAAAAATGATCAGGTTAAAAATTACCACATCAGTTTATAACATCTTATTCCAATACCAATACATGAATGCACCAAAACAGAAAAAAACCTGCAAATCTAGTAAATCCTCAAGGTAGTACTATAATCGTTCATCAGAAAATAACTAGAGATACTAATTTCCTTTTAAACAAATACTTATGGAAACAAACACGGCATTTTCTTCATTAATAAACTAAACTGAAACCTGTGCCATATAGCAGAGAGATATACATATGCATTTCACAGTCTTTAAAGTCCTACATTATCAGGATAAAGTATTGAAGCTTTAATACTGTATATATGTGATTTCTGAAGGTATAAAAACATAGTAACTGAAATAAATGACCAAAAGGAAGCTTTGGGATTTAAAATAATGACTAATGTTGCAACCTTAGTGCTATTGAAAAAAACAATCACTATTTAAGAAACAGCTTCCCTCAGATGCTTAAAGCATGTTTCAGATTTTTAAGAATGACACTATATTATTACTTTAGAAGGCTCTTACTTCTAAAACACATATACCTAACTCTCGAAATTACTAGTTATATAATATTGGTAGAAATAGTAAGGTTATGAAATTGTTTCTCAAAACAACCAAAACATTGAAAAAAAAAAATTGGCTGCTGTACCATTGTGAAATTGCTGTAATTTCAGCTTACAAACATTCCTATCACTACTTAAGCACTACACTGCTTTCCCACCACTCATTCTCATCACGTGTACTGGGTCAGACACTGCATATTGTGCAGTGAACTGCACCAAGGGACTGACTAAATCCAAGATTTCTTTTGGATTGTGTTATTTTTCATCTATATTGGCTATTTGAGATTATTTGAGTCCAGCCATATCTGTATTTGCAGTAATGGAGAGTGGCGGTGAGAAAAAACAGCTGTGAGATGGAGACTGATTCTGGTCAGCAACAGCTCTGGTCTTGAGTTTTTGTTGCCCTATGCCCTTGCAAGAAATTCTTTAAAGCTTCTACATCTGTAAATGTAACAAAGAAGTTACTTCATGCTGAAAACCTTAAAGGAAAAAAAAGTTTTACTTCTTCTGAAATTTGGTAGTAAACCCCATCCCATAAAGTGTAGAGGTGTACAATCTGTACTAAAGGACTAAACTGCTTTATAAACAGCACTTGCAGAGCTGTTAGAAATGGCATTACTCAACACTTAACTAGTATCTACAACTCCTGTTACATTAAAGTATTAATGATATATATTTCCACACTAATTCTTTAAACAATTTGCAGTGTTTAGTAAACTTTGCTTTGGTGCTCAGAATTATTTTCTTTCTATTTGACAGAATTTAATCTTTTCACTAAAATTTTAAACTGAGTCTGCATACATAAACCACTAAAAAACATTACCATTCACAATGTCAGGTGTAATTAGCACTTAATTAACTCACCCCTTTATCTCCTCTTGTTTTGGAATTGAATTTCACTGTCTTTAAACGGGCTCGTTCTTTTTTCTCAACTCTACCACAAAAACATACACAAAAACGGAAAAATCAGCAAAATTCCAGAACTTGAAGTTACTACTTGTTACAATGTAAGCATATAGGTGTACCTTTTGTGGTACAGATTTTTATTGCTGATGACACCTGCAGAAAATGGAAGCCTGCTAATGGCAAAGTGTATTGGGTAAGTAGGGTGTTGTTTCTCAAGTGATGAGCTGTGAAGATATTGGAGTGATTTGTGATTATATAGGTTCAATAAATCCAGAGGGTGCAAAGAGAAAACATGATATAATGAGTGAACAGCCTCAATTATGAGTCAACAGCAGATATTAAAACTCAGAGCACTCAATCTATGATTGGAGTCTCTAGTATGCGAACAAATACCTTGTCTCCATTTACTCTGGCCACCAAAGAAATATTTGCCAGTTTTCCAGGTTCCGGGTAGAAGAAATTCATGACAGTGTCATGATTTGAACAAAATTCACTTTACATCTTTTCATAGATAATTGGAGTGATTATTAATTATTTAATTACTCTTTAATTAATCAATCATCTAATAAATATTAAATACTCTACTATTCATTAATATTAAGTAGTATTAAACCGATAACTTGATTAGAGTGAGAACAGAGTAATGTACTTGAACAACCTTTACCAAATTCAGCACACAACTAAGGCTAAAGAGAATTTAACAAACTTCTCACTGAGTTAGTCAGAATCCCAATAAAGGTTACTTCTTTAAAAAAAATCCCAAACAAGTGGCTGATGTGGTACAGAATTACAAAGAGCAAAGCATATGCAATATATGTATTAATCATATCAGATGTTTAACAGCAGGCATCTCAAAGTCAATAAAATATGACATACCTGCGTTTGCTTGGGATAACTCCAATTTCATCACTTTCTCCATCTGGAGTTACCTGCCGTGCTTGCCACCATTCATCATCAGAAGCATTAATGACATGGAGAATATCGCCAAATTTGAAATTCAATCCTTGACTTGGAAGGCCACTATCTTTAGTCTTGTCATAATCAAAAAGAGCTCTACATTGAAAATAAAAAATTAAACATAGAAAAAGAAAAAAATAGGAGACTACGAAAGCACAAACTATGAAGCAAGCAGCCTGCACTGGTCATAAATAATTGCATCATTCTGACAGTTGCTTAAAACAAGAATGCTGAATACTTTTTCTCTCTCTCATATGTATCCACATACACTTGTAAATTTTAACGAATGAGAACAAACTTAATCCAGAGCAAAACTCTAGTGCTTTATAAAAGGTGCACATAAGGTGCCTCCTGCAATTCAGAAAGTACTTTGCATAGAGAAAGTTACATATCAGCCAAGGATAAAAAAAGGCAAGCAAGTATTTGAAGCATACAGCACTGTCGAAAGTTCTGTAATGTACACTGTTTTATATCAAGTTATAAATTGAAATTATTTTAGTAAATAAAAGTTGCTGTCTGTCTTTAAAATGAAAGACACTATCTTGCTCACAGGGTTGCAGGGGGGGGAAAAAAATTAACTTAGAAATATGATCTGACAACAACTTTGCTACTGTAGTACCCAAAGGCAAAGAACCTTATGTCCATACTTTTTGGAAAATTCTCAACTGTTTCAAAAGAATGTCATCCTTTTTTCTAAGGTAGTCCTGTTTTCAAATAGGCACTAACAATACCTGAACATCAGCTTCAGTGCTGGCTATAGTTTTATTAACATTCCCTTGGTCAGCAAGGTCAGTTTATGCAAGCCCACTATTATGCACACCCACATTCACGCCTGCTTTGTACTGACTCCTTTCCCCTTTATTGCTTATGAAAGCACAGTTGTCTGAAAAGGCACATGGTGCACCATTCTGCAGAGCTGATCTGGGTTAAAATTAATTTATTTTCTCCCTGTTGGATCATTTTATATCTGGATCGGTTCCCTGAGGAACTTATGAGACCTGCAGTATGTTTCACCCAGCATAAACAAAGGTTTAGTGAGGATGTGGAAATGAATGATGACTGAAGCCTCTTACCAAATTTTAAGAGATACTCCTAAGATTATGCCTTCTAAAGGACTCTTATTTTACATTTGAAAAAGGTGTATGAACCTCACCAATGTGAAGTGAGATGTGCCTGTATTACACAGGCTAAAAAATTCTCAACTTTATTTCATCTGCAAGCTCATACATTTGTCAGTGATGTACATTCTAAACGATACCCTATCCTGATTTAGAGGCTTGATACTGTCCATCACAAAGTAGCATCAATTACAATGTGATGATTTAAAATGGTGTGCTTTTCCTTGTCCAAATTGAGTTCATTTACTCATCCCAAACAATAGCCTTACGTAACCTTTTTCTGCTAGATTTTTAATGTTTCAAAATGTTTTTGACCCATGTAAGCACCTCTAAGTCATAACTGCTCCAAAATGTATTATAGCTTTGTTAATTTTGCCTTTCTAAAGCACTGAGTGTATTACTTCTGGTTTGAGCTGCATCTTATTTGTTTGTAACCAATGACAAACTGCTTACATGGAAAAAAATACAAAAATTTTCTGTCAGATCAATTAATCTTCAACGTAAGGTCTACTGAAAAATGAGTTGAGACACCATGCCTTTCTTGGGCCATACAAAGCATCAAAAACTTTTCATAGAGGGCTAAAGGTTTTAATAAATATTTGCTAAAATGTCTAGAACAAGACACAAATTTTAAAATGGCTAAGAAATATTTACTCTCATGATAAAAAAAGTCTATATTTAACTATGCAATGCTTTTAATTTGTTGTTTATAATAAAATTTTTACTTTCAATTTTGAAAGAGCTTGAAGGTTGAAATACCACCTTCCTGCAGTAGTGCAACCCCCATTATAACATCTTTCAATTTAATTCCATAATATACTTCATAATACTGATTCTTTTAAAAAGATCAGAATTCTTATTTTCTTTGAAATAACCCAAATAGTGAAGGTAAGAAACATACACACCTAGTATTTATTACTCCATATTTATTCTGCACATTTTTGTTCACAAAGCACTCTGGATAAATATTCCATATCTCAAAATAAACTGCACATAATCCATTATGCACTTTCAATGCAGTTTCAAGTTGTATACATTTTCACTGAATTAATTAAATGCATAATGAAATGTATTTTCTGAGAATTCTTGTTAGCATGCAAGCAATGATTTCTACCAGCACTACTTTTAACTTCTAAGTTTTAGTTTCAATATAAACTTACATGAGTAGTGAGCTGGGCCTAACAGCATTAACACATGTATATTTGTTCTCATGCAGACAACACAAGAGTGAAATGGAAGCGCAAATGGATAAAAACATATATTATCGACATGTGCTCTTCCAACTAGATAAATGGTTACACAGAATAGGCTTCGCACAATGAAAAGCAGTTTCATCAAATACTTTTCTTCTGTTGAAGTCACTTCAAGAAAAATAATTTTATTGGGAAAAAAATCAAAGCTGATAGAGACACTTTTATAATAAAATTAATTAGGGCATCACACAGTAGTGACAAAACTATGCTGCTAAAATTTATAGGAACACCAGGAACGGGTAATGATCAAATGAGCCAAAAAGCAAACAGAACTAACGAAAAGCTCTTGCGATTCCAAGTGATTAACATGACTTTTCCTGTATGCCTGGCAAGTCATCAAACAAGAACTCATTTCACAGCCAAGATGACATATTTATCTACAGACTGGTGCATAAAAAAATCTCTTTTATTAACTCCCTCTATGGAGACTTGTATTTTACAGAGAAATCACCAAGTCCTCCCTTTCATTTTACCTTGTATTACTCAGCAACTAAACAGCACTAAAAAAGGTAACTGGGTTCCTTCTTTTACAACTCTACACAGACTGAAGTTAAGTCACATGTCTCATGAGTGTTCATGCTTCAAAGCCAAGAATTTAATTGCTGTACAGTCAACAGTGCCAAATTTTGCAGAATGTCTTTTTACCTGGCCACACTCAATATTTGCAATATCATAGGCTGCTTATCAAGTTTTACTGAAGCATTTCTTCTTTTAGGGTACTCTTGCTGAACAAAGCAACAAGGAATTCCTGCAGCAAAAGCATCTCCATGTCTTATTTCATGAAATATGAATTAATCTTACCACTTCAGAATGAATGAAGGTAGCTCATAAAGGAGCTTCTCTTTCTCTCCCTCAGTTTTTGGGAAAGCTGTTTGAAACTAGATGTTTCAAACTAGAATAACATAGGGATGCCAAATTAAAATCCTGCAGGCACGTACACTTTTCAGGCCTAGTGCTAATGCCAGATCTTATTTTTGAGTGGATTTAGTTAAAACTTCCTAATGATTTCAAAACTGTAAAGTTTCTTCCACTTGGATATGCAATCATTTTCTGCTCTGATTCAAGCAGAAATCAGCACCATTGTTTGAATTTGAAATGTATCGTGCTGTCAGAAAAATGCACAGAGGTAGAAGTAATTTTCATTTTTGAATTCTATGCATATTGCACAGACTGAGACGGCATACAAGATGAGATAAAACGGAACAAAATCTACTCACTCTCAACAAAGTATCATAGAAACTTGATACCATGAAGGCATCTCACCTATTCACATGTGGTTTTTGAATCTACAGATGAAGGAGAAGAGCATACAGATATAGATAAAGCTCGGATGTAAAAACAAAAACACTGTATGAGAGAACCTCTCTCCTCTTAGAATAATGAACAAAAGAAATATAAGGCAAAAATAAGAGAAGTCCGTTAAATCAGTACATCCTAATTAGTAGGGAGGAGAGAGAGAGAGAGAGAGAATTAGATGTTCAAACAAAGAATTAGCTGCTTCTGAACTGCTGTATTTGTATTGCCCTACAAGGACTGCTATATTTCTATTCATCATATATTGATATACATACAATTAAGAAGAAAAATCTGCCATTTTACTTCACCCTGTATTTTGAGGCACACAATTGTCTTTTCCTTAATATTACATAACATGCCCAAAATGCTGTTTACAGGCAGACTATTCATAAAGATATCAAACTTCAGTTATGGGAACACAATGCTGTATCTCTTTTAATCTGCTATTTTGTTACCATGATTTTGAGAAATCACCAGAGATTATTATTTTTAGAGTATTTTTATTTGATAGGCTTTCTACAATTATGGTTGAATGCCTATAAACATTTTACTGTTAGATTTACCATTCGATTCAGCATTACGTTATGTAACTAGAGTCCTTTATGGCATATCCAAAATCAAACATTACACAAAAAAGAGAGCTTCAGTTACTAAAATTAGCTTTGAATTGGTACGATTAAAAGTAGAGAATGATCATGCTAGAGTGACTTATAATAAGGAATAAGCCGGATAACTAACACATTCTGTCAGTATCTAGCAAGATGCGAAAAGTTCCATAAAACTTACTTCAGTGAGGTCAAAATTACATCAGAAACCAGACAGAACAGATGTGAACCCATCCTGTGTATACTAAGTTGCCTACCGGTCTTTTGGCATCTTTTGGTGTGATGACAAGAGCAGATCTCAAAAGCCCTAGCAGCACCCTCTGTTAAGAGATGTGGGCGGAAAAGTACTTCTCCTGAGGAATTTTTGCATTTTAGATTTTTGTTATGACTTTTAACAAAGCTGATTACCTAGTCTCAAAACCTTTCTTGGAAAGTCTCCACAAGGCTTCCGCCAACAAGAGAAGGCTGCATTTTCTGCAGCAGCCGGCAAAGTCAAAAGCTCACCCTTAGTCCTTTGCAGATAACAACTTCCAACAGTGGAATAAAAGCTACATAAACACAAAATGCTTGTCAGCAGCTTAAAATACCAGACCAATGTGTGAACATGAGCATAAGTGGTTTAGAACC
The DNA here is from genome assembly GCF_965140245.1 of Athene noctua. Taxonomy (NCBI): domain Eukaryota; kingdom Metazoa; phylum Chordata; class Aves; order Strigiformes; family Strigidae; genus Athene; species Athene noctua. The sequence continues at coordinate 15,278,614 of NC_134044.1, forward strand.
TAATCAGAGTACAGCTAGCCAAGCAAACTAAAAGCATTTAGAATTGTTTAGGCTTAGTTGTATGATGACAACTAAAGCAATAAGTTTTGGGATTATGGAGAGGAAGATGTCGCCACAATACCCATATGTACACCTACCTGTGGAAATTCCAAGACATGGATAACTGATATCAAGTACTTACCCTTAGGCATTTATCCTTAGAGATTTAAATTTTGACCCCAAAAAATATTTAAAGCAGACAAAGTACAGAAAAAAAGAACAAGATCAGCTCTGCAAAACCAGAATTCAGATAAAGCTACTAAAATAACTGGTCAAAACATAAGGGCTACATGTTATAGTCAACCTAACAGAAGCCCTGTATGAGTAATTTGCTACATTTAAGTCTTCAGAAATAGGTTGCAAAGTAGAGAGAGACTTTTCTGAGCATACATGCAATTACTCAGGTAACTGCCTTGTGCAAGACTTGCTTCCTTTCCTGTAGCTGAACAGACAGAGCACCATCAACATCACAGTATCTGCTCTGGATGAGAAAATCAATAGCACCCAAGCCTAGGCTTTAGCAGGTATGCCAGTGAGGTCCCACAACATTTTAAATCAAGTTTAACCCAAGCACCAGCACTATTGAAGTCTTTCCTGCCCTACTAAGATGTTCTGGCCCCTGCCAAGAGGCTACTGCTGACCCTTATTCAGTCCAGAGATGAACTGGTTCAGAGAACTCAAAATCATTTTTTAAATGGAATCCTTTTACTCACATTCCATTCTTGAAACATTATGCTTTATCAGTATATGATAACTGATGTTGGGAGTTAGCTGGCACATTAATGAGCTGCACCTTGCCACAATTTCCCAGTGAAACTACCTATTTTTGCTTAAATGCTTCATGCTCTTTTATATTTCCACTTCCTTTTAGCCTCCTTGATGTTTAATTCTATGTGAATAAATTAATGAAGACTGTTCAGTTCATTTGCATTGATGCATTTGCTCTCTTGGTTACCATGGAAATTATTCTATAGCAAATGCTATTGGATCTAGAAATAAGATTTCTTAATATAAGCTGAGAATACAGCTCAAGTAACCTGAAGGAAGTAAGATGGAAATCTGTCAAAGCTTAAGGGAGACTATAAATTTGAAGTCAAGAACTGAACGAGGGAAAATATGAAGACTACGGTCAGAGAAACACAAACTGAATTAAGCAAGCTGTTAAGACTTCATATACACTGACTTAAAAAATAAATATATGTTTTTGCTGAAGCATTATCATCTCTCAGAGGCAGGACAAAAAGCAAGTAATAGAACCAAAGTTCACACAGGGTTCTTCTTTTTCAGCTCTATTAAATTAATCAATCAAAATTAAGCTTTATTTTTAATATACTTTGCATAAAAATATCAATTTGTTAAGTTTAATAATGAGTAAATCATTACAAAAAAAAGAAAATACTGAAATATTGAGTATATAAAAAAGCAGAAAAACACAGTAGAAATACTGTGAAAAAGATGATTACCTGACATATAGGGATCTCTTCTGGCTGGTTCGCAAAGATCCTGATCCTGAACTAATGCTACTGTTCATCATCTGTTCCCGTAAATCATGTATTTTAGCTTCAAAACGACTGTATTCTGTAAGAAAGGGAGGCATTGCAATTCATTTCCCCTGAACTTTCACAATTAAATTACAAAAATGCTAAAAATATCAGAGAGCAAGCATGTTACAAATATTTCAATACAAGAAAAGAACTCTCACAACCCCCAACATTTTTATTAAGCCCTGTATTCTGTAATTAAAAGCTACAATAAACTTTTTATTTCAGTGAATATTGATAAATATAATCTGAAATAACTGATTAGACAAAACAAATAAACAAGTTATTCTTAAAAATTTAATGGGTTTTAATTTATAGTTCACAGTAACTATTTTTTTCTAAGTAACAGAAACATTTTTATTAATAAGTATTATTTTTCTAGTAATAAAGAGACTGATAGAGATAAATTTTAACCTATGACAAAAAAACCCTTCAGAACATGCACGTGAAATACTTTAAAATTTTAAATGTTAAGAAATGGGAATGAAAAGTATCTGTACTTTTAAACTACTGGTCTTGAACTAGATAAAGAATTTAGCACTACAAGGTGGGAAATATGCAAAACATCTTCTGAATAAGACAAGTGTTCCCATAGAAGCTGAGGAAAGGAAAAAAAAAAAAAAATCCAGAATTCTGGCATGAATCTCGATCCACTTGTAAACGGCATAAGAGAGTCAAACTACCTCTACGAATTCTGTACAATTTTAATCCTGGGAAAACGGATTGTGTTCTTAAGCATCACTGTGTACTAATAAAACTAAGCTAAATGCATTTGATTTTAGCTACAGAGGCAGAAAGTAAAACAGTAATAGCTTCTTCTGGACAAACATTTCCTGAAGCAGGGTACTTACATGCTGTCAGAATAATATATAAACTCAAAGCAAGTAAGTTTTTCTTTCAGTTGAATAGTTTGGATTTCAAGATCAACAGATCCACTTGTAAAAAACTTCCCTAGTTAAAGGAAACGTTCTGCAGCCACCACCTTCGCCAGGAGACCACATGATGCCAGACTATAACAAGTTAACACTGGGAGAGCCAGGGTGTGTGCAAGCAGCTGCTGAACTGGGTAATGTGTTGCTGCTCTTCCTAGTTGCACCCTTATTCCCTGCGGGCATCAAATTCACCCAGGAAATGCGAGAGTGATAGAGAGGGCTCTAAAATGCAAAAATCTTGAGAACATCTCTAAACTAAGGTTCCTTCAACAGTCATCTAAATACTATGAATGATTTATCATATTACAGCCTGTAGCACTTTCTCCCCACACACTCATCAGACGGTGAGCACCGAGGCTCACAGACTAACCAGAGAAGAAAATGCTACGTTACAGAAGAACATTCTGTGAACCAGTTCCTGGTATATCACTTCGTTCATCAAGGTTACTATAAATCTGATGCTCTAGCAATAGTAATTATAATTAACCCTATCCCATTTATGATAATATAAACAGTCTCTTAAATAACCCTGGCTTTTGTCCTTCAAAACCACAAGCTAATAGTTTTTAAGGTAGTATCTTAATTTTTAAAACAGCTTCAAGTGCCTTTTTTATAAATAAAGTCCACAAATAAAGCACTAAATCAGGCTGATGAGGTTGTTTGACAAGAGATATAAAAACATTATTTCCACCACTACCAATACTAATAGCAAAAGAATTTAAGGTGACAGGATGGTAACCTTAAAGGAATGTGATAAAACTGTGTTCTTTAGAAAGCAATATCCCTTAGGGGAAGGACCCAGATGCAGAGAGAGGACTGTCTCCTCATGTGCTACTGCTGCACTGCATGGCCTTGGGTGAGTCACCTCATTTTACTCATTTATACCTCTCATCTGTCTCTTGGGTGTTTGGGAAGATTAAAGCTCTAAACTTCAAACATTCTATCAGAATGGTAGCTTTGATTTCTGAAAAAAATAAGAGATTTTTTTATGCCCCCTGTGTGAAAGGAAAGTAAGCATGGAAAAGACCAGATAATCTTGTGTCACAGCCCATCCAGTACTGAAAATATCCACACTTCTTTGCAATAGCTACTGGAAAAGTCTACAATTTTCTGTTAAGAAAATATCATGTGTCATCTGTTGCAAGAATCAGCCTTCCTCCTATGTAGCATGTAGTATGTAAGAGAGTTATCAGGGAAAGCTATTCCTTACTATTGCTTAACTCTATCCTATATATCATCTTCATGTTGCTGGTCTTGCAGTTTCCTGGGGTAATTCAATTTTTCCAATCAGAACTCCCAGGAAGTGCTGAATAAGTGACAAGGACATCTGTAGGAGTAAGAAGGAGATTAAGGATAATTTCTACATAGAGGCTCTGCCATTCCAATAAAGCAAGAAAGGAAACTAATGGGCTGGGATTGAGAAGGCTCTATGTTCAAAATGAAGGGGTGCCAAGAGACGTCCTATTTCGGAAAAACTTGAACACTCTGGGCAGATGGAATCTGGTGAACTCCGTTGATGTAAAGCAAGTTAAAAATTTGAGTTATATTCTCTTACAGAAGGTTCTGGAAGGAACAGGATGGATAGAAATCTCATAATCTTGATTTGGATTTGGAGCTGAAAAGTAGATAGCATTTTGGTTTTTAAAAAAGAAAGCCTGGTATTTGATACAGTGGTACTGAAACTAATGTTGGTGACAGAAAATAAGACAACAGCAGGACTCTTGATAGCATCAGAAAAGCAGTATCTATTTGGTACCCAAAGGATCAGCACCTATACCCTGTTTGACTAACTTGGCTTCATTCAACTTCAGCATTATAAAGCAAAGTGTAAGTGCTGCTAATCTGTCCAGGAGAGGTTATACTTCTATCTCTGTCATTATGAAGAGCTGGATATCAACTGTCTTTAGCACCTTCAATCTCTTATTAAACTGAAGAACACTGATGCCATCTGGTAGTTTATGAAATGTAGAAAAGTAATTGCAGGATAGCAGTCAGAAGACTGTCCACAGTTCCTCCATCTTACGTGCCCTACAAGAGGGGAACACCATAGCCAACAGCTGGTAGCAGTACTGGAGACTCATATTTGAGATGCATATGTATCAAATGCAATCCATACAAAATGCAATTTTATTTGATTACAGAAGCACCAAAAAAACTACATACACACCTCTAAGTTTTTAATCAATCCCTGTAGTAATACCTTACTATTAACTGCAGGGGAAAAAAAACACCAAAAAAAAAACACAAACCCCCCCCCCCCCAAAAAAAAAAAAAAAAAAACAAAAAAAAAAAAACACAAAAACAAACCCACAACCAACAAAAAAAAAACCACCAAAAAGCAGCAAAGAAATTACAGAGAAATAGCATTGAATTTACACTAATGAAAAACTTCATGTAATGGGTGTACCAGGCAGAGATGACTTTGTAAGAAACCCCTTAGCTAAAATAACATAAAAGCAGAAGTACCAGATAAAACCAAAAGCACAATCTTTGTTTAATGTTTGTCTCTCTCACTGACACGAAAGCAAGTATTTCGGGATGAGAACTAGGCAAGCAGAGAATACCTTCCCTTCAAGTATTTTCAATATTTACAGAATTTCACTGTATGTTTAAATTACCTGTATCATTCAGCTTATCATCACTAGATTCTCCCAAATGCTAGAGAACTGTTTCCTTTACAATTCTTTTCTTTATTATGGGGTATATCCAATATTAGATCTATAATTTATGACAAAATGGATTATATTTTTCCCCCTAAATCACAGTGAACAGCACTATAAAATTCCACATGGCTAAGTGTGACCAGCTCATACAATGCACATATAAATACAAAAACTTTCCTTAAAAGTTTTATTTTGCCACTTCAACATTCCAGAAATTTGGAGCTGCAACAGGCACAGTGAACATGATCAGAAAGACACTCTGCTTTCTTGGTTAAGAGGAAATGAAGAGGTTGGCTGAGAAGGAATATGATTGGTCTAATGTAATCAGAGTAACCAAACAGAAAGGGCATTAAATGAAAAAGCAAAACTGACTTTAACCCGAACGGAGTAGGCTGGTCACACAAACTCCATCTACAAATATGCTTCCAATTTCCACAGCCACCAAAACACTGAGATTCTGAAATAGTACTGTAATTAGAACTATGGTGGCAGAAGAAACACAGACACACACCCCCAATGAAATTACAAAACAAAACCACAGAATCCAAACCTTCAATCCTTTCACATAAGAATCTGACCAGGATTTGAAACTTGATATATATGCAACAGCAGTGAATGGGACTTAACTCAGTATCTCTTCTAAATGTCCTGAATTTTAGGAAAGCTGCTGATGCTATACATCAAATGAAGGGTAACAGGCAGCAAGACTAACATGAAATGCAATAAAATGAGAACATAACAGTATCAGTTCTTGGCTAGAATTTTCTCAAAGTTTCTAATAAGTTTAGGGGCAGGGAGAGAGTAGTACCTGCTATTATAACACAGAGCTTAAGGAAGTGCCAGCATCTGCTGCTTCAGTTCATGGCATTTATCCAACCGTACCCCACCATCACCAAAAAAAAAAAAAAACCCTCAAAGCCTACTCAGGTTTACACATAGTTAGTTGTTAAGAACATTGGATGGATACATCTGGGCTCAAGTTTAAACTTTAAAATTATACTGGATAAGCAGATGGTGCAAAACTAGAATAAATCTGCTCTATTTCGTGTCTCCATGTATTGCACGGCAACAGACAAAAAGGGGGGGGGGGGGGGGGGGTAAGATTAGGATATCCTGGAAGATTCCTTTGCTCTCAAGCTCTTAAAGTGATTTTGCCTAGAAAAAGGTAGTATGTCAACACTGTCAACATTTACATTAACAGAAATCAAAGCTTCAGAGAAAGGGTCTGAGCAGTGCCTGGACTGCCTATCTGGTGGGCAACTAGAGGACAGTGATACACACATACAAGGTGAAAAGGCAGGGGAAGAGAAGAAAGGCCACAGTGAAAAATAATTTGGTCTAGAACACATGTTCTAGCAAATGGGGAAAAAGAACATAGGACTATGACAAGGGATGGAAAATTCAGCAAACAGCACAGAAGGAAAAGAAACTCATAGAAGCATAGATGCATGTACAGGGAACAGATGGCAGCACAGCACTGAGCAGCAAAGATTCTTACATATACTGAACCCACGAAGAGCTGAAAAAGTTCACTTTGATTAAAAAAAGTATGCCCCTTGCTTCCCTCTTCCCATCTGTCTGTGGAAAGCCCTCCTTTAGCAGGACCTATTGGATGTGTCAAAGCAGGACTCTTGCGCTGACAGTTTTATATAACCACTGATTTATATTCTTTCCTCCACCCTCAGAATACTTGCTTTTCCTTTTCATGGTACCTTCAAACAAACTGTGAAACAGAGCCTGGTAGTTAAATTAGGATGGCCACCATCACGCTGATCTTGTATTGACCTTCCATTTGTTTTCAATTCTAAGGTTGTGAGGCAGGACTGCCACAGCACGTAGATGACTGAAGTTGTATTTATGACTTCTAGTCACATACTACTACCATCCCTTGATTATCTATACTGGTATTTGATAAATTCATAGGTACCATTCATGTTTTGCACATCTTTTCTTGTTACAGACTGTAGTATAAATTTCAGTTGATAGAGGAGGTTGCGGAGTACAGCATGTTTAGTACAACCACTCAAAACACTAGTAAAGAGCTTACCTATTAAAATGTATGGACCACAATAAAAACATCATAAATAATTTTTGAAGAGATAATACACAATGCATTTCACATGCTATTGGTGGCTTTCACGCATTCTTAACGTGTAATGACCTTGTACCTCATTAATCACTTGAAAAACTAGGCCACGAAATTTCAAAACAGACAAGAAAAGTTGCATTTGTATTTAGTTAAGAACACCTCCTGCAGAATCTGCAAATCTCAGAAAGAGACTAGGTCCAGTCACTGCTGAAGTCATTTCACCAAAAATGTTGTGGAAGGTTTACCACACATTCACAACCTGTAAAAGGCTGAACTGCCCTTAAAGACAACATAGTTTTATTTACTATATTAAAGAGCAGGAATGAGGTTTTAAATGTTTAAAACATGCATAAGCAGCCTTATAGTGTCTATCAGGGCAGAACCCTTCTTCTAATCTTAACGGGACCTATTTTAAAGGTACTTTAATTGACTAATGTGGATTACCTGCAAATGAGTAGAACCAGGTACAAAACAAGCAGGAACAAAAGTTTAGAAGACTAGACACCACATAATCAAAACAGGGTAAACTTTTTAAAAATTATTTTTAAAGATTTTTTAATTTTATTAAATTGGGCTGTATTTAAAAGACCATTTATGAAATGATCTTTTAAACCACCTTTGGTTAAGAGAATCCATGTTTTCAGCTAGAAAGCAAGGGAAACATCCTCTTGATACAGAACAAATACTGAAAACTGAATTTTGCAAAAGCATTACTGGCTTTCTGCAACTCCAGATGGACTTTGTTACAAACAGAAGTTTTATAATATATTTAAAGACAAATGCTCAAAAAATAATCTTAGTTTATAAAGATGAAAGTGCTTCCATTTCCCAGACCTTAGTTATTTTGTTTTAAATTCCACTAGAAAACAGTACAGAAATGGTCACAAACAGAAAAATTGGCCAAATACTGGCCATTGAAAGATAAGCTCTAACAAAGTATTTTTTTGTTTGTTTGTTTTTTGTTTTTTTTTTTTTTCCTTTTGACTCATTTTTTTAAAGACAAGAGAGAATAAAAAATACAAAGTTGTCATACTTGGATCTTATTTTCAGTAGGTGCATATGTTGCTTTAAAATAAAAAAAAAAAAACCACACATGAAAATCCACCTAAAAATCTGGCTAACCAAGTATGAGGAGTTTTGATCGAACTCTGAATCCTGAATACATTTTGCAACGAAGAATCATTTATTTTTTTTTAATAACCTCAAAGAAAAACGTGTGTTACCTACCTATATGAACAATATAAGTTCCAAAGAAGCGATTTTACAAAAAATACCTTAAAGTCTTCTCTTGAAGTTTTGGCTTCACCTTCTCCTACTCTTACACTGATCCATCCAATCCCCCAAGAACATGGTCACTTACATCTTACTACTCTTTCAGAAAAGTGGATATATAGAGATGGATTCAAGCCACTGAATTACAAAGAGAAGACCAATGTAGATACTAAATTCTAAATAATAGGCAGCTGATAAGTCGCCTGAAAAAAAAAAAAAAAAAGACTGCTATACTAGTTAGAATTACAATTTTATTTTTTCAGGTGGACCCTTGGGAAACAAAGTGCTGCCACACTTTTCTGTCATGACACGGTTATCTGAATTTTGCTCCTCTGTTGGGGAAAGGGTCAGATGACTAATGAATGACTCCTGATGCCAGTACACTTTGCCAGCTTTTTTTTTCAAGACCCTCCAAGAGCAGGCTTTACAGTTAATTTATATCTAATTGCAGTTAACTTTACAGATATACTTAATTGCCCACTTCTGATCTAGTAGAATGTAACTACAAAAAAACAATGTTTACTCCACAAAATTATATTCTATCCAATTTCAACCAAATATATTTTCATACTTATAATGTATTTCTTTGGGTACTTTTCTTATTTTTAAACACTTAAATGCACTCAAGCTATAATACAGTTAAGGTAGCCTACTGGCACCTCATACCTTTTCAGAACGACAAAATCTAACCTTCCAGAAATTCTGAATTTTGTGGTAACATTATGTCATACTCAAAACACCTAAGAATGCTTCAAATGACCTTTTAATTTGAATGAACAGTCTCAAGAACTGACACTCTCACATTCCTGTATCCCAGCTACATAGCACGATCGTAATTCTGACCATCTCTGAATCCCCACCTCCAGGAGATACTCGTCTATCTGAATTGCCTAGAGCTTCCTCTCATTCTTTCACTAAAATATCACAACTCTTCCATGGCACCCTACATCTGTAGAAAACCCAAAGAAGGGAGATGGACGTGTAGCACTGCAGTGTCTCTGCAGAGCCAGGGAGCAACAGAAAAATGAAACGGCTCAGGAATTATCTGCTCAAGGGTAGGGAGGCTCTGCAGAGAGACCTGGACAGGCTGGAGCCATGGGCTGAGGCCAAATAGAGGAGTTTCAGTAAGGCCAAATGCCGGGGGCTGCCCTTGGGCCACAACAACCCCCAGCAGCGCTACAGGCTTGGGGAGGAGTGGCTGGAGAGCTGCCAGTCAGAGAGGGACCTGGGGGTGTTGATTGACAGCCGGCTGAACAGGAGCCAGCAGTGTGCCCAGGTGGCCAAGAAGGCCAATGGCATCCTGGCTTGTGTCAGCAATAGCGTGGCCAGCAGGGACAGGGAAGGGATCTTGCCCCTGTACTCGGCACTGGTGAGGCTGCACCTTGATTCCTGTGTTCAGTTTTGGGCCCCTCCCTGCAAAAAGGACATAGAGTTACTCGAACATGTCCAGAGAAGGGCTACAAAGCTGGTCAAGGGTCTGGAACACATGTCCTGTGAAGAGCGGCTGAGGGAACTGGGGTTGTTTAGTCTGGAGAAGAGGAGGCTGAGGGGAGACCTCATCACCCTCTACAGCTACCTGAAAGGAGGCTGCAGAGAGCTGGGGATGAGTCTCTTTAGCCTAGTAGAAAGCAACAGGACAAGAGGGAATGGCCTCAAGTTGCGCCAGGGAAGGTTTAGACTAGTTATTAGGAAGTATTTATTTCCAGAACGGGTTGTTAGGCGTTGGAATGGGCTGCCCAGGCTCCATCCCTGGAGGTGTTTAAGAGTCGGGTCGATTTAGAGCTTAAGGATATGCTGTAGGTGGGAACTGTGCTAGGCGAATGGTTGGACTAGATGATCTCCAGGGTCCTTTCCAACCTAGATGATTCTGTGAACCTTGTACTGGGTCTGGCTGAGCTGGAATTGGTTTTCCCCAATCAGCCCTCACGGTGCTGTGGTTTATGTTGGGAGCTGGCAGGTGTTGATAGCACCCTGGTGTTGTGGCTACTGCTGAGCAGTGCTTACACAGCACCAAGGCTCTTTCTGACATTTCCCCCCCCACAGTGGGACAGGGTGGGCAAGATCTTGGGAGGGGACACAGCCAGGACAGCTGACCCGAACTGACCAAAGGGATATTCCAGACCATGTGACGTCTGCTCAGTATAAAGCTAGGAGAAAGGAGGAAGGGGGTGGGGTCACTCTTGGTCCTCCAAGGCAACCACTCCACGTATTGTATTGGCGCCCTGCTCCTGAGAAGGCCTGACAGCGCCTCTTCATGGGAAGTAGAGAATAAACCTGGTTTTTGTTTTGTTGGGGGTTTTTTGCTCCCGTGTGCAGACCTTTGCTTTGCTTATATTAAAAACTGCTTTTGTTTTACCCACAAGGGTTGGTCTACCTTATTTTCTTTCCCCTCTTTGCCCTGTTGAGAAAACAAGGGGAAGTGACAGAGCGACTTGGTGGGTACCTGGCATTTAGCCAAGGTCAAACCACCACAAACCTCTACTAATTAAAATGGCTTATCAAAATGCTTTTGTGTACTGGAGAAACATCACTTTCTTTGAAACTGATGCAGGTCATTGTTTCCAGCAAACCTCATGGTAAAGCAAAAGCCCTTTTTAGGGATTGATGAATGATGTCTTGAAAGGAGATAGAACTTTGTACTACAAATGGGGGAATAAGGAAAAGCTTCCAAATGAAGAGAAAACCAAGAATGACATCCTGACTTCCTCACCACACTTCTACAAGATAATTGCCATTTCCCAAACTTCTGCTCTTCTTCTACCATGGACACCTCTTCTACAGCATCCAGCCCCAGCAGGTTCGAACCCAGTGATCTCTGCAGCTAGGGAGATTTTGTATACACACACATGCGTGTGTACATACCACAAAAGTATGTACAAGTACAACCCAATACAGGACTCAACAGTTTAGAGAAGTAGCTCCTAGGTAAGCTGCAAGATAAAGCACAGAATCTACAAAAAGAAAGCATAAGTCAATTGACTACAGTTGTAGTACTACAGACGTGATGCCTGATGCACAAGTCACCTCTGTAAACAGGAGAATACCTTCACATTCCCTATTTGGCTTTTAGCTATCCCAAAGAGTGCTGATAAGTTGCTGAAATCTGATTCAGTATCGTAGGAAACTCCTGTAAGGCATCCCTCAAATTTACTGAACACTGCTGGAAACTAAATGAATTCTCAGGCAGATATTTTTAGGAATAAGATTACATCTGTTTTCACCAGATTCTATAACCAAGGAACATTTTGGGACATTTAAGGGAAAAAAAGTCAGCAGTTATGCAATTTGAGGATGGATATTATAAAAGCAGTATCACTCAGCCATATTAGCCTACCACAAGTCCAAGAACTAGTGTTTGGATTAACCATGGATTTGAAGAGAGAGATATGGAAAATTCAACCCTTTCTATCACAGGAGTTTTTCAAAGATAATTTTTTCTATAGCCTATTTGGACTTTTCTACAAGAGAACTGTTTGCAAAAATTCTCTCTTCCCAAAAATCTGAGTAGAAATACAAATGGTGAATTTCTGATAGAGCTAATGTGGTAGGATGTAAAAACACAAACTAGAATTCCTGACGACATCCATGAACATACAAACTGTCATATACAATTACAGGGAGTGAAATGAGCTGGTCCCAAGTGTCTTCCAAATGCTCCTATCATACTGAATCTATTTACTCAGTTATAATGAACCCTGATAGATGTCTAAAATCTCCTTGATCTGTCCTAGTTGTCAGCATGTTTTATAAAATCCTGCTGGATTGATAAATATAAATAAAATACATATGCAATACAAGCAGTTGTAACTGATGTTCTTCATCTTTATGAAGACATGTGAGAAACCCCAGTGATGAACAACAACTTTATGAACTCTTCATTTTAATACTTAAACTTTTTTTGAATGGCAAAAACAAAAAGTGGAGATACAGATATATAAAATTTCCCAACTTAAATGAATCAAGTGAGGGAAAAGAAGACCATCTGCAGCTATAATTTAGGAAATCTGAAGATGATCAAAGAACATATGCACTTTTATCAAGTACACTCAGTCATATGGATGATATTTTCTATTTGGAAAATCAAATCTCAAACAGACTGCTTTCCTAGTATAATAAACAAACAGTAACCTTTAAGGAAATATTGTCTTTACTAATCCAACTTATTTCCCACACCAAACCTGAAAGAAGCTGACAGCTGGAGTTCCATTCAACCTCTTTTCATGAGGAGTAAGAAAAAGGCAAGCAGAGGTGTCAGATATTAGTAACTAAAGCTCTCTGAGGTAGGTTGGCCATGTGTCAATTCATACTCTGACTCTGAATGACATTCATGAATGATTTCAATCTCCTAGTTACACTTTTCCTTCATGGCATACTTCAAAAGGGTAGAGTAAGCCCCAACATTCATCCAACATCTTCCCTCTGAATGGAGATTTTAAGCACTGTTTCAGCAAGATAGACGGTCATGCAGACCAAACATCTTGCAAAAAAAAAAAATTCCTTTCTTTGATTAATGTGTCACATGTCTGCCCATAATCTAGGATAGTTCAAGTCACATGTCCCATATGCATCCTCTCAAATGGGCCCTATAATTCTTTGAGAACAGCATTTTCATTACAGCTCAACTGCAAACAGTCTTGCTCTGAATGCTTCAGTAATCATGAAGGAATGAGTACAGCTCTAGGTTTGAAGTCTACAAGTGACAGTCATTGAAAAATTTCTAAGAGGCAAGGTACATTGCTCTGGGCAAATCTCTGTGCAATGACTCAAAATCCCATCAGTCAGTCAAGCACCTCAATACACGTTTCAAGAAAATAAGTTATCTACTTGAACAAGTGGTGATGAGGAAAGATGTTATTTCCAATGCAGAATGAGCAGGAACCATTGAAAATGCTTACTTATGCTAAAAGGAAGAGAGTTCTGACTTTCCGAGTATGAAGGGATTCTTTTCTTTTTAAAGCCTGAATCCCAGAAAGAGAGGACAGAAAAACTGCTGCTTTTGCATGAAGTCTGGATACATGTTTGGCAATTAAAAAATTTGCTTGTGTCCTGAGATATATTCTACTGGAGAAACATTTCTTCTGCCACTAGAAGCCACATCTCAACATATCTTCCTGGCAGTAGAAATAGTGACCAGCAATAACCTCCTTGAACAAAAAGGTGGCCAGATGCTCAGAATGACAACTCACGGGCAAATAAAAACACAAGTTCTATTTCTCACTAAGGTGAGGGATCGCTATGCAAGGAAGGTGGAACAATTTGACCCACCTGTTACAACACTGAAGAGCTAAGCAGAGGATAGGCCAAGTGTCTATCAACAGAAATATTTGACAATTTCAACACAAAGCCAAAGCAAGTATTCCAGAACCAATGCTGACTTTACTTTTCTTTCTAAAAGGAAGTCTGAGAGTGAGCACTGCTAAAAGACAAATCCTGGAACAGAGCAATCTAACACGTGAACAGGATGAACTCCCCCTCGAGATACAGGCATTCACGACATGGACTGGCTGCAGGGATTTGACCAGGAACCAGTCACAAACGAATCAGCTGGTCTTATTACTGAGAGTTCCTAGATCAGTGGAGATAGATGACGTTGATGTGGGTGGAAGGAGAGGGGAATGTGAAAGTTAATGTTTCAATGACTTTCAATGATCACCACAGTTCACAATAAGACCTCAAAAATAAATATCTTATTTTATATATATAAACAATAACGTATGGGTTTACAAACTCACAGTAAGCATATAATTTTAGACTACTGAACTTTTAAAGTCTCAAATAGACAAAGACATTTGAAATGTGCTGTAGAAATACAAGAGAACAAATGTGTGTATTTGGTGGTGTAGTATTATTTGGCTTCTGTAGAACACACAAGGATGCTTAGCAGCAGCAGCTGCAGTCTAACCCAGACCAGACAAAATTGTTGGATAAACAGAAATACCAGCTCAGTATGAAACAGAAGAATGAAAACCTGATGGTCTCCTCAGGCTATCTAAATCAACACAACAGAGAAGGGATTAGTCTTTTATCCTTCTATCATTAAAGAAAATAAAGCCATCATATATTAAAGGGTGAAGAGAACTGTGAAATACAGAAGTAACAACGTGGTATTTTTACTAAATTCTGGATTTACCAGCTTAATTTTCATGTTATGACAGTGTTAACATTCACTGAAGAAATCAAAATTATGAACGTGATCAGAGCAAGAAACATCAAGCTGTGGCACCAACACTTATACATATTCCTATCTGGTCACTTGCAGTTATGCTAACAGGTATGTGTCAACATCTATAGCATTATTTGTTTCTCCTCTCCTTAAAAGAAGAGTTAGGTCAAGTGGGAGGACATTGTAGATTACCCTTCTCTGAGTTTCAAATTGTAGAAGTGAACTTGAATGTTTAAGGCAACCCTTACCTTCTGGACGATACTGAGCTACAATAGTTACTGCTTGGCCTGCATTCTTCAGGGCTGCTGCTGCCTGTTCATGGGTTGCTGCTTTTAGATCTACTCCATTTACCTACGAGTAATACAAAAAAGCTCTTTATCAAAATTAATGTTTGTGTTTATCATCACAGAACACAGACTCATGAAAAAAAAATTAACTGGACACAAACTAGTTTCCATGTCATGTGAGTCTTCCCGGTTTCCAGTACTACCAGCTAATTAATACAAACAAAGATTATTGATCCTTACTGAAATCCAAAGTCAATAAATCCCCTCTCACGTATACCCCTCTGTTAAGAAATATTTTAGTTGTCATAGTATATAATTTCATTAATTTGTATTCACTAGGTCCATTTTCTTCTTAAGACTTTTTTCTTTCTTTTAAGGAGACACAGAGAATATTACTTTCTGTGATGGTTCACCTCACCTTTCTACAAACAGGGTTTCAGCCATCTCCTTAGCCAAAGTGTGCCTACTGACCATCACATTTAACATCCAGTGACAGACCACACCTATCACGGCTTGTTTTCAATGATGCAGGTATAAAAATAGTGTCAGAAAAAAACTGAAGCAGAAATGTGTGTCACATTTTAGATCAAAAGCATTTGTCATAGTTCAACAAAAACAAAGATGCTTTTTAGTATCAGCATTTTAATAACAGCAGAGCCAAAATTTAAGAGGAAAAAAATTCTCTTAAATAACTACCAAATTATAATGTAATTGTCCAAAGAAATGATTCCCCATAAATTAAGTAATTTTACAAAGAAACACACAAAATCTTTATGACCTTCAGTACTAATGTAGAAGCCCTTAGACAGTTATGAGATGGATCTATTTAAGACTAACAGGAAGTTTAGTAGTTATTCCAGGAAGTAAAACACCCAATTTTAGACACTGCCGAGTGTGTCACCATCTCATTAGAAGCCATATTTTTGAAACCTGCATTCTTTCAATTTCAACACACACATACCCCTCAGCTATCAGACTAAGATAAGTTAATGTCTTCACCAAATATTGCTACTGAATATCTCTGAGATAGGAAAGTGCTATTTTAATTGGGTTACAAATGAGAAACTGAGGCAGAGTGAAGTCCTCAAAGATACTTTGGAAGTATATTGGCAAGTGTTCCATTGTCTCAAATTTAGCTCTCCTTTGCACATAAATCATCAATTGGCATTAATATCAAGGGAAGGAAAAACTTTTGTTGTTTAAATAAAAGAAGCAAGCAATCCTACAGAAATGATACGATCTCCTTTCCTAAGCTCTCCACTCAGGTCAGCTGGCCCTCCTGCAAGGATGAAAGAAATGAAAATTCCTTCTCCATCTTCTCCTCCAACAATGTTGAAACCAAGACCTGTTGATCCTCGATGTAGGACAACCTTTCTAGGCTCCCTAAACGGAAGAAAAGAATAAGAAATCTTAGTCACTAGACGTGAATAAAAGTAAAATAAACAATTAGAAAAACTATATTTTCTCAGAGAAGTAGTGTTGAAAATTTAGATATCAAGTCACACATTTTTTAAGGCAACGATGTCATGTGTCTTACTCCCCCTCACATGTTCTCCCCCCCAGAGCTTAAGAGTTTTAAATAATCTTCTGTTATTTGTATGCTTTCAATTTTGCTTCTAGATACAACACAAAATCCCCTCCCTGTTTTTAGGTGAACTGAAAAATCCAGAAGTATGTATGTATCCTAAATTCCTATTATGCTACAATCCTATTCAGCACTAAATGTCATTACTTAACACCTTCCATATTGTTCAAGAGCCTCAATATAGCGCACAGTCATTCTATCTAATGGTAATAGCAAACAACAAAATACAGTTTTCCCTTTCTGGAATTTAAAGAACAAATTCTAATGGAAACAGCAATAATGAAAAATATGTCCTTACTGCTTTAATTTCACTCCAGTTGGTCAAGCAATAAATACAGCAAAGAACAATTCAAGAAGTATGCATAAGCCCTTTTGAAAAAAAATCAGAATTTAGGGCATTCTTAAACACATTTGCAATTTATTTGCAGCAACTGCAATTGAAAAAGTTTGATCTAAACCAAACTGGTGCATTCTTTTTATAGGATCACCTCCAGACTTGGATGAGAAAAGGAAAGAACAAACACTGATTAAGTTAAGACAAGGCAAATCAATTTCTAATGCAGAAAAGCTCCTTCCAAAAATATACTAAACTGCTACTTGACCCAATGCAAGAAAAGTGATTATTTCAGAAACAGATATTTGTAATAAAGCAGAGCAACTGTGCACTGCATTTGAAAAATCACTAGAGAGCACTAAAGAACAATTAATGGACATTCTTAAGTATTTGGAGACATTAATTATTAATTTACAGGATAAACTAAGAAGCTGAATTTTGCCAAAACAAAAAATATCATCTAGTCTAGTCTTTACAAATCACTCCATTTTTGCACTAGCTCTTAAATCAACTTAGTATCAAATTCTCAAATTTCATCCTATACATCAACTATTATATTCATTTCTTTTCAGAGTACTGTTCTATTACAAATAAATTACATTGTGAAAACCCATGTTTGTTGCTCTGGATTGCACTAGAACATTAACAAAAATACTTCAGTTAGAGAACATAAATATGCAGTATCTTTTAAAATATTAACCAAAAATTTTAAACCTCTTTTTGGGATGAAGGGAGTAGAAGATGGGAAGGTAATTTAAAGAAAATCATCTAAAGCCTTCAATGAATAGCTCTTGAGTTTCAGAAGAAGTCTAAAAACTTCCTTTTACGCTTATTTTAAAGAAACACTATAAAACCGTAAGTTCAGCAACGTTATCAGCAGGACAGAATCACTTTGCCTTATATTCCCACCTATCCGAAGTAAAAAATAACTACAAAGACATATCCTACTTTCCAATACACTAAAATTCGTTCTTCAACTTATTATACCATTAGGTTTCAACCCCAGGTAGACCCTGCCTCAAACTGAGTGACGTTATCCATATCAGATGATGGTGTGACACACAATTCAGCAACAACATACTGAAAACACAGTGTAACATCCCTACATTTGCAGAACAGAAGGGTAACAAAATTAGAAGAGCTTCCCTTTATCAGTGATTATGAACGTAAGATTAATGTAATCTACTGAATCAGTGAAGGAATGAATGATCTGTTAATGGGAAAGGATTAAGAGCTCTTTAGCCCTTCTGGATTTACAAATCCATCAAATCAAGCCCTTGGGGGGGTGGGGGCGGCATGGGGGAAGAGGGGAACCAAATGAGAAAACTCTGCTTACAACAGTGTTTACAAGTTATCTCTTGAAATAAGTGTTTACAATACTTATTCTTGAAATAAAATATAGTATTCACTAGTATTTTGCCCATGAACGCATTTTATGAGCTTCCCTCATTAACTAATTTGACATGTAGCTTTGACTATTCATTACCTGGTAATCTCATCATCTCCAAGCATTCCCTTGGGAATTGGTGAATATCGCCCTGGTGATGCTGGGGGCAGGGACTGTCCCAAGTAGGCAGATGGACTGATATGGTTATCCACTGGCTGAGAATAAGCTTCAAAGAGAAGAAAAAAAAATAGCAAGCATTAAGGCAATAAGGAAAAAGAGCTGGAGGAACTGAAACAAAGTATTATAAGGAGTGACCTTTTCTAAAAAACAAAATATACCGGTTCAAATGATAATCAATACAATACTTCTAAAATACTGTGTCAGATCTACAGATTCCCCAGTCTCCTCACACTTTAAATTAGTAATCAAATTTTTGAGTTTGGGTCTCAAAAAAGCCTTTTTAGAAACAGACACTGTGGACAGCTGAAGCCCATGAGGACATGAGTCTGGAGATTTATCTGTTTTTAAAGTTGTCTTTAACTTGACTGAAGGTAATTAGAATTCCAGTTTCTTAAAATTCAAATCTGGGAGCACCAGTGAAATATACAACATTTGAATGTAACACTTCTTCCAAACTGTCAAGCTGCCTACCTCTTTCCTTTCAGTGCTTTGATGTGGAGCACCTAGCATCTCCAGAATACTCCAGGCCATTCTGATTAATAGGTCTGAACAGGGAGGGATGTTACTTTTCTTATACACTGAATCTTTAATAGCACCAGTGCTGGTAGTGATGTTAGTATGTGCTCAGCCAACAACACATATCAGGAAACAAAGGTAGGATTATTCCACCTCCTGCTCTTCAAGGTAAGCAGCATCAACTTACTGAAAGGAATAAATTTTTTGCACTAGCTTATTTAAACTATACTGCAAGGGTCAGTTGACTGATTAAAAATAGAAAGGAGTATCAAAAGGATTTAGTCTAAACTCTTGCATAACAGGCCATGCATCCTGTGCATGAAGTGCCTATGTTTTACCTGAACCACAACACACATATTAGAAAAATTTAGCATTTTAATGACTTCAAATGATGGAAAATATTCTACAATTACAGAAGAGTTGTTCCAACAAATAATCAAGAGGGTGCATTATATTTCCAAGTTAGGCCCATCAATTTTAAGTGTTCATTCACCAGGCATAGTCAAAGCCACTGTCTCCTATTGCAAAGCATATTCTACAATTGAAAAGTCTTTTTTCTGGTGTAGGTGCTTCAAAATTTTACACTTAAACATGTGAGTGTGGGGACATTTCACAGATTCAACGTTATTAAAGTTGCCAGATTGTAGAAGAAACCTGTATATTCTCCTTTGTCCTTTTCTTTTTAAACCACTGGCAGAACATTTGGTTCATATACAAAATTCATCAAGAGTATTTTTATATGATAGATTTTCTAAATAGCCAGCTTTCAAACCACCAACCTGCACTGGATTGATTCTGTACTATTCTAGATTCCTAGTAAACCTATGTGCAGTAAATTCCATACGTTGAGTATGTATCACATGAACACTGTCTTACCCTGATGATCAATGGTCTAATAAAAGAGGTACCAAGCCAGCTAGGGAACCATCTATAGCACCTTAATGCTTGGCATATAACATATGGTATCATATCTGATAAACCGGATTGCTTCTTATTCTTTAAAGCTTTGTCACAGTATTAAGAGTTCTTTCAATTTTCTAGAATGTGTTTCAGCAAGCATTAAAATCCACTATTAACAGCTTAGGTAGTTTAAAAGCACTAGCTGATAAAGTAATTAAGTGTGTTACCGGAACACACCAGCCCTCAAGTGAGTTGTGTGCTCTAGTCTGGCACTGTGCAGACTTCTGGGAATTGCAATGCTGGATTCATGGTAGCCTGTCCCCTTCTACAACACAGACAAAAGGAAGCTTCTTCAAGTTAGCTTCATGAGGTCTACAGCAAAGAGAACACTGCTTTTGCTAAAACCAAATGATCAGCATAAGCATTCATATTTGAGAATTCCCTAATAATTATGAGTTACTCAAGACATATGACTCCTAAAACCATTTTTTAGAACAGCTGTAACACATGTACACTGCACCTTCACCCTTCTGTTCCCTGCAAGGATTCAACAACTGTAGATCCCACTACTTAATTCTGTCTGCCCCCGCACACTATGTAGCTTCTATGCACTGGTAACAGATTTAGACAGTTTACTCTCAATTTCAAAACTTGTTTTTTAGCCACACTGGAGTTTTGGCAACAGATTTCACAATTATTACCAAACCATACAGCAATATTTACTTTTCAGTGGAAGAAATTACATATTTTAATGTAACAGTGTATACCCATGTCACTGTACATACTTTTTAAAGCAAGCGATACTTTAAAAAATGATTACTTTACATAAATAAAGTTGCTTTGGTTTTCCTCAGAAATCTTACAGCTACAGCACAAAAAAATGGAATATAGACTTTAGCTCTTTTCTGTCGACGGATAAAGCCCGGGTATCAAGAATAACACCAATATGGTTTGCCAGCTTGATCCAATTTTATTAAGCACAGAGCATCTTATATACTATTAAGGCGTGATCGCATACAGCTAAACAAACTGTGATCGGTTCTAAGCTACTGTCCACACAATGTAACTCATATTTCACTGGTACGACACAAGAAGCACACGCAAGAAGCACAAGCCTATGGACCTCCTACTCAATGTTTCAACTTCACTCCATATCTCTAGTTAAGGAATTTGCTAAACAATAGCTCTCTATGCAGTGGCAAGCCAGAGAGGAACATTGAACAGTAAGTTCTTTACACAGGGGCAGCTAGCAGAGAGTTACTCATGTCGGTATCAAGGAGCAGGTGGCCATTATCTTCCAAAAACTTCTCCACACTTTTTCAATTAGTGGAAAATGGGTTTTGATTGAAAAAACCCTAAACAACTGTAGGACAGTATAGCAGCTGTGTACATTCTGTTCATGCACTAAATCTTCTCATTTCACAAAATGAATTTACTGTTGCTTTTAACAAGTCAGTGGCAGCTATACCGATGTATATTTTATAGGGAGTAATTAGATTTTTCATAACAAATTCTATGTTCATTGACTTACAGTACTTTTCATTTGATTGTTTTTAAGGTTCCTAAAGCTTTAACTGCATCGTATTCAGAAACATACGCATCATCTAATGCTATCACATTTACTCTTTAAAATTTGTATCCTTTCACCATGCAACTAAAACTCAGCTATCAAGCAATGTAACAGTTCATTATTTCAGAGCTGAGGACTGTTCCCCATCAGCAGTGTCTACATCACTAAGAAAGTTCCACATATGCTACTTGCTTAGAAAAACAAGGTCCTTTCTCAAGGCTGGTATTCTCAGCACTATGGAAGCAAACCTACAAGGCATAAAAAAGCTCTTTGTGGAGTTCCTGCAAAAAACTGTGCCTGTGCCTTTCCTAGAACTGTTTTACCTGAAGATTACACCTGAAGAACACTCATGAGGAACATGACAGAAATAAAAGGCAAGCCATCACTTTCTGAATCCTAAATCAGGTCTAAGTGTCTATTTCCAAGTAAATATTTTCACCAGTGTTAACTGATAAAAGAACTGTGTTTTGGATGAACAGAAAATTACATGCATAAAATTAGCTTGCTTTGACAGGAGAAGTCAAAGACTCTTAAGAAGAAATTCCATTTCCAAATCCACCTCCCCTTGAGGTAACAGTTCTACACAAAAAGAAATTGAACATCTCCTATTATTTTCTTATCATCTGCAAAATGAATGCACCGATCATAGCACAATCTCAAAAATGGGAAATAAATTAAAACCTTATTGTCATTTACTGTTACTACATATTCTTCTCTTCCCATATTTATGCTATTTAAGGAAAGATAAGGGATTCATGTCTCTAGTGAGAAAACTGATTATGTGCTACCTTGCAGTATTTTATTTCTCAGTACAGAGTGGAAATACTGTACCAATGGACACACACACAAAGGAAAACTACTTTAATTTGACCAGGAGTCAAAAATGCATCATTAATAATGTCTTCAAAGGAGACCTGGATAGGAAGCAAGTCCTCTATCTCAAAAACTGCAAAGACACTTTTCTGACTCTGATATTCTACAATATGCACTGTACATGTAATGGTGATGTTTTTAAATAGCAGGTTCTAGACTTTATTAATATTTCAACAGAGTAACTTTAAAAGCATTTATACCAACAAGTTACTGGACATTTGTTCCAGGAACCCTTTAATGACCAACATTTATATACAGATCACTGAGGCAGTTTACAATCCCTACTAACATATGACCTACTACAGAAGACTAGTACCTATGATTATCCAACACACAAATCAGTTTAGCTGCCTATGGTGCTAGCCAGCTGGGTGGCATTGGTCCCCAGGACTACCCCACCTACAGTGCTGCTGCTCCTCTGCATAAAATCAGTGTGTGGGGGGGTTGTTGAATTTCCATGTTTCCTGTACCAGAAGCTCTTGTCTTTCAGTGTTTCAGAGTCTGGATGCCCCATAGGAGAACAGTACTCAAATGACAACATGCTCAGACAGAACAACGTTTCATAATTCCATTCTTCTTGAGCCAGAAAACAGAGATCACTGTAAAGTAACTGTTTAAACTACCAATACACACCTCAAGGGTTAAAAGAAAAATCTCACAGAAGCAATAGAAATAGGCATATCAATCAACTATTCCAGACTCTGAAGTCAAGCTTTCATCGCCCATACACATACCAGTCTCTAGAGCTACAGCACATAACCACGAGCCATTTTTTCCACACTCATGCCCTGCTATTTAGGTGTCAGACAGCCCCAACTCCTCTTTAACAAGATTTTCAACATTAACTTCCCCCATGGGCAGCCAGAAATCATTCACTCCCTCTGATAAATACTAAATGATGGAGGTCAATTTTCAGGCACAGGTGCACAATGCTGGCAGGATTTGTACTTTTCTCAATAAATTCTGCCATAAATCAGAATCTCAGAAACCTCTTGATCAAATGTCCCTTGATTCAAAGACACTAACCCCAAAGAAATGTCAAATGATTTAATTATCTATATGGATACTAACTTACTTTGTCCCATCTTTTGCACCATCACACCACCCAACAAGACTGTACTATTGTGTGGCTGGCACTCTTACTACAGGAGTTCTAAAAGAAAAAGGATCTTGCAGAAAACCTACTGAAATTTATGAATCTGGTTCTTAAACAGTTCTTCATTATCATTAGCTCTGTATTTTATATCCCCATCACCAGGGAAAGTGAGGCAGCCCTATAGCTAAACTAGACCACTTCCAGAAAGTCTTAAAGGAAACCAAACTCTGAATTTGGTGTTTTGTGGACTTTTGAGTGAACAATCATGCTCACAAAAGTCAGCACAGTGAGCAACCTACTCCATGTTCTGCAGACAGTACAGATACCAAGCTGGTAAGTACGGTGCACTGTGCTTTTAGATGTTTCTGATAAAATGGGTATTTAAAAACCCACATTAAAAAACGAAAAAAACCCAAAACCATGAAGGAAGTTCTGGGCAGTGAGCAGTCTATGTATACACTCAAGAAGTAAAGAGGGTTTCTACCTTAACATAATTTGTAATGGACATGTCCATAGGCATCCTCTGTGTGGATTTAAGAGATTCAGTAGTGAAATAAACAGTACATATTACTTCTCCTTTATGATGG
The DNA here is from genome assembly GCF_965140245.1 of Athene noctua. NCBI lineage: Eukaryota > Metazoa > Chordata > Aves > Strigiformes > Strigidae > Athene > Athene noctua. Next base: position 15,302,628 of record NC_134044.1, read on the forward strand.
GCCTGAACTCCTAAGAACTTGGATAAGAGAATTCTGATGGACAGAAATACGAAGAAGGATTGCAAATACATGTCTCAGAACAGCTGCAGGGAAGTCAGTAAAGAAGGAAGACTGGTAAGTGTTTTAACACTCACAATCCAGGTGATTCTAGAAAATACCTCTTTAGTATCTGTCATCTGGGAAAACTTCTTCAGAGTCCCTAACCTAAAGCTCCTGGGCCAGGTACTGCTCTGATAAATGCAGCACCACTTTTGGAGGTCTCATCTGAGATGAGAATGAAGGTGCAAACAAACCTTGGAATGGTGGCTCTGAAAACATCAGCTTCTAAAACACTATGCACAGGAGCCACCATTTTTTGCTATGAGTTCTATCTAATTGACCAGCCTGTTACAGAAAGTGGAGGCTTTCTAGCTGCAAAGTTATAGTACTCCTTTATAAAGAAGCAACAGCCTTCAAGGAAATTGGTATCTCCCTTCGAAATTTCCATCGTAAATGTGAAAATATTGAGGGGTACCGAAAAAGCTTTGTTCTGCCCTGTATTAGAAAAATAGCATCTAGCATCTTAGCCATATGCAATTGCTTCTTATAAGTGAAAGATTTAGGAAAAGGCTAAACTGATTTCCTTGTATTAAGCCATTAAACACCTCAGGCAAGACCTCTGGATCTATTCTGTGTGCAAAATTCAGGCAGTAGATCCAGAGGCTCCATGCCAGCTGCAGTAACAGCCAGCTGCACTTTGATCAACAGAGACACAAACATAAGAAGCCTTGGGTAGGAAAGGTTTTCCTGTTGTAAGGAAAGGAAACAGACTGAAGTTTCATCAAAGGACCCAGCACTTTGCAGAAGAATGTTCTTTGGTTAACAGTTGATAAAACCACCAGAAACAGCATAAAAAACCCAGAGTAACTTCAAACAGAAAACTGAAAGTTAAAGCTGAAGCTAAATGAAACAAAAGCCAGAAAATCTACTCAAAAGTACAGCACTTTAGTTCAAAACCTTGTTAAAGGTCACCAAAGGACAGAAGACAGACAGACAGCTGGAATCTAAGAAATCTTGTGTGATTTTTTTCAAAAATCCATCAGCAGGAAGAGAAAGGTTCCCAGAAGCAGCTGCTGGAGCTTGAGGGGCACGACAGCTCAGGAGATTGGCTTTTCACTCCTCAGAGGACAGAAGTCCCACTTCACACAGATGACAGAATACTGGGTGCACAATCCCACTTACAGGAGGAGCAGCCAAATGGAGAGAAACCTGGGAGGGATGACTACAATGGGACAAAAGAGGGACTACATGTATGGCCAGGTCATTTACCTCCATAAAATGGATGTGAGACTGTCATGGACACTGGGAAATTAAGGACTCAAGGCAAGATGGTAGTACATATCCTCATGGCAGTCATGTGGTATTACCCTTGAGAGAACTCTCCTCAACAGCCAACAGATATGCTAAGAAGGTGTTCTTGAAGATACCACTGTCTCTTTTATGGCTCTATGTTATGATACAATTAACTTTAATGAACTGAGTCTCCAGCTCATCCACCATTTGAGAGAAATTAATTTGTTACATGAGAAGGCCAGCAGCATGCCCTTATGCCAGACTGTAACTTGCCAGAGCATTTGCTAGAACAAATATTCCTCAGATAATGCTGAGGAATCCAAAATATTGCTACAGATAATGTGAATATAAAAACAATCACCCAAAGGAAAACACCAGCTTGTAGTCAAAGAGGAAATATGACTGCTGCTTTGAATTAGACTCTCAGCAGGCTGATCTCACCTGCCTAAAACCTACTGAACTACAGTACTGAGAATTGGCCGTGCTGATTTTGGTATCCCTGTTCTTCTCTTTTAAGTCTACAGACAGTCTTTTTAAGATAAAAGTATCATTTAACAAACAGTATCAAAGCACATAAAAATTCAAAATGAGAATCTACATTTCTATCCAACCATTCCTTCATGGTTACCTAGTGAAGAAGTAGGTTTTTCAAATCCTACTACAGGTTCCTTCCTCCATTGATACAAACTGAACAGATTCAGTTCAGATTTTCTCCCAAAAGACATTATCTGTCCTCTAAATTGCTAGAGTGCCTCATTCTTTTCAATCTAAGCCTTATTCCAAGTTGTTTTTTAATAATTAGTGGCACTGAGCAAGAGTTCTAAGTGTGACTTTTGACAATAACATGGTATCGATTATTAGAACTGGACAAATTATCCTTCTCTACCCTTCCTCTTCCCAAACTTTCTTGAGGCTTTGCCTTTGCCCCCACGAAAGATTCATAAAGTAAGTATCCCAGTGATCAAGTCAAGATACAGTAGTAATAGGTAAGATCCTTCTGCTGTCACATCACCATCCACAGCAGTGTAACTGCATTACTGCAATACTACCAGGAACACTACACACAAATCAGGTTACCTCTGTTCCAGAAATCGGAGTTCAAGGTGAAACATATAAAGGGGTCAGTTACAACAGAGAGAAAAAGAATTCTGCCTTCCAAGGAAACAATGGGAAACGTTGAATTATTGGACAAACGAGATACACAAGGGAAAATGACTGCTCTCTAACCATATATATAAAACTGTGGATGAAGAAGTGAAGGCTGAAAAGAAGTTTTATGTTAAAGAATGGAGCCTTCAAGTGCATTCTTCTAATAAGACACTGAAGACATAAAACCTAATTATCTCCAAATCATAAGTCAATAAGCTTACAAACAGATTTAAAGACACCATAGCTATTGCCAATCAATGATGGGCTTAAGGTACTTCAGCCTGTTATGCTGCACTCCTGTTTGTTGTTCTTTACATACAGTTTTAGATACTGTTTACATACAGTAATACATAAATACACAGAAACAGTTTACATATGGTTTTAGACTACATAAGTGGCTTTTTAGTCCAAAAGTGTTCTTTTCTCGTGTGAAGTAGTATCTGAACAGAATGGTGCTACGTATCACAATTACTTGTATTTAACAGCACAAAACAAAACAAAAGCCCTAAAATAAGTCTCCAGAACCATTTTATGTGATGAGGTGAGTAAAACTGGTCATCCAGAAAAGCCCACCTATTCAGTCTTGGAAAGATACAGTTATACTAGTCCCATCCCTTTCTCCAAACACTAAGTAGTAATATCCCTCTTGAAGAAACAGTACATTCAATTCAAATTTTTCTTTACATTGTAGTTCAACCCTGAACTTTTCAGATTTGGATGTCTGACTTCAAAAAGATTCTTGTAAATAGTACCCTCATATCAACAAGAAATTCTTATTTTCAATGTAGCATTCATTGGTTTTCTGCTTTTATCAACAACTATGTCAAAACTGAAGGAAGTTTTCAAATAAATTAACATGGAATTTCATAACACATTTGCAGGCAGGCATCAGAGACCTCCCTCTCCTCCCAGTCCACTTTATTCAAATACATGCAGCTCATGAAAAAGCAGGAAAAGAGAAAAAAAATGTCAGAACATCACTAATGTCTACCTGAAACACTATTGTGTTTTTGCTCAGTTCACAGGACATCTGTGTAGTTGTTTGCTACCTTTCACAGGCTTCAGGAGAATGAGGCATATGTTCTCCTTGTACTCATCAGCAAGTGACCAGAAACATGGAGCCACTAAGACTAGGCCATAGCAGACACGGAAAGACACTAACCCCATTGTTTATATGTTTTCAGTACAAAAGCTATAGGATGTTATTCTGTTCAGCATACAATTTTCCTGATGAATCAACTTTCCTATTTCAAATTTTCACACTGTATCATTTTAAAAAGCTTGAAAATGTTAAAATACTAAAACCAGGGTATGTTAAAGCCTTAAAGGAAAAAATAATTATATCACAAAAGTCAGCTGAACTTACAGTTTGTGATGTCAGGAGGGGCATAACTGTCATTCATGAACATGCTGGTGGGTTTTGCAACTTTCAGATAAACAAAATCAGATGTGTTTTTTAAGGCAGTCACTGCTTCTTCATGAGTAACTTCTTCTAAGCAAACACTGTTCACCTAAAGAGAAAAAAATAAATGAATTCTCAACACAAAAAACCCCGTAACTTTTCACAGGACATTCACTGAAAGGTGTTGGAGCACTCTGGCATTGAGGGTCTTTAATAGGATTCATGTGCCACAGATATAATTGCTTATATAAAAGTTGTATGAGAGATGTTTTGTAGTGCTGTGAAATGTAATACAGTTATAATCCAAAGGTTACAATAAACTGTACTGAGTATAACATTGTAAAGGAGGCACACAAGACTTTGGAAAACTAACAGGACAAATGTGACACTCAAAATGCCATAAGCGTGCACAATCACAGCACCGACACAATATGTTACTGCAAGCATTAAACAGAAGAAAGTTTCTTATAATAAGAATAAATCCTACATGATCTTGTAATGATGTAATTAAGTTCTAGATATTATAATGGGACAACATATTCTTGCAAGAGGTCAAAAGTAGGGATCAAAACTGGAGAAGACCCCAAAGTGTTTGATTTACATGCGACATAACAAGAACTAGCTTAACTTTACAGGCAACGTATTTCTTTTTAAACTATTGCTATTAAGGTGAAATACTAGCACTTGAGTTAAAAAAATAATAATAATCCTTTAACAATTAGTATCTCATATAAAGCCTTATTAAATTGAGTTGCTGACCCTATCTTTCCATATTTTGAAGAGGAAAGTAACTTCTGCAGATAATTCCAGGAAACATGGGAAATAAGGTTTGCACTGCACTGAACCTGAGGGACCAAAGACACTTTCTTCTGATTATGTAACTTTATATACTGTGTAAAAGCAACTGGACCTTGTCAATTGTTGTTTGTGGGGGAAAAATTCTACCACTAAAATATATTCTTTCCATTTTCTAGAACTTTCCTAAAAGTTTTCCAAAAGCCTCTTAATGACTTTTTTTTTCCAAACAGATTTAAATTCCTACCACTCCTGGTGACTGAAAAGTCATTTTGTAGTACATTGGTAATTGCAGCACAACCTAAACACACAGAAAGTTATAATCTGCAAAACATGGAAGCTTATCCCTACATTAGTGACTAAAACTCTAAGTGAAATTCAGCTAATCAGAAGATATTATAGATGACATTTTACTCACTTCTTTCCTAACTTAAGGAACTAAGGGAATGATTGCAGTTACAATAAATTAAGACGCTATATTTACTATATCAAACAGCATATCGTATATGCTCCTTACATCCCCTGAAACAGTATCTGATATTAATCCAAAACTACTTTCTTTAATTTTGTCAGGCTAATTTTTTAAATGGATAAAATAATACTGGACAAAGTAATCTGTTGCAAAAGTTTGGTATTTCTAACAAAAAATCCTTAAATTATATATTTTTATATATATATATATATATATATGAACAAGTTAGCATGAAATTTTCTTGTGCAGGTGACAAATTATAACACTGGAAAGCAGTTAGCCATTAACAGGAAGCTTTCCAGTGCCCTTCCATTGTGGGGAGGTCCTATAATCAAACCTTCCTATGATGCAGATTTTAAAATTTTAAAATATTAAATATTAATAGCATTATCATAAAGCAGCTGGATCTTTGGGTTTGTGAATTTGCATGATATATGAAGGTATATATTTATTGTGCAGTTCATAGTAAACATAATACATTCTCTCTCTCTTTTTCTCCCAACCATCATGCAACAATTTGCCTAGAACTATCCATTGTAACATCTCCTTCCTAATGCTTCAAAAAGGCAGGATTCTTTAGATAAAGGAATAATCCCAGGATTCTTCATCTTTAAGCAGCTTCAGTTTTCACAGCTCTGTATTTGTAAGTGACAAACACCCAAAAATTCTTTTTACCGAAAAAGGGAAACTCTGCACTACACATTTAGAGTCAAATTTCTTACTGTCTGAAGAGCAATAGAGCACACATTCTGCTGTCATGTACTCAAATGTACTCAGAGCTCTTACAGAAGCAGGTACTGCCTGACAGAGGTAGGTGGGTGAAGCAATTACACCTTACAAGAGTTGAGTTTACAATTCAGAAATTCATTCAGAAATTCCTGGCCCTGGACAACTACATTTGTGGATAGAATTTAAGGAAGCCAGAAGTTATTTTTACTTTTTGCATAGAAAATTCAACTTCGAATTATTTTAAGCTTTAAAAAAAAAGCTATTTAAAAGCATTACAAACACTGAAATCCAATATAAGCAGCAGTTTCACTACAGGCTAGCATCAGTACACAGAGTTCCTTTCCATTCCTCTTTTTTGAGAGGAGAAACAGTCCCATTGTATGCTGGTTTATATCCTGTCACTCAGGTGCCAGAAAAATAATAGCAGGTGTCAGAAATAAACACGTTGATTAATACAGGTTTTGCATGAAACATTGTGCTGAGAAACAGATTTCAGATTTCCTGATGAGATGGTGTTGAACACTGTAGATTTAATTTCTATCATTGCTTTCCTGGCTATATAAATTTTTTTACCGATTTCTATGAAATAACAGTCCACTGTCAGGCAGATTAGCCACAAAGCAAATCACGCCCTTACTGGGTCTAAAAGTGAATGACCATTAAAAAACCACAGCTCTTACTTACAGCTAAAAGTTTGTCTCCAATCTGAAGTTTGCCATCTTTATGTGCTGCCCCGCCTTCAATGATTTTGGTTACATAGATGCTGTTGTCTCCAGGTATATGCTGATTTCCTACACCACCAGCAATACTGAAACCAAGACCTGCTTGAAGATAAAGTCATTACTCAAGAAACCTTTTAGCATTCATTAGATTCAGATTATTACATACATCAATAATAATGCTATTTGTATCACACACATATATATATTAAAAAAATATTGGGCTCTGGCTGAAGCAATACTGGATGCCTTTCAAAGTGAACTCCATAATTTTTCAGCAAGTTCTGGAAGAGATAAAACATTTACAGAAATTCTGAAAATCAAAAGCTAAATATTTTACTTCATGTCTTGTGAAAGATGCGCACAGCAGAAATATAGCATCACCACTGATACTTAAAGAACCATTGTCCAACGTTTACCCACACAGAAACAAAACAACACTTTCTCTAAATGTTGTTTAATTCCTTATCCCTTCTAGATGATTCAAATAAATATTTTACTCCCATTTGCAACGTACTTAAAAATTACTAAATACTATCAGAAACACAATTCTTTTATTTGAAAGAATGCATTCTACAAGAACAGTTTCAAGACACATGGATCAAAATTCAGAAGCATCTGAAATGCCATTATTTTTCATTATTCTGCGTTTCCTAGAACTTCATATGCAAGGTACTATTTTATTTTGAAAAATAAATGCAGAAATCTATCATCCAGTCTATCCTTCTTGTGAAAGAGAAGCTTTGTACTTCCTACATACCTTTAGGGCCTTTTACAAGTTTGATTTCCACTATTTTTTCTGTGACTGGTTTTCTTCTTTTGACATACAATCGTACAATTGATCCCGCTTCTTTCAATGCTTCAACTGCTTTGCTATGTGTAACATCACGAACATCCACCTCATTTACTCGTAGAATACAATCGTTAACCCTAGAGACAGCAACATTCATGTTCAGCTGTTGTGTTATAGCAGAGAGGATACATTAAGAGCCTAATAATTTATCTACAATACACTAACATTCATGTTAACACATTAAGATACATAGATTTTGCTTCCAAAACTATACTGAATCAAGACAATGCTCTAAAATTAATTACTAGTGCTTAAAAATAAAACAAGGATCACTAGAAAACATTTAATGGGAATATTTTGTTCACAGCCAAAGAGGACACCGTCTTGTGTGTGTTTTATATTTAAATAGGATTTTGAACACAGCTTCATACAAACTACCTTTTGTTTAGGGCAAGAGTTTAAAAATCCAGAAACTAGGCGGCATACAATGAGAACACACTAGTTTAATGCCATGATATGAACAAGTCAACCTCCATTCCTGTTTTACACGAGCTATTTAAGTGCTGGCCTTCCACTCCATTTCAGATGTTGCTGGAGTAACACTGAGCTCTCATTACACTAAGTACAATGCCTGACTCACCTGCCACCATGTTCTGCCAAATGTACCTCTGACAATGGCCAACAAGCTAAAATGAAGCTTTAAAATAAGCTTATTAGGACTACAAACCATAACACATCAGTGATTTGCACCAAAAATGACAGGGCATGTTCTTGACAACACAAGGGAAACAAAAAATGGTCCTACCATCTCATGTGGGTTTTTTTCCACACAGTGATACAGGAGTATATGTAATGACTGTTCTGGATTAGAAAAATCATTTCTTAATGCAATTTGTTATTAACGTCAAACATTACTCTTCAAAGGAAGTTGCAAATATCACTTGCTACCTATCTAGTAATATGCCAACATTTCCTCACTAGGAGTTAAGTAGTAGTATCAGTCCACAATTAAATAAGGAAATGGGATATATTGGTGAAGGAGTACTCAATTTAAATAAAAATTTGCTTTTGAAGATATGTAGTATCTTTGAAAATTAAAACACAGTATTATACCAAGCATAAGAGAGGGCTGTTATTAAGCTCAACTATCTTAGATCAGAAAATCTGCACATGGATAATGAAGAGTTACCTATCCTACCTGTCTAAGCTTTGTCTATTAAGGACTACAGAACATACAGCATAATCATTTTATACCAGTGAATAGAAAAGATAAAGTTCACTTAATTTTACTTAACTGCAGATTTTATTGGTTGGAAAAAAAAACCCACCACATGGTCCACTCAAACATTTTTTCATTATTTACAAAATACTTCTGTAAGAAAAACTTATTTTAAATGTCACGTAGCACGATAAAACTACTAAAAGTGCTCTATCCACTGTTTGAAAATATAATAATAAACATTTAGCAACCCAACACAGAAAGTCATCATACCGTAATCTTCCATCCTGTGCAGCTGCACCCCCGGCTATAATTTTTGTAATGAAAATACTTGAATCATCCCCAATATGTGGGTTGTCTGTACCACCTGCAATGCTAAAGCCAAGTCCTGAATTTCCCTAAAGGTAGAGGGGAAAAAAAATTTACACATTTCTTTTTTGGGGAAAAGATATTCTAGTATATCTATTTGATTCAATATAGAATCAAATCCATATAATTTTCACTGATTAAAAAAAATATTAAAAGACACTTTAAGCAGTATACTACATATAACCATATGTAAAATGTAATTATACTTATTTTCACAGAAGGAGAACATAAGTCATTGTGTGACTGTAAGAGATATAGTTCCAACACCACAGCTTTCTCATTGAAGTGAGCCTGATAAACTAGATATAAACTTCCCTCTCCAGTGAGCTAGAACTTTGAGATTATTTATATGAATATTTGTTCCTCATTAAAATATTAGTGATGAATTATTTTTCCCAGAGAAGCCCCCAAGTAATTTGTGTCACATATGTAATATACCCTCACAGATGCAGAGATTCAGACTGACATTTCCCCTTCAAAGTTTGCCTGCCCTTACTACCAACTGCAAGACCTCTTCACCCTCTCAGTAACCACCAGAACTGCACAGGTATCAAATGCAACCCTTTCTTTTTGTTAACAGTGCAGCTCAAAAAACAAGAACTGAGATAGGTCTCAATATTGTAAACCTAACAAAGCAATGTGTATGACAAAGTGTCACTTGTAATCTCAACTGGAACCCTGAATATCAATCTAAAGCTTAATGGTACAAATAAAAGCCTATCATAAATGGCAATATAGTAAATGAAATCATCATTTGTTATTACTCTCTACAAACCTAGATAACAACATTAAATGCAGTATGTCTCAGGGACATTTTTCCCGCATTTTACTCTTAATGGTCAAGCATATTAATAAAAACTTCTATTCTTGCTCCAGCAACTGGGTGTATTTTTTTCCTTTAGGTTAAATAATCTACCTAGAGAAAAAAAAACAGTGAGGATTGTTTTGGATTGCCATTTAGTAGTATCAAGAGGTTAAATTTTCATACTAATGTATCATAAATCCCATCTAAAACAGAGTAGAAAAAGACATTCAGAATGTTACCCTTTCAAGAGTAATTTCTTCATACTCATAATCTGCATCCGTGCCATTGACCTATAATAAAAGAAGAGTCAGACTTACAGAGAATTTTTACACTTCAGTCGATAAAGTTTGCTCAGTTAGAGGTTCACTCCCATCAAATCTCAGCTGATTCACAGTGACTACTGAGCTCAGAGGGGACGTGTGATTTTCACACTGCTCTGTACATGAATCAGACACTCTTTCTGTATGAGTTTAAAAGTCAAGATTTCAGAGGGTGGACTGTTCTACACAGATACTGTAGAGCAGAGGCCCTCTGCTTCTGAGTGCCAGAAAACAAAAAAATGCTCTTGAGATCCTCAGGTGTTCCTCAGGCCATGTAAGCAAGTTGAAACAGGAAAAAAAAAGGAAGGGGTCATGGGGTAGGGAAGAAATTGTACAGAAGAACATAGCAGTATTTTCAAATTGCTGTTCCTCACAGAGCAGAGGAAAATCAAAGACTGATGCTTTATACCATTTCTCACCAGAAATGGGTAAGACCCTTCTAAAGCAACATTTAACAACTGTTTAGATTACTATTTATCATGTTACAGATATACTAAAGACCAACAAATTAAAACAGGACCAAAACCAGAAGAAGACTTTGTAAGAATATTTTATAAAGCTAGATGATAAACCCAAATACTCGAAGCCTTGTCACTGTCAAGTTAGAAAAGATACCCACTTTCTTTGCTGCCTACAGAATTACCACAGAATCAAGTAACAGAAGAAATATCTAAATTAAGTGAAAAGAATTAAATACCAAATACTTAACTATATTCAATATAAAAGTAACATTAATATTTTTTTTCCAATTACTAAGATATCTCGGAACTCAAATTCTTTCCTCCACAGATACCTACAGCAGCATATACAACATGCGACTACAGTCAATTCCCTATTTCAAGCCTTTTAGGATGAAAGATTTAACAAGATAAGAAATAACATTTATTCTATGATTTTAAAAAGCATCTTTTCTATTGTTAAGATATTCTGTATCTGGTAGTCTTCTGTTACATACTATTCAAGATTTTATAAAGATACAAAATATATGTACAGAAGAAAACATATTAAAATCTGTACAGTTCTCTAGCAGAGAATTAAGAAACATTCACCCCAAACAAAATTAAGATCATGTCTACTTCATTCTGCATATGTTTATTTAACATATTTAAAAGCTGCAAAAGCTGGAGATGCCACAACTTTCACAGGCTAATATCAAGCTCATATATCCCTCACTACATTTTTTTCTCAATCTCTAATGATACCTCCCCTTAGCACAATAGAAGCCATGTCCATTCCAAACATAACAGATTACTATCATCATCTTTGTGCAGGACCTCAAAAATGATTATGTCCTTAGTAGTCTGTTCAGTGGAAAAGATACTGTGGTTTTAACACATGATATTTCTCCATTAAAAAGGAAAGAGGTCTTGACCTTCTGAATACATGAAACTGTATCTATTACTAGGCAAACACAAAAGAAGGCACTGTGATGAAGTTTTTATGGTAGCATACTCCTTGAGCTATCATCTACAAGAATGACAACATGTGCTAACTGAACCAGGCATCCAGCATTACAGTACCTGGGAAATAGTTCATTATGACTGATCAGAATGTGGCACTTTCATGTTCTTCTAGTTGGTTTTGGTGTCTTTTGGGGTTTTGTTATTGTTGTGGTGGTGGTTTTTGTTTGTTTTTTTTTTAATAAATAACAAGGACAATTAATCATCTCCCTATTCATAGGCAAAAAAAAGCTGGTTCTAATATATTTAAGCAGTCTCGTTTATTTCCATGTGCAAAATTCTGTAAAGCAATTAAAAAATTTCATCTAGATAAAGAGGAGCAAATATTGTCTTCTGCTTTAGCTCAGTTCTATACCTTTTATTTTTTTTAATTTACCTTTGAATTGATTTTATCTAACAACCATTAGTAGAGACAGGAGCAAGGATACATCAAATTATATAAATCACTGTCCTATTCTACTTTTTGCAAGTTTTGAAGTGATCTTAGATCCACTAAGTCAAGCTTTATTTGCAGGGACCTCCCCTGGATGAAGGAAGTTTCTACACAAATGCTGTAATTATGCCACAGCAATCTTCTTGGAATCTGAAAACCTATTAGTAGTTCAGCAGAATTTAGGTAGAGCCTTTTGGCTGTATTACAGTTAATTTCTCTGGTATAGTTAATCTTTTCATGTGCCACCAACTGGAATTTTGTTTGCATTTCGTTGGGCTTTTACAAAGAATAAAAAAATACGCTTCTTGCTGTTTTTTTTTTTCCAACCCAGTTTCAGTCCTAAGAGTGAATACTTCCTCAGCAGTTTTATGATTCTGATGAGAGCTGTGTTCTTGACCATTTGTTCCTTGATGACTTTCTAGAATCATATTTTGCCTTTTTTCTTCTTTCAACCAAAAAATTTTAATAGTCAATGTTTTTGTAGATTCATGATGCAGTTAACTCATAAGTATGATATTACATTACTTACCACTTAACAATTCCATTAGCTACTTGGGGACCTAGAAGGGTATTCCTTTACTCAGTTTCCTATGCTTCCAGAGTAGGTTAGATTATAGATAGTTATGGGCTTGTTTGTTTTACAATTACTACAAACTGCTAATTTAGATGGCTTATAATTTTGAGTGCCAGTTTGTTTTGTTAATGGTATTTTCTCTTCCTGTTTCTACTATCTACTGTCCTCCACTTGCCTCTATCAGATGGGGGCTTCTGAAATGTGAATACATATTTAGTAATCATTTTTCATCTTGGTTTAGTTTCTGTGCGCAGGGAGACAACTTACCTTCAATATTTCTAAACAGTATCTGTATCACATCAATAAAAGGGCCACACACCACAGGCTACTGCTCTGATCTTTTAGTCAGAGGCATCATTATTGCTCGGGACTCATTTATGAGCCAATTATGTCACCGTACTAACCTTCTGTCTTCTGCTTAAACTGTTAATTCATGTTTTTGTCTCTCCTTCTAGCTGCTTTCTAGCAAAGTTGCTAAGTTATGAATGCTTTTTGACAAGGACAAAATTTACTTGCCAATACCAGTACTCAGAATAAACAAAATATAAAAAAACTAGTACAGGCATTAACACTGTTCAGTAAAACAAGCAAGCGAGATATGTAAGTAACTGTAGTAAGAGGAAGGTACAGGAGGAAAATTCAGACCTGAAACCTATGCCAAACTTACATACATTCCAAAGCCTCTAAAGTCTCTATCTGCCAGTGGTATTCCTATCACAAAACACAATTTTAGCCTCCACATAACTACACTTATTACCTTAATGTTTCAAACAAAACCAACACATTTTTATGAGCATTTAGAGCACTAAAATCTTAAGTATAGCCATTGCACGAAGAAGTGTTTTTATGAGAAGTGCAACGGAAATAGCACATTAAATATTAAAGCGTCTGTCTGCACAGTTGAAGAAACAGATTGTTCTCTGAACACTGAACCTCTGGAACCTCAAACAAATATGTTTTGCACTGTCACACAGTGGTACTCAGAACCTTTCACCTGCAATCTACAACTTCCCCCCTCCATGAAACAGCTATTTAAGGACTTCAAATAACCATCAGGACAGCTGATGAAATCACGCACCTTCGGAGAGGTAAAATAGGTTTTATTAAACAGTAACAACAGACCTACACAACCACATACAGAAAACATTATCTGAAGTTATAACTGAAAGCAAATGCAGGCTTACGTATGTTGGAGTCTCCAAAGAATCTGTATTCACCAGCACTGGAGGGGGATTTGCCTTTAACAAAAGAATTAAAAAATTATACAGCATAAGAGAAAGCAATACTAATGATAATTATAAAACATTTAATTGGCCGTTTCTCAAAGTTCTACTAAAAGGTAGCCTCAGCTTAAGAATCTCAAAAATTCACCTTCCGAAACACTTGTTTCTACCCTGAACAAATTGCTTTCATGCTATAAAACCACACTCTTCCAGAACTCTGAGCTCATATTTTATATACAAGTTCTGTCATTTTTCAAAAGAACAACTGAGTCATACAATCACCTGACATGATGTCAGTTACCCTAGTACTTGTAGTAAGACATTCAGAAATTGCTTTACCAGCCAGTATCTTAAAACCAAATTTTGGTGGATTTGACTTCTCTTTCTTCCTACCAGGAACACTTTTTTTTCACTCCTCTTTTCAACCTGCAAAATGGAAACTTACAGAAATGTAAACTTATGGAAGAAAGTATCTACAAAACTGACTTGTGAAAGCAAATTCACAGCAGATGTTAATCCACTGCCCAGCAGCATGTGATTCCATCAAAGCATTGTTACAGATTCACAAGCCATAAACAGGGATTATTGCTACAGAAATATGAAATGGTATGGCATTCTTGTTAGCCAGAAACTGGTAGAATAAACTAACACTATTACTCTCTGATGTTACTGAGAATTTTTCTGTGAAAAATGTGGTTTCAACTGAAAGAAAATCTGTACAGACTAGTGACATTTATCTGAAATACTTCCAAATAAACAGATTTCCTATTTTTGCATCAATTATCTGCCTTTAAAATAGGCAGCACTTAGCCTGCCCTAAGAACAAACAAAAAAGTGTGCACACTACAAATACTGTTGAGGCATTAAGTTCAGTGGGACCTACAAACTCAGTGGCACAAAATCTCCTTACTGGTTTAATAAAGCTGATATTTTTTTAAAATATGTCTAAAAATCCATTATCTTTAAACTTAAGAATTTTTTTTAATCTCTTATGTGTGCATAGAAGTAAATTTAGGGACAGTTTAACATGCTGCAATAGAAGGTAGTATTAAACTCATTCAAAGATAAACTTAAGACCTACATGACAATTACATTAACCTATTCATATTCTGCATTTTAGTTTCATTACCATGACAACAACATACTTCTGAAGAATTTATAATTTTTAAAAGTTCCCAGAAGCTAGGAACTAAGCAATGACTCAGAAGTTTCTTATGGAAGACTGAGATGAATAATCTACCATCACTAGACAGGAGTCATGAATCTGCTGTCAGGTTGCTGTGTCAGAAATTAGGCTTGTAACATTTAATAAGTACTAAAATCAGGTGGTATCTACGCAAGTTAACAGAGTAGACTTAAAAAAAGAAACAAAAAGGATGACATTTATGGCTCTGTCAAGATGCCATCAAACACTTTTGTCACCCAGCAATTCTCTCAAGTAGACGCATGGGGACGCTTTATGCAGTACAGAAATCAAGTACCAGTTACTAGTATCACGATAAAAATCTCTGACAAACGTTATCCCTCACAACCATTTTCTGCCATTAAGTTACACTGCAATTTCTGCTTCTTATTCAAGTGCAAGTTCTATTAAAATAAGATTAAATTTTAAAAAAAGATCCTGTACCAATCAAATTATGCATCACCATCCCCGTAAGAGCTTTACCATTAACACACTTTTAAGAAAAACAAAACAATACACTGTATTAAAAAGAAACTGACTGAATATGAGGCATTAGAAGTCTCATCTCCACTTGATCTACAAGAGACCAGCATACATATGTTTATTTTATATTTGTGTATCAACTATGAGAATACTTTAAATTTATAAATAGAAAAAAAAACACGATTAATTTTGAAAGTTCAGTCCTGTTCTTTACATTTTACTCAATTTTGGAATTTATTTTAAATAACACTAGGATTCTGTAATATCCAAGCATATTCAACAAAAGCATTGCCAAAGCAAGCTGGTTTCTCATAAATTTTTTTCTTCAGGGTGACAAATGGTATTCTTTTAATGTCTTAAAAAAAAGAAGAGGAAGACTAGCTAAAAGCAAATTGCTATTAGTAGCTGAGGTTTCTACGTGAGCAGTATGTTTGAGACACAAATTAGCCAACATCTTCCTAAATTAAAAGATTGTTCCTAATAGTCCTTCCACATTTATCTGAATTCTTCATGAAGAAGCAATAATTTACCATCATTTCCAAGCAGGAAGGAGAAAAGCTTTGTGCCAGGCATTCCAAAGGTACGCCCGGACACTGCAAAGACAAAGGGTAACATCTCAGAACATCAAATGTCTTTGGAAGGAAGACTTGTATTTCGGTTTGTTTTGCCCAAGTTCTCCAAATTACCTAACACTTTCAAACTTCTGTGCCAGGGCTTGTTCAGATATTTAAAATACATTTGACAAGTTTGTTTACAAGCCGACTAAGGACTTGCCTAAGGGGTAAAGTGATTAACAAAAATAGAGACTATCTATTGCACAAAAATGCATCTGCCAAATCCAAAGATCATTAGAACTTTCTGTGGTATTTTCTAATTGCTTAGAATAAGAAACGATGCAGAATTACATAACTAACTCCTATAGACACTTGGTATGCACTTGGAAGACAGAGGCACAAACCACTCAATTCTTACTCTTCCGCTTGTAATCCAGCATCATCAGTGGACAGAAATACTGTCACAGCAACGGCAGTCAAAGAACATATAAATACATATGGCACTGATTATTTTATCTGAAATTAAGTTTAGCCTATTGGCAATTCCCTGAAAGTAAATGTTACTGGAGACTCAGTTATCTTTATCCATCAAGGCTGCCGATATAAGTCCACTGCTTGCAACAGTCTGCCTCAAATCCTGATGTGGGCAGAATCTCTCTGTAAGAAGTAAATTAACCAAATCTCTGGTCTGCCTGCTGGGAAAAGTATGGGTGACAGATTCATGTAAACGCACATCCACTAGAAATTGCAGTATAAAATAACCAAGTGGAAAAACTCTTGGTAATTACTGCATTATGTAAAATTTAACAGTGTAGCAGAGATAAAAAAAGACTACCACCTGTTGTGAGTTTAGCCACACAGTTTGAAAGCAGACCTTAAGCAAAAAAAAACCCTGATGTGTAATACTACAAAAATATTCTAGTATTATTCTGGATTGCTCAATTCCTTTTTAAAGTTAATAAAGATCTGTCACCAAACAATTCCAAAAAGTGACCCATCTTTCAGAAGGCAGGCACTCTTCATTTCAGATTTTTGCACTGAAAGTTACAGTAAAGTTACAAAAAAATAAAAGCAGAATACCATTGTATATGCAAAAATATAACTGCTACCTATCCTAAATCACATATTCCAAGTTACATGAAAGATACTAATGTCAACTCATGTTTGCTTTCACTTGTCTTGACAGTATCCTAAATGCCCTGAAGGACACTAACACCAGCAAATGGTCAGAGAACATTAGAAATGTCATGCAAGTGCAATCAATGGAAGACATATATTAAGTATTTGTATATGAGATGAGAAACATTTTTTGTATAAATAAATCAGGTAATAATGCTTTAGTAAGGATGAAATGACTCTAAAATTATTACATGAACACAAAATATCCTATTGCTTCTTTCCATTCTTCTGGGGTTTATTCTTTAGTTATTTCACAGCTTACTAATATACTCCCCTATGAAAATACTTATATTTTAAATGGACTAAAAGCTGCTATAAAACAAAGAAAAATTAGTATGAAACGCTACTGTATTACTAATTCAGCTATTTCACAGTTCATCTCAAAGCTGTGTGTGAGAGTACCAAAAGATTAATTTAAACAAAGCGATGAAATAGATTGAACAAATAAAAGTTGAACAAATTTAACAAAAAAAAAAAAAGAATAAAAACCTGTGGTATGGTGGATGGGATGACAGTGGTCTCGGCAGGGACTGGTGGGACAGGGATCACAGGGACAGTGGGAGGAGAGGAAGGAACAGCTTCTGTGGGCTAAAAATCACCGACAAAATGTCAAAAATAACAAAAACTAGAAAAACTTTTTTAAAACAAACAAGATTAAAATTTAACAGCTTAAAAAAAAATCTGAAATAGCATATGGATTTGGAGACTATAACTAAAACTGAAGACAACCAACTACCTTTAACCATGCTGTATATGGCAGTGCATCCCCAGCAATGTGCTCACGTCAAAGAACACAAAGTAGTAAGGCATATCCGGGTTGCTTATTCATACCAAGTTACTCACCTTGCAGTACAGAGTATTGAGACTTTGGGGTCCAACAGAAAACCTCTTCATGTAAATGGAAAGAGTGAGGCTTTTTGTGGGCTGGTTTCACAACAAAAGCCCTTCACCATTATAAAACAGTGTGCAAAAGAAGAGAAACAGTGGCTAAAGTTGATAGCACTGCACCACGTTAATATTTCTCTTTGATAAGGGTAAAAAATCAGAAGTACATTAAGGTTTCTAAACCGGGCAAAAATCAAAGAAAAATCTTTCAGTGAAATGGGCTGAAGATCCTAAAACAGATCCAAATCCACCTCTCAAAGATCTTCATACAGGTTTACCATACACCATCAGACTAGTAGAATTTTGGTCTCAGGAATTTTGATTATAATAATAAGCAGGAAAGCTACTGGCACATAAACTGCAAGGGAAAAAGATTACAAATGGCATTTTGTGCAAAACATTGACTCAAATCATTTTGAGATGTTAACATACTGGTTGTCAACAAGCTGTCAGCAACATAAACTACTGGCAACTGTCATCAAAATTACAAGCTGAACAGCAGATCAAAGCTCTTGCAACTTAGTTGTTCCAAGACATTCTTGTGATTCTTAAATATAAGTAAGCATGATAACAAAAGAAAATACTAAATCCTGAAAATGAACCAAAACCCCAGAACATAAAGTATTAAACATATTTTTAAAGTTTGAGATCTTTTAAAATACAAGGCACCATACACCAAATTAAAGACTAAAAGCAAATATTAAAGAAACCTGAAACAGCCCCAGAGCAGCAACTTTTATTAAATGTACATATGGTATTTCTATAGGGTTTTTTCAGCTCAAAGTCAATCTACCCAAAATGAACAGCTGGTGGAAAACGTTGCAGTTACTGAAGGATGTAAGAACAAGATATATGTGATATCTTGAAAGATTATGACTGATGTCATTTAAACATCCCTACATCTACGAACAACAGCACAATCTTTCAAGTGTTAAAAAAAGGAGGGTAGGCAAGAATCTAAATTGGTCTAGAAAAATGATCATATGCATTTTGCAAAGGATACAGGAAATGCTCAGTGCAATAAACCTCCAGATACTGGAAGAATGATGCAACCTTTAGAGGGCAGATTAAATTAAATAGCTTAAGCAATCACCCACCCCTACACATGCAAAAAATAAGTCACCCTTTCAAGTCTGCCTTGTTCCAAAGTAAGCAGCTTCCCATGTATGTACACAGTAAAAATCCACTTAACCAAAATTTCAGATATACACATATTACATATATATAACACAACATTAAGGCTGAATAGCTAAGCATTTAGCACATCAGGAAAATTCCATATTTACACTTAAAACTCCTGCAATAAGAGAATGCTAAAACCAAACTGAACTTACTCTTGGATACTGACCATACACTTTCCTGCTCTTTGACTTAGCAAAATAACTGACCAAGTTGCAGATGATTTCCTTATGGGCCAAACAATCTGTACCCCTCTCTTAGCACCAAATGGCAGCTTTATTTTCCTGCTTCCTTCCTTTTCTCAGTTCCTAACTCCCACATCTCTCTGGGCTACTCATTCCCAAACGCTTCAAGAACCCTTCCAACCAGTTCCAATTTTTATCCTTGTTATATTAAAACTGACGCTGTTCAAAGTCCTTCAATTCTCTCAGGTTCCAGTCTCACAAGATATCTGTACTATCGTCGTGTTTTCGCTTTGTGTTGTTGGTTTAGTATTCACTGTCTCTTAAAAGCTGCTCCCTGATCCTCCAAGCATCCTGGCATTGTTCCTGCTGAGTCTCCTCCACTACCATGTGGGTGAGGAAAGAGGTGACAACACTGGCAACTACTTTCAAAGGATGTGCAAATCCAAATGAAGATAAGACTGTCTTCACCTGAATGTTTCATGGAATACAGTGAACTGATGCAGGCACCACAGCTACCACAAGGAAGGACAATCCAAGAAATTAAAAGACTTTTTTTAATCACCAGACAAAGAAGACCTGGAACTTCCTTATAATAGAGAAATACTAATTTTATTTTAGTATAGCACATAATCAGTCAGAAAATTATTATATGAAACACGTGTTTGTGTGAGCAGCTGAATAAACTCCAATAGCCCAGAGTATTGCTTTCAATGTTCCACTTCCCAGGAATTTTCAAGAAACATTTGCAATTTTTAGGAATTCTCAAAAAAATACACTAAAGTATTCTGAAAAAGTTTAACCTCAGAATAACTTTATTTAAAGATGTCTGACAAAGCATTTAATGATCCTGGTTTAAATGGACACAAATCAATCTAGCTACAAAGAAAGTAGTGGGCCAATTAAAAACCTTGTTTTGAATATATATGAACTATAGCACACAATTATGATAGACCATTATTCGTAGGAATGCATGACTTGAACAGTAACTCACTTTAACAAAATCTGTCATCCTAAATAAATGTGTTAACACCTACAACAAAAAGCCATCCTGTTACAACAGTATCATAAATATCAAGTAATTTTTTTAAAGTGTTAGGACTGACTTTAATATTTATATTTTTTTAAAAATCATTTAAGTGGTATGTTTAAAAAAGCTAGATAATAATGCCTTAAGTGATCAGTTAAAACTACTGCCTCCCAATCTAACACTAAGTTCAGATGTTTGAAAAGGATGAACATACCCATTTTCTCATGTTTAACCAACACACAGTAACTCCTCCTGAGAGGAAATACCAGCTAACCTGAAATTAGATCAGGGCACCATACACATCTTGAAGATCAACTAAACCAGCAAATTCCATAATGCTGCTCTTTGTAATGTACTAAAAGATATATTTTGGAGAACAGAAATCAAGAAACCAGACTTTCGTCACTTTGAAGAAATTACTGTAAAAACCCACACTGTATATAGTGCAACAATCTTAATGGGAAAACAATGAGCAGTACTTTTTTGCTAGCACAATTTCAATTATTGCTACTTTGTTTTCTAGCTATGAAATACAATAGAAAAATAAGTCTCTAGAAATAGCAGGGATAACACTACGGAAAGAAAAAAGTGTGACATACTTTGTACAGTTTGCATCCAAAATGCGCATCTATAAATACCTAGTGCAATACATACCTTTTCTAAAGAACAACTAGAACATGAGCCATCAGACATCCAACCACTAGCAGCTTTTACTTTTGCTGTGCTTTTTGTAGGACTCTTTTTTACACTATCACGTAGGTTTATAAATTTTCCTCTGTGTTTGGAAGACACTGGCAGCATGGATGAACTAAAAGATGTACAAAAGCTCAGTGCCCGCTGCTGATGCTGAACAGGCTGCTTTGGCTGCATATGAAGATTTTGGCGTATTTCCATTCTTGGGCTCCTTGTTATATCAGCGAGCTTGAGCGTTCCCATTTCACTGTCATCTGTAGCACCACAGTATTTGTAGTCATGACAGTGAGTAGTCATGAAACTAGCAACAAAGATAGTCCTTTTTGCAAAAAAAAAAAGGAGGGAAAATAAACCAAAATATTGCTTCCTGAGAAAGTAAAAAATATTAAAAATATTATTGTTTTCTAGATTATGGTCATAGGAAGAAACACTAAATGCTGTTTTTGCTAGTACTGCATGTTACGTACTCTCTCACTCTATTTAAAGAGCACCATTGAACCACCGCACAACAGTCAATTTGCTGTGCATAAATAATCAATGCAATGCACAAATTATTGAATAGATGGCAAAAGTCATCTGACTTTATTAAAAAGAAGCTATGAAAGGTTATAGTTTTCTTTCTCCCCTAAGATCCTACTATCCCTAAATTTGGTTGTATTTTAGCATCTCAAAACTTCTCCAAGGTTTACATCTAGAAAATTTTTAAATAGACCAATTCCTCTACTTTTCTGAACACTTTATGGGCGCAAAAAACTAATCAATTTAAAGAAGCTTATGATGAAAAGTGTATGAATTGTGAATGGACAGACACATGCAAGATTTCAACATTAAACTTCCTTCACAGAAAATTTATTCAGACCATAACAATAACAAGAATTACTTTGTGTTAATAATTTTGAGTTGCATTTCCATGAAATACAGCAGCACTGTGAGATCACAATTTTAAGATGCACATTGTTTAACCTAAAGGATTTTTTAAAAAAAGAAACCCAGACATTTAAATGAATCTGAGTTATTTACATTTTATTCATTCAGTTTTTAATGCCAAGGATGCGTGATCGCTATATTACATTTTTACCCCAATTTTCAAAACAAAAAAGCTCCAAAACAACTCCTATCCCTACTCAAAAAAAAAAAAAAAAAAAAAAAGCACACAATGAGGAGTTGATTATTTGTGCTGTTGAATATTTAACTTTTCAAGCCATTTTTAAATTAATCATTCTAAAAAGAGGTAAGGAGCCAAAATTCATTTCCCAGGGTCTACATAAATTGACAGCTAGAGACACCAGTGTTCACAGCCTTACAGAAGGAAGAAGCAGGCTCAAGTCAGTGGTCATGTAGCCCTCTCAACAGTGGACACACAACCAGCGTTGCACAGCTCTGGGCCAGCCACAGCACACACCATCTGCCTCTTGCCCCATGGTGCTGTTCTAGGAATATACTGTGAATCTGAGTATCTGGCACTGGGTATGATAAGAATGAAGGACACCAGCCCACAGGAAACAAAGCTTGATTAGGTCAGATGTACTGTATTTGGATAAAATAGAGAGATTTCCTCAGTTCCTAGCATTAATACATGTAAACCTTCCTACAGCAAATCTGAATATTTAAATAATATGAGTCGGCATAATTTTTGCACACAGAATAAAAATCTAGATATATAGACCTAAGTACAAACATTTGCAGTTATTTATAGCATGGATATTAAGAGATAAATAGGAACTGACAGCTGCTCCTCTAATCACCAAGAGCTGCCATGTCTCATCTTCTACCCAGAATGGATGTAAGCAAGAGCTGCATAACATATCATTAAAGCAATATTCATAAATGCAGAGACAGAAGGGCTTCTGGCCCGTGACAGAAGCTGGAAATGCGTTAGTCATACAAACATCCACAGACTTGTGCATGCGTATGGTAGGTGTGCCTTTTGCCTCTGAAGCATCAGGGAGCTGGAGGACTCTGTTCACTAATACATAATCGGGCAGATGCACCCAGGTTGTTCTGTTCCGGAAAACCCAAGATCTCTAGATTTTGTTATTGAAGGGCAAAGGCAGAGACGAAGACAAGCACGTTGTGAATGTGCATATAGGTAAACAGTTCAAAACCAGCACATCACAACTAACTTTTTCTCCTCTGAGAAACTGCCACAGATGCATTAATACTAAGCATGTTCGCCAGTCTGCAGGGATTATTTGGACAGAGACTATGTCTTGTGTCAAAGCCTCTGTACCAGTATCCTCTTTGGCAACAGTGTGCCAAAGGGATGCTTTTGTAGACCACAAACAAACTTTTTTTTGCCATAGATTTTATCAAGATTGCTGGAGGTTTAGCAGGCTGCATTCATACCACCCATTTTACTTGCATATCAGTACTCTCTATTTTCTATCCAGCATGACATTGTCTAATTACTAAAATGTAGAAAGGAAGAAGCAAGGGGTTTTGGGTATAAGGCTTTTCTCTTGCGTACATAATAAATCCCAAAATAGGTGATGTTCCAGATTCAAAAGAACATCTTATTACTGGAGGCATCAACTTTGTTGAAAACACATAGACCAAACAGCCTCTTGATTAAGAAGACAATCAGCTTTGAAGCATACTAAGTGAGACAGGGAGGGCAAGAGGAGGTGATGCTTGATACTATATTCTTGGAAACCCAGATGTTGTGCTTCCTATATTCTCTTCCAAACAAGAAAGGGGAAGACACAAGGCAAGAGACCAGACAAAGGAATTCACATCTCTCCAATGTGCTTTCAGACTCGCTGACTTCAGTGGCAAAAGAATGAAGATGATGTAGCAGGTAACTGGTAACAGCACAAGGTTTTTTTTCTGTAAGTCTTCATGCCTTTGGTCCCTAAGATGATATCAGTCAGATATCCATAATTAAATAAAACAAAATCTTAAAAGCACCTGTAGTTCCAAGAGCAACAGTCCAAGCACCAAAACACAGCCAAGGAACAGGAGGTACATGCAGAATACCTAACCCATCCAGGGCCGCATGGTGTTCCAGGGCAATCTCCAGTGGAAAAGCTTAGGACACATCAAAATGCAGTGTTATGCAACTATGGAAAGTGAATCTTGGTCAAAAAAACACAGGAGGGAGAAAAAAGACATATATAATCAAAACATAGCAAAGCTTATCTAGAACAATCATGATGTAAACAAAATGAAAACAGACAACAGGAAAAAAATGAAAAAAGAAAGTAGAGAGGGCAACAAGAATGTTATTAAAACAGATTAATCAGATAGTTGAGAGTCACGGGGATCATTCTGCCTAATTACATTCACACATGTGAGGTAAGGCAGAGCCTGCCTTACAGTCTCACTGGTAGAAAAAAGAAAAACAACACAGATCGCTGGCAAAGCAGTGAGGACATATGCATAATTCAAAGCAAGAAAAAGCAGTTATGTAACTAAAGCTGCACAGGTTTGGCAGATCATCTTTTGACTGCAGAAAGCCTGAACCTGCAAGTGTTCTCTGCAGACTGTATTAATTACTAGCACAAACTGCTCTAATATCAAGGGCTAAGTGATTTTTCATAACCAGAAGGGGTTCAAGATCAGGTTGTGTTTTCATATTACATACTAACTCTGAGCTATTTGTTGCTAACACAAAGCTGAATCATCAATATTTCATTCTTTTAAATTACCGCATTGAATGTACAGTGCACACTTCTTTGCAGTAAACTGTTAAAGTACCAATAATTTTTACAAGTAGTATTTCTTCAAGGATCACTTTCTTTCCACATTCTATAACACCCACTCAGATAGCTGGATAACAACAATACCCACGGAAAAGGAAAATATTTGACCAGCAATGTCTACTGCAAAGGCCTGTTTTAAAGCTTCAATAACCAACTTCCAATACTTCAAAAAACAATTGTAATAGCTGAGAGAATCCTCCAAACATAATTCTGTACTTCACTCCTATTGCCTTACCCAGTGACAAAGCTAATATAAAAGTCATGTTTTCTTTCTATAGATATATAATTCAAGGTCTGGCAGTGTAGTTTTATATCTTTTCTTTGAGCTACATCCTAGAATGCCACAGGACATTTCACTAGTGAAGTCTGCTATTTTAAGAACATTGCATCCATCTTCCTCAAAATCACAAAACTCAATAGTCATCTAAACATACCTCCAGGGATTTAAGGCTGTTTGGTGGGGTCTGACGGTGGTAAGAATAAAGCACAACTCCCATCCATTCTCATCCATAATCCATGTTATCTGGATGCTGCCCAGCACATCTAAACCTGAGCACACAGCTAGCATCAACACTCCCATACACCTCCCTCAGTCAGAGACATCCCTGTGGCCTGGGCAGGTCCTTAGTTCTACAGTGTCAGTGAATTAAGCTGTTAAGCAATAAATTTAAGACACCCATATTTTTCCTGAGTGTATTTCTCCAGGACTTTAAACAAAATGTAGCATCAAGGACACATCAGAAGTATTTCCCTACTGCCAAACAAAGTTTCACAAAAATCAAATAAAAAATTACCAAGATTCACAAGAGCTAAATAAAAAGTGTAGAACTATCTGAACATAGGCAATCATTTAAGTACTGAAACTCCAAACAGTGTTCATATATCAAAACAGCCTATAACACAATCAGATATGCTAATACGTTGCACGTATCTGAATTTTGAGAACTGTGAAGACAGAAGATCCAATCCTACCCAGGCATGAGTACTGCCGTTGCTGATAAGCTAGTCTAGAGCTTAAAATACGCTGAATACATACGATGGGAAGCAGAACCACCAAAACAAAAAAGAATACCATTAATAGAAGTATGACTCAAGATTTTCTCTCTCTACGGGTTTGTTATTTGTTTCACGCGAGAAAGGTTTTCTCTTATCAATGGACCATTGCTTTGCTTTAAAAATGTGCTTACCATCTGATGAACTCAAACTTACCTGTGCACCTTGCTCAGCATGTAGTACAGTAATTCTCCAGTTTTGATACAGATACCATATCTGACTGTTTCATACAGAGTGGCTAAAACCCAAATTATTTAAAATATATGCACTTTTTCAGCTTTTTAACCACTCATGCTTACAAATGTTGTCACAAATTTACATCACACATACTTCATGAGGGTGGGGGCATCATTTAGATTCTCCTGTCCATATCAGCATACTCCATACTGTTTTTCAACAGTAAGTTGATTTACCACAAAACCTTAAGAGAGTAAATGATAAGCTTAATTATGACGGCCTCAACCCACAGGTGGTTACAATTAAGTCTACCTATCCTTCTGCACTGATACAAGCATGAAGAACTTCTGGCTTCAGATTCAGGTTTCTGACCCTTCTACCCCCTTCAAGGGCACTCCCTGTTCCTTGCCATGATGGAGCAAAGACCGATTCCCATGGTCTCCCAAGGATCAAAGAATAAAAATACCTAGATCTCCACCTGGATGCTATCCAGGTCTCTCCAAGGAGAGTTTGGGCAGAAAGCACAGAAATGAAGAAGCTGGGACTGAAGCCTGTCAGGGTATGTCTACATGAAGACGGGTTGGTTAGTACACAGTGGTTTTACTGAGAGATTTTGAGGGCAGGCAAGCCATCTTGGAGCTGTAACATTAGTTCAGATAAGTACTGTAACAAAGATATGAAAGTTTTTGTGGATCCCAGAAAGGAGAAGATTTACCCAGCCAGCCCTTGTAGATTAAAAGAACTACTCTGAATGCCTGTGACTTGATTTTAGGTCTCACTTTTTTCAGAGTAAACCATGGCTCTTGAATATGTATCTATGTGAGCACATAGCCAGCATGTTAGATATGTCTAAACTGTAGGGGTTATCTGGTTCTTTGGTTTTGGTTGTTGTTTGTTTTTGGTTTTGTTTTTTTTTTTTTTAATTCTGTCAACAAATTGATTCTCTAACCTAGTTTCCTCCCCAAACCCCACAGCATTTTACAATGAACTCAAATGAACTTAAAATTCTGAACTTTAAACATAAATAAATATCTTTGAAGGGGAAAAACAATCACAGCAGAATATCAGTATAATCACAGATGGTGACAATGACCTGAACTAATTTAAAGACAAATAAGCAATTTATTTACTGTCAATTCTTTATTGCAATCTTCAATTACAAAAAGAACCCAGTGATCAACAATTTGCACCATGATTACTCAAACAGAAGTAAAGCAGCAAAGACAGTAACAGAAAGACTCTTACTTGCTGAGGCCTAGTAAACAATTTTTTTAGTGCAGAAAATTTAAAAAAAAAAAATGGAAAAACAAACATACACCAAAACCACACCACCACAGAACACTATTAACCATAAGCAATAATATATTAGAAGGCAGATTGTCCAGGTGTTCGTGGGATGAAGTTCTACTCTGTAGCAAAAGCAGAGCTTTGCATACAAGATAAATGGACACCTGCAAAGCAGAAATGGGGCACCTGGAACTACAAAATGATCACCAGCACTCTCACACAGTATCCAGTGGTGGTTTGATGATAAGAATCTAATGCAAATACTTAAAATAGTCTCAGTAGAACAGTTTCAGCAGCCAACCTCTCCTCTCTGTCAGGATCTAAAAATGTACCCTTATAGACTTGACATCACAATGTTTCATACAGAGGAGACCACCACTATCCATTTCTGATGTCTGGTATTCAGAAAGATTCACTTAGCTCAAACTAGTACTCTCAGGAACTGCTTAAATGGTTCAATCTCAGTCATATTCCAAACCGATAAGACACAAAATATACGCAGAATATTGGTTTAAAAAAGAGGTAATCTGTGACTTTTGTTTTTCAAATACTAAAAGAAATGTCTAGCACTGAACCCTATGCATCTGTATTCACCATGCAAGCCAGCGCTTTGCACTCAAAATAGAATTACAAGGCTCCTCATTTAGGTTCATAAGTGCTATTGAGAATGAATTTAATGCATATAATTTGCAACTTAAAGCAAGGCCTAGAAAGCTCTATTTAAATAACAGCCTTAAGAATAGTAGCTTTCATTATAATGCTAAAGACTCCACAAAGAAGCCCAAGCAGGGTTTCAGCATCAGAACAAGCCCAAGCAAAGAGAAAATGTGTTCCAAGACTTTATTACAGAAAAATAATGGCAGCTCTAGGGTGTCAATATTTTAGTCTTTGAAATTCACAGGAGAAAGGTTATGCTGTGGTAGTAAAGTGAGATGTGATAGACTATGTTCCCTCCTGACAACTCTATTAAACCAAAATACAACAATAAAGGTTTGGTACTGTTTACATGCTTTAGTAGATATGACACTTCTTATAAGCTCTCAGAACACATAATTTCCAATTATTTCTGAATTATTCAGGGAATAATTAAATCCTCCTAGACAGCATGCTTATTTTGCTCTTTATAACTCATTCAAATAGCAAAGATGTTGTGTATCTATCTAGTTCTAATACTACAGTCATCTCTCTCAATACTAGAAACATCCATTAACTCTTAAAACTACCTCACTACTCTTCTCCAAAAGTTTTTTTGGTTGAGGGTTGGAGGTTTTTTTGAGTACATCTATAAGAAACACTATTTATAAAATATGGAAATCATGGACATGAGCCTCATCTCATCTAAAGCACTATCTGTTTTTTCTTTAGGGTAAGAAACATTTACACATAAAATGGCTTTATGCTGAAGTCACTCCTTATTTCATTTATGAAAGGCTTCGTACATATAAGTGGCATTAGCATTTTAACTTTATACATGCAGAATTCCTCCCAAACATAACTATTATTATCACTACAATTCTGATAGCTTTATATTGCTATCCAGATGCTCTGCTTTCTCATTGCTCAGAGCTAAGGCTAAAATCTTTACCATGCAATTACTAGATAGGTACCTCATCTGGTTTTATTCATTCTTACACCATGGAAACACTGGAAGCTCCTCAGACTTGCTTCCATGACAACATGCAGTTATAATACAATCTCAAAATAAGTACCATTATACAACACATCCAGGCTCTAGAATGAGTCATAGGAGCCTTGCAACATTTCAGCAAAATAGGCATCTTTTATGTAGTGTCAAACATTCATTGTCTTCAGCAAATTAAAATACTATAAAAGTTTTAACAGTTCTAATGCCTCGCATTACTTGAGCAAATTTTCACTCCATAAGTAAAGGCTTTTTTCTTACAATGTTACTTGCTAAAAATTCCTAAAGATTCTAGCACTTTTCAGTATAACTTTGGAAATAATATAGCCTTATGCAACCTTGCAATAGAAAAACATTTATGTATAATTTTAAGTTTACAGTGTTGACTAAAACCAATGTGGTTTTAAAAACAAGGCATACAAACTGTTTTCTGGTCTGTAATTATTCATAGAAGGCATTTTTATCTGGATTTTGGGTTAAATGCACCATAGAAACAGAAGTCAGATTTGATCTGTTTATGATCAGTGCTGGACAAACACAGCTATGGTGCACCCATACCCAGGCAGTGCAGAAGCTGCTTAACCTCTCAAGCAGCGCAGGGAAAAACCTGAGCCGTTCTGGGTTCTGTATAAAAACAGCCTGTCCATCTCATGAACTGGAACTAGGCTAAGTCAGCTCAAACTAGAACTAAAATGGATCAAACTAAGCCCTTGTGTATCCAAACCGAATGCAGAAGCCATGTAAACAGTTCCCTGCAGTTTCCACGAGGACTCACCTGTTCAGGACAGACACACAGGAGCCGAAGGATGAGGTTCAGTGCTGAGATCAGATGGTCAACCTCACCTGGGAAGAAGACACTGCATTGACAACTTCATGGCTCTGCTGGAGTCAGAGCTAATGTGCAAGACTTGCCATTTTGTGTCAGTGCCAGTAAAGATCAGGGATCACAGAATCATCTAGGTTGGAAAAGCCCTTGAAGATCATCCAGTCCAACCATTAACCTCACACTGACAGTTCCCAACTACACCAGATCCCTCAGCGCTATGTCGACCCGACTCTTAAACCCCTCCAGGGATGGGGACTCCACCACCTCCCTGGGCAGCCCATTCCAACACCCAACAACCCCTTCTGGAAAGAAATGCTTCCTAATATCCAGTCTAAACCTTCCCTGGGCCAACTTGAGGCCATTCCCTCTTGTTCTATTGCTTGTTACTTGGTTAAAGAGGCTCATCCCCAGCTCTCTGCAACCTCCTTTCAGGTAGCTGTAGAGGGCGATGAGGTCTCCCCTCAGCCTCCTCTTCTCCAGACTAAACACCCCCAGTTCCCTCAGCCGCTCTTCGTACGACCTGTGCTCCAGACCCTGCACCAGCTTTGTTGCCTTTCTCTGGACACGCTCGAGTCATTCAATGTCCTTTTTGTAGTGAGGGGCCCAAAACTGAACACAAGAATCAAGGTGCAGCCTCACCAGTGCCAAGTACAGGGGTGAGATCCCTTCCCTGTCCCTGCTGGCCACGCTATTGCTGACACAAGCCAGGATGCCATTGGCCTTCTTGGCCACCTGGGGACTCTGCTGGCTCCTGTTCAGCCGGCTGTCAATCAATACCCCCAGGTCCCTCTCTGACTGGCAGCTCTCCAGCCACTCCTCCCCAAGCATGTAGCGCTGCTGGGGGTTGTTGTGGCCCAAGGGCAGCCCCCGGCATTTGGCCTTACTGAAACTCCCCCAGTTGGGCTCAGCCCATGGCTCCAGCCTGTCCAGGTCTCTCTGCAGAGCCTCCCTACCATCGAGCAGATCAACACTCCCACCCAACTTGGGGTCATCTGCAAACTTACTGAGGGTGCACTCGATCCCCTCGTCTAGATCATCAATAAAGATGTTAAACAGAAGTGGCCCCAAAACTGAGCCCTGGGGGACACCACTCGTGACCGGCCACCAACTGGATTTAACTCCATTCACCACAACTCTTTGGGCCCGGCCATCCAGCCAGTTTTTTACCCAGCAAAGCGTGTGCCCATCCAAGCCATGAGGAGCCAGTTTCACCAGGAGAATGCTGTGGGAAATGGTGTCAAAGGCCTTGCTAAAGTCAAGGTAAACAACATCCACAGCCTTTCCCTCATCCAATAAGCAGGTCATCCTGATCACATAAAGTCAGCATTTTGTGTTGGTATTACACGGACCAAAACGTCTATCAGCCATATGTTGTGTGGCACATCCTTGCCTCATTTACTCTGAATAAAAGAAATATTACCCATACCAACCTGAAAAAAGTGGGTAACAATAAATATTACAATAAGTAGCTTAAGTTTCTCAGAATACTATAGAAAACATGAAACAATGTCAGCTTTTCTTATGACTTTGATTCCATTAATGGTTTTGGTCTAATCTTGACAGAAAACTAGTTTACACAATCATTTTTGACAATTTCCATTTAGTCCCGATAAATGAAATGCCTAATCTACAACAAAATATTTGAAGTCTTTAGGATACAAATATTTTAAATTCTTCATTACAGAAACATGTGTAGGAAGGGCTAAGACAAGGGTTCTGACTTCTGAATTTACAACTAAGGAAAAGCTAAACAGGATTTCTCAGTCCCTCAAAACCACAAACTATTTAAAGAAAATTCTGCAGTTTCATTTTATATAATCCCTAATTACACAACACAATTCTACCAGTGATTCACACAATTCTACTAATGATTCAAGCACTTAAAACACTGAGAAGCTAATAGACATCAATAAAACATTTCTATACTAAACAGTTTAAATGAAAAAAGAAGCGAGGTCACAGCATTTATTTACCTCCCTACCACAATTACTCAAAAAACTTTCTTCATTCTTACATCCTCAGAATAACAAGATACCAAGCTAAATGTACCTTTACCCACACTTCTATAACAGTGGCCAGACCATGACTGAGTTCTGGGTTTCAGGCTGACTTTGACATGTGAGGTTCAAAAGTTTCCGCTTCTCAGGCCAGTGCACAGGCTGCTCCAACAGCCCGTCTAATCCCCAGATGCCTTTAAGATCAAACTAAAATCAAATAGGGCCAACAACAGAACAGACAGAATCTGACTCCTCAGTCCAAGGAGAGAGTATTTTTTTAACCTGAATTCTGTTTCCAATACTGGTTTGCAGTAAAAAAATCTTTCAACAAAGTGCACAAGAACAGGTCTCATAACCCTGACTCTCCTCCCCTAATTAGGCAACAATCAAGCAGAACGTGTTCCTTTCACTGTTGAGTCCTTGCCGCTACAAGAAGTCTGGCCAAGTCAATGAAAACTCAGGGACTCAGGGTTACTAAACACACAAGTCATGTCCAGCTCTTAAATCCCTACACTGGAACAGACAGAAAGCTATGAAAGCCCTCAGAGGAAGCATCATACCTGTTTGTCCTGGGTTTATAAACTCTTCCCTAACACTCCAATCACTGCTGCTGGAAGGACCTTGACAGATATCCCAGGGTTGTTTGGGTTTTTTTGCAGGGTTTGGTTTTTTTTTCCCAGCAAGCAAAAATTAAAAGTAGAAAATTGTATTTTACAGTACATTCTACTTCATTCGATTATGGTTGCTGAAGTTGAAGGACAACTGATAAAACCTGAGCAGTGCAATATTAGTAGAAATGAGCAGATAAAGAAACAGGGGTGAAACAAATGAAAAATTAATACTGAAAATTATTAAGTGGTAATAGTATAAATAGATAACTACTTAATTGCTTTAAATTTGAGGAATCAGAAAACAAAATGTGTCTGGTTAGTGAGGCTCATACTCAAATTAGAAGCTGTCAAACACATTTTTCAAGTCTTGCATTAAAAGAAATTAGGTGAAAGTAATAATCCTAAAATCACAGAATAGTTTGGGTTGGAAGGGACCTCAAAGATCATCTAGTTCCAACCCCCTGCCATGGGCAGAGACACCTTCCACTAGCCCAAGTTGCTCAAAGCCCTGTCCAACCTGGCCTTGAACTCTGCCAGGGAGGGGGCAGCCACAGCCTCTCTGGGCAGCCTGTGCCAGGGCCTCACCACCCTCACAGGGAAGAATTCCTCCCTTACATCTAATCTAAATCTACCCTCTTGCAGTTTAAAACCATTACCCCTTGCCCTATCACTACACTCCCGGATCAAGAGTCCCTCCCCAGCTCTCCCGTAGCCCCCTTTCAGTACTAGAATGATGCTATAAGGTCTCCCCAGAGTCTTCTCCAGACTTAACACCCCCAACTCTCTCAGCCTGTCCTCATAAGGGAGCTGCTCCAGCCCCCTCATCATGTTCATGATCCTCCTCTGGATCCACTCAGGCAGGTCCATGTCCTTCTGATGTTGGGGGTCCCAGAGCTGGACACAGCCCTGCAGTGGGGGTCTCATGAGAGTGGAGTAGAGGGGGAGAATCCCCTCCCTCATCCCACTGGCCACACTGCTCTTGATGCAGCCCAGGACATGGTTGGCTTTCCAGGCTACGAGCACACATTGCTGGCTCATAGTCAGATTTCCCCCACCAACACCCCAAAGTCCTTCTCCGCAGGGCTGCTCTCAATCCACTCATCGCTCAGCCTGTATTTGTGCTTGGGATTGCCCCGACCCAAGTGCAGGACCCTGCTCTTGGCCTTGTTGAATTTCATGAGATTTGCACAGGCCCACCTCTCAAGCACCAGACAAAAAGCAACCTGCCAGCGCCCAACTACATTAGAACACAACAAGATTTTATGATTCTGTGAGATCCATAGCAATATATCTACTGTACTTAGAAAGCATAGCAAGACACAAGAAGAATGTTTCTCATTTAGACAGCTCTAAGGACAACAGGAAGGAATTCACCTGTTACTCATTTCCTTTATCACATTCTCTGAAACTATTAATCTATCCACTAGTCTTCCCCAGATACGTTTCAAGATTAATTCCTGCCACTCTGATCACCTCATGACTGATGCATCACTCGGGATGAACCTGTCAGATGACATTTTCTTAGACTCAGAGACTTCTAGATCAAATGAGCATATGATCGCCAAGTGACACAAAGGCCAGAAACTGAGATTCTGTTCCCTGCATTGAACTCACATTATTGCCAAGCTTCAGAATCCCCTCTAGAGATTGATCCAGGGGCTTTTTCCTAGTGTAATTTATTCAGAAACATCAAAGAACACAATGCACTACAGACACAGGTAAATTATTTTGATAGTTCATGTCCCTCTCCATTAAAAAAAATGTGCTCCACACTAACAGTAAAAATTGCCATACTGGATGAGAGAAAAGGCCTAACTACTCAAGAATCTTACTAACAGCAAAAACTGATAGTTGGGCAATTAGGAGTTAGACATATGCCCAGTAATTTTCCCAGGAAACCATCTCAGAACCTGACAGTCAAGGTCTTCCTGAACCACTAT
Organism: Athene noctua; assembly: GCF_965140245.1. Classification (NCBI taxonomy): domain Eukaryota; kingdom Metazoa; phylum Chordata; class Aves; order Strigiformes; family Strigidae; genus Athene; species Athene noctua. Next base: position 15,337,024 of record NC_134044.1, read on the forward strand.
CTGTAATAGCTGCCTGTCTTTTGCAAATCCATTTAACTCCACTGTGAAATCATTCTCTTTTTGAACATTCTCTTCTCCACAGAATTTTGTGCAGTGACTTTCACAATTTTAGAAGAAGTTTTACAGGACAGTTTTGACAGATTTAGAATTAGAGAACTATTCAGTAACTTCTAATTGAGAACCTTAATTTCATTTTTATAAGTCTTTATCATATTCTCCCTCAGGGTTTTTTTTGTTTATTTTTAAATCAACTGTTCCTGTAAATAACTAGATTATTCCTCTTAACACTTTACTACCCATTTCCTTTTTAATTATGCTATATCCAAAGACAAGCCAAATGGAACTCCACAAAAAATTAAAAAATATTGATACACCGGAAATATGCTCGGTGTCATGTTCTGATTTATTCTCTACTTCTTTAGTAATATCTAACATTTCATTTACTCTTTTCACTACTGCAGAGGACTAAGGTGACATTTTCAGAGAACCATCAATGACAACTCCAAAGTCTCTTTTTGGAATAGAAATACTTCATTTGTAGCCTATCACTATATGCACACATGCAGGATTATCCTTCTGTTCCCCATTCATTACTCTACAATGAATGTTAACAGCTATTTTTGTGCCCATTCACTTTTGTCTGCTATTGTCTGCAGCTAGTTTAGTTACCCTGAAAATAAAAATAATTTAGAAAAAACAAAATCACATGCCTCTGCCTCACAGCTTCTCCCCCCCCCCCTTAGTCAACCATTCACAACTACGACCTTCTGGGAATCCAGCCCCAGTTGAAGGGATATGTTTTAATTTAAATAAATAAATAGATAAAAAATTCTACAAAACATCCTTCCCCTTTACCTCACGGCACCATTAATTTTAACATACTTTTATCCAAAAAACATTATTTTCAAAGACTTCCGTAATAACAACCTTCTGATGACCACATGTTCCCATGTAGATTTTTATCTACATGCACCCTGTTTTCAAAGAAGGCTGGAGGATCTGCAAGTCTTTATTTTCCCTTTACAAAGACAAGCTGACTTCTTGTCAAAATATGTTTATCCCTCTACCTGTTAATACTACTTTAATAATAAAGAATTTCTCAAAGATTGTACAATAAGGAAATGAGACCTGCTCAGTCTCAGAAAGTGCAGCTTAGCTCCCTTTTAAAAGGGCATATTAGCCTTTTTAAAACATTTTTATTCTAGGAATACCCACACAGTTTAAACAGAAAGGTCACACACAACATAGCGGACAGTTCAGCCATATTAAACACAAGTTCCTTAAGAAATCCTGAATAAATGTCATCTCCTATTGATCACCTATGCCTCTTAACACATTAATTTAAATTCTCTACTACTGGCACCTGAATCTTACTATTTTTAATACAGCAAAACGAGTCATAGGAACTACTCCGAGCTCACAGGTAGGACAGCCCTAACTGGTCTTTTTGCTCTGAGATACGCATCTGCTTTGGCATTCAACAGTCATCTGGGAATACAGTCTTAGGTCTGTACTTTCACCATCTTGATTATCAGTATTTCAGAGTCGCTTGATTCACCTGATATCACTTGATTTAGCGTCTAACTACTGAAGTGTTACTCTTTAATGAGGCTTAGTGTGCTCAAATTCTAAAAAGCTGTAGATGGAATTTTCCCCCATGGTGTTCATCTTTTTAAAAAGAGTAACAAAAATTAGAGTTAGAATAAAAATTAAAAGCAGTAGTAAAGGGATGTAATAAAAGAGGTTTTTAAAAATATAAACTGCTTTCCAGCAGTTTATAGCTTCCAAATAGCAGTTTGAAGTCATCACATTAGATGTTGAATCAGAGATTCTGTATTTTGACATTTTCAAGTACAAATCTGATTTGTTGTTATGCTTTTTACACAGGAAATACTAATTTATTACCCTGATTTGGCAATTACATCATGTCCCACTACGCTTTTAAAATGCTTATTACATTAATACCATTCTTTAAAATTAAGTTTCCTAACTAAATTTGTCTAGCTTCAGTTCCCTGATTTGGAATACAGATGCCTTTTTCTACTAAATAAACAAGCTTTCTAGTTTCCAAAATCTATCCCTATATATTTATAGTCTGTGACCAAATCAACTCCTGACATTCCTCTGGATGAACTAAGCAGAAGTTCTTAGGTTTCCAATTTTAAAGCAGGTCTTCCTGAACACAATCTACAGTTATAATCCCTTTTCTGAACACTCCCAGTTTACCAGGATCCCTCTTCAGACCAGGATTTCAGACTGGATACTGTACAGGCTACAGAGAGAATCCAGAGTTCCCTCTCTCTTCTTCTCCAGAGGGAAAACTGACTCCCTTTTCGCCTGCTACATCACACTGTGCAGTCAGATATAGTTCATTATCTAAGAAAAATTGCTACAGTTTATTTATGAAATTAAACTTGCTTTGCACAATCAATCTTTACTCTGCTCCCTACTCTGTCAGAAAAACCAAATGCTATTACCTGGGAGGTGCATAATACAGGTTGCTCAACTTCTACAGGCATCAGTCTTATGAGAAACGATTTTATATAAGGAAAAATACACACCATGAAGCATCAACGATAAAGAGAATAGAGGAGAAGCAAATAGAAGACTCGTTCAAAACATTCCCATGGTACAGCAGTTTCCAGTAAATATCACACAAAGCAGTGGGAAGAAATTGAAGATTCCATGGTCAAGGAAAATTCCTGTACTATACCTGCATCCCATAAAAAATGACATCATGCTATAAGACTGACACAACTACATACCTACTAGTCTCCAATAAAAGTAACAGTTAAAAAAACAACAGTAAATTAAAAAGAATACTCTCAAGCTGACTACAAGGACATGAAAAAAAAAGAAGGATAAGCACTTCTATTTTACCAGTGTCCTAGTAAACTTTAAACTTAAACCTTTCTTCTTTTCTGTGAAAAATATGGATAGGGTGATCTGATTTTACTTAAATCACTGCTTAGATGCATCATTTCTGAGATGTTACAAGGGACTAGAATACGCATTGGAAACAGTTTAATGGAGCAAAAGACTGAAAATTCATAAATGCCAAGATCAGCTTACAAGAGAGACAAAATGAATCATAAATCTCTGTTATCTGTCTGGAGAACACATCAGCTCAACTACATCCTAATGTGCAGCTAACACAAAAAAGGAAGGGCAGCAAATGCACAACAGAAACAAGCTGTAGAACAAGCCTGATATATTAGAGAAGTGGGTTACAGGCAGCGAGATGAAATTCAATACTGACAACCCAAGTCACATGAACAGCAACGAACAGCACAGAGACACCCTGAGGAACACCAACTGGAAAAATAAGTCCAGAAGTGCTTTCGTTGGTGGCAAATATTTTTTAAAATTATGAAAGATAGACGCAGAAGGGGATCTTTGCTCTACACTGACTACTGTCCTTCAGAAAGCTTTTTTGATATTGAGCCGTGTGTGTGCAAGCACACAAAAACCTGGTACACAGAAGGAAGCCTTAAGTCTTTCAAAAAGCAAGTGACAGAACTGTACAATTTTTGTGATCCCTGACAGTTTTTTAGAAAATAAAACCACTTTATGGTTCTGATACGTGAGAGGACCTTAAAGAAAGGCAAGAGAAGTAGATCACAGTCCACTGAAACAAGTGCCTCCTCCTACCCCAGCTGCCCAAAGGAAAAACATGTAACCGTTTTTCTTAAATGCACATTGATGTGGAACAGGTGGCTTCTACTCACCAGAAGATAAGAATCAGCCATATTGGTAAACTGGAGATTAGAACATAACTTTAACTACTTTAGCATCTACTCTACTAGCAGCTTCCGATAGGTAACTTGTAAAACATCAGTGAGGTACAGAGAATGTACATGGCTCAGGAGCGTCAGGAAGCACTACTGGGCAGACTGTCTTGGGGTCCAAGCAGTTCCTGGAAGAAACTCAAGCTGGTAGCAAGAGGCGATTGTTTGAAGAGGCCAGTGATGATCCCAAGTAAACAAAGGTATAGTTTAAAAGATACTGCAGCTTTCTGAATATATCAGAGAATTTTTTTTGGGGGGGGACATGACATACTACTTTCAGGGACAAGACTGAACTAATTAATTTTGACTGGTAGAGAAATGACTGTTGCTCCTTTGGACAAAAACCAGAAACAGCTGGTCCTCAAAGGGTACATTTGGGATTCAGGGAAGACTTGCTAGGTGGTGGTGGTATCAACAAAAGGTCATGTCTCGCTACTGAATTTGGCCTCTGTATTACAGTGTTCTGAGCTTCTTTGACAGATGGCACAAAGTTATCAGTCTTTGTTGTGAAACAGGAATGCTCCTATCAATGTTGTAAACAACAAAATGGAAGAACTGAGAGTGCTGCCTTAACACGAACATGACAGCTGACAGGGTGGTTATATCCTCCTCAAAGTCTACTGATGTATTTCATACTCCTGTTATTTTTGCCTGTGTCCCTGAGACCAGCATTGCAACTATGGTGCCCTTTCAGACTTATACCTGCTAGAATTTCAGTACAGTGGTTAGCAAAGCATCTATTGCAGGAACAGTCCCAACTGATAAGGATTTCTGTTATCTTCTAACTGGAGAATGTTAAATGTTCCTGAAATCATATATATAATTATGCAATCTTCACTTGAATGAAATTTGGGAAGGCACATTAGAAACTGCATCAAAGGAAGTATCCTTCCCAAGGGACAAAAACATCAACGGGGACTTGTCTATTACAGAGCCATTACATGACAAGCAAAGTGTGAACGCTGTGGTTATACAAATAAACAAGGATGAGGCACTTCATTCCAATTGCATATGAGATGCATCACATGAAGAGGTGGATGTATTCCTGACATTTTTGTCTTTTATGAATCTGCCAAAGTAATACAAAAAATGAACTGCACTGGAAATGTTTCACATTATGCTTGTGCTTGAAGTTCAGCAAACAGTAGCATGTCAAACACCAGTCTGAGCTCAGTCCCAGGGAGAGCAGTGAAAGACACATTCTTCATTCAGACTGTCCTGCCCCTGCAGTGCCAAAAGTTGTGTGCACAGCCCAAACAGTTAGGCTTAGTCAAGAGTTCATGCCTTGCAAAGGCATCTTTTATAAAGGGTTCTACAGACAATACAAACCTGGCATTTTACAATAGCTGCAGAATACGCACTTGCTTCCATGCACTGAAATACTTGGGAGGTTGACTTTGTGTCCAGGTATAAGCAACAACAATACACAGTACTATGTAGGTCTCAAAATGTATTAGTAGAATAAGGAAAACTGGTCTCAAGAGGTGGTAGAATAATATATATGAAACGGGAATCACTGGTTATTATGTGACAATAAAAATCATGCTGTAAAACTCATATGATGATAGGGAAGGAATAGAGAACTAAAAATTACCTATCAGGGACTAGGAGTTTACATAACACTGAGTAGTGTACACAGGGTAGGACCACTTGTAAGAACTAGAAAAAAAATTCAACAAAGATAAAATGACTCAAACATTCATACAGCAAACTGAATTATAGAAAATGCTTTTCAGGGGGGAAGAAAAAAAAAAAAAAAAGAAGAGAGAACTCAAGAGCCTACCTGCGTCACTGAAAATTTTAGTAAGTAATTGTTATTTGTAAAGACAAATTCAGCTTTTGGAGTACAGGGAAAAACACTGGCCCCAACAGAGGTTCTAGAAAAGAAAACCAAATTCTTCTCAAAAGAGACTGCATAGCTACTCTGCATATTAAGATTTTAATTTATCTCATTTAACAAGACAACAATTACTCTCCTTGAGTTACCATATGTCCCAGAATTGCTGTGGACACAAAGTTTAACAAGGCTCCAAGCCGAGTATGAACTAAAACTCTCTTAAGTTGCACAACATATGGTATCACGTCAGCTCTCAAGCATGGATGCAGATCATTCTAAAAGACAAGGTCATAGTTTCTAAAAACTTCTAAAACATTTCTGTTGCATTAGCTTCTTCAAACTAAAACAAAACATCCTGCACATCCTTAATCATAATTGAGAGTGCTCTTGATGTTGTAGACCAAAATAGAAGAACAGGAAGAAGATGGTGTTCACTTTAGATTCAGTGGTTCTGTCAGACAGTCATTTACTTAATAATTGTATTAACTGAAACATATACAGCAGCTTTGGCAGCAAAACAGAAATGCTATACCACAGGAACCATGCTAGACCTGTTTAGTAAGCTGACAGCTGGTGAAAGACAGACTGGCCTGTATTTGACTTTCCAAACACTTTGTCAATCAATACAAGCCTCAACTGAGAGAGCAACTATCACAATATAAAATAAATTAGTGAAGTTATATAACAGACCTAAAGAGTCCTACCTCTTTCACTGCCATGCATTTAGTTTCATACGGCAAAGACCCTGTTAGTCTACCAGAGTTATAAGCTGGAGTTGAAAACAATGGATTCAGAGGGGATCCAGTGACTGCCTTGCCTGAAGGTTCAAAGTCTTGGGCACAATGTAGACAGAAAGCCCCTGGAGTACCAGTAGTACTCCAAAAGCAAAACATTCTGTGTCCCCTTCTCCTTTGCTTACCAGATTTCTGGCTCATTCTGGAAAAAGTAATTTTCCTGAGACACAATGGGACAGAAATATGAAGAAATTCTGTTATCAACTCTGAGTGAGACAGATCAACAGCTGTGAGAGAACAGGTGAGGGGAAGTGGAATCTAAAACCCTCTGGCAGCAAGCAGTGCCGGCAGGTAGCCAGAACACCGGTTCAGTTCTTATCACCACTGCTGTGTGGCAAGCAATTAACTGAAGTAACACACGGCACATGCCAACGTTACAGCCACACACAGGGGTTTGGGAAGCAACACACCACAAACAGAGTGGGAATGACCACTTCACTTCATTTGTACCTGTTCACACCATCTGTTTCCACTGCTGCCTTTTTCCTATGAGAGATGGGCAATTTGAATCTTCTAACAACATTAAAAATGGGTAATACCGGTAAATAAGGCACCTTTAATGTTTGAAAGTGGATTGGTAGTCTTCAGGGTGCTGTGGCCTTTCACTCCTGACTAGTCCTCCATGCCACAACGCACTTGTGCACACATGTATTCTTTTGGGCATAAACCTAGCAATAACTACAGAAAAACACTGTGCTACCATATCCATCACCAACTTCTTCCTTGCTTCCTTAGGATACAAGACCCTCTAATCAAAAAATGCCCTACCCCAAAATCCAAAGTCCTTCTTTAACAAAGGTCCTCTTACCACCTTGCCAGGGAGAAGGTGACCTATTGCAAGCCAGGGAGAAGGTGACCTATTGCAAGCCCCAGAGAATGACCAGGGCATGCAGCCCAGTCTCCAGGAGTTGTTTCCCTTTCACTGGTAATGGAGGGAACTAAGTAAGTATCACCATTCCACAGCATCTACCCGATTCAAGAGAGCCAAGCAAATGAAGGGACAGCTAAAAATGGGTGTTATGTAGCAGATTCACAAGGGACCAGTACTTTAAAAATCATCAGTTTGATTTAGTATATGCTAAAAATCATGACATTCCACCAGTAAGATCATCATCACCAGTAGAATGATCTAACAAACAAGGTTAGAGAAGTACATCACATCTAATTATTTATTTGGACTCAGCAAATCTGATTATATTCAAGTGATGAGGATGTACCTTAAACAAACAAATAAAAGCCATCAAGAATTTTCAGAATACTACATCACAGAAGAAAAACTGAAGATAACTGAAAAACAAAACTGCACCACAATGAGCAATCTACGACGTCTTTTTTCCCTCCCTGAGGCTAGAACAGCTGCAATGGCTGGATAAGGTACAAGGACAGCACAGCATCTTTCCAGAGGAAGAAGCTTCAACAAGTTCTTATGTATTCTTTGCATTACTTCTGAATATGCTCACTATGTTTTTTTACAACCACTTCAAAATATTTTGGTTTTTTCTCTCCTTCTGGCCATGAACGTGTATAAGCAGCTCTTTTCAACAGAATAACTGTCAGACTTACCAAAAAAATTTGGCAGGCTTTCACAGAGGTAAGCTATCTTTTTCATAACAGAAATACAGAACAAACATAGTCACAGAATCTCAGCTTCAGTTTGAAGTGATCTCAGGAGCTTTATCTGGTCCACGCTCAAAGCAGAGGCTGTTCAGTATTTTATTTATCAGCAAATTTCTAGTCCCGACTAGTTAGTCCAGCTACAAGTTTCATGCATTCCAACATAACTTGTTTAAGCATTAAACAAATAAGAGCAACCATAATACTTATTCAAAAGATTAATGTTTTGACTTTAAAAAAAAAAACAGTATTTAAAATCTATTATGTCTATCTAATGCATCACTGAGGAGTTGTATAATGACCCATTACAGAAACTACAGGATCCCTCTTCAGCATTCATGTACATTTGCAACAAGAAAGTGAAAATCCCCCTCTAAGATCTCCTATTTACTGTTTTTCTTACAGACTGCAGTATTAAATGTATATTCTGTATGTAAGGAAAGCTTTCTTTAATCTTTTTTAGGGATTATTAGCAGCCAAAACCCCAGAAAACCGTTACAATCTAGAATTTGTCGTGCTACATGTAATTAAGACTTTAAATTATTTAATCCTTTAAATATAATTCTTTAACCAGGAAATATGTAGTCTTTATTGACTTGTCATCTTACTACAGATATGCAATTAGTATTTCTTAAACACATTATTCCCCTCCAGAGCTAAGCAGTAGAATGCAAACTACATTTTTCAGTACTTCACTATTTCATTATAATACCTCATATTTAAACTTCTTGAAGGCTCATCATTTGCAATATAACTGAAATAAAAAGCAGACCTCATTCAGTGTCTCCATTTTCATGCTTTAATGCTAAAAATTAGAGAGCTCTTTAAAATATGAAAATGAACGCAGACAGAAAACACCATTCATAAATCAGAGATTATATGAAACCATGCACATACAAATAATTGCTATTTCTGACTAGCAAGTAACCAGAAAACATGCAGACACAGTAATTTCAACAAGTGGCATATTACCTGGGTGGAGCTGGCAGCAACAGAAATGCAGTCAATGAAACCATGTCTCCGAGTGAAAAATGCAACTATCTGCTGCCAACGGGAAGGCTCATTCCGTAACTCATCTGTTGAGCCTTTCTTTGCCCACTGCTTGTGCTTTGGGCCTACAGAACTGTGGCTTGAGCTAGTGTTGCCTCGATTGGCGCGAGAATAGAGGAGTGTGTTATTTCCGAAAATGTAATTCATCTCTGCAGCTCTGCAGGTGGTTGCCAGGCAGTCTTACTTCCCTACCAGCTGCTGAGTGGTGAATGAGCAGGAAAAAAAAAAAAAAAAATGCAGATAGAATTACAGCAGCATCATTTACAAACCAGGAAAACAAAATTCTTGATAGCTGATGCTAGTTTTCTTCCGAGCTTTTCCACCCCCTACATCCCTTCTCTACCTGTGATTACAATGATGAGCATAATCTTGAGAAATTTTTAACAAAAAAAAAAAAAAAAGCAGCAAGCAAATGTTTTTCTTCTTTTTCCTTTTTTCAGAACCCACAGATCGAAAGCTTGTTCTCTCTTCCTAGCTGACAACAGATATTTAAGAGAAACTGAGTAGCAGGTACAGTACAATGTTAGAAATTCACAGCTATGAGGATGGTGGTGGATGATAACAGCTACTGGGTGGAGAAAGAATGGATCAAAAATAACCAAGTTTCAATCATTGCCTGTAGTAAGATCCAATAGCATCTTTTCAGTTCCAAAGCTTGCATAAATTATGAACCTGAACCGAACAAAACAGGGAGCATGCAGCATAACTGCACTTGCTCACCGATTCTGCCTTTCTGAAAACATTCCACAGAGCAAAAAGAGCTTAACACCCTGTTCAGAAAAAATATCCAAGAAAGAACTGTTTTCTGTTTTTTTCTTCTTTTCCCCCTTTCCTTACTGCATAAAACATCTACGGAGGGAAGAAATCACAGTGCCACAAAACAGTCATTTTGTGTTCCGTATCAATGGATGTCTGGTAGGGTTGTTTTGCTGCGGTATTTTTTAATCAGCAAGAAGATTAGAGCTATTAAGATTAAACACTATACGTCAACACTCTGTTATTCTTATTCTATAATTAACATGTCATGATTGTAACACCTATTTCCAAAATTCTGTGACTACTGTAAGCATAATACTAAAACAACAAACATATATTTGTGACCCAACATTATTTCTCAAAAGTACAATTGGCAAAAAATGAAAAATACTTATTATACACCAATTAATTTTCAGCAACAATAATTATCTTAAAGAATATATAGAATTCAAGTTACCTTACAGAAATTATAATCCAAATTTTTATAGACAACTACTTTTAAAAAAAAAATCCTCCAGATCACATCACAGAAGTTACTTAGGCAATCAGTTAAGGGTCAAGGCTTTCAGTACAAGCTTGCCTCCAGAAATACAGCACAAAGTTATCAAAACTGTTTGTGGTTTACTTCTATACAAAATGCACTGTCATAATCATAACACCAGGGCAAACATTTTCAAAGAGAAGAAAACAAAGGCAGAAGAGTTCTTTACAACACTGTCACAACTTACAACACCATGAACCTACAAATCCAGTGATTGATAACGTGCCTGTTTGCGGGGATTACCAAATTCCCCATATACTATTTTTGGTGTAATACACTCTTCTGCTTAATGCATTCTTACTGACAGCTATCCTATTCTTTGTAACAAATTTCTTCTGACAGCTTACATCACAAGCAGAAATAATAAGTACATTGGTTTAAAACTACAGTAATAAGATCAATGCACCATTTACTTCTAGTCACTAGTACAGTTCAATAAATATAAATATTCTAAGTACATCTTTCAGAGAGACTTTATTAATATTTATAAAATACAATCGCTTATCAGTGTAAGTCACATGAAACTCAGTCTGACTTGTGCAGTGTCCTCAAAGCCATGTTCATAAGATACATAATGGAGGTAAACAAATGCCTGACACATAATAGATGCAATGATCCTTTAAATGGACAAGCTTTTTATAATGTGCTTTCTTTTCATGGGTAGACTGCCATCCTACCCGAGCCATACTTATTCCAGACTCAAAGAAAATACCTAGTCTGAAAAATGACTATGAATTTATTATTGAAGAAATTACTTAATCCCTGGCTATGACTGAAGATGTTTGGAACAAACTACAAATGAAATGCTTTGAATTCTGAGTCTTTTCATAAAGAGTCAAGGTGAAATTATTTTTTACATTTTTCTTTACATGGCCTTGAATGTTAACACTGCTGGATGTTTTTAAAAGATCTGAGGGCACAAAAATATCAGTATAGTTTTCCAAAAAATGTGTAAGAATTTTTTTTTTATATATATATACATATATAGTATGTCTCTATAGGCTCCAAACTGAGAGTCACATGGGAGAGTACTGTTTAAAATTCTGAAAGGAAACACCATAATACATTGACAAGCAATGTACTGAGTACCTATTTTTCTTGCTATTATATCAATCTGTCCAAAGATGAGACAGGTTTGCTGTATTTTAAGGCAGTTTCTTTCAAGGATGATCCCCACCCAGTCAACAATCAACTGTGGCGTCACTGATAATGAGACTTTAGAAACCAGCACTTCCAGAAAGGCTCATATAGACAAAAAAAAATAAAAAAAATCCTGCAAGTGAAGCTATGATGATTTGATTTCAATGGAGACAGAAATCCAGAAAAGTACTTCAGGAAGACGTTATGCAATCATGTTGGTGATACAAGACAGCAATCTGTGTCACCTACACTCCATATGGATGTTAATGATATCGAGCAAGATTTGCTGATGCCTAAGAAGATACAGTTGCAGTTATTTGTAGAAGGAGCCTGTACTGTGGGGATGAGACAAATCCTTATTTTTACAAGTTACAAAACAACCTGAAGACAAAGGCATGGCATTAACTCTAGAGATGGTACAACATCATAATGCAAAGGAGTCCAGACTAGAAGAATGGTACAGTTGAAAAAACAATGAGTGGGAGTAAAAACAAGAGCTTGTTTTGGTCAAAGAGCATTTCAACAGAGGGTCAAACACCTACGAGTAGAAATCAAAGAAAGTGCTATTTGGACCAAAAAAGAAGCATCCAGAGAAAGGAAACTATCTAAGAATCATCAACACAGAGGTAGTAGCTGAAATTGCATTTGCGAATGACTGCCTCCCGTGTCAGGAGGCAGAACAGGGAGGCAAACCAGGGAATCTCAGGAAGCCCTCAGGGGAGCTGAGAGCTTCCATCATCCCTTATTTCATATTCTGGATATTGAACTGATGGGAATAAAATAATAATCATTTTGAAAAAAAAACCACAAAACCACCACGACACACCAAAATCAAACACCACAGCAAAACAAAAAAGCCCCTATTTACTGTGGGGTAAGAATTCAGAATTTGCTGATTTAAAAAAAAATACAAAACAAAAAAAACACACAAAACAGCCCATAATTAAGATCTCTAAGTTAGTACGCATACCTTTCTACAGGTTAACAGATTTACTGCGATACATCTGCATTTGTAGTGGATGCAAAATAATATTTGTTCTGTGGCTAATTACCAAGGTATAGTAATCACAGCAGTTACAGAATTTAAAAATTAACATCAAATACTTGGAACGAAGTTCCTCTGACTTAGTACCTTAGCCAATTCTTATTATCAGCTCGCTGAGACAAGTGAAAACATTACATAATGCCATATTTTAATCTCAAAGATAAAGCTTTCCAAACATACCTTTATAAGCATACCTTGAAATTAAAAACACATAGCAACAAAAACTGTTTGTATATGCAAAAACAGTTATATCCCAATTACCATTTTAAATAATAACAACAAAACCCCTGAAGCATTTGAAAAGTGTCTTATATTAACTTTTATTACCACCCTGTTAAACAGAGTCTTGGCTAAAATAAGCACAGACTCAAAAGGAATAAACTGATAATACTTAATAGAAAAAATTCAAGAGCCACCTAAAATAACGTCGGGGACTTGTTTTATTCTCAGTATCACTTAGGTATTTACCTGAACAAGAGACACAAAAGAAATGTGCATAACTCAATTGAAATATCTGAATGTAGACTTGAAATGCTGGGGTTTCAACCCCAAGCCCCAAATTAAGGTTGACATATGGGTGATTCCCACAGCCCTTCCCAAAGGGGGGGTGAGTTTGCCTTTAGGCTTCCCTCCAGGGTGGGGCCGGCCTGGCAGACAGAGCCATTGGGTAAATGACCCCAGGTGTCTGCATTCAGTAACCCAAGGTCAGGTGTCCACTGAGGGATAAAAGCTGGGACCACTTGCAGGCAGGGGCAGTGTCTGTCTGTGAGGGGGATGCCCTGTGCAGAGTTCCCTGTTGGGGAAGGACCTCCCGCCTCCCTGGGACTGGGATCCAGTCAGGTCTGGCTTTTGTAAACGCGGGCTGTGTAGAGATTCAGTGTGTGGATTTCTTGGTCTTATGTGTTTGGCTTGATGACTCGGCTGTCTCCCATCCCCTCTATGGGGGACTGCATTTCACCATTTATTCCCCCCCTTGTTGGTCGTGCAGTGTTGTTGGGGTCAGTGGCATTGATGTCGATTATGTATAATCTGACTGACTTGTTTGTACCCCCAGCACTCACCCATGTACTGACCCTTTTGTATCAAATACAATTTGGTTATTGGTTCATCTTTATGCTGGCTGTGTCCTTTATGCTAGGCCTGATAATTGGCAAAACAAGACTGTGCAACTTTAACACTCCAGACAGGGGAATAAAACACACCACTGAAAATGAAGATATAAATTCATGTTTACTTTTTAGATTTTTCAGCATTCTACATTTAATAATTTTTTACTGGCATAACAAATTTAAGTCTCACTACTGAGCGTATATAATATTGTAAGCCAAAGCCCAGAAGTACACTACTGAAATTGGATGTGGAAAAATATTTCGTTAACACTTTCTGCTAAAACATGTTAAAAAGCCTACTGTAACTTTTCACTGATGCCGGACTGAAAGGATAACCCTTGATCAAGTGTAATTTACAGAGTCAATAAAAAAGTAGATATTTTACAGCTAAAACTACCTTATAAGTAAATACCTTAGCATGATTATTTTATAATGACACATTTGAGTGTAAATATTGAATATGACAGATAATTATGTTATTACTCATACTACCCCTCAAACAACCTACCAATCTGTGCAGATTAAACTGCCTGGTTTTCCGTACCATGTTCATCAACCTCCTGCCCATCTTTTTGGCATGCCAGACTGATAAAAACATCCTGTGTTTAATTTAAGTTTTTTTAGGCTTTCTTCAGTCATCAAAATGAACCCAACTGCACTGAAAGCTCAGGGGAAATCTCAGGCAAAAAGAGTATAGCCAGTAATTAAGAAGACTTGATGTTGATTACTGTATCTTAAGTTGTTCTAATGTTTGGATTAAACCACAGTCCATCTGCTACAGTTTTTCTTTCTTATCTCCGTTGACAAGAATGTGTTTAGCAGATCCATACTGAGAATAGGGCAGATTCAGTCAACTGCTTCTTACTATAAGGCACAAACTGACACCTTTGCGCATATTTTTATATTCTTCATTTACAGGAAGTTTAGAAGTAGTAACCTCTCAAGAAGCTGGGCAAGGTGTATTAGTTAAAGATTGTAGAGCACCTCTCCTCTCCAGAATGACCCACCAGAATATGATGCTAGTCCAAGAATGAGTATTTCTGGGGGTACATGTTCAAGATTTTCTTTATAATTTCCACTATTCTAGGTATGTTCCTAACTCCAAAAGTACTGTCTTCCTGCTGAAGATGTCAAAAAGCTTTAGAAAGGGCTCCATTTAGAAAAAGGCAGCAGATTGCAACTTTCTCACAATCATAACTGATCTCGCAGTTACATGTCAGCCAATCTTTAATTTCTAAATGGAAACAGCATCTTCAGGGTAATCTCGCCTACCTGCTCAGACAGGAGCGGGATTCAGGAAATAATATAAACAAAAAAAACATACTAGGGCAAATAAAAAGTTGCAGTTACTCTGGCTGTGTGTTAGGTTTGCATGTGGCAAGGTTTTGGTAGTGGGGGAGGGAACACCACGGAGGTGGCTCCTGTGAGAAGCTTCTCAAAACTCTCCCAGCTCCAAGTCAGACCCACCTCCAGCCAAGGACAAGCCAATTAGCAAAGGTGGTCACGCCTCTGCAATACCGTATTTAAGAAGGGGAACCTGAGAAGGGGTGTAGTTGTGAGGGAAATACCCATGCCAACACTGAGGCCAGTTGAAGAAAGGAGGAGGAGAGTCAGAAGAGTCAGCCAGAGGATCAGTATTCTCTCAACGTTGTCATCAGGGACATGGACAGTAAGGTACCCGACAGGGGCCTGTTTGGAACACAGCTGCCAATCCTAAGAGTGGAATGCGGTGCAAAGGCTCCTGAATACAGAACTGTGTGGCGCAACGAGTGCTGTGCTATTCTCCTGAGTACTGAACCGTGTAGTGCAGGGAGTGCAGTGCTCTTCTTCAGTGCCTGAGCTGTGTGGTACAAAGAGTGCTGTGCTATTATTGTTCGGTACCTGAGCCTATCCAGAGCCCTTAGAGATGACCACATAGATACTGTCAAAAAAGATGGATAGCAACTGTTGCCATAACATCGATGAAGAAATCATGAACTTTAGACAGACTTTACTTCATTATAACACCAAAACACACCTCCTGGTTGAAAGCTACCTGCCTCTAAGATGAACCACGCCTTGGACACTCCCTCATGCATGCATGGTGACCTCTCTTCAGAAGGGCAGAGATCCCTGAGGCAGAGGAGCAGCAAGGTGTGTTACTAAGCATAAAAAATAACATCTGGGCAATGAAAACTCAAAGCTTCCCCACCAAGGATAATGACAACCAACAACAAAGCACTGGCTGGACCCCAGACTGGTTAGGACATCTTGAGCTCAGCAGTTGTAACTATAACCTCTCCTTCTCTCTAAACTTTACTTTTCCCCTTTCTTTCACCTATCTCTAACTATCACATGCTGCTTCACAGGCAACACAATAAAGTTTCACTGTTTGATTGATGTAATCCCCTTTGGGGTTGGTCACCTTAATTTTGCACTTTTGAGATCATAGTAAACGAACCATCACAAGTCCACCGAGTGGACCATGACAGGCAGCCTGTGGAGAACCCCACAGTGGAGCAGGTGGCTGCACCCAGAGAAGGTCAGAACTGAGGGAAGACCACACCGGAGCAGTGCGTTGCTGGGAGGATTGCAACCTGCAGGAGAGACATGCTGGAGCAGTTTGTGAAGAGCCATGGTGCATGGGAAGGACACACAGTGGAGGTCTGTCTCCCATAAGAGGGCCCCATGCAAGAGCAGGGGAAGATTGCAAGGAGTCCTCCCCCTGAGGAGGAAGGAACAGCAGAGACAGTGTGTGATGAACTGATCACAACCTCCATCCTCCTACACCACTGCAGGGGAGTAGGTAAAGGAATGAGGAGCAAAGCTTGAGCCCAGGAAGAAGGGAGGGGTGGAGAGGAAGGTGTTTTTAAGGTGGGGTTGTATTTCTCACTGTCCTAATGATTGGTAAATTAGTGGTGGTGTTCAAACTAAACTGATGTTCTTTTTTCTTCCCTGATCAAATTTGTCTTTTGCCTGTGACCATACCAGGTGAGTCATCCCCCTCTGTCCTCATCTTGATCTCTGAGCCTTCTGTTGTGTCTTCTCCTCCACATCCCTGAGGAGGAAGGAGTGAGAAAGTGGCTGCATGGTGCCCAGTTGCCCTCTGGGCTCAAACCATGACACGCTGTTGACTAACCTTGAACATGCATAGTTCAAGTGATAAAGACCATCACTTCTTTGTGAGAGCAGAAAAACTCTCCTAAGGCACAGAGAAATCTATTTTAGCAGAAGCTCTAAAAGACTTCTGAGCAAGCACTTCAGGGAATGCAGGGGATGTGTGGGAAGACACACGAAGAGATGAAGAGAAGGGAACCTGTTAAGCTTATCAGCACAAGAGTCTGGTTCACAGAGAAAGGAGGTTGTCCTGCATCAAAGGAAGCACATGTGTACATGCACATTTATATAATTACTTATTTCCCAGATAGATTAATGGGAGTTAAATAAAGGTGCTTGCTTCCAGTTGAAGAAAAAGGGCAGAAGAGACAAGCAATGTATGCTGTAATAACTTTACTGATGTAGCCAGAAACTTAAATACTTCCAGCAGTTGAAACAGTATTCCAAAGTCAGAGACTGACTGTAGATCGCTGTGTTTAGGGGCTAAGATGATTATCACCTGATAATTGATATTTCAAAAAATTGGTATTTCAAGAAATAACCCTTCCCTAGTCATAGTCATAATTTTAGTGACTCAATCTTACTGACTGTAGTTTTATTTGTAGTTTTATCTCCTGACTCAACTCTTCCCCAAACTGAGGAGTCAAACTGATTCATTTTTCATTATACAGTAGCTGCCCTCTGTGTCTAACAACTGTTATGCCTCTTCAATAAACCATTTCTAGATTACTATGCCTTCTTCATCAAGATACAGAACAGTGCAGATTTCTAGAGTGATAAAATAATGCAATTTTATTCCCATTTGCTTCTCCCAATATTCCTTGTACTCCATTTGCCTTTTTGACTGTAACTTGAGTACTGGAGATGATTATTCCATTAATCTGTTACAAATCTGAACTCTCATTCCTCTGAGATGATGCAATAAGAACACAAATTCTTCCAAGATCCTTCTGGTAACCTCCATCCATCAGTATTTACTGATCTTTTCTTACCCTTTCGGTGGTAGTTTGTTGTTTTTTCAAAAACAAGTCTCAAGATACTTTTTTCTTATTCCATGCCAGCTTAAATTTCTCTGTAAGCTTTTTTGAAGAATTCTACTGTTGGCATCTATGAAAACCTAGAAACCTACATCAACATGGTGCTCTTTATGCACATAGCTCTAAGAGATTAGTGCAGTAGAACTTCTCTTCACAGTGCTTTCGTTGCTTTCTCATCTGCAATTTCTCCACATAATCATTGATTCTGCTCTTTAGAATAGTTTCACACCATGTTTTTTCCAGTACAGAAATGAGGGCGAGTTCTCACTTCTCCTTTTCCTTCTGGATGCTATTTTAAGAACGAGTATCACCTTGCCATATTGCATTCCTGTGATACCAGTCAGTTTAAGTAGACTGTTATACAGCATTGCAGCACTAATAGATAAGCAGTTTCATATGAGAGTTAATTTAAAACCATTAAGCTTAAATACCATTAGGTCCTAGAAATACTTTTCCAAATATGCCTAAGCATGTGAAAAAAGGAGGCATACACTAAGTGAGCACAAGACATTTATTTCGCAGAGTAAAACTGCAGTGCATGTAGTCAACCGGACTGCTGTACTAGGATTACAAAGCCCATCATGTAGGTTTGGGTACCACTGATATATACTATTAGAATCTTTTCTGAAACAATAAGTACACTACAAAAGTCTGGGGCATCTGGCACAAAAACAGGGGGCCACTACTTCTAAGCAAGAGAAAAGATAAGGCTAGAGAGCATACTTCTTACCCAATGAGCACATTGTCCTGTTTGAGTGAGTGGCAGGGGTTTTCCGGCAGCAGGGGAGGGGGCTATAGCAGTGGCCCCCGTAGAAGCTTCTTGAAGCTCCCCCAACTCCAAGTCAGACCCGCCTTTGCACCAAGGCTGGGCCAATTAGCTGTGTCTCTGCAATAAGGTATTTAAGAAGAGAAACCTAGGAGGAGGGGTTGAAGCTGTGAGAAGTTGCAAGGAGAATATCTGAGTGAACACCGAGGTAGTGGAAGAGGAGATCGGGGGGGAGGTGTGCCAGAGCAGAGATTCCCCCATATTCAGTGATGAGAGGGCAGGGCCACCCCTCACCCCAACCACCACCCATGGGGGTCACCAGTGGAACAGATACTGATTTGCAGCCTGTGGGGGCCCCATGCCAGGACAGGTGACTGTGCCCGCAGAAGGCGGGGACGCTGTGGGAAGAAGGCTCTAGTTTGGCACTCGGAGGACCGTAACATGCAAGGGTAACCCATACACCTGTAGGAGTGACTCACGTTGGAGCTGGTTTGTGGAGGACTCTCTCATGTGAGAGGGACACTATGCTGGAGCAGGGGAGGGTTTCCAGAAGTTCCACACCCCACCCCCAAGCTGGAGGAAGCAGTAACACTGACCGCACCCCCCCATTCCTTGCCCCCCTGCGCTGCTGGGGGCAGGTAGAGATCTGAGTCCAGGAAGAAGGTGTTTGAGATGTGGTATCTGTTAAGTGGTGGTGGTGTTAGTGTCTGTATTGAATTTATGTTCTTTTTTTCTCCTCCTAACGAATCTGTGTTTTGTCTGTGCCTTAAAGGATGACATAATTCTTCCACGTCCTTATCTCAAGTTCCTGGAACTTTTTCTTTCCTCCTCCTCCACACTCGGATGGGGGGAGGGTGCAGGGGGAAGCGAGCAGTCTTTGCTAACTTTCCCCTTCCCAGTGCTGTGGGGGAATGAGCAGACACATTGTGCTCAGTTGCCCTCTGAGCTCAAACCATGACACACAATCACAGCACTAGGTCAAATAAAATGCCCAATTAACCTATCGCTTGTCTCAGTAGCTAACAGTGTAAGCATGAAGTAATGCTTCCCTCCCCACTACACCATCCCAAGGTCCAACAGTTCAGAGATTCATAGAGTCAAAGACAGTGAACTCTAGTTTACTGCTTTTATTCTAATAAAGGACTACTTCCACTGTCATGCAAACTGAGCCAGAATAAGTTAATTTCCTCCTAGATCTGACATAGCTAGGTAAACACAGATAAAGCAGAGGGACACTGACATGAGGCAAAGCTACTGATTCAAAGGTATTCAACACATTGTGAGATTAGTTTTGGACCAGCACCTGAGGCTTCACTTGGGCAAAAGGAGTCTTGTAAAAACTTTCATTGTTTTTTCAATGGGGAACAGTATTTCACCTTAGTTCAAAATACTTCACTGCTCAAAGGCAGGAAAACAGTAACTCATTTGCATTTAATGTCATAATATTATAAAGTCACAGTTTTCTTCACTGAAATAAGTTTATATAACCACCAAAGTCTCCACCACTGTGCTTTAAATGGGCAAGCAGCATTAATCCAAATGTCAAACTTTTTTAAAATGTCTTCAGTATAGGGAAGTAGGGATTTTTACTGCATTATCTGAAGCTCAAATACTCTAGCAGAATGTAACAGAACTCAGACAGAATGACAGGCCTTTGCATAAGATCAAACAGGCAGCTGGTAATAAAAAAAGACCAATCACTGCGCTGCCCTATCTGCTCAGTATTGTCTTTTCCCAGCATCACTTGTACAGATATAATTTCTGTGAACACATGGAGAACAATGAAGTAGCCAACTGTATTGCATGCAGTATGTATAAGAGTCCGTAATTATGTAACCATGTTGAAGATTAACATACATTCCCCCCCACTACCCCAACCCTATTTCTCACAATTCCCGATTGTTCTGCTACTTCACTGATGATTGCACAAAGCTATTCTAAAGATGCCAACTACTCAATCAGTAGAATACCTTTAGTTCCTTATGGATGTGCCAGTCACTAATTTAAAATTTTACTGAATAGCATGAATAAGCAATTTTAGATACCTTACTAGACTAACAAAGCTAGTATAGCATTCTAAGATATTTTTGTTCAGCTGTCGATATCAGCTATATAAGGAACAAACCAAGTGCAAGCATTTTTCTCATGCCCTTTGAAGACTGGTGTTACCATGAAAATCCTCAGAGACAGATCAGCAGAAAAGAAAGAAGAATTGAAGAGACTTTGCTGCATCAGTAAATCTAGCTTCCTGTTACTTAAGGCAGACACACTGTAATATCATTTATAAACTTACCACATACTTGGAAAACTCTAAGGACAGCCTTGTGCAAAATTTTTATGGGAATTGTGGATATAATGGCACTGTGGTGAATACTGTGAGAATAAGAATTTATACAGGGCAGGATAAAGATTAACATCACACAAGTCATGGTATATCTTTCCAGTATAAGATATATTTAGCAGCTTACAAATTATTGCATGTTTTCTTTGGCACTTCTGTACTACCAGAAAAATAACAGCCCCAAATACTAACATATAATACACAAATATAATACAGAAACCCAATCAGGGTCTACACTGAAATACTGAAATGCCATGCTACATCATAAATATAGAGCTATAAATAAAATATTCCCCTTTCATGCACAGCTTGCTTTACATTAAGAGTACTTTACTTCAATTTTATTTTTGCCTTATTACATCAATATCTCTTCTTTCACAGCTTTGTAATAATCTATTATTCAAAGCTTTTTTCCTTGATGGAAAACTCCACAACTTCCACCCCACAGTTTAAAAACTTGTTTGGTATCGTATCATACACCTATGACAGATTTCAATTCGTTGGAGCTATTTAATAAAACTAAATATTAAATTCAAAAAACGACAATCTGAAGATATGATAGGGAAGATAAATTCAGTTTTACAACTGAAATCCTTTTGTAATATCACCATCTAGTGGTCAAACTTGGTAGCAGTATCTTGCTTCCACTACAAAGCCAATTCAGTTTGATTCCATTTTATATCATACCTCGAGGAATGTTGCACTAATCACGAGTTTCTATAAAGAATTTGGAAACCTCACACTGAAGAATTTTTGGTACTAAGCTGCCTACCTACCCAAAAATATTCTTTAAAATGTTTGGGACAGAATATTTGTGAAGGATTTGAAGTTGGGCCATTTTTTACTACCTCTTCATGACTCCCTAACACTGAACATTAAAAAAACCAACAAACAACCTGTTCTACAGAATTAGAGTTCTACTTTACACAGTATTAAATAGGGAACAGAGGACATGAAATCTCCTGGGTCAAGTTTACTACCTTGATGCTCAAGACATATATAAAGTAGACATTTCTTCTTATACTGACAAAGCTCCGCCCTAAGATAAAACCTGTAAGCCCTGCCTCATGTTTAAATCAGTACAGCTAGCATCAGTCATTGCAAACATGCAACATCTTAATTGAACCTGAATCTGAGGTAGCCCACCCCTCTGTCAAAAAGGTAAACCACTTTGGGTTACTACAGTACTTAATGTGGGATATTTGGTAAATATTAGTCACATACTCATCCTCTAAAAATCTGGGATACACATTTGTGTTTTTGGTCATTGAAAGCTGCTCTTTGAAAGCCACCCACCTGTCCAAGCAAGTTGTAAAAGCTACTTTAAGTCCTAGAAAATTTGAAAGCTTCTGTCACGAACAAAATGCAAACTAGTTAAAGCCAGGTATCACACTTCTTCACTATCTTGTACTCATGTTCTTTATTATTGCTCTGGATTGCAGAGGGCTTATTATAACGAAAGTATTCCTCAAAATCAGATTCTACCGCCCTCTGCAGTATTTTTTAAAAAGCAGCATATGATCGTGAAAGCACTGTCTACATTTGTTCTTCAAACTAATAATTCGTATTTGAAACTTCAAGAGTATTTAACATTTATATTTTTTAAGAAAACAAGCTTTACTTATTATTTTATTACAGTAATAAATACAACATCCTCTATTACATTTAGTTTCCTTCAGTAAATGTATTATTGAACAAAACTAATCAAGATCTTGTATATTAGCCAAGACCTGGTCTCTACACAGAGCACCAAGCCAACCTACCAAATAAGTTACACAAAGCACTAACTCAGAGCTGCTGTTGCTAAACTGATGTTCAGCATGAGCTATGCCAAAACTATGAACATCTTGCAGGTCATCAGGCCAAAAGAAGAGAGGACCAGCTATGCTAATAATACAGTAGCAACCATGGCTTTTTTCTAAGATACTTAAGTTCCAGTTTTAACAGCATTTACTCCAATAACTTTAGCAAAACATCTCCTGACCAAAAAGAAATCATGAGCTCAAAGGCATTTAACTCTAATATGTCCCATAAAGAGTCCCAGGGCCTATGAAACTATGGATGCACCCTCCTCTCCAAACACCTTCATACCTCAAACTCTGATTATAAACAATTTATGCAAAAAAATTAACAACTTCTGAAGAGAAACAAGTCAGCAGCCAACAAGTTCCACAAAATGCTGGTAAACAACTGAAACCTGGAGAACTGACCCCAGCTTTCAGATGAATAAAGCTCAGAAAAATTTCGCTTCTACCATACATTGCTTTGAAATTAGTCACCTGAAAATAATCAGGTGTATGGTATAAATGGCAACATGAATTGCATGATGGTTTTTCTCTTAGACACATTCTTTCCTACCAAGTGATTTCCCAGCACTCACCAATTTAAAAAAGAGACTAGTAACCCTCCTCAGAGACCTAAGATACCAAGTATTGTGAAAAGGCCTCATGATATTTTGTGATTATACACTGCTTAACTCTATTTCCAGAACAGCATAAATGAGCAGTGGTTTCTTTCTTCCAAAACAGTGCAAGAGTTGTATACTTAACACACCCCAAGAAAACTAAAAATTTTCAGCTTAGATGACATCTGAGCAGAAGAAACCACAGTACAATCATTCATATCTATTTCTGTAAAAGCATTTTGTGTTTTACATCAGTATCTTTACAGAAAGTTACAGTAGTTTGATAGAGCTACAGATAATTAAGGGTCCCACATTACACTCCAAATACAAGCCTCACTTGTTTGTGAAGACTGCCTGGTAGAATCTCTGTAAGGTTGAGATCACTGGCACTGTAGAGAGGTAAGAAATTAAGTCATCTTCTACAGAATGTTAACATTATCAATATCAAATCCTCATTTCTTTATTTCTGTAGTTGGATATTTGCAAAAATAATCTGAAATAAATTCAAACACAAGAAATATTCTGAGTAGTCTGGTTTTCCTTAGATGCAGGAAGCCAGAAAGAAACCAAGCTAATTACAGCCCTTTGAACAGTCTCAAGTAGAATGAAATAACACTTCATCAGTTCCAAGAAGCAGACTTTCTGTCTCACTACCCATTCTAGAATTTTATTTTTTATTTCTATGAATTTATGGATTGTGAAATACATCATACTTGATGACTTACTACAGACAGCTTTACAGTTTGCCTCTGCCTTTTTGATCCCTTTATGCTTTCTGAAACGCAAGACTAACTGCATTATGAATTAGGAAAAGCTTGTGAATAAACAGATTTGACAAAGCCCCCAGAGGCAGAAGATTTTTTTTCCCTAATGGTTGCCCACAAAATATGTTGCATTACTTTCTGAATACCAATAAATTCAGGCAATCAGACACGTGAAAGTATGTCGCTGTGTGTCTACCTTCATAAGCAACCAAAGATTAAAGTCTTAACCATTCTCAAAATGGAAGGTTTATAATATTAGTATTCTAGAAGGCTCTTCAGAGGTTAATATAGCCCACTTGAAAAAGATTATTCATTAGGGCTTAAACAATTCAGCTTGTCTAGCTACTGAAGACTATGGAAACACACAGAGTTCATTATGGAGTTACAAATAAAAATAAATAACTGTGTTCAATACTAACATACACATTTTAAAAATCCTAGAAAAGCTGGAACCCAATCACTAAACACACTTGTCCACTACAGTTGGCTCCACTATAGAATCCTTACAAGTCAGTTATAAAGAGCTGATACATTTAGTAAGATTTTTCTTCATAATAAAAATCTGGGAGTGTAACTAGGTTCAAACCAACTTAGTTTCTTAAAATATAGTGGCACTTGTTATTGTGTAGTACACTGCCACTTCAGTCACACAGCATACTAAGACACACCAACAATTCATGCTAAAAATATACCAAGCTATAGGCCTACCACAATGTAAGCCCAGCTCATCATTCTAAAGCCCAAATATTCACAAGTATCAAATCATTTCTCCCCTTTTTCCTCAAAACAAGCCATAAAGACTCAGAGGTGTTATAAAAAATATCGTTTCGTCTGGTACACTAAAATATTAAGCTATTAAGAAAATGATTAAGCTACATCTCCCTGCTAACCCAGTAAATAAAACTGCCTGCTACAACCCACTCCCAAATCTCACACTTGGTTTGCCTTCTTAATTTTTAGATCTGTTTTGAAGTTACTAGACCTGTCCTGAAAATAATGGTGCTGTATGTTGAAAAACTCCATATATATATATTATGCTTGGCTTATTACATTTTCCACATATGTTCTCAATTAAAATATTTACTAGAAACAAACTCAGAATTGATTCTACAGGATTCTGACAGAAAACCCAAAACATAACTGACAGTAGAAACTGTAGTGACCCTCAAAACAACACCTGAGATCTTAAGATCCCTACATTTGTTATCTGGACATTTTACTATCATGCATGTTTAGTAAGAACGTGTGGAAGTAAATCAACGCCTTAATGGCTACAAATGACCTGCTACAAATGAGCAGTTCCATAATAAAACAGAAGCAGGTGTATCACATGCATTGTTTTCCCCCAGTGATTATAACCCTGAAGAGTATATCAAAACAGTTCACTCAATTTTTTAATGCCTACCTTTACTGGAGAAATATGAGAATGGGAAACAAATCCATGGACATTCTCAATCTGTGACAGATTCTTCTCCGATACATGAACCAGCTCTGGACCCGTCACCTCATTGGTAATGTGTGGAGAGCTGTGTTCCTGTGGAGGTGTATCTTCATCCTGGTAGCGGTATTTCTGAAGAAAACAATTATAGAAAAAGATCAGTCCACCAAAGAATGAAAAGATTATCCAGAAAACCTAAGTCAGACTGAAATAGTTATTTGTCTGATTCTGCTGACTTCAAGGTAATGAAATCTATAAATAGAAGTTTTAACTAGTATTTTCATTTTGAAGACTGATCCTGTCTAAAAACATTCCAGCCTTTTTAGTCTCAGCTAAAACTACTGCAAAGTTACCTAATTCTCTTTTGCCTATTTACATATAGGAATATGTCCTGAAACCCTTTTCTGAAAAACTTTTCCCTTGACTGTTTTTTCTTATAAACATTTTCGCACTACATAATTCACTAATAGCAGAAACCCTCAGCACTAACTGGATTTATCACTTTGTCCTTCCTTTAAAAACAATCAGCCTCAAAAGCTTTTTTTCATACTTCCAATTTAACACATCTGCCAAAAGCATTTTCTGTCAGCTAAAGAGCTTCAGCTTTTATACTAGGGTATCAATATAGCAATTCACTACTGCTAACTTCATTATGAAACAATGTGATTTTGCTACTAGACAGATTAAGCTTCCCCAACAAGTAAATCATCCAACAGATACACAAGACATTATGCAGTCTCTGTCTTATTAATTTGCATTCAATTTAAAAAAACAGAACCTATTAGGCACCAGGGATGCGTTCTACTCAGACTGTCCTGTATCCACACCTGCAGATCCCTACTAAAAGGTATTCATGAAATCAGAAGCATACATAATATTGACCTGTTCTCCAGACTGAAGAGTTAACTGCTCATCCAGCACCTCCAAATTCCAAAGCTAACATGGACTCACATTACAAACATACTTAAATATAAGCTTCACCCCAGTTTCACCTTTGCAGTCTCAACCAGTTCTGAGGCATTTTAGGTAGTCTATGCATTTTATTGCTGGTTAAAACTAAAGCTGAAGTCAAGCAACTTCTTTCTAGCAGGGTTTATTGTGTCCTTAAGATGCATCACAATATTTTATAACCAAATTCACTTTCACACACTACTAGTGTACTTCAGAGCACACACACAGTTTTTACTAGTTTACAAAGCATGTCCTTGTGTTTTTTTAAACAGAATTCTAAGATCTACATAACACAATTTAAGTAAAAAGTAATTATGTTCTTGGTAAGTCATTTATACATCACAATCCAGTAGATCACTGCGAGCAACCCACCTGTCTATGTCTATAAGCACATGAACACTACACCAAGACAATACGTGAAAAAGAGTGTATAACAACTAACTGTTTTAACAGTTACATACAAGTATGATTTCAGGCTACCAAAGTTCCATGCTCTTCACAGAAAAGTCCTACGATATAAGAAAGTTATAAAGTCTACAGGATAAACTACAAAGTAACTGCTGGAAATGATCCATCAGTTACCAGCTGCTGTAATGCTTAACCCATTTATTTCCTACGCACCCAATTCTGAGTGCTTGTCTTACAGAAAGACTTAATTTTTTGTCTGTTCAGCAAAAAATAATCTCTAGGCATGGACAAACAGGACAGCTAAACTCCTAACAGGAACATATTGCTCTTCCCTGTCTCCCAAACCTTGAGGATGATACCATATCCACTTCCTTTCTTTGGTTCTGGCACTCAAATCAGCAGAAAATTACCCACTTTCTTCTCCTGTAGGGGGTTAATACTTGTACTGGATTACTGATCCTGATTCAGGAAGGGACTCAAAGAATACCAGAGACAGTGCAAAAGGAGAGAGGAAATCAAGGACAGGATCCCTCTCTCCTGGAAGCCATACATCAGGCTACTCTGCCTTCTGTAGACTCACCATATAGCAATACTGCAGTTTTGCCAGCAAAGAAGTGGTTCAGTGGGGCAGCTGAAGTCACATAACTGACTTGTGCTGAAAGATAAAGGATTTGTTTGCTCTTCTCTTCCATATGCCACATTGTTCTGCCAACAGTAAGATTCCTTGGGAGACAAGCTAAGTTCCCTTACTAACTTAGAAGGAATACTTGTGGCTTTACACTTCCATCACCCCACTGCACCTTACCCAGTCACAGCCTGCCCTACGGTACACCATCCCCACCCCTGCCTCCAAACCCCCAAGCAACAGCAACAAACCCACACCCAACCACACACATACAGGCAGACACTACAGATGTACAGTTTCTTTTAGCCTGTAACTGGTGAGATGTCGGAAAGGTTTGAAGTAATAACCCTGATTTATTTTTGTACTTAAAAATCTTTATCCGCCCTACTCAAGTGTTCATTGTTGAGACCATACAAGATCAAGATCTACTATAAAAGTTACACTTTTGAAGTATTAGAAATTACAGAGTAGAAGCAATACAAGTATATTTTCTCTAAAAATACCAGTGATAAGCAGAGAAGCACAAGGCAGAAAAAATAACTCCAAAGAAAAAAAGCAAGAGCATTAAGACTTCTGATTTTACAACAACCAACCTCCAAACATTTCCATACCTTCTCCTTTGCTGGATGGCAAAGAAAAGGTGAATGTTGGTAGTTGTGAAAAACTGCAATGATTACTCAAAAAGCCCTAATTTTTCACATCTTTATCTGTGAGGTTTCATAAGACGACCAAGCCAACTTAATAGCTCAGTACTAGCAGAAGAAAAAAGGTTTTTTGCTTTCCTTTCCCTGCAGCAGTGAGATGCTAGATTGCTTGGGCTGACTCCTGCCATTCATTTATTTTCTGAGACTGACTTGTTTTTAACTTATCAAAACAAAACCCTGAAAGGAGTTGACATTAAGTCTCTAGAGCAGCCATGTTAAACATCAGAAACAGGGAAGAATTATCATTTAAAGAACAGTATTGGCCAAAAATACAAGTGAACATTATCAGAGCATAAATAAGATCACATTGGAAGTTAGGGAAAACAAACATTAAAGCTTCAAGAAGCATAGAAAATCTCGCAACATCAGAGAAAGTAGGAATTCTGCTAGCTTAAAAGGAGCCTGCTCTGCTGGTAAAAGCAATATTTGGCTGGACTTGTGATCCAAACTGTCCCTGCCAGATCTGAAGCTTCAATTTGACTATGAAATACAGGAAAATGGGACCTGAAAGTGGATTAAGTTCCCAGATCACCTCAGACAAGACCCTGTGGAAATCTAGAAGTGGATCACTCCAGTTTAATTACCAAAAAAAAAAAGTCACAGGTCAATTAAAATTAACTTCCTTTACAGAACAGTCAGTACCTTTAGGCAAAGCACAGAACTACCTTGATTTTCTTCCTTAAACTAGACACATTAATTAGAAACAGGTATTTGGACATGCCTGAGTGTAAACAGGCCCTAGATTTCACTAAGAAACATACTTTTACATTATACAGTCTATCAGTGCTTATGGTAACGTTGTGTGTATGAAGTTTTTAATAGATCAGTATGCCATTATTTCGATTAAAATAACAAAATGTTGTGGTAAATGATTCTCTCCCATATGAGGCACTGTCAAGGGCTATAAGCTTCTCAAAAAAACATCTTAAATGTGAACTACTAATTGGATTTTGATGCAAAATTAAAGATTAACTTCATTATTTGCAAAATATTTCTCATCTTGAAACTACAAAAAAACCCCACCAGAATCCATGTTTAAAATACACCAACTGAAATACTTATAGGATAATGTTTCAAAGTGCATACAGAAGACAAGGACATGCAATGCATGAAAATATAATATCCACAATACTTCTTATTCTGAAAGGTACCACACTATCCTTACCTCGCAGAAATTACTTTCGAGCACAGTATTTCAAGTAAAGCAAATTACTGTATCTTCTAACTGCTAATTCTCTGCCAAAGTTGAAGTGTTTTGTACTACTGTACTACACACAGAGTATCACCTCTCAAATACTATGTCTCTTGACTGAGGTAGTGCATTCAAGTGATCTGGCACCAGAGCGCCACCATTCAAAATTGTCCATTCCTTTCCTCTCTCAGGAGCTGCCATCCCCTGAACAAGAATTCAGTCAACTGCTTCCACCATACCGACCTAATTCAGCTGCCACATATGAAGTAAAAATCCCATGCAAATTACTTTCTGTAGGAGTCTAAAGATACAATTTCATAGTACGGCTTGGCTCACTCAGATGGCAGCTACCGTCCAGAGGAGCAAGACACATTCAATTCCTCTTGGTCAAGCTGTACAACTGTGCCTCCCTGCCCCTAGCAAACACCTGACTTCAGATGGTGAGCAAGCTTAGCAAGCTAATCCAGAAGAACATTTGTTCCCTCTTCCAGCAATATTAAATTTTCTTTAATTCCCTAAAACATCTCACAACACGATGAGACATGCAGCAGTGCTGGCTTAATAGGGAAAAAAGCAGGTAGCACCAACCCATCTCATAGTGGCTACCAGAAGACCATTTCTCTGCTTACAACCAAGAGAATCCAAACCTGCACCCAAATCTAGGCTCCAAGGAGACCCTAGTTTAGAAGAGCCAGCCAAGCAATGGGCAAGAGAAATCAAAGGAAAGAAAAAAGGGCAGGTGTGGCAAAGCAGCTCTGAACTTGCAGACAAGACTGCCTCAGCTGCACATCTTCGAACTTTTCCAGCACTCACTTTGGTAGTAGCCAAGCTAACTATTTGTTAAGCAGCTTTATGGACTGCTGTATAAATCATAATCATAATTTAAAGTCCAAAACAACCAAGTGCAAAACATTTAACACAGTTCTGATGGAGATGCTGTCCCAAAGGATTCAACTGCAGGTATACAGGTGGGTCAAGATTAATTGAAAACATTTCTCTTCTGAGGCAACATAGTTAAGATTTACTGGTGAAAACTACTGAAAAACACATTTAACTTTAATAAACTAGTGTTAGTTTACCTGAGAAGAAGGTCCAAATACACCATGGTGAAATCATTCATTGTATTAATTGTTCAGGCCCACAGCCTCCCTGCTTCTGTTCCCAGGACTAGCAGAGCTGAACAAAAATAAGGACGAACAAAGTATCTGCAACAATGTGCAGGACAATCAAGGATTCTACAGACATAGCACCATTTTTTCTGAATACAGATCACCTGGTTCACAGAAAAAGCACAGAAAAGCTTTGGAAAACTCGTTCTAAAAAAAGGCTCACTTAAGACTGCCTAAGATCTCATCTGTATTTTAAAAAGAAGATGCTTCAAAGATATTCTCATACGTCATCTATCCTCTAGAGGTAAACTGTGGGTTTATATATTTTTTAAAGATGCTCTAATGAGAAATCTTACTAAAACAGAAATGAAACTATTTAAAGAACACTAAGCAATCCCATGCTAAACTGGTGACCCATATCCACAACAGCATGCAGTGCTGTTATTCCAGAGATTCAAGCCATACAGAATGCCATGTTTATGGACAGAAAATTAATTGCACACAAATGCCCTTAACTACCAGACAACTTAGTGACAAAATGCAAGGCAGCAGTAACTACAGTTCTCTTCAAAATGGGATGTGTATCAATGCAATTCATATTAGAGACATACACACCAAACCATTATCTTCAGTAAAAACAAATTTGAAAACACAGTAATTTATCTTCTCTACACACACAAAAAAAAAATCATTGCTAACCAGCTTTGAGGTAAGAGTGAAAGGGTGCTTAAAAAACAATAACCTTCGCAAGTTGACATTCCTATACTCATTTCCTCTAACCCTCCCCACACAGCAATATGCTCCCAAATTACTGCACACTTCGAACAACAAAAACTACAAAAAAAAACCAAGAAAACACACAGCCTGACTTTTACACTCTGTCCCTGAGTAAGTTTTAATTTTCTATGTAAAAGTCCAACCAATGTTTTGAAAGAGGCTATGAATAAGTGAGGACTTCAGTAAGTAAAACTAATCATTTGATTCCAATGTATGGAAGCTCAAAAGGTCAGACCTCTGGTGCAGCATGAGCAGGCAGCATAATAAAACAAAGTGGCTTTAGACCATTTGCACCCGACTCCAAGTTTACTTGTCCTTGTTCAGTCACTGCTCCAACTTTAGAAGTTAAACTAAATCTGAAAGGACCCTTCAAAAGATCATTTCAGCAACTGATAATGTTGGGAAACACTGACATTCAACATCTCCACTGTGACATAGAAGAACTAGGATGCAATATGTCAAAAGCAGATGAGTAGAAAAATCAAAATACCCACAGTTCTCCTCACATCTCCCCAAAAAACAACTTGCACAACTCTGACATCCAGATACAATTCAGCAGAAAATAAGCTCCAACAACTCTTAACAACAAAAGCAACAACGCAGTCAAGTTTTGCATAATCTTGCTAAAGCAGAACTAATTCATAACTAACAGTATATTAAGATGCTCATGCATGTTGTACAAAAGTTCCGGGTAGTCTAGTCAAAGCGCTAAACTAGAAATTAGTGCTTAGAAAAATAACTGCCTTCATGGAGTAAATGAGAAGAATGCAAAACAAAATGTATGCTCCACTATTGGAGTACTGAAGTTAAACACTGAAAGCCTTCCTTTGTAAAAAACAAGAAAATTACAAGAGCCAAACAGTCCCTTTGCAAGCAAACAGCAGTTCAGACTGAAAAGCTGAAAGCCTGTGAAACTTCAGTAATGTAAAAGATGGTATGTGTGTGTGTATTTTCAGAACTTCTTCACTGATCATGGAATGGGACATTCAGCATTATTTTCAGTTTAGGTCTCAACATATAACAAACTGAATGACTTGAAATATTAGAACAGGTGTTTTAATCTTTGGGTTTGTTTTCTTTAAACAAAGTTCAGTACTTTGAGTAACTTAACCACTTCCTTCTTAAATAAAAGCACCAAGTTTTCTTTTAATAATTAGAACTAACAAAAAGGGCATTTCACTCTCCTTGGACAGCTTCAGTTTGACATTGTCTCTTGGATATAACTGCTTATAATGTGTTTATTTAGGTCACAGTGTTCCATCATATGTCAAAATGCACAGCTAGTATTAAATGTATTTATGTAATGCTTCATGTCATGAATATCCAGAAATGATACAATTTCCCATACATGTATACGTTCACAAAAATACCAGAAATATTCATAGTGAAGTTTACCCGTTCCAGAATGCTGAGGAAAAGAAACCAAAAGGAAGAACAGTCTGATTGTGAATGTTCTTTTCATGTGGTCAAAAAATAAAGGAAAACGTAAAACACTTTCATAGGATTACTTGTATAAGATGAATTGTTTTTTTATGTAAAGAACCTTTATCCTGTATTACTGTTCCACAGTCATTTAAATATTGACTTTTTCAGTATTCAAACACTATCAGAGGACAAGAGTATTTTATTTTTAGTGCAATACAACGCTGCAACTTTTCTTCAAAAATTAACAAGTGCCTGATGCAAATTTTATCTGCACTACGAGCAGGTCACCAACTATTCAAACCTAAATCCTTCAGTTCGTTTGGGATGTAGACAGTATAGAGCACCCACTCTGTGTTAACAGCAGTATGTGTTTATTTGAAGATAATTAAAGCCTCTGCATAGTCTGAGATTTTAAAACTCAACACTGCTAAATTAATTGCACTCAAGAAACCTCTGGTCTGCAAGGTCTTCTTACTATTGTACAGCCAGACGACATTAAAAAAAGAGAATCAGAAAGAATTTCTGCCGGCGGGGGTTTGTAGGAGATGCTCCCCCGTCCGGCCCGGCCCCAGCAGCGCCCTCCGCCGGGCGGGCCCCGCGCAGAGCCGCGCAGCCCCGCGCAGGGGGCCGGGGCGCGGTAAACTGGCGTTCATGCCTTCCGACAGACAAAAGGAGCCACAGACGCGTGAGTGCAGCAGAAAATGCCGCCATCGCTCAGATCCGACACAAAATGCCCAAAGTGAATTCCGTTTGTGGGATATTTTTAGTTCGGTCTTAAAGTGAACAGCATCTCTCCCCTGCAGTTCAACCGGCAAAATTAAAACCAAGATAGCCATTTCGTTCTATGGCTTTCTTCCCAAGTTTAGTATTTAAACATGAGAATGTCTTATAAATAAAAAGGAGGTATGCAGCTCCACAAAAAGAAGGAAAGAAATCTTAATTTCATAGCAAATAGTTTCCAAATTGCATAAATACATACATATGTACTTTAAAGAGAAAAATGCTTTGGACACATGAAAGATAAGTGGATTCAAAACAAGCCAGATTCTTCCCTCCTGGAAGCATTCAACTAAGTTTCATCATGAATCATTCACACTATCAAAAGATCCACAAAAATTTAGACTCCTCCCTCCCAACCTCGGTGACATTTCTTCAACATGAACATTTTGTGATACATATCTCTCTAAAAATGCACCACACATGCATATATATGTATGCATACATATATGTATACATGTGTGTGCACACACACAACTGTTCCCAATTTAAAAAACCTAGTTCAATTATTTTGTTAAAAATAACATACACTGACTTGGAAACACCAAATATGCAAAATAAGTTTTGCAGAGAAAGATTTCTGAATCTGTCTCAAAGTAACTTCACACACATATCCCTTTAATTTCAAGGAGGCTTTCCAGTACTTAGTGTTCTCATCATATACTTCACCTCGTGCATTAATCCTACTGAAGAAAATATTTTTGACACAACACTGAATATGTTCTGTTTACTATTCTGAGGATTACCAAATTAGATATGTTTTATTACCTAAATAGTTGATATAGTCTTAAAAATGACTAAATGCCTGAGGGCACTGTTAAACTCAAACCTGCCACTAACAATTGCTTCCATCAATATGATGTCAAGAGGCATTTCCAGCCCTGCATCTCAGTGCAAGTCTCCTGTGTATTTAATTCTCTACAGCTGAAGAAAATAAAAGCCAAGTGCAATAAACTGATTACATGATGATTAATGCTGATTAACAGAGAATGACGACATTTTACATGCGTCATTCAGTAAATCCAAAATGTTGTTCAAAGGGATCTTTAAACAGTAGGCATGATAATTCATTACTTCTGTCACATCAAGAGCTCCAAAAATCAAGGAAGGCATGGAACAAAATGCACACTATTTAATCAGAAATTTAAGGTACAGTTACATTAGACATAATGGCAATCATTCATCAAATGCAGCTTACATTTCCAGGAAAGTCCTTTTATAGACCCACCTTACATCCAAACATTAAAGATATTGTGTTGTTGGTACATGCTACTTTACAGTGGCATAGCATCGGAGAAAAACAATCCAAGTTTTTTATGCTAGGAGACATTTTTTCAGACCCTGTGCACTTCAATCGATCCGTGACTGAGATTCCAGAAAAATGCCTCTGTAAGCGCTGCTTGCTGCCTGTCTTTGACATTTAATCTAGGTCCATAGTGTTCAAAAATAAGCCTTTATATAGATAGGTTGAATCCTTCAGGAAGAATTTTGCTTGAGAAACGTAAGAGCCCAGATTTTTAAAAAAAGGCAAAGAAAAAATCCTGTGTCCATTTTTAAATTTTTCAAGTCAGCTTTATATTTAATTACGTTAGCATCAGCTTGAAGTGACAACTGTCTCGTGGCCCAAAGTAATACTCGGATCCTCTCAGGCAGAACCCAGGGTTAGATCCACCAAGGCAGCTCCACCTGCTGCAGTGTAAGGGCTGCTATCTCCTCCATGAAAACAGAAGCAACTCCAGCAGAGCCACTATGCTCAGTGTGTGCTGCCTGCTTAGGGGAGGGGCAAGATGTTGCAGCAAGGGACTCATTACACGGCCCGATAGAGATAAACCCAACACTTCCTGCAAGGTGCTTTCGCACTGCACCAATGAGCATGTGAAAACCCATTTTAAAATCAGCTGTGCATAATTATAAACCCAGGGAAGTTGTAAGCTTAACAGCAGGGAATTTGCTGATCTGCAGTTTACACTAGCTTTTTCAAGGAAGTGTCAGCAGACCACAAAATGAATGGCTATGGGATATTTAATCCTCATTTTCAAACATTAAAAATTCAAGGTTATTTGACACATTAGAAGAAATGTTCTTTAACTGCTGAGTAAAACTCCTAATGGTCTACCAAAAGCAATAAACAGCTACAGAAATAAATGAATATTCTCCAACTTCAACACACAATGAAATTGGAAGCTGCTATTGTTTCCCCAGTTATCCCTAGAAAATGATGAACAATCTGGACTATGCATCAATTTGGTTATGAGGAGCCTCAGTAGAGCATTTCAAGCAACTGTACATATGAACACTTTAACGACACTG
Organism: Athene noctua; assembly: GCF_965140245.1. NCBI lineage: Eukaryota > Metazoa > Chordata > Aves > Strigiformes > Strigidae > Athene > Athene noctua. The sequence goes on from NC_134044.1 coordinate 15,372,822, forward strand.
TCTGAAGAAAAATGATTTCATTAAAACTGGAATAAATACAGTCATGGTCTCAAGATTTGTTGTTCTTTGTTGTGTGCTAACAAGTCTAAAACATGAAATTCTTTTTTAAATTATTTGGTTTTCATGTTTGTTGGTTGTTTTGTTGTGTTTTTTTTGTTTTTGTTTTTTTTTTTTTTAATCGAGCCCTATAAGGATTCAAACTTTATTTCCTTTTTTAAAAAAAGTACAGGGGTCCCTGCAGACTTCATGTATTTATAGATTTTATTAAGTTGCATTACAGAATCTGATCAAAAACACATTCTTTGTGATTTCTCTGCCCTTATCTATGCCTTGCACCATAAACTAACAAACCTTCGCAAAAAGCTCCAATGAAATGATGTTAGCCATCACTTCTATTTTTAATTGTACTGAACAGTATTGTAAAAAATCATTTAATACCTCCAGAAAAATCTTGTTAGATCTCCCCTCTTTAGGATGTGACTGTTCACTGAAGTTTACACCTGTAGCAGTCTTCCATCATCTCCCTTTTACTTCCTTTGGTTTACCTGACAAGCACCCCTTGAGGTAGCAAGTTTAATGTAGTGTAAAATTGGCATCCACACTTACAGCTCAGAAATGGGTAACTTCATGAATTATACTGAGACAGTCATCTGGATATAAATGTGCAGATTGATGAAACCAAAACTAAGGCAAGATGTCTGGAGAAAAATGTGTAACTCAGCCCACAGTAAACCTCAAAATAAACTTCATTTGCATGAGGACCTCTTTCTTGGTAGAATATCCAAGGACTACAGATGACAGCATTTCCATACTAATAAGCATAGTTTTCTTTCCACTGTGTGCCATGACCTACAATTTTTCACCAAATGGCCTCTGACATCATTTGCCACAGGTCATCTTCTGCATGCAAGTACAGCAATAGGGGCAGGACCAAAGAAAAATCTCTAACATTCTGCTTCATCAAAGACTATAAAAAGAAAAAAAAAATACAAGAAAAGAAGAATACAGCTTCTTTGTTTAGCTAAGTTAGGTTAGGTTTTTCTTGCAAAAACATTGAAACCCAAGGGTAGCCCTAAGTATAACAGAATGGTGGAAGAACATAAAAACCCCTTCGTTTTCCTTTAGCTGACCCCCAGTCAGTGTCACAGTACACAGTCTCTTGTCTGAGGAAATAGGGCAGAGCATAACTGAACACATACTTAAATACCACACATGAAAAAGGAAAAAATGCACAAGGGGAAGGAAAACAGAGTCTCATCTCTTGCCAAACACAAGAACGTTCCTATCCCACAAAACCACCTTTTCTATGCACCACAGATCAACAATCCATCTTACTTTCATACCTCTAATCGCACTATAATAATATAATTTCTCACTAAAATAATACAGTCAAATGCATGGCAATTTCATGACAACAAATAAAGTCAGATCCAAAAGCCAAGCAGTCCTTCAATGTTGCAGAAATAGCTTTTTGTGATGCAGAAAATAAGCTCTAATGTGCCATGGGCATAGAAGAATCAGTAAGAGGAAGATATAGTCTACTCATCTACAGAGGATTCCATCAGAAAGATATAATAAAGAAGAAAAAGCTTAAGTAACTTCAGGCAATGACATCTATAGACATTGTTGATGAAAACTACATAAAACATCCAAATCTTTCAGCCATATATTTGTGGCTGTAAACAAATAAACTGGTTATACTGCAAAACTGTCTTGATCTTTATACAAACATGGAACTTTTTACACATCACGCTGCCCATGAGCTTCAAAACACAATATTTAAACTCATAAAATTAAAACACATTCTTACATATTTTGCTGATGAAATCCAGATTTAACTGTAATGAAGGCTTTGCTTGTTCAAAATAATTATTTGTACTCAAAGGCTTTTTAAATACAGTTGTGAACATAAAATTCTGAAATATGAACATACAGTATATTATCAAAGAGAAACATATGAAACAGAATATTTGGAAATCTACTTCTGAGCTCTAAAGAGACATATATCCACACTTATTTAACTACTGCTCTGATTGATATTGAAGATTGGATTAACTTTTTGAAACAGAAAAAACAATTTATCAACACAATGGCCAAGTTGTTGATAAGAAGAATATGGCCTTAACTCCCTAACAATCTATCAACACTCCCTCCCAGTTTATCAGTCTGTACCTTGTGTTATCACATACAAGCTTGAGCTCCTGGAGTCAGAGCCCCATTTCCATGCTGATTATACAAAGCAACAATTTTTAAACTGGGAGACTGCAAGATACATACAGTTTACAGGACTTAATTGAATGCTGCCATATAGTCAATAACATCAGCATTCACTGAACACAGAAAAACAAAAACCTAATTTTTCTTCTTGCACAGGATGCTTCTACCTGACATTATAGAAATTTTAAATGACAGTTTTAAACAGAACAATCTAAAGAAACCAATTCAAAAATCATGTTTACTCAAAAGTGTTACTAGTAAAAGTGACTGTTTTCATCCTTATGAAAACATTACATAAAATGAACTGCCTTTATTTCAAGTTCTGTTTGAATGTTTACTTAGCAATAACCCATCTTTACACACAGCTCCCATGTGCACAATAAAAACATCAACAGCATTAAGGTCTTTAATTAGTGAGCTAGACTAATTTTGTTACTATCATAAGAAAGCTCCTATTTCCAAATCTCCCTGAGCAGTACAAATATCAGAGGGAAACAAGACTTACACAGCATCAGAAAACCACGCTATGCTTACAGAAACTTAATGCTTCTGTTCAGCACTTGCCAACTATTCTTGATTGAACACACATAGTACCTGTTTCATCGATCCATGTGTGTCTCAATACAACACAGGTTAGGAAACAGCAATCTCAGAAGCAGTAAGACCTGAAGTTTTTAATGAAACAAGTAAGTGAAGATCTAACTTGACAAATGTACCAACTGTTCAGATTGTCAAACCAAAAGGAAAAAAGCTATACTAACCCTCGTATTTCTTCAGAGAGATGTCCCTTAGGTACCACTGCAGGCACCTGTCAAGCTGGTAGGACTCTAGTTTGGGTTCCTCTTCCCTCTTCCCCAGAAGCCTGAACTAGTATACTTCCAAAATAATTAATACAATCAAAAAAAAAATTTTTTTAAATAAAAGATGCTTGTCAGCATCAGAATTAATTAAATCTAAAACTTATTTTAGCCTCTGCTCTGCATGATCTTAGTCTCTGTGGTCTTGAAAAAAAACCCACATAGAATTCCAGAATTAGTCTCTTCAAAAAAGCCTGGATACTGGTTGAAGACTACGTCATACTAACATAGAGCTCTAATGTAATGGCTGTAACTAATTCCTTACTCAAGGAGTAGTAATTTTATAAGCATTTTCTGTAACATAAATGAAATTTGACCACTAGTTTCATAACTGATGCCTCGTACAAACTGCATCCATCAGCATCCATGAAGCTCTCTGGTTTTGCAGTTCTTGCTTCCTGAAATATCAGATGACCATCCAAGGCAATTTTGAGAAAGCAGCCAAAAAAATGTACTGCTTGTTCCTGCATGCTACTAAATTGCCAGAGAAAAAAAAAAATATTTGCACAGTACTTTCACACAAATGGATTTATTTACAGAAAACACTAAAAGCCAGTTTCCCCTTCTAAAGGGTATTTTTAACAGCTATCCATACCTTAGAAGCATCTTTTTGTGAGCTTGGCAGGTAAACATGTTTTCAGGAGTTAAACTGGCAGCCACTGTTACACCTCCACTTCAGAACACTTATGTGCATCTGCCCTTAAGAAGCTTAATACTCAAATAGAAAATCTGCAGTGCCCACTGACCCATACATACTGAAAAAAATCATCACCGAACTCTCAGAAAGTGAGAATCCTTTCTATTGTTATAACATCAACAGAAAAATATTTTCTGGTTTTTGTAAATATATTGTGAATACAGCTGTCCATGTCTTTAGTCGCCAAAATTTTGAAGAATACGACAGCCCCATTATTTCAGAAGTAAAGTGAAATGTTACTCTGGAAAGAGGAATTTGATGAATAGTTGCATTTTTTAAAACTTGCCCTGCAATGGCATTTAAGCCCAGAACAGGTCCTATGAATAGAAACTTTTCAGTGGGTGTTTGTGATTTTTCTCCCAGTTTACTCCAAGTCTTAAATTGTTATGTATAAGACAGATTTGGGACATGACTCCTATGAGGTCCTTCATAAGCCTAGATAAGTCAAGCCAAAAACCAGACGAGAATGTTTTCCTTCCTGAGTGACCATCCATATGGGTATTTTTTATAAACTTAATCTGGAGTTCTCTTCAGTCCAAAACAGAGGAGGAAAATATAATGCCTTGTCACAGAAAAAACCCAGAAGTGTCTGTGTTATCATGTCCTCTATATGCAAACATAATCAGGCTTCAAAATACGAGCTGCAAAATCATGACAGACTAAAAAGTGTTCAGAAGCAAAACTTGGTAAAAACAGACCTTTCTGACTTACCACCAGACAGAGGTCCTGTAGTATTGGACATGTGGTTTCCAAAGATACTTAATCATAACATTCATCTGTCAGCCCCTGCCTCTTAGTAATTCCAACACTATAGGTTCATTTCAGCCAAAATAACTGGAGGGATAGAGGTCTCTGAGGATATCAATCATTTGCAAGTTCCTTAGAAGTAGGTAGCAGGCAAAGAAATAAATATCACAAAATCCCCACCAAAGGAAGGGGGAGCAGGGAGGGAATAAAGCTGCCTAAGCAACAAAAGGCAGAATTTATGTAACAAGAAAGATGTTAAGGGGGGGAGAAGTATACTGAAATGCTATATAATAGATTGAAATGATAACACACCTTGAGAGAAAGTCATAGGAAGTCACGCTTTGTAAGGCAGGTATGAGACCATTTCATGTTTTATAATTAAAAAGGTTGAGAGTAGAATCCCTTCCCCTTCTCCTGATGCTTTGAAAGTATTTTAGCATTACCAGAACACATGCCTTTACATCTTTAGTTTCCACACAAGAAGTTCCTGAGTATTAGAGAGGGTGCAGAACTGCCTAGTATGACTACTATGAAATCCAAAATCCAATGTTACTTTTTCCTAACTGGAAACCACTAAAAGCAGGACAACGTTCTCAAAACAGATTATGAAATGACTGAAAATAAATGGTTCCTTTTGCAACACTTCCAAGTTTGATCAACTGAAGATGATGTAAATGCAACAGATAGACTGAAGCCTACCTGACCTGTTACAATTCACAGCAAAAAATTCATTTCATTATACTGGTAACACCTCTGAGGAAAAAAAAAACAAACAAGGTGAGTGTATTCCAAATAGACAGTATTGTGATTAGAATACTAGGAAATCTCCAAAGTAGTACATTACTTCAAACATTTTTAACATGTCTACAAACAGTCTGTGGTAGGTTGACCCTGGATAGCAGGTACATACCCGCTCAGTCACTCACACACTCCCTGCCAGAGGGATGAGGAAGAGAATCAGAAAGGCAAAAGCAAGGGGAGAAACCTCATAGGTTGAGATAAGTGAAGGGAAAACAATCAACCACACACGCAAGTGATACCAGCCAGATCACTAACCACCTCCCACCAGTAGACCCATGGCCAACCTGAGCACCAGCTATACTTCAGAAAGACTTCCCCCCCCAGTTTTATTGCTGAGCATGATGTTAAAAAAATGGAGTATCTTTTCAGTCAGTTTGGGGCAGGTGCTCCAGCTGCATCCCCTCACAATCTCTTGCCCAGCCCCAGCCTACTTGCTAGAGCAGTAGAGTGAGAAACAGAGGAGGCCTTGACACTGTGTGAGCACAATTCAGCAACAGCTACAACATTGGTGTGTTAATAGACAGTTTGTCAATCTAAAACACAGCACCATATGGACTGCTGTGAAAAAAATTAACTCCATCCCTGCCAAGCCAGTACCAGTCTGACCTGAAAAGTCCTTTAAAATTAAGAACCAAGATCTCTGTATTCAAAAAACATTGCTGAAATCAATCAGAAAAGTGATTATTCTAAAGTTGCCTTTGATGTGTTGTTCCCATCTATCCACGAGATGAAAAAAAGGGTATTTAGCCCTAAAGAGTTCCATCCAAATCTCAAAAAGATTTCTAGTAAATGGACTGAATTCCAAAGATAAAACTGATAACCTATAAAAGCCCAATTACTTCACAGACCTGAAAGACCCAAAAGCTTTACATCCTTGTCTCATCACCTCACACCCTCAGTAAAGCTTCTACCTAGCTTGTATTTAGAGATAGACTCTAAACTCAGCTGAGAAAGATTATTAGCCAAGACAGGTTATACTTTCAGGGCTATACTCAGTGGGAGAAATTTAATCCAGCATGGTGTGATTAGCTGAGACTGCTCTCCCCAGTGTAAAGACCAGGGTGGAGCAAGGATCTAATTTATCCCTCTGGATTGTTCCCTATAGGATGCAGGCTGACTAGGCTAAACACATCCTCCTAAACATCGTTTTCCTTAAGCATCTATTGTGCTGAGACAGAAGTCCTGTTTGATTCACCCTGTCATGGAGGAACTATTGGAGGGAAAGGCAATGGGAGGAAAGAGAAGCAACATCTTTGGGGTTTATTCATGAATGGCTAACATATCAAGATCCTTCAGCTATTGAAGGACCGCTCGGAATCTGAGTCATCCCATGCTATCTTTTTGAAAGAGCTCCTTTTAGAGCAGCAGTTTTCAGGAGTGGAATACCTTTTACAGTGTAGCCAAGAAAAGTAGCTCTGCTGCTGAGTAACACTCAAAAGTGTTCATCAAGCATCTGTGCCTCCCATGGAAAAATTACAGCATACAGGTAAAAAGTGAAAAAGAGGGAGAGGAAATATGCTAATAATACTAATAAAATGCCTTTTAACTGGTGAAGCCTCACACTACTCCAGATTCATTTCAATAGCCATTCATGCTTCCTTAACACAGCATCAAAAAAGACTGCAATTTGACTTGTTTCTGCTCTACTGCTTTGATGTAGCACCAACAGAGTAAAGGCTAAGAGCCTCTCATAGCCAGTGGAGATGAAGTGCTTCCACAATGCTAATAACTGCATTTCTCTTCTCCCCCACTGCAGACAGTGAGAAGGTTGTTCGTAGAGACAAACACAAATCAGTCCTCCAGTCCCACTGCTTTAAAAGCAGGAAAAACAGATCACGTCTCAATGATAAAACAGTTTGCTGAGAACAGGACAGAATTTAGACAAATACTGTTCTGTTGATGCTCAAGTATCTGCCATACACTTCTGAGTACAGAGGACTGCCACTAGGTTCTATAAGAAACAACTGTTTTCAAAAACACTTTTTCATACAAGAAGTTGGTTCAATGCTTAAAGGGGAAATTCCCATAGTATATTTCTTCTGTCTTTCAAATAGATTTGAACATTTTAAAAAAGAGATTACTCCTTCCTCTAAAAGGAATAAGATCTATAATGTTACTATTTGACTCCAACAGATAAAATAATTTGCTAGCCTACAAGTTTCAATTCAGTGAAACTCCATCACTTTCTCCAATCTGAAATGCAAAGCCTCTTACAGGAAGGGTCTAACACTGCAGCCTCAATCCAGATGGAAGGATACTGTCAATTTACACTTCATTATTAACTAGTAACATCTGTTCTCAGAAAGACATAATTGCCTGCAGGCCACTGACCCTCCTGCCATTTTCTGGAAAACTAAAAGGCAAAGAGGAGAGTTGCAAGAAAACACAGGACAGGCAGAGACAAGACTTTGAAAAGCTTCTGACAGAGTCTCTTAGAAACTTTCTCATCTAGAAGTTAAGGACTCACAGGCAGAATAAACAGACTGTTACATGGGCTGAAAATCTGATGGACCACCTGGATCAAAAACCAACAGATAGCATGATACCCAGCTAGCAGCTGTAACAAGCAGAGCACCCCCAGGACAGATACTGAGGCCCATACTGCTCAACATTTTCACTAGTTGCTGGCATGGTGACACACAGCACACCCAGAGCAAACTGACAGTGGACACTCCACTAGTTAAACTGGCTAATACAAGAAACTGCAGGACCTTAACATGGACCTCTGTGACCTGGAGGACTGAGTCAGAAGACAGTTTGTGAAGCTCAACAAGATGTGCCAATTTCTGCAGCAAGGATAAAACAAACCCACACACTAGTATTGGGAATAACAGCTGTGCTAAGAAGCATCTAATAGTTATGGGGGACAGCACAAGCTGTAAGCACTTTAGGGTAGAGCCAGTACTGCTAAAAAGTGAGTGGCAATTCTCTCAGTATTTTTCCAAGTATCTCTACTGTTAATAGATTCAGCCTCTTATGCAGTGGTCATTAATATGGTAGCCAGTGCAGTAACATCTCAGAACTTGCAAATAAGGACGAAATAAGTAATTAGCAAGCTGAAAAAAGGAGTGGGGGTGGTGTTATGCCTTTTAAAAACTGAAAAGGCAAGTTACAAACATGACAGAACATCTTAAATGAGAAGTGTGGGGACTGTTACTTAAACTGAACTTGAGCTCCACAAAGGTATCTGAAACTGTATTTTCCTATAGCAGGTTGAATTATCTTAATGCTAACACAAGTTAAAATGCTTATTCTTACAGTGAAAACTGCTGTCAGATTAAAGCCAAACTTCACCAAGAATTCAGTGATGCTTTACATACTTTATTATTACCAAGTGCCATTACCCTGACCACACTTACTCCTGTCCACCTTAGTTATATTTCACTTACCAATGCTTCTCCCTCCCTCCAAAACTTTATCATTTGAGAGAAGGCACAAGGAATACCCCTTACTAGAGTAAAAACATAGCAGTAGGTACTTCAGCTGACAATGAGGTCTACTGCTGAAAGCAGTCTTCAGAAACAGGTAACATTTACTATTAAAGCATATAAATATTAAATCACTGTTTTTAAGTTTATTAATCATATGCAACATAAGCATCTTAAACTTAACTTTGGTTTAGATTTGTATCCATAGTTTATGAAGTAAAGTTTTGAAATATTGATCGTAAAAAATCAATCCTACTTATGGATCCTAGAGCCTCTGCATATTAAAACATGTTTCTAAACCACAGTACTTCAGCAGGAATCTAGGGCAACATACACACCAGTCCTTGAGAAACACCAGCAGCTGTTGGCAAACTAATTGCACAACTCTTCAAAAGTGCCTATTTATTCTTAGTATGTTTTAACAAGATGCAGTACCTTGCTATAGAAAACAGTGCCCTGCTTCAGCTTTGAAATTACTTCAGTTAGAACCCAAATACCTGAGTGAATGCAAAACAGCATATTATAGCAAATGTAGGTCGTTCTCACCTTCCCTCTCCCCTCTGTTACCTAGAAACACACCTAGAAAAATAGTACCTTAAAAGTTGGTGGTTTAAAAACTCCTCTAAGTGGAGGAAAGCTCTTAGCTCAAAACAACTGAGTTCCAATTTTCAAAACAAAGTTGGAGAAAACCAGGAAAAATTACTTCTCTATGTAATTTTAAGATGTTCACAAATCTTGCCTATTGAAAACATTTGTGATCATCTCATCTGAGAAAAGTAGCAACAAAAAACCCCAAAAAAGTACAGAGAATAACAGCAAGGATAAAGATACTCAGTATCTTCCATTTGAGAAGATTAAACTGACAAAGCACTTCACCTTATAAAGCAAGCAGCTGAGCATGGGAACATGATATGAGATCTTTAAGAAGATGAATTGCATAGAAAAGGCATATAAAAAGCAATTACTGTTTAAGACAACACAGGCATTAGCAGACAATTAAATTATCCAGCAGATGTTTTAAAGTAAACAGAAGAAACTACTGTAGAACTCATTGCCAAGGACATCAAATGTTCAAGAGGAAACTACAAAATAGTAGATAAATGTAAATCAAGGTCTAGAAAAATGTACAAGTGTAATCACTCTCAGGAAATCTTTAAGATGGTGCCCGCTGGAATAGGACAGCAGCTGAAGTGAATGCTTGTCCATTACTTACAATGTTTTTCTTAAGATGAATTAACAGTCACACTCAGAATTCTAGGCTAGATGAAAATTCTGGTCTCATATGTTTTTCCTTACATTATACTCTCCTCAGTTTAAGTGAGCCAACTGTGTAGAAGAAATTAATTTTGCATTATTATTTTGTCAGAAGAATTCCTTTTTAATCATTAACCAGAGGTGATATCTATCTGTAGGTGACTTCAGGGAGTACATGAGCCCTGTCTCACACTAACCTAACAGAGAAGGTATTTTTGATAGGAGTACAGACACTTTATTCAGGAAGCAGAAGAGTTATCTTGCTTTCTCCCCACAGCATCACAATCTGATCCATCAATAAAGCAGTCAGGTCACAACAAAGCAAACCAGTTCCCTTCACTTCCACCACTGAGATGAGGCTGCATGAGGCAATCAAATAATTCAGATACTCTCCTTATTTCAGGTAAGAGGTTTAAAGAAAAAAAAAATCTTTAAAGAGCAACTTTGAATCTAAAAAAATCCATGTCCATAGAGCTCTTTAATTTTCTTTTCAAACTATATTTTCAACTCTAGTCAAAGTGGTCTTACTAACGCTTGGCACTTGAGCAAAAGCATGAAAGCCTAGATGTGAGAAGGGCTCTGTCAAGTAAAGCAGTGCATCTTAGAAAAAAGCAGTTTTGTTTGAAGCATATTTTAAACATGTAGAAGCTATCTGTTGTGAAAGCAGCTATGACTTCATTTCTGCAAATTCTGTTACATGTGGTCCAAAACTAACACAAGCTACAACTGAACTAAAACAACAGGAAGCAATAAAGCAGAGGAAAAATGTTGCTACACCTGAAAGAGATGGGATACATCAGTGGTTTCTGGAGAACAGTCCAGCATAAAGAAAACAGAAGGGATTAACCATGGCATAATTATTGCTATATACATTATGGGCAACAGCACACTTAGCTCCTCTAGCAACACCAAATCAGCTGGAGAGCAGGAAGTTCAAGATAGGAAAAACCCTTGCCAATTAACTCTCACTGCACTCTTGATTCACTGTATTTGACAATGCTTCAGTTTTTAAAAGAGTATTTGTACTCTGAAGGATTCAATTTGCATCACCTACTACTGGCACCACATCAGAGACTTGGATCAACTCAAGGCTTCCACTGGGCATCTTAAGTATTGGTTAAAGAGATGCTAATACAATAACAAACAGGAACAACAAAAAAAGGGTAAGGAAAGAAAATTACAAAAGTTTTAATGCATTTGTGCACTGTAGTGTCTACAAAAGGCAAGTCAGAAAACTTTCAGATTTCTAGTATCTTTATTTGAGGCTACAAGGGAATTCATCATACAGAGTTGAAGACACTGAAAACACACAAGTTTAAATGAAGAAAGGAAAAGGATAGAAACAGTACTTGCCAGAGTTTGCAAAAGCCCTTTAAAATATTTCATAGAAAAAACAGATCACCAAACCAAAAATAGCTTACTGTTGCCAGTTCTCACATTACGGTGGATATGGAAGGATATTACCTATATATAGGAATACCAAAATAATGTAGGAATCAAAAAAAATACAATAACATCAGCAAAGATTTTACAGCTTCGTGATCAAACCAACAACTTAATGCTAGCCCTGTAACCTGTAAGCTAATACTACAATTCTGAGACCTCCTCTACCTTTCAAAAGGACCTCCTCGCACACTGGACTGAAAAAGCCTTGCCAAGTTCTCGACAGTGTAGATACCCGCATTGTCCTGCTTTTGTTAATCTGAGAAAGACCCTTTATAAGCAGTAGAGGGCAGCATTTCTCCAGTTCCACTCGAAAGTGTTTCTCCGCTTGCTAACAGCAGCATTTAAAGATAAGTACGTGAAACACGAGAATCTATAGTAAAATATATTCCTGTTTTATATTTTTTCCAAGGTCTTCATTTTATAGAAATACACTTCAGATCCTACAACGACAAACCAAGAAAATCCACTATGATATCCAAGTGTCAGAACTGAAGCAAAGACAAAACCAGAGAAATTACAAGTTGATTCTGACAGTTTTTTCATTTCCTTCATTATAGTTATAAACTGCTACGAAGTTGTTCCAGCATGCTGTTTGTAAACTGCAGTGCACTGAACTGATACACAAAAACTCATTTTGATTTTATTCTCTGAATGAATACATGAAGAAACAATTAATAGGAAAAAAAGTAAAGGTTTTGGGATTGTGAGTACTTAGGAAGTTGAAACAATCCTATTCTGAAATTAATTTACCTGTTTAACATTACCAGACACATACTTTTACAATCTTTTGACAGGAGAGTTACATTAGAATAAGCTACAAACAGCACGTACATGACTGACAATCCTCATTTTTGGATCCAAACCAATCTGATGCTTTTCCTTCAAAATTATGCAACGAGACAGATTTTTCTGCTAGGTGTCTCAAACAACCTAAACCTTTAATAAAAAAACCACCTTAATATGATCTTTAAAATCACCCAGCTACATCATAACAAGTTTGTGTTATCTACATTATTGTTATAAAAGGCTTTTTATTGAACCAATTACTTTAGCAGCAAGGAACCTTTTGATTTCCAGCTTTAATTTATTTTGGCTTAACTCTTATTGTTCCCATTTCAACATTTTTGAAAAGTCACTGCCATCTTTCAATTTCGGAAACATATACTCCACCTTGTCAAGACAAGCTGTTCCGGCTTTTTTTTTCCCCTCTCTCCTTGCCAGACAGCACTTCCCTCACTGCTCTAATAGTACTTCCAGCTGTGTATGTACAGCTTTGAGTGGCACTTATGTAACACTGTATAAAACAGTGTTAACATTGTCACAATCGAAGTAAGATCAGGAATGGAGTTATAAAAAACCACACTGCTTCTAGCCCAACCTCAAACTTCTCTCCAGTCACCTAAATTCCAGTTACTTGCATAAAACCAGCTGAGTACATCCAATCCTGTAAACTACCTATTAAGAAGTGAGGAAATAGAAAAATGGATGCATTTCTCACCATACAAAAGATAATGCTTATTTCTAGGAAATTTTCTACATGTGTTTATTAGTAATTGGTCACTAAATTAACCAGTCCTCCTCACCTTAACTGGAATTTTTACACCATAGAGTCAAACTTCAATTTAAACCCCAGTATTCCCTAATTGTTTCCTTAGACTGAAGGAAGATGAAAGCACAGATAAAAGAAGTTTCATGTGATAAAGTAGTCCTACCTTTGCCTTCTTGAGCTACAGTTATTATCAAACTTAAACACAAATAGCAGCAGAAAGGTGGTTTGGATTTGTAGAGGGCTTTTTATTTTTTGTTTGGTTTGTTTTTTTTTTTTAATAAACTGCAACAGCATCATCACTCTAGATTACATGATTATAACAGACATTGCTTCCTCTTACGTTTTTTGGAGGGTTGGGTTTTTTGCTGGTTGGCTGGGGGTGGGGGTGTGTGCATGTTAGGAAAACTGTACTCAATCTAACTACTGAACTTTTCTAAACTAAAGCAAAGTGGATTTTCAGACTCAGTCCTGTAGTAAATAATTGCATTTTACCACATGTGAAAGATTTTTTTTTTTTAAATAGAGAAGTAACAAATTGAAGAATAGAAAGTCTCTTTCTGGCTAAAACATTTACAAAAAGATACAGGAATACACTAGAAGCCAAACATGCATGATTTTGAATTACTATACATTTTCAAAGAAATGATGAGTGTACAAAAAGTGAAAGGCCATCTTCTAATTACCAAAGAAAAACAGACCAAGTTCTTCATTATAACACTCCAAGGACTTCAACAGAATTATTATGGAAATAAATGAAAACTAAGTACAAGAATGCAAGAAGTGTGACTGTTCAGTTCCAGATTCAGCGCTCCCTCATTTGGCCAGCCCACCACCCCAGTAGGTGTGAGAGCCTGAGTCAGAAGAGCCTTTGTAGTCTGCTTAAGAGAAAAATCTCTGGAGCTTGAGCAACACAACTTGCACATCATCTCTCTCATATGCAAACAAAACATTCCTCAGTGGTGGTGTCTTCAATAGGTAATAAAGGCACTCCAAATGCACATGGCTAAATGCAACCATCACACTTTTTCCAATAGGAAAGAATAGGCCACAGAGGAACGAAAATTCACTGCACTGGAGTGCTCCATCTCATTGGCACATTTGAAAGAAATTGGAATGGTGGCTGGCACACTCAGCCTTGCCAGGATAAGAAAGGAGCAAAAATGTCCTCAACATATTATATTGTGGGCACAAAGTAAACCACTGTTAGAGTACACACACAGACAAAATAAGTAATTATTGTTTTCATGTTTTCACACAATGGAGAGGAGGGAATCATTCTTCCAGGAAGTATGGGTTTGTCACTAAAACACCCTAACGACTGTTCATTCTCAGTTGAGCATTTAGAGAAGTTCAGAAAATGCAGATGATTCCTGCCCACACTGGCCTTTAAAGACAGCAGCCCTCAGTTACTCTTTTAGTATGTATCAGAATTTCATTAAAGTGTGTCCTTCCCTCCTCCAAACACAATATGTGGCAGCATACAGTCCTCAACCATCGCATCTCCCCCACACACACAAAAAAAAAGCCACCACCAAAACAAGGCTGAATATCACTTAAACAGTGATGGTCTTCACCTGAAGATGTCTTCTGTTTTACTTTTTTTAGGTCTGGTAAATACCAGTCCTAGCAATGAGATTCAAGTAACATTATTACCACTTATGAAAGTATGAGTAATAGCCTGACTTATTGTCAGTGGGTATGATTAAGCCTTGAATAAAGTGTAAAAACACACCTCACGTTAACAAAGCCCTGGTGCTACTGCGTTCACAAAAAAAGAAGTGATCAAGCATGGTGCCAGCTAGTAAAACAAAAGCAACTAGTGGCATACCAGATAATCAGCCAATGAGTTCAGCCACCCTGAAATCTCATTTCAAGAAAGGAAGCCTTTTGTTTTTCTTCCATCAAGAAATCTAAATACCTCTGCCTACTGAAGGAATCATGTTGGAGACCATATGTCCAACTACGAACAACCCTACGTTTATTCACCCACTGTTTTCATTACAACAGGAAACTATGCCAAAGCTGTTCATTCTGAGGGTCCAGTTTCATGTGCAGCAGCCAAACAAAGCAAACGTTTTGATTGTGCTGAAGAGAGAATCACTGCTCTCCTCTCCTTCTCCTTCCTAAGTGTTGAGATGGTCTTATTTTACCTGCCTTTTCACAGGCAGCTGAGTCAATCTAATTGCTCAATACTCTCCAACTCAGCATCTACCTTTTCCAAGAGCTGCTTTCACCTCATCAGCCAGCAGAAAAGCACACCAGGTTCTACTAGGTTCCTAATAGGTGAACAGTGAAGAAAAGGAGGTAGAAGCACTCAGTAGCAGCAACCTGATAGATCAGATCACTGTCACATGAAGCCACAGATGGAATTCTTTCCCCCTAGTAAACACGGACAGCAAAGCAAAACTGATCAGGAATGAATGTTTCAATATTCTGCTCCCATTAATCCTACCTGGAAAATTACTCAGGTTATAATTATCAGCTCCTCTGAATTAAACCCACACAGTTCCAGGCAAGCAAATGGAGTTGTGAAAATGCTTTAAAGGGGTCTTATTTATAGGATTTATTTCAGAAAGTTATTCTCCTTTTTCACTGCAGTATTCATCATCTCCAACCTAAACATATTCCATACCATGTTCTCAAAGTCAGTGCACATGTTGTTCAATTCAACTGCTGGAAATACTGATATTTTACAGGCATTTGATTTATCTGCTCTACAGTCAATTCCCAACCAAAACACCCTCTGAACTTGTGCAATAACGAAATGTAACTAATTCATCATTTATTCGTAGTATTAATTAGCAGCTTTTAAAACAGATGGGGAAATGAGTATGAACTTAAACACAAAGATTCAAGATCTTCACATAAGATTCAGCCTCATATAAGCATCTCAGGTACATGGTATCCAGTTTCTTCAAGCACACAAGCTCAAACAAATACAAACTTCACTGATGTCTCTGTCCAGTAAACCACCAGTTCTAATAATTTTTAGTGTACCAGTGAAATGACCCTGGATACTTGCAGTCATTTAGAAAGAGCAATCAAACACATGTAAACAGAGATTATCTCTGGAGATGCTCTGCATATGAAACATACACCACAGATTTATACCTTTGTTTTGTATTTTATGTGCATTTTGGTGAGACTAGACAATCCACATCAGAGAGTGCCAAATATTACTACAGCAATTGCCCCTGGCCCAGGAAGTCCTTGAGTCCTAAACTGTTGGTGGATGGTTGGGAGAATACCAAGTAACACTTAAGAGAAAGATAACTCTGAATTTAATAGAATTCCCTTAAAAAGAAGTTAAATGCAGAAAGGTTATTATATCCTTGAAATCGATACAGTAAGAATGCAAACTTTTACTTATTATTTGCATTACATTGGTCTATTTTCTCATGCTCTCTTAGTACAACTTTTCGTACAATTTTCAGATTTTACATACCAGGTTCCTTTATCATTTCCACCACTGTCATCTTCATCACTCGGTGTCCTTGCTTATCACCTTCAAACTTTTTTATCTTCAAAACTCAAACCACTTTCAGTTCCACCCACAGAATTGTAATGCAGTATTTCTTAAGTTTTTTAGCTACAACCTCTGGATTTAACCAACCTTATGGTATCTTGTGTCGCCTTGAGCTTCTTTGCCACGTAGTGGTTCAAAGCATGACCCCCCCACCCAAGACCATTCTGTGTATTAAAACTTCAAGCTTCTTAAAGGCTTGTTTGCAACCACACACACACACGCACATTTGGGACATTATTTCTCCTAGCATGGCCACAAGATCAGTATTTTCTGCTTGTATTCCTCATTGTTTATGTCAAATACCCTTTAAACCCCACCTATGTCATACATTACTCACACACTTGGCCTCCTATTCCCGATGAAAGTTAAGCAATCCTTAAGTCTGCAGACAACCATCCTTGATTTTGACACCAACTATCTAGTAGGCAGCTGTTTCTTTGGCATTGCATTATACTTCAAGATAACATGCAAGAGCAATTTCATACCATCTGCTGGCACTGCCAACATTAGTGATGCACCATTTTTTTTTCCACTTCCCAAAGTTTTTATGATGACTGATTCTGCACGCATTTCTTCAACACTATAACCAGATGGCATATCAAAGCCAAGTGGTGTATTATTAGCACTACTCAACTGGCTCACCAGATAACTATGCTTTATATGAAATCCAATCAAATATGTTTGGAAAGCAATTGGCTTTTTAGTGAGGACATGGAATGTTGGCAAAATGAAATCCCTTGCCAAAACCCATCAAAACATATCATTCACATGTGCCAACTTGGAAAGGCTGTTGTGGGCTATTTAGTACTCATGGTATTTCTTAAGCTTTTAGTGTAATAATTTCCCACATAACTGTGTTTCCAACTCTTCTACAATTTTAAATTCACAAAATTCTGTATTTTGTTCCTCTGCTTTAAGAGAGCATCCTCCTTTGAGTCCACCAAGTAATTTCTGCATCAAGTTTATACATAAAAGCTTAGATTTTAGCTATTTCCATTTTCACACAATTGCCTCTACCACAATTTATTTCCTAACAACATTGAAGTTTTTAGTTTTTATGCACACAGTATCTCTGCAAGGTTAAAACTTGCATTGTAATCTCTCCCTACTCTTTTTTAAACACTTGTTAGGTCATATCTGCAATACAGGAACAAGTACAGTGGAGAGACACCAAGATGGTTAAGCAGCTGAAGCACAATGAAGAATGGTTCAGGGAACTGGGCTTGTTCAACCCTGGAGAAAAGGCAGCTTTGCAAGAGCTAGTGGCAGCCTTCCAATGTCTAAGAGAGGGTTACCAAGAAAACAAAGCTTGGCCCTCGTTATGCACAGCAGAAGAGACAATGTTAAAATGGGACAGGGCAAGGGGGTTTACAACACGTAATCAAAGCCCTAGGTAACCTGGTCTGAAGTTGATGCTGACTCTGCTTTAAGTACTGCATTGAATCTCTTGCAAGAGATTATCATTGCCTTTCACAGTTGCAACTGGTAGGTGAAGAGGCACAAATCACTTAAATTGAGGAGGAAAAAAAAAAGTCTTTAAATTGACAACAATGAGACTCAGAACTACAGCACACTGCACAACAAGTGAGGAAATCTGTGGGAATCACACAAACTCAGCGTCATCTTTCCAACTTCTGCCACACTGGCTGTAGTTGTGTTCCTGTGGTCAGGCACCACACAGCCTCCCATCTTGTGCAGCCACACCACTGTGCTCACCCAGAATAGAGCTGACCCAGAATTTATGAGCATTCATTACTTAAGTTTAACAACTTGGAAAAAAACTTTCATCCTTCTCCCTTGGTAACAGGCTGATACATCATACATGCTTCCTCTCTGAGATATCAGGTTCAGGCTGCTGTCAAAATGAGGTACTGGACTAGACCAATACTGCTCTGGTATAGACCAGGCAGCATGCTGCTTAGTATTCTGAAATAAAAATGGTACAGAAGAATCATTCTTTTGCACTAGTCTTACTAGAAATATTACTGGAAGAAATTTTACATCACTTCAAATTCAGCTGGTTTACTGAAAGTATACTACCAAACAAGCAAACTAAGAATGACTGCTCAAAAATTGTTTTTCTGGAAAAATTAATGATGTTTCATATTCTGTATATTTAAGTGCCATGAACTCATTTAAAACTGTTACTTAAATAAAAATCATTACTGTAAGCTCAGCCCACATGCCTGCTCTTAATAGTATCCATGGTTGCAGTGATGCAAATTTGCCTACCTACATCAAACCAAATGTGCCCACATAAGGAGAAAAAAAATACTGCATTAATCAGTACTCTTTGCACTAGATTCGGGCAAAGTAAACCAGTTAGACCTTAGAAGACAGGACCAAGTAGTTTAACAACCTGTTCACCCATCACAGCTACATCTTAATTCTGATTTACTTAATTCAGAATTATCAAATACCAAATTATGAAAGGTTTCTTAAATTCATTAGAAATTTCACCTGACCAAATTCTTCTCTCTCTATTCAGAAATAAAGAGTAACAACAAATTGTTTCATATACTCCATCACTCAAGGTGAAGAAAGGGGAACATTATTACTAATCCTACCACACATTTCTTTAACGCCTATTTCAAAATTGCTTTATAAACATTCATTTTCCTTTGTTTCAGAAATAGGTTTATGTACAAAACCAAGCAATGTATTTTACACCAGACTACAACTTTCAAATCAGATGCATACATGTTCATGGGGAAGCAAACCATTCTTTAAGCTGCACTATACAAACAGCTTTAGTTGAAGCTACAAGGTACTACAACAGCATTTAGTTAAATGAGGCCAAAACTTCACATGAAACAGGCAGACAGGATTAAGTGCCGATAACTCCAGGTGGAAATGCATGATCAGTCTAAGCCCATCTAAAACTATGCTGTACAGACTGGATGATCTCTTCCTCTCCGGAGCAGTAGTTCTGTGAGAAGTCTTACTTGCTTAGCACTCAGAGTTAGGCTAGCCATACTAAAAAACAATGCTCCCTCCCCCCCCGAACACATCTGTTGGCTTAACTTTCTATATAAGTTGTCTTTCTGCTCTTAGACAAGTAGATATGGGAAGGTAAGCAAGCACACAAAATAAAACTGAAGTTGAGCAGTTCAATGATGAAAATGACATCATTGTCCTTCCCTTTTTTAAAAGGAATACAACAAAATTAAGGTACATATTGATATGACCAAAGTCAAGGAATTAATATTTTATCCTAATCTCACTATACAAGAGAATATTCTAAAGGAGAAATGCCACAAATGAATATTATTAAATCACATGTGATTTTAAAGGGTATGTTTCACTTCCCCAAAAAACACTAGAAAAACTCCTTTAATGGTGACACAAGGCAACTTTACCCATTCCAATCAGCCTATGCTTCCTTGTGTCAACCAGACCAATAAGCATCTTGATCTTTTCTTTTATAAAAGCTATTACTAAACCTACACAATATTCTCAAAGATATTCAATTTTATTATACTTCTTGGGAAGGGTGTTTGTATGAACAAGTTTTATGGTTTCAAATAATCCAGAATAATGCTACAAGTCAAAGTAGCTTGATAAAAATAAAAATTACACCTGCAAAATATATGAACATCCAGGGAAAAGGGAGCAATACAGAACAGTTTACCACTTGCAAGAAAATAAAAAGCTTCCAAAACACCAAACCCACCAAGTCAATATTTCACAAGCACACTACTAATACATTCTGTTTATGCATCAGATTTTACCTTTAGCAGTTACAAGTGAACTGCATTAAAAACAATCATATGTGAAACTTTATCCTAGCACAGAAGTAACAACACTAAGCTAATCTGGGTATCTTCATCTCAAAGTAGCAAAATGTCACAATAACAAAGCATCCTGAAATATATCATCCCTAACAGGACTTCCCAGATTCTTCATCTTCTCTTTGATGATTATTTTAAACATAACCTTTATCAGGACATGTAAAACATCATTTGGAATTCCTCATTCTGGAATAAAAAGCAAACTATTATTCTAGCACATTTAAAAGAGTGAATTTTTGTAGAAGAGAGTCTTACTGCAGAATGACAAAAAAATTCATCATTCTACCACACTTGAGTTTTTCAATATGGGCATAATTGGCTCTTAGAAGAGTTAACATCTATGATTGTTCTTAGCAACAGCTACAGAATTTATTTTGGCAATCTGTACAGTTAAAAGTTAAAAATCAACACTAGAAAACCATCAAGACATTTTCATTACAGGTTGAGAAAATCTGGAAAAAAGATTCAACAAGAACTTCCAAAATTGCAGGCATTAATCAAAAGCTTTAGCAATCTTACCTTTGTTGTTACAATGCATAAGCAATCCATCGTTTCAGCATAGCAGGTATCTTTCCAAACATTTAAAAGGTTTATTTTCAATCACAGCTAAACACCATCTCAACAGAACGAGAAATAGCACACATTTAATAGTCAAAACAGTAGAATGCGTGCCAGGTTTCCCTTTGCATTCATTCAGAGGTAGAAACACCGTGGAGAAAAAAAAAGGAGTCTAAAATACAAATGCTTTAGGTTTCATGAAAGATTCTTAACCTACTTTGATTACCTATGTCTGAAAAACTTAAATTTATCCTGGAAAATATCCTACAAAAGATGTCAAATCCTATTCCATACCAGTTAAGTACCTCCTCGTATTCTATTTCATATACTCCTCTTTCAGGATTACCTAACACATGAGCATCACAGGGAATCATTTGATGAAATGCAATACAAAATTATTTTACAGCAAAAAATCTCAATTCAGCTTTTCTTAGCTGGTTACAATTTCTAAAATGAAGCGTTTGTTCAAAAATAGTTTTGGTTGCAAGCAAGTATTTCTCCTCTAACGTCATTTCAGCATTTGCAGACTGCAAAATAACTGATTTCTTAGGCAGTAATGAATGGAATATTCCATGTAGAACAGGGAGAGAAGAAAATGGCAAGGAAAGAGTAATGCATATTGCAAGAGAAACGCTATTTTGAGCCTCGAATTAACCTAGAATTTCATTTCCTTTTGTAAGGCTGTAATGCAGTGACAAGGCAAAGTTTGTATGCACAGGCATTGTCTTCTCTGTCTAATTAGCACAGCTGGGAAAGGTCAAACACTTGAGCACAAAAAACCCTTCTATGTCCTATGAAACACTAAACTGAGAGTTTTATACATTGCTATGAACCTTATTACATTAATTTCCCACAAGAGGCATTGAAAGCAACTAGTTAACTCAGTTTCTGCTATCTTGTCCCACTAGGTCTCCCACTAACACCTTAGCTACAAACACAATGAAGTATACTGATAAAATTCAGTAAATAATTTCAAGCTATTAAATCTCATCTGCATCATTTTGCTTTTAGTTGAAGATGTACAGATAGCCAAACATTATATTTCACATCAGCAAACGACTCTAGAATATCCTAAGTACGTATCTAGAGCATTCTCACTATCCCTTTTAAGTTTTCTGCAACTTTACTCTACTTGATTCCCTGGCTCTGCAATATATACTAGGAGGGTGGCAGGCTGGGGGGCAATAAGGGCAGGGGAGAGGGCAGAAAATAAGAAGTTAAGAATAAAGGAAGTACTCTTCCTAAAATTACACATTTTATTTTGCAGGCAGGTGGTACCTTTACAGAACAAACAGGAAAAGGAGAACATTAAAAATCCTCCAATTTAAAAAAAACTCACCACACTAAACAAAACACACCCAACCCACACCACAAAAATCCTAAACTGTTAAATAAAAGCCTGATTGCATGCTAGTAAAAACACACCCCCCTCAGCTTGAATGGAATTTCAAAGTAAATCTTACATTCAGCCACCAAGGCCAGGATTTTTACCCTGTGTGTCCACCAAATCAAGGCAGAGATACTTTTCAGTTTTACATTGTCTATAAAGTTTGTGAAGAATTTTTACTGTGAACACCTAGGTGAAGCTTTCACTGCTGCAAAGCATCAATGGGAAAAATACACATCTTCCAGATTGACAACTCTCAGCTCAGACAGATGCCTAAAACTTCTGACTTCAGAAAGCAGAAAAGCACCAGTTAAGCTGATGGAACTTCCCTCTTCATCAAAAAGAAAAAAAATGACTGTCATAGCTGAGTGCACACAAGGTACACCACAAAAATTATCCTTTAATTTCCAAAGTCTTCTGTCATGAAGACTGTAAAATTCAGAGAAATTAACAAAGTGTTAAGCATCCAAAAAAATAAGGGAAATGGAGAAAATGCATTTTTGGGTGACTTAGCACATGTGCGGTGTCTGCCCCAGAAATATCTTGGACTAGTCCAAGGCTTTCAGTCAATCCACATTTACACATTGCACAAACTTCACTTTAGGAGCCTCAATAACACACACAAACTGGGCTTGTCCCCCACACTGTGTCTGTGAAGGGAAAGGTCAATGATACTTCCTCATCACTCAAATTTTTCTCAGCCACCTTGGTTCAAGACTAAGCTTCTGCAGACTAATCCTGGCTACAACCAGTTTATGTTCAGGGTCAATCACTTTTTCCCCAATTTTTTCTTCTCTTGCCATCTTTGGGACTCTTTAGGAACTAAGGATCATCATCACATTTTTTTCCCCTCCCACTCCCTATGGTCCTTTTAACAAGACCTGAGGCCCACTAGCCTTGTTATCAAAAGCACATAACATCTGTCAGGTTGCCAAGGCAAACCATGAGATGTAGAAAAGAGACCTATCCAGAGAGGTGGGGAAAAGGCATTTCTTTGCTGACGATTTGTGGGTCAGACTGCTCAACATGAACAGGCGCACTGAACACTTCAGAGGGCACAGAAAGTCATCTCTAACAAGCATGCTTGAGAAGTAGTAACACATTCACTGCACAGATCAGAATAGCATGTACAACCAAGCTACATTAAAGCCCTTTACCAATCACTGCACCACTATAACGCATTAAAAGCCCTTCTGGTAACTGCACAGTTCACACAAGACCCATCTTCAGCTAAGCACAAACAAGAGAATGTCCACAAAGAAAAAGACACCACACATATACCATACTGGTAAAGCAAAAAAATTTGTGGCAAACACCAATACACATTTTTCATAAATATACTACACAGGTGAATAAGCACTCAAAAAAAAGAGAGCACTGCACAAAGTATTTTCTAGTCCAAAAGCACTTTCTGCAGACTCTTCATAAAATAAAAAAATAAATATTAAGGAAAGATTGACCAAGATTCAAACATGCATGAAGTTCTGCATTGTCACAAGAAACAATAACATAGCTTCTTGAAGACAAATTTTTAAAGTCCTTGAATGAGCAAGCATGTGTTAATTTTGGAGCTAAGAAAGTTTTTTTCAAATTGAGAACTAGGTAAAGACATCAGACTAAAACTACTGGAATTAAACAATTCAATGAAATAACTTAAAACCTTATTTATTTTAAATTGTATTGTGAGGAGCAACAAAAAGCTATTAAAGGACACACCAAAACTTGAATCAAAAATCATGAAATGCATTAAAAATGGGGTTTTTCATGCACTGAAGAGACATTTCCACATAGTACTGCTAGCCATTAAAATCACTCTTATTCTAGTGAATTGGTGAGAAGCACTGCAATCTCTTCATGTCATTCATACTTATTGAAAATAAACCTCTCTGTCCTGTCAGTTCCATGTGATCTCAGTAATCATCAGCAACACCTATATTCTATACAGTTTGGCCAGAAGAAAAAAGGTGTATTTCCATTCACCATTATTTTTGGCATTAACATCAAAACGCAAAGGATGATTCTCATGTGAGAAACACAAAGGAATGAGATAGGTTTTTCTTGCCTTGAATTATATACCTATTCTTTCAGGTTATGTCTGGCAAGTCCCTTTTTGTGCCTTCACAGGCTTATTCTTTTTCCAAGGCAAGAGATTCTATCTACAAAGTCACTAAATAACTGAAGGAACATTCATGCACAGGTAACCCATGCTTAGAAATAAATCATGCAAACTAAAACAATGCTTTGGAAAATACTGATTTTGCAGATAAATTATTTCTTCATTTATTGGAAAATTTAGAAGTGCATATGGTTATTTAAATGATAATTCTCTCTCAGATTCTGTGAGAAAACCTGCATAACACACAGCTGTCACAGGTGTAACCAGAGAAGCAGGCTCAGCTCAGCTTTTTAAGGGTATGTCAATGGCCCAACCTCAGCATATTTGAGAAGACATTTCAAAGACTCAGTAAAGATCAAGCACTATCATCACTACAAGCATTTTCTCAGTTACTTTAGTAAAGAAAGCATTGAAATTGTAAGATGCTGTAACCTAATTTATCTAGCTAACTTTGATCCCAGCTGCAAGATATAGTTATTACAAAACCCCAACATAATTAGATACCAAATTCACATCATTTTTTGTTGATTATCTATTATATAAAGATTATCTATTTAGTTCGGAATTGAAAAAGGTAAGTTTTTTAGAAATAGCAGATTTTTTTTATTGCTTGTGTACACATCCTGAACAGAGCACTGGGGTTTTGTTTGTTTGGTTTTGCATTCAGTTTTACCAGAAGCCTTCCCTGGAAGACTTTTTTAGCTTTGGTTCAAAATTCACATTCTTTTATTTGTACAAACAGTCTGGATTTCAAGAATTGAAGGCAAAAATACATAGCAAGCCAAATACCATTAGTCAACACAGAGAAAGCAATGAGGCTCCTGAGTGACCCAAGACTATACCCTATTAAGGTGCTCAAATAAAATAAACACACCAATTCTCCAGAAAAGGAGTTGATACAAATAAGGGGCAATACACACATACAGGTACAAGCATAAAGGACCAGTATCATAACAGTGAGTACAACAATCAGACATAGCATATTTTCAAGTTAGCCAGTACTGAATCTTTATAAATATTAAGGCAAAGAAGGTATTTGAAGACAGTGCAATAGGTGTGGGATTTTCCCAGAACAGCTGTTATTAAAACAGGTACAACTGACTACATTTGTAAAGGCCAGGTGAGGATACTGCAGTTAAAATTCAGAAACAGAAAAACAGAACTTGAGTATCCTGCCACTTTAATAATGTATTCTATATATGCAGGTTATCTCTTTCTAAGTTTTCCTCTAAGATGTTGCTTGATGCACCATTCCATTTTGAATACAAAAACTGCTACCGATTACAGACAGATTTTTTTCATTCCACTGGAAACAATACATCCAAAGTTCTTTACACTATGTCAGCTCATCTTACCAAGAAGTTACACAAAGCTGTCAGTCTTAAAGGTTAAAAAGACATTACCACTTGCTTTGTAAAAAAAAGCAATTCCCATATTGTAGGTAAAAATCAGGTTAGCTTAACTCTATCCCTTTTCAAAACATTCCTGTTGACTATTGTCTTTTTACAGATATTGAGCAAACCGTACACGAGCCTGCAGTATGCCTTAACAGCAAAGGAGGCTAACAGAGTGGCAGTAGCAAAAACAGTCAGTAATATCAAGCAACTATTATTCCCCTTTGCTTGGCACTTTTAATAAGGCATCTGGAATACTGCATTCAGTTTTGGGCTCCCCAGTATAACAAGAATATTGATAACCTGGAGCAAGTTATGCAGAGGCCCATTAAGATGGTGAGGGGGCTGGAAGACTTGCCCTTTCAAGAGAGAATGATGGCACAGGGCTTGGGTTAGCTTTGAGAAAAAAGTTCAGTGGAATTTTAAAAGCAGCCTTCCAGTACCTACAATGAGGTTACCCAGAAGACAGAGCCAAGTGCATGATGGAAAGACATGAAGAACCAAACAAATTGAAACAGTTTTCAATCAGAAATAAGGAGGAGCTTTTTCACCATGAGGGCAGTCAAGCACTAGAACAGCTCAGCCAGAAAAGTCTTGCAGTTCCCATCATTGGAAGTTTTCAAGACCTAGCTGGTTGAAACCCTTTGCAATCTGATCCACCTCACAGGTGAGTGAATTATTTTATGATTCCAAGATGTTTAGAGTTTCATTTCCACCCCACCTTGGCGTCAAATTTAGCTGACGTTGTTTTGCCAATTATCAGGCCTAGCATAAAGGACACAGCCAGCATAAAGATGAACCAATAACCAAACTGTATTTGATACAAAAGGGTCAGTACATGGGTGATTGCTGGGGGTACAAACAAATCAGATTATACATAATTGCCATCAATCCCAGTGATCCCAACAATGACACCACACAACTAACAATGGGTGGAATAAACAGTGAAATACAGTCTCCCATAGAGGGGATGGGAGACAACCAGGTCAACAAGCCAAATACATAAGACCAAGCAAGCCACATAACGAATCCCTACAGAGCTTGTGTTACAAGAGCCAGACCTGACTGGAGCCCAGTCCCAGGGAGGCAGGAGATCCTTCCCCAACAGGGAACTCTGCAGAGTGCCTCCACCCCACAGACAGACACTGCCCCTGCCTGCAAGTGGTCCCAGCTTTTATCCCTCAGTGGACACCTGACCTTTGCTTACTGAATGCAGACACCTGGGCTCATTTACCCAATGGCTCTGTCTGCCAGGCCGGCCCCACCCTGGAGGGAAGCCTAAAGGCAAACTCACCCCCCCTTTGGGAAGGGCTGTGGGAATCACCCATATGTCAACCTTAATTTGGGGCTTGGGGTTGAAACCCCAGCATTTCAGACATGTCTATAATTTCAGCCATTTTCCTTACTTGCTCTTTTGCTTTCTTTTTATTAAAAGATATTGGCAAAAGGCCTTAAAGAGAGCATGCCATACAGTCTCTCTACAAGCCAGACTCTCAACATGTGGGCACGTGCAGATACGTCAGGAAACCACAGATCAGACCAAAGGTCTTCTGCCACCATTACTCACTAAATACAACAATCCGTTAGCCCAACAGTGAGACACTCCAGATCGAGTTCCACCTCCTAAGACAAAACATTTATTTTGAGACAGTGTTCAGTAGGGATTTTTTTCAACATTTAAAATGAAATTATTGTGGCTATTTTTAATTCAAGCTAAACAGCAAACACTTTTTAACTTAGCTTTTCAGATTTAAATCAATCACAGTATTGAAACATACCCTACAGATTTTTAAAAAAAGACACAAGTCAACTATTTCCTTAGCAATGCACTACTCAGGTCAAATGAGACTTCTACCAGTGATTTGAGTTTCACGTCGTATTTCTAAAACACAAACTGTCCCACCTACAGATGGCACTACATATCACAGCCAACAGCTTAAGAGACTGCTCCCTCCTGTACACATACTTCTCACACGATTACTAGTATTAAGAGATCTCTAGATTTGTTAGCCACTTTGCCAACACATACATAGAACTCAGTATTTAATGCACGTAAGAAAAAGGTATGCACCTTTCACCCTTTCCAAATTTAATTTTTTTTTGCTAGTTTCTAGTACTGAAAAGATTAACATTCCTTTCCTGCTTATCGCTGTCTTAAATTTCTCCTTTCCTCCCTTCATCTTTTTGTACTGGGGAATAAAACAAATAAAACCATCAAGCAAGTTCCAGGAAACAAAGCATGGAAAAGATGACAGATTGCTGTGAACAGGAAAACTGCAATCTGTAGCTCTAACTTTCTCTAACACAATAATAACCTAAGAGGATTACAAACTCCAGTCTTTCAAACCAGAAGCAGGAAGGCAAAAGCAGAACTAGGCTATGTCCCATCAAAAGTCCTCAGACAACCTAAGCCTGTATACCACTATTCTATGTATATACACAAGCACACATTGCTAAAAAGTCATTCCCAAAGTCAGCTGGGTAGAAAGTTCTTGTAATACAATCCTTAATCACTTTACGGGAGCATTATATTCCCACTCTCAAGAAACGCTCACATATACCATCAAAGTGTCAGCTGGAAGAATATTCATTTGGCCCAAAATAACTACAACAAAAATATAACATTAAGGTAAAAGAAACAGGGTTGCAAGGTATTACTTTGAAGGCTAACAATTTGCAAGCAAGAAAAAAAAGTGTTCCGTTCTTACCACCTACAGTCCTACCAGCCTGTCAAGCAACAGAATAGAGCTAAAATAATCTCGAAGTGCATCTGGTCTGCTGATCAGGTTGTATCTGGTTAATGAACTAATACCAAATTGGGCAGCAACCTTGCAAATCTAAAAAGTGACAGTTTCTGTTAAAAAAAAAAAGCTTGCTATGAAGAAAATCAGATATACTGAATTCAACTTTCTTCCAATCTCTAGTAAATTCCAGCAAGCAAAACAAGGAATTAAACACATGCTGTACTGGAATTGTTATGCCCTTGGATTGATTAAAACCAAATATTAAACATAAGTACCTAGAAAAGCAAGATATTATTGAAACAAAAATGCATTAAGTTCCACGAGATAAAAACATTACTTTTCCACGTACTACACATACCAAGTATGTGGAATATAAACTGTCAATACTAAAGATATTGATTCTTATCAATATCTTATACAATAAGAGTTTTTCCTCATAATTTTTATGAAATTTCGAAATACTGAGGAAAAGTTATTGCCTTTCAAGTGTATGAATCAAAGAACAGTCACTGAAGAAAGAATTAAGGCTGACAAAATGTACAAGATATGTTTACTGTAACAATTTTCTTATATAATTGAAAGCTAAGCCAAGACATTCAGATATACTAGAAAAAGCAAATGAAACCAACAGTGAACTATCACTCTTCAAAACTGTCCATCTTTACAACTATAATGTGGAAGCAGTATTCTACAAGGTAACATTTACTTTAGGCAACAGACTGAGAAAAGTTTGGTTTCAGTTTCACATAAACTAGGATCAACATCAATATATGCAATTATGCTTTTAAATACTAGCAGTAAATGTAAAACCTGACCCTCATATACCAAAGGTCAAACAACTGGCTTTCACATGATACTTGAGACAAAAAAAATCTGAATGAAGACAGGTGGCTTTTTCATAAATGTTCAAATCTAGGCCACTTAGAAAAATGACCAAGTATTTCACACTATATCAGGTTCTGTTGGGTAACACTATATACCATGATCACCAGACTGTACTGGAGAAGCAGATGTATTATCCAGCAAATAGCTCAGCTGAGAACATACACTTAAGTCTATGGTGAGAATTCCCAAATTAGGCCATTCTTCCTTATAACACGTTAGTAACCTTGCCACGATAATGTAAGTAACCTTGTCTCTTGTCATTGGTGCAGTGTCATGGACACTGGCAGTCTACTAGCACAAAGCAATAAAAACTAAAGATGCAACTTCATAACTAAATTGCACCTTCACATGCATCTATGTAAAATTTGGAAAGAAACAAGGACAACACTACCCTTTAGCTGGTAAGTTAGTCTTTCTTATTGTGGACATCATGGTCGCAAATTAAGCAAACTTTTACAGGATAAGCGTTCCAGCTTCCGTAAAGGGTTGGGGGAGAATAATCACAAAGTCTGAATTAAACAACACGCACTATTCTGTACTTCAGATTTCAGCAAGTTTCCCCTATAGTGGAAGCACAAAACCTGTGCCATGGTTGGAAAAACAACAAAATGGCTCGGTAGGGAAATAAACCCTCAAGTCCATTTCACTGTTCCAAGGTGTATTAAAAAAACAAAAAACTCCAACATTTCAGCCATTTCAGACAGTTACACTGCCTTTAAAGACCTTCAGTAAAGGAGACTGCCCACATACAGCTATTCTGGTGTTTTGAAAAAACATTTAAAATGTTTTTGCTAAGCCTATTACTATAGTATAAATCTAATACATCTTATATAGGCAAAAAAATATTATCTTCATTTTTTCTACATTAGCCTACAAAGGAAAACTGTTTCCCAATTAAGTATTCAATTCTTTTAAGCAGCACCAAATCTTTCTATCAGTCTTCATTTCTTTTTAAGCTTTTCAAACTTCCCTGTCAATCTCTAAGCACTTAAATTCTTCTATATCTTTTTGCACCATAGTACCTTAAATTTTACATCTCCAGAAAACCCTTACGCAGATAAAGTAGAACAGAACAGTTTTACACCACACTTACGTCAATAAGGTGTTTCTTTTCATGTATTAACATGTCATGGCTGACTCACCTTAAGATTCAAAAATGACCCAGATCTTTCCAGAGAAGCCACTTTAACTATTCAACCTCTTTATGCTACTTTATTCAACTTCTTTATGCTACTTTAACACAACCAAAGTGCAGGACACTGTACTTGGTCCTGCTGAACTAGAGCCTGCCCATTAATGACTTCAACTGACCATGGCTTCTGAAGCAACACACCATTGTCCTCCCATGGTTTAATTTATAATTTCATCAGGATATTTTTACTAATATTTCAAACTAGGATGCATTTTTTAGAAACTTTAACTGATAAATTATCTCAAAAGACAGCCTGTTAAACCGTGCCAGAAGTTTTACTGAAGTCAGAATTTATCACATCTACTGTTTCTTCCTACCACAACTATTACTACATTAGAAAGAAACTGTTTGACAAAACTGTTACAACAATTATGATGGCTATTATTTGGCTCGTTTATCACCTTCAAGGAGCTATGAAAAGACTGCAGAATCATTCCCTGTACTTGTTTGCACATGCAAACATGAAATTCATTAGAATCAGCTTATTTCAAAACCCCTCATTAGACAAAATAAACTTTGCTTATCCTTGCCTACCTTATTGGCTACAGTCCATTTTGCCCCTGCTTCTAAGAGACTTTTTTTCCATCATACCTTCAGAAAGAGACGTTCTACACTTGAAGCCTAAGATTTAGATTATGGCATACAAGTAAATAGCACAATGGTGTTTTCCATACTATTTCTCATACACCCTAGCATTACTCCTTTTTGTCCAAAGATGGTAATTCTTAAGAGAAAAATTTCATTAAGGTGACTATGATGACAGTGGCCTTCTCTAAGCAATTTCAGGTAACCAAGATTCCAAAGAGACATATAATTTAAGTTTTCCAGTGTATAAATAAGATTTAAAGAAAACAAGTCAAAGGAAAATCATCCATTCCTACACTGCAAGTTCGACTAGATTTTTAATCCCTCAGTGTTCAAATACTTACAAACCTAAAAATACAGTATACCTAGTCTGCTCAGGTTTTTCATGTAAAGATATTTTAATGACTGATCTCAGCAATATTAACCCTGGCTAGACTCATCTTTTATCTACTAGCCATTTTCTACTTTCTAATAGAACACAAAACAGCTCTTGCATTTTCTCTATAGATTCCTTTAAGGCATTTTTGATGCATTTCATACTAGCTTCAACATGACAAATTTTTAAAAAGCACTTTTCTTAAACTACACAAACCCCCCAGCACATCACACACTTACTTATGTTCTGCAGCTAAGAGGACTTCTTACACAGACCTAGCAGCTTCTAGTAGTGTTCACTCAGTAAAGCATCCTTACCACTTTACCTTGCTGGGTAGTACAAGCTTACAAGCTTCCCTACAGGCTGCGGCACTGGTCCTCTGGCTGTTCTCCCCCCAGTGCTATCCTGAGCTCTATTACCATTTCATTAAAACGGGTCATCACAGCACACCGCCTTAAAGCTCACACACCTTTGCCAATGCTGTCTGTTCTGAAAGCACACTTGAAACAAAGTTCACCTCTTTGGAGACAAACAATAGGTCTGATGCAAGAGAAATCAACAACACTGTAACTTGAACAGGGAAATCCTGATTCAGGAAAATACACATCAACGTGCATTTCCCTGCTCAGTTTTCAAACTACTCACTAGGGACAACTGCATTCATCTACTTTTCAAAAAAAAGTCCTTCCAGAACACAGCTGGAAGTTGCAGAGAATTTCTTATGAACAGATGGAAAATTTTACTATCAGAAAGATATAGCTGCAGATTTCCCAAATTATTAATGGATTAATGACTGAAGAGTCATCAGTATGGATGAGTACAAGCATACCAAGCCTGTTTGCAAAGTTCCAAATTCAAAGCATAAATCCAATTTAATGGTCACGTAGTGGTACACTTGACAAACAAGTTTATAAATTTTTGACTAAGCAAAAGGCACACATCTGTTACTAAACATTTCAATATTTAAATCGCCTATGACTATTGATCTTAATAATGTAAGTTTTCTATGCAAATAAATATTTTATAAAATGAAGGAAGTATAGAAAACAATGTTGACCTAATAGTCTCAACCAGAAAAATAAAACAGCAGTTTCTATATCCTACCTCTACACTTGGGCTAAGGCTGCTCGGCAGTGTTTCTGATGTCACTGTTGTGCTTGGAAGGCTGGAGAAGTCCCAGGTATTCACAGGCTGTATTGGTTCAGATGGCTGAGAGTGATCAATGCATTTTGGATTGTCCAATAAGGTCACTTCATAAAATTCTTGAATATCTAAAAATGTGAAAAAAAATTAGGAAGTTAGGCTTTCTAGATACTAAAACATTCTGATCTTAACACCATCTTCCTCCTGCAAAACAAATTAGATACCTACTACTTTATCTATCTATTATAGATGAAGCTGTATCACCAAGATCACATGAACCTCCCCACAGGATAAACTCACTCTCTGTCCCATATCTCGAAGCCTAAGTGTCCCCACTCACTTTTGGCTTCTGCCACCAACCCCGGTAGCATGATCTGCAGCAGGAATGGCAGAAGCATATGGAATAACCACAGTGGAATAGTAGAAGGGATGGGTGTCTATGCTTCAAGTTATGGTATGCATTATTTCATCTAATGTAGCCTTTGGTTATCTGATATCTAGTGTTCAAGGGCAACATCAAAAGGTCTTTTTTGTGGTATGTTTTAATTAGATGACCACAGAAAAAGAAGTACACTGATGAAATCATCAATAAAAGTTGCTAGAAGTAACGAAAAAGGTGATTGATCAGGAGGGGTCATCATCCGCTTTTTTAGTCTAAGTAACAGAAATAGGATGAAACTTTTAACAGTATGAATTACAAGTCATGAATGACTAAACAGCTTTTTCTATAACCGTGAAAACTCAGTTGGAAACTTCTAGGGAAGAAGACTCTAGCTGCATTGGTATTTTTATTGACATCCTATCCACTACATGAAGCACCAATAAAACCAACACAATCTAAGAGAAGCATCAAAGGTGTTTCTATGAAGTATATGTACATGAAACTTGCTACTGTAATCACATCTGTAAATACATCTTAAAAAATCTGAAAAGGTATGGGCTAAGGGAAGGGCAGACAAATGAAGTTGTCTAAAGCTTTTAGTATCATCTTCAAAGTAAAAATCTGCTCAGAGTTGTAAACTCATGTTTTTAGTTACAGCAACTTCACAGAAAAACATACAGACACAGTCAGCTCAAGTAAATAGGATCCAGCCATGAATAAGGAGGACTTTAATCAGCAGAATCTTGTAGCTTTTCAGAGGCTGCCCAGAGTCAGCAACAGAGACACAATAACTTAATTTCTTCATGAAGCTGTACCACAAATTAAAAAAAGAGACCACAGAAATAGGAGAAGTCTAACTGTTGCTGGTGTTCCAGTCTTAAATTTTTTTTCTTTTACATGGAAATTGCACTCCAGCTCTCTACCAGTTTAGAAAACCACAGTTCTCAAACTCCATTTGTATCTTTTCTCTGAGCAAGAGTCAAATTCCTATCAACTGCTTACATTAATTTTTAAAGTTATACTTGCTCTTAGCGCTGCTGATTGGAAGAAATAGCAGTGAGGGTTCCAGGAGATGTTAAGTGACCTAGATATACAGGAGCAAACCAGCCTAAGAGATACAAATTGTTTTTAAATCTATCTTTCACATTAGCTGCTTCAGTTGCAAATTTGTCTTGTAGCTGCATTAACGTTAATACATCAATCAAGCACACCAATTAAAGATTTTTTTTTTTCCCCCTGATAGAGAGTACTTGATATATTAAATAGGCAGTGGTTTCAGTTGATTCTATAGCTGCAATCCACAGCAACCAAGCCAGGAAGATCATTACATTATTTATGGGAAGGGGTTATTTGCGCAACTGTTTAGCAACAGAAATCTAGGGCACCGATTCTCAATTTTGCTACCATTCTTTTAAGTCCCTGCCAGTGGAGGTAGCCATTTATTCATACTGCAGAATGACTTGTTTCAAAAAGCACTTTATTTCCCATATGTCTTCTCCACTTAGTCTATGGATGACACTGTAACAGGCTTACTATTGAAAGATGTCAGAAATATATACACCACTTAATATGGGAGTTACGTTTATGTTTATTATGAACTTGCTCCAAATATGCAAAAAAAGTTTCTATGAACATGGTGTCTAAATGCTATTATCTACCTTGGGGGGGGGGGGGGGGGAACGGGACACACGACCAAAACCAAACAAAACAAAAAATTATTTCTTTATATTTTTACTATTCAGAATACAAACATTAAGTACTTTGGAATATAGGCAAGCAGAGCATGCACCCTGAACGTATTAGGTCCACAAGGAATGAGTGCTGGACATTTTTCTCTTTTAAAGCCATAAACTCAGGCCATACAAAATTCAACCTAAAAAATTTCTTATTCTGGTCCAGTGCTATGTACCAGCTCACAAAACTATTTCATCACATGAACACACTTAATTATCTACTGAAGTCATATTAATCTGTGGATGCACTATTAGCATCTAAAAAGTTCTAACATTTTCCTAATTCTTACAAATAGCAGGTAGTAAAACATTAATTTTTAAAGCTATATTTATGGTTAAATTCCCTCTTCAAGTTAGATGTGCTTTTTTCATGTCCCTGCCCCTTTCTCCCATATTAATTCCAACACAGATTATATCTCAAATTAAGTTACAGAAAACTAAGTTACAGAAAAATAATCCAAATCAGGTATCACACAACAGCAAAAGAAAACACAGATGGGGACAATTTCTAACTAGAGGGAGAACATTAAAAGAACAGCTGACTGAATTAAAAAACAGGAGCACAAACTTTCAGGAAAGCCAAAGTGACAGAAGTGATGAATGGTAGGCAACACAGAAAATCATCGTGGAATTATGTCAGTTTACAAGTAAAATCACAATAAGTAGCCAAATCAGCGATATGTTTGAGAGCAACAAGAATAAAAGCCTATACAAAGCAAGTGACAGACCACCAATTCTGAAAAGAAGGAACCCTTAAGACATGAAAAGTATTTTTCTTATTAGTAATATGAAAAGCTAAGCAGTGGTGACACAGTATTTTTTCCAATATTCATTACAGTAGAAGTTGACAAACTACAAGCAGTTTGTCAGTGTATTCTTTTTCTCCCCCCCTCATGTTTTCCACTCATCTTAGTGCTGTTCTTTGAACAGGCTCATTCACAGTAATGTGATACATCAGAAGCTAAAACTGTTCACTCTTAAAGGAAAGAAGAAAGCATTATCCACCAAATATAAACTGAATCCCAAACTGACTTCACAAGGGAGTTCCATGTTCACTAAAAACCACAACACAGTAATTAAAAGAACAGCAAAAGCAAACAAATTCTTACAGCATCTCCTAAATTAAGTATATTTGATGGCCCTTCAAGAGCCTACATCAATTTTGTCCAGAGGATCTGCCTCCGAGGACAAGGATTCCAACCAGCAACATGACACCATTCCTTCAGACAGATTTGTTCCCTGCTCCTTAGAAATCAGACATCAGGCCTCTGCTTACCATTTCTCCTGGTACGTGGAGTCTGATACTTTCTGCCATATATTTGGGGAGTACACTTGTAATCAGGATAACTTAAGATCAGTGTATGTTCTAAAAATCCCATTGTCAAGCCAAGCTCTCCCCATATGCCTTTCCTGCAGAAAAGGGTATGCAATTTTAGTATAGTCAGAGAGTAAAATAAAGCTGAACAGAATTATTCTATGCATAAACCTTTTGGTAACTCTAACTTCACAAGTCAAAGATAGGATACCTATAATTGCATTTTCTTTAGTGTAATCCCATAAACAAGGTGTTAGCATTACTTGCAAGAGGCCACGGGCCTCATATTAAGCTAATAACCAGGCATCTGGACTTGTCTTGGCCTGCCTGTAGCTTTGTTCAGCTTGTCAAACTCTAACAGCAATTTTCTAAAGACTTACCTAATTTGTATAGCTTTTACTTAGCTTCAGATAATTGTGTGATGTAACTTCTATTTTTATACATATTTCTATATAAAATATACATATCTTATGCTTAAATATTTCAATATATAAATTTTAATATGTTATATGTATTCCATTATATATTATATAAAAATATATGTTACATCACACAATTGTCTGAAGCTAAGTAAAAGCTGTATTTAAATACAGGCACACACAGAGACTGTGTATACAAGTAAGACTGTGTGTATTTCTGTAGCTAACACGTATCAATAACAAGTAGTTATTCTGTAGGGAATTAATTGCCCATGGCCCCAGAATAAAAAGCCCCACAGAGGAGCACAAGTACAGAATGAGAGCAGAGGCCTTGAAAATAAAGGCATAGGACAGAATCAAGGCTTCAAGGCTATAAACAACTCGCCAACTGCTATTTACTGGTCAAAGGAAACCAACCTTGAAAACTGAGCAAAAACAGTTTGGGGGATAACAGAACAAAGAACAAGCATCCAGCATCTGTAAAACACACCATATATACAAAAAATTCAGATGAAACATGGAACTGCCAAATAATGAAGAAAGAACAAAACACAGAATATGTTAGCAAACAAAAATAACTTCAAGAAAACGTAACAGTGAGGAAGAAACCATCAACACTGTACATCTCTATGAGAAGGATTCCCTGTTCTTCCCTGCCCATATTTTAATATGTTTTAGCTTTCCAACAAGTATTAAGCAACTCACTAATTTTTCACATGTCATTCTTTACGTTTCTGATATTGGACCTTTAATGTTATGGTATAGCAGGACTCACTAAAATTTCACTGGCATTTACTACTTATCAACCTGAAAGGAGGTTGTAACAAGGTGGATGTTGGTCTCTTCTACCAAGTGACAAGAGACAGGACAACAGGAAATGGCCTCAATTTCCTTCGCCTCAAATTGCACAAGGGGAGGTTTAGACAAGATATTAGGAAAAATTTCTTCACCAAAAGAGTTGTCAAGCATTAGAACAGACAGCCCAGGGAAACAGTTGAGTGACCATCCCTGAAGTTATTTAAAATGTGTAGATGTGGTGCTTAGGGACATGGTTTAGTGGTGGGCTTGGCAGTGCTAGGTTAATGGTTGGACTCAATCTTAAAGGTCCTTTCCAACCTAAATGATTATATGATTATTTTTTAAGAAATTAAAAGCAGTCCTTTGACAATCACTACTGGGTTTAGGTTTGGCATTTTTAAACTTTAAGCATCTTGACCATTTGTGGGTTATAGTTGTTTTTTTTTAAATAAATGCCAGCAAATTCCACACAAACTTAATGTTTCATCAACACGCATTTACTACAACAGACTGTGCTGGACACTGCATGTAAAACTGAACTATTGCCCTTACACCATACTACGTAAAGTTGGAAACTGCTACCACAATATACACACAGTTAACAACCACATTTGTATATGCTGTATTAATTGTAATCTCATTTGAAGGCTTTCATTTTTAATGCATTTAACGGTTTTGTGTATGAGCAAGAGTTAGCTTAGGAAATTCATCCTGATTTTGTTTGCTCATTTTTTATAAACTCTAATTCCATATTTTGTATTCTAAAGTGCAAAGCAGGAGGGTCATCTCCCCCAACCTGCTGGCAATACTCTGTCTAACACAGCCCAGGATACTATTTATCACCTTTGCCACAAGGGCACCCTGCTTGTTCATGTTCAACTTGGTGTCCACCAGGACCTCCAGGTCCTTCTCTGCAGAACTGCTTTCCGGCTGGGTGGCACACAGCATATATTGGTACATGGGATTGTTCCTCCCCAGGTGCTGGACTTTGCTCTTCTCTTTGCTGAACTCCATGAGGTTCCCATCAACCCATTTCTCCAGCCTGACGAGGTTCCTCTGCACAGCAGCATGACCAGGACTTACATGCTCCAGCTATACAGTTAATTCTGCACTGACATCAAAGAGGTATTCCTTTCTGACAGACATTCAGCAGCAGAACAAATCGATTTCAGCCAATGTTAAAGTCAGCAAACCAGGAAACCTCTAGATACATTTGCATCAACATTCAGACTTCACCACACAAAGCATTTCAATACCAGGTTCATTCAGGAAAATCTTTTTCAGTGTGACCATGCTCCCTCAGACTTGCAAGCATCCAAGAAGTTTATTAATTCTTTCAGAAACTGACTTAGTTCAATTTAGTATTTCACTGAAAGATCCAGCCATGTGAGCAATTCCTGTCATCTCTCAATGGTCTGTCTCTTCTCAGACATTCACTCATTCAAATACCTTTTTTTTTAATATGGGTAACTTCATAAACAAACAGGTCTGTTAAGAATCTGACTACCTGTACATTGTCCAGGAAACTGTGTCATCCTATTACAAATTCAGTACTTCTCTAATTCAAGGAGGCAGTTGGAAGGGGTGGTAAAGACATCTTTCTTTCTTAGGGCTTCCTGCCAAAGCACTTGAAGCACCAAAAACTTAAGGCTTAAAACTACTAGAAAGGAAAACAAAGGTCAACATGTTATTCCAGTTCAGGGCAGTTTGAGATGTATGGCATCTGCCAAATTCTTAGCAGCTCTACACAATGGATGTACAGACAAAATGTAAGTAGAGTCATGATCACTGTTAGAACAGACAAAAGAATCTGCTACAGACTTTCTTCAGTTGTAAAGCAACTCCTACTAATTCTAAGGACATCTCAATCCTGCATGCTTACTTCACCTGCTATATCAAGCTAAAAATATCTATTTAACACAAGTATAACCAAGACTTGAAAAGTGTATGATTAGTGATCAACAAGAGAATACAAAGAAAAGCTTCATAGCCATACCAAGTCAATTAAAGTCAGCTAAGTATTCTCTTTGTGTATTAACTGGTTGCATTGTGTCATACTCTGTGTATTCAGGCAAAAATAAATGTTTGCATTCATACTATGGAAGCAAAAACTGGCCTCATCATAGCCCATGTAAAGCCCCTTTCAGGGTTAATTGGTTTCGTTTGGTTTTGGGTTTTCTTCTTTAAAAATCTAAACCTATTACTGCTGCACACAATCAAGACAAAAATGCAAGTTGAAAGTTGCAGTGCAACTTTCTCACCACTCATGTTCTGTTCTACAAGATCCTTTACTACAAGCTAGAGCATCCAACTACTCATCCTCAGCCTTTCCACAGTAGCTGTGTCCTACCCTTTAAATCTCCACTCTGCAGATGCTTCTTTACTTAAATTCCAGGAGATGCTAGTTTCACTTTAAAACAAATGCTCCTTTATTTGCACTGAACTGAAACCATTCTCATCTAACCTCAGATCTAGTTGTTTGCTTTTATTCCTCTAGCTGTTTTTTACAAGTTGACATGTTGAACTCCTTTCCAAACCATGCATTCATATTTTAACTCTTTGCTTACTTGCTTACTAATCACTCCTTCACCATACCCTCACATTGTCTCTCCAATTTTCCTTCAGCAACCCACAGGGTCTTCTCCTTATGTTCAAAACTAAGGTAGGAAAAAAATTAAAAATTAAAGTTGTCATCACACAGACAAAAATGGCATAAGATCATCCAAATGCTATCCAAACTCTTTTCAATTAATACCACCTCATGCGCAATTAGACATCATGAACCTAAGCCTAAATATGAAAGAAAAACCCACACAACCAAACCCAAACTAGAAATTAACTTCCAGTTATCCACCCTTTCCAAATATTTCAATCCCAGCTGCAAAATCAGCAGCCAGTATAACAATGTACTTTTTCTTAAAAGAACATATTTACTACTGTCTTTAATGGTAATAATAACCTGTCAGGGACAAAGGAAGTGTTACTACTAAGGCTTATTTGTAGGATGTCCCCTAAATAGTGTCAGTCCAGGACTGAGGTTTCTCTCCAAATAAGTTCGTAAAAATCAAACTATTTTTGGCATGAGTTCACTCAACACTCCAAGCTGAGCTTTCATACAGGTGCACAGCTCTGCTTTAGAGGACACAGCACAAGCATTGGTTTCTTCTATCAACATAAATCTCAGACTCCAAGGTATTATTTGACATCAGTGGCAACACAAGGGTGGGTGGTACCACATACTAGCATCTCCATCAGCGCACTTCTACATCTCCTGCAGCCAAATTCTAACACAAGTTTCTGAAAACAGGACTTAAATTTGCAACACTTCTGCAATTTGTCCACAAGTTTTCCTTACTGCACCTCTGTCTTAGAGGCCTTTTAATTTCAAGCCAAAATAACTCAGCTTTTTTGAGGACATGTCTGGGAAGATACTTGCACACAACAAGATTCCTATAAAAGCTTTACCAAAGAGCTCTAGAGCCTCCCCTAAATTGGAGAAGGAACATGAAGCTGTTATTCTAGTGTCTGTCCTACACCTTCTGTGGTCTCTTAACGTTCTTGCAAATTTGGCCTACTTATAATTCAGGAAGCCATCTGTGCAAGGAGACTACTAGTCAGCTGCTAGAGTTCAGCTTCCTCGAAGATTCATTCCACCTGCACCAAAACAAGCATCATCCCTCAAAATACAGGCAACCAGATGCACAGGAACCATGTGGCATTCCAGCTGCAGAGCTGAACAAGATGGAAGCAGGCCTAAGGTTAAGACCAAATACCCTCTCTCATGCTTTCCCCCTTCCTCTACACTGTACTGAAACAAATGTTGAGGGAGATTAGGAGCAAAGCCAGGTACACATCAGCATGGGAGGAGATAGGCATCAGAATCTGGGAAAACCGGTAAAAGAACCCAGGAAATAAAGTTAAACAAGAACAGAAATTTCACAGACCCTGGAAACTATACCAATTATTCCCAACTTTGACTTCCTTTTCAGCCCCTGGATGAACAGCAGATTTATTGGCAGTTTTCTTGTCATCAGCCCCTTTTAATGGTATTCCTGTGAAGAGAATA
Organism: Athene noctua; assembly: GCF_965140245.1. Lineage (NCBI taxonomy): Eukaryota > Metazoa > Chordata > Aves > Strigiformes > Strigidae > Athene > Athene noctua. The sequence continues at coordinate 15,414,228 of NC_134044.1, forward strand.
CCATAATCGATAATTCTACAGTACAACTATTCAACACAAAATACAGTCAGTATAATGACCACAAGGATAATCTTTTGCCACAATACTATTCATCTGCATACCAGTAGCTACTCAACTTACACTAGTCTTACTTGCTATTTTAGGCTACCAAAAGCAGCACCTAATCCCAAAAATTCAATACATTGCACTGTCAGACATGCACACGTAATACATCATGGTAAACACTTTAAAAAGCAAGCACACAACCACCCCAAAACTTTCTACACTTCCGAACTGCACTACATACATACAAAACAATAAGTAGTTCTTTAAAAAACAGGAGCAATAAGACTGTTCCACTCAGGTTCCTTGAAGAGGAAGACATGAACTTCTAAAAAATGGGACATTCTGAAGCAAAGACAAACTACATGGCAGAAGCATACTAAGAATGACTGAGTTGTTACACTCCAGACATCTGGACACCAACTAAAATATTTTCTCCTCCCTCCATCTGGATAAATAAAAATACAGGAAAATGACCAAGTACTTAACTACCTTTGAAAACATAAAGCTCAGTCAAATCTCTCTGCAACTGACCAGCTTTTGCATAAGTTTTGGAAGGAGACTACAGTAAACCTAACCATAGTATATCCTTCAGAAACTTGTCCAAAAAGCAAACACCTCAAAGTTGCAAGAATTATATTCCATGGATGTTTCAGCCTAAAACATTGCAAAGATGTTGTATTTCAGAAGTTGCAATCTGGGGAAAAGCTCAGAAAAGTGCAACACAGGTAAGATTTCTATGTGAAAACACCCTGTTTAGCATCTACAACAATTTCAGTAGTATCTAACATAAAACAAGATCCAATTCTCTCTAAACTTTCCTCCAATTAAAAACAACACAACATTCACTGATTATCTAACTAGAGCCTCAGCTTGCTGTCAAGAATTTCAGATTCTTAATGTAAATATTATTCAACTGAGTCTGAAAGACCTTGTAGTAGAGTCTCAGTAACATTTAGAAAATGGGAAGCAGTTCACAAAGTAGCCTTCCTCAAATTAACTCTTCAGTTAAGAGTTAAGACTGTTAAGCAGTCTTACACAACGACACATACCCACAACTAAAATTCTCTACAAGGCCTGAGCTGATTTGAAAAGTTAACTGCGTCATTATGCCATATGCTCTATTAACTACCCATATCACTGAAATAAAAGCTGATACTGAAGTTTCCCCATGAAAAAATACTGTTGGTTTCAGTTATAAAGAAGAGCTTCTGCTTTAACTGTGTTTGATTTCAATTTAGCCAGCAAGTACAGAAAATAATTCCATGCTGGCTAATTGAAAGGGAGCTAAAAGACAAAGAATGCCTACAGAGATGTCACACGCAGCTCAGAGAACAAGGGCTGCATGCCATCTAGCAGAAATGTGGTCAGTCTACTCCAAAGGGTACCAGCTTTGAGGATCCAATCTACTCTTTTAGAATTCCCTTTCTGACACCTGTTCAAACTGAGTTATTGTCAGGAAAATTAGTATTTTTCAAGTAGTATACTACCTCATGTTTCTAGCTATAACTATTAATATTTTTAATTTTAGATGACTGTTTTAATATGGTTGACTGCAGCACACAACCCATTAGAAAGTCTTTAATTACACAGAAAGATTCAGTGTATGAACAGGTCAGCTTCAAATGTTTCCCCTCAGAAGTGTTAGACTTATACATTTAAGTGTTGTTCCTCCTATATTCTCAAAAAGACAAATACATCATCTATCTGTACCTTTACAAGAACCTGTACCTTCTCAAGAAGGTCATAGAGTCCCAAATTAGAAGCAGAACTTATCTGCAGGATTATTACTTCACTATTTGAAGATAACTTCACTTTGATAAAGAATTTGATATTTAAGTCTATTCTGTGCTTCCATATGTGGATATCTTACTATGGTCTCTTAATAAACCGACTCACCAATTATCAGAATATCAATAACAAGCTATTTTAACTAGAGCCAAGAATTCATAAGCTAGAAAAAGATACCACACAACTCAGATGGTACAACAGGAAATTTACTTAAAACTGACATGATTCTCAAGCTGATTTTAATTAAACACCATTGGTATTCATTTAATTAAAGTACCAAGCATCATTACACTTGGCTGGTTGCAGCAACAGCAATGGGAAATACCACATTACAGAAGACAGAGAAAACAAAAGAAGGGCTTTTTCACAGACTGTTTTAAGGAGGTCATGTTTGGTCGCCAATTTTGTTACTAATTTGAAGTTCTTACAGTTATTTCACTTAACATAACACTGTTGCGATGTCAATTTTGTAACATTGGTTGTTCACACTGACTAGTTACTGCTCTAATTAAAATCATTTACAGTCATAATGATATATTTAAGAACTAGGTCAAGTTCATAGATTGCTGAACTAAAATTTTATTGATAGAATTAAAAAAAGAGAGGACAACATTAAAAAAGGGCTTAAAAGAGAAAACAATACCACAGATTCTTCAGCATCCAAACAGAAATTTTAAAAAATTAACCTTTAATTTCTTCATGTGTTGCAATATGAAATATTAATAAAATCTGTAGGTTTCGGGAATATTTAATTTTCCCCATTATAAACCCGAAGATATATTTCTGTGCATAAAGTAATGTCTATTTATTGCTTGGAAGAACAGTATTTGATTGCCAAGTTAAAAATTGTACTAAAAAAGATACATGAAGTTGACAGCAGATCCTGACTGAAGCCTTCACAAACATTCTCACCTACCATGGACAGGCAGGTCTTGGATATAGTGCAGTAACTTGGCAGAGGAGCAGAAAATAAACTTAATTCTTTTTCTTTTTTAGTATTATTTTATTAAAAAAAAAAAAAAACAGAAACAAAAAGCATCACACTTTCTGGAAGAAGTATCTATAGGAGAAATAATCTGGTAGTTGAGCTTGAAACTTTGTCAGAACAGCATGGGCTATTTCAGTTGGGAACACATCGCAACTTCTCTAAAAGGCACACTTAAAAATTGTCCGTGAAGCAATGTGAAATGCAGTATTCCAGGTAAGCCTAACCTGCAACACAGCTGAATACTTCATCCAGCCTGCTCCCAAACCTTCATGGAAAGAGGACAGGCAGAAACAAGCTCAGGGTCTTCCCAGTAACCACAGCCATCCTCCAGATCACATCTTTTCCAGGGAGTCCCCAGCTCTTCACCTCCATCATGCAGTAGTCACACCAAAAAAAGATGTTCCCAGGAAAACAACAGCCAGGAGCAGCCTGCCATGAACAAGAACTCCCGGGATGTATTTGCACAGAAAGGAGCACGTTAAAGAAGAATGACTCAAATTGACAGCATAAGTTGCTTGGAAAGTACTAGCCTTCTGTGTTAACACCTTTCAGACTAACAGTTTGGGACCATACACACTCTGTAATAAACAATCATATAGTGAACCAATAAAAGCAAAGCTAATGCAACACACCCAAGAAGCATGACACCTACTGTGCATGCACAGATGAATTGAACTCAACAAAAATTAGGGTCATATGGCTGCAACATACAACGTCTTACAAGACCAGAAAACAGGCCATGTAACCCACCCAGACAACACGACATTCCCCTTTTCTGCTCCTGCAGAATGAAGCCAGCAGACATGAGGTGGCTTGCTGTTTCAAGTTTACTACTACTAGGTGCAGAGTTATTAAAACAATGAAGATCCGTATGTGAATATGAGAAGCAACTATGTCTTGCAGGTTAGAATACCAAAGACTAATAGACTGGTATCTTATTCAATGAAGGGGAGAAAACCGCATGGGTCTTCAACACATATTAAAAAAAAAAAACCACACATACACCCAGAACAAGAAAAATGGTAGTCAACACTGAAATCTGCTCGGTGAAAATACAAGGCACAACTGCAGTACATTGAGCTTTTGATGTAAGACTTTAACATTCTGATCCACCAATAAGTGAATCCTGTTCATAGATAACCCACAAATATTGTGTAGCTTTTTATCATGGGGTTGGTTAGCATCAACTGAGTATTGAAGAGAAACAGAGTTCCTGTAAGGAAAGGATTTCTGTAACTGACCTATTTTCACAACTACCTTTTCTGAATTAACATGATAAAAAAAACCACAGCAAGATTATTATCTTCTGAATACCTAAGCAGATTAAATAAATGCTCCAGAAGAAAATATTCCACATGCAGCAAGGCATGTTTATGTTTTGCCTGTCCCTGTGTTTCCACCACAACACAGATTCAAAGAAGCTACTATACTATGAAGTAAGACACACACCTGTAGGACACCAACCATTCCAGTACGCCAAATAAATTCAGCTACAGTGTCTGTTATTAATCGCCAAATAAGTTCAGCTACAGTGTCTGTTATTAATACCATTCAAACACAGGTTACTTTGTTAAAAGACAAGGATGCAGAACTTCACAAATTTTACTCTTGAAAGTAAACTAACAAAACCGTTTCATTCATTAGCTGTCAAAAATAGTAACAATTGATCAAAGGGAAACCACATCTCACTACTTTCCTTCAGAAGTTTCAAATAAAGTCAGGATTCAGCAAGTCGTATTTATGCTCAACTTTTTTCCCAAACACACATACAGGAAATCCAAGATCACATGTAAGTAGTTCAACAAGACATGGGAACATTTTAAGTGAAGCACAACAAATATGCTAAAGCTAAGAATTAATAGTGTTTACACTACACTTTAATATGCAACAAGCAAAGAAGAAAAGATCACTGCAGTATTCCCTGAAGCATTAGAGGTTTCTTCTCATTTACTTCAAGCTAACTTTGCACTTCAAATACACACTTTGTGATGTTTTCAGAGATTTCTCAGCATGAACATTTGCCTGAATCATACCTTAGATTGAAATCATTTCAACTCATTCATTATCCTATAGCATATGGATAGGAAAAAAAAATCACCTCCTCAGAAATTGCTCAGGTAAATAAAGATATGTGGAAAAACAGTTTGAAGTAATCTACAATAACTTGTGACAAGAAAAAATTGCACCACAGTTTTAAGTAGTTTGGGCCAGTCAAAAGCCTCAAATAAAGTAAGTATATGAAAGAAGTGAACTGTTGATCGGTAACAGCACGTGTTACTATACAAAATAAAAACACCAGGACAGAAAGCACGTGGCTTCTAACAAAAGGGCAAAATACCGTTTCTTCTTAACACTGCAAGTGACAGCACTAGCAAGAACCAGCCGGCTTGAGCACGAACTGAAAGAAATCAGCCTTTACCTATCAAAGCCTGGAAGAGGTTACTTTGGAAGATGCTGATGACACGCTCTATGGAGTTTCGCAGCTGCCGGTCCTCCGCCTGGCTCAGCTTGGAGCGGTATTCCTCCAGGAGGCGCAGGGCTCGCTGGGTATCTGCAACCGGAGACCAGACACACCGGTGACCCGGGCGCAGCAGGTAGGAGGACCAGGGATGCACACGCCGGGGACGCAACAAGCCTCCGCGGCCGGGACGGCCCCAGCCCAACCCGGCAGCTTCTTTGTTTGCAGCCGGCAGAGCGCGGGCGGGACCGTGCCCCTCGGCGGGCTCGCACCCGCCCGCGGACCGGCGGCTCCCGGCAGCCGACCCTCCCCGCCCGTCCCGCCGCCGCAGCTGTCAGGCGGCGGCCGCGGGCAGCTGCCGGGGCCCCTCGGCGTGCGGCGCTCACCTTGCTTCCTGACGGGCATGGCGCTCCGGGGCCGCGGCGCTCCCCCGGCGGCCGGGGCTCCGCCTCACAAACTTTGAGCCCGACTCGGAGCGGCGCGGCGGGGGCGGCGGCGCGGCTCCCCCTGCCGGCCGGGCGCGGGCGGGGCGGCGGCCGGCCCGTCCGACCGACCCACCCGCGCACCCGCCGGCCGGCCGGCGAGCGAGCGGCTCCGCTCGGGGCTCCCACCGGCGCCCGCCGCAGCGCCTCCGCGAGAGACGGGACAGGCCGGGCGGGGCGGCGCGGTGCAGCACGGCGGGCAGGGCCGGGCCGGTGGCGGGGCGGGCAGGGCCGGGGCGCTCGCGCCGCCCGCCGCCTCCCGCTCGCGCTGCTCGGAAATTCCAAACTTTCCAGCCAAAATGGCGGCCTGGAGGCTGTGGGGAGCGCGCCCCCCCACCACGTGACCGGGCCCGGCGGCCGCCCAATCAGGGCTCGGCTCGGCTCGGGGCCGGTACCTAGTCGGCGGGGCGCGGGGGGCGGGGGAAAGGTGAGCGCCTCGCCGCCCGCCTTAAAGGGGCCGGCGCGCGGCCGCCGGCCCCGCCCAGCCCCGCGCGAGGGGGCGGTGGCCCCTCAGCCCCGCCCCGCCCGCCCCGCCCCGCCGCGCGCCTGAAGGCGGCCGCCGGGCACCGGCCGGGCCGGGCAGCGGAGCGCAGCGGCGGGCAGGCGAGGCTGGGTCCGCTACACGGCGCCGAGGCTCCGCGCTCCGCCCAGCCCCCCAGGGGCCGGCAGCATCGTGCTTTCTCCCTCCCGCCGGCCGAGGCGGTGCGGTCTCACGACCGGGACCGGGACCGGGACCGTCCCCCCGACAAAACCCGCACCCGAGCGTCCTCGGCGCTGACCGCTGCCGCCCCGCTGTAGGCGTGAGGCGCTCCCCGGTGCGGCGGGGCCGCTCGGCTGGGCGCACCGCTGGTGGCGGCCGGCGTGTGCTGTGGGAGGGCGGGACAGGACAGGTGTGCCGCCGGTCTCCCGGCCGTACCCGTTATCCCCCTTTAGCTGCCGGTTACCAAACGGGCACGCAGCTGGCAGAGGAGTTAACTGACAAAAATGGACTAGATAACTGCTGGCACTGATACTGCACGAGTCCCAGGCATGGATCAGCGCCTGTTGTGCTGCCTGCTGTAAAAACACAGCTAGAGATGTTCCTTGCTCCAGGAAGCTGATAGCCTAATTACACGACAAGAAGGCAGGGGACAGGCAGGGGACACAGATACTTTACAGACCTTTACTGGCCGACACAATAAGCAATACAGAGAGGACTGGCATCCACCTGTTGCTCGGTTTGTTTCTTTTGTCTCAGTCATCCTGGCAAAGAACAGCATGAGAAGGAGAGGAAGGGCTTATCTGAAGGAGGATAGAGAAACAGCTTTGCTGTGGTTAACAAAGGACGTAAGGCCAACATAAGGACGGCATGGGAGAAATCACAAAAAACCTTACTCATCTGAAAAATTCAGAAATGGGGGGTATAGGCTGATATCATGGACCGGTCAGAATCATGAAAACTATTTTCTCAAAACTGGCATGGAAATGGTAATGAGGTGCCTTCAAAGGCAATACAAACAGCTTGCTTTTTGTGTGATAGCAAAGAGGAAAACAAAGCATAGAAATGGGTGACTTGGACAGAAATATGTGTGAGGTAAATGATCTTTGCAGCACATTCTTGATGCCCCTTAAAGAGGAAAATGTGTATTAAAACTGGTGAATTTAGGGGTAACTCAAATGTCTGTAACTGAGAGGGAATGTTACTTATTTCTCAATCGGATGGAAGACCAAACAGAACCTCAAATCAGAAAAACTTCAAACCTTGTATGTACATGCATATGAGAGGCAGAGAGAGACTTGAAAGTTCAAAGTAAATCCTGCTGATGTAATTTTTTTGATCCAAGTTTGCATTTCCATTTACACTTTTTTTGATTTAAACACAACTGAAAAGGCATATGAGTTTACCCCAGGTACCTAAAAAGTACCTGGCAACTCTTGCAAATTTGAAGTTTAAAAATTAGGATTAGATTTGGCTGTGGCAAAGTCCTTGTCTTAAAAAAAAAAAACCAACTTACACTGCAAAAAAATTAACCCAGATCTAGAAAAGGCCTCTCTTCTCTCTCTCTCCATCTCCTTCCCCAATACTCCCATGTTTTGTACTTAGAGTTGCACCAGGAGTTTCTCCTCCTCCCACATCTGCATGCTGTGAAATTGTTCACATACCTCACTGAAGAAAACGGAACATACATTTAGTACTAACTGACACACATTTCCCGTTTTCCTCCTTTCTAGTTGTATTTTCATACTCTGAGTTTTGGCACTAACTGGTACCAGTGCATATATTTTGAAATGAAAGCATTGCTAAGAAGGGACATTGGCAGAAGCCTCCATCATCTGGCCTCATCAGATTTCACTGTTTACAACAGCAATAAATGTACTCTAAAGGGGCCATAGTCCTCTTGATGTCAGAGGAATATATACACAGAAGGAGAGGAAGAACAGCCTAAATTTAGCTAGCTGAAAGGAGACATCTGCAGCAGTTAGGTTGGTTTTGCTGACTGACAAAAATGTATTATTACAAAGCAAAAAAAGAAAATTTTTTGCAATTAAAGGAACCACATAAAGAAGCTATTTTTTTAATGAAAAGGATTTGATGTTTCCTAGGCTTTTTTATTTTAAATAAGAGATAATCCTGTTACATATGGTCATTGTGCTGGCGATGGAGAAATAATCCCATATATAATACCCTGAGACAGCATTTCTCGCTTGTTACTAATGCTCCAGGAAAAAAAAAAAAAAAAAAAAAAAAAAGAAAACATCAAAGAGGGGGTCAGGGTGGCGGTCAGCAGGCCAGGAAGCAATTAGGTGAGCCTTATTGTACCTCCGAGAGCAGGGTTGGTTCCCGGCACTTCTGTTTCAGTTCTAGGAGTATATTTGTTGATTGAAAGTGGTTGAACCAGAAAGAACAGTATTAAACTTCAATATATAAAGTAGTTTTGAAATTCCAGCACACATAGAAAATATTCCATGAATGGAAAATGGCATTTTTACTAGCACAGTGCAGTAAGAGCCACTGTTGCAAAACTGTCCTGTATTACACATCATGTTTTTCAGGCTCTGATTTTCAGGAAATGGTGCTGTTCCCTTGGAGGAACTGGGTATGAACCAGAGCATCATTTATGCCACAGCTTAAGCAGTATCATTTAAATCAAACCATTACAGGCAGCGTACAGAAAGGCTTGTGACTGGTGTGGTCAGCATACAAGTCAGCATCATGCTGCGCTCAACATGGCCTGGCTGTGCTCCAGAATGACCCTTGGCAGAGGAACTCCAGAACAATCGTATGAAGCAGCAGCCTGTCGCCATTGCAGCCCTCTTGGCCCCAGCAGTGGCTCAGGATCTGACCGATGGTCTCCTCTCCCTGCCTTCAGATTTTCCTGTTAAAATCCCTTCTTCTGTGAGCGCTGCCAGCAGCCCACATGTGATGCTATCTGGGACTTGTACCTCTGGCCGGGACAGGCAGCTTGCTACAACACATGTACTGTTCTGCCTGTTGAAGGACATGGTGCTTAGGGGGCATGTGTGACAGGGGAGCAGGCAGCTTTTGGCAGCAAGGAAGCCAGCACAGAACAAGCATGTTGCCCAGATGTGGAAAAACTTCCGTAACAGACACCTGATCCTAGCCCATGGCATTTGTGCAGATGGGGAAAAGCAGGCCCTGTGCACGAGGCCAATCAACCCAGTTTACAAACCCATAGTGAAACAGAGACAGCGCTTTTCCGTTTTGAAAAACTATGCCAGAGTGTGTTGGCAGCTGCTGCTCTGAAAACGATCACAGCAGTGACCCCTGCCAGGGATTTGTACCTGATTGTACCCCAGCTCTTACCTCCTCCACGCCAGCCAGCTGCCGCTTTGAAAATGGCTCTTTCTGCTCTAGAAATGTCACCTTTATGGCTGACACCTACCACAGGGAACAAGAATGCTGTCAGGCTTCTTGTGCCTTGCAGCAGTCACATTTTGGCCACAGGCAGGGCAACATGACATGGAGGGGTCTAACTTCATGCCAGCTACCTGGTGGACCCCTTAAGTCCCACTGGAGCAAGTTGAGAACCATGTGGGCAGCTTAAAAATGGCAATATAGGTAGAAGTGTTGCAGCTGGTGCCCCACACAGTAACTGCAGAGGTATGATAAACTGACCACGAGACTTCAAGAAACATTCACTAGATCCATACATAACACACCACAATCACAACAGCAACAACCATTTGAGAACCAAGACAAAAAGGACAGCAGACATCACCACATTGCAAGAGTTTACAGTTATCAGTGTGGCCAAGAAAATACAATAGTAACAAGCTCAGAGAAACTCTGCTCCAGCAGAAGGTGGGGAAGACTAACTCGGCAAATACTGAATATTCATATTCACTCCAAGCTGGACACTGGGGTATAAGGTGGCATATTACCAGAATCGATAATACTAAATTTAGCAAAAAGAATTTCTGCTTGTTGAAGAGTAAAATGAGTTGAAGAGTTGAATGAGTAAAACTTGGGAGTTTTTTATATTGGGCTTACTAATAAACACAAGAACTAGAAAATTGATCCATTCTATCTTATGTTTGTCACTGTTTAATGCCCCAAATCACCATATAGTATACAAAGCAGATGATTCCCTTTTTCATACAGAACTGGGAATTGTTACTCATAAAAGGATCTCTGACAGCTGCAGAAAAGCTTTCTTTTCACTTCCCCTGCAAACTCGGTGCAAAGCTTCACAGCTAACTGGGGAAGCAATGAAACTAATGAAGCCTAACTTCCCCTGGCTAATAAGGAATGCAGCCTTTCGAGTGAAGTTAGCTTGTTCATTATGCCTCCACTCATCTGGATTCTCTGATGTCTGATAAGATTGGATCATGTGCCACAGCCTTACCTTCCAGGAGCTGTCTTTTCAGATTAATGTCTTTTCTTTATCATCTGTAATTTTGTGGGTTATAAGAGATGCAAACAACTTCTTATAGAAGCAGTCTGCTTGAATGAAAGCATGGCATGGTGGCATGTCTTCTTTCTGCAAGAGCTAACACTTATAGCTAATTTTCATGAGACTACTAAAGATTAAAGCTACTCTTTTCATTGTGCTGTGCAGTTACTGTGTCACGCGACCCAATGAGTCGCATGCCTGTCATATACACTATTAACAGTCAAAATACCAGCTCACTCTTTTCTATCATCTTCATTCTTGTGGGTAAAATAAGTTGCTGCCTATCACACACAGAAGGATCCAATCTTATTCCAGTTGTTAAAAGTTTTATTAAAAAATCACAGTCTAGCTTATTTAATTAAGTCTACTCAATAGAATTCTTATGGGATCATCTTACGCATCTTTCATTGTTTGATTTTAATCTTTCTTATACAGATAAGACCATTTCCCAGTAATACAAGCTTCATATTTTTAATTTGTAAGCTCTATATCCAGTGTTTGTCCTCATAACTGAAACTTGTTTTATGTTAATTCAATCTTGATCAGAATACAAGGATGCCTTTATTCTTAGGGTTAGAGAATCCAGCTGAGTATGACCATAGATGAACACATTCCTGTTTACAAAGAGAGTAAGAGAGAACTGTCCTTTTTTTTTAATCTGAAGAAAAAAATGGGGGTTTTTTCCCTATCATTGTGTAGCTTGTGTGGTATGAAGTTGCTTGAGCTCTTGGTCAATTAGGGAATATGTGCCATGTGTATAAAGTCATCTCATCTTTCCTTTGCTCTTGTAATAAGGTATATCTGTTCAGTTTGGGACAGTTCACAATCCTGCAAAAGAGTGAGTTTTGGAATTCCAGCAACTTCAGGAACTAGAGCATTATAGGAAATTATATGTGACTTCTATTTCATTATTTTTAATGTTTTATTTTAAATGTATTTACCTAATGTACAGAATAGTGTAACTGGAGTTTCTATAAACAAGGATCAGTGCCTGACTGCTAATGCTCCAATCCATTCTGGAAGGCTGCAAGACATCAAAAACAAAAGCATACAAAACAATATTAATTATAACCATTAATAATTACTGCCAATATGACATGGATCAACCTAGATCATCTTCCTCCACGCTTTCTATAATCGGGACCGTGTTATATAATATCAGCTTAACAGCTTCTTAGTTGACTTCCTGATGTAAAGATAAACATCATTATATAACCTGCCTATTTTAACTTTCCCAGTTAAGCAGAGGTGTTGGTGTATTGTATGGAATGAGTTTGTCTGTGTGAAAACCTGACCCAAGAAATAAACCCTCAAAGAGTGTGTTAAATGCTCTTCACCAGTGTGTTCCTGTGAGGAGTGCAGCAGTGGCTTTGGGTTTTGCCTGATCAGATGCTAACAGGTGTGTTTAGAAAGTTAATGTGGAAATTTTTCTATGATCAAGTGTTATGAAGTAAACCAAAATCTATGCAAAATGAATTTAACTCTTCACATCATACATATGAATATATTACAAATCCCCCCAAAACAGCAAGGTTATCTAACTCAGACAAAACACAAGAAAGTGCTATTAAACCTCAGTGTGGGATTCAGACATGGGCTATGTAAAGTAGCACCTTCTCCCAGAAAGCACAAAAGCCACTGTTACTCTAGTGCTTTTTCCTTATTTCTGTGGCACAGTTCACAGCATGACTTGAAGCAGAGCGGCTAGTCATGGCTCTTTTTACTCTGTGCGAATTTTCAGGCAGCTGCTCTCTGGAGGAGCTGCCTTGGCCAGAGTCCTTGCACTGTCCTAGCGTCAGCTCAGACATCTGTACAAGCCTAACCACCCCTGGAGTACAGAAAGCGGCGTGCCTGAACCACGCGATCCATAGCACACAGCAAAATGACATCACAGCATGTCACATCAAGATACCTTTGTTTTCCCAACCCAAACAATGTAGTACTTGTACTAGAGAGAATGGGATTGCGCCCAGGCTTATGACTCTTACACAAGGGTGAGATCTACGTACATCTGCTGCCACCACGTTGTCTGTCACACGTACCTGAAGCAACAAATAGTCTTTGTGTTTTGGGACTGCAGACACACATAGCCAGATTATGTGAGTGGAAAAACTAGAAAGGGAGTTTGGCAGTGATTTTTAGAGGAATCAGAATCATACTTGTCAGAAAGTACCTTATTGTAAAAGCTAAAAATCTCTCTCTGAATAAACAGTTTTCTTGCAAGGTCTTAAGACATTCTAATTTGCATCAAACACTGAGTATTTCTAAGCACTGCAGGAACACACTGAGCATGTGGAGCTCTTATAGTAACCCCTCTCTCTCCTGGGATGACAGCCAGCTTGTTTAAAATTCCCTCTTCCTATGCTAACACCTACCTTTTGAGCTAACCAGATAATTGGAGGAATACTTATTTGAGAGCTATTAGCAAGAGCACAGACAGCAGACTCTTGGTTTACCCTTCACGAGCCATAGCTCCATCTGTGGCATTCTGCCTGCTACTAGCTACAGGCTATGCTATGGGCACCCAAACCCCACCCCCTGCTGCTTGAGATTGTAGAAGTTTCTGCAAAGAGATCAGTTGAGGGCAGGAGTTAGAGCACAGCATGCTCAGCTGTCCCTCAGGGCTACCACTGGTGGTGAGCAAGTAATTGGATTATCAGGCACACCCTCCCTCTAATGGGTTTTCTTCCTCCTTGTTTGTGTAGAAGCTTTGGGATGATAAGTGTGAGTATGTTCCACAGCTATGTGAAGGAAAAGAGCAGTGCTAAAAAAGAATACAGTATTGTCTTGCTTAGAACTTTATGAATAATTTACATTCTAGGAGGGAAAGGCTGTCAGCGACTGAAACTGAGGGATGATGAGTCCTCGAGTGTCCCACTGAATGACTGCAGAGCTGGATCAACTCTGGATGAGCAGTGAGGAAACCCAGAAAACTATGTCCAGCTATACAGGTATCTGCTGCATAGGGGCTGCAGAAATTGCCCACAGTTAATGCAACCTACCCTTCGCTCCAGATGAAGTAAACAGTCGGTGTTGCTGAGCTCCCGTTAACAGCAAGCATCCTGCAGTGCCTACACAGCTGTTCTGTTATATTTTGGTTTAGGTGAAGAAAGTACTCGTAAACCTTCTCTGTTTTTAAGAAAGGACTTTGCAGAGAGCTCTCATATACGTTTTGTAAAAAACACCCTTTAAATCCTAGTGGTATTGTGTTTACCCTTACCGAGTATGAAAGAGTTTGTCGGAGTTCAAAGGAATCTGTTACTGATTAACATGCAAGTTCCAGGTTGTCCTTTCAGTAAAACGTCTGTGATAGATAGTTCATTTAAGCTTTGTAGCTTATACATCACTTATCTTGGCCCAGTTCTCTGATCAAATACTACTGCAAGTTGAGGTCAATAGAAATTTTAACAGTTCCTGATGGTAAGTTCCCAAAGAACTTATATTAAACTCTCAGAATAAGAACTACTTCTGAACATACTGACCTAAGCATTCTGCTGCTGCTGGCAAGGGCTTGCATGGACAGCTAACTTCTCCAGCTGGGTCCAAGGATCTAGCTATGTGCTACGGGGAAGCTGGCTGCAATAATCAAACATGCACACTCAGCTACAACCAGCACCGTAAGGCTATTGATATTCCAGTGTTTCTATTACTTCTGTTTGCTTTCTGTCCTCAAAATACAGCATTTCTGGAAAGAATCTGTCAACCTTTCTTATTTTCAGATATTCATTGTGGAGAAAAAAAGAAGTCTTCCACTAACCATGACTCTGCAAGGTAAAAAAGTGGTATCATCAGAGGCTGTACCACATTCCTTTTCAGATCTACACTACTGAAACAGCAGAGTGCATTGAGTAACTAGTTTGTCTGATACCGACTCATAAGGGAAAGAAAAGTTGGAAGACAGGTGTATGCTTTCAGTTCTTGTCCCCTTTCCCTAATAATTTAGAAATGTGGCAGAAGAAAACATTAACTTGGTGATGTGCAGTCTCCTCTTCTGGAATGGTTTACCTTTATGTATTTGCTTAATGCTGAAAACAGCAAAGTTCCTTTATTTATTTTTGGTTGCAGAGACCATGTGGACTAGGACTTAAAGGTAAAATGTCTTCCCTTCTCTCTCATCAGTAAATATTTTACACTCTGGAGACAGACTTATAGAAGAAACATGGGCTGACATGAAGAGCAACAGCAAAACAAATGCTGTGAATAGTGTAGAGATCGAAGTCATACAAGGCAGGAAGGAGAAGTAAGAAATGTGGCTATTCAACACAGGATGACTGTGAGCCCTTACTGAGACGTGACCATGAAAGGAGAAGATGATTAATCCAGGCTTCAGCAGGTAGGGTTATCCTAATGGCCCTGTAGAAAACACTAGTGAGACCTCACCTAGAGTAATACACAACCATGAGCATCTGTGTTCAACGAAGGTGAATTTTCACTAGAAGGCAGCCAAGAAGGGCTTCTGGGATAATGACTGGAGTGAAGAGCCTCAGAGGACACTCAGGTCAGCAAGGCTGTCAAAAAAGAATGAGGTTCCCCCAGAAAGCTTCCCATGACAAGAGCAGTGAGGTTTGGAGCTGCTTTCTAACTGGAAGAGTTCACACAGCTCACGCAGCTGGTTTGAGGTGGGACTTGGTGAAGCCACACATCATGGTAAACTGAACACAGTAAAATGTTGCCTTTAAAGTGCACACAGTGTCCTTTCAATTCCATGTCCTAGAGGCTTGGTGCCTTTCACCTCAGATACTCACAGACTGCACCATGTATTTAAATAGAAAAGTAAATTTTAGTCAGATCTGGGCTGCATCTGCATTGAAATTGCTCAATATTGAGGGGAAACAGTGTACAAAGATTTTGGGTTTGTTTCGTTGTGGTAAGTTGCCTCTCGCACAGTTTCTCTTGTGCCTTCATTCTTGATATTTCTGGGGCCCTCTGGTAGGTGATCTAAACAAGCTGCTGAAAGCCAGGAGTCCTGAGGACTATTCTGGTAGCTGAGAACATCTCTAACATAGTAAAACAGCAGATAGGCTCCTCTACTGTAAGGTGAACAGGAGGCGACAGACTAAAACCTCTGCTAGTTTTGGGTTTGGGGTTTTCTCTACTGCTTTATATTTAATCCTGTCAAGGAAGGGACAAAAATCAGCTAGTGAGGAAGAGTGGTACTCCTCTCAAAGCTGCACTGAATTTACATTTCTGCTCTAGGATTGCTATGAACTTCCAGGCCTGTGTACTAAGGGTGGATTCCAGAGAACAGCTCAGTCCACCATCGCTAGTCTGGCTTCAAGGACTCCTACTTAACTTTCTTAATCAGAAACAGCTCAGTATTCTCCTAGATCTCCTGGCATCATGCAGATGCAGAGCATGCCTCACATTTCAGAAACTCACCAAGGATTTACTCAATTATTAATTAAAATTTCATTTGATTATGATTCTATCACATGATGGAGGAAGCATCCAGTTTCATTGTGAACACTTAATTTAGACTCTCTGAAGACGGTCCGTCATTTAAAACAAAACCAGAAGTCCAAAGAAAGAGAACTATATAATTATTTATGGCACTACAATTCAGATGGGATTAACTAACTCTATTTCTATTCTCCTTAACAATATAATATAATGAAACATGTTGGCTGTGTTAATTATTTTTTGTTAAGGCTATTTATGTAGGGTACATCTTTGGTGTAGAACCAGTGAATTTCTGATGCATCTTTGCCTCTGCAGATTTCAGTTTTCTCTTCTTTGTCTTAATGTAACTAAAAATGATAATTTTGTGGGTAGTCCCTGCACACTGAGCCACATGCTTATATTTATAACAGAAACAGCTCATACCTTCAAGAAATTAGCAACTAAAATGTGCTAATTTCTCTCTGTGGCTGGAATTAGCTGCTAGATACCCACTGTGTCTGTTTTTTATATAGACCCATAGAACTGCAAGCATCAAAGGGACATTGTGTGAGTATAAAGCAGCCCCCTCAGATCTCATTTGCTTGATTCCTTATGTGGACTTCATTTAAGTTTCTGCAGTTAGTCAGGCAGTGTTTGATTCTGCTCCTACCCTGCTCCACGCTGCCCCAGCGTACACAGCCCTGTGCTCTCCATGCCAGGCCACGGCATCTTGCTGGCCACAGTCATACCAGCAAGGGAGCAAAGGAGACTCGGCTGACTTTCAGCCCTTATTGACTCATGGTGCTTCAGAAATTTCACTACCCATGCAGTAAGTGCTAGTAAGTAAACTATGTGGTCTAGCCCCAGTGAGTTTAAATTAACATTTCCACACAGTACAAACACTTGCTGCTTTTTATATTTTTGCGGCAAGTTATTTCTGTAAACTCTTTGGATGGATGGAAAGTACGTTTGAAAATGTGGAAAACATATAAAACTCCTTCAAATACCTTGCAGATTTTAACAGCCCACACATGGACCAACTCCATTTCATTGCTGGTGCTTGCAAGGGAAAGCAGACTGCCAGCCCAGGCAGCCGGAATCCAACCGCTCACAAGAGTGTCACTGATAAAGCCAAGGAAATCATCCCACAACCACCACAGTCAGAATGAAATCATTGGCCTCGTACCACAACAGTTTCAACAATTATATATATTGAAAGCAGAATACAGGTTTTTATTTTACAGACCCCTAAAAGCTTTTCAATGTCCATGCAGATCCGGGGAGTCACTTCTAGACTCATTAAACAATAGGCTTAATTTTTTTGTTCACTTTTACAGTGTCCTTAAAAGCAGCCCATCCCACAGACCATTTGAGGAAAAACACTCAGCTAGAAGGAAAGATGAGGTGGCATGTGGGAAGTGCAAAACAAGAGTCCCTGCTAGTTTGTGTTGATGGAGTAGCACAAGCTCGCAGGATCTGGGGTGCCCAGCCTTATCACACGTGTACCAGGCTTGCTGCTCCTGGTGGCCTCTTCATCTTGGAAAGCTGCGGGGGGACACCGCCTTTCCCTAGGAGTTATTGGGAGGCTCAGCTGGGGACCAAGTTCCCCTGAACAGCTGAGATTAGTTAAACTCTCTCAGCTTGAAGCAGAGACAGCTTCAGAAATGTCCCTCGGAAATAGGAACCTGCCCGGTAAGCACCATGCACTTTCTTAGGGAGTGCTGCCAGGCCCTTGGGGATGGCCAGAAGGCTTCCTGGGACACAGGAAGGATTTATTTTTCTGTAAGCAATCACAGACAGTGCCAGAAACAGCCTGTAAACCTTCTTCTTACTAAAGGGCTACATTATGTGGGCTCAGACCTGTTACATAGATCCCTTCAGCAGCACTTGAGGAGCAGCTCTTCCTAAAAGCAACCTAATTTCTGTTGCATGTGCAAAAGCATATGTTCAGATAGGGTATTTCATCTCTACTTAATACTTCAGCTTCTTATTTCTTTTCTTATTAGCTAGCATGTTATTGCCAGTATTTTAAGAAGCTGTCTATGCAGTGGGGATGTATGACTTGCAGGCAGAAGGCTTCCCCTGCAGTGCTGTATCAGGGGTTCAGCACTCCAGCACCCCTGCAGCCTCCGCGTCAAAGCAGCTTTCACTGAAGCTTTCTCTTGAAGCTCTCCTGTCATCTCATGCACCCATGATCCTTTAACGCTGTTCTCTACTCTCCTGTCCTATCGTATGTAGTATACCTCACAGCTCACAAATAATATTAAAACTGATTTTTTAATATCAATAAAAATACCCTTAAAGTTTTTGAAGGGCTCTGTAATGCCATTTCTGAACTCAGTAATCTCCCAGGACAGATGCTGTGGGGGCAGCCAAAGGAAAGCTTTCTTCAAGCTGTATTACAAAGTATGGGAACGTTTCCATGGGAAGGGTGCAAACATTTCTTCTATCCTGTCTCAGATAAGATTGCTGATAAGAAATACCAAAACTGCCTACCCTCATTACACCTGCCCTCTGGGAAATGGGCTGAAACAAACTTATTACAAAGCAGCCATCACAGTCTAAGTCTTTTCAGTCACTACTAATTATCAATATTGTTTGAGAAAATACTATATAGTAAGTTAGTCGGGTTTACTAGCACACTTTTTCAAAATATCTGCGAGTTTGTTTGGGTTTTTAATTCCACAGAGCAAAGTTTTTGAAACAGTACCAATCTGAATGAAAGATGGGAGGGGTCTGAATTAGCAATGTTTTTGTGTGCCCATTTGCAGCTTTCCAGGTCAGACACAATTCACAACAGTACAGTAATACTAGGAAAGTCCCTGCCTCCACTGAGCAATGCTTTTGGGCGGATGAGTAAAGTAACATATTCTCTCACAGTGGGAGAGGCGGCTAGATTGTTTGCCCTAATGAATCTCTCTGGCAATTTTACTATGCTAAATTACAGCAAGAAGTTCTCTACAATCTCACATTGCTTATTCCAGCTATACAAAAAGCTCACATGTAGCCTCTGACACTTTCTGGCTCTACAAAGCCACAGAATGAGGTTGGGGAACACTCATGAGGGGCCATAGATGTTTTTAATGTAAACAGTCAGCACACATCCTCTACAGCAGAACAGTGTATCTACACATTCTTTGCCCTTAGACTGGTTGTGAGATTTTTCCGCTAAACACCTAATGCTGCTAGCATTTGGGGTACAGCTGCAAAAAAAGCTCTGTTTCTGGCAGGCTGGTTATATCATTCATAGCTGCTGCAGCAAACCTCAGGGCTACTGTTCTTAATTTGGGCTGTAATGTCAGTGCTGGCCCTTTGTAGAGGAAGAAGGAAGAGCTATCTTTTATCTGTTTTCATCAGCAAAAAGCAACAGTCAAAGTTTACACGTTGCCTGTTCTGTGCTGAGGTGGCAAAATCGCCATGTAATGAGGCTGATAAAGGGCAGGTAGACTTGTCTGAGGCTGGAGTCCATGCAGCTGAGGAGCTGACAGCATGAGGACAGACATCCGCCCCTCTGCCCCGAGCCCATCCCCAGGACGTGCAGGAATGATCCACATGTGCTCCATCCACACCAGGCCTTAGCACGGCAAAGCAGCATCAAAGGCTCCGGGATGCCCACACCCCGCTAAAGGCAGCGTAGCAGCTACCTTTGGACACTGAAACCACCAAGTGAGGGTCAACAGTGAGCAAGTATGGCTCTGCCAGAGCAGCGAGAAAGGGCTAAAGCAACTGCCCACATTCATGGGCTTGTGTCTTGGACTTTCTGCTCCCAAAGCCCTACCTTCAAGAGGTTCTTGCTTTACCAGTTCAATCCCATAGCCTGAGACAGCTGCAGACAGTGCTCTGCAGTCATCTAGATTTGATTTTCTTCAAAGTAAGAAGTGCCATTGCATTACCACCCATGAAACTAAAAGCAGAATAGGAAAAACCATACATATGCAAATGGTTATGCATAACTGTCTAAAGTTCTTAAGAGATTGCATGGAAAATAGATGTGGAAATTTCACAGATTTTCAGCATGACTCAGGGGGCATCCAAACAGTAAATGTGACTCATGGACTGCGTAGGCATGTACAGGTATGTGGGTAGGCTTCTGGAAGCCATATGGTTTCCTGCAGGAGCTGAATATCAGCACAAGCGGTGGTGGGGAGAAGAAATGTGATGTTTTATCACATAACAAGCTGCTTAAGCACTGCCTGTCCAAGAACTGCTAATGGAGCGGAGCCTGGCGAGGGCTGGCTTCCATCAGCACTGCAGAATAGCATGGCTCCTCTAAAGAACGGGATCTATTTACAGGAAACTCTTCGGAGCACAATGAAATTTAAGGGAGTGAGAAGCAATTATATTCCAAAACAATTTGGTTTTGTTGAAACTGGCTTTTGAAGAACTCTCTATAGGAGGCCACAGTCTGGCAGAAAAGGGACATCATGTGGGACCCTGGCAATATTTGGGCTTTGTGAAAGCAGCTGGAAGCAATTTCATCTGAACTCTTAATAGCGTTTAAAAATGAACAGCCAAGATTGGATCCAGAGCAAGACACCTACCCCACAGAGCCAAAGGAGTTGTACCTGCTTAGCCCCATCTAAATGTGCTATGAAATACTGTAATTAACTATTCAGGTGAGCTTCTCCAGTCAAAGAATTGACATGCTGTACTTGTTAATACCTGGCACTGGATGGTGCACAGATCCACAGTCCACTGTGGACAAAGGAAGTCTGAAAGGTACCTTAGGACATGGGGATTGCATCCTGCTTTGGGTTTGGATCTTATGGGTGCTGGGTGTCTGGAGATGGGACTGAGTTGATCTTACCCGTGCTCACAGCAAACCTGATCTGCTGCAGAGATGGGGTAACGCTTCCTCTGCAAAGTGCAGGTGTCACTTGCAGTCCTTCTCCAAAGAAAATTTCCACCAAAAATGGGGATTGTTTTGCCTGAAAGCATCAAAATCCTTCAGAAAGTCTTGTTTTGCAAGTCTCCTTTTGAGATCCATAGTTAAAGAGATAATTACTCTGGGGCACTTGACCTAGGGCATGTTCTGTTGTCTGTGGCTTTCAGAGTGATGGAAAACCCTGTTCTCACCACAGTGGAGACATCCATGGATAGCATAGACAGAGTTACTCTGCTTTTGGGATAAATGAGAATTTTGCTGATAAATACTTGTAGATGAAGTAATACCCTTCTGTCAGTGCTGCTTCTACATTATAGCAGATTCAATGAAGGAAAAGACAGAGACAACCATCTCATCTAACAATACATGAGAAAAACTGGAATGACAAATAAAATACTAGAAAATCTCTGAGCTGTCAGAACATCTATGCTGATATGGAAACATGCAGTAAGATAGCAGAGGAAGAGCAGGTTACAGAAACAGTGATCAACCATGAAAATTTACTTCCAAAAGACATTTGAAAAGTATGGACACTGAGTAGTGAACCCCATGTTCAGAAGCTGATTAGGGTGCTCATCCACTATCTTCTGTTGGCCTCTGCAGGAGAAATGTTACCTGCTTTCAAACACATCGATGGTACAATTTTAGCTAGAGTCTTTGCTCCATCTTTTAGTTAGTGGATGTAGAGGATATGGATTAGAGAGTCTCTTTCAGCTCCCTGGACAATTATGACATCTCAACACCTTGATATCTTAGGACACTTAAGGTAAAAATGAAATATTTTCTCACCTTCCAGAAATCTGCCAGATCCGCTCGGACAGAACGTGTCTCCCAGTGGTGGGCAGGGAGGGATGAGGGCAGTACGCATCTGCAGGAGTACTTCTGTGTGGGAGAGAGACACTGGAGATACCCCCACTTCCATGTGCGCAAGAACCCCTTGCCATGGGTACGAAAATAAATGTCCTGCCCCAAAAAAGACTGCCTCTTGCTTGTCCTTCACAGGTACATCACAGGTGTCCTCAGTCATCCGCCAGCTAAGCCAGATTATATCCAGGACACTTCTGGCACACCAGCAAAAGCAAAGCAGACAATTACCAGCAATGTGTGAAGTGAGTACAGACTCCTGTGTAGGTCCTACATCCAGTTCACTTGTGGTTGATGCACTTCATGTTTCATTCTTGACTTAGCAAGATCACATCTTTACAAATAAGCAAAGTACTACTGAATAGACAAGCCTTATGTAGCTTTTAGAAGCTAATCTTTCCCCAGAATCAGTGATTAATTAATTTTAATTTAACATAATAAAGATGTCTCTGTAAGAGCTCGAACATAAGTGATCATGAAATAAACATAACTTAATTATATCTCACTGATATTGCAATTATCTGCACAAGCAGCTGGCTGGTCAGCTGGGTCCCTGCCATTGTCAGAGGGGCAGAGCACTGAGCCCTGCTCCAGGGATGGCACATTCCCTAAGCAACAAGCCTGAGAAACTTTTGTCCCAGAGACCTCCTTGAGCCAATGTGGAGCTAACAGGGGGGGTTCACTACAGCAGCACAGTCCAGGAAGGGCAGGATCAGAGGGAAGAAAGGTTATCAAGCCTTTTTAAAAAGTAACTCAATGAAAGCTGAGTAGGGCTCCAGATGCAGATTCAGGCCCAGGGAGCATCTCTAGGTGCTCTTTCATTCATGAGGAAAAGTGAAAGAAGTGTCAGATTTGGGTAGAAGGGCAGTGGGCATGCTGTGATCCTCCGGGTGGAATCTGCAGGGAGTTCAGGCCTGGCTGCACCTCACTGGTACTGGAAGCAGCCCCAGTAGCCACTCATCCTCTGGCCGGTGAAGGGAGGTCAGCCTGGCACTGGGGTGGTAGGAGCCAAGTCCACATACAAAGACTGCAGGGGGCAAGACAGTTTCTGTGGGACTCAACTCCAGGCAGTTCCCTCCTCCACTCCCAAGCGGTGATGTTGGCTCAGGGGACAGAGCCCTGCAGACACCTCCAGCCATGGTCCTGTGTAGGAAAAGCGGTGTGTGCGAGTGTGTCTGTGCAAGGCGTTGGCAGCTATGGTTTTCTGTGCTCTTGCAAGCTCTTTGGCAA
The DNA here is from genome assembly GCF_965140245.1 of Athene noctua. Lineage (NCBI taxonomy): Eukaryota > Metazoa > Chordata > Aves > Strigiformes > Strigidae > Athene > Athene noctua. Next base: position 15,437,242 of record NC_134044.1, read on the forward strand.
GTCAATTGTGTTGATTACAGACCCAGTGCAATCTTGTTAATTTGCAACACAGAACAACAGCAGCCATTTAAGAGAGCAGCCCTGCATCCAGCTCCTCAAGCAGGAAAATCTCACGCTATGATACAAGGCTGGTTAGGAAACAAATAGCACATAGATCTGGTAAGGGCCAGAAGAGATTGAGAAGCAGATAATAGCTACCTGATTAGTGTAACATGAGGTGTTACACTCCATCACTTCTTTTGTGGTGGCAGCCTACTCTTGCGAAGATAGTGTCTCTGCTGTGCTAGGCAGTGCAGGCAGAAAAGTTGCTGTACAATGCCTCAGTCTTGTGGCCTCCTTCCACTCTTGCTGGTACCTGCTATGGAGCCCACGGAGCCAGCTGAACCTCTGAGCTCTCTCACCTCTGCTGTGGGAGCAGCCCTGTCCCTGTACGCTGGCAGGGCAAGGAGCCGGAAAAAGGTGACCTGAGAGGCAAAGTGACTTGACCAAGGTCACCCAGCAAACCAGCAGCAGAGCCACACTCGAGGTGCCACTGAAATGATCGACTGTGGTCTGGGCATGGTGACCCAAGCTCACCGTGGGGCAGGGACAGCCCATTTGTAGCTGGACACAGAAGTTGCTAGTTTTTCTGTCAAACAGTTCTTCAGGTGACACTCTTCAAAATTCTGCCAGAACAAGAGGAAGAGCTGCAATTGCTCACTTAGAGGCTGTCGGCTCTGCCAGAAGACGAACGGGATGAGGCTAAGGTCCACTGAAGAAAGAGGCAGGAGACATACATTGTCTGTGTCCAGTGCCCTGGACATATGCTCAGGCAAGCTCTATGGGACATTCTTTCACATCGTCTCATGAATAACTAATTTGCTATTGCTAAGAGAACAACCACCACATCTGTATGTGATGCTTGACTTAATTTTTTTATTCTAACACAGCAGCAAATAATTGCTTTATATAACATATATAAATACATACAAAATGTAATACCTACAAAAGCAGGATTTGTAACAAATCTGAGTTTTACATTCTTTTCTTTCATTCAAATGTCATGATGTTGCATATGCAACTCTGAAGCATGCCTGCCTTCTCACTAAGCTTATATTGCCCCTTCCCAGAGGAATGAGAGCAAGAGCAGCTCTACTGAGCTGCAGATTTCTTTGTGGCTGTCCCTGATGGATGATGGTGACATAAACTGGCTGTCTTGGGGATTTCACGTAAGCTGAGGCTTGGAAGGCTGAGCTACATGGAAGCAGCGTCAAAGCACGTCCAGGAGCCCAGAATAGGGAGGAGGAGGAGACACGTGGACTGAAGTGGCTCAGAAGCACTAGATCTGGACAGCAGATTAAATAAAAATTGCTGTGGATGTGGGGTTTGTTTAAACCAGCTCCAGCAAGACAGGGATGAGATGTCCTGCAGCATACTGTGGGCACAGAGTGCTTGTAAGGAAAAGTAAGGCTTGTGAATACCTCCCCACTTCTCCCCACAACCAAAGCAAGAAATCCCCAATCAAAACCTAGTTCAGTTAAAAAGCTATCAGTACCAAAAATATTTTTGGGCAAGTGGAAAAGATAAGTTTTGGAGCAGCAAAATGCAGGCAAAAACAATCAGAAAGGAAAGAAGCCAAGAGTGAGTATGGAGGGTCCCAATGCAGTCTGAGAGCACTGGTTGCTACTTTCTATGGTATCAAAGGGATCAGGAGTGACACCCAGATCCAAACAAGGCTTTCACAGACCATTTTGGAATTAAAGTACAGTTTCAGCCTCAGTCACAAGTCACACTAACATTACTGCAACCAGGAGCGAAGGCGTGTGGCTGCAGAGCCCCCTTTAGGGATGAATCGCCAGCCTGTGCAGGGAGAGGCAGACAGACTATTTGCAAACCTTCTTTTCTTACACACTCCTCCAAACACCTTTGGCCACTTCCCCCTTTCATTTAGCCAGGTAACACTGCAAACCACCAACCTACTGGCTACACCTTCCAGGTGACATTCAGAAAAATCATAGAAAAATTTAAACACCCGTATATGAAAATTCAAGCTTTGACTTGTTAATATATCCTCACGTAAAGCTAGGGCAACAGCATACAGGTGTGTGTTACAGATGCGTGTGAAGTGGGCAGGGATGTAATCACCGAACTGCTGTTGTCACTTTCAGGGATGACTGGCAGGGTTCAGGAAGAGGAAATGTTCATCTTCCCTGACGAGCTGTATGTGAACAGCGATGAGAAATGCTGTCACTTCATTGCTAAATCCAAAACAACACATTTGCCTTTAATCTACTGCATTTTAAAAAGCATTAGTCAGACAAGGCACATGACGCCGGTTACCCCAGAAGGAACGGTAAGTAAAGCTTAGAGTCTCCTAAGCAGTTTATAGGCTATATGTTACGCTCGAGTGCCTCCTCCAAGTAAAAACCCACAAAATCCTTCATCTCCAACACCTTCAGAAGCAACGGAACTGACAACCAGCTGCGCAAGGAGCTGATGCAAGTCACAAGGCCAGCACCCAGCACAGAGGTACCACCTTGTGCCCACGCAGCAGAGCACATGTCCCTGCAGGACTGTCCCCCCACCAGCACGGGCACCCAGACACTTTAACATCTCCTTGCTGCCTCTGTTTCTACATCAGCATGTGATACCTCCCAGACCTCCAGGACTACAGTCTGTCCCTATTCTACATACCACAGTCACTCTGGACTCTGTGGTTCAATGTCCCTGACATCAAGGGAATTTATATCTGGATGAGATCCTTTGTAACCAGGCAGAAATACATGGTCAGGAAGGCATGGTAAAGAAAATAATCCTAGTAGGAACTGGGGGAGCACTCCCAGCAAGGAACCGGTTCCTGCCTGGTGCCTCTGTTGGGGATGGCTGGACACAATTCCCTGCGCAGATCAACGTTATTCATATGTAAATCAAAAGCTGGTTCAAAGGCTTCTGTTGAATTTCTGATTCCCCCTGACTCTGGCTTTCAGTTTTCCCCCTTATGCCAACTGCTTAGTCAGAAGTCTTTTAAATCACTGGAAACATCTCAATTATATAATTAACCAGACTGTGAATATCTGCAAACTGCAACAAGGGAAGGCTTTGGCTGCCCAAGTTTGAGGGTATGCAGGAAGCTTGTATGCTATTAATTTTTAGCTAAAGCTAATAGAGAGGAAGCTAAAACCAGCTGTGATCCCCTCTGCCAGTTCCTCCAAGGGCACGGCAGCCATCAATGTTGCACTGTGCCTACACAATCATGCACCCCATGGCTACGCGGGGAGGTCTGAATCCTCTCTGTTAAGGGAAGGAATTGCCCAGGAGGTGATTTTTGCATCCTTAGAGGCAATTTGGCAATCCCCAAAAATGCTTTGTTCCCCAGGCCAAGCTTTGCAGGAGTGCCCCATCACCTGATCCGCGTGAATAAGCCTTTTCCTGTTTAAGCTTCAGGCTCAGCTCATGGACCATGAACTGCTGAGCCCTAAATGAAAGGGCAGGGCCCATGGAGACAGGAGAGTGAAGGAGTTAAGCAGTCACCAGCTAAGGCCGGTGAACAGTAGAGCAGGGATTTATCTGCCTGGGAAGCAGAGACAAAGACGAGGACAGTTATGAAGGCAGCATGAAGGGAGTGAGAAGAAGCACAGAGACAGGAGACTGCAGTGTCACAAGATATATGTAACCCTCGAGAGGGACACATGGTGACAGTTGCTCCAGCATATAGTGCCAGTGACAGAGCTTGTGAAAAGGGAATGGATAAAAATAAATTACTATCAATTGAGCACATATTAATTTACATCAAACCTCTAAGGAACATAGGTCTGATTCCAAATTCCAAATGGCAAAATGATCAGCTGTAGGAAACGAGCAACCAGCTAGGCTGAGGAATTCAAGAACCAAAGGTGGACAAAAAGCTCTTAAACTGCTCTGGGACTTGTATCTCATGCAAAAGGGGTAAGGTCTGGAGCAGCACTGCAAGCCCAAGACCCCACTGCACCACCTTAGAAGAGTTGTTGGAGGATGCAGAAGCTCTAAGTGGAATGGAATAAGGAATAAAAGCAAAGGTATCAATACATGCAGGTCAAAAACATTTGGTTATCACCTCTGGCAATCCTCGGACTAAACAACACCTCATAGCTATTAAACAAATAGAAAATTTTAGTCAGCTATATGAGAAAAAGTAGATCAAAGAAAGGAGAAGGGAGGGTCTTTTTACAGAGAAAATGGGATAAACACTAATCTCAGGATGGCCCCAAGCTAAATTAACTCTTTGCCTTACTTTCCAATAGGAAAACAATAATGTTGGATATGAGGTAAAAGGCAAGATGGATGACATGATAAATGTGATAAATAAATACTGTAATTGGCCATTTTTTCAGCCTAGAGATGAAAGAAAAAAAGCAGTTTCACACAGTCAACTAGAGTGGACTGACACGTAAAGCTGCAGAAATAGCAGTATTTAAGCTCATCTGGGACATTACCATATGACTAGAGAAATGCAAAACAATATCTGTAATTAAGAAGGGAGAAGTGATGAGGAAAGGTTGAAGCCCAGTAGTCTAGCTGCAATAGAAAGCTAGATCTTAAAACAAATTCTGAAATAGTACAAGATAATGAAAAATACAGTAATATTAAATGTGGATTTTGCAAAGAGAAATCTTGTCAGACTTCATTCTTTCTTCCTTCAAAGGCCAAAGGAAGCCCCTTTAGAGCTCATCCCTTTGGACTTCAGAGAAGCAGCTGATGTGTCATCAAAGGGAGATTAGCAGACTGAAGATGCTTCTGCTAAAAGACGAGATACAAAGTAGGAGGGAACTGGCTATAAGGGATGCAGTAAAAACCAGTGTTGACAGAGGCAGGATGAGCCTAAAGAAGAATTACTACCACGGGTCCTTAAGGGTCTGCCATTGAGTTTGATATTTCATTTACTTCTCTGGCACAAGAAGTGAAGTTTGCTTTTGCTGCCTATATTCAAAAGGGCTAGATTAATTGCAGCAGACATGAAAGAAGGTTCCACCAGGAAACCAGCCTGCTTCAGCAATGATTAAGTGGCTGGGTGGTTCAGGCTGCAAAAGAAAAACAGAGGAGACCTTGCTCCTCTCTGAGACAGATCAGAGAACAGGCACAAGAGAAGAAACAGTTGTTTCAGCTACCAACAGCAGCGTCGCAGGCTGGCCAGGGTATGCCTGGTATGCATCAGCAGCCCTCTCACCACCAGGGCAGTGGGGGCAAGAAGCCAAACTCATTTCTGGATCATCTGTGAAGTGCAGCAGATAGGGCAAGGTAGTGAGTGCAGTTATGTGGAGACACCCACACCAGCAAAGTCATCCCATTCCCTAGAAACACACCACTCCTCTCTTACTGCCTACTGCTTTCCGCCTGTGTTTGGGCAGGGTTTCACTTCAAACTGTGCCAAGGTATTGAGCAAATCGGCCAGGGAGTGCTTGCAGGGCCACGATACCTGCAGCACTGCCAGGGAGAGGCTGGGAGCTGGATGAGGTGTCCCGCTACCCGTTGCTGCCAGGACAGACCCCTCGGTGACAGCGGGTGCCCTGGGAGCAGTTGCTCCTCAGTAATTGGGGAGCATTTCTAGCAGCATTAGTCACCCACCCTTGTCCTGACACATTCTGGGCTGTCTAGCCAAGTTAATGACACAGACATTGCTTCAGGGTGGTCAAATCTCTTGGCTCATAAAATAGTAGCTTGAGTTTCCTGCCTTTCATAAGAAAGTCAGGAGCCCTTCAGTATCCAGCTCATTCATGGAAGATAAAAATCTCTTGGCACAGGCTCTTTCCTCACTTGTAGGTTAATTTCATTGTTCAGGCTCTGCAGAGCCCTTAATACATCTCTCCCCTGTTAATCTCCAGCAAAGATTTTGACTGATGTGGCTGGGTATCAGCCAGGCCCCACCACTTAAGGTGCAGGGGAATTCTTTACTGGTATGTCCATTTTCTCTCCCATCTCCACGACCAGCAACACACCCAGCCTGTCATTCTGCCTCTTGCACCTCTGATCTGCCTTGCCCACCACTAACGACATGTCCAATGTCTTGCAGCACCAAGGAAGCTAATGACTCATTTACCAGGGTGGGAAACAAGAAAGATGTAGTAACTGTAGGACCCAAAGGTGTAGTGTCTGGTGCAGGAGGTGGCAATGGCTATGTATCAGGGAAATGGTCCCAGAAGTAGCACGTGTCTGTAAGCACTAGTGCCTGGGCCTTCTGGCTTGCCTTAGGGACCATGCACAGTAACAGTTAGAGCCAGCTGAGGTCTTCCTTTCTCTTCTGAGAGATAATGGCACAACTCCAGTGAAGTTAGTACAGTTCAAAGAAATTAAGCAGCACACTTTAATTAAAATTATAAACTAATGAACCAGGGTCCCAAGGCACATGGTAAAATATCCATCACTGAGCTTTCACAATGAGGCTAAATGTATGGCCAGAAAATTAACAATCCTTGGTTTGGAACAAGAGTGGGAACTGTGCAGATCTCTGCATCTTATTCAGAGACTAAACTTCCCAACAAGTTTGCTCACCTAGTCCTTCCCTCAGGGCTTGCAACAGACATTCACCAGTTGCCTCCCATCACTATTTAACTAACATGGTCATACAGACTGTCTACTCCTCATCCTAAAGATGTATTCCCTTTGTAGCCATCATCTTATCTCTGTGAACTCTGCAGAGCTCGTGTAAACCTTCTGCTGCCTGCTAGTGGTGTAGTGCTTTGTGTCAGGCTAGTAACTGAAAAGTGTTTCACTATTATAACTTAGCTTTATATTGAAGTGCAGTTAATCATGGACGTGCCTTTGTAATTCAGAATTACAGAACTGAACCTAAGAAGCACAGCCCTACAAAGGACATTAATACACAAAAAGGGATTTGATCTAAATGGGGCCATTTTGTGTGCCCCCATATGGTCCTACACCTGTCCCTGCAGTGTCACAGCGGTGGTGAGAGCAGGAGCATTCCTTTTTTTTTCTCTGACAGCAGAAAGGAGAAAACCAGAGAGGATGAACATTATAATGCAGTGCTAAATAATAATTTAAAAATCAGCACCTCTGCTCTGTTAGGCAGCTACAAGGACACCTAGCACTGCTCAACCAGTCTGGTTTTTGTCAAGGCAGCATGGAGCTCTTGCACTGTTCCTGCAACTAAGAGCTAGCAGTGCCCAGAGCTCATCAACCTCTCGGCAAAGCCTGGCTAGTAATACTGGCACCACTACCAGGCTCAGGAAGGAGACCTGACCTTTCCTCAGCCTTTCTGGTGTTGCCCACACCAGGTCTCTTCCAGGCTTGACTGCACAGGGCAGAAATAGAGAGACTGAATTCAGTGTATGAAGAAGAGAGGTTATCTGCAGGGTCTGAGCAGCAGGTCATTTTGCTGTTGCAGTGGGGCAGCTCACTGTGGGAAGTGCTGTCACCAGGCTGTGTGTGCCTGTAGGACTGGAGCCTCAGTTATTCCATCTTCAAGCCCTTCACTCCAAGCTCTATCCCCTATAGCACCCCCCATCCAGCGGAGCTAGCTATGCCTGTGATACCACACATAGCTTTAACTCTTCCAGGCAAAAGAATGAAGTCATACTGAAATACATAGATTAATTCTACTCCCAATCTATAAACCCAGTGATCTTGGACAAGTTTTCCACCTCCTGAGCCCTGTTGCTTGGTAATGCCCCAGTTCCTGCTGGTTAACAGTCTCCATCCCTCACAGTCACAGTGAAACTGGCAAACAGCTGGGGAAACAACAGTTTTGGAAAGGATGCAGCAGAGATCAGAAGAACATGAGCTTTTGCTGTGACACTACATCCAGACTTGACAAAGTGCTAGCCAGGTAGCTAAACTGTTCAAGACAGTTCTAGAGACAAACATCAGCCCCAACGACATCACTGTCCCACCCTTCAGGAGGAGCCCCCGAATGCAAAGGCAGAAGAGCTCAAGAGTCCCAAAAGGCTTCAACAGGGAAAAATTACACAAGGAAACTTAGCAGATATCACCTCTCTGCATTTCTGTATTGTACTTGTCACAGCCTGTCATGGGACAGGGGATGGAGGGTCCCATCTGCTCTGGCTGGGCTCCCTGGGGACAGGACACGTCCGGGGAAGATCAGCATTGCTGCAGCAACACCAAGTGCCAGAAACCAGAGCAAGCTGCCCTCCTCCTCCCCAAACAGGCCTGAACCTTTCTCACAGAAGGCTGGGGTAGGGGGAAAAAATGGAAATTGCAGCTTTGTTTCTAAACGGATGACAAGGGGTTCTTTTCCCACTTAGAGCAGCAGTTACATAAATGCTTCTTGGAAGAGAAACATTTGCTTTTTCAGGAGCCAGTAGGCAGATGCACGGGCAGCATTTGGGGCAGAGCAAGGGTTTGCCCAGGGTAATCCTGTTCCCCTGAAAGCACCGCAGCATTTTTCTGTTCTGTTGCCCATTAATTCCTTGCATCACTTGTCTTGCACTCAGCAGGAATGACCCTGGCAGAGGCCTCTGGAAACATCTGGGTAACAAACCGATATGTGTCCTTTTCGGTAAAAGAACAATCCTGCAAAATAATAAAAAACACTTTATAGAGAAGTTTGGTTTCATATTTATGTCTCCTCTAGTAATTGTATTCACAAAACTGCAGATTTCATCAAGGCATCTTTGTTCTTTTATTTCCCTCCTTGTGCACTTACTCCAACAATGGTTGTAACTCAACTACAGTGCCAGATGAATTAATATCAAAATATTTATACAAGGTCAAACTACTAAGTCTCCCAAAGAACCAGAAAAATGTTTAAATAGGTGATTCTGTGAATTGAACTATTTCTTCAGTGAAATTTTTGTGATGTGGAAAGTTATTAAAAACAAGTTTTCATATGTAAATTCAGACTAATAAACTTCAAGACCTAGCCCCAGTTCTCCTTTTAATTTTTGTCTGAAGCAGCAATTCCTTGGCAAAAATCAGTGTGACTTGACTCTGGTCTGTGTCTGGTTTGTTTTTGGTTTGAATCACCAAAAGCTTCCCAATTTACTTCCTACCAGAAGCACAAACCAAAGATGAGGACCTCATGATTGCATGCAATAGCTTTTCTATCAGCTGATTTTAAAAAAGAGAACAGGATCATACTGGTTCAGAGGGTTAAATATTAAAAGTAGCACCTTGAAAGTCCACTTTGTTAAGTACATGGTAACAGTATCTGAAACATGAAGCCCAGTGTCCCAGCCATAAAAGAACACCCCCAAGCCCAAGCACCCTAAGCCATTAAAGCTAACAGGAGCTGAGAGGTTCATCACCTCTGAAGAGGGATGGTTTTAGAGACCACCAAGTGGGTGTATGAAGCCAGCTTGGGACCCAGGTCAGGAGACTGTGCAATTAGCACGCAATTAGCACACAGTCTCCAAACAGACAAATTTGAGTCAAGACCTGGCTTCAGTCCAGAGTCCAGTATTTTTTTCACACCAAAACATCATCTTTCCCATCTAAACATGTCTCTTTGGGGACAACAGCAGCAGTACAGATTGTGCATCTGGATTCCTATAGCAATATCCTTTGTTGACTGTCTGCTTCCCATCTCAGTCCCCTTTCCATGCAACTTTCAGGTTAGAGGAATTTCTTCTAAAGTTTAGAGTATCTGAACAAGGGTGTCCTTAGGTGTAAATCTAGAAGCATCACACGCCTTCTCTGGAAGCAAAGAGGTAGACGCAGCTCTTGAACAAAACAACCTGGTACAGGACTACCAGCACCTTGCTCCTGGAATTTGGCCCGATCATCCTGTACCTTAGGATTGTTTCCCAGGTGACATGCATTTTCTGAACTGGTGTACATAGTAGATAAAACAGACTCTGCTGTTCTGATCACAGAATGCTCTGTTAGATGTGTTCTTCTCTGGCATAATCTGTAATACACAGTAAGGGCTTCTTCTGGTTTGCCCAAGCCATAGCCTATAGTATACCCCCCTTGGGCTTAAAAACAAGGTCAGCAAAAAACCACATATACAAAAGCATATGAATCTTATTCATACTGAAATCTGTTTTGTGCTGTACCTGTGCATGTTTGTGCAAATACTAACACACTCCTCCAGGTAATGATACGCAGAGGAGCAATGCACTGGGGTGTTTTAAAGAATTTTCACAAAAATAAGTCTTTACTGGAAGTCAGGAAGGTTGCCCAGGACTAGATTTGAACAGAATCCACAAAAGAAGGCTTTCTCCTGGGCTGCTAGTCAATTAACTTCATTTTTTTGCCAGTTTTGCCTGTCTAAGGCAATACAGCCTCGCTGCCTGCAGAATACACTCAGTAATGCCCTGGGCACAGCAGCAATTGCCGTGCTGATGGATGGTCAGATCTTGCTGGTGGTCAATGCCTGTGGTCACACAGCAGGTCAGGACAGCGGCTGGGTTACGGGCTGTTCTCCCCAGGTGCCCAGCGTGACAGGGCTGCTCCCATCAGCTGCGGCAGGAGACTGATGTCAGAGAATATTTTGAGCCTGGCACCATGAATGGAGGTAAACTAGTATCATCACGCAGGAGCTAGAAGTAGGTAGAAAGAGAAGCTTTGTGTGGGTGGTGAGAGAGAAAAAAGGCAGATTAAGGAGACAAGGATCAGAATCTGCAAATCACGTAAAACCAGTTCTGTGTCAGGCAGGGAATAATTAACTTGCTCTTTTTTTTTTTTCTAGACAAGCAGCACTGGCGTTGATTCAGGAACTTCCTTTCTGACACCAGGGGAAACTGGACACCTTTGAGGATGTTATGCTTTGGCTTTTCAGTAGTTGTAGTGCATAGTTTCACCACTCACTGTATATTAATATGGCCCTACAGATGGACGGTGGATGCTGCCTCCATTGCACATCCAAACCTGCTGGCAAAGACACAGCGTCTTGGTGAGGGTCATGCCTGGGGAAACGGCTCAAGACAGTTCTAGTGGCAGACACCAGCCCCAGTGACAGCCAGGGGAGTTTTCCTGTGACTTTAAGGAAGAGGGAGTTATTCCCAAGAAAATTTTTAGTATAAAGATTTAGTGGTATTCCTGTTTCCTTATTTATTCCTTGGATTTTTCTTCCACACAAGGCTTTTCACTCTTACATCTGTGCAACTTTGAGGATAGGATCCAGAAACCAGACATGAGGGAGAGAGGGAGGATCAGGAACAAATGTGTGCCATAGCAAAGCACAAACAAAAGCAGCCTGCTGGCAGGTGAGCTTCCCTTCTGTGGATCAATACAGGCCTGTTATTTCTGCATTATTGCCTAAGGTTTTTTTGTTGTTGGAATGAGACATTTTCTGAAGCTGCAGTTATGTCCCACATAAAATTATCAGTGCAAGCTGTGGTGTTATGCAAACTATGCCTGTTCTTCATGGGCTTGGCCATCGTCTGGCCATGACCTATTCATCTATTTTCTGCTGGCTACAGCACTGAGTATAGTTAGTTTTGTTCGTCAAGTTGTAAAACAAAAGCTTAGTATGAAGAACCAGAAGTACCTGACCAACACCTTACAAGCATGATACACATTGCCAGCATCAGATCTGAAGAGACACCACTTTGCTGCCCAAACCCCATCCTTCCAGGCACTGTGCCTGTTCCCAGACCCGCACAACAAGAAAGGAGCAGCTGCTTGCCCTTTATACCTTCCACACAAGAGTCCAAAATTCTGCAGTGCTTATTTTCAGGACACATGTGAGAAGTAGGTAAGTCTCCCAGGCATAAGTAGAGGCACAGAAAGTATGAGAGGACTTGACTTACCTGACCTCTGCAGAAGTTAACTGAAAACTGAAAATCCAGGAGCCTTTACACTTTGTCCTGGGTGCTAAGAGCAGAGGTGGAAAGACACGTTGCATGTTTTCACACATCAGAGAGGACAGAATCATCCTGCATTAAAAAAAAAAAAAAAAAAGACATTCAAGGGCTGCTGTTTTGAAAAAGAAATTGTTCTAACTCAGGGGAAAAAAAAAAAAAAAAAGACACAGGCAGCTATTATTCTGTCTGTACAGGACTTAATAATACAGTGTCTGTAAACCATAACTTGAAAATTTTCCCTGTCCTACAACATGCCAGACCACAGCTGCATAAAGTAGAGAAAACCCGTTATAAGTGACCAGAGCCATTGGAAAACTCTGGAAATATTGCCTCAGGCTGCAAGGCCCTTTCCTGCGGAAATGATATTTTGCAACTGTCTATTAATACTGTTCGTTGCTGACAACTAGAGCTCATACATTCTGCGTTTCATCAAAAAGGCTTATGGATAGGCTGTTCAAAAGTCTGCATGCAAATCAAGCAAGTTTTCTTCCTCATTATTCTGATTTATACATTTCTCCCCCTTCTCTCCTACCTTACATATCAGACATTTAAGAGAATGAGAACACACAAGCATGGGAATAATGAATGCGGGAACAGGATGCCACATGGCACAGAGGCACCATTGCTGGATCCTCCATGTAACAGGGGAGATTTCTGGACTAGTAAGAAGGTGCTAGAGGAATGCTTTAAAAGAATTTTTTGACTATTACATCATCACTTGGTATTGTTCTTTAAGCAAGGCAGCACTCCACATAATCAGTTTTTTGCAATACCTTCTAAGACATCAAGTGAATGAGCCGAATTCTGTGACTGAATATCAGAGTTACAAAATTCTACAAAAACCTGCAACGTTTGAGTCGACACACAGTGCTCCACTCACCCCTCCCTCCCCCAGGCTGGTCCCTTCAGGGCTCTAATTCAGCACCCCCTCCTGTGAAAAGTGCCCCTCTCCTGCCTCAGCCCCATCTGTAATGAATTGTCACTCCCCAGGTCTCTGTTCTGTTTGTGCACTGATGTTTGTCAGCACACACTGCATTTGAATGAGAACGAGCCAAGGCCTTTGAGCTGAAGAATTCACATGCTGATTTTTGAAATTAATTTTTCTGAGCAATGCACAACTGTAAGCAAAAATATCTGCAAAAGTGTGGAAGCAATTAAATCTGAGGTTCAGGGTAAACTCAAGGCTGATAAAGGGGACAGTTAAAGATTTAATATGGACAAAGGTTCTTCTAAAGTTTAAGGACACTGGTTTGGGCCCCTCCATAGCATCTGGGTGAACACAAGCTCAGCTTGCCTGTCACACCAACATCAACCTTTGTCAGATAGTCCTCGCTTTTCCACTCATGGAAGAGTTAATAACCTTCTCTAGGTTCAAACACCCACAGACCCTGCCAGGAAATTCTTCACTGAGCTGAAATTTTATTGTTAACTTTTTCTGCCAAAACCAAGTTTGCCAGCAGTTCCCTTGCTGGGGGCCATCAGGAGGGACACTAGCTCAAAGGGGCCAAGCCAGAAGGGTTACAAAAAACTCAATCCCAAACTGCAAGCCCTCAAATGGAAGCAAGTAAAGACAACCCAATGTATACAAGTAGTAAAGCCATTTGCCGCCCTTCGGCACCCCATGTCCACAGGACAACCACCCTCCTGTTTCCTGGTTGCATACCTGCCAGCAAATGTGCTGAGGAGCTCATGGACATACACGCTACATAATACCCCTGAACCCTGACTGCTGTCGAAACAGATGTATTTTTCCCATTGTGTTCCTAAATTATACAGCATGGAGGATATAAGCACCAGTGGTTTTAATGAGGAGGTTTCTGGTAAAAATTATAGTAGTCAATAAAGGGAAGACTGTGGTCTCACAACTGGACTAAAGCAAATCACAAGTTTTGAGGCATGACCAAGGAGAAGAAAATTACCAAAGATTTGGAAGAGAAGCATTATTTCCAAAGCATATCCTAGACAGTGTTTTAATGTGCTTTGCTTGTCAGCTCAGAACAGGATTAAAGCAGCAGAGTAGGAAAAAGCAGCAGGGAACTGAAGCTAACAAGAGTCTGATTCACTGGGCTGGGAGGTGATGGGCAACCTGGAAAGAAGAGGGCATTCTGAAGGGCGACAGCTGTAGCAAAGCCGAAACAGTATCAGGAAACACACGGCTCTTCACCAAGGCAATGAAAAGAGCTAAACCAAAAGTTGTGCAGGAGGCAACACACGTGCCATCTCATGGTGGTTGCACAACAAGCCACCCACTGCAGCTCTACCCCCCAGACAGCTCTTGTGCTGCCATCAGGAACAGGTTCCCCTGCCTGCAGGACCGCATCGACGGCGATGCAGGAGTGCTGAGGCAAAGATAAGAAGTGCAGTTTGCAAACTTCTTCCATTTGTCATTATTTTGCACCCTGGTTCTATCCTCTAGCATGCTTGCTGTCAGCCTAGCATGCTCCACACCGCCTCCTGTGAGCCAGACTTCTGAGGGAGCCACAGCGCAGAACCAGCCCAGGGGCAGCCCCCCCACTTGCTGGTACAGAGCAGTGCTTCACCCCTGGGCAGCAGGAGCGTTTGCAACACCTCAAAACTTCCAAACGCTTCAGCAAAACACAGCTTTATACCACTCATCAAGAACTGAAGCACAAGTCTGCATAGTGCAGAGAAATCAAAGAGAAGACCTAGAGATGTTGATGAAGAAGGCTAAGGAAGGGAACACTAACTAGTGTGGGCTGCCAAAGGGGCAGGCTCCTGCCCTCGTTCAGGAGCTGCCAGGACCAGCCTGGCTGCTACCCAGCAATAAACCACACCACAGCCCAGCCCCCTTCCAACCGCCCCTCCTAGCAAACGCCCACCGGCAGACCTGCCCCCGTTCAGCCAGTTCACAGGTCTCGGGCAACCCATGCCCCAAGCCAGCTCCAGCGCAGAGCCAGCCACCGGGGTCCTGCCATGCCCTCCTTCCCGGGACAAGAGGGGAACCTCTTGCTTTCCCAGAGAAGGCAGGCTCTTGGCAAAACAACAGCAGCAGGAAAAAGTAACACAGATACAAGGAAACCTCTTACACAGCAGAACTGCAGGCAGCTCCAGACCACGGGGGCTGTTTGCAGCACCAACAGCAACCAAGCAGCTCTGTGCTGCACAGCCCAGGGAGAACTGAACCCAAAATTCAAGAGGAAAACAGACTTGCTGGTAGCACAAGAAAAATCCACACAGCCACTTCCAGCTAGCAGGGGAGGGAGCCCTGCAAAGTTGCACAGCCCAGGGCCAGATGGAGAGGTGGAGCAGCTGGCTGTGCTGGGCTTGAGGTGACAGGTAATCAGTAAATCACACCAGGATTTTTGGCCATACAAACAAACGACAGCAAGGAAACAAGGAAGGCTGTGCTACGCTGGGAAAGAACTAGAGGTCTTCCAGGTCCACAAGAAGGAAGCAGTTTTAATTACTTTCCCTTAGAACAACAATAGTGGGTGTAGGAAGAGGCACAGACTGCTGGGAATGAACAGTTAAACAAGGAAATAACTGCATCAGAGGCAAAAGGAAAAATCTGAAGTTTGGCATGCTAGACCAGGGGAGGCCAAGCAACAGCCATGCTGGAGAGCTAGAAGCCAGCATATTGAACCACAAGTGTGACAGCAAGGATTTTCAGCAGAGCCACGAACTCACATCATCTCAGATGGCAGAACGGTTTTCCGGGCTAAACACAGGTGGCTTCAGCTTGTAAGAAAAGGCTATGGTGGATGAGTGGCTTCCAACAAAAGGTTTGTATTATCCTGAAGTTTTCAAGATTTGGAGCTATGGGGCTGGGAGGGAGGATCTTATTTCCTACCTCCCTAGCTGCTCTGCTCCCCCAGCAGGAATGGAGCAGAGCTGTCACATAGGCAGGCCCAGGGTAGGGGCTGGAGGAGGTCCAGGGGAGGCACAGGGGCACTGTAGCGCACAACAGAGCCAAACCCAGCCCCAGAGATGGAGGAAGGGAGAGCCTTCCTAGAGACCCAAGGAGCTTGTTTCAGAATTTCTTACAGTATTTCAGGACATAGCGAAATAGAAAGTTAAGTCTGGAGTTAAGTGCCTTCTATCACCCCCCAGGACACAGCAAGAGGAGATAAATAACAAGGTCTAAGACCCACTCACTCACACAGGAGATCTGTATTTACACTGTTCAAAATGCAACCTGGTTTTGGTTGCAGAAAAGCACTCTTTTGGGAGTCAGGCAGCTTTTGCTACTCCTCCATTACAGAGAGATAGGGCAGTTCCACCTCCACCCATTGCAGAGCCCTCTCTCCACTTTCCATAGTACTTACAGCACTACATGATGCCTGCTGTCACCCTGTCATGTACTCACCCAGACAGCAGATAAGGACCCTGCCCTCCCCCACTGCATCTCACAGCTTCACTTATAGAAATGGACTTGCTAGCAGAAGTGATTATATACTAACCAGTACCTGAGCAGCTGGGAGTGAGAAGAGCTGTCTAGGCTGGTGTTGCCACAGGAACAAACTGATATCATCTGGTCACAATTAAAACTCAGGCTGTGATACTTTCTGTTCTAAAACAAGGTTTCTATCCATTACAACCACGGGTGTCTGCAGCAGCTTCCATATAGGAATAGCCCAAGCCAAGCCCCGCTGTTTAGAAACAGATTACATCATCTAGTTGCTTGAGATAATAAGCGATTAGATTTGAGGATCCATGAATTTCCTCCTGACCTATTTTCTGTGATCCAAACAGAGGGTGTTTTTGCCTTCATGGTCAGAGCTGGCTAATTTGGAGAACACCTGCGGAGAAACGAAATCAAACTCGCCATCCGCAAAGGCACTCGTGCAGGCTCCCGGACCGTAACAAGGGTGTTTTGCAAAAATGGTGCAGAAAGTCCTGAGCAGCACCTGGCAGGTGTCAGGTATGCAGGAAGGAGGAGCTCTGTCCTTTCTGTGGTTTCTGCACATGGAAAGCATAAAACCCCATACTCAGCGTGAGTCATTTATTACCGGTGCTGCAAAGCCCTAGACAAAAGATTAAATCAGCTGGCAGTGGGCAAACTGACAAAACATCTGCCTGTACCCATGTGGTGTGTGGAAAAAGGGCTGCCATGTTCTAACATCTTAATGGTATGAAATTAAAGCAAAACCACATGGCTAACAGTTAAATAGTGTTTTTATCTTGTGGAGAAATTATAATGTGTGTATAGCTCTTGTTGTGTACAGGAGGAATGTCTTTGTAAGTCACTAGCAATTAAGGAAAACACATGAATTAAAGAGACATGTTGCTTTTAATTTTCAGATTTTATTATTAGATTGCAGGTTTAATTGAGTGATAAGTGCTGGCCGCCTGCGCCCTCTGTATCTCACTGTGCCTGTTGGATCTGAGGATGAGCCCGATGCTTTATTTCGTGCTTACACAGTGCCATGGCCAAGGTGAACCCAGCTTGGACTTTGTGGTGCTGCTGTCACTAGGCTGAACTGGATGTTCGGGAGGGGAGAAAGTTCCCTTGCAGGATCTCAGCGCTGCCCAAACCAGCTCATCTCCCCTCTCTGCCCAGGCAGATACAGGGACTGCCTTCCTCGCGGTTGTTTCGATATAATCAGGCAACAAATTATTTTTATTCTACCAAAATGAAACCTTTTCCTCAAAGTTATTACAAGGGCAGCTGTGATCGAAGGTGACTGGGAACACTGCTGGTGGAAACAGCCATGGATGGTTGCATGACCCAGGGATGGTGTAGACTAGGGAGAAGATGAAGAAGGTCCCGTAGCACCTCCTGTGGTCTATTGTTCAGGACTTCAAAGGGCCCAGGGACCTGCAGCCACTGTTAATAGCTGTTATCTTCCAGCAACAATAATTATGAGCCGAAGGAGACAGTGACTGTAAAGGGCCAATAAAGCTACACCTTTTCTGCTTCATTTACTTGATTGCCTCCGTTTTTGTTATATCCACCCCTCTAGGATGTGTCTTTTAATCCTCCAAGCTGATCTATCCCTATGAATATTCACTGTCAATAATACACTTATTACAGCTGCCTGAATATCCTGAAGCTGCTATCAATCATGCATTAATCTTACACACAGCTCCTAGGACTTAATCTAAAATGCAAATGTAAAATATGTAAAATGTAAAGAACCAGGAGAAGAAAATGCTAAAGTTAGTTAAATGCTGAATTAAGCTTTCCCAGTTCAGCTTCATATTCATTTTCTCATTCTGGATTTTGGAGTAGTAACTGATCAGGCAGCCTTTGTTAAAAGTCCACATATTATTTATGCAGAACCCTGTAAACTTCACACGTATGCTGAGCAAAGGGACGTGAAAACAGTTGCTTGCCAAGGGAAGAGTAAGTGTCCAGGGGAGCTTGCAGAAATGACTCCTGAATGTCCTCCCCACATCTGCTGTCACTTGATTCAGGCACTTCATAGTGGGATTGGATTTGACTTAGTGACCATCAGGTATTGTCTTCCATTCATCCAATTAATAATTTTTTGAATCTTTGTAAAATTTTAGTAGCCTCTATGCCATGTAGTGAAGAGTTTCACAGTTTAGCTACAAATTTTGTCAATGAGTATCTCCTCATCTGTTGTTGTGAACAGGCTTCTGCTAGTTTTGCCTGATGCCTCCAAACCTCACATGAGAAGAGGTGGAGGATAACCATTCCCTACTTGTTACAGCACTCAGTATTGAGTAGGCTTCTTTAATATTCTCCCTGGGTCATTTATTTTTGCAGTCTGTGGAACTGTCCTAACCTGCTGAACCATCCCTCATGGGGAAGCTGTTCAAATCCCAGATCACCTTTGCAGTGCAAGACCACGCCATGTCTCTCACAAACCACTTCATGGAGGTGACGCTGGGTGACACACGGATGCAGGAATTTGCTGATGCAGTCTGCTCGAGCAGGTGGTGTGGCACTCCTAGGCTGCCACAGCCCAGTGCTCCCCCATCCCCATGCCCTGAGCCAGCTGCCATCCCGCTGTGTGCTGAGCTAGCTCTGTCCCTTGGGCACCAGGGTGGCTCCCATCCCTCCTGCGCGCTGAGCTGCTCCCAGGACTGGCAGTGCAGCAACAGCATCGCTGGGCAAGAGAGGGGCTGGCTGTTTGCACAGCACGCTGCCCTGGCAGCCAGGCCAGAGGGTGTTCCCTGAAGCAGGGACTTCACTCATCACTATTTTACGCATTGCTTTGTTCATATTTCTTCTTCTACAATGAAATGTCATAAGAGGGGCAGGAAGGCTTTTGTCATCAGCTCATAAGGAGAAACAATAGCTTCGCTCACTCTGTCACCACCCCGCAGAGGCTGAATCACCGTCACAAGGCGAATTATCCTCTTGCCTGTTGCTCAGCTCCTTCATCCCCGTGACTCATTCTGGAACAAGGACGGGAGGGAGTGAAAGGCAGATGCTACAACCTCCTCCCCCCATACCAAAACGTGAACCAAAATAGTAATCTGTGGTTGGGATCGTGTCAGGGCAGGGGCCAGTGAGCTGAGCTGGCGAGGAGAGCCCAGGAGGCAGCAGCAGGGCTCAGAGGCTGGGGAGGCTGCATGGCTGGAGGCAGAGCTGGTGTGGGGCATAGGGGCACAGGCAGTCGCTGCCGGGCAGCTCTGCGTAAGCAGTGGTTTTGCTGGTTCTGCAGCTCTCTCGGGGGTTGGCTTTCTTGTTAGCTAATTCCACTAGCCTGATACAATCCATAAAGCTTGTATTTCCTTGCTCAGCAGAGGTTCCCCATAAGCAGTATTTCTTCTGCCTTCCTTTGGTGAAGAAATTAATATTGTGTGGTTTTCTATACATGGGGCCACCAGAGCACTGGGAGGATGCTCGTCCCTGCAGACGTCTTTTAAATAGATTTAAGTGCCCACAAGGAGAAATGAACCCTGTCCTGGTCTAACACAGCTCTCGTAGCTCATTCTGGAGGGCAGAGGTGCCAGTGAGTCTCTGACCGCAGGCTGAAGGCTTTCCTGAAGGGGCCCAAGCCCCGCACATACCCGTAGTCTGTGGGCAGGCAGGGCTGGACCCTGAGCTCAACCTCACACATTATCCCCAGATCACATCCACCCAGCTACAGAGCCACGGAGGCGGCATCTCACCCGGCGCGTGATGCGTTGTAAAACAAGTGCTGGTGATTTCAGGATAAAGAAGCTCAAAACAGCCTGACGGAGGAAAATATGTCTCCAGAAAAAGGGTACCATATGTGCCTGCCAAGCAGGGCTGCTCTTGCTGCCGCAGTGAGGCTTCTCTTCTTACTCATCAGCAGTGAAACACACTGCCAGGCTTCGCAAAGAGACATTGCATTACCAAGATTAGACACAAAATGCATTTTACAGGAGGTCTAAAACTAGTCTGAGGGGAATGAATTTTACAGCATGCTGCCTTTTGGAGGACGCTGGAGGGCAATTCCTCCTTCCTGTGGCTTTGCTGTTAGCAAGGGAACCCTGAGATGGAGTTGCTGCAGGGGCCATGTGAGCACCTGGTCACCTGTGGGTTCAGGTGAGCAGGAGCATCTCTCACAACAGGGCGAGCACGGTGCCCACACCCTGCCGACCCGTGTTGAGGGACAGCAGCACCTTGCTCCCTACCCACCCCAGTGGCACTCTGCCAGGGAAATCCTAAAAAACAGCCCATGGGCACTTTTCCACTCACTGGGTGGCTCACTCTGGCAGAAGGATTCGTGCTGGCTTAACTCTTCATATTTATGTCTCTCCTGTGTTGCCACTTGCCCTCCTGGTCCCCACAGCCTCTCGTCCCCAGGGTTTCCTCACCTCCATCACCACCCACACCGCAGCTCCGCAGTGCGTGCTCTGCCTCGTGGAGCCTCGCAGGGGTGCAGCACAGCCGGCAAATGGCCTTTCCTGCGCACACAGAGCTGATGGAGAAGGCAGCAGGCACCACAAGCTGCTATGGGATAAATTAATTGTTGAGGCGAGAAGAAGGTCATTGCATTATCTCATTGCTAACAGAAAAGTTCAGGCAGTTAAGCATTAAGACACACTGGAGGTACTAGAAGTGATTACAACTGTCAGACCAATATTTTGTGGCAATTAATAACAAATGAACACAGATTTTTACCAGGCTTTTTTAAGCTTGAGGAAAAAGAATGACTTTTATTTATTTTCTCTTACAAACCTCCCCCCTGCAAAGGCAGCCAGTAAATCCAATATACAAACCTTTGCTGGGAAGGAGAATGTCTTCAGTTTGCAGTCCTGGTGTAAGCTCCTCTGTGTATCATCATACCTTTAATTGTGCCTATTATGCTTAGAAATCACCTATGATTTCATACAAACCATATAATATAAGGCACAGGAGTTTCAAAGTGTTGCTGAGGAGCAGAGGGAGCTCTGCAGGCAGCATTTCCATTACAAACCAACTACTCCATAGCCCACACCAGGTTGTGTTGTGTGTGTTGGACCTGCCAGTGTGGAACAGCCCTGTACAGGACCCAGCTGCCGTAGCCAGGATGCTCCATGGCTGCAAGAGCAGAGAGCAGCATCCCCACCCTGCCCAGCCATTGCCCCCAGCAAAGCCCAGCAGCCAGCACAGGGGCTGCAATGCAGCCAGTGCTGCCATTAAGGGAGGGCTCGAGATGCTTTGTCCATGAAGGGTAGCTGTGATCCCTCCCTGGGGAACCACAGGGGGTCTAGGAGCTTCCTGAACACCTAAAAGGTGAGTGAGTGTGCAGATCTTCTCACCTGGCTTTGCATGGCACAGCTGTTGCTGCAGGGAAAAGCTCAACGGCAAAGACCTTGCTGGGCAGGCAAGGATTCCCAACGCAGGTAGCAGTTATCACTGTCCAGTTATGGTCCAGCTTGAGTGCCAGCCCCCCATGAGCTGCAGAGCATCCTTGTGCCCTCTCAGAGTATTTTGAGACACCCAGAGCAAGGGGAGAACCTCTCTACAGCATCGCTGCAAGGCTTGAGCGGAGAATAGGATGTTCGTGAGGCCACCTGTCCCTGTTCCCTTGGGGATTAATGGCACTCACATGTGCGGGTCAACCATTAAGCCCAGGAGAAACAGTTCTCCTGCAGTAATTGTCTTGCTGTTGCCCAGTAATGTCTGCTAACAGTACTGACAGCCTTCACTTTTGGGAGGCTTAGAGAATTAAAAAATGGGTACTTGTGTTCTGCCTGACCCTCTGCAGACTTCAACCTGTATGGTTAGCCAGTTTTATCCCAATAAATAATGGGCTTGCTTGGAGATATTATAAATAGACTGGTAAGTAAGTATGAATGACAGGGCTGCTATTATACCAGAGGGTTACCCTGACATTACAAACCGATGCTGAAGCTGGAGAAGTGGTGCTGGGGTCATTGGGCTCCCAGGCAGGACGTCGGTGGTACCTGCGGAGGTTCATACTGAGAAATTTTGTATTGCTTTGGGACATGTTTTCATAGCTATTCATTGGAAGTATTTTCAAGATATTTTTAGTACAAACAAAAGAAAATAATGTTTTACACAAAAGACAGCTCCACAGTTTACAACTGCTGCAAACCTCTTTAAGGCTCTGAGCACTAAGGGGTATTATCAGCATTTTTGAAGGCTGGGAGCAGTCTTGGGGGATGTGGAAGCCTTGGAGACAGTGGCATGGGTCTGAGCAGGGAGCTTGGGAGAACCAGCTGAGCCCGAGGTGCCCATCCCTGCTGGGCTCCAGCCTGGGGAGGAGGCTCGCAGCAAGGTGATGGGCAGAGGAAAGACAGGGCTACGAAGCAGAGGATGGGGGGACCTCTGGAGTTCTGCATGGTCTCTGTCAGCTGCAGAGCTGGAAGATGCTGCAAACACTGTGGGATGCAGACACAGTGGTACAGGAGAAAACTGCTCAGGAGAGCCTGTCCAGCACAGGAGCACCAGCATCCATCCCAGCCCTGTGGCACCTGGTGCTCAAACGTGCGGCTGGTTGGGCACTTGGCTCAGGAGACCCAGGAGCGGAGGACACGTCTGAGAGCAGTGCCTGTGTGCTGGGGACCAAGCCTTGGCACAGCACCACACTCTCCCCAAACACAGCACACCAAATAAAAGGCGGTGTCACATACCACACAGATAAGGCATTTCCTCTCTGAAGTGCTTTATGACTGTAGTCATAAAGTGTCAGACTTCCCCCACCTCCCAGATGTTACACGACCTCCAGGGCAACACTGCCTAGCAAAACTGCTGCTTCTGTCCCCAACGCCACGAGGCAACACTCGCAGGGAGAGCTGAGGTCCTGCATTGGCCTGACAGACCCCAGGGAGGGTTCACCTACCCAAGCACTTGTCTGTGTCCCCCAGCTCTAACAGTCTGCTTAATTAAAAACCTGCCTCTCCCTGCAAACCTGAACCGGCCATGGCAGGAACTCCTGCCAGTGGAGGGGAGCGAGTCTGGCTGGTCTCTGCGCTCCCCAGGGAGAGGTGAGCGGCTCTGCCTGCCATGGGGCTGGCAGAGGGAGCACGACAGACACCAAGCCCCAGCCCCCAGGAGCAGGTCCCCCCATACCGGGGGTCCCTGGAAAGCACAGTCTCCTCACCACCCACTTCAGGGGTCTCTTTTCCCTAAAAAGAGGAAAGGTCCTCAAAATAACACTTACAACTCTTACTTGCTCCCCCTGACCCTGCTCAAGACACATCCAAACTTCTCTCCGGGAGTACAAGGGCTGCAGATCTGCTTCCTGGGGGCGAGGAGACTGATGCTGCCAACTAACCGCTTCAGCACCGACAGCCTGGAGCTGCAAGGAGAGGAAAGCCACCAAACCTTCTGTGACTCACACCGAAACCACGAGTCATCTGCATTTCCAGCCAGGCCTGTAATCAGGGTGGAAAAGGGCTCAACCCGAAAAGGTGGGAAGGTGACAAGGATCCAGCGGTCAGAGGGATCACAGCCTGAGCTAGGTGACCCACAGCTTGCCCCAAGGGCACAGACCCCCAGGCTGGGGGGAGCATCTCCAAGCCTGCATTTCCCCCTGGCTGCTCAGGGGCTGCTGCTGCTGCAGAAGCTTCACCAGGTTTTGCCACTGACAGCACTCATGCCACTTTCAAAATTAGGTCATTTAAGGAATGTGATGTTTTAAAAATTCTTCCATGGGGTTGCTATATGCACTGGTGCAGTTGCAGCTTAAGACACAACCACCACCTGAGTACCAGCTGGCCAAAAATCCAGCCCTTCCTGTTTGCTGTCTTTGTTTACAAAAATCCTCCAAAACAGTTGTGATTTCTTTGGTAACGCTGTTATTAGCTCAAAATCTCCTGTCTGCCTGCTGCAGCGCTACAAGAGCTCCTGCGAGCTCTCCCACCGCACTTAGGATCAAAGCTGCCAGCTCAGCTCAAAGCACTGCTGGGAGCGGATCTTAACGAGTGTTTCAGCCCAGTCCTAAAAAAAGCTCATCTGCTTTCATCCTCGCTGTGGTCTAACAGACATCTACAGGCCCCTGGGTAATTCCTTGTGGATTCCCTTCCTCTCTGCTGTATCAAACCAGGATGAATCCTATCAAAAGGCACATTTCAAAGATCTCAGCGATCTCAGCAGTCCTGTCTCCCCTGTCTGGGAGGTGGGTGGCTGGGAGGGAGGCAGTGCCAGAGCGGTGTTTTCCAGGAGCAGGAGCTCAGCCTGGTGGGCATCCCCCGGAGATGCCAAGCACAAAGGCTGTATTGTGTGTCCTGCCTCCTGGGAGACCTGGCTATCAGCTGGGCTGGAAATTTGGGTACATTTTTTCCATCTCTGGGATGGAGTTAGCATGCCTGGATTTTTTTTCTAAAGAATAGAAGGGAAATAGCAGTCAGAAGATACAGTCCTCCACGGCACCAACATTTCCCTGGAATGGGAAAGAAAAATGCCTGGTGTTATTCTCAGATACCAGGACATCTGCCCAACTTCTGCTTCCCTGGTGCGATCCCCTGCCTGTGC
The DNA here is from genome assembly GCF_965140245.1 of Athene noctua. Taxonomy (NCBI): domain Eukaryota; kingdom Metazoa; phylum Chordata; class Aves; order Strigiformes; family Strigidae; genus Athene; species Athene noctua. Next base: position 15,461,809 of record NC_134044.1, read on the forward strand.
CAGGCACACACTACCACTAAGCCCAGCCTAGGAACACCTAAGGCCCTGTTTACTCACAAGTAACAGCATTAGCAGCAAATCTTCCATCCCATGGAGCACCAAACAGAGCAGCAAAGCAAAGCCCCAGTGCTGCTGGGCAGAGCTGTGCACAAGTGTGCACCCAGGGCCAGGTTGACTCCTGGACACAGACCTCAGGGCAACGTGAGCAGCTCTGGCATGGATCTTTTTTAGGGAATGGACCTGGTGACCCCCAGCACCATGTGGGATGTGTGGTGTTTGGATGGGATGCACATCCTGGGAGAGAATCATACCCCAGACACTGGCAAATGAGACCTTCTGCCTAGCACAGCTTGAGAGTGGCCACATCTAGAGCAAACCCAAAAAACTGCATGTTGCTGGGGCTCCACTCTTGACCCTGAGTAATTTCTGGAGGATTTTGGCTTGGGTTTCTGTTACAGTGCAAATCAGAGCACGACTACAGTGGGTCAGAATGTCACAAAAGCATCTGTGCGCAGGAGGATCCTGCCACGAGCAGGGGACTGGAAGTGGAGGCAGATGGCACAGGGTCCGACCACAGCAGCTGGGGCCACAAAGAGCCTTTCAGGGCAGCAGGCGGGGGCTGGGGCTCAGCCCGGTGGCGGGTACCAGCCCGTGCATGGCCAGCAGCACCAGCGTGCGGCTCGGCTCTGTCCGCGCTTTGTGCTGGCAGCTGAATTGTCTCTGGAGGATGTGTCACCCCTTGTTCTCATCTGCCAGGGCTGAAAGGGACCTTTCCAGGGCCTGGGGACAGTTGCTCACCTCCACCCAGTGCTCAGGACACCCAGTGCTTGTGGCACACAGCACCAACACCCATCGCATCTGTGGGGTGACTGCAGGGCACAGGACACCTGTAAGGCACTGCATGCTGCGGCTCCAGGGGGTGCCTGGGCCTGCAGACAAGCTAAAAAAACCCTTGGGCTGCACCGGGGGAAGGGATGAGCAATGGCCTAATGCCGAAAGCCAAGGAGCCTGGGTATCTGCCTACCTCATCCCCACAGCCTCCTCCACACAAGAGGGCCGAGCTGATGCACAAGAGGGGCTTTGCTGCCAGCTCACCCCAGGAACAGGGGATGCCCTGCCAGCTCCCCTCGAGGGCCCCGGGGGTTTCAATCCAGGGACAGCACCTTGGGGATAGCCCGTCCTCCCACCCACCACCCCACAGCCCTCCTGCGGCAACTGGGACAGGAGCCGGCTGCAGACGGTGCGGCAAATCTGCTCAGGTCACACTGTTGTGTCGTTCTCAGCAGCGGGTTAGAGCTGAGTGGTTTCTGGCAGTGCCGGGGTGGGAGGTTCTGGCGTCAGCACAGCGTGGGCCCAGAGCTTCCCAGGGCTGCTCTGGCTGAGGGGAAACACTGCACATGGGAAAGCTGTTCTCAGGGTGAGCCTGCTCCCTGCCATCACTGGTGGGGCTGCAGGCAGGGCTGCTTTAGCTTTCCAAGCCCCTTGGGAGCACACAGCAACTCACTGCTCAGCCACACACACCCACCCCCATCCCGTGGCAGACTGCCCTGTGCCCCTGTAGCCTCCAAGATGCCACACTGTCCCTTGTGACACCCCTGCCATGTCCCTGTGTGCCTGTCTCACCTTGCAGCATCCCTGTGCCTTGCTGCCCTCCCAGCACACCCAGCCCTGCGGTCCTGGGCCGGCTGAGTCTGCAAGGGAAACTTGCTTTAAAGAACAACAGGGAAAAAAAAGTCTCACAACTTGTTGAGGTGCCTTTCATGTCCCTGTCAGTGGCTCCCCTTGCCTTGCAAGGGCCACCAGCCCCAGCTGTGGGTACATCCCTGGGCTTTGGTGCTGAGCACTCAGAGAGCTCAGACAGGGATGGTCACTGTCCCCCAGGCATGGAAATGAGTTGGATGGCAAACTACAGCTGAGAAAAATCTGTCAAAGACCCTGTGCACCTGCCTGTGCACTTCTGTCTCCTCTTCAGCAACAAAAAGAAGACTCGACACCCCCAAAGCCACAGAGCACTGCAATACACAGGGGCATCCCTGCACCTGGGACCCCTGGGCCGCCAAATCCCCAGTCCTGAGTGTGTCACCCCACGCAGAGGAGCTGGCCTCTATCCTGTGCCCACCAGGGCTTCCCACACACCAGTTACCCCTGTGCTGGCGAGCCCCTTGGCACAGAGGGAGGTCAGTCTGGCAGGGCACAAAGCCACACGTACCATGACAAAACCAGGGGCACTGCCGAGAGGAGCCTGGGAGCCACTTTCTGCCCCGCTGGGACATTCACCCCTCTGAGCCCCTCGCCCATTAGTGCCAGAGCACAGTTGGAAGTGCATTGATCTGGCAGAGCAATTAACCCATGAGCTGAGAAACAAAGGAAGTGTTCAGAAGGAAACAAGGGATGAGGAGGAGGAGGAAGGGCTGCATCCCTGGGAGCCGCTGCTGTGGCAGCAGCGGTACAAGCAGGGCTGGGTTGTGCCAGGCTGTGCCGTGCCAGGGGTTTAGCCCTCTCTCTCCTGCACAGAGCCTGGCTTTCCAGGCATTGATCGTAAGAAGTGCTGCTCCACAGCAGGTGAGCTGGAAGAACAGCACGTTGCTCCGATTTGATGCTACATAAAACTCATAAGTAACAGAGAGGCAGAGCTGGCCCAGAGCATCAGCAAAAGGAATGCAAATCCCTGTCTCTGTGGGGTGGAGGGCAATTTCCTCATCTGCAAAGCGCTCTGCCAAGCATGGCTAATCCTCACGGAGCAGGCTCGGAGAGGCAGGGAGCAGGGTGTCATCCAGAGGAGTTTCAGGGGAAGCGCTGGCGAGCCAGAGGAAAGCAGCTCCCTCCGCTTCTGCTGGCCCAGCACCCCCTGCTGCATGGCAGCACCCTGCCAGAGGCACATCGGCTGCCTACAGGGGGACAGCAGGGACCTCTCAGCACTGAGCAGCAGCAGCGTCAGGAAGCAGAGCCAGGATAAGGAGGGAGGAGGTGACCTCCTGGTGCCACTCCTGAGTGCAGCAGGTTGAGCGAGAGCAGCATCAGGGCTGCCAGGAGCGTTCCCCATCAGAACAGATCCACCCCTTGGCCCTGAGTGCTGCTCTTGTCCTCAGCAGCATCATGGGCTCTGCCCAGTGGAGAGAGAGGTAGGCAGGGTTGCAGGGGTCCATCCAGCCCTGTGGGGCTGAAGACCAGCATCCTCCATCCCCAGCCCGGGGGGGACTAACAGCCACAGGCAGGGCTGAAATGGGATCCTGGGCCATGGGCTGGGCAGGGGATCCCAGCTGGGCTGGGATCCATCAGGGAATAAGATCTTTCTCAGTGGTTTCCAACTCATTGCAGATCCAGAAGTAACACAATAACCCAAAGCTTCTGTTGACATGATCTGTAATTTTTCCTGGTCTCTCCTTCAGACCAGTTATACTTTCAGTCTCATGACAACAAATCCTTCAATTTCACCGTGTTGTGGACTGGATCCTAGTAGGATTTCCCACAATACCTCCAAGATCTCATGATAGGGGAAGAAGTGAATACTCACCCTGTGTTCATGGGTGCAACAGAAACCTGCAGATTTCTGTGCTAGCAATGCCCAGTCCTGGGTGGGCTAGTTCAGATGTGCCGGCAGCATTCAGACTCCTAAGGCCTGAAAAACTGGCTCAAAGTCTCTGTGTCAACATGTTATCTTGCAAGATTTATGGTCCGTCGTGCTCCAGGCAAAGTCAGAAATACCACTGCAGTGATCACTCCGGATATTACCACATTTTTTTACACTGCTGCTCTGACATTCACAGCAGAGGGAGAAAAGAGGACGGGAACACTTTCACCCCCAGCTCCAGCTGAAAGCTTTCTGGGGGTTTTGTGTGAGGTCTGGGGGGTGTTTGGGGCGGGGGAGAACAGGCTCCTGTTACTTCCCAGCTTGTGATTCTGGATGGAAAATAAAATAAGGTTGTGCTCAAGGATGAATATGTGTGCAAGTCCAGGAGGGGGGATTTTAGTCTTCTATGTCGTCTTCTCCCTTGGGAAAGGCAGGAGCCCTTGTCAGTGCCCAGCCCATATGCTGATGGAGAGGTAAGCAGTGAGGGGAGCAAACACTCCAGGGACCAGCACATTGAAGCTTGTCAGAAATGCAAAGGGAGGACGGGCCAAGTCCCTGCTGAGGGCTGCACATGCCTGGGGTGGCTGCAGAGGCTGTGGCTCCCAGGGCACAGCTCCTTGGCACCGTAGCCAGATCCCAACCAGTTTGCAGGTGGGATGACCCACCTGCTGTGTGGCTGTGAAACCAGAGCACCCCCACTTTGGGAGAGCTCTGTTTCCCCAGGACTCATGTGGGAGGTGAGGACAGGTCTCCCAAGGTTTTCTGCTAAAGATGTCCCACATCACACAAATAATTACACAACCTTGTGCTTGGGAAGGGAGGGGACAGGATGACTGGAGGAGCTTGCGGACAGGTTCATATGGTGGTAGAGCCCCAGAAAGACAGAGGGACTCATTTGTGATCGAGGACAGATGCTGACAAAAAGGCATCTTCAAATAACCACACTCAGTAGCAAACAAAACACTGGGTTAGCAAAAATTATTTAAAGATAGCAACCTACATCTGAACCAGGCTCCTCACCCCTACGCCTCCCGCACACCGCAGTGCGCCATGTTCTGGCTACGGAAGCAGAGCAGCCTGATCTGCAGTTTTCCAGGCAGTCCTGAAGTCCTGGGGCCCTCTGGAAGGTAGAAGGTGGTAGACAACTACCTCTGCTGCAGGGGAGCTGCAGAATGGCAGCTGTGCCACTGCATGTCCCTCTCTGCGTGGTCGTGGGGGGAAGTCCCCGGTAACAGAGGCCAAGCTGGGACCCCGTGTTTGCCACCGCCACCCTCATGGCTCTGCTGGCAGGGGAGGGTGGTGAGCCTGCTCCAGGCTGTCAGTCTGTCCGGCTGTCAGAGCACAGGCTACCCCAGCTGACTGCCAAATTTAGGGCACGTTCACAGCACCTCTTTGACCCACCACCCAGCGAGGGTTGGGATGCTCCGGTGACGGGTGGTGAGGAGCAAGGGGTGGCACTGCCAGTGCTACCTGCCATCTGTGTGAGGGGTGCACGGGCTGCTCCTGGCCCTGGCATCTCCTGCTCCTTGCACTCATGCACGGTGAGGAAGAACTCGCTGCTCGCTGATTTGGTGGTACCAAAGCTGCATCTTGCATGGGGAAGCACCAGTGTAAGTCTGCAGCACCCCAAGGCTGCACAGCAAGCCTACACCGCTGTTGGGAAAGGCAGAGAAACCAGTGCCGTGCTCCTGAGTGGCATCTCCCCATGGAAGTGTCATCAGCTCTTCCGTGTGTTATGCTTATGATTCCCTTCTTGTTTGATGGGAAGATACTTTCCTTCCAAAGCTGTAGTCCACAAGTGCCAGCAGCTGCACATATGTCTTGCAGCAAGGCCCCTTGGCTTCAGTCCAGCCTCAGTACAGACAGGGATTTGACTTTGTAGCTCAGCAACTGAGCCACTCATATATTTAATTGAGTATCTATGTAATTGTTATATTTAATTCAGCTGGGGAAGACACCCTGTGCTCAGCTATTTAACACTGTCTGAAGAAGAGTGGTCCTTTCCTCTTTTCTGTTTCCGGAGCAGCCCTGTTTCTGAACTGTTAGCCCAGGATGGTGAGTCTCAGCCAGACTCACAGGGCTGAGACCTGGGAGGAAGCCTGGGCCAGACCTCTGCCAGGATGTGGGAGCTGAGGCATGGGCTTGGGACCAGCTCCCGCGAAGCTGTGCGACTTCCTGGCTGTGGAATGATTTTAACTGGGAAATCCCTGCACTTCATCCAGATAATGTGGCACTAAGGGGTCAGTAAAGGCTGGACTTTTCAAACACAGCATTCACCGGCCTCATCACTAGGAGCAAAAAGTTCTGAAGTGGGCAGGATTTCATGATTTCCTCATTAAGGCTCAGAACAAGATGTAACAGCTGTAGTTAAAATTACCCCATCTCTGCTGCCTCCCACCGCACAAGGGAAAGTTATTTTTAACTCCAGGTTGCCCAAGGGATGCTGCATGGTGAGATCTGTTGCATCATCACCAAGGGTCTTTGCCTGGCAAATTTGGGAAGAGATTGCCCTTTCTCCTGCCAGCTGGGGTCAGACTATAGCCCGGGGTGGGCACTCCTGCAAACTGACCCCTCCAGGCTTCCCAGCTCCTCCCGAGGAGGCAGAAGCTCCCACTGAGGCAGCTCTGGGAGTGCAGAGGACCAGGTGCCTGGCCAAGTCCTCTCTTGCTATGCTTTTGTTCTTTTCAGTTTTCAAATAAACTTGGTGGGCTGAAGCTATTCCAGGAGTCGCAGTGGCACCGTGCAGGCAGGACCTAGAGTACACTGAGTTGCAAGGACAGTGATGCAAAACCAGAGATTAGCTTTTAATGCGCTTCTCAGGGCAAACCCTGAAACTGTGGGATTGCCAAGATCCTGGCAGGAAAACATGCCGGCTTGCTGCCCTCCTGGCCATGAATTGGCTACTGAACTCTCCCAGCATCAGGAAAACTTGCACAGAAGCAGCTGTGATGCACGGGAGCACCCTAGCCATGGCCTCCCCATTGTACATGGCTACCTGGTCCCCCATGAATCACGCAGGGCAGTGGCACCCACACATCTCCTCCAGCCCCGGAGCAGTGGCACGGCTTCAGAGCTCCCGGTGGGCACCTCATCGGAAGAGCTCAGAAGCCTCCAGAAGAGATGCTGTGTAATGTGAGCGCAGCTACTGCTGTTTGGCTTTATCTTTCTGGCAGGGGATGAGAGTTAAATGTCTGCTACATTTGTTCTTGGGGCTCTCTGAGCTGAACTGAGATAACTCGGCTGCGCACTCAGCCTTTTCCATATCTAACTTCATTGATGTCTGTATTAAAACCCAGCAGCACGTGTAAAATTGGGAGCTAGCATTCCAAGCAGAATTACATAATTTTTTTGTGCTACTTAGCATCTTGGGGCTAAATTTTTAGACTAGAAGAACTTTTCTGTAAAGGCTTTTCTCTTTCTGCTGTGTCATCTGCAGCAAACATTGTTATCTGGGTGTTTTGCTCTGCCTTGCAAATTAGTCCCTGTGCCTTCTGCGTCTCTTGTGGTTCATACTCTTACATTTTGTCCCAGAGAGAAGTTCACTTACCAGAAAATGAGCCAATACTCCTCCCTGCACCACAGATGCAGCTACCACTGCTAGGACTCTGGAGAAGATCATAAAGCCAGCAAATCTCTCCCAGGGTTTTGTTTTGGGTCTATCAGTGACCTGCTGTTTGCCTACTGTGCTGAATCACCACCATCCCCCTCCCCTCTACAGAGTTGTTTCTATTCCTGCTCCCCAGGAATAATCCATAATAATCCTTTGTAATCTGTGGGAGTCCAGTACAGATGCAGGTTTAAGAGCTGTGAATACACATTGCCCAGAGGTCAGACATATTTGTCACGAGATGCAGGATACATCTGGTACCCCTACAGAAGTCTTGACTATCCAACACGGATATATAAGACCCAAGAGTGCAAATCAGCCTCTGAATGCAGTACGTGTTACAGGCATGAGCCTCACCAAATTAAATGAAATACCACTAACATGTATGTGCTTTTCACCTTAAATATTCAAAAATAAAGAAGGGAGCCTCTGAATTTTGTTACCATTCATGTATACATTTATTAAGCCAAAGGAGTTTGATCATGTCATGGTATGTTACTAGAGCATGTGAGATCCCTTCTCTTGAACTTTGTTAACAATGGTATTTCAATTACTTGTTTGGTTTTTGTCTTTCAAGCTAAAAAAAATTAACCCTTTCCACATTTTCCCATGAAAGGATCTTTTATGGGGTTTTTTGTTTTCTTACGGTACAAAGCAAATGTTTCTCAGACATGTAAACAACCACCATGGAAATGAAACTGCTCCTAAAGTTAACTTTATTGTTATGGACATTCTGTTAGATTGATATCATGTTAGATGTATTTGAGATCAGTGACTCCTTCAATTTAAAATTATTACTGTTATCATCACCTGTGCTGCAACAGTGCCTAGAGGCCCTGGACAGGGTTAAGGCCCTTCTGTGCAAGGGGCTGTATGAATACTTCAGTGTAACTGAGGTCCCTGGTAAGAATGGCATTCACTGATGTGACTATAACCCTCTCTGCTTCCCTCTGCTCAGTGGTGAACCTCACAAATTATAGGAGCGGGAGTGAAACTCTTCTCCAAACTAAGTGTGGAGTTGATGTTCAATTACTGTTGAAGAGAAATGTTATTACAGGCCAATCCTGACGCCTGCAGTCCTGTGCGTAAAGCTGCTCACATTCATGGGAATGCTCATGAGTAAGAAACTCCTGTGGGAAAGGTCTGCAGGATTGAGTCCCTGGGTCATTGAATGCCTTTGCAAGAAAGCATGCAAGAAAAGCAGACTGGTTCCTCTTCTCTAAGGTTTCATCAGTATAATTCTAAGAGAGAAAGGGAAAGGGTCAGTTGCTCGCTTTCAGCACCTCGAGCATTCTGAGTTCTGATCCCCAAATTAAAGAAGTCTCTGCTCTGCCTTGGGCTACTGTGACCAGGTCTGGAAAAGTCTGTTGGGACACTCTTTGTCATCAGGAGGCAGTGGTTTGCCATTACAGCATGGAGGGCCTCTGTTTTATGGTGTGAAGGCTGCATCCTAGGCAGGAATTATGAAGATTGTGTTCAGCCATCAGCAAAAATTATTCTGAAAACACTTCAGAGCAATTTTAGTTTAAATAATGATTATAACTTTATATTTGAGGTGAATAAAAAAGGATTACATGAAATAAATAGCAAAGAATCAATGTCCCTGCACAAGCTTAATGTATTCCTGCCTATGAAGCACCCCTTGCAAATTACTGCCCTTTAGGTTATGTCAGATGTTTAAATGAACCCTTTAGAGCTAAAATACAGTACTCTGAAATGAGGTTAGAAATATTTATAAAGGACTAATGGGAAGTGTGTACAATGCTCTCTTTAAAACAAATTTCCCATGTGGGTGGGCGAGGAGTGAGAGGCCTCAGTAGACATAGAGCCGATCTGAAATGGCAGCAGGCATGTGCGTCATGATCTGCATGCGCAGCCACCAGTAGTAATCCATGGGGTGGTAGCGGGTGTAGGGGGTCGTGGAGGTGAGCGCGTGGGCGACGCTTTCGATGACCGGCGAGGTGTCCGTCGAGCCGCTGTTGCAGTATGTCTCCATCTTGCTGACCTGCTCATCGAAGTACTTCCTACCATAGTCTTTGCGCACTATCTCCGGGAGCTCGTCCCACATTTTGTCGGCTATGGCTTTGATTCGCTCGGGGCTGTACAGGTTGGTGGCAGCTATGAAGTTGCCAGGCTCCACGATGCTGACCGTCACCCCCTGGGGCTGCATTTCGTACCGCAGGCAGTCGGAGAAGGCTTCCACGCCAAACTTGGTGATGCAGTATGGCGACCGGGCAGGGCTGCCCATCCGGCCCATCATGCTGCTGATGTTCACCACACGACCTAGGCAGAGGCCGGGCAAAGCACAGCTCAGCTCTGGGACCTGACCCATCGCCCAACAGATTCCTGACCGGGCATCCGCCCGCCCCCTGCGCGTCCCTACGGGCTGCCCGGCAGAGCCGCTCCTGGCTCTGCCTCAGCGCTGCTGTGCTGTGCAACGCCCTTCAGCGGGAGAACAAGCCCATTGCTTGTGCTCCCTGGCTCACTGCACATGAAGCAACAGGCACATGGTGATACACAAAGCTCAGTGCTATGGAGAACACAGAAGAGGCTGGACAGAGCCTGCGTGGTGGGAAAGAGGATTGCTCAGCAGCAATCAGGGCTGAGCCGAGATAAGAGGAGGCAGCAGCAAAGCCTCTGGCACCAAGGCTGAGCTTGTTTGCAAATCAAAGGCACAAAATCCAGGAGCCCAATGGTGGTTTATAGTGTCTGCCCCTTAAAGAGAATGGATTGCTCCTGCACCACAAATGGGCAGAGCAGTCTAAATCCACTGCACCCTTTTCCATGTGACAGACAGATTATGGCTCCAAGCACAGAGCTGGGGCCTTTCTCCCCAGAAGCCACTCATTTTGGCTGGGAGAATGCTGGTAGGAGACTGTGGATGCTGCAGTGTAATCAGAGGCAACAGTTCTCTGCACTTTCTATCAGTGCTCATTGCTGAGTTGTGTTAGAAAGAGAAACTTTGACCACAGAAATGGATGCCTTTCCACAGTGGAAGAAATGCTGCCTGGGGCACATACAGCCCAGGTCTGCAGCACAAGACAGCATTGTTAATGTCTTTGGATGCCTCAGGAGTAAAAAATATTCTCATTTAGTCAGGTAGTTGGCCCCAGTACAGGAAAGCTTTTGCCCCTTTATGGCAAGAGCCACGAAAACTCCAGGTCTGTATTCCTTTGCTGTACAACCCCCCCTCTTCATATGTTACAAGCTCCCAAAGTAGCAGCACACAGCTGACAACTTCCCTGCAAGAAGCACATCGTAATACACTGCTGCTGCCCACCCTGGCAGCACCAGCACAGCTGGGTTTTGTATAGAGGGGAGGAATCTATGGTGAGCTGCAGCTTCTGAACAGGAAAAAGAAGGTATGATGGATTAGATCTTGTGTGGGATGTTGCAAGAGAAGACAGCAGAGACAGGAAAGAGAAATAATAAGTGGTTTTCAGGACTGCTGCCTTGCTGTGTAACTAAGAGCGGTTAGAAAATCTGTTTGTGTGTAGGCTGTGCACCATACTCTGTCTGTAAAGGTATGAAGGTGGCCAGTGGGGCAGAGAGAAGCATAATAGACATTTTGGCCTCTAACACAGCAAGACAAGTGGCAGGATGAGGGACCTGCTCTAGAAAGTGCCAGTCAGGAGGAGATCACTCACCCTTTGACCTCCGGATGAGCGGGAGAAAAGCCTTGGTGGTTCGCACAGTCCCCCACAGATTCACTTCAGCTACTTCCATGTAGGTGTCCATGCTGGTGAACTCGACTTCCCCAAACGTGGAGATCCCAGCATTGTTAACCAGGCCCCAGAGCCCTAGAAGACAAAAATCAAGCAGAAAGCTTTCCCTCTGTGAGACTAATAAGAGCAGCCTGGAAAAGACCTTGCTAATGGATTATTGAACCACTCAGCAGAGCTTTTCATTATGACTTGTAACGATGGAAGCCAGACAGAAGAGTGAACTGCAGTCTCCTGAGCAAATATAACCACAATCAGAATCTGCCTGTACTGCCCCACACTGCAGCCACAAAGTACCATGAATGAGAAAGTTCTGAGCCAGCAGAGAACTTCTCTATGCTTTTCTCCTTGCCATTCTCTTTCTATCGGATTTTTTTAAAAAAAGCAAACTATAGTCTCTAAATGCAAATAATAAGAATAGGAACGACCTTGTAAGAAACAAAAGACTAATTCTTTCCAAGTAAAATCCCTTGTGTCACCATAAGAACTAGAATGTCTGCAATGCTGGGAAGGGGGACGTGGGCATGGGTGAACATGGGTGGGCATGCATGCCACGGCCTCTCCCTTTTATTCTGCTGCAACCAAGATGGCAGTAACTGAAGCTACCAACTCATTTGGCAATGAAAAGAAAGATTAAAAAGGAATTTGAAATAAAATGCATTCACTGCATATAATGTTCCAATTGCACAGGCAACAAGAAAAGAAAGGTCTGGGATGGCTTCTCTCTACTGTTTAGAAAAGGCAACTTCATCCTGACCTGTGCGTGAGAATACAGGGCTAGAAAACTTAATTTATATAGAAGATCCATATTTAAAAAATAAATGTATAGAAAAGTAAAAGAAATAGGTTTATGCAATATCCAAAGTAAAACATTACTGGTTGTTCTGCTTTTAAATGACCTTCAGGTGTTGAAGTGTGGATGTTCTTCAGAGAAAAATGTAGTTTATCAAAGGTGGAAAGGTTTCAGGAATGCATGAGCTACTGGGATTTTCACAGTACTAGAGAATTTGCTGTCATCAGCTCAGCAGAATGAGGTAGGCAGGCTAAGAAAGTCAGTTACCCCCCGAACTCTGAAATCTGTAATATAAGGTAATATGTGCAATGGCATTAATGATACTCAGCCAGCTTCATGGGAAATCCTCTGGAAAACCTCTCCATTTCCTTTCCCTTTTGAATGTTTGGGGGAGACATTCCCATTACTAATCCCCAATCTCTGGGCACTGGACAGGTTTTACAACATAAAGGGAGTCACAATAAACTTCAGGTCACAGGAATAAAGCACCAATCCCAGGGCCTTGAACACCACCCTAATTTCTGCTAACGTCCCTACAGGAGCTCGTGGAGAAAAAAGCAGTTTTCTTTGTAGACGCTGTCGTAAGTGGGAAGCTGCTTTCTGATATGGCACAATATTTAAACAGGCCACTTGCTCTGCACTGCTGCTCCCCAAAGCTTTGTGCCCTTCAATCATATACTCAGCTTTTGAATATGCCCTGAAAATGCTCTCAGAGCCCAGCTGAGGGAGCTCCTGACACCTATGTGACCTTCGTGTCCACTGCATGCACATACCTTTCTCTGGGTCCTCCAGGCTGCTATTCACGTGCTCCACTGCTCGGTCCACTTCTTTGCTGTCACAGACGTTGAGCTGGACTGTTCTCATTCGATCACTCTTCATGTTGTCCAGATCCTTGGAGCCACCATCTCCCTTGTCCTAGAGGGGACAGAAGCGCTGGTTTGAATCTGGCCAAAGAGCTCGTGTAGAGTATCAAATGCATAGCAACCATCAAATCAAGCAAAAGAGAGTGCACGGGGCAGTCACAGAATAATCAGGACAGTCCTGCAGCTCTAAGAGGAAGGGGCATAGACAGGGCTGGTGCTGCAGAACACCATTCCTCAAGCATCTCCATCTGACCACGAGCCCTGCCACCGAGTCAGCTCGTATGAACTGCTTCGACCACCAAGAAAGCAGCCAGAGCTGGATCTGCCCCAGCAAGGCAAGTCCTGCCCAGTACAAGCTCCTGAGATCAACTATGCCCCACTGCCGCAGTGGTGGGAATATGGGGCTGTCCTCACTTTGGCTTGCATACAGAGCACAGCAAATAGCTTGGCGGAGGTATGGGATAAAATAGCTGGTGAATGGCTGCACATGTACGTTGCATGTGCTTCTCAGTCACGTTGCCAGCTCTGGGAGCAGCAGTCCTAGAAGAGGGACTGCCTGCCCACTGCTCTCTCTCTTCAGCTGATCTACACACACGACTCCCACTGCCTGGAAATCTACCTACTGCCTTCAACCAACTCCTACAGAGTCCAACCACCAAGTTCCTGACCAGCTTGCCAGCTGGCAATACGCCCCTGTGTCTTTTCCAGCATCTTCCTCTCTTTCTCTGCCTCCCCGCATGAGCTTTTACTCACTCCCATTTCCCATCTCCACTCCTTTTTTCACAGCTCAGAACAACAGATTCCCCCAGTATAGACACTCACTCACAGCCCAGCCAATTAACTGCAGCCAACCCCTGAGATATCTTTCACATGTGCCAGATGCTACTAGCAACAATGCTGCCATGCCCAGAGCTAGTCCCTCCACAGCAGCAAAGCCTGGCTATGGTGCTTCCAGGACACAGACATGGGGTATTAATATGTGTTTGGGACTATCCATGAATCACTCCCATGGTTATAAGCTACCGGACTGTGCTGGCCACTTCAGGGTACTTTTGTAGAGGTTGGCGAGGTCTAGCTCTGAAGATAATCTCACTTTTTGGGAACATCCTGGTCTTTACTGTCCCCTCAATATCATCCCTCATGGCTGGACAGGGAGTGTGTCCCACAGGATCATCAACAGCTGCTCAGATCACCTTCTCTCACTGCTCAGTCCTCCAGGTAGCCTTGCTCCTTGTGTCAGCATCACCAGCCAAGCTCTTCGCTCCTGAGAGATGAGGCTTTTTTGGATAGATAACTTTTTTTCCTCTGACCTGGAACAGGCCAGTTGTTCATAGCAAGGCTGTTTCCTGACTGCTGAATGACATTAGATTGTTCTAAACACCTCAAGCCACAGCGCTCCCTATCAGGGACTGCCAGCAGTCAGTTGTCAACGAGACAGTGCTTGTCTCTGCAGCCTGAACCCAGGCTGCCCATCTGCCCCCCCAGGCAAGAATGCCCTTCAGACACCACGCTTTAGGTACCACACAAGGGTGGCCATACATCCCCCTGTCTGTGTCACCTGTCTTCCAAAAAAGCCTTCTCCTGGCTCCTCTCATTCCTGGGCTTATCCACAGTGCTCACAGACAGATCACTAACTTAAGTACCTGACATCTCCTGTGTCTTTCTCCACCCTTCCTTATTCCACCACAGACTGTTAATACCAGTTAGTGTTTGTCCTTAAGAGAAGGCACCTACTGCACTCTCTTCACACAGAAGCATACTGCATACAAAATGGAGCAGTTAAAAGTCCCATGCACAGCTTAGTGGTGTTTGTTTTAATGGTGACTGAAAATAGTTTCGTGCTAAGTTTGCTGCTCACTCAAAAGCACTGTGGTGCCGAAGCCAGTGTGTGTGGCAAAGCACTGAAAAGCATCCAAGTGGCACATGTGGGAATGCCAATAGGAAACTGGCAAATGCAAGCATGCAAGTCCCTTGGAAATAGCAGATATGGCTAAAGGGAAGAGGAAGAACAATAAGGCCAAGGTGCTTCTTTCCCTGATACCAGGTCTGCGAGTTGCTACAAACTCTCTGGGCCGCAGCAACACACCAGCCTCAGATGCCTCCTAAGTTCTGCTGGGACCTGCACAGCATCCTCTTCTTCCTCCCTTAGAGGGTTAGCTCTGCAAGCCAACATCCCTTCTGCCCTCCCACCCATATGCAGCTGGGTGCTTGGACAGGTACCCTTGGGGCTGGGATCCTGGCCAAGAGTTGGACTCTGGGCATTAACCCAGACCCACAGGGCCATTCCCTTGGCTCTTCAGAAAGGGCACATGGCTGGTGTTTAAGTTAAGTGCCCTGTGACTGTGTCATGCTCTCCTAGCACAGCATGCAGCCTGTCCCCCAACCCCTGGGCCCATACGCAGCAGTGGAAGGACCTTCCCATGCTACACCAAGAGACCAGTACATCTCTCCTGTCAGCCCCAGGATCATCCAGTCCTCACGGTAAGAGGGCCCAGCTCTTGGATAATGAAAAAGCACACCACTGCCTCACCTTCCTCTTCCCATGGTTGCTCTCTGGGGCCCGTGGGCTTCAGCCTGTATCTTTATCAGCATGTCCTTGAAGCAGTACATAACACCCTGCAGCTCTGAGCACTCTCGAGCCCTGCAGGAACAGGCCTGCATGGTGGCTGGCTCAGATAGCCTCTGCCTTCTCATCCCCCTGCAAGCCCCAACAGGCCTGAACACACAAAGCAAAGCAAACAGGGGCTCCACCACACTCCTGACAGCCGTGACAAACATCGCATATGTCCACTGGTAACAGATACTGATGGAAAAATACCTTCTTCATCTTGTGTCAGCTGGCTCCTCCAGCTATTAACCGAAGAGGAAAAATAAGACAGCTGCAGTGTGATTTTTCATTGGATCCAGTCTACCACTGTCTTTTGTCAATAAAGCATCAACACAACTCTGACAATAATGTATTTGACAGTGAAAATGTTAGGAAGAAACTGTGTGAAACAGCACACTGTTAGCACAGATCCATCCTTGGGCTCCCTGCAATCATGACTCTAAACACCTCCCTCAGGTTTCCTTCAGTAAAAATACAGTCAGGCACTCAGGATCTGGCCCCTCTAGGAAACATTTCCTAATGAAGAGTCAGCACTGCACACTTTTAATCTGCAATAAAGATGTGATGTTCCTAAGAACAGTGCATACCCTGAGGGACACGATGGCTCCCCAAGCTGGAGTATGCTTCTGATGTGCAGGTGTGCTGTGAAAAACAGTCCCATGAAAAGAACACTGAAGTTTCATAGTCACTTCCTCTCTGCCGGGATAGGTCAAATATACCCAAGCAAAAAATATGATGCTTCTTATTTCTACCTCCACTTCTATCTAGCATTTAAAAACACACCAGGCTTTTTCTGCCCCTAAAAAACAGCACCAGCAATAATTACACTCTGATCAGAATTCTACTTATGGTTTTGCTAGTGGAAGCTGTGGCACAATGAGTAATCAGCTCAGTCTCCTGGAGCTGCTTTAGTTCTACAGAGCAGTTCTACACAAAGTGTATGTCCTGAAGATGCATAGAAGGCCAACCTGTTAACTAAGGAGCTTTGTCATTTTGCAGTGTTTCTCTGATAAAAATTGCAATTACCAGTCTTGCCATAGTCACACAGATTTTGGAACATGGGATGACACTTCAGCTAAAGAAGCAATATTTAATCACACAGTGATACAGCAAAGCCTTCTGCTGATTTCTGCTGAAGAAATAAATATTGACCAAAGCCTAAAAGTTCTGGTGTGCTGCTGCATGTCAGCTTACGCTAAAATTGTCAGAGGTCAAGATTTTACACTAACATGCATCCAGAAGAATGAGTACTGAAGACACCAAAATGGAAGGGAGGTTTCAGTGACAGTTAAAACCATCCTCACTGAAAACTTTCTAGCAGCTCAGAGGAAGTGAAACCCAGAAGTAACTGTGCAGCTTCTGTTATTTTTGACTTCTGTCAACACAGAGGCAGGCTATTATTCTAAACAGTGGTTTTAAGTCTGCAACTTATATTCTTATATTCTCTAATGTTGATCTTCTGTTACAAAAGCTAAGTAGAAACATCTGCCAAAAAAGTACTCATCCACCATCTCTCTTCTTGACACCTTTTGAAAAGCAGCAGTTTATAAGTGTCTCGTTCTGCTGTAAAGCCTGTAGAGGGAGCCCAGGTTAAATAAATCCTTGACCCAAAGCTGAGACACCACAAGGGACAGAGCTATTGAAATACAAACTTCTCTTTTGAAAAAATACAGTCGAAAGAAATTAATAATTCAAGCAAAACTTAGTAATAATGGAAAAATTAACAGCAGAAAGAGTATTGATACCATTAAAAACACCTGGCAAATTCTCTTTAAATAATGTAACTATTCAAGATAAATTTATAGGGATGAGTAAGCTAAAAGATTAGGATCGAAACAAACTGACCCACCCCAGGATATCCTGAGGAGTAAGTTTGTTTGTTGGGAAATGGCCACGCAGCTAAAAAAGTGCAGTGCTTCATAAGGAGAGAGAGGCTAAAGCTCTCTCCTATTCTCCACGACCAGGCATCAGTGACTGCCACACAGAGCGCTCCTGGAGAGTGCATTACACCACACACCACTAAACTATCTGTGGCCTGATCCTGCTCTCATTTGCACCAGTGGAACTCTATTGCCTTCATAGCGATTTCAGAAGACTCTCAAAACCTACTGAGGTATGGCTGTACTCATGAATACAGAAAAGCATGTTCATGCCACATGCTATAATATCACCGGTGTGTACGTCACGATTAATCAAAATATATTAATAATTAAATTAAACCCTTCATAAATAAATATAGTCTGAGAGCAGGGTCAAAGGTCCAGACTCAATCTGATCCCAAAACTTGCTTATGGATAAGCCTATAAAATTAAATTTGGGGTTCCAGTACATCAGACAGGGACCCTATGTCTCCCTAGATACCATTCAGTCCTGGTTCTGGTCTAGACAAGGTTATGCTCTACGAAATTCAAGCATCTGCATCTTTCCCTTTGGGCTACCAACAACCCTCCCTCTCTCTGGCAGAAAGCTGTGCAGCGTGGAGAGGGAAGACTGCATTTGCTACGTGTCTGTGCACGTGCCACAGGTGAAGAATAGTTTTTGTTTTCCCTACCTTTTGCAGGCAGCCAGCATAAATAATGAAGCCTTTGGTATGCAAGTGCTTGGCCAAGGCAAATCCAAACCCTGAGTCACAACCTGTTATAAGCACAGCTCTGCTGCCAATCTGCAAAACAAAACAGAACAAAACGCACTGGAATTGAGTATCTGAAATCAGTGATTTGCAGCGTACAGAACAAAACCATGTCCTGGCCAGGAGCAGTCCATTCCAGGGACGTTCTCTACACTCATTGCCAGCTACTGCCACCCAGTGCCTCCTGAAGACAAGAAACAAAGGTTTCATACCGAGTTCACCCCAGGGAGGCAGGATCACTGTCCTCCCAACACAAAGAGAAGTTCAGCACCTCTGGCAACAGGCTCCCAAGGCAAAGAGACCAAGTAAACCACCATTCTCTGGCAGTTCACATTCATCTTGACATCTGAAAATATACCAGACAGTTCCCAAGATGCGTTTTCCCTTCAGCAGGAATTGTTCCTAGATGTTCAAAGCAGGCAGGAGTCCCCTCTTCTGTGACATGCAGCCTGCAGGCGTGGTGAAGACAGCTTGACTGAAGAAAAGATATGGATTAACCCTACTGAGTGCTCCCTCGTCTTTCTCTCTCTAGCATGTAAACCCTCTAGTTCTGGGTTTTAAAAGCTAAGCAGAAATAAGTGGGTATAATATTTGAAATTAAGACCAGCTGGTCAAGAGTTTGTTTCTTGGTCTTCTTATTTTTCCAACTGACTATTTAAATAGAAGTATACCTCTTTCCTTCTCCAAACCACCTCTTCTAACCCAAAGAGAGGCAGCAGTTAAGTGACACGTTAAAAATTGCATGGTGTATCAGACATTCCAGCAGCAACAAGTGCACCTGCAGCAAGGTGCTGCTGTGGGTGGGATTAGGTAAGAATACTTGCAACTCAGTCCAACACATCTCTTTTAACAAACTAGAAATTTGGCTTTCCCCAGCATACACAGGAACTGATCAGGGTCACACTGGAAGCCCAGCAGAGATGCAAGGGCCATACCTAAATTCCTCTGAGACTGTCCCAGGGTTATGGAGCAAGATGTGCACGCTCTAGCACATCTACAGTGCTGAGTTCTGTGCCACAAGACAGGCAAGAGGGCAAAACATCCCCCTTCCTTTTGCCTGGTGTTGTTCCTGGCAAGCTAGCACCTTCAAGGAGAGGGCTGTTAAAGGTGGCGGCCACTCTCCAGATCAAGAGGTGAGGACACACCAGTTTATTTACGTCTCTTTACACAACCATACTCCACAAAGACTACTATATTAAGAATTTGTCATGCAAATTCCTCCACTCTAAGGTGGAAGATTTCATCTGCTGAGTTCCAAAAATAGAAAAAAAACACTAGTCTGTTTATTTCCATCCTTAGCAGCATGTACCATGCTACGTCAGTGGAAGCTCTATGATAGGAAAGAATTTGGAGTATGCTGGAGAGGTCCAGCTCAGTCTTTCTGTCAAATCGGAAAGAAGAATTTGGTCACCAGGCGTCAGGGATTTTAAAACCCCAGCTCAGCAGAGCCAGTTCCTGGAAACCACAATCACACTCACCTGATCGACTTCACTTGCATAAGAGCGGCTGCCACATGGGGACAAGAGAGGGAAGCAAAATCTTTGCACAGGCCTGTTAAAAAAAACAAACCACAAAACCAACAGAACAATCAGCCATGGGATATCTTGTCTGTACCCTGGTGCTGCAGCATGTGCATGTAAAGGAATGTAGTGTTGTCTGTACACATGATGTAGACTGTCATTTGAGAAGACAGAATCCAGTCTACAGTTCTCCTTCGTCTGAGCCTGTGTGTTTCCTACAGCATGAAACATTTGTTTCTCAAAAGACTTTGATGCTATTTCCAGCTGCAGATGCTGTTTGGATATTACCAAGAATTCTAAAATAGCTCCTGGTTTGGCGGCACAGAGCTGCTTCTACCTCAAAATGGGCAGCAGTGTTTTCATTCCCAACAGCAACAACACTCTCACTTACAGTTGCACAAAGCTGGGGTAGGGGAAGTTGTTAATTTGTCTGATAGAAGTATTCTGCTGTGGCGTTGTCTCTGATACCCAGCCTAAGGTTGAATTTGCTTGGATCTATCTCACTGCTTCTACACACAGCTCCACTCTTCTGTCATCTTGGATAACACTTCTTCCTCTCCAGCGTCTACCCATTAGATACTCTTTGATTTTACATCCTCTCTTTGCAACTGTCTAAGCTAAGAGACACTATGTCTTTGAGCAACACCTGCCATGCAGACCTGAAGCTCCTCTGCATAGTAGGTCTGACTCCCAGGAAGATAAACCATGTTCACAAAGACAGACCAGAGCAAAGCAACATTGCCTTCCAGGGAGTGAGATTTTCTTCAGAAAAGCTATGCTACCAGTAACATCACAGTGTCTTAGGTCTTGTGACCTTAGCCTCTGTCCTTGCCACCCACCTCTCCGGACTACATCAGCTTTTTCATTTTTGCTTTGAGCACGGACATTGCCCTCTCAGAGCCTTCTAGCCTTCCCCTAGACTTACTGTACTTCATCTACACTCTGGCTCCTCTACCATCTATCCTTCAGCAGACCTTATCTTCCAGGCCGCTCTTCTGTTTTCTCAGTGAATTTGCATAATCATTCACAATTATCTTCTGCTCAGACATCACAGGTGCTCCCAGGGTTACCTGTGCTACACTGAACAGCAAGCTGCACACACTCTGGCCTCTGAGCTGTGTCTTGGGAAAATAAGGCTAGAAAAAAGGTCTGCTAGGGCAGAAGCTCTGAACCACATGGGAAGGGAGCTGATTTATATTTAGGCAATGGTGTCCGCCCACTCACCTTCCTGCAACAGTTTAGGTCTTTTTCTAACTTTGAGTGTCACAAGCCAAATCAGCTCTTGAAATAGCAACAGCCAACTTAATTGCTGCGAAGGTCAGTTCCCAGGCAGTCTGTGTTAACATCACTGACCTGAAATCCTGGCTTGGAACTTTTATCTCAACAATAAGCGTTCTGGTATGTCTCAGGGTGCCTAGAAATGTTCATAACATTTCTTTTAGTTGCATAAACTTGATTTTTATTTTTCAGTGTCATGTCTGGTCCTGTTATTTCACTGCACAGCACTGATTTGCTGCTGTTATTCATGACAACCTGTAGAGAACAACTACTTGACATTGTGCCTACCTTGACCTGAAGGCAAGGGCATGAAATAGATGCCGGCTGCTGATCAGCAGGAACGTCATCAGAGGAAGCAGCTACGATGCGCATGTGATGTTAGCCCACACACAGCACACTAATGTACCATGAGCCATTTTTGTCATTCTGCATGACTGAATTCTAGAGACCACAACTGAGATTTTTAAAACACACAGATGGTCCTCGAATTGAATCTGTGCTTGTAACCATGCATTAGCTTTTTGTTCAGTTACACCAAAAAAGGCAGTCCTCGGTTTGAAGAGACTGAAGTCGAGTATATAAATGCTACCTTGATGCATTAAGATACCGGCATAGTGACAATATTGCCTTTCAGATGAACTGTTGGATTTCCATTTCAGGCTTAGGAGCTTGTGAGTACTTCAAAAAACGCAACACATTTTTGCCCTGAGTACAAGATGCACAAAGCATAAATACACAGTAAACAAAACAAAAGCGGAAGAATTAAAAAAAAAAGAATACGCTGAAAATTCTTTTCTCAAGTTAATAAAACATGAATTTGTAGTTTTAAGGCCACAGCAGATTCCTGCCAGTGCAACTTTGGTGAGTGTGGAGTAAACGAGATAAAAGGCCTATGTCTGTTTGCATAGGAAATCTCTAACAGCTTAGTTATCTGGTCTCTACAACTCCCCGTTACAGGAGCCATCCTTGATGGTGCTGGACATCACTATCAACAGCAGCAGAACAGCATCGGAGGTGGCAGTTCTTACCTAGCAGGCCATGAACCACTTTTACATAACTTACGTACAATTAGTGGTACACACACACTGTTTGGGAACCCTGCTCTAAAGCAAAGCCAGTGAAAGCACTCAACTTGCCCTGAATTTGGGCTAGCAGGGCTCCTATAATGTATTGACATAAAAGGTATTTTTTTCAGAGCTAGGAATTAGAATTAGATAAGCAATTTCATGTTCAGAATGTTCATGTTCAGAAAAAAACAGCTTCGTTACTCAGCCCACCTTCACTTCTCACCAAAACCCTCCTTCTCAACTTTCTCTCATTTCATGTGATTCATTGCCTCTTTAATGAAGTCATAGAAACGTATGACAGTTCCTTGCACTGCAGCAAGGCCTATTTGCTGATACTTAGGAAAAAATCCTTGCTTGATTCTGATTTAATACTCTATTCAACCCCCTTCTGACTGTAGATGATTGTCCAAATGTAAAAAAAAACATGCTGCCAGCCCCTCCTTGCATATAGAGTCCATTTCCTCCACGCTCAGCTCGATGTCTGAGCACTGGCACAGGCTGCCCAGGCAGCTTGTGGAGTCTCCATCCTCGGAGGTATTCAAAAGCCATCTGGACACAGTCCTGGACACAGCTCTAGCAGGGGGGTTGGATCAGATGACCTCCACAGGTCCCTTCCAATCTCAACCATCTTGTGATTCTGTAAATAAACTGTCCCATTGAGATCAAACGAGCCCTCGATGTGTGCTGCATTCAAGATCTCAATCCTTCTCCACCAGGCTACTTACCTGAAGCCATTCCTTGGGTCCTTGAAATTCAGGGCTTTCAGAGAGTTCAGGAGAGGCCGGGACAGCTTGGTAGCCAACATGCTTTCAATTAACACTCTACCAACAGCAAGTCTGTTCTCCCTTACCTCTGCAATACAAGATAGTGTATGTTTTAGTTGCACAATTATTTTGTAAGTCATGCTGACTCCATATATTTCAACAGTAAAGTCCAAAGGAAGTCATCTTTCCCCCCTGCAGTCCCTCACACTGAGATAAACAGTTCAACCTTCAACTACCTCAAGATGCTTTTAAATTAAGAAAAAGACTGTAAGTAAACTGACAGGCAGGGAGACATTAAAGAAAATCATCAATTTCTTCTTCTTTAATGCATCTTTAACTGTATTCTCTGAAACAACTAAAAATTAAGGTACTTAGATGGAATATATTACTTCAAGTGAGCTATATGAAAGAAATTTAAACTAAAACATAACTTTAAGTCATGGGTGATGCTATGTTTACATGTTCAAAAAGCAATCCTTGGGCTTTACAGCTAGTACAGCCTTGCGGTTAAAATTTTGTTTATTTGCAATTAAGTAGCTGGTGATGCTGGACTGTGCATGGACCATTAAACTCGCTACGGGATGAAAACAGCTCAAGAACAAGAGTTAAGTGCAGAAAGTTAATTTCCATCATATTCACCTTGGATAAAAACCGACCCAGCACACAAAAAAACATCTTCCCAGTTTAATGTACAGCCTCCTTTATTAAAGCAGAAAAGGGTATCTGACTGCTGGGCCTTATCTGCATTTCTGCCGAAGGCTGGGCTGCTGCGGCGGCCGCTCCGGGCCTGCTGGGAGACAGGCCTCCGCTAAAACCGGGGGAAATCGCCACAAAAAGAGCGGTGGCGGGGCATCAAGCTCGGAAGGGAGAGGTCTAGGCTCGGGAGGGCCCGCTGGCTCCGGTAATCCTCAGAAATTCAGGGGTTTCGATCGAATTCGAGAGCTCGGTTGCTGTCCGCGCAATTTTTAATGAGGAATTCCGCACGGAGGGGGCGAGAGGCCGGGCCTGCCCCGGGGCCCAGCCCCACGCAGGGGCGCGGCTCCCGCCGCCGGGAACGGGCCCCGGGCGCTCGCCACGGGCAGGGAGCGGCGCGGGGCGGGCTGCGGGAGCGGGCCGCGCAGGGGGGGCGGCGGGCGGGCCAGCGCCCCCCGCTTCCCGCCGCGGCCTGCCCCGCCCGGATCGCCCCCTCCCCGCGGGCGGGCAAGGTCACGGGCGGCGCGGCAGCCAGGGGCCCGGCGGGGCGAGCCCTGCGGCCGCCTCCCCCCCCCTCCCGCGGAGGCCCGGCGGCAGAAACGGGCCACCCGCACGTTACCTGGAGCCGGCCGGCCTGCCGGGCGCTGCTGCCGTTTGAATGGGGCTGGGCCGGTGCCCCGGGTGCCGGGGCGCGGCGGGGGGCGGGCCGGGGGAAGGGCCGGGGCGGGTGCGGGCGGCGGCGGCGATAGGCTGCGGTCATGCGGGGCCCCGCGCTGCTGCTGGCGGGCGCCGCGCTGCTGCTGCTGCTGCTGGCGGGCGGCGGGCGGCGCCTGGCCCGCTGCCTCCTCCTCCTCGTCCTGCCGCGGCGGGCCCGCCGCGCCCTGCCCGTGAGTATCGCGGCGAGGGACCGGGGGGCGTCGGCCGCCCCTGGGGCTCCTCCGGGGCCCAAAATGGCGCCGCGCCTTCAGGGCCGGCTCTGCGCCGTCCGGCCGCCGTGGGCAGTCGAAGCGGCGGTGCCCGAGCGGGCGGCCGGGCTGGCCCAGGCGTGACACCGGCGCTGCGAGGGGAGACGAAACGCGAGCTGGGAGCGGGCCGGGGCCGGCCGCCGGCCCCGGGGCAGTGGAGCGGCTCCCCGCGCTGCCGGGACACCCCGCGTTACCCCACGGGGCTCCAGAAGCAGCAGGCGTGTGGATTTTAAGTGCTCTAAACTTGGAAATGAGTGTAAGGGAGAAAAAACTGCCCTGCGAATGGAACAGAATTGCATAGCCAGTCTGTTGTATATGTTTTTTTAAAAAATAACACAAAACATCTGGGGTTTTTTTTTCGTTGGCGTTAACTTGGCTCTTGCTTACACTCCAAACACCCTTTCTGCAGGCACTGGGAAGAACCTGCAAGTGAACGTGGTTTTGTTCCAGGGCCTCCAGCTCAGTCCTGCCCCACTGAAACAGCCATGTAATAGCTTTGGCCAATTTGCAGCTTCCCACTTTGCTCTTCTTCCATCTGCTCTGCTCTTTCAGCATCCTCCATCCCTGTCCCACCTGAGGAAATACTTTTGTGAATTTTTCTGTTCCCTTTCTTGGGATTGAAAACTTCAGTTTCCTGACTCGGAAAAAAGGCACAAGCAAAGTGTAACTGCTCTCATCTTCAAGTTACTCTGCTTGATAACAAGCAGGTGATTGGGGGGGGATAAAAGGGAGCAGGATCCAAAAAACAAGTGACACAGTAGAAGATAAAGTCTAGGCAAGCATGGTGGGTTCCCACATTGACCAGAGAGACTGAGGCTGACAAAGCAGCTTTGCTTTACTTAACCTCTTTAGCAATGAATGTGTATAACTGATAAATCAGCTGCATGAGTAAAATAAATTCTAGTATTTAACAAATTGATCATATCCCAGTAGGAGAAGCTAGTGAGGTGTGTGCACCTCAGCTGGCTGTAGGTTAAAATCAGGCTGCCTCACTGGGGCTGTTTGAACATGTGGAACATGTATTACAGTGCTGTGGATCACACAGTGAGGATACAGATGGTATTACCCTGCTCAGGTGCCACAGCTGCACCTCCAGTACAAGAAGTTTCTCTGCTCTCTTAGCAGGTCTCAGGTACCCTGGCAGCACTGCAGATGAGTGCTGTCTCCTGTGCAGGATTTCCTGAGAACACTGTGACCCTTAGTGAGGCACCTGAAGTTCCTCAAAACACTGATTAAGGTCACTGTAATGCCTGCTAGTACTCTTTGCCTGACAAACTAAGCTGCAGACTGGCCTTACCACACTCCAGAATCGAAGCCCATTAGGCCTTATCTTGGGACTTTCAAAAGATAAGGATGGTTGGGTGTCTGGGGTTTTTTTGGGGGGAGATAGGATCTTTTTGGCTGGGAATGGCCAAAAATAGTCAACCGCTCGTCCCTGAGATGTTGCTGTCTATCACACATGGCACGAAGATGGAGGCCACTAAAGATGTGAGGTCTAGTACATCCCTTGGGTTTTTGCACACTCATTAGTGGTGCTGGGGCCTCCCATCTATTATGAACCATGCTCCTATAGTTTTACATGTTTTATTACCAGCAATTAGGCTAATATCAAATAAATAATCACAGGAACCTTCTCATACTGTAAGTTGTTCCTCACTTTGCTCCATATTATAAATAGCTGAGAGGATTTTTAAACCTCCTCCTTTCTGTCTACATTTTGCTGGTTTGGTTTGGGTTTTTTTTAACCAGAGAAAGCAAAACATCTGCTGAGAGCTAAAACTAGATGCAGAGAGGAGCACGGTCATTTGCTTTTATTTCCTCCAGCTGAGCTCTGTCCTTATCAGACTGGCAGATGAAGGAGCTAATTACTGGTGTTTGAGGATTGGGTGTCTTCTCTCTTTGCCTGTCCTGGGTTTTGGAAGGGATTACAATTCCTCATTTACTTCACAGTTCCTGCTCTTTGGGGAAGTTCTTTGTCTTCAGGGTTCAAAGGCAAAGGGTCTGGAAAGGTGAAGCAGAGAAAAAAGTCAAAGCTTTTCTTTTCTATAGGCCAACTTGCTGAATTATTGTGGGAGATAACCTTGGTAAATTCCATTATATGGTTCTTGCTTGATTCTTACCTCTCTTGCATTTGTGTCACTGTAAATTAAGTTAAAACTGAGTACTGTATATTTAGTTCTCACTTATTTTTTGTCCTTCAGCTGTAGCTACCTTCAGAGCTTTAGTAGAGCTAGCCTGGGTGTTCTCTGAGTGTAGGAATCAGTGTTATTGTGGGTGTTTGTATGATAAATGCAGGATAGACTTTTGATCAGTTCTCATTTCAACTTCAGATCATGACTCCCCTTTGAAAGCAGCAACTTCAACGAGAGTTATAGGACAGGGTGTAGCTTGTTTGCATATTGCTCTCTGCTTAGGCTCATTTTGCGTTTGTGCAGTAATGCTCTGATCGCTATCACCCTGCAATTATTTCTTATTGCCACTTCACTACCACTCATGTCAGCAAAACAAGAGAGCAGAGAGCACTGGTGATTGCCCCATTTCTCTCTGAAAAAGTGGCTGGACGAGCCAGTGCAATTCATATGTAAGTAGTGTAAGATACAAATGTTCATATTCCAGCTGTTGTTAATACAGTAAGAGAGACTACTAGTTGCAGATATCTTCACAGAGATGGAAGTGACCTCACTTCCTTATTTCATTCTCTAGATCTTTATTACTATATCAGGTTATTGCCTCATGGATATATGGTTTCAGTTTGGAGCAGTGTGTAGCACTGCAGCTGAGTGCCTGCAAGTTGGGTTAAGCGATAAGAGTTCGTTGCTTCACAGCTGTGATGAGGAGAGCGGGAGAGAGATGGCTTTCAAGCAAAGAAAGAGGGTGAATGGGCAGTGTTTAGCTACAGGCTTCTCTTCAGGATTTGGGATTCTGTTTTCAGATCTATCACAAGCCTGTTGTGTCATATCAGATGGAATATCAAATCTTCTCTCTCAATTTATCTGTCAGTCAAAAGATATTAATAATGTAGCAGAGAACTGTAGGATTTGATAACTTGTTCCTGTTAAGACTGCAGTGTTTCAGAAGGAAATCCTAACCTGTACTCACACTCCCGCTTGGTAAAATACAGCATGGAAAGTACTGCATAGAGTGGGAGGAGGTGGGGAACAGACAATAGAGTCACTCTGCAGTTAAAAGAGCTGCTGTACAGTTCAAGCAGGTGACATACCATTATTTGGATATTTTCTATGCTGCTCTTTAAATGCCTGTGAGCTGGTAGATCACTAACTTCTTTTGAAATGTTTCTGTTGTGATTTGGCCACTGATACTTCACAGAAAGAGTTACTGTTCTATCTCAGGTGTCAAGGCAAAACAAATTGTTACAGACCAGCAAACGAATAAATTTAGGGTTTCAGGGTAGTTGAGAGGTGGTTGTGTTTCTACACAGGAATCTTGTCAGCTCATTTACACTGGTTGACCTGGCAGAAGCTGCTAAAATTGCTGGGTTTAGACTGCAGTCAGGTTAGTGTGCAGACAGGTACATGGCCACTGTAACTGGCAGCTGGAATTGTACCTCCTAAATTCTGGCTGGCCCAGGCTGCAAGCTGCTCTTGTGCCATGTCATTGGGTGCTGGTGGAGCCTGCAGCATTGCAATGTCTGATGATATCATTTTACTGTCTTTCCCTACACAGGCTGAAGGGAAGGCAGTGCTAATAACAGGCTGTGACAAAGGTTTTGGACATGCCTTGGCAAAACAGCTTCACGCGAAGGGATTTACTGTTTTTGCTGGATGCTTGCTCATGGTAAGTAGTAATATTGATCAAAATTCTTCTCTGATTGGAGAAAAATGCTTCTCAAGTGACAGCATACAGCATCTTCATCTGCAGCCTCCATATACCCTAGTCCAAGACATGAGGAAAGTGCAGTGGGCAGGTATTGTTACA
This sequence comes from Athene noctua, assembly GCF_965140245.1. Lineage (NCBI taxonomy): Eukaryota > Metazoa > Chordata > Aves > Strigiformes > Strigidae > Athene > Athene noctua. The sequence continues at coordinate 15,489,825 of NC_134044.1, forward strand.
TCTTCCATTGCTTCATCTGCATGGTGTCATTCCTGTAATTCTGACCTCTTTAGGGCAGGGACTGTCTGTCAACTGCATGTCCATGCAGTAGCTTGCACAGTAGGGCACTGTTCACTGCTGGAAGACTCTCTGCCATACCACAACACACTCAAAAAATCTGATAGTCCAAGATTGCTATGGCACTATGGCTTTCAGTCTTCCCTGGCATCTCTTTTGTTGTCTTTCATTCTACCCCTTTACTTTCGGGACATTCTCATCACACTTATTTCTAAGCTGCCTCTCCTGTCTTGTGCAGGTTCTGTTTCCAAAGTGTCTCCTAACTGTGCTATTCTGTAGAAGCTATTCAGTTTCTGGATAGCTGAATAAACAAATTTACCATACCTTTCTGATATCTGTAGGTCTCACCCTCTGTGTTTGGCAGATGGCATCACTTGTAAGAGATCAGTTTAGGCACACTGAGTCAGAAGGGGTTGGAGACCCATCGGCCCAGTCCCTGCTCTTGCACGTAACTGTGGGTTATACAACATAAACTGGGCCAGCTCCACGTCCATTGCAGCTGGGCTTTTACCCTTACTATGCTTTTTAGATGTTTTGATAGTGAAAACTTCTGTAATTTCTGATGTGAATTGTTCAAAATCAGTTCATACTCACTTGTTTCTCCATTTGAATTTGGCCATTTCAGCACAGGTGCTCAGGGAGTGATGATCACAGATTCTTGAGTAGTGTGGAGGGTGAGAACAAAGAAAGAAAGGTGGTCCTTGTTGCCCATGTGATCTCAGCGGAGGTTACGTTCTTCCACTGCACCAGAAGGGAAAGTTATTATCAGCTGACATATTGTGTAACTTGAGAGCAAGAGAGTCCTGTTGGAAAATTGCCACTATTTGGAAATTTCCATGTGGAGGCTCTGTAAATCCTTCAGTAATCATGTCATACGCTGCTTTGGGATGCTTGTCTCTGTGGTGATAGCAAGTCCAGTGCTCACTTTGCAGAGCAGCAGGTGTAGGGAACACAAGGGAGAGGGGAGATGAGGTGGTCTGAGAGATCTGTTCAGAAGGCAGCACACTAGTGTGGAGCAGAGAGGGCTAGGCTGCACTTGAAGTCACGTAAACAAACTAAATACTCCCAAATTGAGCCCTGCTTGTGTGTTTTATTGATGAAAAAAATAATTACTTCTTAATCACAGATTATTACCTGTCTTAAAATGATTAGGCAGCTCTCAGCATCCTGTCTGATCTGACCTGGCAACTTCTTACTCGAAGCCAAAATTCTTGTGGTTCTGTACTTGTATTCTGTGCGGAAATGGAAAATGCATCAGCAATTGTAGTTGATCTGCAGGTGACTTTCAGGAGATCAGCTGAGCACTTGACCCTGAAGGGGTAGAGAGGGGGAAAACGTGTTTTTTCTTCTTCTGTGTGTTAATAAATTTTCAGGAGACCTGGACTCAGAGACCTGGGATTTCATTTGTGCTGTGTGTGTCCTACCCCCGCCCCCATTGTTACTGTTGTCTTATTTACTGTTAGGTGCATCTGAAGGACAGGGTCTGGTGGTAACACAGTTATCTGGATAGCTGTTGCAAAAATATTACAGCCGAACGCTTTCTACAATTCTTGGGACAGCCAGCATCCTCATGGAACAGCCTTGTGTTTTAGATGGTTCAGGGAGATAATAGCCTGAGAATTTAAGATCTGATGAGCAGGTCCTTACTGAAAACCTAATGGTAGAAAGCGTGTGGTTATCTAGAGCTGACTGCTCTGATAAAAGGAAGCATATAGTGACTACAGAAAAGGCTGAAGCGTTCCAAAGAAGCAGAAAACATCAGTGAAGGCAGGGAGGGAGCTGTTAGGTTGGATCACTTGTGAGGAACAAGGTATATGAGTAATTATTACTGATAAGGGAAGGAGAGCATCTGCAGGGTGGCTAAGGATGCAGCTACCCTACAGTAACTGGCAGTGTGCATGTAACTGCTCGTGACAAATGCAAGGAAACTTACCCTGTCATGAGAGAAATGTGAGCTGCTGTAGGTTCACTGCAGGGTCAGAGCAGGTACAGGGGCAGTTGTCCTAGAGCTGATGCCAGGCTATTAGTTCACACATAGTTACTCCATCATCGCTTACTTGCATGCTTTTGTACAGAGAATTAATGGATCCCTGATGTACTAACTACCACAGAAAGCTCTTTCATTAAATACAAGATAGTACACTGTCAGGTGAATCGGGAGCTCTTTAATGATCAAAATTAAAAGTTACAGGAATAACAAGAACACTGCAAGTAGGCTGGGATAGAACTGGAGAGGCTCAAGTGTGCAAGGGATTTCACATAGCAAGGACAAGTAAGTCCACAGAGAAAGTTTCTGTTAATATATTTAGGATTAAGATGGAAAACCACACAGAAATCAATTACAAAATAACCTGAAAAGTAGAAAGTACAGAAAAAGTTGAAATAATCATTGTATTATTTTCTTTGATCTTACGAAAAAAGGGATAAATTGTTTCCAGATGTCTACTGCCAGCAGTTTTCATGAGGACTGCAGGCAAAAAAAGGAAAAGAACAAGGAATGTTTACATAAATGGATGTCTTTACAACGTCTGACAAAATGTACTGAAGAGCATTTGAGATGAGCCATTGTGATTTCTGCCCCATGGGTGATACTTTCAGGAGCACCTGAAGGCCAGGGGATTTCCAGAAGGCTGGTAGAGTGCAAACTTTTTACTTCCTTTCCCAAAGGAGACAGACCCTCTGGAATTGCTGACCAGGCAGCTCACCTTTGCTGTGCTAGATGAAATTGCAACACACTGATCTGTCAGTTTTACAAATGTCTAGATCATTGTGTGATATATGCTGTCTGCATAAGTTTACTGGTAACAGACTGTGACATGTCAGTCTAATCTCCTTCTGGCTAAGCACAGAGTGGTTAAGGGGGAAGGAATAAATGTATCCTGAATAAGGGTTTTGACACAATCCCTCATGAGCAAATTTATGTTCTAAGCCTGTGACTGCTGTTCAGTCCCAGGGAAATTTTCTGGGAAGTGGCCCCTGGAATAGAGAGTTTGCTTGGAAACAAATGTCCATGGTGCCAAGCAGGGAGGATTGCTGACCCTTTGGGCAGTTGGGTTCAAAACGATCCTGATAGAGCGGATGGAGTTTGAAATCAATTAGGTGGAATTGAGTCATGACAAGTACGAGGTGTTCTGCCCAGGAAACGCAGGAAGGGAGCGGGTGGATAGGAGCAGCAGGGTGGGGGGAAACTGGCGCAGCCGGAGCAAGCTGCCTGGATCCACTGGTGTTCAGCATTGTGTTTGTGGCTTCCTGATTACCACTGACATCTCACTGCAGGTGCTCGAGTGCTTGCCAGGACCTAATCCTAAATCCTACAAGATTCTCTCGGAAAAAGCCATGGCTCTGTTCATGACAGGAGGGCTCTCTGCTAACAGTCCCGTGTGGTCTGCCTGTCCCTCAGCTGCATTGGGATCCTCCGAACCAGAGCAGGGGAGAGGAACGAGCGAGGGGAAGGGGGAGGCAGCAGAAAGCTGGAGCAAGACTCTTCTGGTTGGAGAGAACTTGTGTGTCTGTCAGGCTCCCCGCCCAGGAGCAGCCCCTGCTAGGCAAGGGTGGGGTGGGCAGAGCCCTGCAGGGCTGTGAGGGCAGGATAACTGGGGGAAATGAGATAGCTGCAAGGAAATGGTGAAGGCCCACTGAAGGCCTCTCTGGAAAGTACTGGGACAGCAGGCTGGGCTGGAGCAGGGCAGCTTTCAACTCTGATGGAGCTGGAAAGGGGAAGCTGGGAGATTATTTGAGAGGACAAAAATCAGACCAAAAATAGTGACAGCAAAGGGAGAGAGAGAGGTTTTGCAAGAGCAGTTGGTCCATTGCTGCCAGGACCCCACTTGACTCGCACTCCTGCATGGCTCCTGCTAGTGAGTCCCAAGGCCACAAAGGCCATCCAAGGGAGGACAGCCTGGCTGCTCCCACAGGAACTGCTCCAGGTATTTTCCCATCCAGCAAATCTACTATTTAAAAAAACCCACAGGGTACTTCCTCTTTTTACCTGAACAGGGAATGTGCTTACAGCCTCTGAAGACCACAGAACGTAAGATGATGTTCACTTCTTTCCATAAAAATATGCAGCTGCTTCATTTGTGAAGAGGTTTTCTGGACATAAGAGTTAAGCAATTTGTTTTAAATAGTGGCTGAGGTGGTGTCTACAACTATGAGAAGTGGTTCCAATTGATATTGCATGTTGAAGTCAGTCTTCCAAAATCAATGTTTTGTCAACAATGAATAAATTGTAGCTGGGAAGGTAACTTTGCAGATTGAGTTGCATTGACAATAGGGGAAAATGACTTTTAATATGAGTAATACAAACAATTTATACGGGATTTTTAAATTGCTGGCCTAAGACTTTGTTTCTCAAAAAAAAAAGTGGAAATATTTCTTCTTTAGTTCACAAGGATTATGAAAGATTAAAATATGTAGGAAAAGGTGTTTACAGTGCTCTGAAAGGACAACTGGTACTTGAATACAGATATACTTAAGTTTTTGTTTCTATATAGATAAGGTAGATCTCTCTCTTTACAAGCTGAATTAGCTTGACTTTATTCACTGTTAAGTAGCTGAAAGTTACTTTAACTCAGCAAGATGCAAGAGCATCTTCCAGAAATACAGTGAGGCATTACACAACCCTCACACATTTCAAAGGGAATATAATATTTTGGTGACTGTGTTATTGACTACTTGTAACGCCACTTTCAGAGATTCTTTTTGTGGCTGGATAAGAGGACTAGGCACAGCATGTCACCATGTTTGATGTGCATTAGAAAAGCTTCAAGTCTTTATTTGCTATTTTTGTGATACCTGGAAATAAGTCAGCTGTGAAATAAGATGCAGCCACGGGGCCAGCAACTCATTCCTGCTATCATCATAATGCCAGTTTAACTATATATTGCTTTTCAAGAGAGATACCCTGTTTTGCTCAAGGCTGTCATGGACATTTCAGCTCTTTTCCTTTATTACATGTCATTGTTCACTGGACTGAAGGTGGAGGTGAGATGTTGTATACTATATTCATTAAATAGCTTGAGATACATGTAGAAAAACTAGGCAGTTACATGTTTTTTACTTCAGCCTCGCTGCAGTTAGCTGAGCAGGTGACTGTGGGAGGGTTGCTCACCTTGTTTGCCCTTGTGCTGTGGGAGTTGGTATCAAGTGCTAAAGGAAGAGTGGCAGCCAGGGATGGTGACTCACCAATTCATAACTTCTTCCTCCCTAATCAGGCAGAGCCTGTAATTCAGGGAGTCGTTTGGTGAATTAAATCTTGAGCCTGCTGTGGAACTGCATGGCTAATCCATGTTCTTTCCACTTTTATCTGTTATATATCACCTGAGCATGTCTCTAAGGCTTGGGCAGCAATCCTGTCTGGAAGGGACTTGGTAAATTTGAAATTCAAATTGGGTTTATGTTTGAACAAACGAAAAGATCCCATAATAGTAACAGAATCTCGGGGGGAGGGGGGGGGGGGGGGGGGAGGAGGAAAGAAAGGAAAAGGGTAGAAAGGAAAGCAGAGCCATCATGTTCTTAATACCTGTAGTGTGGAAAAAAAGGACTTGTTCTTGCTTCCTCAGTCAGAATCTCCTCCTTTCATGCCTCATGTCTGCAATCTTGTCGTCACGTGGCAGAGCTCCGCTGTGCATGCATTCCTGTACATCCTGTTCTTCTGTGTTTTAAGAGCAAAATATTATTATATAGGTTCAGCTGTAAATGTTTCCTGCTGTATCCTGTAGCATCAGACTATTGGCTTTCAGGCATGCCACAGGTGTCCCTGCTGTCTTGTTTTCAAGGTGGTCTAACAATACTATTTCATTAGAAGCCAGGCAGTATTTTGGGATGACATGAGTATGGTGCCTAATTAGCCTTTTGCTTTTAAGCCTAGAAAATCTGACTCTGATTTCTGTACAAGTTACCTGCAGAGCATGGAGACTGAGGCGGTGGAGAGTCATCCACAGTTATCCCAGGCTGGCACAGTATTTCACAGTGTTACGGGTGTGGAACCCTTCATGCTAGGAGCTAACAGCAGGGGCTTTGTGGCCTCTCAGTGCAGGGGGTCGCTGATGCAGACATAGGGGCGCTGCTGTGCACCAGGTTTACACCTCTGTGTGGAATTTCAGTAGCTTCTGTTTCCTGTCCACGTGAACGTGCCTGGCCACAAGCTGCATTACTGTTCCTTGTCTTAGTGGGACATCTTTCTTTTCTGCTGGACAGGATGAGAATGGGGACGGAGCCAGGGAGCTGAAGAACATGAAGTCAGATCGCATGCAAGTGCTACAGATGGATGTGTGCAGTGACCAGGAGGTTGCTCAGGCTGTGGATTTTGTGAAGAGGACCCTGAAGGAGCCAGAGGAAGGTATGTGGGGATCTTCGTGTTTCCAGCAGAGCTGGCTTTTTGCTGTGCTCACAGTATCCTTCCTACAGAGCAGGCCCTGCACTGGCCAGGTCGTTCCCTCTCTGCACTGCCAAAAGAGGGTTTACAAGCCTGGATGCCTGTGACAGTGTGTGGCTGGTGGTCAGGCAGTGCTGTACCTGGGTCAGTGAGGAGAATTGTCTTGTTGTGCATGTGCCAGCCCCGGGGAAAGACACCAAGACTGGCTGGAGGTTTAGGTCTAACTCTACATCCTGTAAAAAGTGATGAGTGGCAGCAAGCCCACAAGAGCCTGTGTATTTCTCCTGGGAGTGTCTGTGAAGAGCCTAGGATGGCCAGAGCCTGATCCCCTCCTGATGATTCTGCTGCAGCCTGGCTCACACAGACCTTTCTGTAGTGATCCTGCTAGTGAAGAGGTGACAGGCCTTGGCTGTTTACTGCTGTCCCCTCTGTTGTGCTGGTATAACCTGTTCGTGTAACTGAGTGCTGAGCTGGAATACAAACCTGACCTGCCCCCAAACCTGGATTATTTTTCAGCCAAGTCAGTCCATGCTTTCAGTTTGCCATGCAACATCCCAGAGGTGATGTGAAGCAGGATCCAGGGTGGGCTTGGCATAGACCACTTTAAGTGCAAGACCAAAGCATGGACCCTAAAAACATGTGAAAGAAGATAGGAGTCCTTTCTGTGTGCTGCTTTCCTTCTTGAAAGTGGTTCAGCAGGGGGATGTGAGCTTTATAGTCAGAGCCTGGTGACATCATGTAACCTCTTCTTGTGTGGTGAGGTTGTGAGGCTGCTTGCCCTGTATAGGTTTCTCTGCAGCTTCCATACAAGTAGCAGGCTGGACAGCAGCTGTAGACCCAGGCTGAGGGTGGACTGAAGTTTCACATCTGTGGCTCCAGGATTTTAAGGGTCATGTGGCTGCAGGGCGGTTGCTCCTCTTGAAGCCTTGATGAGACTGCCACAGGCCTGCCTTTGTTCACAGCAAGTATAAAGCTAGTAAATAACAATAGCTCTAATCTTAATGCAAATTATTTGAGCACACCCTTCCTCCTAAAAGAAGCACATGAAATGTAACCGAGTTACGTACGAGCTCTGATCCCACACATGTTCTCTCTGCGTGATTTTTCTTCCTACACAGCCACCCAGCCCTCATCACACATCTCACAGCTTCTCAAGCTTTTCCTGAAGAGCCCAGCAACAGCAGTGGTGGCACAGGTCCATTTCCCACTGAGCAAAAGCTTCTAAGGGAACAGCTCTGTTGTTTCTATAAATGCAGCAGTGTTTGTAAAACCGTGTGTGTAGCAAGGACAGAGAAGTCTTACATCCTTGATCAGCAAGTTGGACTGGTTCCTCCTGCTCTTGAGAGCCTTATCCCGTAGATGTTTGCTCCAGCACGGTGTGCAGAGCAGCAAAGGCTTCTTTTTTAGGCCCATTGGTGTGACTGAGGTTTGCGGCTTGCCAATAAATAGTGCTCAGTAAGTGCTGGAACACAGAGACTATTGAGACTGAGGTGCTGTGAGAGGAGACTGTGGAGATGCTTGTTGCATCCTGAGTGTGGCTCCAGAGGAGCTACTGCAGACCAGTTCTTGCACTGTACGTTGATACCTCTTTTTCCTGTGCTGTGTACATAAGGCTAAAATAATTCCAATAGGAGTGCCCCTGTTTGTTTTCAATCTCATGCAGTTCCCACTGTATTGTTGACACTAAAGAAATAGTAGTGATAAGGCTCCGCTCAGTAAACACACCGCTGTCCAGCAAACAGCCCTGTGACTGGGTACCCAGCAGCGCTTTGTTCTGTACGTAATGTGACCTGATCGGTGAGCAATGAAATTCCAAGAATGAACTATTGTAAATAACGTTTTCATGAACGTCACTGAACCTAACCTTGTAGCGCAAGAAATGGGAAATCATTGTAGAGAAATTTAGGATTGGGAGTACTCTGCAGAGGTCAGTTTGGGACTGACAGTTTAAGTCTTTTGTGGTCTTTGGTAAATCCCTGACAAATTTGCTCTGCATAACTTCTTGTTACTGGTGAAATTATACTGTCAGATGCCCTGTTTCTGTGGTCCTCCTGTTAGCGATTAGAGCCTACTGTGCAGCAGCTCAGGGGACCCCATTCAGGCTGAGATGCTGTGCTGGCTGCCAGAGAAGTGTGAATTTCAGTTGTCTTCACCCATTAAAGCTGGTAGCTTCAGTAAGTGCAGCAGTGCTGGCAAGGGATCTTGGGCAGAGCAGGAGTAGAGCTACCTGACTGCAGCATTTAGAAACTTAAATTAATAAAACCAGAAGTAAGGATAGGTGAGCAAGATGTTTTCTTGGCTTTTGCTGCTGGCTATGACTTAGCTGTTATCCCAGACAGCCCTTGGGGCTGTTGTGACCCAGTGGGGATTGGGAGAGGGTTGTTCTGGAGGGGGATGAAGCTGCAGGCTAGTGAACTGGACCAGTATTCACCACTGTCTGTCAGAGACAGGTGTGCTGGGATCACCACGTGAGAGCTGGGAGATGGAGGAATGAATGGTGGCACCTATAATAGGCAAATCCATTCTGGGACAGACCATGAGGGAATGGTTAATGCTCTGTTACAACTGGGTAAGACCTGACCTTCTCTGGTCAGCTCTACAGGGCTGGTCAACAGCCTTCAGGGAAAACAAATGTAGCTGGAAACGGGTCAGGGTTACTAGGGCCACTGTGAGAGTAGAGAGCCAGTCTAGCAAGGGCATGTTGGTGTTTTTAAGTGCACCAGGAGGATAAATTCCATTGGTATTTATTGGGCAACTGTAGAATACTGCAGTTTGCTTAGAGGGCTGTATTCACTACAATACATGGTTGCTATCTGACCATGAATAAATATAGGCTGGAAGTTACTGGAAGACTTTCATACATCAGGGCAGGAAAGCTATGGAGCAGAGGCAGGGCAAACAGCCCAAAAAATTTTGACAGAGAGCGCTTGATAACTTTTATCAACAGGGTGGCATGACATGGGTGCTTTTGATAGCAATGTCATAGCTCCCTTGACATGAAGACTCCTTCTTAGCCCCGTATTTGTTCTTGGTGGTAAGAGGAAGGTCAGGGAGTGGAAAAGGGCCCTGACTCCAGCTGAGTACTTACACAGTGAAAAATAACCATGGTGTATGGCAGGACATCTAATGAGGAGCAACTCTCTTATCTTGTTCCAGCTCTTTTGTTTGTTCCTCCTGCAGTTTATGGCTGCATAGTCCCGTGATTCAACAAATTCACAAAGTACAGACTCAGTCCTACAAATGTTTGCCACTGGGACTCCTGCAGTAATCCCTTCAAAGGGTCAAGTCCTCGGGGACCTGCTAAGTCCTGGACATGTAAAGGGCTCAGTGCAGAAGCTCATGGTAAGTGCAGTCAATTTAATTTTGCCAGCACTGCATGCCCAAAAGGTGTTCATTTTAAAATTCTAGTAGTTTTAAGGGTTGGTTGCAAGTTTGCCATCTTCTGCTGTACTTAAGGTTGAGGAAAACCAAATACCTGCACCAAAATACAGCAGTTATTAACTGAGCCACGAACTTGCAGCTCAGTACCACGCGCTCTCCAAAACAGTAAATCAGAGTTGTGAAGAGGATTTAGAAATCCAAGATGCTTGTTTTATTTCCAGTTTTTATTTTTTATTTTCAAATTGAGGGAAGGTCCAGCCCCCTCCCAAGTTGCAAAAACCATGATAAAATCACTGAATGCAGAGAAACCTGGGACCAACAGGAAGCATAAAAGAGTGTCAGACAGATTCAGCCATACAAAGGCCCAGGACAGCATTTGACTTTAGAGGAGACATTCAAGAGAGCAATGTTTGTGTGACCTGATGTTCTAAACAAGCCCTGCTGGCTTCACCAAGAGTGTACTTCATCTCCTTCCTGGGTTTTTCTCTACAGTGTTTTTCTACAAAAGTTCCCAGTTTGTTGTCAGGGGATTGGGTTACTTTGAACAACAAGGAAGGCTTCTTCTCTGTGACACTATTCTTTGTTCCACTCTCTAACCATATGTTTGTTTGTTGGCAGGTTTGTGGGGCCTGGTGAACAATGCTGGTGTCTCAACCTTCGGAGAGGTGGAATTTGCAAGTTTAGACAACTACAAGAAGGTGGCAGAGATCAACCTGTGGGGCACTGTGAGGGTGACGAAGGCTTTCCTGCCCCTCATTCGCAGAGCTAAAGGTACATGCTGGGCAGTGTGGCAAGACTCAGAGAGATCTTTTGCAGCACAGAAAAAAGATGTAGCTAAAAATCATGACTCAAACTGTGCTTTGAGGAATGCCTGTGCAGTCCAGGGAGGGTGTCTGAGGCGTGCAGGCAAACCAGACAGCAGGGTTCAACATGCTGTGTAAGCATTTGGTAGTACAGGCCACTCTTGGGGCAGTCCAGGCACCTACACAGCCGCTGCTATCTTAAACATCCCAGCATATGAGACCTTTGTGCAGTGCTGACCGATACAACACAGGACTCCAGGCCATCTTTAGAAAAAGTGACTGGAGGCCAGACAAGATAATCCGGGCCTCCAGAGTCCACTGAGTGCTTATGCTTGGATAACTGAATCTTCTCCCTTCATGTTATTTGATTTACAGATAACTGCAGAGTGGTAGTGGTGGAATAAATGAGAGTCAATAACAGCCATTTTAGATACCTTACAACAGTATTATCAAAAGTCTTTGTTTTATATTTAAAAAAAAAGAGATATGTATGAGCAGAACTCTGAAGAGCTTCTTTATTTAGCATGTGTGGGAGAATACTGGCACGACTGTGTTTTCTGTGAGGACAGAAATGGGTTATATTGAGAAGATTGCTCAGATACCAATTTCAGCGTACCCACTAATCAGGCCCCACCTCCCTACAAAAGGTAGCTTACCCATCTGGTCAGCAGGTGGTTCTCACAGTCTCTCCAAGCTGCACTTAGGTCTGGAATGAGAGGGCAGAGCTGCCCACTTGTTTCTCAGCTAAAATTTCAAGCTGCAGAAGGGTGTGGTGTTCCACGGCTGTGAAAATCCACTCTGTAAAAACAGCTGTTGAGATTTCAAGGGCCTGTTTGTAAGTGCATCTGGAACCATATTTGCACACGTTGTCTTGGGGATGGACAGAGCCTAAGTGCTTCTCTAGCAAGACACAGAAGTGGGGCCCGCTGATGTCAGAGCACAGCAGTAGTCTCAGAAGGTCTGGGTACTTCCCTACTTGGAAATTAGGAGGGAAATGTCTTGCATGCATTGTAACTCCTTTTTAATACAGGGCAGGCATGTCTACTGTCCGTGAAGGAGGTCAGAGCAGGGACTAGGCTTGCTTAGGTCAGAAGAGAAAGGCTTGACAGGGGATTTGGATGCCTCTTCAAGATTCAGATTTTATAAATCAGCATCATCCAACAAAGCACCTTTTTTATGGGGATGTTCTGGCTACTTCTTCTGCAGCCCATCACCTCTCCCTGCTCTTTTGTCTCTAGGCCGTGTGGTGAATATCACAAGCATGTTGGGACGGATGGTTAGCCCATCTCGCTCCTGCTATTGCATTTCCAAGTTTGGAGTGGCAGCCTTCTCCGACTGCCTCCGGCAGGAGATGTACCGCTGGGGTGTCAGAGTCATCCTCATCGAGCCCAGCAACTTCGTGGCAGCCACAGGCATCCTGACGGCAGAGGGCATCGACAGGCAGGCTGAGGCGCTGTGGAGCGGAGCCAGTGACACCGTGCGGCAGGACTACGGGAGGGAGTACTTCACTGGCCACGTGGCCCGGATGAAGTCCTTCGTTAACAGTGGCCTGAAGGACATGTCTCTGGTCTTGGATGACATCACCGATGCGCTCACCTCCCCATGCCCGAACAACCGTTACAGTCCCATGGAGACCTACTGGTGGGTGAGGCTGCAGGTCATGACTCACCTGCCCACTGCCATTGCCGACTGGCTCTACATTGCCGGGGCCACCCCGTAGGTGGCCGTCCTTCAGGCATCCTTCCAGTGCTCATACGTACACACGGTCAGAGCTGACTCAGTCGGGGCTGTTCTGCACCCGCTGCTGATGCGTCTCCCCTGTAGATGTGTGTGCTTTCACTTCAGGTTATGGCTTCAGGTCATGTGTTGTGGGATGCTGAGAACAGCATGGCTTTTTGGTTTCTTTTTCCTAATTCTTGCTTTTTATATTCCCTGCTGTCCTGATTTAAGTTGAAAGGTGTCTTCCTTTTAACTGTGGAGGAGGCAGAGGAAGGTTAACATAATGGGTCAAATATGTGGCTAGTGTAATTAGGTCAGCAGAGCTCCCCCAGTGATAAATTTGGCTCATTAATGGGCTCTTGCTTTTCCTTACAAGGACAGGCTGCTAATAGCAGAGCAAAGCTGTTGCTATGAGATGTCTTGAAGGGAGAAACTAAAATGGGAAATAGAAGCAGAGTTTTCCATTTGATTGAAAATGGGTCAGTCACAGCCTTCCGTTGTTTTCATGATACTGCTAGGAAGCTCTGCTGCGCTGTAACCGTCTGTTCTTTCCAGGAAGACAGCAACACTGCTTCTAAACAGCCTCATTACCTAGCTCAGGGGGGTCAGATTCCTGCAAAGAAGGGTTCTTCCCTCCCAGCACTGTGGCCAGGAGATGCCAGAGCCAGTGACTGTGGACAGGCTGGGCAGGGAAATTCCAATAATGCAGGAAGTCTGAGCCATCCCTCAGTCAGTCCCTGTGTATGATGGGACTTGCAGCCTCTCTCCATTCGCTGCTGCTGAGTTTTATGGCTCTGACTGCTACTTTAGGTACTGGTGCCTGAACCACCCAACCATGGTACAAACATTGTCCAGCCATCCCCCTGCTTCCCTCATGTCATTGCCCCGTGCTAGGCTCCCTCTTCTTGGTGAGGGAACTGCTCTTGCTTTCCCAAATCCGTTTTTTGGTTTCATCCTCTCATCACCTGAACAGTGACAGGGCACTGTGCAGCTAGTGTGGCCTGAGTGTGAGCTCTGGAAGGGTGCTTCAAGTGACGCATTCCTTTTTTTTAATATTGCACAGTGAAATTTCCATATCACACATGATTGTCTCCTCAGAGAACCTCCTGCTAATGGATATGAGCTACTTCTGCACAGTGTCCCCAAGGGTCTCTTCTGTTGGCCATATACAGGGATTTCAATAATTTTTCCAAGCTTTGGGGCTGCCTGGCTTCATGCCCCGTTCCCTCTGTCCCAGTGATGACCACTAGTGGAGCAGCCAGCAGGCCTTGAGTGCTGCTGGCCAGGCTGGGACCCTGCCCTCTTACTCTAGGGACCAGCTTTCCCTTCCACTGCTAAACTTTGTTCTGTTTTGTCCTATAACATTAAGTGGCTATGAGAAGAGCTTATTGTTTGCTCATTCCTTATCTGTCTCTGCTAGCTCTGATGTGAAAACTGTGCCATAAACTTTTTATATGCTGCTGGCTGTAAATGCTTGGAGTCTGCATGCAGCCATGAATGCTGTGATGCCTGAGGAGGAGAGCAGGCTTCCCTTGGAGATGCTGTGGAGGTAGCTTATATAACAAGTAACAGCTACTGGTAATGCTGGCTGTCCAGTTCTTTTCTGTTCCAGATCATCGGCACTTGGAGATCACCTGGGATCCAGGACCCAGAACGATCTCACTGAACTGCAGCTTAAGCAGTGTTGTAATCACTTCTGCCCCCTGCACTGTGAAATGTGAGTAATGTTAAGTAGCACTGATTTGCACAGAGAGAAGAATAAACTGAGATTTGTAAAGCACATGTCTGTGTCTCCAGTGCTCATTTCTACATTGTTCCCCCCCCCCCCTTTGAATCTGAGGTCAGGGTTTAATTGGGCTCAATAATTAAGGAGATGACTGACTCAACAGGTATTGGAACCATGGAGGCTCAGCGAGAGCTGCGTGGAGCAGAATGGGCAGCATGACCCATTTAATCAGCAGAAGGCAGCTAGAGAGGCCTCTCTGCAAACACACACGCCATCAGTGTTTGTATTTTATGTGGTTTCCCTCAGATGACAGTGTTGAGAGTGGTGCTGCACATTATTCATTGCCTCAGTGCTCTGCATGTAACTAATACAAGTGCTACAGCTGCCTCGAACAAGGATTAGCTCTTCTCACAGACAGAACAGAGGCTTGCAAGCCAAGAAGCATCTGAGGCCATGCAAGGACCTCGTGGCCGAGTCGGGGTTAGGATTTCACAGCATGTGAGCCCCATCCCCTTCCCCTGCCCTCTGAGCAGTGCTCAGGTGAGCTGTTAGTGCCCAATCTGGTTTCTGCCTGGGTGGGCAGCTCTGGGTGGTGTCTAGGGGCGAGCGGAGCAGCGTGCTGGCATGGGAGAAGCAAGTATCAAGTGTTTTGCTATGGTGCAGATGATCATGTGAACGCTGAGCCAGCAGAGCAAAGCCAAGATGACCAGGCAGGTCCCTTCCTATCTTGAGCTTCCAGCAGCTGTTCAGTGAAAACTTGGTTCTGAAATCTGTTCCCTGAGGCAGCCAGACCCTTGTTTTGCACCGTGGTGTTGCATTAATGCAGGCACTGAGGGCAGATTGTTGTCTTGCTGATGAGTAACAGAGGGAAGAAATCTCAATTCCATTTGACAGTGACCTTCAAAGCCGAAGGACAGAGGAGACAGAAGGTCAGTCCATGCTCACTGCTGCTGTGCTGTCCTACAAGGAGTTAGGCTCTCAAAGGTGCCTGTGGCTTTTTTTTTTTTTATTCAAGGGCCAGCTGCTGAGGCTCTGGCAGTGACCTACCTACATGTTTCTCACAATGCTTTGGAAGACAGCGATGGTACTAGCTCCTTGGTGCACTCTTTATCAGCCTTTGCAAAGTGAGTGTTTTCCCTTCAGTGTGGTTGCCTACGATGACACTGGGAACCAAGAGGTGATCCTCTGCATGTCATGTTTGCTCTGGTTCAGCTTAACGGAGCAAGGGGCCTCCTGGGGTCTCCCAGGAGAGTGAGTCCGGATACTCCAGATCACTTCAGGTTCTTTCTGTCTTGCCCAAAAAAACAAGTCCTAAACCAGTGTGTGTCCCAGTGTGTGTCCCAGACCTCATGGCATCTGTGGTTCCTGGTTTAGCCCCAACATGAAGCTTTTACTAGCAGCAAAGGGAGAGTTTAGAAGGCAAAAAGTTTACTGTGGGTGAAGTGAATAAAGATCATCTCTAAAAGCCAAGAGAAACCAGAAGTCAGAAGCTGAGGGGCAAGAGCAGCAGAGGAAGTGAGGGGCAAGAGCAGCAGAGGAAGTGGTTCATTTCAGGCAGAGGCGAGAAGCATCAAGTTGCTATGGAGATGCCTCACTGACAGACCTGTGTGTTTATCTCTGCAACAAGCTACACCAAGGATGGCAATGTATGCTGCTTCCTCTGGGCTTCAGAAGCCTTTACCATTGTCATGAGTGGTTTGCTGTTGTGATGTGGCTGAAGATCTCAAACGGTTGCAGAGCTGCCCAGGAGGTGTGCTTTACCAAATGGGAGCTGTGTAGTGTTACTGGGAATCACACTTGACACTGCTGGGCTTGTGAGCAAGACCCAGCTTTCGGAGGAATGTCTGTAGGCAGTGGGATGTTATTTCTCTTAGATAATGTTGACCATCAGGATACTTCCATATGCCACTTTCCTCCCAAGCAGTGGTCCTGTAGGTGCTATCTGGAAGAAAAAAACCATGCAAGGGATGCCAGAGTGTTAGCAAAGCACCTGCTCTCTGCTTAGTGGCCCAAGCTAATGGATACTCCTGTTTCTGGCCAGATGATTCGTATGACTGACTCGGGGAATGTTGGCACTGTCTGCTATGTAACCTGTTTCTTTGACACGTGGAATGTAGTCGATAGGTGTTTGGGGAAAGTTTAAGGATTTGAGAAGCACGTCTTGCATGTCTGTCTGAACCTGCAGCTGAGGAACTGCACACTGTCAGAAATGTTATTGGGAAAAGGAGGCCAGTGCTGGCAGAGCTTTCACACAGAGCAATGGCCCTGGTCTCTGCATGGGGACACGGTGCCTCTCGGGTGGGCTGCTTCTCCCGGGGCTCCTTGTCTTCCTTGAGGGAAAAAAAACCCCAAATCAAAGAAAAAATCAGCACTACCAGTTGGAAAAAGCAAAGTGTTAAACATGCCGAATGAAGATTAGGAAGCTGTGCTAAAGATCTCTACAACAGCCACAACAGGTCAGAAAGGCCACTGAGGTCCTGCCTTGCCCAGAGAGATGCCAGCTCAGCCGCTCTGCCGGCACCCAGGGCAGCGGGTGGGAGCAGGACGCCTTCTTCCGCAGGCTTGCTGCTCCTGCCGGGAGCTCCGCTCGTCGGCACCCAGCTCTGCAACAGTGCCACCCAGCGCACCCTGAAGTAGGAGTCTGTCTTAGCATTTTAGAAACTTCAAAGACCTGGGAAACCCAGGATGGGTTTATCTTTCTAGGGAGGAGACACCCCCAAAGGTGATGGTGCTGCAATAGAAATGGCAACACCTGTCCTTCTGGCTGGGGTTTTGAAACATGAGTTTTCAGCTTCTTGTGCAATAACAATGCTGAGAAATGTCTTAGAAACAAACCAAAACAGATACCACCAGGTTTCTCAGCCAGCAGCCTGAGCCCTGAGGATCAGAGAGATGCTACAAATAGCACAAGAATTTGTAAGGGAGCCAGCTCCACCTCCGGGGCCCGGTTTGGAGCCAGATATGGTTAATTCATTCTCAGCAGTGCTGGAAGGGCCACAGGGATGCTACTGATACAGCCATATCATCCTCTTCCCTGGCACTCTTTGAGGAAGGGAGCAGACCTGTGTCTTCACCTCAAAACTGTGATGTGAAATAATACTTTTGCCCCGTTGGAAGCTTATCAAGAGACACAAAGCAGCCATGTGCACAGGTCTCCTGCAGCATGCGGTGCCTTCTCTCCCAGAGTCTCGATAGTGAAGCAGCTCTGCGGAGCACCCGGCAGGATGTAGGGAGAGGTGTGCCCCGACCTGAGGAGCTGTGCTGTGAGCACATCCCCTGCTCCGGGCACACGGGCAGCGGGGCTGGCCGGCCGCATCGCCCCGCTGGCACAGGAGGCAGCTCTGGGCACGGCGCTTGGCTGAGTGAGTGTTCAGGTGCAGTTAGCACACACATGGTTCAGTGAACATGCAGGAATTCACTTCCCTCAGGGCGGTGTAATTTGGTTCCCTGAGGGTTGTTTGCCTTACAGCACTTTTTGCCAACAGAGCAGTAATGGAGTGGGGCTCTGCCCACCCTCTTGCCTGTGGATGTGCAGTACTGCTTTCCTCTACCCTTAATGGAGAAGCTGTTTGTGTTTTGGTCCCATAGGTATAGTCAGGGAGGCATTTTTGTGGTCTCCTCTGATAAAGCACATCATTATCAGGTTATGCTTAATGAAGGAACCCACGCCACCAGGCAGCTTCAAGCCCCAAGGAAGCAACATGGAGAAGGAGTCTGAAATTTTCTGACTTTTTGGAAAAATACCTGTATTTTTAAGAGTGAGGGTTTCTAAGTCTTGATGGTACTGCTATGCCATTACCAGCTTTGCGGTTTCATAGCCTTTGCATCATGAACTTGGCCCCAATACCATGAGTTTTATGGGTTTGCTTTGAAGAGCACATGGTGACATATGGTCTGCTTACCATATGTGCCTGCCATAAGGCTCTTGCCTTCGTCTGTGCCTGCCTGTTCCTAGCCAGCATGGCACAGGGTGTCCACCCTCCAGGCATGGCCCCTTGTGTGAAAGCTCTTTCTAGTGCAGGACCTGGCAGATGATGTGAAGAGCAGTGAAAATTCCCAGTCTTTGCCAGCTCTGGTCACTTGAAACTCTAGCAGATCTTCCTTTATTGTGTTTGCCAAGACATCAATAAAAGTAGAAACAGGTAAAATGAGAGAAAGAATTTCTGCTTTGATTGTAGAGAGGGCATTCAGCTGGGTAACCAGGTAACAGCCGGTCTGTTTCAATGGTATAAGGGAAAGACTTCTGCCTAGAACTGAGATCCAGCCCTTCTGGTCCTGGCACTGCCACTGGCTCGCTAAGTGTCCTGAACAAATCACTCTGCCCGCACCAAACTCCCTTGCCATCCCAGCCATCTTTGCCAGTACCCTGCCCAGGCTGGAAAGCAGAAAACCAAAAAGTATACGATGCAATGCAATGCAGTGCTGTTTGACCCATTTTGTGATAACAGATGCCAGAACTGGTGTTATTCCCCTTTCCATAGGCTGAATTATTTCTTGTGGCAAAATAAAAAGTGTGGCATCTCCAGTCTTTTGTGTGAAAGCTGCTACAAGCAGCTTATAAATTCCTCTGAACTTTTATAGCTTCAGGGAGTAAGGTGCAAGGGTTGAGGGCAGACATTAACACTGTCCTGCTGCTTTTAAATGGGCACCAAGGTTAACCATAACCCCACAGGCACCTTGCCCAGGGACCTTGAACTGCAGCTTGGGGGAAAGCTCTACATTATCTTTTACTGAGTAACTCCAGGGCCTTTCTGCCAGAGCGATTGTGTGCCCAGGGGTGCTGGTGGTACCCGTCACCTTGTGGGGTCAAGTGCTGTTGGAGAAGTAATTTTCCTGGTGGGACTTTAACCAGGGTTACTATGACAATCAGTGAGCAGGCTGCCAGAACCTCGTGTCCTTGAGCCTCCTTCCTTGTTTCTGCCTGCTCAGGGGTGTTGAAGCATTCAGAACACAGCAAAGCACCTTCCCTTTCCAGCTCTAATGAGATGCAACCGTTGCTCCGGGAAGCGTGACTAAAGAGGGAGCCGGCAGGAGAGGGAATGCACCCGATAAGGCACCACCCTGCCATCACCTCCTGCAGGGAGGGCCAGGGCAGTCCCTGCATCCCACCGGAGACATCCAGTGGGTGTCTGGAGTATGGCTGCGTGGCTCCTCTTCCTACAGAAAGCAGTGCATGAATGCTTGTGCAGGTATTTACCCTGGCAGCCCTCCAGAGAAGAAGATGGGGATCAAGGGCTCTGACACAGCCCAGTTGCACTTTGGTAATGGGAAGGTCCCTGCAGAAAATCTGCCTGGGGACTCAGGAAAGGCTTTGAGGCAGCAATGGCCACTCGAAGAGGATGAGCAGTGTGGTGGCTTGGCTGTGTGGCATGAGGTGGCTTAGAGCAGGTGCAGGACAGGGTCATCCTGTGGGTGCAGTGGTCTGACTGTCCCAACAAGGGACTCCAGCACTGAGTTTTCTCCAGGCCAGCACTGGTGTGGGGATGGTGCTGGTGCCTTTGTTGGGAGCTGCTGCCACACCCTGTGCACAAGCAGGAAGCATCTCTCTGCCCCATCTTCCTCGGGTGCTCTCAGTCCCCACACTAAGTCCCAACCTCATCCCCTCCCTGCATATATTTTGCTGCACACCTTTATTGACAAGCAAGTCCCTAGGGCTCTGTATCCCCAAGACCACATCTGGACCTTCTTTTTGCACCACTGGCACTTTTCCACCGCTGAGCCATGCAAGAGTTGCCTGGTTCCCTCAGGCCTTGGGGTCACCCGCACCAGATGTCCCCTGTCCCCCTGCAGCACTAACAGGAGCAGGAATCCCCCTCGCTGGGGACAGGCATGGCACTGGGCACAGCTGGGTCCAGCTCCTGGTGCAGGCAGCTCTCCCTGCCCGCAGTCACAGGTCAGGAGCTGGCTTCCAGCTCTGTCTGTGCACAGGCACTTACAGACACAAAATCAGTCCTAGGCTGATCCATTGCATCCCAAGGAAGTTCCTACACTCCCATACATCTGTCCTGGTGTGAGAAACTTTTGCTCTATTCCATGGGTAACAAATATTCTGCAAGAATAATTATGTCTGGGAATGCAAGGAATGACAGCTGTTGTCACAAAAATTCAAGATAATTGAATAATGCATATGTTGTCTCACCCCAGGACTCTTTACACCAAAATACACGCCTGGCTAGTACCCCTGGGGTGCAGCACAGATAAAAGCATTTTTAACACTGTTTAAACTAATCATTCCTAAAATCTCCCAACTTGTTTAAATGAAAGTCAACATGAATGGTATCTCTGTGCCATTTTGGACTGTAACTATGTATTGAATCAAAGTCAGAGCATTGACCACTGAATTTGTGTTATTTATTTTCTGTATAACATAAACTCCAGTCTAGCAAACACTTAGGCCTGTGTTTCAATGCAAAGCATGTGTGCTCAGGCTCAGTGGCCTCAGTGCAGCTATTCATGGGCAAAGCCAAACACATATGCCAGTGTCTTTACACTCTGCAGCCTGTGTGGAGGGATGTGACTTGCTCTTTCAGAAATGGGATTCTTAAAATTCTCCTCTGACCTGTGGTGTGAGATTGTGGGCTCAGAGATGGGGGTTGGAAATGCTGTGCTGGCCGGTGGAGAAGTCCATCAGGGCCAAAGTGCCACCCTTGGATCTTCCTGGTAGACATACAAAACATGGATAAACCAGCCTTGCAGTATAGGAACGGGGGATATCTGATGGCCTGAGGCCACCCCCAAACTCCGTGCGTGATTCCTGTGCTCCTGGCAGCCGATGCAGGTTGCTTACTTGAAGGCAGCTCCAAAGTGCTCCCACAGCAGGAGAGCCCATGTCCCTGCTGAAGGGCTCCCTGTTCGGCTGGCAGGATGGCATAATCCCCAGGAGATTTCTTAACTGCATTTCTTAATGCAGTAGAGTCTGTTGTCTCTTTCCGTGAGCAGAGCTGTGGTTACCCACACATTATAAATCTATGTCACAAGGAAGATAGGGTCGTATATAGGTCATAGAAAATGTAATTGTGTAACTGCATTAACGTATTCCTGAAAAAAGGTTCTGAAATATGGTTTAGCTGCAGAAAACAGGGCTGTGAGCTTTATATAGTCTTACTCGAGTATCTCTTGGACTGAGCTGGTGATGCTGTGAACAGATCATTGTGCCTCCTTTGGGAGAACAGAAAGTCCCTTTGAACAATGAGCTCTCTAGGTACGTTTAATGACATTTTTTAAGGTGTTTAAAATATGTTTCAGTATTCTGGGGGCTGCTTAAGGAGTCCAGAAGAAAGCATCATGATCCATGGGGGGATGTGGGAGCTATCCTCTGAGAAGCGGGATGCAGAGCACGGCAGCAAGCCCCGAGGTGCCTGTTTGGGCTCGGCTCGGCTGGGTGCATACGCACCCGTGCGAGGGAGAGCAGCACCCTGAGCCGAGCCAGGGCAGTCAGGGCCCCACGGCGCTCGTGGCACTTAACTCTGAGCAGGCATTCACAGGCATGGGCCCACGGGAGTCTGCTATCAGACAGAGAGATCTGCTCCTGCATCCGCTGGAGATATCCTGCTCTGCCGCCGTCCGCTGTGCGCTTCCTCTCGCTGAGAACGGCATCTGGCTGAAGGCCTGCCCTGCCCAGTGCCAAGCAGATGCTCTGATAACTCGGCAGCAAAATGCAACAACAACAAATTTTTAATCTTATTTAGCAGCATAAGGCAGACCCTGGTGCAGGGCATTCCTGAACATACTGAAAAGCCAGGATTAACTGTGCTGCTTGAACTCTGGCTTTTATGGTGAATGCATCAACATGGGTGAGATGCCGCCGAAGCTTTATCACTGGTTCAGCTCTGCAATGTAGTTCTGTCTGCAGAGACTTGACTGCAGTCTCTTTTGTACCTCTTTGTCCTCGTTTTTCTTTGCTCTGTTCTTTTTTTTTTTTCTTTCAGGAAAGTAGGGATCCCTCTGGTTCCTCTCTCCAGGGACTTGGACCTTGGCAGCAGCGCCAAGCAGGTTGGGGAGCCTTCCTCAGCACCCAGCCAGAACTGCTGCTGGTCCTGCTCAACACGGTTTGTCCCTTCAATAATAATAATGTCTTTTTTTTTTTTTTTTTCATTTTCCAACTTCTTAAATCTCTCTCTTTGGTTTCTTGTGTTTTGAATACATAATTGGATAATTTCCAGGGTGGAGAGCTATTCACTGATTGTATATACATGAATCACAACATCTTTCGTTCACTTGCCTTAGACCAAGTTCCCATGTTCCAGAGGCCAGTTCATGCTTCTGGAGTCTGTTTACTTCCTTTGGTGTCATAACTGTAATTTGAAATTTTACACCATTTTGCATGAACATATTTCAAAGCACTTTCTTGCCACTCCTAGAAACAGAGGAAAATTCCCACCTGCCTTCCCTTTCTCTGTCTTGTCTCCTGCAAGTTCATTTATCATTCTATATACATGTGGCAACTTGTCCGGCAGGCCAAAGCCCCATTTCCTTTAGAGGAGAGAGAAAAACAAAATGAACTTGCAGGAGAAAAGACAGGAAGAAGGGAAGGCACCTCCTGAGGCGGGAAGAGCTGTCCATGCAAACAATGGCATCTCTGTGGTGAGAGTCTCAGGACTGCCAGGATTTCCTAGGTCCCAGGATATGGTGCTCCAACACCACAGGTCCTGCAGAGAGGCTCCAGCACAGGGGCTTCAAAGGCAGCAGGCCTTAAAACAAGTTCTGTCCATGAAAAAAGATGCAAAATAGCCATGGCCGTGGAAGCTCTCCAGCCCCTGTGTGTTTGGCTTGCTCAGACACCATCCAGAGATGAAAGCTTCCTCACGGGTACAGGCACAGAGCCCTGGGCTACTGACTCCCAGGGCTGGAGCTGGTGGTGTCCCATACACAAAGAGTATGCCCAGAACTTCTGGTTCCTCCAGTGCCTCCACTGGAGGCTTTTCCTGCTGGTGAGAGCTTGGGCAGCTTTTGGCTGTCTGAAGTAATGTCAAGGATCTTATCACAGGGTTGAGAGATAATGTCACTCTGGTTGTTCTCCCATCCCATGGCAGATGGAAAGCCACTGGGGGCTTCTCTGCCACTGCTGAAGTCCCAGCTGGGGACACAGCACGGTAAGACAGCCTTTCCCTGGGAGCCAGGTCCGCACCAGGCCTGGCTGGCTAAAGCTTCTCTGTTACGTAGGTGCCAGGAGCTGATTTCAGAGTGGCCTGGGGTGTGCAATGGAACAATCTCACTTCTGCAAGTAGAAGAACCTCATGGCTGTGTGGCACTGCCCTGTCCCCGCCCTCAGCTGGCTGGATTTTATCTGCAGCTCCATTTTATTCTAATAAGGGGGTTTTCTTTGCTGGCAGCATCCAGTGCTGTTGCCTCCTCTCCCTAGGGCCAGCCGAGTCTTGTCTCTGAAATGGACAACTGAGTAATACGAGAAAATCCTGGCCAATGTAGCCCATTCATATGTGCCCCGCACGCAGGGCTCCTCACCAGCCCACCCCTGGGCATCCTGCACAGCTCGTGCCACCGCACCCCGTGTCTCCTGCCTCCCCGTGTGTGCACGCTGCCCATCTGCCCCATCCACACGTGCCTTGCAGGCAGCGCTGACTTGTCCTCCAACCCCTGCAGCACTTCACCCTCCATGTGCTGTGCACACACCCCGTACGCCTGTCTTGCAGCTGCCTCATCACCCAGAAATGTGGGGGAGGCTCCATTCTTGCATGAAGCATTCAGAGCCAGATCGTGTCTGGTGCCCCCCGCCCCCCACCTTTGCCCTGGTTTCCCTCCAGCTCTTCTCCTTCCTGTCCTCCCACCCCTGCCCCAGCTTCCTGCCCTTTGAAGTGCCTCCCCTCCTCTGCTCCAGGGTACAAACTGCTTACCAGGTGGAGATGACTTCTCCCCACCCCACAATTAGGTGCAATTATAAGGTAATGCTTTTCCCCGAACCCTTGCTCTGGTGTGCATTGAAGGTGGACGGGCTCACAGGGGATTCCTGCTCCGGGCTAAGGACAGGCGGGTCGTGTCGCAGGGCCCGGGTCTGCAGGCGAGCAGTGCCGGTGGGCGCTGGAGGTGGGGTGACAGGAGGGTCCTGGCAGTGCTGGAGATGGGGTGGCCCCTGAACACGTCCTGGCCTGGTGGCACCAAGCAGGGGCTCAGCTGCAGGAGTCTGAGCCTGCTCCATTCCAGCACAGGAGCAGCAGATACCTGGGTGCTTCCCGCTGTGGTCAGGCAGAGCCCAGAAATGTGCCCCTGGGGAAGGCGCAGCCAGAGCTTGCGTGGAGACAGGTCCCGGCAGCCGGCAGCGAGCCCGGCTGTCAGCTCTCGTGGTCTGTGCTTCAAGGAGTGCAGTGCCTCGGCACCGTGGGATGCCCCTTGGCTGGCAGCAGCCAGTGGAGGAGCGGGGCTCCACGCCCGGCAGCCCTGGGCTTCTGAAGTTGCTGCCTTTGGCTGGAGGTGGGACCCCTGTGTCTCCTACCAAGACATAGGTTTGCTTCCACTGCTGGTGGTGCTGCTGTGAGGGAGCTGATGGCTACGGCAAAGCCCATCCCATGTCATCCCCACTCTCGCTGGGGCTAAAGGAGTGTCAGCTCTTGCTGGCTGCTGGCTCCTCGTGTGAACGCACGCTCCTGCAGCAGGTTTCATGGAGCGTGGCTGGGTGAACGGCTCACTGCTCCGGTGTGACTTTGGTCACAGGGTGCCGGGAGCCACCAGCCACCCGGGCACATCTGTGGCAGGGCCAGTGCCCTGCGGGTGCTGGGCAGTGCCTGGAGGCCAGAGCGACAGAAGCCTCTCCTGCTGCAGCAAGGCGAAAGGCTTCATCAGAACCGCTCTGTGCGAGGGCAAAACTCTGCCACCACAGGCAGGGAGTCCTCGCTCCATCCTGTAGGAGAGTGCCGCACGTGTGATGCAGATACACACAGACACACCTCCACATGCTTGTCCTCGCACACAGGGCAAATGCTCTGTGGTGGCCAAGGCTGGCTGTTCTGCAGCGCGTTCTCCTCTGATTTCCCTGCAGGATTCAAGAAGCCAAGCTCAGGAGAAAAACTGAACTTGCTGGTCTGCTGTGGGGGGTGGATCTCACCTCCACAGTGCGCTATGGCATGGCAGTGCTCATACTGGCCAGGTCAGGGTGCCTGCCCAGGGTTTTTCCGACTGCGATACCTGTTTGTATCACAAGAGATGCAGATGAATGTGGGGCTTGCAGGGCACCTCTGACTTTGACATGGGCAGTCAGAGCAACCCCATCAGGGGCATGCACATGGTGGCTGCCAAACCGCTGCGGGAGCTATGTGCAGGCAGGGAGAGCCCCTGCCTGCTCCCTTGTCCCATGCCAAGTGCTGCTGGCAGGGCCATGGTGCAGCTGCTCCCCTGAACCCTTCACCCCTGGCCAGCACAGCTGGGTCTGCACTGGGTGAGCCATGCTCATCTGCGATGGCCACTGAGGACCTGGGAGCACCTCTGCTGTGGCTGTATTTGAGGGCACACCTCGGCAGCATGGCCCCAGTAAGGGACAGGACTGAGTTATTAGTGGCTCTTGGGGTGGCATTTGGGCAGCCAGGGTCTCAAAAGTGTGTATGTGCATGTGCGAGTAAGGCACGCAGCCCAGCATGTGAAAACACACCTAGAGAGAAAGTCTCAACAGAGATTAGATTAAAAGAATATTTAATTAAACACAGATAGCAAGCATCCTGTCTGTTACTCAACTCTCCTTGCATAACTCTCGGGACCGGCTGCTTTCACAGATGGCTGCTCTGCTGTCAAAGTCATTTGCTGGGCACCTGTTGGAAAAACTGCCAGGTCAGCACAGAACTAATCGCACCAGCATCTTTCCTTGTGAGATTTGAAGGTTTAGAGGAAAAATTGCTGAGATCTTGCAGCTCCCCAGATGAGCCTGTGATGCCTTCTGCTACTTAATCCTCCCTGTGTACTCCTGCCAGTGACTGTGATGGGGACAAGGGCACTGCAGTGGTCAGGAGGGTCTCAGGGCTCAAGTGGCCCCTGGCATAGGAGGCTGCATATCCCCCCTGGTTGCACGGCAATGGCTGCTGCTGGGCCAGAGGGAGCAGCCCCTCTCAAAGGCTGCAGCATTTCTCCCCTTCCCCTGCTGTTTGCACCCAGGTCTGAGGCTCTCATGAGCAGCCAAAGGCAGAGAGCTCCGCAGCTGTGGGGTGATGCCCAGACACGTGGGGTGCTTTGTTTGCCTGGGTGAGCAGCCAAGTTGCAGCCCATCTCCAGCTTCGTACCAGCTGCAGATCCAAGGCAGCTGACTGGCCTGCCAAAAAAACAAAACATGTCGAGGACCAGGGAGTGGCTTGTGCTAGTGCTGAATAATGATGATCCCAGCACGCTTATAAAGAGATGAGGCGGAGAGCTCATCACAGAGCTGTTCCTTGCAGCCCTGGTCCTCCACAGAGCATCACTCCGCCTCATCAGCCAAGGTATGTTTCTGAATTGAGATTCAAAATGGGAACTGTGTTTGTGTCCACAGTGGGGCCCATGCCCTGCGGCTGGACACAGACTGGGCTTTTCTTCTAAACTTTGTGAAAATGCTGCTGTTGCTCCTGTGGAGGAGTTTCTGGCCAGGGAAGCAGAGCAGCCCCATGGTGCAGGGTCTGCCTACCCCAAGCAGAGCCCAAAGCACATGGGCAGCATCCTGGTTCCAGGGGCTGCTTGGGGTGAGCAGCACATCTCCCACCTCTGCTCTGCAGGAAAACATGCCCCTTCTCTCCTTGCAGCATGCTTTTGGGGGTCAGTTCATGTCTCATTTGTTGCTGATTTGAGTCTTGACCAACCTCCCGGGCCTGCAGTGCTGTGTATATCCTGGCACACAAAGACCCCCTGGGGGCAGCTGCAGTGTCCCTCCCACCACCTTGCAGGGCCAGGCAGCCCTGGCACCCACTGCGAGGCCCCTCTCTCCATGCAGGCTCCGGCATTTGTGCACTGCTCGCCTCCATGTCCCAGGGCACCAGCTCTGCCCCGGCTCTGGAGCACGTTCCTTGTGCTCCAGCATTTTATATCAAACATCTCTGCATTTCAGCTTGCCTCAGCTTTGGACAAATGATGATGCTCCTGAGTTCCTGCAGTGTCTATCACCCCTGCAGCTTGCTAGGTGTCAGGTGTGGGTGATGGGTACAAGTGCTCTCACCAGAGCTGCTGGGCACAGCCCGAGTGCAGGCAGGGCTTGAGGCCATTTTAGCACAGTGCCTTTGTGCTCTTCTCATGATCCTTTTCTCCTTGCTGTGTCCCCGAGGTGTCCTGCTGCAGACATCCTGTCCTTCTTGCTGTATTTCATGAGAAGTTCTGCTCTAGGGAGGCCCCAGCTTAGCTATTTTCCTCCTCCCCAGGTCCATTTCCCACCTGCATCCCGGCACAGCCATGCTGGGCACAGCAGTGCGGCTCTCGGTCCTGCTCGGCCTCCTTGGCGTTGGGAAAAGCCAGATGTTTCACATGGGACCATGTCCAGACCCACCAGTCCAAGAAAACTTCGATATCAACAAGGTGCAAAAACCTTTCTAAAAATCTCACAGAGGGTAGTGAGTTAGGCTAAGGGGGCATGGGACCGATGGCAATCTGCCTGGGTGCACAGGGGTTTGGCAGGTCTGGCCTTGACACCTTGTGCCGCAGCTGCCAGCACAGTCTGCAGCCCCACTAATTCATGGGGGTGGATGCGCGAATGAACCAAGAAGGCAAAACCATGCCAGCAAACAAACCAGGCTGCTCTGCCACAGCCCTCTTGTACTAAAAGCATCTCTCTGGACTTTCTTCTATCAGTATTTGGGGAAATGGTACGAGATAGAGAAGCTGCCGTCAAGTTTCGAGAAAGGAAGCTGCATCCAGGCAAACTACTCGTTGAAGGAGAATGGGAAGTTCAAGGTGATCAACAAGGAGCTGCAGTAAGTGTGTTCAGGCCATGTCCTCGCTGTAGCGGTGGCACTCCTGTCACCTCTCTTGCCATTCTGGGTGGTCATTTTTCTCCAAATTGCCTGTTTCTGGGTCTGGGGGTGCTGGGGGAGGCTCCCTGCGGTTGCAGCAGCTCTGCTGGGATAACAGGCTTTGCTGCAGTTAGGGCAGAGGGGGCGTCTGGTTTCTGCCAGAGCTTTCCTGGGGCTCACCAGGTCTCTGTCTTGTTGTCCAAGGTGCGTAGTGAGAAAATAGAGCAAACACATGGTGACTCGAGTGTGAGATAGGCTGGGTCCCTCCCCTGCCTGGTTTGTGGTCCCCAGTGATGGCTGAGAAGCTGGATGCCACAGGTCCTCTCCCAGGGGGGTCCCAGGTCTGGTTATGGGATGGCAGCCACCACATTGTGCCCCTGCATGTTGAGAGGTGGTTGTGCCCTGTGCTCCTCTCTGCTCTGGAGTAAAGGGACCTGATGAAAATGGGCAGGGAAGGTGAAGCACATGGGTCATTTTTACCTAAGCAAATATTTGTCAGCCTTTTTCTGGAGTATTTACCTTGCACTAGTAGTAACTGCTGTGTAAGGGGCTCAGCAATCATTGCCAGTTTAAATCAGTGAACAAAGTGAATGCACTGATTGTTCCCTTTATTATACCTGATAGTCTGCAATTACCCCGAGCCCTCCTGGCTTTTGGCATGGGCAGATACAGACATTAATTCATCTGTTTCCATCGCCAGCCCCGGCTGGTGGGGTGCTGCTGTGAGTGGCTGAATGAATGAGAGGGAGCAAGTGGCGAACGCAGCGCTGTCCCCGGCGCTCCCTGGCATGCCATGGGGACTTTGTTCTGGCTCACAACAACAACAGTGTAGCAACACATCCCTTGTGCCTGGCTGAGAGCAGCGTCCACACTGCTCGCTGACTGCACAGTGCTGTCTCTGCTGCTCCACTGCAAGGGCAGCGCCTGGCAAACAGCTGGCTATTTATTTGAGCCCACATTAATCTGCAGGAGATTAATCTGACCGTTGGTGTCACCACTTCAGCAGCTCAGGACCCTGACACGTCAGGAATATTTTCAGTCAAATGTGCACTGTGCATGGCTCCAGCACCAGCCTCTGAACCTCTGCTGTTGGCAGCATTAGCTTCTGCCTCCTTGGGTGTTCCTGTTTGACAGGGAAGCATTAAACTTTCCTGCCCCACAGGCAGCGTCCAGATCTTGAGGCATCCGGGGAAAAATGCAATTATAAGACAGGCAGCCTGAGTCTTAAGGCTTGCTGCCAGCAGGACAGTGCTCTGAACCAGCAGCAAAACAAACCCTGGCTCACCAGGCAGGGACAGGTAATTTGTGAGTGAAGGAATGTTCTGTAACCTGGAAAAAACACAGGTGATTAAACGGACATGAACACATGCCTTCCACAACTAGCAGGAGTTAAGCTGCTGCGTAGCACATCTGAGACCAGTGCTGGGATCCTCCCATCCTGTGCAGAGAGGTCCTGCTCTCCCTCTCTGTCTCCCTGGCACTGAAGAACGCCCCGCTGGCAGGAGCACTTGGACAGAGGCACCCTGGGGCACTGGGGTTTAACCTGGGAGGGCATTTGCACCTTGCCCGGGACCTGGTGTGCTCTGGGTACTGCTGAAACCATCCCCAGGGGTGAGCTGTCCCTTGGGCATGCTGTGGTAAGCGGATGGCAGGTGGATGCATCAGGAGGGATGATTTAGTGGAAGAAAAAAAAAAAGTGATTTCAAACTCACCTTGATTTTATGTTTCTCCTTGTTGTTCTCCCCTTAGTTCCAATGGCAAGGTCAATGAAATCGAAGGAGAAATCATGCACATGGATGTAAAGGAGCCGGCCAAGCTGGGTGTCCGCTTTAACTGGTGTAAGTGTGTGGCTGGGAGGCTCGCAGGCTCACCGGCTCCCTGGGGCCTGCTGGCCTCAGCAGCGCAGGAGGGCAGTGCCTGCACACAGCCGTGCCATCTGGGGTGCCAGACTAGCAAAGCAAGAGGCAAAGCTGCCCCGGTGACTTCAGCACAGCATCACGGGGCAATGGCAACAGGCCCCCACAGTGGTGGAGCACTGTTCACCAGCTGATCTCAAAACGAGAAATATCCGCAGCGTTACCGTCCTTCCAGGTCGTTTCACAGATGGAGACAAGGACGGGGGGAGGCGGGGAGGCAGCCCCAGAGCTGCTGCAAGAGCCAGGAGTAGGCTTGTTTTTCTGAACACAGTGGTATAGCTACTAGCCCACCTTGCCTCTGCTTACGAGCACCTTTTAATAACTGTTTTTGTTTGCTTTTTCTTCCCTTCTCAATGTAACACAGGACGGGGGCCTGCTGAGGTGCAGTACATTTTATTCATGTTGCAGAGCACTTTCCTCTGTCCTCAGCAACACTTGGAAAATGAGCAGAAGTCTCCTCTTGGCTCCCTTTTTATTCTGCTCCCTTACACCTTTTCTCTGGCTGTTTCATAGCACTCACACAGATGAGTTATTTGGAGAAATGGGTGGAGCAGACATACTTGTAAAGGACAATTATTGTTCATGAGCACAGCCAGACTTAACTATGTACTGCAAAGGCATCACCTCCAGCCATTTTGCCCGCAGAGTGTGCAGCCCCTCAATCATCCTCACTGGACACGAGCCCCAGAGAGCAGTGCCCAACGTTCCTGAGTGCATCAGACATAAATCCCAGGGCACTTAACGCCTGCCTGCTGGACCCAGCTCTGCTTTCTGCCTGACAGTTTGAAGCTGGAGTAGCTGTCCCTCCACACAGCAGATGCTTTGGGTGTAGCAGCCTGATGCAGAACAGAATTTGGCCCACGTGGCTGGTGCTGGTGGGATGGCAGAGCCATACTGGTTCCCACTGCCCAGGCTCCAGCTGGCTGTGTGGGGCAGCGGGTTGTGAGGAGGGAGGTGGTGGTTTGTGCTCCTCAGATCACTCGTGTCAGCTCCCAGCCTTAGGGCTCCTTCCTGCCAGCCAGCACCCTCACGCGGATATGAGCTGGGATGGTTGTTGGTCATGGGGTTAACTTTCTGGCAAGACCTTCCAGTCAGGGCTTTGTGGTTTTCTCGAGTCCCTTTGGGCAGCACAAGGAGTCCTGATAGGCTTTTATAAATTATAGCTCCCTGCACTGACCACAGGTATGTGGCTCAGGAGCAGCAAATGTGGGAACAGCACCAGGAGCCGTGGCCCTAGCGCTGCAGAGCAGTCCAGAGTCGGTTACCCATGGTGTTCATGGTGCCCTTCTTTCTCCTAGTCATGCCTTCTGCCCCTTATTGGGTCATCTCCACCGACTATGAAAACTACTCACTGGTTTACTCCTGTACCAACATCCTCTGGCTCTTCCACATTGACTATGCCTGGATTATGTCAAGAACTCCCGAGATGCACCCAGAAACTGTGGAGCACCTGAAGAGCGTTCTCCAGTCCTACAAGATTGACACGGAGAAAATGATTCCCACGGATCAACTTAACTGTCCTCCCGAGATGTAACTCCTGGCACACAGTGACACAGTGCTAGACCAGCGATGAACTTTGTTGCTTTCTTTATTATCCACTAGAATTTCTCTGTGTAACAGAGAAATGTAATAATCCTTTTGCTAATGGTAGTTTGCCAGCCCTGAGTTGCTCCTTGTAGTCATTCCCTTTGTTGCTTTCCCCTGCTTTTTCATCTTGCTCTGACTTTTGCAGAGTAACTGACTGATTCAAAGCTAATGGGTGAAGAAGAGAAACCCTGAAGTGCAGATGTGAAGCTCTGCTGTCACTGTGAGTCCTCCATTATGTGGATGGGAAAGGGTATGAGATGTGATGAGCAAGTGTTAGTCCCTGTGGAAAACCTTTTGTCATGTACCCCCAGGTTTGTTTCTCTTGATGCTTCTGGGCCTTCTAGGAGTCTATGGTGTCTGAGCTACATCGCAGGTGCTGCCCTCCCAGCAGCAATCTCCAGACACGGTGGGTGGGCCCTGCAGCCTGGGAACTGAGGTTGGGGGTCTTGAATGTTTTCTGGTGCAGGCCTGTAGGCGTATGTTATTGCCAAGTCAGCAGAGCTCCTCGCTAGAAATCAGATCTGGCCCTTTGTATTTAAAGTCTTAGAAGTCTGAAAATGTCCGAAAATTCAGCATTGCTCCATCCCCTGTGTCTGTATGTGGCTTGCCTCAAGTGAGGCTGGTCCTGCATCTGAAGGGGTCAGCTCTGAGAATACCCGCAGGCAGACAGAGAGAGATGGGTTTGCTCCCTTGTCCTCTCCTCCCAAGGCCTCTCCCCACCGCCGAGAGATGGCAGGCGCTGCCCGACACCCTGCTCACCGCTCTGTACGCGCCGAGTGCCTGCTGGCACTGCATCTGCCCTGGCAGGTGTTCACCAGGCACCGCCACAACTCTGCTTGAATAGCACTGATGCAACTCATTAAAAATGAAATAAAAATTATCTGCTTCGGGGCTTTTGTACATTCCCTTTGCAAGCAGGCTGGGGGGGGGGGGGGGGGGGGGGGGCTTGGCGAGCAGGGTCTGCCCCTCCTCTGAGGCCAAGGCGCTGCGGGAGCAAGAAGGCAACGCAAGATGAGCAACCACACCTGAAGTTAAACGGCTTGCTCCAGGAGCCTGGAGGTTGCTCAGCTCTCTGGGATCACACGTGTGAGCTTCCCCCGTCGCCTGAGCCATGCCAGCGAACCCGTGTCGTGGCTTTGGCTGGCAGCGCCCCCCATCTCCTGCTGCTTTTACTGACACGAAGACGTAACAATGTGGACGTCATTGTGCAGGAAGCGTCCTACGCTTCCCGCCTGGGCCCGGGCCAGTGAGGGTGTGCAGCTCGGCGCTTTCTTGCCCTGGGAGCGCTACAGGAGCCGAGCAGGGAGCCAGCGCCTCACCGGTCTTTACCAGTCGGAGGGGGCCGAGGTGGGGGGAGGCCTTGCAGGGATCAGTTTAAGCCATGATCCCTTTAAACTTTTAAATCCTCGTGCCGCAGCTCGTGTGACACAAAATCAAGCCCTCCGCCCGCATCCCCGGGCGGTAAGGGTGAACACCCACACACACCGGGACGCTGACAGCTGCGCGGCGCCTCCCGGGTGCGTGAGGTGTTTGGGGCAGGTCTTCTCACCGCTGCTTCACCAGATTCCCGATTTCCGCCTCATGCGGGGCGGCGCCGTGACCCCCATCCCCGGGGCGGGAGCCCCGCCGCACGGCGGCCACCGCCCCGGGCGCGGCCGGGAGCCGGGATCTGTCGGTGCCGCCGGGAAACGGGCGCGTTTCAGGCAGCGCCAGGAGCGCGCCGCGCCCGAGCCGCCCGCAGCCCGCGCTGCCTCTTTCCCGCCGCGAGTCACGGAGGCCCGCGCCGGTCCCGGGCGGTCCCGGGGGTCCCTGGCGGGGCCGCCCCGCGCCGCGCGCCGCAACCTCCCGCCCCCGGCGCGGCCCGCGCGCGTGCAGGGCGCCTCCCGGCGGGCGGGCGGTGCGGCGGTCCGCCGGCCGCCAGGGGGCGCGGCGCGGCGGGCTGAGGCGGGGCGCGGGGGCGCGGGGCCTCTCTGCCCGCGCCGGCGGTGCTGACGCGCCGGCGGGGCGGGGCCGGGCGAGGCGGTGGCGGAGGCCGGAAGCGAGGGGGCGGGCGGGCGGCGCGGCCATGGAGGCGCCCTCGGTGCCGGCCGCCTCGACGTCGGGCGCGGCGGGGCGCGGGCCCATCAAGGGCATCCTGAAGAAGGGCGGCGGCAAGCTGTCGGTGGGGGGAACGGCCCCCGGGGCGCGGCGGGCCAGCCCGACCCGCGACGAGGACGAGCACGGGTGAGGGCCGAGCCGAGGGGCACCGGTGGTGTGAGGCGGCGGGTCCCAGCAGGGGCCTCCCCTCCGGCCCCGCGGCCTCCAGCCGTCCCGCCTCCCGGGATCCCGGCGGAGCGGGGTCTGCCGGGCGGCGTCTCCCGCTGGTGGCTGCTGGGCTCTCCCGCTTCTGAGGGATGGGGTGAGGGGGGGTAGCGCTGGGTCGGTGGGTCCTTCCCGGGCGGTGGCGGCCCTGGAGCCGGTGGGCTCAGGCAGTGGCAGCACTGGGCTGAGGCTGGAGGAGCTCTTGGGGCAGGGTCTGTGTTGAGAAAGGGGGTGCCGGGGCTCTGCGCCCGGGGGGAAGGGGTGCGGAGACCGGGGGAGCTGTAGTCGTGACTCTTCCCAGGAGCGCAGCTGAAAGAGCTGGTGCGATTCTTTGCTGTCTGTGAAATATTAGCAGAAGCAGTATTGTCTTTACGTGTTCGTTCAGAGAGACCAACAGGAAGGTTTTACAGTTGCTATGAGGCTTGTTTGCAATTCGGGAAATATGCTTTGCCAGGGCAGATTTATTCTGAGTCTTCTCAAAGGTAGCTCATTTCTCTAACCAGAAGCGTGTTGCTGGGGAGGGGACATTTCCTGGCTTGAAACATAAGTAAGATATATTCTTGGTTGTGCAAGATTCATCTGTAAAGATCTTACACTTGAGAATATGCCTTGGCCATGTGGTTTGTGTTTTGAATGACAAGAAAATCTTGGTTTAATTGGAACATGCTGAGTTAGGCCAAATATGCAAGAAGTGGTCCTTAGCCAGCCAGCAGCTGTCCTTGACCAGTAAGAATTCTTACACTTTTTCCGATGTTAGCATCCACTACGCGCTGTCTAAAGTTGTTGTGAAACTCCCATCACACTGTGTGACCAGGGTTTGACCTGAACTCTATAAAACTGCTTTTGATGGTTTTCTTCATTTAGGACTGCACTCAGTATTGCAAAGAGAGAAATAATGATAAAATAAAACGGACATGTAGGGGGTTTTTTTTGTGTTATGAAATATTCCTTTCCTCTTTGTTTAGTTAAGTCGTGATTACAGTCTGAAGTCAGCAAGGTAAGAATTAGAAGCTTTTGGTTTTCTGTATTGCCTGTGCTAGGTGCTCCTGCTTTCCAGGGAAGGATCTTAGTAACTGAAGGAATGAGATGACGTTTTTGGAGGAGGTGAATGCAAGTAGCAATGAGCTACGCAAATGTTCTGATTTTTTTTCCTGTTCTTGTTTTACTATAATGTAGCACAAGGTGTTTACTGCCACATCAGACATAAAGTAAAACTGGCTGTTGGTAGCTCTGTTTAATTTTCTGCAGTCTCTTTTGTACGATCTTGAAGAACGATCAGAAAATAGAGTGCAAATTGATGAGCTGAGTATATGGTGTATTGGTTATAGTATTCAGTAATTTCTTGCAAAGCAGTTCAGTGGGCAGGAGTCCAGTTTCTGTTTCCTGTTTACCAATAAAGTCAATTAGATTAATTCTGAAATTGCCTTGCAAGTTAAAGGATACTGGCTAAACCTGGCAGGTGGCATTAGAAGATTTCCTGGAAAGATCAGTATAGGGTATTTAAAGCTAGTTTGTACGCAGGTATTATATTTGGTCGGCAGTGCTTCATTAAATCAGTGTTACTTCTGACTTCAGCAAAACAATTTTGTGCTTAAAAGGATGATAAATAGTACAGCTGTGATTTTCCTTGAAGATGAAAAACTAGAGTATAAATTCAGGTATCTGTTTTCTTTGTGCACCTCTGCCAGCCTCTCTGCTTATCTCTAGTATTGAAAGGTCTGAATACCTTTAAAAATATCTGCAGATGAAAGAGCTCATTGTGTCAGCTGTCATCTTCTAAAGCACCATGTTCAGTAGAGTTCTCCTGTATTTGCATCGTTATTGACTTTGCAGTGTTAGTGATGGTAAACTTCTTTGAAAAACTTCCTTAAGGAAAATCTGGTGCAAGAGGGAAGCCTGTGAAATTGGGACACCACTGGAACTTCATCTTAACAGTCGAGATCATGGTTTAATTGTAGATCTGTTCTTGGCGTTCCTGGTGTACAGTACTTCTTGCCTTAAGGCTCTGGTAAGAGCCTGTGAGGGATCTGATGTTTTAGAAAGTAACTATGTAAGGGTGTGTGTGTGCAAGCACCTGTGTTGGAATGGGCAAGAGAAGAGCCTGCTGTTGTAGGAGGGAGGGAAGTGTGAGAGGTGTTGCTTTGAGTAATACTGCTCCAGAAACTTCTTGCCTGTCAAGGTGTGGTGTCAAAGTAAGTGATTATGTATATTTAAAGATGTGAGAGAATACAAATGAGCACTTTTGAAGTTTTTTAAACCTGATTTTCCTAAGGAAGATTAGATTTCCTATTTCTCTATCTGAAGGGGTGTCAGGATGGTCTGAAGCTCCATCATTAATGTTATACTGCTCAGGCACGCCTGAGCATGCTAAATTGGAGACAGTCAAGGGAAGTGTGGGTTCTTAGAGCACTTAGTCACTCTCCTGT
Organism: Athene noctua; assembly: GCF_965140245.1. Taxonomy (NCBI): domain Eukaryota; kingdom Metazoa; phylum Chordata; class Aves; order Strigiformes; family Strigidae; genus Athene; species Athene noctua. The sequence continues at coordinate 15,526,024 of NC_134044.1, forward strand.
GATGGCTTTTTACATGGAGGGCTGCAGTGACGTTTGTCTGTTTGCCACTAATGATCACTCTTTTCCGAGATGAATTTTAAATTGTGCTTTGGGGGGTGTTCCACAGCCAAGACCTTTAGTGTTGGAATCTGAGTTTAAATAAATGCTTGCGAAGAACAAAACCACTAAAAGCTTCCTCAGTCTTGTATTTATAAGTTACTGAATGGCTAGCTGCAGGCTGTCTAATTTCAGGAGCAGTGTATGCCAAAGAAATTCTTCTGAAGTTGTCAATATTATTATTAGGTATTGAGTTGTGAGCCCAAGCAATAAACCTTGATGTGCTCTGGGCAAGCGCAGTGACCACAAAGCATGTGATGGGCATTTCTCCCGTCTGTCATGTTTATTCTTCAGCGAGGTTCTGTCTCTTGACAGGGGCTGTGTACCACTGTCCTGCTGCTATGGCCAGTAAAAATTCTCATGCGCTCACTACGTAACCGTATGATCATCTTATGGTAGTCATAGATGAACTTTAAGCAGGTGTTTAGCTGATGTTTAACTGGTGATTTTTTGACTCCTAAATAGATAGGTTGGAATAACTGGCATTCCTAGACTAGAGCTCTTGCTTTGTCATCATGAAGCTCATGATTCTCCAGCCTGCCAGAGCAGGCAATCTGACTCACGTGTTGTCCGCTTAGGTTGCAATCCTTGTGTTGCAGTTCAAACAAAATGATTAAATAGATCCGAAGCCTCAAACGTGAGAGTTTGGCATTGGTTGCTATATGCTAAAGGGATTAAGCTCACTTAATTTTTATTTGTTTCTGGAGTATGTCTGTGGCGTGTAGGATTCAGCATCTGCTTATTTATACCTTCATTTTTTTCCCCATTGCATTATGCAGTGCTCTCTGTAAATGTGTGGATTGTGTTTGGAATTTTGCTTTATCAGTTTTGTTTTACAGATAGCATTCTGCTCAAGAGCAGTTGTGTTACTGAGATTGAACATATTTTTCAAATTTGTTATAGGAATGGTCTGTGTTTAAATAAAAGTAGGTAAGTTAAAGTCTTCCAGCCAACTGTCCGTGTCTGTTCTATCCCATCCCTCTGCAAACCCCAAGCAAAAAAACCAAAGCTCTGAACATCTGCTTCTGTAAATAATGATTTGCAACAGAAAGATGTTAATGTAGAAGGTAATATTAAATAGTGGAGTTATTTTACTATTCTAAAGTTAATTTTTTTTTGGTTTAGTTTAAGACTGCCTGGTATGAAGCTTGCAATAACCTTTTTAGAGAAAATGTGGAACCTGGTAGTGTCTGTTGATTAAACCTTTCTGTGGCTTTTAGATCAGTGGAGGGGTGACTCTTCCTCTGGCCACATGGTGGTTGCTTTCTTTGTGGCTTACATATTTTGTTAAGCTGGATGGGCTTTTGTTTCTGCAAATGTACATAAAATGGTACATTCTCTGATTAATTGAGGAAACTATAAATAATGTAACATCACTGGTGCCTGTGTAAAATGTGAAACTCCCTCAGCTTAATTACAGAAGTGAATCATTTTGGTTTATGATTCCAATTTAAGATGACAAAAGCAGTATTAATAACCAGCTTGTTCAGTGCTGTTTATTTCACTGCAGGAAGTTATTTGTTGGTTGGTATTGTTTATGTAACAGTTTTGATAATAACCATAGCGGGTCACCAAGCAGAGGTGAGGTGGAAGTGACTTGGTTTTGTTAAAGTGGTGGGGGTTGTAGTAAGAGGAAGAATGATTTTAAAGTAATTTGTAACAAGAGCAGATGGTTAATGGGACAGTGATTGAACAAGACTGGTAGTCTCTTGAGGGAAATATATGTATGTATAAGAATACATTAACGATCACTGAGTTTATTTAGCTATTGTGAATTGTTAGGGAAATTAAGTTGCACTGATAAATTTGTCATGACTTAAAGTATGTATAGAACAGTATTTAATAGCCATACTTTGAACACACATGTATGTCCTAACAATATTCTTTGTGCTTAGTATGTAGTGGAGGTCAAAAGACATTCTAAACATTTGTTCTGTGGCCAGAACTAACTGTGTTTAGAATAGAAGAAAATTTAACTTTGTTTTCTTATTTCAGTAAAAAATCCCAGAAGTGGGATGAAATGAACATCATAGCTACATACCACCCAGCAGGCAAAGATTATGGCTTGATGAAAATAGATGAGCCAAGTACTCCTTATCACAGGTAGGCTTGCTAAACTGCTGTCCAACTGATGCCAGGTGGCATAGTAGTTCTACAGAAAAATTGACTTTTTGGATGATGTAGTATTATTATAGCTGATTGCCTGACAGATTGTGCAGGCCTAGGGGATACATGCTACTTACTCATATTTACAAAGCTTCTAAATAAAGGCTTATAGCAATCAAGGAGAACTGTCAAACAGGACAAAGTCAGTTTTTATAAGGTTTATGTCTATCAGGCTTTAGGCTTTGAATGGAATAAATAAGTTTGACTTGTATTGATTTAAATTTTTTTTCAGTTAACATCTGTATACTAGAACATAGTTGTCATATCAATATTTAAGTTAGATTCAGAAAGTTTTTTAAGTATTAAAGGAGCCTTTTAATTGAGTGTTATAGGGTTTTGACTGTGTTATCAAGCAAATTTTAAGCAGCAAATTATTGATAAAGACTACTTTTTTGTTTGCCCTTCAAGCATGGTAGGAGAAGATGATGAGGATGCAGTGAGTGATTCAGAATCAAATGAGCCCTTAAAAGCAGATGTGTTGAGTAAAAAGTAAGTATTATCTTAAAATTTAGTCAATTTTCTATGACGGTTTTCTCTTTCCCAGAGTAGTTTTTCTTTATGGAAAGGTGGTGTTTGTTTCTTCAGAAGTCAAACTTCTGCTGTTTTCAAATTAAGTTTTTTGGTATTTGGTAGTGCCACTGGTACTTTAAACCTCTTGCAGGTTGTTAGCACGCATAAATACAGCAGAAATCATGAACAAAGCAGTTTGCATGAGTGTTCTGAAATTTCATGTATTTTAAACAGTGGAAGACTTGCTGTTTCAGCATTTTGTATTGCATTATTTATGTAGACTGGCAGCTGCAGCTGAAGGTAAAGGACCCAAGATTTTAGCAAAGCAAGAGGAAAGCAGTGAGGAGGAGGAAGAGGATGAGGAATTAACACCTGAAGAACGAGGTAGGTATGAGTTGTTTTCTTTGTTTTGTTTTTCGAGTTGTTTTCTTTGTTTTGTTTTTCCTACAAATAGTTTCAGATTTTCAGTAATAAATATTTGTGAAGAAAAAGTACTATCAGAAAATGTTGTGATTTTAAAATGGACATAAATAGTCTTTGAAGGGTAAGTAAAAGACTGGACAAATGTGCTGTTTGTTTCTAATCCAAACTGTTCAGGATCTATATATAAACAGGAATTTCTGTTACTGGCTGTCCCCTTGTATACAAGCTTAAGGTGTGGGAATTTATCTTAAAACTATTCTCAAATAAGGTCTTTGGTTTTGGGGTGAGGGAGTAATTCTTAATCTGAACATATTTCAGGTAGACAACAATTCAATGAATACTGCTGCAATTAAGATGCTGAGTGTTGCTTGCAAACATACAGATGATATTTCTGTTGTTGTTCAAAGCAGCTGGTAGATGGATCCATCAGGAAATCTACATTTATTCTGAAGCAAACTGCATCTTCAGCAGAGATATTTTGTGTTAGCTTGGGCCAGAACATTTTGAGTCAAACAATAACGTTTCTAAGGTTTCAGGCTTGTGTTATCTAGCTGTTGTCTCCTATCTTTCCTGGCTCCAACTTTCAGTGTGTAACCTTACTATTCTAAAGGGGAAAAAAACAGTGTTGGGGCTGCCAATAAACAAAGTTTAATTATAACATGTTACTGCTAGACTCACTAATGTTTAATATATGGAGCAAAGTTAGGCTTCAGACCGTGGGGAAAGTGGAAAATATTTTCTTCTACATGTGGTAAATATATCTCTCATAACTGGCCTTTGGTAGCTAGCCAGGAGTCAAGTCAGACATCTGCAAAAGTTCATCTCCTGTCCCACCAGAACATTTCAGTTTGTCCTTAAGTTTACTTAGAAACAAGGCTTGTGAAACTTTAGAATTTCGTATGCTGTTACTAGATCTTCTCTTTGTTCAGACTTGTTCTTACTTTTCTTCCTTTCAAAAGCGCTTCAGCCATTCCAGTCCCTTAATTACTAGCCTTTTTGTAAGTCAGACTCATTTAAAACTCCACTCCACTGCTTGAAGAAAATAATTTTAATTCAGTGATTGCTTGATCATGTAATCAATATACTTTCAAGGTAGTAATAAATTTGACCTAGGAAATACTAGCGCCTCTCTGAAGAGGAAATAAGTTGATTTTTTTTTTAAAAGGGAAGAAATAAATATTTGCATTTGTTTGTCCACAGAGAAAAAGAAACAGTTTGAAATGAAGAGAAAAATGCACTACAATGAAGGACGGAACATCAAACTGGCAAGACAGCTAATTGCAAAAGAACTGCATGGTGAAGAAGAGGATGATGATGAGGATGAAGAGATGCATGATGCTGCAGATGTAGAAACAATGAACACAGAAGCTACCGAACATGGTGAGCTACTGATTAATCAAAAAGCATGTTTAAGTACTGATGGTCCTTTGAGCTGTTGGGAAATGAATACACTCAAGTGTGAGAATGAATAGAAAGGGTACGGTATGTCTGTAACAGTGTGCAGTACTGCATGTTGGCTTGATAGGTAGAGCTGTAGCAGATAGGTACCAAAACCATCAGTATTGCTGATAGCAAATAGCATGTGGGCTTTTGTTGTGACATAACAGAAAACCAAACCCGTCTGCTTCATAGTATTTCCCCAGCATAACTGACTATTGGTGGTAAAGTTGCCAGCATCCCTTTTAAAGGAAGAGTTGTCTTGTACAGAACACTGGAAGCTGCAGCCACACAGGAGAGCCTGGCCTTATGTTGGGGTTCAGTTCTCATTCTGCTCCCAAACCAACCTGTAGCCAGCAATGGGAACCTAGCGTAAATGCTTCCTCCCTGTTGAGAAGAGTGTACCTGACTTCCTAAGGAAGAACTTCTGCCTCTTTTACTGTAACGTAGAACTGCTGTTAGGACTTCAGTACGCGCTTGTCCTTAAGCAGTAATGTTTATTTCTATGGCAATGGGAAAAGGACCTCAGGGTTGCTTTTAGTGCAGCTACTGGAAGAAAGTCTGGGACTTTCACCTGGGAGCTGTTTCTGAAACTTGCTTCAGGGCTCTCTCTTGATAGGAAACTCATACAACTATAGAGGCTGACACTTTCTCTTTCATACTAAAGCTTTTCTCTGGGTAAAAAGGGTAGACTGTATAGTAAAAGTCTTTGATTTTTTTTGTGTCCTTCTGGTGAATAATTACAGCTGTTCACTACCCACCTGTGTGTAACAGCACTTCGAACAAGTTTTTGGCATTAAAAAAAAATTAAATATCTGTTGTTCATGAGACTAGTGGCAATGAAGCCTGTAAGCCTCATTCATCTGTTCCCTGGCAAAGCTGTGAGATGTTAGTACAGTCTGCAGACTTGGGAAGATGCTGCATGGGTTTAACTTGGTTCACATTTGCTTCTCAAACCATGTGAACTAGAAATTCTGAAATTACTTTAAATTCCACACAATAAAAAGGTGATTTGCAAAGTTGTGTATTTTTCTAAGTTCTGTGGATTGCACATTTTAGTCCCATTATTTATTACAGGAGGACTAATGCCTTCATAATTTCTCTAAAAGGGTCATTTGGTATGTGTCTGAGACCCATTAATGGATTGACTTTATCCAGTAAATTAACGTATGCCTTATAATGGCTATTTACTAGAACTTCACTCTCCAGGGGAAAGGAGGGCTCCAATAGGCAACCTTATGACCTTTCTCCATGGCTTGAAGCTGCCATCTCTCTGCACTCTGCTGTAAAACAGAGGCAACTCCGCTCCCCAGCTGCATTCGCCAGTGGAAAGAAGGCACACCTTTGCAGCATTTTTCCATCTCTAGTGTTGAAGTCCATTCCACCTTGCCTCATAACCAGCTTCAGAGCCACAACTGGTAATTATCAATTTTAGACTGCTCATGGCCAATAGATTCCATAAACATAACTGCAAGTTTATCAACCCATCAACTAACTGGTTCACCTCCACACCACGACATACTGAAATACTTTCCATTAACTTGATGTAGTTCTGACTTTTGTTTTGTATCATTCTGCTTAAACCTTGATGTTTCATTATCACTTAATTTCTCTATCAACTGTCATAGCTTTTGGTCTCTCTACTTGATCAGTTCTTCTGAAGTTAAGTACTTGTCTCCCTTTTGTAGCAGCAGGTGGATTGAATGCCATCAGACTGATCAAGTGTGATTCTTTGTGGCAGTGTTGGTCAAAGGATGATGGAATATGGACAAAACTATTAATAAACCTGTCTTTTGCCATTGTCCATGTTTTAAGGAATTCCTACAGTGAGATGATGAATGTTCAGCAACATAGCTGTGTTAAAGTAATGTCAAAGTTTTACTGAAGTAACTTTTTGAGATGACATCTCTTGATCACTCTCCCATCTGTATTTTGAGGGCACAGAAGAATCTCCTTATTCATAAATGTTAATTAAACAGATATTAGGGCTACAGAATGTTTCTCAGCTGGTTTTAACACTTGCTACTCAAGTGTTTTCCTAGTCTGTGCTTTTGGTCCTATTAAGCAATTGGGTATTTAAAACAGTATTTCAGTTTGGTTGTTTCCTTCACAGAAGTGGGTCAAAATACTATCAATATTCTTGTTAATGAGATTTCCCTGTTAGGACTGTAAAACTGTGGAAAGATTTTTCATCTGGGTAGCTTTCGAAGAGCTCTTCAACTTCAAATTATTGTGTTTTAGAGTGCTTTCTTAGAAAGCAAAAAAGAGGGGTTTCTTAGTGTATTGGGTGATGTAGGAGCTGATTTCTGTGATGGTTTATTTTGGCTTCACTCTGTTAAACTGACTTAAGAGCTCTGATGTTTGCTTTTAACTGCACAGGAAATAGCTGTCTTGCTCTGCGTGTTATATTGTAGCTACATTTTGATAATTTCTTCCATTCAACTTCAGTTCTTCTGAAGTTAATAGAGTTCATCTGGTGATGTGGCTGCCACTCACCTGTTATGTCTGAGACAGTACTTAAGTGAGAGCTGGCATGCAGTGTCTTTTTATTTCAGAGGAATAACATGACTTCTGTAGTACTGATCATCATTCCGGGTAAAGATGGCACATAAGAGGCATTTATTAGTGGTCTGTTGTGATTCTAGGGCTCCACTGGCTCCGGGGTTGTTTTTCAGGCAATTTGAGACCTTCTTCTTACTTGTAATTTTTTTTGTCCTTCAAGGCTCTGTGATTTTTATTTTTTTTTTCTTATCCAATGTTCCTTTTTACCCTCTAATCATGTCTGTTTTGTGTTTGAGCAAAACTAACAGTACTATTCTAATCTCTACGCTCTCCTTTTGAAGAAGGGGCTAGTTTTAGGACAGGTTTTTAAGGCGGCTTCGGTCAGATACCACCAGGTCTGCTAATATAAGTTGCACTTCTTGGTTACAGACTGAGATTTCTTGCTGATTGAAGTGAAGATGGCCAGTCCAATCAGTAATGGTGAGAACTGTTTGTGTATTTTTGCCCCCGTCTTCATTGTGGGCTACCAAGTGTTTTAAATGAATGGGTCATACCTTTCTTGCCTCAAATAGCTGTACCTTATCGCATGCATATGGATTCTAGCAGCCAAGTGTTTTGGTGGAAAAGAAAGTTAAAGTTGTAATATTCTACATTAGGATTGCTTATTTCAGGTTCTCTGGAATTTCTCTGGTTACTCCCTATTTATAACTCCACGAATGACATAAATGCCAGCAAAAGTGACCTTTGTTTCTCTCCATAAGCACTTTTCCTTTAGAAATACTCTTTGAAATCACGGAAGGCAAGATGTAGGTAGATTTTAAGCACGATGATTTCAGTGCAGACCTGTCTTCTGCTACACAAAAGTATCAGCTACAAGGGTGTGATCTATAGGAGTTTAATTGACAAGCAGTAAAACTATTGTTCTCTCCTTATGGTTCATTTGGCATCCATTGCTGTCAGAACCCTGCTCAGAGGCTGCTCATCAGTTTAGCTGTCAGCTGACTGGGTGTGCCCTCCTGGCCTTTGGTAGACCCAGAATACACCGTGTTTCCTTAGCCACGTTGAGCGTCACCCTAAGGATGACTTCAGTGAGAAGGCTGGGAGCATACACAAATTGGTTCTGCTTGTTAGCTATGCTCCTCACTTGTTAAACTGCACTTGTTACCAAGTCTAACTCCTGCCCAGGCCTAAGTGGCCTTTTTTAAAGATTATTATAATCTGGACGTGGTTTCCTTTGAACTTTGCTTTATGCCATTGAATTTTCAGGTGCATATACACACACACAAATATATATATACACACAGTGGGCTTTTTATACATAAAGCACTACAGAGAAGGAGCTTTCTCTAACTTTTTACTATTCTTTGGCTCAAAACCATGAGTTGAATGACTTCCTGAAAAACACAACAGACTGCTCCTACATTTATAAGCTTGTTGGCTTAAAGTGTCTCATCTGGAGTTGAAATTTGACCTGAGAAGTAGTATGCTTGCTTGTGTTTCTTGTATGGAAATAGGAATCTTGTATGTTAGTTCTGCAAATTGAGCTCTCAACTCTTAGGTTAAATCCTCACAGTTCCGGGGGTGGTGAGCATTCAGTGTTTGGTAGGCTGAACAGTGGTGTTAGCCATTTCTTCAGAATGTGAGGGTGAAATAACTATTTCAGAAGTTTCTGCACTCTCAGACTAGAAGCTTGTATGTTGCTGAGATGGCTTGGCGAACATTACCTTTGGAGAAGCAAAGATGATTTCAGGAGGATACTTGTGTGTGTTTTGAAAATATTCAATGAGTGTGAAGAATTATGAATATTTTTTGTAATCTTTCTCATGCAGCACACGCTCCTCGTGACCAGCTGGGAAGTAGAGTACACCATATAGAAGAAATCTGTCCAGAACTGTAACTGCTTGTCAAAGACACAAATATAAACATCGCTTCATGATTTTTGCAATTAAGGCTCTTAAATATTGAGAAGCATATCAGTTACAATGTTGTATTGCCAAGAATGTTAATTTTAGACTTGTCCATTAGGCAGAAAAACCTGTCTAATTGATTATTCTTGTGCCTAGTATTTCATGGAGAATACTGCTTCATAATCTGTTCAACCAGAATGGCATTCCCTGTATGTATAACGCTGACTATCTTGCGTAACGTACTGTTACTCTTCATGCTTTGAAACAGAAGCTTTTGGTTTTTTCACTATTTATTTGACAGTGTTCTAGGTGTGGTATCTCCTATGGAAAGGTTTGGGATTCAAGGGCCAAATGGTACGGCATATATCTGATTGACATGCAAGCTATTTATCAATGTATTAAGCAGTTTAAAAAGGGATTATTTAAGTCTTACAACTTTTTTGTAAAATGTTGACCCGTTAATCTAGATTTCAGTACATTATGACCTGTACTTTCACATTCTTTACAAGAAAAACTGTCTTATTTTTTGAGTGGTGTTTGGAATCAGTTATTTCTGACGAAGGCAGTAAAAACGCCTGGTGGAGGGAATGTTTTTACACTGGAAATGTGCTAACTTGAACTTTGCATTTAACTGTCATTATCTCATCTATTGGGATTGGATGTTTTGTGAAGCTCTCTTTGGCTTATCATGAGAACATAGAAGTTCCTTCCAACTTTTCTCTTAATCACATCCACTGTCACTCTTCTGGCTCTTGTCTCAAATTTGTGGTCCTTTCCAGTTGTGTGAAGAGTGCTTGTGCTACTAGCACCTGAGGAAAAACACCCAACTATGCGCAAATCCCCATCAGGACTGTGAAGATGAGCTGAGTTTAAGCTCTGGCTGTTCTTTATATAAGGTAACTGCTGCTGATCTATTATTTGGGGTTGGTGGCCTGCATACTGAAAACCACTGGTCTAAATCTTCCTGTATCCATTGCAACTTACAGCAGCTGCTTTTGTAAAATGAAGGCTGTTTGGAAGAACAGAAGGGAAACTGCCTAATTCAAGTACTTGTTTACAGTGTGGTTGTATAAGCCCCTGTAAAGAGGGATTCTGAACCTCCAAACTGCTGTAAACAACTTCCTGCTTGGTAGAATTTGACTGGTGAATGTTCCACTATTCAGAGTAGTTCCTGGGTTTTATTACACAAATGAAGTATACAGTTAAACTTTAGCTTGGTTATGGAATACAGTGTATATCTTAATTTTGATCTGAATTTGATATGTTGCAAAAATCCATATAGTTATATGGATCTATTTTAAAATGTCTTTTTGTCCACTGTATATGTGAAGTTTGAATAAAGGAATGAAAGTTATTTTACAGTTATATGCATTCTCAAGTGTGAGCTTTCATGAAATCCAGAGAGACTGAGAGTGAAGAAGGGAATAGGATGCTGTCCGTGGAAAGATTTATACAGGAATAATTCTTAGAATGGACGCATTGCCAAAGAAACCTGTTGAGTTGTGCTAACTGGATGTTGCAGTGTGCCTTTCCCAACTATCTCCTCTCCTTAGTAGGCAACTGGGTTGTCAGTTGTGGGATATTTACTCTTCTAAGAGCCTGAATCAGGATTAATAGCATCTTTTCACAAGAAAGTTGAACTCTTGATTCAGTCCAATGTGGTGATGCTAATTTTTCAATATGGAGAAAGCTATTGTATCAAACATGGTCACTTCTAGAGAATAAACAGGGGCAGAGTAAGCATTTAGATATTCTGACTCCTAAAGTCACTTACTGTAGCTTTAAATTTGCTTCCCAAGAATAGGATTTCAAACCTTAAGGTTTGCACCCTTTATGTACCAGCTTACAGTGTTCAGACTGTTGGAATGTCTGCCCTGACCTGTATTTCCAGCTGATGGCCTGGTCTGCCCCCGGAGGGCAGCTTAGTCCCACTGAGAGCAGCAGCACTCACCAAAGCCCTGTTACAACCGGGCCAAGATGTGACCAACGTGTATGGGTAATGCAGACCTCTTCTGCGATGGTGTAAACCAGATTCCTTATCACAAAGTACTCGTGGGTACTTGGTACCTGCAATTAAGGCAGAATCCATCAGAAGCAGCTCTTGGATGAGCTGATGGCCTGCTCTCCTTCCCCCCCACACTTTTTGTGTCCCAAGACCTCATTTTCATTTTGGTGCTCAGCAGGGGGTACTTTGTACAGTAAAGACCTTTCCTGCACTGGCTTCCAAAATCCCAGATGAAATAGGTAATGTAGCTTTGAGGGAGGTACAGTATCTGTAAATGCATGAAGATGGTTTTAAGTGAACCTCAGAATGTATTGTAGGTCCCTTTATCAGTCAGATGCTTTTGAGCTTCTGGGTGATCTCCCTTTTTCTGTGCCACCAAGCCCCCAAGCTTTATTTAGATGCCATTTTGGAACTTGTACTGGTTTTAGTTATGGGTTTTATTAAAGGCTTTGTTCTCCTCTTCATTCTCTTCAGTGCTAGTGAAAATTCTGTTTGTGCTTCTTCATCTTGCTTTCCTGGAGTGCAGCCCAATGTACCTGACACTGCTTTTAACAGAAAGGCTGGTTTACTTGATTTTATCCAGGCTTACGCCTTCACATATGTTAAAAGCTAAACCAGGCAAGTTTACTTTGTAGTAAATACTGATATTCTGTATGGCTTTTTTTGAAAAAGGGTGTCTGATTTCCTTCTATTCTGGAAATATCGATTATACTTCCCTGATGAATGGGGACAAGAGAAGAAATGCCTTTTATCTTTTTACATTTGATGGACTTAGCTTGCACACATGTCTTAATCCTGGGGTGCATATGGTAAAGGCTCACTCGTACAGTAAAGAGTTGTGTAAACAGGAAACAAAAGACATGTAGTCCTTACTATTGTGGACACTGAGCTCCACAGCATCATCATTGTGAAGCTTTCTGCACAGGTTTAAGTCCTCAAGCTGCATCCTGTTTAGAGAAAATATTTTCAATATGCTTCCAATAGGAAGATCACTTGCAAATAAGAGCCTTAACTTGGTCTTCAAAAGGTTTTTTTTTTCTGTCCTTCAAGTTTCTTTCACACTGAGTTGTACACAGTTCATGGAAACTGCAAATATTTTTCCACAGCTTGCTCTCTTGTGTTAAACTTGTATATCTTACCAGAACCCTTTGTTTCTGTAACATGCTTTTTGTGGTGTTTATTATACCACCTCACAAATGTAGTTATTGTTTGAAACCGGTGTTAAGTGTCACAACATAAATAAAACCATTGTTGTCATTACTGCCTTATGGCACTAATACTAGATGTATTGGTTTGACTTCTTGGGAGTTTTTTAGAAGAAACTGGCAGCTACTGGGAAGTTTGCAGGTGTGTTCATAGGTGAATACTTAACCTAATATTGCAATTTCCTCATCATGGCGAGGAAGTACTCTTTAGTGTAACTTTGACAGCAGTTTGTACATGCTTTCAGATTTTGTAGTCTCATGGTCAGCAGTGAGTAATCACTCACTAGAATTGAGTAATGGAAAATGACTAACACCAGCTACTCCTTAGGAAATAGAACTGTATTCAAAAAAAAAAAAAAAAAAGAGCTGGGCTCTCTTTCCAGTTACACACTTTAGTTTAAAAATAGATTTCACCCCATAAATGCAGCTTAAGTGATACAAACATAACTTGCTGCTTTTTCTCTGAGGGTTGATAGATGCACTTGATTCATTAACCAAACTAATGGTAATCTGGTTAATTTTGGTGAGGGACTGCATGACTTATAGTACCCCTACAACCTAAACCACAAGTGACTGAACCAAAAAAACCTTTCCTCTGCTTCTGTAAAAGGACACCTTAACCAAGGGAGGGACAGTAAGGCTAGAGCAGGTATTCCACTTAAGGGAAGGAAAGGAAGTTTTATATTCCCCCCCATCCTTCCATGTTGACTGTTTCTCCTTGTGAGACCAAAAGGAAGTCAGTGGAGAGAGAACATCCAGGATAAGGGAAAGGAATAAAAAAACCAGGGGTGATGCTTGGTGCAGGGACAGTGGAGAGATGGAGGGTGTTAGGACTGCAGAGAGGGAGCAGGCTCCCTGGGAACAGGTATGGCAGCTCCTCAAACTGCTGGAGTTGCTGAGAATGAGTGTCATGCACTGATGTCGGCTTCCCTGTAACTGCGTAACAGAGCCTGTGCCTTGGTGTGACATTGCTTCATCTTTCCTAGGTTTAACTTGAAGAGAATAGTAGCTCGCACTCCTCTGGCACTACCTGAGGATGACTGGGGATGGCAGATGCTCCTTTGCCTCTCTCATTTTTACATCTGGGAACACTTAAGTGTCAAACTTGTCAGGAGAAAACAGAGAAAGAGCTGTAAGGGAGCAGAAACAAAGTGGGAGAGGACTAACGCAGTCCTTTTCACTCTGTGAGACAGCCCTCTTTGCTGTCTGAAAAGCCTTCCAGAAGTATGCTCAGGCAAATGTGCCGTACAAAACCCAAACATGTACACTTGATATTCTTCACGCTGAAAAAAACCTGCTGCTTGCGTTTCCCCTTCAAAGAGAACTGACTGTCCCTAGCTAACACAAATCCAGTTATTTCCAGAATCTAGAACTGAAACCCGCTGGAGACCAGCCGGAGCTCGAACTTCACGGTGGCTCAAAGTTGCGGCCGCACCCTCAGCAGGCGACAACGGCTCCCCGCGGGCGCGGCTTGTGTGACCTCCCACCGCCGCGCTTCCTGCGCCACGGCGCGGCCCCCGCCCGGTGCGGCCGCCTGCCCTCCTCGGCCGTGTGGGCTCCTGCAGGCGGGCGGCCGAGGGGCCGCGGGCCGCTCGCGACCGGGCCTCACCTGCTCCGGTAGGCGCCGGGCCGGGCCTTCCCGCTCGCGTCTTATCCCTGAGGGAACCGTTCTACCGCTTAATTAATGACTTTAATTAAAAACAAACAAACAAACAAACAACCCAAAAAACAAAAACAAAAAAACCCCACAACCAAAACCCGAACCAGCGGTTAAAACCGCTTAGCCGGGCACTGCCCGCCGACCTCCCGAGCCCGCCCGACTGGCACAACGCCAACGGCCGCACCCCGCCCCCGGGCTCCTCCTCCGCCGCGAGCGACGGATGGCCCAGCCTATCGCAGCGCTGGCGCGGCCCCCTCAGTGTTTATGAACGCTGGGATTGGTCTTCCGCGCAGCCGTGGCAATGGAGTCTGCCAGTTGGTGGGTGGCCAAAGGCGGCTTCCCGTTGGTTTACCAGGCTGTCACTTTTTAGGACGCTCGATAAGGAAGTAATAACTGCGGCGCCCGGCCGTTGGCTGCCTGCTCTGAGTGGCCCACCTCTTGGGCGGTCTTCCTGTTCTGCCCTCCTTTCTCGCCTTGTGATTGGCCAGAGCGCTCCCGTGCTCCCTACGACTGGATGGGCTGGCTGCCCTTCCCCTCCCTACGCTGATTTGGGGGAAGCCCCGCCTATGGTGCCGTCTTATTGGCTGTTTCTCTTTTCGGCTGCTGCCCATTGGTTGGCCGGGCCATCAGTCGCGGTAGGGCGCGGGAGGCGGGCCGAGGGCCGCTCGGTGCGGCGTTCCCGCAGGAGCTGCCCCGCCGCCGGGCCCCGCCGCCTCGCCATGAGCGCCGCCCCCGCCTAGCCCCGCCCGGTGGCCGGCCTCCGGCCTCGGCTCGCCCCACCACCACCATCGGCAGCAGCAGCGGAGGCAGCGGCGCGCCCCGCGACAGGGGAAGATGAAGGTGACCGTGGACTTCGAGGAGTGCCTGAAGGACTCGCCGCGCTTCAGGTGCCGCCGGGAAGGGGCCGGGCCGCGGTGGAGCGGCAGGGTGTTGTGGGCCGCGCAGGGCGGGCGGGAAGCAGGGCTGGGTGTCTGCAGGGGGTGACAGGCCCCGCGGTAGGGTGGGGACGGGGCTGCTGGGGCCGGCCGGGCTGTGGGACGGGAGCTGTGGGGGCCCTGGAGGGTGACAGGTGGCGGCGCGCTGTGGGCAGCCGGCTCCGAGGAGAGCATCGGGCCGGGGCTGTTGTGGGGAGGTGTGTCTGTGGGACAGGGGAGGGACGGGGTTTGGGGAAGGCAGGGTGGCAGAGCAGGGGCAGTGCGTGAGGGGTGGCTGTCAGGGGCCGTGTGTGAGGAAGGGGCTGTCGGGGGGCTCTGTAGGACAAAGGGCCTGCTGGGGTGTGGGGGGACTCTGAGGAGGAGGGGCAGGTGGAATTGCGAGGAAAGGGGGCGGCCTGTGTGGTATGTGGGACTGGGTCTGGGGCTCATGTGGAGGCAGCCTGGTCTGCAGTGAACACTGTTGGGGTCACCTGCCTTCGAGCAGATAGAGGGGGTGAAGGGTGGCCGGCAGCAGGCACAGGAAATGCTCGGCAGCCGAAGCCCTGCCTTCTCAGGCTCAAGCGCGTGAACTCTTCGGTGGTTCATCTCTGGTTCTTCAGGGTCGTGCTTACGCTTGAGTTCCTAGTGTCTGCTGCATGCGTCCACACTCAGGCTGCCCACTATTGGGGTGCCAGTACCGAACGAGCTTAGTGCAGTCTTACTTCCCGTTGTCAGACCAAGGCATGTACTCTTCTGTTTTTCCCCACTCGAGCAAGCACTTGTCTGCCATTGCAATAGGCTTACTTCTGCTTATGCTGGGCAACTTTTCCCTTCATCTTTCCCTATGCTTTTATCCATTCTCTCTATATTTTGCACCATTGTATCAGTTCAAGATAATTCTGCCCCTCTGTTGGTTGCGTGTCTGGTCTCTGCACACGAGCCCACTTCCTGTGTCTGGTATCACTCTGCTAAGCTGATGGGATGCAAACAGCTTCATGACTTGATGGGATGTGTCACTGCTGTGCCCCTCCTGTCCCATGCTGAGCCCATGTTTTGAGTGCCTGTGGTTTTGTGATTAGCACAGGCAGGGTGACCTCTGGCTGTTGAGGGAAATAGTCTTGCTCTTCCTCTGGTCTTTGGCTGTGTGTTCACGCCTCTTTGTGTCAGCTTTAGCAATCGTGTGGTTCTGGGATGTGGAGGAAGTTGAAGAAGGTTTGAATGGCTTACCACTGGCAGAAGTTGGAGTTCCTGTTCCTTCCTCCTTTGCTCCTGTCCCTGCTGGCAGCTTGTCCCTAGCAGCTTCTGCTGTGGGTTTTTCTGGTGACCGTGACTTGTATTCTTGGATCCTTCAATGAGCTAGCTGTCCTGGCAGAAGAGACTGGGTGGTTTTCTGCCAGGTTAGTGAGCTGAGTCAGTGTGAAGCCTACTAAAGCTTATGGGGAGGACAAAGAGGAAAATTCACTGCCAGAAGCAAGGCTAGAGAAAGGCAGTGAGGAGTGAGACCTCCCTTGAGGCAGCGGGAAACTTTGACATTGGTTTGGTTGTTCCACAAGACTTTGCCCCGAGTTGGACGTGCTTGCTACTATTATGTACTTTCTGGCACAACTATATTTAATGTGGGTCCATCCTATTTGGTGACAATGCAGTCTTAGATGGCTTAATTTAACCATAGAACTATACCATTAAATATAATTTTGTTGGTGGGTTTTTTTGATTACTGATACCTGCTTAAGTATACAATACACTTGAGAAAGCAAGAAATAGTGACTAAAACTTGAGATGGCAGCACACTTCTGCTCACTTGAAGTTAAGACATACCAGTTCATTTGAACTCACTTTTGTGTTATCCTCCTTTTGCCCCTCTTGATTCCTTTCCTTCAAGGAGAGAAACTATAGAAACCCTTTGTCAGGGTCTTCTAGTACATTATGGTCTTTCTGACAGTCTCTGATACTACTACCTTTGAAGAAATTACAGAAAACCTTATGGTGTAATCACTTGATGCCACCAGAACATCTTTCCAAGCTTTAACTGATAGGAAGTGGTTAAAATCATGAAGCAAAAATCCTGTAGTATTTCTGAAAAAAGTCCACATCTTTCATTATTAGTCATTAGTATTTGCTGTTGTAACTTTGGTCTTAGTGTTCACATGAATTACTAAACCAAATAATGGAAGCCTAAATGAAGTTTACTGCAGTGTTTTTATAAGGGATGGTAGAGATGTTAATACAGAGCAAGGTCATTACAAGGTCCTAGTATTCTTGCAGGGAGTAGTGTGGACATGAAGCAACTTCTTGTATTGTGTGCCTTATCTTATAGCAAAGCAGAGCTGCAGCTTTCTCCTGTCCTTGCTGAGCAGGTGGGTGTAGTCTCTGTCCTTCCCATAAGTATACCTGTTGGAGCAGTTAAATAAACCTGTTGGGAGGCATATAGTGTATAGAAATGTCATAGTTTACTTTCTTATAGTTGTGGAGAGAACTGGGAGGATGTAGGTGAATCAGAGTTCCTGAGTCACCAAATCCCTGTTTTCACAGGGAGCTATTTAAATCTTTTAAAGCATGCTACTACATACAGCTTCAGACACATGGTTTTCTTGCTTATCTGTTTCTTATGAAGTTCATGCTGATTTCTTTTGGCTTTGAGATGTAACTGGGAATACAGTTACCTGAATCTAAGAAATCAAGGTTTGTTTGCTTGCTTAAAATGCACATGAAAGGAGCATGCGTTGATGTTGAGTTGCTAATATGTGATTAGATAATAATGGCTATAAAGATTCACATCAGAAGTATGGTAGGTTATTTCACATAAGGCATGCCTTTTTCCACCCCCCAGTAGATAAAGAAACCTTTGAATTATAAAACCTGAAGCAGTGATGGCCTATTGCATCACTAGGTTTGTAGACTTATGACATACCAGATCAGTCTGGGGTTGGAAACTTGAGGTTTAGAAATTGATTTTGAAAAGGGTAATGGAAAAGGCTCTGAATTCAGGCATGCCTTTTTGCAAATTTGCAATCAAGTTTTTTTTTTAAACCTACTTTGAAAATAATCTTTCTGAAATCACATGCTTTTCCTTCATGACTCTCTCTCTTAAAGAGTGGACAGAGCAAAGATCTAGCAAGGAAATGCATTTTTAGTTCTCCTACAGTGTGTTGATGACTTGCCATCAAATGAAGGAGTTGCCTGGGGAGGGGCCTTGGAGCAGTCCTTGAGTAGTAAAAACTAGGCTGTGCTGGCAAGTTCTCTGTATATAATCAGGAATTCCTGGAGTGCTGTTTTGATATGCAAATAGTATTGTGAAATAATACTTATCTTTAAACAATGAGAATTTCAGTTTCAGAGCTTAATAGAACAGGCTTTAACTTTTTTTTTTTTTCTTGTAATAAAGAACGTTTTCTCTTAATGAGTAGCATTGTAGCAGCAACATGAGTCACTCCAAACTTAAATTTTTGGAAAGGAAAAGCAAGTTGAAGTGATGGGGAAATATATCTGCTGTTAGTAACAGTTAACAACCTTGATAAACAACAAATAATAGAAAAAGCAAAATTCTGTTGCTTGGGATGTGTGCAACTGTAAGAACTCTCTAGGAAAACCTTCAGTCTGTTCCAGTCTTTAAAAATGCATCAGTAAAAAGCTGTATATTTTTGAGATTATTTCTTTGCCCTTACCTGTCACTGTTGCTGAAGTTTAAAATTTTTTTGTATGTGATTTTTGTATTCACTTCCTGAGACCCCAGCTGCAGAAGAGATGATGGATGAGTGAGATAGATGAAAGAATAAATTAAACTGTTGCCAATTACCATTCTTAGTAAAAGTATATCATGCGTAGCTTCTGGTTTGAACTGGTAGTTATAGTGTATTCCCTTCAAAGGGACTTGTCTGGGGAGTCTTCATTTAGCTGAGCTAAAGCTTTACTTTGTGTAGGTAAGACTGGCTTGTCACTGAGGTTCCCTGGTATGTGTGTTTGTTGTCTTTAATTCTTGTCTCTCTAAATGGGGCCAGCTGAGATGCATCTCATGCTTGTAGGGGGGTGCAGGCTGAATAGGTTACTCGTGCCACCTTATGGCTTTCTAGATTTATGAATTTTTTTCTCTCTTCTTTAGTACTGTGCAACCAAAGTGTAATCACTGAGCATCTGTTTGCCAGGTAACAGGAAGTGTTTTGTCACTTAAAAATATGAGTAATGTAAGAAAGTGACTTGGTTAACCTATTTGGAGTAAGTCTTGTTCAGTAGTCAGAGAAATTATTACACATGCCTATCCCACGTACTTTGGTCTGCTTATTACTTTCTGAAGAAAATGTCAAAACCAGAATATCAGTAAACTTGTCCCTTGGGTGCTGACTCCCAGTGGGTAGGGTGCCGCAGCGCAGCCTGCTTCCTGACCTGCTGTGGTACAGGACTGAACAGCAAGGAAACCCCTCTTCTTCAGGGTGGGTTTGAGGTGAGGGTTATCTGTGTGTGGTCATGGTACCGCTGAAAGCCCTGCGGCTGCTCAGGTGGGTAAACTCAGCCATGTTTAAGGTGTTAAGAGGCATGTGACCAAGAATGCTGTCTGCATACAACATTTGTTTGTTTTGCTTAGACTTACCTAGCTGTTTTAGGAGGAATTTAGAAAGAAATGTTTGGTCTGGGCTTTCTGCCTGTGGTGTTTGGGACCAAAAAGCAAGTTTGTAACTTACTTGGCAAGGCAGTGTGGAAAGTATTGCAGAAGAACAGAAAGAGAAAGATACAGTAAGTCAAAAGAGAAAGCTGCCAAACATTTGCTTTTCATGCTTATGTGGCTGTTGTGTTTATAACTTCTGGTATTGTAGCAAAGCACTTTTCATAGCTGAAGTGTAGTGACATGGAGGACAGTCTTAGGATGCTGGTGAGTTACACGTGTACATCTCTGTCCATACTGCTAGGAGTCTGATAGAGTTAGTTAAACAGAGTGCTTCTAGATTTCTAATTCTTTGCTTTTGTGGAGATTACAATGAATGTACTGTTCTACTCAGACTCTAGTCAGTGATTTATTTATCTTTAAATCTATAACTACATCTTTCAAATGTACATTAAGAAAATAATTGACCTAAAGAAAGGGATGTATGGGGAGATAGGACCCAGTGTTAGAGCATTTTCTTCTAGTGTAATCCTAGTAAAGAAGTTTCATCAAAATCTCTCACACTGAAATCTATTAAAACCTTTTCAAATTTAATGGTAAGTTGTTATAATCAGTCCTAATGGAGATTAGAGAAATGTTTTCTGAAATCAGGTTATCTTGATTTGGTTAGTGCACCTAAATTGTTTTAGTTAAAAAAAAAAAAAAAGTTGGCTGTCATAATTATGCAGTACAAAGGTCAGGGTTTTTTAATGGTGACCCTGATTTTGCTTCTTTGTTGTTTGATTATGATTTATGTTAAGTAACAGCAAAAATCTTAACTATACCTCAGCAGATTGCTAATAGGAACTTAAAATGTTCATTTGCTTGGTTTTGGTCTTTTAAAGTTTTTATCTGGTAATGTTTAAAAAACCCCACACACTGAGAAGGGAGCTTATAGTGGAAGTAGTAACAAAATCTGCTAGCTATCATAATGTTGCTATAGCATAGCAGAAGCATCAATTGCTAAAGAATTGATATTAATTAAACCTGTGCAACTGATCTTTAATGAGTACTTGCAGAATTAGGTGGTCAGTTTAATTCTCTGTGTGTGCAATGTAATTGTAATTATGCAAGTTCTTACAGTCGTTCAGGTTTTAAGTACAGATTTGAAGTGGTTTGATTCTTTAGCCTTGAGTGTCTCATTCATGTTGGCTGAGCACATCTCATGTAATTAAAACTAAAGTTATGGAGATTATAGTTGTTATATTGGGGGAGGGAGGAATATCAATGTAAAAATCTCTGGAAAGCACAGTTAGTAGACAGAATATTCATTAGGAAGGTGGCAACTATAAAATAGGAGTCTGTCTATCTTTGCCTAGGTGGGTATCTTGGGCCCTTTGGAGGGTAGCTGCTTGGGTTGCTTTGTTGTCTCCTGTACGCATCTGTGAAATTGTTGGCCACTGAATAGCAAATGTGCTGATTTACCTATGTCAGCAGTGTCCTGTGGTCTTTTTCAGGCTTAGCTTCTTGACAACCTTGTACTTGGAACTGTATTATTTAGAATCAGCACTTTTCCTGTTCTTACTTTGTGCAGTGAATAATATGACTTAAGGTTTTGGTACATTTTTACTATAGTAAATCATTCTAAAAAGTCCCCAAAGCAAAATCCATCCTGATAACTTGTTTTGGGAGAAAAAGGAAAGGAAAATATTTAATTTGCATTGACTAGAGAAACATTCCTACTGAAATTACAGTTTACAGAGCCAAGAACCCTTTGCCTGGGTCTCGATGCAGGTCCTTTTGGCTAAAGGAATTAGTTTAGTATCTCAAGGACATGCAAATGCAGAAGTGTCATGAGGGAGTCAAAAAAAACAAAAACAAAAAACAAACCAACCCCACCAGAAAACCCCATGTGGTTACTTAATGTTTATGTCTTATAGGGCCTTACGTTTATGTGGATAGGAAATAGAAAAATAAATTCTGACTATTTACTTTTTTTTTCCCCTCACTTGTACATGCAGAATTCAGTTTAAAAACATGTATAGAAGTTTAAACTGTGTAATGCATTTGTGACCTTTTTGAGCAGATACTGTGCTTTTTGATATTTAGATATTCCTTTTCCTGTGAGTTTATGTAATAATTCAGGTGATTTGCTTTTTGATAGTGACAGATTTGTAACAAAAATAACAGCGGAAGTAGCTGTCTGCAATGGAAGAAATGGGGAAATGCAGATCAGCACATGGATTGTAACATTATTTTAATATATGCCAGAGTTTCCCATACCTCTCTGTGTGACAATATACATACTGGTTTTGTTGCTACTCTTTCATATGACTAAAAGATTAGATCAAGAATATGAGAAACGGTACATACTATCATTATGATCATAAACAAAACAATTTTAAGCAATACAATGAAGTAGAGTAAAAGATTGTTTTGTCTTTTTCTGATGATTTTTTCAACAGGACTCCTTGCGTATGTGGCAGAATAATTATGGTTAACATTTAGTGAGTATTAGAAGTAGCCATGCCTCAGGCCTAGAGTAAATCAATTGTTTTGATGCACTGTAAATACCTTATGCCTGTGTAGAGGAGAAATCTAATTTACGGGATGATGTCCTGTATACATTGTCAAAGTGACAAGACAGAAGGATAGACTAAGAAAATACTCTCCTGCAAAACAGTCCCTTCAAGTGTTTTATGAATGAGAGGAAGTTTTGAACAGAGAAAATGTCTGTCAGGTGGTTGGCAAACTTGGTCATGTGTCATGAATCTTTTTGTGAATCAGGCTTTCTGTTTGATATTCTAAGTTTTCTGGTTGAAACTCTACAATATGCAGGGATGATGCTCTTGAATAATTTTTAGAGTTCATATGTCAATATTAATGGGAATTTAAATAGATGTGATTTTTCATGAGAGAGTCTTAACAGTAGTCAGTACACATGTACAAACTACCTTTTTTCTCTTAATGAATTTATGATATGCCTTCAGTAACAGTCGTTAAAGGAAGACCTCTGCTGACATAAACATATGAATAAACATAAAGCAGAGCTAGGGGTTGGTTTGTACAATGTGATTTTGAAGTTTCTAAATTTCTAAAATATTTTTTAGTGATTTAAACTAGATACAGCTTCTTCAATTTCTCTTTATTATATGTAGTGAGATTTATTCCGTCTGACAAAAACAAAAAGTTATGTGGAAGAGAATTCCAGATTTCCATCTTTTTGTGTGCCAGATGTTAATTTAAGTAGGAACACATGGATATCAAACACACTCGACATTTCTGTGCATTTTAAATATCCTAGTGTTCAACTATTAGTGATCTTTTAATTATTTTTAAAAAGATGTATAACTTCTGTAATGCTGTAGATCATATAACAGGTTTTTGTGTACTGATGTTTAGAATGACATTTTGTGGATTGAAATTTGAATCAAACTCACTCCTTTGGTACAAAGGAAAATGCATATTGTATTCTGAGCCTGACTTCTTGCTGTGAATGTTATCGCTTCTGCCTGACAAAACAAAGGTGTGGAATTTGAGCTGGGAGATGGGGGGTGGTTTTTCTGCTGCATGTTCTCTACCCATGGAGGCACCGAGCCTCTTCTGTCCCCTTCCTCACTGCTGCTGTGATCTGAGCTGGGCTCAGGGCTCCCTCAGCTGCTCTGCACAGCGCTGGTGGCCGGTGTGAGTTGGTGCTGGAGATTCTCTGATGAGATTCTCTGATTCCTAGACTCCAGCTCTCCAGTGATTCCCTTGCTGCTGTGGCTGCTCATCAGTGGGCAGTAATGGGAGACTCACTGTTGGTTATTGTTAAGATAGAAAGGTGCAGCTTGTGTACCAGTGTTTTGTTTGTTTAGAGTACTCTGCGAAAGTAGTCAGTCTCTGCATTTGACTGGATTCTTCTGGTGAACTTTAATGTAAAGAACATTTGGTGTTATTACAACATCATTGGTTTTATGTAACATGCTGTTAATATACTTTAGGTTTAAGATGACCTAAGTAAGAGCTGGGTGGGTGAAGGAAAAACTAAGTAGGTGGAGCAGTGTTGGGCCTTGTGATCTTAACCGGGACTAGCAAAAGGTGTTAAAAAGACTTGCTGCTCAGCTGGCAATGTGGGTTATATCTTGCCTTTCCTAGACTTGTAGCATTCATGTGAGTTGGTTCGAGTTCCTGTCTCTGTAAAGAGTTCAGTAATTAATTAAATAGGCCTCTTCTTTCTTAACTTCCTTAAACAGGAAAAGTAGAGTTCACCTCATCTACTGCATAGCCATCTCTCTTCTTAAAGGCAGATCTTAGATTTAGGCTCCTTCAAATCTTAATGAAGTTTAATAGTTGTATCCCAAGTGTCTCTTGATTAGTCTTACCCATATGTATCAGGATAAGGTGAACTGCACCCCTGGAAATAGCGTGTTTCTACTCTATCATTTACAAAGGTGATTTAGATGACTAACTTGGGTATCTGTGCATAGATAACCGTACTGGATCAGATAAGGCACACTGCAAGAATAGAACAAATGCCTTGGCTTTGCCAGTCAGGGTTGTTATTGAGGATAAAAACTGTTTAAGACTGGGGAGTCTCTGATGTTTCATTGAGGATGCAAATTCTGGCTTAATTTGTGTGTTGCTAAATTGGAGTCTGTTTAAAAACTATATGCACATCTCTACAGGATTATTTTCCAGGACTACCTCCAGTTTGTGGAACAGGATTTTTAAAAGTACTCATTTAATGTCTGGAGTGCTTTCTTTTGTCAGGTGTGTGATTCTGAAGAATGTATCTGCCTGTTTATTCTATCCTACTTGATTTATCCCAAAATGAATGATGAAAAATTACAAAGTGAAGTTAGATGTGTCCACTATTGCAAAATATCCACTATATGATAAGTATTGATCTTGCAGGATTTTTTTTTAAATATTTGCAGTTGATTTGAGATGAAAAACGTTTAGTATGTAATTAAAAAAGGATATGTGAGCTTCTGTTTGATTGAGGAATAGCTTACCTGCAATTAGTGTCGATAAAATGGAAGCCAAGGGTCTTTAAAATCTCCTGATGACTAAAAGCAGTGGGAGAAAAGATACTAAATGTACCCAAAGAATATTTAAACCTTTTCCAGAGTTGTGGGTGTACCATATGCATTTTGTAGTTTTTGTGTTACAATATTCCAAATGCTTTTTTTTTTTTTTAATAGCTCACCCATTATCATTTGAGAGGAATGAAGAGGAAAGGAGACTGGCTTTTTGAAATGTGAAAACAGTAAATTTGAGGAAAACACCAGTACATTGTATTTCTGTATTCTACTCCTAATGCTTATGCACTCTGTTGTCTTGAGATTGGATTCATTTGACTGGATGCTTCAGTGCAAAGGCATAAAGGGCAAACAAAGACTGTTTCTTTGCAGTATGAGGGAGTGATAAAACTACACAATAAAACTATTAATTTACGTGTAAAATACACTTATGGTATCCGAGTGTGAGATACATGTATGTACCAAAAAATTCAAATTCGGAATTTGTCTGTTGCAACAAAGCTGCAACCTTCCCTCTGAGCATTCTGATTTTGTGAAAGTGTATTACCAAAATATTCAGCTTCTGAAATGGACAAAAAGGGTAAATAATTGCTGAGGACTCAGTCTTCATAGCAAACCTGAAACTTTCCTCTGGTTTTGGTAAAAAAATCCACCTGATGTAACTGGAATTACAGAGAGTTAATGGTCCTTGGCTCTTCTGAGGTATGGTGAGCTCTTGTTACAAACACTTTGCCATCTTATGGTGGTTTGGACACAACAGTACAGATACTGCCTTATTTTCCTGAAATCAAAGCAAACACAAGACTCGTGATACCTGTAAAAAATGCCCTTTGATTAGAGTACTCTGTTCTCCAGTTGCCTCTAATTTATAGGAGGTTTTCTGTGCAGGTGGTTAAGTCTTAATGTATCAGTTCTGAACATAATGATACTGAGAATCCTATACTGGGGGAATCTAGTGATACTTACTTTTTCTGTTTTTCGGACACTGCTGCCCTGTCTTGAGATTGGCTGCATTTGAGGTGTATAAGGGGTATCTCTTCAAATCAGGGATTAATTTCTCCATTCTTCTTCTGATTGTTATTACTTACAGCTTTTAAAAGAAAAGCTGTCATGACTCCTTAACATCTGACTAGGAACTCTAGATCTTGAAGCTAATAGTTAGGGTGTAATGTTTAGATGGAGGGATGTCCTATCCTTTGAAGTTGGTTGCTTGATGGTTATGTTTATGGTTCCACTTCCTGACCTTACTATGTATTTGAGTTTTCAAATGTTGAAATCCTTCATTCCTTCTGCTAGTTCTGTATTCAAACTTTTGGTTAGTGGCAGAGATTTCAAAGATTAAAGCAGCCTTGTGATGTTTGCAAGTTTTCAGCAACAAGAAGTTTCTGCACAGTACCATCAGTTTCTTGAGCTTGTTTCTGTTGCCCTTTTTTGTTGCAACATCTTGATACTATAGTCCTACTTCCTTATCTGATAGTAAGTCCTCCTCAGAAGCTTTTGACTCATTCTTGAGATGTTGGAGTTACAAGTCAAAGTTGTGCAGGACAGGTATTGTGATGTTGTTGCATTCTTATCTGAGTTTAGCAATGTAATCTGTCGTGGTCACCATTGTGTCCTCATCTTGTTAACAGCTGTCCCATAATGAACCAAAAACTTAAGCACAATTTTCTTCATCTTTCAATTTATCAGAATCTTAGTGGAAGAAAAGGATTGCTAATTTCCTACTTAGGCTTACTAACTATCAGGCTCTCCTGGGGTAAAAAAGCTTAGGGGAAAGATACTAGGCAAAACTGTTAAGAAAAGAACACTGTTGGGCATTTCTGTCAATTTATGTCAAAAGAGCTATGAGAGAAAAAACTTGAGAATGTACGGACATCTGTGCTACATGCTGGCCCTAAAGACTCTGTATGATACATTAAATGCTGCTGCAAGTTTAGTGATAATCAGTTTGACTTTCAGCCGTGTTTATTAAGTGTGATAGAGCTTGTTCCTTTTTGAAGACAGAGTTGTTTATAATGTTCATTATCTTTTGAGCCATGTGTAGTTTCGCAGTAAAGAACAAATCAAGTTCAGCATGTGTCTTAAAGGGATCTGTCCTGTTTCATTGTTATATCAAAGACCGTATGAGTTACTTAGGATCAACAAAACTTTGTAGATGAAGTTGCTGGTAGGTACTAGTTTTTAAAGTCAGAATTCTGCTTTAATGATTAAGTGAATTTAGTAAATACCCTTGTCTTACTTGATTATTTTATAAGAAGAGAAGTCTGACTTGGGAAGAATAGAAGAATGGCTCTTCTAATATGGAGAACTTGTTTATTTTCTCTGGGGAAATTAGAAGTGTGGATATTACTTGCTATGGACCTGAGAAAACTTGGCTTATTCATCAACATGATAATCTTCAGCTCAGGAAATGCGTTTTCATATTTCAATCCACCAAGCTCATAGAAAATTTCTAGGATTTTGGAGTGGGGATGAAGGGAATGTCACATTTTTGATTCAAAGTTCTACTGTTCACATTGTGAAGCTTTTCTAAGCTATTGATATAATGTTTTGTGGCAATGACTGAAGAATTAATAATGTAAGGAGTACTAGCATGACTGAGGAAGTTTATCTCAGCATATCAGAGAGCATTCATCATCTGTTCCTCGGCATGGAGGAGCTCTGTGCCAGCAGGGAAAAATTTCTGTGGTGCCAAACCAGGACTTCAATGGGCTCTGTGACAGGCTGCAACAGCGTTCTTTCTTCAGACCATATTAATGGCTATGACACATCTCATAAGTTATAAAACACTTTTTGTATGTATTTGTGCTGTTATCCAAGGTTATTAGGCCTTACTGTTCAGTACATGACTTCTTTATCCACTGATATGTCATGGTTTTTTTTTTTAAATCTGTGGTTGTCTGATGTCATTATGCATGTACAAAATGTATTACTTGTTAGCATTTTGATTAAGATGCCTCTAGATACCTTTTCATATCTAGCTATAGATGAAGGCAATCAAATGAAATGCACAGTCATTGGAAGGAGCAGTTGATATGCTGGGGAGGGTAGGTCTGCCGTTCAGAAGGACCTCAGCAAGGTAGAGGAAGGCACTGGTAGAAAGCTCCTGAAGTTTAACAAAGACAAATGTGAAGACTTCCTCTGAAAAGGAACAGCCCCGTGCAGCTGTGCTGGCAGACAGGGACCTTTGCATCCTGGTGAACAGCAAATGGACCATGGGTCAGCAGTGTGCCTGTGCAGGAGTGAGAACTGGCAGTGTATCAGGCTGCATTAGCAAGGGTATAGCTGGCAAGTTGAGGGAAGAGATGATTACCCTGTATTTAGCTGTCATGAGGCTTAGTCTGGAGTGTTATGGCCAATTTGGGGCCCTGATGGTAAAAGAAAGATAATACCAGAGTGAAGGACGTGCCGCTAAAGGAAACTGGAATGGAGTACATGGAGTTCAAGGAGAGGATGAGGGCTGTGGCCTTCTTCAGGCTAGGAAGGCTCATGGAGGATCTAATTGGTGTCTTCAGTTACCCAGTAGATTATAGAGTTCAAGTAATAAGTATAGGCGTGGGGTTTTGGTTTTAGGTGCACAGTAGAAAGAGATGATGATTGAAAGATGCCGCAATACAAATGACATGCACTGAGGTTTAAGCATGGGAAGAGGTTGCCAAGAGGGGTTGTGTTACTTCCATTCTCATTCCAAGTGGAGAGGATCAGGAGTATTGGTTATAAAGTAGTTATAACTTGCTTTGAGTGGAACAGCATCAGCAACCTATTCCCTTTTTAGCGTTTTTGCCATAGCTGTGTTATGTTACAGTCTCTTGTAGGTGAAATGTTTGTTGATGCTTGTGTTGTTTTAGCAGAGAGGGCAGACAGGGTGTGGAGGCATGATATGTGTCTCCCATAGAACTGACTGTTTACTTGTTTGGTACAGTATTGCTATTTTTCCTGTGAAGTTCACAAAAGACTTCTATTGGAGGACTTTGCGCGTCAAAATTGTATTTCTCTGTCCAGTGGCATTAGTTGTGGTGTTGTGTGTGTTCCCCTCAGCAGTTAGTCTGTGACTGTTTCTAAACTAATTTGTAAGTGGTTGCTTAGCATCTGAAGTGCGATACCAAGGTGCAGCTGCTGTATGTGTGGAGAGAGAGTGATCCAACCAATTCAGTGAGCAAGTACGGTATCTTATGTGGTATACCTGTGTTTTAATGTGCCTTTACATCATATTTACAGCTTGTAGGCCATCCTCTGATTAATGTCTACTGGCCTTTTTGCTGTCTGTCACCTGATAGGCTCTGGCATAGAGGAGGAGACATTCCTGTAAATCATCAGGTGCATATTCTTGTCTTGCACTTCTGTATCACATCCTATTTCCAGTTCTTCACATTCAGTAGTACTTTTTTGCAAGTTTTCTTTAAGGTGTTTTGAAGTTACCTTGCTTTGAAATCTCTCATGCCATAATAAGGAACTTAGTGACTCATACACTCCTACTTCCCTCCATCACTGAGGATGCTGAATGCAATCACTGGCAGGAGTGGTCCATAAGCAACTCCACTGCTCATTTTGTTTGTCTGATAATTGGGATCAGAAGGATTAAAAGCCACTATCTTACTGGTCTTTTAACCTGAATCAGGGCAGCACAAGTTGAAACAACTCATTTCACGTAAAGCATGAGTGCTTGGTAATTTTGATACAGTCTTTTACACACATCCAAAACTGTGATAGTACTGTGGGATGCACAGATAGCTCGCAACTAATCTCTACTAGTACCTGTATTGGGGTTGTATTTAACATGAGAGTTAAAATAATCAATTGCTTTTACTTTAGCCAATTATGAACCAGCTTTATCCAGCCCTGGTCCTTGCAATTAGTGAGCTGTACATATCTTTGTAAATGCTTTTCTATTTTCCTAATGTCCTTAGATTTTTAAAATGAAATGCAATTGAAGAGGACAAAGGGGAGTTAATGACAGTAGCATTTGCTTGTTGGTTCATGTTCAATGTTCTCTGTCCCTCTGCTGGCAGTGGAGCATGGTAATGCTTCTTTATTTGCTCTTCTGTTACACAGCTGGTCTCATGAAATTATACTACAGTAAGTGAAAGAAAATGTGAATGTAGTCATACTTAGAGTATGTGTACTCAAATACTTCTGATATAGCTATTGATAATTTGTGGCTAGTCTTGCATTGCCTGTTAACTTTATACTGTTGAACTGTAGTAGATGTTAGTTGAAAGGACATGTCATCTGCAGTGAAGTCAAAGCTGTGTATTAAGGGGCTATTCTGCATAGAATGCATATAAGTAGGAGAGCTGTGTCTTTCCAAGATTTGAAGACATTAACAGTAATACTGTTGAAACTATGATGGTGAGAATCTGTTATTCCCGTTTTATGAGTCCAAATACGTGAATGTCTTCAGAAGTCCCAGTCTGAATAGCAGTTGATTTTGTGTACTTGTTTCTATTCTGAAAGTATATTCAAGAGGTGAATCTAAGATTTAGGTTTTAAACTTTACTCAGTTGGAAGTAAAAATCCCCCCAAACCCCAACAGAAAAACCAAACTAAGAGCAAATACTTTATTAATGGGCTTTTATTTTTTTTAATATAGTGGGATGTGTTAAGTCTAGAATTAACAATAATTAATTGTTAATTATCCACAGCATTTTTGACTTCTCCCAGTTTGTTATTTGCTAGCATCTAATTTATAATGACTGCTGATTCCAGCCTCCTCACTTTCAGGAACACAGTTTAAAAATGCAGGATAGAACATGATGAATGAGTGAAAGACTAAAGGCAGGATGTGGCTTCAATGACAGTTAGATACCATTTGAAGAACAGCTGCCTTTAAAAGCACTGACCATTGCTACCTTTTACACTGTAAGGGTAAACACATCAAGCAGACACTTGTCTGTGGCCACAGGGTGCTTGGCAGTGTGTAGTGGTTTAGTCCAGAGTAAGTTATTTCATTAGCATGTGTCTGCAGCTCGTGGCCCGAGTGACCAATTCTCTTTCTAGAGGAGAGTTTAGCTGTCATCTATCTTTCGGTCCTTGGGACTCTTAACCTGGAAGCAAGCCTTTCACGGGTCACTTAAGGGAAGTGCTGTGACGGGCACCAGAGAGTTCAGCTTTCCTTTGTTGTATGTTGAGCTATGTAACTGGTGACATTACCCTAATTTAAAAGCATATAACATATGCTATGTTGGGTCTTGAGTTTTCTTCCATCATCTTCTGTATTCCTCCTGCACTGCAGCTGCAACTGTGCAGGAAGACTTATCTAGAATACTGAACAGTGTTTTAGGAGGGGAGGTGGATGAAAGGAGGAACAGCAGAGGAGGGAAACACATTCCTGAGAGTCCTTGTTACAGAGCATGAAGAGTACAGGAGACTGCTCATTTATAAAAGTTGTCCTCCACCCTTAAGCAGCTGTTCTGGTTTTGTGTGTTGCTATGCAGTGTTTGAACATCTCGGGAAGCCACAGATGTTTGACTGATTCATATAGTGAGGCAGATTTGATCCTTGTTCCTAATGCCAGAGCTTTCTGGCTAAGATTACCCTCATGCAAACCCTGCTCACAACTCCCACTTCACTAAGGAGCAACATTTTTGGTACATGTCAGGTCTGGCACTTGGTCCTCAGCTGTTTAATGACCATTTCCCGTGTTTGTAGCTGGACATTGGGTCTTGACTGTGGAGATAAAATTTACTTGGAATTATGATAGTTTTCTGTGAACTTGAAGTAATTCCTGACACAGATGTTTTAGAGAGAGAAATGCACCTTTGTATTCTGTGGCTTCAAAAAGTATTGAATTAAAAAAACCCCAGGAATAGCACTAGCATAGCACAGCTCAGATCAGCTGTTCTTAATGTGTGTCCTAACCCACTATGAAGACATTTTTTGTGACTAAATGGTGTTATTAGATGTATGTATCTGTATTCTGATAGTCTGAGGGCATCCTCTCATTTCTTCTTATGTTGTAATCCAGTTTTAGTCTAATACTGTGAATATGTTTGCATGAGAATCATTTTTATACTAGTTTTTATATGATGGAAACAGTGAAAGTAGCCAGTTCTGTGCAAAGAAACAAGGAGTCAAAATGGGTTTTGATTGGAACCTGACAGCTGTTTGATCCATATCCACCTGTAGGGCCCAAATGTGCCTTCCCTCCGTCATGTGGCCATGATGAAATAGCCCAGAGAACGGGCCTGGTGCTTCAGGGGCCTGTGGTCATTCAAAGATGATCGACAGTGAATCAGGTGGTGGAGAGGCTATATGTCTCCTTTCTTCCATGAGATCTTTCTGCTTTTCTTTATACTTCTTTCTTGACCTGCCCCTCATCTTTTCAGTCTTTTGATGTTCTATTGTCACTTCTCTTTCAAGCTTTTTGAGCTTATTCCGTCTTAAAATTTTCCCCTTGGAATACAGCTTTAATTACTGAGCAGATGTGTTGTCTTCATTCTGCCTGCTCCAACTGCCTTTGTCTCTCTTAATCTTGAATCTTAAACTTTTTGGCTCATTAAGTCCTGTGGAGCTAGAACTCTTTGCTAGTTAATGGCACTAAAAAAACCAACATATTCTTATCAGATCTTGCTGCAGTTCTGTAAACAAGCTACTTAACCATGCTTTTATGTTAATGCCAAAGAAACAAATAAAAATTGCTTGCACTGTAATTATAAACAAACAAATACAGAATTGCAATCTAAATATTGGGATACTTTTCCTTCCTTTTTTTTTTTTTCTCTGTAATGCACTCTGAAACAAGATTTAACTCTGGAAACTTAAATGAAAGTTAATCGTTATGGAAGAAAATAAAGTAAAACCAAAATTGATGTTGCCTGAAATGCCTCATGGACTGAAGGTATAGAAGAGGCAGAAGTCAAATTGTAACTGTGCAAGAATGTGCTTAGATATAAAACCTAGGGTATAACTGTGGGAATGCCTTTAGATACAAAAACTGGAATGCAACTATGTGTTAGTGAAATCTGCAAAAAGCTGGGAATGTCATGCTCAATGTTTGAGAACTGAAGGCAGTTGGCAGTGTTTTTCAGAACTGTTCTTGTAAAAACTGCTTTTCCTGAGTTTGGGGCCTGATCCAGTCTTTTATTTTTTTGTTCTTGGCTTGAACTCATGTGAACTAGAACAGAATTAGTAAGAGACAGTAAAGCTGTGGTTCTGTGTACTCTCTCCTCAGTGGTAAAGCTGGCTTAAGAAATTCCTGCTCCAAATTGTACTTCCCTGCCTGTCTCACTTTTTCTAGGAAGTGTTTTTCGTAGGAGTGAAATCTGAAATGTATCTCATCCAATTTTCCAAAAAGCATTACAGAGAACTTCCTTACCCCCCCACCCCAAGACGGACTGCTGCTGGTGAGCAGTGTGGCTCTGTCAACAGTTATGCTGCAATGACTGAAAGAATGAGCCGCCCTGGGATGGGAATAAGGGATGGGAATAAAGCTCTTCCTACCAACCTCTGTGTAATGTGAAGTCCCATCCCCACTGAATAGATTTCTGCCGTCTAGCATTTATTGCCAGAAATTAGTACATTGAAGCTCTCATGGCAATAGCCTGATGCAACAGCAATGGTCGTGAACTCTGACCTAAGTGCTGTTCTTTCTCAGTCTTCTCTTGGTTTTTTGGGTAGTGGTAAGCAGGGAAGGGAGGTATCAAAGGAAACATCAGCTCTCAAGCAAAAAGTTATGCTTTTAGAAATGCTTCATGAAAGCGACTTTTACTGGCAAGTAAAATTTGACTGGCTTGAGAGTTGCAACCAGTCTAGATGAGAGGCAAATGATATCAACAACCGTGCCATCTGAACTTACTGCTAAGTCAGTTAACTCATGGCAAATGCTCTCTTTTTCGTAATCTCATTGCAAAGTCATTCATTAAATAGCTGTAGGTTTGCAGGTGTGAGCCAAGAGAGTCACCAAAATAATTTCGTAAGAAATTTCACTCAGACTTTAAGTTTCTTTCCTTTGTTATTACTTTCAAACATATAGACTAGTGGCTATACAAGAATAGAGGAAACCTATTTCAATGTGACAAACATTAGGAATAATAAAATTTCATCTCAGATCCTTATTACTAAGCTATATGTTTTATCAGTGATGTAGTTTTTCTTTTTACTGACAAATTTTCTGCAATTCTTATGGTTCTCTAAAATCTGATCTATGCTGTTTTATAGTGGAAATTTAAGTGAAACAGTGATGGAAATAAGTGGGTTAAATGAACGTGTCTGTGCCCCTTCCTCCCAGTCCCAGAGTGTTTTTGTGTAAAGTTTTACAGGAAAACATTTTTTAACCATGCAGGGCAGCTTTAGAAGAAGTAGAAGGAGATGTGACAGAACTGGAACTGAAACTTGACAAGGTAAGCTTTTTAATTCAACAACGTCTATACTGAAAAATACAAAAAGATGTGTTTAGGTTTTGTTTTAAAGTTCACAGCTGGGAAGTGGCAGTGGCTGACCAAGCGTTCTGCTCTTGCAGAGGGAATGGGTCTGGCTGGAGCTTGCAGCTGGGCCTCAGAGACCCGAGCTTGAGTAACAGCATCAGCCAGTGCGAGCTCACGTTCTCCCCAGCTGAGGGTTTGGATTGTGCAATTCCCTCCTGACTCTGTGGCCTCCTCACACTCATGTGATGGCCCTGCAGTGGGGGCCGCATGCTAAGTAATTCAGCTTTCGTGTGAGTTAAAAGCCAAGGCTTGGCCATCCCTGCACTGAGAGCTTATGTTTTATGACAGCTGCGTACTGTGAGGACATCTGGATGCTCTTTGTGTTAGAGATTTAAAGACAGTGCTCTCCGTCTTTGGTAGTCTGCAGTATGGTCACAGCAGGATAGGTGTATATATAATCCTTTATTTTCATCTGGAGGACATTCTACTGTAAAATTCATCCTGTTTTCTGTCACGCTTTGTGCATGTACACAAAATGTTATACGTAACATCTTTTCAGTGCCTCACAATCTATTTATTGGTCTCCTAAACAGTTGTATTTGGAGGCTTTTATGCTTTGTTTTCATGTATTTCAAGGGTGACTTATTTTTGTTTTACATCAGTAGAAAGTCTCACTTCCTTAGCATACTATGATAAATGTTTAAAATTATTTTTTGCCTATGTTTTTAATGTGGTATGCAGATGTCATTTATTCCCCTCCTTAGCTACTTTTTGAATATGAACTTTTGTTCCTGGAGCTGCGAGTTGGCTGATGAAAGATAGAGACAGATAAAGTCAGTGTCAAGTGTAGTGTTAAGTCTGAAGACTTTGTTACTATTTGTAATAATATTTCTAGTTTTGTAGTTAATGATGTATAACCATTTGCTCTTTTAAAATAAATTTAAGATACTTAATTTTGATTTGGTGTCAATTTTGGTTAAACTGAAGGGTATAAGACACATTTTTACTTAAGGGCTGATGAATCTGTTGGTAGATTAAACCGTGTAAGTATTTAAAGGATCTGAAAAATCTGTCTTGGAAGTTTGTGTTTCCCACCAGTCTAAAAAGGTAATTTTTGGGGAACAGAATTCTTAAATTCCTTAAGGGGCATTATTCAGGGCCTTGTGCCCACCCTCTTGCAGGAGACCAGTGCCAAATATACTATTCTATCATGTAAAAGCTATAATTGTAGTATTACTCTTTGTCCTGAGACAGTATCCTAGTGCTATTTAAAAACCACCCAAACCCATTTGGTCCCCTGACGAGAAAGCAAGTACACAAGGTAAGTATTTAAGTAGTTTAATTGTAATGTAAAGTGTAAGTGGTCTAGTATAATGCTTAAGATGAAAGTCAAGCTTCTGACCAAGTAACTATGGCCTGAGGGTAGTGATTTGTTTAGACTTGGTTGGTAACTTCTTCTGCTCGGTTATTCATATTAAACTTATATTGTCCCACAGTTGTGACTTCAGGCTAAACTATCTGCATTTTTTTTCCCCTCTGGAAGAAAGGATGCTGGGTTCAGGATAGTGAATGAAGCAAAAGTGAATGGAAAAAAGCATGATGTTGATAGTGATTTTTTTCTGTCCATTGTTCAAACAAGTTGGCCGTTCATTGGTATGTGGGAGAAGATGCTTAAATTTCTTCCTTTCCTAGGAGGATCTGAGTCTACATAAAAATTGCTGGATGAATCACGCAGGAAGGTCACTTGGGTGGGTTCCTTGCCCCAACATAGGACCAAGTACTTCAGTGTTGTTCTTCATGAGAATCTAACATCCTTGAAAAATCCTTCAGAGATGAAGGTTTAATCTTCTGATTTTATTTTCAGTTTGGTTTGGAGTGGGGGAGCTCAGTTATAATATGCCTTCTTTCACAACAGCATCTTAGTGATCACACTAATCATTCTTTCTTTCATTAATATCTCGGTGCATAAATAGCTCAAAAAGAGGGGACGATACTGATGGCCTTCCTATCAGACTCTGCAGTACCGTGATAGCTGAGGTGCTGATCTAAGCACTGTGTGGCAGGGACGGAAACCCATCAGAGGAAGAGTGGTCTGTTGTATGAGTGATTCCACCTTCTGAGGTGTAACCATCTCTCTTCAGTTGTGCTTCGTGCAGATGGCTTTTTGTTTTCCTGTTACTGTATTCTGAGTGTTTTAAGATGAAACAGCTGATGTGGGTTTCTTTGGGGTTTTTTTGGCTTAGAAACCCCATTTAATTTGCTTGGATTCTAACCAGTTATGGTTTAGTTGCTGTACTTTTGGCCCTCATACAGCCCCCTCTCTTGAAATACGTGCAAAATCTCAGATAACAATAAAGCAAATTTTAAAAAATTTTAAGTAACATTCTCAATGGCGTATCAGTTGACCTAGAGTAGTATTTTTATAGCTATCACTGTACAATAGAAAGCTTTTCATAGAATGCAGGGCTCTGTAAATTTAGAATTCAACTTTGAAATTTTGTTTCCTAGACTTAACTAAGCTTAATGTGTTTCATGTTTATACGGTGGTGTAAAAAACAAAACAAAAACTTCCACTTGTCATTTTCTTCCTCTTTTAGCTGGTGAAGCTTTGTATTGCAATGATTGATACTGGGAAAGCATTCTGTACAGCCAACAAACAGTTCATGAATGGAATTCGGGACCTTGCACTATATTCCTGTAAAGATGCATTGGTTGAGGTAAGCTCTTTTAGGAGGTGAAAATGAAAGAAGAGCATAGCTTAAAAAGGGTAAAATATAACAGTTGGCAGGAGAAGTAGTTGAAGTTTATTTTTATTTTTGCTTCTTTTTCTTTAAGATGTCTTAAGAGTGAGCTTTTTTTGACTGTGGTGCATTACAAATGTTTGTGCTGTTTAGTTTCAGGTTTAACCTGCAATGGCAAGGGTTTTTCAGATTCCAGAAAATATGTAATTAGGTTAGGAATAGTCATCTTGGAAGGAGTGAAGAAAGTCAGGTTGAGGCTGTGAACAGCTGCCCTGGTGACTTCACTAAGTAAAGGGGTTCTAGTCATGAGATCTTAAGTGTCAGTTCTCTGCAACTAAATTCCTTGAGTTGATCTCTTGGGTCCTGCAACTGGCTTTTTCTAATACATAGAAATTTAAATTTTTAAATGTACAGAGCCCATTTTGGTGGTGTAACCTCAGAATGATGTCTTGTTAGACTAATTTGGAACACCTAATATTTCCTGTCTATGTTACTTTGAAATGAGGTATGAAATTAGCTAATATGCAGGTATGATTATGTGCACATCTCTGTAGATCAGCTATATTTAATGTGTATTATGTAATAGAACATCAGTTACATGTATGCATCTTCACATGCATTATCTATTTCAGTTAGTGTGTGAACTTCAGTATAGTCTGTGCAACTGAAACTGTTGTCTGGACATTTACTTGCTAGAAATGCAGTGTGATGGCAAACTGGTAAAACTTACATTATTTGATTCCAAGTAGGTTTCTGTTACACTTGTGTAAGCAATAGGCAGTTATCCAAATATATTAGGGATAGTTGTTTTCTAACTGTGTTTGAGATTTTGATTCTACAGATTGATTTGCTAAGCATATCAGCTGTGAGGCAGTAGTTCCTACAGTAAATCTGGGTGTACTGATTACAAGAAGTTAACCAGGTTTTTGGAGTTAAGAGTGTTAAACATGAATAAATAGTGTAATTTTAAATACTGTAAATTCATGTGTTAAATTAAGTGAACTTCCCAGAGTTAAGTCAACTTAATTTGAATTTTTCCTGCTTTGCTTCAGTTTGGTCCTTTATATATAGGCAGTAACATTTTTGTTGCTTGCAATTTTAATAGATTTACTTGATATTACCCCATGTCCTCCTTCTAGTATAATGGTTTTAGTTTAATAATCATGTTAAGGAAAATGAATTCCTAAGTTCTTCACTGAAAGCGTAAATCTCTGAAATGTGATTTTCATGCTGTGTATTTGGTAGGCCTTAACTTAAACCACTTTGTTTTTCTCTTTACAGACCAGCTTGACAAAGTTCTCTGACACCTTACAAGAAATGATCAATTATCACAACGTAAGTATTTCTAGCTGAAATGTGACACTGATAGCATATACATCTGATAACAGAATAATGCTAAAGCTTTTCTTGTTGATAGCATTTACAAAGTTATGGTTTAAGTGGCATTAAATACCTCTGATTTTATACTTGTAAATATTTTATTTATATCTTGTTTATGAAATATTTATAATTATCCCCTTTTCTGCAGATTTTTATCTCACTTTATTTTTTTGTTTGGAATGTGTAAGCTTTGCCAAAACCCAGTGCTGTAAAACAGAGCCAGAACTGGATTGTTTCATCATTTTTAATCCAACTGATGGGTAGCAGTGACAAACTGTGAACATCTTTCTTTGCTGGACTGAAACAATGATTACCTTTTCCATAACTTCTACATTTTTTCCTATCCTTTATAATGCACAAAATGAAGCACCTCTGATTTGTGTATAGTTTCCTTTTTGGAAGTATGACAGATTTAGACGAATGTAGAGGATTTAAGACTAATGGTGTTTTTTAGCATGTCAGGCTTTATCAGAAAGCTCAATTTTGCCTGGATTGAAAACTGATTTATTTTTTTCTCCTCTGAAGAGTTTAGTCTTGTGTCCTGAAAGCCAAAGGGATGTGTTCATTCTTCAATTTTTTCCATCTTCTCTTGTCCTCTGCTGCTTTTCTTTCATTTTTCAGAAAATTGCTGGAAAGCAACTGAAGTGTTTCTAAAGTGCTGCGAGTATGCAGGGCACTTAAATTTACTTTTTTATATATAACACTGGGAGTTTAAAATGTGATGAGATACAGAGAATGCAGTTCAAACAGCTTTAGCTGAGATTAAGTTTGTTAGCATTAACTTAGCTTCCTAAAACTATTTTATTAGGCCTTTTCTTTGAAAATGCATGCTTTTAGAAGGGAAATAAAGGGAAGCAGGTTAATAGTGTTCGGTTGGATTTCCTTTCCATTATATAAGGTGTACAAATCTACACCTCATATAATGAAAACTGTAAAGAGGACAGTAAGTTTACAGGGATACTTTGATGGTGTAGAGAGAAGCTAGTGCAATGGTTCAAAGCAGCAACAGTGGGAGAGTGTTACTTTCATGCCAGTGATTTCTGCAGATTAGATTGAGTAGGTGAATCCAGCTGGCTGTCCCTGTTTTACACTCTTGATCACACTTTTTGCTGCTGGTTACCCTCTTAACTGTGTCTTGGCTATGTGGTATATGCTCTTTTTGACACATCAGACCAAGGTCCTATATTCTTGCTGCTGTTCTTGTTCTCCATGATTGGGGCTTGCAGTGCTTTGGTAAAGTTTGGCACATCACAACTCTCCCTTTGGGGCAGTTTGAAGGCAGAAAGCAAAGAGCAGGCCATATTAAAAGAAGTTTTATGTACAGATCTAAGTAGGACCACTCTGAGTTCTGTCCTGCTTTTTTTCTATCCACTTCCTTGCTGTGCTGAAGCGTAGTGTGTAGAACAGTGGCTTTTACCAAAAGTCACAAATGTAAGAAGTCTGAGGCATGTTACGGGGTTCTTATGTAGAGCTTTGCCAGATATGTTGTTATCCTGCATTGATTTTTGTGAATCTGCTTAGTTCAGAAGGACTTACTGTTTCAGAGTGTCAGCTCTGTTGACCAAGCTGGCAGGAGAGGCATCATGAGTGAGAAGCAGCTAGAGGAGAAAAGAAAGGGCTAGGAGATGGTCCCTCTGAGATCTGGATGACTCTCAGTTTTCTCATATGAAGCTTTGCTACAAATAAGGCTAGGAACCAGGCTAATGCAGCATCTTCACTGATGCAGCACTGGGGGAGTAGCTTTGACAGCTTACAGCAAATAGCAGGTTTTGTAGCCTTCGTTTGGAGTGTTGGAAAGGCTCTAAATCTAGTCAGATCATCGTCTGGGCACTTTTTTTTTGTTCTTTTAGGGCAAAAATGTGTATGTATTTTTCTGCCTAGCACTTTCTTCCTCTTCATTACTCTAAGTAGAATTGCAAGGCTCATATTTCTGTGAGTCCACTAATCAGTTGAGTTCCCATCTGGTTATACTCTTTCTGTGTTGATCTTGATTGGTGCACTCCTCAGGCACTGGCAAGCTTAAATGTCAGCAGTGGGAGTAGTCCCAGCATGACTTCCAGCTTGTCAAGAAGTTCTTCATCTATTCTAGTTGTCTGTTTTTCTGGTTTCCCAAAGTGGGAATACAAACAGGATCTTCCATGTGTTACTGTTAGTTATAGGATAATTCAGGTTGGAAGGGGCCTCAGGAGATGTCTTGTTCAACTGTCTGCTGAAATCAGGGTCATCTCTGAGGCTGGAGCAGGTTGCCCCGAGTTTTTATCCCATTTGGTCTTGAAAACCTCCAAAAATGGAGACTGGATGGAGGACATAGTACCACTGTTAATGGGTGACTTACTCAGTTGTGTTTTCCTTCCTTCAGTGTTTCTAGAAAAGAGAAACAAGCTGTCAGTACTTGGCATTGGGTGGCTTTTCATTCACAAATTTTGTGAATAGGGGAACTAAGACTGAGAAAATTTAAAGAAGACATTGTTTGACCTGAAACCTTGAGTTCTTGATTTGTTCTTTCAATAAATACTTAAAGATCTTTGCCTTTTGGAAGAGATTCTAGTCAGTTGGGCCAACTACTACTTCCTTATATTCTTTCACCTCTTTATTTTTTGTGCTTGTGCCCTGTATATTTCCATAATGCAGAATGGGAGGTGTAGAGGAGTTGGAATTTAAGGCATCATTTGTGATCTGCACAATGTTAAGTGGCAAAAAGATTTTTCCATAGCCATTGACCTGTTCCCTTCTGTCCTAAAACTCAGAGGGCAGATGTGAAGCTGAAGGAATGTGCGTTTTCATTCCTCAGAATATCTGGGGACATGAGGGAAAATACAAGTTGTCCAACATTCAGGTATGCTTTGGCCTTGGAAACTAAACAAATTTCTCAAGCTTTACAATTACAAGTAGATTATATTCTGCCCCCTGCCTCCTCAAAAAATAAATTTGAGAAGCATGGTTTAGAACAACTAATCTTAGAAAAAGAAGCAGCCATTCTTTTTAACAGTTTAACAGTGGGTGGTTTTTTTACAAACGCCTTATGTAAAGGAGATGGTACTAATTACTCATGTATGTTACATTTTCAGCATTAATTTGGCTGTGGGTTTTTTTTTCCAGAAATTAAGGACATGTTCTTTCTATAGTTTCATTTGTCTTTTAGTTGTTCATTAATTGTGAAACTCTAAGAATCAAAAAAATTGTTATATTCAAAGTTGGTTTTTTTGAGGTTGTTTGTACAGTAATATTCTTGATTGCTTAATAATCACAATAAACATGTTCTATGAAAGTGGGGAATGTCTTACACTGTCAGGATGAGAGAACAAAATGCCAGGAGCTCTTGTCTTTCCTTATAACCAGTCTTTAAGAAATTACCAGCAGAAGGTGTTGGGTTTCTGTTATTTTCCCTTTTTTTAATATATTTCAAACTACTTTGAAGGGTTTTATATTTTCTATTAGAGACACATTGGTTTAATAATAATTCTTGTCTAATTCTGCATAACCATGTGTATGTCTAAAATTAAAAGTTATGAATACCCTTAAGTTATTGACCTACATAATAATGCTTTTCTTTCAGATCCTGTTTGACCAAACCCAAAGATCTATTAAAGCACAGCTGCAGACTTTCGTTAAAGAGTAAGTTAATTTGTACTTGTAATGGGAAAATTATAGGTAAAATAGAATTTAAAAACATTTGATTTGAGTGGGTTGGTGAAACATCTCTGAAAATGGGCAGCCATAACTTGAGAAGTGTGTATTAAAGCTTGTCAGAAATTACTCCAAATCAGTGAGGCTTTAGATCCAGCTGCAGAAATGTTGAAATAGTATGAATTACTGATCTTAATTACATGTTGTCATTGTCTAAGCTTAGGGAAGAAAGTGCTTACCAAAGCTTTTCCCCAGTAAGTACAAGATGCATTTATTTAAATTTCAGTATTGTCCTTTCCTCAGAAGAGAAAGACAGAAAATCTTCTATCGTACCTTGTACAATTTCCATTCGATCCAAGCATTTTTTGAAGACTATGAAAACAAAAAACCCAGCTATAACAGTCGTGAGCATGGTCAGTCTGGTGTATCTTTAAATGCTTTTTTCATGCTTTGGAGTTTCTTATCCATCTTTCCTTTTTCTTTAGAGATATTAGGAAATTTAAAGATGCAAAGAAACAGTTTGAAAAAGTTAGTGAAGAAAAAGAGAATGCCCTAGTAAAAAATGCCCAAGTTCAAAGAAATAAGCAACATGAAGTAGAGGAAGCAACCAATATTTTGACTGCAACACGGAAATGTTTTCGACACATAGCTCTGGATTATGTTCTTCAAGTAAGTTGAGCAATAAAAGTTATTTTTCAAAACCATCTGTTATGTATAGTTAGAGATCTGTCCTTTAGAACTTATTGTAAACTTCTCAGAAGCTGTGGAGTTTCAGTTAAAAAGGAATAACTTTGTCTGCAAGTAATTTCTTTTTTAATGAAATCTGAGCAAAATTAAATTATTTGATGCATTCTTATTGCTTAATGCTTTGGTATTTAGTGCCGTTGCTGTAGTGTCACAGTTTAATTTTCAACTTGAATGTTGATTTTGAAAAATAGTATTTGCCTGATACTTACCTAAATGTATTTTGTGAGTTGGCTATGCGGTACTTCCTTATATATTTGAAATAAAAACTTTAACCTAGCCTAGGAAATACAAATTACCTGAATAATTCTGATATAGGATGTTGGATCCTACTATTTCAGCTGTTTGCTTTGGGTTCTATTTAACAAATCCTACTTGTCTAGAAGACTTGGAGTTTGGCATTGTGCCACAGGGGAAATCAAGAACATAACTACTCTGTTGCCTTTTAGTGCTGATTTCCTGTAGTGTCGAGAGATGTTCTTTGTCCTATACTTTAAATTCTGTGAAATAATAATAACAGTTCTGTCAATACTTACAATTCATCTGTTCTGTAGTTACCCGCAACTA
Source organism: Athene noctua (assembly GCF_965140245.1). NCBI lineage: Eukaryota > Metazoa > Chordata > Aves > Strigiformes > Strigidae > Athene > Athene noctua. The sequence goes on from NC_134044.1 coordinate 15,568,870, forward strand.
CAGCGAAACAGGACTATTGCAATTTGGATGGTATGAGGGGTTGAGGGCTCCTAAAATGGGTCTGGGGTTCTCCTATGATCAAACACAAAACAACCCTTTAAAATTATATTGGTTTCCTATTAGGTGTTATCTTGATTTGTGACACTCCAGTCAGTTATTTAAAGCTTAGTTAACTGTTCGTTTAATTGCCTGTATTACCTGTAAAGTGAAGTGTTCTCAATCTGATCACCCCATGCAAGTGCACAGATATGGTGGCCAGTGGTCAACACTGAACTCCTGCCTTTTGAATACTAAGGTCCAAGTTCCTGTTGATGTTTAAAAAGTCATGTTAATTAAGTCCTGGTTGATTAGCTGTACTAATATCAAATAGTAGCGGGGGGGGGGGGGGGGGGGGGCAGCTGGCAGTCATGAGTATAGGCCATTTCTTTGTGTGTGCATTAAACTGTAGATTGTTTGCCTCCTGAAATTCCTGTGTTCAAAGTATGAGCAGTTCCTGTGATAAAGCATTTAAAGTAATGGGGAGAAGTTTGAGTATCTCTTCATTAATGTGCGCAAAAATGAATTAAGTTTTAGGAATTCTTTTTACTTGGGTGACTCTTCTTCTGGAAAAGTGGCTTCACAACTATGGTCTCTCTGTAGCTGGATTGGCTTTAAACTCTATTTCAAAACCTTTGCTTTCCTTTTTTTTTTTTTTTTTGCCTTGCAAGTTGAGGGTTTGTTCTATACAAACAATCTTAAATTTTTTTTCTGCAGAAGGTTTTCCAAAATACTGACTGTTTAAGTACAATCTGGAGTTGATTATAACTTCAGTAAGTTTATTTCTTTTGGTGGAATTTTAAACTGACACAGGGGTGTAAAATTACAAAATCATGCATATTTCTTCTAAATGGGGCTTTTAAAGTAAAATCTGTAGTTCTGGATGACAACCTCAAAGATTAGGGGACAAAGAGGATAGAGGAACTAAGTGAATGTGAAAAATCAGTTATTTTTTTCTATATAATGTGAAATTATTCAAGCTGTAGGGCAACACCATTGGTCAGTGACTTCAGCTAGCTTAAAAGTGCAAGTAAATATGAAAAAATGACTTCTGAAGCTATTATGGTCTTGCTTGATTCAGAGGCTGGGGCTATATCCCAGTTTTGGGACACTTCAGACAATGTCAGCCTGGGGGAAAAATAAACAAACCCCTGTAGTTTCCACTCCACTGGCAAGAGACCTCAGTGGTGTGAGTACAGCTTCTTTAAGAAGTTGATGGGCTGGATTACCTCATAGTGCCAAAGGGCATTTGAAACATGTTGAATTTGATCTCTTGAAAAGAGGTACCAATTTTCCTTGCTTGAAAGGTGTATTATATTACTTCTAGCTAGCATGTGATGTCTTGTATTTTCCCTTCCAATATAAGAAAGTTGTGACCATCACTGTGGAATTCTAGCTTTGCATACTTTTTCTGATTGCATCACTTTAATATCATGACAAAGCTATCATGCATCTCTTTTAAAAGTGCTTTATGAAGTCTAATAATGAGTTACGTTCTTCAAATGTTTTAAGATTTGATATGGTTATTTGGAAGTAATTGAAAGATTTCGTCTGTGGGGAGAATTTGCAATTATAATAAAGTAATTTGCTTGGTGTTTTTTTTTCCTAGATCAATGTTCTTCAGTCTAAAAGGAGAGCAGAAATCTTAAAATCAGTAAGTTATACATTTTTTTCTGTATAGAAAAATTATAAAAGCATCTGAAGCTAAAAATGTGACTGTAAAGCAGTATATTAAAAATTTAGTCCTTTTACCCATCAAAACATCACTACATTTGGCACTTTGATGGTGGTCAGTTTGGCCTTTACTGTAACTGGGTGCAGATACATAACTAGTTTTGGCTCAGATTTGAACACTTTAGGCTTTCACTGCTGTTGACTCTTTGTTATGTGTTTCATGGTTAAAATAAAACTTTGTCTTCTAAGAATTCTGCTGTTTAGGTCTGCTATATTGATTTATAAAAAGTAAGTTCTTATCTATTCTAAGATGGATTCAGCTCTTTCTAAAAAAAAATGTTATTTTAAAATGTAAATAGCATATTGTAATAACAAATACACAATATGCTTTAGTATGGTATCTGCTAAAATAATATACAGCTCTATCTGCATGCTAGCTTTCTTCTGATTGCATTCCCTTTTTTGCTTCACATTATCTCTGTAAAAAGTTTACTGAGGTAGAGACTGCCAAATTAAATGGTGCTTTTCTTTCAAATGTCTGAAGTTGCACTCCCATAATTTCCTTAATTCCTTTAAATAGCAAAAACTTCAGTTGGATCACAGCTTTACAGCTGCTTGCCATTCTGCTCTGCATCTTCCCAATTTGTTTCCTCCTTTAAGACTGGACAGTCTTCTCAGCCATGTTCATAAAGGTCATGGTTCTGGATCATTAGTAAATATATTCTGTAGCCCCTCTCTAATTTACATGTCCTAGCTAAACAGGAGATAAGAGACGTTTCAGGTGACATGCATTAGAAGTAATTTTCTGGCCTTAAGTAGATTTGTTTTGTTAATGAGGTTAATCCTATTAACTAATTTCTGAGATTTTTTGCTTGGTTCAGTGTTCCAAAGTTTACAGCATTGGAAGGTCTGTGAATTACTGATGTAAAATTGACTGGGCACAAGAGAGCAGAAATTAAGCCTGGAATTGTATTTTACATTTGTTCATGTGGATTAGTTAAGTAATATGTTTATGTAATACCTGATAAATATTCTTTTAAAAAATACGCTTTTCTTCCTTTTAGATGTTATCATTTATGTATGCACATCTGGCTTTTTTCCATCAAGGCTATGATCTCTTTAGTGAACTTGAGCCCTACATGAAGGATCTTGGTGCACAGGTAACAAGTAACTCAAAATTCATAACTGTATGCTGGAATGGATGAAAACTTGATATATGTGTATATATCAGGTACATCATAGATCTGTTAACAGAAAGGGATCTGTAGTGTGGTAAAGGCAAAGCATAAAAATACACCGTAAGTAGTCTGAATGAAAATAGTTGGAAACTGAAAGCTGTCTGTTTACCTTATAGGATTTACATACTTAAACATAGCCATGTAGTGCTGTTTGAAGTACTCTGGTATTCAGGACACTGGATTATTTTGTTTTAAAATTTTTTGTATATGACCCACATTACTTTTTATTGTTAAATATATTTATAGATTAGGGTTTTTTCCTTCTACTTCTGTACATTATTTACTGTATAAATTATGCAGTGTGCCAAAAAATAACATTGTTAGCAACTTAGACCATAAAGCAGAAGTCTGATTTTAATAAGTAGTGCAAAACTGAGTTCATACACTGAATCTTCCTTGTTCAGTTTTGTTGTTTAAGAACACACAATTGCAACTTCTGGGTTTTCGGTGAGGGATTCATGGCAGGGTTAGATGGACCACAGTCAACTGCATGCAGGAGACATTGAAAATGGTTATGCAGAATAGATTAAGAACGTACAATATTCAACTGAAAATCTGTCTGTGGTGCAGGAATAAGACTCATCAGTGTTTTGACTTGTTCTCAGTGCAAGTTAAATGGCCCTGGAAATACTTTTACAACACACACCCCCCATCAGAAGACTTTGAAGAACTGTACTGATGCAAAACTGTCTTTTGCCACTCTCCAACATGATCTGCAAAACATAGCCAACGTAAAGTCTGTCTATCCAGATACAAAAGCAAAAAAAAAAGGAAGCAAACATTTATTTTCATTCACCTGAAGTAGATGTGTCATTGAATGTCTAAAATGACACCGTTCTGAACTGGTTATTGCTGCCACAGTGCTGTTGATATCTGTGCCGCTCAACTTGCTTCTGCGTCTGTGCAGTGAAGCAGATTGGGAACTCTAGAAAATAACTCCCAACAATCAAATGTCTAAATACTTTTTTTTTCTGCTAGACTAGTCCCCAGTCAGGTTGCTGTGGTTCTTAATTACTTGTACAAACACATGTCAGGGAGGTGTTTGCTTGTGTCTGTGCCTGTGTGTGGTGAGCAAGTGATGGAGCTGAGAAGGGAGACGGGCTGCTTGATCTGGCACTGCCATCAAGAAGGGAAGTGATTGTATAGCTACAGCCCTCCGTGTTGGTTTTGTGTAATAGTGGCACTTAAAAGGTTCAGATGCACAGGACTCTCTGTGTCCTGTACCTCTGCAGAAGAGGGAGTGGGGAAAGGAGACAAAAGCTATGGAGTTGGTAGTGGTTTATGCTGCTAGCTAGGCTTTGATTTTTCTATTTAATTTAGATTATTTGAGCAAGAAACACAAGGTTATTTTTGAATGGCTGGTCATCCTTTTGCTTGATCTGCTGAGGAGCATTGTGTAATATTATTTTTGGTGTTGGTATCATAGCAACTGAAGGAGTTAAATTTAGAAAATCAAAAGCTGACAATGTTTAAAATATATTGCAATTGGAGCAAAGATAGACTGAAGACCCTAAAATTATACAACTTACTCTTTTGTGGCAGACCTTGGCACTTAACTAATAGGTATTTTTCATAACAGTAGCAGCTTTGTGAATAGCTTATGAAAGTTTCACAGTTAATGGCTTTGCAGTTTGTATTGGTTGAACCTTCTGCCTGCTAAAACAGGTCAGAGAGAAGGTATGTTGTCACATAAAACAGGGATTTGTTAGATTTTAATGAAAATATTGTCAGATTCTTTCTGTTGGTAAATGACTCTTCATTTCCAGGTAAATTTTGTATATAATCTTAATTACAAGGTTTAACAGCACCCAAAGTATTAAAATTGAAGTGACCCTGAATAGTGTAGTTATAACTCTTAATTCTTTTGCTTTGCAATTTCAAAATAACTCATTTACATGACGGAGTAGAATTGAGCAATTTTGCTTTCTGGATGTTTTAGGTCAGGGTAGGATTACTTGTGGATCAGCTCATTGTTAGGGGGATCTTTAATGGCACACAAGTGTAATATAAGCTTTTGCATGGCAGTTATGGTATTTGGCATTTTTTATATGAAATGTGGTATTAGTTTAAAAAGAAAACTGCTTGAATTTTCATTGAGGTGACTATTCAAAAGCTAAACATTTTAGTCTTAGTTCTCTACAGAATACCACTTAATAGCACTGTATGCTTATACATTTACCAGTAAATGCAGTATTTTGAAAAGCCTAATTTTTTGAAGACTACCCATCAGTGATATAATGACTGGGATTTGCATAGTTTAGTTGTGTGATTGGCCACAGCTTTTTTTAGTTTATGCTGCTGGTGTTTGACAGCTGATACGCTGCTCACCTGAGTGAAAACAAGAAATTATGGTCTGAACTTGGAAACTGGAATGGTGCAATGCTGTTTTGATAGTAAAAAACGTAAATGATTGAATGAACTGCTATTAAGAACTTTTTGACACTTATGCTGTATTAACTGCATCCTCAAACACTTGTAGTTAAGATAAATTAGAGGTAATTGCCCTAGTCTGAATATGGCTACCTTCTGTTTCATCTAGCAGGGTAGAAGGAAGAATTTATTGGGGCTCATGTGCAAATTCCTAAATCTGAGGTTTTAGCAAGAAACTTTATTCCTACAAAGTGTTGAGCAGCCCTTGAACCACTTCTCATCATTATCACAAAACAAGGGGTTTCCCAGGGTTCTTGGTGCAAAACAATCTTCGAGCACAATAGCAGCCCAGTTTCTGTTTTAGTGGCTCTTCTATCATTAAGACATGTAGCTACATAAATACGACGTCTGAACACTTCAGTCTTCAATGTGGTCATGTTCATAGATACCTGGAATGTGTCAAAGTGCTGGTATAGCTGTTTGAGCCAGAGAAGAAGCCAGGGAGAGAAGAGTTAAGAAAAGTAACAGTATGGAATTGGATCCAGATGTCCCAACTATCTGATGGCTCTGTAATTGTTGGAGAGTGTGTAGCACAAGGGTGTAAGAGCCAGTTATTGTCCCTTTTTTTCTCTCATTTATATCATTTCAAGCAGGGGACATACAACACTGGTGAAAATGGCCAGAGTCAGCAGGGGTTCTTGCTTGTGAGGGTGGGTGGAGGCCATCCTCTTTGTGTGTGAATTAGAGGTTCAGTTAGTCAAGCTGTGCCCTCTGCCATGTGACTGACCTCAGCAGGAAACTGGTGTTGCACACTGTTCCTAGTCTCCTTATTCTAGGCCTGGAGTAGAATGAGGTCTGTCCCACAGATGTAAAGCTGCGGGCTGTACTGCTGTGTTCAGTATTCCGTCTGCATTGTTACTCAGTAAAATGCTGTGACTGGGGTTAATGGCAGATTTGTATTACAGCCTGGAAAAAGGGTTCATCAGGTTCCATAGTGTGTCACATATGTACCAAGCTAACTGGTCTTTCAGGCAGCATCTGCTGCTCTGCTTCACCTTATTTCTTATTTAAACATCAAAGTCTAAAAAAAAAAAAAAACCAAAACCAAACCCCAAAAGCCAACCAAACAACAAAAAACACCCCACCAAAACCCCAAAACACTGTACTCTTTTACAGGATGTCTTAAATTTCCTGCTTTTTTTCCTTTCTGTTTTAAAAAAAAAAAGTTTATAGTGTAATGCTATAGAGGTGCTTAAAGCAAATTTTTGTAATGTCTTTTTATTATCACAGACTTTGTAAGGATGCTAACTTAAATCCTCTGTGACAGCCTCTCTTCTGTGCCAAATCATCACTGTTGTTTCTGAAACTAGAAACAGTTTGAATGGTTCTACCTCAGATTTCAAGGGATCTTGCTCAAACACTGCTGGTGACCTGATCAAGACTATCAATACAAATCCTGGTTGAGGCAGTTTCCCTGCTTTGTGGAGGGAAGAAATCACTAGCATTCGCTCCTTCTAGTTTTTGCTGCTAATGCCAGTGCTGCTGCATAGGCCAGTCAGCCAGCAAGAGCAGCTAAAGCATGAGTCATTCTCTTCGGAGACTGAGCACCAATGCGGTACAGTCGCATATGCTTGGCACCATGCTGTTCTTTGAAACATTTCTTCTAAGGCTTACAAGAAATGTACACCTTTCGTAGAGGTTAAATCAGGATGGTAGTGCAGTGCTTTAAACGAGGCTTCAGTGGTTATTCAAGGTAAACACTTTGTGACCATAGAAGTAATTATACTATGCAAATAAAAGTAAAGTCATGCTATGTCTAGACATAATATGTTCTTTTTTGTCAGTATTATGATATCTACTGAGCCAAATTTCTCTTGATATCTAAAGATCCAATTTTCTGTTTCTCTTTACAGCTGGATCAGTTGGCTGTAGATGCTGCAAAGGAGAAGAGAGATATGGAGCAAAAGCACTCCACTATTCAACAAAAGGTACTTGAGAGAATGTAAAAGGCAGACTGCACACACATTTTTGTATCTAGCATCTCTCCCCAGCAGTGCATCTCTGTGTCGGAACCGTGAGGGATGGTATCTTTAGTGCAGAGAAATAGACTTAACACATCATTAAGCGTAGGGTTGGATTGCAGATATTCATCTTCTGTTACAGAACAAAATACTATGTTTAGTTTTGGCTGAAACATAAATAGAACAGTAGAATTTATTTGAATGCTGGGATGATAACATTTCATTAGAACTCTTAATTCCTATTGCATCTTGGATTCAGTATAGTTGTAAAAGTTGCTATTTCTCCCTCCTGTGTGCCTGTAGAAGTGTGTATGTTGCACATTCTTACAGTCATATGTATCACTTTCTGGACTGTGCCGAATAAGAGTGCAGCACTTTGAGGTAGTGTGGCAGTTGCTATTGCATATAAAGAGCAAAAGTAAACTTTTGTAAAGGCTGTCTAAGTATGAAAGTGATAACATTAAATTGCTGGTTTTGGAAAACTTGTATGTGCAATAATTCTTAATTTTGCTTGTTGAGAAAAATGCAGATAATTCATGTTGTGGGGGGAATGACTTCTGTTGTTTGGATGTTTCAGAAGCTCTAGATCAGTATTGGTTTTGCAGGTATAATGCTAGAAGTTAAAAATATTTCCACTGAACTCTCCGGTAGTGAGCTAATACTGCAGGTACTTTTGAAAGGGATTAGATACCAGTTTAAAGGTAATGCAACACTTCTTACTCTCATTCAAATACATTCTGTATCTGTTCAGGTGGCATAAATTTTAAAAAAAAGTCTAATGTAAATGAAATCTGAGTAAATAAATTCAAGCATGAAAACATGCTAAGATTATAACTGAGGTAGCCTTAGTAGGAGTCAGTACTAATGGCAAAAGGTAACGCTTTTGGTGGCTGAAAATGTTTTTGTCGCTTCATCCCCTTATTCCTGCAGGAGTTGGTGGGAAACATTAGGATTGCTGTAACTGAAATTGAGAAGGCACAATTATGGGTTTTAGGGCAGTGCTGATGTGCTGTGTTTGGAGGCAGGCAGGAGATGACTGGAGGCAAGGAAGGGGAAGGAAGTGGGGAAATGGGAAAGAGATGGAACTTGAGAATTAGTGTTGATGTTCAAATTACAATTTTGGGGGGTTCAGTAGGCCTAGTTCCAGGCTTTGAGGGTTTTACTGTTAGAGAACAGTGGTGCTTGGTGGAGGATGTAAGTTATGGGAAATTACCTTTTAATTGGCCATAGAGATAATAACTTGTTACTGTGACTTATGGTCATTGCTGTTGCCAAGGGTGTTTACAGTCTTTGTTTTTTCTTCAAATGCTGCTTAAGGCTGCTTTACAGGTAAACTATTTCTAATAGTATCAATGGTTATTGAAACTTTTAAGCTTCATGAAACTTGATAAGCTATATCTGTATAAGTATTCTTGGTTTCCAGTACAAATGGTAATTATAATGAGGTTGTTTATATATTGTTACTTTTCTTGGTTTCTTACTCAAATCATGTTGTCTGTTTTTTGTCTCCTCCTGCTTGCTTTTGCCAGCCTTCCCACCAAGTTTGCTTCCAGCTCATCATGATTTCAGAATCTTGAACTGCCTTAGATCTTGGATCTTGTTCTTCATATCATTAGTTGTCATTTGGTCAACCTGACCAGGATGGCAACCTTTTTCTCTGTTCTCTTCTCATGCTTGTCATGTTGCTTTCCACTGGGCTGCCTCTTAGGCATGTGTTCCCAAATTTTCAGTGCCAAATCCTTCCATATTTTATAACTACTGAAACGTATGCTTCTTGTGTTGAATATTCCATGCAGTATATATTCATTTAATATACTGAAGTTTTAATCTAATGCTTCAGAATGATGCCTTTTTCTTCATTGTGTGGATAAAGAACAGTTCCTTTTCCGAAATGTATCGGTAAGTGCACATGTGCACACGCCTACCCACCCCCTACCTGTGTTTGCATATATGTGCATATGCATGCAGAATAACTGCAGTAATTAAATAACTCATCTCACTTCTTTATAACAATCATCCCATTTAACTAGGCTGTTGTCTGAGAGGCTAATACAAAAGTCATGGAAGGACTTGGTCACCACTATAGTTTGATTTCTATTTTATGAGAACTGATGTCTGATTTTGGTTTTGTTTGTTTTAACTTTTGTGTTCAATTTACTCAGCAAGTATGCAGGAAACTTTTTTTTTCGTGTAAGAAAATTATTTTTTCCGTATTAATCTGGAACAACACGTACTACAAATTAATCTAGAAATGTCATGATCATTCTGGGAACTTTTTGCAATATATTTTTATAGGGAAAAATTCATATCAAAAGAGTGGTGTCACACTGTTAGTATCACTTAAGACTTATAACTCTTGTTTTCTGAGCAGTTTGCAGTGCGCTGCTGTAGTAACACATTGAATTAAGAAATAATTTAAAAATCAGTTTGACCTGTAAACAGCATTATGGCTTTTTGGTTTTGTGACAGAGCTAATATTTTAAAATGTGGGAAATGATACAGGAAAAATGTTTGCTTTGAACTTCAAATAGGTTTTGTTGCATTTGAATCCCTTTTTCATTTAAAAGAAAATCTGCATCCAAAGAACTGCTCAGGAAACAACTGGAGTGAGAATGATTTGAATGATTTTTTTAATATCTTGCATAAACAAGGTGATAGGAAACCAGATGCTACCACAGTCATAAAGCAGGCATAAACCAGAACTGCTGTTGAGTAAAAATGCAGTCTAATTCCTGTCTCAAAAAACCAAAGATGCGTCAGTATTTCAAATGATTTGTATGCTCAGTGACTATACCTCACCTTCTTTTGCTTTGTCTTGGACTGTAAACATTGCTACTTGCTGTATCTGTTGTTGCTTTAATCCCTTCTTCAAAGGACCTTCAACTTAAGCACGACAAACATAATTTTGCTGATGGAATGGGAAGGGAATGGAAGCAGTGTTCTAAACCGAGGGGTTGCACAATTAGTCTTCTGTTTAGTACATGCGGGAGTAACTTTTCAGATCAGTGTTTTCTTTTGTATGTATGCACTCCCATTTACTGCCTTTCAAAAAAACTTTAATAATGCTACTTGTATAAAGTAAAAAACATATTGAGTACATGTTCAGTGTTAAAATGCTGATACTCACACTCCCTAAGATTTACTGGTTAAATGGCTTGAATAGCTTTCATGACCTGCTAGCAATCTTCGTATTGAAAGTAAATAGAAAATTCTGCAGTTGGAAGATACGGGGGCTTGTGTTCTGGTAACAAGAAAATTATATAAGTAGAGAAATGGAAAACATGCAAGCTATGAAATGAATCCAGTATGTGTGATAAATTGATAAGACCATGTGAAAATGCATTCACTGAAACGCTGCCAAGAATAGTAAGTATTCTGTGACCCACCAGATTAGTATGAATTGTGGAAAAGAAAGTTGTTTTTCCATTGCCAGCTCGTGTGTTATCTTTCGTGGACATTTAAAGAAAAGGAGAGGGGAAAAAAGCACAAGAGCACGCTGTGTGCTTCACTTATATAATGCACTTCTACATGTTTCTCTTACAGTAGTTGGCCAGCCTTGAAAAATTAGTATCAGAATAGAAGCCATTGATGTTCCTTCCTTCAAATCTGAATGAAATGTGCAATATAACACTTCAGTGTAACTTTAAAAATACTGGTTTGATTTTCTTCGTTCTTATTATGTGAAATGTACCTTAATCCTAACTGACGCCTAATTAGCAAATAAATTATATTTAATATTCAGTTTTTATCAGCTGCGTGTTTGCTTAAGGAATAAAAAAATTCTGAATCACATAAAGTGACTGGGCTTACTAACATGTGATTCTCTTACACAAGACACTGGAAAGATATGGATGTATTTCTCTCCTGATTATTTTTCATGATTCACTAAACTTTTCCATGCACCAGAATAAAAATAAATTGACTGCTTTTCTCCTATTCTTTAATTATAAAAGAGCAGAGACTATAAGATCAGACATGGCTTATCTAGTTCCTTTTTCTAGTTTTATCCTTATATTGAAATGAAGTGGGGTTTGCGGGTTTTTTGTTTGTTATTTTTCCTAACAACTTTATTGATAAGTTTTAAATTAAGTTTTATGGACAAAGCATATAGAAGCTTTACTCCTTGTCCCCCCCTCCCCAGTTGGTAGTCTGCTATATATAGTTAGGAAAATATTAAACTGTATACTGTCTGTATACTCTTTATCTGCTATGTAAAGGTGGAAATCAATCAGGGAAGCCATTAAAAATGACGCTAAGTGCACTTCATGAGGAAGGCTCAGTATTTTAGACATTTTGGACTGAGAGTGTAGCATAATAAATGATCCAAAGGAGTTTTCCTGTCATGCTTGTATATGTCTTCAAAGCCTAAATCTAGATTCATTGGAAAAGGCAGCTGCATTTTCTGCAGCAGTTCTCCAAACCTTGAGGAAAATGTGATTACATAGTAGTTGGTACAGAAAAGACTGAGGGAATGTATGTTGTCTTTCACCAGACAAGGAGTTGCAGGCATCACTGAGGCAGGAAGATGCAAATCTTTAGCAGGTTTCATTATGTCTGGGAGCTGGTAAGTTAGAGTAATTTAGCAGTTTTTTGGGGAGGGAGGGAGCGTGACATCAGCATGCCTGCGTCTGTGCTTATAGGGGTTTGGTTTTGGGGTTTTTTTTTTGAGAGGATAAGAAAAAACACAAAGGACTTTTTAATACTTTGTGTATGTCCTAAGTTTTGAAATACTAAGTTAAAATTGTACTGTGATGTTTGGCTGTTTGTGCTTACATGAAGCCTTTAATGTTTAGCATGTTATGATTTAGAAAATGGGCAGAAAATCTAAGTTATGAAATGCTGAATAATAAATGCACAAACTTGTAATTTTTTGAGAAGCTTTTGTTTGCAACATTATATATTCAGATCAGTATACAATAGTGATACGCTAGTTTCATTTCATTTTGTAACTCTTACTTTTGCACTGATCTTCTGCCAGTGAATTAATAAAAATGTAGATTTAACATTTTAAATTTCACTAATCTGTTCAGATTGGTAAGAGCTGAAAACACTATGAGTAATTTTATGGAATTTGGTGCTGTGCTGGCCTGGGAGCTTAAAGGGCCCATTTTGATATTTGTAACCACTTCACTGTCTTGTTTAATTAACCTTGTATTGGACAAAACCATCTGCATGTATAAGAGTAAACATCATGTGAAGCAGAAAAGCTGTGTGAAGGCTGGACTCCTACGTAGAGCTAATGGTACTGGTGTTGAAGCTGACTACTTTTTTTGGTATAGCCTCTTTTCCACTATGTATAGACAAATTCCTAAAAAGCAAAGTACAAAATGGATTTACCGACACTCTCTTCACACAAAGCTGTTCACAATTTACAAAAAGTACTTGCTGAAGCTATGGCAGAGTGATATTATGAAGTGTCTTGCATCTTCAGTATTTAACCTGTTTTTTTTTTTTCTGAAATCTAATTTTTGGTAATGTGTCTCATCTGCCCTAGTTAAGGGGAAGAAGCCATATCTTGGTAGTCTGCTTTGAGGGTATATTGTACTAATAGTCAAATTAAATAACAGCATATATTATTTTGATCTCTGGATGTAGCTTTTGATAAATTGTTATTCCATGTGTGCTTTTTCATGCACCCCTCGTAGCTGTTAGCCTCCATTCACTGAATACCTGAGCTCTGTGGCTCCCTGGGAGAAGAGTCCATGCTGTTTCAGATGAGATATGAAAGCAAATAATCACCAAATATATTACTATTTAGTCTACCGTTGCTGGAAATGTGAAGCAGTTAACCTTTCTAAAACTTGTAAAGCTGTTATTAACTGTTACTATTTGTTACTAGATTGATTGAAATGTATATTCCATTGTCTTACTTGTAGTCTCACATTCTTGTCAAAGATCATAAAAGATTACTGCTAAGTTCTTGTCATCATTGCCATCACCCTGACTACTTTAGAGATAAGTGATAGCATCATCTTTATTTGGTTACTTGTCTTCTAAGTTCTGATTGGGCTCACTTGTAAAGATAACAGAGCTGAAGAAGATGCTAAAGCATGACTGCCTCCATACAGTTGTCTGCAACAGGCTGCAGTTTTGACCCCTAAGTTTCATTGCCCCTTTTCCTCTACCTTACTCTCCCCTTTCTTTGGAATATATGTGAGACCATTTGAGCAGACAGTTAAAGCATCAGATGCTCTGTCAGTAATGTTTGCCTGCTACTTGAACATGGAGGTGATGAATACCTGAGCAAGAAATTCCCCTTGCATGCAGGTAAAATAAAAATCTTCAGCATTCTCATCTCCTAAAAATTCTTTTTTTAAAAAAAATTGTGAGGGGCTGAGAGTCATGGCTTGACTAATAAGTATTGAAAGCAAAACATTATTCCTACATGTTTACTCTCTTTTTGACATGAATACTGCCCAATTTGAAGTTGTCTTTTTCTTGTTTTGTACCTTTGTCCTAGGATTATTCCAGTGATGATACTAAACTAGAATACAATGTAGATGCAGCCAATGGTATTGTTATGGAAGGTTATCTATTTAAGCGAGCCAGCAATGCCTTCAAGACTTGGAACAGGTAATTATTCAGAACCTCTATTTACTGGCTTATTAAGATACCGCTTGTTAAGCTAAATTCTGGTCTGACTTAACCTATGCAACTCACTGATTCCCCAGTTTTGACAGAACACTTGGATGACTCTTAATTAATGCAGAGGTGACATTTGAAAGCCATTTTTCCTTATTTTCTGTCCTAGTTGTTGGCAAGCCTTTTTCTAAGAGTGTATCTTAGTTTAGAGAAGTCCTATGTACAGAAAACTTGCTTTGCTGTGTGCAGTCCAGCTCTAATTCTATTTTGGCCTTACTTTGAGGTTGAAACAGAGCCATCATTGTAATTGTATATGTATATGCTGAGAAAATAGGTGTTAGGAAGACAAAGTAAAATGGAAGTTGTATAGCCATTGGAAATAGGGGAATACAGTAAAAGACTCATGTTACTTTTCCTGAAAGATAAGCATGTAATTGTTATTCTTGACAGTTCTTGTCCTGTGCAGTGACTTCTGCTTAGTAGTTTTGCTGGCCCAGTTGGGAATTCAAAATATGTTGTAAGTCATGTCTCTTTAACAATGTATATTTTAGATTATTTAATTTTTTTTTTCTTCCAGAACAGGTTAATTTACAGGTTTGAACATATAAAAAACATTCCAAACAATAAATTTTTTTGAGAACCACGGTAAACAGCTCAGTAATGAGTCAGAGCTACTTACTTTACTATAATTTATATTTGCTTTAGTTTTTTATTCTGTTTATCATTGGATTATTCAATAAAGCTAAACCTTTAACCTTAATCTTAGATTCTTGATAACTTATCTCACTGTGATAGACTAGTTGGATGCTTTAGAATTAGGTAGAGAATAGCATTGGATATACTATCCATAAACACAGTTTAGAAATTGAATCAATTACTTGAATTTTGTACTTCACATTCACAAACCATTACTAATTGTTATGAAACTACTACTATTATCACACATAAAATATGTTTAAGACCTTAATGAAGACAACTATTATTTTCTGAATTTAGCCCCATTTTTCATGTTTTAGTAAAAATAGAGATGTATTTTCCTTATTTTTATTTCTGGATACATTTGCATGGTACGTTGTGGGCACCGAAGTCATTGCCACTTTCCACTGCCTGATTCCACTGATAGAATGCTTTGCTTAAGTAGTATTGCAGTTTCAGATGCAGGGAGATAATACTGATTAAAGTTTACCATATATTAGAGGCGAGAGTGTTTTGCTAGTCATTAGGTAGAGTACAATAAAGGTCCATGTCACTGCATTAAACTGTTTTGTGCATAAAAATGTATAATGATATACCAGAGGAGGAAACATTTGTAGAATTTTGTATTTTATATGAGGGAATTCAGAGCTGAAGTCAGAGACCCCAAGACAGGCAAGATATTTTCAGTGTTCTTATTGGATAGGTAGCTTGCTGCTGCTTTAGGGGAGGTGGGTGGAAAATCAACCAGCTGAAACAAAACCAGAATTTACGTAGAAAGAAATACTGAAATTTTCTGATGTTCTGAACCAAGGGCAATGGCACTGGTCTTCCTTGTTTGGCTGCTGATTGCACTGTCAGTAGTAATACGCATTTAAAATTGTAGCTTCTCTTTTCCCTCCATTGGTATCAGTTGGTATTTTTGATGGTTCTAAGCCTTTTTAATACTCCTTTAAGACTGAATTAAAGGCACCAAATATTGCAGTTACCACTATTAGTGTATACTTGCCAACATTAAAAACATAAGAGAAAAGGAATTGGTACAGTGGATTTTATCTGGGCTTGACATGCATCAGTATGATTCTAGGTACCAAATTAGATAATTGTGATGATTCTGTGTGCATGTCTTGGTCAGTGAATCCATAGACACCATAATCAATTATCTTGGAGAAAAAAAATGAAAACTGTATAATGCAGCCCTTCGAAGGGGAGCAAGTCTGTTCTAAGGAATGATAACTTGTTTTGTTTCCCAATGCATGCTAATTTCTGGATAGGATGATTTAGGTTTCTTCCTGGAGCTACTGGCAGCTTGGGTTTGTCTGAAGACTTTAGTTATTTGGGCTTTTGCATCAAGTTTCCTGTTCTTGGGATAGTTCTGCATGACACTGACTTGAGAAACAAGTAGTGTTTGAGCAGGTTATAAAGGAAACCACAAGAATATTTGCAATTCAGTGTCGCTGTGCTTTGAAAGAGCTGGAGATTTTGCAATCTCTTTTTATTGTGACTGAGTGAATAGTGTATAATGAGCATGAGCATTTTGGATAATATACTTCAGTGGAATCAAAATAATATCACAGTAACAGGTGTGGAGACCTATTTTTTGTATGTATGTCTATCTGTTTTTAAATGATATATCTTATTGCACACAATTTTCCTTAAGGCATCAGGAACTGAAATCAGGTGTATTTATTATTGTGGATCAGTAAGTGGAAAACTGTTTTGGTTCCTAAAAATACAAATGAAAAATAAGTCCGTATCATGAAGACAGATACACGTGAATAAATGTGTGTAGGGAGAAAAGCATTTATCAAACACTAAGTGCTGAATAGTCTTTAGGTTGGATGCATTAAATGTTTTCCTTTTTAATTCTGCTGTATTTTCAGATCATGCTAATTCTTTGCTTATTTTGCTCATTTTGCATTTTTCATTCCTTTTCCTCCTTTCCCTTATGTTTTAATCCTACCCCATTTTTTCACATGACAGGAAAAAGCCAGATCACATCAGGTACCAACCAGCTTCTTTTATACCTTCCCAATGTTTCTTTGGCACGCGAAAAGCTCTTAATTAACCCTGCATTTAATTTTGATTACTTGCAATGGATGTATAAGTGGCTCAGTCTAAGAAAATAACAGAAGGATTCTGCCTGGGATGCCAGTATACCTGCTGCTCAACACCTTTAAAAGAATTTAAAAGATTGAGCTAGAGTTTTAGCTAAAAAGGAATTAAAGCAAAGTTTCTGCAGTCAAACTCTTGAGCATACAAGATCAGTGTTTTGACTTTTTCCAGTTGAAGTTGGTGAGATTTTTTTTCTTATCAACTGCATTGGAAATAGAGATGTAGCTTTTAAATGTTGTGCATTCTTAATCATGCTGTCTTATTTGCATGATGATAGCAACTAGTGAAGAAAACTGTTTCCTTTTGAGAATCAGTAAACATGATTCATTTTTTTAAATGTAAAATTCCATGTAAATTTTCTATTTCTTTTGGTATTACTCTCAGTTCTCAGCAATTGGAAGCGTTTTTCAATTAATTTTATATTGTTTCTAATTTAATAAATAGTCTCTTGAATTGTGTAGGTATAAATGATGGAAAACATTCAGTTTCTATACCCAAACAGCTATATTTTAAGCACTACTGATGAGGCACTGCAAATTAAGATTCCTCAAGTGTATTTTCCCCTTCATGTTTCTCTCCTATTTTTGACAGAATGACACGTTTAAAGAAACTTTGATAATAGTCAGTACTTACTGCACACAGGTTGCCTAAAGGTTTATGAACATTAATTCTTAGAACAGGATAGATGTGGTATACACTATAACAGCACCTTCAGTACATCTATTGCACCCCAGAAATTCCTGGCTGTTACTGCTGTAGACCCCCAGCAGTCTGTTTCCTACAGTAATGAGTAGAGTTCATTGATGATACTTAGTTAATATGAAATAACTCAGGTTTTGGTCTGATTAAAACTGCTGTGGTGCTGGCATGTTGGAGGGGAGTCTGCCACTTCTATTTTTTCAAGCGTACAACAAAATATTAACTTTATTTTCCATTGACATCTACTTTAAAAGTGTGATCTACAAGTTATACTAATTGTAAATTGTTGATCTTGTTCAATAAAGTTTCTTAAAAAAAAAAAAATCAAAACCCCCACACTTTGTGGCTGGCCTTAAAAGTTCTCTTCAACATATTTAATTTCTCTACTGGGAAAAAGAGGGGCTGTAATACTTTGAGAAATTCTGCACTAGGCTTTAAAGATGGCACAAATTTGTTTTACGATTTGTGTGCTCACTTATATTCAGTTGATCAGATTGAAACTTATTTACTTTGTAACACACAAAATATTTAGCTGTAGAACAAACAAAGCATTGCATTAATGAAGCTAGTGACACTACCTAAGGTCATTATTAGGGATTTGCTCCACTGCATGTTTTCCTGGGGCAAGGCTGCATTTTTTTTTTTTTTTTTTCCTTTATCACTTAGGCACTGCTCTTCATGTTTTTCTGTTTGGTGTTACGTTCAGAAAAAGCACATAAAGCCTGAGTTTATTTTCCTGTTATAGTCTGCTTTTTTGTTGTTATCTGTTTAAATATTAGCAATTACTCTGCCTTATGCTCATATTTGAGACTTAGTTGCTGCAGCTGTGTCTTTTTAATAAATGGTAAAGGTAATACCTTTTAAATAGCAGTGACCAAAACTACTGCTGTTAATAAATTGAAAACATAGTTAACCTTTTGCATTATTGTTATCAATTAACCCAAAAAGATGACTTACTATGTTGGAAATCCAATATTAAAGGAAGATCCTGTTGTTTAAGTATATCTGCACAACATTTGAAAAGATTAATTGTTAAAAGGTAGAATCTCATCTGTCTACTAAGTACTAACTTTTCTAACAAATCCTTGATTTACTGATTTGAATCTAACTTTTTTTGTCTACCTTAATTTTTCTCAAACAATCTTTGTGTGCTGCTTTTCATGAATGGCTTGTGGTGGTTGAATAAGTTTATGGAGCCCTCTTGTTACTAATTGTGGTAAAATGTAGCTTGAAGTTCAACACCTTGTGGAGAATAACAAGATACATTGCAATACAGTATTTTGTGTGCTGTCACCTTTTAAACTAATTGGCGGTGAAGAAAAAAAGTGATGTGTGGTATATGTGGGGTATTTTAGATACTGGAATGATGCTGTGATAAACAGAGGTTCACATTATAAGCTTGAACAAAACAAAAAGCATAAATTTCACTGCAGGACTGAATTATTTTTTACTTTCCCTTCTTTTTTTGTTAGTTCAAAACCAGTAAATGACAGGTTAGCTTTGTCTTTGTGCATCCCTAGAAGGCCTAGAAAGTGATGGTTGTATTTGCTGCTTTTTTTTATATCCAGTGGTCTGATAAAGTGCTGCTGTTAAAGATCTGAGGTGCTTGTAACTTTTTTCCAAAATATGAATGATCTCTCAGTTCTCTATGGGTTGTACTCAGTCTGAACAGTGAGTTTGGCAAAAAAGGATACAGTTCAGAGGAGTTTTTTTAAATGCTATGTTATCTTTTGGATATTAGAGGATGCCTTCATTAAATTTTTATTTGATATTTCCCTTCAAAGCTGAGGCTTAAGTTAGGATCCTACTGAAAAGGTTTTTGTTGGTTTTGCTTTGGTTTTGTATGCAATCTTTTTATTTCAGCATCTAAAATTTTAAGAAATGCCAAATATAGTTAGACATTAAACCTGCACGGGATAGCAATGCTGTAGTATTTTTAGTGCCTTAATAAGTTATTCCTTAGTCCTACTCTCAAAATATTTCAGGAGTGAGTAGTTTACATAGTTTTAAGTATTTTTGTTATTCAAACTATCTGAATGTTATCAATTACTTAAAATTGTAGGTTGCTGCTAAAATACAGAAGTAAATGTACTTTGAAATGAGAATGTTTTGTGTAATAGCTCAACTAATGTTGTCATAACGTGAATGTGTTTGTTTAGGACTTAAATTATTTGAACCTTGCTTTCTTTTCTGTTTTGTCTCTGCTTTCCCTTTTTTCATTATTCTCACAAAAAACTTGCCAAAACTGACTGTGGCATTACTTTTGTGAATTCTTTTATGCAGTTTCTCTGTAGACTGTAAGCACATTTTGGTCAAATAAGCACTGTAAAATCAGTTATGTATTCTCTGGATATCTCTTCATTTGAATAGGCGCTGGTTCTCAATACAAAATAACCAACTTGTGTACCAGAAGAAATTTAAGGTAGGTATCAAAAAATTGGCTTGGGATAGTTTGAAGTGTGGATGATTTTCCTGATTGATGAAGGGAAGGAGAAACAGTGCTGACAGTGGCATCTTGTGTGGTCTTCAACACCCTACTGCATGTTCTAAATTGGTTTCTCCCTTTGTAAAATGAGACTAATGGCTACACTTACAGATTGAGATTCCTGCACAGTAGCTTGTAAGCACATACTTTATTTGCTGTGGGGTTTTGTTACCTTGTTGCAGAGAAGGTTTATGAAAAGCCTTAAAAGTTGTTGGTCCCAGAAGGCTTGTACACACTTGCTGGCAGTAAAATATTTCATGCTGTTCTTTGGGCAGTTGTGTTTAACTCTGTCAGGACTTGCTCCCTCCAGTTATTTCCTTGGTTCACATACCCAGTGTAGCAGTTTGGAGGGAGGATGGGATGGGAAAAGGCATGAAAGCGTTTGTTATGAACAGTCAGGGATGCTGTGTACATGTATTTAATACTGAAAATATAAGGTGGTTCAGCAGTCAGGATCTGTCTTTTTTTCTGTTGGGAAAGTACAGTTGTTGTACACTACAGCAGCAAGTGCAACTCTGCCCCAAGCTGTAGGAGCCAGCCTTTTCAATCAACATTTTGGCCATGCTCCTTTTGTTTACTGTTCTAGAATCTTCTTGTGCACCATGTAGCTGTAACAGTTGTTCATGTTGGAAAAAAATAGAGAACTGTATGGAGATGGGGAAGAAAAAGGAGCGGAAAGAACTTATGACAATCTGTTTCTCTTCAGTGTTAATAGACCAGGTTCAGAGGTCATTCCTTGTTATCTGATGCTATCAAATCAAGGGTCTTCATTTTTGTGGTCAGAAAGGAATCAAACAGTTGGGTTTGTGTGCGCACATTTGAGTTGGGCATTTTGTGTTTGTGTTACATTTTTGGTTGTTTTTTGGGGGGTTCTTTTGGTTTGGTTTTGTTTTTTTAATGCACCTTTAAAATGTCCTTAGCTTAGTAGAGAATTCTTATGAATTGAATCAAATCTTCAAAGCCACTGCATCCAGCTTCTGGTTTTTGTACTTGGCACTTAAAATACGGCTGATTTAGATATAATCTTTCTGATTTATTTGTGACTTAATTGCATCGCTTAGAAAGTATCTTTTGAACTCCTTTGGATACTGTGGTTTAAGGTGGTTGATTATTTAGTAGATTGGATTGTAGATGGAAAGGAATTTTCCGAAGTCTGTAAGAAATTTTCATTAAATATGGCTAAACATTAAAATTTATTTAAATATTTCCCGATAAGTATCTTTGATTCCACCTATTAAATTTTTTTTTTGAAGAAATATTTTTGTAAGCAAGCAAATAGAATTAAATGGTAAATAATTTGGGATTATTAGCAACCTCATTATCTTTCTTCTATGTAACTTTTTTGTTAATTTTTGTCTCTTAGGATAATCCCACGGTAGTAGTTGAAGACTTGCGGCTTTGCACGGTTAAACACTGTGAAGACATAGAAAGACGTTTCTGTTTTGAGGTGGTTTCTCCAACAAAGTAAGGAGAAGCGATGGAGCATATTGATTTAAAAATAAAAATATTGTTACGTTCAGTTGTCCTGAAATGCAAGATTAACATTTCTCTTGGGATAGATCAAAACAGGAAAAGTATCTGAACAATTCTGTCCTCTGAAATTTTGGCTAAGAGTAAGTGATGCTGTGAGAAGTGTTTCTGGTATTTAGTTTACTTTTGACATTAAAATAAACATGCATTCTTGTGCTTTATGCATAAATGGCTTGTGGTTGTGGAGCTGTTGTGGCTTAGTAGTAGCTGATACTATCAAGCTGCTTAGTAACGTAGAAAGTTTCTCCAAATTTGACTGGTATAATGAGAGAGAAATGTTTTAATAAAGTTCTTGCCTCAGTAATGTGAAGTTACATTTCAGAATGCACTAAATAAAAATAGTTTTCAGCTCTAACAGTGCGGTGTATCGGTTGTATTTGGAAAAATATGACAGTCCTGCTGCTGTAAGGGCAGGACATGAATTTCTTACAAATAATTTTGAGATGTGACCATATTTAAGTTTTTGATATAAGGTCAACCTGCTTTTAGGTTTGGATGTTATCTACACTCCCCTCTCCCACTTACATTTCTCCTTTTAATAGATTGCGGTCCTAATATTTGCAGCCTATACTTTTTCAACCCATAAGTGTTGGAATATCATGACCAGTTTCCTTTGATTGTTGGTGTGAAGAAAAGTAGTTCATTTTTTGACAGAAAGCTTTAAAACTATTTTCTCTTGATCTCAGTGAACGAAACTGTGTTTCCAAGGACTGATACCTGTATTTTGTGCAATAAGTCGTGGAGGTAAATTGCACATGAGGATTTAAGAATGAAAAATTCAGAATAAGAGAAGAAAGGGAATAGGAAGCTAATCTGTTATCTGGGTTATTTGGAGCATTGTGTGTATATATATGTTTTAGCATAACCTGCAAATAGTTTTGAAACCAGGAGTTTGCAGTTTATAAAGGTCAGCTACTTCACTATGTCAAAATAAATCGGTTTATTAGATGATGCCTAATAAACAATATACTTGCAGTGATAGCAAGAATCTGAAGAGTTTATATTTTATTGAACAATGTCTGATGTTGGCTGCTTGGTCAGTCTCTCCGAATCTAAGTACATGTGTGATTTGTCACAGAAGCTGCATGCTTCAGGCAGACTCAGAAAAGCTGCGGCAGGCGTGGATTAAGGCTGTTCAGACCAGTATTGCTACAGCATATAGAGAGAAAGGGGATGAATCTGAGGTGAGTTTAAAAAGCAACCGAACAACCACCCACTTTTTAGATTCTGAAAATTAAAAACAGATAAACTCTCTTTTTATGAGAGAAGGAAATGTGTCCATTGTTTGTCTTCCAGTGGAAATAGAAAGAAATTCTGAAGGCTGTGACTTATATTTTTCACTCCATCTTACTAATACTGGCCTGTATGTTCTGATGAGGTTTGTGTGTAGTGTGATTAAAATTCATAGGATTACTCTTATGTTCAGTTCTACATTTCTTCTAATAAGTTAAAATTTTTAAAATTCTGGCTTCTAATTCTAACTTCTGCAGAAGTTACCTTTCTAGGATTCTAGTGCACAGTTAGAACTTTTATTGCTTTAATTTAGTACATGTCTCATTTTTTGTTTGTTTGGGTTTTTTTTTCCAGAAACAGGAAAAGAAATCATCCCCTTCTACTGGAAGCCTAGAATCTGGGAGTGAGACAAAAGAGAAGTTGTTAAAGGGAGAAAGTGCTCTACAGCGAGTTCAGTGCATTCCTGGTAATGCTGCCTGCTGTGACTGTGGTTTGGCAGATCCTCGCTGGGCCAGTATCAACCTGGGAATCACGCTGTGCATTGAGTGCTCTGGGATACACAGGTTGGGGAACTCTTCAGAACTGTATTTGATTAGTGCATTGACTTACTTAGGAAGGGTGGCGTTTGCCTCTTCAAATGTGTATTGAAGCAAGATTAGAGAGCCCTGTTTATAAACAGAATTAAGGTAACTGCTTTATTTGCATAAATTAATGGTAAAGCTGTCTGAGCTAAGACATAGCACGTAGTTACAGGTTAATATTTTTGTTATGCTGTTTAGGAGCTTGGGAGTCCACTTTTCAAAAGTAAGATCTTTAACGCTGGATTCATGGGAACCTGAACTTTTAAAGGTATGATAGTATTTTTGAAACCAGTTTCTATTTGATACTTACATTGTTGTTCTAAAGGCTCTGCATCAGAAAGTTCAATGCAGGAAACACTTGCATTTGTACCCAGTGCATGTCTTGTGCTTTTGAGTAGAAAATGTTTAGTTGTGTGTTGGTTTTTTGATTCACACTTTCTTAAAATACACGCAGTATCAGCAGTCATTCTTGTTACAAACTTGTGAGTCAGAAGAACTTATGACACCTTCAGGTCTGAAAATGCACTTTGAGTAGTTAAGTTTCATCTGATACTTTCAACATATAAAAAGGGAAATCTGTTTACAGACCAATAATATAGTGGGCTGAAAAAATTTGGAAGTGCTATATCAACCTAAAGCATGATCATACTTGAAAATTCACATGCCAGCTCTTACAGTGAGATGTTGATTTCATATCCCTACTGGCTTATAGGAGAACATTCATGTAACTGCTCTTGTGTGCTATTTGTGTGCCAAAATTCTAACATAAAACCTGGTTATAAAGATCATGTGACATTGAAATACCAAAAGAGGAACTTACATGTGGATGTATGTGTGCAACTCGATAACCAATGCAAAGCATTTGTTTCTAGCTGTGATGTTTTGGTACTTAGGTATTGCTTCGTTATCCTGAACAATCAGAAGACAGTGTGGGTAGGGGTGTTTCTCTTGTGGCTTGACCTTAAATAATTTTAATATCAGTGTGTTCATGCTGAGGAAACAAACAAACAAAAAAATCCCTCAAAACTACACCCTTTGTCCTGTTCATGTAAATACCAGAGCCGAATATTCTACCTGGTATTAGAAGCAGGAAATCTGTTCATTGCATCAGTAAATTGGACTTCGTGGCACGAATTCTCCTTAAAGTAATATCTGCAGACTGTTTTTTTCTTTGATATTTGTCTATAGACATAACAGATTATAGTTTAGCAAAAATTTCTGTTGGACAAGATGGAATAGAATTGATTGAATTGTTTCTTGCTGATGGGATAAGAATAGCTACTGGCAAAGCTGGTGGAAAAAAGTACCTTTGTTCAAGGCCTGCAGATGTCATTCTGATTGCACACAAAAAAATTCTTGAATGACAGATGGTCTTTTTTGCAGTCCTTTTTCAGAAGGGAATGCCAATTTAAAAGAGTGATTATATTTTTTGCTATCTTACTCAGAATTTGGTCTCTCGACCATGTTTCTTTACCATGACATAAACCCATGCTTATTTCTGTAAGTGTACTTTTACTGGTGAAAATACTAAGTTGTAAAAATAGGCTTGAGTGAGGTTAAAACCAACTAAATAGGTAGATATAGCCTTTTACAACTGTATTTTAATTTATTTTGCTTCATAGCTTATGTGTGAATTGGGAAATGATGTTATAAATAGAATATATGAAGCGAAGTTGGAAAAAGTGGGAGTAAAGAAGCCGCAACTTGGAAGTCAAAGGTAGTAATTTACTAGAAGTGCCTCTTCCTTTTCTTGTTGCTTCCTTCAGCCTCAGCTTTAAAAGATGCTGCCAATTAACTGTGTGACACTCCTTTGATTTACTCTTTGTTACCCCTTATCACCAGCATGTTTTGCTCTTCCCCTTTTCTCACTCTATCTCTATTGGGTATTCCTTCTGTTGGTCCCTTTTGGCTTCTCCTGTTTGTTCTTTTTCTGATGTCACTCCCTCCTTGTGATGACCACTCTATAGCATCCTGTTCTCTCATCAATGTGGGCATGCTGATTTTGTTTCCTATCTCCTTTGTACCAACTCAACCAGCTGTGTGTGGTCTAAGTGCTCCTGGAAGGAGCCTGTGGCTGTGCCTTTTGTTTGCAGTGACTTTGTTCTTGAGTTTGACTTTTGTTCCCTGATCCTCAGAATGTGCTGCTCTTTCTGCCTACATTGTACATGAGCTCTGCTGCTTTACAACAACCTTCTAGTGATTGTGCTGCTGTCTTCCATTTCTCTGATGTTGTGTTTGAAAATACTTTCCCAATGATTTGTTCTGCTGTGTAAAATGTCTTTAAAACCTTGGGTTTTACCAGCCTTCCAGTTCTGTGCTGCTTGCTGTCGGGCAGTTGTATGGTACAGAAACAGCGTTTTATAATGTTGGCGATTTGGAGACAACAGTGATAATATAAATAATGTAGAGGATTTGCTAGGTATTCCTTCAAGTGGTAACTCCTTTTCAGCAGTTTCAACAGTAATACTTTTATAGCCCCTTCCATCAGTTTGTCACAACTGGTATGTGTGTTTTAAGATGATAACCTCAGGTTACAAGAAAAAAATATTTCAGTATGCATAATGGAACTGATGGCTGTGCCTACCTGAGGCTTATTATTGTTACTTTTCTTTTGTGCAATCTTGATATTCCTTTAACAAATGTTGCAATTTATATTTACCTAAGAAACTAATTATATGCTCTATTAATTGGTTAACAATAATGTAAAATATGTATAAAGGATTAATACCAAGAAGTAACATACAGTGACTAATGCTTATTTCTGCCACTTTCTAAAGTCTCTGCCTGAAAGAGAATAATCCTATGTGAACTTAACAAAATTACTTTCTTTTAAGCCTTAGGCAAAATCTAATAAAGAATCCAGAAGGAGTCAGACAGTGTGCTTTTCCTATTTCTGGAAATGTGCTGTAGGCGTGTCTTATGTGCAGTGCCAAACTACAGCTTTGGTTACTGGCTTTACTATGAAGTAGATGTTCTTTTAGTACATGAAAATACTAAAATATTAACTTACTAACACCAGGGATTTTGTATATGACAGGCAGGAGAAGGAGGCATACATCAGAGCAAAATATGTGGAAAGAAAGTTTGTAGAGAAGCACGCATCAGTATCTCTGCTTGAATCTGGAACAAAATTTTTGCCTCAAACTCAGGAAGAGAAAAGGCACAGTGTCCCTGAAAAATCCCTTTTGGCAGGGGAACAAGATGTGGCATCCCAAAAAGGTATTTACACACTTTTTTCCTTATCTATATTACACCTGTTCCTTTTAAAGTAAAATAATTTTGTATTAATTTATTTCCTGCCTCATGCAGAGAAATTGGAACCTATCTTTTAATGGGTCATAGCCTAGTTCAGAAGTATAGAGGAGAAAAGACTTGCTCAGGAATGTGCATTTTTAGGTGGGGAAGGATTTGGAGTGGGGATGCTTATCATTCAGAAACATATTAACCACCCTCTTTCCTCCG
This sequence comes from Athene noctua, assembly GCF_965140245.1. Classification (NCBI taxonomy): domain Eukaryota; kingdom Metazoa; phylum Chordata; class Aves; order Strigiformes; family Strigidae; genus Athene; species Athene noctua. The sequence continues at coordinate 15,595,589 of NC_134044.1, forward strand.
TATTTTCATCCTTCTTAATTTTTCCAATAACGTTCTTTCCTGCCCTATCCCTTCCTTACTGCCTGCTTTGTGCTTTGCTAACTTGCATGTCCCAGCGGTTGCTGTAAGTAGCGACGAGGCGAGGCGGGAGTCTCTGTTCTGTCCTGATGAACTAGATTCACTCTTCTCCTACTTTGATACCTCTTCAAAACTACGTAGTAGTAAGTACTACAGCTACGGCGTGTTGAGTATTTGCACTAGTGATCCATTGTGTGTTGTGGCCATCTCCCTGCCTTTAATCTATTGTCTCCAGGCTACTGCATTGCTTAGTGTTTTCATGAAATAATTTAAGCTTTTTTACTTATCCTGATCTTTTCCTTTCTAATAATTTTGGACATTTATTATTATTATAAATGTTATGGTTGTGATATGTGACTACATATTATTTTATAGATGCATTAAGAATACTGAATAATTACTTGTAACTTTTTTAAAAATTACATATTCAGGACCAAGTATAAGAGCTTGCTTTATTATCATGGTATCTGTGAAGAGTGGGTAACTTACAGTCTGCATAGTAATTAGTGTTTCTCTTCAAAACAGTACGAAGCAGTGACAGTGGGATCCAGCAGAGTGCTGGTGACAGCAGAGAACACCTTGCCTCTACTATATCAGCTAACAGTTTGTATGAACCGGGTGCGTTAGGCTTTGCACTTTAAGATGAAAAACTATTTCTAGGTAGCATGTTCTTGTAAAAGAGATTTGGTGATACAATTCATGTCTCTTCTATCCTTGTGGGCTGAAACATTTTTAACAAGGGTAATAATTGCTCGAGTGACCTTTCTCTCCAGGTTTGGTAGCAAGAATGACACTGAACCTGTCTAAATGGGTTCCGAAAACTATGTTTTTGCCAGTCAGATGATACTGAGCCAGAACTTTGTTGTTTTGCAGCTAGAGCAATGCTGCATTTTGATACAGACAAATCTCCACAGGAATATATAATCCTTTTTTAAATAATTAAATCCTTGGGGATAGATTTCCTGTGAAGTCCTAGATAATAGGCTTTTATGTGTTATTTGAGCATTCTTACTTACTTTTTCTGTTTTCTACTTACATGGAGTTGACCATGTCTTTAAACATTACCCCCTCTTTACTCAAAGTTATAAATTGCTTGATGAAATTATCTGCTATCTAATATTAGCATCCTGGTCTGACAAATGTATTGAGTATAGCTTGTCAAAACATCAAAAACATTTATTTATAAAGAAAACTTATTCTTCTACATCAAAGCAATCTTCTGAGTTATATTTTAAATCCAGTAGTCCACAGCTGTGATTTGTAGGAAGCAGCATGTGGCTTGGATCCTTTCTTTGTCTGCATTGTAGAAATACTTATGGTGCTGTAACTTATGAAAGTTTATATACAACAATGTCTTTATTTCCCAAACTTCACTCTGTATAACTCTTATTGAGATGAAAAGAAAGATTATGATTTGGTTCAAAATATTATAGCCACAGCAAGTAAGTGGTAAATGACAATGGTATCTTTTAATAAGAGTTAGGTCAAAACAGTATTAGTCTCATATTCAGGTGTATCAAGCTGTTGCAGATAAAGATATATTTGTATGACTACATCTCTGCAGGAAACCGGTTTTATTAATATCTTGCAGTATAGGATAAAATACACTGCTAACCTTGAATAACTTCTTACAAATGGCATGGAATATGTAGGTTGAAGGATATTCACGGGGGTCAGTAATGGGGAGAGAATGTTTTCTGGGCAGTAATAATTCCACGAAGTGGCCATGCCTGAATGCTGGAACAAGCGAAAGGCATCTGTGACTTCTGACAGAATGGAACAACAATGCACAGCATTCTGCAAAACCTGCACTACAAAATGACATTTTTAATCAGAATTCTGGGAGCTACCTTATAAAAACAGGCATTAGATAAGGATTTTTTTTTTCCTTTTCAGAAGGAGACAAGCAAGAGTCTTCTGTGTTCTGTGACTCCAAACAGCCTAGTCCAGGATTGCAGCTGTATCGTGCTGCCTTTGAGAAGAATCTTCCTGATATGGCAGAAGCATTGGCCCATGGAGCTGAAGTAAACTGGGTCAACGTAGAAGAAAACAGAGCAACACCGCTCATTCAGGCAGTGCGAGGGGTATGTGATATACAGCACCGACTGATGGGGGAGGAGGGGAAGGAGAATAATAGGGATATTTCTGTGTCACTGTTCCTTTTGAACTGCTTGCTTCACTAATGAATGATAATGTGATGCTGAAGTTGTCTTTACAGTATTCTCTCAAAGTTGTTTCTGAACTGGTTTTTTTCCTGTCAGTGCTTTGTTTGGAATTATATAACCTTGTAGTGTTTAAATTTGATATGGAAGCAAATCCCTTTTGTGTCCTTTGCTACATGACTCAGCGGTGAGAAGGCAGAACAGATTTGGCTCTCGGTCTAGAGATCTGGTGCTGAATTGTTTCTTTCCTTTTATTCCGTAGGGTTCGTTGGTTACTTGTGAATTTTTGCTGCAGAACGGGGCCAATGTGAACATCAGGGACATGAAGGGAAGAGGACCCCTGCACCATGCCACGGTTCTAGGGCACACTGGGTAACTCACTGCTCCTGAATTTGTAAATGGCCATCCTCTACTATAGTTGTTAATGTGAAGCTTCGTTTCCCTAAATATTCTGGCATTTTAATATATTTCAGGTGATCTAGGTTTTTCTTAAACTTTCGTGGTGAGAGAGGAAGTAACATTCTGAATTAGTAGTCTCGTCCGCTAGCAAAACACACACCTATAAACACACTTTTGTCCATTTTGTAAAAACATGTATTTAATAATGCTTTCAAATAGCATGAACTTTTGGTGAAGAGTCATGAGATTTTTCTTGGTTTCTTAACAAATATGATGCAAACAGGAGAAGTAGTGATGTGTGAGGGCCAAGGCTTTCTGTACTTGTCCCACCTGTGTGTTGCACTGAGAGTGTATCTCATCTCAAAATGTTCTGCATTACATCTTGAGTTTTGGAATCATGGCTATTAACTGAAACGCTATACCAGCTCAAGTTAAATGAGAACGTAAGAATCTGATTGGTGGTGCCAAAACTCTTTGCATGCATGAATTCTAAATAGAGTGCAGTAGCTTAGGAGAGTTTGACATAAACGTAGTCTGTATGTTTATAAAGGTGAAGAACTATAATAGCAGAGAGAAATTAGATCTGTTTCTGTTGGGTAAATCAGGCACCTGTGAACTATATTCTTTCCTGCATTGATTTATCCTGCTCAGTGATTCTTGTCTGTCATGGTAAAAGGGATGAGGGTTTTTGGTTCTACAACCTAAGATGATACAGGAGGGTGGAGTCTCACTTCTAAAGGGTTCAGCTCCTTGCTGCACTAGTATGATTTGAGTTAGGCTATCTTTCTAATGTGTATTAAATAATGAAAGATTTAGTTCACTACTGTGGTAAGGTCCTAGCTGTTCTAGATGAACAGCACTGTTTTGATATGTTCAAGAGACTTTTGGCAATTTAAGCCAAATACATTGCATCCAGCTTGAATTTATTTGCTTTTTTCCTTTATTGTTATGAAAATTATTCTTAAATGCTTTTTCTAAACAGACAAGTGTGTTTATTCCTAAAACGAGGAGCAAACCAGCATGCCACTGATGAAGATGGGAAAGATCCATTGAGTATAGCAGTAGAAGCTGCAAATGCAGATATTGTAACATTGTAAGTTGTACGTTCTGTTTTTTGACTAGGTAACTAGGTTTTCCTATTCTCTTTCAAGTTAAAAATATAAGAAATGTCAAAATTCCTTTACATAAAACCAGGGAGAGACAAAGAAAAATCAGAGTCCACTATCCACAGATGACCTCATTGGTGTGAGGTTCAGGAGTAGATCTTTAATTGCAATCTTTTTTTAGTGCTTTAAAGATGACATTGTTCTTTTTGTTTCCTAAATCATAGGTTGCGTTTAGCAAGGATGAATGAAGAAATGCGTGAATCGGAAGGCCTCTATGGACAGCCAGGTCAATACTCTACTAATAACCATACTGAAATGCAGTATAAGAAGTGTATTCAGGAATTTATCAGTTTACAATTAGATTCTTAGGATCTGAGGGAAGTTTAACATAGCTTCATACAATAATGTTTTTTATAAACAACCGGCACATGTTAGAGTTTCATTGAAATTCACTGGTGTGACTTTGTTAGAGTATTTAGGGGACCTAAAAGGAGAGTGTTTAAAGTGCATTATTATAGTAGTGTATGTTACTACAGCCATTACCAACCTGTTTTGCTGGTAGTTGTCCACAGTTTTCTCCTATTGATGTTCCACTGAAATTCATGTAATGTTAGGATGTACCTGACATTGATAGCAGCCTTCTAAGCCAGGTTGCTCAGAGACAGTTGAGGAGTTCAGTTCATCTTATTACAGGATACCATTCTCCTTCCTGTGGAATGGTCCTCTTTTTTTCTTTTTTTAAGAAAAAAATGCTTGCACACCAATGTAAAAATGTACATCAAATATTTCAAAATAACTCCAGACAGAAATAGGAAAGTATTATTTCCTTAAATTTTATTTTTTAAATTTATTTAAGATGCACATAAGAAATGAAAGTCATTTTTAAGTATGTATTTTTCTATGCTTAGTATCTTACCATTTGATTTTAAAAAAAAAAAAAAAGAATTGGCAGACATTTGAGCCAACTGGTACAAGAAAGTAACAAATTATATTTAATGAATATGTGCAACTTTATTCTCAGGCACTCAGTCCCAATTTACACTATGTTCTGATGTGATATTTATGCAAGCCATTTCTTCTATTATGGTATGCTTCCATAGGAACCTAATGTAATCTCATGCAAATATCAATAATGAAGGCACACTTGATTGTCAAGTTAGACAGCTAAAAGCATGCTGCTATACCTGGCAGCAGTGAAAGGCAAACCTTATTTTTAAGGTTGAGTGCTGAGTACTCTTGCTCACTCCTATATAACGCACTTACCTATTTCCACTGATTCATAAGGATCGTGTGTGCTTATGTCTTTTACGTGACTGGGGCTGGAATATACTCAAGGGGCAACATTAGGTTTTACGTCAATATCCCAGATGAACTCTATTAAATAAATCCAACTTATTTATTTTCTCCTTAAGAATAGATGTTTTTTCAAATTTATTTTAAGTTAATCTTCTAGGAAATGCAAATTAAAGGCACTCAGACATTCAAATGCTTTCTTTGGCAGAGCAACTGATAATCTAAAGGTATATACTTAATTATGAGCTTAAATGAGGAAGAATTCCCCACTCAGAAAATGCAGCAGGCCATGTATATGAAGTCTCTTGCCAGTTGGCCATATTGAATGTAAAGCTGTATTCTGATATAATACTTTGTTGACAGGCTGAAGGTAACAGGTAAAAATATTTTTGTATTTTTGAGGCGCCTCATTTGTTTTTTTAAGAGGTAAAAATAGTAACTATCAGTTTCAACTAGTAAAACGCCTTTGTGTTAAGGGAGGTAGGTATTTTGATTCAAAAGCTCTGCATTAAATCATAAATGAATATTTTTAGATCACTTAGACCTGTCACAAATCCAAAATTATTATAAATCAGAAAATATGTTTCTATAGTTTGTACAAAATGCCTCAGTTGGTTACTAAACATCACAAAAGTTTAGTGAAATGTTTCATTCATAACAAATACAGGCCCTGCTGACACGAAAATATCAATGTGTTTAAACTGAAGATGGGGGAGACTGTTTTCCCTGACACTTTGTTTAAAATACATTTTTTAGACATATTCTTCAATTGGGTAGGTGAAATAAAAAGCTGTCTGAGTCTTTCATTGAAAATATCTTGACCTTTTTATCAGTTTGTATTACAGTAGAATCTAGAGACTTCACTTGATACAATCTGATCCAGATATTTTACAAATATTTCTGATCCTTGTAAACAGGCGAGATTGACAATGGAAAGTAGAGCTGCCACAATAGATAGAACTTGCCCAAAATCAAGGGGAGGGTATCCTTAGAATAATTTTTTTAATTCAGGCTGTGAGCTGTAGCAGTGTTCCAGCCAGCAGACCTTCTTGTACCTTTGGATAGCATAGCTCTGCTCTCCTTGATTCTTTACTTGCTGAAGTCTCTCTTAAAAGTTGAAGTAAATATTTGGAGTGTTTTAAATGTTAGTGTCTGCTAGCCTGCTAGAAGGTTTATGTAAATGTGTAAGTGTAAGCACAAAACCTGTGTCTGTTGCAAGGTATGATACCTTTACATGGTCACAGAGGAAGCAGGTCTCTTTCACTGCATATACATGTTAAATTATCTGCGCTGCCCTTATTTTAGAACTCCTCTGTTCCAAAATTATGACTCTGGAAGAAAATAAGGGTTTTCAAGACAATTGTGTGTTTACTTTGGGAGCTATGTGAGGGTAAATATCGATGTATGAGTTTGCTGTCATCAGAGTGAAGCCAGCTGCCTGTTTCTCTGCTCTAGTAATTCAGTTGATAAACAATTACTAATGTAGCTAATGGCATCAGTGTTTGTAATTAAAATATACCCAGATGGTTTAAGCTACTGAGAGAATGTATATGTTGCTTTGCAAGGTACAGTTGGTCTTCCAAAATATTCTTAGATGGGGAACTAGCTGAAACTCGCTTGTTCCACAAAAAGTTCATTTCTGGTGGTAGAAGCCATATGCACCATTGTGCTGTTTCTTGTATAAACTCGAGTGCTCATCTTCTGGTGCTACAGTATGTCTGCTAACTACTTGATATTAGTATTGCTACTTTTTCTTCCTATCTTTTCTTGAATGTATGATGTGTGCCTTTTGAGTTACTCTGGTGTTAAATGGTAAAGCAGTGTTACAGTATTTTTGTACATAAAATCTGCACTTTAGGGAAAACATTGCTTGGAAAGGAAATTTCCAGAATTCAATTTTAAAGTAGTATTTTAAAATAATTAAGGTTTGCAGTATTAGGTATTTTAATGCAGCATACAAACTAAAGGGGCACTTTATTTTAGTCTATTTTTGTATGTAATATTTTTGTTATGTAATACAGCCAGAAACAGAGCCGCAATGTATCTTGCAAAAATAGCTTTTTGTTTTTTCTTTCAAGTTAATTTGAAAGAACCAAATATGGCAACTTGAACTACAGTATTAGTTCACCAGTGGAACCCAGTTCTGTGTTAAAAACACAACTGCTTTTATTATACAGGCTTGATTTCGATTTGTGCTCTTCATAGCTGTTCTTTGGGTGAATATTACAATTCCCTTCATGCTGTGCTTATCTCCCAGTACAAGCAGTTATCAGGAACTGTCACAATAAAATGTGTTCTGTGCCTACTTCATCTCTAGAACATGCTTGAAACTAAACCTGAAAATCAAAAGGGAATTTCACTAGAACTGACTTTTCCTAGGAGAGCAGTATTGAATATATTTATCTTTTAAAGTCTGGGAAGAATTGTGTCACTACGTTTTCATATAAACCCACACACCATGCATGTTAAAGATTTCTGGAAGGTCAGTTAACACTTCTGAAAGTGATTTCAAATGAATGGCATCTCATCTCGAAAAATAGTTCTGATATTGGAAATGTGCATTAAAAGGTGGGAAAACAAAACAGTGTAACTTTTCACTGTAGTGCAAACTTTTAAAGACAAAATATCCTTTTTAAAACAGCTAATTGAAAAAAAAAAATAGTGGAATAATGCTTTTCTTCCACAACAATATTGGGCAAAAAAAAAATCTTCATGTTCAACATACATGATAGAGATTTTTGGTTGATTTCTTTGTCATGCTATTAATCAGGGTGTCACCAAGGAACAGTAGTGCTGGGACCTTGTGTCCTGTGAGGTCATCTGTGTTGGAAAGACAGTGAAATTTGGATGGGTGCATAGTTCCTGTCCAGACCAAACGTTTTATATGCTTAGTTCCCTCTGAAGGCAATAGGGTATGGTTAATATTTTAAAATGAAACCTGAATTTAAGGCCCAAAATGCTGCAGCAGATGAAAGAATGTGAAAATGTCCATTTTAGTGGCAAAAGAATGACTTGGCAATGGGTCAAGAAGTAATCATTCCTGAATGTGTTTTCCTGTGTAGACAGGGAGGGGGAGGGAGATGGGCCTGGTGGAAATTGCTACCATCCCTCGTTTTGGAATGTGTTCTAGTAGTCAGGTTGTATTGAAGCACAAAGAGTGAAGATTAAGAAACCAAATAAAATATGTTTAAGGAAAGTATCATCACTCTTATAGATAAAACTAAAAGATGTAATGAATATTTAGTAATGCATGTAGAAATTTTTATTTGCTGAAGTAATAGACCAAAAGGATTTATGAACAATAATTCTCTACTTAGGATTGTTTTTTTATATATTATTACTTGCTGATTGTTGCTTTCATGTTTCTGTCTGGCTATAAGACTTCTGACCTCTGTTTCCAAGCGAATCTTATGCCATAATTCTACTTTCCTGAAGAGAATCCTGGTTAGCACTTCCTTGCAAAAACAAGGATTTTATTCTTTAACAGCTAATAAACATTTTTCTTTTTATGTTGCTTTAAAATGCTTTAATTTTTCCTTTCTAACTCTGAACTTTCCTCTGTGTGGCTGCCTGTGAGGTACTATTTCAGGTATAGTTTGGCTTTGTTTAATTTGCTTCTACAGAACATGCATGCAAGTAAACGGTACCAGAGAGTTCACATCAGCATCATTCCATCTATAAGCAGTCTTTATATATGAATAAATGTTATACAGTAATTGGTAGCACAGTAGGATGTTTGTGCAATGGTGGGTGATGTTAACTATCACAGATGTTTAAAACTGTTTTCCTTTTCTTTTCTACCTAGGAGATGAACTTTATCAGGACATTTTTCGTGACTTTTCTCAAATGGCATCAAATAATCCAGAGAAGCTAAACCGTTTCCAGCAGTCAGATTCCCAGAAGTCTTAAGTGTCAAGAAGGAAAAGAACCTGATCCTTATAGTGCAAGTCTTTTTTTACTTTAACAGAATGAATTATATGCATTTTGTTAGATACTTTGGATAAAATGACCACTCTAATGTAGCTTTAAATTGTGGCAGCTGGGGAAATGTCTGAGTTGTTTTATGTTCCACAGTACACATACCTCAGCAGCTGAAGAAAATGTTTAAAGAAAGGAATACCTGCTAGCTCAGTATAAAAATAGTACCTGTTAGCAAGTACAATGTCTGTGGTTTGTACATAAAGTTAGCGGAGCGTAGCTGTATGCGTTGCAGACTCCTGATGGCAGGATGATCAGACCAGCTTTGCTATTTAGTATCACCTACTGCCATCTGTCTCCCTGTTGCCATAAAGAATGTGCCTCTGACAAAAAGGTCTGGGTTGCATTTTCTGGGACTGTTTGGAAGGGAAATCAGGTAATGATTTAGTGAGTTGCCCTTCTATTTGTGGGCCTGTAACTTAACAGATTCTCTTGCTCCTATGCGAGCTCTGGTTAGAGATAGGCTCTTAATAACAAAACATGGTAACTCATGCTCTTTTGAAAGCTCTTTCACAGTGGAAGCTTTAACACCAGGCTGGCCTTTATGCTTGTGACTGCGGGTCAGTCACAATAGGTATATATCCTGGAGGACCAAACTTCTAAGAGCAGTCTATTTTCCTTTTTTGTTCTCTTAAATTAAACGTTCTGTGCAGCAAGTATACTTTTAAATGAGCTCGTGGAACCTTTCATGAAAAATAAACTTAATCCTTCTGGACATGATGTGGGATTTGTTTGTAGTATTTTGACATCAAAACTTGAAATTTGAGACAGGAAAGTAAATATTGAGCCAATGGAGTTTGTGTAGAACAGTCATATGAAGGCTGTTTGTTACCTTTTCTTTTTGCTGGTCTCATGACTAGCCCTAAACTGACTATATAAAAATCTCATACGTAATGTAGCCACCCTAAATTGAGGGCAGTCAGTCCTTTATATCAGGAAGCAGTATCCTTTATATAATCTGCAAAGATGTGGATGTATACGCGTTGTCTAAACTAAGGTGTGCACAAGAAAACCTAGGAATTTCACTGCACATTTTTGATAAATAATGAATGAGTGTAGTCTCCAGCTGTATTCTGAGGGTAGCAACACAATTTGCTTTATTCTATAGTGCTCTTCACTCTGGTGATGTGCATGCATAAATGGTGTCTGTGGATATATGCTTCTGTGTCAAGTTATTAAATACCTAGATAGTGATCACCTGAAACCCCAAACCAGCAGATGCAATTTATGCTTTATTTGTCTGCCCTATGGACAACTTAAGGAGAATTTTTAGGTAACATAGTGTGAGGCTTTTAATAATCCTAATAGCCATGGCATTATGCTAATCTGCTGTTTAAATGTATTTAGAAAATTAATTGGCTTTTCTCCAAGGTGACTAAGATGAGCAAAATTGGATAAAAAAATTCTGAACCACAGTAAAATTAAACTTTCTGGCACATGAAATTTTAACAAAGTATTTCAAATATTTATAATTTGTCATCAAATGTATAATTTTGCATAAAATCTGGATGATTACCACTGCAAAGTTAATAGCATTTTAGAATCATCCAATAGATTCTTTTTCCAATCAGAAGAATCTCACAAAACAGTTCTTGTTTCATGTGTGGTCTAATTATGCTAGGAAAAGCAGATTCTGCCCATTTAAGGAGTGCGTTTAGTCTGGATAATGAGAAATTTAGGAGTATCAGCTGTAAGCAGTATATTTCCATTAAGTTGTTTTCTAAATAGCTGTCTATGAAATGATAATATACTTCCTAATCTGCAGTATTTAACAGCAGTGGATGTTTCAGTAGATCTTAGAGAAAGTAAAATTCCCAGTGTACAGGTGGGATAATGTAAGATATAACTATGTATAGTATACACTTTAGACATAGGTTTTTATAAAAATTTGTGGTTTGTATCCCACATGACAGGCAGTATATAGTGTGATTGTCTGTAATATAAAGCTACATAAAGCTTAATGGCATAATCACTATCTCAGTCCGTGCTGCTGGAAAAATGTCCGAGACACTTATTTCAAATCTCCGCTGGTATTTTTCTTCTTAGCCACAAAAATCTCTGTGACAAATTTTGCAGGAGGACTTCACATAGACAAAAAAAGTTTCTTACCTGGAGTTCTGCAGATCCACATGCTGCATTCCTGACTCTTTGCTGTCTGGGAAGCACTAATAGTCTGTTTATGCTAAAGGACTAACAACATACCTGATCCACAGGCTGTATTACTCTTGCCAGGAGCTCTGGGGTTTTAATGGTTCAGGGAGTTGGTATGTCACTTGTGATCCTGCAGCCCCGTTCCCTGATCCTTTTAGGTACTCTAGGATGTCCAGTATAAACTACATTCAGTTAAACCTTTTTTTCAGGTCAGGTGCAATACACATGTTTGTATGATACTCATCGGCCAAAATGAATATGCCATTAAGTTACATGAAATGTATTGAGGGCTTAGTCCTACCAGACACTGGTAGGTGATCAGTGCTTCAGGGCCTTTGTAATTGGCAAGACTCAGCCCATGGTAATACAGTTATCGCCAGGCTCTGAGGATCTGGATTCCATATCAAGTTCTGACTCAAGTGCTAATCTTCTGCTCAGTAATATTAGGAAGCTTCCATTTTTATTACAATATGAATCTGAGTATAACTAGAATAGTAGACAGTAAGGCTCCATTGTGGCTTAACATCTTCTACTCTGTACCAGATAGTGAAAACCTTCAATTTCAGTTCATGTTTCCTCTGTAGGTATGAAACATAGTAGATCTTAACCAGAGAGGTACAAAGCAGTAGATTCCGAACCCAGTTTAAAATCAGCTTTCACATGGATTTTTAGTAATTTACTAGATAGCCCTTTGAAAGATTTTATTATCATTTTCCTAGCAAGAGTTAGATCATGTGTCCAAAAGTCTCTTGGAAAGACAGATGTCGAGGAGCTCAACATATGTTCTAATGCATCTTGATTTCAGAGGTGTAATTTAATTATGTTGCATGTTGATTAAAATGATGTCTGTGGTGTCTCCTTAGTGGTCTGTATTGTTTGATTGTTCATAAGGCTTCATATTTTATGTTAATATCAGTACACTGCATGTAAACTTAAATTTCTGAATTATCATACTGAATTATATTAGACATGCTGGAATTTATTCCCATAAATTTGGGGGAAGGTGTTAGATGGTAGAAGTCTGTCTTTGCTTTCCCAAACAGCACACACTGCACTCTGAAGGCATGTTTCAGTTGTTCATTAGTAATTGTGCACTCCAGCCTCCTGACCAATTACGACCTAATCCAAGAAGTCACTGAAATAGGTGGCAGTCTTTCCACTGATCTCAGAAGCTTTGGATTGTACCTTTTGTGGCTTCTAATGTTAATGTGTTAAAGAATCCTGTATTAATACTACATTTTTCACTCTGTGGGGTTTTATATTTTACCTGTTTATATATAGAGCTGAAATAGTTTTAGAAAATGCAACCAGACCTTCCAACTGCTGTCAGCAAATCCCCATACAAGAGGATGTTTCTCCTGTTTTGCAGTATGATATCAGTACACACATGTTGTCCAAGTTACTAGAGTTCTCCTCAGTAGAGCAAAAACTTAGGAGCACTAAAGAAAAAAAGGTGAGAACTAGAATAAGCATAGGGTTGGCTGTGACATTTCCAGGACTTTGGTGCTTCTCTGCAGCCATTGTTTTAAAGTGTGGATGCTAACTCTACTTTTTGATCATGAGAATTTCAAATGACACGGTAACTATGAAAAGACCATTTATTTGATAGAATTACAAATAAAGTGTAAGTACTAAGGACATAATGCTTTTACATTGTCAAAAGGACTGAGCTGGTTATTCTGATTTAATATACTGAAAATATTTTGAGAGTCAGTTTTGCAGACTCCCACCTCCGCCCGTTCACAGATGGACACTCTTTTCTAAGTTTATGCTGCCTGTTCGGCCAGCCTGACAGCCAAAATGTCTTGTTGCACTGTCTGTACAAAAGCACGTTTTTGAAACAGGAACAACTCCAGCGAGGCAACGCTGGGGAAAAGGACGAATGTACCACTTCGCTATGTCGCCTTTCAGAGGCTTGCTTTATCTTTCTGCATACGGTCTTTTCTTGTTTCTCTTCCACTAGAAGGAGATGAGAGGGGAGAAAAGAAATCCCACTCCCTTTTGTGTTAGGACCCTAGCTTTTCCACGTTTTGATCGTTTCCTCAGGCAGAGAGGTCACCCTGTCTGACACAACGAACTTTTATTTCTTTATCCCCCTGTCCCGGGTGGCGTTTAAGCGTTCCAGCAGCCCCCTGCCCGCGTTGTCCCGCGCCCTCCTCCCCCCCGGGCTGTACAGGGGGTACAGCCGCCCTCTTCGCCTCTGCTCCGCCCGTGCCCCGCACCCGCAGGGCTGTTGCTGCGGCCGCCGTTGCGGGAGCGAGCCCCTCCCCTGCCCGGCGGGGCCCGGCCGCGGGGGCGGGCGGGGCTCGGGGGCGGCCCCGCCCCGTCATGGCGGCGATGGGCCGCGCGGCGCGGGGCTGGGCGCGCTCGCAGCCCTGCGCCCTGGCGCTGGCCGCCGCCGTGGCCGTCTGCGCCTTCTACTACCTGGGCGGCGGCGGAGAGACCTTCTCCAGCGCCACCCGCCGCCTCCGCGCCACGCCGCCCGCCCCGGCCCGCCGCCACCCCCAGCGCGGCGCCGGGGAGCCGGCGGGCGGCCGCGACCTGCACCTCCTGCTGATGTTCACCAAGGCGGAGCGGAGCCCGGCGCTGCGCGCCAAGGGGCAGGCGGCGCTGCGCTCCCTGCTGCGGCACGGCCGGCTGCCCGCCGGCGACGCGCTGCACCTCCACCTCGTCACCGAGGGCGCCAGCAGGGACATCGGCCTCGGGCTGCTGCGCGACCTGCTGCGCGGCGCCGCCTTCCGGCACCAGGTGCGGGCGCGGGGCTTGCGCGGGCGCGGAGCGGGGCAGCGCGGCGCCGGCCTCTGTACCCGCTCGGCGCGGGGGTGCGCTGCGGCCGGGGCGGCCCCCGCGGCTCCCGCGGCTCCCGCCTTCCTGCCAGGCGCTGCCGCCCCGCGGAGGTAAATCCCCCGGCAAGGCGCGGGGAGCCGCTGTCCAGCGAAAAGAAACTTTCTCAGCCGAGGGCCTTGCTGCAGCTCCCCCAGAGGGTCTTTGCTGCCCCGCCGAGCGGGGGAAGGCTGCGCCTCTCCCCAGCCTCATGAGCCTTTCGAAGGGCTCGTCCTGTGCGAGCTGAGGCCCTGCGCTCCCCGCCGCTGCCAGCTCCAGGGGTTCCCGGCGATTTTCTCACCCAGGGCTGGTGGCTGCGTGGCCTGGGAGCACCTCAGGGAAAGCCCTTTGAGGAGCAGAGCAGCGGCTCTGAGCGAAGCCGCTGCTCTCCCAGAGGCCCTGTCGTTAGCCCCAGCTCAGTGCCTCGGCGCAAGGACCACGTGTGCTCCTGTGGAGATGGTTTCCCAAGAGGTCCTGCAGGACCGTGATCAGGAAAGGCTGTTGCTCTGCTGCTCGTGGCTCTTGAAAAAGGGAGTGGAGAGCTGGCAAAGGTAGGAGTGGTGCTTCCACGTGCGAATGTTCATCCTGCTACCTGACAGAGAAACGGTTCTGCTTCCCAAAACTGCATTCAGTACAGTCCGTGCAAAGTCAGGCTTTTCTTCACATTCAGCAGGTGTCTGAGAACTGGAGGAGTATTAAGTTCAGAGACTGCAGGTAACGTGACTCTCATGTCCTGAGGTGCTGCTGCAGAGTATTGCTTGGCATCGTCCTCTACTTCTGTAACTTCATTTCTCGTTTGTCAGATACCTAATATTGGCTGAACTCTGCTGAGATGTAACTAGGGCTGTAACCTTAATGTTGTCTGTACAAATCATCCTGAAGCCTCTCCTTTCCTGCTTCTCGTGGCATCCCCAGAACACTCTCCTGGTCCTCACACTGTTTTCCTAGAGCAGGCCCAGAGGCACGGCCGAGGCAGGGTTGATAAACACCCTCAGCTTTACTTCACGAGTATGTGATTTGGGCTCTACTTTTGGAGCTCCTTGCCCTCCCCTCCCAGCAGATCTGAGCTCATTTGTGTCCTCTGTTAGACTGAATCAGTCTAGGAATCAGCCCTGGATCCCAGCCCTCAGACAAGGTCATGGGCCAGCTCTTGTCTCTCCCTAAGCAAATCCAGGAACTTTCAAAATCTGAAGAGTGAAGGAGCGGGCGGCAGCCTGCCCGGGCAGTGTGCGGGGGGTGAGAGCCGAGGTTGGGACGCACCGTGGCAGGGTGGCACAGGACCCTGGGCAGGGCAGGCCGGGGCTCTCCCAGTCACGGGCCAGTCGTGGCACGGCGTCAGCGGCCCGCAGTGCCTGTACAGATGTGTCCCAGATGTGGAGCTGGGAGCGCAGCGTGCCGACCGAGCGGCAGATGGAGCTGGTGCTCCGCGATGTGGTGCCTGCGTGGCTTTTTGGCGTGGGGTGGAGGACGGCGGGGACGGCGGGAGCTGGCCAGGCAGCACCCGTGGGCGGCCGTGCCCAGCCGAGCACCCACCACGCACACCAGCGTGGGCCCGGCCTCCCGGCCATGCCTGCACCTCGGCACCCCGGCTTGCGGGGGTTTGGGGCTCTTACGGGCTGCTTTTCCTGGGCTCCTACCAGGGCTTTTATGCTTGCAGTTGCAGAGAGCGCGTCCTGTCCTGTGGGTTGCAGGGTGATCTCTGCAGCCTCTCCTGCTTCCCAGCGAGCGGGACGTGCGCGGGAGCGAGCCCGGGCCTGTCTGAGCGGCCGATACTGTGCTTACAAAGAGCCCCGACTCACCCCGTTTCCTGCAACTCTGGGCTGCGTGATGACTCCTTGTGCTGATTCATATCACTTATTTATTCCGTTCCCCTCTGAGAATAAAATTAAATGCATGCTCTGCTTGTTGCTCTTCCTGGTTGCTTGTTTAGATCAGCGCCACGGAGGATGCTGCCAAGCGCTGAGGACTCTGTGGGGCCGGTGCTGTGCAAAGACGTGCTGGGGTGAATGTAACTGAGCTGACATGACCCCACGCTTACAAGAGAGCTGCAAAGATACACAGCACGAGAAGGAAGGAAAGTTAAAGAGAAACAAAATGTGGGTTGTTTTTTCCTAGTGAATCAGTTGAAAGGGTCTTTTCTCGGCGTGGGACGTGTGTTTATAAAATTATGCGTGCACGGGAAACCCCTGGAACTTACTTTTCTTAATGTCCTCAACAAACATCAGATTTAGCTATGGGGATTTACTGAAAGCTGCTACACAAATAAATAACAAAGTACAAAATTAGCAGCAGATCAACAAGCTGTGCTAAAGTCAGCAGTGCGGAGAGGAGAAGCCCTTGCAGTCCTGGAGAGGCTGTGGCTGCAGAAGGAAGATTCAGCTGCTCAGGAGTTTGCTTTGCAGAAGCGCCGAACCAAAGAGTGGGCAAAAGACACACATTTTCCTGTTTTCTTTGGCAGGGGAGGGAGGGTGGATGATGCTGTGTCTGGAGTTTTCAGGAGTATTTTTCCCATGGTTTTTGTCCACTGTGGCCCCTTTTGGCACTCTGCTCGTTTCAGAGGTGACTGGAATCGGTTTGATTTTTTTTCCCCCTGCTCAGCTGTTTCCTGTGTGCTGTGCAGACCTCAGGCTGCCTTTGCTGGGCACAGAAGGGTGGTTACAGGTGCTGTATTTCTCCTCCATGCTTCTCCAGTCCAGCCAGACCCCAAAGCTGCCCACACCAAGCTGGGCTGGCAGGAGAGTATCACGCATCCCAGTGGCGCTGGTTCTGGTGGTGCTCAGCTCCATGCGCAGGCGGTCAGTGCCTTTGCACCTGAAGAGCAGTGATGGTTTGCTGTGTTTAGTCACCTGGGATCACTGCCAGTGCCGCACATGCTGCTGCCAATCTGCTCCCCACAGCTGTGCTGCTCTACCACCCGTTCCTGCGGTGCTGCCGGTGCTAACCACGAAGGGAAAGCCTGACAGGGCTGGGGCGAGATGATGCCGTAATGTTACGGGTATCAGAGTTTCCTCCCCTGCGGTGTGTTGGGGAATGTGCTGTGCTATCTAAAGCCAGGTGTGGCTGCTGAT
The DNA here is from genome assembly GCF_965140245.1 of Athene noctua. Lineage (NCBI taxonomy): Eukaryota > Metazoa > Chordata > Aves > Strigiformes > Strigidae > Athene > Athene noctua. The sequence continues at coordinate 15,612,626 of NC_134044.1, forward strand.
GAGCTCTCCCAATGCACTTTCCTGGTACATGTTGTTCTGTGTTTTTCCTGCTGTCCTCCTGCAGGCCCTTGGCCCCAAGCCCAGCAGCTGGGACACCAGCAGCGTGGCTGCCCCGCCGAGAGACATGCTGGTCACAGAGCCTGTGTGAGGGCTCTTGTACAGTGCCCAGCTGACAGCAAGGATCAGTGGGCAAGGATGGTTGTTTGGGGTGCCCTTCCCAGGAGGGTGGCTGTGGAGACTCTACTGTGGCTATCCTCCAGTGGTACCCCACTGTGGGCTCGGCCATCGTGCCTGGGCCCATCACCTTGCCTTGTTTGGTGTGCTGTGGGTCCCACGAGCGGCTCCCCACCTCTGGTGAGCTCAGCTCTGATACGAGGGCGCTTTGCTCTGGGTAATGTTTTCTTCAGGAAGGTGTGGGAGGAAGAAGCTCCAGACTGCTCACTGCCTCCACCTCTGTGCCAGCCTTGCTAGGTGTCAAAGCAGCCCCTTAGGCATCCCATAGAGAGGATGGTCATTGCACCAGCTTGGGCTCCAGAGATGCCTTTTCCTCTGAAGTGCTTGACTTGGTTTAGGGTTTATTTTTTTGTAAATAAAAGCAAATGCTCTATCCTGCACTTTCAAGTATATAGTGCAGGTCTCCTTGTTCTTAAGCAGATTAAGTTTAAATAGGGAAAAGCAGTGAAACCATAGAACCATTGAATAGCTTAGTTTGGAAGGAACTATGGAGATCATGGGGTTGAGTTCCCTGCTCAAGGCAAGACCAGCTTGGGAGAGTGTCTCAGTATCCCTCAAACAAGGGCTATAGGCTCCCCTTTCCAAAATTCAAGTACTGCTGCAAAGTTATGTCCTCACTGGCCTTCAGTTCCTGCAGAGCTCTTCCTGCTTTCCCTGGCTCGAAGGAGGCGGCGCGACCTCGAGTCTCCACACTTGAGTTCCTGCACTCCCCTTTATCCGCACCAGGGTCGTGTCCTCTGTCTCTCTTAATTACCCTGAAAATCCCTCTGGTTATCTTGTGTGATTCAGTGACCTGTGTCCTGTGTGTATAATGAGCATCAGGCTGCCTGAAAGTTCCTGTTCCTCGGACTTTGACCAAAATTAATTATAAGCTTGTAAAATTTCAGTAGCTGACAAGGTACATTTGCCATTGCTCCTGTTTCTGGCCCACAGCCACGACCTGGGCAGGCGGGCCAGGGCCGATGCTGGTACGTGGGCTCCAGGAGAGCTGAGAAGTGCAGAGCGCCAGCAAAGCTCCAGCACAAGTGGGCTGAGATCCATCTAGAGAAGTTGCTCAGCTCTGCTGCAACTCCTGATGCCTGGATTTTCATCGGCATGCTGTGGCCCATCCTCCCTTTCCCCCTCCAGCCCCAGTGGGACGTGCTGCAGAGCTTGCCTCCACACTGGGCTGAGGCTCAGGAAATCCGGGCTGCGTCCCTGGCCCTGTCGCAGCCCGCCTCTGTAGCAGGGAGAGAGTCTTGGTCCTCAGGGTAAGTGACGTGGTCTGGCTTGCCTCTGAACGGCAGGGTGCCAGAGCCTGGAGCAAACCATCTTCTGATGGGCTCCATATGGGAGACCAGATACATGGTTGCATTAGGCAGTGGGAACAGACCAGAAAAAAAACACAGAATATTGAAAACACTTGATTGTGTGAGTGGATTCAAGTCTGCCCATCTCACAGTTATGAAATGGCTGTAAAAATCCTTCCCTCCTCTCCCTGCTGCACTTAGCGGGCTCTCATGGCAGGGGAGCGTGCAGAGGCCGGGGCGGTCGGGCCCCTTTGTGCAGCAGCAGTGCCACCTGCAGTATTTGTGCTTTAACGACCTGCCCCCCTCACCTGCGCTGGTGCAGGCTGAGCAAAGGCTACCAGTGCTGGACCAGTCCCCAGAGGCGGCAGCTCAGTGGTGTTTCTGGTGTCTCTCCCAGGTAATAGTCCATGATGTGAATGAGCTGACGGAAAAACTGTTTCCAATCGTCGAAGCAATGCAGAAACACTTCAGTGCCGGATCGGGAACGTACTACAGCGACTCGATCTTCTTCTTGTCGGTTGCAATGCATCGCATCATGCCCAAAGGTAAGCCTCTGCTGAGCTGCTACAGCAGCTGCCTCCAGCAGCACAGGGTCTCTTGTTCTTCCGCATGGAGGTGTTATCTGGTGCTATTTGAAATGCAAAAAAAGTTAATATACTTTTGGGGTGGGCTCCTGGTCTTCTGCTCCTTCCTGCAGAGTGACGGACCCTGGAGTCCAAGAGTGCCCCCATCCAGGTCTCCACTGGCATGAGTGATTGGAGGCTGTCCATGCTGCACGGTGGCTGGCCTGTCCTCATGCCTTGAGATGGTTGGAGAGGTGAGACAGGAGCAAGCGTGCTTGCCCTGTGTGTGTTTACAGCCTCCCTTTGCCTCAGGATGTCAGCAGAAAGAGGTGCTACATGCTTATGGTACAGCTGTGTGCTAACCAGCATCAGCAGAGAGCGGCTGTCCAGCCTTTCCTCTTGGCTTCAGGGAGCTCTTGGAAAGCTCTGCTGATTAGCAGCCACTGATCACTTAAGTTTCCTTATTGTGCCTTTGCTCTGCTGTTGTTAAGTGCAGAAACAACAATAAATCTGCAGGAAAACAAGGCAGCTGGCAGAAGGGGCTTGGCTCAGTTGATGCCATGTTTTCCTTCCCAGCTGCACACTGCTGCTTCTCCTGGGACCAGCATGGTCTCTAGCCTTGGACCAGTTGGCACGAGGAGGGTGTTGCATCCCTGGCCTCCAAACCCCTTTCCTGGAGTTCCCCCAGCACTGCCTGTCCCTTCCTAGCACTGGTCCCTCAGCTCTCCCTGCCAGCTGCCTCGCTGGCCTGATGGACCGGTGATGGCCACGTCCCCTCCCGGGCTGGCCATGTGCCCTCCCTGAGCTGTGGCAGGGTGCGGGTGGCAGGGAGCCCCGAGGTCCTGCCTGGCCATACACCTGCCTCAGGAGGAGGTGACCAGCTTCTGGAAGCTGTTTGTGGATGGCATGCGGGGGTGGCCCATTCCCACGTGTGTGTTGCTGAAATAGCTGTTCCCATAGCTAATACCACCGGCACCAGCAGCTCCCTCAGCATCTGGAGCCTCTGCTCAGCCATAATATTCCCTCCAGTCTGCCTACTATGGATCCCAGGCTCAGTCTCACTCTTGCTGGGACATGAATGTCTGCCACTCCCCTGTGCCCCTGCTGAGCCTCGTCCCAGTTTGACTCTGCCCAGTAGCTCCTGCCTCAGCACTGGTTTGTGAGGCTTCCTCTGGACTTGCCCCATCCTCCTGGCACAGCCATCCCATGCTCCTTAAACAGCTGGGCAGTGGTGTTTAATATGTGCGGGCAGGCATTAGGGAGGAGCAGGCAGGGAGGTGGCTTACTTCATACCCCAGGGGGGCTGTGGGGTGAGGTGGCCCCGAGGGTCCTGTCCAACCCTTGCCGATCTTGGCCCTGTGGGTTCCAGCGAATGTGCTGTACTTCACTCTCCATTAGACTTGGGTAATTTTTTTGTGTGTCTGGTGATGTCTGCACGGCAAGTGCTTTGAAGTATGCTGCATACAAACGACAGTATTAATGCTGGCTAATTCACTCCTCCCGATTCCTTACCCTGTCTTTACTGTGTGCTAAAGATATCCATGTTGTTGCCGCCTGCCATCGAGAAGCTGCTGAGCCTGAAATGCCTTTTCTCAGTTTGTCAACCCACAAGTTGTCTCGTCTCTTGGAAAGCTTGTTTGCTGTCCCTCAGCCTGATGGTGCTTTCAGTGGTCTGGGGCACAGGATGTTTAAAGAGGCATTTTTACAGTTTCATGAGCTTAGTTTTTGTTTCAGAAGCTGCTAGTAAAGCTGATTTATATTTCCCTTGCAGGGGAGGTCAGATTTACTGTGCTGGGTGCCTGGTGATTTATGGGGCTGGTGGGGCTCCCCAGCCCCTTCCCTGCACAGCCAGCACCAGACGGGAGGCAGCAGGGAAGGCAGCAGCTCTCCTGCCTGCTCACAGGCTTGCAGGTGGCATGGCCATGGCACAGGCTCCTGCCACTCTCCTGGCTCTGACAAACCAGCCTCTACTGGTATGAAGAAGCCGTTTGGCTAAGTTGGAGGAGAAAGGACTAATCCTTCCTTTTCAGGAAGTATTGGCATTTTTCCTGGTGAATTTCTGTGTTGTTTCACCTGCCCTGAGTGCTGCGTCTTTTTGCACACTTCTGCAGGCACATCTGGCTCCACAGTGTTAGCACCATTTTTTTGTGGAAGCCAGATTTGATTGGAAGTTTAAGCATCCTCCAGCAGAAATGAAGGCTCTGATCTGAATATTAAACTGATGGATGTTTGTTTGCATTTGTATTAATCAGTCTATAGGTTTTTTCAACAGCTAGCAGCCTTTGCCTTAAAGTTGCCTGGCTTTAGTTTCCCAAATTTATCATTTTCTGAAGGGAGGCATTTCCATGGCATCATGACTTAGTGATTTGTTTGGAGCCTTGGAGTTGTGATGGGGCACTGACTTTGCAGACCGATGGCACTGAAAACTGAATGCTAGGGTTATTTAAAAAAAAAAAACCAAACTTTTGTGGAACACGTGCTGACTGCGTGTGTGTTGCACTGAGAATAAATGGGTTTTGCCACTCAGATGCACTGTCTTTCACTGTTGCTTGGGACATTTGCCCAAAAAACTTCAGATCTAAAACCTGCAGCTGCCAAACTGTAATATAACAGCTTCTTAGCTAGTCTAAATCATAGAACTCTCTTGCTTTAAATGTCTTACATCAGTGGAGTTAATCTGATTTAAACCAGCTGGGGACTTGGTATGCAGTGTGCAGAAGTGCAGACTGCATAACTCTTGTCTGTGCTGGTGGCTCATAAATCCTCTTTTAATGTGGTGTGGCCAGGCCTGAGGAGCTGGAGGAGGGCTTGATGCATCGCAATGGTTCCACAAGGGAGAAGTGATGAGAAAGTTACACAGAGAGAGGACAAGCAGGGTTCAGGCTTAGGAGGAGCTGCCAGGATGAGGACGATGCCAGCATAAAATGGTCTTGGGACATGCAGAGCAGTGCTGGGAGGAGGAAGGAGGACAAGGACTCAGACCTTTTTACTTTCCTTTTCAGTATGCCTGTCCAAGAGCTGGCTTTGATCCCTCTAATCATTTGTCATTTTAGTCGTGTACCTTAAAAGGACCCAGCAAGCTTTTTATTGCCCTCCTTGCGGACACGTGAAGGAGTGATGTCTGGGCAGGTTTGCCGGGCAGGTCTGCTTGGCAGGCAAGATCATGGGACAGGCTACTGGTGCCGCCACCAGCGAGGGGAGGAGGAGTTGGGGTGGCAGAGGGAGGCAGCCTGGGGAAGCTGTGGGCTCCCCAGGGAATTCTTGCCCCACACCCCACATCCTTGTAGTTTTCAGGGAGAATTAGTTTAGCAACTGGGTGTCTGCAGCAGCTGGTGGGTCCAGGGAGAGACATTAGCATCCAGCAGCTTGGGCAGAGCTTCAAAAACTGCAGTTGGTGTTTGACTCCATTGCTGTGCTGCAGCAGGACGACCCCGTGGGACAAGAGATGGAGCAGAGAGAAAATGCGACAGGACAGAGAAGGAGCTTTGCGGTTTTCTCTGCCAACTCGGACAGAGGAGTGGAGTCTGTTAGCTCAGGGGACTCTCTGAAGCCTGTCTGGAGGTACCATATCTCACATGGAGTGAGGGGTATTTAGCAGAACTTGACTGAAGATGGTATTTGACAAGCTAGAGGCAGCAGGGTTTCCTGGCTAGTAAGAACAGCTGGCAGTTTTCCTGGAGGGTAGCATCATCTCTGAACATGGTCTCCTCTTCCGCGCCTGGCAGCATGTGGGGGAGCACTCAGGGTTTCACTCTTTCACTGACTGGCCCAGCCTGAAGGCAGAAGCCCTGACAAAGGAGGGGGGAAATGAGCATGGGGTGCTCATGCCATGCATGAGGTTAGCCCTTGTACAGCATGCTGCATCTTCCAGGCGCTGCCAGAGCACTAACTCGTTAATCCTGGTACATCTCTGGGTCGGCAGGGAGAGGAATGCAACTCTGCTCCCCCCGAAGCTGGTGGGGTTCAGCTTTGCAGAGCCATGGCCGGGTTGTTTGCCCAGAGAGGGACTCCCAGCGAAGACAGACCCCCTGCTCGTGCTGATGTGGCTCTGTGTCTTCACATGGGCAGTGGAGGAAAGAGTGCAGAACAGGATGGAGCGTGACTGCAATGTTTAATTCCACTAATGGGATCTCTTACAAGCATATGCATAGAATTAGGCTTGGAGATCTCCAGGAAAGCAGCTCAACAGGATGGTTCCTCTTTGTGCCCAGCCTCTCTGCTGCTTTGGTGTCTTCTGCATCCCAGAGCTGACTTGCAGAAGGCTCTGAGAGCAGACAGCAAGAGCCATCAGAAGGTGTCTAGCTAACAGCCAGCGAGAGACACAAATTCCATTTGGCCCACCCTCAGCCTGTTCTAAATACTTTGGAAGTATGGGACTGAGAAGAGGAAGAGAGCCAGTTCCCTGTCTGGTTTATTCTGGTGTTAGGAATCTGGGTGTGAAAGTGGATGTGTTGGAAAATATTTGGGAGAAGATATTTGGTGAGGAAATACTTGACCTAATTATCACTATTGGTGAGGTGAGATACAACTGAATTATTAAGATCACTGGATGCAGTGCTTACAAGAAGCAGTGGAAAAGAGAAGTAGGAGCTGGGTAGTATTCTACTGTGAAAACACACCTGGGGACATGCTGACTAAAAACTCAGGAGGTTGGTCTGCAGGTGCTTTTGAAAGGTTATTTATCAGAGGCTCGTAAGGGAACTAAACAGCAGTAGGAGAAGTGGGTAAGTTTCTGTGTGACTAAACACAGGTGAGGAGCTACAGGGAAGGAGAACAGAGTATTGCTACATTGCTGAAATTTATGGCATATCAATATGGTCCTTAGGAAAAACCTGACAGAGGTTCAGAGAAGAGCAGTGGCTTCTGTAGAGGACAAACCAGGCTGACTGGGACCCTCCGGTTTGGGAGAGGGCTGGCCAAGGGATTACGGTGTGGTCTGGGAAGCCACGAGCCATGCGTGGTGGATGTTTGTACAAGAACTGGGGGGCATCAGAGTTGGTGAGAGGTGGGTTTAAAACAGCGAGTGCAGTGATCTGTGGAGCTCCTTGCTGCAGGACAGTGTAGATGCTGGGCTGCCTCATGGAAGAGCAGCTGTCTGATAGACACCAAGCCTTGGGATCTTCCCAAGCTGTGAGCTGTGCAGGAGCATGTTGGGGGGGATGTGGTTGTGTGTGGTGGGGGGAAGCACAGCGGCTGGTGCAGTGAATAAGCAGGGCTGTGCCCAGGGAAGCGGCTGCTGGCGGGGAGCTGGGCCATCGACTTCAGAGCGGGTGTCTGGGCTTAACATTTGAGGCACACCAGGATCAAATGGGAGGTCCAGTGGTCTCCCTGGCCTCAAACTCTGAGCGGGGCAGTTTCTCTAGCTCATTATCAACGGCTGTACTTATTATTAAGCGTAGACCAGATTATAATGATGTTTGTCCAAGCTGCCTGTTAATGACCAAGCCCCAGGCCGCTTGGGATTTGGTGCTGCTTGCAGCAGGCTCCAGCTGCTGTCTCCAGCTTGGTCTCCCACGAAACTGATATCAGCCTTTGCCTGCTCCCAGAGTCACAACAGCCTCTGTGAGCATCAGCTTACGCCTTTCCCACCGAGTGGAACTGGAGGGAGGGCAAAAGGCCAGGGAGGAGACGTGTTGGAGTGAGTGCTGAGCTGTGCTCTGCCTTCTCAGTGCACCTTGCCTGCACCAAGGCCAGGCACCCGGAGCACTCCTGCCGCTGGCTGTGGAGGTGAAGAGCCTGGGAGCCCGGGGGAATGGGTGTCAAGAAAATAATCTGTTTGCTGGAACAGCGCCTTCTCCAGTAACTGTCTTCTGCTAGTGTGCTTCTGTAAAAGCAGGCAGGCAGCATCCTGAAAACACTGTTTATTGCATTTGTAGATGTGCGTGCGTGATGGTTTGCCACTGCAGCTGCAACATTCGAATCCATAATGCAGGGTTGCCCGGGTCAGGCTTTGTTTGCCCGCAGGTACCAGGTGACTGCACGCAATGTTTCCCCTCAACAGCACCTGTGAGCACTGAGTTACTGTGCACTAATCCTGCGTCACACAATGAACAAAGAAAATATGCATCAGAGTTCTGTTAAGGTGGAGAGGCAGAGGGAGGTGGGGAAGCATCATCTCCTCTTCCTCCTGTCAGCTGCAGAGCAATTCCTGGTGCACAGTGCAGCTACCCCCAGAACTCAGCAACTTACATTGTAATAAAAGAACATTCTGAGAGTGTGTCACTCCTGATCCTTTCCTGTTGGCTGAGTGTTGCCATCATTGCTGAGCCCCACCACACTGGGGATATGCAGAGGTGCAGCGGGTTGGGAGAGTGCTAGGAGGAGAGTGCCTGTGTCCCAGATGCTCCAGGCCTGATGGTGCATTATCAAAGCAGAGATGTTATGAAGAGGCACAGAAAATTGGAGTCTATGGTGGAGTCGTGGGAGATGGCCCCGGAGACATATGCTCCCAAGCCACGGTTCCCACAGGATGCTGCAGTAGCTGAAGGGTTTATTTTCTGGCAAAAATGTTTCCATCTTTAAAGGAATGGAGGGAGTGTTAATAGTTTCTGGTGTGCTCTCATAACCTCCCTCCCTGCTTCATGGTGCAGCCACGTGAAAAACAGCCAGATTCCTTCCCCAGCCTGTCTCTGGGCTGCACGCACTCATGTCAGATCCTGTGATGAGTAGAGAAGAGACTGGAGTGATGGATTTGAAAGCAATAGGGAGAGTGATGCCAGCCATTGTTCCTTGCTGGGGCGAGCCTTTTGTGCTGTGGGAGTTGTTTTCATGGTGCTTTTTGGGAGCAGGCAACAGCAGACCTTTAAATAAGCCAACTCCAGTTAAATGCCAGAGGCTGTGGCCTTGTAGGAGCATCCTCACCTGCCAAAAGGAGACCCTAACCCCATCCAGCTGCCTGCAGGACGTGCCTCTCATGGCAGGAGAGCCCCTCGACCCCAGCCCTGCTGCAGAGGATCTGGTGGGAAGGGCTGCTGTGATGAGGAGCATGTGGGTGCTTCTCGGCAGTTACCTGGCAGCCCCCCGGGTGCTTGGGCATGGCAGAGGCCCCTTCCCTGCAGCACCACTGCCGCTGGGGGCCAGCACAACCTGCAGTCCCCAGGGCTGGTGTCACTTCTCATCATTTCCACTGGCCGCGCCTCGCTGCCATGCCACCATCGATTATTTTTGGATGTCCTAGATCTGTCAGGCTGGGGCAGGCATGTGCAGCTGTTTCCCCACTCCCCACGGAGCAGCAGGGTCTCGGTGCCCGGTGCTGTGGGTGGGTGCTGCCCTCCTCCCTCCCCAGCCAGCCCTGCTCCCCTGTCCCTAAAGGGTGGAAGCTACTGGGTATCACCCAGAGTTGATGGTAGGGCTGGTCTCCCCCGGACCTCGCTCCCCACTCTGGTCTAGCTCATTAGAGCTTAGCAGAAAGAATAAAGGACAAAATCTGCCTGCAGCCCCTTCCCCCACCGTGTGCAGTTAATCAGGACATGAGCTCATCTACCTAAATGCATTTATTTTCCTGTATCTCTTCTTGGTTTCCCTTTCCATCTCACCCGCTCGTTACTTCACAGCTTTCTGTCCACACTGCTTAGTAATTTATGGCAACCTGGAATTAAACTTTATTTTGTCTGATTAAAAGGTTTCCTGCTGCTCTTCCTGCAACTCCAAAAAGTGTCTTCACACTCCTGCCCCAGTGGCACCATGTATTGAATACACAACAAGCAGCACTTCCAGCTCCATCTTGAAAGCTGTCATGTGCTCAGTGATGTCTCTGCCTTGGAGTCTGGTTAAGAGCCAAGGTGTTGAGCACCATTAAATATTAGTCCCTCAGACCTTGATGGATTATGAGGAGACACTTGGATGCACAGGAAAAATTAATTTCCTGGAACAAAATGCATCCATCTTGTTCTGACTCTTCCCCATCCCTCTGGAGATGGCTGTAGGGTGTGGAACAAGGCAAGCAGGGCAATGCTGCCATCAGTACCTGGGGCCATTGCTGCTGCACTAGACCCTTGAGCTCACCCAGGTGCCTGCCCTGTGTGGGTGGTAGGGATGATTTGTCATCTGTCTCTGGCAGGCAGCCTAATTTTTTAATTAGCCAATAGGCTCAAATTGCTGTGAAACAGCCGCTGCTCTGCTCTGCTGAGTGCTTAATCGGTGCTGCAGAAACCTGGTTAGTGGCCGAGGTGCTTAGGTATGTCCCCCCTGAACTCCTGCCCTCCCCTGGCACCCTGTTTGCTGGGAGGGGAGGCTGTTTGATGGGGTGAGGTGCTGCTATGCTGGGCCAAGGAACAGAGGTGACCCTTGGCTCCACGGCAGAGGCGAGGATCTGTGTTTAAGCGGGCAGCTGAAAGGTAAGCTGTCTGCGCTTTGGCAAGCCCTGCTGGTACAGGGGTTTGTAGAATTGTCTTATTCTGGGAGGGTGGGCTCCGGAGCAGCACCAAATCCTGGGAAGGGGGACTGCAGCCCCTCCTGTCACCAGCATTTGCAATAAGCTCTGTGGAGTGTGTTATGTTTGCACACATGTGTGCCTGCCCCTGCCTCAGCTGCCTTCCTCTGGGCAAGGCTCTCCAGTGCTGTCGGGGTCAGCTGCGCAGGCAGCGGTGATTAATCCTGGAAGCAGAGGGGGAGACTTTGTGGAGAAAATAAGGCCTGGCAGGGGAAGCGCACGGCCACAGAGGAAGCTGCTCACAGCCCTGCTGACAGCAGGAGGGAGAGAGGCCAGGGGCAGCCGGCAGTGCAGGGGATTGAGCCAAGCGCAGGGAGCCTCTAATGAAAGGCAGGATGGAGAACCTAGTGTGTTTGTGTTAATAAACCATCTGTATCCATGCTGGGCTTGTGGTGCTGGCATCACCGCCTGGCACTGCAGCTGTGCTTGTGCTCTGCTCCCCACTGCAGCCGAGGCTTTAGGGGGCAGCTGGCGGCTGCTGCTGCTGTGGGCAGTGCCCTCTGGGTTGCACAAGGACCCTCCGGAGCCTGTTGCCTGCCCTGTGCCCATGCCCGGCCTTGGTGCTGGCTGTGGGAGTGGTGTTTTCCTTGGCTACATGTCCCTCTGAGCCGGCGAGGGCGGAGGATCCTGGTTTCACAGCCAGCACGGGCAGCTTTGCAGAGCTATGTGTTGCTGCCGGCAGGCACGCTGCCCGCTGGAGCAGGGGCTGCTGCCGTCCTGCTCCAGGAGGTTTATTGCCCAGGGCAGTGATCCGAAAGCTGCTGCCAGTCCTTCACAGCTCCCGCTTTCCTTGGGATCTCACCCTGTTGTGATGGGGACAGCTAAAAATCCTGGCTAAAAAAAAGTCACGGGTAGTCAGAGCCAAACTCAAAGTGATGGAGAGAGGTGGAGGGGAAGCTGTCCAGGTGTGCCCAGCATTTGCAGACCAGCAGACCTGAGCCCTCCAGCCCTGCTGACCCCAACTCAGAGAGCCTGGGCCGCCCAGCCCTCTTCCTTCTGACGGTTCAAATCAAGTGTCAAAATGCACAGCAACCCCCTGGCCCTCTTGAGAGACCCCGGCAGCAGCCCCACAGCACCCAGAGCTGCAGCCAGCAGGGGACACTCCCATCCCTTCGCTGCGCAGTGTCCCCCATGCTGACTGCAGCTACTGCTGTCCCTGCAGAAGGGTCTCTGAGCTGCTCTGCATTCGGCAGCTGTCTGTCCCTGCCCATTGCCCTGCCCTTGCGAGGCTGTTGCCCCCCACGCTCTCTGCAGAAGGATGGAGGGGGCTCCTGCCTCCTTGCGTTGCAGGGCTCATTGCTGCTGTCTCTGTCGGGAAAGGTGAAGCGGCGTGCTCGGGTTGTGCAGCACACACAATCATCAATCCCACGGTGTCCTCCTTGATCTCGCCTCTTCTGCTCTGCATGGGCACAAAGCACCAGCCTCTGGCCCCAAAAGTTGCTGCTGTGATGCAGAGGAGGTGCAGGGAGGTTGATGTGCTCCCATCTGATATGTGTTGGAGGAGTCCCTCCTCATTGGCATGGTGGACCAGGGTGCTTAGGTCCTTAAAAACAAGTCTGTTGAGACAGGTGGAGAGCCCAGTGCAGAGGCTGAGGGAAGCAGAGCCAAATTGCCACCAGCGTGTTGGTGATGGGCATCTGCCTCAGGAGTGTGTGTGAGATGTGGGCACAGTGCAGCCTGGCTGGGTGGTGGCCTGTCCCCTTCTGCCATCCCACTGCTCCCTGCAGGGTCTCCACTGCCAGACCAGCTGCAGGCAGGATTTTGTACTCTCAAGAGGGAGTTGAGCTTGTGCCAACGCAAGCGTGTCAGTGGGCTGGAGAGCTACACCACCTCCAGGAGGTTTCAATTCTTGCTGCTTCTGCTCTAAAGCTGTTAAACCGCTGCTCAATTAGCAGCGATTAAGACCATGCCATTTGCAGGACAGCTTTTGCCCTTTGTGTTGTGATGGCCACTCTCCATTTTGCTATTTGTTCCTGAATACAAGTTACTATTTTCACTCTTTTCCCCTCTCCACAGAGTGATGGTGGCTGCTGGTGGTGGCATGCCTCTGTCCCTGTCTGGCATGGTTTGTATGGAAGAAGAGGGTTGGGAGCAGAGGCCAGTGCTGACGTCCCAGCCCTGTGCCTGCTGTTTGGGCTTGGCTTTGCCAGGGTAGCAATCCTCATACAGAGAAAGTTGTTGGGATGAGTGTGAATGAGTTTGCTTGCAGAATAGCCTGTGCTGCCTGCAGAGGCCAGGCTGCAGGGCTGTGGGGTCTTGCTCTTCTGCCTTGGGCTCCCCACACCTACACCTGGGGATGTCTGGTGTCCAGGAGGTTTGTAGATCATGTAGGTGCCTCTCAAATCATATGTTTTACTCCAGAGACTAGTTTCAGCCATCACTAGGTGACCTGTGGATGCCCAGACTGTTCATGGAGGGTGGCAGCATTGTCCATGCCATGGGGGGTGAACACTGCTGCTGCTGCCTGCCTCTGCCCTGGCTGTCTGCGGCACTGAGGAGGCAATGACTCACTGGTGGCAAAGGTGCTGGAGCAGAACATGGCAAATAGCTGAGAAGGGCATCTCCTTTGCTCCCATCAGGTTTCTAGCTGGCAGCTGACGTTCCCAGAGCAGCCAAGGGAGTTGTGCCCACAGGCTTATGTACTTGACAGTTTCTCTCAGGCTCTGTTCAGGCTCCTGCCTTTGCATTTCCTCTTCTGACCCTCCATCCATCATCCATTCACTTTCCTGTAGTTTCAAATCCACTATTTAAATCTCTTGCAGGCCATTCCCTCAACTCAATCTAGGGGAAAGTAGTCCTAGCCTACAGTCAGGCTCAAGGCTGCAGGTCAGGAAGGGCTGGAGGGGTAATATCTGCTGCTCACTACACAGTGTCCCCAGAGCTCTGGCTGGCACAGCCACAGCAGCGCTCCTCCTCCCTGTGCTCCCCTGCTACAACTCCTGCCTGACTCTTCTGAGAAGTGCGGTTTGTTCTGAAGGGTCACACCACGTGCTGGTAGGGTGGTCTGGCTTGCTGCACGCCCACCTGCTCCCGTCCCGCTCTGTCCCCACTGTGCCATGAGGCATGCCGTGGGGTCTGTGCCTCCTGGAAAGGGCCATCAGACTAGCTGCGGAAGCTGCTTCCACCTGAGGGTCACCTGGGTGCTGCTCAGAGCATCCAGACAACCCACCGAGCCCACCGGCACACACCCGGAGTGCCTGCCAGCGGCTGAGCCCTGGTGCAAGGCAGCTTGGGCACCGATGGTGCCTTTCTCTCCTTGTTTCCAGCACCACAGACCCTGCTGCGGGATCCACATCTCTGAAGCTGGTCTTTCTCTGGACATGGCTGGAGAGAGGGCTTGAGCCAAGCACGCAGAGCAGCCCTGCTGTGGCTGCTGGTACGAGGCTGCAATAAAACATTACGAGTTTTAAATGGGGCCAGCCTGTGCCGTAAAGCTGTCACTGCTAATGGAGATCACCTCTGCTTTGACTGGCATAACTCCCCTTTATACACTGTTGGCTGGAAGAGCCGGAGTTGAAGGGAGCAGAGGGTAATATACAGTATGGCAAAGTTAGAAAACTCGCTTGCTTAGCAAAACTCTCAGCCTTTTCCCACATTTCCAGCTGGACCTCTCCAAGCAGTTTGTGTCTAAGAGAGAATGCAGTTCCTCCACCCCTACATGGCAGCCAGGACAAAGCGCTTGGTAAAAGGGTGAAGAGCACGATACATCATAAATATTAGTGCCTGGCCCCTTGCCAGCCCCAGGCAGACAAACCGTCTTGGCCATTAATCTGTCTGTGCAAGCTGAATCTGGCAAAGTGGATCTTAACGTCACTCGTGCTCATTTTTGTCTCAGTGTTGCAGTTCATGCTTACTTAAAAAGAAAAGTACTTCGTGCTCTCTGAGTCTAATTTGTTAATGAGTTTTTTGTGGGGGGCTCTGCCAGCACAGCATGGGACCAGTGCACAGGGGGGGTGAGCCAACCACAGGGAGCCTCTAACGAAGGGCAGGATGGAGAACCCAGCATGTTTGTGTAAATAAACCGTGTATATCTATGCTGGGTTTGTTGTGGCGCTGGCATCGCTGCCTGGCACTGCAGCTGTGCTCGTGCTCTGCTCCCCACTGCAGCCGAGGCTTTAGGGGGCAGCTGGCGGCTGCTGCTGCTGGGCAGCACCCCCCGGGTTGCACAGGGACCCTCCAGAGTCTGTTACCCGCAGGGGTGCTGGGGCATGCAGGACTGGGATTGGAGCTTCCCCCAAGCTCAGCTTTCATTCTCTGCTGTGATTAATTGCAGTTAATGCTCATCTGTAATTTTAGAGAACAATTGGATGACGTGCCTCACAGTTGATTTAATTGAAACCTGATGAGGTGTCAGAAGGCTGCTGTGCACCGGGGTGAGTTGTGCTATGATCCCCTGGGGAGCCCATTCCCTCTCCCCATCCTCAGCAGTGCCCTGCTTCTCTTGGGCTAAGCTTGTGTTGTAGGTCTGGGATCTCCTCAACCTGGAGTTTTGTGACCGGTCTGGATATTCTCAAGTGCAACAGTTTTAAGAATTTGGGGGTTTTGCACTGCGGTGGTATGGACCACTGAGGAGGTTTGGGGTATTTGGGATACATGTCTCATTCCCTGTTGCAGAAATCCTCCAGTCTGCCTATTCATCTGCTTGAGCTGTGCTAGCGATTTCTAAGGCAGTTAGGAAGGCTGAGGGAAATTGCTTTCAGGTCAAGACCTGCTTTAGCCTGTAGTGAATTACTACGCCTGGGTTTTAAATCCTTGCAAACAGAGGATTATGGTGGTGGTAAATACTAGGTAGGCCTGGGGATTGCCGTACTGCCAGCTGAAGGGAGTGTGGCCTTTCCCTTTAGCAGATAGTGATGGATGTTAAAAAAATAAATTGAGATACAGCCTGAGTTATAGCTTACATACTATTTCTCCTTGATTTATATTTCTGCTTGGATGCTTTGCAGAGTAAGCAGTATATTTCTTGCTTAACCTCATGGGGCTTTTTCCTTCTTAAATGAGGAAAGCATGGACCCATTGCCAAGAGCCCTGGATTAGTGCAGGATCTGCAAAAAATTCAGAGTTGCTCTACAGCCCAGCGTCTGCTTGAAACACAGACACCAAGTGACGAACGCATTTCAAATGGCAAAGCCACATTCCTATGCCTAAGCGTAGCTGCCTGTGCCTGGCTGCTCTTGTCCCGATGGTGGCTTTGGGGCCTGAAAACAGAGCAATTGCCTCCTGCCCTCAGCAGGGGTAGCCAACAGCCTGTCCCAAGCATGGCAGGGTGAGGGGGTGAGGAACTACAGTGGTGTGAAGGCTGGAGCATGGACATGGGCCCAGAAACACTAGCCTGCTGGGAAGCCCTGCCCATACCCATGGAGAATGCAGGCAGCAGAGGGTGAGGGCAGGCTGGACTCATCCTTCCTCCTGCCTGCAAGTACTAGGCAGGAGGAAGGATGAGGGCCTGGTTCACTAGTTGCCATGAAAGCAGTGGTGACATGCACACCTACCCTGCAGGAATCTGTAATGGCACTTGTATGTGATGCGTGGAGCTGAAACAGGTTGACACAGTCTTTATAATCCAATTAATGCCAAGTGCTAAGCAACCCAACGAATTTGCTCTTGGCTTTTATAACACATATAAATAGCAGTGACATTATGTAATGCTACTGGGGATGGCTCCACTCCATTCACAGTTCCCAAGTGGGGCTGAGCTTGGCTGGCCAGACGATGACCATGGCTTTGACTGGGGCCAGGGAAACACATCCAAAGGTTCTGATCTCCCGTAGCATTTGCGTTTGCTGCAGTCCACTTGGCCTGCTGCAATCTGTACCACATCACCAGCCCAGGACAAGCAGTCTTGATGAGGCACATCTCCTGCACCCTCTCCCAAGCAACATCTCCATCAATTGGTCTCCTGTGCTGCAGAGGAGACTATGACAAGCACAGTCAGGGGCCTGAGCTGGTTAACGAGCTCTGGCACGGCCTCGATAATGATGTGCTTCAGCCTCTTCTCACTCTCAGCTTTCCTGCTGAAAGTGGAAGATGCTTCTATGTCTGCATGACCCTCTTTGTCTCTGACAGAGTACCACCATCAATAATGGTTTTCCAGGCTGCTGCAGACTGTCAGCCTGTAATTTCAGCCCTTGGGGAAGCCCGTGTCAGGCTGCTGGCAGCTAACAAGCTTGTGCAGGTATTACTGAGGGTGTCATGTGGCTGAATGAATTATTGATTGTCCATGATGGGAATTGCTCTTAAAGCTAGGGATGGATGTTCTGTGGGCTGGAGCCGGGAAGTGCTCGTGGAGTTGGTAGCTTTTCCTAGAAGTAGGTAGCAGAAGGTGAGCATGGGGTTTTGTGTGACTGCTCTTACAGAAACGCTTCCATGAAAGGAAGAAGCTGGGTTGAAGCTACCTCTTGCTTTTGTCAATCGTATGGAAAACCAGCTTCTGGAAGGAAAGAGGGAATGGAAAAAAGCGGGAGGTCACCAGAAATAGTTTCTGAAGTAAATAATGCCTAAAATATGCATTGGTAAATGCCGTCATGATGGTTGAAGGTTGGTAGCTTTATGTAGAGGTTGCAGCTGGATTGTGTTTGCCATGAATTGGCTGAGTCTTGCCCATGGGGCTGACTGCACCAAATCCTCACTGGGTATAATTTGTCAAGTAGCCTCTGGTAATCACCGGTTACAGTTTTGTCTTATATAGCTGACTTTTCCTCTTTGTGCTTTCAGAAATAACACAGATCATCCAGGTAGACTTGGACCTGAAGTATAAGACCAACATCCGAGATTTGTTTGATGAGTTCGACAACTTCCCGGAGGGAGCAGTCATTGGGATTGCCAGGGAGATGCAGCCAGTGTACAGGTACGGTCAGCTCCCTGTGGGGAACAGGGGGTGGGCAGCAGGTGACTGGTGTGTCTTCTCTTCAACTCAGGTTGGTCTTTGGAAGAAAATCTAGGGGGAAGCAGTCTCCATGCTTTAATCCCTGTGTGGGGACTTAATCCGAAATGTGTAGGTCGGTATGAACAAAGTGTACAAGTGTTGCTGTTGGTTTCCTTGTTCTCACATACCATCACAAAGCTTCCAGAGCTGGGCTCCTGGGCATTGGTACCAAAATCCATACCTATATTAATGCACATCTACTAGAGGTGTATTTGCCCAGCCATGCCTGCTGACATGCTCTGATTGCATTCTGGGGCATCAGTTTATATGATGGGGCTCAGTGGTGAATATTGCAGAGAGCAGGGGTTGAGTTTGGGCAACAGTGGGTTCTGGGTCCCTGGAGTGTCGGTACACCTTCTGCTGAAGAAATACTCCCTCGGGGAAGATTGAGTGGGCAACTCTGTTGGTGACCTGGGCTTGCAAGCATGAGGATAGCCCCATGGTCACTTGCTCTTCAGACCCTTGGTTCACCAGCCAGTGCTGACTGTGGTGCTAGCTGGTGGTGGGAGCCGCGCACTGAGGGGTGGCTCAGATCTTCTTGCCCATGGCACACCAGCGGGCTTCAGGGACACAGGTATTTCTAGGCTGGTGCTTAAAGAAGTTGGTTTAGTTTAGCCTGCATTGTTGCAAAGATGAACCTCAGGTTTTGTTTTAATCCGGGGTGGATCAGATCATCAGCTCAGGATGCCTTAATGGCTTCTTGGCTGAGCAGAGTTTGAGCATCTGAGATGGCTTGGCTAGATTTGCTAATCCTAATGGAAATGTTCTTGGAGGAAGATAAAAAATCTTAAGAGCTCTGTATGTCTTTTCCTTCCCTATTGGAAGTCTTAGTAGTGAGATCAATAACTGAACCTCCTAAGACATGTCCAGCAGCATTGTTGGACAAAGACTGAGTTGCAGAGGTCTGGAGCAGCCTTTCCTGCTGCATGTGCATCTGGATGAGATGAGGGTGGAGACAGAGGGAAGTTCACCCGCAGGGGATTGATGGTCATTATTCACCACCAATCATTTCCTAGAAGCCCAAGCCAGCTGAGACCATGCTCAGTGAGAACATTTCTGGTTACTCAAACTGCAGAAGTCGCCACTATTTCCGGACTGGAAAAAAGGCATTTCTGTGCCCATGGCAGAAGTGTCTCCTTGCCTCCCAGCTTGTGCTTTTGGCGGGGAGAGCTGGGACCAGAGGAACACGGATGCTGAGGTCTCATCTGCATAGTGCAGTACCATGCTTGGAGCATGGAGAGCTCTTCTATCTGCTTTGGGTGCTCTGACAGGATTTTGATGTCCAGAATGATAAATTCAGCCCCAGTTAATCATATCCAATTGTTAGAGCTTGAAGCAGGATGGATGGAGCAGTGACAGTTGAGTGTGGCTGCAGGGCTGTATCGGACTGTCAGCCTCAGTCAGCACTGCGCAGTGGGGCAGATCCCGTTCGTTAGCAGTGCAGCCTGTAGTGGAATAAATTAAGCATTTGTTTGCCTGCAGTTAGTCCATGGTGGAATCACTCCATGTTTCTGTCTCTGCGGGGATCCGTTTTGCATTATCTCCAGGCATAGCTAGGGAGCAGGAATGGTGTTATGCTGCCTGGATGTGGTTTGTGGGACTGGGCATGCCTGGAAGGGACCAGGTTAAGCCTTGGGGTGCTCCACTGGAGGGAGAGATCTCTGGCATGGCAGGGTACAAGGCACGGGACTGCAGAGCTGAGCACAGAATATATGACCCAGTTCGAAGCCACACTCTCCCTCCTCCTGCCACCCACAGTGGGGACAAACAAGCCAAGCAAGAACAGCCCTCACAAGCTGCATTTTTGGGCTGAACTTTCTGTTGTTGCAGTTTTGACATTCTGGGTCACTTTGGGCTATGTTGTGCTTTTCTTCTTGTGCTGTTTTGATCTTCATGTGAAAACAAGTTCCTGATCCTCCTTGTCGCCAGCTCACCCGGCGCGGGGCAAGCTGTGCAAACGCCAGCCTGCCCTCCCACCAAGCCCCCTGCCCTGCGGGGCTCACACCTCACTGCTCACAGGGTTTCCAGACGAAAACACGAGCTGACAAAGCATGAGTGTCTTCGTAAAAAAAAAAAATTTAAAAATCATCTTTGCTATTTTTATACTTTTACCATGATAAAAATGTGTCGTAGGTGTGAAATAAGAGGTGCCAGCTCCAGCTGTGTGATTTGCCACATGCGTGGGCTTGAAGCATCAGTTGGGAAGGCAGTTGTGGGGGTGGAGGAGGGTTTCGGGACGATGGCAGGGTCCTTCCATTGCCACTCATTTTTTCCTCCCCATATCATGCAGCTCTCTGCAGCACCAACTTTGCCCCAGTGTGGGGCAAAATTTCAGAGAGCTTGGGGTGAGTCAGCAGAGCTTTCCTGAGCTTGCTTGTGGGACTGTGGACTGGCACCCCGGGGCAGGGTGAGCCGGTGGCTGGGAAAGCTCTGGGTGCCATCCATCTTCCCCTCTCTGTAACAGTGGGGAAGATGGATGGAGATCAATCTACTTGGCTGTGTTGGATCCTTGTTGCCTACTTGGCCCATCAGAGGAGGTAGCTGTGTGCAGACGAGCATATTTTGTAGATGATGCACCATTTTCTGGGAGGCAGTGCTGTTCCCACCAGCTGCCTGTTGGCTGTCCGGCTGTAGGCTGCGCTTTCCAGGCACAAGCTGGGACTCACAAGACTCAGGCTGCTGTGCTGCTGCACTGAGCAGTGCTGGGCACAGACACTTGAGGGAAACAGAGGAGTAAGAGAACAGCAAATAGGAAATGTCCCGGAGCCTGCTTGCGTATCCTGAAGGTAGGGGGAAACCTCCAGACAGCAAAACAGGATGGCACAGGAGCATTTCCATTTGTTTGACTCATGCTGAAACAATGCCCGGCCACTGTTTGTCTTGGACAAACTCATTTCTCTGAGCAACAGGATCTCCTGGCCCTCCTGCAAGGCAAATGGTGGGGTTTAACTGTTACGCAGCCTGGGGCCGGCCTGTCCTTTGGGGTCGCTCAGGGTGGGTTGGAGTGGTCTGAGAGTGGTAGCTCCTGCTGAAGCTGTATGTGGATCCCCCTGCAGATCCATTTCTCCACCGTGCCCTGCAGGGGTTCGGGGTGTGGAGGGGAAAGTGGCAGGAGTTGATATGATGTCCGAGGCTGTCAGTATCAGGTTTGCTTCTCTCCAGCGGCAGTGGGGGAAGCGGCACTCTGTTCATGAGTCAGGAGTGTTGCGCCTCCTGTGGCTTTTGGATCCGATGTGTGACACAGGGTGCGGTCAACACCTCTGTGGACAGGGCCACAGGCAGAGCTTCAGCCCACAAGAGGCTGCCCCCCTCTGCCAGGGTTGCTGGGGACACTGGTACTATGCACTACGCTTGTAGACGCTGGTAGGCTTTCCATGGCAGCACTGGATGCCTCTTGCCAGACTGATGCTTGCATGCTGGCCTGCAGGCAGAGCCTCTTCCCAGCACAGACATAGGCCTGCTTATGTGTCTGCCTGCACGGGATACATGCCACAGCCAAGACTGGGAGCTCCTGTGTCAGTGAGAATGGATTTGATGAGAAGATTAAAATCTGCATCTGAACTTTGCCTGGTCCAAAAGGCTTTCCATGCAAGGAGTGTTTCTGCAGAATCATAACCTTAATTAAAAATCCTGTTGTCCCCTGCAGCATTTCAGCCACTCAGGCATGCTGGCAATGTCCTGTTCACCAGGCTGCAGAGGGCAGGTGGTGATGATCTGTATAAATATTTGTTGCACTGGGCCTTCCATGTGAGATTCTGGCCAAACTGAGAAGTATGGGCCCTCCTGTGCTCTTAGCCTGACTAAGAAACATGCAGGCAAGCGTTGCAAATGCAGCCAGCAAGGCAGCTATCAGGCTGGCAGGCAAAGTCCCTGTTCTCCCCAGGACATGCATGACGTGTGTGCCTGGCCCAGGGAGCGGCATAGCCGCAGTCCCGGCTGCGATGGGTCTGAGTGATGGGAAGAATAGCACAGCTTGCTGCGGGTCAGCCTCCTGAGCAGTCATGAGCAGTCCAGGCTGCGTGTGGGCACAGCAGAGCTCTCTGTCAGGACACAGTGAGGGCATCCACATGCGGATGCTGCTGCAGCCTAGACCTCCCCTGGGCCTCTGTGCCAGCCTGTGCTGTGTCAGCACTGCTGGGTGCCAAAGGGAGAAGCCTCACAGTTTCAAAGCAGCCTTGTGGCTGAGGTGAATGGAGTAGGAAAACACTACGACACTCCCAGAAATGTCCTGAAAACTCTCCGATTACAGAAGGCAGAACTTAAACCCTGTTCTCACCGAGTTTCCTGGTTATAGATCCTCCAGTCACGCTGGTGGTGTGTGAGAGGCAGCAGGACAGCAGTACGGATTGCACAGCTGCTCTCAGCAGCCTCAGGCTGACCCCAGACCAGCATACCACACCATGCTCCCTGCTCCCACCCCATGGCCATCCCTGCCTGTTTCCTGCGTGGTGCTGGTGGTGTTCCTAGCACTGCCACGTTGTGGTGGGTTCTGGGTGCCAGTACTGCCTGGGGCCCTGAGTGCTGCCCCCTTAGAGGTTTTATTGGGGAGGACCTAATCCACAGGTGCTCAGGCAGGTGCTTTTACCCCCTTGCTCCAGATGGGAGCAAGGCATCTGCTAGCTGCCTGTGGTGGTGGACCTCAGGAGAGGTCCCAGACCTTCTCAGTCCAAGGGTGCATGTAGCTGGGGCTGGAAGGGCAGCTGCTGCCTCTGTTCCTGCTGTTGGACAAGATCTTCACTGCTGTCCCCCATGATAAGGAGCTAATAAAAGCTGGAGGCGTCTTGGGAATCCGTAGTGCTGGAAATTATAAAAGTTTGTCCTGCAGGAAAGGATATCTACATCAAAGGGACAGCTACAGACTACAAAGGACCAACTCTTGAGTCCTTGTATGGCTGCAAGGCCGTTTGCTTTTGCTTCTGCCTAAAACCTAGGAAGAGCTCAAACAGGACATTATTTTGTGGAAGAAAAAAGCTTTGTTTCTTCTTGTGATCGTGTGGGAGCTTCTGTAGGAATGCAGTGTGCCCTGTCACCTGAGTATGGTTTGTTTGAGAACTGGTAAAATAACCCTGAGAAGCCCATTAACGAGTGGAAGCAAGCCTGTGCAGCCTCCAGACCCAGAGGCACAGCACTTGCAGTGCTCCATGTTTGCTGGGAGCTCAGCAGCAGCGGTGCTAAGTCAGTTTGTCAGATGTTTGGAAGAGGAACAGAATTATCCTGGGCTGTGAGCAGGCTAATGCTGAATCCACAGCCAGGCCAGGCTGTCAGCGCATCTGGACTGAGACAGTACATCCTGTACCTTCTCCTGGGATGTTAAAAAAACCCAAAGTACTGCTGACAGCTGTGAGCAAGGAGGAGCAGCTGGATTCCCTGGGTATCGGCTGAGGCAGCAGTGGTGGTTTTAAGATACAGCAGTGCAGGTGGGGTGTTGCCTGGGATGGGACTTTCTGGAGTTGGTGATAACCATCTCCAGCAGGCAGGTCCTCCTGCCTGAGTTCACCTGGTTTTGTGGGCTCCTCATGCAGACAGGTTGCTCTGATTTGGAGACTTTGCTCTTTTCCAAGTGCTTTTGCCCTGGGGCAGCAGGGATCTGCCTGCCACAACAGGCTCTGTATTTCCCAAGCCCCTCAGTCAGCGAAGGCAGAATTTGCCTTGCCTGTGTCCCGTCAGGCATGGTGATGCCAATGCTGCCTGACCGCAGTCCTGCAATCCTGCACTTTCAATTTTAAAGCATTTCGAGGCTTTGGCTTGATTTGTGGTGACTGCTGCTTCTTGATGTGTGGGGGAAGCAGTTCTGGGAATTCTTTGGCAATGGCTGCCAAGAAGCAGCCAAAATTACAGAACAAGCAGAACCTGCAAGGAACTGGCAGCAGAATTGATTTCAGGAATTCAGCATTTCTTACTGATAAAAAATTATTTGAGAAGGTAAAAGGTTTTGTTGTTTACATCTGTGCACATCATTAATACATAGGACCTATTGCACTTACTCCCATTAGCAACCAAACCTGAAACGTCATTAAACACAATGAATAAATTTGACAAGATCTGACAACCACAGCTGTGCATCAGTTAGCATGTATACTATTAGTAATATTAATGCTATTAACTGTTCCTTTTGAGATACTGGGCATTACAAACATGATTTTTTCCAACAACCAAGACACTTGTGTGTGTTTGAGTAAGGCAGTTGGGACTCCAATCAGGGGTTCAAGCTTTTCCTCAAAGGACTTTGCCATCCTGCAAAGAGCACAGGCAAGGGCTACCTGAGAAATTTGCCATGACTTTGCTACAGATTTTTTTGCTGGTCATAGCACACAAGTCCAGGGTGTGTCAGGTAAGCAAGTATCAGTTAGCATACCTGCACTTGTCTTCAACTCATGAACTTCTCAATTTCAGCTCCTGAACATCTCAGTTTCAGTGTCTAGAGGTAGGTGTCACACTGGTGGCATTTTGGGGTTGCCGGAGTACCTGGCTGCACTGGTAGATCATCAGACCCTGCACGTTAAACATTGTGAGCAGGTATTTGCACAATTGTTGTTACCTTCTATGGTTACTTTTTTTGTCATGGGAGAGCATGAACTGAAGGAGCAGGGCCATGCTGGACAATGATGCTTTTTTGGAGGTCACAGCTTGGTTTGGGGTTGCTAAGAAAAATACTGTTCATGGGCAGTGGCAAGGCTCAAGCTGGCCTGTGTGGCGCAGGTATTCATGACTCCTTGCACCCCAGTGAAGGCTTTGCAGCATGGTAGGGAGGGGAGCCTGGGCTGTAGATGCCAGCAGAGGTGTCAAACCAGCCCAGCTTGTCTCTTGAATCTGCTCTGTAAAGTGTTTGCTGGGATTGAGCATCTGGAGGTGGGGCAGGAGGAGCGGATGGGGCTGCTCTGGCAGCTGGAGGGCAGCTGGTTCCGCTCGGCCAAGGGGCTTCCTCACCAGCACTTGGTGGAGAAGGAGCTTCCAAGAGCTGAAGCCCTTTGAAGGAGGAACAAACAAACAGACAGCAGGAAATTGAGAGGTTTTGCTGCATAGCTGGGATGCTTTCTGGAGTGATGTGGTGCAGGGGCTGCACGACGAAGCTCCCAACAGTCCTCTGGAGGAGATCCCACAATGCCCTCCTGCTCCCTGAAGCTCAGTGATGGTTCCCTCTATGCCAGGACTCCCCTGTGGCAGCACAGTGTTCCACAAGCCAGGACTCCCAAACGGGGATAGAGGAATGGAGGCCTTTTATATCTCCTCCTCACAGCAGCAGGTGAGCATCTGTCAAGGGAGAGCATCTCCCTTGTTCCTGAGAGTCCTGTTGGCCCGGGGCAAGCTGCCCACATCTCTGAAGCAAGCAGGAAAGCACTGCTGCAGCAGAGTCCATTCACAGTTTTTAACAGAAATCTGCCATTTTGGCAGTAATTATGCCTTTGGTGTTTTTTAGTGCCCCCATGAATGGGCTGGCCCCCGTCCTTCCCCAGTGCTGAATGAGCAGATGGCCTGACAAACAGCCGACGGCTCTGCACCGCTGCTAGTGCCACAGCATTTGGTCTGTAGAGGGAAGGAAACCGGTGTGACCCAGACAGGGATTTGTAGCCCCCCTCTGTTCAGAGGGTCATTTTAGCATCAGCATGAGGCGCAAAAATTTCAGATGGTGAAGGGGTCCAGCCTTTGAAATCTGTGTCCCAAGGAAAGATTTTGCTTGCAAGCTGCATTCGCGAGTTGCTACTTATCACCTATTTACGTGTGCTCATTTTTGGACTGCTAAGTCCACGTAGAAATGAAATCATTGAGAATCAATTTGCTGCTCCAAATAAAGACCTTTTAAAAGCTTGGCATGCAGACTGTGCTGTAGTAGAGACCAGCGCTGTACAGACATAATTTGTGCAGTACGTGAGAAGTTTATTAAGGAATTACTGATGTCTTCATTGAAGAGCTCAGTCTGTTGGTTAGTCAGCATTTTCCATGCAAGGGCTGAAGGTCCTCCCTGAGCTGGACCCTCTCCCTGAACCCACTGGAGGAGGGTAAGATGGTCCCAGTGTGCACACCAACACATCCTGCCCTTTGTCCGGGGCTGGGAATCGGGGTTGCTTTGCCCCAGGGTGATGTTCCCCCACAGAGTTGAGGTGTGCTGCTGCCTTGGCGATGCCGTTGCACATCGTTGGGTGCACAGTGCTCCCAAGAAGCACAGAGCCGGGATTTCCTGGGTTACACAAGCTGCTCAGCCTCAGCTAAGGCACTCCAGACCAGGCTGGTACTGAACCTGCCGCCCCAGCTCCTTAAGGGGTTTAGCGTGTGCACATGGGAAATTAGCAACAAGGACCACTTTGTTGCAAAGCCTCTGTCTGCAGCAGGGCTGAGCTGGCCCCACCAAGGTCCAGCTGCGCTGGGTCAGGAGAGAGGAGTGTGGGTCGAATCCTGCTCTGGCTACAGCCCTGGGGGCAGCTCTGTCCCTGGTAGCTCAGAAGGGCCCATCTTCACTGCAGAGATGCCTCTTGGTGGAGGGGGAGCTGAAGGAAGGGGACATGGTCTTTCCCTGAGGGTTAATCTTGGTCAGAGTAGAGTGGTAGTAGGGGGGTGGTGGCTGCTTGCCACAGTGAGGTTTAGCCAGGAAGAGGGGAAGGGTGCAGGGAGGTTTCTTGGCTGTGCTTGCTCTTCTTGCTGAGGATTAGGGGGGAAAGGCAACCGTCATCCCCAGAACGGATGACACAGTCATCCCTGTGCCATCACTTCCCTCCCCACTGCCCACACTGTTTCCTCTGGGTGATACAGAAACCACTGGTGGGGGGTCCTCCAGGGTACTGTGGGAGCCAGGTTGCTTTTAAGCCTGCATCTGCTGTCCCCAGAAGCCTTTAGAGTTGTTTGCTCTCTCCCCCTCCATTTCAAACGCATCCACCCATCCCCATCAGGATGCTGCATACTTCCCACTGGGCCTCCCAGCCTGTCCACTGCCTCAGCCGGCTCGCCAGGGCCCTGCAGGTACTGGGCACCAGCCAGTGGGCAGCTCGGCCGGGGGTTGCTCGCGGCGGGGACCACAGCCTCGCACTGTGCCCTCCCACCCACCCCGGGGAGCGCTGGCAGCAGCGCAGAGCAGCATGGCGCAGCGTGCTCGTGCCTCATTGCTTATTGCACAGGAAAGCAGCATTTGCCAGCAGCTGCAGCTGGGGGTGATGCTACTGGCTGTCTGATTTCTGGCTCAGGAACCAAAAAGCATGTTTAGAGGTAGCAAGAGCATGCACTTGTTGTTTTAGTTGGTGTTTGGGCTGGCAGGGCTGCTGTCAGAGTGGTGCAGAGAGGAACGGCCAGCAGCCCGTGCCTCCCTTCTGCATGAGGAGCCCCATGCTTGGCTGGATGGGGCTTGGGGTCCCCCAGCCCCTGACCCCTGTGAGAGAGGCTTGGAGACAAAGGTGCTGGCTTGCTGCTGCTGCCCATCCTACCCTCCCAGGCAGCTGGCCCAAACTCTGCCAGTGCTGGCAAATGGGAGCAAATCAGTGAGTTCCAGCAAGGAGTTTACTGGTCCAGGGATGTTTGTTGCATCCAGAATCTTGCAGATCCCTGATTTTTGTGGCTTTATTCTATGGCTGTTGGCTTTACTTCCCTCTTCGTTGAGGGAGAGGCTGTGCAGCCTTTCTCTCTGGGTACCACGCTGCTCAGGCACATGCAGCACACTTACACAGTGCACAGCAGCATTTGGAGCCGCCACAGCCTTCCAGGAGCATCCTCTGACCGCAGCCACCCTGGGGTTGGCCCAGCATCTGGTTTCACTTCATGTCTTTTTTGACTTGGCTACTCAGTTCCCCAGCTGCATGGGGGGGGTTCCCAGAGGCTGTTGGCATTTTGGAGATGTGGCTGCATGGGAAGGATCCACGTTCTCGGCAAGGCCAGCGGCGTCTGTGCAGCTGGTGTGGCAGTGTTGCAGCCCCTTGAACATCTCAGGTGGATACAGGCACATGAGCCCAGTCTGCTGCCTGTGGGGCCAGTGCTTTGGGCTTGCTGTTGGTCACCCAGCTGGCAGTAAGTCATCCACCCTGACCTTCTTGACAGCAAGAGCACCCCGCTTGCTTCACCAGTGGTTTTCAGGTCATCCCACGAGGTTGTCTGGTAACCCAGAGCTGAAGTAAGTGATTGGAAGTTCATGAGTTTGGACAAAGTCTTCTCCCCACCCAGCATTTGCCCCTTGCTGTGCCTGAAAGTGAGAGAAGGACCTGCAAAATACAGCTGATGGGTGGAGCAGTCTCTTCTCCCCCTGGCAACTATCCCCAGTGAAGCATTTTAAAAGGTGCGATGGCAGCTCTGCAACCTGGGGCTCGTGACCGCCCGCCTGCGAGGCCGGGGAGGTGCGGCCGGAGCGCCCTGCACTGGGCCAGCAAGGGAAGTCCTGGTGGAAGCAGGGATTTTTATCTGGGCTGCCTGGGCCCAGCATTTGAATGCTTGGAAATGCTCTTCTCCAGATGTTTCCTAGCACACGCCGGCTCTGTTTATAAACGGCTCCTCAAAGCAAAGCCCGTTGGGGCTGCAGGCAGGCGCTCACGGCAGTGGCCCTGCACGGCTCCCCCGCACCTCGCTACAGGGTCGGGGGCCCGGGGTCACCTCTTTCCCCTCCTGTCTGGAGAGACCAGGGTGGTTAACAAAAGCCCTAAATGCCTCCTCTTCCTTTCTCCTCCCCTTCTCCTGGCCAGCAGCTTCCTGCCCTGATGCATCCCAGTGGTGGCCGGCATCTTTGAGCTGCCTTCCTGGCCTGGCTTTTGCTGCCGGGGGCATGGGGAGGGGGGCACCCCACAGCCGAGGCAGGTGACACTCTGAACTGCCTATCCCAAGGGAGATCCTGGCTGCTCCAGGGGCTCGGGCAGGGAAACGTTTCCATTGCATCCAAGCGGGTTTTGGTTCCTTAATAGTTGTCTTGAGGGGGGTCTGAAGCCCCAGCACCCCCTCCCTGCATCCTGGCAGCATGCTCAATAAGCTGCTGCAATGTTCCCCTCATGTTTTGCCACAATTTGAGGTAGGTGCCAAGGAGTGGTGCCGGGCAGGACAGAGCGGCACAGGTCACAGGCTGGGTTAGCTGTGTGGCTGGCTGGTTGCTGTGCTCCCCAGCCCCATCTCCTCCAAAGAAAATTAGACTCTTGTACCTGCCACTCCTTCCACTTCCAGCTGGGTGGACATGCATTTCAACCACACTCTTCTCTCTCCTGGTCCCTGCAGAAGGACAGCGCCAAAACCTTCGGTTAGAAGGACAAAAGCCAAACGAAATCCTGGCTAAACAGATGCTGCCAGCAGCCCTGCCAGAATACTTTTTCCTTGGTTGGCCAGAGCCCAGCACTGAAAGGGCTGCGGTGCAGTGCTGGGAGCAGGTTCCTGAGCCATCGTTGCTGCAGGGCCACCCATAGCTCATCCCATCCTGGGTCTTGGCCCAGCATCACTCCCTGGGGATGGCCCTGTCCTCCCCCCAGCCCCGCTCCCCCTACGTGCGGCCTGGGGAGGATGGATCCGTCATGCCAGCGCCGGGAGGAAGGGCTGAACAATTGCTACTTGTCAGTCTGTCTCCTCTCCTTGCAGAAAAGGGGCATGTTGCTCCCTTCTTGTTATCAGCCGTCGCCGAGTAATCCGCTGGGGAACGGCACTGCTGAAAAATTGAGTCATTTGATACAGATCTGCTTTCTCCCTGCCGTGGCCTGGCAATGCTGAGGGCTTGGGCACTTGCATTTTTCCTATTCTAGCTGCTTTCAGGGTCTGTAATCTCATCCCTTAGCTTGGGCAGTGTGCTTTTGGAGGTAAGAACATGAAAGGAGTCGGCTCTGCTGCTGTGGACCTGGAAAGGTGCCTCCCTCTGCAGCACTGCTCCCCCTCTCCCACCTGCCAGCTTCCAGCATCATTTTGTGGGCATGAGGGTGGCTTTCCTGGCACTGCTAGGGAGAGGCAGAGAGAGCGGAGTATGCAGAGGTGAGCTTGAGCCAGTCTCTGCTCAGACCCCTGGTCCTGAGCACCTCGGGAAGATGATCAGTGCAAGGCTGGGTCTTGTCCTTGCAGGTTGAGCTTCCCACCGATGCTGTGTGAAGAGCACTTTGCCCTCCTGTTCTCATGAGCATCCACAAGTGGTCTCTGTGGTGACCTGGTGCCTGTCCCCAGGACATAATTGCTCTTTGCAGAGGCAGAGCCCTTTTTATCCCTTCCCTGCCTTTTAGATCAAATGAGCACTGCTGCCTGCGGGCTCCAATGAGGCAGCCAGTCCTCCACTCCCCTTTGCCGGGAGGCGTGGAGACGGGTGCTCGAAAACTGAGCCCTTATTCCATGGAAAACTGGCACTTAGAAAAACCCTTTCCATCCTGAATCAGGTGAAATGGAATGGTGTAAACACCCTTAATGAATTTAGAAATACCAGAGGTTTGAATCTAAGGCATCTAAATGGAAAGTTGTAAGGAAGTGGTGCTGTGTGATGGTTGTGGTTCTCCAGGTCAGGAAATAAAAAAGGTGCTCACGGTTGACATCATTAATAGATCCACATTTTCTGAGGCCATAATTCTGCTGGTGACTGTTGAATCCTGGCTCTTGCCTTGGCCAGTCTCACAGTGCTGTGCTGGGGGTCCAGAAGACAGGCCAGAAGGATGGATTTAATAGTCTGATCTCTGTACAAGCTATAGGATTCCCTGAGCAACTGTTGGAGCTGAGCACAGCTTCTTACAAGAAAAATTTCAATTTAAATGTTTGAAGTGGAGGAGTACCCACTGTGACTCTGGAGCTGTCCCAGGGCTAATGTCCCAGCATCTTCCTACATCTGAATTAGCCCAGCTTCACCTTCCAAGCATGTGACCATTTTAAACCTTCGGGTGCTAAATCCACACCATCTACCAATAAATTCTTGTTTCCTGGAGGTGTGTGGTGACTTTGGTCAGTGTCTGACAGACTGAGAGGTACCAGCAGCAGGCTTGGCTTATTCTTTCTAACAGTAGCTGTCCCCAACATCTTCACAGTGAGGTGCAAAGAAAAAAAACCAAAACCTGCTGTAGCTTTACCTTAAGTGTTAGGGCTGGAAGGAAGGTGCAGTGCTGGCATCCTGAGCTGTCAGATGGTGGGGTGGGGGCTGCAAGGTCTCTCCTGTCCTCCTCCAAACCACAGTCTTGGCAGCAGAGGATGCTGCTTGGGGGCAGAAAACTTTCAGTCTGAATGGGAACTATTTTTTGGGGCAGATTCAACCCCAGCTGCTTGGGTAGTACCATGGGATGAATTCAATTCTTGCAAGGGGGAGCAGCTGGTGTGTACATTGTGGGGTGTGCTCACTGCCCCAGGGCTGAGGAAGGAGCCAAAGAGGCTGCTTGTTTAGGTAGTCTAACCTTTTCCTATTTGAATCACCCTCTGGAGTTAGGTCTCTGTATCGCTAGACTTGCACTGCTCTCTTCTCCTTAGCAGCTGGAAATTAGGTGATGAAGATTGCATCTGCCAGAGCTGCTACAGCTGAGCCTTCCAAGGGGTGCATATGCTGAAGGCAGTGAGTGCTTGTTTAGCTAATGAGATGTTGCCATTGGCTTTCTTTTTTTATTTTTATTTTGAAGAAATATTGCTGCCACTCAGATTTATTTTGAGCCTTCTTTTTGCACAGCCTCAAACTGAGGCCCATCTTTGATCCAGAGCTTCCCCATAATCAAGTAATAATAATGATGCTGCGAGCTCTGCTGCCAACATCCTCTTAACTGCAGGACATTTTCCTGGCGTCTACCAGCCGTGGGGGCACTTCTGGTCGTTCGCCCTAGGCGCTGGGATGCCATTTCGTCTCCCCGCACAGCCGTGTGAGCAGTCACGCGATCCTCTGTCCTGTTGGCTCACCAGAGAGATCCTGATAGAAACAAAAGGGGCTTTAGGAGAGAGCAAGAAGAGTGGTTTGAGGTCTGGGCAATATCCTGTGCAGGGGGCTGGAGAGAGATGCAGCCCACGAAGCACCAGGCTGCTCTGGGGACCTGGGTGCCTCCAGCCCGCAGAAGACAAGCACTGTGAGATCCCTTTGATGGGCAGTAGGTCCTGTGCTGTGATCCAGACCTGCTCAGACTTGAGGTGGCTGCTCTTCAGGCTGCGCTCCCTGACTCCCCTGTTTCTGTTTTTCCTCTCTCTGCAGGCACACGTTCTGGCAGTATCGCCGCGAGAACCCCCAAACCAAAGTAGGGGATCCCCCTCCTGATGGGCTGCCCGGCTTCAACAGTGGTGTCCTGCTCCTGAACCTGGAAGCCATGAGGCAATCCAAGCTCTACAACCAGCTGCTGGAGCCCACCATGGTGCAGAAGCTGACAGAGAAATACCACTTCAAGGGCCACCTCGGGGACCAGGATTTCTTCACCATGGTGGGAATGGAGCACCCAGAGCTCTTCCATGTGCTTGACTGCACATGGAACCGGCAGCTCTGCACGTGGTGGAGGGACCATGGATACAGCGACGTGTTCGACCAGTACTTCCAGTGTGAGGGTGAGGTCAAAATTTACCATGGGAACTGCAACACCCCAATCCCTGAAGACTAGAGCACCCGCCACCGCCAGGAGCAGCTCTGACTGCAGCAAGCCCTGCAAAGCCATAGTGGCTGTACCAGCAATCCTTCAGGAAAGCTGGCCAGCCCGGTTCTGTTGCATCCCAAGGGGATCCCTAGGGATCCCAAGAGTGTTCAGTATCCCACTGCCTGTAGCCTCACCCCTCCAGGAGGAAGTGCAGTCCAGTAATTGGAGCAGGACATCCGCAGTCACTGTGCCCAGGGCTCAGCTCCTGGCTCTACTTGGGCAAGTCCACAGTGCCCATCTGTGCCACAGCCACTGGGGCGTGGGGGCCGCCGAGGGGCCATCAGGTCACTGCTGCTTTTGTCCATGGCAGGGTGCTGCTCCCTGGTGCTGTGCAGCGTTGCTTTGTCTAACGATCAGCAGGGGTCCACAGCCAGGCAGCCGGGTTTCGCTTTGGCATCCCTCGGTGGCCCATTTCTGCACCTCATGCAGACCATCCGTCTGGTCAGACACCATCCTCAGGTCATCTTCCTTCTGAAGCATTCCAGAAAAGTGAGAGGGTTTTAAAGACTGAAAAGCTGCTTTAATTTGGGTTACTTAGAAAAATTAAATGCTAGATGAGCTTTAAAACCTTCCATTGGTTCTTCTTAGCAGTAAAAGCTTTACTGCCTTATCTTGTCTTAAAAGTGTTCAGTGTACCAATAGGTTCATTTTTTTAGCTTTGCCTTTAACCTTTTGTACAAGAATAAAGTTGCAGATGTAAAACACACTCAGCTGTTTTTCTGTGGCACAACTGAAATCCTGTGCAATAGGAGGTTTCATATGCTTCTTATCATGATTAAAAACTAGTTGATGTATATATCCGTTGGGCAGTTGAAAATGGTGCCCCGTGTAGATTATCTCTGTGCTTAATACCATGCCTGTCCCAAGCAAGTGAAGCAAATAAATGGGCTGTCACATGCACTGGACTTCAAAAAAAGATCATCCTCACCATAGCCAGGGTTGGTTTGGAAGGAGCTGGGAGCTGCCTGTGCTATGTATGAGTGGGCTTCAGGCCTGAGCGCTCTCAAATCCTCTCAGCTGGCCTGGCCAGCACGTGCAGGCTCCTGCACAGGTCTGTCAGCAGAGGTGCACACATGCATTAACCCACCTTCAGCCCTGCTTTTTTTTAAACCAAGCCAGCGTGTGCCTGTGTGTGCGTCTGTGCGTGCATCTGTGTGACATGCATGTGCAAGAGAGAGGGATGGGGACTTAATTATGGCTTAACCTAATAACAGTGTGTGCAGTGTGTGGCAGGAGTTTCCTGGGCTCCTTCCCCTCTGTCCATGAATGAACTTTTATCTGTACCGAGGGAGAGGGTCTCCTCCCTCCGACTGATGTAGGGGGAATGGCAGGCTGCGATGTGGGCTGCAGCCCTAATGCTACCTCTTTGATTTGCTGAACCAATCCATTTCCAAATAGCACAAAAGCTCAGATTGAAGTCTTTTCAACATCCCCAGGGAAGGAGCAGCAGAGAGGTGATTAAAGGTGAGTGAAAGTAGCAGTAGCCTGCTGTATTAGACTCACATTTTCACCAAAACCCAAGGTGATCAGGCCTCACTGGGCAAGGCAAGGCAACCAGCCAGGGTGCTGGAGGCTGGAGCAGGACAGGATTTGTGGCGGGCGATGCACTGTGATGATGCACCCTGAAGGACGAGGAGGGTTTGCAGCGCTTGGCCAGCTGGAGCTTCTGCTGTGCCCAGAGAGCAGGTCCCCTCCCAGGGACCCTGGAGGGAGGCTTTGCTCAGGTAGTCCCTGCTCTCCTTTATGTGTGAGCTGGGTGGGGACGTCCCCACATTGTGTGGCCAAGCAGCCTGGGAGCCACCCACCTCACCCCTGCCCTGGCGGTGCCATGCTGCTCTCCTGAGCTTGCTGGGTGAAACGGAGAGAGCAGGGCTTCCTAGTGCAGTGTCACAGTCCCATGGTTGCCATCGGACCACCTTGGTGTGTCCCGAGGCCCCTGCGATTTCCCCGAGTGGCTCCTGGATTTGCCCCATGTGCACAGCCCCGGCCATGCCTGGGATGCTGCTGCAAGGATTCAGCCTTGCACTCACCAGTCAGGGCACGCCAGTGGCACCAGTGACACACGGGCCTCGCGTGCCGGGGCAGGGCCTGGCCATCAGTTTGGAAATGGCCATGCTGGAAATACAAGCCAGGTGGCTCATGTCACCAGCCCTGGGGAGCGGTGGGGTGGTGAGCAAATGCAGCTTTTTCCCAGGGCTGGGCAGTTCTGGGGTGGCTCTGGGAGTTGGGTCTGGCCCAAAAGCACCATGATGGGTTTGGGATGGTATTGCCACAGGGTGATGCTGAGGCTACTGGCTTTCCCTCTCTGTGGGGTCCCAGGGGCTGCAAGGGGGGTACTCTATGGCACCAGGCTGAAAACTTTCGCTTAGGTATTTAAAAAAAAAAAATCTTTTTTTTTGTGTGTTCAAAATGGCAGTCCACTGGGAAACTCACTGCCTTTTTTTCAGCTGGGAAAAACAGTAAGTGAAACATCTAATTCAACTCAAGATGGTTTGCCCGGGCACCGCAGCCAGCCCCGCGGCGCAGGTCCCCACGCAGTGGTGCTGCCCCAGCCCAGCCCGCCTTGTCCCTGGGGCCATGACTAAGCACCGCAGGCAGCACGGACCCACACGCACGCACTATATATAGACTGCACGCAGCCGAGGCCGTGCTGCCTGTGTAATTACCTCCCCTACATGCCCTGCTGATTGCAGGCACTAATGAGCTCAGCTGCAGAAGCTGCTGTGGCAACCTGGGGCTGGCTGGCGTGGGGCTGCCAGCTCAGCCTTTTCAAAGGGTGCTGCCACAGGGCCCGCTTTGGGGCAGACGCAGGCCTTGCTGTTCTTGGCCGGGTTGGCAGCATCCCTGCGGGCACCACCTGCACGGGGAGCCCTCGCTCCCCGCACAGTTCCTATGCTTGGTGCCCAGCTGGCTGGTGACTGCTGGGCCATCCCGTGCCCTTCGTTTAGTGGTAATTCATGGCAGAATGGGAACTTTCTGTCCCCATGCCTCATCGCCCTCTGACACTCTCCTGCTGTGCAGTCCAGCCTCAGGCAAACGCTGCTCCAGGGGCATGAGGTCAGAGCTGAGCATCCCCTCCTGGTCTCCATGGCACTGGCTGTTGCAACCAGCACTAGCAACTGATAGCCCAAGCACAGTAAAAGGTGCTCAGAAAGCATTAACCAGCACCAGTTTGCCACCGGGCACTGGGGGTTTGCTGCAGGGTTTTGGCAGCAGCTCTGGGGCTGATGGGCAGCTCCTGGTCCATGGAGGCTGGCACCATGTCCTCAGGCCAGTGCTGATCCCCTGCCTAGCAAAGGGGATCTGCGGACTCTAGAGCCCAGTTTTGGGTTGGTTTGGGGCCCCTTGAAGATACAGCAGGCGAAAGGCAGCCCTAGGTGAGCAGCAGGTGGGGACATGTTGCTGTGACACACAGTGATGGGGGAGACACTGCTACAGGGAGCAGGGGACCGGCCCCGCCAGCACAAGCTGGCTGCAGGGGGTTTGCCCCCTGCGCCGTGGGCATCGCAGCCATGGGAGAGCTGTAGTGGCCCTGCCCAGGGTCCGTGAAAGGGGATGGCAGGTTTCACACCAAAGTTACTCAGCCCAGAGCTCCTCTGACATGCCTGTGGACTGCCTGCTTCTTGTCTTCTCACCCTCTTGCTCACAGCAAAGTGCTGCTCGTGCCGAGAGCCCCATGTTTTTCCAGGATGGAGAAGGAGACGGAAGAGCAGACGGGTGTCCTTGAACTCTTTGTAGAAGACCAAGCTGTGGAAAGTATTTCTGTAGCTTAAGGAGAAAATTCCATTTCTTTTCTTGTATTGTTCAGCATTCATGAGAAATTCCACATAGAGCAAACAGTATCCCCTATTTTCTGGCCAGCTTTGCTTTCAGCCCTGCACTTGAGCTCTATGGGATTTTTGCTCTCCTCTCCTGTGTTTCGTAACGCTGTCAGTGTTTACTCTCTTACTCATTTGTACTTCTTTCCCATTTGAAACGATCAATTGTTGGTATAAACTCACCTAGGGAGCAATTACTGTAAGCCTAACCCAAACAGGCGCTGGGGGTGCTCCATTAAGCAATATAACCACCCTCCTCTCTCTGCTGCTCCCAGAGGATACAATATTTACTTTTCAGCTCTCTCCTATTCATACCGAGCGCACTCCGGTCAGCGTGCCAAGAATAACACAAACCATAACAACGGGTTTAAGCACTAAGATGGAGTTCCTGACTTTGCAAAACAAAGAAAAAGAAAAGAAGCCAACCTATTATTTTGCCTCTGCTAAGAAATGCCTGGCTGCAGCAGAGCAAGCAGGCACCGGAACCACCCCTCTGCCTTCAGCAAAGCCATGGGCAACATGAAATCTACCCCGAGGAAAAGCAGAAAGAGGCAAAAAAGAGCAGTAAGCCTGAGATGTGGTTAGGCAGCTGCAGGCTTTTTCCTTTTAATGCAGATTTTTATTTGGTTGCTGCATTGGTTTGTGAACTTTTTCCTCGAACACTTTGCAGAGCCATGGAGGGACATGTTCCCTAGCACATTGCTTGTGAATATTTCAGCCAAGTTTTTAGTAGCTCCATCTCTGACCATTGAGCCTCCATGGCTTAATTACTAATTGCTAAGAAATTGCTGCCCAGTTTTGTTAGTGTTTTCAGAGCTGTCAGGGTTCAGTTTGTGCATTTCTCCTCCAGAAATTACTTTTTTGCTAAACAGCTGCTAATGGGGGGAGCACTTGGAGCAAATTACCTTACTGAGATACTACAGAGGAATTAGCTATATTGTACCTAAAGTCTCAACATTAGTTTAGTCAATTTGCCTCTTGGAAGAAAAAGCTAAAACGAAGCAGTCTGAAGCTGCCAGAATTAGCCACAGGTTTGTCCCTGGCCAGAGGCTTTGGCATTGCCCACTTGGGGAAGGAGATGCTCAGATTTGAGGAGTGTTCCTGAGATCCAGATGTGTTTTTCCTGGGGCAGATGTTGCTCGCACCACTGTTGTGGCAGGTAGGAAACCATGCCCTGGGGCTCCAGCTCCCCTCCAAACAGATGGGCACCCTAGAGCTCTTTCTCCCGGCTCACTTGGATGGATTTGTGACCCTGCAGCCCTGGCAGGGCGTTTGTCCCTGCTGCCAGCGTTCACCAGCACAGCCCCAGTGACAGCTTCTCCCACTCCTGCTCAGCCATTGTTTAGCAGAAATTTGTGCCCCTGCTGGTGTCAATCCTGAAGCCATGTAAGCCACGGGCTGCCCAGAGCCCTGTTCACACAAGGCACCACATGAGGTATCTCCATTTATCACCTACAAACCACTCACTCTAAGTGCATTTTGCAGATCTTGAAATGTTCAGGACTGTTGTCATAATGCATCTCCTCCTTGGAACTGGTCAGGATAAATATACCCTTTTAAGTACTGAGAATAATCTCAATTTAGGGAACAAAATGCTTGCAGATGCCCTGTGGCACATGGGACTCTAGACAGTGTGTCAGAAAGAAAATATGGGGGGTTTTTTCTGCATGCTTTTTACTTTCAAACTCATCTTTTTCTATGCTGGAGGACTTCTCTGGCTACCTGGGGAACACAGCAAAGACATACCCTTCCAAAAAGATCTGCCATGCTCAAGAAAGATGGAAGTTTTTCTATGAAATGCTTAAAAACACCAGCAGCGGTAGGGAAAAAAATGAACAGGCGTGTGAAATTGAACCTGCCGGCTGTGGAATGGGGGCACAGAGAGCTGGCCAGTTAAAGGATGCTCGGGTGAACTGACAGGCCCTATAGTCTTCTAGCAAAGCCAATCCAAGAGCATTATCTAGAAAATGGGGATGAATGGTGACATGGCAGAACCTGCCACTGATGCTGAGCTGTTCAGGAGAGGGAAATGTACAGCTGATGTGGAGAACTGCAGAAAATGTGGGTGATATGGAGCAGGTAGGTACTGAAATGGGAACCCCATGGTTCCCATAGTGCAGACACGGAGGGGCATAACCTGAGGGTACAAGGAAGAGCCGGGGAGAGCAGGAAGGGGATCTGGGAGGCGGCATAGGCAGCTCCCTGTTGGCATATCCCCTGGTTCCTCACCTTGCTGAAGCGAAACACCCGAGTGCAGGGAGGACTGGGATGGGATTTCTGCCTGCACCAAGCTGTGTCCTGGCGGGGTCATGGGGGAATCCGCTCCAGCAACCGCTCCATGGGCACAGGGCAGGAGAGCCACTGCCTGCTCTGCACCAGCGATGGGCTGCGAGGCTGAAGCCGCTGGTCTGTGCTCTGCCTGGCTGTGTGTATCCCTACAGGCTGTGTTTACAGAGCCCCAGCTCCGGCCTTGAAAACGCCCACGGTCTCCTCTCTGTTGGCATGCCAGGGCTGGCACAGAGGCTGTTTCCTGGGCAGAGTGATGTGCATAAACTGTGGGTGCCTCCTCCTGTCACACCGACTGCAGTCCCTGTGGCAGCAGTTATCAATGGATTCTACCAGTGAGAAAATCTTTTGCAGGGGAAATTCTTGGTCTTTCAGTACCATCTCAGGGAAAAAATGACCAGGATTGCTCATGATACATCTGCGAGTCCCCTGGCAGAGAGGCAGAGACTCCACTGGGCACTGCAGAGCTGGGATCGGGTTGGAGAGTGGCAGCACACCTCTCCGGGGCTTAAAACAGCATTCAGGTTATGGACAAGGATGGTGCAATTGAGGAGAATCAGGAACATTTTCACCCTCTCCTGTGAACAAACATGATTTTGCAATTATGTATGATCCCTGCTCAGTGATTTGGGAAAATCTTAGTGCTATAGAAAAGGCAGAGGTGTCCAGCAGCAATTTTTGTCTGGTAATGGGAAAAGGTGTCCTGGCACTGTAAACCACTGCACACAGCAGAAGGGAAAAAGCAGTGCCTGGAATCCAGCAGGGTAGGAGCATATTCCAGTTAAATAGCAGAAATAAACTATACTGCCTGTGCCGAAGGCAAGGAGAATGCTAGTCCTGTGCCAATGTTCAAAACAGAAGGCTGGCAGCTCTGAGCTAGCAGCTTCACTCCCAGGTTGGGCAAAAGGATGGGAAAACTGGTGTAAGATTCACTGGACAGTAAATTTTCCAGGTCATAAAGGTTTGACCTGGAGCAAGAGAGCAGTGAGCAGGGCTTTGGACATCACATTTTAAGAAGATGTAGTAACTCATCTAGGAGAAAATACCATTCAGTGAAAGAGAAACTGGAGGCCAGCATGCTGTGCCTGTGCTGGCACACCAATGTTTCACATTTTCAAAGCAGCAGACATTGCAAAAATAGGAAATGCAAGAAGTCAGCGCTATTAAACCAAATGTAATGAAATATCCTATCATGAGTCGTTTACTTGTAAACCTCAAAAATTTTTCAGCAGATGCCACTAAATTTCTTTTGACAGTCATTGCTCTGGTGAAGTTTTTCCAGCAAGAACGAGGAGGATATAAAATGCACGGAGTGTTTCATCTTCGCCTTCCCTCAAGAGCTGTGTGTAATAGGATGCATTATCAAATAATAATAATAGAGGAAGTATTTAAATAATGCTGGGCTGTGTGGGGAGTGCCAAGGCAGTCATATACTTGTCATAAAAATGGAGTACCGGGTTCTTAATGAATTAATGTGTCAGCTGAATTTGGGCAGGAGCACCAGGCAGGCTGAGTGGTTGCTGGTAGCATCACATACAGATCTGAAAAATGATTGTGGTCTCCAGTACAAAGTTACTGGTGTTTGCAGTTCTGCAGCTCCTCCTGCCCTTGGGTTTCTGCATCCTGTGCTCAGCCAAGCCTCCCTGCAAAGGGACCATATTGTCCTGATTTTAGAGGGGAAAAAGAAGCAGAGGCTGAGAAACCACTGTCTGACACAGAGCCAGAAGGGAATTTCTAGGTTTTCTGACTGTCCTTTCAACTGCCTGTCCCAAATGTCCCAGACTAGAGTAGAGGGGCCAGGAAGCTGACCTGGGAACCAGGTGTCCTGGGGTGATGTGGCTCCTTTTCCCTGTTTCATTTTCATATCCCTCACAGGAGAGTGATGCCCGCCCTGCTATGGTGGGATGGGCCAGCCCAGCAGGTACCCAGAGCATCACATGCACGTGGGGAAGGACTTGGGGCAGGGTGCTGGGGACACGCCTCTAAAAGCACCAGGAAGGGTGCACATGGGCACCCATAGTGCTTTGGAAAGACCTCCTGCAGTCCAAAGTCCTCCTGGAGAAGCAGCGACACTAGAAAGTGAAGTCTGCCTGCCCCCAAAATCACATCTGGGACAGGACATGGAGTTTGAAGCGCCACCGTGCTCAGCAGAGCAGGAGTGCTGTGGACAGACATGAATTATATATAATCGTCTCAGCTACATTTATCTTTCTCGAAATAACTTTGCTTTTTGTGGATCAGTTGTCTAAAAACCATAATTGATACTCTCTGAGCCCTTTATAGTTGCTTCTAAAATAACGACCTTCTGGTAATGCAAGAGCAGGCGTGGACCTGACCAAAGCTCAATCAGTGCTGAGGCCAGCAGCAGGGACTGGGCTGACGGAGAGGATGTTTGTGGGTGCCCCACACCTGCCCAGGAAGAGCGTTTGTCCCACGGGGCCCACTCTGCAGGCACCCTCAGCGGCTGTAAGCTGCAGGGAGGGTGCTGGCATGTTAGCAATGTGCAGGGGGTCCCAGCGCTGCTGCTGTGCCTGCCTGCCTGCATGCTGCCCATCGTGATTCCTCCTACAGATCATCCAAGTTCAGACTGCTGTCAAATTTCAACACAGTAAAATGCATGCTAGTTCCTCCAAATTCCAGATGTCAGGAGCACGGGTGAACCCATTCATTTTGTTTGCAGAAGCCAGAGGTTACAGGAGGTCCCCTGGCAGAGTGGTGAGCCCTGCTGCTGTCTGGTTTTAGTTAAGAGCCAAGTTCATTTGTTTCTTTCTAATTTTCCCCTCAGAGAACAGATGTCACAGTCTTTCGCATACAGAAGATCAAACTGTATTATTTTTAAGCAGCCTTGTGAAAAAAACCCAATGTACAGTGCAT
Organism: Athene noctua; assembly: GCF_965140245.1. NCBI lineage: Eukaryota > Metazoa > Chordata > Aves > Strigiformes > Strigidae > Athene > Athene noctua. The sequence continues at coordinate 15,653,550 of NC_134044.1, forward strand.
TGTGGAAGAAGTTACAAGTCATATAGCCAGCAGAGAGCTAAGAGGCTCGGGTTGGCAGGGGAGGGGGCAGGTGCCCACCCGAGGAGAGGGGAGGCTTCACTCTGGGACACCTGTCTGGGATGGGACAAACTAAGCTGTAATGTTAAGTGAGAGAGCATTTATGCTGAAATGATAAATTAACACTGACAAATATAAATTGGTGAATTCTGAAGTTTGTTGCATGGGAGTAATCCATTGCCAAGGTCACATATGCAGTGCCTCGGGAGGAGCGGGACGGGCGCAGGGGGTGATGTCAGGAGGAGGTGCTGCCCCTCGCTTGCACCAACCGGCAGGGAGCTGCGCCAGGCTCCTTTTCTTCAGAGTTGTGTCCAGCTCCAGGTGGTGAATGTGTGACTGGGTCTCAGAGCGATACCAGAGGCCGCTTTGCTTCCTGCTGCCCATCACAGGGGGCTGCCCCGCAGCGCGGGCTGGGCAGCAGCACCAGGGTGGGGAGGGGATTCAGGTATTGGCAGCTTCTCTGCCTGGTTCCCACCATCCCTACCCTGAACGGTGCAGCTCAGCAGCCCTCGCCTCACACACACAGAGGAAACGTCTGAGCTGGGAAACGTCTCAAAATGATCGGAGATGGCAAAGCATAGAGATAACAGCCTTGTCAGGGCACTCCTCTGCACTTCCATGTGCTCAGAGTCCAAAAAATGAAATCTCCGTTGTAATCCTAAAATTCTTTTGATGATGAGAAGAGGCAGTTGAAAAGTTTTGTTGCACAAACTTCAAGTTCAGGTGATGATTTATTTAGAGTGCCCTTTGCGGTATTACATGGCATACAGGTTCAGCAATTAGCTGGAAGCAAATATTCCTCCTCATTTTTCCATGAGTGTGTCATTAGGATAGTGTCTCACTAGTTGGATATTATTATTATTATCAGCTGAAACTATTGTTGAAGTTCAAACCATTTGCTTGTAGATTACTTTTTATATTTTCAAATATTGTTAACTCAGTTTCATTGCTGCCTTGGAAGTAATCAGATGATGTTTTTTTTTCCTTTCGAACTGCCATAACAAACAACTGTTGGAAATATTCTGATATTTCTACAGCTGGGAGTATCAGTATTCTACAGCTGGCAATCAGAGAAAATGCCCCTTTCAAGCAAATCTTTAATAGTTTATTTTACAGATGAAAGAAAAACTGAGGTATTGTACCCAATGCACGTAACTTCTGTCTGCTGCTCACCTCTGGTGTCTCCTATAACCTTCGCAGCAGCTCAGAGCCACCAACAGCCATGCCCAACACTGCTACAAAATCTGGCTTTGATAAACCTCTGCAACAGAAGGGGGGGATTTGGGTGGGCAGATATATCCTTTTTCCATAATTATGAATAAATACAGACCTCTGCCGTGCCAATTCCCTGTCTAGATTGGCAGTGTCAAGAGCAGAAGCCTGGGGTAACCTCGCTGAGTAAGCCCAATCCTGAGCAGAACATTTCATCATGGGCTCTCCCTGAGGAGAGCAGCTCAGGGTGCTTTTAGGACAACACAGCAGGAGAACTGCCTCCAGGGTTTGTGCTGGGCTTGTGTGCAAGGGTTTGGGTTTTCCAGCCTGACTCCCACGCCAAGCACGAGGTCCCCCCCTGTGCTGTTCAGAATTGCTCTCATCTGCTTGCGCCAGTTTTCTCCTTGTTCAAACAAAGCAAATTATAGAAGAGGGGTATTTTTAACGAAGTTCCTCCCCACCTTTTCAGCCCGTTGCTTGTGGTTGGCATGGCATGGGGAAGGATGTGGGGCTGCTTTCCTTCCCTCTGCAGCGTCCCGCCGCAGGGCAGAGACGTGGTCACAGCCATCCCTTACCCCTTGTGAACAGACAGCAGATCTTTTACTGTTTTAGGAGAAAATCGGATCTCAGCACTTTCAGCCCTGCAGCACCAGTGCCAAGCCTGTGGGACCTCTTCTGAGCACCACTGTTAGAAAAGAGAGCAGGTAGGCTCCTGGTCCCCAGGAGCATGTTGTGGGAAGGTCCACGACGCTCTCTTGGCCTGTGGGGTGGCTCTTGCTGGAGAGTGCTGTAAACCCAGGCTGAGAGCATGCCAGGGAGGTCCCCAGGGGAACCTTCTCCTGGAGCTGGGCTCCTCAGGGTTCTGCAGGGGAGGATGGAGGCATCACCCCCACATCCTCCCCTTGCTTCAGCCTCCCCTCTGGAAACAGCACATCGTGCCCCACAGAGTATACTGAACCAGCAAAACTCCTTGCCAGTTGATCTGGAAACTGTCATTTTCTAGCAAGATGAAATTTGTATGCATGGGGGAGTGTTGCATGATCTGTGTTTGATGAGGAAGAAATGCTTTCAGATAGGGCAAAGATCTTTGGTCACAGGCGTTTGATAGAAATAAAGATTGAGAAGAGATGTATAAACAGTGATAAATGTTTCTCACAGAAAGGGCAGTTAATCCCAGAGACCTCAGCTATTTTTCTCCTTCAGAACAATGCTAAGGGAAGATACCTGCCAACAGTGTCGTCTTTAAAGCCTCGAGAGCTTGAGAGGAAGCTAAAAACCTGCTGCTGGCCATATTAAGTTCAGTAAACAATTTCAGACGAAGAAAATTCCCATGTGTGTTGCATGGGAGGCTTTGCATCAAGACTCTTTAGCTATAAATCAAAACGCAAAATAAATCAAGATGTGGTGTTTTTTTCTGCCTGTTCAGGTGAAAGCCCCAAGCACTGGCTGTTCCTTGCTCCCAGGCCATGCTGTAGCCAGGGCTCTGGTTATCCACTGAATATTCGGCATTAGGAGAACATCAGCTAGGCTTTCTGCATGGATTAATGTTCACACCTTGTGAACCCATGCCTCCAGAGGGAAAAATGATAGCATGAAAGACAATATCTGCTGGCAGCTTTTGCACCCGCCAGGAGGATGCATGAATTATTTCCAGTCGTTATCGGTCACACTTATAATGCAAGAGGCTTCTTTCAAGATGTGGTGGGACACAGGCTTTTTGCACATTGAATGTTAAAAGGTAGTGTCAGCTTTCACAGTAATTTAGAGCTGGCATTTCTTCCTGCCTTATTCTTGCTTCCAAAGTGCACCAAAGGGCATCTGTCATCTTTCCAGGTGGCTTATCATTATTAGACTCTTACTGTCTCTCATAGACCAGATTCATTCAACGCCTGGCCCAAAATGCAGACTGTCCCTTTTTTCTGCACTATGGGACATTTGGCCAACAAACGTCTGAGGGAGAGTGAGCACACATGGGTGTGTGTTTGTGCACACGTGTCCATCCCCACGGGGATGGGAGGTTTTTCGGGTCATCCTTTCCAGCCCAGAAAGCACAGGCAGTGTCCTGCAGGAGGGTGGGACGGTGCTTTTCCTGCACGCGTGGCTGCGCTGCAGAACAAGAGTGTTGGTGTTGGCATGCGTGGCAAGGCCTTTTGCTGGGGGAAGCTGAGGCAGGAGTCCCAGGGCAGAGCTGCAGGTGATTTGGGGAAAAAAAAGTATTACCAAAAAAAATTAAAACTGAGGAGAGAGGTGCCAGTCATAATTAAGCACAGGGGAAGCAGCAGCTCAACACATGGTTGTGGCCCTGCTGTCTCAATGCGCCTTGGAGGATCTTTTCGGATATTGTGATCTTTGTTTTCCTCCAGTGTGTGAGATGCAGATGTGAGGTGAGACGCATATGGAAATTTTGAAGGGTTGGCTGTGTTTTTTCAAAACCAGTGTGAATCTACTGAGTTTAAAAAGCAAACCACCCTCCAGCAGCAGGGTTTTTCCAGCCCTGGCACTGGTGGGACCCCTTCTCCGCAAGCAGGGCCCAAGCACCCTCCTGCTTAACTGAGCTGGTCCCGCACAGAGGCTGCCCTGACCTCCCTGGAGAACGGCCGCCCCAAGCTCCATGCCAGGCTCTTCCTGGCAATTAGCGACCAGCCAAGCTAATCAGCACCTCCTGGCAGAGCACCACTACAGCCAGGAAAACAGACCATGTGCTTGATCCGGTGCTGGGAACCACCTTGAGCTCCGGCCAAGTTGGCACTTGGCAGAGCAGGCGCCCTGCCTGCCGGAGGCCAATGTCCCAAGTCCCCCGAGAGCACCGGCCACGGGGAGGAAAGGCCTCGTGGTTTCAGCACATGTGCTTTTCAGCAGATTACACTCTGGCAGGATTGCTATGTGGCCTCTGAGAACTGACAAGCAGCCGTGTACAGGTTTTTCATAATGTCACAGTCTGATTTCCAGCACTGCTGAGCTCCTCCACTGGGAAGAGGAGCCACCGAAACTGGGCCATGGGCCAGTCTGTGCCCTGTTGCTCATGGAGCACAAAGTCTTCCACCCTTCAAGTTTCAAAATAAGCACGGCACCCTCCCATCGCTCTGGGAACTCCCACGTCTTCACACCTGTCAGTGCTGGTTTTGATTTGTGCTGGAGCAGGTATGAGCAGAGCCAGGCCAGGTCCCTCTGCCCCTGCTTCACCATCCCACCAGCTTCATGGTGTGGGCAAAGCCGCGGCAGCAGTCGCTGTGGGCAGGGCAGAAACATCCCCCATGCTGCTGGGGGTCAGAGCTGTGAGCTGCCCAGCGACCTCTGCAGAACACGCTCCTTAGCTAATGGTCCCAAGGTGGTAAATAAATGTCCTCGTGTTCACTTGGCCGGCCCCTGGCTTCACCCGTGATGCTGTGCCAGGGGACGGGGGCTGTTGCCCCATGGCTCATGCCTGGGAAGTGCCTCCGGCCCCAGGCTGGCACACTCAGTGGGATGCTGGGGAGGTTTGCCGGCCGGGAGCGCCCAGCTGCTGACCAGGAAGGGAGGCAGGGGATGCCACAGGCTCACTGTGCCCACAGAGCTTGTCTGGGGACCCCAGGGCAGTAGCCCACGGAGCACACCATGGCAGGCTCATTAAAGTGAGCGGGCATCACTGCACCGCTGATGGACGCTTTGCTGCTGACTGGCAGCACACTGCCGTGGCACAGCTCCGAGCCGCGGGGAAGAGGCGGCTGGCGGCAGAGGCCTGTTTAGGAGGGATGTGCCAAGGCTGGAGCAGAGGGAAACAACCAAGAAGGGCAGCTGCCTGCTGGAAGGGATTAGATGCAGCTCTGAATGCGGAGCAGAGATTACGAGCAGCCCAGCCTGCCAGGTGGTGCTGATGTGGAGGACTGAGGGAAAAAGAGGAGCATGAATTAAATGATTGCCGGGCAATTAATTTCTCGGCACTAACTCTGCTGCCAAGTGCGCTGGGCTGAGGGACTCTTGCTCCATTCCCACAGGCTGGGTGCAGGGGCCAGCACAGCCCAGGTCAGCTGTGGTCTCGGTGCATGACGGCGGCACAGAGCTGCCCTACCTACAGCCAGCTCCTTCAGCATCACACCCAGGTACTTCAGAGCAATTTACAAGGAGCTGTCACATCACCAGAGACAGAAACAACCTGACACGATGCTCCACCATGCTCCTTAGGGTGAGCACTGAGTAATTGCTCCAATTACATGCCAAATTACAGAAAAGCCGGTGGCCTCCACATGAGGACAGATTGCAGGATCCATCTTTAAGCGTGGCTCAGGTGTTGTGCTCTGCTGCCTCCAATTTGAAGTACATGTTCATTTTCCCTTGTGGGTCTCTAATCATGCTGCTTCTCATCACCTTTTTATCCAGTACTCTATTTCTAGCATGCATGTCAAAGAAGACAGTATATTAATCAGCCAAGTTTTCTTTATTGCTTCTCAGCAGCAGCAAACTCTCTTCTAAAAAGGAGCAGCTAGGTGTCTTCACCTGAATTTGCCTAGAAGAGGCATCTGTCAAAACCCAGCAAGTGACAAGCCTACAGGGACCATCATTTATTGCTTCAGATAAATGATGAAGGACGGGTCTCAGCCAGGCAGGGAGAGGCCAGCTGTAAATCCAGTTCCCTCCCTGAGGCTGTCTTTATGCCAATATTTATGAAAGCCCATCAATAGCTTCTCCATCTGCCTGTAGCCCTGGTGTGCCCCACCGAGCAGGGCTGGCACGGGGACAAGTCCCACGGCAGGGGGCTGGTCTGTAAGCACAGATTTTGTCCACAGTGGAGCTGCAGGGCTGTGTCATGCTCCTTGCCCCACCTGAAACCTGTTCGTCCCAGTTTAACCTCAGCTCAGACCGATGAGGGAAGTCATGCTGGGAGCCACTGTGGTGCAGGGATGAGGGACCCATGTCTCCTGGGACTCATCACTGTGTGCATCTGGTTGCTGCAGTGGGACCTTCCCAGGGCGCCTGGGTGCTGGTGGCTGCACCCACGTCAGCCGTGGTCCTGCCCTCTGGCCGCATGCCCTCTATCACCTGGCACGTGGAGGCCATTTGTCCCCATCCATAAGGAAACAGCTGCATCCCTGCTGGGACAACAACAGGCTGGACTTTCCGTCCAAGCTGCGCTGCAGTGCCTGAGTGTGGCCGAGTGGGACATGCCCTGAGGGCTGGGGCTGCTCAGGCACCATAAGCTCCGCCGGTGTGGAAACGGACCAGGTCCTGATTTCTCCGTAACACATTTCTGATGAAGACCTGTTTCACGCACAGGGACCTCACACATCTTTGGAGACAAGCCGGCAGGACAGCCAGGTCAGGGGCACGCAGGCTGAGCCTACCCAGACCTCAGTTACAGCATTGCCAGGGATGGGGAACTCACCGCAGGCTTTGACAGAGCATTTCAGGGACCGTCTACCCTCACACATTGAAAACCATGCCTTATTACCAACTGCAGACTTCTTTCATCCTTGTCTGCCAAACTGAGGCACTGCCCAAGATTTAGTCACATCAGAATGAGTTTTAATAAGGTGGGATCAAGATAGCCCTTTAACCTCTTTTTCTGACCGGTGCCAATGGTGTCCCTGGGATTTCTCTCCATGAAAAGTCTGTCTTTCCATCCCTCCATCACTCCTCGGCTTCCTCTTTGGGCTTTATCCAGCTTCCCTGCCTCCTCCTGTAATGTTGACCCCTCACTAGGCACAGCCTCTGCAGGAGGGGTGCAAACCCCTCCTGGGCAGCTATGTTCAGTCTCTTCCCTAGTGAGGCATCTTTTTTGTGGGGGAGAGTCCCCAGCCTCCCTGGATGCAGTGCCCCCTCAGACGGGTGTTGGGTGCTGTGCGGTACAGCCTGCTCCTGGGGCTGTATCTGTGCTAGGATCGCCCACCAGAGCCTGGGCATCTTCTGCCTTCACTGAGAAACAAAGTGTTAAATAATGTAGGGACAAGAATTAATCCCCACCAGAGGCCCCTGGAAACACCCAGCTGAGCTGTGGTGCTGTGTTTGCAGCAAGGCTCTGGGACCTCTGGAGTGTCTGGATTTCCAGTGCACTAACTCTGCGCATTAATCCAAGCAGCTGGAAGTGCCAAACGCTTTACGCAAGCTTCTTACATCAGCGCCGTCACAAGTTTGACTGATAGGGGCAATCTCAAGAACATAGATGCGCCAAGATCTCTTTTCCATAAAATGGTTCTAATTGACACTAATGATAATTCCGGGCTTCAAACCTTTATCGACCGAACCCGGTCACGGCTGTTTCACCCCTCAGCACAGGGCTGATGTCAGCTGGACCAGCCTGGGACATCCTGTTTACTCCATGGAGGCAGGGGCAGTTGGCCAGCACTGGGACCCCGGGGGAAGTCCCAGGGACCCGCAGGCGTTAATTAGGCAGCTCCTTCCCCGGCTCCTTTATACTCGCCGATGTGTCAGACCTGCTGATTTAAAAATCTAACCTCAGTAGCTATTGTTTAACACCTTCCTGAAGCCCTCATAGGATGGAAAGGGTTTTATAACGATTATATTTTATTTTATAACATGCTGTATTGTTTGGCTTTTGCTTCCCAAATACTGAACAGAGATATTTATCAAATACCTCTCCTTTTCTGGGTTGCTGCCCACATGATTTGTCACCCTCTGCCTTTTCAGTTCCAGCAGAGATTTCTCCTTGTGCTCACTGTTTATTTCATCAATCTTGTGGACTCCTGATGTACATGCAGTTAGTCATAAACTTATGCTTTTTATTCTGGTCTTTATTTTTGCAGCTGCCTTTACCTCTTGAGAAGTCTGTGATGTGCAGACCTGCACCTTCCTCTGGTCACAGCTCAGGAGTCAGCCCACGTGTGCTGGGGCAGCGTCACTGCTCCAGGGTTTCTACTTGCCCGCCTCGTTCCTGTCCATTCATTTCCAGATTTCATGGTGTGGGGCTTTCCAACGCAGTGACTGCTCTGCTGGGCTGCAGCACCTGCTCCCCATCCCCTCTGTGTGGGCACCGACCTGCGGGTGCTGCTCCCCTTGGGCTCTCCGGCCATCGCGCCAGGGCAGCACCGGGCAGAGCAGAAGTGGAGTGGGTGGTTGGGCAGGTTCCTGCTGGGTGGGTGTGATGGTTGCTTTACATCCCCAGGAGAGGCAGATAAGCCTTTCCTGCTACCCCCACACACGCTTAAAAACAGGAGCCGACACCCAAAAACTCCCACATATAATCACGGGGAGGAGACTCCTCTGGGAGTGGGACCGTGGGTACCCTGCGAGGTGATACTCCACGGGAGCAGCCCCACGGTGGGGTGAGCGGCTCCTTGCTGCTGTGCTGTGTGGGGATGGGGTCCCTGCATGCACCCTCCTCTCTGGACAGTACATCTGCTGGGCTGACAGGACTTTGCACCGAAAACATGTCTTGGTTCCAGTCGCAAAAAGAAAATACTTTCTTTTTGCTTTCAAAGGTATGTTGTGACAGCCTGAGGAGTCAAGACCTCAGCACGGTCTCAAGCTGGGGCCTGTTCCAGCTCCCTCCTGCCCCAAAAGAGAACACGGCTGGAGCAGGCTGGTGGTTGCCCCACAGGGGCTGTGGCAGAGGACGGGGGTTCTCCCACGTTTGGTCATCACAGCAGGCAGACTGAGGCAAAATACAGGTAGCAATTAATTTCTTTTCTACAAATTATCAAATTGCAAAATTGCTTTTTAATTGTACACTCTTTGAAGAAGGCCACTGCATGGCTGGGACATATTTCTGCCTCTGGATCACCAAATTGCTGCGTGGCAGCTGGTTTTAGTGGTTGCAGAGTGGGGAACACTCCAGCCAGGCTAAATGGCAGTACCCCTGGGCTGCACCCTGCTCCAGCCCCTCACTCCTGCCTTGGCCACCTCCACCCCAGCAAATGCATGGATTGCTCAGCATCCCAAATGCTTCTTTCCACCTCCTGCAGAAGCAGAGCCTAGTGCAACCCATGGGCTGCCCATCCACGGAGTGGGGACCAAATTGTGTGGCAGCCCCTGGGCTGCTCATCCAGCATCACTTGTTTCCTAGCTTGCTCCCCCACGCCCCAAAATGGCTTGCCACCCATCCCAGCCCTGAGGCACTTCCCCCAGGGCTGCAGGCTCCATGCTCTTATGCTTGGTTCACTGTCATCACACTGGGCTTGTGCAGGGACTGACTCAGTCACAAGAAGGGGGAAGGAAATAGGAAGATGCCCACAGGGAGGGCAGCATCCCAGAGCACAGGGCGCTGGTCTCCAGCCACTGCCCCACACACCCACACCCTAGGAAGCCGCGATGACAGATGCCCATAGGTATGAGCAGGACAAAAATGCTAACAGAGGTATGATGAAAGGCTGATTTAGCTTGTACAGGGGCTTCTCACAGCCGCATATCAGCAGCTACCTTGGACGGGCTCTGACAGCTGAGGAAGACTGACAGCTCTCCCGGTACCCAACCCAATCCCATAGTACAACACACCTGCGTGTTGCCCTCACTTGCTTTTGTTATTGGCCATCCACTGGTTTCATGCACTCCAGCTGGTCCTGGTCAGGCTACTTAAGTGATGTAGGCAGGCATAGATGTCTGCTCTTCCTCATGCTTAAGGCCTGCAGTGGCAGCTGGTTCCTGAGCTCCTGGTAAGCTGGTCACTGTTTAATCTATCTCACTGTAGAAAACTGCTAGTGATTTTGAGGTGGCTTTTGTTGCGTGTCACCTTTAGCCCTGAGGTGCCATTTGGTCTCCCCCTACAGTGATGGAGGGGTCAGTTCTCCTTCCTACATGTCTGTGTCCACTAGCTGGGCCTACAATGTCTTGCCCTTCACACCACTTGCTTTGAAGGCTTGTCTTGCTGGTCAGACAGCTTTGTCCCATCTTTTTGTGCCAGGAGGCTGGTGTGGGGTTGGACTAGGTCATTAGAGAAGTGGCTGGGGGGATGTCTCTGGTTTTGGAGGTCTCCAAAATTCATATGTCTTGATCCAGTGTTTGCAACAGTCCTGCTGAGAGAAGGAAGTTGGACCAGAGACCTCCAGAAGTCCTTTCTAACCTGTGTTTTACTTTTCTCTGGGTGCTGTGTACAGCACAGGACAGTGATTTATCAGTGGCCTCACCATTGCAGGGTATCTTGGTTGCTTTCATCAACTGTGGTCCCTGGGTTGTGTCCTCAGCCATTGCTTCCCTGTGCTGAGTCTCTCATTGGTCATAGCACCTGAACCCTCAGGTCCCAGCCTGACCTTGTATTCATGGTTTCAAGGTGTATTTGGGGCTGTGGCTGCTCCCTGGGTGATTCAGATCCCTGGCACTAGCAGCATGTGCTCCTTGCTGTTTATGGCACCATCAGCCTGTGTCATCTGCTTGTCTTACCAGGAAAGATTTTTCTAGACATTTAGTTAATTGGTTAAAGCATTAAATTATGCAATACCAGGAGCTGATCCCCTAGGAGCTGCTTGTAACCGCAAAATGGCACCTCTAATTCTTTCTTGCACTTCAAACTTGGTCAGAGCATCTGTTTGTGTGCAATGTTTTTGCTCGGGATGTCAGGTGGCATTAAAAACCTCAAGGAAACGATTGCAAGGTAGCAGCCCAGCTTGTCAGCCAGAGCTGTAGTCATCTTAAAAAAAAAAAAAAAAAAAAAAAAAAAAAAAGGGTGACAACAGCTCTGTTTTGTAAATCTGTCTCAAGAGCCATGCTGGCAGAGAGTGTAAGTGCTTAACTGTGTTTATCAGCTTGCACCTCGGCAGTTTGACTATGGGGCGGAATTGGTGGAACTGGAATGTTCCTTGGCCTGTCCCTCTCTGAGCTGAGGCCCCAGGTTCTGCCCAGTGCTGGGTTTGCCGTGGTCCTTCCCACAGCTCCTGGGCATCATGCTGCTTCGGCTCCTTCAATGCACAGGCTTCGACATAGCAAAGATCAGTGGTGATCAATTAACAATATAAATGGGAGAAGCAAGTTCCCTCTGAGGACTGCAAGGACTGTTTGTTGTCTGCCATCAGTTCCTGGTGGTGCCTTGCTGAGCATCCGTGTCTTGTGAGGAAGTCTGGGGGTAGGCAGTGGTTGTGAGGCTCACGGATGGCATGTGCACACAGAGCCACTGCCGTGGCGTTGGGAGAAATGGCATGAGCGATGACTGTCGGCAGCACAGTGCCTCTGCCCTGCCCCAGGCACAGCTGGGTCCCCCCTCCCTGATGGGAGGTCCCATAGCTGGACATGCTTCATTTGGGTGAAGACTGGAGGCTCCAGGGCTGGGGCAGTGTTGTCATTCCGGGGGCCAGTGGACTCATTTCCAGGTTAATCAAACAGCTGAGCGAGCTGGTGCAGGAAGTCCTGCTGTGCCTGCAAAACTCATCACCCCAACAGACTGGGGGAGAGGCAAGAGACGCCTGCCGCCTCGGCACGGGGGAGGATGCAGGCTGGAGCCGGCCATCCTGCCGCTGCCTGGGTGAGAGCAGCAGCTCATGGGGTGAGCAGAGTTACTGGATCCCAGCGAAACCCCACGTGCCAAGGACAGGGAGCTGCAGCTGGGAGTGCAGGGCAGGGCTCCAGGCCAGGGCTGACCCAAGACTGGGCAGTGTGTGTCCTGGCCAGGCTGAGCCCCGTCCTCCTGTCGGGGGCCGGAGCGGAAGCGTGGCACACGTGCAGCTCGTCCCGTGGGAGGTGCGGAGGCACGGCGGGGGTGCTGGCACCCGGAGCCCTGCTTGCGTTAGCACCTTCTGGGAAATGACCCTTTGCACCGTAATTCCTGCTGCTCCACACAGATGTTTTCTGGCTGGCTAGTCCGGCTGTGAGTGTGTAACACTCCCCTGGGAGGACGCCGGTCCAGCCAATGCCAGCTTGCTTGGCTCTGTCTGCAGTCTGTCCCTTGGCTGTGGGCACTGCAGGTGGAGCAGGCAGCAGCGGGGATGGCTTTAGCCATTCGTGGCTGCTCCTTTCTTGTGTCCTTGGTCAGCATGTAAGGGAGCACTGGAAAAGCAGCAGGCTGTTTGGGGAAGTGTGCACTGATGTACTGGGGTCCTGCAGTTAGAGCCATGTGCCAGGGAGCTGTGCAAGGTCTGGCACGTGGATGGTGCAGGCAGGGGATGCCATCTCTGAGCCTCTGTGCCAGACCACAGTCTGCTCCAAACTCAGACCTTGGTCTCTGTGCAACACATTTAGCTTGTGTGCTGTGGGATAGTGTCTCTCCAACTGTTCTGGACTCTGTAAGCTTCTTCTAAAGTAGTGGCTGTTTGTGGGGCTGCAGCACTGGGCCTCCCCAAATCAATCCTCCAATTGAGAAAATCCCCTGCAAACACTTCCTGTCTCTCCTCCCTGGCAGCTCAAACACCCAGAGGAATAAACTGCACAAGGACAGCCCCAATCCCAATGTAACATGATAAATTATGTAACGCAATGTCACAATTATGCATTTTTGAAAGAGAAGTAGGGCAGGGAGCTGCCAGAGACGTCTCCACTCTCCGGGTGAGCAACACCCACGGACCACTGCTGAATGAACTGTAATCTGGTTGGGTCACGTCCCTCTGCATCCTTAACGCCACAGTTTACTGCAGAATTGGTGGGGGCTTTCAAGACCCATTTTTTTTTCCTTCAGAGGCAGTGGGGGGTGGGGAAAAAAAAACCTAACAAAGGGAATAAGCAGGTGATTTCTGCAGCCAGCAGTAGGCTGCCTTGCACGATGCTTGCACAGCCCTTCAGCAGCCCTCAGTAAATTCTTTAACGAGGGCTCTGTGCTGGGTCAGGTCAGAGCCTTTCTGGATGCTCTGGCCACTGCATTTACAGAGCCTCTCTTCACAGTTTGTGTAACAATACTTGGAGCGCTCATGTCTTCTCTTTTCCCAGTGCAGTGAGGAAGATTAAATACATCCTGATCTTTGCAAAGCTTGTCAGATGTGGGCAAAGAAATATAGAGACTGAGCTGAGTCGACTAGTTCAGGCAATTCGGAGCCTGCAGGAAGAGTCAGCAGCCTGTGTTTCATCTCCGCTTCCTCTGCCCCAAACACAGATGGGAAAAACAGGAGGGGGAGGGAGGAGAGGCAGAGAAAGTGAGAGACAGAAGGAGTGATATCTGGTACAACAGTGACTGTTGTTGGAGCAAGCTAAATATTTTCGAGTAAAGCAGTCCTCTGGAGTAATGCAGAATTAGGGAAACATTTTTTTGCATTTGCTGCTCTGTTTTGATCTGAGGGACTGGAGTCAATTGCAAAGTAAATAATACAAATATTTATTTTTCTTTCTCTAAGAGTAAGGAATGAGCTGTCTGGCTCTGGTGGGGGCTGGCAGAGAGGCTGTGTGCCTGTGCGTGGGTGCCCAGGTGTGCTCAGCTGTAGAGGTGCCAGGCAGCTGTGTGACGGTATCTGGAAGTGGAGCCCAGGGCACACTGCAGCTGCCTGGCATCCCCCACAGTGTGCTTTGGCATGGGCATCTGGGTTATGGACCACAGAAAGTGCATCACACAGAAGTGTGATGATGGGAGATGAAAGAAACTAGTACCAGCACTGGGAGAAATTGGGGAACTGAATTTCCACTCCTTATTCCCAAGAGCAGAGACAAACTCTCTCCTAGCAGCTCTGCCCTGTGCTTTTCTTTTGGATTCATCTAAGCCATTCACAACCATGCCACTGTCCCTGGAAGCTGCAGGCCAGATCATGCATACGTGGGTGGGGCCAGAGGAGCAGAGCTGAGCACAGCGCACACACACCATCACATACCTCCCCATGACCCTCTGCATGCCTGGAGTGAAGGAAATGCTGCCAGAACTCACCAGACACAGAAGGGAATGACCTAGATCCCCAGCAGATGTGACCTGTCTCCATCCTGCAGAGGTGCACAGGGCTGCGCAGTGCATGTGAACGGTCCCGTGATGCCAGTGAAAGAGTAGAGGCACTCATGTGTGTGGGTATGTCGGATCAAGTCCTGAGAGCATTTGTTCAGCGTGGAAGAGCATGAGCCATGCTGCTACTTTTCCGACTCCTCCAAAGGCTATCAAAGTCCTCCAGGTAAAGAAGGGAAGTCAGAACATGACAGCTCTAATGTAAAACTGCAGCAGGAGGAGACAGCTGCTTTCAAAAACAACCTTTGCAAGGTCATCTTTGAGAAAGCAGCAGCAGCGAGCTTGAGCATTTTTCTGCAATTCAGCTCAAAAAGACTGGATCTTGCCCTTTCTTTATGGGAAAGAAAGCATGTGATGACAGGTCCCCAGAGCTTTTATTTTGAAGCCAAATACTTAGAGTACATGAAGACAGCAAAGGCATTTTCCTTCAGGCGATACAAATCAAATAAATGGAGACAGTGCACTGCAATTCAGTGCAACAGTCAACATGAGATGTGCTCCGATCTCGGCGTCGCGAAGGCATCAGTGACAGGAGGTGCCCGGGACTGGTGGTGTCAGCAGTCCTTCTGCCCCCGACCTTTCCTACCTGCTTGGGTTCGCGTCTCTGCCCTGGTGTAACTTTGTGCTGGAGTTTTTGCAGTGGGGTTTTCCTGCCTCCTTGTTAAAGATGAGTGTGTGGAGCTGTCACTAGCATTTAATTATACTGTACATAATAAGCTCCAGGAGAGGCTGTCTGGTTTAACTGACCTTCCATTCAATGTGCAAAGTTGAGTAGTGTTCCTACAGGAATGGGGGGTGGGGGGGTGTTTATTGTCCTTGTGAGAGAGGAACTAGGATTAGGATAGGGGGCTGCCCCACTCTTCCCACCCCCAGTGCTGTCATACCATAGTCCAGGCTGCTGCTCCATACAAGGGAGGAGCTGCATAGAAGACACTTGCCTCTGTGGGCTGGGTATTGCAAGGTGCCCTGAGCACTGTGGAGATAGGGGGGTAAAGCCCAAAAGACGATGCTGGGACTCTTCAGACCTGCCCCAGACACCTATGAGCACCCCTGGGTGGAGGTGGGCTGCAGAGGGACAGCTAACTGGTGTGACCCAGGGAGCTACCGAGGGACCACATGCACCAGTGCTTGTGGTGGGGAGAGGCTGTGTGCTGGCCCTGTCCTGGCAGGGGGGTCACAGCTGCACCCAGCGGGTCATGCAGATGGGCTTTTGGGAGCGAGGGAGTGCTGTTAATTCACCTCTGCTGTACTAACATCTGCTAAACAAATGATCCCGAGTGCGAATTGAATTGCAAGCGATACTAAAGGCAAGAAATGAGCCAGTGGATTTCGTAACAGCTCTAGAGCTCTTATCCTCTCATTAGTGGGGTTTTACAGCTGTCATAAGTGAGCCATCTCCCTGGAAATAAAAGGCTGTTTATAAAGAAAATGTTTTAAGTGTTGCAGGCTATTTAATAGATGGGGCTTGTTTCTAATTAAAAGGATCATTCCCTTAGCTTGTGAGGTTTGTGGCTGGAATACCTGCCACAGCTGCAACTTGGGACAGCCCGGTGGAGGCCACTGGGTCTTTTGCAATCCTGTCGGGTGAGGGGGACCGGAGCTCCCCTCCCATGCTGGTTTGGAGTAGCTCGCCCTGATCTCTTCCCCATTTCGCAGAAATGTTGTGCAGCATGGGTGCTCCCTGCTGCCTTCCCATCCCTCTGGCCAGTAGTTAGTGCTTTGTTTACCCACATCACAAATAGTGCAGGGAATAATCTTTTATTTAAAGCCCCTGGAAATGAGAGTGAAATGAAGTAAGGCTCGATGGCATTGACATAATACCAGTGAGAAATCCATTTAGTCCCACTGTGATGAGTTTACTACATCTCCCCATTTGATTTATAGGGCCAGTGCAATGTAGACTTTGAAACAACCAGCAGTTCTGCTCTCCATCCTGACCAGCTCCTGTCACAGATCCTGGAACTTCTGCCAGAGGCTGTAAACCAGCCCCCCACATTTCCTGGCTCAACTGGCTTTTCTAGAAGGGTCTGTCTCCTGTCAGGTCTCCGCTCTGCCTCATGCAGGAGCAAGGACATGGCTGTCCCACAGGTGGCTGTGACCATGCCATGCAGCCTGGTACTGCCTCCAGGTGTAAAGGCAAGGGGCATCATGCTCTGGGGCGGCCCCTGCCCTAGCTGGGGTCCTATGAGCCCATCTCAGCACCTCGTGACTGGTTGGTTTGTGAACGACCTCAGCACCATGGGTTGGTTTGTGAACGACTCACTTCCTAAATGCGTCTCCCTTTGCACTGGGTTGGACTGTGTCCAGGCAAATGCTTATCTTCCTTCCCACTAGAAGCTGTGGAAGCTCATGCCGGCTGCTGTCTGAGGAACTGCTCTCCATTTCAAAAGAAATCAAGCCAGCTTTGTTTCCAAGCCTCTTAATCACTTTTTCCAACTCTTCTTGTCTTCTAGCAGCAGGCTCTGCTTGGCTGTTTGAGCTGGAGCATATGGGAACCTTGACTGGGGTTAGTCTTGGTCTAGCCCTGATCTTTAAGCTCCCTCCTCCTGACTGTGGTCCTCTGCAGAAAATCCTGCCAGGCAGGATGGGTGGCGCCAGTCTGGGCAGTTTGCTGGTGGTAGAAGTGGGCACTGGCCACTTGCTCTGCTTGGAATAGGCTTATAATAGGTCAGAAGCCTTCTCATCTATGAGAGCTTGCCAAATGAATCATTATTGCAGAAGGACCTGGGGTCTCTCTAAATCATTCTCAGTGTGAGTTTAAGGCTACAGTCAACCCCAAATCTGTACCTGGCTATCTGCCACAGCTGCCATGCCCCACCATGGGTATGACCTGCTCCCCTGTGGGTACTGGGAAAGTCTCTTAAAAAGCAGAAGTGGCCATCCTTCCCTCATTAAGGAGGCACAGCCTTGCCAGCTGCCAGTACTCACAGCAAGAACTCACACGGCACCCCTGCTTGGTTGCTGTGGATGCATCTGTGCCAGGAGTGCTCCAGACTCAGAAAAGTCACTGGTCCTCCCCCTGGAGCTGATGCACCAGAAAGGTTGATGTAGCTGTAAAACTGATGTTAATTACTGAAGACACTTGTGGCTCAACTGTACCTTGGGGAGATGAGATCTGTTTGGCCCCCACAAGCTTGTTGGCCTCAGAACAACCCTCCCCATATCCCATCCTGTAGCAACACCTGCAATACTTCTGATCTCTTTAAGAAATAGCCTTGCTCTCTGCACAGCCCTGTGACTCTGCTCCTTGAAGCCCCTTCCTTTGTGCTGACAGATGTCCTGCCCTGCTCCAGCCTGCAACAGCTGTGCTGTTGGTGTTGCTGCCATGTGTCCTGGGACTATCTGCAGCACCCTGCATGCCAATGCCATCTATGTGCTGCTTTGTGCATCAGCTGCCACCATGCAGGAGAACATATACCTGCATAAAACCACCATGCACCCACATCCTGAGTGCTGCGAGCAGCCCCAAGGATGATGAGCTGCAGTCAAGGAGGATCCAGTAAAGGGTAAGAAGCTGCAGATCTGGCACACTTTGTGCCATGGAGCTGAGAGGGGAGGCATCCTTCAAAAAGGGCCTGGCCCTGGATATGAAGAGTTAAATCATGGTTGACATCCAGTCCTGCTGTGATTTGTCAGCCTGGACACATATAGTCTATGGAGAAAAACAGGCAGGGTAATTTCCTGATTTAAATGAATTTCAGAGACCACCGCAGGAAGGAACTTGGGATGTGTCCAAAGGGTAACCAGGCCATGGAAAAATACCAGACAGAGGAAGGGGCCGGGGGAATCAGGACTTGGATTTTCCCCTTTGTCACTACAGAGGTGATAGCCACCATTGCATTTTCCAGTTATGAGTCTAGTTCAGGGAATTTAGGACACTTTAAATGTAAAATTGTTGAAAAATCAGCTCTTCTGAAGGGGAAACTTCCCTGAGAGCCTGAGCTCTTCCCAACTGGCATTTCATTTTATTTACCGAATTGCTTGTTGTACCTGTGTCCTGACTGTAAATCAGAAAAGCTCTTTGCTGCCTGCCTTGTCCATAGACAAGATACGGTATTCAGGCATGGCTTTGAGTCACCTCTGCATTTCCACAACAGTGCCAGGGACAAGTCTACCCTGTTCCTCCTCTCCATGGCATGCCACAGACACAGAAGACAGTGGCTTTCTGCTTCTCCTCACTTATTCTCTCCTGTGGCCCTGGTCTTTCAAGACATTGCTGCTAAGGCAATTCTCAATCCCCACAGGGTGCCCCTGCTACATATCCCCTTGCACCCTTTTTGGGAGAGAATGCCTCTTCTTGGTGACGATGAGCTGAAGATGGGACTTGTGCCTTTTTTTCTTAACCAGACCATTTCCCAAGTCAGGACATGGAGTTGGAGAAGCATCCTGGGAACAGATGTGCTGCTGTGGCCTGTGCTGGAGGAAAGGAACTGGTGTGCTGGAGGGGCCATGTGGTGCTCAGCTCCCATACAGAGATCATCCAAAAACTTGTCAGTCTTCCTTCCTCAGGCTCTTGGTGCCTCACCGCGGCGTCACTTCCTTACGTGGGGATTGCGTTTTGGGGGGGATTTTTGCCATTTGCACACGACTGTTTGTGGGCAAAAGGACCTTGGGTGGTTCCCTCATCAGGGCTGAATGCCAGAGGTGGGCAGCTGACACTGCTGTCCACTGGAGGCTATAAAGACGAGGTATCACCTGTTTCAGGAAGTCCCAGGACCACAAATTCTTGACATCTGGTAGCACATCTGAGGACATACCATTGAACTTACCCTCTTGTGCACCCTTCTTTGGGAGTCTACTGTGTGACACGGGGTGCTGGGTGAGAGGGGATTCTGAGCAAGGTAGCCCCTTGCTGTGACCCAGAGCAGCTGCTGCTCTGCTAAGTATTTTTGGTTTTGTGGTAGCTTACAACAGTGAGTCATCCTCTCTTCTTTTTCATAGTAGCTTCCAAAGGTCCCAGATAGAGGACGGTCCTCAGGATGCTGGTGGTTGTGCAATGAAGCAAAGTCTCATAGCGCCTGCTCTCAGTTGTCTCGCTTGTCAGCATGTGTCCTTGTCACCCTTGCAGTGATCTTGGCACAAACTTGGTGACAGACCAGGTGTGGGATATAAATGACAGTTCAGGGGGTCAAGATATTCCTAAAAAATGTGAGGAGGTCTGAACCTAGAGAGGAGAAATGAAGCTG
The DNA here is from genome assembly GCF_965140245.1 of Athene noctua. Lineage (NCBI taxonomy): Eukaryota > Metazoa > Chordata > Aves > Strigiformes > Strigidae > Athene > Athene noctua. Next base: position 15,672,771 of record NC_134044.1, read on the forward strand.
AACCAGATTGCAGAGACCAGAGGGCTGAGGTTGTGAATGTGCTGTTCCATTTCCTGGGGACTTGGGTGATATTTATGTACAAAAAAGAACTGTCAAAGTGCAGAGTAGTGAGACACAAAGGCATGTCCCATTTATTTTCATCCCAGGGACCAAAACTTCCCCAGCAGCAAAGCTTTGTCATTAAAAGTCAGTTGAATAGAAAAGCTTTTTACAAGTGCTTCAACACCAGCACAGGCTGGATGGCAGAAACAGTATCTGCAGAAAATACAAGCTGTAAGGAAAAAGTGCGATTTGACCACTATTGAGTGAATTTATCATCCTGCTTGAGATACAAGAGTTAATAGAATAAAAGCCTTGTAGACAGCATGAAGGTTATTATTTCAGGCTATCATCAACCTTAATTCAAAATTCTCATTCCAAGGATGCCTGAGTGAACACTTGTGCTACATTAAAGCTGAGTAAGCCTGGCCTTTTTTATAAATTCTTTAGCTATTTTCCTGTCTCTCATGATGTAATTGCATGGTTGTCGTGCCATAATCAATTCCTTTTTTTAGGTTTAGAAATTTCTATGAAATTTAGCATAGTGGTAAAGGATTCAGTTTACTGGTCTGGGCTTGAATTTTGTTTAAAGAAACTGTGAAATACTTGTAAGAATCCCTCAACAAGAAGTACATCAGTTTTAGAGAACTGTATCTCCCAGTATGTGCTGTGTTGGGGTACTGGGGTCTCCAGACTGAGAGTTAGGGAGTAGGGTTGCATACTGGGGAAGAGGAGGAATAGGTGGTGTTGTGAGCAGTATGCTGCAGGCCCCTCATTCCTATTCCAGCTGTGGAAATCCTGGGAAGCAGCACTTCTTGGGATGAGACCTGCAGGTGTGTCCCCATCTATGGGATCCAAGTCTTGGGCAGCAGCACAGGAGCATCCTAAGCATGTCGAGGCAGGTTTCGGCTGGAAGGGCCTGGAGCCCCTCTGGCAGTGCCTTCGTGCCGAGCTGCGACATGCAAGCATTTGTCCTGCATCCAAAATAAATCTGCATTTGCAAGTGTGGAAAGGGGTGTTTATAGGCTCTTCTACCAAGTCCATATTCATGAGTGTGCTTTTCAAGTTAGCATCAGGCTGCAGTCTCGCTATTTCTTCCCAAGTCAATTCCTTCTTTCATATGGAAATCTTCTCCTCCCTCTAAATATATTTTCACCCATGCCAGGTTCCTGGGGCTGGAGCAGGGCTTTCTCAGAGGTCTGGGCCCTTAGCTGGAAGAAGTAAACACCCTCTGGTGACCTGGGGAGTCTGAGATGGCCACTTGAATGCTGGGAATTCTCTGTACTGATCCACATCAAAGTGCTTGGCTGCCTTTTCCACTTTCTTTATGGCTTTGCATTGAGATAAAACCTATGAAAGAGCTAACAGTAGATTCTCATGCCTGTCACAGGGCTAGAAGTGGTGATCCATCACATGCTGGCCATTCTTCCCTTTCACGCGCAGAGATGGGGATGTGGCTGCCAGGATGCTTTCTGTGCTGAACTTCAGAGGGAACAGTGTGTTACAGGTAGCACTGGTCACGACTGGTAGTTGTCATCTCCTTGAAAAAGCTGAGAAGATCACAAGAAGTCTTTTATGGAGTCATTTTAGACTGGGACCAAACTGGCCACAGGAATGGTAACAGTGCTGTGCACTGGATGGGGTGCTATGGTGGGAAGGTTGCTTGGGCTTGGGAGGATGATGAAAAGGATGCATACAAGTGTCAAATCACTTGGCTGGATGTGATATTTCTTGTGTCAAAATAAAACATTAATTTTCTTTGCTTTGACTTTGCAATGCCTGTGTGCTTCAGGTAGTGTGTATCCCAGCAAAGTTAAATAGCTAACTGAAGGTTGATGCTGTAGGAATAAATATTCCTAAAAGTAAAGAGGGAGTCTGAAAGTAAGCCCTACTCTAAGGCAGGCAGCTCTGGAAAGAGACATTAGTGTTCCTGCCCTGGGGAACTACGTTTGGAAATGCTACGCTGGCGGCACTTGCTGAGTTAATGGAGTCTGGGGAGGGACATGACTGTGTGTGGGGCTGAAGCTCAGCTGGTGAGCATCCTGCACCCAGGGCCCTCTCTAGGGCAGGTGCACAGCTGCAACTGGAGAGCTCAGTTTGTTCCCACACCGAAAATAAGCATGTAGGAACACAAGTCCTGGGAGGGAGACAGGCAGCAAGGCTTTTCTCATGGTACCTCAGAGGAAAGAAGAGAAGGTACCTGCAATAACTTGCAGTGTTAAGCTTAAGGGCAGCTTTAGCATCTTGGAACCAAGTGAAGTAATTTGCGGTATCCCGTTACTGCAAATATGGTTCTTTGCAACCAGAAGCAACGAGTCATCAGTGACACTGAGAAACCACTTGAGGAAAATCTGTGTGGATTGATCTGCTGTTGTGGACGAGAAATATTCTGCTGTCTCTTAGCAAGAGGACGTGTTTGTGACAGACTCCTATTTAGTGTGTATTAAAGATCCCACTGAAACCTCCAGATTTATTTATGAAAACACTCCTGGGGCACCAATTGCCTCTGTGCAATTTTCTTCAGGCTTTTCAGTGGGTAGAGCTTGAATTAAGCGTGTAACTGCCCAGAAAAACACATTCGTTTTATTGCTCTCCTAACGAGAGGGAACAGAAGCTGCAGCTGGGGTTTGGAGGGCTGCGTATCAAATCTACCAGTGTCTAGACAGAAAATAAATACGGTGCTGGGAGAGATGTGGCAGCCTGACCCTTTGCCATGCAGATGTGGTCTGGAGAGGATGGTGAGGACAGAGGGATGGTCTGGGGGGAGAAACACAGCTGGGGTTGTGGGGGCTTGATGGCCCTGGAGGGCTGCTCTGCTGGGCAGAGAGCCATGGCACAGGGATGGCTTTGCTCTGGGGACTTCCCTCTAGTCTGGCTGTGACGGTGTGAGGGCTGAGAGAAGTACCTGCCTTAAGCTTTTAGGACCTCTTTGGCCTCAACTGTTCATCTGCATGATGAATGGTGTCCTAAGCAGCCTTGTGATCTTTGGGGTGCTCAGGGCTTGGAGCCACTGCTCAGTGCTGTGAAGCATTTAATGGGATTTGTGTTCGGTGGCATGGCTCTGCTGCCTCCCTGCCCAGCCTGGGGGGGAGGCTGGAGCAGGTCCCCCTCAGGACACCCCTGGCACAGCCACTCTATGATGGCTGGAGAGCAAGGGGGTGGATGATGCTGCCTGTCAGATTGCCTTTGGGCTGCATGAAGGTCCCCAAGAAGAGCCAGGTACCACCAGGAGCAAGGGCCAAGGATGCTCCTGAAGGTTTGCATTGGCCCGCCATGGTCAGCCCGGCTGCAGTGCAGCAGGGGCCCAGCCCGGAGACTGCACAGCTCCCAGTGTCCCCAACTTCATCTTTGCTGGCCACAGCTCTGGCAGTGCCCTTGCTAAAGCTGTGTCCCTGCTGCCAGGGAAATAGTTAAGTAGCTGACAGCAAACAACTGAAGCCAGGGCTGAGCTCACCGATCAAAGCAGCAAGGTTGGTGTGCATTGATCGCCTGAGCAGGCATGCCTGGAAGTGAGCAGGTCCCCACTGTGAGTTTCACAGAAACCACAGCATTTCATGGCACGTGTTTAACAAATTCCCTCCTGCCACCCTCCAGCCCCAAGGGCAGCCTCCCCTGCCCAGCCCAGCCGGTGGCTCCCAGCAGCTCGGGCCTGTGTGGCGTGGCCGTGTGCCGGCAGCAGGACGGACAAACCTGCTGTCCCTCCTGCCCTTTGCCCCTCAGAGGTGTAAGACCAGCCGGTGGGCAGCACATGCTGTGCTTAGCACCTCCAGTTACCGCCCAGCACAGCCACCAGCAGCACTTTGGGGATGGGTAAATGAGCAGCAGAGCTGTCGGCACAAGCCAGCATTTACCGCGCGGGCTGCTTTTGGGAAGAGCTGCCAGCCCCCTCCCTGCAGGCAGGGATTGCGGTGTGGCACAGCCATCCCCCACCTGTGTTCACAGGGACCGAGCTGGGCTAGTGGGAGCCTGCAGAGCGTGGCTCCTCTGCCACAGGCGTGGCAGGGCTGTCTTCTCTCAGCAGGATCGGGTGGCTGGCCCTAGTACTGCTCCTTTTCTCCTCCAGCAAGCAAGCCTCATCCCTACTTTCATCTGTTGGGGCAGAAATAGGGCTGCTGTTGTCCTGGTTTCTGAAGGAAACAAGGGTTGTGCATCTGTGGCTGCCTGCCTGGTCATCTCCTCCCCTTCCAGAGATGTCTACGGGTATATTTCATTTTGGGGCCCCAGAGGCAAGCAGAAGCAGATACCGCATGAGGGTCCCTGCGCCTGGCACTTGCCCACCATGCACAGCGTGGCCGGGGCCCCGGCAGCCCCCACCCAGCCCATGGTTTGGGGGGCAGGAGGCCCCTGAGGGCAATGTGAGATGGGGCTTTTGAAGGTATTGCAGCAGTGGAGGGTCTATGGGGAAGAGGTGTGGTTCTCGTGGGGGTATAGGACATTTGTGGGGGACACTTTGGGGCAGAACAAGCAAAAACATCTTTGGTTCTGCATGGAGACATGCTGGTGGTTACTTGGTGCCCTGCTTGATGAGGCTGTAGTAATCCAGGGACCCTGGGGATTTTGGCAGTAAAAGAAGAGAGGCAGGGCACAGCCTGCTGGTCCCAGAGGCAGGATTCAGCCTGCAGAGCCAGGAGTGTGTGTGTGGAGCTTCATACATCCTCGGGATAACAAGCACAGTGGAGAACATCATGGTCCACTCATGGGTGATTTATGGCTGCAAAGAGGCAAGGCTCTCTCACAGGATACATTATCCACCCATGGCTTTTTGTTTCACTGCAAGGGGTATGTTCTGCCCACACGTGCTTCTGCTCAGCCACACACAAGCTGGACATCTGCACTGTGTGCAGTCAGCACCTTTCTGGGAAGCTTCTAACTCCCAGATTTAGTTCAATAACTGATTAATAGACTTAACAAAATTTTTCTGGGGCTCACAGAAGTGCAGTAACACAGGAATGCAGGTAGGATGGTGGAAAACAAGATCATCACCTCTTCTTACCCCACGTCTCCCTGCTCCACCCGGGACAGGGCGGGTGCCGCTGGGAGGGGAGCGGGTTCAAGCTTTCCTTTTCCCATCTGCACACGCATTATATGAGGGAAGGACCTATGGCACAGTGCATTGTCAGGGCCCTGTTCCCATCTAGGCACTGATGTCTCCCAGGACCTGAGGCCCCCGTTGCCCTCAGGCAAGCATGTGCCTGAGTGCACCCAATGCAACAAGCTCCACACTCCTCCTCCCTCCACTGCTACCTTGTCCCCAAGGCTGCCTGACTGTCTTCCAGACCACGCTGACCTACAGAGATTGCTCTGGCTCTAATGGCACATCTCTGCTGACCAGCACTAATTAAACACCCCGGGGAAAGAGCGCACTCTGTAATTAGAACTAGCCACCTGCATTGCACGCTCTTGCCACCCTGTATAAAAGGGACTCATGGCTAAAGTCTGCTCTTGAGCAACAGCGAGTCCTCGGCTGTGCTGGAACGGGCTGGCTTGGAAATCCCACTCCAGAGGGTGGCGACGCCAGTTTATTAATAGAAGTGGCTCCATCTTTAGCCCTTGGGCTGAATGTTACTAGCACTTCTTTTTTAGCATTAAGGTTAAACCTAATTTTACATTGTCTGAGTATCTTGGATGAAACTATAAAGGCCTCGAAACAGCCCTGGATGGCAGTGACGTGCCAGCTGTTCTCAGGGCTATTTGGGTGTCTTCGTGCTGGCGCCGGTGCTGCACGGCGCTGGCAGAGCCTGGTGGTGGGGGCTGAGGGGCCTCAGGGGAGACCAGTTGGGGCAGTAGGCTGGGGTCTCATGGGAGCACCTTGTCCTTTCTGCTGTCGGGAGAAGTCACTGCCAGGGCTTCGCAAACTTGAGGCTTGCAGTGCAGCAGCCAGGGTCAGTTAAACGTCCTGGTTCCTGGGTCTCTTCCCAAGGCCAGTGCCCTGCACGCTGTCCTCCCTGCACCAGGGCATCCTCCAGGAGAAACCTAGACTGGCTGCCTGCGTGCCATGGGCTTTCTTCTCTTCCTCCCCTCCCAGCAGTGGCCCTGGCTTTGCTCTGCCTCAGGTCGCAGCTTTTCCAGCAATGGCATGTGATGCCCAACACGAGTGCTGGGATCTGCTGCTTCACCAGCACTGCCATGGATCCCAAAGGATTAAGATAACCTCTTGCCTTGTTAGCAACTGCAGGTAGGAAGCCAGTCTTGCCTGCCCAGATTCCCTGCCTGCTTGGCAGGATAAGATGACTTCTGGCAAAAGCACAGAGGAGAAATCACATCCCTGTGCTGGAAGTCAAAAACATTAATTAAACCTGCGGTATCATTGATTGCTATCTCAGGGGAGAGGCAGAGGGTGAGAAAAAGCTCAGGGGAAGGAAACTCAGGGGAAGATTTGCTAGGAGCCTTCCTAACCTTTAAAAATGGGCCGATTATTCCTGGGATGTTAGTGCCTTCCTATGGGGAGGCCCCTGGAGCAGGTCGAACTCGTGCTGGGGGTGTGCAGGGCACACAGCCCCCTTAGGGCTTGGGGGCGCATGGCCCCATGTCCCAGGACCCTTTCCAGATCAAGATTTGATGCAGCCCAGATAGGAGCCTTGCCTGAACCGGAGGACCTGGCTGGTACTCCCACAGCGGGCAGTCTAGCTGGGACAGTCGCACGCCCACTGCTCAGTGCCTGGAGAGGAATCAGCCCTTTTGGTCTGGGACTGGAAACTAGGCACCCACTGAAAGCTGAGACCAGGAGCACTGTCACAGAGCACCGAACTCTCTGCTCCCTGTATAATGGGATAATGCAAACCCACTTAGGCTGCCTCTCTTATCAGGCACAGCTGCAATTACTCCAGAAATATTCATCCAGCTAAACTCCTTCATTACCAGCCATTTGCACCTAGTGGCTTTATCTAAGCACAATTGCTTTAGCTGGATTAAGCTGTGCCAGAGGCTTTCCTGCATATATCCAGCCCTCAAATGGCACGCCAAGTCTGTGGTTTTTGAGCCTCCAGCAGCCTCTCCTTCTCCACAGATCCTGCCCATCTCCCTGCTCTTGAAGAGGGTGGCTGTGTGGGGACAAAGTCCCTCTTTCCCTGGTGCTCTGTGTGCCCCTGGACTGGGGCTGCGGGCTCAGCCCTGCCTACCTACCCATGCCCAGGGCAGTGTCCTGCTTTACCATCTGCAACCAACTAACCTGCTTTACCAACACCTCCTAACCACCCCCAGCCTCACAGGGTGTCCCCATGGTGACAGTGCCTTTGGGAAGGGGGTGCTGTCCCACACCCCAGCATGCTCTTGGGGGAGTGATGGCCATGGTCCTCATCCTTCCCCTGGGGACAGGCAGGGGCCTGGTGCTTGTGGCAGCCTCTTGGCACACACCATGCCCTCCCATGCCAGCTCTTTCACTGGTGGTGCTGTTCCTGCTGCCCCTCTCCTTCCCGTTGCACTGCCCTGCTGCATGCGCAGGCAGGGGACCAGCAGCCCCCAACCCTTCCCCTCCCGGGGACCTGTTTTCCAGCTACTCATTCATCTGGTGGGGGATACAATGAGCTGCTCAGCTGGCTTTGCTCTTTTAGTGGCAAGAGACACAGGAGCAGGATGAGGAGACAGGGCTGAGCATGAGGCTGTGGGGCAGGATTAGGTGTTGGGCAATGGGCTGGGTGGTGCTGGGCACAGGGTTGCACAGCACCCGGACAATGCCAGCAGCTGCTGAGCCGGCCGGGCAGCACTCAGGCATTTGCTGCAGAAAGGTGCTTCAATTAATGGGAATCTGTTCTGGTGGCACCGACAGATCAGGCAGCCAACCAGGAGCCAGGTGAAGGGGAAGGCAGGTTATCTGCCAGATCCAGCGTGGAGAAGAGCCCCAGCTCACTCCAGCCCTGTGCCTGCATGAGCATGATCATCACAGGAACAGCAAACATGCAGCAGCATTTGTAGGCAGTGGTTCCTACCAGCTGGTTCTTTCATCCCAGCTTGTCTGACATGAAATGGTACGAACAAACCTCCCTGCTTGCTTTGATTTCTTCCCAGGGATTCCTCCATTTGCATGATAATGAACTGATATTTTGCTGTATAAATAAACCTGAAAGTTGACACAGAAAAGACTTATCAGCTCTAAAGGTATTTGCATGCTCCTCAGGAGGGAAAGAGCCACACAGGGATTAAGTAGGTACAGACTTCAAATGCTGGTGACAATAGTGAATTTACAGCAAGATGCTATCCTGGCATATTATAAGAGAAGTTGTGTCCAGGGCTGTCACGGAGCAGCAAGATGGGGGTTGATGCTGGGGTAAATGTCTTAAATATTGGCCTGAGCCACCCTTTTTAGTAGTGGTGCTCCTCTGGCTGGGTCTGCTCCTGTCTGCACCCAAGGGTGGGATGAGGCAGTGAAAAACATGGCATATTCTGGATAGGCAGTGTTAGTTTATTTTCTCTCGACACAATCCCCATTTCCCACTGACAACCCAGCTAGGTTTGGAGAGGGTATTTGAGCAAAGCACTGACCACGTTGGTGCCTGCCCTTGGCAGACACTTTGCCACAGGTCAGGGTATGGTTCAGATTCTCTGGGTCGGCAGGTACTGGTGTTCCTGCTTTTATTACCTGAGCTCTTTGCCTTCTGCCAACACTAAGGAGAGCTGAGGAGCCAGATGGGGGGTCAGGTCAAGCTGTGTTGACTCAGGGGGGGATGATCCCCCTCTTGCCTTGCAGATGTGTGTGTTCATCCCTCCTGCACCCCTAGTGCAGGTCAGGTTGATGCTTGCTGGTTGTGACAGTCACACCAACCTGCTTTGCACCCTTTTCAGGACCCTTGCCTGAGTCCCAGCAAGGCCCACTGACACCAGTGTGTTTGTGGTCAGATTAAGACATAGTGGTAGATCAAAAACCACAAGTACCTGAGTGGTTGGCACTTGCCTGTGCTGAGCCTTGTCTGCAAGTGATTCCTGAGTCTTTCTGCAAGGAAAGCAGAGTGCTGGGCATGATCTCTCGCGGGCATGCAGCTCTGAGCTCTGGCTGGTGTCTGCAAAACTGCTTCCCTGACCCACTTACTCTGCAGCTGCACGTCTCGCCAGAGACCAGGTCCTGATGGTGCTGACAGATCTGTATTTAATCTGTAAAAAAGCAGTATCTGCACGGCAGCACATCAGCTGCAAAATCAGGCACATCGACAGCTCGCAGGGTGAGGACATAAGCATGGCTGCCCTGGCACAGCCGCTCCTGCCTGGCATAGCCACCCAGCTCCTGTCAATGCCATGCTGACTGCTGCAGAGCAATCCATGCTCTTTCCCTTCTTAATCTCACAGTTCTGCAGATAAGCATTAGGGGAAAATATCCCTTTGTGAAGCAGGACATAGTGGGGAGTGAGTGACTTCTCTACTGGGCAGTGGTGAGGCTGCTTCTGGACAGCTTTGGGCTCTCCAGCTCAGGAGAAGGCAGGGGAACTGGGGAGCATCCAGAGTAGAGCTGGCATACTGGTCGAGGCTGGAGTATGGGGAGGAGAGGCTGCAGGATCTGGGCTGCTCCAGGGCAGGGCTGACTGGGGGATTCAGGTGCAGCCACCAGGTCTCACTGCGGCAGGTGACAGAGGATGGAGCCGGCTGCTCCTGGCATCTTGTCAGGAAGGAGCAGCAGCCCCAGACTGGGGCTTGGGGGGCATCCAGCTGGGCACTAGTAGAGTGGCTGGGACACCCCTCCTAGCCCCTGGGACTGCTGCCACTCAGCCCCACGTTGGGCTGTGCCCGGGTGACCCACACGCCCACAGCAGCCCCACCATCCTTGGGAAAGCCAGCCTGTGCTGGCTGGCACCGTTACACAACCCTGCCACAGCCTGCTGCCTGCACACTACAATTGACACTATTTTTATTCCCTTTCTGCTTGTCACAGGCAGCACAAAAGTCCTTGGGGTGGAGGCTCTCCTCCCCCATGCTGTTATGTAGGACATTTCAGCCATTCGTCCTCGTGCCCTGCTTGTGCCTGTCCCTGCCAGCCCAGCACAGCAGGACCGGCAGGTGCAGGACGTGGGGGCAGTGTCCCGGGGGGAGCAATGCCCCGGGCTTGGTACCGCTCAGAGCCTGCCCTGCCTGCTCAGCCTGCAGACACCAGCCCGAGGAGGCGTGTATTTCTGGGGAGACAATGCTTTTGCCTCAACCCCACTCCTGCCATGGTGTCGCTCCCCAGAGTGGCAGGGAGCAGGAGAGCACCAAGGTGCTGTGCTTGCCCAGCCATGGGCCCCACTGGTCCAGACCTGCAGGTGGGCTTCCCACCTCGACCTCAACCACGAGGCTGCCCGGGGCTGGGGCTGCCCCCAGTGCCCTGCTCCAGGGCAGTGGGACAGGCCCGCTGCAAGGTCCTGCCCTGCTGCCCCAGGCAGGTAAAGCCCCCAGGCCCTACAGCACCCTTACACTGCCTGAGGTTCCTGGAAAACTGCTGTCAGGACACTGGTGACAGCCAGTTACTCAGAGCAGAAATTCCTCATGGGCATGATGTGGATGGAGCAATTTTCTGCACAATTACTCCAGTTTATTCAGGGTGATAAACCAGTATTAAAGAAGGAGGAGATGAGGCATGGGAACTATGTATCTTCCTTCTGAACCTATTTCTTGCCATGTAACACAGCCTGGACATCTCCTAATGGGGCTGGAAGAAGTGGGGACCTGCAGCATAGGAATCAGATCAGACTAGAAATAAAATCCCCACATTTCCTACATTAGAGATTCATGCGCCATGGTTTCAGAATTCTTAGGCTTAAAAAAATTATCTCTCCCTGTGTGCCTCATGCAAGTACCAGGTGGGGGAAAAGCAAAAGGAGCTGCCGCACAATTAGCTTTGCTAAGGAGGAGGATTGGGGAAAATGAACCTCTCCTGGCAGACGGCAGCGATGCCGTGCGGTAAGCAGGAGAAGGTGCCAGGGGATGAAGGTGCTGCATGAGCAGGGATGGCAGTGCATGCCCAGAGTGACCAGGCAGGCAGTGCAGCCCCTGCCAGCCCGGCATCAGCAACGGGGTGCCCTCTTGTCACAAAGCTTGCTCCCAGCAATGCAGATCTCCCCCCAGGGAAGAGCTGATGAGGCTGTAATTCCAGCTGGCTGACACGACATCAGAGCACCTCTCCCTACTGCCTGCCAAGCTGTGTTTTGCACAGTGCGATCCTTCACCATCACACTCGCAGGTTCTGGGGTGCTTCATGCATCCCCCAGCACGCTGCCAGGTGTGTCCCCTCCGTGGTGCAGTTTCCAAAACCTGGGGCTTGTAGCACTTCCCTGCTCCCTGTGGAATGTCAGGTTTTCTGCCTCCTCTGGCAGAAAGCACCAGGCAGTTTCCTGGGGGGAGCCCGGGGTTAAATGCCCAGCAGGGCATGCTGAACTAGAAATGTGTTTACAATTTCGTGGCCAGCTGGATGGACACCTTGTTGGCGAGGGAGTCGAGCAGAGGACGAGGATGAGGAGAAGGGCTGCTAAAGACAAACCCCAGTGGCCTGGTGTCTCATGGCTGAAGAAGCACAAGACATGCTCTCAGAGGCACTCTGCCAGCCTCCTGCCTGGCTTTCCCACCACTGTCTCCACTCTCCACTCCCCTCCCCAGACCGTCTTCCTTGCTTTTTCTCTGTAAGCCTGGATCTGCCCTGCAGCTCCTCGGAGCCACTTGAAGTCTGTCCTCCCTGGGGCAGTGGCTCCCTGTGCCTTGCCCTTCCCAGGGGCCTGTTGCAGTTTCTCTTTGCACAGAGACTTGCTGTGCTCAGCAGGAGGTACTCCTCTTTGCCCTTTGATGTGCTGTACTCCCCTGCTTTGGACGGCTGGTGGGGATGAGCCCTGGCTGACGATCAAAGTCTCCCCAACAAGCTCTGCTGCTGCAGCCTGGCCCAGTCCTTGGGATTTCCAGGTGGGAAATCTCATGGTGGTGTTCTGGGTGGTGGCACAAAGCACAACACACTGAGTGCTGAGAGCTGACCACATGCCACTGGGATCAGAGCTGGCATGGCACAGCTAAATGGATATGGAACAGAAAAAGGATTACTCAAAAAAATGACAAGCCAGTACAGCCAAACCCAGCCACTGGAAAAAGTCCAAATATCTCAATATGTTACGCTGGCGTCTATCAGGAAATCACCCAGGAGCGCTGTGATCAGCACGTGGTTGTTTGCCAGCACGTGCTGCTTGCCGAGGCTGGCTGCCTCTGTGCCAACCCGGCTGTGCTGCTGGCTGTTTCAGGAGCATCTGCACTTCTCAGTACAGGTCAAGTTAAACAATGACCCCGCTAAAGCATTCCACTTCCAGCACTGCGCTCACAGCCAGCTGAGAGCGACCTGCTCTAGAAACCAAATCCTTCCATATTTCCAGGAAAAGCGACCCCTTCACTTGCCCTCGCTGCTGGTGCCAGGCAGGCAGAGGCTGATGCTGCAGCGTGGGTGCTGGCCCTGGCTCACAGGCTCTGGGGCTTGCCGAGCAGCAAGCACCGAGAGCAGGCGCTCCCTGTGCTCCCCAGAGATTGGGCTGCATTGCCCTGCGGGCTGCCTTGGGGCCCAGGAGGTCCCTGTGTCCCCAAGGGTTCCCAAGGCTGGCATAGGGAGCAGCACATGGTGGCTCCATGCCAACAGCGGGGCTGCTGGGACCCATGGATTTGCTCATGTTCCACTCAGTATCTCATGCTTTTCCAGTGGGAGAAACCACCTGCCTAATTAAACAGCAGTAATGAGCTTAGCGTCGTCAGCCATGCCCGAGCACACTGCAAACTCCAGTGACACTTAGAAGAGGAAATGTGCTGCATTCTGGGTCTCTCTGCTAATACATAGAAGGCTGACAGCTGCGTCCTGAGCCCAGTCAGTACAAGGTATAATTAGAAGAGCTGCTTGAATAGTGTTGTTATAAAAGTGATGTTAAAATAATGGTGTGGAAGGAGAAGCTGGGGCCGTATGTTTCTGGGGTGTGCATGCTACACTAGGCACTGTGCCCAGTACACTGCAGTGATACATTTAAGGCAGCCTCTGCTGAGAGAAATTAGCATCTTTGTGCTGTACACAAGGTACACTCTGTTCTTCGGATGCAAGCTGAGAGTCACATTTAAAACCATCCAATAGAACATTTTCCAATTTTTATTTATCAACAAGCGTCTACGCATATTCCTGGAGAATGAAATATTTATCTATAGACACACGCATGCAGAATGTGAGAGGGCCAATGTATTATTTATTGCCACTTCCCTCCCATAGCTTATAAATAACTCATGAAGCCTAGTTGCCCAGCACAGCCTGTGGCCAGCTTCCTAAAGCACCTCCGGGCATCCCGCCCCAGGCAGAGCATCCTCTGCCTCCAGGCCCTGCCAAGGAGCAGGCTGGCAGAGGGTGGCAATGCATGGTGGCATTGGCCTTGCCGTCAGATGCCTCCACACACATCCCTGCAAGTCCCGCTGGCTCTGCTCATGGTGGCTGGTGCCAGTCATGGTTCCCTGCCCTCAGACAGGGTGACAGGACCCAGGAGCCAAAAGGAAAGTGCACAAGGGGCAGGGTCTTTGCTGTGCTCCTGTGGAGGGAGCATGGAGGGATGTGGGTGCTAGCTCTCGGATCTGGCACCAAGAAGGGAAACTGAGGCAGCACCAGCAGTGAGCTAAACATGCCATGCAGGGCTCTGTGGAAATGCTGTCATCCCACTGCAGATGTCAGCCGACAAGAGCTGTTGTGTAAATAACATCCCTCCCAATACTAGATACATCATTTGTAATGAAGTAGAGAGCTGCAACTGAGCAAGACATGTTGTCTAGGAGGGAGGGGTCGGATAGTGGCAACTCAATTAACCCCCGGACAGGAGGCTGATGCAGGAGCCAGGCCGCGAGGCTGGAGCCTGGCTCAGAAGCCAGGCTGCTCACACACAGCCTTTGCCTCCCTGGCCTCTGGGAGCAATGCATAGGCCTCATGGACAGTAAACCTGGGAGAGGAAAACACCCAGACCCTGTTCTAGGGCCTCTGGGAATCTGTAGGTGCAAATCAGACTCCCATGATACTGATCTGGGACCCTGTATTTGAAAGATACTGTGGGTGAACAAGAGTAGATGGGTGTCAGACACAGTTTATGGCTTTGGACATATAAGTCTAGTTTCAATCATGTTAAAAAAAAAAAAAAAATTACCCTTCTGCTGAGCTTGAATAACACCTTTCTCCAGTGCTTAAGATGGACGCAAATCAAACAGGTGCCAGGGAGCTTTTTGCTTCCCCTGTAGAGTGACTGCAGACAAATCAGTGCTGCTGCAGGAGTCTGGGTCCATGAGCTGGGTCAGGTTATGGAGATCTGGCAGTTCCTTCTGCGCTGCAGGGGACAGGTCGGGCTCTGGTGCTGAAGAGAGAAGGGGTCCTCTCGGCAAGGCCATGCAGCAGTGAAGGAGCTCACGCGTCTCACAAGCAGTGCTCACACAGTGCACAGGCCCGACTCTGGGACATCATGAGTCAGAGTAGGGGAGAGATTACACAAGACCGAAAAATATAGAAAGTACAGTATTAGTATTAATAACTAAGAATTGCACTAAATTACTTGCTAAGTGAATTATCCTCCCTTACATTACCTGCTGACAGCAGGAGTATCCCTGCCTTCTCTGCAGCGAGAGGATGGAGGGATGGGGACATGGCTTTCTTGACTTTGACCCTCCAGCACTGCTGGTCTCTTGCTGCATGCAGAAATGCTTGCGAACAGTGCTCACATGGGTGAGGACTCGCTTCATTCATTGATAAATAGTGGCCGCTTGGGAAATGAAGGGCAGCAGCCGTTCAGCTTTGCACAGCAATCCCGCAGAGCAGCTGAGAGCATGGATCTGGCTGAGGTTGCAGGAGGAACTTGGTCAGCAGCTTGCAATTACCTTGGCTGTCCTCTATCCAGGGCTGAGCAACCAGCCCATTCCTGGAAGGGGTCAGGGCTTCTCCAGCCTGGTGCAGGACCCGGGGTGGGGCTCGGGGGGCAGCCACCCCACGACCAGCTCAGGGGAGTGGCAGCTGCCAAGAGGGTATGTGGAGGGCTGGGATTGGGGCCTGGAGTGGCCTCAGGTCTCATTGCTGGAGCTTCCCTGGCCCCGCAGAGTCCAGTGGGGTGTGCAGCTGAAGGCTGAGCAGGACTCAGTGACACCAGGAGAGCAGGAGCCAGCACTGATGGGACGCTCCTGCTGAGCACCAGTGTTTTCCCAGCCGGTTGTAGTTGCTGCAGGAGCTCAGTCCCCACTCAGGGCCACATCTCCAAAGGGAAATGGAAACACTATCCTGGCAGCTCTGCGTGCTGGACTTGCTCACGGAGTCAGGGTCCCTGGGGAGCCCAACACACCTGCAATCCTTGCAGGACCAGAGATGGTTTGCCTCCATCCCAGGAGAGGAGCAGCTCGCCTGGACAACTGAGCAAAGCTCAGTGTTCATCAGACATGGGTGCTGCAGGTCCTCAAGCCAGGCCCTCAGTGCCAGTGAGCCGAGGAGCGGTGCGCTGGTGGGAGCCAGCTGCTGGGCTGCAGCCAAAACTCAGCAACATCCATCATCCTCCTAAGAGCATCGTCTAGCACCAAGTTATTTCTAGGCCATGGCAGTTATTGGGAAGGCATTACGGGGCTGTGAGATACAGCGTGTCTCTCAGCTGGAGATGCGCTCATCAGCTGGGGAGCAACACACACCAGCTGTCCTTTGGGGCCTTGCTGGCTTTTGACTTCACTCCACTTCAAAGCCTGAGCTCTTTATGTGTGTTTTAGCAACGTTCACACACTTCAGGTTTCTAGGCCAAGTGAGAGCTTTGATTCCGTGCTGCACTCAGCAGCTCTGTGTGAATGAAGGTAGCCTGTGGTTAAGTAAGGTGAGAGGCTGAAAGTGGTTCAATTTTGCAACAATAGCTGAGAACAAATACAGATTTTACCATTTAGAACTGGGACAAAACAGAGCTGGAAGGTTTTTGTGGGGTTATTTTTTTTATTTTCCTTTTAACACCCAGTAGCTTTTTTTGAGTTGAATTAAATATACAGTGTCCATGGCCTTTGCCTCAAGCTGGAGCATTACCATTTGCATCCAAATGGCAAAGCCAGGATGGGGCAGCAGCACTTGGGGAAGAAAGGAAGCTGAAGAAGGGGGGGAAAGGGACTTCAGCTCAGGCTTACTTTCCTGACCAGGGCTCATCCTGGTCTCTGCTGCCAGCTCGTCTCAGCACTACTATTTTTTTCTTCTTTTTTTGTCCTGCACCTAGCACATCCAGCTAATGTCTGAGCCTGAGGTACAGAGGAGTGACACCAAGACAAGCAATTAATCCTAATTGAGATGGCCTCGTGGCTTTTGTGCTCCTTCCACCCTGGGCTGACCTGCAGAGCATCACTTCACCTTGCCAAAGAGTATTTTTATGTTAAATGGCTAAAAGTCATAATCACTGTAATGGTTCTTATGGCAACCTGGCAAACTGAGCTCTTAAAAGCTCCTCTTGCTTAATGTCTCACACGTGGGCCATTATGCTTACCTTACCCCTGGGAACACGGGTGGGCCCTGGGGCTGAGCCAGCTCCTCTCTGAGCTGCCCCCCAAAATGAGAGAGGAGGGCTCACCCATGCCCACGGGGGGCATCCAAGTAGCAAAGTAAGTGCAATCACTGCCTCCTCAGTCACCCACTGCTACGTTCCTTATGGATACCATAAGGTCCATAACAGCCTCAGAATCATTTCCCTCCTTACAGTCTGAATTTTAAATCACCCCACAGCCTCCTACTGAAAACCTGCCAAGCTGAAGCTGCTGCAGGTCACGTTGTGCAATTTGCTGTTGCAAGACAAAGAAAACAAGTTCTTCTTTTTCACAATTACCAAACCACTTCATCGAGCAATTTCCCTGCCTCTGCTCTTCGGTTTCAGTTAACAGTATTCCTCGGGGAGGGAAAGCCTAACTGCACCTCCGAGTGACTTACTGCTGGTTCTGCCATTACAGACGATGATTGTGAAAAGTTGCTTAAGTGCCGTAACTGCCAGCAGCAGCTTTTCCATGCCTTGCACTAGAGCCGAAGCCGGACGAGGCTCACGGGGATTGCAGGCAGATGCTGACCAAAGGGGCCCACACAGCCTTGCCTCAGGTGCCAGCTCTCCAGCTTTCGGTTGCCTCTCCCCAGGGTCGAACCCCGTCTGCTTGTCTCAGTGTGGCTCTTGCAGGGGGCTCTGCCCTCGCGTTCGGAAGCCCTGGTCCTGATGGCATGGCTCCCAGCAGGGGTCCCAGCACAGCCCCAGGGTCTTGGCGGGGCTCAGCACCAGCCCGAGGTGGGGCATGTCCCCCCTGCTTTGGGGTGGAAGGCAGGGAGGTGCTGTCCCCGCGGCACGCAGCCGTTACGGGGGAACCGCAAAGCTCTGTGTGAAGCAACTCCCTGTGGCAGCTATTCACAGGCCGGGGAGTCCCCGCCACCCCATGCACGGCACAGCACAGCGGGAGGAGCACGGCTCCCCACACCAGAGCGAGGCACTGATGCCAGCAGCGGAGCTTGGCCACACCAAACCAGGGGATGCTGGTTTCCTCCACATTGCCCCACGCAGGAGCTGGCACCGGGGCTGTTCAGGCTGGCGGGTTCTCCCAGGTGGGCTGCAGCTGTGCTGGGAGCAGGCGGGCCAGCCCACCACCACTGGCTTTTAGGACCAAGCTGTGCCAGGGTGTGGGGTCTGTGTCTCTGCTGTCACCTTTCCCATTCCTCAGGGCTGCCCCACTGCTGCTTCCCCAGGGATGGGGGTGCCACACTGTGGCCAGGCATGGGGACCAAAGCCCAGAACCCCCCATATCAGCTCTTCTGTGGTGCGAGGACAGCACCCCCATTTCGTGGAGGGCAGGACCCTGGGCCTTGGCTTGCTGCAGCTG
Organism: Athene noctua; assembly: GCF_965140245.1. NCBI lineage: Eukaryota > Metazoa > Chordata > Aves > Strigiformes > Strigidae > Athene > Athene noctua. The sequence goes on from NC_134044.1 coordinate 15,690,603, forward strand.
AGCTGCCAGCCCCCTGAAGCCCCAGCAGCCCCGAGGAGCCCACGGGGGTGCCCGGGCTCCCAGCCGGCTGCAGCTCTGCTCTGACCCCTCCAAACTTCCTGCATTTGTTTCACTTGAGCTATTTGGGGGAAGTAGGGTGTTGTTATGTCTTCAGCTCAGCGTCTATTTAGAGAAGGATAATGCCATTGTGGGGGAGGACAATGAGAATATTAAATGCCTAAAATTCTCTGTCTCTCACTATTTTGACTAATATTTTTACTTTTTTTTTTTTTTTTTTTTTTTTAAAGAGGTGTTTCCTTGGAAAACTAGTGAGCTTTGATGGGCCCCAGTGGGGGGATAAAGCAAGAATCAAGCCCACCAAAATGAGCCCAGACTGATCCCTGCTTTAGTCCTACTGCAGGCAGGTGAATCCTGGATGCTGCTTGTTCGGGGGCAGATCGGAGGAAGGTCGGATTATGAAAGAGGAGGGATGGCCAGCGCAGGGGCAGACCTCCCCAGGAGACCTCAGTGCGGAGGACAGCAGCCACCCTCTCCTGCCACTCGCCCAAGGGCTATGTTTAGCTCCTGGTTTGCTTGGGGAACCCAGATGAGCACCTGGGATGTCTTAATGTCACTGTCCCACCAGACCTGGCTTTACGGGACTTTTTTCCCTTGCAGGATATAACTAATTGGACCTGACATCAGGGAGAGTCATGTTGGGTCCTGAAATAGCTTTCTGCACAGCGTTACTCACAAAGGTGCTGTGGGGAATCATGCTTGTAAGCGTCCATGGAGCCACTTTTGCAGGTGCTGGGATGCTCTGTGGCCATGGAGCACAGCTCACCTCAGGTCATGTCTCGAGTCCTGGCAGCCCAAAATGAGGAGCAGAACTAACGACTGTCTCTGGCCTGGCTGATGAACCCCAGGTCTGGGTTAGCCCAGAGGCGCAATAAGGACTCTCAGTCTAATACTGCTGTGCAGCAGATTCTTGTAATACCCTGTATCTGCGGCAGTCCTTCCTCTTCTGCCTCGCCTACTGGCAGCAGCCTGGAGGGTCTGGTTTCCTTGGCGTTTCTCTCTTCAGTAACAGCAGTGAAAGCCGGGAAGAGGCAGTGGGTTCAGCTCACTTCAAAGCAGCAGTAATCAAAAGGTCTCTATGGGATTGGGCTGGGAGTCCAAAAAGGGAGAAGGCAGATTTTCCAGTGGCCTTTCCTAGCAATGGCTGTGTACCTCTTGGCTGACAGCTCCAGCAGATCCTGGTGGACCTTAGGGTCTCCTGCCCAGCTGTACCATGCTGTATGCTCACTTCAGCCAGCAATGGAGCCAGAGGGTTTTTTGCAGCAGTCATGCATGAGGGATAACTGCTGTACTGGTGCATGGGGGATAGCTATTGTACTGGTGTGTGGGGGATTACTGCTGTACTGGTGCAGGGGATCCCCTTCTTACCACACAGAGCTTTTGCATTACGAGACACTCTCTAAAGCCTGGACATTGCTTAAGAAAGTAAAATTAGATCAGAGCAGCACTAAAGATAAGCAGCTCAGTTCTCATCCCACAACTTGCTGGAGCAGTGTGGCAGGCGGAAGGCAGAACGGGACACAGTATCACCTGCAGGGCCAGTGGCAGACTGCCCTGAGGGAGCCTGAGCTCACAGACCTGCCCCAGCCCTGCACTGATCAGAACTGGATGTGCAGAAGTATTGGGGATGGTGGGGGGATGCAGGACATGCGCACAGGGTGTTGTTGTTGCTGCTGAGCCAGGGCATAGCAGGACAGGGACCTGTGTGTTGTTCCTGCACTGGGAATCCCTCCAGGCAGGTCAGGCTACACCCCAGACAAAGGCAGATGGTGGGATGGGGAAGGGCTTCCCATGGCCCTGGGTGCTCCTCGGAGCTCTGTGCGTGATGGAGATGCAGCACATCATACTCTGCTCTCTGCAGCTGCATCCTCCCCTTGCTCATGTGCCTCCTGGTCATGGTGCCTGTTGCTGTCGGGGCCCTGGCAAGCTGTCTTCGGTTCCAGCTCTCCTGGGACCCCCAGAGAAGGTGGTAGGCAGGGCATGGACCCCAGGACCTGTCCCTGCTGCCAGGAAGCCTCCATTGCCTCACAGGTAGGCAAAGTCGGAGCCGGCTGCAGGACAAACACAGTCCTGTCCATGTTCAGAAGTCATCATTACTAACACTCAGCTTTTATTAGCTATTGCCAATGAATGTTCCTGCCAGTAGCTGTCTGGGGCCAGCCACCTCAGACATGGATGGACCTGCCCCTGAGGGCAACCACAGTGTGCATGGGCAGAGTGAGCGCAGGTCTCCCTGCTCAGAAACAAACATTTTCAGATTATTCTCCTCCACTTCTGGGACAAGAGAAGATGTTTTTGCACCAAAGTGGGCTGCTCTCAGCCATTCCTATTTCTGATCCTGGAGTTGAAGTTAAAAACCCTAGACTAGGCCAGGCAGAGAGGAATGAGGCTTCCCAATGCCCAGAACAGGGCGCTGGGGAAATACTGCATCCCTACCTGCCATCCCTGCTGGCTGCCTCGCTGTCCCCACAGACTTGTTTCAAGAAGCAGAATGAGAAGTCATTGGTAGGGAAAGCAGGCAGCTGCATTCACATTTGGCTCTATTGTTTCATAATTATTAGCAGAGAGATTGAAAATGTAATTATGATAATTAAGCTAAATCGCAATCTTCCTACAGGAGCTATGGATTTATTTATATCAACTTTTCATCCTAATTCCCTTAACCGTTCCCTGCCCAGGGGAGGAGGCGCCCTCACTGCTCCAGGGTGCCAGCACTGTGCCAGCACAGGCAATCTTTGCTGGCTATTGCTGACACAGCAGCAAGTGGCAGCTCTTACTCAGCATGAAATTGGGATGGGAAAAGAGTAGTGAGAGAGACAGTGGCCCTGAGGGCTGGGGCTCTCGGAGGGCCAGGAACCACAGCAAGAGGGGAGAGCTGGAAGGGAGCGTGCTGGGCTGGGAAAGGCAGCACCCGGCTGCAGGCAGGGCTGGCTGGAAGGGGGAGAGCAATGCTTGGCAGATGATCAGCAGGAGGCAGCTGCCAGGGCTGAATTTGGGCACTGCGTCTCTTTGGGGCTGAGGGTGTATCTGCCACCATGATTTTTGGAGCCAGAGTGAGCACAGAGCTCAGTGTAGCAGGACTCAAGGACCATGGCATGCCCAGGCCAGCCTGCTGCAAAGTCCAGCTCTGTGCACAGACCCAGCAGCATTGGCTTCAGCACTGTCGCTCTGCTGGCTCCCTCCAGGAACGCTGTCAGCTCTAATTAATGTCACAGTTTAGCTTGCTCATGCATCCGAGCAGACTGTGTGCAACTTCATGGTGCCACAGGAAGAGCAATGAATCCCATCCTGGAGCCTTTTCCTTGTGTCCCCTGGGCTCTGCAGAGCGCCCATGCCAGAGCATCAGGGATTTCCAGACCCTGACATGATGCCAAGCATACATATCACCCCTCTATGTGGGGTGGCAGCAGAACCAGCTGCGGCAGTCATGCTGCCCAGCTGCCCCCCATTTCGGAGCAGGAGAGCATGGGAGGAACTCTGTAGGCACAGTCCTTTACTGGGGCCAGTTCTCCAGGGAAGAGTTTATGTCCTTCCCATGGAGCTGAGAACATGTTCAGGGCATGGGGACAGATGGTGTGTACCATGATGTGCCCCCACTGTGTCCGGGGCACCTAGGACAGAGCTGAAGGGCAGTAGCATGAAAGCCCAGATGCCTGCAGCAAGCAGCCCCTGCCCTTTGGCAGTCCTGGGCTATACCATCCCAAACCTTGCCCAGCTCCTGCCACCAACGAGGCTGGGTTTAAGCCCACAGATGGGAGTATGCAGAACATCTCCCAGCTTGGGGAAAAGCATTTTGCAGTCTTTCACCTGCCTCCACCCCTCAGCGGCAGCATGGAGCACAGTGACCAAGGCTGGATCCTGGCAGGTGCTGGGTAGCTGCACTCTGGAGCCCAGCTCTTTGCAGAGCTACTGTGTCAAGCCAAGGGCAGGATTAGGCCCATGTCCTTCATTATATAACTGTTTCTCTGAGTGTTTTCTTAGTACTCGGCCCTCCCGCCAGGCAGAGCCCCCACTGGCAAGGGGGAATGTCATGTGTTTTTGAATTCATAGCTTTGATTTCACACCGCAGCCAATCCCTCCCCCTTAGCTCATGCACCTTGCAGGGCATTAACAAGATGCAGCTCCCTGTGAGCCACCAGCCAGCACGCTGGAGGTGTCACCTTGCCTGGTGTGGGTGATGGAGCTGCGGGGAGAAACAAAACCCCAAAGGGCAGGCCAGTTCATCCAAGGAGCCCCGCGGATGAACTGACCTGGCCTGGCCTCTGGGACCCCACGCTGTCCATGCCCTGCCCTGGCTGCCTGCCCTCGCATTCCTGTCCCCGCACATCATCTCTCTCCAGCTGCTGGGGAAAACAGTCCCCGCTGCTACCAGCACCTGGGGTGAGGAGGGGGAGCCATCTTCACGGCACGTGAGCTCTGCGGGAGCTAGGGCTGCTGCTGGCCTTGGAAATGCTGTTTTTTTTTTTTCCTGCCAGCTCCAGGAGAAACAGGAGGTGAGGCACAGCTGGCTGGCATTGCACACCACTTGCAGCACTGCAGGTTTTCTCTGTCACCAATGGGACTCTGGCCACCCTTGCCCAAGAAAACCAGGGGCTGTGCAGTGCTGTCACTCATAGCCCCTTGGACAGTTTGAAGGTAGGAGACCTGCCCTCTGCCTCCTTTGCAGTTTGGGGGTTTTCCCCACTAAGTAATGGAGGGTTTGGTGTGATGGCCAAGAATTGGGCAATGGGACAACTGTGGTGTCTTGGGGATGACTAACAGCACTGCGACAGGTCAGCTGGTCTTCTCCAACACACCGCTGGAGAGGAAATCCTGGTGCCTTCCTGCTTCCTCATGAGAGTCGCAGCATGTGTGCTGAAGGTGACTCGGAACTGCCCCAGGGGCTGGCGCTGTACCTGGTGCTGGGTATTGCCTGAAGATCCCAAAAAATACAGTCCACAGCAGCCCCTCAGTCAGCAGTTCTCACATCATCATTCCTGGCCACGCAAACTAGATGTGCCCCGTGCAGGGCATGTCAGCAAACTGAACTGCAAATAATTCTGGATCTAAATCAGTACAGTAGTCTGGGCTAAAAGTAATTTCATGACCTGGCTCACTCCACTTGACCGCTGGCTAATTTTTCTGGTTGTAAATTGTATTTTTTCCTGTTGTGGGTGAGGAAGATCTAAGGACGGGAAAAGGGCATGCTAAGGGCAAAGAAAAAACAAGAAGCTGCACATGGGATCCTGCAAACAGTTCCACATTTGTGTGACCCCCCCCTCAACCTCATTACCTATGTTCAGGACCAAGTCTGTAGTACACCAGCAAATACACAAAGTCAACAAATAGTATTAGTGACAAGTGCTCTTTTTCCCTTAATGTCATCATATTCTGGGAACCCTGGTTGTTGCCTGCAATAATCACATGCTCTGTTTAGTCGTAACATGCTCTGGCAATCTCAGGCACCTGGTGTGGTACCTAAGATGACTTGTCAAAGCACCAGCCCCCTGTGCAGGATTCAGACCAGCAGCTGAAGCCTGTAGAGCAGGATCATTGCCTTTCCTGGTGTTGTATTGTTTGTTACTGGTATTTTCCGGCCAATTCATCACATGCTGTCTGCTAGGTCAGAGCTGTGTGGCACTCAACCGCCCACCTTGCCATGCTGGAAACCTCCAAGGGCTGGCCAAGCCCAGGTAGGAGCATGGCCCAGCAAGCCCTGGCTGATGTGTGAGTGAGCAGGACGGTGATTTGCACCAGTGGCAGATAGCAATGCTTGACTTGTAATTCTGCAAACATCTGCTCCCGCATTTGACCTCTCCACACACAGTCCAAAGCTACCGGCAGAGCAATCAGGCTGCCTTTGCTCTGCCTTTGCAGGCTCGTCCCTACAAAGCTGCGGTGGGACGGGGCTGCTGGCTGGTGGGGAGCAGAATTTCAGATGCTCTTTGCACAGCCACATGCCTCAGCTGTATCAGGGGCTGATTCACCATCCCCAGCTGTAGAGCTGAGTTAGAGCTGATGGATGGAGCCCAACTGATGGGGGAATACGCATCTCTGCCGACAGCCTGAACTGGGGCTGGGCCGTGCTCGGTGGGATGCTGCACATCCTCTGCGGGGAGCAGCCCTGGCACAGGGGCTGGCATCAGCCCCAGCGCTCAGCAGAGACCACAGAGTAGTTTGTCCTCTATGGATGGGAGCAGTGCCTAGGACAGGAATGGCCTCACGACAGTGTCCCACAGAGGCCTTTCCCAAAGCCCAGTGCTTCTCCTGGGCTGCCTCCCCATCGGCCGGCAGTAGACTTTTCATCTTGGCAAGAAGCTACTTGTTTGAAAGGAAAATCATTAGCAGCTCAGCCCTGTACTTGAACCTATTGCAGAGGAGGTCTCGCTCTCTCCTCTTCTCCTCATCCTAGGGAAATGTTCCTTCAAACTTGCTGTGCAGAAAAGATAATGACCACCTTCTTCTCACATGCACTTGTTCTCATTTGCAGGCCCATGTATGCTGCTACAGTGAGGGCACAGCAGTTAAGCACACATGAATAGCTTCACACTAGCACTGCAGACATCTGTATTTTTTTTTTTTTTCAATCGTGCCAGTACCAAAATACCCCAAGCACAAAAGGATTTGGACCCTACATTTACAGCTAATGATCTGTACAGGCCTCAAAGGAAACCACACAGTAGCCCCACTAATGGCTTCAAGGGGAAATGCTTCAGGCCCTGGCTGTTGCTGGTGCTGCTCAGGGAATTGTGCTTTCAGCTCCGGCATTTGATAAAACCCTTTCCTTACTGCTGCAGACATGATGGCTCTTCTGTAGAGAGAAAAGGCACTGACTGAGCAAACGCTGTTAACCGCCTTCAAGCACACATAGAGGATGTAAAGCAAACACCGCCCAGTCACTCAGCAGCTTGGGGTTAGCTCAAACCAGCCTGCGAACCCCCGGGCCTGCCCTGCTCCCCGGGCCGTAGCGCTGCCCTGCTCCCAGCGCTATCGGCTTCCTCCACCACAGGAGCGAGCGGGCAGCGACCGAGAGCCCTGGGCACAGACCCGGGGCACTCCTCACCTCCAGGGCACGGATGGTCCCCTGCTGCGGGCAAGGCAGCCTTGCAGCCCCCACCCTGGGGAAAGCACTCCAGGATAAGCTTTTCCCGGTGTTTCATTTCCCCCTCATCACCTGCCCCTTCTCTCCCTGGGAAAGGCAAAGGGAGCTTTGCCCGAGAAAGAGCAGCAAGATGCACTTTTTCTTTTGCGAGGCATGTCTCGGCGGTGCCAGCCTGAGTGTGCTCAAATCCAGCAGCGGCCACCATCACCTCCTGCATCTCGCTGCCCATCCCAGGCTGCACCTGATCTGGGCAAGATGTCTGTTCTGAGGGGGACTCCCCCCTCCCACCATGCAAACACCCCAGCGCGCCTCCCTCTTCACACTGACTCACTGAGGCAAGGGTAAAAGCTTCTCGCCTGTGCGGTGGCAGATTTTGCAATCTGTTTTAATGAGGTATTTACAAGTTCTTCAGAGACTGGCTCCTTGCACAAGGAGTGCGGCCTGGCCCCGGCAGCTGGTTGGGTTTTTCATTGACATTCCCGCAACTCGCCCAATTGCAGCACAGGCGCAGTGGAAAACATTTAGACATCAGAAATGCCAGATTAATTATCTCTTAATTGATACCTCCACTTGGGGACAAATGAAACCGGAACATCTCCACTGCCCTGGGAGCCTGCCACTTGCAAACAGATTTACAGCTAAAAATACCACGGCAGTCCCATGGCTAATCAACTTCCCTCCTTACCCTGGGTGAGGTTATGAAATTGTCTCAGGCTGGTACTGCGAGCGGTGAGGGACCAGCCGCCGCTGCGGCGCCCGAACACAAACCCCGCGAGGGCTGCACGGTGCTCCCAGCCCGCTGCCAGCCAAGGGGCAGCAAGCCCCAGGTGCGAGCCCCACGGCAGCCTCAGAACTGCACAGTTCAGCATCTCGACCCTAGGATCCAGGCAGAGAGCCCCGATATGAGGCAGAGCTCCCTGCCCCGTGTCTGCCCATCATTAGAGGCTGCAGAGAGAAAACCTCATCCCTGTGTCTTGTAAGAGACCTCAAGTGCCCAGTGCGTTTCCCGCAGCCTAAGAGTTCCAGTTGGCTCAGGAATCCCACTCAGTGCTTGTGAGGGCCCTTCTGTGCGGTGCCCTCCGGCAGCTACCACACATCCCGAGGGATTTCTCCCCCCCCCCCCATCTCTTTACAGAGAGGCCAAATCGCCACAGCGACTCCAGTTTCTTTTAAATTACTGTCATCTTTATTTTTTTCACATATGTGCAAACAGAGGAGATCACAATGGTGGTGTTCTTAAAAATAACAAAATGTATTTGCATACATTTCCCTATGTACAGGTGAACAGCCACAAGTAGAGTCTTCTTTTGCACAGCAAAAGATCTAGAGCATTGAGACCAGAGACAGGACCGGGGCCCAAAATAAGGGTCTAACTTAAAAATAATAATAATTAAAAAAAAAAAATTCACAACAGTGCAAACCTCTCGAACACGACAGCACGATGGAGTGACTTTAATGGAGAAATCGGCGGGGGGGGCCCTCTCGGATGTGAGATTTCTGACTGTAAACAAGGCGCAACACCTCCCTCCCGCAGCCCTCCCCGGGGAAAGCTATTCCAGGAATTTGGCAGATCTTCAAGGGCTGAGCCGGAGGTAAACAGCCCGCGGCCGCCTCCCCTCCAAGGGCCACGGCGGGCTGGGGCCCGGCTCCGGCGGCCACCGGCACCGGGAGGGGCGGCCGCTCCCCGGGATGCTGCGGGACGCGGGGGTACCGCAGGGAACCGGGGCGGCCGCAGGGGCCCCGGGGCGCTCCCGGAGGGGCCCCGGTAGAGCCGTGCAACCTCGGCGGGGCCGGAAGGGATCCGGGGCGCCCCGGAGAAGCCGTGCACACCCCGAGGGTGCCGTGCACTCCCGGCGGGGCCCCGGTGCGCCCCGGCGGGGTCCCGCGCGCCCCGAGGGGACCGCACACCCCCGGCGCGGCCCCGCGCTCAGCCGGTCTCGGGGTCGCCGGGGGGCGGCTGCTCGGCGCCGTTGCAGGGCGGGGCGGCGCCGTCCGGGCCGTTGCTCTCCAGGGAGGACTCGCTGCCCGTGCTCTCGCCGGAGAGCAGCCGGCGGACCCGGAGGTCGGCGCGCAGCGAGCGCAGGTCGTTGCCCAGGCTGAGCTCGCCCAGGTCGCGGAGGAGCTGGCCCAGCTCCGGGCCCTCGCCGCGTCCGGCGCCGGCGCGCAGCAGCTCGCCCTCGGGCTCGCCCAGCGCCTCCAGGATGTCCTCGCAGTCGCAGTGCATGGCCCGCTCCTCCTGCTCCTCGCCCAGCAGGTCCTCCGTGATGGAGCCCAGCTTGGGCGCGCTGCGGCTCCGCTCCACCGGCGGCTTGTAGCAGCACTGCCCGTTGAGCAGCTTGCGCAGCGGCACCAGCGGGATGCTCTGCTCGCCCACCAGCTGCTGCTGCTGGTGCCGCGCGTCGTCCCGCTTCTTCAGCCGGCGGAACTCGGCCAGCGCCGTGGCCGAGGTCTGGTAGAGCAGCAGGGCCATGGCCTTCGCCTTCTCGGGCTTGGAGACCAGCACGGCGTGGCAGCGCAGCATCACCGCCTTGTGCTTCAGCTCGTGGCGGTAGATCCAGGCGAAGACGCGCGGCAGCCGCGGGTCGGCCACGCAGTAGGTGACCCGGTGCAGCAGGTAGAGGTGGCCGGGCCGGCGCAGCCCCTTGTCCTCGGCGTGGGCCATGCGGATGCCCTGCGCGCTGATGGTCAGCTTCATCTTGGTGCCCTGCCGGCCCGCCTCGCTCTTGCTCCAGATCTTGCAGACGGCCAGGTCGGTGCAGCCCTCGCCCTTGGACTGGATGGTGGTGGCGTTGCCCAGGTAGAGCACGGTGTAAGTGGGGTCCTCGCTAGTCACGCGGAATTTCCGCCGCTTGGAGCGGAACATGCTGCCCACGCGGTGCAGGGCGCTCTCGGGGCAGGCGCGGGCCAGCGAGGTGAGCGCCGAGTAGTGCACGCTCACCGCGTAGCCCTTGGGCTTGCTCTGCCGCCGCGCCTCGCCCGCCACCAGCTCCACCTTGCTCCGCTTCCAGGGCAGCATCGCCCCGCCGAGCGGCGGCTAGGCGCCGCGCCGACGGCTCCGGGCGCGGGGGGGCATGCCACGGCGGCGGCGGCTGGGCTGCCCGCCCGCCTCACATCCTTGCGGGCGGACGGCCGCCGCGGCCCTAGATATAGGCGGGCGCCGGCGCTCCGCGGGCGCGGAGAGGGGAGGCTCCGCGCACCGAGGGCGGAGCGCCCGCTGCCCGCCGAGCCGCCGCCGCGCTGCTCGCCGCCCGCCCGCCGCCGCCGCTCTGCGCCGCCCGCCGCGGCGCCCCGGCCCCGGCCCCGGCCCCGCCGCGCCGTGGGGCGGGCAGAGGGCGGGCACGGGGCGGTGCCAGCCCGCCCGGGCGGCCCCCCAACACCACTTCCCCCCCCCCCCCAAACTTCCCGCTGGCCCCGCGGCCCCCGGCGGGGACACCGGCCGCCACAGCCCCGGCCGCGGGGGAGCGGGGCGCCGCGGGGACCCGGCCCGCTGTGTGTCGTGAGCGTTCCCGCCCGTCGTCCCCCCCCCGCGGGGTCCCGCCCCGCGCCCCACGCCCCGGTGCTCACGCGAGAGCCGTCCCCACGGCCACGCGTGGGGGGTGGGTGCCTCCGCGCTCTCTGCAGCCTCCCGCAGCAGGGGCGGGGGGGATGGAGGGGGCAGCTGCGGGAGGGGGGAGCCGGCAGCTCTAAACCTCCCAAACTGAATAAAACCCCAAGGCCAGTGCACGGCCCCGCACTCCGGGAGTCCCCACAGCCGGGAGAACCCAAACCCCGGCAGCCTTCCCGGGCAGGGCGTGCCGTGGAGCAGTCCCGCTCTTGCAACATAATCTTCCCTTTGATTTGGTTAGTCCGGCTCTGAGAGCCGAAGGGCCTGCAGCAAATAAGAGCTATTATGTATGAGTAATGCTTTGCTCTTTATTTGTACGCAGCAGCCGAATAACAAGAAGCTGTCTTGTAATTTCTTGCTGGGGTTGCTCGAGTACAGTCACAGACGTAATGAGAAAGTTGGTCTCTGTGTCGTTGTTACAGCTTCTCGTGTCGTGTATCGTATCCTCTGCCAGAGAGAATAGGAATTCCAGGGTTGCAGACAACAGCACTTCGTCAGGGTTTCAGTAAAAGGGGAGCGGTACGTACTTGTGCAGTAAAGTATGTAAACACCTGCTTAAATTATGTTACAACTCATTCCTACAGTTTGGATCAATTAAAACAGACCTGTGTATCATTATCGTTCTTATTGTTATTACATTATGCCATCTAGCAGATTACTTGGGAACTGCAAGTAACCACAGTGACCGGCACCAGATTATTAAAAGCACTCACCTATTCACTTGCATTTCAAAAATACCCCCTCGGTGGAAGGCAGCGTCGGCAGCGCCATCCCCTGAGGCTGCTCAGCCACAGCTGGTACCAGGGGATGCCTGAGCGCATCTGTGCCTTCCAGAGGCCGGTGGTGGGTGTGGATCTGTAACGTGCCACATTTCCTGTCTCTGGCGACTCTAGTGCAGCACTTTTTCAGCGTTAGGAAGGCTGTTGCTGGCCCTGAGAAGTGAACGTATTAATGAACCCATTTTCCTATGGTAAAACTGCAGTTGGAGAGTTGCGTGGGCCAGGCGTGCACCGGTCAGCACGTAGGAGCTGTTGCATGGCTGGGGCAAGCTGGCCGGGCCCATGGTGTAAAGCCCAGCACTCACTGAGATGCCCTCAGTTCAGTGCTGAACTGAGCCCTCCGCCCTTGGCTGGACAGTCACACTCAATGTGTTGTGGTCAACGGCTCGATATCCAAGTGGAGAGCAGTGCGAGTGGCGTTCCTCAGGGTTGTTGCTGGGATTGGTGCTGTTTCACATCTTTGGGAACATGGACAGTGGGATTGAGTGCACCCTCAGCAAGTTTGACAATGACACCAAGCTGTGTGGTGCGGTCAGCACGCTGGAGGGAAGGGATGAGCCGTCCAGAGGCACCTGGATAGGCTGGAGAGGTGGGCCTGTGCAAAGCTCATGAAGTTCCACAAGGCCAAGTGCAAGGTCCTGCACATGGGTCGGAGCAATCCCAAGCACAAATACAGGCTCGGCAGAGACTGGATTGAGAGCAGCCCTGCGGAGAAGGACTTGGAGGTGTTAGTTGATAAGAAGCTCAATATGACCCAGAAATGTGCACTTGCAGCCCAGAAAGCCAACTGTACGCTGGGCTGCATCGAAGTATGACCAGCAGTTCGAAGGAGGGGATTCTCCCCCTCTGCTCCCCTCTCATGGGACCCCCCCTGCAGGGCTGTGTCCAGCTCTGGGGGCACCAGCATCAGAAGGACATGGACCTGCTCGAGTGGGTCCAGAGGAGGCCATGAAGATGATCAGGGGCTGGAGCAGAGAGTTGGGGTCGTTCAGCCTGGAGAAGAGAAGGCTCTGGGGAGACCTTACAGTCGCCCTTCCAGTACTGAAAAGGGGCTACAGGAAAGCTGGGGGGGCACTCTTGATCAGGGATTATAGTGATAGGACAATGGATAATGGTTTTATACTGCGAGAGGGTGGATTTAGGTTAGATGTAAGGAAGGAATTCTTCCCTGTGAGGGTGGTGAGGCACTAGAACAGGTTGCTCAGAGAGGTTGTGGCTGGCAGAGTTCAAGGCCAGGCTGGACGGGGCTGTGAGCAACCTGGGCTAGTGGAAGGTGTCCCTGCCCATGGCAGGGGGTTGGAACTAGATGATCTTTAAGGTCCCTTCCAACCCAAACCATTCTGTGATGCTATGAAAATCCCACTGGGACTCTGCAGGAGGGCAGGTGAGGGGCTGAGGTCTGCCCTGGCTGGCAGTGCCCAGCAGCAGCACAGCCCAGCTGGGGGGGTCCCTGCTTCTGGCCCTGCCTCGCCTGCTGCAGGCTGGGTGCCGGGCACCCACTGGGAGCCCCCGTGGTGCTGTCGGTGTAGAGGGCAGGAGGGGCTATGTGCCACGCTGCAGCCTGCTGCAGACAGCTCCTGCCAGCCTGTGGGACCATCCCCCCGCTACGGCAGGGAGAGAAAGACTTTGGTTTGTACAGCTGATTCATTTCACCTCCACAAGCATCCGATATGCTTTTCCTTTGTCTTGCAAGATGAAAACAGAAGATGCTGCTGTGCACATAAAATAAATCCAACAGCACAGGGCAACATGTGACACCCACATGTGGTGTGGCACTCCTGTAGTGCCCACAGAGCTGCCTTCTCCCCTCGAGGTGTCCTGCTGAACCACTGTGCTGAGAGCCCAGGCCTGGCCTGTGCTCAGCGGCTGCCACCTCCCTGAACCGTGCCTGTGAGCTGCCAGACCCAGAGCTCCTGAGACACGTGGGCAAGACAGCCTCTCCGTGGGCGAGGGAGTTGCCTTGCCAAAGCCATGCCTGCCTGCAGCTGTGGGCAGAGGAGCCTGTCCTGGGTCTCAGGCTGGTGGCTCGTGTTTGCTCCAGGTGGGAAGGAGCAGGCAAGGAACCCCCCATGCCTCCCTGCAGCGTTGCCTCTGGAGGGAGGTTAGTACACAGACACTTCTGATAATGACTCCCACAGGGCTGTTTGCAGAGCCACACTGGGCTCTGTCGTCCCAATTAAAGTGGCCCATGTTTGGGAACAAAGACCTTAAATTTTCACAGCATGGCTCACACAGGCTGCTGAGCCCCGTGGCTGACCTTGGGCATACCTGTCTGCAAACCCCAGCAGCGTGTAACTTGAGGAACAGTTCTGTTTCTGCATTACCTTCTCAGGGCAGAGGTTTCCTTATCAGCCCCTCAGAGACCCTCTGGGTGCTCCAGCTGGTGGCCGGGGAGCAGCAGCACCCCAGACATAGCTGCCTCTGGGCTGGCTGGAAGTGCAGCTGCAGGGAAAGGTGTCTTGTGGTTACAGCCCTGCTCAAAGTTGGAAACTGTCTCATCTCAGTTGGTATGCCAGACCGTTGCAGCTTTCTTTGCTTCATCACTGGGCCTAGTTAGCTTCAGGACCATCTCTTTCCTGCTGTGCAGGAAGGAGCTTCTTCAGCTCTGGGTATGGAAAACCACCACACGCTTCAGCAACGGAAGAGCGCATTGGAAATTGTGGTGTCTTGAGTTCCCAAACGGGATGCTGACCCTTCCTAGCCCCATGCTGGGCTGAGGAGCTGTGTTGCAGTGTTTGGGTGAAGTCTGGCAGCAGGGAGCAGCCCACTTAAGCTTGGGGTGCCTGCCCTAAGTGTGGGGCTATTCCTGTGACATTGGATGTCCGTATTTCACTGCCAGGAGGAGAAGCTGAGTCACAATGAGAGGGGAGTCTGCCCTGCGGGGCCAGGGCACGCTGCCTGCTCCCCAGTGAGCACGAGGCTCCCTCCCCACCTGCTAGGCCAGCAGCACCCGTGCTGTGTAGGACATGCACGCTGCGGGTTTATCTGCACAGCCCCGTAGCCTGGGGGAAGCACAGCAGCCTGCTCTCTATTTATGCAATACCCCAGCAGCTACCGAGCATCACCTGCCTGCCTGTGTGCGCCTGGAAAGCTTGTGCGAGGCGTGGGAAAGTCTGTAAGATACCATCTCTCCCCCGCGGCCCAGCCTGCCCTGCTCCGGCAGCACGGTGAGTGCTGCACTTGGCCCTTGGCAGACCCCCCCTCCCTGCCCGCTCAGTCCTGCTCCTCCCCTGGCTGCTCTGGTCTGTGCTGGAGCCCGTGGCTGCACCCCACCAGGAGCCCGTAGGCTCCGGGGTGCACGCTGCCCTGCTGGGGTGCAGGCAGGCGGGCAGCTGCCCGCTGCCTCTGTTGGAGGGGGATGCCAGGCTGCCCTGCTACAGCATGGGGAGATGCTGAGGCCTGCCCGAGGGCAGAGGGTAAAACTCTGCAGAGAGCAGCCTTGCTGCAGGGATGGCTTTTGTACCCAGCAGCTGGAACTGTAGCTGATGTGGGTCTCTGGTTGGGGAGAGTAGTGGGAAGAGGTGCTGGGAAAAGTTGATCTATGACAAGACCAGAATAATTAATGAAAATGTATTGATTTTTTCAGCATATGGAAACATCTCTGGCTTTCTCCTCTCAGATAGCAACAGAGCTCACTGTGCCGCAGCAGCCAAAGTGGCACAGTCAAAGCGAAACTTTTCAAACCGGTATTTCAGTATTTTCCAAAACAATTACAGAGGCTCTGTAACTATGCTCAAAGTTGAAGTTTCAACTCTTTGTTCCAAACTGGGACAAAGGAAATGCTGAACTGACAGGATTTTCCATGAAACTGAGAGGCTGAGTGGCACCTGGGCCGCGTGGGCTGTCAGTGGGGACAGGCTAGGTGTCCTGTCCTCCAGCCCCACCGGCCATCATCCAGATCTCACTGGCAGAGGCTGCAGATGGCTGCCGCCAGGAGCTGGGGCAGCCTGAGATGAGTTGGTGGGGCAGGAGACATCATGTCCTGCTCAGGGAGAAGGGTCCTTATCAGCCCTTAACGGATGCCTCATTCTGCCCCTGCTGCCCTCCAGCCTCTCCGAAGGGGAGCAGCACCCCAGCCTGCTAGCTGCCCGGCCCTGGCAGGGATCTGGGGGTCGGGGCTGGGGGCACAGACGATGCCGGTGCAGTGTAAGGACTATGGAGAGTCCATGCAGCAACAGTCCTGGATCCCCCTGGGTGCACCGAGGGTGATGCCAGTGCAGCTCAGGGTGCTGCAGCTCAGGGACAGCCCCAGGGCTGGGGCTGTGCTGCTTGCGGGGCTGTGGTGGTGGTGGCACACCTCCACCGTGGTTGTTTTTCAGTCACGGAGGGTGGCACACCCCGCTTCCTGCACCGGCGGCCTGGAGCTTCCTGTGCCCGCAGCTATAATTAGAAGAGTAGCCGGCGGGCGGGGATACAGAGCCCTCCCTCGGGGGTCACGGCACCCTTGCGGAGGTCTCACCAAGCCGGTGGGGCTGTGCCGGACACCCTTCCTCCCACCATGCTACCAGCCAAGGAGAGCAGAGGTGGTGTTGGAGCGACATCCTCTGCTCGACGCCTCATCCTGGGGGCTGCCACCATGGGGCCATCCCTGCCCATGTGGAGGGGGAGCCAGTGCAGGCAGCAGCAGGCAGCGGGGACAAGCCTGCCCAGGCAGAGCTGGCGCTCCGGGAGCTGGAGAAACCAGGAGCTGGGCTTCCTGCCTGGGTGCTTTGCACCTTCAAAGACACAGGCAGCTCTCTCTAATTAACCTTCCCCCACCCTGCCAGGCAGGGAGGTGATTTTATCTTCATAGGGCTGGTAGGAGAAGAGGAGTCTAAAAAACTTGCCTGAGGGCTCTGGCAGCACCAGTGCCTTCTCAGGGCTCAACCTTGGCCAGGCAGCTCTACTTCAGAGCCTCCCTGGGGTGCTGCTCTTCCTACATGCAACTGAGACTTTCACCGAAAAATGGGAGAGCTTGTGGAGCGGGGTCGCCCTCTTCCTATGGTTCCACCATGCTTCTGAGTATGGCTGGAAAGAAGGGTGTTCAAGCAGCTGCAGTTGTGCACAGAGCAAAATTGTCTCGGTGTTCTTGCAGGGGTGCTTTGTGGGGGGTTTCTTAATGGGTCTGCTTGTCAGGCTGAGGCTGGCAGTACTGCTGAATCGAGCATTGTGAGCCTACATGAATAATGAATAGCTGTCACATGAATATTTTAGAGACACAGTCCTGAGATCTCCCAGTGCTGCCTTAGAGGAAAACGGAGGAAAAGTTGTCCAGAAAGAACAATGTTTCCTTTAGGCAAAAATGCACTGGTGTCATTGGCTTTTGAAAAAGAGCTGCTGCTGCTAAATAATTCTCAGGATTTGCATCAAAAACTGGAGCAGTGGTTTGGCTCCAAGGCAGAAAAAGTTGGGAGGGAAGCCAGCCCTTTTGACACAAGTCGATGATTACAATGTGGTAGAAGGACAGCAGATTTTCCTTTGTCTATGCAATGGTTTTGCGAGAAGTCCCAAAGCTATGGCCACCCTCCAAAGAGCCATCAGTGCTGGGCACTCAGTTAACACACTTCAAAGAAGTGGCGAGAAGTTTGGTGATGTGCAGGGGGTGCTTGCTCTCCCCGGACAGCATTGCACTTCAGCCTAAGCACTGCTGTCAGAGAGCCGAGTTGTAAAAACAAGGCCCGAAAGCAGTGAAAATTGTGTTCATTTTGCATGTTGTGGTAGCTGCTGCATCGTATGGGGGCGAGCCGCAAACCAACAGGTTTATCAGATTTTGCAGTAGCATGCCCGTATCCTCCATGCTCTCCTTGTCTGTCTGCGTTCTTGGCATGCACACACAGGTGCCAAGCCACCTCTGTACAGCTCTTGTGACAGCATCTCTTCCTCAGTGGCCCTTTTCACTGTGGAATTAATCCATGCACAAATGTTTTCTAGGAGAATCAGGTTGTTGTGTTTAGGTAAAAGCCAGAAGAAGCCAATCTTGCTCAGGTAGGCACATCAGAGCAATAAGAGTGGAATGAGAAACATTGCAATTAGAAACAGGCAATTAAGACTCTGTCCAAGGCTCTGATGTCTCTGTTACTCAGATCACCCAATCTGTACCTCCTTCAGCACTGCTCTGCTCAAAGTCATCCTCGCTGTGTTGCTGGCATCAGCAGGCAGAAATAATTCCTTAGTGTTTATGAAGCACCCAGAAATGTATCTGTTGCAAGAATGACGGCAATTTGATCATTTCTTCAGCAGCTCCCACAAAAATGGCAGAAAATATCTGCAGTGACTGTCCCTGGAGTGCTTCAGTCTGGAAATGGGGAATGGTGTGAGAAAGAAAGTGCAGTGTGTGGGAAAATCATCCCAATCAAAACGAACAGTTCTTTGCTCTTCAGGTTACACTCAAAACTCACCACCCCCAGGATGCACAGAGGGTTGCAGGCAGTGAAACAGCCTGAGCCTCTTTTTCCATCACGCCAGCAATTCTGCCTGTCCCCAAGTGTCTCTGTTTCCAGTTCATGCCACTGGCTGTGGCTGCCTCTGTCCCATGGAGGTCCATCAAGCTCTGTGCTCCATACCAGTGGCTGTGATGCCAGCCAAGGACCCCAGCAGTGCCGAGGCCGTGCTGGTGGGGCTGTGGCGATGGGATCATTGAAGAGTTTTGCCACTGGTTGGGCAGCCTGGGAACAGCATTGCGTGTGCCTCAGCTCTGGGGTTAGAAGTGCTGCCAGACCCAAGGCGTGGGGAAAGGCTGGGCTGGCTGGCTGCTCTGGTTGATGATTATGCAGTGTAGAAGGAAGGTAGCTTTTAACTGAAGTACAAAAGAAATATAATAATGAGCACTTACATTACTGCCTCAGTGCCCACATAAAGACCTGAGATGGTTTTATTAAAGATGACTTGATTAAAAATGAATTTACTAAATCCCTGCATGCTGTCTGCAGCCCACCAGCCTTCCATTGAAGCACCTCATGTAAATGAAAGGGCGAGCGCTAAGTCCCCTTTCATCTGTCTTATTTGCCTTTAGGAAGCAAAGGAGGAGCTGGGCTGGGCTGGTGGTGGTGGCAGAGCCTGGGATGAGCATGGCAAGTGTTCAGACGTACTTGGGAAATTTTTGCTGTACAGTTGCCGGCTTTGAAAAGAAGAAAGGAAGAACTACATCTTCCTAACAAGTGTTTATCATGGGGAGGTATCACATAGTGCTGAGCATGAGAAAAGACCACTCCTGCCCATGGGGTTTTGCACGCTGCTGTGCTGCTGGCGGCCAGCACCTGAAGTTAAGCTTTGCCTGACAGTGTAGGCAGTACCTGTGTTCTCCAGGGATTAGTCAGGTTATTCTCCGATTACAACTGATACACATTACAGAGTTATAGTCAAAAATGTCTGGCCTTAACCCAAGACCCATAAAGGAGAAATGGTTCATAAATCAGTTCACTGTGCAAGAACAGGTCGAGTTGTTTATTAATTTAACCTTCTCTCCTATCTTGACCTGGACCTGCTGCAACGGCTGCTGCCAAAACCCATTTGATGGTTCCCTGGCTGGGCAGGCAACATCCTTCATCCTGCAGAGATGCCCAGACTCTGGCTAGATTTTAGCTGCTACCTCATAGCACACCGTCCACTGCCGCATCCAGGATACCTCTTTGTCACCGTCGTCCCTTGCATGCACTGTTTTCTGGGTTGGGATGATGGAGGCCGGGGATGGGGATCCTGCATTGGGCTGGGTGTATTACCCAGTGTGGGGGCAACCTCGGCCCTGGGAGATTGCAGCTCTCCCTGGAGGGATGCACAAACCCCCTGCCCCCATTGCCCACTGCTGGGAAAGGGTTTTGCACGCCTAGCTGCTGACATTGTTTGCTTCTCAGAGTTAGCATCTGCTCCAGGCTAAACTGGCGAGCAAAACTGGCGAGTGAAACCAGCCCCTGCAGCCGTCAGCACTGCTGTGGGCTCTGCTGGGTCTGGTGGCCCCACGTCGCCCCTCCGCCAGGGCCTCCACAGACCTCAGGGCATTGCATTTAGACCTGCCCCGGGTTTTATTAATGCCAGGTGTTAATGACGGGGTGGCGGCTGCTGTGGGAGCGAGAGGGTTAGAGTTGGGCTTAGGGAGGGGAGCATTGGAGAGGTGTGTGTTGGTGCCATGGGGAGGGAGGGAGGGAGGGAGGGAGGGAGGGATGGGTGGATGGGTGGGTGGATGGATGGATGGATGGATGGATGGTTGGGTGTGGAGATGGATGGATGGATGGATGGGTGGATGGATGGATGGATGGATGGATGTGGAGATGGATGGATGGATGAGTGGATGGATGGATGGATGGATGGATGGATGGATGGATGGATGGATGTGAAGATGGATGGGTGGATGGATGGATGGATGGGTGGATGGATGGATGGATGGGTGTGGAGATGGATGGATGGATGGATGGATGGATGGATGGATGTGGAGATGGATGGGTGTGGAGATGGATGGATGGATGGATGGATGGATGGATGGGTGGATGGATGGATGGATGGGTGTGGAGATGGATGGGTGGATGGATGGATGGATGGATGGGTGTGGAGATGGATGGGTGGATGGATGGGTGGATGGGTGGATGAATGGATGGATGGGTGGATGGATGGATGGATGGGTGTGGAGATGGATGGATGGATGGATGGATGGGTGTGGAGATGGATGGATGGGTGGATGGATGGATGGATGGATGGATGGGTGGATGGGTGGATGAATGGATGGATGGGTGGATGGATGGATGGATGGGTGTGGAGATGGATGGATGAATGGATGGATGGGTGGATGAATGGATGGATGGGTGGGCAGGCAGGGCAGCGTAGGGGTGGGTGGAGGGACAGACGGGGTAGTGTGGAGATGGATGGACGAACAGATGGGGCAGCGTGGGGATGGACAAAAGACGTGCATGGGTGTTGGTGGGTGCACGGACGGGCAGGGCAGCGTGTGGGTGTGTGCCGGACGGACGGGCCGTGAGTGCACGGAGCCCTGGAGAGGCGGGCCGGCCCGGGGCGGCGGGTCACGGCGGGGTGTGCCGCGGAAGGGCCTGTCACGGGGGGACCGGTCACGAGGGGCGGCGGTGCCGGTGCCGTGTCGCCGCCCGGCGGCGGGCGCGGGGAGCGCGGGGCCGGCCCGGAACCCGCGTGCCCGGAACGCTGCTCCGCGGGCGGCGGGGCGCGGCGGAGGCACCCGGGCGGGGCCGCGGAGGCGGGACGGCCCCCCCGCGCCTTCCGGCTCCGGCGGCGGCATGGGCAAGAAGCGGGGCGCGGGGCTGGGCCGCTGCCTGCAGCGGCAGCGCGGCCTGGAGCGCCGCGGCACCGCCTCCTGGGTAGGGCCGGGGGGCGGCGGCGGCGGCGGGGGGCGGCGGCGGCGGCGGCGGGGGGGCCGGGGCGGCCCGGGCTGACGGCGGCGTCTTGTCCCGGCAGCGGCACGCCAGCGAGGTGAGCGGAGAGCGCGGCCCGGAGCTGCGGTCGGCGCCCGAGCAGAGCCCGCTGGAGGAGTTCCTGGCCACGGCCGAGCTGGCCGGTACCCGCTTCGTGGCCGGTGAGCGGTCGGGCCGGGTCCTGGGCTGCGGGGGGGGTGCGGAGCTCGGGGCTAGGTGGGAGATCAAGAGGCTGGGGAGGGGGTCCCGGGTCTGGGGGACCCGGGCGGGGGGGCAGGACCGGTTCTGGGATGGGGGAGTGGGAGTAGGCCTGGGTCTGGCGGTGGGGTTGGCCGGGTGCGGGATCGGGGGACAGGGGATGGGGCCCTGAGACAGGGCTGGGGGGTGGCAGGAACAGGCGGGGCTGGGGACATCTGCCTGTCGGGTGAGGGTCTCGCTCTTTCTCCAGAGCGTCTGAACATCCAGATCGTGTCTGCCCAGAGCCGCACGGGCCTGCTCACGGCCCAGGAGGCCCAGCGTGTTCGGCAGCTGCATGAGGAGAACCGTCAGTTCCTGCGCATCCCACGGAGGCGAGTCCTGCGGCGACGGGCCGAGGTGCCCCTCTGCAGAGTGGCTGTATGCCTGGGGACAGGCCCCTGCTTTGTCAAAACCCTGCGTTTGGGGAAGTGACTACCTGGCCTGCAGGTGCCTGGTGTAACCTGCAGCTCAGGTGCCTGCCTGCCACACGGGTGCTGCCAGCCCCAGCCCACCTGTCCTGATTGTGTAGTTTTCCTGCTCAAAGCCTGGCCCTGCTGGGGCTGGTGCATCCAGGCCACCTGCTGAGCCTTTCCAGAGCTCTGTGCCTGGTGGACAGAGAGATGAAGCCCCTTTCTTAAATGCTCTACAAATCTTAGCTCAAGAGAACAGCTTTGTGAGATCTGTTGTGGACAGGACTCAGCTAGTGGAGTTTAGAAGGAGCAATGAAAAAAGGCCTGAACCATAACCATCTCGCTGTAGCTGAACGTGTGGTGCTTGTGTTCTTTATGGATTTTTTTTTTCAGTAACGTAATGTCTTACTGCTATTTCTGACCACTTGTTCCAAAATGTGCTTGTTGCAGACCACTCTGGGATAGGACAACCAGTGCGGAGGACTTAAAGCAAGCGGAGAGAGAGAGCTTTCTTGAATGGAGGCGACAGCTTGCTCAGTGAGTATGCCACTTGTGTCTGGGTAAGTAGCTGGTGGCATTTAGAGACAGTGGAAGTGGTGGGTTATATTTATCCTTGCTGGACCTATGAAATTAATGTCTTGTCAGTAGCAACCTGTACTCGTTCTGGAAGGCTGGACATCCCAGCCACAGTCCAGACATGTTCCTTGTGGTGAGCTTTGCAAAGCTCTTTTATGTGTGCATGTTCTTGTACTGTTTACAGTTAAAATTTTTCAGGATGGAGTGTGATGTTCTGCTCTTGTCTGTCAAGTGGAGAAGTGGTGAATGTGTCTTCTGAGAGCAACAGTGCTGCTCTGAAGAGAGTGCAGTGCTGCCAGCCTGTGTACAATAGCTTGTGCTGGTCCGGCACCGCATCTTCTGACCTGGAAGGTTTAGTGGTATCTGTTCACGCCTGCTAAACCCACAGTTGCCCTGAGTAAAGTCATTCAGGCAGTGGTAACAGTGAAACAAGGGTTATATAGAGCCATTTCAGCTTACCATCCCCAAATTTGTTATGTTTTCCGGGTGGTACTTGATGGAGTAGTATTTGCTGGGATAACTTTTCTGATTTACTGTTGTGGCTATTCACAGGCGGACTTTGAGTTTTTGTTCTTTCCATCGTTTACCACTTCTTCATTGGTATGATCAGGAGCCATGTCTTACTGCTGAACCAGTGCCACTAACACCAGTTTATCTGGGTGCTTGATCTATTCGCAAAACTAGCAGAAATAGTACCTAAGTACCTATCACATCCATCTGATTTGATAGCTCCCTCTGAAACTAAAGCCTCCTGGATCTAAGGAAGAACTGGTGGTGTACTTACTGCCTGATGTGGTCCAAATACAATGTCTTTTTTTCCATTTTGCCTTAGCCTCGAGGAAGAAAAAAAGTTAATTCTAACGCCATTTGAACGAAACTTGGAATTCTGGCGTCAGCTTTGGAGAGTCATTGAAAGAAGGTAAAGTATATCACTATCCACTTTTTAAAAAGTAACGTTTAATGTGTTTTCCTGAATTGAAGCTTTTGAGTCAAGCTTCAAGTGTCTGAGCACAGGAAAAACAATTATAGGTAATTATGTTTTATTATTAGCACCAAAGTGATTTTGTTTTGAGGTGATCAAAATGTGATGTGAAGAAGGGCAGCTGCGCAGTGGTGCACACCAGCTCTCAGCACTGCGATTCTGCAGGTGGTTTGCTGCGAGTCTGATGATTCTTCAGATGCTGCTGCTCTTGCCTCTTCCAGTAACTGTGTGGGAGGCCTCTTTTGAGAATGTGTCTTTGAGATCTTTTGCCAAGATTAACCCTTTCCCTTCTTTCTCAACCACACAGTTGCAGCCTGATATTCTGGGGCAGGAGGCAAGGGAGATCAGCTAAATAACATTGGGAAAGAAATAGCCTTTTGGTCCTTGGCCTCTTGCCATGCAGAGAAATTGCAGCAGTGTACAAAAGACAACAGCCTGTCATATCACAGAAATAGCTTTGTTTGCTCTGCTGAGCTGTAATATAATAGGAGTGCTATCTGCTACGTTAATCTGACTGGGGCATTTAATTTCATTAGTAATTAAGTTTGAGATCATCTCATCTGATTTTTCCTAAAATTGAAAAATACTTCACCAGTGAGGTCATGGTGAGCTGGTCCTTTCACAGAAGTGGCTTTGTGTACTGGGTGCTGCTGGGCCTTTGGTCGGGGGAGAGCTGGGTCGGGAGTATCCACTGTAGGGTATCATGTTGTGCGGTGTGAGTGTATTGTGTGTTTTGAGGTGGCTGGAATGTGTTATGCTTTTCTGCTCTTGTTGTAGCTTTTTTTTTTTCATGTAGAGTAAGGATGCTGTCTCAGAATTGAACAGAAAGGTTGTCCAGTCCCTTACTTTGCCAGATGATTTGATCTGTTGTCTTTTTTTTTTTTTCTCTTATTTGCTTCAAACTAGCTGCCAGCAGTCTGATTTGGTAACTTCTCTGTATCCTATCCCATGGTGTCAGCTTTCTCTCATATTGATCTTTGAATTTCTGTAACTGTTCAGTACCTCTTTGTATCCATGAGGCTTATTAAATTACTCCCTTGGGGGATTTATTGGTTTTTTTTTTCTTTTAATATGTAATCAACTGCCTAGTGAGGCATGCAATTCTTCCATTCAACCCGTGGTGTTCTGAAGCTGTTAACAGAAGTCCCTGTCAAACAAATAGAATCAGCATGTGGCAACCAGTATTTTAAATAAATTACCTGCCTGGAGAAGTTGTAGTAGAAGAGGCTCTAGTTAAATTTCCCCCCCTCCTTTTGAAAAAACAAGCATGGGTGCCTCTGGTATTTGAAGCCAGGGCATTTAATTTGCATGTAGAACTGATGAGTCTTGCTCACGTATGCAGTGGTAGCCTGGGTTCTGGATTTGGAAGATGTTTCCTGAAAGCACTCTTGCAGGGCCTTACTTGTGTGAGGAAGCGACATGGAGTCAAAGACTATTCTTTCACTGTTCTGTCTTTTTTGTGACGAGCACAAATGAAATTCTGAAAATGCCTGATAGCAAATCCTTAGAATCTTCAGGTTGTTTGTGGGAGACTTTGTACATCTTGCTGCATGCAAAGGGGACAACAGTATTCCAGAATATCTTGCTGTCTAGGAAAATCACTTCTTCCTCGCTGTAGCCACCTGACCGCAGTTTGGGGATGAGAATAGACATAAAGTTGTGTTATTATAGTTTTTACTAACATTCTAAAGGATAGAATACCGCTACTCTGATTCTTGCCTGCTGAGCACTTCTGAAGAATAGATAAGCATGGCTCTGTTGGGGCATGTGGGATGTTGACATGCTTTGTTAATTCAGTAAAGGTACTTAGTAGGATAATACAGTTAAAACAGTTAAAATTCCAAGCAAATCCTAGAAGTGAGTAATGTGCTGTGCCTCACTGCTTTCTTTGAGGCAGGTTAAGAAGGTGGTACTTATGGGGCTTTCTTTTATTTTTGCAGTGATGTTGTAGTCCAGATAGTAGATGCTAGAAACCCCCTTCTGTTTAGATGCCAAGATCTGGTAAGTAAACCACTTGCTTGAATGTTGTCTTTATTTTATTTCTTAGAGTTTATATGATTTATGGTTTATTTTTTAATACATTCAGCAACCTTGAAGCTGTTCTGCTGTCATGTCTGGCATCAAATTATTTTCGTTCAGTGTTTTTTGATACTTCATGGTGTTGTGGATTTAGAAGCGGGTCTGCAGACGTTATCTTGCAGATATTGTATCACTCCTCGTTACCCACAAGAAGTGTCCACACTTAAAGGAATTGTTCTGTTTAGAAGCATAGTGGAAAAAAAAATGCATGAGGATTACTGTGCTGAAAGTGAAGGATCAAGAGTTATTGAAGTAACAGCTTTGTGATGATGGACTATAGAACACTGCATCAGTGAGATATGAAATTGCTCAAATAGTTGATCTTAGGAGTTCCTGCTACGAGGTGCTGATGTATCTTGTTGTAGCTCTAAGCCGACAAGGTGTTTGCATGGGTGGCCAGAAACAGTCTGTACTGCAGTAGCTGCATGATCCAATTTGTTCTAGTAGCTGTCTGCTAAACACCAGTTCCATCTAGCCCAGGGGATGGCAAACTTAGCTACGCTGGGTGGGGTAACTTGTCTTGCTGCTCTGTTATCACCTTGCAGGGAGGAGGAGTCCAAACCAGAGTACGAACTGATCCTTCTCTTGCTTTCTTCAGGAAAGTTATGTTAAGGAAGTTGGCAGCGACAAGGAGAACATGATCCTGATAAACAAAGCAGATTTGCTGAGTGAGGAGCAGCGGGCTGCTTGGGCACAGTTCTTTGAGAAGGAGGGTGTCAAGGTGGTGTTCTGGTCAGCTCTGGCAGAGTGCAGACGGCTGTCTGGAGAAACAAAGGTACTGTAGATGACCAGTTCAAACTGAGCATGCACTGGTTACCTCTGATAACTTGCTTTGCAGTTATGCTTGTGATATACTTGAGCACCTTTCTAGGAAAGGCACAGTCCTTGTCTCAGGGAAGGATTATTCTAAAGACCTATACAGCTCTAAACCAGCATTTTAATGATTGAATTGGAGACAAAAGTGAGGAGAGTAAAATGGTGAAAAAGGTGGTACACCATTCAGTTGCTGTTCATAGTGCTTGCAGTTTCTCTTTCAAGGTTAATGACATGATAAATAATACTAAACTAGAATGCAAATTTCTTCCTTAAGGCTACTGATGAAGAACTACAGAAACAGCCTCTGTAGATCTGTTTGCAAACTCTTAACTCATTGACAGAATTGGAATCCTTTCCAAGAGGGATGCTTTGAGGGATGTGGTTATCTCTACAGAGGATTTTTCTCTCCCCGGGATGAGAGTTGTTTCTTAGAGAAACTAAAGTATTCGAGGGCCTTTCTTTGTCCAGTGGAACAAACTGTGCTGCTGCCTCAAGTTACGTGTTATCAGTAGATGTCGCTTTCAGGTTTTACTGGGCTCATCAGTTACAGCCATCGCTATTCAGCTATGGAATATCCCATATCTCCTTCCAAAAATACCTGCGCTGTTCAGCTGGTTTACAGTCCTTGAATAAAATGTTTTTACAGATTGATTTAAAAGCGAGACTGAGGCTGTTAGTTCTGTTTTCTTTTTTAAAAAGAAAGATCTAAATACTACTGTTAGGAAGAAATGTAGAGTTGGACTGAAAACAAGACAGCTTGAAATTATTTTAATATTTAGATCTGAAACAAAATGGCTTTGTGTTCTGAACATTGTGAAAAATTTCCATTTGTTCCTATTACTAGGAACACTTGATAATTAAAAAAAAAATTTGCTGGGCTCTGCTGCTGCTGTGTGTGTGCGTGTATTCAGAGTTGTGCTTCTGGGAAGAAATCTCTAATGACTTCACAATGAAGCTGACAGTCCCTCCTGGAATAGTTTTGTCATGCTCCTAAAACAGGCTAGTTGTTTCTACATCCTACTTAAGACCCCTAAAAAACCCTGTGTGATGTAAGCAGTGAATTGTCATTCCTTGGGATGTGGCTGATAAAAACACAGTTGACTGCACTGCAGCAACTGCAGTCAACAGCAAGACTTAGTGTTGTCCTTACATTTCACCTATGAAAATACTGTCCACACAGGAACGAGACACTGAAGGTGTAGCAGAGGACCCAAGTGATTCTGAGGATGAAAGCTACAGTCAAGAAGATGATGACACAGCACAAGACAGTGCAGAAAGCACATTGACAGGCAGTGCTTTGCAAACTGTAAATCAAGTTCTGGTTAGTGATGATGACAGTAGTGATGAATATGAAGACTGTGAAGATGATGAAGAGGAGGCCTGGCAAACCTGTTCTGAAGATGAAGGCGGGGACAAAGTAAATGCTGTTGCCCCAGAGAGGATAGAAAGCAGGACTGATGTTGTACTGCAGCACCATGTAGTGCAGGAGCAGAACAAGAACATCAGGAACTTCAGCCATCTGGTACAGAGAAATGAGCTGCTGGAGATATTCAAAACCATGCACCATGGACCGAGGGTGAAGGATGGGGAAGTAAATGTTGGGCTGGTGAGTTGGACTTTGTGCTTAACTGGAACTTACTTAATCTAAATTTTAATTCTGTATGGCTTCCAGGGGGAAAATTCATGTGGTCTGGCTTCTTGTAAGTGGAAAAAAACTGGCAAGCACAAATCACTGATGGTTTTGTGCAAAGATTAATTCTGAAGTTCCTGGAGTTCAGTGTTCCCTGCTGCTTACTTTGATTTATTTAGTACTTTTCGTTGCAGTACTTTTGTGTCAGAGCTCTGCCAGTCTTCTGATGTCACCCTGTCTGTTACCATTCCATTTTGTCATCTAGGTGGGTTACCCTAATGTTGGCAAAAGTTCAACCATCAACACAATCCTTGGAAATAAGAAGGTGTCAGTGTCTGCTACGCCAGGCCGTACAAAACACTTTCAGGTATTGCTAACAACAAACATTGTTATTTTAATTTATTTTTTTTTTTCCCCTGGTGAAAGAGAGCTTCATTATGAACTAGTTGTAACTAAGTGGACTCGGTAGATTTTAGGCTGGAGAGGGGTGGGCTTGATGTATATAATTTTGGAACTATAGTTCTTGCTTCCAGACTCTTGCTACAGTTTGAGTGTCGCTCATGAGAACTGCTGTGCAATGAGAGATATTTTCCATCTCCTGATTTTATTTAAGTAGCTTGGCCTTTCTTTTTTCAACACCACTCATGAGCAGAGAACCTCTGAAAAGCGAGTGCTCCTCTGAATAGCTAATGTCAAGCTTTCAAACCATCCTTGTCTGCAGTTGTGGCATAATTAGACACTCACAGCAACCATTTTCATATAGATCAAGCTCTTCATTTTGAGGTAGCAACTCCAATCCTATAATGAGCATTGAGGGATTTGTACTTGTGCTATCTCCTACCTGTTTCAAAAGGTCCAACATAGGTAAAGATTTCTGGAGTGCTTTCTCCTCTCCCATCAGATTGGAGAGCTGAAGATCTTGCTGCCCCCATCTGGACACTTTATTTATGAACCTTGGAAGTGCTCTGCTGTCTTCCACATCGGATTTCCTTAATTCCTTGGCTGGAGCCAGCAGGGCAGATGTCTCTGTTAGTAGAATTCCTGCTTATTCTCATTTGCATTCTTGTTCCATCTATGCATTTGACTTTTTGTTTTTTTTCCCCTTCCTTTTACCTCCATGGACACTGACTTGCCTTGGTGAACTCATCGGTTATTTATTGTATAGACGCTGTATGTGGAGCCTGGCCTGTGCCTATGTGATTGCCCTGGTCTGGTGATGCCATCTTTCATCTCTACCAAGGCAGAAATGATTTGTTCTGGAATTCTGCCTATAGACCAGATGAGGGACCATGTCCCACCTATTTCTTTAATATCCTTTGCATGGAGTTTGCGAGAGTGTCTGCAAGCATTGGATCTGGAGTATGCATGCAGCATGTTCCAGCCCTGACAGGGGCACATGTGCTCATGTGTTGAGGGCAGTGGGGACACGCATTGGATAAAACAGCCCTGCTACGTTGGTCTCTCCCCATCTCATTTCAATTTTGTCTTGTCAGACTTGCATTCATTTTTCTGGTTTGTGACAAAATCCAAAGTAATTCTTAATGTGTGCTCTTGAAGTGACCAGGGGAAGATTACTTGTGTAGCTGAAAATCACCAGGTGGTTTCCTTCACTAGCTTACGTTTGCCAGCATATCCCACGAAACATTTTGGAAGCAACCTATGGAATAAATATCATAAGGCCAAGGGAAGATGAGGATCCAGATCGAAAGCCAACAGCTGAAGAGCTGCTAACAGCATATGGATGTGAGTGATGATCCCTTTAAAACCTATTGCCTATGCTGTGTGCTTGGTCCTGAATACAGTCTTAGGAGAACTTTAAAAAGTTAGGCCCACCTCCAGTTTGTCATGCATTGAACCTCCCCATTAGGACTTGCCCGTGCCTCTCAGGAAGGGTCTTTGTTAACAGCTGATCTAGTGTGTGTGTTGTAGACGTGCTTTGCAGGTTTTGTATGCTGGATGTAGTGATTGTGTTGAGGATGTTGAAGTGCCCTGCCAGTCTATGTAGTGTGGTGTGATGATCTCAGATACCTTCCATCAACTGAGTCTTGAATTAGACTTTGAAGAATGCAGTGAAGGTTTATCTCCCCTGTCTGCTTCTCTGATGCAGTTAATCTTCTCTGGCCTTAAAATAAAAATAAACCAGCAGGTTTTCTGGTGATAGGCAGATGTCACCTCTCATCATTCCTCTCAGGCTCAGATGCTTCTGCAGTCCCTCTACAGTCAGCAATGTTCCCTTTTTTCCCTGCTTTCCCCAACAGAAGCGTCTTTTAAGGGAGTGTTTTTGAGAAAGGATACAAATGTGCAGTTAGGCAGCAGAGAAGAGTGTGTTAATTCTCATGTTGTACTGACACAGAATGTACTTTGGATTTGTCTTCTAGATATGAGAGGCTTTATGACAGCACATGGACAGCCAGACCAGCCGAGATCAGCTCGATATGTGTTAAAAGACTATGTCAATGTAAGTTCTGCTTACATCTGGGTTTTCTTTCCTGCTAGGTGGTGAATTGAAGGCTTCACTGGAGCATGAAGGATACAATGAAGTGAATTCTATTTCTCTGGATAAAATTGCCTTATATTAAAATACTCTTTAAATCGGGCTAATTTTATGTTTTGAAAGAATAAATGGAATTTCTCAAGCTGGTTACTCTTAAAAAGATGATTGCTTAAAAATAAGGTGACAGCTAAATAAATTATCCTATCTCTAAAACAGGCAGCAGATATTCAGGAAACAAACCCATCATGTGTAGTTAGACCAGTATTTGACACTCAAGACTGTAGTTCTGAGTGTTATAATACTGTGTGCTTCTACAGCACCTCATCAACTTATTGTTGAGTATTTCTTAATATTGTCCTCCAGTACTCCTTGGAGTTTTGCACTGTGTTCACAGCTGGAAATGGTGCTTTGAAGTAGAGGTTGAATGGCCCTTTAACTTAGAAATCAAGCCAGTTGTTGCCTGGGAGGAGAAATTAAGTATACTGATAGTCTGCTGGTGTGAGCCCCTGGACATCCAGCGCTGCTCTTAGCTCTGGAGTGTTTTCATTCCTCTCCGGGCATCTCTGAGGCTTTTGGGGTTTTTTTTGGTAGTAACTGTATTCTGTTGCTTTCACAGGGGAAACTGCTGTATTGCCATCCACCTCCTGGCATTGACCCAAATGATTTTCAGCACCAGCATCAAAGATGTCCAGAGAGCAGAACCGTGCAGGCCAGTGGACAGGTGAAGCCTGAGAAGAATACCAAAGCAAAACAAATTGAAAATGTAGTGGACAAAACATTTTTCCACCAGGTAAATTCTGGTGTTTTTACAGCAGCACTGGTGTGTCATAGTTACTGGAAAAATAGCTTGGAGGATGGAGGAGTACTGGGTTGAGTTAGTAGTGTTATATGTCATTGGCATCTGCAAGTACTTTCTACCCGAGAGTGTTCTGTTCTTTTTATTATCTCCTAAATCACTGGGAATGTCCTAGGTGACTGAAAGATAGCTAATGAGGTGTGCATAGTCGACTTTTAAAAGGTCAGCGGGGTGACCCCCATCATCATGGGCCTAACATCAATCTTGAGCATAGAGGAGAGTGACTGGGAAGACAGACAAGGAAGGAGGCTGGAGTGTGAGACAACCAACAAGGAACATGGTTTAGTACTAACAGGTCCTTCAAACTAACTTTACTTTCTCAAGATGACATATTAAAGGGTCATGATAAGCCGCATTAAGACAACTGATTTAGTACTGCATGGTTTTGACTCAGAATCTGAAATCAGATGAAAAGACCGTGATTTAAAATCTAATTGAGAAATCTCACAAAGTGGAAAATGGGAATTTCTCTTAACTTCTGGGCTTCTTGTTAGTTCACGGAGGGTTCTGTTTTGACTCTACACTACTGAAAAAATTTATTAATGACTTGTAATGAAATGTCAAACCCATAACTGCTTAAGTCTGCATACCTGACAAAGACCAAAACAGGGTGTTTAGCAGTGAAGAGAATGGATCCGATAGTGTGATCCATTCTGCTTGGTTAGCTGGATACGAACAGTATTTGTTTCAGCACAGCTAAAGATAGTCTTGTGTTTTGAAACAAGAATTCAGGCCCTTTTCAAAAAAACAGTGAGCATTTTGGAAAACTACGACATGAAAAGAATTTTTGGGATTACCAGACTCTTCCTCTGGCTGCCCAAAGTGCTGGCACGAGCTGTGAGCCCCAGCAGTGCTACCCAGACTCCAGACTTGAGCAAGTTATTTTAGTCTCTGGCTGTCACAGATGCCAGATTTATTTGCAAAGGCAATTTGTTGTGTGCAAAGCAGAGACTGATAATCAATCCTAGCACTGTAGCTAATGTCTGTTGGAGCTCGGTGTCCTGTCAGTGCTCTGCCTCTGCTTGCAGTGGTAGACCCTGAGGACCTGGCGCAGCAAGGCATGGCTGCAGACAGAGCTGGAGCCTGCTGGCAGGCTTTGACTCAGCTGCATGGTGTGACCTTTCCTGCAACTCTGGAGCTGGGGGTTGAGCAGGTCTTGATGGGTTTGAGCTTGCCTGTGTCTGGTTTTATTAACATGTCGCAGTTCCTTGTGGGAAGCATCTTCTCATCAGTCACTGGTGATTGTCTCCTCTTCCAGGAGAACGTTCGTGCCCTGATGAAGGGGGTCCGGGCTGCAATGGGATACCGGCCCGGCAGCGGCCTCGTGCCTGTGACTACACCCAATCCTGGGAATGTGGTAGGAAAGCCCTGGAAAAAACACGGAAACAGGAACAAGAAGGAGAAAATTCGCAGGATCACTAAGCACCTGGAGGCTTAGCTGTGGCACAGGCATCTGGCCTTTCCAGGGCAGAGACTGCACTGTCCTGCAGGCTTGAACTGGCAGGGGGGATAAGTGGGCATCGCTAGCTCACCTGGGAGTTCTGTGCTATGGATTGGCCTGGGCACAATGTAAGAGTGGGCTCTGACAGTTGGAGCTCATCCCCTCTGAGAATAAAGGAGACTTGCCCGTTTGTGTTATCTGGAAGCCAGCCCAGATGTTTGACTGCTGCTGAAACATCCTTTCACTTGGAGCAGATGGAGCTGTGTGGCAATGCTTTTTCCTTCCATAAAGGATGTATTTTATAGCTGTTGGGATCAAAGCAATCCCTGTAAAACTGACTAAAATCTTTAAACAGTTGAATTTCAATGAGTGATGTTTGTTACATTGCGACACTATTGCTCATCTTTTTTTTTTTTAAAGCTTCTTTGTTGATTTGACAGAACACTTTAGTGAGGTAAGAGGATCTTTATTGCCCTCTTTCTTCTCTGCTATACCAGCCCTATTCTGTAGATCCCAGTACTGAAACTACTCCCTATTTCCCAGCTTCAGGCAGAGCAGAGTACACCATGCTAGGAAAATGCTGCTTTTATGTCCTTCACACTGAGCTAGTATCAATTGTTTTTCGGTGTGACTTCCCATTGATATTTTAAAACCTTAGCTCTGTGTGACTGGCCAAAAATATGGTGCTAATTTGTCCTTGAATATA
Source organism: Athene noctua (assembly GCF_965140245.1). Taxonomy (NCBI): domain Eukaryota; kingdom Metazoa; phylum Chordata; class Aves; order Strigiformes; family Strigidae; genus Athene; species Athene noctua. The sequence goes on from NC_134044.1 coordinate 15,723,701, forward strand.
TTTGATATTTTATTTCCTATATGGTGTCATGTTCTGTCTCACTGACCTATCATGCATTGACCTAGTCACAGAAGTGTAATAGCAGATTTTAATGAGTACATTAGTATTTGATGCTAAAAAGACTGTACTCACTTAGGTTCAGACTTAAGTGAGACTTAGTCCCTGGTTGCCCTGCTGAAAAAATTTGTGCACTTGGTCAGTGCTCTTCATTCCTCATCCAGCACAGGGAGTAATGATAGGACTGGAAAGTCTCACAAAGACAAGTTGTGCTTTGTTTTTAGGTGGTAAAGCAGAGAAACAGATGACACTGGTCTCTGATACTAAAAAAGGGATTTCTGCCTTGTAATTTTGTACTTTCCAGGCCTTAAGTGTAGATGGAGAGATGAAAGCAACTACTGAGCAAAGCCACAGCAGAAGTGGGGTGTGCAACCAAGCTGGTTTTGGCTTTGTGACCCTTTTTGTGCTTGTCCTGTAGAGCCAATTTGCACTGCATGTGTGGAGGGTCCCCTGACAGCAGAGCCCTTGCCTTGGCTCCTGCTTCCCCTGCAGACCCTGCTTTAAAGTTCTTAATTGTATCACTGGAGGGAAGATACTTCCCTGCCACCTGTAAAGCTAAACCATAATTACACTGAAGGGTCAATGGTATTTTAAGTCAGTGTACCATAGCAGAAAGTAGATTCTCAGGAGAGACTATTTAATCTGGCTCTCTTAGAGAAGATCATTTTTGCCTTTTTTTTTCCTGAAGAGATTGTGCCCTAGCCGAACTGGTCTCTGATCAAGCTTCCCCACCCTCCTTGGAGGGATGGTTTCTGCTTTTGTCCCTCAGAATACTTTAGGGACCTAATTACTCAAAAGCACCCATTTCTTTTTGGCCTGTCTTGTGTAAAGCTATTACCTGTCAAATTGAAGGTGGGGTATCCATAATTGCAGTTTTAAAATATTTTTTTTCCTATCCTATTTCTTTCCTTTCAAAGCTTTTTAAATTCTTCATTCGTGTTACACATACTGAGCTTTTTTCTTTGCATTTTCAGCCCTTTCCTGCTAGCTGGGTCTCCATCAGCTTCCTTGCTGGACAGGCTGTGCCCTGGTATAGCCCCTTCCAAATCTAGTGAATAACAGAAATCCCCAGGGTCTGAGGCTTGGGATGACTCTGCTTGTTACTTGCAGAAACCTTTGGCCACAAGACCTGCTGAACCACTTGAAGTGTTTGCATGAATGAATGGAGGGTAGTGTAAATATAACTGAGCAAATAACATTTGCTCAGGTTTGTTAAATGCACACTGCTTCTCCCTGTGCTAAAGGACTCTTGCCTCGATAGAAGAAGGATCATAAACGGGAGTTGTGGACATAAAGGCTTGTTAATATTTGATGCTGCTATTGAGCAGTGGGCAAACCGGTGAGGACCGTGGTTAAATTAATGCTTTCCTGTGGTGGTTTGGTCTGTTGCTGAACTGCATCCGCCCTGCCCTACCCTTGCTGGGGAATGCTGGCCAGGCCGTGTTGACAGCTCGGTACAGCGCACATGAGCAGCTGGCAGGCGTGAGGCAGTGTGGGGACTGCTCTGTTGTCAGGAGCCTGCACAAAGGAGACATTGTGCTTTGCCCTAGCCACCTGCTCAATGAGCCTCTCGGCTGCTCCTGTTGCTTTCTGCAGAAGGCAAGTTTCATTTTTGAGTGCTGTTTTCTTCAAGAGCCTTGTACGTGTAGGGGGAGTGTGTGGGTGCGACCAGCTCCAGTCTGTTTTCTGGGATCAGCAGCACTTTCGGCACCCCAGCGGTCTGCCTCCCCTTTAGGAGACTTTGCTTTATAGTGCAGGCAGTTGTTTTCCTGGCTGTTGTTACCTGCAGCAGAAACACAGAGCCGGTTTGGGGATATGGTTCGAAGCTGAACTTCCCTGTTACAATACCACGTGCTTGCATCATGAACTACAGTTCTCCTCCCTGCAGGGCAAAAGCTGGAGCTGCCATTCTTCTCCAGGTCTCTTCTGCCCCGTTTAGGGAGCCCCAGTCTGACCAGGAGTCTGCTCCCAGCAGCGTGTGGTGCTCTCTGCCCCGGGGGAGCTGCTGGGTGCTGTTCCGTGGGTGGAGGGTGATGCTGGGTGCCGCACCTGCGGGGCAGTGCTGGCAGCCTGTGGTGGCACTCCCTGCCCAGAGACGCTCGGAGCCAGCCATGCAGGGGACGCTGCCCGTGGGACACAGTGGCTCTGCTGCCTGGCCAGCGGCTTGCCTGGCTGAGGAGCTGGTCTGTGTGTCCTGGGGGCTCTGGACACTGGCTGCACTGTGCTGGATCACCTCCCGCTTGCTGTAACTCCCCGGGGCTGGGCTGCGGGAGGCTGTGGGGCTGCTCTGCTCTGACATCCCGCAGTGCCGAGCGTGGCTGGAGCAGCCTGTCCCTCTGCCTTAGGCTGTCCTGCGGGTGCCCGGGGCAGGGCCGGCGGCAGGCGTCCATCCTTTGCCTCCTGTACAGCTTCCTGGGCCACATCTGCAACGCAGTCGGAGCGCTGCTCGCCAGCCAGCTCAACATCCAGGTGGGCAAACTCCGTGTGGTGGGGTGGGGACACCCCCCTTCACCCTGCCCAGCCTCCGCTGCGGCTGTGGCACCCACACCTGCCTGGCGGAGGTGCTGCTCTCCTGCCCTGGGGTGCTGGGCCTGGAGAGGATGTATTTTGGCAGCCTGGCTCAAGACAGTGTGGCAAATGCAGCCCCTTGCATGGGGGGCTGTGAGCTGCTCCCTGAGGTTTTGCATTTCAGGGAGGTTCAGCCTCCTTGTGCTGTCGTGTCTCTCTAGATCCTCACAGGTGCCTACATGGCTGTGACTGACCTCATCTGCTTCCTGCTCACCCTCTTTCCCCCGTGCCTGCCTGAGTCCCAGAGGCCAGCAGGTGTGTGCAGATACCCCTCCTTGCCGTGGGTGCAGGTTGGTGGCAGCCTGCTCTGAGCTGAGGGCTTTGGGAGCACTCTCTGCCCCTGCTGGGCAGCCTGGCATGGGCACCTTGGGAACAGCAGTACCTGGGGTAGTGGCATGGTGCCCTGGGTGAGCAGGGGGTGGCTGGGTAGCCCCTGGTGTGGGGGATCTAGTGCAGCCCACAAGGGCAGGATGGGGCAAAATCTGACCTGAGGATGATGCCCTGAAAGTGAGCCTGTGTCCCACGCAGGTCTGCCCCTCCGCCAGCGGAGGAGGCAGCGGCTGCGGGATGGTCTGCTCGCCCTCACCCTGCCCCTGTCCCTGGGTGCTGGCAGGTCTCTGCTGGTGCCTGGACCCCGGTTGTCCCGGGAGCAGCTCAGGGGAGCCCAACGGAGGCTGCTTGGGGCCGTGTTCGAGGTGAGCTGCCCCCTCATCATTCCCCCAGGGCTGGGTGGGCAGCGGGCGGAGCCTGGGTGAACACAGGCAGCTGCCAGGCTCAGCACCGGTGGGTTTGCTTTGGTTGAATTTTCCCCTTTGCCACCCTGGCGCTGCCCAAGCTGGTGTCTTTGCTTCCCAGAGCTTTGTGACCCTGAGGTGCCAAGGCTCATCCAGGGGTGCTCTTTGGTCCCCCAAAACCCACCCCAGGCCCTGCAGCCCAGGGGGTGGGGGCTGGGAGAGGCAGCCCCTCCACGCTGCAGCATTTCTGGGCTGGCAGGAGTGGGGTGAAGTCCTTGGGATCATCAGGGGGGTCTGGAGCAGCTGACTGGGGCGGTGGGGACAGGGCTTCTGCTGGGAGATGGGTGCTGGGTCCTCTCCAGACCCCTTCTCTGGGCAGGCTGTGATGGAGGGGTTCCTTTGCCTCCCCTGTTTCTTCTCCCTCCCTTAGGACAACAGGGAAGCCCTGGGCTTTGTCCTGGGACTGCTTTCTGCCCTCGTTGCCCTCGTAGTCAGGACCCCCGCACTCTCCAGAGCAGTAAGTATCTACATGGTATGGCTGCCTTTATGCCCCCCAGTCCCAGGCAGGGCTTCTCAACCATGATGGTGACTCCTGCAACCCCTTGCAAAAGCCTTGGGGGGATGTGGGGTGCCAGTGCCCCCTTCACAGCCCCTCCTGGCTGTTCAGCCCTCAGGGAAGCTGCAGGGTTTGGCACAGCGGCCCCCTTCCCAGCAGGGTGCAGGGTCCCCGTGCTGGCTGTGGTGGTGTCCCCAGCTGGGGATGGGGTTTGTGGCTCCAAAACAGGCTCTGGGCTGCTCAGTGCAGGGGGAAGCCGTGTACACGGAGGCGGCTGTGGGCCACCCTCTGCTCGGCCACAGCTGGCGTCCTCTACGCAGCAGCGATTGTCACCCGTGACCAGCAGCCTGGGCACATCCTGAGGGCCCTGCCCTGGCTCCTGATCGCCCTGGGCTCAGCTGCACTGGACATGGCTGTATCCTTTCCCAGCTTCATTCCCGGGATTCTCGGCTGGGACATGGAGGTGGATGGTGCCTGGGCTGTGGGACTGGCATGGGGCCGCTGTCACTCCAGAAATACCCTTAATGGGGGTTCAGCTCCTGTTTGTCACCTGCATGGCCAAGAGCCAGATGGGCCAGCAGCTTGTACCAGAGGTCCCTGATGCCTGGGCCCTCCTGGCTGGAGAGAGAGAGGAAGATGACAGAAGAGCAGAGGAAGAAGAGGTTTTTTTTCTGTCTCTGATTGAAGGGCATAAAGGAGAGCTGCCCTGCTCAGCAGTGTTACTGCTCTGTCTCCCCAGGGCAGGGTGGAGGGATGCTGGGGGCTGGGGCCCCATGGAGGAGGGGCACGGAGCATCAGCATGCTGCAGGGCATGGCTGGCACTGGGAAAATCACCCTCGCCACAGGGCCACATGCAGTTCCCTGGAAGCAGCTTGGCACTGGTGTGCAGCTCTTAGATGCTCCCTCGGCCCCAGTGGTTGTTGCAAGGGGGGAGGCTGGTGGGGAGGATCTAGCTGCAGGACCCAGATGTGTCAGCTCAGTGCTACCCTTCACCCACCCAGGTCCCCTGTTCGTGGTGTGGCTGGAGCGATACTGCTGTTGGATGGGGATGGGAGCTGTGCCTCTGGATGCAGGCTGTGGCATGGGTGCAGCTCTCCTGGGTGTAGCTGATGTGACTCAACTCTCCTTTGCAGGCTGCAAAGTGGGCCCCGCTCAACATGTTTCCAAAGCCTAGGTCTGGGCCCAGGATGGTGGCAGCCAGCCACTGCTTAGACCTGATGATCAGGCTGGTGCAGCAGGTGAGAGTGCCAGGGCTCAGTGCACCCCCCGGGGGTGGGGCAGGATCTGGGGGGTCAGGAATGCTCTTGCACCTCTGGCAGAGAATGAGCTCTCTGCAGATGGATTTGGGGTGTATGCCCAGATTTGGGGGAGTGGATGCATCTGCCTTGCTGTCTTGCACAGCAGGGAGAGGCCAGCAGCTTGCAGATGCTGTTGCAATGTGAGTCCCGAGGTTCTGTGTGCATACCGAGACTGCTGGGGTTTGGTGCTGTCCCCAGTGATGTCTCACTTTGATGTCCTCCTCTTGCTTTCTGTCCCCTATCAGACTGGTTATGGCATGGCAAGGCTGCCCGGGGAGGCACAGATGGGTGCAGCAGGCCCTGTGCCGCCACAGCCCCCCACCTGCCCCCTGCTCCCAGCCCTGCACTCTGGGCTCTCCTCACCCAGCTCCTCTGACGCTGCCTCCATCAACTCAGAGCTCGAGGTCAGTACCTTTTCCTGGCTCTTTAGATGCTGTTTTTTCTCCCTTGGGGCTCTGCCCTGCTGCAGCATGTACATTAAGGCATCTACCCCACAAGGTGACAGCCCTGGTGCCAGGGATGGGTCTAGAGCCCTGTTCAGACAGATCCATCCCAGAGCAATGCCCGGGATACTGCTGAGGCACACAGGCTGCTCTGCAGAGCAGAGTGCAGAAAAAGAGCATGGAGACTCACTTGTTCTGCCAAGGTGTGGGTGAACCGCCACAGCATCTCTGCATCCCCTTGCACAGTGTGCCAGCCCCGCTCTCAGCCTTGCCTGCCCGCCTGGGGTGTCCCCATCCATTGCTGCTCCTGAAAAAGCTGGAGCTAGGATGAGCTCCAGGCTGTCCCAGGCTCCCTCAAAGGTCTTTTACTCTGAGCTGTAGTTGACATGGTCCTGCAGAGAAGCTGCTGTGAAGTGAGGGGATTTCACAGGGCTCCTCTCAGTAGTGTTATATTGGACTTTTATTGTCTGTCTACTAGTTGGCAGAGTTTTATTAATCAGGAGAGGGGCAAGACTCGTACCCTTCCAGAGCTTGCCTGCTACTTCCTTGGTAGTCTTGCTTAGTTTCTCCTAAGGACTTTTTCTACTCGGGCTGCTGCTGTTGGCTGCAGGAGAGTTTCAGTGCAGGTGACGCTGGTGCAATACTGGCACCAGTTCTGACCTGGAGGCCCAGAAGGCTGGGGCTGTCCTTCACACACAAGACTTGCTGTTGCATGTCAGAGCTGCTGCCTAGGCCATCCATCTACTAGAAAACATGCTTTGCAGAGTCTGTTTTGGGGGAGAGCAGTGTTTTTTACTCTGTCCCTGAAAAAGGAAGCATCGTGGGTGAGCAAGCAAGTGGGATGCCAGGATGTGCTCACTGACTGCAAATCCCCGAGCTGCTCTGCCATGGGATGCTGTGGCTCTTCTAACGCTGCAGTCCATGGCCAGTGAGGTATGAACCTCACTTCCCTCAGCTTGGCAAAAAAGTCCTGTCTGTCCCCCTACTGCAGACTACTCCATGTGGCTGTCAGGGTCAGGTGTCTCTGATCTTTTCCTGATGTCTCGGCTCAACTATGGGTGGGATGATGACCTTTGCACCTGCATGGGGCTGCCACGCATATATCTCGTCAGCTTTCTGCAGTCACTGCCTGGTCCAAAAATACTTCGTTACTTCTCTGGAGGAGGCTGAAATCCTTCTCTCCTGCCATTAGGGGCCGGCCTTTCCAAGGCAGAGGGGGAGCAGCCCTGGCTGCAGGCAGGCGTCCCCAGCTCAGCAGGTTTGGGTCCTGTTCCAGTCAGGGATCCCAGCAGAGGTGCAGGTCCCCGGGGCCTCCCTCCACATGCACCCCTGCAGGCTGGCACACGATCTCACCGTTTCCAGCCAGCCTGCGCACAAGATGGTCAAGAGAACCGTAGTGGGAAAAGCGGCTCTTGCCCTGGCAAGCAAGGAGCTGCATCCAGGCCCTCTCAGGCTGTTTCTACCGAAGTTAAGCAGCTCTTTCCTGATTATCCTGAAACTCTTGCTTTAAAGTAAGAAGCAGTTTCTGCCTCCCCCCCACCCCCCTTCTGCTCACACCTCCTTTCCTGTTCTTGTGAGCTTTATGGACTTGCCCGGCCCCAGTATGTTCCTCTACCCCACATTATCTGTGAGGAGCAGCTCTGTGCTCTACCCCTGCTGCGTGGTGGCTCTAGTCCAGCTTTTTTCTTGAGGTGTGGGTTTATTTTTTTTCCTCTTTGCAGCAAAAATATTGGGGAAAAATATCACTGGGCTGCTGGGAAAGAGGCAGGGAGCAGCTGCGTGCCCAGGGTGCCTCAGAGTACAATCCCCTCAGGGCTAAATGCTTGAGGTACCCAAAACCTCTTGGGACATGAAGAGAGGTCGTGGTGAGGACAAGAGGAAAAGAAACTGCTCCTGACTCAGAGGAACTCTGCCCTAGTGTTTTTTATTGCTGCATCTGTGGGAAAAGGGTCTGTCCCATGAGTGGTGTCAGGGCGGGAGGGCTGCACTTGCTGGGTGGAGCAGACTTGTGTTTGCCCTCCTGGAAATGTCCCTCTCTAATCCCCGGCCCCGCAGTTGAGGCAAAGAAACAGAAACATCGTTGTCTCCCTGATGGGAAGTTCCTGCAGTCTAGCCAGGCTTTTTCTGCCTGCACAGAGCAAAGGGAAGCCGGAAGCCTCTGCAGAGCCCCTTTGTGTTGGCTGGCACTGGTGAGCCAGCCCAAGCTTCATTTGAGGCTTCACAAGGTTTTTAACATGAGCTGTCTCTGCTCGGTGGCTCTCAGAACTGGCTGTGCTCATGGCAATGCAGGGGGATGCTCAGGAGCTGTTGCTGTGGGGGTCCCAGGGAAAATGGATTCTCTCTCTCTTGATACGCTCCACGTGTCACTCAGCCACTGCCCCATGTGTGCCTGAGCGATCTCATGTTGCCTGGGCAGGGAGGGAAACATATGAGAAAAATGGAAACCAGCATTGTTCTGCTTTGAGCTTTGCTTGCGTTGTCCCGGTGAAAGAGAGAACTAGATACATTCTAGTTTCAGAAGTAACCAGTTCCCCTTTCTGGAAAGAGGTGGTGCAGATCCTGTGCCTGCTGCCCCAGGGAGCAGTGCTGCCTGGGGCTCCCTTGCACCCAACTGCTTGCTCCTTTCTCTTCACAGTGGGACTTTGAAGACGTGACGGTGCAGTGGAGCCGGCCCAGCCTTGCTGCTCAGCCTTGCTCCGTGCTGTGCCCAGGCACCTTCTCACAACCTGCAACCCCTCCAAGATGGCCCGAGCACCCATCCTCCTGTCTGAGCAAGCAGTAAACAGCAGAAGGTGATTCCTCAGGGCTCTCCTGGGCCTGGGAGAGGTGATAAGCTCTGGGGTGCCATCAGAGGCTGCCGTGCCATGCTGTGCCCAGAACACTGCCTGGGTGGAGCAGTGACAGCTTCCAGCATCTCCTTTCGCTCTTGTCCTGCTGCAAAGGGGTGTGGGGATCCCACTTCCCTGCCACTTTTGGCTGCACTCCCTGGAATTGGGGCTGTGGGAGAGGTGTAGCCTCATGGCCGGGTTTAAACCCAGCAGTCTCCTCTTTTGGTTGGGGTGGTGTTTTCCCCAGCACTGGGGGTTACAAGCCCTTCCCAGTCATGGTCTGCGGACTCTGGAATTGAAGCGCGCTGAACTGCCCAGTGAGGCAGGAGAGAGGGACAGTCCCCACTGTGCCTTCCTGCTGGTGGCTGCCATGCTTCCTGGCCATCCCTGGCCTGTTGAACTAGCACTGCAGCCCAGGGACCAGCAAGACCGAAACCCACCTGGAAGGTTATATATGTCTTAAGTGCTACATGTGGAGGACTGACCCATTGCTTGTGGTCTGCCTGGCAGGTGCTGGCTGCTGGAAAGGAGAGTGCTGCCAGTTCCTGCATTGTGGAGGTGAATTTCTTGCCCTGGGATGATTTTGTGACTCAAAATGGGTGGGGTGTAGACCAGAAGAAGCTGAAGAAACATAGGAACCCATTGAAAGGTCAGGAGTGAGCAACTAGTTTGGGCACGTTCAAGTGCATTGGGCCGTGTTAGCACGGTTGGGGCTGCAGCTCCACAGGACATTGCAGCCCACAGTGAAGGATTTGTTGCACATGAAGTACTGCTTTATCTCAAACATCATCTGTGTCTTTCAAAACCACGTGCTGTGCCCTGCTGCCCCAGCCCCAGGATGCTGGAGGGGAAGCCCTGGGTGGCCTGGACACTCGGCTGGAGCAAGAGGATCCAGGATGGGGACTTGCAACCTGCCTGGCTGCTCTGCTGCTCCTCTCTGCTACAGAGCACAGGGGAAGAGAAGATCTTCCTGCACAGGAGAGTGGTGGAGAGCACAACTTGCTCCCTGCAGCTGGAGCTTAGCTCTTGCCCTAGAATGGGTGGTGGTGGCTCCTACAAGGAGCACATCAGGGGAAGAGCCTTTGCTATAGACCTGGGCTGACACTGTCTTCCACAATCTTTTCTGTGGTGCTGGTGGCTTGTAGCTGTCCCTCCTTCCCAATGGCACATATCCTGCCCCGGCCTCTGGGTTCTGCTCCAGCTAAATAAACTGGAAGGAAGAAAGAAATGGGAGACCACAGTGTCTCAGTCATGGTCAAGTATCATCAAGCTATGGTGCCTGATGCGGCCATCCCTCCAGGAGAATGGCTGAGCTGGCACCTGCCTCTGGCACTGGAAAATGCCTGTTGTCTCCTTAACTGCTGAGGCTTAGCCCCGGGGCACCCAGACCCTGCCTGGTTTGCCGGCAGCAGCAAAAGGAGCCTTTGCAGAGCCCCTGCTGATAAGTGCCTGCATTCATGTTTCCAAAGGCCCGAGTGAATTGCAGAGTGGCGAGGCTCAGAAATCCAGATGCCAGACAATGGAAAGGCTGGAAACATAAAGGAAAGGAAATTCTTCTGCTGTATTGCCTTTCCTATGGCGATAAGATAACCTGAAGTGAAACAAAAGTCTCCGCTACAGACGGTGGGGTGGGCACCTCAGCTGCTTTCTAAAGCACAGGAGGATGTCTGCCCGAGCCAGGATTTCCCGAGCTGGTGAGGCACAGGCAGCCTGCGTGGCTGTCGCACGGGTGCGCAGCGGGCAGCCTTGTTTGCGGTGCTTTGCAATGAGCCTTGAAGCAGCAGGTAACCTGGCCTGCTCCTGTTCCATCCCATGGGACCATCCGTGTCCTTCATTTATGCACTGACAAGAGAAATCTTACTTTAAATGCTCTGGAAGAGCTGAGGAAGGGGAGGCCACAATGTTTGCTAGTGGTTGAGTGTATGAACATCACAAAGCTGGTGGTGGAGTGTGTTGAAAGGGTCTAGCACTGCTGTGTGGCTGGGGGACAGAGTGACAGGCTGTATTGCATGGCAGAGTGGTGGGGACAGGGACAGCGAGGAGGCAGGTCATGGGACCACAGTGCTGTCTGGGAGCTGCTAGGGCTGCACGTGAATCTGCCCTGTCGGTGTGTGTGCTGGACATTCCCCAAAGTGCCTGGAGCTATGCAGGCCACAAAGAACGAGGGGCATGGATGGCATCTGAGTAAGATGGAGGTGAGTCTCTGAAGAGGTGTCATGTCCCAAAGAGGGGATGTGATGGGGTGGGTACCATCAGGACAGCAGAGGAAAAGAAAGAATAAGTGCTTCTGCTGTGTCTCAGAGTACAGGGACAGGGAGGTCTGAAATGAAGCTGGCCAGAGACAAACTCAGATTATAGCCTGCAGGCTCATAGAAGGCCCAAATTAACTGCGGAAATAATTATGGGCTATTTTGGGTAGTGAGACTTGGATGAATGATGAGAGGAGTTCAGGGAGGCAGGCCAGGGCTGCCCCTCTGGCTCAGGAAGCCCCCGGGCTGTGGCAGCTGGGAGCGGCAGGGTGGGTTGCAGGAGGTCACCCGGGCTGCCCCGATCTGCTTTGGCCCCAGACTGTGAGCCTCTGGTCTGCCCAAGGGCTGCTCTGCTGTCCCGTCATGAACAGTTGAACTTCAGACAACAGTGGGACCGGTGCTGTGCCCGGCTGGGCAGCGCCTGCTCCCTTCTCATGGGGGGTCCCGCGATGGGAGCTGCACAGGGTGTGATGGTATTTGCTCAGGCTGTGGGAAGGAATGTTGCAGGCTTCAGGGACCCGAGCAAAAAGAGGAGCTGCACTGGAAGGTGCTGGGGCTTGGGCACATCACACATTACTATGGTTTGCAGCTCCATGGTGGCTGCACTTGCTCTCTGCCCTGGGGTGCAGCAAGGGGAGATCAGTGGTCTCAGCCCTTTCAGATCTTGTATTCAGTCCACCTGTTTTTTTTCCCCTTTAGTTTTACACTGATGGCCCAGCTCTGGAAAGGGGAGGACTGAGATGTAGGCATGGGGAGACGTGCAGGAATCGGGACAGCAGCATCTTTGATCGGACGGTTGTGAGCTTGAGGCACCTGACAGTCCAGCCCTTCATCCTTCCTTGGGAAGCAGGACCTGGCAGCAGAGCAAAAACGGGCACAAAGCCCTGTAACATCTGTGCAGCACAGTTTGCTGTTACCTCTCTGCCTGCTCCCTGTAGTCCTCACTGGGTGCTTCTGCTGGGGTATTTGGGGAGCTACCACTGGCACCAGCACCTCTGATGGAGATCACACCAACAACAGCCAGTCACATGTGTCAGGGTGAAGAGGTTTTCTCAATGCAGAGAGTCCTCGAGTGTTCCCAGCACTGCTGCCAGGCCAGACCTGCTGCAGCTACACGATGCAAAGCAATGAGGTTTGCTGTATGCCCCTAGCATGGCCCCTGTGCTGTTACCCCTCGAGGCAGGTGAACTGAGCAGACTGGACAGGCGTCCCCCGTGGAACATCATTGTGTGCTTGTGCTGGCTGTCCCAGTAGCCATCACAATTGTCTTTTGGGTCTTCTGCCCTGTGGCTTGTGGCAGAGGTGAGCCAAGCAGCTGCTGCTCCCTGCTCTGCCAGGGTATGTAGTTTGTGGGGTATCTGGACCCAATCAGGAGGTTCTTTCAGCCCTCCCAGCCCTGCTGGGGATGGTCCCCAGGTGGCCTTGCAGCAGCAAGGAGTGGAGAGAAGGCAGGAATGACCAGCTCTCCTCCCTGTGGGGATGTGCTGCAGGCAGAGATGGGCTTGTGGGATGCTCTTGGGCTTCCAGGTGAGATGACATAAACTCTTCAGGTGATGATCCTCTTTGCCTTGGGACTGGGAACCACGTGCCCCTTGTTGCAGCTGGTGTTTCAAGGACTGAGCTGCCCCTGGGGTCAGGCTGAGTGTGCCAGGGGCAGGATGGCCACTGGCCACGCTGGATCCCTGTGCCATGGCAGTGTGAAGCTGAGTGCCTTTGAAGTGTCCTTCACTGCTCTTGGCACCACTGTTGGACAGGATCTGAGCAGCCATTGTGCAAAGCAAAACAAATCCTTCCTATCATGTCAGAGGCTCAGAGGGTGGCTCTGCTTCCAGCTGCAGGGCTGAAGAGCGAGCTCAGCCCTGCCAAGAGCCCCTGATAACCATCTCCCCCTGCAAAAGAGTTCAAGTCCCGGCTCTGCTCAGGGGTGATGTCACCTTATCAGCACTTGAAGGCTCCTGATAAAGGGATCAATCTAACTTCAACTGGATCCCCACCTGCAAACACAATGTACAGAGTGCAGCCAAAGCCAGCGTGGCCGGGGCCCTGTGTGCGCTGTCACCTTCAGGAGGGTCGCGGCTGCCCGGGCCCCACATGGCGCAGCGCCGGGCCGGGAACAATAGTGGCCGTGGCAGTGCTGCAGCCAGGGTGGGCGATTACTGAAAATCATGTGCTTACCCCGGCTGTGACAGAGGCAATTTGTCAAAGTCCCATTTTCCTTTCCCTGATAAGATAGGGCTAGTGGAGTACAATAATGCTTTCCTGAGATACAATTGTGGCTCTTCTACCCGGCACACACGCAGGGGAGGCTAATTTTGTCCTTGCTGGGCTGGCAGGGGGTGAGAGGAGGCCTCTGTCTGGGCTGGGCCCACAGTCCAAAAGGGTAAAGTGGCTCTCTGAGACCTGAGAACCAGGACATCCCCAGGGTCAGCAGGGTCATGCTGGCTCCCATGGGCTGGCACGCTCCCTGCTCCCTGCTGGCACTCCTGGAAGGTGCCATGGCTGCAGAAGGAGCTGTTGCCGCTGGCTTCATGATACGGAGCTGATATGATGCGGCACAATGCTGCAGTCCTGCCAACACCTGGTAAACCTGCCTGAGGCAAGGGCTGCCAGGATCATCAGTGCTCCCCTTTACCCTTGCAGGCACCCAGTGCATGCAGGTGCACCCTCACACCCTCTTCCCTCCTGTGCTTTGAACTTCATCCCATCCTAAAGGTGGCACCATGATGCGAGGCCAGTGTTCATGCCCTGGCCGAGGAAAGCTGCCCATTCCCAGCTGTCAGCACGATGGCTTGTTGGCCAAGCATGGGCAGGAAGGTGAGATCTGCTGCAAGCTGGTCCCCCTGCAGGCAGCTCCAATGCCGCCACAATCTCAAGAAGAAAGCCGTAAATGGCACCATTGACAAAGCCAGACCTTATGAAATCCCCAGCCTCCCTAGGAAATTATATATATAAAATATTTGTAGGGACTGGATCTGGCCTTCCTCAGGAGGGTAATGAGCAGCACACCCCTCCAGCGGAGCCAATGTTTCCATTTTGGCATATTGCTTGGGATGCACTTTCTGCGCAGTTTGAAATCTGAGCATAATACTATCTTCATGAACCATATTCACCAGTCTGATAATGTGACCCGACAAAAGGTCAATGGAAAAGTTAATATAATTTATTGGCTGATTTAAAAAAAAAATCTAATCATCATCTTTTCCTTTTTCCTGACCCCCCACCCGCACCCAGAGCCCTGCTGACATTTTCCAGCCATTCCCAAAACAATGGCCAGGGTGGGAATGCTCTGAGTGTGCGCAGCTTTGGAGGAGGCTCTTCCTGAGGGGCTGCAGTTGCATCTGGCTGCTCGGCTCCCCCTCCCTGAGAGGTGCACCGGGGATGCTGTGCTCAGCAGACATCACCAGCTTGGCTGGGGACAGGGCTTGCACTAGGTCAGGTTTGGGCAGATCTAGTGGTTTCAGTACGTTTGCTGGGTGTCCTTTGTTCCACAGGGTGACTTGAGGTCACCTGCTTTGGCCGTGAAGGGGGGTATTCATCTCTACCAGTTTTGTAGCTGTGGACAGGAGGGAAGGAGGGACCAGCCTGGTCCTGGGTGTCAGGCATAGCTGCTGGAGCAGTGTGGCCAGATGTCTTGGATGAAGCCCTCAAGGGCCCCAAGAACATCCTCTCCACAGACACAGCCCTTTGGAGAGGTCTCCATCAGCCTGTGCTGTGCCGCTGGCGGGAAGGCTGCGGGAAGCCTGGATGGAGTGCACAGACATGTGCACGTGGGTGCCTTCCTTGGCATGCATATGTGAGCAGGTGGGACGTATTGTCACAGAAGCACCCCTCTTCCTTCCACAGTTCTCCCTTTGGGTTTCCCAACCGCCAAGAGCATGTTGCTGTTTGCTCAGCCCAGGGCAGGGACTTGAAAGCTGCTTCACCCCAAAACTACTCAGCACTTGTCTCCTCATGCCCTGCAGTCTGCTGTCTGCAGAGACCCAAGAAGTGTCTGGAGCAATTGAGCAGCCAGATGTTTGTCAGGGCATGACCTGTCCTGAGGAGGCAGATGAGCTTGCTTTGTTAGGGTGGAGCTGCAAAGGTAAATTAGTCATTTCTTATGCTAATACCTTACAGATGGAAAAGAAAGGACCCCAGAGGGCAAGGGATGATGGAAAGGATCCAGCAGCTTCTTGTTCAGCATTAGCTACTGCTTAGAAGTGGTGTCTTTGGAGCTGCTACCCTGCTGAGCTGTGGAAGGAAGAGTCGGGGGAAACCATCTTCTGGCATGGGCTGGGGGAAGGAAAAAGCCCAAACCTGCCCATTTCTGTCAGGCTGCAGCACTGCTGAGCTGTGTCACCATGCTACCGTGGCCGGGCATGGAAAAAGCTGGCTCTTGTCAGTGAGTGACTGTCCTCCTGAACTTTTTCCTGGTGCTATCTCCAGGCCCAGCTGTTGCTGAGGAAAGGCTGGAGAGCTGGAGGGAACCTGAGCAGTGTGGCTTCGAAAGCAGGGGGCAATGAAAAGCAGGTAACTTCTAAAGTCTGTAGTTTTCAGAAAAGCAAGATGAGCCTCAAACACGAACTTCCCTTGTGTTTTGTAAAGCTTGTTCATGCACTTTTGTGCGTGGGGCTGTCTGTAGCCCAGGGGCTCCCTGGCTGTGCAGCTTTGCCCACTGTCCACCCTGCCCAGTGCTCTGGGGTGCCGCAAACCCAGCCTCCCCGAACTGGCTCCCATGCTGGGGATGCTCCCCTGCCTCACCTGGGGAAGCTCAGGAAGGGAGGAGAGCTGGAGGGAGGACCCCCGGGCCTGGGCTCTGTGCCAGGTAGCTCTGTGTTCCTCCAAGCAGGAGCCTTTGGATGCTGCTGTGCTGCGCAGGTACACCTTGCCAAGGCCAACAAGCAGGCATGCTTGTCTCTTGTCCTGCACTTACTGGACTGTGCTGCTTGTGTTCCCAAGGCTTTCTGCCACCCTAGGAACTGCTTTTCAGTTTCTCTGACCCTTACACAAGATGGCCTTTGCCCATCAGCACATTTAGCTCCTGCTCTGTTCCAGCTGGGGCTGGGCCATGTGGGCTGGGCTTGCAGGTCCGGATGGCAGCAATGCTGCTGGGGTGGCAGAGGGCATTGCAGAAGCATAGACTGTAATAAACTTGTGGACTTTACCTGTTTAGTTGAAATAATGGAGATGGAAAAGTTATTAACGAGGATGACTGACGGTGGGCCAAACGACCAGGCCGAGTAACCTGCTCAGCCTCCCTCTCAAGGCACCATGCCAAGGAGAGGAGATGCACACAGGCTCTGGCCCCTGTGCTTTCTGAAAGCAGGCCCAGCCCAGCCTTGCCCTGGAGAGCACGAAGCAAAAGAAAGGCTCCCCAGCCCTCTGCTTTGTTGTAGCAACACTGACTGCCGGTCTGCCGGGCAGTTTCCCAGGAGGTGCTGTGAGAACGAGGTTGCCTAAGTCACTTCAGCAATAACTTTGCTTGCTCTGCCATGGACCATGCTGTTAAAATTGTGTCCTCTCTCCAGGCACAGCAGGGGTTAGGAGTTGTTCCTTATCCTGGCAGGACAGGGGCATCTTGGTTTGAGATCTGTGATGAACCCCTGGAGAAGCTGTGGATGCCAAACCCCTGCCCCCATCCTGCCCGTGTTGCAGCGCCAGTGGCATGGCAGTAAAAGGGAGATTTGTGTTTGATTCCCTGATGGGAGGGTACGCCAGCTCTCTCCTCACCCTGGGTTTCAGTGCACTTCAGCTCTTTGCTGCATGCTTGCCCGCTCTGGGCCAGCTCCCATCAGTGGTGGCCAGAACAATGTTCTACGTGGACCTTCAGCCTGGCCCAGGATGGCTGCAAGAGCTTCTGCTTTGATGTCAAAGGACAGAAAGTGAAAGCAAGCATTGCATATGCTATAAAAATCAAATCCAGAGGGGTTTTTTGTCAATAGGGGAACTTTGCTATGATAAACATGTCTCAGAAACTGGGAAACCAAACAGCAATAGTTTAAAGACATTTTTTCTGTGCTGCAAATCTAAAGCTGCTCATCACAGCACAGCCCTTGTTGGGCTAAGTGTAACAGGGATCGTGTCCTTGCTTCCCGCCAAGGGTATAAAAGCAAGGCACTAATTTGCAGATCTTGAAGAATGTGCCAGTGGTATTTCAGCAGCTCTAATGCTCTGCAGGCTGTGAAGGCTGCACAGTAACTGAAAGGAAGTATCTTTGTTTTTATTCACTTGGCTTTATTCCTAATTCACTCTTTGATGCCATCGGCCTGGGATAATACATTTTCAGAGATATGCTTGAAATTAAGGAAACGAGTCTGATTAAGTCCTTTAAACATACTTTGAGAGAGAAATGTACAACAATAGAGGTATTAAAGGCCCTATTTTCAAGCAATTCTAATATGAAATCAAAACATCGTGGTGCTAGATGCCGAGGTCCATTAGTGGTGTGTGTGCATTCTTCAGCTGGAGAGGATATCTCCTTCTCCAGCTAGGAAAGTTGCCAGAGAGCTTGAATCTGTCCTCTGTGCTGGGTGGGCAGTGAGAGGCAGATTCATTTCACTGTCCCCTTGTAGCCAAATAATAAATGCACAAGCGCCTGCCCTTTGCCAGTTGTACTCTGCTAGGCAAAAGTGATGGTTTCTCAAGAGTCTTGCATTTGAGGTTTGCCTGCATATTTCTTTTAGCTGTGTTTAGATAGTTGCTTTATTTTTCGTAGCTGTCTTGGGGCAGTTTATCTGTCAATAGATTACCTAGTATTGTGTTTATGCTGTCCATTGGTGTGGGTGGAGCTCCCCCCATTCACTGGAATACTTCGCAGTGAAGTCAGTAGCTGTGCAGGTACCTCCTGGGTCCCCTTGGCAATTTTTCCCTCTGTCTGGGACAACTGCTACCAAACTCAGCTCTCCTTCATAGTGCAACAGCCTTTGTTCTGCTGTTTCCATCACCAGTGCTGATGCAGTGCCCAAGGATTTCAGCCCAGCATGGGGACTGGATGTGGCAAGCCCCATGCAAGCCATCAGGAGACTGGTGTCCTTGGTGGAGACGATCCATCAGTGAGCTTTTGGGTGCACACTGCATGGCAGCTTTAAGAAATAATATGGTGGAGGCATGAAAGCAGGTAAAGGCACTCAGATCCTACTTTTCTTTAGGTATGATACAGGCTAGGCAAAGTCTGATAGTCCTATTGACTGAAAGACTTCTGCATAATTTAAAATAAAGAGGGCAGGGGAGGAAAGGGACAAGTACCCACAGAAAGGACGTGCCAAGTAGCTGCACAGTGATTCAGTTACTGCTCTGTGGCAGCAGGGAGCCCGGGGAGGAGGGGATGGTAACTTCTGTGGAGGGAATACTCTTCAAAGGGCCTGAGAAATAACCTGGAGACAGGCGTGACCTCCTTTACTGCTTCCCATGGCAGTCGTGGGGCTAGTGAGAGGAATGGGAAAGCACAGTATTACTTATTCCATCTACTATAAAAAGTGACTATTTAAGATCTTGTTGGAGTAAATGGAGCAATGAATTCCCCTTTCACTCTGACTGCTGCTAAAGGCATGTGACTTATTAAATATGCTGCTGTTGTAATGGAAATAACTAGCCAGGCTATTTTAAACCAAGAAGAACTGGATGTCTGGGGAAAGGGGGGAAAAAGGATTGGGTGGCACAAGGGAAAAGAAAGGTTTCATCTGTGACAATCTTGGGCACTTTGTACAATTTGCTCTTTAAGCTGTTTCACAAGCTCTTCTGGCAGAGAAGTGATAATAAATTGTTTAACAACTCAGGCTTGCCGAAGTATTTTAAGGAGCTTTCAAGGGAGACTTTTTTTAAAGACTTGTGGCTTTCGACTGCCTATGAATCATCCTCCTGAAGAGTACAACTGTAATTGCACACTGCTAACCTCCATTTCATGGGTCATCATATACCTGCCTGTATGTTCATGAGCTCTGGCACCCAGTTCGAGAGTCAGATGTTCTGGTGCGGATCCTGTGCCCACGTCTGAGAGCCCAGCGTAGCGGTGATGCCACTGCTGTTGCCAACCTACTGAACTTGAAAATCTCAGCTGACAGAGCCTGCAAGCAGCTGAGGTCAGGGAAAACAAATAAAGGTGGGAGGAGGAATGTCATGTCCACCCACAGCCAATTCCTTGCCCTTTGTGACTCAGAGCCTTATACACTCTCAGCTTCTTTTCTTATGAGGGTCTTTTTATTTGGCTAGGGATGTATGGGGATTAGAGAGAGTGAGCCAAGGGGAATTCGTCCTCTAACCATGTAACACCCTTGCCAGGAAAGTCAAACGAGGCCAGAGGTGTCCCACAGGAGGCCCCACGGCTGTCCCCGGGGAGGTCTTGGTGGCACAGGGCTAGCAGAGGTGTGCTTGCAGCATCTGGGACCACATGCAGCCAGCTGGGCGCCTGTGCACTGTGGAGGTGGGTCTCATAACCTCCTCTGAGCTAAGGCACATATTTATACAGCCCTACCAGAAAAGGCAGGGTGGAACACGCTCATATATACACATTAAAGAGACTGAATAAATAAACAGTAGGTTTTGATTTATTTTCTCTGCTACTTGGATATCTTAGTTTTGGCACAAGATAGATTTCATACACAAACGTGATCTCCAGATAGGTTCTTGTCCTGGTTGATTTAGAAATCATGTGCAAAGGAGAAAAACTGTGCAAATGTTCATAAAACAAAATGATACGTACGCTGTTTATCACTGAAGCATGTAAAACCCTTGGGCCCTGTCAGCTAGGTAATATACAACAGGTAACAAAGCCAGTCTGCCTTGAAAGATTTACAGTTTAAGATGAGAGATAACAGTGGATACAGTCAGTCTGGGAAAGCACGTAAAATGTGATTAGTCAGCTGGAGACTCACTAAATGCCATACACCTAATAAGTGTTGTTCAGCACATCTGTGCCTTGCCTGGGTGAGTGCAGGGTTTGGTGGGGCAAAGCCAGACACAGAAAACAGCGTACGCCCTGGACACTGCACAAAAGGTGGTGGGAGAGAGCCACGGAGAAACGTCATGTGTGAAAAATGTTCTATTTGCAGAAAGCTGTAAAGGAGCTGGTAAGTTTTATTGTGGAATCTGTACCCCGTCCAGGTTCTGGTGGAATATATGTAACTATGAAATCAAAATAGTCATGGGAAGCCCATTAAGAAAGGCTTCAAGAATTACTACTCCTGTCCTCAAGCCCCAAGCTGTTTGCCTGCCCCCACTTTACTGAGCAAAGTCTCCAGGAATTACACTGACTCTGAATGGCTGTAACATTCCCAGAAGTGGTGACAGTGATGGACTATGTGCTCTGGCTCTGTCATCCAGTCTCACTAAGGTGAACTGAACAGAGAGAAACTGTTGTTTTTCTTGGTTTTTTTGTTGTTGTTGTTTTCTTTTTTTTTCCTATCAGTTTGAACACCTGATGCTTAAAAGCACTGAACAGCATGATTTCTAGGTGTATACCTAGAAATAACTTGTGATGCCCTGTGACCTGTTCCTTCCCTAGAGAAACTGCAGCCAGCAATGCTGCAGGAGAGCAGAGGTTGCCAGACACTTCCAGCAGTACAAACCAGAGTGATGCCAAGAGAGCTGGAAAGCAGCTGAGAAACAGCTTAAGGAGATGGGTGGAGGGAACATGCCAACCACAAAATTAATCTCTGAATTAATAAAAGCCTGCATGGTTTGAGGTTTGTGAAGCAATAAACGAGTTCAAATTTGCCAGTGACTGAAAAAGAAAAGCAATTAGGTGTTAAGGGAAACCTTCTAATGGGGATAAAGATAATACATTAGAAGATGCAATTCGTTGAAAAATGTGATGAGAAATTAATCTTTAATTGAAAATGACTAAAGGAATTTTGATGAAGAACATAGAAATGCATGTATCAAAGCAAATTTTTTTACTCTTTTTACTAATAGGGAATGGCAGAATAAGAGCTTCTGTTTAATAGCACTAATAACTTCATAATATTTTTCCTTTGAGTCATATGGTAGGCTCTTTTAACAAGTCAATACTTAGTCCAAAAAAAATCTCCTTGGCTTCTAATAATCATGTTTCGAGGTCTGTATGGGTGTCTGCTACTTCTGCTTATGCGTTTTGCCTCTGTTTTTCCATCAATATCTGGGTGGAGAGGTACCCACTTCCATCTCCCTGCCTTCTTATGACTTTAATGGGGACACTGCTGCTAAGCTTGCAAGGCTGAAAGCAGTTATGAGCAAAAGTGAGCCTGAGGAAATACTTCAGTGTGACCCGAATGGAAATTGGGGGAGTTCTTCACCAATGTATTATCAGATGACTCAAACACAATTTCAGTGTCACCAAAAGAGGCTTTACTGGTTTTAAAATGAAATAAAACATCCTGCTTAAAAGGGGAGGTATAGGCAACAATAATGGCAAATATAGGTGGAAACTTGGCAAGCTGATAGCAATCAACAGTTTGCAAACAGGGGTAATGAATTAGGGAAATTCAGTGAAAATATATATGGTCAATACTATTGATCACCACCCAGTGGCATTTCCTTGAGGTACAAAGAAAATCCTAGCAGTGTTTTAGGTTGGATGTTAGACAAAGACAATGACAATCCAGTGAAAAGCTGAAATGATTCATTGATTTTTTCCGTTCTTCATTTGGAAAATGGACAGAACAATGTCTCCAGTTAAGTAGGTATTTTTGTCTTCCACGTGTAACCAGAGTGAATGAAAACCACTGGTTAATACCTGTCTTTAAAACTTGCATGCAAAAGTATTTTAAAAACTGTGATAAGATCACCGAACCCTTAGTACTGATTTCGTAGCAAACACTGTGCCACTGAATTTCCAGAAAATCAGGGGAAGTAACTGTTGAGTCATTATATAAAACCCAGTAACTGGTATGTCCCAGGTAAGCAGAAATCCAAAGCTTGGCTAGGCTGACACCAGCCTTTGGCAAAGGTGGTAAGAAGGACGACGAAGCATGCAGTCAACTCAGAATGAAACTGCGACAGTACTAGAGTTAACACAGGTAAATAGCGATAGAACAAGAGGGAATGGCTTTAAACTGCAACAGGAGAGGTTCAGACTGGACATTATGAAAGAATTTTTCATAGAAAGAGTGGTCAGACAGTGGAATAGGCTGCCCAGGGAGGTGGTGGAGTCACCATCCCTGGATTTGTTTAAGGGTCGTTTGGATGAGATGCTGCGGGATATGGTGTAGGGGAGAACTTTGTAGAGTCGGGCTGATGGTTGGACTCGATGATCCCAAGGGTCTTTTCCAACCTGAATGATTCTGTGATTAACAGAAAATACATGTTTTTAATTTTTTCTTTTTTTTTGAGCAGAGGAAGGTGACCGTCCTGACTTGAGTCAGAGCACTTGGTATTATGGCTGATCTGTGGGCGACTGCCAAAAGGGGCAGTTTTGTTTCTCCTTTTCTTTTCCTCTTGTTCCCTTAAATAGTGGTCACATGCCTGCCTAGTGAATCAGTTCAACTCACTGGGCCAACAGAAAATTATGCCTTTTCTTTTCTTTTCTTTGTATTACTGGCAGAGTTTCCTGCTGGATCCCCATGCTGGGCTGACTCACATTGGAGCTGTGGGGTCACTGGAGCTTGTGTGGGAAGCCGAGAGCGCTGCTGGGCAATGGGATGCTCTGCCAGATGGATATAGCCCCTGTTGGGCCCCTGCATGCAATGAGATGTAACAGTCAACAGCTCCCATAATTTGCAGTAGAGGAAAAAACTATTGGGAAAAAAATAGTACTATGTGAAAATAAATACAGACACTATTGTGGTTTACAAATCCCCTAAATGATTTACAGCACTCTTCAAAATCTTTAATGGATGCATCTGAAAACTCATCCCATCATCCACCTGAGGGTATGTTTAGTGAAGTCACACAGGTGTCCCTTGATTATCTTTATATGTTACCTGGAAGTAGTAAAAATAATTTCTGATATAGTGCCTGGAGAGATGCATAAGTCGGTGTAGTGTCTGGAGAGATGCGTAAGTCGGTGTATCAGTAATAGAGTGGGCTGTCAGGCACGCCGCCCTCGCTGGCTCTCCTGGCTGGGTGTTTCTGAGCAATGCAAATTTTATAAAATTAAACTATGGCTTCTAGGCGCTGAGAGCAGAGCACACACAAGTCCCAGCTGAACACACCATGGAGAGCAGTGCCACAGGAAGGAGCTGCTGCTGAGGAAAGTACTAAGTACCTGAGCAGTAGGCGTGTTCCTTGGACACCATTACATTTCCAGATAAGCGTATTGTTTAGTGAATGGCAAAGGCAGCTGACAGAAGCGGAGACAAGTTATTAAAAGCAGGTATATATTGGACAGCGGGGTGTGGAAAGACCCTCCGGCACTCCTGTTGGCCTGAGGGCAAGAGGAGCTGAACGACAAACCCATTGGCCTTTCTAAACATGGGGACAGGGGTGTGCCCCACACCTGACCGGGGTCTGCCAGGGGGACCCTCGGCAGGCGGAGCCTCTGCCACGGCGCAGAGGGGTCGCTCACCTCTGGCAAGGGGTTTCTGTGAGCCGTTCCCACCCTCTCACCGCTGTGTAACACAGGTAGGGGTCACACACAGTTCCACAGCGGCCTGCTCCTCTGGGCGCCGCGGTACCCGCCGCGGTGGAGCGCTGCGCCAGACGGGGCAGCTCCCCCGAGAGGGCTCGAAAGGCCTGGGCCCGGCGCGCCCCTGCGGTGCCGCTCCCATCCCACCGCAGAGGGGGACTGGGGGATAACCCTGGGGGTAACTTGAGGAGTCGGCCCCGACTCTATGGGAGGTCTCCCCCCCAGCCTTCGGGGGCAACGTCCAGCCCCCCGGTGCCTGCGGGACACCCCGCAGCCAGCACGCGCGGCACGGGGCGCCCCGGGCGGCCGCCGCTCCCGCCCTGGGGGAGGCCCCGCAGCCCCAGGCCCGGGGCCACCCCCGGCCGCGCGCCCCGCGACCCTCCCCTCCCCGCCCAAGCCCCGCCCCTCCCCGCAGAGGCCACGCCCCCCCCCGACCCCCGCCCCCCCGCCGCCGTGCGGCACCCCGATCTTCCGGTGCGTGATGCGCGGGGCGTGGGCGTGTCGTGTCGACGTCACTTCCGCGCCCCTCCCTGCCCCCGCCCAGCGCGGCCGGCGCGTGCAGCCGGTTGGCGGCGGATCCGGTCGCCCTCACGAGGCAGCCGCGGGCGCGCCGCCGGGCGGGCGGGGTGGGGCGGGGGAGAGCCGGTCCCGCGCCCGCCCCGCCGGCATGGGGCTCAGCTGAGGGCGCCGCCGGTGAGTGGGGCCGCGGGGCGGCGGGCCCGGCCCGGCAGGTGAGGGAGGGTCCGCGGGCCGGGCCTCTAGCGTCGCCCCCCCCTCCCCCTCCGCAGCACCCCCCGCGCCGCCTGGGGGGGCTCGGCGCGGCCGTCCGCAGCGCCCTTCAGCTGCGCCGGCCTCTCCTCTGCCCGCAGGAGCCCCACCACCCCCCGCGGGGCGGCCCGGCCCGGCTCGGGCGCGGGGGGTCGTGGCGGGGCCGCCGCCGTGAATAGCGGCCCCCCGGCGCTGCTGGGAGCGGGTCCCGCGACTGGGGCAGCCCCCGCCGCCGCCCGGGGAAGGGTCGGTCGTGTGGCCGGGAGCGTGTGCGCAGCGTGCGCGGCTGCCCGGGGTCTCCCGGCCACGGTCTCCGGACACGTGCGGCGCCTTCCCAGCGGCCCGGTGGTTCCCCCTTCCCGCCCGCTGCCCGGCCTGGCGCCAGCAGCGCCGGTCTGGCAGCCCGCCGGCTGTCCTGGGCCCCGGGCTGGCACCTCCTGCACCTCGGGCAGAAGTCCGGTTGCGCTTCCGCCCGCTCAGCCCGGTTTCCAGCTCTGCCTGCGGGCTGGGGCTCCCAGGCAGCGGCGCATAAAGCGTTTGGCTGCTCGGGCACACGTCAGCGTGTTTGGTAGCGGCGGGGTCGGTGAGAGATGTTAGTGCTGGTGTGCCAGAGAGAAACTTTCCCAGCAGAGTACGAGAGGACTCAATGCGTCTCATCCATTTTTCAGCAGATGAGTCAGTCCCTTATGCTGCTGTTGACAAAGGTTATAGAGTACTTTTCTGTCGGCTGAGCTGTGGAGATGGTGGTCTCCCACTTCAGGCACCTCTGACAACCACTGCTTCATCCCAGAGAGGGGGCCTGTTTATGTTTGTTCAGAGAGAAACGACTACTAGTTGTATTTTTAAACACTGAGGATTGAAATGGAATTGATGAGGTAGATTTAAAAACTGCATTGATACTTACGGTAAAGAAGAACTTGAGTACCTGCAGTATTGGCACTAAAAGCTTACTGCTACCACTAGTGCTCTGTTTTGCCCCCACCCCCCCCCGGATCCCTGTATCCCTGCAGGTGCTGTGGTTGGAGGACACTTGGAGCCCTGGACGAAGCTGTTGTCTCCCTCAGCTGAGATAACGTAGCCTCCAGCAGTGGGAGATGGTTAACTCCAAACTGTTCCAACGTGAGCGCTGATAGTTGTCTGGCCAGGCTGACTGACTGCTTCCTCTTCAGCTGAGCTTGCTTAGAGTTTTGTTCCAGTTTTACAATTCATTAACGTGTGTTCTTTGCTGTATGCACTCACTAAAACTACAGTATTTTCTTAGCTAGGGTAATTAAGATTAAGTTTCATTTAGCCTAGTCATTCCTCTGACTGTAAATTTTTTTTTATTGTAGGTGACTCACCCGTTGTATGTATGAGATTTGTCCACACACTGGCTCTTCAGACAGGTTAGCTGTATTTTTCTGCCATCAGTTCCATCATATCTGAAAGAGTTGCTACTTTTACCTTTCATTAAAGTAAAACTGTACAAGCCTTGTCTCCTGTAGAATAATGATTTTTTTTGACCTGTGGAGGAACAGCATTCTTTTTTTGCATTACTTAAATATACCCTATGGTGTAAGTCAGGCCCTCTTAAACAGTGTCTGTGTAGCAGTGTCACAGGTGACAGCAATAGATCTTGACTGCATGTACACGGAGGAAGTGTTTCTATTGGTATATGGTGTGACAGTAAGGGCTACGTACTGCTAGTTTTGTAAGCTGCTTTTTCTTGTTGGCTAATGACAAAAAGTTTAAATAAGATGTACTATGTAAACTTTGAACTGTATAATTGAATTGGAAATTTATTGGTACTGACTTAACTCTTCTGACTTCTAAGAAGCATATCATCAAGATGGCTTGGTGAAATAAAAATGTTGTGTATTATTGGTGTAGTCACCTGTGAGGGAGAACACTGGCTTCTGGCAGCATGGAGCGTTCCAATGTGAGCACCTAGATCAGCCAGGAAAAACTGTTGTGCTCCAAAGTACACAGCTTTTACAGTGCTTCAGAAAATGGTAAGAGGGATCTTCTTGTTAACTTTAGCTTTGGCCAGAGCTGACTGTCCACAAGGAGGAGAAAGCAGTGAAAGGGATCTGAGCAATTCTGCAGATACTGTCTCCAGCAGCGCTGCTGGACAGCAGCTGCCACCTTCCTGAATATCTCCCGGGAGCAGTGCTGCTGTTCTAGGTGCTCTGCTTGGTGTTTTCCAGTAGTGCTCTCTAGACTTTGAGCTCATTATGCTCTCACCCCTTAATTTTGTTAGTTGTCTTCCAGACTATTTCTTTTTCATTCATTGCTTTCTCTTCTAGGGAGGGCTTGATGACTTAGGCAGTCACTAATTCATCCGTAACCCGAAGAGAGAGGGATGAAGTGTCCTAGCTGCCTGGTTGGGCAGCTTGCAGTGCCTGGCAAGGGACTGTGGGGGCTGCCTAGCGGGGAGGGAGATGACATCATGACGGCTGAGTATATTTGAGAAACTTCGTGATTCAGTCCTCTTCTAGGGTGCCATGTGACAGGCATGGTGCATAAAACAAGCTGTTTTGTTGTGGTCCTAATAAATTATTTTAATAAATTAAAAAATCTGTACTGACATGGAGCCCTCAGGTTAATTTTTCTTGTTTGCCTTGAGGAGGTAGTATCCTCACTGTCTTCTGTGTGGAGTATAAAACAGTCAACAAGACACAAATTTTCAGTGGTATAGAGATAAATTCCAATTATTCTGTGGGAGTAAAATAACTTTTTATCGTTAAAGCCAGGTCTAAGTGGGTTGCCCGACCTGGGAAATCTGTACTAGAACTGGGAACTGATATGGAAAGGCCAGGTTTTTGTCAAGCATTTTAACCATTGCACCCTTCTCCTTTTTCTGGAAAACTTCAGATACTGTTTGCTTTATTTCTGTAGAGTGTCAGCAGTGGATTACTTTGACTTAGCTTGTCCAAGGTCTGTTGTAGGAATTGCTGCCTCTGATGTAAAAAATATCTGAGTGGTACGCTTCAGCATCTTTAACAGCAGACCAGGGAGAACTGCTCTAACACTTTTCCTTATTAAATGCCTGTCTGGTATGAACCTGATAGTAGCTGGCATGGAGGGAAGAGGTTTCATTCCTTTAATACCTTGTGAAACAAAGTCCTTTAGTTAATTCTTCTAAAACTCTGAGTTTTGGAGGTTAGAAAAAAGGGCTTCCTTAATTTCGTGTTCTCAGTGCCCAGACAGCATCAGCATAATGTAAAAATGTATGCTTCTGCAGGGTGTTTAGACTCACCTTTTGAATGGCTTAAAGACTTGCATTGGAGAACTGAGTGTATATTTAAGTGTGTGCTTTTTTGGGCTGGGATTACTGGGCTCCACAGCGTGGCATCTAGTACAGCCAAACCTGCTTTGGGTCTGTAGGCACGGTATTATGCAAATTAGTATGTTTTGTGTTCTTCTCAGAGGTGAAAAAGCCACAACACTCTGACTAGTGCTTGGATCTGGTCATGTTTAGCATAGGAGAGTTCATACAAAGTAAATCCAGGTCAAAAATCCTAATTTCCCAATTAGCCATTTAAAACATATTTTAAATAACAGTAATGCTAAAGTGTTTCCCTTTCACTATTACACAATGAGCTAAAAATAGTTTTCATTCATAAAAAAAGCTGCTTCCTTTGTTAAATAACCTGCGTAGCAGAGAACAAAAGTTCAGTTTGTAGTAAACTGTAGTTGTATTATAGCGTCAAGTCTGACACCTTTATTCCTGATTGAAATAAGACTATAAACTTTAATCTTTGGTAGCTGACAGGCAGACTTAAATAAAAAAGGATGAGTGATTCACAGTTACTGTTCAGGAGTTCTGGATGTGATCTGTGCAAAAATCTGAAGTGCTGTATCTTGCTGCTCCTTTTGTAAAATACATAACTTCAGCACCATCTGGATGGAGTGCTGGCCATGGGTTGAGATTGGGAAGGGGTCTCTGTGACCATAGAGTCTAGCTGCTTGCTCTGAAGTCATGCAGTGTCAGTCATCTTGGTAATCCTATCAAAAGACCATCCTTCAAAATCAAAGTACCTAACTCTTCTTTTTTGACTTTGATCAAAGTTATGTGATGGTGACGTTTTCAGTTTACAGGGTACAACTGAACTCCTTTAGATTTTATTCTAGCTAGAGGATGTCAGAATGAAAGGTGATAAATGGCAATTGCTATGAAATCAGAGCTCGTGATCCTTATAAAGGGTAGGAGGCAGAACAGCAAAATCGGAAGGCTTTTGAGAAGCAGAGAAAGTAGTAAGACCAACTTACAAGCTTTTACTGACTTTGGATGCAAGAAAAAAATGTATGTAGATCATGAAAGTAAGTCACATTACGAAGAATATGTATGAAAGAATAGTAGAGGCAGATACTGGAAAGGCCAAAGTGCACATGGAATTGCAACTGGCAAGAGGCATAAAAGCTAGCAAGGTTCCCGTAGAAGTAGGTTAATAGCAGGAGGAAGATTGAGAAATGTGTCTCTTGATTCAATGGAGAACATATGTATCTACAGAAGGTGCAGAACATTTAAAGTGCTTAGTGCCTGTTTTCCTGTTTTGCTTGTCTTCTCTAACTGTCATGCAGGTGCTTGATCTTATTAATACTTGTGATGAGGTAGTATTTTACACTACCGTGTACTTCCACTAGATGTTCTTATGTTAGCTGGCCCTGATAAGCTTCACTGTATAATTCTCGAAGCAGCTCAAAAAATTTAAAAATATTAGCTAGAAATACTCAGCAGTACTATAAGACTGGCAAAGGATGAGTCTTCAGAGAGTTATAATGGAAGAGAGCTGAGAAAGAGGAATTGAAGTATGACAGTTCACTTTATCTCAGTTTTTTCCATCAGTTGAGTTTAATAAGCAAACATTCTATTTTCAAGTGCTTGGAAGATAGCTATGAGAAGAATAGCAGCATGAACTGATTTGTGGGAAAACTAATTATGTCCAGAGTCTAATACCTTTTTACGGCAGAGCAGAAGGTTTTGTGGCTATGGCAGAAGCAGTGGAGGTCTTGTCTCATGATAGATTGATTTATTTAAAAAGGTTTTCCATATTTTGGTGGCTTCGTAAGTAGATGGAGACATGATCTGGGGAAAGTAGTCTAGGAAATGTGCAAAATGGGGTAGATGATCCTATTTGGAAAATGGTAATTAATGATTCAGTGTTGAAATGAGAGGTTATGTTAAAGGGTTCTGTCCTGGGTACAGTTGCCTTTAATGAAAGCATCAGTCAGTTGTCTGATTAAATGTGCTTATTAAATTCTCAGGGACTGTGTTGGAGGACATGATGAGAGTTCAAAATGACCTGAAAAATAGGATGACATTCAATAGGGACAAATGCAGAGCTGCACTTAGGCAGGAATTATCAGCTGTGCAAATGTAGGGTGAGGAATAACTGGTTAGGTACTAGAAAAAGGACCTGGGGGTGTACTGGATCACAAGTTGAACATGAGTCAGTGTCATGCTGTTTGCAGAAGAGGCAGATATCTCTTGCTGGGATGGTTAAACAGGAGTATTGTCTGTGAGATGTAAAGTTTAAATCCGTTGGCTTTATTTGCTGTTGGTATACTCTCAATGTGCAGACAGCATCTGTTTTGGGTGCCAAAATTCAAGAAGAATTTGGACCACTTGGAAAGAGTTCAGAGGAGAGAAATACAAATGATCAGAGTTCGAGGAAACAACTTCATAAAGATGGAAGAAAATCTGAGTGATTTTGGCAAGAGATGAGGAGAATAAGGGGAGTGTAAGAGATTTCAAGTATTTAAAAGATTTGTAAGAAGGAAATGCTATTTTCAGTGACCACAATGGGCAGGTTGAAATGGGATTGTTTCATCAAGGAGAACACTGATTAAGCTTTTAACTTTATCGCATTAAAAATTGTACTTTAAGAAGTCTTTTACTGTTGGCCATGAAGAACACGTTCATGTGTTGGTATAGTTGGTTTAGTTTGGGGAATAGACTAAGCTCTCTATTGATGTCCTTCCCTTTCATCTCATTTTATAGGATTCTAGTTTTAATTTGTGTCAAGTTTGGGCCAGGGAGGTGGAAATATGTGGAATTCTTCTTGTCCATCACTCGGTCATATCATGTGAGTTTAGACCTTACACAGGTTCAAATGGCTAGACTATCAGTTTGCAAACATACAGTGTTTGGGATGTTACTGTCTTCTGTGGGATGCTGCCTCATGCAAATGGAGCAAGTTTTCTTGTGCTGTCAGGATATTCTAAACCTTCATGGCGGAGACCCTACAGGATGACAATATGTGTGTGTGTGTAACTTTAGTGTAGCAGAGCACTGAGGAATTTTCGATCATTTTAGCAGTTTCAGATTACTGCTTTAGACTTGGATGGTAATCTTAATGCTTTTGATCCATACTTAGAAAGGTCCACTTTTGGCTTTGAAGATCTTTTTGACAGACACATACTTTGGTATATTCACCAGTACAGGGACCTAGGTGAGGACAGATTTCAAAGTGGAAAGTTGAACTGCGAGTATAGCCGTGCTATTTTATATATCATTATTTTCATGCACTTTTGTAATTCCTTTTGATTCTTTTTGTCTGCAGTGGACTGCATGACAAAACAAAAGATCCAACTATTCCTTCTATTTCAGTGATTGGTTTGTAAGATAACTGGAATGTGTGGAAACATTTAAATTAATCCTCTGCATTTTGCTGTCATACCGTGTCTCAATTAATGGAGAAAAGTACAGTTACCCTTGTGAACTCTGGCCTTTAGATCTGCCACAGCGTTTAACGTCAACAATGGGGAGAACTTATCTTCCAGAGGATACGTTTAATGCAGTGGTAGATAGCAGGAGCTGAAAGTTCAGTGATGTAGATAAGGGTTGACCTCCAATGTGGAGATTGTATGGTGTGTTGGTGGTTACGTTGCATTACCTGCCTGACTTTACCCTCACCCTGTAGTAGTAGTTATTGAATCATATAACTTTTGGGTACAGATGAATTTCCTGAAAAGTCTTATTACTGTTGAATTGCTAGACAATTTTTTTTTTCTGAACAGAGGGATAGTTTTCTTACCTCTGTTTCTCAAACATGGGGACTGTTTTTATCTTACAGGAGTGAAAGAATCTTAATATATCTGCCATTGTCACTGAGTTGTGAAGGCTTGATCCAAAGCCCAGGGAATTCAAAGGGTTGTTCCATTGGCTTTGAGCAGTCTTTGGCTGAGGGTGCTGCTGTCTAAAACTGGTGCTTCTGTCACTATAGCAGTACTCCAGATCTGACAAGCCAGCAAAAAGTTCTTTTCAACTGGTAATTCAAGCAGTAACATAAAAAGCCTGTCAAATGTGCAGTCTAGCAGAGTGCATTCTTTGGATTAACCCTATCTTCAGTTGGTCCATTTGGCAAGGACCACAAAAAAGTTAAGTAGCGTTTCAAGAGAGGGTTTTAACATTGTTCTCCTGCATCATAGCCATGCTTTATTTCTAGAGACAATCTACTGAACGTTAATACTAGCAATATTGAAGACCTGTGGTGTGAAAGGGAGTAATGGTTTTGACTTCGGTTTGGACAGCCAGGCTTCAAACACCGCTTCTGTTTATTTGTTGGTCTGTACAATTGTACTGCTATGACAGTTATCTAGTGCTTGGATGAGATCAATCCATGGTGGAGGGCATGTGTCTGGAGCAGAGGCAGGTCTGATGTGTCTGAGAGAACAGAAGCACTTGAAAGGCAGCTGTTGTGCAGTCTCTGTTGGTTGAAAGTATACTTAGGCTCCTGACTTCTTAAGTTTCATCAGTTCATCTACAGATTTTATTTTTTGTTTGCAATATAAATTGCACTTTCTTGTGACCATGTCTTCTGCAGCAGAAATAGCTTTATTGTAGTAATAAACAGACAGAAATACAGGAACACATAATGTTTCCCCACACAAATTGTATGCCTTTTGTAGGGGGAGACCACAATCAGAAATAACTTATGGTCTTGTCAGCTTGTTAGTCCTTACTCTATAGCATGCAAATGTAGGTATCCTCATAGTGCTCTTCCTTATGCCACCCTTTCCTTTATCCAGCATTATCCCTTTCCCAGAGAGACAGCTTTTGTCAGTAGCAAGACCACTGGTATAACTGCATTCTGAGCATCTGTTATGAAGGGGCTTTATGCCTCAAACTGGTAGTGGTATGCTAATAGCATTTGTAATGCCAGTTCTTAGCCTGTGGTCATTGCAGTAGTGATTATCTGATGCATTAAATTGCTGCTATCTCTTTGCTGGGAGATTGCTGGTCCACATAACTTCATTGGTAGAATGGATCATAGGAGTGTTTTGCTCAGGTTTCAGTGCAAAGTATTTTGAATTTGTGCAGTGTGCATCTTGCATGTGGAACAAACATAGAGTGCCTCAGTTTCTTCTGCTTGCTGTTATCTTTGATGGCATAAATGTCTGGGAAGCAATGATATATTAAATGCCATAATCGTCTGTCCAGCTGAAGTCAGGTGATGCTTTTGTTACATGTAACATTGATGGATGTGGTAGGAGAATTTACACAGACCATAGTCAGACAGTACTTGTGTGAGTTGATTAGCTACTGTCAACAGAAGCTGTATCATGTTGAGAATATTTTGGTGTGCACCCTGTGCTTTCTGAAGACTTACTGCTATATTGAAGTAGTTCACCTTTTGTAAAGCTCATTTTTCTTGGAGACTGTAAATTTTGATACTGTGGATGTTGAGCTACACCTGGGGAGTTGAGTTAGACGTCTGAGTTCATGGGGCAGTATTTTGTGGTGAATAGTCTGCTCTGTGTTTCACTGTATCCTCCCATCTTACCTTTGCTAGATTCCAGAAGCATGTGTCTTAAATCGATGCTTTTATCCATCAGGAAACATCCTCATTCCTTTAATGCTAATTTTGATCTTAGCTAAGTTAATATTTCTTAATTTTGCAAGTGTGATAGAGTATCTATTAAATTCAGCTATTAAAATGGGCTTGATGCCTATAGCATCAGCTTGGAGGATAGTAGAAAAAACAGCCTTTGTGGCTGATTCCCTTCTTAATGTTCTGTAGAGATAAGGTAATGTTCAGAGCTTCAGTCTTTTTTGAAACTTTTTTGATTGTTTTGCTTCCATTCAGATAAAGTAGTTGCTTGTGAATTTCCTTTCCTGAGTGCTGTGGCCAAGGAGAAATCAAAGTGCGTATTCATACATTGAGTTGCGATAGTGTTTAAGTTGGGTCCTTCCTAAGTTCTTTCGTTCTACCTTGTAAATGAAGGCATTTTTAAAACTTAAGGTGGTTGGTATGTTGGTATGTTTGGAGGTAAAGTGGGAGTTAACATCTGTGGGAAAGTTGCACACGTGGATTTCTAACTATTAATCAGGCTGGTTTGGCAGCTTCCTTGGATAAAGCCTACTGCATCTGGACTCAAGCTACTCTGCTGTAGCTTCTGTAATGACCGTATGAATTTGAGGACTCTGCAGAGCCTCTACAAGGGGTGCAGTTTATGCTTAAGTCTTATGAGCCAGTTGAAGCTTCAGAGTGAGGTGTCAACTTTGAGAGAGCTGCCCTGTGGTAAACTGTGGATGTCCAGCCCCTCTTCCTTTGTGTAGAAAGCCAGAATAAAAAAACCCATTCATTACTTTGTGTCTGAAGTGTTCTCAGATATATTCTGTGCTCTGCCCTTGATCCCTTTACCATGGGGTTTGAAGTTGCAAGATGGCGGTGGGGATTTGGATGCTGTGGCACCATTTGGAATAGAAACATTAGCTTCACCTTGTAAACCAGAAATCCAGAAAGACTTGTGCTCATCAGAAATGGCATGTCAGGATAGTTCCGATGGGAACTTCTTGTGTTCTAGAGATATTTCAGGGATCTGGGACTTTGATGATGAGGAATTTATTACTTATGTAATTGCGAGTTTAATTCCTTGATGACTTGCAAAAAGTCATTAAAATGTTTATTTTAAATCTCTCATCTTGTGAGCCACCATTGTTTGAATGTTCTTTTATGAAAATGTGCTGGTATGATAAGTGGAATCACAGACTCACAGGATGGTTAAGGCTGGAAGTGCCCTCTGCACGTCGTCTTGTCCAGCCCCCCTGCTCAATCAGGGCTGCCTAGAACCAGTTGCCCAGAACCATGTCCACATGAGATATGTGTATTTGTAATATACGTAAGGGTATTTAATGCTTCTGTTCCTTTTTTTTTTTTTAACACCAACATTTAATATAAGCAGCAGGTGCTTCTAGAAGTGTGTGACTTCTCTTCCGCTTACCTGTGAAGTCTGAATATGTATGAGAGAACTGACACTTCTGCTCTTGAAAAATTATTTTTAACTGGTGTTAATTAGCTATTTGTGTAGTGTACTATTTTCTAATTCACTTGTGGCATTAATGTGTTATTTGTTATGTGCAAATTCTTAAGGGGGATGAGACATTGTATTAAAGATACATAGCAGAACTGTGAAAGATGGTGACAAAGATGATAAGAAGTATGGGATGACCTCAGTAAGGGAAGCTGTTAGTCCTTTCTGCATGGAGAGGACTGAAGGGTGTGGGATAAAACAGTTTATAAAAGAATCATAGGTGGTAGGGAGGGAGTAAATAAGGCATGACTTCATTCCCCTTCAAATACAAACAAGTAGGAGGCTTCACATGAAACTAGTAGATGGAGGGTCAAAATAAGGAAAAAAATCCTTCTCCATGAACTCTGCAGTTCTTTGCAGAATGTTGGCAAGCTTAAAATGTGCCCCAAAATATTTTAAAAAAATTAAGAAAAAACCACAGTATTAAATAAGATGATATGGTATTTGGCTCACAAAACTCTTGAACTGCAAATCACTGGGACTGGAGAGAGTCTACTGGGAAGTATCATTATATGACTCTCCCTGTGATGGCTCCTTGACGTCATCTCTGCATTTTGGGATGCTTGGCTAAGTGCACATTTGGTCCAGCCTTTCAGGGACTGTTATTTTATTGCTCTATTAGCCTGCAGCCAGGCTTTCTGTTCCTTGGTTTACTTTCGGTCCAACAGTATAGAATAAAAGCTACTTAAGCATTCAGTGTATGTGGAGGATTGTGGCAGTCCTTAACGGTGCTTCAGAAAGCTGACCTCTGTATATATAATGCGTAAGAAAAAACAAGGCTGATGGGGGAAATCTGAGTACAGTATCTGGACCAGAGGTACCTGAGAAGAGGCTACTTGTGAGTATTTGGTTAGACAGTTGGTGATATTTCAGTTAGTGAAGTCAGCATTTGAGGAAAGAGTGCTCCTTGATACATTTAATGTACGTACTTACAACTAACTTTCCTTCTTACAGCAGAGGAGATTGATACATCAGTTACATCTCTTAGTACTGTTACAAAAAAGTTTATAGGCTAGGAAAGAAGAAAACTAAAAAAAAAAAGTCACTCTGCTGATGTAAATATTGCTTTAGTCATGATATGAAGTTCTTTTAGGTAAGTGTGCGAGATAAAAGTTGACTATAACCAAAAACTGTTGTTTACTGGGAATTTGAAGACCTTTACTGACTGTCATTGGTGCTGAGAAGATTACAGCATTTGAAGGGAGATCATGTGTCAGATTTTTGCAGCGTCTGTTTCCATTATACAGAAGATGTCTCCTACTGCTGGTGCTGTGGAAATCATTCCCGAGGGGTGCTGCAAAGTATCATTTAGACTGAGCTATTTAAGGCAGTGATGAAACATATTGTAGCAGACTGCTGTGAGTTCATTTAATTTCATGGATTGTGGAAGTCCTTCTCTGAGGGATAACTGTTTACTAAATTGTTGAAGATCATCTGGGTTTGTAGGACTGTTCTGAATGACTGGGACGTAGTAGCTAGGTGGACATCAGCCAAAGTTTACATGACAGGCATGGAGGCATTGAATTAAATGTTACAGTCCTGTACATCTGTTTTCTTCTTGTCTTTGTCAAACTTCTGTTCATGGCCATAGAGAGTGGAACTTTTTCCATTGTTTTTCTCATTGTACCTCATGGTAGTTCTGAGAGTAAATTAATCATTTTCAGGAGCTAAGATGTCAGGCTGTATAAATTCCTGTGCCTAAGAAAGTTGTCCTCTACAACAGTCTAATCTCTGAATGGAACTTGTTTGCAGATTTTTCTGTTATTAAAATTTGATTAAGGCAAATAAATTGTCCTGCCTGACATCTTAAATTGTGTTAAATTATTTGATACAACCTATAATTTTTAGTGTTGTTATATGATATTTAGAGCTTTAGCAATTTGTCATCCGTAGTATTTCTGTTGATTGGTGGGTTGGTTGTACGCAAGAAGAGCTCTTTCTCTGAAGTGTTTCTGATCTAAGTAAAGTGAATGTACCACATACTTAAGGCTTTGTATCAATTTATTATGACTTTAAAAAATGACACTTTCAGTAAACATTAGAAAAAACACATCTAAGTGCTGAAGTTTAACCTATTTGCATGTATAGATATTACAGAATTAATTTTTAGAAGTGAGTATGATTTGA
The DNA here is from genome assembly GCF_965140245.1 of Athene noctua. Taxonomy (NCBI): domain Eukaryota; kingdom Metazoa; phylum Chordata; class Aves; order Strigiformes; family Strigidae; genus Athene; species Athene noctua. The sequence continues at coordinate 15,760,145 of NC_134044.1, forward strand.
CGTTATTTCTGTTGATCTGGAAGATACTCTGTGTGCATTTAGCAGTCACGTGGTTGAACTTAAAGAATCTTTAAGTTTCACATCACGACTTCGTAAAAGTGTAAAGAAGTACTACTGCTTTGTCTCGGAATGCTCTGCTGAAAGCAGTGAAAAGTACTAAGTCATACCTACAATGGGAAAGAAAAAGATGCTAAAGCAGATTGCTGGCTTATGATGAATATGACTGGTTCTCTTAACTGTGCTGTAGTCATAGCTGTATGCCAACTATATGTGCTTTTGAGGAAAAAGTTAATTGTCTAAACTTTAGAGGAAGGTTCTTCTCTTGTGATTAGTCTGGTTGTGCTCGATGATCTTCTTGTAGGTGAACAGAAATTTTATTCAAATGTTCTTGTGTTAACCTCAGAAATATTTTCCAGGAATTTAAGAGGAAGAGGAAAAAAAGTCATTGCCTCCTTTTACTGAGCATCCATACTACAAAAGCAAATATATCCCAGGAAGCAGATACTCTACATTGTACAATAAGGCGGCAGCCACACAGGAAAGGTTGGGCTCTTGGCACAGCCCCTGAGGGGAAATGCTTCCTTGAAAGGACCCATTGTTGCTGGACCTGGGTCTTCAAATTCCCAATTCTCCGCTAAAATAGTTGCAGTTCTCTTGGTGCTGGGATGGGGCATCTTTGCCATCTCCATTATCTGACCATAATAGTCCTGGTTATTTAATCAAATAGAAGGACTGAGTAAAGTTCACGCCCCATGCAAGAAAGGAACGTCTTTTTGGAAACAGTTTCAGTGCTCAGCTATTGAAAATTCATGGTGGGTGTAATGGCGCCATGCCTTACCCAAGGAGTTTGAAACAGCTTAACTTTCTTTTCCAAGAATAAATAAAACATTTCATTGTCCCTGTTGTCAAAGTCTGTGAATTCTAACCCAAATGTCTAGTATACTCTTCCAAGAGAGGAAAGAAACAATAAGCATCTAAAATAAATGTATGCTTTATTGGATTCCCTGACTGTGGAACAGATCTTCGTTCCCTCATGGCAGCCAGGTAGGAGATCCAGAAATCTAAAAAAGAAACAAGGAAAGACTGTATTTCTGTGTGCCTGAGAGTGGGAACAAGCTTTGGGCAATTTTGAATTTCAGTGCTTGATTTATCGATTGAAAACTTTCATTAATGTAAATAGCTGCTGCTTGAAATAAGTGAGATGCTGGGAAGATTAGGTGGTGAAGTGCTCAACTAGTTGTCCTTGATATGAATGACTGCTTTCTAAAATTCTCTTCTAATAGGCCTTCGATTTGTGCATGTGCTGTTACAGCATTAATAGCAAATTTTAAAATGGTCTGAAAATAACAATCCAAGACCAGTTAGTAAGTTTTGAGTATAGTATTGGCTATAGTACTTTGTTGTGATGATGAATTGCGATACTGAGTTTATTGTTAGATGTAGAATTATCTTTCTTTAATGTAGCATGTATTCTACTATAAACATTGCAATTGCTATTGCAGCCTGCAAAAAGTATACTTTACAAAGAATACACTCTACAAATGTAAATACAATTTTGGTTTGGTGATTGTTGGATACAATGGTCTTCCTTAAGCCTAAACACAGAAACAAAAGCTTGCATTATAACAGAAAGCCCAAGATGGGAAGTGATAAAATAGGTATTGAGTGGAGGGCTTTGTTAAAACTTAGCTCGTGTACTTGTAAAATTTCCATGTATTCATTAAACTATTATGTCATTCTTATTGTTAGAGCTTGGTTAGTTGACTAAAGTGTTAAGCTTTGTTTGTAGTACAAATTATAACCTTAACTCCTTTCAAAATATAGCTGGAGGACTTTTGATCTTCCATAGTTCTCTTAGCTTGTATGTCTTACCAAACATTTATTGTATGTTATGTGGATAACTTCATATTGAAGGGTTCAGCCACAAGGTACTGGAGAACTGTAAACTGCATCGGCTTCCATTGATGTAAGGTGCATTTCTCCGATTGAAGGTGCTTCTGAAAGAGAGTGTCTTTTGTGTTTGTAATGTGAACTACAAACTAGTGAAAATATCGGTATGTTAAAATAATACTGAAAGCTTTAAAAAGAAATTTAAATGACACATGTAAGGTTATCATTGTGTATGTTGGAGTAAAATGCGATAACCTTTGGTTTTTATGGTCAGAAAAATGTGATATCCCCAGACTTTTGGCTAAGTTTTGTGTCAGATATAAAGGGATCTGTTTCAGTTTTGAAGTGGTCTGAGCGACATGGCTTTCATACTTTGGGGGGAGGCAAAGACAGGCTCTCACGTGGTGTGAGATGTCTCTAGCGTTGTGCTGCAGCTCAGGTGTATGGATCCCTCCAAGTCCACGGTGTAGCATAACGCCATCTGCCCCAAATCATGGCTGTGGTCCTAGATACTAAGTGGAGCTTGTCACTGTTGATGGGGCAACAGTGGTGCACATGAGAGGTGCAGAAAGGCGGAGTACAGGGCACACCTGTGTTGATGAGTTCCTTGAAGACTGTAAGAATCCATAAAAAGGGACTTTGGAAGCTGTTTTCTTTCAGAAGATACCTGGACAAAGGAGTGAGGGATGGATGGATCCTGATAACATACAAGATGTCAGAATATGGATTTTATTCTTACAGCCTTTAAAATCAACTCCTACCATTTGTAATTGCAAGTCTGTTTAAAAATGGCCTTTTTAAAATTTTCAGTGACTGCAGGTCCTGCCAATCTTTCCAAAAGCAGCCACTGGAGAAATTTTGGGTACGTTATTTTCATAGATGCTGAAATAGGATCCCTTATGTAAAGGAGAAGAACTGGAAGGTAAATATGGGACTTCTGCCCATAGTGTCTTGGACATAAGCTTTGGTTTCAGCTCTTGAAAGCTTGAAATGTTCTGTTCCAGTTTGCTTATTTTTTTAATTGTGCAGTACATTATGTGATACGGTTTGAGAAGAATGTACTCCTAAAAATATATATTTTTTTACATCATCTTAGTCTTATGTCTCTGTCCATTTATTTATTGGTACAATGCATTTTAAATGAAGTCAGTGTTTTTAGATTCAACTTTTCAGGTATTGTACTCATTGGCAGTTGGCATGGGCAGGAGCTGCAAGCTCAAGTAGTAATAGCTGATAAGACTTCCTTTTTTTTTTTATAGCTCCATTTAAAAGTGTGCTTTTTCTAGAGTCTGGTCTGTTAAGCTATACCTAGAACTTCTTTCCTCGGCTGCTGGCAATTCTGACATCAGATTAAATATTGCACACACATTGAAAGTGATGTATTGAGTGCAGCTTTGCATGGTCAGTGCTGCCAAGTGTTGTGTAGACCAGGAGGTCTCATTAGCAGGATGGCAAAGGAGATTTTGAGTCAAGAACAGGGGTTTTTTACTTTTTTTTTTTCTGCTTTGAAATGTTTCTGTGGCCTGGGGGAAAAGAGTTCTCAATCTTTCTGGAATGATTTTAAAGAAGCATTTTCACTGTCTTTTTACTGCTCGTAGTTAGATAAGAGGTACTTTGTTTTACATGAATACGGGTATATTATAACATTCAAATTTTGAAATACACTTAATATTCAGAACAATTTTTGGCATTTGGCCTGAGGTACAAGTGCAGAACTGTCTTCCAGAGCACTGCTGTTTTCTTGGATGTGCCAAGTCCTGCTGTGCAGCACCTGATACACAGCCCTTGTAGGGTGATGTGAAAAGCTGGCTTCTGTGAAGGGGCAAAAGAATACGCTTCTCCTTTGGCTATGGCTTTGTAAAATTTACTGCCATTCTCTTCTGCTAATGGTCAACTGTAGCCCAGGCTGCATTTTCATCTTTCCTAAGAAATCTGATCTATTTTGAAACGGAATGTATTCTCAGAAGATAGTTTTATACCTTTTCCTGGCCTGTTACTGCTCTTCTAGTTTGAGTACTACTTCAGTTTTTAATTTCATAACTGCTAGAATGGCAGAGATTGAGTGTTAGTTGGTGTTCAGTAAATGTAATTACTGCCTATAGGTCCATTGCATGAATACTGAAACCCTTTACCATAATATGTGGAAAAATGGACTTGGTTTGGTAACTGCTCTCCATGTGTGGGAATGGTGTGTTCCTGGAACAAGCATAAATCCTGGTGGTAAACGCTGCCTTTGTAATATGTGTTACCTGTTAGGTTGAAAGGGTTGGAGTATGGCCCTGAAGTGCAGAAACGTTTAATTTCTGGGTGACTAAAATAATGTTTGGCTTTATATTTTCAGAATAAAAGGGTTTTCTCTGTGGTTTGACAGCCAGTCAGGATACAGTTGAATAAGATGTCTGTCTGCTGTGCCAGAGGAACTGTCTACAGTTAAGAACATACTTCAGATACTATATAATTCAGAAATATGAAAAGACTTACAGTGACATCAGGCCATTTAGAAACTTAATTTTCAACTCAAGAGCGGTGAAGTGTCTTGTCTCTTAGTGGAGGGTGAATTTGTTGTAAGTTCTGGAAAAGGATGTTTAGTCTTTCAGTAGCCCTTAAAGATACTGTAATGGATTCTTTTGGACCCAGGAGATCCAGACAGGTCACTCAGACACTAGATCAGATTTCAGGAATATACTTCATATTTGATCTATATCATGATCTTTCGCTGGACAGGTCAGTTAGGTTTTTTTGGTCTTAATTATCTTCCTGTAGAAGTTTATGGTGCTTGGCTTATTTGATGATTTAGTGATTATGTAGGGAGCTGAGGAAGATTGACATAATGTCTGCACATAGGTGATTTTAAAATTTGGCCTCTTTCATGCATGTCTTGCTTTTCCTGTCTGCTTTGCTAGATCTTTTCATTAGCCCTTTGTGTTCTTACTGCAGCAGTGCTGCTGATCCCTGTCCTGTACAGAAAAGTAACTTATTTCTGCAGTGACCAAATTACCCATTTCAGCTTTGTAGCACTTGATCTCAAAGGCAGTATAATTTGCTGTGTGTGGTGGCTTCATTGTGCTCAGTGATAAGCAGTAGAATTCTGAGAGTGAGAAATGTGTGTATTTTTTAACTGCTGCCTTTATCATCTATTAGCTCCTCAACATGAGTGTTGTCTTCACTCGCAACATCTGTAATACAAGGAAGGGTTTGGTCAGAAGCATATATGTTTTTAGCAGGCCAGATAGTATCAGGTCTCATGCATAGACCTGAAACTGTCTGCAGGCTTCTGGTGAGACATTTGTGGTTTGAATAGAAGGAGCTGGAGCAGGCGGCTGATGCCTGGAAGCGCAGCCTCCATGCCAGCCCAGCCACAGTCTTGCAATTGTTCAGGCACACTGGAGGGAAGAGAGAAAAAAAAAAAGGCATTCCAAGCAGTGCCAAATTTTCTTTGATATGTTAATCTTTTGATAACAGTTTGAAAAGCCCTTGGAGACTTTTTTTTAGATTTTAGACAAAATAGTTCATTTGTCAGGACTTCCCTTGTAGATAGGGTCTCAGTTATTAAGAACTGCCTCACTAACTCATGATAACAAAAGCAAGTGCAGAGGACAGCTGCTGGACTGCTTGTTGGTAAGAGAAATATTTTAGTTATCTCAGGATTTTTACAAATATCTGAAAAGAATAAAATAAGGAATGTTTAAGATAAAAGTTTGTAAGCTTATTTACTTGCATATTTTAAGCAGATGAATAATGACAGAGCATAAGTATATGTAAGAACTTGATAGTTTTTTTAATGCATATCCTTACATGGATTTTAGTAAAGACTTGAGCTTTCAAAATTATATTGTCATCTGAGAAACTTGGTATTTAAGTTACCCAGTGACTGCAGGAAATTTCAAAACTTTCTTCTTTTGTAATTAGTCTTTCCAGATCTTGGAATTTTTCTTTTGAAATTATAAAACTTTCCAGTTAAACTGGAAAACTGGAAGAATAAACTGATGGCAACAAGGTATGTATTCTAAAGCAGAATTAGTTTTTAAGGTTTATGAATTCGGGACAAATGTTGAGGAGAACAGAGGGAAGATCTCCGATTTCCACACCACAAATCAAACTCAAAGGGTAGAATTTGCACTGGACTAGTTTGTTAATTATGCCAACTATTAGAAAACTGACTTCAGATAAGCTGGTAGTCCTTCAAAAGTGTGGCTTGCAGAACTCTTCAGGCATACTGATTGAGATTTACTGTAGTTCTTTCTTTAACAACATTTTCCTTAATAAATATGCCATGAGTTCATGTGCACTTTTTATACTATTGCTACACAAATGTCTATTGCCTATAAGTATTCTGGCAGAACTGCTTGATATCCTGATTAAGCAATCAGGATAGATCAACAAAAAGATACTGGTGTAGTAATTCAGAAAAGGTGCAACTTCACTGCAGGGAATGCATGTAGTTTTAAGGTCTGTACACTGCTGTCATTTCTTCAGTGATTCAATTTGTGATCTACTTTAGCTCCAAAATAATACTTAAATATGAAACTGCAGGTGCTGTCCTACTCATAGCTACATACTCTTCAGGACAGAGGGAAATAGCAAATGCAGTTTAATTTAATTTTGAAACATACTTTTTTTACGGAGTTGCAGATTTACTGTTTAAGCTTCTGATTCAAATGTATCTCTTAGAAGTAGTTACAGTTTGGACACTGCTCAGCTGATCACCATTTGTTAAATTTATACCTATGTTCTAAAATGTTGCAAATAATTTCATCCTCTCAGTGGCAAACAGCATTTCTTTTACAGACCTTTTTGATATTTCCTAGTTTTCTGGCTCTGTGCTTAGCTATACAGTACCTCAATGTGTAAAAATTATGCAAGTGGAGCGACAGTAACTTTGACCATTTCTATTGGTTTTGTGCCCTTTTTTCAAAAGGAATAAATAGTGCTTTTTAGTTGATATTTTCAGTTTGTTAAAGGGGAAGAGGACTTCTCTAGCTATTCACTTCAGGGAACTTGTGACAGAGAGACTGAGTGGCATCCCTTGCATCGGAGGCACTTTGTATATTCCTGAGTTTGTTGCTTTTGCGTGGATTTCAACCTCACTTCAATTGTAATACTAGTAAAATGTATTTAAATACTGAATTAAATTTTCAAGTATTGAAATATTTCTAATTTTCTACCATATTTTAGAAAGAAGTAAAGATCAAATGCTGATTGCTAAAGTCTCCCTGAATTGGTGAGATGCTACTACTTTATTCAGTCTGAAGCAAGCAACTTGAAGTCACCTCCAGAGAGGGCAGCCCTGTGGAACCCATCCATGGTGGTGGTGTTCAACCCCAACTTTCAGCAGGGCAGTAAGAAACAAACCCAAAGCAGTTCTGTGTCTGAGCTCTTGATGATGAGCTTGGGCTGATAATGTGCCAAAAGGGATGAGATTGGAGAACAAGTGCTGTTCATTGCTGAATAGTAATGATTTTCATGACCCATCAGCTAAGGAAAGCTAAGGAAAGATCTCTGATGTTCTCTTATTTTAGAGATTTGAATTTGAGTTTAGCATGGAAAATTACAGGCAGTATGTAAAATATTGAGAATGTATGCGCTAGTTGAATGTTGCTCAGTGAATGAGTCTGTATAAAATAATGCAGATGGAGATAATGATGTGAGTTAAAAATAACCTCCTAATGCTCCTTGTGTATTCCCTGTGTGACTCTACCCAGCTGTTCAAAGAACTCAGTGAATCACAGGAATTATTGCTGGTGCTCTCAGTGCTGAGATTTCCCTTAATGCTTCTTCAGACCAACGGCTCAACACTCTTTACTAGCTGTGGAACAGCCCTAAATTAGAGCAATTGCATTTTTCTCTCATGCTGCCGCAGTGTCCCATAAGGTGCCTGTTCTGACGTGTTGGCCATATGGAAATCTCAGTTGAGATTGATCTTGAGGTTGTTTGTATTTATTTTGCTGCCTGGTGCTTTCCTGTATCAAGTACAGTTGTTGCTAGAAATGTTCATCAAGATTGGAGTTTTGCCTGCAGGCACTGTTTTTGAAGTTGCAGTACACTATAGTGGGGAAATGCATGCTTGTTTAAGAGCAGGCTAGTTCAAGTATGATAAATCTAATAATTCTCTTATGGAGCTGTGAACTCTATTAGAAGTATAATTCTGTAAATACACAAAACTTTGTCTGCATGGCTTCTTGACTGAAAATGTGATTGTATAGTGTACATAAAGTTGTTTGATGTTATTAATTCAAAGATTGTTCTCAGGAGCTTGCTCAGCAATCCTCTGTAAGTTTAGGACAGATTTTAACTGGTTTCATATATATATCTTTCCAAGGATAAAAAGCTGTTTAGTGAAGTGGCAATTTAAACAAAAATGTTGTTTAGAACTTGCATGACTTATGTAACAGATAAGGAAGTATCAGTAGTGCACATATTTTGGCTTAATTTCCAGATTAATCTGCAGTAAGAAAGGTATTCATAGTTCAGCACTGGATAGTAATAGAAAATTTTCAGCTTAAAGCAAGGAGCATGTGAGCTGGTATTTCTATCAAAGATGACAGTTGTTATCAAATTCGCTTCCTTCCATACAGAACAAATACAAGCTGTATCAGGCACTCAGTTTATGAAGTGCCAAGTTGTTTTTCACCTGTGACTGAGGCCTGTGTTGTGATACAGTTTTTTGCTTCGAGTGTGTGTTTTTTCCACTAGGAAGGACCTTATTCAGCAGTGAGAGTAGATGTCTGAGGAGATCCAGATTTGGGCAGCAACGGAAACCTTCTCTGTTGGGTTCCTGCTTCATTTGTTGGCTTAACTGGAAAGGAGGTGGTAGCTTGCAGAGAACACGTGAGGATGTGATGATGTTGATAAACTGCAGGAGTTGGGAGGAAGGACCTTTTGAAGTTGGCAAGCTGGCATTGCTGCTGAATGCAAGTGCATGGATCCAGGGGCTGGCTTTGAGAGGATCTGACTTGAAGTTTGGTGATCTAATTTGTGAAAGTGTTGGGGACTTAATGACAGCAAAGGAGTTGGTAATGGTTGTGCTTTTATCATAATGCTACCTAGTATTAAGTATTTTGAATAGTGGCATCCTAGTCTTCCGTGGACAGCTTAGCTGAAGTTAAGTGGATGGCTTTCACCTTGATTTTTTTTTTTTTTTTTTTGTAACAGCCTTCTGTTTGAAAAATGTCAGTTACAATAACTACTTGTGCTATGACAGTGAGTCTTTAATATCTGAGGACTGCTCATGTGCTGTGGTAGTAAATGCTGTCTTCAGGGAGATACTATGTGCAGTAAATAAAACCAAAGGTTTTACAATGTCAGTGCAGAGAATGATAGTTAATCCATGCCTTGGCAGTGAGCGCTGGCTATTCAGTGGTTTTAACTATGGTAAATAGCCCTGTGGAAATCAAATATGGGCACATTAATTATAAATTGTATACAATTAACATGTACAGTGGTGCCCAAATGAAGGCTAGATACAATTTTATTTTCAAAAATTTAGCTTTTTGGCTTGGTATCTTTCATTTTCTTCAGGTGATGTTGAAGCTTCTGATGAACCTTGTAGTGTGTTGTAGCCTTTTGTTTGTAGTTCTTCGCTATTGGAATAGGGATCTGTGTGCAATATGTTAATCTCTTAGTCAACTTCATATTTTTTCATGCCTTGCCCTATTCATGAAACTTGTGATCATAATCTGTACTCAGAGGACCCTTGAAGATTTGCAACTATGAGATTTACAGTAAGAAATGAACCAATTGATAAAGACTGAATGGTAAAAGAATTGGAAAGAAAACCATTAAGCATATTTTGATTTAGAAATATTAAACTGGGGACTAAACATTTTTAGCACATACTTTTTTTTCTTCAGATGAGAAATGCACATCTTAGGGGTACAGTGTCTTTCCTTGTGGAGGATAGCCCAGCTTCTGAAAACATCTGATTGGAGTTATTACAGTATAGAATGATAGAAATGTGTAATCTTGACCTAATTTTAAGCTTTTTTTTTTTACTATTTTAACTTAGTTTCCATTGTGAAGTTTGTAGCATGTACCAAAACCTGTTTGCTGCATGTAGAATTAATTGTATGAAGTTAAATTGGTACAAGCTCTTTTCCCTCCTTCAGAGCCTGCTGTTTTTGCAATATTTCACTATATTCATCCAGTGTTCAATCTTAAAGCTTTAGTAGACCTCCATGGGTCATTACTACTGGACACTAGTATCAGTGCAAATTTAAGATCAATATTAATATGTTGTCAGTGTGTTTTATGTGTATGCACTTAGAGAAAATAACTCAAAACAACCTGGTAGTTAGGTATACAATCAGTAATGTTGCTTCAATTTTTAATTTTTGTTGTTAAAGGTCTTCCATATCTCAAGTTGAGAAGTTCCATATCGTACTAAACATGGAGAAAGAAGAAAAGAAATTTGTCAATAAAGCAGAGGAGGAGGAGATGGTAATTAATTCTGTTTGTCTATTTTTATACAGTGAAAGAAACACTTATGGTTTTCTTTCTAAATGGGGCATAGCACACCAGGAAGTGGACTGTCTCCGTTTAAATTAATTTAGCAATTTTATAAGGTTACCCTAGATAATATTCTTTTGGTTAATACCAAAAATCTATCAAAATCTATCAAATACCAGAAATCTAGTCTTGGTATGAGGAATGTTTTTGTTGAAAACCTTTGCAAAGGTTCTGGATTGGGTACCTTGAGTTCAGCAGTCCAACAGATAAAAGATTTTGGTACTTAAACAGCTTTTTGCTTTTTAAAGGAAAATGGCAGCAAAGTTTTTGGTTTTTCTTTCTTTTCTCCAAATCTTAGAGCTTTTTTCTTGTCATTTAAAACAGGTTAACACTTCATAATCAGACTGTCCTCTGCATACTCTTGCGTATTCATATTTATGCAAATAAGACCCACTCCCTAAAACATGGCAAACAGTTTTATGGGTATTTGGTAGTACACAAACTTTGCTTCCTACTAGAGCAATGATGTCTCTTATTACTGTCCTGGAAGATACAGCAGTTAGCTTTGACAGGAAAATAGTGGCAGCTGGTCTTTAAATTTCTAGCCCATTCTAGAGACAGCAGAAAATATCTGGGACATGTAGGGATTTTTGCTTTAAAAAATGGTAGATTCCTGTGAATTGATGTCCTCGTTACTTCTTTGTGTGTGCAGCTAGGAAAAGCTGCTCTTCACTAGACCAGCTTTAATATGGAGAGTAGGCAAATACACCTTACAACAAAAAATGAAACTGAAATGCTTATGGTCTGATCACTAAAATAAATGCTTTTTGTAAGAATTGATTTTGTTTTGCCCCAAAAGAAGCTTTGAACTCTCCTGCTGTCTTTCACCCACCTGTTTTTATTGGAAAGGAGTGTGAATGCTGACTCCAGTGTTTTGGGGGGTGAGAGTATGGGTTTTGTCTCTGCTTCTTGTCAGCTGAAGAAGGCTGCAAAACAAACTTGTTGAAAAGCCTTTTCTTAGGAAGGGAGTTTAAACAATTTCTAATAGTGTTTAATGAAAAGTACAAAAAAAATTTGCAAAAAGTTGGTGTCAGTATGAACAATGTGGGTGGGACTCAATGGGCCATTTCATTGCCCTTTTGCAGCAGGAAATATAATCTAATGATGTAATGCGAAGCTCAGGAATGTAACACAGCATCTAGTAAGTCACTGAATTATTTTCTTTTCCTAGCTGTCATCAGGTTAAGTTGGTACTTGCCTTTGACCAAGGCACACTTAATACTTTGTGGGTTTTTTAATGGGAGAAGAGGATTTTTCCAGCTGGTGCAAGTTACAGAACCTTTGACAGTGCGGCTTGCAGTTTCTAATAATCCCTTAGTAGCATTTCTTATTAAAATGACAGGCAAAATAAGCCAGTTTCTCTACTAAACAGTAGTGTTTGACAAATATTTACATGCTTGTTTACAAAACATGAAATTCCTCTAGCAACAAAAACTAATGCTATGCTAGCATTCAAAACTATGTATGCTGGCTAATCAAATGCTTGATAAAATCAGCATTTGACAAAACCAAATATGCTTTTGTTCTTTACTGCGTAGTTGGCTTGTACTAGGTCATGGTCCTGGTGAAAAATGTGGTTGTTCACTGGGAGTTAAGACAGGCTGTGTTGCAACCTAAGTCCTTAGGGAGCAATGCAGAGAGGAGACAGGTCCTGTAATTAAATGTTGTAAACAATGCGTATGCTCTGCCTTTCTGAGGCTTTTACTGATGTTTAGATTTCTGACTGAACACAACAGTCCTCCTCTTTGTTGCCTCCCCATAATGTATTAAGTTTTTAAAATCTTTCCTTCCCCCAGAAAAGAAAAAGGAGAAAATGGCTTTGAAATTTGATTCGCTTTAAATACCACGCTTTATGAAAAATTAATGGTGGCTTCCCAAGTCAGAGCAATTAAAGAGGGTCACTCTGTTATTTGTTTCTGTTTCCATGCAGGAGATCTATGGTTATGATCTGTGTCGTTGGAAGTTGGTGCTAGTTACTGTAGGAGTGATCTGTTCTGGTGGCTTTCTTCTCCTCCTCCTCTACTGGATGCCTCAGTGGCGTGTGAAAACAACATGCAAAAGGACTACACTTAGAGACTGTGAAGTGGTTCTGCTGAGAACAACTGTAAGTCTATGGGAGGATGTGCTTCTTCCAGTTTGCAGTTGTTTCACATCCCTCTGCTGCTTGCTAAGATACACAAATCCTTGCCTCCAATGTAGATGTGATTTTGTTTTACAGCACTGCAGAACTGTGCTCCTTGGTACTGTACGTAGCTTTCCTGCTCATATGGGAAGACTGACAGCTGTTTGCAGAGGGCATAGCAGAAAGAAAGTTTTAGCTTTTGGATTTTAAGAATTAAATACACGAATGCTGTTGTCATCAAAACTCACAGAACAGATACCGTGTTGATATAAGCTGATAACATGGTTTTCAGGTTTTCCCTCCCTCATTCAGGAAAGACACATTTGTTGAATTAAGGTGTAACTGTGGACCCAGGTGTGGTTTGATTTAAAGTGGTTTTCTTCCTCCGTAGTTACTGTGCACAGTCCCTGGTTATGATCTTGTGTTAAGTACTTAGTTATTTGGAGTTGCAGGGTGGTGCAGCTGAATGCATAGGAATCCCATAGTTCCTCCTACTGTGGGACAACTATATTAAATTGTGTAAGGGCTGAAGATGTAAAAATTCAAGTATCAAGACTCATTGCTTTAAAAAAAAAAAAATTCCTTACAAAATATGTTTTCAGAATTGTGGAAAGAAAATATTCTTAAGATAGCTGATATTAACTTGGGAATATCTTCTGTAGTTATATGTATGGGCTCTACTAATCTGTCATCTGTTGTTGACAAGTTTTGCTACAGCTATTGTAGTACAATGCTGTTTCAGTAGCATTTCAACCAACTAATTTTTTCCCCTCTTTTTAAGGATGAATTCAAGATATGGTTTTGTGCAAAGGTTCGCGTTATGCCTTCTTTGGGAGCCAATCCTTTACAGAATCCTAACCCTATTGTACACAAGGTTTCAAATGGCCATGCTGTTCATTTCTGTGAATCTGCTGCAGAAGAGAATAAAAATGATTTGAAAAAATATTTGCCGGTAAGTAAACCTGCAATACTACAGCTGCTAATTTTCAAAGTATCTCAAGTAGTATCTAGAGTAAACACGCCACAATACAGTACACATAAGCTGCTACTTTTGACTAAAAGGCTCACTTGAGGTGGAGCACAAATCTTTTCCTCAGTAACCTGTAAGTGGAAATTATGGAATTCTAGAAAGATTATTTTGAAAGAAAACTTCATTTTTCAGTGAAGTTTTTCTAATTCACTTTCCGTCACTCCAGGATAAAGTCAGAAGAGGTCTTAAGTGGTGCTAATACGATATCTATGTCTGTTACCCTTATAGATTCGTTATTTCACACACCACAGTGTGAAGTATTTCTGGAATGATTCAGTTCAAAATTTTGATGTTGTACGGTAAGAATACTTTTTTTCTTTTGTGTTGTGCTTCAAAATTCATTTTTAAAAAAGTACAGTAGCATGCCTAAGAATGTGGTGAAAATCAGTATCGTATTCTGACCAGCTGTTTTAGCTCATTGAGTCTTTGTTTAAACCATAGTGAGAGCAGGGAGATTTTAACTTGGTGCCACTTTGGAAGGAAGGTATTTGTTTAATCTACCTTTATCAAGCATGATTCGTATAGAGTGACAGGCTGCATGCCTCTGCAGGCTTTTTGCCTGTTCTTGGAGTGTCATTTGAGAATTAGAGCACCTGTTTATAGACAGTAGGTCTCCTTCTATACACCCCGATGGAATAAATTACATGTTTTGTGTTGCTGCTGAACTAGACCCAAAAGGAGTGTCTAGGAAGAGGGCAATTCACCAAACACCTTGTTGCTCACCTTTGTGTAGGTCTGCTGCCACATTTTCGTCCGGTTGAGCTGAATTTGATCCTTCTTTTGTTACTCTTCAGTAACAAAACCAAGTCTCTTGCATTGATAAGAAAATGTCTTTCAGTGGGCAGTGTTAGCCATGCTCACTAAATTTGATGTGCTGTATTTTCTTTTATCCAGCAGCACTGTTGCATGATGGTTAAAGAAGAAAGTTCTTTTTTCTGGTGCTACTGATAAGGCCTTCTCATAGTGCTAACAAGTTAAATGAAAACAGGCTTATCTGTTTTTGACAATTGCTTGTTAAGAAGTTCAGATCAGAAATATAACCTCTTTTTAACTTAAATCAGTGTTCACTGCCTTGAACTATCATGTGGAAAAGTCCAAGCACTACACATAGAAAAATTAATGGCCAGTGACTGAAGGAAAATAAAACAGCCAAAATTTCTGTAGTAAGAAACATAGTCTGCAAATGTTTCTTACGTTTTTGAAAAAAACGTGTGCAAATAGTATGGAAAATTATCAGCAATGGCAACAATTTAAAGAAGTGATCATAATACAAGCAGTTACAAAACTGAGCCACTCCTCTGGGAGGGTGGAAATGTCTCAGTTCATGTGTAAATAATTAAAAGCTTTGTATGCATTTTTTATGTTAAGCCTCCCAAGAATTAGTGGTTCAGGTAGTAATGCTTGTCATTTTGCATTACAGGGTCTTGTTTTCGTGCATATAGTGTTGCTAATTTAAACTGTTCAAAAGGGAATATTTCCCACAGATGAGATTAAAAAAACCTGAAAAACTATACTTTTACTCTAAGAACAGATATGGGAAAAAAATCATACGACTCTACGTGTTAAGAAAAAAAAATATTCCTTAGCATTAAAGCAGTGACTTGAAACTTGGCTTTTGTTGGCTCTTTGACTGTGCCTTTTGATGTTCTTGTGATAACTCAGCCAATTTATAAGCCCTGGAAAAATCTCAAATATGCCTGTGAAGTTATGTGAGCATTTATTCAATCACATTCTTGCTGATATGCCAAACTTTCATTTGTTTGATGTATTAACGACAACTGAGCCTGACCACTTGTTTAGTCAGGTACTGTAGCTGAGCTGGACGCTATTATTTAGCAATTGGATGATGAAGAGGAGAAACAGCTGGATCTGAGACATGCCCAATACAGGCAGAGTACTAAGTCACTTTTGCACAAGGTCAAATAAGAATGAGAGTTTGCTGTAACTTCAAAGTGAATTAGGTATGATCATATGAAGTACTAGATATCATCTGTGAAATAATAGCTGAATTTATGAATGATAATGTTCTGGAAAGAAGTCTTAAAAACTTGTCCTTCATTTTCTTAATCTCCTCTTAGTTTATGTACAACCCAGAAATTGGTATTAGCTAATAACATGGCAGAGAATAAAGCTAATACTTGTAAATAGAGGGTATATGAGACTGAGGGCCTTAAAGTCCATAAGGCAAGCAACGTAATAGTTGTAGTTGTGATCTAAGTACAGTAATGCATCGTGAAGATAGATTCACTCTATGCAGTTCACTGTGCAAGTATCCAGAGACAGAACAGTTTGATCACATAATTAAAGACTTAACACAGTACAGAAGGGAGGCAAATTAAGATTTCTTGGGCAACTAATTCAGTTACGAGAACTTGCTTTTGTACCATTGTTCTTTTTATAATAATGTAATATTAAGATTACAGTTTCAAACACAGGAAATGCAAGTGTAATTGTTCTTAAACTAAATCAGACTTGGTCACATAGCCAAAGAGGATGCAACTTTGACCTTGTATGTCTGTTTTGTTTTAGCTGGTGTCAACGGAATCTTGGAGTTGATGAGTGCTTTATGTAATAAACTGTGTGCACACAGGGATTTTATTTTTTTAAAATGGCCTGGGAATTCAGTACTGTAACAGTACTGTAAAAAGCAAATGATATCCTGCTAGAAGCTTTGTCTTTGCATGGATGTTACACAGATAGGTATTCATAGTTGCATACCATACTTCATTTTAGGGACCCTTCTTAAACGCAGTGTTACGTTCCTTTTTGTTCAGGAAAAGAAAAATTGAATCATTTGGGATAGAATGGGGAGAAAGGCACAGTTATTCACAGAAAATTATATATTTATTAATCTAAAAATTGTAATTTTGAAATCCTTGAACTTGAAAACTTTTAGGGAAACCTTGTAGGCCTATGGCCAGGTGAACACATTAACATTTTCACCTTCTGTTCTTTTACGAAAAGTTGGCAGAAGCATGGTCCTGACCTTTGCAATGGTGACGATGTTTAAACCTTTTCCTGTGTTCTAGAGAATGGAAATAATTGTTACTGTATATGCACAATAAAGAGGTTTTTTCTTAGCTGGGACAACTCTGAATCCTTTTCAGTAGATAACTTAATAGATATCCAATATTAAAAAGACTTGTGTTGAATAGTGCTAGTTTTGTAATGGCAACTGTGAAAGCCTTTTGGAAGGTAATGATATTTTCTGGTGCATTCAAAGTATGTCTGCTAGAAAATGCCTGGATATTGTGCATGATATATCTCACTGAGTTTAGTAGTTGAAATGATCCCACAGCAGAAAACGTTGTGATGTTTCAGGTGTGCCTGCTATCTGTAGATCTTCTAAATTATAGCATATGCTTTCACAGCATGTAGAAAAGTCCTGTGAAGATGAATGATAAGGAAATACTTAAAATGTAGGCTGTACTTTACCTAGTCATGGATAAAATTTTGATAGCGAAATGCTGCAAAATAGCTTCAGTAAAATTGATTAATAATAGTTTCTAAAATGCTTCCATTACTAGAGACGAAAGATAATCTGAAGAAATACTAATCCATATTGATTTCATATAATGTTTTAAAAAACGTGCTTACTTTTTCTTTTTAGAGGCCTTTGAATACTAGTTAAGCTAGTCTTTTACTTCAGTTTTAAGTGTACCTTAATTTTGGTTGAAATAGATACGACTGTCCTATGGAGTAAGACATGTCAACAAGAGGACTTCTTTTAACATGTCTGGTATCTGCAGCTGTGACAAAAATAGCTAGACAGACATTAATCTGTAGACTTTGTTCTTTTATAATATGGTGTAACTCTTGACAAAGACCTAGCTCTTTTGTGTTACTGAATACTTAAATACAAAGTTTCTTAAATAACTTACTGACTTTTTCCTTTACTTAGAGGTCTAGATGAATCTACGTTCTGTTCTTCAATTCATAATGAACACAGCACAGGACTGACAAAGGGAATGCATGATTACAGGTAATATTATATTAATTGAGGGAAGAAGTGGTTTTGTTCCATTACCTGTGCTCACAGTGTTAGCAAAGTTAGAAGACAGTTGAGTGATTAGTGTTTACAGACAGGCTTTTACGCTTTCTTCAAAGAAGGCTGTTAGATGCATGAAATTCTTGTTTTTCTTACCTATGCATTGAGTAGGAACTAGACTCTGATAGTGTTGACTTTCCTCAAACTACACTAACCATGGGAATTAAAGTGTTGCTTAAAGTAATTCAGAATATATTTCTGAAATCATATTTACTACTTATCATTTTGAAATAAGTGTACAAACTGAATAGCAAGCAGTTGTGTTTTCAACCATGTTGGCAGGTATACAGTGAAATTTGACAGTTGATGTAAAACAAAGTAGGGTTTTTTTTTCCACATAACTCACCTTTAAGAGACATAAATGTTACCGTTAACTTATTGTCATTGTTGAAGGGCATGTATCAGTTCAGAGACAAATAGACTGAATCTGAGTGGAAAAGTCCATCAGGACTTCTTTAGATGGAAAGATTCTTATTAGTCTCAAGATGCAGATTGCTGAAGGAAACACTGAGGGAGATCACTCTGTTGCTTCTTAGTTTCTTTCCCGTCCTTGGTCATTGTGAGAGAGGGGATAGTGTGCTAGATGGCTGAGAAGGAATATTGGATACCAGGAAGCAGAAAACTTAGCCTACACTGTAACTCATTTCTTATTTTAGGAAGATCAGGCTGAAACTTCCCAGGTCTCAGGACTTTGGCTTTAATTTTAAAAGCTTAGTTAGTGTCACAGGTGTGTCCCATAGCTTGCTGGGGCCAAAGGCATTCCCTGCTTTTTCTTTTAATTCCAGTTGGCAAAAAATAACTGGGGGGTAAAAAATTAATTCTTTAACATGCCATTTTAGTGTAAATATAACTGTCAAGGGACATAAGTGCACAGGAAGAACTTGGTTTAGAAAAAAACATTTAAAATGTAACTTTAATGGTATGTAGTTCAGGGATTTCTTAGTGCTCAAATGTGAACAGCAAGCTGCAATATGTACTTAATTATTGATGTGCCTATTTATTATAGTTTGGCTTCTGTGGCATTCCTGGCTGTTTTTTGAAATGAGACCTTCTTAGAGTTTTAAAATGTGGAAGCATTTGCTTGCTCATCATACCACTTTTTGTCAGTTTGTATCTTTTCCTACAATAAAAGCTTTTTTCTTGAAGAACATCCTTTAAAGGCTTCTTCATGTCAGTGTCACTTAACCAGCTCACATCCAATCAGAGGTTAGTTTCTTGTTCCCCCTTCATAATTTGCCTTTCTCCATGCTAAGGATAAAGCTAAGATACAGAACCATGAAAACAGTGTCTTACTGCAGAGTAAGAGTTAACACTTGTTTGAGCTTAATTTAATGACAACCCCATATTGCCTTTCAGAATTACATGTGTAATAACATTGGACCTTTACACAGTTTACAGGAAAATCTAATTTTGAAAGAACCTAAAAATTAAGTTAGTTTAAATTGAAATACAAAATAATTATCTTTGCATTGGAACACTTCACTGGGTAAATGTTTCCTGATAAACACCTTTTGAATCAGTATGATAAATAAAAGGAGCCACAGATGAAGTAATATTTTATACTTTCTCATATTAATGGAATTACTTTGAAGTGAATAAGATTTCTAATAAAATTAACTGTCTTAATTTTTTTTTAATGCAGAAAAGCATTCTATGGAGTAAATGAAATTGCTGTGAAAGTGCCTTCCATTTTTAAGCTTCTGATTAAGGAGGTGAGATCTTTTCTTCAACAAATTTTTTTAAAAAGTATATAATTAAAAGCTAATTAAAGAACAATGACTGTTGGATTGGTCTGTGAGTAATCACGTAAAACAGAAACCTTCCCCCAGAGCCCAGCAATATAAAGCAAAATGATATGGACCTTTATTTTTTGAGCTCTCCAATCTAAAGAGACCTTAGCTATGAGCTCTTCAGAGTTCACAACCTGGTGCCTTAAAAGGATGTTAGAAAATGTGTCAGAATTCTTTGAAATGATATGTATCTTATTTTTTATTGTTAATTTCGAACATAAAATGACCAGTTGTGTTCTCCATTATCAGCCCAGGGATTATACATTACAGCATACACATTGAATCAAATGTGGTTTTGCATATACTTTTATTGGATTTGTTCCATTTTCCTTTTATCAGGTGGATTTGAATAATTTTGTTTATCCATGTGCTATAATAATGCATGGTAGAAACTTTTGAACAAAGGAACTCTCCAACCTGAACTAATGGAATAAGAGCTTGAGGTGTCAGTGTATTTATTAATTAGCAATAGATAATAACATCCATATTAATTCAAGAATGTAACAAGGTGCAACAGATGTTCCTATCATTTTGCTTTGAGGTGTAGGGAAAAATGCAGTCTTAAAAATATGTGTTCTTGTATTAGTGAGAACTGTGTTTTTGACAGGTTGAGTACGTAGTGAAGCAGAGGGATCAGTTTGTCAAAAGAGACAAAAATATTGTATATAAAGAACTGAGGGGTTTTCTCCTCCATGGAGGAGAAGGATGATTCTGACTCTTCTGATGGAGAATGCTTGTGACCTTTTGGTGTAACTTTAATGTTCTGTCACTCTTCTAGGTTCTCAACCCTTTTTACATTTTTCAGTTGTTCAGTGTGATATTGTGGATCACTGATGAATATCACTACTATGCATTAGCAATTGTGATCATGTCTGTAATATCCATTGTTAGCTCACTCTACACCATTAGAAAGGTAAGTTCAAAGAAAACAGATGCATCTTTTCAGCTTTTTACATATTGGTTTATTTTGATGTGAAATTGCCTACAAATCTTTAAAAATTTTTCAGAGGTATACATGTAGAATATTGTTATGGGTCTTCCCTTTTTGAGCTGCAAGAATTTGGATTTACAGTTCTCTTTGAGACCCTTCTCTGCAGATTTTCCATGCTGTTGAAATCAGTAGGTTAACCTCAGATAAAAGAAACACTACTGCACGTAAATAAAACCTGAACACAAGTTTATGTATCAAGTTGTGTTGACATTAGTGATTTCATCTTGCATTGTTTGAAAAAGTTTAACAAAATTGAGCACCAGCCAAACGTGTGGATTGTTAAATTGGTGATGCATTTTTCTTTGTAGACTTCATAATAGCTGATGGAAATTAAAGTAGTAATTATCCTTAAACTGCATTCTCTGAATTCAGACCAGAGACAAAAAAAAAATTTACATTAATCCAAATTCACACAACTACTGCAGTTTTTACTTATGTATATTAATGACTACATGTTTTTTTTAAAATTTTGCGTGGCAATGTGAATTTGCTTCCAAAATGCTGTTAGAAGTAGGAACCTGTACAGGTTGATGCACTAAAACTTTATTTTCCATTGAGTTTCCTAAACTGTGTTCAAGAGAATGTTTTGAGTAACATCTGTTGTAAAAGAATGTTAATAAAGAATCTCATCACTTCTACTTGTAGAGACAGAATGTACATTTAGAAGAAAACAACCTGTGCTTTTAAGTAATAAACTGTTTTCTCCCCTTTGCAGCAATATGTTATGTTACATGACATGGTAGCAGCTCACAGCATTGTCAGGGTTTCTGTCTGCAGAGGAAACCAAGGTAAATTTCACAGGTGGTTTGGAAGGCTGAGTTTAAACTGTTCATTAAGTATAAGTGCAAAGTTCGTGTGCATCTGTTCTTTCTTTGATCAGCTTGAAATGCTTGCATTTCTTAGCGAAATAGCATGGGAAGAGGAGAAGTTGCAAAGTGGAATTTAGACAGAATAATCATCTGTTCAGGATTATCTTTCTAGATGATATTTTTAGTGAGTATCAGGTTTGCTCTAGATGAGGTGCTTGTCCTATTCCTGTTTCTCATTATCTACAACTCCAGATATATAGCTGTCATTGTAGTTTCTTTCTTGGCTTAAAGACATGCATGCATGGGATTTCCATTACAGTTTATTACCCAGAAGGGTCTGCAAGTTGATTTCTGGACTTCTGCTCATTTGGATACCATAGTAGTTGAAGATGGGTAGGTTGTGGTTTGTGATACTCTTTTGTGAGACATACATTTGTGTTGGACTTTCATCTTTGTACTGAAGCTATACTGTAGTTAATTGTTAATATC
Source organism: Athene noctua (assembly GCF_965140245.1). Taxonomy (NCBI): domain Eukaryota; kingdom Metazoa; phylum Chordata; class Aves; order Strigiformes; family Strigidae; genus Athene; species Athene noctua. The sequence goes on from NC_134044.1 coordinate 15,781,819, forward strand.
TTTTGTACAAGCTTTATTCCTTTCATTTATTATGATGAACTATATCCACATGGTCTAGAGTTTAATCTATGATGGAATTGGGTTTATCAGTGGCTTTTTCCATATCTTTTCAAAAACTCTTCATAATAATGCCATTAATGAAATGGAATATATCTGAATTGTCACCACCTGAATCTTGGCCAAGAGGATCTCTGTCAGGTTTTGTAGATGATGGATATTTTCAGGTAAACTTTTTTGTGTTTTAATACTCAGAAATAGAAGAAATCCTTTCCACCGACCTTGTGCCTGGAGATATCATGTTGATTCCATCTAATGGGACAATTATGCCCTGTGATGCGGTACTTCTCAGTGGTACTTGCATTGTAAATGAAAGTATGTTAACAGGTAAAGTAAACTTGACACAGTTTTGGGTGGCTAAGCCTATTAGTTTATACCTGTGTGCATGCTTAACTTGCAGTATGTTCTAGCAGAAGTGGATATGTTTATTTTTTTTGAAATGTGTATGTTTTTGCAATGACACATGCTCCTAAGTACTTAAGCAGAACACAAGTACGTATCTGCAACAACTAACTGGTACTGCTTGGCAACTCTAAAAATGAGTGATGGTTTCTTGCTGAAAAGTTTTCTTGATAGTTTGTCTTCCTGCCTCTTGACTTGGTGTTCTCAGTGCAGACTGAGTTCTGCAATATGTTTCTCCAGAAATTTTTTGCCCAAACTTGTTAGCTGCTCCCAAGAATGAAGGTAGTGAGTAGAATGTGCTGCTTTATTTAAGAACATAAATTACTATTTCAAGTTATGCCTGTATACGCTGAAACTGGAGACCTGATGTATTTGAAGGATAGTTTCAGTGAATAGGATGGACTTTTTGTTATTCCTAGGATAATCTGTCCAAACTGGCAGCATTTAGAAAATAGTAGTTCAACAATTGTGTGTTTTATCATGTTCAATTCTTTGAATATACTTAAGCTTCCAGCTGTTGCTAGTAAATGATAAAAATTGATTGCAGTGTACTCAGTCACCAAAGGAGCTGAAGATAGTTTTCTTCATCTTCTAGTTTTTCTGAGTAAAGGTGGATGATGCCTCAGAGCAGGAGAAGGAAGCTTGTTCTGTTTTCTTTCAATAACTGTATTTTACACCTATCTGATTTGAAGTAAGAGGCATAAAGTCTGTATTGGTGAATAACAAACAGAATTAAATAGGATTTGGATAATGAATCTGGTGAGCTGAGGCTAATAGGTGAGAGACTGCCTTATAACATGGTGAAAGGAAGGTGACTTCTTCCATGTCTGCTTCTGTGCTGATGAAGTGAGATTATGTTGTTCTACTTGAAGTTGTGAAGGAAAAATGCCTGTTCTTACTTGATCTTGCTTAGACACTCTTTTTGCTTTTAAGGTGAAAGTGTTCCTGTCACAAAGATAAATCTACCAAATCCTTCAGAATATCCAAAAGCAATGGGAGATGAAATATACAGTCCAGAAGTGCATAAACGGCATACTTTGTTCTGTGGAACCAATGTCATTCAAACCCGTTTTTATACTGGAGAATTGGTCAAAGCTCTAGTAGTGAGAACAGGTATTGATTGTTATCACTTGTTAATGACTACTTGCTTTTGTAGGTGTATGTCAACTGATACTTTGGAGTATTGTGTTGAATGTTGCTAAGCTTGAATAAATGAGTATGCCCCCAATAATTTGATAAATGTCTTACAACAGTAATAGAACCAGATGATGGCCTGGAGAGTATCAACTGGCAAAAAAGAAAGTGAATTAGTCTTTATCATAATTTTAAAACTTACCTGAATGCATTTTCAGGTCCTTTAGATGTCTTTTATGGTTTGTTGGTTGAACTACATATGCCTCTTTGAAAAGGTTTGTCATACTATTGAATTGCATGGGTAGTGGGAAATGGCTTATTTTAGTGGAGGCACTGGCAATGTCAAATGTTTTTCTTTGTCCATAGTTTTGTCAAAGCACATAACATTTGCTTAAAAAATGTGTTCAATCTAGCCTTTTCTATGGAAGTGCTTATTCATACTAGTATGTTAAGTTTGGTTGTAGATAATACAGATGTTCTATTAAAAACAATTGCACAGACTAAAGTAGTTGCAGGATTCTGCTTTGTAAGGATGGTCTTAAGAAAACTACCACAAATAGATGAATGTAAGCTATAATCCAAGCTCCAGTAGAATTGGATAGAATAAATTTGACTACATTGACTAGAATACTACTTAAAGCAAGTTTTCTTACAAGTAACTTCATCCTAATAAACCTCTTCTTTCTCTGGTGTCTTCTCTTCACCTTCTTTTAGTCTGTTTTAGCAGTAAATGTTCTGATTTTTTAATTAAATTCATTAATGTCTTTCTAGAGGCTTTTATTTGTATTTTTTCAAAGAAGAGTATTTTCCTTCTCTTGAACACACCTCCCCTTTAATAATATCCATCTCAACTTCTGTTGTTTCTTAAATAAGAGGTTTTATGTGCCCAGCCTGAGGTGTATGTACACATAGGAGTTCCAAAACAGCAATAGAAAAGAACTGCTGAAGACTTACTTCTACTCTGCAAGAAGGGTAATGCTTTTTTTTGTCCGAAGTCTGAAACCAGGGTTTGGAACTCTTGCAAGGAGAATTGCAATTGCTTCCAACACAGAGTCCTACTGCCCTGAAGTAATTTTTTTATCTACTCTTTGCACATGACAGGTCAGAGTTAGCTCCTAAGTTGTAAACAAGATGAATTTAGCTCTGTGGACCTTGTTCAGATTTTACATATGGACAAGTACACTTTTCCTGCTACGACTGTAACACATGTAGAGAGGAGTAAAGGGATATAAAATCCTCTCTGTTCTGTCTGGTTTACCGGGATGGCTTTTAGGCAAGTAGGTAATTTCCCACTCCAGAGAACTGGATAGATGTCACAGCACTTGTAGCTTCTCTCTCCGAAGATATCTGATAGTAAGAACTAAAGGGGTGCCACAAAATTGAAGATACTAGCAAATTTAGTCCTTAAAATAATTCTAGGAGAGCAGAACTCCGTATGGTTGTGTGCAAAGACATGTAGTCTTCATCTTGTCATACATTGGGGTATGGTTGATCTGCTGGGACTGTACTCGCAATACTCCTCAGAGTTAAATCTTTAATATGAAATATTTGAGGTTACAGCTGAAATATGCATAAAATACTGATGAAATAAATATATTCTCTTTTTTTTCCTGCTGAAATTCAGTTTATGGATATGTTAGTGCATATGTCATTGTGGTTCCTATTGTAATTGTAAAGAATTCAAAACTGGTAATTTTTTTTAGAGGATAGAAATGTTCACTGAAGCTATCTGCGTGTCCAGCGTGTTCTTAAGACGTCACATGAGGTTTTCATTTATTGTTTTACCCTAGTGTGTTCTAGCCTATGCAGCTACAGAACATTCTGCAAAACCATTTAAAAAAATCAAAATTAGTTCTGATTTTTTTTCTTTTTGACTGCTGTTGCAAATTACAAAGCATTCATGACTAAATACTCAAGTACATACTGACATGGTGAACTTCTCTAAACAGGCCCATGGTTTGTATTTTGCAGTAGCACATTCAAAGCCTGGAGGCTTCACGCCTCGTTTCTCTTGCTGTGAACTCATCTTCTTCAAGACTGATGCAATAGCTGCTTTGTTCTGACAGAACCTTGTATGCCAGATACCAGTGTGGAGGGCTTAGTCTTTGCTGTGATGGCTTGCAGACTGAGAAGCTGCCAAGCAGCTGTCCCTAATGCCAGCAGACCTAACATTGATAACGAGGTTGTAGTAGCAGACTTTGAAGTCTAAGCAGGTAAAAAATGTTTTGGACATACAAAATTGAGCACTGGTGTTGGCCTCTTCCCATGTTGAAGCAAAGTTTCAAGGCAGATCTAAAGTTATCTATTGACTGACTTGAGACCCTTAGAAGTCTAGTGTCCTAATTTAGGTGCAAAATGAGATCAAGGGATGGGTTTCACCAAAAGGTAGATGATTCTGTACTGCAGTTGTTTCTGAATCTTTCTTTCTGGCTGTCAAGCTTACAGAGACTTTCCATTTAAGTGCTTACAGTTGGAATCTATGGAGAAGTTATTTTCTTTTTGCAAGGCCTGGCTTAATTAGAGAACTGATAAATATACCCACTAGCTCTGCACTCTGAGGGACAAAATGCAGTACAACAAACTCTTCCAATCCAAACCATTTGAGGGTTTACTGCTGCTGTAGAAGAGGGGTTCATTTGCATCAGCTGCATGTCCTTGCCATAAAAGTACTTAGTATAATGTGCATGTACAATTTTGAAGCACCTTAATTATAGTATTGCAAAACATCTATTACTGTATATTGAGAAACACTCCTAATGAAATGAGTAGCTTAAGGGTTTCATTGAGGTTTTTAATATATTTGAATAGCTTTGCTCTTGTTTGTACTTTTAATAACTTACTACTTCTTTTTTCTAGGCTTTAGTACTGCTAAAGGACAGCTTGTTCGTTCCATACTCTATCCAAAGCCAACTGATTTTAAACTCTACAGAGATGCCTATTTGTTTCTTCTGTCTCTGGTGGTGGTGGCAGGCATTGGATTTCTTTACACGGTTGTCAATAGCATCTTAAATGAGGTATGTTTTAATTTCTGGTCCAGAAACATCTTATTTTAGAAAAGGGTTGATGATGATTTCTGACATACGTCAGATGGTGAGAAGTAATTTGATTTTTAAGTGAAAATTGGTTTGCTTTATTTTGTATCAATGGAATGAGAGAGACAAGCTGAGAACAAAATTCAGCAGAGAAGCAGAATTCGGATATATTACAGTGAAGTTTGAGTTTACCTCAATTTCTATTGACCCAATTACTGGAATTTTATTTCTATTATATGTAAGATTACCATCTAACTGATAACCAGTTGGAAGAAACAGAATATAGCACATCTAAAGTATGCTGCAGGCAAAAAAGTTCTTAGCAGGAAATTGGTCACTGAAAACTAATTTTTTTTTCTCAGAATTTTGCATTATTCAGTTACTGTTCTAAAGTAATGTATTTGCAAGGGAAGAAGTGAAAACTTGAAGTTACAGGTGGTGGATGATTTAAGACTGGATTATCATGGTTGCTGATGGTGGGTGAAGATTGTGCTAGGTTTCCGGGCAATCCAGAACATGCTCTGCTGGGGAAAGCAATGTGTGGATTTGCCTTTGGTAACAATGATGTAACATTTCAGTGGGGTAGTGAATCTTTAAGTGGTGAGTTCTTGATCATTAACTCTGACCTTTATTGCAGGTTCCAGCTCATACCATCATCATAGAGTCTCTTGACATTATCACTATCACGGTGCCTCCAGCGCTCCCTGCTGCCATGACTGCTGGCATTGTTTATGCACAAAGAAGGTTGAAAAAAATTGGCATTTTCTGCATCAGCCCACAAAGGATAAATATATGTGGCCAGCTGAATCTTGTGTGTTTTGATAAGGTTAGGTGAATTTTGAAACTTTATGTTGCCACCTGGAGAGGCACTGTTATACGTGGGAATTTGTATAGACTAGCAACTACAGGAAAATTCATTACTCTAGTGTAAGTTAGAAAGTTTTTGTCCTGTTAGCTTCCAGGTATTCAGTGTTTACCACCTGTTAACTCACTTGATTTAGTCTGTTCTAAAAAGCTGTTATAATGCAGAGCGGCTTTCTTATCTCGAGATTCCCAAGTCCTAACTTACTACTGGCACCTCAGAAATGTGAGAGTTGGGGTCTATTAAGAGTTTTATTTAGTACACAGGCTTCTGGAAAATTGAGGTGTGTAGTCAGACTTGTTTCTCACTTCCATATATTTCAATGAAAAGCCAAACCAGCATATTCTGTTGTTATTTCTTAACAGAAACTTGAGTGGAAGACAGTAATGCTGGTGGCCAGAATCCTTTTCTTTTAGCTAATTCTTAGCTAAAATTTATTTTCTTCCTTAGATTTGTATTTAAGATCTTAAGTATCCACTCGAAATATATTCTTCCCTTTGTAAATGTATTCCAGTTACTGTTTTAGCATGTAAGAAAGTAGTACTAAGGATTTAGTACCTATTTTCTGTTGCCTCCAACCTCTGAATATAGAGATGTTGAGCCATCATATTTGAATTTTAAGGGTCTGTTTCATTTGCTCTGTCTCCAAGGAGGGACATGATTGCTTTGGATGTTTTTTTAAGTTATTTAACAGAGCTGAAACTTAGTTACTAGCAAAAAGCAATGGAGATACTGTATTTCCTGTGCTGAAGTATTGATTTTTAAGTGAAAACAAGATAAAATATATTGTTCAGGGGTGATTTGGTTAATTAGCTGTTAATTTTTACTTTACCTGAGGATAACTTGCTTCTGAAGGCTTTTTCTTGCCATTTCCCTTGTTGCTTTTTTTCAGACTGGCACACTTACTGAGGATGGCTTGGATCTTTGGGGAATTCAACGGGTGGAAAATGCGTGGTAAGGATAAGCTCAGAACTGATAGCAAATATGATACTTAGTTGTGCCTTAACAGCTTCAGCAGAATAGAGTAGAAAATTCAATGTGAGCTCATATGTGTTTTGCATTTCTGTAATGAGCTGTAAGAATGCAACTCAAAATATGGTTTAGGTATAAGGAATGGTATAGCTGACTTAGGAGGCCGAGGTGGAATTTAATTTGTTGAATTGTAAGACCTTGTTAGGTTCATACTGCAGAAAAGATGCAGTTAAAAGATAGCATGTTTCCTTAATCCTGTCCTCCTAAGTGATGACTTTTTGGGCTGCTAAAATGAATTAGGTTAGCTAATGACAGTGGTAACACACCTCTGTATGAGGAATCAAACTAGATGGTGAATTAACAAAGTTTTTGAAGGAGACAGATTTTGTGACTGTTTCTGAAGATTCCAGCCCAGAGCTTTAATCTGTTTACTGTGGTGTGCAAAAATAGAAGTGAAGAGACTTGTGCAGTCAATTTTCTTCTGTTAATCTAAACAAACCTTTTGAATTGGCTCATAATAAATAATTATAGTGCTAAGTATATTATTACTTCATTGTTTTAGTTTCCTTTTGCCGGAAGAGAGGGCTTGCAGTGAGAACTTGCTGAAGTCTGAGTTTGTTGCTTGCATGGCAACTTGTCATTCCCTTACAAAAATTGAGGGGGTACTTTCTGGGGATCCGCTTGACTTGAAGATGTTTGAAGCAATAGGATGGGTAAGTGTCTGCTTGTTTCAAGAGAAGTAACATTTTTAACATGAGTAATCAGAAATTTCCGATGCTGTTACATACAAGATAAGCCATTATATGCTGTTTCAAGCTGTAACTGAAGCAGTGGGCTTTTGACAGTGCTTGTGTGTCAAAGGAAGTTTTAATATCTGTGCAACAATTCATAGAACTGAGAGAATCTGAAGAGCTAATTTACTACTTTGATGTGTGTGGCAAAGTTTCGATGCATACAATAAACATGTAAAATAGCTAAGTGGATCTTAACTGCTAAATTAAGACAATTAATTCTCACAGGAAATCTTGTTTAGAAAGATCATTCCACCTTGGGCTGACTTCCAAGCCCGTTTTTTTCCTGAAAATTACATTATGAGAAAATCAAAGTTAATGAATGTATCAATTAGTTGATTATTTTTAATACAGATTTTAGAAGAAGCAACTGAAGAGGAAACAGCCCTTCATAATCGAATCATGCCGACAGTGGTTCGACCTTCAAAACAACTTTTCCCAGAATCCAAGCAAGCAACAAATCAAGAAATGGTATAAAAATTCAAAGCAATTGTGTTAAACAAATGCATTTTACAAATTGCAATGTGGTTCTGGCTGATATAATTCAAACAGGATCAAAACTGTGTGGTTTTTGATGGCAAAGATAGAGAAGACATGTTTATAGTGTTGTATATGCCACTTTCAGGGTGAGCGGACTGATTGTCAGCTTTATTACTGGTTATAAAGTGCTGTGATGCTTTCGGAGCTTACGCGTGTTTACTATTAATATCATTACCAAATTCTTAGTGTGCTAATGAAGTGGTTAGGTGTGCTCACCTTGCAGTTTCAGTTAAAACAATCATTTGTTAATGTCACAGCAGGGCACAGTATTTTTGTCACCATTGTACCTTAGAGATGTATGCTTTAATTAAGTGCTGAGTTAAAAATAAAATATACTTTGCAGATTTAAAATTTTCTTCTACCTGTATTTTGAAGTATTTTTTAATACTTCAGAGGGGAAATTTAAGCATGTGACTATATTCAGATTATCGCAGAGCAAGGTAGTGGGAGGGTATAGCAAGTTGATTCCTCTGTATGAGTCTTATTCTATAGCAGATGGAAGCATCGTTTTTTGTTCAGAACTCGGTGTACATGCATAACAGTAATTACTGTGCAGTAGCTGATGTGAGCATTTTTGAAAATTATTACATTATTTTTGGGGGGATATACTTAATCATGACCTCATTCTAAAATACCGTAGTACTTTCATCATTTACATAGGCTAAACAGACACAGGTTGGACTGTGAAAGGTAAAAGTCTTGCAAACCCTAATCAAGAATTCAAGCTCTAAAGTTCTACTATGTCTCACTTAAAGTAAAGGATACTAAAGAGACACAGTATATTCATATTCAACTTTTATGAAATCCATTGCAAATACAATGTAACTTTATATTGAGAGTGCTGTGTAGATTCATTTACTGATTTATGTTGAAATAGTCTGTAGCTGAAAAAAACCTTAACATTTAATATTTACAGTAAATGTATTTTTTCTTTTTTTAGGAATTGTTTGAGCTTTCGGTAAGTTTGTTTTTTTCAGTTAATCATGTCCATTTTTTCTATAGCGTATGTGGATGTAACTGTTTCCTTCCTTCCCTCCTCTATGACACAGACCAGTTATGAGATTGGAATTGTGCGCCAGTTTCCATTTTCTTCAGTTTTGCAGCGTATGTGTGTAATAGCAAGAGTTCTAGGGGAGAAGAGAATGGATGCTTATATGAAAGGTGCTCCTGAAGTGATTGCCAGCTTGTGTAAGCAGGAAACAGGTAAAGGAACAAACTATTTTTATTTCTTGTGTAGCTCAGCAGTAATATGGATAATATTAATAACTCTAAACTTGACTTTTTTAAAGTTCCCGTTGACTTTGAGTGTGTCCTGGAAGAATATACTAAGCAGGGCTTCCGAGTTATTGCTCTTGCTCACAGAAAATTGGAGTCTAAGCTTACATGGCACAAAGTCCAGACTATTAATAGGTAAGAGTGACTTTGCTTTTTTAATGAGTAACAGGCTTTAGAAGCTGCATGCTTTGGATTAATTATATAATGTTTACTTTTGTTTAAATTGATTCCCACTCTTCAGCTTTCTTCTGTCTTATCATATGTATTTCTGTGCATTCTTTTTGTATCCTGGACAATTCATAGAGATTTAAGATAAATAAGTTTTTCTGCAGTAATGTGAATTCTGAGGAACATTTTTAAGCTTGAAATGAACGTAATACTAATTTTTTGTGGTGCTAACATGGCAGAAAAACCTCATCTGTTTCTTTGTTACCTGAACATACTTATATCATCTGTGTCTATTAAAGACAATGGCATGTAGTGGAAACCCTCTTGTGCATGTTTGATTTAGTTTCTTGATCTGCTGTAGGTAGTGAGTCCATTTTTTCATTGCAAGGCTTATCAGAAAGACTTGGAAGGTAGAAAGGTTTCTTCCTTCAAAGAGTAGTATTTCCTGTTAATTATTTTTTAACTGGTTCTAGTTTTGTGGATAATTCTACCTTTTCCATAGTGTTTGGAAGTGTAGTATCACTATGAAAATGACAGCTTTGACTTTGTTCTGTCAGTTCTGTGTATGAGATGAACTTTTTTGCAAAGTAGTACAAAGCAAAGAAATGGGTTTTCCAATTTAAGGTGTGAAAATCTGCAGTAGCAGTAAAACACCCAAGACCTGTAAACATAACTGACTTGCATGTTAACCAAAGTTAATTAGTCGCTTCACTTAATTAGCTAATGTCTATTAATCTTACTAGCCTTGATAACATAATTTGGTAGCTTGTGTATTAAGGTGCATCTGATTTGGAAATTAGAGATAGATGTGCATTCTAAAGAAATCTTAAATTCTGACTGTGAATGCAGTTAGCTTTGGAGCACTTTTTCTAGCAATAATCTTTTTGAGAATGTAATTTATTTTAGAAAGACTTCTTCTGGAACAAACTAAAAATTGTGCTTGAGGAAACAAGGTTTCTCATACTGTTTTTCAGTTAAATCAAGGGAAATAAGTATAAATGTGAATGATTATATTTATCAGGTCACTTTTTATAAAGCAGATTTTCATGGTTAAAAATAAACATTTCTCTTTGATAAACAGAAAACCAGGCTCTTTAAGCTACATCTAATAATTGTAATTATTGTAATGTTCTCTTCCTTGCCTCCTTTTCTACAGAGATGCTATTGAAAGCAACATGGATTTTATGGGGTTAATTATAATGCAAAACAAGCTAAAGCAAGAAACCCCTGCTGTACTTGAAGATTTGCATAAAGCCAACATTCGCACTGTCATGGTTACAGGTTAGCATATAAACATTCATACTCAAAAGGGAAAAATCCATCTCTTTGGTCTTATAGTGTATGAAGTCAAATTTTAGTGTCAATAGGCTGACATTACACTGTAATTATCGCAAGAAGGAAGTTTGGAAACTTTTGTGAGAATATTCAGACACTGGTCTTTCTTTTTGAGTGAAAGTTGCTTTGGCAAGTCAGAGATCAGAAGCTAGTATAGGGATTATTTCTACTTCATAGCTTCCTCTTCCTAGCTCCATGCACAAGTTAATTTATACTGAATCGAAGGATGAAAAACCTTAGAGGTCTTCCAGATCAGCCTAGGTTGAAAGTCCTCATCTAATCTTATGGCTGACCCTGCTTTGAGCAGGATAACCTCCTGAGAGTCCCTACAATTTTGATTTATATTATGAGAAATCACTTTGGAGGTTGAATTTTTGTAAGAATGACTTATGTCCCCATAAGCAGGCTAGGTATCTGTGCTCGGTGTTTTCCTGGCAATATGTGTGTGCATTTTAAATCACAGGTATTGGGTGATTCCAAATGCAACTTTGGAATAACATTTGGGTAGGCTAGCAATGCAACTCAGTGTTTGCATGTTCTGTGACCGAATTTAAAAAGTGGTATTTTAAATGGCTGCATGTTTTCTGCTTGATTTTCAATAAGATTTTGTCCGTAAGAGATCTTTACGGCTGAAAGAAGCATACAAAGTTCTTGGTGATGTTAGCGCAGGGGAGGGGCTTAACAGGCTAGGCTTTGAATTTTGTCTTTAGGCTTGGTTTGCCCTAAGGTTATCACTGGTACATTAGGCAGTCCTCCTCCTAGTTTAAAACTGGCTTTCTTAGCTTTTTCTCTTATGTGAAATATCAGTATATGCTATTGATACTTTTCTAACTGAAACCTTTTTAAATGCAATTGTTTAACAGGGGATAACATGTTAACTGCTATCTCTGTGGCCAGAGATTGTGGAATGATTCTACCTCAGGATAAGGTCATTATTGCTGAAGCACTACCTCCAAAGGATGGGCAGGCTGCCAGGATCAACTGGCATTATGCAGATACCCTCGCAAAATGCACTAGTTCATCACCAGCCATAAACTCAGAGGTAATATGGGCATTATTATGCTCTTAGAGTGTAAGCAGTTAGTTTTACTGTTGGGTGTCTTACTCTGTTAAAAAGCAAATCTGCTATTAAGCGTCAAATCAAAATTGATATACTAGTTAACTTTCAGATCTTAAAATACCAAACAACAGTAAAACAGCTGGGGAAGCTAGTTTTTCAGCTGATATAACATTTGACATGTTAATTGTGCAGGATATGTTTTTTTTCACATTTCATTATATTTAGACAGCTCTAGCTGCTTGTAATTGAAACATTAAACCCCATTTTCTTACTAATAAGTATTTTCATTGTATGAAGGGTTTTTTTAGTAACACTGTCAGAAACTTCTTCTGCTGGGGAATCTCTAGGAATAGCCCTGTGAGTATTAGTTTGAAATTACAAGGCATCTGTGTAAATACACTACAGCTAGAGTATTAAACTATTTTTGATAGGATATTCCAGTTAAATTGGTCCATGAAAGCCTTGAGGATCTCCAGATGACCAAATACCATTTTGCAATGAATGGAAAGTCATTTGCAGTGATTTTGGAGCATTTTCAGGACCTGGTACCCAAGGTGAGCGTTTTACTTGAGTATGAACACTTTTAATGGTGAACAGACTTTTCCCTGTGAGCGTTAAGAAATCTTCTGTCTTCCAGCTTGTGTTACATGGCACTGTGTTTGCTCGCATGGCGCCTGATCAGAAAACTCAGTTGGTGGAAGCTTTACAAAATGTAGAGTAAGTATTTGCTTAAGCACAGAAAGTGGGAGGGTCGACAGTGTTTGGTGTGATAGGAGGAAGAAATTATGTATGGTGCTAGCTGTTTTGCCAGGTGAAAAAGGCTGGGCTAATATAATTTCCTTAAGTTGGCAAATCAGCCTATTAGCTGAGCAGGAATGAGAGTAGTACCATCTGCTGGCTAGTTGTGAAAGTTTCAGACTTTAATGAAGTTATAAATTACCAATAACTAAACTGACTAATGTATTTTATAAATCTAGTTGCTTGGCTTAAATCATCAAACGTTTTCTGTGTATTAAAGTAGTATTAACAGGATACACTGTTCACTGAGGGTCAGTATACTACTGTCTGTTGGTGTTAGGCCTTGCAACTATACAAAATACTACACAAGTCTCTGTCTAGAGCAAAGATGCTTTACACCATCTTGGGATGATAGAGGACTGATAACCATTATTGGTTTGATTGACCTGGCTAAGTCACGTTACTTCTCTGTCTATTTCCTTATATGTGTAATGGCAGCAGTAATTGCTTTCAGCATTAACGATCACTCATTATTTTGCAAACCCTGAATAAGTCAAGTAATACAGAAGTATTTAATGAAATAAGCTAAATGAACTGTGATTAGGGAATGGTCCAGAATGCTGACATCTGTTTGGTTTTTATAGTTACTATGTGGGCATGTGTGGAGATGGAGCAAATGACTGTGGCGTAAGTGTATTTTTATTTTTTATACAGAACTGTTCAGTTAAATTTTGCATCTGAAAGCAAGTTTTAAAATGTTTTCCGTTTCAATGTCAACCGACAGGCGCTGAAGAGGGCACATGGTGGTATATCTTTGTCTGAACTTGAGGCTTCTGTGGCATCACCATTCACTTCCAGGACACCTAGTATTTCCTGTGTGCCAAAGCTGATCAGGTAATGCCACTTACTGTGAACGTAAATTCGTCTGTGTAACTCTTTGCATACCCCATATTAGTATATGCTGTAGGAGGCCAGTTTGAATTAACAAGCCATACATTTTTAGTAGTTTGGTTTCTTTACTGAAGGTACTCTGAGCAAAGGCTTGCATGGCATGATTTAATATTCTGTTAAAAACCCTTTTGTCCATGTGAAGTTAATTTTTTAGAGGGTGAGTGAGCTTTTACGTAGTTAGTATTTAATTTGATGTCTTAGTGATTATGCTAGTTTCCATAAAGGCTGTGTGTAACTGCAAACAGTAAAATTAATCACATAATTGCTCAGCACCATACAAAGTAGAAAACAAATATTCTAAATAGGGTTTGACCAATTTCTGGAGTTGGAAGCTAGGTAATAATTTTGGATAAAGGTCAGCCAGAGAAAATCTAGTTAAGTCTGCATGGAACTACTGAAGTAATGCATAATCAAAAAAAATTCTCAAGTCAGCAACTCTGGTGGCTGCTTGTTCATTCAATCCATGCAGTTAACTAGTGCTTCATAGATGCTTTTGCAAGCAGACCTTCATTTTAAAACCTCTGCTGGAAAACCACATAAAGTCCAAAGAACAACAAAGTAAGGTGGTGGCTCAGTTCAGGAGGCATGCTCACAACTTCAGTATACTTGAAAGTGTACCATTCTGACCCCGTTTTCTCTGTATGTCTTCAGCCTAATGTCCCTCAAAGGGTTTGCTCATGTGTTTAATTGCAGCTAACATTTTGCTAAGCAGGATTTAACTGCTTGCACAGAAAGCTTTCTAGTTACATGATTGCATTTGTTTTGACAGGGAAGGCCGTGCTGCTTTAATAACTTCCTTCTGTGTATTTAAGTTCATGGCATTATACAGCATTATTCAGTACATCAGTGTTACTCTACTATATTCTGTAAGTATTCTGTAAGTGCTTAAGTGGTGTCAGTATAATTCAGAGATTTGAAAATTGGTAGATATTTAATATAAATTGCTGCAAGTCCTTGAGTACACAACACCTGCATTCTGAAAACTGGACTATAGAAGTGTTAGTACTTTTTGCTCTTTTTTTAACTATATAAAAAACACACCTATTTTAAAAAGGCAGTCACTAAAGCCTGTGAATAGAAAGTCTCTACAGCGGGAGACTTTTCTTAGTCCAAATAAGCATATAAATTGAAGAAAAATACAATTTCCGATTACTTAAAAACGGTCAGCATTTTAAAATAGCCTAACTTTAAATAAAGGGCAATGCATTCCTTCTATGTAAGGATTGAAAGAGAGCAACTCGCAAGTATTGAGTTAGGAGGGTGAAAAATGCAAAGCAGATTATTTCCTGCTAATATGATCAGATTCATAATATGGCATGTGTTAGAAATTCTGTATTTTAATTTGTATTCTGATTAAGTTAAACATGCAGAGTACTAAAGGACCTTTGAGATAGAAGCTTTGACAGCTGTATGACTTGATATGGTGTTTAAAGAACTGTGGGCTGAAGCTATTATTTCATTAGTTTGTAAGATTCAGTAATGTATGTTTGATTACAAACAAATCTTGAAACTGAAATGGTTTCATACCTTGATACTTCATGAATTGATCTGCGAATTATAGAGTACTCAAGACTTCTGCAGATAAAGAAAGCCAGTTTGACCGAGACTGTCTTGTTTAGAGTGAAATTAAAGAATTAATGCTATAGGAGTGTTACTGTAAGACGTTTCTTGGTGTGAAGAAATTACCAATGTTTCAGTTGTGATTTCTGTCTAGATCCTGAGCAATTTGGGAGACTTCCAGTTTCTCTTCATTGACTTGGCAATCATTTTGGTGGTTGTCTTCACTAGTAAGTATTGTGCAAGATATTGTGCTTGGCCTCTGAAGTAGTTTTTGCTTGGTTAGATTTTCTTTAGCTGCATGCTGTTTGGAGTAAACACTGTGACATACAGTTAAGATGTTATGTCTGCTACAGTATATGCATTAAAAAAACCCACGCCACTGTATACAGAGTTAGATTCATCTGAAGTTTGTGAAATGTTCTCATACGGAAACCAAGCAGGCTGTGGGCATGATTTGAGTTCTTCACAGTACAGAAACTCATAAATCTCTACTGACGTGAGGACACTGTTTTTGGACTCAAAATGGGAGTTGTTCCAACATCATCTTTCTCAAATGTTTTGAGTTCTTGCATTTTTAGTTGAATTTGTGTCCAGAAAACGTTATATTTGAAACCTGTTACCTCATGAAGTGTTTGATTCCACCTGTGAACCTAGCACTCAGTTTACTGGCTAACAGTAGAATTCCATTTTCAAGTTTAATAAAACTGCTTCTTTGGAGCGATGGCAGATGAAAA
Source organism: Athene noctua (assembly GCF_965140245.1). Lineage (NCBI taxonomy): Eukaryota > Metazoa > Chordata > Aves > Strigiformes > Strigidae > Athene > Athene noctua. The sequence goes on from NC_134044.1 coordinate 15,797,430, forward strand.
CTGAGGAGATGAGCTATACGTCCTTGTGCCAGACAAAGGGAATTTGGCCAGACACTACGAATTCCTTGGGTCTCATGGCTTCTATTATTGTCCCCTGCTGTCCTGTGCTGCTGGGGGTAACCAGCCTGTAGAAGGCACTGTGGCATTATTCTAGTGCAGTATAATCTTTTCAGGGTAGTTCAACACTTGCAGTTCTAGACTATTTTTTAAAGTGGTGTCATCAGCAAGCCGTTCTAATTCCACAGAATGTGAACAGGGTAACTCTTGAAAACCATATGATGTAATGTATAATTTGTTTTTCTTTCTCACTGCAGTGAGTCTGAACCCTGCTTGGAAGGAACTTGTTGCGCGAAGGCCTCCATCGGGTCTTATCTCAGGTCCACTTCTGTGTTCCGTTTTGTCTCAGATCATCATCTGCCTTGCTTTCCAAACCTTTGGGTTTTTTTGGGTCAAACAGCAGTCCTGGTATGAGCCTTGGACAACGGAATCTGAGTAAGTGTTTCAGTGGCTCCATGCAGGTTACAGTAATGATTGTAAAGCTATAGTCAATAATTGCTCTCTTCTTTATTGACCCCCTTTGGGAACTTTGTAAATAAAGCTTCTGTACGGCAGCTTGTTAGTCTGCTGAATTTTTTGTGAAAAGCATACTGATACATAGGAGTTACCCAATGGCTGAAAGGCAAAACTGGGTCAGAGCCAGACTGCAGGGTCTGAAGACTCCTCAGGTTGGAGACAGTTGGGATCAAAATGTGAAATTAATGGTTCAGACCTATTTTAACTTTTCTATATTATAAAGTAAAACTGTTAGAGTTCCAGTAAATCAAATTAATATTTCTGAAAATGAAGAGGTGTTTTAATCTTTCTTTTTATTGCAGTATTTTCTTACCTGTCTTCAAAGTGTATCTACAGTGATAGTTTCTAAACAGTTTATGCAGTGAACTTACAAGCTGGAAACATAAGAGCTTGAAGCTCAGAATTCACAGAAATGGCTATTTCCTTGCTGCAGTTTTGAGTTACTTCTTACTACCTGTAATAGTTTTTCAAGAATAAGCTTTTTTTAATACTGTAGCAGTTTATTCTGTCATTACTTTTGTTAATAAGTAGTACTTGTTTGCATTATCTCCTTAACTCAGTGCTAAATGTTTTTTATGTTATAGTGCATGTAACTTATTGGATGCCACAAACACCAGCTCTGTACACCATGGGAATGAGACTCTTCATGATGAACATTACATTAAAAATTATGAAAACACAACTTTGTTTTTTATATCCAGTTTTCAGTACCTCATAGTGGCAATTGTCTTTTCTAAAGGAAAGCCCTTCAGACAACCATGCTACAAGAATTGTAAGTCCTTTCTTACTATGTCTGGTTCCAAGTAAAACTCCAAGTGACTCTGCACTTGTTTGTCCGTGGCTTGATTGACAGTTCTCTTGTGCCACTTTAGCAGTAAAAGTGTTGCTAGGAGAACATAGCACAATTATCCTCTGATAATCACAGATAGAAATAGGGAAGTATTAAACTGTCTGGAGAAATCTGTGTCAATAGTTGCTTTATTTGTAGAAGTATATGTGTTATATATGTTTCAGCTCCACAAGTGAGCCAGTGAGAAACTGAGTCTGGCCTTCTGTGTCTTTATGGCTATCGGCACAACTTGTATTGCCAAAATCTGCCTGGAATGGGTTTAGAGGGAGAAAAGAGGTTATTTCCAGGGAGTAACGAACTCATGATACATGGAAAAAACTGTCTAAAATTCTGATTGTGAGATGGTCCAATTAAAATGTGGTTTTCTTCTTTTACAGTTCCATTTGTTATATCTGTGATAGTTCTTTATATCTTCATTTTTTTCATCATGTTGCATCCTGTTGAATCTATTGACACATTTCTTGAGGTAAGATTCAGCACGTGTGCAGGCATCTGTACTTCCTAGGATAACTGATTGGCTGCTTTTTGGGCAAGCTTGAACCCTTTAGAGCTTTACTTTTTGCATCTTGGGGGGGGGGGGGGGGGGGGGGGGGACAACAGGGGGATGGGACGGGGCAGAATTTGTAACTGAACCTGTTTTGAATATGTGTTTACTTCATGTGTGTTGCTAACCTCTGGCAACTTTTTCTCACAGCTCGTGTGTGTGCCATATGAGTGGCGCCTAAGAATTCTCATCATTGTTATTTTCAATGCAATTGTATCCGTGCTGACAGAGGTAAGACATTCAAATAGAAAAAATACTTGTCTGTTCAGTGGTTGTTTTTTTTCAGGGTACACGTTTATCTTTTGTTTAGAAGGTCTCTTCACAGCATGCCAGTGTAAGTGGCCACTGTTTTCTTGTTAAGTCTGTATTCCTAAAAATGTCCTTGTAGGCTAGATTTAAGGTGTCAAGGTTTTCTATGTTTAAAAGCCTAATTTTAAAGCCTTTCTTATTAACTAAGAGGGGGGGAAAAGCTGAAAGACTTATATATTATTTCAACTGTTTCATGAGACAATACTCTTCATATTTATTTGCTGCATTAATTCAGTTCAGAATAACATAACATAGTAAAAGAACTATATGAAATCCTTAGAGGAGCCCATCTTCATTCAGCTGGATCATACACCTAGCTTATTGTTCAGAATAATTCAGGTCTATATACCTTGTTCATCTAATCTGATCCAAGTCCAGAAGTAGAGATGTTCATGCAGATCTTTTTTTTCCAGCCCTGAGCTTGTCCAAAGTCAATCACTCTGGATATTGACCTCTTCTGCTGTAATTCCAGAGTTAATGCGGGCAGAAACATGCCCTACCTTTCATCCAGGTATCCCTATGTTGTTTCCAAGAATCCAAGTTTGACAGACACATCTTCCAGAAGGAATCTGGATTCGAAGTCAGTCATTTATTCCTGTGGTTAGTTCTTCTCCCTGTTAAATTGATGCCTTATTTCCAACCTGAATACATTTGTGTTTTGGTTGCAGCCATTAGTCACTCTTCTTTTTCTGTAAGATGAAAAAGCCTTTCAACATTATGTGGCACTTGCACACTACAATTATCTGTTTTTAGTGTATAACATTTTCTGCAGCTTCTAGTCAGCATTTCCATTACTATGTGAGGGATTGCTATCAAAGTAACCAGAATAATGTTTGCTTGGATCATACTGTTTTGGCCTTTGAAGATTACTACAGCATTAATACTCTTTCCAGTTGACTAGTTTTCTTCCCTTTTTGTGACTTAGTAAAAATAAAATCAACCAAAGTTTTCGGGTTTTTTGATACTTTAATCAAAATTATCAAGGCTTTGCGTTCAAAATGTTCCAAATAGAATTTGCAATATATGCTATTACGTTGCTGCATATTGGAACATGTTTTTCAGTGTTTTAATATGATAGGCAATAACTTGACTTTTCCAAAACGTGGCAGTAAATACTAATTTTATGGCCTTTGCCTTGTTTTTAACAAGTTTATTCTCTCCTAAAGATCCTGTGCCTTTCTTACATTGTCCTATATTTACTCTAACCCTGCTTGTGATGTTTTCTTTTATGCCCTTTAATTCTTTAATTTTTTTTGTACTACTAAACTCTTAATAGCTTTCTTTTTTGCCTACTTTTATTAAAAGATAAATTTGATGTATATTGCTGTCTTTGCTACTGAAACAAAATGTTCTGACGCTGCAGAATCGTGACTTTTTTGACTTCTGATAAATATAAAACAAATCTCCTAGATAGAAATTTTTTTTCCTGTTTACTTTCTCTAGTCAGTTTTGCTGATTTTATTAATGTCTCTGGTAAATCAGCTTTTTTTAAGCACTAAAATTATTCCTTGGAATTGAGCTTTGTGTTGATACATGGAGTGTAAATAGGTGGTGGTTACAATTTTTCAGTCCAGTGATAAACGTTACTGAGAGAAACAAACTTACCTTCTGCTGAAAAATTACTTTGTTCTGCAGGTGATCTTTCTCTTATACAGTCTGGTCATGTTTCTGTTCTGGAAGTGTAAGGGCTCCCGTAGAAAGTCTGTACAGTGTGTCAATCCATGTATCGGCAAGTGCCTCTCAAGGACAGATGGTTTTCCTCTGGTTTAAATGTTCATAAGGTTCCACTCCTGGGCGTTGTTGGTTGCCACATCAATCTGTAAACTCTGAATTTCCACTAAACATAACCTATGCAATGTTATTACTGTAGAGTGTTTGCTTTCACCCAGTGTTTCAACCCCCACCCACTCTTTTTTCTATGCAGGTTTGAGTTAGCATCTTTCAACACTTTAGCCAATTAACTGTCATTACCAAAACTGGTAGGATGATGTGTCACGTTCCTTTTAAACAGACTTTCCTATTTTATCTTGTTGCCCATACTTTAGTAGTGGAATATAAGTACCTATAGAATTTAGTTTCCTTGACATTGTTTGGGACGTTCTACTTTGGCTTAAAAATCTGTTTCTTCCACTTTCACTGTTAGTTGAATGCTTTGTTTAGACAGAGAGTTGTCTTCCTGTACAGCAGATGTCCAATCCTTCGATTGTCTAGTGATCCTCAAATCCCAAACTTTGTTTTATGATCACGCTTCACCTTCTGTAACTTCAACCTTTTTTTGTTCCACCTTTCGAACTGTATTTGTCCAACTCCAGCAGTATTACTTTAGACTCCCTGAAGTTTTTTCATGTGGTGCCATCTCATTACGCCCAGTCACGGGCTATTTTATTCCTTCACTTCCAGTATAGCTCATTGCCTTTCTGTCCTCCTGTACCTGGCTGGATTTTCTGCTCATTACACAGTTACTGAGTAGCACGGGTCATATTCTGAGTATCTAGGTAGAGCTGCTGGTGGCATCTCCTTATTTCTTTTAGCAAGGTACTCTGTATGTATATCACCTAGAGTTTGTTCTGCTGAGAATAATCCCTCAGTAATTGCCTCTTAAGTGTCTCATCCTGATGAGATACTTAACGGATTGGATCTATCTTCTTTTGTCACACTTGCCAGTCTGACACTTTTGTGCCACACTACAATCATATGTAGTTTCTTCATTGCTTCTGCAGCAGGAATTGCTTCTGACTCTGGTTGTCCCAAACATGTTTTCTGAAATACTGTGTAAAGCTGCTTCTTCCATGTGGGTGCCAGACTAGGTTAACAAAGCATGCATATTCTTTCTACCAGATGATAGAAAATATTGCATAACAAAGGCAGATCCTAGCAGATGTTCCTCCTTACCCCTGTTGCCTGGTATAGACATACTTAAACCAGACTGGCTGCAAGAAATGAATGTCTAACAAGCTGAAGATTTGTTGGCAAATGCTTTATAAAAGCAATATAAAAGTTTGGTATGTCATAAAATCATAAGCATTATAAAATCAGTTACAAAAGTCTGGCTAGTCAGTTCCCCTTTCTCAATAGCAGAAGTTGGATGTTAGAAATGGAACCTGTCCAAAGAGCAGAGCTGTAGGCTCAAGGCCATGGAAGATGCAGGTTCACACCTGTGTTGCCAGATTTGTTCAGGGCTTTCCAGTCCACCCACACAGCCGTATGAGAATAACCAGATGTACTGAACATACTGTTCAACTTCTGCCCTCTTTTCCAAAATCTGGAACTGCTCCTACAGGATTCCTTCAGACCTCCCGCTGATGGCTCAGCTTTGCCACCCCACTGAAGCTTTTCTGAGAATGTTTTAAACCAGTGGCAAACTATGAACAAAGCATAGCTCCAGCATGAAGTACACCATAATGTTCAAGATGGTTTGAGGGGAAGTGGCTTTAAGCACTCATGTCTGTGGTGCTTCACAGGTTTATTGGAGTATTGAAACACATGAAGAATGTTTATTTATGTTTTTTACCTATATTGATGGGTGCAGTTTTGGTCATTGTTGCTGTTGATTTAAAGTACATGTTCATGTTCTTAAATCCCATGTGAGCACTTTAAGAATGAAACTGTTTATCACTTAAGTACTGACAAGTAATGTAAACTCTCCATTTTGCCTGGCACTGATTTAGTTATGCCTAACACACTATTTCAGGTTTTATTTGTAATGTGCACACTAACAAATGATCATTAGTTTCTTTAATTCTTCCCGCTCACTGCAATGTCTCACAGAATGTCCTCCTTGATATGATCCTTTGGAAGGTTGTGTTCAATCGAGAAAAACAAGGAGAATATCGCCTCACCATACCCCAGCCGCCTCAGGTTGGAGACTAGTATTTTGCTGTCATCATTTGAGTGCATGCAGATTAATTCAGTTTTGTCTTTTAATGATCTATAAGTGTCTGTTACCTTATCTTAAGCTTAAGAATGCTTAAATTAGGTTTCTGTAACTAGGATATTAAAAGGAAAGGCTTCTGGTTTTATATTTTTCTCCTTGTTGACACTTAAGAATTTAGCTCTGTATACAAGAACCGTGAAGCAAACACAGAGGATTGCTTTTAAGTCTTTTCTCACCTTATCTTCAGTTTGCACATTAGCAAATCTTCTTTGTGTTGTCACAAGTTAGCATGCCAGGACTGGGAATGCCTTGATTTGCTTGGAAACAGAATTGCTGATGCTGGGTCTAATCCAGTACTTTGTTGAATTAATATGGTTTAGAGTTTTAGATCATCGTCTGAGAACAGTAATTTATAGCACGTACAAACGGGAAAAAAAAAATGCAAATGAAAGTACATTATTGCTACATCAGATGTTTAGGAGACTGAAGGATTTAGCTTCTGCTTTTTAGGTGATCGTGAATCTTGGTCTGGTCTGGCCCCTCTGTCATTAATACATGAAGGAAATCTATGGGAATCTCATAAAAACTAGCTTTTTCTTTAAGCCTGTTGGCTTATTGCTTTTAGCTGGTTGTACATTTGTTCTTGCTAGAATTACAATGGTTTATTTCTCAGCACTAAATTTTATAGATGTATTCATTTCAGATTTACATTTATCCTTTTGAGACTATTCAAGAATGAATTGCTTTGTGTTCACTGAAGAATGGAAGTTGGGCTTAAGGATCATATTTGGTTCAGTTCACCAACTGATAGAAATACAGAGCATGAAGAAAACCACAGAATTAGAATATATCTCCGTTACAGTGTCAGCCCTGCAGGTGATAGGTTCTCTGTCTAGACGTGAGAGGGATCCAGTATTGAGCATGAGGAATGGTGTTTCTCTTCTCCAGATAGTTAAGTTACGTGCATTTAGGACTGGGAGAGGAAAAATAGGAAGGAAGACTTAAGTTCAATAATTTGTGTGTGTTTCAATAACTACTAGGACTTAGGTTTCACAGTGGCAGCAAGTTAAATTCTGCCACTTTTGGCTGGCTGGCTGCCTTCAGATAAACAATCCAGTCCTTAAGAAGCATTTTGAGATTCTGGGAATTTGACTGCTTTTTCTAGACCAGGCTTTTATTCTTCAGTAGTAACATAATTTGATAGTGCCTATTATACCTGTGTTTATTGAAACTATCATATTTTATGTATAAAAGCTGTTGGTGACCTTAGGTGTTACAATAATGCAGAATACTTGTTTTTTCTTAATGTTTTTTAAATGCCATTGCTATCATAGTATAGAGAAGATGACACAAAAGAATTTCTGTACTATTTCTAGGTCCAATGTGATAATGAAATAGTAAATTAGAAACTAAAATACTAGTTTTTCTTCTAGCGATTTACTGTACTGTTAGATTAATTTTTTCTCATGGTAATCCAGTTTTCAAATCTGTTTACTTCTGCAGGAGGCTGTGGATCGCTGTGGAGTCTGTTTCCTTTCTTCCCTGTTTGGCTGTAGAGAGAAGACACCAAAAGCCAAGTATATGCATCTAGCTCAGGAACTGCTGGTTGATCCAGAATGGCCACCAAAACCCAGAACAACAACAGAAGCAAAAGTACCATCCCAAGGAAATGGTTCATATCAAATCATCACTGTAACATAACAGTGGATCTTGGTGACATGTGTCTTTAGTAGTATTCAGAAGAATGTACTTTTAAGGCTTTATTTGAAATTACAGTACGCTAAATGTCATTCTAATGCAGATGTTTCCAGCTGTTTTGTCTCTCTGAATACGAAGTTCAGAGTCAGACATCTTATAGCTATACATTTTAAAAATGTAGGTTCCCTTAGGCAGAACAGAAATGATTGTGTTCCTTCCACCTTCTTTTAAATTTCATTATTCCTAAATGAGATGTATTTGAAGGTTTAAACTGCAGGGCAGTTAAAACCAGGTTCACTTTATTTGCCTGGAATATCTTAATCATTGTTCTAACCTGCTTACCCGGGCACATGTTCATGTAAACCGTATGATGTAATGGTCTCATGGTAGTAGTAGAGGCACATAACCTTGTCATGTTTTTGTTTTGTTCTTTTTTTTTTTTTTTTTAATATTCACTGTTGAAAAGCTTTGTGCCTCAGAATGGTTCTAAAGTTTTGGTGTGTGTACCTCTAAGTTTGTCCCTATGAGTAAGGACTGTCTCCAGGTGTAATGTTTGGGTTATAAGTTTAATTCTTTAGTCTGCCACAGCAGGAATTGGGAATGCTATAGAAGCAATATGCTCTGTCCTTAAGAGGAAAGCACATTGCTTTTCAAGTGGGTTCTTAGCTGCCTTTCTAGCTAACCCCAAGGAAGGGCTTAGGTAGCCTCCAGAGGAGGAGACATTTGGCTACACTCTAAAGTTTTTGGAGAAGGAAGGCTGGAGAATCTTAACGCTTTCTTCTGTCTCATGTTTTATTACATTTAGCTATGCATTTCTCCACAGACCTTTCTTTTTCCAGCAGAAAGGTTAGATTATCCATTTGTGGACCATGATTTATTTGTAAATCTTACGATAGTTTTCCTATATACCTTGAAGTAGTAAGACCAGAGTTACTGCTGCAAGGGAAATAAGGGTGGGAGGGAGGAATATTTTCACATGCCCATGCTTGGGATTTGTGCATGTTGAAAACATACGCATTTCAAAGAGTCTGCTAGTGTCTTAAGCACTATATGTAGCTGTATGAAACAAAATTAAGAAAAAATAGATGAGCTAAAATCTGTCTTGCTGCAGAACTATAAGGCTTGTATGGATTTTATTTATTTAAAAAAAAAATAAAAGCTTGCATCACCAATAATGCTGCTTAAGCACCTGGGGTAGCGATACATCATTTTGCCATTAGGCGGTGTCAAAACACAAGACCACTAGAAAAATAGGTCTGCAAAGATGTAGGGGTAGGCATTGTCTTCACATACAAAGCTTAAAACTTTTCTTTTTCTTTTAAAACCACAAATTACTTATTTCCAAACCATCTTCAACTTCCTAACTTTCAGAAGAGTCGCCTTTGATGTTTTTGTGAAGATGATAAAGTATTGCCTCGTGGTCAGTCTGACTTGACCAGATGCAAATGACTGGTTCAGACACCTCCAGGCTTTGGGAGGGGATCTGGAGAAGTCACGATTCTGTAGAAATCCTTTAGAGAAGGGAGTCTGGTCCTTTAGAGTAGTTGAGGAGGGAGGGCCCCAAACTCCCTGGCCACTTGCGATCATTCTGAAGTGAGCATATTCTGATGATGGAATTTGAGGGGGGGTTGGGTTTTTTCATTTTAAATTCCTGTGGAGACAATTCCATTCCACCATTACTTTAATAAGGGGAATTTTTTCAGGTCGGGCCTAATTCCCTTGTGCTGTTCTGTAAGGCAGTATGGACAGTGTCTCCCGCTGTTCATGTTATGGTTTCTGCAGTGTTGAACATACTGTGCCAATGGGGAATTTTAAAGTGGTGCTAAATGGTTTGGAAGACTTCTTCCTAGAACTTGGGGGTTTAAGTTATTAGCACTTGCTCCTCATAAATGGTATGCCTATGGTGTACTATCCTCCAGTCCAGCTGTCAACTCTTCCTGATTATTTTTTGTTGTTGTTGTTTGCTTTTGAGGGGTGGAGCGGGAGGAAGGGGGAAGTGGTTTGCTTAGCATTCATTCAATAGAGCAATGTAAAAGTCTTATTATCCTGGCTTCTTATGGTCATAAGCGTCGAACAACATTGGTAGCTTTTAAGGGGTCTGCAATTGTGGATTTGGATCAATTAATCATGAACTTGAGTCAGTTGGCTACTTTCTGTCAATGTTGATTTTACAAAATCTTTGTACCATGGAATAATTGATGAAGAGTAATTCTCAGCTGCGTAAGTAGTATTCAAATTTAAAGAAAAATAATATTTAATGAGAAATGTTGTGAAGCTATGCATCTTGGACCTGGGAGCTGTGACTTATCCTTAAACACATAAGCTTTTCCTTTCCATTTCGCTGACTGTTTTAACTCAGTTGTTCCATCAGAAATTAAAGAAAATATTTGTATCTTTCCCTTTTATATGCTTTTGCTTAATACTTTCTCTAAACTGATAATTTCTCTCAGCTTGCTTGGTTTCTGAAGCTAGTATTTCAATCTTCACTCTATTAAACTTACCTAGACAGTGAATAGGAAACAGCTTGTTAAGGTGGGCTTGTCTTCAGAGAACATTTTAGAGGGAAACCTTACTAAAACTGAAATTGCCAAATGTCTTCACTTGATTGAGTGACTAATGGGTCATGAGCCTATTAAACTTGAATATTTTGCAAATGGGAGCTAGTTTCCTCAAGGTATGCATTCAGTGTTAGTAAATGTTCTTGAGGTTGCATGCTTGAGCTCTGACCTATTTGCTTCTGACGCTTAGTCAAGAATAATAAATCAGCTTTTCTGAGAATCCTTCTTGTTGTTGCAAGTTCAGCCACAAAATAAGCTTTTGCATCTTCTGCAATTATTGGGATTTATGCCTTCCTGCCCAAGAGCTGAGTTTGGCCACCTATAATTTTTCTCATTTTGAGCAGTTTACTTTTTCTGGTTTTCAGAAATGCAGCAAACTAGATCTGCACTAGTGTATTCAGTTCCTGCTTTGAAGTAAGATGAAATTCAGTTTGTAGTGAAAAGAAACTCTTCTAATGTTCATCTTGGAAGTCTGAATTCGGGTGAACTGACCAATGTAGTGAGCTCCACTAGATACTTGGTAGACGTTTTCTTCCTGCTGTATATTTTGGCCTTACATTGAGGAGTTTGATTTATTATTAAATTATTTGTGTATGCAGACTTTAATCTGTACGTATTTTACTTTGATGTATTAGGATTTGTAAATATTACTGATTTTTAAATATTATTTATGCACATACTTAAAGGACTGGTCTATCCAGAAAAGCAATTGCTAAATAATAAATGTTACTTTTTAGAAATAAATTGCAAGATCATTAAATTGTATATCCCTCAGGGTTATTTTTAAAATTTCTTTTCTCTTCCCTTCAGATTCAATTAGCAGTAACTCTAGTTTCATTTATTATAGAACTAAAACTACTGTAAAAAGAAAATGCTGCAAATAATGCTTGAGTAGAAGCGGCTAAAACACCCACAGAACTGACTGTCCATATTCATGTAACTTTAAATTGGAAACTCTTACTGTTGCACTTTTTAAAAAGTTGTTGGATTTTTAATTCTATTTATTTTTTCTTTCTTCATGAAGGTTGTGCTGAACAGTCATCCCAAATTGCGTAAATAATCCTGTACTGTATATGTATATACAGTGTAATACTAAGCAGATGTGGAGTCCTTTTATGCTGCAAATTTTTAATGCTTATGTTGGTCATCACAAAATGAGAGAGCTAAAGTTCTGTAGGATTTCTCCCATGAAATTCTGAATTGTAAACTTAGGTTTTTGTACATCTAAGGGAAAGCTGTGGGTTTTTGACAATTTTTAGAGTCTTGAATATGTTGATTTTATACGGTAAAGCTTCAGGTTTTTAAAGCTATTTTCAACAAACTGCAGCTTGTTTGATAATTATGTAAACCAGAAACTACTCAGTTTGTCATGAATTCCTCAAGCCTAACACAGATTAAAAGGTTCACCATTACAGCGCTCTCTAGAAGCTCAGCTTCCTTTTTATTTTTAAATCTGAAATGATACTACATCTTTGTATTTAAAATATGTATTGCTGCTCTAGAATGGTACCCTGTTGTCAAGAGGCATACATAAATAACTGTACAATAGAGTTGTAAATAGACTTGTAAATCATTTTTGTGACCGAAGCTCTTTGAAAAATAAAATTAAAATGAACAGATATTTTAACTCTTTTCGTTAGTTTCGTGAAATTGTTCTTTACACAATTACATCCAAAGCTTGTGGCAGAATACAGGTTTACTCCCACTGATGTCAGGGGTATCTTGTTCAGTGCCTCTGCATGTTGGAGGATGGGGCTGGAGGAGTGTGCATGCTGCGTGCCAGCAGGTCCGCAGTGGGATCATGCTGACTCTACTTTCACCTGGTGGCTTATGAAAGCCATTTTAAAGTCAGACCTTGTACAAGTGATAGCAGCTTGTTTCTACCTTCTGTTATCCAGATGTTCCTTCTGTTCCTTAACATGTGGGAGGCATTATCTTGAAAAAACTCTTGGGCAAATGTTCCTGGTTGTGAGCTGTCACTGTTGTTGCAGTCATCTTCAGAAAAATCACACAGAAATGAAGATATCTTTTCCATCCTGCGACTTGCCTTCCATTTAAATATTCATTGGCAAAGCAAAGTTATTTTAAACTTGAAGACAAGAAACTGATGGTGTCTGATACACCTGGTTACTTAATTACAAAAACTTAATCTTTCAATTTTGAAGCTAATATTTTGCTGTCTTAAAGCTTTTCTCTCTTCAGAATCTTTCAAGGCTTTAGGTTTTGTTGGCCTGTGACTCCAGAAGACCTGGAGGAAAAACAAACCACATGGGTCAATCCTGGATTGTTTAATCAAAACGTTAAGTAAAATCTTCATTCCTTACTCAGATTGCTTTGACGCCAGTCGTGCAAGAAAGTAAAAGTCAGAGCAGCCTTTTGAAGGTACATATCAGTCACTTGGTTGTTCAAAGCAGATGTGTCCACTCGAAAACCCAGTGCACCTGTGTAGCAGACTGTGGTGAAACTAACAAATTGAAAATTTCTGATCATAATTCATGTTGAAATGTAGATTTCTGACTTTACCAAGGTTTGCACTAGGTTGGTTGAAACACGTGCTCCAGTTTGAACACTGTCAGAGAAGCTACAAGTGTGTGTTGTGCTGTCGCACATGTGACTTCAAACTTTCTCCTGTTCTGTGAGTTGTCTCAAATTCTACTTTTGGAGTTGCACACAACCTATGGAAGCTTATTGCTTACACAACTGAATGCAGGCAAAATCTGCTCTGAAGCTTAAAATATTCTTTAAACATTCACAGTAGTTAACCAAATATGGGTGAAAGTGTTATCTAGAGGATGCGTTTTGCTGGTTTACTTCCCATTTAAAGTGCAGAATCATGGTGAAGCCTGATTGCCTGCTATTCTCCTAATAAGTTGCTCTAAAAAGCAGATAAGTTTCTAAGGCACAGTTCAAAACTCCTTTTTCATGCAAGAAGGTAAAAAAGTTAAGCACCATAGTAAATGATAGATGTGCTCAGTATTCAATGAAACTAAGTTCAAAGCTGACTGTGACTTACTATAGTAACAGTATTAATGTATCACTTCTGGCATCCTTTCATAGTCTTGAGAAACGCTGAGGGGGTGGTGGAAAGGGAAAGAGGCTGTAAACCAGAACATGGGAAATGACCAGCCAAGCTGGTGTCCTTTCTGGAATGCCAGGTGTCTCATGTGAGAGTTTGAGAACTTTAATGTACAGGAATGTATAATTATGACCCTTATGTGGACCTTACTGTTCTCTACTGTTAAAATCTTCAGTTATAGAAGTTTAAATACTCCTCAGAAAAACCCTACCAAAACAAAACACCATTAGCAGCTCTGCATGTTTGAGATCCATAGGATTATCCAGTTCCTGTGCCAGTCATGTGCTTGTGGCCTTAATCTCTTGCAAAGAATTTCTACCATTGCATTGCAGAAATGTATGTCTTCCAGCACTGCTGAGTGTCTCTAAGCTTGTTTTTTTGAATACTCTCACCTTTTGTTACGTGACCAGGAAAACAGACATCCCCAGTCTATATAGTCTAGCATTAGCCTGTTATTTTACAGACTCTGGCCTGCAGTCATGCCCTCTGAGAGACGTGCATTTGCAGGCTGTAGCATAACAGTTTGGGGGTTTTGGGGTTTTTTCCCCCAGTTTGGTTTCTAGATCCTTATTTCTCTTGTCTCAGTGAATCCTGTACTCCTGTGGTCTTGGGTTGAGTTGGTGCAGGTTGAGATACCAGTCCGGGCTTGAAACCAACATTTCTTGGTGCATTTCTGCCCTGTGTGGAAGGTTGTGCTTAGGCACCACCCAGAAGCGGCTCAGCAGCTGCCCTGGGCGTGCTCATCGTCAGTGTGCTGAGGTGGGGATGGGTAGGATCAGGGACAGGCTGCCTTACAAGTTCATTGAGTTGAAGGCATCGCTGGTTTATGAGAGATGGTTGGTTTTGGCCTGGGGGGATTACTAGGAGGGCAAGATCCTCCAAAAAATTCTTCAACATGGAAAAGTCCTTTGGAAGGGTACAATCTCACAATTTTTCTGGTGAGTTAGCCTCATTGAAAGAGTTGTAGAAGGCCCAGTAAGAGCTTGCTTTGCAGCACCACATTGGTGGTAGTTGATACCACTGGACAGCGTGTCCTTTCCTTCCCAAGGAAGGGATGCAGATTGTACCAGTCTTCAGCACTCTGAACCTAACCAAGAATTTTTTTACAGTTTTGGCTTTTTTGAAAGTACTTACTCTTGCTTTTTTTTGGTGCAGCAGCTGTTTTTGATCCATGTTATGTTCTTGTCAGCAGTTCAGGCATGTGAGAAGTTCTGCTTCCCCACCTTTCTTTTTAAGTGATGGGGTTTGTACTGATGTCTGTGGGGTTGATATGGGAGAGCTTCATCCTCACCCTGGAAAAGGGTATGTTGAGATGGAGCTGCCCTCTTCCCCCAGTCTTCGTGATGCTGAAGACTGACATGATGGTGTTAGCTATTCCAGTTACATCTGCAGAATTTACCCAGCTATTCCAGCAGTCCCAGCTGGTGCTTCTCCTGCTGATGAGCCAGGTGCTTGACTTGCAGGTTTCTGATACACTTGGACTTGCTGATTTCACTAAGGAAGTATTTCTAAACTGTGGATCTCTGTTTGACTTGCTCTCTTAAATATTATCGTTACAGCTACAATGATTGCTTTCCTGTTCCTTTTTTTGTTTGGAAATCTCTACAACTTTCCAACTTTGTGACTTGTTTCATGCAGATATACCTCTATTGCTACAGCTTTCTAGCTAACTTCATGCCTTTCTTTTCTCTCATTTCATCATATTTTTAATACCACTGATAACTTAGTATTGCGTTAATCTGTTGAGATGAGTCTCATTGGCTATCAGAGGCTCACCACTGTCCTGTGCTACCTGAGTTCTTGTGTGTTATTTCAGGCTATGTCAAAAATAGCCTGCTGCTTCTTGTGTGTTCTTGGGCTGTTACAAGAAGCGATCACTTGCTAATGCTGAGAGATGATTTAACAGAACTGTGTGTGCTGTTTTGCTTTTGGCCACTTAAAATGTAGAACACCCTTTGTACCTCCATTATCTATTTCTGCAGGCTGAACTGGAGTTTTAAACCTCCAGTAACCTACAGTAAGAAAACATTGTGGGTGCAGGACCTTTTGATAATTTTTTTTTTTAAAGACTTTCTGTGTGTAACTTAGTACAATGCTTTTCTGTTCAAATAAATACATGCCTTGTGACTACTTAGTTCCATCATGATTTTATTATGCTTGACTAGTACAAATATAAACAAGGAATACTTGATTTACAAAAGAGCTTTATCTGTACTTCTCAGTGTAAGCTGGCCACCTTAAAAATATTAGCAGTCAACAGTAACAGATTTTGAAGTTTGCTTTCAAGCCAAGAGAAATCTTGCACACATTTGCAGGTTTTATGATATATTCGCACAACTTTGGCTGCTAAGTTATTAACTACCTGTGATCAAATCCTGACTCTCTCTTATCTCTTGTAACAGCTAATGTTTCTGGCACTTCAATGAGGATGTTGGTGTTGCATTTGTCAGTGATGATCAAGCTTTTCTTCCAGTTGGATGCATCTATTTGTCCTGAGAAGTGTGACTGCTCTTCAAAAAATACAATTAATTGCTCTGGTCCTCACATAAAAGACCTGGAATTGTTAAATCTGCCTTGCAACATGACAGAAATTCACATAACAGACACTAATGTAACATACTTGGGGGATGTTTTTTCTGGGATGGTGGAACTGCAGCATCTCATCTTGTCTTCAAACAACATCTCTCTGATTTCACCAATGGCTTTTAAAGGCTTAAGAAGGCTAAAAGCCCTCAAACTGCTAGATAATAAGCTGGTTGAACTTTCCCCAGAAGTGTTTGATGACATGGTACAGCTTCAGCAGTTGATCATTGAAAATAACAGGTTGAAATCCATTGAAGAAAACCTGTTTGACAAACTAGCTATTTTGAAGGAGCTTTTCTTGAATAAAAACCAACTAACAGCACTTCCTAGTGGCATTCTGAAGAAACTCACCAAACTCAAATTACTGAACTTGTCAAGAAATTATCTGGCAGTACTGCCTAAAAATATATTTAGTGCGTTAAGCAGGCTTGAGAAGCTGATGCTGTATTTTAACAGGCTGTCTTCAATAGAGTCTGGTATGTTTGATAGCCTGAAGGAGCTGCTGGAACTCTTCCTGCATTCCAATAACATCCAGTCCATCGCCCCTGATGCATTTCATTGTCTTCATAAGCTGAAAAGCCTAACGCTCTCCAGAAACAAGCTTGAGGTTTTGCCTCCTGGGCTCTTTCTGCACTTGCATGACCTCTCTAAATTGACCTTGTACAAGAACCCACTGAAGTCTCTTCCAGAAGTATTGTTTGGAGAAATGAGGCATCTTGGTAGCCTGTGGCTGTATCACACAAAGCTCTCAACCATACCAGATTTTGTGTTCAGTAACTTGACAAATTTAGAGCTTCTTGTGCTGAGTTTTAATCCAGAGCTTAG
Source organism: Athene noctua (assembly GCF_965140245.1). Lineage (NCBI taxonomy): Eukaryota > Metazoa > Chordata > Aves > Strigiformes > Strigidae > Athene > Athene noctua. Next base: position 15,814,320 of record NC_134044.1, read on the forward strand.
TGTTCTTCCTAAGAATGTATTCAGTGGTCTGAATGAACTGCGGGGCCTTTCTCTGCATACAAATAATATTTCCAGTTTGCCAGAGGGCATCTTCCTGAGCCTTCAGAAACTGCACAACATTTCCCTTTTTGATAAGAGACTTGAGGTTCTCCCTAGAAACCTCTTTCATAATCTCAAGCACCTTCAGAAAGTTTACCTGAATAGTACTAAGCTGCAGTCTCTTCCTGGAGACTTCTTTACTGCTTTACCTGAGCTGCAAGAAGTCTTCCTTGATGACAACCCTTGGAAATGTGATTGCCAAATTCTTGGCTTCCAAGAGTGGCTCCAAAAGAGCACGAAGACAGTTAAAAATGTGCAGTCTTTGGTGTGTCGCAGCCCGCTGGCTCTACAGAATATTTCTCTTGTAGCTCTAACAGTTGATCACCTGAAGTGTGTGTCAAGCACAGCCATTGCATCCTGGACATCCAGCTCAACTTATTCCCAGACTTCACCTCTTGTGACGGCACATTTAACATCATCTTGGGAGACTGCTGTAACAGTGGTGCCCGACATGGACACCAGCACACCCACATCAATTCCTCTTGCAACTCCAGGTTTTACCCACTCACATGGTGAAGATGTCAGACAGCCTAAGTTTCACTTCTCAGCTGTTCCAACCCAAACTTCTCCCAGCATCACAGTACAAACCAACAGTGTCAGAGGAACAGATTTAATGACTCTTGCCTGGTGGGAGGAGTTGCCAGCCCGCAGGAGTGCTCAACCCTATTTTAATACTGGAGTTGCTTATTGTCAGCTATTCTTGTGCCTTCACAGTTTGATTTTAGCACTCCAGACTGTAACCATTGTGCTCAGTCTATATGTGATGGGTAAAACCAGGCAACTCCTGCACTCCAAAAATACTCCTGCTCAGCCTGTAGTTCTGGTAGCATTTTTAAGAAGATAGAGAATATCAACCAAAGAGAGGATTAGAAGCATTGTTTTGGATGCATTTTGAGCAATTGGGCAGTTGACACTTGATTTGGATATGGATTACGAATCTTCATAGCAAGATCCATAAAGACCTTGTCTTTACAGCATAATGAAAATGCACTTTTATGTATCTTACAGTGTTTGCCAAAAGTGGTTGTAATCGCTGTATATTGCTACAGCACTTGGTGCATGAACCCAGAGGGAGAGCTGAAAGAAAATCTGTGGTCACCTTTACGTGCGTACTAGTAGTTGCCTGCTCTGGACCGCAGCCCTGTCCCTGCCAGACACCACTGCCTGCTGTCGTGCTCACGCTGCTCCGATGGAAGTGGCATCAACGTAGGGAAGTCTACACAGGAACACGGCTTTAACCGGGCTTTAGAGGTTGTCTGTAGCACTCCAGACTCTCCTATGCCTTATACTGCCTGCAATGTTTTGTCTCCTTATTGAGAAAACAAATGGTATTTTTGGGAGGAGATGCTGGAAAAGAACTTTAAAAAATGGGAATGGGGGCAGAATGGTATGACCCAAGTGTCTTGGGTTTTGCTTTCTGTCCTCAGCCCCTTTCCAGGACATGGCAGGAGGGAGGGGAACTGTTTTAGGCTAACAGTGCTTTCCTCTAGCTTAACCAGAGGAAGATAAGTAAGATGCTAGGCTAGGAAGTATAATCGTGATGTATTTTGTTGTTTGATTGTTTTTCTGGAAACCTTGTAACATTACTACAACTCTGAACTTTAAGTAAACACTTTCATCCTTAAACTTTGACCGGTGGTCTGAAAAGCAAGGTCCTATTCACGGCATGATGCATTGAGTTGTGAAAGCAGAGCACCTGGGCAGATGCCTGGGACTGAGGCTTGGCTCCCCAGGAGCATGGCTGGTTTGAGACCTGGTCCCGACTGAGCTGGGAGAGAAAAGGGATGCTCTCTCCTGGGCTTGTCTGGCAAAACATGGGGGTGCAGCAAAGTGACAGGGAGCCTGTCTGAACTGAGGGCCCTGAAGCGTCACCACATTTTTTGAAGTTGGCTGAGGAACAGACACACCTCCATCAAACTGCACTATGCAGTAGCATATTCAGTCTCTGTATTTTTTACCGTATTACGCCCTGACTTCCAGCCCTTTCAAGTGTTGATATACAAAGGCAACTACAAGGCAATGGTGTGAATTTTGGTCTTCATGCTGAAATGTTTATTACTATTTTGAATTGCGTGAATATTTTAGTTTGCAAGTAGACTGGTAGCTGTTGGACTGCATGTGCTTTGGTAGCTCTTGGATTTAATTATTAGCTTTTTTTCTTAATTACGTGACTTAGCTTGTTCTCAAAAACTCTAATGTCCTGCTCAAAAGCCTCTGGGTGTGGTTTCCTGGCTCCTTGGGCAGGAGGCCCTATACTCTAGGAGTCCTTTTGTAGCCTTACTGACTTTCTGACTGTTGAGGTCTTTCCTGGATAGCCTTGAAATGGCACAGTGCAAGCCTGAGGTGAAGAGAGCTTGCATTTGCTGCAGGTTTGTTGCTTGATCCCTGCTATGTGTTACTTCAGGCAATGAAAATAAGCTAAAGACTGCTTTGTTTCAGGGTGCTCTGCTGCTGGACTTGAATACTTCTTCTAGGCTGTGAAAAGACTATGTACTTCTATGGTGTTAAATAACCATTGTCTTGCTAGTGAGGTTTAACAAAATTTAGTGAGCCTGGCTTCTAAAGGAGAAATACGAGTTGCTACAGTGGATGCAAAGCAAACTGGGACTGATTCATAAACAGAAACTCCAGAGTATTTATTGCTGTATAGTAAACACAAAAGCAACAGAAAGCTTTCTTGGTGGTGGTTCTGGGTGGTTACATGCTAGTGCTTAAAAGAAGACAGTTGTTACAAATTTAGGTTCTTGGTTGGACAACTGTAATGACCAGTTAGTGTTGTGCCAGCCTCAGCATGTCATACTGATGCCACGCAAGCATCTGCTTGCAGCAGGGAGGAGATAAGTATAATCTGGACTAACAAGGAAATTGTTCTACAAATGATACTGGTTATTGTTTGCCTTGGTGAGGCACTGAAGCAGTGCACCCAGGGCTATGGGCACTCGGATGCACACTGATTTCTAAGAAAAAGCAACAGTTTGGTTGCCATATGGGCATACAACACCCTGATGTCTGACCTCTGGCAGAGTAGGGGGTTAGCAGCAGCTGCCATCTTTCTGCACCCTCCTTTGGCCACCCCAGCCCTGCAGTGAGGCCAGCTGGGTCTCTGCACGGCTCCTTGGGCTCCCGGTCCACAGTTGTTGAGCACGTGGGGGCTTTGGCACATGGCTCTGTACAGTCAAGTGCTAAGAGGAGGATGATTCGTCTTTACATGCTGTCATCGGGCTTTCCCCACTCTTGAGCCAGACGGGGAAGTGAAGTCAGCAGACAACAAAAGGCTGGAGCAATAAGGGCCTGGGGTGTTTTACTAACTCTTCCTCTGAGCTGTCCTGTTTTGAGCCGCCTCTGATTCATTGCTTGTTGCCCAGCAGAGCTCAGCCCTTCCTGCAAAACTCTCTGGCCTGGGAAATCCAAGGATATGCTTGTTTAAATCTCATCTCCGTTTTGCCCGGAGGTCAGGTGATGGTGGTTATGTCAGGTGGGGAGGCAGCGGGAAGGTCTCTTCGGGGAAAAGTGCAGCTGCACCTCAGGCCCTCTCTCTGGGCAGCACTGCCTTGCTGCTGTCTCCAGACACGGATGGCTTGCCATCACCAGTGTATTGGCAAGCTTTTTCCTGGTCTCTGCATCCCACATCTTCATGATCTACTGCCCAGCCTTCGGCACCAGGCTGGGCATGGGGGTAGAGTGGGCTGGAAAAGGTTGGAGGTGTCTAGTCCCTGGTCTGGGGGGTCCCTGCTCCGGGGGAAAGGGTGGATGTGAAGCACGTCTGCACTCAGTGGCTGAGGGGTCTCAACTTCATACTCTTGGCTCCTGTATGGGATGCAGAGTCATGGGTTAACAGCCCTGCATGTTAACCAGTCCTTGAGTCCAGGAGCTGCCTCAGGGGACCCATCCTCATTGGGAGTGCTTGGGATACATCAAAAACGCAGCCTAGCCAGGCATCTTCTGTAACTCACTCCGTTCCCTCAAATGCTTGTTTCTGTGGCAGTTGCTCCTGCTCTCTCTGCTTTAGGAAATCCTGGAGCAGTAGGAGCTCTAATCCCCAATGCCGGCCCATGGAAGTACGCAGTGTGTTTCCAGCCTGATGTCACAGCAGGCACCATTCTCCTTTGCTTGTCAGGACTTGAGTGCAGAGAGACCCCGAAGAGCCGGGTGGTGAAGAGAGAATTAACTGCTGCCCTAAGTGCTGGCAGCTCTCTGCCTGTTTCCCAGCTGCTGCAGGACCCTTCCAAGCCACCCACACCTGTGTCCTGTGCTTATGTCCCTAGTGTCTCCGTCCTTTCTGTCTCACCTCTGCTATGTGAGGCTAGTAGCTGCTGGAGGGTCCTTGTTGCTGCTCACAGAGGGGAGTGAGCTCGGGTAGGTGCCTCCAGTGCACAGCAGTGAGATCGGAGCCTGTACCTCAGATCTTCCCTCTTCCAGTGGCAAAGAGAAGCTGAGTGACAGCAGATGTGCTCAGAGAAGGCACCCAGCAGTGCTCCGTGGCTCAGGAGTGCGTGCAACGGCTGGCTGCAAGGCAGCAGCTCTGGGACCCCCTGCCTGACGTTATGGAGCATTGGCCGTGTCTCCTCCAGGCCTCCAACCAGCACATCTCGCCTGGGGATGCTGATTCAGCAGCCACGATATCAGAGCACGGCATTTCCTAGGGATGACGGAATAGCTGGAAGGAGATGCAGCCAAAGGCACGTACCAGTGGGACAAGGCTGGGGTTGCAAGTGTTTACAAACTCTTACAGTGATTGGGAGGCCTGAAGCTCCTGCTTTGCCACTGCTTCATCCAGATGGGCAAGCTCTGGAGGTGTTAATGCCTTCATTTTTGTAGTCAAAGTCTGGCCTTGCATCCCCTTCCCGCCTGGGTGTTTATGGGTCAATAAGGCCTCTTGCTTGGGCCATGGGGTGAGTCCCACTTCACTGCAGTGTTGGGGGCTGCTCTTGTGCAATTGCTGCTGTAGGACTATTGTGTTTCTCCCCCACATGCCAGACTTCCAGCTGTGCTTTTTGTGTCTCTCTAGGTAAAAAAAGCCCAGGGCAGGGAGCCAGGGAGGCTGGCAGCGGCTCCCCTGCCTGCTGTGTCCTCCTCTGCTGCCTTTCCCTGGGCACTGGGGAGACATGGGGCCCCTTCCCCCTTGGGATGTTGCAAAGGGGTCCCTGGGGCACTCTCTGGTGCCAGGGATGGCTTTACAGAGATGGGGAACGGGGTGAAGCTGATCCAGCAACCACCTCTCAATGCATGAGCAGAGATAGTCCCCTGCCATTGCCTCCTGCTCCAGCTGATCCTTTCCCCCCCACCTCTCAGCGCCCATCGGACAAGCTCTTTCCGCTTTGGATTATCTCTCCAGGCGGACTTGGCTGCAAGCCCCGCATTCCTTCCAGCCTAGCGCTGCCCTGAGCCTGCGCCAAGCCCTGTGTGCTGCTGCTATCGCTCGGCGCTTGGGCCAGGGCCGAGCCTGAAGACGACAGTTCTGCTGCCTGAGCAAGTCCTGATTGTGCTGGAGATTCTAAATGCCATTTTTCTCAAGCTCCAGGGGAGTTGTGATGGGTCTTGTGCTGGTGCTTGGATGGAGGTTAGTCTGATGGCCAGCCCTGCACCCCATTCTGGAGAGACCAGGGCCTCTGCTTCTTCCCAAAACTCCCACCCTGCACATGCACTTTCCCAGAGAAGGCAGGACATGTCCCCATCCCTTGGGGCAGATGCAGAGGTGGCATCCTGTGGCTGTGAGCAGCAAGGCAGCCCTGGCCCTGCATTCGTCAAGCAGGGAGCTGAAAATGCCGCAAGGAGCTGGCTCACTGGCCCGATGGAGGAGCTCTCTGGGCTCCTCAAGGCTTAGAGTGGGCGTGTGGTGGGGAAGGGGCTGCTGGTGCCTCTCTAATTGATGGGGGGGCCCCAGCACTGGTGCCTGAGGGATGAATGTACTCTCCTTCATCCATCAGCTCTGGCTCAAGTCTGTGTGTCCTGCTGCAGGACTCAGGCCTGGAGGTGTCTGTGCTAAAGCACTGAGGGGACCCCTTCCTCTGGCCCCTGGCCCAACCCTCCACCCCCCTCCTCTGCTTCAGCAGAGTTTGGCCCGATGCCCTGGGACAGCCAGTCTCAGCGAGCACTGGGGGCCACCGTGGGGGTTTCTTTGTGTGGTGAGCACTTTGCAGCAGTGTAAAATAAGTGAGGGGGGTCCCAGCCCTGTGCTGAGGGCAACAGTGGGGTCTGCGGATGTCCCATCCTTCCCAGGGGGGCCATTTCAGCTAGAGCTGGAGGTGTGAGGGGAGCAGGGGCTGAGGCGAGCGCTGGGGGGAACTGGGACTGCTGGGCTGTGCAGCAGCACGGTGTGGGTGAGTGTGCTCAGCTGTTTGGCAGATGAGCAATGCACTCTCCCAGCCAAGCCCACAAACTGCTAATTTTAGCAATTACATGATTTTTTCCAAGCAGTCTCAAGTCCCTTGGTGATTCAGAGCTGCTCTGCTTTGCTGGGTCCACCACCCCTGCTGTGAGGATGCGCTGGAGGTGTGCCAGCACTGACAGACCCAGGACAGTCCCGCTGTCCGGGAGCGAGGCAGACCTCCCCAAAAACTGGTGACACTCCTGTTCTGAGGCTTCTGGATCCTCTCTGGCCGGTTGTGTTTTGGGGCAGAGCTTGGTGTGGGGGAGCACTGGGGCTTGTGTGAGAGGTCACAGGACAGACAGGAGCTGTGGTGGCACTGGGAACCCAGACTGCATTAAATGCTAGTGGCTCAGAGAGTGTGGCCAAGGGTTGCCTGCTTCTGGCCCTGCCCACCTTCAGAAGCCCTAGGCAGGGTTATGTCAAAATGCAAGGGGTAGTGCTAGCTGGGACTACTTGCCCCAGGACCTTCAGCCCTCCTGTGGGCTCAGCAGCAGGTGGAGAAATGCCTGCAGAAAGTGCTGGGGGCTCTCGGGTGCAAGGGCACCTCCAGCCCGGGCAGTGGCTGCCGGCAGCAGAGGGGTTGTGAGGCAGCACCATGCACTCTGGCTTTTCCTTCACTATGGCATTCAGCCACTGCCTTTGGTGAGGGATGAGAAAACTGTGCTTGTGCAGAGGAGGAGGGCTGGGGGCTTTGGGGGAAGGAGCTGCCACCCAGTCCAGCCCTGAGCACAGATTCCGCTGCCAGTCCTATCTCATGGGGACACAGGGTCTGGCAGATGCCCTCCCTTGGGGTCCATCTTCCCCTTAGAGGCATAGGGACATGGCAGTGACTCCATGCCATCCCAGGCTTGGACTGGGAGGTTCAGCCTTTCTCTGGCCAGTGCAGCTGGAGGTGGGGAAGGTTCCCAGAGCACTGCCGGACCCTGGGGCTTTCCTGCGGTGCGAGGCTTGCTCCACGCCATCCAGCACCATGTGAGCTCACAGTTATGCAGAGCATCCTCCCTCTGCAAAACACTTACCTCACCCTCACTCACATCCACATGCTGTCTCGAGGAACTGTTTCTCCCCTCCAGATGTGCAGAGCGTGTCCATGCTGCTGTCTCAAGCTCTCACACCGGCTGCTTCTCTCCCTTGTGCATAGCCTGGGGCAAGCTCCTGTGCGCTCACCTCCGGGAGTGGCTCCCTCTCTGCTGCGGGTGCGGTGCACAGGCTTGAGTTGTTACTCAGCCTTACTTTATTTTTAGGCATGTCTTGAAAACAGATTCATTCTTCTGAGCCAGGAGCAGGAGCCAAGTTCCCTAGGCCTGGGCAGAGGCAGCTGGGTTTTTGACAGGGCTGTTGTCTGAGCTCCTCTGAAACTTTGGGCACTCTGCATGGCTGTAATGGCCATAACCTGACCACCCCCCTTCCTGGGGGCAGAGTGTTTGAGGGTACCAACCACTTCATCCTTGTTCCCGCCTGGGGCACCGCTGCTTGGAAGCAGCTGAGTCTGACATTCCTCTGTGGACTGGGCTTCGGGTGGTGGTTTTTCGGAAGTGCTGGGGTTTAATTTCTGTGTTGCCTTGCTGAAAAGCTGTGTGCTTCTGGGATGAGTCAGAGCAGGCAGGAACCCAGCAGTGCTGGCGCTGGCGTCAGGCAGACAGAGCCGGCGATAAGAGTGAGATAAGGCCATGAGAGCTCTGCTTTCCTGCAAGGGCTGCAGGCAGCGGGCAGCATCCAAGCCCACTGCCTGACCTCCAGCTGCACTGCTGTCAAGGAAGCGAGGAGGTTATTTTGGGAACCACAGTGCTGGGAAAATCTGCTGTGTCAACAGAGCGTGGGCTAAAGCACTTGTGGGTGGTGGTTTCAGAATGCCCCTTCTCCATGACCAAATGCCTGGGCAGGGAGCGTGGCTGGGGGTAGCCCCAGCCTCGGTGCTCGCTCCACGGCCAGGGAGGGGTCCATGGCCATCCAGCATGTCCCATGGCAGCCAGGCCCCCCATACAATCTGACATACCAGGAGTGGTTGCCTCTGGCTGTGGCCCCACTCCCTACCCTCTTCCCACGATCCCTGTCACCTTCCTCTGAGTCTGGCTGGATATTCCCCTCTCCATCCCTGCAGTTTGATGTCTGGTCCCCTCTTTGAAGAGTGTCCCTGTCCCCAGCACTGCCCTGTGCTCTCCCACCCCTCGTGGCACGGCAGGACCCACTGCAGCATGGGGATGGAGCAGCCTTCCTCCCGCCTCTCCGGCAGCAGTCCCGTGCTATTCCCATCTTGAGCAGCTTGTTAGTGCTGGCTGGGACCTGAGCAGGGGCTGCTGCGGCTGGTGGAAACATGGGTGGGCTGAGATGGAATTAGACATGGTCAGGAAAATACCAGCTGCCCCGTGGTTAGCACAGGGCTGCTCCAGCTCTGGGAAGCCCAAACGGGCCACACGTGCTGGCTTGCCTTAGCTGCTTCCTCCCGAATATCCGTTCCCAGCAGCTGCTGGACTGGGATTGCCCAGGAAAGGGACGGGGGGAGGACATGGGCTGGGCCGTGGGGACCAGGGGAAACCCTGTGCACCCACATGGACTGGAGGAGGTACGGGAAGGGTGGTAGCAGGTGCCCTAAACAAGTGGGTGGGATGGGCTTGTACCCAGCCTGCCAGACACTGCTGGGTGCTGGACTCCATCACCCATGTGTCAGGGCTGCTGAGGATGGGCAGTGTGCGGGCTGTGGCACAGCCACGGCAGCCCCTGGGAGGTGGCAGCATGTGCTGTTTTGGGGTTGTAAGGCTGCCTGTGACTGGAGTTGAGGGGGTTTCTCAGCACTGGCAGGCATGGCAGTGCTGGTGGGAAGCGCTCTGGCTTGCCGGGGGCTCTCTGAAGCAGCCTGGCCTCTGGCTGGCATTAGTCATGCCTCTGACCCCTGCTTGGTGCCCACTCCCAGGCTGGGCTGGGTGAGGTGCCTGTGAGGCAGAGCTTGTTGGTTCCTGGCCCGTTTGCATCAGTGGCTGGGGGCAGTGAACCAGAGCTGTGGCCCTGGGCGGGGTTGGGGTGCTGGGGGCTGCCTGCACTGCTGGCCCTGGCCTGCGGCACAGCCAGAGGTCCTGGCACTTGCAGAAGCTGTAGCCAGGGAGGCAAGCACTGTGCATGTGCTGAGGCGATGCCGTGGAGCAGCCCGGGTGTGAATGTGTGACAGTGAAGTGCAGGACTGTGCCCAGGGACCTGGCTTTGCCTCGCCTGCCCCCATGGGCCAGGTCACCCAGTCATGTCGCTCCAGGAACCAGGGGACTGAGCTGCCACTTGGGTGCTGGCTGACATGAGCAGTGCGTTCACGGGGCCATCTGCTTGTCTTCAAACAAGAGCACTGGGGTTCAGGAGAGGGAAACCCAAAACTTCATCCTTGAGACTATTGCTGTGTTTGCCGAGGAAACAGGAGTTGGAAGCAGCTCTGCTCCAGCGCTTTCCCTAACCCCGACGCTGCCCCTGTGCTGATTCATTGATTTGGACGGGTTATATACTGGGAGGGGAAGCATGAACCACACTCGGCTCTCTTGCCAGCACAGAGCTGTGCTTGCTCGGCGCTTGTGGCTGCAGGACACTCGGGTGAGTCTCTTCTCCTCTACCAGCCCTGTGAGTGGCCCCGGGCCCAGGGGACTCCCTGGGCAGCTCTGAGGGGTGGTGGTGGTTCGGTGGTGGGATCTGCATGTTCAGCATCTTTTGATTTGATGGAGATGTTTGTCTTGCAAGGGCTCTCCAAAAAAGCGACACCACTCAGGCACTGTGGGAGTTGAAATAGTTGCACAGGCGACCTATCTGAAATAACCAACAGAGAAAATTAAGGGGAGAAAAGTAACCTTTAGGGGGGCTGAGGTTAGGAGCAGTGGGATGTTGTGGGGCTGAGCAGTAGGGAATATTCAGCTGCTTGGTCTGTAAGCTTTTTGTCCCTAGAAGAAAAGAGGAGATAAATTGTTTTCAGCTGTCTTTCCTGAAGGACGCTCCAGCGTGGATGCTCTCTGAGCTGCCTTACGAGGGAGTGACATGAGCTGGGCTTTTGATGTTCAGAGTGTTTGGGGAAGTTTATAAATGGCTCGCTATAAACGAAGCTGTTCTTGGATGCAAATTGTTTCCATATGGGAAACATAAACTGTGCTGGCTTGTGGATGGTTCCTCCCTCCCTGCCGGAGAGCCAGCGTGTAAGCATGTTCCCTGGAGGGAGCCCGGGGCGGGGGGCAGGGGCTGTGACCCAGCACCCTGGGGTGCTGTGCCAGCCGGGACACTGTGCCCATACCCATGCACTGCTGAACTTGTCTGTCTGGCTGAGCCATGCTCAGGGCCAGGGGAAACGTGGATTTTCTCCCTCCCTTGTGCTGCTCAAAGCTGTTAGTGGGGGGCTGCTCCATGCCAGCTTGGCACCAGGCTGCTGTTTTAATCTAGGGAGGGAGGAAGCTCCCAGGCCAGAGGAGGAAGGAGAGGGTGTCCACGGTGGCCATGCTTGTGGGGTGATGGAGGGCCCTGCTGTAAACCCCTCAGTCCCCTGAGGCTCGAGGGTTCCCTGGACACTACTCCTGGGACCAGCCTGCATACAGGTGCCAACACTGGGTACCCTGCCCTCACAGCCCAGATCAGTCAGGGCTGAGACTTTCTGCTGGGGATGGTCTGCAAGCAGGGCCACCCCTGTACCCAGCCTGGGCTGGGGACCTGGCAGAGGGTCCCATTGACCCAGGCTCCTGCAGGGTTGGAGTGAAAGCATACCTGGGCAGCGAGAGCCTGCCCTGCTCTTGGCTCTGCCACAGGAGCTCAGCTCTGCTTACTGCCAGGCAGAGCCAGGAGGGTGCTTGGGGGTGCTGGGGGCAGCACCCTTCTTCCTGCCCCCACAAGCATCCCCAGGACCCTCTTGGCTGCGGGTGTCACAGACTGGCTCTGCTGAAGGTCTCAGCTGCCTGCTGGTGCCAGGAGGCCAGTGCCACTGGTAGCAGCTCACCGCGCTTGCTGCAAAACAGGAAACCACACTCCTGGCTGCTGGAAGAGCCAAGCAAGGGGGACGCCAGGGATGCCACTAATAGCTGTGGTATGGCCGCCAGGCGCTGTGGCCCCGGCTCTGTCCCACTCTGTACTCCTGCCTGGGCTGTGCCCAGCCCTGCCTTCTCCTAGCCTTCCTCACCCGTCCTCTGCCTCACTGCCATGCTGAGGGCAGGATGGCCACGGCCTCTGTGGCCTTTTCCTGGGCAAAAGCAGCACCCATCCCTGGCTGTGGCCCTGGGAGCTGGGAAATTGTAGGGACTGAGCTGCCCTCCTTTGTTTTTGCTGCAGGCCCAATGGAGCAGGGAGGCTGGCAGTGGTGTCTGCTGCTGCTGCTGGGCATCCAGCTGGCCAGTGGCCAGTGCCCAGAGCAGTGCCAGTGTGTCCGCACTGCCCAGGTGGAGTGTTCCGGCACCGGCATCACCACGGTCCCCAGCCCCATCCCTGCAAACGCCATGACCCTCCAGATCATCAACACACGCATCACCGAGCTGGGTGACTCGTCCTTTGGCAACGCCTCCCTGCTGATTGGGCTGCGCATCGAGAAGAACAACCTGTCGCGCATCAGCCCTGGGGCCTTCCAGCACCTGCCCGACCTGCGCTACCTCAGTCTGGCCAGCAACAAGCTGCAGGAGCTCCCTGTGCAGGTCTTTGAGCCCCTGGGCAAGCTGGAGTCTCTGCTCCTTTCCAGCAACCAGATCCTCCAGGTTGAGCCTTCCCACTTCGCCCACCTGAGCAACCTGAAGGAGCTACAGCTGCACGGAAACAACCTGCAGGAGCTGAACGAGGGGGTGTTCAACCAACTTACCAGCCTCACCAAGCTCAACCTGGCCAGGAACAATATCGACCGCCTGCCGCCCAGGGCCTTCGAGCGGCTGGCGCGGCTGCAGGTGCTGCGGCTCTATGAGAACCGGCTGCGGCAGATCCCAGCAGGCGCCTTCGATGGGCTGCCGGAGCTGCAGGAGCTGGGGTTGCACCAGAACCAGCTGGAGATACTGTCCCCGGAGCTCTTCGTGCACAATGGGAACCTGCAGAAGCTCTACCTGTCCAACAACCTCCTCACCGCCCTGCCGAGTGGCGTCTTCTTGCCCCTGCAAGCCCTTGCCAAGATCACTCTGCATGTCAACCGCCTGCGGGACATCTCCCCCAGCGCCTTTGGGCCCATGCCCAACCTGCGGGAGCTGTGGCTTTATGAGAATGAGCTTTCCACCCTTCCCACTGCTGTTTTCAGCAACCTCACCCAGCTGCAGCTCCTGGTCCTCAGCAAGAACCGGCTGCGCTCGGTGGCTCCGGGGGCTTTCCGGGGCTTGGGGGAGCTGCTGGAGCTGTCCCTGCACTCCAATGCCCTGCGCCGCCTGGATGCCCGGGCACTGGAGGGGCTGCCCAAGCTGCAGAACATCTCTCTTCACCACAACCAGCTTCAGGCACTGCCACGGGGCCTCTTCGGGTCCACTCCAGGGCTGCGGCACCTGCAGCTGCACTCCAACGCCCTGGAGTACCTGCCAGCTGGCATCTTCTCCCCCCTGGCCACCCTGCGAGAGGTGAAGCTGCACAACAATTCCTGGCGCTGTGATGAGGGTATCCTGCCCTTGCGGGGCTGGCTGGAGGACAACCCCCACAAGGTGGGCGACACTCCCCCCCTGTGTGCCCAGCCCCCTGCCCTGCGGGGCACCCCCATTACTGGGCTGCCGCGGGACCAGCTCCTTGACCCCCAGCTCCCCACTGCCTCCCCCCATCCCAGCACCCTGCTCCCTGCTCGCCCCTCTGAGGTGGCTTTGCCAGAGGGTGCCTGGACGGAGCCCCCCATGGGGTTGCCAGTCTCCCCACAGGAAGAGGAGGAGGAGGAGGAGGAAGAGGAGAGGGGGTGGTGGGGGCTGACGCGCATGCAGAGTGGGGTGGTGGTGGCGGTCATCGTGCTGGTCTGTGTGGCCCTGCTCGCTGCTCTGGTGGCGCTGGTGGTCTATGGCTGTAGGAAGAAGAGCCATGTTGTGCTCATGAGGATGAAGGCACCCAATGAAGCCTGAGCACCCTGCAGACCCTGGGAGGAGCAGTGCTGATGGGGCATCCCCTCCCCATGGGGCCAAGGGGCATGACAGTGGCTCTTCATCAGCTGCCCTTGCTGACTGGGATGAGCCAGCACCACCCTGTGTGCTGCGAGTCCCCTGTCCTGCTCTGCTTTGTCCTGTCCCTGCTCTGCAGCAGGGCATCCCGTCTGGGTGACCTCCCATGTCTACCCTCTGTCCCCAGCCCCTCCTGCCTCCAAGTGCAGCCTCTGTGCTCATTCCCTGTCCAGGGGCCAGCAGCTGGGGTGCAGGGTGCTGAGTGGAGCCCTTTGAGCAGGGAGCCACAGCCTGGCCATGATGGTGCTTACCCCAAACAACAGGACTTCCCCATCCTTCACCTTGCATCGTCCCCTCCAGGGCTGCCTCTCCTCGCCATCTTTCCCCCGCCACCGCCCTGCCTTCAGCCTCTGGCCCTGCCTGGACAGGCAGGCGCTGGCCCTCACGCAGGGCCAGGAGCTGAGCGAGCACCTTCGCCCCCGGCAGAGCGGCAGGTCCTTGTGCTGCTTTGTAGCTCTCCTGTGTCCGGGCAGGGATCCCCGTGGGACAGGGCTGCCAGGACTGCTAGGGTGGCACACCCTGAGTGACTTGGCCGCGTCCAAGCTGCCCTCCCTGCCTACAGGCAGGGCAGGCCAGAGCACAGCCAGCATCTTCCTCTGCTCCCACAGCCAGCCTCCTGCTCCCCACGCCCTTGTGCATCTCCTGCCAGGACAGCCGCGGGGCAGCATGCTGGCGTCTGGGTGCAGCGGCAGCCCCTGAGCCCTCGCTGCACACTGGTGCCAACCCTCCTGTGGCTGTGCCTGCAGTACCCTGTCCCAACCCCGCAGGGGGCTGGGGGGCTTGTACCGGCCCCCACTGTGGGGGAATTATAGGGGTGGGACGATGGGTGTGAAGTCTGCCAGGGCTGGGGGAGGTTCCTGTGCTTGTGCCCCAGGGCTGCTCCTGCTACACCCCATCCCTGGTCCTCGCTGCCTCAATACCCTCGTGCACGCTTCACCAGCTAGTGAGCAGCCTGCTCTGCCTGGCAAAGCTTCTTCCTCTTCCTCCTCCTCCCTCCAGTGTCCTCCTGTACGTGCCCAGTCCTGCTGCCTGCTCACAGTCCTCAGGCAGTGGGGACGCTGGCAGCGCACAGTGTGGGGGGATGTCAGCAAGCACTGGCTGCTCTGCAATTTGCAGGTGGGTGCTGTAACACCCCCCCCGCAGCCCCTGCATCCAGTGGCCACCCTGCCTCCTCCAGCTGTGGCACGGCCAGAGAGGTCCAGCTCACCTCTGGGTGTGGTGCAGCGGTGCCAGGCTGCCTGGAGATCACTGCCATGGGATGAGGGTCACACCTGGTGTGCACCCCATAGTGCTGGCTACTCACAGCACCCTAGGAACCAGTGCTGGCACAAGCAGTCCTACGTTCATGCACATGATGGGATGCTTCTCTGGGATGAGACCCACACTGTGGCGGGAGACATGAAACTGTGCCGTGGGGCTGTTGGGTGATGCTCTGTGACCTCTCCATTAAAATGCAGTTGACCGCCCCCAGTGCCAAGAGCTGTTTATTCTCTCCTCAGCAGTGCGGAGCCAGGGAATGACCCAGCAGGGACAGGAGCTGCAATTGATTTCCACTCTGGAGAGATTTTATTTGTGTTGAGGAAAAGCCCATCCAGGCTGGTGGGGCTGGGAGAGGGTTAGTGGGCTGTGGTCACAGAGCCTGTGCTGGTCACTGGGCTCCAGCCTGGGGTGAAGGAGTAAGGAAGGCTCAGCCATTGAACAGCAGTGGGATGGCTTTGGGAGAGTGAGCTGAGACCTCAGCAAGGTCCTCGATGGAGACACTGACTGCCTCTTGCGCAGTCCGCTCCCTGGAGCAGAGCCCCCAGGGTTGACCCAGCACCACCCAGGGTGGTGGGGAGCTCTCTCGACTCCCTTCAGAGCTGCCTCTGGCTTGTGCCAGCTGAGTTTGTGCACCACGGTCTGCTCCATCAGTCTGGCTGAGTGCACCTAAGTGTCCCTCCTCCTGCCCCTGGCTGCCACCACCACAGCCCGTTACAACACAGGCAAGGCAGCCCTTAAGGTGGTGTATGCTGCTCCCCCAGGCAGGTTGCAAGCTCCCAGGGAGTCCTGGTGGTCCTTAGGTCCCTCTGGCCAGCCCACCACTGGCTGGGTGCACGTCACAGGCTGCAAAACATCTGGTGCATTTCAACAAGATGGTCCCAGAGTGGTCCCTTCCCCACGGCATTGCTTTGCCTTGCTAAGCTGTGCCTGCCCTCTCTCTTGTGCAGGAGATGCCTGCTAGCACCATTTCTCAGTGAGATTTAATAAAATCCAGGGGGTCTCTTGGGGGGTGGCTGGAAACAAATGTGCTGAGCTTGGTGTAGGAGCTGTGACAGCAGCACCCTGCCACCGTCCCCAGGCCAGTGGACATCCGGGGCTGGGACCTCGCTTCCCTGCCAGGATCCTTGCTGGCGGCTGCCTCTGGCCTCACCTCCAGTCCCTCTGGGGCCGGGTTGTTTTTTGAAGCACTCCAAGGACACGGGTTGTTGTTGCCGATAAGCAGCAAGGGGCAGCTCCGCCCCAGCAGGAACAGCTCATCAGCCAGCTTCCCATCCGCCCCAGAAAATATTGTCCCATCTTGGCGAGCAGCGTCCCTGCAAACCTGCCGCAGGTTTGGTGGCAGTCTCCACAATGCCATGCTCGGTAAGTGGTGGCCATGCTCCTCGGGTAGTCTGGGGGGCCAGGGATGGGTGGGAGATACTGTTGGCTCTGGTGAAAACAAGTGAGATGGTGGGAAGGGAAAGCCAAGCCCAACATTGTACTTGAGTGCTGGTGTAAGTCCAGGACAGCCCCAATTGCGCGGGGGTTTTGTCAGGTGCGCGTTGCTGTGGGGTGGGCAGAATCCCCCATCACGGGGCAGCACTGGCATGTATCCCAAGTAGGGAGGGACTGGCAGAGGTTTAGAGGCCACCGCCTCAAGAAGTGCCTCCTGTGGGCTGTGAACAGGCATTTGGTCAAGTTGAATACCTCTTGGGCAGGTCTGATGCTGCTCCGGTTGCTTGAAGAGAAAGAAGTACTTGATGGGCAATTAGAAATGCAACTGTTGGAGCCCACTTCTTTTGTCACTGAGCACAGAGCAGCCCTGCAGCATTGTCCCCATCACCCAGTGTGTGCAGCCCATCCCCATGCTTCACATGCTTCTCCACCCCAGAGCCCAGCTTTGTGCCCGTGGAGACATCCTGCAAGGCCACAAGTTCCCCCAAGACCCCCGTGGGACCACATGGGTCCTACCTTGGCTGCTGCTCTGCAGGACATGGGGACCTTTGGTTGTCACAGGGTGGGCTGGGGTGCAGAGGAAGAGCCCTGATACGCCACACAAGCCAGGCAGGGAGACGTCTGGGAGGGAAGCGCTCTCCATTCTTGCAAGGGGTGGTGTGGGCAACTGGGGCTGGAGGGATGCCCGTGCAGCGTGCCAGAGGTTGCTCCCATTGCACTTCTGGCTGCAGGAGCTGCACCCCCAGCAGCACCCACCTGTGGGTGCAGATTTCTGCCTCGCCAAGGCAGGGACTGAGCCTTGGCTCCTTTTCCAGTGCAGGCTGGTGGTCTATGCACTGCTGGGGCTGGGGTCCCTGCTGGTGAGGGGGCTGCCCCTGCCCTGCCCTCCCACCTGCCAGTGCTACGACACCTCCAAAGTCTTCTGCTCGGAGGAGAAGATGAGGGAGATCCCCGCAGGCCTGCCGGGGAATGTCACCCATCTCTTCTTTGTGGAGACGGCCCTGAGCAGCATCCGCAGAGGAGCCCTGGGCTCCAGCACCACCCTCACCAAGCTGGTCTTCCTCAACAACAACATCCAAGAGCTGGAGGCTGGCGCCTTTCAGGAGCTGCCCAGCCTTGCTGAGCTGGAAGTGTCAGGCAACCCCTTGGCAGCAGTCATCCCAGAGGTGCTGGTGGGGCTGCCCAGCCTCAGCAAGCTCTCCCTGGGTGCCAATGCCATCCGCTCCCTGCAGCCAGGGCTCTTCACCACCACCTACCATCTGCAGGAGCTGCGCTTGGCAGGGAACAAGATCGAGGTGCTGCCTCCCAACATCTTCCACCCACTCCAGCACCTCCAGACCCTGGACCTCTCACAGAACCTCCTGACCGAGTTGCCAGCCGGACTGCTGTCTCCCCTTGCTGCCCTTCACCTCCTCAAGCTCAGTGACAATCTGCTGGCACAGGTGTGCCCTGGTGCTTTCAGAGCTCTGGGCCGGCTGGCTGAGCTCCACCTGGATGGTAACCAGCTGGAGGAGCTGCCAGCCGGCGCCTTTGCCGGACTGGGGGGGCTGCAGCGGCTGCAGCTGCAGCACAATGCCCTGGCCAGCCTGGCTCCTGACATCTTTGCCAGTCTTCCCAACCTCACAGTTCTCAGCCTGGAGGGTAACCGCCTGGCCGCCCTGCCTGCCGCCCTCTTCACCAGCACCCCTCACCTGCTCTACCTCTCTCTGGCTCGCAACCAGCTGGAGACTCTGCCTCAGCAGCTCTTCTCCAATCTGTCGGCACTGCAGACCCTGGTGCTCTCACACAACGCCATGGGCCACCTCCCTGCTGGGGTTTTCCAGGGGCTAGCGGGGCTGGTGACACTGCAGCTGAGCCATAACAACTTCTCCAGCCTGCCGGCTGGGCTGCTGGCCGGGCTGCCCCTCCTCACCACCCTGGCACTGGTCCACAACCACCTGTCCCACCTGCCCCCGGGGCTCTTTGATGCCAACGAGGAGCTGGCACACGTGTTGCTGGCCAACAACCCCTGGGCCTGTGACTGCGGCCTCGCCTATCTCCTGGGCTGGCTCCAGACCTTTGCTGAGCCCCTCATCCATGCGCAAGCCTCCTGTGCCAGCCCGGCCGCTCTCCAGGGACGGTCCCTGATGGAGGTCCCTCAGGGGCAGCTGGAGTGCCCGGGAGCTCCTGGCATTCCCCCAGAGGAGGGCTGGGATGGGGAGCCGGGGAAGAATGCTCCGGGGCAGTGCATCTACAGCAACGCTGAGGGCACTGTAAGCGTGGCCTGCGATGCCACGAGCTGCCAGCAGCTCAGCCTTCGCCTTCCGCCTCCTACTCCTCCCAGGCAGACATCGGGGCCAGGGCTGGTGTACCAGGATGCCTGGGTGCTGCACTCCCGCTGTGGCACACTGCAGGTCAGCGTCCTTGTCAGAGCACAGAACGGGGATGAGGCCACGTCACCAGGTCCCCCTGCTGTGCCCTAGGGCTCGGGCAGGCACCTGCTTCTGCGCTGCTCTTGCATTGGCACCCTCTGGACCTGCCTGGGAAACAGCACCCCGTCTCACTTCACTACCCGTACCACGGTCATCAGCCAACACCAACCTCTCCACAAGAGCTGGCCTGGTGGTATTTATCCTTCCAGCTCTGCGTTTCCTGTGTATTTCAAAGATAATTAAACTGTATGTATTATTTCTGTGCAACCAGTTCCCATGGCAGAGAGGGGAAACTGTTCCCCCGCCTCTGCCCGTGTATCTGGGGGCAGCGGTGAAGGTCACTGTGGTCCGGTGGGGACTGGGCTGGGGCTGTGCCGGTGTGGCAGGGTTGCAGGTGCCTGGCGGTGGGAAGATGCCGCGCTCTGGGGTGCTCAGCTCTGCCTGCTGCAGCTCTCCAGCCCCACCTCCTGCCCCGTTTCCCTCAGCAGTGCAGAGGCCCAGCTGCAGCCTGGCCCTAACCCCAGGGCACGGGTTTGCTGTGGGGTGTCCAAGGGTGGGCGAGTGCTGCCGACTGCCCGGCGAGGGGCACGGGCTGTGCGGCTGCAGCGGGGACTCCAGCCCAGGGCTGCACACCGGCAGGTCCCCAACCCACCCTGGCAGGGCTTGGCCTGCAGCCCCTCAATCTGCTCCAGAGAGGCTCAGGGACCCATGGAGATGGGGCACAAAGTCCCAGCAGCACTGTCCGCTCAGGGGTTGGCAGGTAAGGTGGGCTAAGAGAGCGTGTGTGTGTGCATGCACGTGTGTGTGTTCGTGGGTGTGTGTATGTGTGTGTGTGTGCAAGGTGCACGCCCAGCAGGCTGCTGATGCCCGGAGTTGTGGTGTGGTGCTCCCACACCGTCTCCCAGCTGCTGGGACCTGGGATCTCCTGGGCCAGGCAATGCTGGGAGAGCCCTGCCTGCACCTGGCCAGCCTCTGAGCCAGCCTTCCCGCAGTGACTGGGGAGCTGGGCTCCTCGCCTGGGGCTGTGCGTCTCTGCCAGCCCCTTCCTGCTGCTGCCCAGCCGGGAGCAGAGCCGAGTCTCCGTGTGGTGTTAGCCTGACCTTCCCCGGCAGTGGGCGATGATCCCAGCCGTGCTCTGGACTGCTGGCCCCGTGCTCCTGGAGGGCAGGTGGGCAATGCTGCACACCCAGACATAGTTCCACTCAGCCACCCTGCACAGGGGACTGCCACTGTGCTGCAGCCATCTCCCAGGTGACTCTGGCGTGGCCACGTCTAAGCCTGGACCAGGGATGCTGTGGCTGGCTGCAGCTCCCCAAACACTGTCACAGCTGCCACACCACAGCCTGGGTGTCACTCCTGCTGCGAGCTCTGTCCCCTCACGCACACTGGTTCCTGCCACCCTCCAGCCTCTGGAGCAGCCTGGCACCAGGCAGGGACCTGGATGCATCCGGCATTGACAGTGGAAAGGGGTAAGGCTGCTGAAAATGTGCAGTAGTTTGAGTGTTTTTAAATTTGCCAAGAAAGGTATAGTGAAGCCTGTCAAGCACAAGCTAAGCCTTACTAAGAGCAGGAGGAAACTAGAGAAGAAATATTTAAATGCAATTAGTGCAATTATCCATTGGGAAGTGATGGATGCCTTGTCACTTTTAAGTCTTTGCATCAGACAGGGTGTTTCTTCCCACATGGTGCCCTGCACCGGCCAGGAGCCCTGGGTATCATTGCGGGAGGGTCTTTGGCTTGTGCCAGGGTGGAGGGGAGCACAACGCTCAGCCCCAGCCCTACGGCCGTGGGGCTGAACCCAGAGCTCAGGTGTCAGTGTGTGTCTGGCCACAGACGTTAACCCTGTTATAAGCTCAAACAAATGGCTTCAGAGCAGCACCTTTAGCTACATAAGCCAATTCCTGAGGAAGGAAACAGCCAGCTACTTTAAATAGGAAAACTCCTTTCTGTTGTGTTGGCGGGGGTGCTGTCTGTGAAGCTGGTGGCTTACACTGGTGGAGATATGAGACTGCAGAGACCGTCAGCTACAAAACAGGCTGTCCCGGAGATCTTCAGGTTTCCCTGAATGTGACTAGTCAAGTGGCACGAGCAGATAACGCTTGGGGAGTACATGCCTGCATCCTCTCCGAGAAGTTTCTGCAACAGCCTCCCACACCGGGGGCACAGCTTCGCTGCCTGCAACCCGGGCGTGCCTTATCTCCCCACACAGACCTCTGCCCTGACCCCTTGCAAAACCAAGCCTTGTGCCTGGGCTGTGGATAAAGAGCTGGCTAGGTGATGGAACCCCCTGTCTGGTGGCCTCACTCCTCACACGGCAGGGCTCACTCCGGTGGCTGGACTCGTTCCCAAGTGCTCGGCCAAGTAAGTGATGCAAAATGCTTTTTTTTGCTATTTAAAATGTGCCGGGAAGGGCGGTTCTGGGGGACTGTTGATTGTTTCCTTGCAGTAAGGAGGAGGAGAGGCTGCAGTGCCGTGAGCTGGGTCTGTCCCTCTGTGTCCCTGCATTGTTGGAGGGTGGGCCAAGCAAGGGACCACACTGAAGTCCACCACAGCCAGACAACGTGAGGGAGGTTTTTAAAAGAGCTTTGCAGTTCAGAACTGTTTATTTTCATCCGCATGCCCTCAGCCCAGCCATTCCCACCTGTGCATTTAACCCATTGAGCTGCCCCTGCAGCTGAAGTGGAGCAGGCACTTTTGCACCCACACCCCCGGCTCCTGCACCCGAGTCTCCCTGGGTGAGGATGAGCAGAGATCAGCAGCAGCTTCTGCCCTGGGGAACCCTGCGGGGCAGCTGGCACATACCTCCCATCGGTTTCTCTTTCAACCCAGTGGCTTTCAACCTCCTGTATTTGCTGACCTCTCAACATTTTTCAAAAAAACCCACCTTTCATAGCAAATTTAACCTCCCAGCATAAGTTTTTTTGCATGGTCAGCTTTGATGGACACCCAAGAAGCAACCCACAGCCCTTTCCCCTGCTCCCACCCAGGGCTGTGAATCACAAGCTGGAAACTATGGTCCCAGTACAATGCTCACAGCTGTTAAAGCCCAGCTCATGTGTTAGCTGGCTGTTTCCAGGTAACTCAATGGAAATAGTGGACTTTACATGGCTACTGGTGGGTGTACGTCAGTGACTTCACTTTCTAATTGCAGGTCAGGGCCCTAAATGTTAGGTATTAAAGAGTTTATCTGTGGAAATGTCATCGTCCTTTAATGAACCTTGCTCTAAAGCTTGGTGTCTGTTCACAAGTTAACCATTTCTATCTAACAGAGGTGCATAACCAAGGCCAAAATATGATGCCATTAGCAAGAATCCTGAAAAGGAGATGCTTAGAAGCCATGTTTTAAATGTTTTAAATCATTCCCCTGAACTGAAATAGTAAGTTCATCCAGCACAGTGTGGAAATTCTCAGTAAACAAGGTCATCTGGTCTTGGCTGGCTCCTGGAACCTTTGCTGATCCCTCATTAGCAAGCGCAGGGCTGACTGCTTCTGTTGTTGCATGAATGGGCTGTTGCCCTGCTGAGTAACTGGACCCACTGGGGCAGTGCTAATGGGCAGCAGCACTTTGCCTTCTTCACCCAGACAGAGGCCAAGCCTACAGCCCAAATGTGGGAGAAGAAGGGCCAGAGAACAGACTGTCCAGTCCTCTGCCCCCTGGAGCATCTCCCAGTGCCGAGCCATGAGCTGGCTCGCTCCCCGTTCGTCTCCATCCCTCGGTACCAATGGCAGTGAACTCTTGTAAATGCAGTGTACGTGGGCTTGTACGGTCTCTCTCTTTCTCATAAAATGAGTCATGATATGTGAATAGAAGAGTCCTGAGAGCTGAACGACAGTGTGCTACCACAGTTCATGAGCTATGGACAGAGATTTTTTTTGTTCTTCATAACTGGTTTTTGAAACCTCTTTTTCAGGACAATGTACCATCTTTTCCTTTTCCTTTTCCTTTTCCTTTTCCTTTTCTTCCTCTCCTTCCATCCTCATAAATGCCAAGATCAAATCCTGGGTGAAGATCCATATGAAATGCCCAAATACTACCAGGAGGTCTACAGAGGGACAAGAAATGATGTCAAAGAGATCCCAAAGATTGCAAAACCCTTCATTTCTGAGATGATCTTTGTGCAAACCAGCATCACTGCTATAAGGAAAGGTGCCTTCAGGTACATGCCCAACCTGATCAAGATTTTGTTTATTGGCAACAAGATCAAGACAGTTGAACCTGGAGCCTTTGATAATTTGGACAAGCTGAGGGACTTGGACATCTCTGGTGCCTTGTTAGAAGAACTAGCTGCGGGCACTTTCCAAAACCTCCCAAGCTTGCAGAGGCTAGAGCTGAGAGACAGCCACCTCAGATACATCCCCAAAGGTCTGTTTGATGGGTTGGAAAATTTGGGAGAGCTCTCCCTGCACATCAATGCAATCCCTTCTCTTCCAGAAGGCATTTTTGATTCTCTTGTCAATCTAACATTTCTGGACCTGTCTAGAAACAGGCTCACAACGCTTCCTGGGGATGCCTTTAGCAAACTCCACCGGCTGCAAGTCCTCCGGCTGTATGAGAATGAGTTGCAAGACCTCCCAGAGGGGCTGCTAGACAGTCAGTGGGGGCTGCTGGAGCTCAGTCTCCAGAGGAACAGGCTCAGGGAACTGCCACCCATGCTCCTGAGGAGCCTGCCTCACCTGGAGACACTCCTTTTGGACAACAACCTCATCAGGCTTCTCCCACCTCAGGGCTTTTTTGGTTTAAAAAAACTGAAGCTGCTGACTCTGGGTTCAAACCATATTACGGAGCTCTCCTGCTGTCTTTTTGACATCATGCCACACCTGCGAGAACTGGATCTGGGCAGGAACAGTTTGGCCACACTTCCAGATGGCATCTTTGCCAACCTCACATCTCTTGGCAAACTCATCTTGTCTCACAACCAGCTAGCAGCCCTGCCAAGAGGAGCCTTCACTGGGCTCAGCAAGCTCTTGGACCTCCAACTGGACACAAATCAGCTCTCTGCTCTGGATGATGAGGTGTTTGCTTCTCTCCCAGATCTGAAAACTCTCAACCTTTGGAAGAACCAGCTGGAGAGTGTCCCACGAGGGCTCCTGGACCCCCTGAAGAAGCTCAGTTCAGTGTATCTGAGTGGGAACCCATGGAGATGTGACTGCAACCTGTACTACCTGCACAGCTGGATCCTGGGCAACAGGGAGAAGGTCAACTTGTCCACCCAAGTGTCATGCAAGAGTCCACCCCACCTGTCAGGACAAGCAGTGACATCACTGAGGGATGACCGCTTAATTTGCCCAGATACTCTGCTTCTTTCAGCTTCTTTTACCCCATCTCTGCCATTTACCTCCACATCATCACAAGGGATGTCAACCTTGCTGTCACCCGGAGCCTTGCCCACTGCAGCACCAACCACACTGTCATTGGCAGCCCTTCCCATTGTGGCACTTCCAACCATGCTGTCACCTGTGGCCACCTCTGTCACATTGCCAACCATGCCAAAGGAGGCCTTCTTCACCACTCCATCACCAGCCGTGCCATCTAAGGCCTTCATTACCACCCCATCATCAGCTGTGCTGCCGAAGGTCTTCATCACCACCCCATCACCAACTGTGCTGCCCAAGTCCTCCATCGTCACACCACCACCAACCATGATGCCAAAAGCCTCCCCATCATCAGCTGTGCTGCCCAAGTCCTCCATCGCCACACCACCATCAACCATGATGCCAAAAGCCTCCATCACCACCCCATCATCAGCTGTGCTGCCGAAGGTCTTCATGACCACCCCATCACCAGCTGTGCTGCCCAAGCCCTCCATCACCACACCACCATCAACCATGATGACAAAAGCCTCCATCAACACCCCATCATCAACTGTGCTGCCGAACGTCTTCATGACCACCCCATCACCAGCTGTGCTGCCCAAGCCCTCCATCACCACACCACCATCAACCATGATGACAAAAGCCTCCATCACCACCCCATCATCAGCTGTGCTGCTGAAGGTCTCCATCACAACCCCACCACCAACTGTGCTGCCTGAGGTCTCCATCAACACACCACCAAATGTGCTGCCAAAGGCCTCCATTGCCACCCCATCATCAACCATGCTGCCCAAGGCTTCTATCAACACCCCGTTGCCAGCTGTGCCACAGGAGGCCTTCAGCCTGTGTCCAGCTCCAGCCTTCATAAGCCTACAGCCTCCTGGGGCCACCAGTCCAGAGCCTGCACTGCCCACTCTAGCTTCTGCCACCACACTGGTGCCAACCAGCCCACTGGCAGCCACCACCAGAGAAGTACCTCCTGCTCTTCTGGTGCCCACAGAGAGGCCAGCCACCATCCCACGGGGAATACCCAGCATCTCCCTTGTCTCAGCCCCCCCCAAGGCACTCTGGCCACCCCCCAGGACTGCTGTGCCGGGCATGGTCCCACTGGCCTCACACTCCCCGTCCCACCATGCTCCCGTGCCAGACAGGGAGCAGGACCATGCCACTGCATGGGGCTTGTCCACGGTTGGCACCCGGCCTGCTCCCAGCCCTGCAAGCACCATCCTGCTTCCGACACCTCCCGTCCCCCCGCTGCCAGATCCTATGGGCCCCTGGCCGGTTCCCCCACCCCTGGCCCGCAGCAGCCATCGTGCCTGGGGCTTCGCCCTGCGGTCCAGCCCGTGGCACTGCTGGGTGTCCCTGGCCCTGGGCCTGGCCGCGCTGGCGCTGCAGGCAGGCTGCATGTTGCTGTGGGGGAGGCTCGCCCTTCTGCTGCACCGAGTCACCCGCCGCCGGGGCCCCCCTGTGCCACCGGTGAGGCTGCTGACGCTCCAAGCCCTGGCTGCCCCCGGGCCCCCTGAGCAAGCCCTGGCACCGCTGTGAGCTTCGCTTCATGACCTGGGCAATGCCCATCGTCCTCCTTTGGGGTCTGAAGCTGTGCTGGCCATGGGGTGCGTATGTCCTGGGGTACAGACCGTGCCCCCGGGGTGGGTGTCCCAGCACCCAGGCTGTTTTGGGGTGCCTCCCAGCTGACCCCTGGAGGTGTTGTGAGCCTGGGGAAACTATGCACGGCGTCACTGCCTGACAGGCCCTTCTGCCAAGCGACACTAGATGGCATCCCGACACAGGCAGTGGCTGCCACCGCCGGGCCAGGGCCACCGGGAGCAGCGAGGGCGGCCAGTGGCCCCGGAGGCACCGCACCGAAATGCTTGAGAGCCCGCACCCGGCCAGCAGGGGACCAAGCTGGACCTCGGGCACGGCCCGCTCTTGCTTGCAGGGTCTGGCCGGGGCTCCTGCCTGCATCTCCTCCCCATCCCTGGCAGGTACCTATCTGCAGGGTGCAAGGAGTCCTTGGGGAATGACATCCCAAGGCTTCCCACCCCTCACACCGGCTTCTTCGGCATGTCGTGTTGTGGGATGTGTCAGTGCCCATACGTCCATCACAGGACTCTGACCTCTTCCCCTCTCCCTGACCCCTTTCCTCCTCACTGATATTAAAGTCTCCCCTGCACCTCTGCTGTGCACTGAAGGGCTGGCGAGAGGACTATTTTCATCCTAGGGCTGTTCTCACCGTGACTGGTGTGGGGGATTCCTGTTGCTTGCTGGAGTGTGGGGTCCCCAGTCAGTGCTAGCCCTCAGGGGCTGGTGTAGGACCAGGGTTGCACACCTGCCTAATGTGCAGCAGCATAGTGAGACAGCAGACATGCTTTTCTTTCCCCTCTTAAATCTCATGTCCCCAAACCTCTTTGTGATGCTGCCTGCCCTGGCCTCTCCAGAAGTCATGGCTGAGCATGGCCAGCCATGTGGTTCTCATACCATAACATCACCTGATGCTGAGCCCATCTGCAGGCTGGACGCTGGCTCTTTGGAAGCTTGGGAGGAAGGGGCTAACTCCCCTCATAACTGAAGGGCTGATGTGCACCTTCACCTCTGCAGTCCTGGGATGCTGACAGGGCCAGGAAAGTGCCACACTTAAACAAAAGTGGCTGTTTCTGTGGCATTTCTGCTATTGCAGAAAGTGCTGAAACTTTCACCAGAAAGCTTTAGCCCAGGAGATTTTTGAGCCAATGAACACAGGGGTTGTTCCTTGGTTTGAGTCTTTGGGTAGTTTAGTTTGCTCTAGGCTCAGTGTTGACTTCGCCCTGTGCAGGCAAGCTGCTCCCAGCTTTGATCACCCTGGTTACTACAGGGTTGCATTTCCTGTCTTCAGGAGTTCTTCAGCTCCTCGCCTTTGCTGCTGGCACCTGCTCCATCCTGCCCTGCCTTTGGGTGCACTTCCCCAGGTGTGGGGCACAGGGCCGCCTGGCTTTGGGGGGTCTCGGGGGAAGAACCCCTGAAAATCAATAGTCCAGACATGTGCTGGGCAGAGAGCCATGGGGAAGTGGCCCAGATCTCCTGGCCAAGGACGCCCGAGCAGTCCCTGCCTGGTGCAAGAGCAAGGGAGGGGAAAGAGGCTTCACATCAGGGTATGTGCCTGCAGCTATGCGTTAGGGACCTGGATATATGTCTTTGCTAAGAGCCTGTGCAGTGTTACAGGCCCTTCGGCTGCTCCTTGAAGTCCTGCTGACGGCTGTGAAATACGGGAGGCGAGCGTGGGGCAGCACATCTGGGCGGGATGGAGCGAGCGGCTCCAGGGCCGGGGCTGGCACGGCAGGTAATGAGACACAGATGAGGGGGAGGGAGTGTTTTTCCTGGCAGTCCAGATGGGCTCAACTTAATACTTGATTTAGAGGGTTTGAAAGTGGGGCCTGGCTGCTGGGGAACAGAACCCAAGCACTTCCCGAGGTGGTGAGGGGGGGGTCTCCACTGGCTTTTCAGATATTTAATGGCCCAGTGCAGTCTAAACAGGGAAGTACTTCGGGGTGAGATTAGCACAACATAATCACATCTTAAAAGGTCTTCAGAGACACAAGGCACGTCCGCTCTCATATTAATTACTTGTTATTAATAAAGCTGGGGTCAGGCTAGAGGTGTTCACACTGGAGCATGCTGATTCCCTCTGCAGAGCAGTGGTGTATCTGAAAGCAGCACAAAGCCCTGCAGCCTCCACCTGTGCCCATCCTGCTCCGGAAACCGAATGGCCGACATTCCTATAGCAGCCTTTAAAACTAATTTGCCCCATAATACCCCAAAAGGGCCACGTCTTTCTAAGTGCCCGGAACACCTCTGAGTGCTGTAAAATAATAATAGCCAGGGTGTTCTCAGCACGGGAATTTCCTGCTATGATTGATTTCTAATTTGCAATGAAAATACAGCCGCCCGTGTTCCCGGGGCCAGGCTGGTGCAGCTGGCTCGCAGGCAGGAGCCAGCTCCTTCCATCGCTGTGGGGCCAGTCCCTGGAGGGCTACAGGTATGCTGGGCTGGGAGGAATTAGCAGCCATTCCTGTTTGCCCCTGCTCACTCTGGTGTCCCCCAGAAGGGAAGGAGCTGAGAGGCGGGTGGGATGCAGGTTGTCCTGGGGGTGATGTGCCTGGGCAGCCTTGGGGGGGAAGACGCTTGGGTTTCCTGATCACTGAGCAAGAGCAGCCAGAGAGCATGTAGGAATGGGACAGAGCACAGGAGGATCTGCACTGGGGAGACCCGTGTACAGGTTTGCCGCTTTGGAGCTGCACCTCGCTGTGATGCCAATGAGAGGCTTTCCTTCCAGCAGAGAGGAATGTGGCTGGGGCAGATGCCCAGGGAGTGGCACAGCCCCCAGCACACCCTCCCGCTCTGCTGCGGGCAGCCCAGGCAGCCCTTTGCGGGACAGCCATTGCACTGAGTAATGCTTGATTTTTTGCATCCTTGAATTTCTCTGGTTTCTCTGAACACAGGTAACCCTGTGGCAAGGAGTGCCCAGGACTGGCCATGCACTGAATGAAGCATCACCCCTGCCTGCTCTCCCCTCACTCACCCCTTCTTGCATGGGATGCCCCTGGTTCTTGCTTTGGAAAAAAAAGGGTGAGCATCTCTGTGTGGCATCTGCAGGCTACTTGTGATACTGTAAACCTCTTCCCAGTTGCTGCGACTGCCTGAGGTCCTCATAGTTAGCCTCAGGTGACAACCAGTTAGAAGCAGAGATGAGACACTGTGTGTGCATGTCCTTGAGTGTTGCTGGGACCAAGGGCTCTCCAGCACATCGTGGGAGTCCCACAGCCACCACTGGCTCTCTTTTTGCCCTGTGCAGATGAGACGTGGTCCCCGCAGCCCTGTCATCATGCTGCAGTACCGACCTGTAACCCCTCTGCCTGTCAGCCCTGCTGGGAGCCCCCCGTGCTGCGGGTGCAGTGGCCTGCCCCTGACACCTGCCTCCGGTCCCCTTCCTGCCCCTGAGGCACCCCATGGGCAGGAAAGGGGCTCACCAGTGACAGCCCTTTCTTGTGGCTGGCAGGAAGAACACCTGCATGGGGGGTTTGTACAATAATGCAGGCAGGGAGCAAACCTGGGCCTCCAGCGGGCAAGTCCCACTGCTGGCTTGCTGCTGGGAACCTGCCCCAGCCCGCAGCCGTGCTGCCGTGGCTTCCTCCGCAGGCATCCGCCTCATGTACCGGTCCCAAACATGTGCCGTAGCTGTGCCGGGAGCAGCGTCTCACCAGTTGCTGGCGTGGTTTGAGCCCACACACATCTCTTGTGGCTGCCTTCCCCAGTGTGGTGGGGGGGCTGGGAGCTGGCTGCTCTGTGTGCTGTGGGCAGGGCGAGAAGGGGCTGGTTTGGGTCCAGGTCCCGTAGGAGCAAGGATGTGCTGGGAGTGCCACCTGGACGGGTGGGACAGGTGACATGGGACCTGCAGGGTGAGGACCCCATCTGGGGCAGCTCCCTGGCAAAGGCAGCTGCGGCTCCTGGGATCACCTAAGAACCAGCTGGGCAGGTGTGTCCAGCACCCATCCATTCCCTATTGCACTCAACAGAGATGATTGTGGTCTGGAAGTAATTTCTCAGTGTTGCTGCTGTGCCCTCTCGATGCAGGTGATTTTTTTGAACAACACCACCACTCCTCCGTGTGTCCTCTGGACAGTCCGTCTCTCCCTCCCCATCCTTCACCTGCAGCATCCCTCCCCCTGCCCACTCACAGCACCCATCCAGCCGTGTCAGGCTGCTCCTTGCTGAGAAGCCCTGGGAGATGCACAGGGCAGGAGCTGAACTGGCACATTCATTCATCTGCTTTGGCCTTGGCATCTCTCAGCTCTCTTGCAACAGGGCTGCAGCCACGTGCCACCATGCTGGGGCCTGACCCCCTACCCAGGGCAGCTGGGGCAGCAAGAGGACACCCAGGCATGGGGGACAGAGCTCAAGGGGGTACAGAGCTGGCACCCCTGGTGTTCCCATCCTTGTTCCTCCTGCTTCATGCCTTGTGCTGCTCATGCTTTTATCCAGAAATTTGGGCAGGGCATGAGAGCAAGGGCAAGGAAAACCAGCGGGCGCATCCTCCCTTGGGCAGCGGGAGAGCCCAGCGGGGCGGAAGTCGCCTGTTTGTTTAAGGTGCAAACAAGTGCTGTTAATCTGCTGCCTGTTTGTATTTCTTTAGAGCCCCCGAGTGCAGGGGGAGCGGAGATGGGGTCTCCCCTTTGTGCAGGGGCAAGGTCAAGCTATTGGAAGTGGAGGTGAGAAAACACAGAGGGGCAGCTGGAACCTGCTTTGGGAGGGAAAGATTTTTTTCGGCTATTTATGATAATTAGTGGGAAACGTTCCTCAAGCGTTTCAGATGATTCTGTAATGAAGTTGGGCCGAATGTTCCCGCTTTGTTCCCCTGGAACCATTAAAAATCCCCCTTCTTTGGCTGCCTTAATGCAATGCTGAAAAGGCACAATGGCATAAAAGTGGCTCTGGGCAGGGCGGCACGCCTCCTGCCCTGCCAGATAGAGCCCTTCAGAGCCCAGATTTTCTGGGTTATAAACCTCAGTGCTTGCAATGTTCATGTGAAGGCTGCTATGGATCCTGCACCGGGGCTCCTTCACATCCTTGATGCTGGTCGGTGCGTGTGAGTGCCAGCCAGCCAGCACCAGCCAGCCTGCAGCACGCTTGGGGGAAAAAACGGCTGACACAAACGTGAGAAAGGGCAGGCACAGCCAGGGATGCCGTTGCTTTGCTTTTATAGAAAATCTGCTTTCAGCCTGTGGTTGTGCTGGGAGTTTGCTGGGGTGAAATGCTGAGCTGAGAGGGGATCGATCCCTGTGCAGGAGGAAATGGGGAGTCCAGTCCCAGGGAAAGTGCTTCTGAGTCAGTGCTGTTCTGGGCCAGATCCTGCCCTCCCATGAGGCCAGGCAGCCCCCAGGCACCAGCACAGAGCAAGGCACGTGAAATCCAGCTGTGACACTCTGCCTGGATCACTAGCAGGCTGCAAGAGCTGGCTCATTCTCTTCTTGATTTTAGCAGTGTAAGACTTCTCTGGCATAAGTGATGAAAAGAAAATCCACCTGCTTGATCTCACACATCTATCAGCACTGTTTCCCCAGGGATGGTGTGTAGAGCTAATGGGATCTCTCTTGCTAAGGCTGTGATAAAAAGGGAAAATGGCAGGAGCTTTTAGCATCCTGGAGGGGGCTGGATGAGGTGTTTTTTGGTGTCTGCATCATTATTCCCATCCTGACTCCAGCCAGTGAGCTCAGTGTCCCAGGCTGTGACACAGGGCTGCAGCTGGCAGCGAGGAGCTGCTCCTCTCCTGCTTCTCCTTTGCCTGGCCAAGGGCAGCTGGGGACCACTGGGGCACCTGGCATGAGCACCCGGCAGCAGCACAACCCTGTGGTGCTGTGAAGGCAGGAGGATGCTGTGCCTGCAGGCCAGACACCTGCCTTCCCAACCACAGCCGGCGTTATTTAGACAGCAAGCGCTATTTGGGATCATGTCACCCTTAATGCCCACCCGCTGCCCCATGGCTGGAGCCGACATGCCCCGCTAAGGCATTAAATCATCAGGCTGGGGAGGAGACGTTAAGGGCTGGGAGCACCACTCTCTGGGAGCTTCCCTGTCTCTCCACCTTGCCTGCCCTGGCTGTAATCAAGCAATCATGTCAGCCCCCTCTCTCCTTTCAATGGGGGAAAATTTGCAGACAAATTCCTGCCAGTGGGATGCTGGAGCTCTCCTGGGTGGTGGGATAAAGATACCTGTCACCTCTGCACGCTCATGCTGGGAGCATGCCTGGGGAGCCCCATGGCTGTGGGGCTGGTGACCCTGGCCAGTGTGAGAATGGGCCAGGAGGGCTCCCGGGAGGAGCAGGAGGGTTTTCCTTTTCCCCGAGATAATGCATGGCCTGCAATGGCAGGGCAACACAATGAGCCCAGCTGTGAATAGGCTGGAGTCCTTACCTCTGGTTTCTGTTACGGCAGGTCCTGAAGCACCACTTGAATTATGATGCCTTTGTCTGTCCCCACGTCTGTTCCAGGAATCTTTCTTGGGGAAAAATCTCTAGATACAGAGTAAATTTTCTTTGGGAGCTGGGGTAGAGGTATTTGGATAGCTGCTGGCACTGGGATGAGTATTTGGCTGGTGTATGTCTGCAGGCAAGGGCGATGGGTCCTGACTGAAGAGTGGTGTGTTTGGTCTCAGAGATGGGCTCATCAGTGCAGGGTGCTGCCTGCATCATGCTTTAAGCCTCCACCTGAGCCAAATTGCTCTCTTTGCAAAGTTCACCATGGGAAACTGGGTATCTCAATGTGTAAAGGTGATGATATTGAGCCCTGTGGACCGTGGCAAGCCTGTGGCTTCCTGAGCAGCACGCGGCAGCTCTGGCCAAGACACAGCATCTCTGATACAGCCCTGGTACCACCCCCATCCCCGCCGGCACACCTCCACCCCTTCACTCTGCTTCCCCACTAGCTCCTGCTATTGCTTTCCAACAAATTATTTCCAGAAGCTCTTGGCAGCGGCTGGAGACAAAACCTCAGGTACGGAGTGGCAGCGTGCTCCTGACCTTTCCCACCACTGGACAAATGGAGCCGGCAGCACGAGGCGGGCGCACAAAGGCGTTGTGCCGGCCGGAGCGCTGACCCCGCCGTGCCACAGCTACCTGCTGCTCCGCCACAATGGCCCCGCGGCCCCGGCCGGCCTGCCGGGGCGATGAAAAAGGGTCTGAGATAATAATGAGCCTGACTACCACTGCTCTCTTCAGAGAACCAAGTCAACTCCTTGGGAAGAAAGACAAAAAAAAAAAAGAAGAAAAAAAAAAGAAAGAAAAACCCTTCTTGGATAATAAAGAAGTAACAAATGAAGACTGAAAGCCTATAGAAGGCGTCTTAACCCAGTGAAGAAAAAAAATGTCAACATCTGTGGAGCTGTCTGCAAAAACAGACCGAACCTCTAATGAATACCCTCTAGAAAAGGCATTCACTTGAGGAAAGGCAAAAGGCTACATTTTTCTATGGAGGTATAAAGATTTTGATGAATCTGCCCTTTCCCTTTCCAGTGCAGTTGAACCAAGCACTAATGTTCATCTTCAGCTGTATTAAAGGGTGTGGAGGGGGGTGGAGGAGGGAAGAGTCTTGATCTGAAAGCTTATGAGGAGGGTGGCTTTAGGTAGCCTGGATAGATGTCTGAGCACTAAAGCAAGGAAGAAAAGCAACAGGCATTAGAGAAAATACTGTTTAACAAGAGTTTCTTTAGTCAGCCCATTTGAGCAGAGATTGGTGTGCCATAAACATAATCCTCTTAGTGCTGACTTAAATGTGTTTGTACAAAACAGGGAAATATAATATGAATGTAATAGTCACGTTTGCTAAAATGCTTAATAAAAAGACAAGAGTCCTTTATTTTGATCTTCAGCTCCGGTGCAGGCTTGGGGCACAGATGTTTTTTCAGAAGTCTGTTTGAAAAAAAAAAGAAAGAAATTCAGAATATGGCTGTGTCCTGGCTGGCTGTGCCGCGCGGCACCGCAGCATCTTCAGGGGCTTTGCTGCCAGCGACGCCAGCCCTCGCCTAACGAGACCCTGAGCTTGCCAGTGTGCGAGGCGAGCCGCTGTGGTTTTGCACCTATAAAAGCTTGATGGGGGCAGGTTAGTAAACAGGGCGTGTTTCAGGTGGGAAGACACGGGTAATTTTCTTTACTGTCCCCAGAGGCATTTCTGGAGGGAGAAGTTCCAGTTACACCTGGAAAGGGTGCATCTCCTCCCGAGCCAGACAGAGTTTAGGTCCCAGGTTGTCAGACTCAGACCCAGATGGAGCTGTTGTGAGGGACCATAACAGTCATCCCCAGGTGTTTCCTACCTTGTACTATAGACACAGAAGGAAAACCAATGGGTAGAGTTGCTATAATCACTATCCTGACATCTATGCTAATCACAGATTAATTTTAAAGACACGAGTGAAGTTTTGCATGATTTTCGGGAGATTCTTTCATATTTTTTTCCCATTTCTATAGAATAAGCATGGGAAATGCTAAATTGAAATGGCAGTGTTTGGTTTTGACTTATCTTTCAAAACTTTCAATTAGTGTTGATGCTGTACAGCCATACTGGCTAATATTAAATATATTAGATGTTTGTCTTAGGCACTGTTAGTACTTCACATTTCGAAACACCAGCAATACAGGCAGAAGATATGGTGATACAATCAGGTCACTTTTCCGGATCCAATAGTCAAACATTGCTATTCCACAGTAAATTTCAGACCTTTCTTCCTACCTGGGACAAAGAGCAGTGCCGTAGTGTCAGGCAGCTCACATAGTGTGGCAGAAAAGGGCATCTCCATAACTGCTCTTGGGCCAGCGTGACCCTGGGAGCCTGGTGGGCATGCTGAGCTCCTCTCTGCTCTCGCATGGCACCGGGAAGCTGTTGATAGGACTAAAATAATGTATTTTCCTCTGTGTTTCTCAAACACATGTCATCTTGCCCCAAGAAGCCATGGTTCTCCCTCGGACCAGGCCTAGCGGGTGCTGGTGGTCGGTGCTTGGTGGCCCACAGGACTTGGGCCAAAGCTTGGGCCAAAGACAGGATTTGTGCTGCAGGGCTGGGTGCCTGATCATGCCAGGGTGCCCCTACAGTGCCACCTCCCAGAGCTGGAGGGGTAGCATGGGGACAGAGCTACTTTCTGCAGAAAAGAGCTTTCTGCTGCGGCAAATGTCAGTGCAAACTAGGTAAAACTCGTTTCCTGAAGAAAATTTCCACTCTAATAGGAAAAGAAATGCCCCGGCGGTTTTGGAAGCACATCAGATGTTTTCTGGTATGGCCCACAATGTGTACAGCAAACGCAAGGCATTTTCTGTGGAGAGCAGATATTTTCCACAATAACAACATATTTTGTTTTTTTTTTTAAAAAAAAAATCATCCGGTTTCCCAATTAAGAAGAAAGAAAAAAAGCTTTGAAAGCAGATATTTTCTGACTGCCAGGGTCCTGTGCTCAGGCGCTGGAGCAGCAGGCAGGGATGGAGCAGCCCCTCCAGCTGCAGAGGAGCAAAGGGGAGCCCAGGGGGTGAGCTGGGGTGGTGCCCGTGCCTGCGTCCCGTTAGTGGGTACGTGTGGTCACATTGATGCCATGTGGTTCAGATCCCTGGCATCACCCAGCTCTTCTCTGTCACTCATCACCGGGGGGGAGGGTCACAGGTCCTGTGTTTCCCACCAGGCGCTTGCTTGGGAAGATGTGCTGGGGCCACCGAGGTGGGTAGCAGCTCTGGGGAGAAACCAGGGGCATTTGGAGCCAGGCTGGTGGGGTCATGCTCATCCAGATCTGTGCAGCCAGACAGTGATGGCAGATAAGCTCTGCTGATGGTCTTGGACAATCAGTCCTGGTTTGTGTGTGAAATGCTGAAAAAAGACTGAAAACAGCCGACTTGCTGCCTGCAGAGGATGGATGCATTTTTGATAGTTGAAAAAAATGAAACGGGTTAATTATTTGGGTCCACCATCACATTTTCTGGAGGCTGCTTCCTTGGCTAAGGGAAAATGAAATACGGGAGATTTTTCCACAGAACAGTGAAGCGTTTGGTGCTCAGGGATGCTCACTCAGGCAGCATTGCCCTTGTGCTGTGCTGGGCAGCAAACCCCATGTGTCACATCTTCCCAGGTGCCGCGGGAGTCAGTGCGAGTGCCAGCACAAAGCAGAGTGAGGGGCAGCAGAACAGAGCTGTGGAGCTGGCAGATACTTGCTGTATCCCAGTCACCCCTTGCGCCTTGGATCTGAACTTCTCAGGCAGCGGGCAGGGTGTGCAGCCCCATGTCGGGGAGCAGGGGGGCTGAGCACTGGCGAGCCGGGTCTGGGACAGATACATGCAGAGGGCTGAAAGGCACAGCAGCCCTGGGCGCAGCGGTATCATCTCCTTGGTGCCTCCTCCTGCTCTCTCCCACGCCTGCTTTGTTTCTCTCTGTTATCCCAGTGGTGACCACAGAGCCTCCAAACCCTGCTGTTTCCTCCTGGCACACCTGGTTCCAGAGCCTCGTGTGCGAAAGGCACATTTCTCTACCAGCAACATCGTTACTGTAACGGGAACAACGCGGTTTACAACCCAATAAACCCCATGTCCTTCTGTGTAAGCTCCTCTTACGTGATGCTAATGCTTACAAGATGTGCAACGCTGCAGGACAGCCCCGGTAACCAACGCCCCAGCAAATGCCTCGTGTTTTACATTGCTCTGCAGCCACAGCCTTTGCTAATTAATCCCAGGGATGAGCCTCCTGCTATCAGCAGCCCCGCGGCCGCTGGGTGCCGGTGCCCACCGTGGCTCCCGCTCCTGGCTCCGTGGCGGAGCATGAGGCTCTCTCCCGCCTGCAATGGATGCCCCCCACTGCAGCCCACCCTCGGTCCCCGCTTTCGTCCCCGGCTCGGGGCTGTTTATAGCCCGGTGCTGGCTGTGGCGCGGCGGGATGCCTGGGCACTGGGGGAAGCATGGCATTGTCTCACAGCGGCGTTGTGATCACACACTGCGGCTAACGTGATTTACATCCCGTATTCGACCTCTGGCGACTTCAAAGCTCAGGCTAGAGGGGGATTAAGCGGAGGGGCTGGGGCCAGGGGAGACAGGGGGGGCCCGGCTCACCTTTGAGCTCCCGTCATCCCCTCCCCACCGGACCCAGGATAATCATCTCCCTTTGTGCTGCTGGGGAAAGCCGGGGTGCAAACACAGGGACCTTGTCAATATTGGTTTTTGAGAAGACTTTTTTCTATTCTCCCATGTCTGGAGTTTTTGTACCTAAATCCCCCTGGGGCTGCCCAGTCTTCCCCTGGGAAATCGGGATCCCGGGGGTCCCCGCTAACACCAGCCATTGATTGAAATTTCACACCCACCTGTTTGCACACAAGATTTAATTTGGTTGATTCTTCATGCCCTTTTCCTGCTTAATCGTCAACCTATTGACCTTAATATTAAAAGAGGCTAAGGGTGAGGGAGAGAGAGACTACATTTCTGTAAGAGAACAAAAGCTTCCAGAGAATAAAGTAGGCACAGCCAGCCCTGAGCTAATGAGTCCCTGCTGCACACAGGAGCAGAAGCCCTGTGCATTGCCCTTGGCTGGTGCCACACTCCTCTCCTGTGTGAACAGGACATGTTTCACTGCCTGTCCCTTTCCTTGCTGCCCTTTACAGGACTCACAGGTTTAAGGGCAGATGGGATGACAGACCACCCAGGTTGAGCCTGGGCACCTACCAGCCTGCTCTGTTTTGCTTTCCACCCCACACTTGCACAGGGTGAATGAGCCTTGCTGAAACACCCCTTGTTTGATGGAAGATGCTGGGATGCAGGAAACTTTGCTCCAGTGATGCAGCAACAGCGGGCAGAGGTCAGAAACATCCTTATGCTGTGCTGGGACATCTGCAAGGCAAGCGTCAGCCTGTGTCATGCCCTGGTGCTGTGGTGTGGCTCTTACACACACGTCAGAGCAGCATCCATGCCGCAGAGTGAAGCCAAGCCCAGCCCCGTGCCACAGCCTGAACCCTGGGGTAATGCTGAGCCCTGCTGCACTCCGGCAACCCGCTGGCTTGATCTGTGAGCTGGAGCTGGGCCAGCGGCCCAGCTGTGCATCCTCTGCCTGGTGTGAGGCAGCCCGTGGGGAATACCTGCCCCAGCCTGTGAACTAAACAGCACACCAGCTTGCTCTGCCCAGGGGCTGGCAGCCCACAGGAGCAGCACTGAGGCATGCGTCTGCCATTGCGCAGTGGCCAGGCAGCCTCCCTGCTCGCCAGGGATCCAGCTGCTCTCACACTTGCTCTGCCTCTGAGCACAGGCAGGGAAAGGGCAGGAGAAAAGGTTTTTGGTGTCCACTGAAGTGGAAGGGAGGGGGAAAACACAGACTTTAACCAGCCTGATGGAATGCGGGGTGGGACTGTCCATCCCTGCTGTTTGGCTGGCAGGATGCACAGAAACCCATAGGGCAGGGCCTTGTGCTAATTTGCCATCAGCCCCACAATGTGCCGGGCAGTGCCGGGACCCTGGGGGCAGCAGGAGGGGCTGGTTGTGGTGGTAAAGGCAGGGCACAGCCCACACAGCCCCAGGTGTGAAGTGCACACCCACAGGGACCAGCACATGGCTGCTGCTTGCCAGAGGCATGTGTCCAGCCCAGGAGTGAGACCCCAAGCACCAGCTTTGGCTGTGGGGGTACCAGCCAACCCAGACCCCGGGGGGGCCCAACCACCTTCCCTGCATCACCCTGTTTCACAGGGTAGAGTTTTTGGCAGTTTCTGCACTTGCAGATGTAATCTGCCTGCTGGAAAATGAAAAAGGAAAAGGAGCTCTATTTTTTTCCCCTGCTCTGCCTTAGCTGACGTGAAACCCAAGCTGTGTGGGAGCCTGCGAGCGTGTGTGGCTGTGCTCACACGTGTGTGCGGCAAGCCGCCCGTGTCCTGCGCCCTGGCCGGGGCCGTGCCGGGGGGGTGTGCGGATGCGGGTGCATGTGTGCCTTTCCCCGGGGGGGCTGTTTCGGTCTGCAGAGTGCGGTTGTGTTTATTTAATATCTGACGTCCCTTCTGTCTTCAGCACTGACATTAATTGCCAGACAATGAGCAATGGAGCCCAGATGTTCCCTGGCGGTGGCCTCCCTTCCTTCGCCAGCGCTATGCGGGTGATAAAAAATCCGAGGGGGAGTTGTGTTTGGGCCGCTGTTGCAGCAGGGCCATTAGTAGGAACACGCGGAGGGGCTCGCAGGTCAGCTCCTGCAGCTGGGGATGCCCACACACGGGCAGATCCTGTCCCAGTCCCTCTGTGCCGGGAGCCAGGCACGGGCAGTGCGGGTGTCGGGGAGCTGGGGCCATGCAAAATGCTGGAGGTGAAACCCACCGGCAGATGGTCTGATCTCCAGGACCTCCCCAAGAGCCTCTCTGCCTGGACTGTGGCAAAAGGCTTTCACAGGCTGTGTCCGGCTGCCACGCTGCTGGCATGCTTGCTTGCCAACCAGAGATTAACACTGCAGCCTGTCATTTCATAAATATCCTTACTCACAAATCAAGAGTCTGTTTTACAGCAGACACGGCCTTACTGGAGAGCTGCAGCGCTGCTGGGGCCCCCACACATCCAGTCAAGCACCTGTGCTGTGGTTCCGTGGCTATGTCAGGACTCTGGGTGCCCTCAGGATTTGTCTTTTAGAAGTGGGGGAGGATTGATGAAATACTGCTGACAGGTTTGTGGGGGCTGAAATGGCTGGGCTGGGCAGAGGAAGACAGCACCCCCTCTCTGTCCTCTGCCATCGGTAGGACATGCCACCAATGAAGATGCTTAGGTGGTTTGTGGAGAGGCAACCCAATTTCTTACTCTGCCAGGCGCTTAGTATGCACCCACTGCTAATCATTAGCCATTATTCTTTAACTGGGAATGAATTATTAGAACAAATGCACTGGAGACTAATGCATGGGATGGTGTTATTTTTAGAAATGATGTCTGCCATGGTGGCATCACTTCCTAAAGGGACGCGCGTGACAGGGAGTGTAACCAGCAAACCGGCCTGACCAGCAAATAACCCCTTGCATGGTTTCCATATTGCCTTTTTAAACAGGAAGGGAACATGATACAAACGCTTTGCGAATTATGATCTGAAAAGTTTTCCTGGCAGGTTGTCACATGAGTTGTTAGTGTCATTCTTTGACATGCACACTCAAAGCCTTTCTGTACCACTGGTTTAACCCTCTTGCCCACCGTGAGGGCTGCCAGGTGGAGCTTTTCTTCCCCACTTCTGGGCTCAGCCCTTTTCTCAGGTACCCCCGAGATGCAATTTCACACCAGTGCCTGAGCCACAGCTCTCCGGCTGCCAAATTTTGGGTACAGCTTGAGGTGTTTGTGAGCTGGGGCAGGCAGGGAGACATGATGCCCGCTGCAGCTGTCCCCTCACCCCAGGGCTGCCAGGCTGGGAAGCAGCTGAATAACCCCTCCTGTGCACCATCTCCTCTTCCCCCAGAGCTCTGGGGTATCCTCACCCCCAAAAAGCATCCCCAGCTGGGGTGGGGAGCATGCAGAGCCCTGCTCAACCTGGCTGGGCTGCGCGTGTGGGTGGGGGTCCCTGCCCATGCGTGTGCTCATCTCCTTCTGGGCTGCCTTGGCCACGGCTTCGCGCAGAGCCCAGCTGCGCTCTGGCCGGGGAACATCCGCTGTGGAAACCTGGGAGGAGCTGACAATCCCCAAAGATTGGCTGCACACCCGGCCAAGCAAGAGCTGCTGGCTCACGGCCTAATTCGTTGCGAATGTGCTTCCATGTGGTTCCAATCTGGAGCCCCCGCTCCCCCCGTGCTGCCCCCCGGGGCTTGGCAGGGGCCGGGAGCAGCCGAGCGGGGCAGAGTCGGGAGCAGCCCCAGTGCTGGCCCAGGCACGCGGCAGCCACCCGGCTCCCCAGCCCTGAGACATGTCCCCTGGCCAGTCCTCTCCTGGGGGGCACAGGGAACCTCCACCCCCTCCAAGGAGTGAGACCAGCTCATAGCAAATTGCTGCTAGGGACATGATGCCTGTAAAGGTCCCTGCTGGCCTGTACCTTGTGGAGGAGCTAACTACTCCTTTGGCTCTTAGCCCAGCCCCGAGCATCATCTTCCCATTGGGGTTTGATTTTCATCTTCCACTGGGTGATTTGCAGGAGCAGCACTGGGATGGCAGGCAGGAGCAGCCAGCATCCTCATTTAGCCTTCACTTCACCCTCCACAGCTGTCGGCCAAGGCTGTGGCCGCCTCCTCCCACCCTTGGGCATGGGTGGGCTCCCAGGGCACAGCACTCTGCCCTCCCTGCCAGCTCCTGCCACGTTGGCAGGGTTTGGGGCAGGAGAGAGAAAGGCTGGGTCCTGCTGGCTGCATTCCATGTGTGGAGGCCTGCCGGGGCTGCCGGCAGTGCTGCGGCGCTGTGCTGTCCTGCCTGCGAGACTCTGCTGGGCTGCACCTGAGCCCGCCTGGCCCTGTGTTTCCTTGCTAGACTTGAAGCATATTGCCCAGAAGCAGGGCAGCTCTCTCAGCCTCCCAGGATCAGCACTATGGGGACTCAGGACCAGAGAGCTCCCTGCCTACACCCCAGTGCACAGTCCCAGCACCAGCACTTCCAGACGGGTCTTCCCTTTATCCCATGCACACACCTGGGTTTAATGTCTCAAACTAGTGCAAACACCATATATTCATCTCAGATCTTCCACCTGAGGGTCCTTCCCCATCTATTGGGGTCCTCACCTATGTCCTGCAGTGATGTCGCCAAGTAACTTTAAGCTCAATTTAAAATGAGTCCAGACTCAAACACTCTCTTCCCCCCCATGCAGCTCATGCATTTGGAAGGAGATTGCATCAAAGCTTCAAAATAATAAAATATTGCCCCATTAAGCAAAGTTGCAGCCCCTCTCCTCTGTTTATAGCTGGATTAAAAATGCCTGGCACAGGGTTAACCCTCAGAGCATTGAAATAAAATGACATAAAATGAGTTCACTTCTCCTCAGGTTTCAGGAGAAGCAGGCTGAACCATGTGGGGGAGCAAGTGGGGCCGGGCCGGCACCTGCAATAACATCTTCGGTGTCACTGCAGGAGCGGAAAAGGAAATGAGCAGCCAAAGGAGCCGGGAGCAGCACGGTGGTGGCTGGGCAGGCTGGGCTGTGACTGCCGCTCCACCACCCCTCGCTAAATCCTGATCGCCCCCACGGGCAGTGCTGTGCCACCAGCACCCCAGGGTGGCTGCGCTGCAGCCGCGGGCAGCGTGGTCCCCTGGGCAGCCTCAAGGCCCACAGCACTGGGAAGAGAAGAGTCACCTGGACGTGTGGCTGCCATGGTGGAGATGGGGTCCCTCCGTCACCCTTTGCCTCCAGCCATCAGTGTGGGTCTAGGTGCCGGGAAGGGAAAAATCTACCCAACAAGTGCTTTTGGATCCTGGGGAATAAGCGGCTTGGCTGAAATGCAGAAGAAGCAATATAGCTGGGGAGGCTGGGAGGGTGCACCCGTGGACATCACCCTGCAAAGGGCTTTGCCACACGCCGCGACTGCTGGGAGATGCTGGGATGAGCCTGGACAGACCCTGCAGAGCATGAGCTGCACGAGAAGCCCCAGCCTCACGAGGCTGGGCTCCCTCCCTCCATAAAAAGCCAAGCTTAACCCCTTTGGGCAGGGCTCAGGGCTGCTGTCAGCCTTGCAGAAGCAGTGTCAGGGTGTGCATTAGGGTGGTGGGGAGAGCTGATGCCTGGATGCCCTGCGAGGTGTGCAGCTCTCACTGTACCGGAGCGCTGCTGCCCTGGTGCAGCCAGGTGTTGCGCTTGGCTTTTTAAGATCAGAAAGGTTTTTGAACTGACGTTAGCTCTGGTACACGGAGGAGAGCGTACAGCAGGGTAATTAAAGTGTAAGAGCGAGGCTGGGTTTGCCTTTAATGGCTTGCAGCTGCAAATATTTTTCTGTCTTCTCGAGCCCACTTGTAAGCTGTCTGGCTGTATTTCTCATCCTGGCCAATTAGATTCCCATGTGTGCTGCAGGAGTGAAAATATAGAAAGTGAATAATCCTCCAATTCTGCTCCTCGCTGCAGAGGCCTTTGAACCTCTGGCTGCTGTAGTTCCCTTCCACCCCAGCCCCACTGCCGCCCCGGCCAGCCACCTCCACGCCTGCCCTGGCTCCCCTCTGCAACTGAGCTTCACCTCTAGCAAATATGCCTGGGCATCACTGCGGTTCATCTTCAAGCCTTTCTGATCAAAGCTGGGGGCTTTCCCCCTCCCCCCTGCTCCCCTTTTTGCTGAGTTTTACAGCCATTTTCCCTTTTGGATTCTGGTTTTCTGCCAGAAGTTCCACTCTAAAATCAAAAGGGGCAGTCTATTAATACGAGGCAGCTGTAACAAGTACACTATTGTGTTGTCTCTTCCAAGGTACCCAGGATTTTTAATAAACTGTGGGGCGTGGGGAGCTGGTTGCCTCCAAGTAAGGGGAGGCAAAGGGGGCGAAGAGGGAGCTGGCAGAAACCACAGTGCCATAAAACACAGCCCGGCAGCACGGGGCCCTCAGCACGCTCGGCACTGCGTGGCGGTGGGAGCGGTGCAGGAGGCACTCAGCAGCCTCCCGGCTCCCTTCCAGCTCCAGGATCAGGTATCGGTTGGGAAACGCCGCTCGCTTTGATCCCTGTGGGCTGACGAGGCTCTTTGCCAAGACCCACGCGGTGAAAACAGGCTAACCGCCCCGAGTGCCCTGCACCAGGCTGCCCGCGGCTGCCGGGGCGGCTCGCTCCAGGGACGGGAGCCGCAAGTCCTGGGGGAAGGTGGGGAGCCAGGCAGGGTGGGGTGCACAGAAACTGCTTGGGCTGCGAAGGGATCCCTGTGCTCCCTGAACATGTGGGACACGCAGGGTGGGTGGCCACAGTGCCTTTACTACTCCCAGCCATCCGGGTGCAGGGAGGGGAGCTCGGTCCCTGCAGGCACCCCCAGCCCAGGGGGTTGGGGCTGGCTTGTCTCTGTGCCGCAGTGCCAGCTCTCCGGCCCGGTGGTGCCGGCAGCCGCGTCGCCCCACTCAGCACAGCTCTGCCCTTGCCTTGGCTGCTGGGCTGCAACCTGTCAGCACCACTTGCCTGGGAAATGCCAGGCGCATGGCTGGGCTTGGCGGCAGCAGCTGGCCCAGCGGCATCCGCAGCCATGCCAGTTCCCAGCCCCGGGGGGCTGCGTCCCTGACAGGGCAGCCCCCTCCCAGCCACGTGCTCCTCTGCCCGGTCAGGGGGATGGCCTGCTGGCATGGCTCACTGCAAGGGGCTGGTGGGACACTGCTGCGGTCAAGAGCACCCATGCACCCACTGGGAAGCTGGTAGGGAGCTCTGGTAAGTGCTATGCGGTGTAAACCTGAAACAGCCATGGCTGACAAGAGCCCAAAGCCCGGTCCCCAGTCAGGTTTGGGTCTCTCTGGGAAATGTCAGTGTTATTCCTGATTCTGGCTCTGCCCAGCTGGGGAAAGTCCCCAAGATCTTCTCTGTCTCATTCCCCCTGAGGGACATCAGGCTACATGCAAAAGACCCTGTCTGGTCAGGAGCCTGACCAGAGTGATGCCCCTCAAAACCCCCATCACCCGTGGCCGAGCTGCCAGAGCCAGGCGGGCAGAGCAAACCCCAGCTGGAGCTCCCACCACCAGCAAATTTGGTCGAGCACCCCTCACTGCAGACTCCCATGTCTCCTGCCTTCCGCTCCTGCGGGGTGCAGGGAGCACCCTACAGCGGGATGAGCTGAGGGCAGGGAGACAGGTTCCCGCGCCGGGGTTTGGGAGCAGCGGGGCAGAGGGGCTGACCCCACGGGCTCACCATTGCAAGTCAAGGTGAGGACGGACTGGGAGCAGATGGGACCTGCTCTGCTTGTGAAAGAGCGTTTCTGCTATTTATGCTAAGCGGTGGGAATGCCTCTCAAGCATTTCGGATGGCTCTGTAATGAGGCCGGCCTAAATATGCCAGCATTGTTTGTGCTGGACAATTAAAAACTCCCCCTTGCCACATTAACGGTGTCTCTGGTGGCGGAAGGGCCCGGGAAGGCGCGGGCGAGGGCAGCCCACAAAGCCCGCCTTTTGTTTCGTGCTCCTTTGAACCCTCTCAAAGCCCCCGTTTCAAGGGGTGGCTTTTGTTTTCTTTTCAGCGGGCCTGAACCCAGAGCCGCCTGTTGTTTAGCAACACAGAAATGTGACCTTAATTGACTCTGCTCTCGGGTGCACTGTGTAAATCACTTCTGGCACCCAGGGGGAATGTGTGATGTGCACCCCCCTCTCCCCAGCCCCGGTACACCGGGGGAGCATCCTCCTTCTGGCCAGTCCCCGACACAGGGGGACCCCATCTCTGCACACCCCAGCTGGCAGGGGGACGGGATGGGAAGCGGGGATGAGAATACTCCTGCCCCTGCGGCAAAGGGTTTCCCGTTTCCATGGGGGAGCAGGGAAACCCATTTCCCTTTTCTCTTCAAACCCCTTCTGCAGCCGGTGCC
Organism: Athene noctua; assembly: GCF_965140245.1. Taxonomy (NCBI): domain Eukaryota; kingdom Metazoa; phylum Chordata; class Aves; order Strigiformes; family Strigidae; genus Athene; species Athene noctua. Next base: position 15,859,238 of record NC_134044.1, read on the forward strand.
TCCTGCTTGTGTTTACAGTCCAGCTGGGCTGGTAAGCCTCTTTACCTGCCTTCCCCGGGACTCACCGGGTTAAAGTTTATTGCGAGATAAATTAAATGATGATAATGAAAATGATTAAGTGATGAAAAGGTAACATCTCCTCCTGCGAATGTCTGACACGCACTTAGCCAGACGACTTATTTGTAGAATACCAGGGGGCTGATACATTAACAGATATAATTTGCGGTCTCCCGAGGAGAGGTTAAGGGCTGGGAGCACAGCTCCCCGGGAGCTGCCCCGTCTCTCCACCTCGCCTGCCCCGGCCTTAATCAAGCGATCATCTCAGCCCGCGCCTCGCTGGCCCCCTCGCTCCTTTCAATGGAGGAAAATTTGCAGACAAATTCCTGCCAGCGGGATGTTGGAGCTCTCCTGCGTGGTAGGATAAAGATACCTGTCACCTCCGCCCGGCCCCACCGCCGGCTCTCGCTGGGAGCGCCGTTCAAGGAGCACCATGCTGATACCCTTATTTGATTACGCCTCTTCATGCCTTCCTCTGTGCGGGAAGAGCTATTCAGCAGCAGCACCGCGGCGCTCCCAGCACGGGCTGGCCCTGCTGCTGGCCTTTTGTTAGCCCCGCTGGCGGCACGCCGGGCATCAGGGCTGCACAGGGAGCCCCGCACCAACACCCCCACCTGATGCTTTGCAACAGGGCCCTGGCCACGCTGTTGATTTTTAACCAGAAAACTGTAAAAAACAGGGGAAAAATAGGATTTATATAGAAAAATGAAAGTCTCTGTGAGATAGCTGCTCCATTCCTCTTGCATCACCATGCTTTTGGAATGATGGAGTCGCAGCTGCCTAGCACCTCTTAGCTGTGTCCAGTAGGAGATCCCAGGAGCACATTACTGGGACCAGCTTCAGGTGCTGCTGGCTGCTGGGTGATCCAGCTCCTCTGTGGCCTCAGGAGATTTTGCTTGGGTTTGAACTTGCAGAGAGGGGATCAATGGTCCCTCTGCCCCAGAGCTCGAACCTCAGCAGCTGGAGATCCCTCTAGCATAAAGAGCTTTCAGCTGCCATTTTGCAGATTCTGCGGCCAGAGCCACCTGCCCCTTGCCATGCTACTCACTGCTCCTGGGCAATGCCACCTGCACCCTGCCGTGTCCCAAGGACCAGCAGTGGCCACTTCACCTGCCAAGAAGAGGTGTGCCCTCTGCAGCCAAAGCATTTAATGAGCCACCCCATGCTGCCCCAGCCCTGCAGCCCCTCTGTCATCTCCAGAAGTTTCTTGTACCTTATGTTAAATATGCTGCTCCAGGTGATGCTGGGGTGGGAGCCCCCAGCCAGCCCTGCAGCAGCCTGGGTTCCTGCCTCTCCTGGAGTTAATCACCCGGACTGCTAGAAATGTGGAGCAATTGGCCCTTGTTTTGCTTTTCCCTGCTAGATTAAAGAGCTTTTAAGTACATGGCTTGTTATTTCTGCCAAGGTACTTACGCACCAAGGTCCTTGTGACTGTAATCAAGCCGCCTCTTGATCTTCTTCCTGATAAACTAAGTAGGCTGAGTGTCCTGTCTGCCTCCATCGGAAACATCCTCAGCCCTTACTGTGCTCCCCCGGGGTTTCTCTGCAGGCTCTCCAGCTTGGGGTACAGCCTGCTTTGGTGATGTGCATGGCCTTGGCTGTGCCAGGATAGGCTCCCCTGTGCCAGCTCCTCCAAAACAGCCCTTACATCTTCCAAAGCCCATGGTGAAAGAGATGGGGTGGCTGCACAGACCTCCAGGCTCTCCCTGCCTGTACAGATGGAAATCCCCCTGTGAAGTCTGTGGGCTTTGGGCACCTGCCCCTTCCCCCTTTCGCCACACCAAAGTGTGCTCGAAGCATCAACCACCCTCAGATCTCCCTCCAGCAAGTTCTGCTCCACTGGGCAGAGCTGGGGAGCTGTGTGGCAATGGGTATGGTTGGGACAGAGCATCTCTGGAAGAGGGGGGACTCTCCAAGCAACCAGGGAGGGACCGGTGAAGACCAGCTCTTACCTGGTGTCATGTCCATCTTGTGACCCCCAAGCACCGCTCCAGGTTCTCAGAGAGCCCCAGTGGGCTCCGGCGATGATTGCTGCCAGTTTCCCCACCTTAGCAGCTGATGGCCTACACATGGCTGGCTGGAGAAAGGTGATCTGGGTGGCCACAGCACAGCAAGGAAGACATCTGTCCTTGGATGTGTGGTGTCACCTGCAGAAGCTCAGTTCCTTGAGCCAGAGCCACGATGCAAATAGCACCTGAGGTCTTTGTTGACTCCAGAGTCACTGTGCAGAGAGAAGTGCCAGATGGGCTGAATCACCACTGTGTTTGTAAAGACAAAACGACACTCTAGTACTTAATTAATCATCGATATCTTACTTTTGGCCCAAATCCCCCCATACTGCAGGTGTGTGGGGCTGTTGCAGACTGGAGCTAGCTCTCATTAACAAGTGCTTCCCACCCTGCAGGGAGCATCCCCCCGTCCCTGGTGCCGGGCTGGCCGTGTCGCCCCATGCACGCTCACCGCCCAGGCCAAAAAGTGGCATTTGCTGGACTCAGGTCACTGCCCTCCAGCAAAGGGGCTCTCAGCCGAGCCCCAGCAGCACGTCCTGCCACCGGCACGTCCTGAAAAGGACCTTCCGCCGCAGCCCCAGCCCATTGTCCAGGGGCATAATTGGAGGGAGAAGTGAACGGGGCTATAATGAATTCTGCCGCTATTCAGTGGGGCCGGGAGGCAGAAAGCTCGCTGCTCCCGCCAAAGTGCTGAGGCTGCTACTTCCATTCTGCGGCCAGAGGGGAGGTCTCCGGAGGGCAGCTCGCTATTGAGGAGGCTCTGGGGTTGAAACAACACCCGGTGTCTGAAGTTTTACTCTTTCTGTGCAAATGTGCTCCTATGTGGCTGTGCACAGGGTCCTTCCCTGTGGACTTGGCAGGGCTGTAGCCAAGCTTGTGCTCCTCGGCTTGTACAGCACAAGGCTGTGGCTGCACGACACGTCGGGGTGTCCCTGTGCCCATCACTGTGTTGTGCTGACACCAGCCTCAGCTCTGCTGCCCTTCTCCCAGGGCCAGATCCTCATTCCCTTCTCCCTGGGGTTCTGTGCAAAGCCCCCTCAGACATAGTGACCCCCCTCAGGCCTGAGACCAATGCCTGACCCACCCCCCAGCACCCAGCTGCACAAGCACAGCTTCCCCAGCCCCCTGCCAGCGGCTGCACTGCCCCCCCCTCTATATTTTTGGGGGTGATCAAGCAGCCTTGGAGGGGGGATCCAGCCTGGGGGCGGATGGAGAATCTGTGCTGCTCTTCCCAGGCGCCTCAAGGCTGCGAAGGGCCGGACGGCGAAGCGTCTGTGTGGTCCCTCCTGCGTTCAGGCAGAGCCCGGTGGCGGGCAGCTCCTCTCCCACGCGCTCCTGCCGGTAGCTGGCCGTCTCCAGACATCTTGCATCGTTCTGCTCAGCCCGGCTGCAGCTGCTGCCGAGCTCCTGCTGGGCTCTCACACGCGGGGTGGGGTTTCCCCCCTCTCCAAAGCCTGCGGACCCTCCCGGCAGCATCCGGCTGGAGGCAGGGACCCTGCCAGGAGTGGTCCTCCGGGATGCTGGGTTGGCTCGGGCACACTTAGCCTGGGTCTGTGGTGCCTCGGCCCCCGGAGAAAGCTTTCTGCCAATTTGCCTGGGCTGCAGAGGGCTTGGTGCCAGAAGAAGAGCTGGCAGCCTGTGCGGGTGTTGGCCTCCCGCACATGAAGCCTGGAAGGGGTGTGGGGGTGTCCAGCTGCTTCCCCCGTGCTGGGAGGTATGTGGGGGCAGCGAGCCGGTGTTACAGGGCAGTCCCCAGGGATGCTGGAGTTGTTCTTGCCCTGAGGTGTACCAGTCTTATTTTAACATCCAGGCACTCTTTAAGCAAATGTGTAAGTAAATCATTTCCCCTTCTTGCTTGTTGGGATGACATGATTTCAAACCTTGTAAGGGGATTTAGGGCTTTTGTCTCTGGCCCAGCAAACTGGGCAGGCGCAAAATCAGCAAACCACTGGCAATTACAGCCATTGCAATTTTCTGCACCAGTGCCATAAACAAGCAGGCAGGGGAGCCCAGAGCACAGCACCCTGAAGAGCAAGGGAAGACAAACAGGACTTTGTCCCAGGGTTTAGAGCAGGCTGCAGGCATCGCCAGGGGTAAATGCTGTTCTTCACAGTGCATGGTGCTCTCATAACACCTTAGCTCAGCGGAGCTTAGCAGGCTGTCACAAGCCCAAAGGAGAGCCCTCCTGACCTCCCAGGGAAACGACTCCAGCAAGCAATAAACTAACTCCTGTTTACTTTGGGAGGAGGGTCTCAGCAGGCTTTAATGCAGGAGGGACATCTCTGAGCTGTGAAATGTGGCTGACACCAAAGCCATTGCTGGAGCAGCCCACAGCCACCAGCAAGTGCATGGGGCCAGCTGGGGTCTGAGGCTCCCCATGAAGGATGGGGGCCATGGACAGCCAGTTCCATCAGACCTTTTCCTGTCCTGTTTCCCATGGGTGATGGTTAACCAGCTCTGTCTGCAGCATGCTCCTCCAGACAGGCAAACACCGGGCGATAAGGAAGCCCTCACCCTGTGCAAGGTTTGTCGCAGGCGGCAAGGGCGGGAGCAGGGAGCAGCAGCCATGCCATGAGGTGCTCTGTGCAGGATGAGCTCCTTGAGAGGTGTCTTGCGACCCTCGTGCTCTCTGTGATGCTGTCTGAGCAAGCACAATGCAGGTCAAGGCCCCTTGCTGGTTTGCCTGCTCCCATCCCACTGCCCTTGTCCATTTGTCCAGCAGTGGGTGGCCATGGTGGTCCAGCTCCTCATCCCTTTGGGGAGACGTGACCCCGCTCACCCAGTACCTAGCACCAGATCTGCTCACAAACCTCCAGGAAGAGCTGACCCAAACAGGCAGCGCCACAGGCAGGGGGCTGCCCACAGCCTCTGCCTGCAGCCTGCCCGCACGCAGTTGAGCCCAGCAGGGAAGGCAAGCAGCGCCAGCGCCGTCTGCGAGCACAAACAGCTGCTTGGAGCCCGCTCAGAAACACCAGCCCGGGCTGTCCAGCTGCCAGCCCCTCTGTTTCGAGCACAATGAATGCCGAAGGATGGCTGAAAGCAAGCCATGCCGTGGGAAGGGAAGTGTGGAGCTCCGTGCTGCGGGACAAGCCAGCGCCGACCCCATGGTGAGGAGTGAGGATTGGCTGCAGGGAGAAAGGAAGCATCCATCAGGCCCTCTGGGGTCCTGGCCGTGAGACCCTCGTGCAGCTGCTGACCAGCCAGAGCCCTCCCAGATGCAGAGCTGGAGATGAGGGCTCTAATTTACTTGTCCATCCACTACATGTGGGACTGGTTTGGTTTGGAATGCTGCCTAGTGGAAGGCTTTGGCCCAGCACATCACCATCCCAAAGCTTCCCCATCCCCTTCCCAGGCTCATCGTCTCCTCCAGCACCCATCATGATGGGGCCCTGAGGATGTCCTGGTCTCTCCTCCGTAGCCAGGAAGGGCTCTGGTAATTCTCTTCATTTACGTGTTGCAGTTGAACCCGAGTGCAGCAGACCATTTGCTCTCCCCTGCCATAAAACAGATTCATTTCACTGCTGGGACAAAGGCAGGTTGTCTCCCAGGTCCAGAGCTGAGCCTGCTGATGATTGCGGCAGGGATGGGGCTCAGCCTGATGCTGGAGCTGCAAACAAAGCCAAATGTTTCCCAAACACGGCAGGATCAGCCTGTGTTGGTCTTCTTTATACTAGTTGTTAGCCTCAGTGAAGACACTGCTGGGCTGTGGTGGGCTCAGGCCCAGAACTGTCTCCCCTGTTTGGCAGATGCCCTACGTGTGTCAGGGCTGCCAGAGATGGGGGCTTATCTGTGCCTGGGCTGCAGCAGGGCTGTGGGAGCGAGAGCCAGGCAAGATACGTAACTGCGAGGTTCAGCATGTGTCTCTACATCCTGCTCCCTCTCTTGGTACAAACGCTGTCCAGATTTCCAACGTCAGAGGGAGAGACACCAGCCAGATTGTTTTATGGTTTCAAAAACTCATAATGTTTTCCAGAGAACAGAGCTGCAGCCCATCTTCTGCAGCGGGAAGAGCCGTGGCAGCCTCCAGTCATTGCTGACAGCCCTCTGACCTCCTTGGCAGCCAAAAAAAGCCGACAAAACACAGGGCACCCTCAGAAAGCCTCTTGCGAGGCACCCTGGTGTGCCCAGATCCAGAGGGGTGTGTGCCATCCGGGTTCCCAAGAACCCAAAGCAACGAGCAGCCTCCTCCCGGTGCTGCCTGGTAGACGTCTCCCTTGCAGGGCAGGCATGCTCCTGGCAGTGTGATGGGAGCCAAGAGCCTGGGGATGGCGTGGAGCCCCACTTGGGGGGCAGGACCCTCCCCAGGGGCATTTTAGGGATGACTTTTAGTGGGGTATTAAGCAGCAGCAGGCTGTATCTGAGACAGGCTGTGTCTCCTCGGGGTGGCTGGGAGGGCACAAAGGGAGACATGGCTTCACAGGGAGTCACAGGGTGACCCTGCCCTGGCTCCCAGCCCCTGGGTCACTGCATGTTCTAGTCTCACGGTGAGGCAGAGTCCCAGCCTCTGCTCTAGCAGAGCTGCCTGAGCCACGCTGGTGTGCTGGCAGGCTCGTTACAGCAAGTCTGCTTTTAATTAAGGAGGATGCTGCTTTTGTACAGCTGAACCCCTCAGGAGTTCGGGTACTAAGCCTTCGCTCCTGCGGCCGGGCTCCTGCTGCTTGCCCCTGTGCAGCAGGCGAAGGGAGCTGGGGCCAGGGGTGTTGGAAGCATATGCCAAGGCGGCATGTCCACCCCACACAGGACACCGGCTATGTCCCCAGGGCCACAGGGCACGGTGCCCTGCCCCGGGTGTTTGCTCTCCTCAGGCCTGAAAGCAAAGCCCAGGGCTCTTACCGTGCCGGGCAGATAAGAGTTAATGCCCCAGCAGTTGTGCTGAGCTGGCTTTATAGGCAATAAACCCTGGCTGGAAACAGCTTCCTAATCATTACAGATTGAGGGAGCCCTACCTCCATGGCTGTCCTTCAGCAACAGCACCTCTGTCCTGTGCTGCTGCCCCTGTGCCCTCCTCGGCAAAGATACTGGGGAAAGACCCCCTCTAGCCCCACACCCCCCCGATGCTACACAGCCCCCATGCCACCCTCACTGCGGTGCTGGCCGAAGGACACGTGCCCGCAGCCTGCTCCCGGTGCTCGTCATGGGTGCCAGCCCAGGGCTGAGCCATGGCTGTGTGCAAGAAGAGCGGACCACAGCCTGTGTGGGTCAAACCACTGTCCTTGGGCACTTGCAAGGCACCGTGACAGGGAGGTGGTAGCCCTGGGGCACGGCTCTGGCATGGCTGTGCCGTGGGCACAGCTCTGCTGGGGCAGGGGATGTCAGAAATGGCTCCTGCTGCAGTCTGTGAAGGGGACAAGTTTGTCCCAGCCCAGCCGGGAACATGGTCCCCAGCGCCAGCTGATGGTGTGGCCGGGAATGTTTAATGAACAGGAGTGGAGTCATTTGTCTGGGCTGACCCCCCCAGGAAGTCTGCACTCCGCAAAACAAACCAGTCTTTTGTTTGACTTGTTTTAAGTAAAACACATGTCACCCCTGTAAATCACAGGTCCCCTTCCCTGCCCTGCCCTGAGGGCAGCGGCAGAGCAGAGGCGGGCACTGGCCTCAAGGTGCTGGTGCAAGCCCCAGTCACGGGATGCCTGGGTCTGGGCAGGATCTGGCCCCACCATCGGGCTGTGTGCCCTGATCAGGGCGGGGAGCTGGAGCATCCTGGTCCCAGCAACAACCAGCCATGCCCAAACCTGTTCGCACGCCCGTCACAGGCAGCCCCCAAGAGAGGTTTGCAGCGCTGGTCCTGGGGGGCTCTTGCCCCGGCACCTTAAGACCTCCTGTCTCGCTCCCCCCTCATCCCAGCCGGGCTGCCAGCCTGCTTTTCCACCAACGCCATGCTCTCTGCAGGCCGGATGCCTGGATCCCAGCCCAAGGTCAGCCGGCAGCCGCAGGCCCTTGGCACGAACGAGGACCATGGTTTGGGACAGCCGGCTGGGGGGCTGTGCCGCCGCGGGGCCGGGTCTCGTCTGAGGCGTGCGGGCGGCGTGCGGCAGCGGGCTGCCGGCGTTCGGCCACGGGCTGCCGGCGTTCGGCCTCGCCGCCTGCCAGCGGGGGCCAGAGCGGGCTCGTGTGCCGGCGGCAGCAGCGCGTTCCCTCCCGCGCTCCCCGCGCCGCCTGGCAGCCCGCCACCGCGCCGGGGGTTCGCTCCTTTCTCACGACCTCTCAGGTTCCTGAGCTCATCTGGGAGCTATTCATTTCCTGCCAGAAAACAGCCTTGCCTGCTAAAAAAACCACCTTGGCCGCAGAGCGGCCCAGGGCTTGGTACGAGGGCTCTCCCGGCTTAAATCATAAAGCTCCGGCTGTCTGGCTGGAATCAAAGGCAGGGCAGGCGTGGGGGGGGCACGGGGGCCTGTGCCATATGGTAGCACTTAAGAGCCAAGGAGGAAGCGAGGAGGGGTTTTTGCGCTGCTCGGGAGGAGTGTGGGAAAAGTTAATTGACTTTAATGACAGGTTTCCTGGGACGGCAGGAGCGGCCGATGGAAGGGAGCTGCAGGGATGGAGGGGTAGCCAGGGACGTAAGCTCCATGGTGGGCAGGGAGCATGGCAGGGTGCTGGGGTGGCAGGCAAAGTGCCCAGCCCGCAGACCCCCATGCAGGCGTGCTGCAGGCAGGGATGGAGCACTGCTCCCTCCAGCTCAGCGCTCTCTGGGCTGCAAATGCACACACCAGACTGTGGCAAACCACTTACAAGACCAAGAGCCATAAAGTGAGAGGGACAGACAGATGCGGCTCCAGCCCTCCCCAGGGTCTTCCCTGCTGGTGGGCAGGGCTCAGCAGGGTGCCCAGGGAAGCCAACAGGAGCTGCATGCTGTCTGACAGCACCGAGTCCAGTCCCTTTTGCTACCTGCCTTCCACAGCCCTGTGCAGGGTCACAGCCAAATGGGGGGCCACCATCCAGCAGCTCAGCCCTGTCCTTTCCCTAGCACCCCATCCCTCCCTTACCCCTGCCTGCTCATCCCGCCTCACCAGATTGAAGGCCCTTGCTGCACCTCAAGGGTAACTCCTGCATATAACGATCCAGGAAACCATAGCCTGCATTTGTCATCCCAATTTGTCACGGGCTCAGTGAATTGGCATCAAGAGCGCAGCTCCTGGGAATTGCTCTGATCCCCTCAAAGCTCACAAACTCAAGCAGATCTCTCATGTCAACAGGCTGTGGGACAGAGTAAACACAGAAAGCTTTGGAGAAACCAGTCCAAGCATGGCTTTATACTAGGCTATTTAAACTCCATTAGCAAATAGGTTCATCTTGTCTTTCATTCCTGGATCTGCTATGTGTTCTCCATTAGCCTACAGCAAAGTCTTTTTTTTTTTTTTTCTAATGTGCTTTCCAAATCAACCGCTTCGGTAGAGAAGGAACTCTGCAAAGCTGGAACAGCCTCAGCTCCTACAGGTGATGCGGTACTGGTCTGCATCAGCTCCACACATGTAGTTGACCTGATGCAATTCCCAGACAGTTCCTGTGACCACTTCTCTGAACACAAGGTGGGCTCGGGTACCTCCAGCACAGAAAGGTGACGCTATGGCTGGTGAAAGGGACATAGGCTCAGCCCATATGGCTAAACGCCTCCCTTAGGCATAGCAGATTCCCAAGCCTGGGACACAAAACCTGGCTGCAGGATAGCACCATGAGCGTGGCAATGAAGGCAGGCTAGCAAGGTGTTGGGAGACAGAGAAGGGGACGCTCTTCTGTATCATCCAGGGAGATGAGCCCCTGCAGTCCCTTTATACGAGAGTAGCAACTGGCCCCAACCTCCTCGCTACACCCTGCAGAGAGATCCCAGACACACCCCTCTCTCCCCCTTCAAAATCCACCCCAAGAAGTATTTTCAGATCAGGAGAATGTGTTTGTATACAGGGAGAAGGGGAGAGGAAGCTGGGGAGGGACTCAAACCCCAGCAGGTTTAATCTGTCTGGTCTATCTATATCCCCAGCTTTCATTACCCCAGCACCTGGATACAGTCAAGCACCTGGCTGATCCAGACAAAATCCAACAAGCTTTTGCAGCAGGATTTGGAAGGAATCCCCAGTGGATCCTGGCACGTTTTAAAGCTGTCCGCTCTGAGTTAGGACTTGTTAAGAAGGGCGATGCAAGCTGTAACCGAGACTGCTGCTCACCTCTATCTAGGGCTTCCATCTCGCCTGGAAATGGGGCATCCCCAAGTCAAAGGGGTCAGTTGCTGCTCACAGTTAGAGAGAGATAGTCCGCACAGCTCCACATCACTCCCCCAGACACATGTTTTCCATATAACAGCAAAGGAAATGCCCAAATCTATCAAAAGCACATGCAGAGCATTAATCATCAAGCAGAGCCTGGCTGGTGCTCAGGGCCGGGAACAGCTCTGTGCTTTTAAGTCCAGGTGGAGGTGCCCAGCGCCTGCTGCAGCCTGTCAGCCAGGAGACAGGAGCACTCATGTCAGGCTTGTCCTGTGGAGAGCCGCTGTTTTTGTAACACGAGAAGCTGGCAGGCACCGCTCTCTAAATCAACTGACTGAAGTAATTCGCGATTTACACCACAGCCCGGGAGTGGGCCCCTCCAAGTCCAGGGCAGGAAGCTCAGCTGGGCAGCCTAGACTGGGAGCTGGGCTGTCAGGCTCTGTGCCGAATTTGTCTCGCTTTACCTGGGCTACTCCACTCCCTCAGCCTGAGGAGCCAGGAACAGAGCAGAGGTGCCTCCCTCAGCACATTCATCAGCTCCGCAAACACAAGCTCTTTTTAACGAGTCTGATCAGTTGAACTGCTCCCAGGAAGCAACAATTACATCTGCCCCGGGGCAGGGAGAGGGCGATTTCACAAGACGACAGAGGGGACAGAGTGACAGCTCCAGCCTGGACAGCAGGACAAGGCAACCCTGGAGCAGCATGATCCACAGGCAGCCAGGAGCAAGCCAGGCTGCTGGGCTCCCTCCTATGCACACATGCCAGCATTCCAACTTATCTCCAAAGGCCTTCCAAAATGGAAGAGATACTTTTATTTTAAGAGCATTCAAAAAAAAAAAAAAAACCCCGATCTTTGGTGTCACATAAGGAAGGGGAGGGAAGGGAGAAAAAAAGATCTCGTGTAAAACACGAAACACTGTTGAGGGAGTGCTATGGTACAAAGGCACAATCCAATATGAACATATAACCTATGTACAGCCGTGCCAGCAGCACGGGGTGCGGTGCTCAGTCCAGTCCGGTGCCCACCACCCTCACCAGGGTCTCCAGACCGAGTCGGCCGTGCCGGGTGGCGGGCCAGGTGGCGAGGCGGCAGTGGCGGCCGTGGGTGGGCCACCATACAGGGGCAGCACAGCCCCACCGGGAGCAAATGCGGTGCTGGGGATGAGGAAGGCAAATTGCCCATCGGAGGCGGGCAGCAGCTGGAAGCCACCGTACACCTTGGCTGCGTCAGTGCCTGGCTTGCAGGGCATGCCCGGGAGCGGCCCCGTGCCACTGCCCGGTGGCACCAGGGGTGGACCAAAGGCTGCAGCTGGCGGCAGTGGGGGCGGCGGGGGGGGCGCAGGGTAGTTCATGGCGTTGATCTGGGTCATGCAGCTGGCCAGGTGGCCCAGGAGCCGGGTGCGCACCTCAGTGTTAACGCCCTCACAGGTGGAAAGGAACCGTGTCACCTCGTTCATGCACTCACTGAAGCCGGCGCGGTACTTGCCCAGCACCGTGGGGTCTGTGCTCAGCGCGGCTGTGGGGGGAGAGAGGCAAACAGCAGTCAGCAGGCTCTGCCAGGGATGGGGGCACGCAGCCCACCAGTGTTACATCCTGCAGCCCCTCCGAGCTGGGAATCCAGGCAGGGAGTGCAGCCCCTCTGGCAACATGTCGCACACTCCTGGGTGCCAAGGATCCAGGCAGAGTGTGTCCCCCCTCCGGTACAAAGTCCCCCAGCACCAAGGACCCAGGTGGGACACAGACAACACCCAAGAGTCCTCCTATGTCCCTAAATATTGGGGATCCAGGTGAGGAGCACAGCTCTGGTGGAGGGGACCCAAGCAGGGCCTGCAGCCCTCCCAGTGCCCCCCCCCATGCCTAGGATGCAGACCGAGAGCACAGTGCCCCCCACATCCCCCCTGTACTGGGGATACAGGTACTGAGAGCACGGTGCCCCCCACGGCCCCCCCAGTACCCAGGATGAAGGTGGGGAACCCACCAGCCCCCCATACCATGGATATAGGTGCAGAGCACGGTGCCTCCCATCACCCCCAGTACGGGGGATGCAGGTGCGGAGCCGGGTGCTTCTCTTACCCTCACTACTGAGGGTGCAGGCAGGGAGTGCGATGCCCCCAGCCCCCCGCCCCGTCAACCCCCGGGACTCACCGGTCATCTGGGCTCGCTGGAGGCTCCGCAGGTGCTTGACGGTCATCTCCAGAATGTCGGCTTTCTCCAGCTTGGAGTGCCGCGAGCTCTGCGGGCACAGGTGGGGCTCAGACCGGCTCGGCAGCAGCACCGCCCCCCCCCCCCCCGCGCCCCCCTCCCACCTTCCCCCCGCTTACATCCTTCTTCAGCGCGTCCAGGATGAGCGTCTTCAGCTGCCCCAGGCTCTCGTTGATGCGCGCCCGCCGCCGCTTCTCCATGATGGGCTTGGAGGACTGCAAGAGAGGCGGCGGTCAGCGCCCGGCCGCTGCTCCGTACGGCCCTGCCCTGCCCGGCGCCACCCGGCCCGGCCGCCCTTACCTTCCGGTGCTCCGCCGCCGTCTTCGGCTTGTCGGGCGTCGCGTTGACGCTGGCGGGGGTGGCAGCCACCGGCGAGGCGCTACTCTTCTCCATCAGGTCGGCCGGCATCCTGCGCCCGCGCCGGCAGCGCCCGCCGCCGCGGAAGAGGCGCCGCAGCGGGGGGGGGCAGGGGCCGGGGGAGGGGCGGCGGGGGCGCGCTCCGGGCCGGCGGGCGGCGGCGGGGCCGGCGGGGCGCGGGTGCCGCGCGCCCTTGGCCGCCCCTACTTATAGCGCGCGCCGCACGCGCGCGGCTCGTGTGAAACGTCCCCCGCCGCCGTTCCCACACTCGCGCCCAGCCAATGGGCGCCGCCCGCACGCGGCCCCGCTCGTGGACGGCGCCCGCCCATTGGCTGGGCGCCGCGCGGCGGCCGGCGGCCAATGGCGCGGGGCGGGCGGGCGGGCGGGCGGCCGCGGTTAACCCCTTGGGCGCCGCCGGCGGGGCGGGGGGTGGAGGGCGGAACTCGGCGGGGAGGGGTGCGGGGCCGGCCCTCGGGGAGCGCCGCGCTAATTACCGGGTTAATTGGCGCCCGTGGCAGCGCGGCCCCGCCCTCTCCCCTCGGGAAGTGCCGCAGCCGGCCCCGGGGCGGGCTGCGCTGTGGGCGGCCGCGGTCCTCGGAGGGGGGGCGGCCAGGACGCGGCGGGCCGGGCCCAGCTGTGGGGGCCGCAGCCCAGCTCCCGCGTGCGGGAGGGGCCGCGGCCCCCGCTCCCCGCTGCGTCCTTCTGCGGCGGCCTGGGCCTCGCCACCGTGGAGCCGTCCCCGAGGCCGGGCAGTCCGCGCCCGCCGGTGTCCCGAGGAGCGCAGGGCGGAGGGCCGGGCTGCGCGGTGGCACACGCAGGGCCGAGGGAAGCCCTTGTGGGTTCCGCTCCTCGGCGCTCGCACGCGTCGGCGGCCGCAGATGCGGCGGTGCCTGCGCTCGCATCGCGGGGCCGATGCGAAACCACAGGGTGGTGCCTGTCCCTCGGCCGCGGCCCAGCAGCGCTTCTCCTGCTACCTCCAGCTGGTTCGGACGGTTTGTGGGTTACTTGGAAAAAAAAAAAAAAAAGTATTTTGCCTGGGGACTTGAATCTTTTTTTTTTTTTTTTTCCCCTCTGCTTGACTGACTTTCTCACACTCCTATTCCCATAGTCTGCCAGCTAAGCCTGAGTCATCCTGCCAAGAACTAGACCTGGCCTATTCAAAAATGTGCTCACTCGCTCTTTCTTTCTGTCTCTTTTTTTCTTTTTTTTTTTTTTTTTTTTTTTTGAGTATACACAGTAATGTTTTTCCACCTCCTCCAGTACCTGATCTGCACCTGTACAGGGCCAATCCCACACATATCACCTGATCTCGCCTTTTCAGAGACCGTGAGAAAAATAAAGTTCAAGAAAGAAGAGACATGTTTGCAGATCTCACCGGTGCAAAGCCCTCGTCTCTGCAGAGGCTTGCCTGCTGAGCCTTCAGAGTTTAAAAAAAGGAAAATAAATAAAAGGAAGAGTGTCATGTTTAAAACTGCAGAAAAATACAAATCCAGGCTTTCTTTCAGCTCCTTGCTGGGGCCACAAGCCTTTTGATTTAAAAACAAAGAGCAGCCTTCAGCGTGTAAGATTTAACTTCAGATGAGCAATATTTGACGTAAGCTTCAATTAGCTAGACATTCGGACAAACTCGAGCGAGGAAAAGACTGTACTGGGAAGTCACTACCAAAAAGCCTTTTTGCAGTCACCTTTATGGGGAAATTGGAGACAACTGATTAGCATGAAAACAGCAGTACGTTTCTGGAGACCTAAAAAGTTCTCCAGTGGACCAATGTTTTTTTTCTAGTGCTGGTATTTGCATATTTTTCAGGGAGGAAAAAAAAAGAAACTTATCACAACTACCGAGCTGGTGTTCCCTCTCCTGCGGGGATTTGCAAAGGGCTCAGGAAATGCAGAGCTGGGCAGCCCTGTCCCTCCCAGCCGGAGTGAGAACAGGCTGCAATTATGTCCATGTTTATGGTAGCCGAGGAGCTCCTAACCGCCTCAAATTGCCAGCAGCAGGTCGGTGTCTCTGGGGGATGAGAGCGGGGCCGGCAGCGAGAACAGGCTGTCATTAGGGGTTGCCAGCGCTCGCCCACGCTGGGGACCAGAAAAGTGCCTGGCAGCAGCTCCCCTTGCCTGAGCTCCAACCCTGCCGCAGCCCAGCCCCTGCCCGCTGCAGAGCCCATGGGGAGGGTTTCGCTTCTGGGGTGTGCGAGGAGCCAGGCTGTGTGGCACTGGGCCTCCAAAAGCACCCGCTTCGGTGGAGGTTTCCTGGGTCTGCGAGCCGAGTGCTGCCCGGGGCAGCGGGGAGGCAGTGACACTGGTGTCCCCGCTCCTCATCTGCTCCTCTGCCAGCCTGCTGCTGCCCTACACGTGCGAGGGTTGTGATCCCCAAGCGGAAGCACATCTACGTGTGAATTCCCCGGGGATCACGAGAGGAAGGGGAGGATTTGCATGGAAGGATGTCTCTGGATGTAGAGTGGCCGGGTCCAAGTTTAGGCTGGAAGGAGGTGGTGAAGGGGTTTGTAACCATTGAGGGGACCTGGAACAGATCCCCCGGGCTTCTTCAGCCCTGCCTTTGCTTGTGAAAGAGGTGCCAAGGGGGTGATAAAGCCCTGAGATAAGGGGCTGCCCCAGGGACTGATGTGTCCCTTGTCCCACAGCCCTCTGGCAATGTTTTTTTATTTGCTCAAGCAGTCATCTTGGGTTACAAATTGGGAATTGTCCAAAACAGATTTGGGAAGAACCTTTAGAGAGCACATTAGGGCATTACTGACTGGCAGAACATCTTGGAGGAAAAATGTTTTGGCAAGAAAATTTAGACTAGTCCTGGGCACAGGTCCAGGGGTGGGAATGGGGAATAAAATGGGATGCTGCCACTGGTGTGGCACGCAGGAGGTGAGGAGGTGGCAGGGCTGGCTGTGCTGGCTCTCCGGTCCTTTGGGAAGCAGCCAAGACGAGCAAAATGTGTTTCTAGAGATCCAAGAGCCTTAATACCCAAAGCTTGCAGGATCCTAGGAAATACAGAAAATAGAAACCAAGTTGCTTTTAAGATCTGGGGTACAAGCTGGATCCCTGAAATGGCACACCAAGCCTTTCCTCTTTGGGTCACGGACTGAAAACCTAGCCTGGCTGCAGCTCAAAGTCGTCACCACCCCGAAGGCTGGAAAACAAATGCTGCCTCTCAGGGACGTGTCCCTGGCTCAGATGTCTCCTCTGGGCAGCCTCGCACACATGCCTCCGCTCGTGGTTCCCGTCACAGAAGCTGTTGTGCAATCCATACCCAACCGGCTCCCCTGGGAGGTGTGATCTCAGAAGCTTTGGGCGCAGATTTCAGGATTTGTTTCCCCTCCATAAACACTTGCCAGATCTCTGGGACAAGGTCACTTTCAAACTGACTTCCTGACAAAGCTCTTGAGATGCAACAAAGCTTTCATGGACATTGCTCCCATACACACCAGGTCCTCATGGTAAAGAGGGCAGCTTTCATGCAGCAGTGCCACTGCCCGGCCCTCCCGATGGCAGGAGCAGCTCACTGGGTAGGATGGCAGCCCTGTTTTATGGCAGATCCTGCCCTCTCCTTTCCACTGGGGACCCATTTCCCAAGGGCCTGCTGAGATGCAGGATCCCAGTGCTGGCAGATGAGCCTGGGGGGCTCGTGTGGCGGCTGCTCCCCTGGCGTGCACATGCCTTACAGGAGCCAGGCTCTTTCAGCTGTTCCCTGACTGCCGCTGCAGAGGAGAGGCTGAAGTGTTTATTCGTTGTGCTCCTCGCTGTGTGAGTCAGACTGAGTGTGGGGGAGCTCCGGCCATTCTGCCATAACACCCCTGGCATTGGGAGGGCATCTCTGGGCTCCAGGAATTGGTTATCCTTCCTTCTATTGACCAGGCAGGCAGGCATCCCAGGGAATGGCGCAGGAAGCTGTGGGATGAAGCAGTCAAGGCTTTGCTGAAGTAGCAAAGTACCACTCTGAGAAACTCTGGCATCACTAAAGGAATTGAAGAGCCATTTTCATCTCCCCATCCCATTCCATCCCATCCCAGGCTGGAGCACAGCTCTGCACCAAGGAGGGCTCTGGGACAAGAGCCAGGGTACCTGGATCTTTTGCTAAACTGATCCCTCTTGGCAGGCTCCTATCCCGCTGAACCAAGGAAATGCTGCCGGGGAGCTGGCAGCTTTGAAATGCCACCCATGTGGATGGGAATTCCCTTCTTGCCCTAATACCCACGGCATTACTTCAGAGATTTCAGATTGGGCTGGAGCAACCGCATGTGCTAATGGGCATGAGATGGTGCAGCCCCAGTTTTCCCCTTTGTGCCCTTGCAGAGCCCCTGGCTCCAGCCTGGTCCTCGGCTGGCAGCGAGGGCTGGGTGCTGTCAGGTGCTGCAGCTCTGGGAACAAGCACTGGGAACATCCATGCCCAAGTTGTTTGCAGGGCTTGGACCTGTATCTGCCACTGCCATTGCCAGCCAGGGGCTGGGAGCTGCCTTTTACCCTTCTCTTAGATATGCTGTTCCCATGCGACATGACTGGAGTTCACTGCATCACAAATTTGCAGTCTGCTGGCTGTGGCAGGGCAGTCCCACTCTAGCACAACAGCCGGTATCATTGGCAAGGTGCAGCAGTTCCAGGCAGAGGGACATACAGCTGAGCCTGCATCCCTTTGAGAACCAGAAATAAATGCACAGTCACTGCTGAGCTCTGGAGAGGAGAAGGAGTGTCTCTCGGCTGTCATCCTCTCCCTGCGTGGTAGGAGGTGTTGGCAGTGAGAGCCAAGTTATTTATTTATTAAGAGCCCACTTGTGTTGCTGCCTGAGGCTGCTGTCTCTGTGCTGGAGCTGTGGTGCTTGTGTGATTGCAGGGCACAGGGAGACACTGCAAGCCATGGAGCCTGGGTACATACATGAAAAATACCGTGAGTTTGGCAATGGTGGGCTGGAGGAGACATGCAGGCCTTAATGGTCACAGAAAATGTCTCTGTCCCAAACACCGAGCAGAAGGCACCCTCACAAGAGCCTCCAGGTGAAGGTGGATGTGAATCAGCTCCACATCCACTGTGTCCAGCCCTCAGCCTGCAGCACTCGTGTGCTGAGCCGTATGTGATCCCTGGCCTGCTGTGGCTGCAGGAAGCCCCGCAGGCTTTTCCAGAACACGGCTTTTAAGTCAGATCAGACCAGCAGTGCGGTTTGCAGCCCAGCTGTGCGCAGCTGGATCAGCACAGCCAGGGGGAGGGAAGGTGAAGGCGGCAGCGTGGTGAGGTGGGAATCTCACCAGCCATCCTCGGCATGGAGAAACCGCACCTGGGTGCATCAGCGTGCCCTGGAAGTCCTGGCACACGAGCTCTTGTTTGTGCCACCTCTGCCCTCTTCCCCCAGCCCCACTGACACCCACAGCCAAGGGCAGGTGGGAGCAGCTCCCTGGGGACTCAACCTTCACCGGCTGCAGGCTTATAAATCCCATGGGACCAGCCCTTGACCGGAGTGTCTGTGCTCCTCTGCAGGGTGATCAATCACATTTTCCAACATGATTCCTCCTCCTTGGCATTAATAAGTCCAAGAAAGCAGCCTGGACTGATCGCTGCCCCAGAGATTTCTGTTGAATTCACCAGATGATCGTCATCTCTTATTCCTGGAGCCATGAATTGGCAGCGGGGAGAGCGTTGTGTAAACTGCAGGTTATCCTCAAAACCCTGGCAACCATAGTGATGCAGCAAGAAAATATTTGGAACCTTTGGGAGATGCTGTACCAGGCAGCCCTGCCTTGTGGTGGGAGGCTCAGCTGAGGGCAGTGCAGGCAGGTGGGCAGGACAGCCAGCACAGGGGCTGTGTGCCCTGACGAGGGCAGGGACAGAGGTCTCAGCCCCCCTGGTCCGACCTGGTCCAGGAGCCCTTGGGACACCAGGCATTTCTCCTTGACAGATGCAATCGGGTCACAGCTTGCCAGCCCTCCTATTTCCATTATTCCTGTATCTATTTATTTAGGAAAACACAGGATACTTCAGGGCGCAGTGCTTTGCTACCACAGAATAGAGCCTTTGCACAGCCAGCATCTTTCTTGAAGTGCTAAGTAGATGGACTCTGATAAATCCAGGGTGCAATGAATCATTTGCACCTGGCGCCTCATCTCCGCGGTGTCTTCAGTGTTGTTTTAGCTTGGCAGCGTTACGGAGAGAATTAGCCTATCTCACTAATATTTTAATGTATATATAATTTGAATGCTGCATTCCTAAAATCAATATTCATTATTCAAGGTGATAGCAGAGCTAAAATTAGTCCTTTAGCTATATCAAGAATATCAGGTTGATCCTATTTTATTAGGATTAGCGACCTCATGAAGACACACATCTTCATACATGTGGGTAGGGCAGCAGGGCATGGTGCTAAGCTGTGTGGCAGTGCACCCTCAGCATCGTTCCTGCTGCCTCTCTGGGGAGCCAGATCCTGCCCTGCCTCTTGCCTGCATCGGTCCTGGTGAGCCACCTGAATTACACCAGAGTTGAGCACAGTGGCAGGTAAGGTGATCTGGGGCAGTGTGTCAGGGGGACACGGGGACGGTGGATTTTTGTTTATTTTTCTGCCCAGCATGGTCAGACCTGATGTGAGAGGTGGTGATTTGAAATCCTCAACACATTTTGACAGAGCAGGCGGTGTGCTCTGCTTTGAAGTGGTTTTATCCCTTATTTTCCTTCCTTCTCTTGATGATTTGCAGCTAAGCCCCTCCATTAGTCCCTTGGCCACTGACGTGCATTAGCAAGGGGTGGAAGTTTTGCGAGGTCTCCATTTGCTTCGGTTCCCAACAGCCGAATGTGTGCAAGTCCAGAGCTGTGTGCATGCCCTAGTGCTGGAGATCACATTGGAGAATCGTTTTTCTCATACAAGCTAATATGAGAGGAGAAAAGGTGGAGATCTTTTACATGCTAGTCAAGAATTGATGTTACTAATTGCTATAATAGAAAATATTATCCCTCAGAGGATGTTGTTATTTTATAAACAAGGGGATAATTTATAGCTCAATTACTTAAATCATGAGTTAATTGCTAAGTATAATGAATAAATGCATTTGCAAGTACAACATTTAATTTGCACAAATTCCAGTAGTCTAGGCATTAAGAGGCAGATAATTATTTGATAAGTAATCTGTAATGTCGTATGAAATGACGTTTATTTTCACATCTAATCCAAATGATGAAATATCCTGAAATGAGATCTCAGGGGCCTTGTCCTTCCTCCCGTGCCACGAAGGGCAGTGTTTTCATCAGCTGCCTTAGAAATTCATTCAGGCTGCCTGGGAGCACAGGGGAAGGTAAAGCAGCAAACCTAGGTTCATGCAGGTGCAATTTTTTAATACCACAAAATGCAAAGAGAGAATGTAGAGACAAAAATTATGGATGTCTGTGGTGGGCTGGGAGGCTTCATGTCAGTGTTAGCTGACGGAAGGATGACTACGGAGCTGTGAAAAACACAGGCAGGACCCAAGGAGGTGAGTGGGGAGTACCTCCGGCGACAAAAAGGAGGTGTTAGTGCCACAGCCTGAGCACCAGCGAAGTCTCGGCTCTGACAAGGATGCAAACAGAAGCAGCAGCAATAAGCAAAAGAGGGTTTTGCAGCCCACTGCTATCCATGTATGCCTGACAGCCTCTGCTTGCTCTGCAGGAGGCTGCAGGAGTTTGGAGCTGTGGGACTGTGTGCCTATTGCAGGCAGGCCCCGTTCTGCGGGGAGTGAGGAGCCCTGCCTGCTGCCTGCCTGCTGCCGCGCTGCCTGCCCGAGCCGCGGCCGCCTGCCGCTGCCCTGAATAAGAGGCCCTGCAAACAGCAGGCACCTGCACTTCGGTTGCTGCTATTGAATAATCTTGGGCTACTGGTGCCCTTTCGCAGGCTCATATCTTTATTGGAGGCTGTTAAAGCCAAGCCTCCCAACAGCAATAACATGACTACAAAGCATTTCTAAGAAAAAAAGTACGTGGGAATAAGGGAGATACTGAGATCCCAGCCAATTTCAGTACAATACAAGTCTGAAGTATCCTTATAAAGTTAACAAGTCAAATTTAAATGTATACAAGGCTCAGGAGCATACAGGAAACAGGATCAGCCAAACCTTCAAAGGCACATCATTGTCTTTCAGAAAGTCTACTGAAAGGCTCATGCCATAAAAAAGGTGTATTCACATGGGTGATACAGTGATAAACCCGGTGGAGGAATGCCAGCAGCCAGAGTGGGCAGGGATGCTCACTGCAGGGATGTTACAGTGGCCCAGTCCGCTGTTACGGAGCATTTTGTCCTGCTCTCTCTGCTGCTGCTCCACAATAAAATGGGGTCTTCTGGTGTAAGTCTGGGGAAAGTTTGACAGATGATTTCCTCTGAGGGAATCAGTGACCCTTGCCAACAGCTTTACGATAGGCAAGCCAGCCTTTTCAATCCTGCTGCTGGAGAGAGGCAAGAAAATAATGCTCATGCCTTGCACGGTCTCCTTCACACTCCTGAGCAGCACAAGCCACAGCCAGGAGTGCAGCACATAGTGGTGAAGTCCATGTCCCCTGTGATAGAAGTGTCCTGCATGCCATAGGCAGGAGAGGACAAGGAAGGAGCTAGAAGAGGTTGCCTGTGCTGCATGCCCAGGAGCTTGTCCCTGCTTTCTCCCTGGAGCCGAAGGCACCTCTGGGTTTGGAGTGTGTCTGCTCTATGCACCTGGAGAACAGCTTGTTTCAGCAAGGGAGCCGGAGGGGACCTTGTGGAGTGTTGCAGTGTGGAAACCATGCCAAAAGGTCCCAAGCCTGCCCCTATTTAACTCCCTTAAGTACCACATTAATAGCCAAATGTGCTCATGAAATGCCAGAGACCCAGAGCTCATTCAGCCTGCCTGGGTGGTGTCGGCATGGCCAGTTTACCATGCCTGATCTTTCTGCCTCTGGTGTGTTATTTGTGGATAGCAGGCTATATTCTGCCTTCATCATGTGCCATTGTGTGTTTATACTTCTACCCATCTGTTAGAAAGCAAGAAGCAATGCCACGTGACTTAAGCAACCCACCACGCTCTCTAAATAGCAAAGCATCCAAGCAAGCTAGATTGCAGACCATCCAAAGGCTGCAACAGAATGGCAGAAAAGTGTCAGGAAAATACCCTGCCACAAAGACACTGGAAAAATCAAAGTAATTTCATGGCTTATTTGTGAGCAGGAAGAAAAACCACCCTGATTTGGTCCCTCTGAAGAGGCCAGAAGATCTGGGATGCATGTTGCGGACCTGGCATGAAGGAATTCATGAACCGTAAGACCTAGTCAAAAATTGTTTTTAAATGAAATGCAGTGTCCTAGCAAAACACATGCCTGAGACATAAAACAAAACCAAAGTACAAAATGTGATGTTTAAAGGCTGGATTCTGTCTCAGATGAATAGAAGCCACATGCATGCATCTGAGATCAGATTTTGGCCTGATTTGAAACTGTGCTTGTGGAGGCTGCAGCGAGAGCAGGCAGAGGAAGGCTCCATCCTCTTTTACAACCTTCTAGACCAGACCAGTCTTTCTGCATTTCCTCGAGAATGAAAAGGCTTCTGACACCAGCCCCTGTGTGCGTTAGCTCCACGGCTGCGGGATGGAGGGTCCTGGGGCTGCACTGGGCAGTGCAGTGACTCAGCTGCCTGCCCCACACCATGTGCAGGCAGCAGCGAGGCCACTTCCACCTGCCTGAAAGCTGGGCCAGGACCTGCACCTCTATGCCTGCGCTGCCTGGGGCAGGTTTGGGGCTGGTGAGCTCCCAGCAACACCACCATGCACTGAGTGTCCCGCAAAAGTGCCAGTACCAAGGCTTAACCTTTATTAATTGGGGAGAGGAAGAAATAATGCTGGCAAAATATTGTCAAATACTTCAAATTAATCATTAATTCTAGATGGAGTGATACTGTTTGATGTGGTCTTTGCTGGTTTAAACAGGAGAAGGGTGATTCACTCTAAAGGAATTTATAAAAACACAAGTATTTGCTCATGGACAATAAATACTGGGGCAGATAAAAAGGGGGATGAAGTGTTCGGTGTTGTGATAGCAACTCTTCTCGAGAAAACTTTTGACCTTCTCATGTCTTAAATCAATGTGCCCCCCCTGCCTCCTCCAGGCCTGCCCCTGAGGCTGAGGAGATGAGTACATGGGCGCACACCTGGCTTGCCATGGACTGTGTTGCCAGCAGGTCCCCCCCGTCTCCTTCGTGCCC
The DNA here is from genome assembly GCF_965140245.1 of Athene noctua. Taxonomy (NCBI): domain Eukaryota; kingdom Metazoa; phylum Chordata; class Aves; order Strigiformes; family Strigidae; genus Athene; species Athene noctua. Next base: position 15,882,244 of record NC_134044.1, read on the forward strand.
CTGCAGAGAGGCTCAAGCACCCACCAGTGCCCCGCAAGGGCACGGGGCAGCACCTGACAGCAGTTTACACAATCTGTGTACACAGCGTAATCTGTCAATTTGCCTGTTGTAAATCTAAGCATATAAACCCAGTGATGAAGTTGCTGTGGTTTACAGAGCTGCCCCACCTGGGAAACTGAGATTTACACTGCCTGCTGGCAAGCAAGGCATCCCGTCCCATCCCGTCCCATCCCATCCCATCCCATCCCATCCCATCCCATCCCATCCCATCCCATCCCTCTTGCTATGGGTAGGCGGGATGCCTGGGAGGGATGGCTGCAGGCAGCAGAGAGCCCATTAAAACCCAGATGGAGCTTCAGCGGAGGTGCCGGCAGCACCACACGTGCCCCACGGCACCTGACAGCCGTCGGATGTGTACCTGAAGGAGGGAGCTTGCTATCTACATTTCCCATGGGAATACTATGCAGCCAGGATAACCCCCAGACTTCACTGGGGCTCTGAGAGTGCCACTGAAGTGTTGACATCCACTGATCACCCTGACATGATGCTGGTTTTATTGAGACAAGATTAGCCACTCGCACTTTGAAGGGAGGCCAGGCACACACTGTCACTGGCTGTCACCTGCTGGGAGGGGCTGCAGAGCCTCTTTTCACTCTTGGCTTTTTTACTTTACAAAAATCTAACTATTTTTGCCCTAAAAATAACAGCATGGGGGTGAGCACGGGAGCAGGTGGGGCGAAGTTGCTGAACTCGAGTCCAGCCCAGCTGTGGCTGCTGTGGGGTGGCCAGTGGTGAGGGGTGGCCCTGGTCACAGCACCCAGCAGTGTGGTGCCGGTGGCGCGGGGTGGCCCTGGTCACAGCACCCAGCAGTGCGGGACCGATGGAGCAGAGCCCACAGAGGAACTGAGCCCCAACCTGAGGCCATTCCCGCGGCATCGCCTCGCAGGCTGTCAGCGAGCCTTTCATCGCAGACCCTACTGACATCATCCTTTCCAAAACACCTGAGCTCCTCGTGGTCCCTGTGCTCATAACACTTGGAAGTGACAGCAGCTTCTGGTTTCAATTAACCCAGGGGCAGTTTGGGGACTATCTGATTGCACAGAGGTGGAGGGGAGAGGAGAAAAGGCCTTTCCGAGCAGCGACGATGGAGTGTGTGGGTGAGGAACTTGTGAGAAAAGCAGATGGTTTCTCTCTTTCCTTCCTCCTTCTTTTCCTCATCTTTTTTTTTTCCTGAATTCTGTGGAACAGACAACCCAACAGCACATTTTTCACCATCAAAGTTCTGCTGAAGGGAATTCTCCACTGCTATTTCATTTCTTCCTGATGTTCACAGATCATAAAGCAAACGCCTTCTGGAGGACAGGGAGAGCAGATCTGTCCCAGGGTCACAGCAGAGGACTGGCCTGGCACCCTTGGTGCACCACAGCCTTTCCCCGGCAGTTGGCAGCCAGGGAAGCACACACGCATCTGCTGGATGCTGGGTGCCAACCACGGCACCGCAGCTGGCTGCTGCCGACACGGGAATCTGGGACACACAGAGGTTTGCAGAGGTCCGTGACCTCCACCTTGGACATCTGCACAAGGATAACAGCCATGAGCAAAGGCTACTTGCAGCAGGGTAAAGCAGGCACCAAAGTCCCCAGACTGGCTCTGCTAACTAGGTTTGCTGGTGCTGACCCAGGAAGAGACACACTCACAGGTCAGCAAAGGCAGTTCCCACCTGGAGCCTTCCTCCTGCAGCCTTCCCACAGTCATGCAGCAGCCAGAGACCCAAAATTCTGTGTCTCTGGGAGATACAGGGAGGAAGGAAGCCATAATCCCATGAAATCCCAGCCCACACAGTGCCAGTCCCTCGTGCAACAACTTCAATGCCTTTTGGAAGAAAAGTAGTTAAAGAAGGAGGTGTAAATGGAAAATAACACTGAAGGGCAGACAGGGCTAGAGAGTTCTGTCATGCTAATCTGAGATGGGCTTTTTTAAGACACCATTTTTAGACCTGGCACTGCTCGTTGATTGCTGCCCCCTGCAATGCATGGCAGTGCTGGCTGTGCCGTGGGAAGATGCTCTTTGAGAAGGAGTGAGAATTCAGTCCAGGAGCTGCAGCATGGGGAGGGACATGCTGCCAGTTGTGCTTGGAGGGCCAGGGGAGGACACGGATGGCTCTGGTCTTCTTTCACCAGTGACTTGGAGACAAAAAGAGAGCATTTGCTTGCAAAATGTGTTTCCCCAGCCAGGAAAGTGAGAGGCTGGCGTGGGACTGGGAGCCACTGCCCCGTCCCCTGGGGCTGCCTGTGAGGGCAGGCAGCTGGACAACGTGCTTGCTACATGCGCATGGCCGAGTCAGAGGAAGAAAACTGTAGTAGGGAACAACAAAACTGCCGGGAAGACAAATGGGGCTGAAATGATCACTGGGACCAGGAGGGTCCGGAGCAACTCCTGCCAGGAGTGGCAGCAGCCAGAAAATAACCTCATTGCTTGCTGGAGCCTGAGCCACACGTGAGAGGGACAAGCTGGCGTGGGCTGGCAAGGGACAGGCATCCCCTCCCTGCTCTGCCACATCTCCGCAGCCTGGTTCACCACCGCTCATGCAGGAGCACAAGCTTGCTCCTTGCCATGAGTCTGCAGGGGCGGTGCTGGAGGCAGAGGTGAGGAGCAGGCAGCCCCGCAGGGTTTGTCACTGGGTATGTGTTGTGCCTGTCACCTCTGACATCAGCTCTATGCCTTGAAGATGTCCCTTACCTAAGGAAAAGCCACTTTCAGGCTCTGTACCCTGGATGGTGAGTCGCAGTGACCCTGCACTGGGATGTGGGTTGCACGGAAGAGATGGTGCACAGGAGTGCCACCCCACACCATGATGCTGCTGGTAGTGCAGAGCCACAGTGCTGAGCTGGGTCTGTCCCCACATCCCCGGGTGTCCAGAGAGCTGCTGACTCAGACATGGCAGGTTTGGGGTGAAAGCAGGCCATCTGGGAAGGTGCTCCAGCCCCACTCCCCATGTGCCGCAGGGATGCCTGGTGAGAATAAGAGCACTGCTCATCTCCCCCCCACCTGCACCCTGGGGACCCATCCAGCCCCCCACCGAACCGGGAGCGGGTCCGCGGGGTGAGGACAGCCACGGGGCTCGCCGGCGGCTCGGCACAGCCTGACAGGGCCTGGAGCCAGCCCAGCCCAAGAGTTGATGGTTTTCACACCCTGTCAGCCTGATGAACAGCCCAGCTCCCTCAGCGCTCAGCGCCTGCAAGGGTCAATTACAGCGATTACTTCAAGGAGTCAAACCGGCTGCCGGCAGCTCTGGAGAAAAATCTTTGTTTCTGGTTTGGCTTTGTCACAGGAGGGGAAGAAGTGCTTGGGCATGTGGCGGGGGATGAAAGAGCCTCTACTGTATGCAGGACAAAAGTCAGAGGGTGGCCACATGTTTGGTGGGGAGGAGGGCTCCCCCGGGGCCAGCCGCCCTGTTCTGCTGGTGTGACTCTGAGCAGCAGTCGGGGCTTGTGCAGCCCCCAGCCCTCTCAGTGACTCAAGAAGGGCCTAAAAGCAGCCCAGCAGTTGTAGGGAGAATCTACAAGGCAGTTGGTGGCAGAGAGAGCCTTCAAAAGTGGATGTGGTGCTGTAACATGAGAAACAGTAAAGAGCAAAACCCTGACAAGTTAAAAGTAAAGTCACAATAAAGGTGATTTAAAAGTTTGGGGAAGAACTTGCTAAAGGTATTAAAAACTGAAAATAAGCACATTTTCATATGTGACAGGAGCAGGAAACCAGCCAGCGAACCAGTGCATGTCATGGATGAAGGAGGCACAAACAGAGCACCCAGGGAAGGCAAAGCCTCAGCAGAAAAGCTGAGAGGTGGTTTGAAAATCAAGGACGATGCTCAGGCAGTGCCGCCATGGCAGCCTTCCTGCAGGGCTGTGCCAGAGGGCCCATCCCACGGCAGGGGCCTGACCAAGATATCTTCCAGCAAAGCTAGGAGCTGCAGAGTGGCACATGTCTGGTACGAGGCAATGCCAGCCCTGCTGGGGTTGGTACCCAGCTGCTCCTGCCAGCCTGGGGCAGAGGGTGAGGAAGGCGGCATGAGCCGTAGCTAGAGGGGCTCAGGGGGTGTCACAGGCAATTTGGGAGAAGTCACCTATGACAGTCGAGGTCAATACAGTGCTTGAGGAAGACTCAACACCAGCTTACAGGAGGAAGCCATGCCTTGCATATCAGCCAGGTCACTGAGCATGGGGAGCAGAGCAATGCACTGGTCACGGGGCAGCAGCACTTCCAAAACAGTTTTGCCTCAGCACCTCTCTAAAAGCCCCTGACCGCTCAATGGACTGGAGCGATATTCGTCTTGCAGAGGGAAAACAACTGGTTAAAACACATGGGGTCACCAAATGTAAAGCTGACTGCTGAGCACGAGCTCACAGTATTAAAATTCAGACTGGTAAAGTGGCAGATGAAATTCAGTATTGATAAAGGCAAAGCAACAACCCATAGAGAAGCAGCCCTAACCAGCCATGCAAAGCACGGACCTCCTCTTCTACAATGCTGGGGGAGAGTCAGGACAGCAAGTGTAATGCACTATTAGGAAAGGAAGAGAGAACAACTAAATAGATCCTCCTCTGGAATATTGCATGCAGCTCTTTTTTCTCAAAAAATATGCAACAGGAATAAAGGCCTTAAGGATGCTTGCAAGTAGTGTTTGGAGGCATGGTGAGGAATGATCGGGAATGATCAGATGTGCAGGTCACATAAGCTTGTAAAAGCTGAAAGGACATGACAAAGGTCCCAGGAGCCAGAGTGGCAGGTGGAGGAGGAGCTGGCATCAATCTGGAAACAGTGAAACCATGGCGAGAACAAGTCCAAAACAAAGAGGAGGAAGCCCTTGCCTCACCAAGCACTGCTCGGCTGCAAAACCCTCTGCCACACGCTGCTGTGGCAGCCAAAAGCGCACACGGTGGGGAAAGCTGCGCCCACTGATGCTCTGAGTCAGCCTGACGCACTAAGTGCAGGCAGCTGGGATGGAGCTCGCCCACACCCGCCCTGCTGCCCTGATGCCCCGCCAGCCCCGTACCTGCCACTCGCCCAAGCGCGGGGCTGGCACCGCTCCCCCAGGAGCAGCAGTATTTCGACACCTGGTGCACTGCAAGCTGGCCTGGGGAAGGGGTGAAGGAACCAGAATATCAGACCATAAGGCTGAGATGAGCACATGGAGGCACCTTCTGAGATGCAAAGAATCAGGCAGGGAGCTGTGCCCCAGTGATTTTCTTCCCAAGTGCTGTGCTCTGGCTCTGAGCTGCCGGGCAGAAATCCTCCCTGCCTGACATTGCTGCCTCTGCTGCACAGTGCCCTTGCCCCTCCCTGGCTTTTATGAGCAAGAACTAACCAAGATTTTCTCTGTCAGATTGAAAAATATCTTAAGTCAGGAAGAAAACGAAGCCAAACCTGTCTCTGCATCGCACCAGGGCCAACCTGGGCATCTGGACTGCAGGTGCTGGATGCACAGCCTGGTGCACCAGCAAGCAGATTGAGGGCTCTGCTGTCAGGGCAACGCATGGCTTCTGACAAGCTGGTTTTTCCTGCTGCACAGCCATTTGCTGCCTATAAGGCTGGCCAGCCCTGCTCTGAACCTGGAGCAGCAGCAGGAGAGCTCAGCATCCTCCACAGCTCCACACCAGCATCCAACCCCATCAAACTCCCAGCCATGGGCAGCCCCCCTGGGCTCCTCCTGCCCGCAGCAGGCGGCCTGGCCAGTGCCCGCGCCCGGCACCCTGCCACCCGCCTGGGCTGCCGCTGCTGCCACCGTCCCGCACGCGAGGGCCAGGGGCAGAGGCCCGGCCGCCGGCATCGCTCGCCCTCCGGGGTGCGGGTCGGGGGTGGGATTTGAGGAGATTATGCCGGAGGAAGTACAAAGGAGCAGACTTTCCCACAGATGCTTCAATTGCCGCTCTGAGAAAGTGTGTGAGCCGAGGCGGCCCGCCTGCCTCACGGTGCTTTGGGGAACGCACAGGAACAGCACACACGGTTTTTAATAATTAAGTAACTTTAATTGTCCTGGGAAAGCAGCGCTTGCCTTGGGGCACTCTGCGCAAACTCATAATTAATGTTACCGGGAGAGATTACGGGAAGGAGAACTGAGAAATGATTCACTTTTGCTTTTTAAGCCTCTCCGTGTTAAAGCTGTATTATCCCCTGGTTTAAAGCCTCATTTAGCTGTGAAGAAAACCAGTGTACTCACGGGGGGAGGCAGGGGGAAGGAAGGCAAAGCACCCTGACAAATTACAAACAGCCGCACCAGGCTCCGCTGCCAACCGTGGCAGGATGGGAGCCGGCGGCCGGCGCGGCTGGGAGCATCCCAGGTGTGCTGAGCAGCACCGCGGCAGAGAGCCTGGAGGAGCGAAGGATGCTCATCATCAGCCCTGGCGTGTGTGTGTAATTCCCACGTGCACCTTCTTGCTTGAAGGCTCCAAAGGCAGCTGCCAGCACAGGAGCTGCCAGACGGTACCAGGGCAAAGACTGGTCTCTCCCAGTCCCCCCCAGTAGTGCACCAGAGGGCCAGATCCTGGGGAGCCTGAATTTGGCAAAGCACAACCTCCTCCTTGGAGTCAGAGGGTGGCTAGTCCTTTGTAAATAGGATTTATTCCAAGTAAATGAAATAAGTGTTTAGCACCCTAAACCTGGCCCTGCTCCTCTGCCATGACCTGCTCCCAGTCCTCCCGGGGCCAGTGCTGTCCTGTGTCAGCGCACCCCCCAGCTCGGCCCGTGTGGCGAGAAGTGCTCCTCTGGGACGAGCCTGGTGTGGGCAGCTGAAGCCCCCGTGTCGGGGCACTTCTCAAACAAGCTGAGCCCCGGAGCCCCCCGGAGCCCACTGGAGCCCCCAGCCCTCTTCTCCAGGCAGCTGCCTGCCTCTCTGGGGCTGCTGAGCTGCGGAGGATTCATTCAGCTCAGAAGTGATGCTGCGAGCCAGCACGGCCGAGCCCCATGGGGAGCCCAGCCGACAGGCTTTGCCGGCGCGGCACAAAGAGGTGGGCAGTGACGGAGGGATGCAAATCCTTCCCGGTGTGTCCGTCGCCTGGGATCCGCAGTGCTTGCTGGCGCGTTTCACCCACTTTAAAACCAACAACCTATTGGACTGGAGCGTCTTTTCTTTCTTTTTTTCCTTTCTGTTTTTTTTTTTTTCTTCCCCCCAAAGCAAATCACTGGACTCACACAGGACGCAAGGTATTTTACTCTATAGAAATCCTTTTTTCAGGCAACTATGTCAAGAATGTTTTCATACTTTGGGCTGGATGGGAAAAAAAAAAAGAGCTTAATCCCCTGAGATGGTTATTTCTCTGAAAACAGACATGCAAATGCTGGACTTGTCAAACCTTAAAATGTTTTCTTTATTCAGGGAATTACTGCCTGCCTGCTGAGCCCGGGTAATGCTGACAGGCTAAGCCCGGGGCCTTGGCAGCAGAGCATGCAGAGTGTGGGAAAGGGCGGCTGAGGCACGCGCCAGATAAGATCATACAATAAATGATACAGCCCTCCGGAGCACACGGCCACTTTCATATGCAAACAGGCCTCCTGGTACACACACACACACACACACACATGCACACACACACACTCCCTGGGCAGGGTGCAATACCTTGCAGCACGCCCGGGCAGACGTACCAGCACATGCATGCACATGGCTGGCAGGGCAGCGCCAGGGGCTGCAGGGGCGGTGGGATGCACGGAGATTCAGGATGGGTTTTGCTCAGCCCAGCGAGCATCCCAGGTGCTGGAGGAGGAGGGATCTTCCCAGTGACCCATAGTCTGGCCAGATACATTCCCTGATCATCCTGTCATGCCTCATCAGCTGCATTTTGGTGCTGCTGGTGCCTGGGTTCCTGTCCCAGCTGCGGGGGGGGGGCGGGGTAACTTGCAGGCCCTGATGGAGCTCTGCGAGCAGGGGAAAGTCATCATTTAAGTGCTTTGCTAGGTCTTTCTTCCAACCATGGGGTAAAACCTAGCAACAAGACCCGAACAGCTCAGAAGGGGACAAAGGCAATCCAAAATGCACAGGACTTTTAATTGAATTTTTTTAAGATAGTGTGTTGCTTTTGGCCTAAGTTAGGCTTTTTCATGCACATGCCTGGGACTGGGCAATACAGCCACAACTTCTGCCCTCTGACACAGATTCATTTCTAAGCAGAAGCAAAGAGCATGACCCCACTGATGGGACCGCCACAACTGATGGTGCCATGTCCCTGCTGCCCACGGGAGCAGCGCCAGCCTCCCCCCAGAGAGCCCCAGAGCCCTCGCTTGGGCCATTTTTGCTTTCTTTGCAGTGTGAAAACCTGATTCAGCCGGGGCGCAGGCAGGCAGGAGGCTGGTGTGAGCCTCCCTCAAGCCCTAAGTGTGGCACCTGCACATTTGTTTTAATAACCCAGTGCTTGGTGATCTGCAGCAGGCAGCGGAGAGCAGCCGTCACGGGTGACAGTGCTGGCGGGTCACACAGCTGGCCACAGCTAATGACCCACAGTCCCAGTGGCGCCAGGATAGAAATGATGGCTGCTGAGCTACTGAAAGCACAGCAAAAGTCACTGTGAGAGGGAGCCACAGCAGCAGCACTTAGAGCCAAAACGGGCTCCCTCGGGGAGCCAGGTGCCACCTGAAAGCAGTGCTGGCACCAGCCTGGGCCCCGTGGGCTGCTGATGGCTGCAGTCACCTTCTTCCATCCCATCATGGCAGCATGTCCCACTGATGCCACCACCCAAATGTGCTGCTGGGACATGTTTTGCGGGGAGTATCAAGAAGTTAATCTCAGCACAGTTCCTCCTAACCTAAATTTAGCTTTCAGCACGGTTATGGTTGCATTTTTAGGGCATGCAGGAACCTGAGTGCGGGGGCAGAAGGCTGCTGAGCACACAAGAGGTGGCAAAAAGAGGTGGCTGGTGATGGATGGATGGCTGCCCCGTGCACCCCCAGTGCGCTGCACGCTCGCAAATCACAGCTCCTCACTCCTCGCTGCTCTCAAGGTAGCTGGGGAAGGGGGAGAGGGAGGGAGAGGGGGGATCCTGGCGTCTTACTCCCAGCTTAATACGGTGCATTCACACAGATAATCTGTCAAGGAAAAAATGAGCCAACAAGCTATCTATTCTTGTCTGCGCTATTTTCCCATGTCAGAAACAGGCTGGGCTGAAAAATGTAGGTTTCCCCTTTCATCTTGCCTTTCAGAGCCCCTGAACAAGATGCCTTTCTTTGCCAGCGCTCGCTGAGGAGATCTTGACTTGAAGAGCGGAAAAGGGGGCTTTCTTTTTCTTCTTTTTTTTTTCTCTCTCTCTTTTTTTTTTTTTTTTTTTAATATCTATGCCTGGGCCATGACAGTGGCTGGGAAGTGGAGTAGCTTTTATTTTCCCCAGGAAGCAAGGGTGCTGTGCTGATCCCCTCCTTGATCTCCCACTGTTGTTACTATCTCCACCAAGCTGAATGGGGGACAACAACACACATTTCCCTTCCACTGCTGGGAGATTTTATTTTTAACTTGAAAAGAAGTGCCTGGGGAGGCAAAAATAACATTTCCGCAGGTTGGAGGCCCAGTGAATGAGAGACAAGTGATAAAACGTTGCCACATCCTCCCCTCAGCCACGTGGTGCCAATGGACCACTGCTGGACACCCAGCAACACCCATCCTTTCACGAGTACTGCTCTACTGCTGTGATTAACTCACGTTTCTCTGTCTGTGTCTCTTCTCTCCATCCCTCCTCCCTGTCCCAGCTGGCTCTGGTGGGGACGCATGTCCCTGCCAACATAACACACCATGGTGGAGCATCTTCTCCCCTGTGCCCATGGGGTGGTAGGCAGCATGAGGGCAGGCAGGGGATCCACACACCTTGTTTTTATCGGGTGATGGTAATCCTCGCCCTCCTCTGTCCGGGCATCTTGGACTCATGTACTCTTTTTATACAGTTGTTTTGGTCTAATAAAAGCAAGAAATGTGTTTTTATAGGCTTTGTGGTCTGTCTTTCATTAATCACATTTCTTTGCGTACTTGCTAGTTTGTTCTACTTCAGTGACTGGCAGCAGCCACCAGCTCTCCAGCCACGTGGGCTGTTCTGCTGGTGCTGGGCTGTGTTTGTTGATTTATGGAAGTGGTTTTCAAAAAATAATATTTGAAATGGCCAGGTAACAGCCAAGTGCAGGGAGAGGACGTATCGGCAGCACTCGTATAGCAGCAATCCAGCTATCTGGTTGCTTGTAAAAGCAAATACTTTAAAGGGGTTTAGGCTGTTCTGCTTCCTTCACTATTTTGAGAAGAACTGAAAATTGTGGTCCCCTTGGCCATGGTTTCCCTGGACTGGGGATCACATATGGCAAGAAAACGAACCCTCTCTAAGACCCAATTAGTGGTGCCACTGGAAGCCTTAATTATTTTATTTTTTTTAGTGTGTCTTTTGAAAAAAAGAGGTGCATGTTCTTGCCTCCTCCAGATGCAGGAAAGCAGAATGTCAGGGTGTATCCTTCACGTCTTGGAGGATCCTGCCAGTCCCAAAGCTTGGTGCTGCAGACTAGATGTCCCTACAGCCAACAATGACACACAACCTCACTCAACTTTTTTTTCCCCTCAGCTTTCCTCTGAGGTTTCGTAAAGATGAGCAGAAAAAGGAGACAGCTCCAGGAGCAAACCGTTGTGGACAACCTGTCAAGGAGACAGTTCATCACTGGGGGATGTCTAAGCAGCATCCAGACACCCTGGGTGTTTGGTTCCTGACTGTCATCTGTAATGAGGGCAGGGGAAGAAGGTCCTGCAGGGAATGCTGCAGAAGAGGTGGCCAAAAGCTTGGGCTGCTGCGAGCTGCGGTGCTGGACCCTGCGCTGCTGAGCCTTGCTGGTGCCTGCGGTGGGTGTGAATGCAGAGCCAGCACCCACAGCCATCAGAGAGCTGTCGGAAGAGCTAAAGGGCATGGGGATGTGCTTCTCCGTCAAACTGTTTCTGAGGCAGGGCTGCTGGGAGGAACCACATGGAAATAGGGAGCAAACAGAGCAGGCAGCTAATTGCAAGGAGCAAAAATACATAGGTAAGATAAAAGTGAGTGTTTGCATTGTCTGGAACCCCCCGGGCATCCCAGGTTTGCCTCCAGCTGTTTGGGAAAAAGCTCTTTTCAGCCTTTGAGGAGGTCATGGTTAGTCTGGAATCAAACAAAACTAGCAGGCGAAGGCAAGCAGGCAGGGAGGTAGGCATGAAACCAGCTCCTTCTGGCTTCTGGGAGGACTGGGAAACTTGTAAATGCAATTGCTGGTGGTGGTGGTGTAGCACTGTGATTGCCACAGCTTTTGCATGACACTACCGAGAGACCCCACCTAAGGCTGGAGCTGCTCCAGGCTCTGGAGAGAAGAACTCGTGGCCTGAATACACAAAACAGGAGTGGAAACAGGCAAGAAATTACTTTCCCACAGGCAGAGTGGGGCAGAGCTGGAGCTGCCATCCCCTTGGTACAGCCACAGCCACCAGCTGCCTTGCCCAGGTGGCAGGGTCAGGGCTCAGCTGTGTAAACACTGTGGGGACCTGGGCAAGAGCTCAGTCAGCCTGAGGAGCCCTCAGGAGCTCAGGGTGCCATGTCCGTGGGAGCCTGGCAGGGATGCCCAGGCCAGCACAATGTTGGCAGCACCATCTCCTGCCTCGCTCACATCCTTGTCCCCACTGCAGAGCTGGGCTCCCAGCACGTGAAATGCTATGATCCCTCTTAAATTTGAGCCATGGAGCTTCCCCCAGGATGTCGGAAGAGGATGGCAGGCAAAGGCAGGACCATCCCAGCCTCCGCTGCCTTCTTCCCAGCCAGCCAGGCCCCGGTGTGAGGCAGCAGGGACCGGGACATGCATGTCCTTGCTTTGGGCTCCTGAAGGAAAGGGGCTGGGGCCACGGCTGCTCCATGGGAATGAGCGCTGCAGCCTCTGCAGGGTTGGGAAACTGATGTTATCACAAAGGAGGGTTCGCCTCAGCACGGAGGTGAGCAGCAGCCCCCCCCAGCCAGCCCCGCAGCCTGGGCCCTCTGCCAGCTCTGCGGGATGGAGGCTCCAGTGGAGGCAGGCTGGGAACTGCCTGGACCGCTCCAGCAGACGGGGCCAATGCTGGTCACGCCACACCATGAATCACCAGCCGCGGCGTGCGGCCGCATCCTTCGCCTGCAGCGGCAAGGGCCAGGCAGGCGCCAGGTACTCCCGGGTATGCCTCCCTTCTCCCGACACAGGCACCTTTCCCTGAGCAAGGGCAAGGGCTGTGCAGAAGCTGGCGGGACACTGCCCTGCTGGGGCATGGTCCAGCAGTCCTTCTGGGTCCCCGAGCTTCCTGGCTGCAGGCAGGGCTGGGGACGGCACTCCCCAAGCCCTGGGAGATACTTGCCTGGACCTCCTGGGAACCTGCATGGACTTAGGAGCTCGTGACCCCAAACCTTGCCCCATGCATGGGGATGAGGTTCTGAAGTTGGCACAAATTCAGACATACACTTGCCGAGCAAGAAAAAAAAACAACCCGTGAATGTGTGCAAAGGCTCATGCAAGGTCAAACCTTGTGTGTAAAGAGGAATGGGACCCTGGGCAGCTGCTCCTGCGCTGCCGTCCTGGGAAGGATGTTTGGACACACTTTTCTTCTTGCACCAGGAGGTCATTTGACAGCTCTCCTGGCACACCGGGAAGCTGCCAGCCTTGCTCACCCCCTGCCAGGCTGTGCAGGCAGGCTGGCCAGCCCATGTGGGAAGCAAGGCTGGTGTCTGGCAGGATCAGCCCCATGGCCCTCCGGGATCAGGTTCTTCCTCCAAGCACCAAAGCCACCCCTCGTGCACATCCCACCTGCGCTCGGGGGAAACGCCGAGGGAGGCAAGGAGTGATGGGGTGACATGGGGGAGATGCCTGCACTGCAGGCAGGGAGCGCAGGCAGCTGGGCACCATGCCGTGGGCTCAGAGAAGGCAGGGCAGGCAAAGCCGAGCAAAATCCCTGGGCTCAGCGCCTGCCTCCAAAGGGTTAACCAGCTTGCACAAACCACCCCAGAGCCCAGGTCTGCTCTGGCCCCTCCATCTCCTTCGCCCTCCAAGGCTGGTGCCAAAGTCGGAACCTGCTAATCAGCAGCTCCCAGCAGCGGCAGCCCTCCGTCTGCCTTGACTCCTGGCCAAGCGCGGCCGAGCCTGCCGGCGCAGGAATGTGTGAGAGCCATGTGTCACTTCTCCAGACTGTGGGAAAGTGCTGCTCCAGTGAACTCACAGCAGCTGCCCTGCCCCAGCCCGGCCGCGCCGCGGGAGAAACAGGAGCTGAGGCTCGCAGCCCTTGGAACGGTGGTTTGCTCCCGCTCGTTTCCGTGCGGATCTGCTGCCAACCCCCAGCCCCGCGGGTGACAAAGAACATCTGAGCCCCCGGCGCCTGCCGCAGCCACCACGGATGGGGAAGGAAGGCCTGCTGCCCTTTTTTTTTTCCTTTAGAAAGCAGTTTTTCCCCCTTTTTTTTTTTTTTTTTTCTAAGCAAAGGGTGTGGGGGTGTTGACAGCAGGAGCAGCAGCCTGGGGAGCTGGGAGCTGCCCCTGTGCTGTGGCTCGCACCACCTGGCACTTGTACAAGACTCTTCGTCTTCAAAGCCCTTGGCAGACAATGGCCCCTTTCAGGACTGGCGGTGCCTGGAGCCGGCCAGGGCCCTGGCTGTGGTCAGTCTGCCCGGCATGGGGCTCGGCCCTGGCTCCGGCACGGAGGCATGCCTGCCCCTGGCTGCAAGGGGAAGGCAGGAGGCAGGAGATGCTGGGTGCTGTAGCAGGATGCTCCTGCATCCTGGGGGGAGCAGCCAGCCCCTTCCTCCTCTCCAACGTCCTCCTTGCTCACCATGGCCCTTCTGGGCATCGCAGTGGCCATCAGCATGGCACCTCCAGGAGGGGCTCAGTGCTGGAGCCCCAGCAGGGCCCTCAGCTCGCTGCGGCAGCCCCCGCACTGGCAGCTCTAAACTCACACAAAAGCAAGACCATGCAGAATAGAGGGTGGGGAACGGGGAACAGCACGTCCCCTATTTCCTCCCAGCCCCCTGCCAGGGGATTAATTGCCAGCCTGGGGAGCAGGAGAACCGTGCTGGGGCTTGGCAGGACGGCAGCAAGGCAAAGCGCTGAAGCAGCACATTCGGCAGCTGGCTGGTGCCCCTGCGCCTGCCACCAGCCCTCCCCAGCTCCTCCTTGCTGTGCTGGCCCCAGCCGATCAGGTGCAGGCAAGCATCTATTTCTGCCCTCATTTTCATCTCCTTCTCCTAAGCCTGCCACGGGCTCTCATTAAAGCTGCTTGCTGGGGACTCATTAACTTGGCAGGCTCAGTGAACTCGGATCAATTAAAAGAAAGCTTCTTAGCTTCTCTGCCCTCCGCTTTGCTGCAACATTGCCCAGCTCTCCTACTCCTGTCCACAACCCAGACTAGGCAGAACAAGGATGATGGTCTCCGACCTGCAGCAGGTCCTGAAGGTGTGCTGCCAGTCTCCAATCCATCTCTGCCATAGCCTTTGGCCCATGTTAGCACCAGTGACTGCCTGCCCTCCCCGTTCTTGGGGAACAGGGGTGGTGAGAGCCTCTTCCACAGGAAATCACAGCTCCCTCTGGGGCAGCCAAGGTATTTATAACGGCATGAGCAGGGTAGGGTGGCTGCAGTCTGAAATTTTGCATTGGCTTTTAGACACCTTGTCCAAAAGGTGCCAACTTGCCTTCAGCCCCTGCTAGCACAGCTGACCATGGTGCTCCGTGATGGGTTGAGCACTGAGCTTGTTCCTGCAGACCCAAAATGACATCTCCCACCTTGTCCCCCTAAGTAAGAGCAGTGCTCAGGAGACAGAGCCTGCTCCCTGCACCCCATGGAGCCCAGGATACGCTGCTTGGCCAACAGCCATGCTCAGATGCCCAATTCACCTGAGATGCGATTCCACAGCTCTTGCTGTATTTAGTCAAATGTTATGACAGGTCCATTGCCAATGATAACTTTAAGGGATCAGAAGAGAGACAGAGTCACTCCTTTTTCTCCAAAACAATTCTTTGGGTGCCCTGCAGCCAGGGGAGTGCTGGACTTTCCCTGTCACTGCTCTGCCAATGACTTCTTCATGGCTCCAGTCACCCTATGGTGCACCCTTTGCTGACTACCTGGTCATAGCTACACAAATTCAAAAGGTCAGGCAGAAGCAGAGCTCAGGCTTTCAGCACCTTCTAAACCTGTTGACCAAACCCAAACAAACCAAAGCTCGATTAAAATTAGTTTGGAGTCTTTCCTGGATTGCATCCTTGCAAATTGGGAGTCTGCTGCAAACAGACAGATGATGATAGCAGTGGGTACAAAATGAGGCCACAGGATGTTAGACACCATGGGCCAAGCCAAACATTGGATGCAAACACTTCCAGGCTCTGGGAAAACTCCGACCCAGGCACTGACTGAACAGGATAGTTTGGGCTTATCTCTGCAAACTGGGGACGGCAGCATGGCCTCTCTGGCCCTTGGCTATAGATGAGCTGAAGCACAGCGTGAAAATCTGGGGCTCCAGCACCCCACTGGCACCTTTTTCACTGGTTGGCCACAACCGTGATGGCTCACAGCCTTTCTCAGTGCAAGGACAATGTCTGATGTGTCACTTGCTTGCAGAGACAAGCCATGTGCCCCCTCAAAGCAGAGATGGGCCCTGCTTGCGAGCTGTGCCTGCCACTCTGCTTCTTGCCTTCAAGTATCCTCACACAGCCTCTCAGCTGGAGAAAATGTTTGCAATAGGCATAGACCTAAACTCCTTGCCCGAAAGCCCTTGAAGTGGGGCAGCTCACATGAGGAGGAACTGAACTTGGAAGCTTGGGGTCAGCAGTTTCTCTTTGCCAGAACCAAGCAAGAAAAGCAAACAGCTCCTGCAGCCCTGCTCTGATTCAGGTTTTGTTACACTTTCCAAACACATCAGTCCAATACTCACGAAGGATCAGCCAAATCTTACCAAGGCTTGCAAGCTCAGTTTGAAATGAGCATTGGCCTTATTGACACTCTGCAGAGATTTGGTTGCACTGGAAGGAGGAAGAACTGTGGAGTGTGAGCTTTAACCAGCTCTCTGCTATGACAGCACATCATCTTTAGTGCTGGAACAACTCCCTTTTAAAGGCAGGTAGAGCTCCCCTTCTCTGTCTGCTCTGCCCCTCCTCAGTGAATCACTGGAGCGTGTATGCATACATGTATATAAGTGCTAATGACCGTGTTTATGTTTTGGGTGTATTTGCTGGGCAACATTTGACTCTCAAGGGGTGTAAAACTGGGAAGAGTGAATTAACTTGCGTAAACCTCCCCTGCATTCGTGGAGAAGGCCGGCAGCACTCAGGGTCACCAAGGCACAGTCAGCGACTGGCTCTGCCTGGCCAGGCAGGGCAGAGCCAGCCCATCAGAAAGGCAACGGCCTTGCCCTTGTGTCTGTGAAGAGCAGCCTGCGATGTCAGCTGAAGGCTCAGAAATTAGGGGCAAGGAGAAGGCAGCTGATGGATAGTTTGTAATTTCGTAATTTAGGACTTCGGTGTGCTTGGGTTGTCAGGAGCCCCAAAGATGAATTAACCACTTTTCAAAATTCCTTATCAGGGGACTTTCTTAGCAGTAACTAAATACCTATCCCCTACCAACTAACTAAGATATGGTGCATTGTGCATGCAGGGGCTGAGCTACAGAATAGATACATGGTGGAGCTGCTGACTGTGTGAGAGTCCATTTTTTACCCTACATTTCTCACAAAACAGTCCTGCAGCCTTCCCAAGTCCCACCACTCTGCAGTGTCCCCTGGCTGGCTTTTGCACAGTGCTGATGCAATGTGTAAGGAGTCCTACAGCCAGCTGCCAGGTGTGGCTCCCCTCCATCCCCTGGTGCCAGGGTGCATGCCAGGGTGCTCCCAGCCACCCCCTCCATGCATGGGGCCGGGGCTCACCCCTTGCTGCCGGAGGTGCCACCACACAGCCTGGCGCTGCTGCTGAAGGCACGGCTGCAGCCGCCTAGAGCACATCCCCACAGCTCCCTCCCTTCCAGCCAACGGGGAGGCACCAGTCTTGGCAGGCAGGGCAACAAAAATGCCGACAGGGAATCACCGGCAGGCCAAGGGCTCTGGCAGCTTCCCCTCTGCTCTGACCTTAGCTGCTGAACGCCCATGGGGCCCGCTGGGATAACATTTCTCCTCGCTGCTGATCCCTGCTTACCGGGCACATTGCTGGGATGGCAGAGCCACCCCGAGCTCTCAACGCCTGGCTCAGCCCACGGCTCAAATTCAAGGCACCTGCTGTTACAAGGCAGCTCGGGAAACCGGGCCAAGGGGCTGTCACGGTTTGAACCCCCAGCAGTGGGCTCACACTCCCTGCAAGCGATTCCTGCACTGCTGTGTGCAGCACAGGGAGTGCAAGGGGGGGGGCAGGCAGGACAGCAGGTCCCACAGCCCCTTGGCTACCCAAAAATTGCAGATGTCAGGTGCCTGGTGAGACACCCATGGGTGCCCAACTGGAGTGGGAGTCCCGCAGCCAGGGACAGAGGTGCCACCTTGCCCTGAAGCCCCCACACTGTGTTGCTGTCCCCAAGGGGCAGGTTTTGTCCCATCACAGGGAGGGGGAGATACAGTCTCCCCCACCAGCCTCATGGGTTTTACCAGTGCCAGCATTGTCACTGGGAACTGCCTGTCGCCACTGGCCCTGGGAGAGGTCTGGGGGTCACCATCACTCTCCCACTGTGACAAGAGAGGATGCTCTGACATGGAAACAATCCTGTCAAGTCCCGTGAGCTCTTGCCTCTTTGGAAAAGGAGGGCCTTTGGCTGAACTGGTCAAAAATAACTATTTTAGACAGAAGTTTTGATTTTTTAAAAAATATTTCCTACCTTAGTTTCTAATTTATTTTCAAAAGGAAAAGAACACTAAAATGTTACTTAAAAAAAATCTGGTTTTATTCAAATACTAGTGTGATAAAGAACAAAAGCTGGTTTGTGTTTGAAAGCTTTACCCTAAACCCAAATGCTTTCTGTAACAACTACTTTTTTAATACCAAATAATTTTCAACCAAAACTAGTTCTTTGATGCTAAATTTTTTGGTCCTATCTTTAATCTGAAAGCGTTTCAACAAATCATTTGCAAATAGCTCCTTCCAGGATGGGAGAAAACCAAAAATGTGAAAGCAACAGCAAGCTCAGGAGTTGGGGTGTGGATGGAAAGCCAGGACAGCAGGGCTAAAGCTTGGCTAACTTTAACCAGATACCTCCAGGGGAAGGGAGGGGAGGAGGAAGACTTTAATGAATCAGTCCTGGGCACTGGAGTATTTCCAGTTTGTAAATTACCACTGCTTTATTAGGCTCTAATTCGACCTGCTCCGGGGCACTGCTTGCAAAAGCCTTTTTGAAGAAGAGCAGGGGGAAATGCCCTGGCATGGGGCTGGTGCATGGTCCATGGCAGCGTATCCCAGCCAGTGTCAGCCCTGGTTGGGGTCCATTCCTGCTTCCCCATCTTCCAGGGGAGGAAAATGTCACCCCAGGGTTGCTGGAGATCCCCGATTACATTAAATGCCCTTGTGGTATCCCACTAAAAGACTCTCAGAGTGGACTAGATCCAGTCACAAGGGGATTAACTCTTTGTTGAGCGAAGGAGTGTGAAAGCATGGGAGTTCAAATGTGGCCCCACTGCACACCCACTCCTCTGCCAGCCTCCCGGGACAGCCAAACACGCCCGTCTTGCATGGGACACGCAGGACCATCTGTGCAACCTCAGTCCTACAGGGAGGGGCTTCGCTGTGTCCCTGCTGCTGGGACATTGTGGGCACCACTGGTCATCTGCAAAGCCACAAACCCCTGCAGTGCTGCATGGGGTCCCTGCCCACCCCTGTGTCCCAGATAGATGTACAGATGTGTTTATATATGTATGTAAGTGTGTGTGTGTGTGTGTCTATAGGACTAGGTTTGCTGGAAATTTGGGTCTTTTTGGCAGCCTGTGCAGTGACGGCTGGATGTGGGGCTGGGGACCCTGCTCTGTCCCAGCACAGGCAAGGCAGTGTGCTGAAAGAGAGAAGCAGATGAAAGGATTCTGAAGCCTCAGGTGTTATCAGATCTGCCCATGTTCACAGCAGATCCTGAGCCCAGCAGCAGCTCAGCAGCCCAGCCTGCCCCCTCCCCATGGGGGTACCCTAAAATCCTCCCAGGGCCATAATTTATGGCTTCTGGGGGCCCCTCCCAGAACCTGCTGAGTTTTCCAATGTCATTGGTCTGGGATCACATCCATCCTCATCAGGGAGTCTGATTTTCACACACGTGCATGCACAGCCTGCAGCCCCGTGGCACAGATCTTGTGCCTGTGAGGAGTGTGCTAGTGGGGTGTGCAGTGCCCCAGCCTCCCAAAACCCCCTCCCCCCTGTAGGAGCTGAAAAAATAGTCCCTAACTAAAGTGTGGCAAGTTTGGCTTTTGGCTGAGAGTCTGCGGGATGGGCAGAGTTTGACACACAACCAGTTCTCACTGTTACCCAGAAGCATTTCACCCATGAGAGGTGTATTATCCATGACCACCCCCAAAGATGCCCTCTTCCTATGAGTGAGACTCCTTGGTTTAAAACTGGATGATTGTCATGAAAGGAGAGGAAAAAGTGGGTGAGATCCTACAAGGAGACTAATAAAAAGCACAAGACTGGAAACTCTTGCCCCTAAACCCTAAAAATGGGTCTGCCTTGGGTCTTTCTCCCTGCACATGGCACAGCGTCCCCGTGCCTTCGTAGTTCACTTCTGAGAATGAAACGCTCTGGCAAACAGGGTGAAAGGAGAGGGTGGAGAACTGGGAATGAAGAGGATGAATGGGAAGTATCCAGCCTCACTCTTATCTGATGGCTGCTGAGTGAGGCATGATGAATTCCCCAGCAACAGGTCTGTTTTGTCAGGAGGCCTCTTATCAGATGGCACAAGCACAGTGGTCTGGCCACGGCCATTAATCACCCATCAGCAGCTCTCCTCCAAAGAGAAAAGTTATTTCCCCCTCCTCTTCCCTGCTGGCCCCAGGCCCTGCTCCCAAAAGCTGCAGGGAGAAACCTCCACCTGGCCATAGCCCCATCACTCCCAGAGGAGAGCAGGAGATAGCCCAGTGCTGGGGATACTGGAGACCCCAATGCCCTTCCCATAAAGGAACAGGAGTGGGGGGGAGGTGTGGGAGAGCAAACCGCCCCAGCCCCACCAGATGTCTTGCTCTGCCTGTGTTGAGCAGCCAGGGACAGACCCCCGGGGACCTGCTGGTGCCCATCCCCGAGCTGGAAGGATCAGAGTGAGCCGGGAGAGCGGGGTGATGGGATACCCCGGACTTACTGATGGCTCCCCCCCCCGCCCCCCAACCTCTGCCAGCACAGCAGAAGCTGCAGAGCCTCTGGCGTGGTGCTGCAGACTCCAGGGGCCTTGGGGAGCGGGTTTGGTGGTGGGTTTGCCTCTCTCACCAAACCACGAGCCCTGGCAGCCCCCTCACCTCTGCTGCCTAATCCCCAGCCCACGGCTCCAAACTGCCCCCTCAGCTGCTGCCGGGGGCTGAGCAGGGCGCTTACTCCTCCATTTACACACACTGCTTGTCTGCAGCTGGTGCTGGGCCATGGGCACTGCAAGGTGAGCTCTGGGGAGCCTCTTTTAGTTAATAAACTGTCTTTCCTGGGTTAGCTGGGACCCGGGGCGATGTGGGGACAGTAGCAGCAGCAGCTTTGCAGCCGTGAGAAATTACCTGAATGCAAAGCAGTTTCTCAGAGCAAAGAGAGAAGATGCATATGTGCATATGTATCATCTCATAATGCACATGGGCATATCAGAGCCTGAACATCAGGGTGGCCCCAAAGGGTGGGTGAACGCCTCATGGTCAAGGATATCTCTCTGCCTGTGTCACAGCCCCTCACAGCACCTGGCCCATGCACAGCCCAAGGCCCCATGAGGACACCAGTGGGTTGTAACCCTGCTGGACTGCAAATTGCTCCATCCAGGAGACAATCCCCCCATGTCACCATGATGGTGGACTGGAGGGAAATGCTGGATATCAGCTCAAACACAGGCACAGATCAAATCTGGGCAGGGGGAACCAGCATCTCCGAGGCATCCAGGATTGAGAGTGGTGTTTGAGAGGCAGCAGAGACAAGGGAGGCCAGGGGAGAGGGAGGAGGGATGCTCAGGCAGGAGGTGAAGCAGAGACTGGTCCCATCTGGCCACAGGTACCCGAGCAACACTGAGAACGGCTGGAGCCTGGCTTCTCTTGAGCTTGAGGAATCACTGATCCCCAGGGACACCTTCACGCAGCACACAGCTGCCCCTGTAAAACCTTCTGTAGGCTTGGAGCATGCAGGGGCAGACAGGTCTGGCTTTGGGGTCACGCTGCCTGGAGGCAGAGCACGAACACCCCTGCTCCAGTGCTCTGCAGGGTGCAACTGAAGTGAGACGTCTGCCCCCAGCAGCGGGATCCGCAGGCTGGAAAATTTCAGTCAGGAGGAGAAAGGAGGGGGGTTGGTGCCAGGAGCTGTCGGCAGTGGGTTGGTGTCCTCTTACCTCCTTCTGCAGCCAGGGCTGCTGGAGGAGCCGTCTGCGTGCTCCGCGTCTGGTGCCATCAGCATACGGGTGACATTTGTCCCTCGGTCACGCTTCCCCCTTGCCCAGATGGTGCAAAGTCCTTGCTGTCCCCGTGTCAGCTGAGGCATGGGACGGGGATGCCAGCTCGGTGGCTGACACTGAAGCCGGGGCAGCCGCGGGGCCACTTACGAGGGTCAGGCAGGGGGATGGAGGCAGGGGGTGTTGCCTGCAGCTCCCACTTCAGGGTGCTGTGCACATTCCTCCTCTCTGGAAAACTTTAAACTTTGTTGTCTCTTTTTGCAAATGGAACGAGGAAGGTGCTTTTGCTGCCCCCTCCCCCCCACCGCTGTCATTTTTCTTTTCCTTTTTCCGTGCAAACTCACATGGGACCGCTGCAGCAGTGGACCACTCTGGGATGGGATTTTTTGTCACCTTTAAGGGGGGGGGGTTACTGCCAGAAAATCCATCCTGGAAAAGCAACAGTCCTTCAGCCAGGAGCTGGCTGGAGGTGAGGTCCATCCCTGTGTGGTGGCAATCTGTTTGCTCAGCTCCTGGGGCAACCTGGGTTGTGCTGGCAGGGGCCAGCACCACCCTCACCCCATGCCATGCAAACGTGATGTCACAGGGAGGCAAAAAAAGCTGTGAATGAAAGTTCATGGCAGTGAGTAATGGAAAGCAGTTGTCCCTTGTAATGTTGCCTGACCATAAAATCTCAGATAGATGTAAAAGTTATAAATACATCGGAGAGCAAATAATTACAGCACGGCATTAACTCCATGCTTCGGGAGTGCTGCTGGCCTCCCTGGGCAGCTCCCAGCACTGGGGACATGAGGCAAGAGCAACCTGGGGATACAACCCAAATGTTTGCAAACTCCCTTCACACGTAAGCGCTGATCTGCTGCTGATGGGAGTTTGGTTGTGTGCTGGTGCTCGCAGTGGGTGTCAGACCTGTCCAGCGCATTGCTGAGCATCACGGGTTGGATATCTGAGAGTTGCTGAGTTGAAGGACAGTCTGTGCCCCGGTGTGTGATTAGCTAGGTGAGAGCCAAGGGCAGACACGTGCCCATGGGAGGCAGCAGCTGAGGACACAGCTCATAAGGTTTTAGGGGGAGTATGTTCTAATGGCAGGGATTTTCCCAACCTGTGGGAGGAACTGCCTTTTCCCAGCTGTACAGCAAAGCACCCTGAGTGGGTGTGTGCACACACCTCACAGTGAAAGCATATTGAAGGAGGAACAGGAAAAGTCCTGAAGATCCCCATTCCAGCCACCGCTCCGCAGACAGCACTGGCACAGCTGTCTGGACAAGGGCTTAAGGAGGAGCGACATCCCCTCAGTAACAAACTGATGCAGTGTTCCTAAAGCAAGAGACTGTGTGGGTGCTCAGGAGCAGCAGCTGGAGCAGGGCTCCTGCAGAGAAGCAGCACTGGCCAAGGGGCTGGGGACATCACTCTAGTGCCGAGAAGTTACCCTCCAATCACTTGCCATTGTGCTGCGATGTCAGAACAATCTGACATCCCAGCACAATGTGTGTGTATATGTATATATATATATATACACACTCATACATCTATACATGGCTGTAGCAGTTGAAGCAGACCCCAAATCCTTAGAGAACATTCCTGAGAAACCTCTCGCTTCTGAGACTTCAGAGCATGGTCTCAGACCTCCAAAGGTACAGCTCGAGAGTGAAACACAAGCCTGGGCGAGGAATTCCTGCAGGAGGGTTTCACAGAAGGGCAAGATGCAGAGAAGAAGGAGGACTTGGAGGAACAGGTGCGAGCGGTCTTGCAATACTTACCCATGTCTACAAATACACTAGTGGAAATAGTGAGAGGAGCAGAGAGCAATGATGCAATAAATCTTTTAAAAGAAACAATAAGACCAAGACAGCTGCCATGAAAAGGAGCATGTTCCCTTGGCTACCAGTGACTTTAGGAATGAAAAAACTGAAGTGGGTGAGGGACAACATAGTGGCAGGGGAAAAACAGTAATCCCAGAGAAATTTAAATCCTGGGATCCTGACAATTACTGGGCAAACTGGGCACTTTTCAGAAGACTTGGAGGGCAGGTAGTCTCTGTCTAGAACAGCATGTAAGGAAAATAAATGTCAGAGATTGCTGCACTCGGGCAAAATATTGAAGGAAGAACAGAAAAAAATATATGCAATTTTGGGTGCACCAAGGAGGGATGGGAGAAGAGGGCACTGAGTGTGCAAGCATGGAGGAAAACCACTCGTCTGAGATCTTCTGGGTGCTTCACATATGGGTGTTTCTTTCCAAAACTTTTCAGTCCCCAGTGTCTTAGCCAGACTAGTGTCCCACCGCTCTGATACCCATCCTTGGCCCACCAGGTATCTTGGGCTGAGTGTTTGCTCATGAAAATCTATTTCCTTCTCTTTCCAGCTGTAAATTTGCTACTTTTTAGCTTCTTCACATTGTGCTCTCGGTCTGGTGCTACAAGAGACTCTAGCAGAGGCTCCTGCGGTCCCCCTGAGTCTCTCCCCTTCTCTCATCCATCACCTCTTTCCAACATGAAATGAGAAGCAGCTTCCCCCCAGGCTGCCCCCGTGTATGCCCCCAGCTTGTTCTCTTGGCTAAATTTCAGCTGAGGAACATGCTGGAATGCTAAAGCTGTGGTAATGAGTAACACACTTCTTCAATAGGACGATGCTTTCCGAATGCACCATGCTTTACAGCTACCATAAATAATGAAATCAGTATTTGTAAACTATACTTTAAGGAATCCATTCTTTTCCAGAGATTTCAAAAGCATGTAATTTTCCAGATTGTGAAGTTTGCCAGTTCATCTATTTTTAGAAATTCTCACTCTACTGATGTGGTCAAGACAGTCCTTAAACAGAAAAGGGTGGCTGCGTGCCTCAGAGGTATAAACAGCCAGACATGTGATGGGAAATGCTTCAGAGGTGAGGGTGGCAGACATCAAAGTTTTTGGGTGGTGAAACTGCAGGGACGAATCAGTGTGCAAGCTGGAGAAACAGGCATGGAAAAACGTCTTAGAAGTGACTTTTCTTGGAGATCTGAAGAGTCCTTAAAATAGTCTTATGTCCCAGGAAACGAGACAGATCCTGCAGAAAACTGGCAGCACAGCCTCAGTGGGTACAGGCACTTCACTGGAAACCTTAATTTGCCTAAACACAAAAGTGTGACGAAAAAAGTCGAAAAAAGTCAAGGAAGCCAGGTTGTCTGTAAGGCTCCTTTGGACCATGCATCTCTGACAGAGCCACCAACTCCCTTGGATGGTGTCTCTAGCATCCCACATCCTCATCTGTCATCAAGAGCAGAGCCCCGAGAGCTGCACAGGCAGTGGGGACAACACTGCCCTATGCTGGAGAGAGTCCAGTGGCTGTGATAAGGGAAAACAAACCCACACCCGAGGGCCTCCCAATATGTGGTATCTCCCAAACATGGTAAGGTCATGGATGGAGCTGACTGTGATCCTGCCCTTTTCCCTGCCAGCTGGCTGCCTCTTTGCCTCCAGTTCAGCACAGCACAAGCCTGGAGAAGTTGCTGGGACTTAGATGCTCTTCGAGGCCCCTATTCATAACTCGTATAGTATAAACCAAATTTTTACTTCATTTAACATTTCGAAGATGCTGTTCTGTCCTAAATGATAAATCTCCTTCCTGCAGACATGCCTTTTTTCTGTTTAAAGGCTGTTGACTCTTTTGCCTAAAATACATGTATATTTATTTAGTTACTAGATAAAGAACATTGGGTCATGCCTTGTTGCTGCTGGCTTCTCATTTTGATTAAGATCATGGATTTCAAGTATTTCTCTATGTATTTAATTTAAAAGTTCATGCCTTTATCTTTCACTTTTCAGGCCCAGATTGTGACTTTCTGTTTACTGTATAAAATACCGGCCCCGCAGAATGGGGGTTCCTCCTGCTCTGCGATGAGACCTTGTCCTAGTGTCCTAGTACAGGACACACCATCCAAGTTCCATAGGAAGGGGACTTTCTGTGCAATTTCAGATCCCGTCTTGGCCACAGATAGTGCCCTGTCCCCAGCTGAAACTCTTATTGGATGCTCCCAAGAAAGATGATAACACCCCCAGGCTGCACAGGTGTCCTGGGTTGCAGTGTATTCTATTACCATCCTCATGAGCTGTTGAAATCAGGTGGGGCAGTGTTTCCTTGCCTCCCCCCCCAGACTATCTTTCTGTTAATGGCCCATCAATGCCATGCAGCATGACTCGTTATCCCATTGTGAGATGCTCCACCCAGAGGGAGAAAACCAGCATTCCATCCTGGATATAATCTGAGATTCTGAATACCAGAGACGCTCTCTTTTCCACTGGATTTCCAGAGGACAGGAGTTACTTAGCCACCACTGGACTTTGCTGAGGAAGAGCAGACCTTCTTTCTACAGGATCACTGCTTTGGGGGACTGCAGCCACCATTCTACCAGACTGCTACCACCACCCTGATTAACAGGGTATCAGGTTGTATCCTGACTCTGTCAGTTTAACCCAGTGTAATCTGCCTTTATAATTTTTTAAAAAATTATTTCCCCCCCTCCCTTTTTTTTTTTTTTTTTTTAAATTTCCCTATTAAATTGTTATTCTGACTTGGTGTCTTCCAGTAGTTTGTTTTCAAACTAGCACAACAGGACTAGTGCCACCTCAGAAAGAAAGTCCCCTTTGACTTTCAGGTGCTTAAAATTGCCTTTTGACCTTCTCTCTACTAAGCTGTGTCCCTTCTGCATGTCATCACAAGGCTTGCCCAGCCAGGCCCTTCCTTTGGCCTCTCACCGTGTCCCCACATCCTTTTCCAGGTGTTGATTCCAGCACCCTCACTGTGTCCTTGCACCTCTCCCACCCTGCTTGCTCCTTCCCCAGGATGCACAACTCCTTACGCCCGAGCTAGGGCTTTGACCCAAGATGACTCCCAAGTCTTCAAGTCGTGACTTTCCCAGGCACTGCTGGCCTCCTGGCCCCGGGCTGACTGTGCATTTGTTGGGGACCCTGAAGCTGGGTGTGACCCCATTCCTGGCTGAGCGGGGTGAGGTGCACACCATAGGGCAGCCCCTCTGCCTGTGTTTTCAGACACCTGGAACACCAAGCAAAGGTGCCCAACACCATGCAGGTGGAGACAACCCTGCACCACTCACACTGGGCTTCTGTGGCAGCACCCTGCCAGCTCATCAGGCATGGGAAGTGCTAACACAAGGGTTTGCAGCTCCCCTTGCAGAGGTCACCCCGGCTCTGCTTCGAGCTGCCCACGGGAGGCAGCAACCCACTAACACCTACCCATGTCCCAGCTCCCTCTCAAATCTGGCTTTTTCAAACCACAAGACTCCCATCAAACCTGGCCCTGCTCCAAGGTTCATGCGGGTGGTGGTGGGGCTGGAGGAGGAGGGAAGCAGAGAGCAATCCATAACCTTTGTAGCACTCTTGAGAGCAGCTGTCTGGCAAATGTCAAGCACTGTCTAGGGCTATTTTGGGCACTTTATTTTTATAAAAGATGCTTTGAGATGGGGGAAGGGTTTTCTCATTGCCAGCACCTTAAAGAATAAAAAGCCAGGGAGGAAAGTTCAAGAACTCTCCCTGGTCATGTGGCTGATGCCACATCCCGTTGGAGCATCCCTGGAAGCTCTTAGACAGTCAGAACATTGGAGAAGTCACTCACTTTGACTTGGGACTGGAGACCTCCAGGAGGATCCCAAGTCCCTTAGGATCCAGGGTAGGGACGTGGAGGTGGCTCATGCTGTGGACACTAGCATGGTGTACACTATCACTGCAAGGGGGACCAGCACCCTATGCTGCCCAGCTTCCCAGAAGGACTCCTGGGTGAGAAAACAGCAGCCATTGACTGTGGCTCCTAAAAAGTCTCATAAATATAGGCTTAATTCTGGATGTTTTCCACTGCTGTCCCATGGGCCCAATTCTCCAAGCCCTCAGAAGCCCTCAGATTCCTTAGCTTTCAACAGAGCCAAGACCCAGAGCCAAGATATTACACAAGGAGGAGAAGAGCATCTAAAGATCCTTGCCTGAAAGACTATGCAAAGCACAACTGGAACATCCAACAGGAAAGCATTCCTGTTGACAGAAGGAGATGTTCTCCCAAGAATGGAAACAGTTGCAGAAAGTCAATGTGTTTGCCCTCGCAAACTTTTCTTCTAGTAAGCCTGGAAAATAAAGTAATTCTCATTTGTAATATTTGGAGGGTTCAGTCCTTCCACAGCATGACTCTTTATCAGAGGCAAAAGTAATGTGGAAGTAGGAGAAACAAACCCACAAGATTTTTTACTATAAAATGTTCCATGATGTATCTAGTGGTTTCAGACTGGCTGGGCCTGATCCATCTTAGGATCAAACTAGGATCAAACTCCCTGCTGGGATCTCAGAGCCATCAGGGGTTACAGTGCTCTCTTGGCATCTTCCAGCAACCACAGTACCCATCTTACCGAGGGACAAAGGAGGAGTGGGTGTTACAGCTCAGCCACCACACTTCCCATCCCAGAAAAATGCTGGCGTGAATAATCCGAGGCAGTTTTGTAAGCATCTGGAAGTTAGCACAGAGATGACTAATACCTGACATGGCTTTGTCAAGAATGAGACGTGTCAGGCCAATTTAATTTCCTTCAGCAGCGGGGTATAACAAGCCTGCAGATGGAGGAGTAGCAGTGGCTGTGGGACGGGAGCTGCGGGCAGGCGCAGGGTGCTCTGCCTGCCCTGCCCGAGCGGGGGGAGCAGGGCCAGGCAGGGTGCTGCAGGATGGGTGAGAGGGAGCGGGGGGATGGCATTGCGAGAGCAGCTCTCAATGGCTCACTGTGGGGCTGGAAAGCTGCTATTGAGCGCTTCCCTTAACAGCCAGCATAGAGAAACAGAGAGCGTATTTATTAAATTTGCATGCCACGCAAGGCTGGGGCTGCAGACAGAAAAAGGATTGTGGCAAACTGGAGAAATGGGATGAAAAGCTGGGAGGAGGCTAAAGACGGGGGTGGGGAGCGTGCTGCCGCATGCTCCTGCGAGAAGGGCCTTGGGAAGGGGAAGATGTCCCCAGAGCTGCTGCCTGCTGCCACCTCCACTGCAGCCCTGGAGCTATGGAGGTGCTGCTGACCGTGCAAAGGCAGAGAGCAGCAGTTCCTGGGCAGCCCTTCGGAGCCTGTGGTGCCTGGGCAAATGCAGGCGAGTCACCCATGGGCACCCACCATATCTTGGCTAGAGTTGACCAGACCAGCTCGCTCGGCCAAAGCTCTGGCACACGTGATGTGGCATGCAATTTATATACCTTTAATTCAGAGCGCTATGGTCTGCACAATTTCTGTATTAGATGGAGCCAGTTTGACAGCAGAAGCTGTCAGCACCAGCTGGGTGGCCTCCCTTAGCAACGGCAGTGCAGGCAGGGTATAAACCAGCAGTAACCAAAACCCTCCTGCACTGGTCCCAGGCAGCTCATCCCTCTGCAGCAAGGGAAGGCATGCACAGAAGCAAAAACCTGGTACCCAAGTGCAGCAAGCTGCTTTCTGAAAATGCTGGGGTAAGGTATGACTTAAAATTAGCTACTGCAAGTCACTGTGCAAAACTAAACACAAGCAAACTTGTGTCCCCCCAGCCCCTGCCTGCAATGGGAGGAGGATGCTGAAGGGGAGATGAGGCCGCGGGAAAGCCAGGCACACCACAGATGGGAACCAGCGGGAGCTGTGGGGCAGCTGCCAGCCCAGGCACGGATGCCTTTCACCCACAGCAACTCCAAACAGAAATGGAAAAGGGTTAACTTTTGTCTTAGTCAACAGAGCCGCTGTGGAAACAACCCCCTGGATCCTGTTTTTTGTGCTCCCAGAAGAATGTAAACCTTTTTAAACAAAACTCAAACCTTTCAGCGAGGGAAAAAAAGAAAGCAAAAAAGAAAACAGCCCGAACTGTTAATTTGTGGCAAACCCCAGCAATCCTCAAATTAAATGAGAGAGAAGCCCCGAGGCAAGGCACTGAGACCTGCTGCCGGTTCAGCCCTCTGGTGGGATGTGACCTCCTTCTTGCTGACCAGAGAGGATGTGACCATCCCAAAACTGCCCTTCCCCAGTCCCAGGGCAGGGGCCAGCTGCACCCTGAGCTGCTGAACCCCGCGAGGGCTCGTGCCAAGCGCTGGGAGCAGGACCCCGGCTTGGTCAGGATCACTGGGGGAGGCTGGGGCAGGGCAGGAATTCGCCGGCGGGCAATGGCTGCCCTGCTGGTCCCCCAACGGCAAGGCCATGTGGTTTCTCCGTGCCGGGTGGCGGCGGGGAAATAAAAGGAAGGCTTTGAAAGTTGGCGTGTGACGGGGCGTCCCCCCAGGGAGCGGGGCGGCAGCGAGCGCGTGCGTCTGCGAGCAGCTCTGGCCAGCCGCCACACTCCCTTCCGTTTATTTACGGTGGTTTATCAGGGGCTGTGGGCTGCGATAAAGTTTATGAAAATAAAAGGCGTCTCCAGCAGGCCAGGGCGAGAGCAGGCCCTGCCGTTGCTTTCCCACACTGATTAGGATCTGGGCAGGCTTCAGTGCTCCAGATTCCGATGAAAGCAGCAGGACCGGCAGCTCTTCCCTTCCTGGCCCCTGCTCAGGGCCAGAGGCAGCAAGAGGTCAGTGTGCTGCACGCTGCACGCCCCAGAGCCTGCACCGCGCCTCGCACGCTGCGCACCACGCACCGGGCACCGCGCCGGGCACCCCGCCTGTGGTGCGCCACGCACCGGGCAGCACACTGGGCACGCCTTGCACTGCACACTGTGCACGGGGCACCACGCACCAGGCAGCACGCCGGGCACACCGGGCACCCTGCCATGCACCACGCCAGGCACATGGCACACTGTGCACCATGCACCGGGCACACCCTACACTGTGCACACCCGGCACTGCACACCGTACACTGTGCACCACGCCGTGCACACCGGGCACTATGCACTGTGTACCCCACACTGGGCACTGCACCATGCACCACACCAGGCACCGTGCACTGCCCCATGCACTGCCCCACACCAGGCACCACCCTGATTCCCTGTGCTCCCACACTCCTCTGCTGGAACAGAGGGAAGGAGCTACAGCCTTTCCCTTTGAAGGAGCCCATGCGTGTGGGGCAGTGCCAGGGTTAGGCATCTGTCTGGGACACAGTTGGGCAGGACAGGGTCTGTCCCTTGCGGAGGCGGCATGGTTCTTGCCCTGGCCGGCAGGCAGCCATCCCCGTCCTGGGATGCCGGCCAAGGCCACGGCCCCTTTCCGCTGATTGTTCAGTGGCGGCAAGGCCATGGCTTCCTCCCGGTCACGAGTCTGACCCTCACCCTGGTGTGAGTGCTGGGGGCTGGCGCCTCAATCCCTGCTGGGCACAGGTGGGGGTGCTTGCCCTTCCAGGTTGGGCAGGATCTGGGGAACAGAGTCTCCTGCAAGTAACACCACCAGAATTGACCGGGCTGCATTACTGAGCAGTCTGGGCAGAAACACTCAGACAGATGAGGAACAAAACCCAGGCAGCATTACCAGCTGGAAAATGGGAGTCTGATCTGACTGCCGCTGGGGTTAGGAGGAATTTGGGCGATGGCAATAATGGAAGGTTCCGTCCCTCAAGTGCTGCCAGGCTTGGAAATGTTCAGTTAAGTGTGGGTTTTGTGGGGGGTGGTTTTATTGCCCCTTTTCACCTCCAGCACACTCTGGAAGAGGTGCTGGGAACTGAAACACTTAAAAGCAGCTCGGGATGAAACCTCAAACCACACAAATCGCGCTTGGTCTGGGGTTTTCTTGCAAGCTTGAAGCGCCGGCTGAGTCCTCAAAGGAGCCGTGAATCTCTGAATGAAGCTGGCTCGCAGCTCGTGGTTTGTAAGAGAAATGCAACTCCACCTTCCCACCACCTTCTCCCTTCTTACGGACTGTTTTCCTGCCTGGGAAAATCAGGTGGATGCTCAGAGCCAGGAGTGAACCTTGCTTTGGGTGGTTCAGGGCGGTGCAAAGATCCCCAGGCACCCCAGCAGTGCTCCCCACTGCCACCCTCTGCAAACCAAACAGAGGGGAGGGCTCTTTTTTTTCTTACAGCAAGTGTCAAGATTTATGGGGCACTGGCACCACATCAAAAGCAAATTCAGTCATTTACAGTAAAATCAAAGCAGGCAGAACAATGAATATGTAGCGGGGTTAAAACACCTTGTTACAGGAACAAATTGTGCAACTGACATCAAAATAATGGAATTTATGTCCCCGCGGGTTGGAGCCAAATTATTTGCAGTGACATTTGTCTGAGCACGAGCTCCAGGAGAGGTGCTCGACGCTGCTGCTATTTTGGGGTCGGTCAGCAGCCAGGTTCACACGGCAGAGCGACAGGCCAAGGGAGGGCTGCCTGCAGAGCCCAGGGCTCAGGATCAAGCCCCTTCTGACCATCTCCCATCCTCTGGGGCAGGATGGCATGTGGAACTCCTTACACCTCCCGGGGTGGGCGATACCCTGCCTGTGTGGTCTGTGCAGGACTTGCCCCAGCTGTGAAGCATGGATGCGTTGCTGTTGCTGGCACCTGCCCAGGAGATGTTGCATGCTTGGTAATGAATTTAAGGTGCCCCATAACCCCAGAGGCCAGTAATAGGCATGTTGGTGTCTGTCCTGCTGCATGCTGCTTGCTCAAACCAGTCTCCAGCCCAGGCGGCATCACCAGCTCCTCGGACAGTAGCTGGCGTTTCATCCCACCCCCCAAGCTCTTTCTCTTCCCAGCATTTTGAGGCATCACATTCCTTTTTTCCTTGCTTGCCTAACCCCGGGTGGGCTTGTGCATCTCGTATCTGTCTGACCCTGGGATATCCCAACATGAGACACAGCTGTAAAAATCCACTCACTCCTTCCTCCTCCCCCCAGCACAGAAATAACCCCACTGCCATTCCGCAGGGCGTGGGTGCCCCCAAGGGGCATCCCCTCCCTGTCCCCTGCCAGTGGCTCCGTTCGAGGCTGGCAACCCCTCGTGTGGGACCGGCTATCCCCAGGAATGCTGTGCCCAGGCAGGCGTCACATCCCCTCCGGCATCGCTGCCTGCGTGCCGCATGGCTGGGCTTGTTTTGAAAATATATTGTGAAGCACTTCATTGCTATGGAGACTTACTTTATGGACAAATAAATATTTGGCCCTTTTTCCTCTTGCCTTACAAGTCTGTCCCTTCTCACCCCCACATCCTTTTGGACATGTTTATATTGAAGGGTCTCACTGCTCCTTTGGCCTCAACATCCTCTTCTTCCCATGCAACACATCTCTGCAAGTTCTTCATCACCCCTCAGCCGCCTCCTCCTCCTCTTCACCAGCCTACAACTCAGTGTCATGGGACCCCTTCAGAGTGGGAGACAAGGAGGCTCCCTCTCACCTCAATATTTTGGGGAAACCAAAATAATTTTACCCTCTTAATTCTTGGGATTTGCATCCCAGCAGCAACGACATGGCTGCTTTTGGCTTTCCTAGTCCCAGCACTGGCTCCTCAGTTGGGCTCCACTTGCCACATCCTGTATTTCCATCAGGATGGTCCAATCATGGTTGCTCCCCTTTGTGGCCCCCACATTTCTTTTGGGCTTTTTTTTGGGTTTCCAGGAGATCTGGTGGAAGATTTTGAGCAGATTCTGTGCAAGCAAAATCTTCCACCTGATCTCCTGGAAACCCAAAAAAGCCATTAAAAATAGCAACTGGCAAAGCAACACCACCAATTCAACAAGCAGGGGAAGGGGAGGCAAGACACAAATGAACCTCCTTCATTAATAAATCCTAGCAGCTGTGGAAAGTTTGAGGCAAGTGAGAGCACCCAGACAGAAAATTAAAAAACTAATAAAGTCCTCAGTGTGGGGGCACTGGCATCAGGTCAGCTTTACTTCTCTAGGCACCTCGTAAAGAGACATTCCAGGACACTAACTCATAAGGGAAAGCTGCAGGGGTCAAGAAGAACAGTGGAAAACTAACCATGGTAACTCCAGTATACTGGAAAGGCAGCAGAAAAAACAGCAAGGAGTTGGGGTTTTTTTCTTCTCCCCCCTTTTTTTTTCTTCTCTCCGTTGGTTGTTGGGCAAGTGGAGCCTGTGGTTTGAAGAGGCATGGGCATGGCAGGGCAGCAGAGCAGGGCCCAAGCAAAGAGCCTGGTCCAGTGGAATGGTTTAGGATGGGAACATGGAGCACGGGCTGTTCCTGAATGGGGACCAGAAGCTGCTCCCTGTCCTCTCCCCAATGCTGCCCGCCCCAGCTGCACCACTCCTGCCTGTCTGGGAAGTGCAAGAGCCTGAGACCACATGTAAAATGCACAATAATGCTTCAGTGTTAACTGTAAATCTGAATGGTGATGCACGCCACCCCCTGCACTGGGGGAGGTAAAACAGCCCCAGGGCATGGACACGGCTCCCGGGCAGTTCCCACATGGATTCATCAGCCCTGCTGGCATCACAAGACTGTGGGGTGATCACTGTGAGAGTGATGTGTAGTTGAACAGCAGGAGACTGAGCCTGGTGATGGAGGAAAGGGAAGGCTCTAATGGGAGGCTGATGGGTGCTGTTGGTTTTACCAGCTTTGCACCACCCACATCCCCTCATAACCTCCCTGGGCATCCCTCCAGCACCCTCCCAACATGCAGGTTGAGGCCATGACACCTCCTCGGGGTTCCCTGGATCTCAGGGACTGCTCGAAGACCCATCCCTTATTTGCAAGAGCCAGGGTGACTTTGGGCAGGGTGGGCGCTGATGGCTGCCCCATGCCAGGCTGACATGGCTCTGATCAGCTCTGGCTCCCCAGCCACAGGCCACCCCGTGGCTTCAGGCACCTTCCCCTGCAAGGGCTGGTGGTGGTGATGGGTGGTAGGAAAGTGCAAGATGCATGTGGCTAGGGCAGCCGAGAATGTAGTGGCTGTTTCTGTGCAGGAGAGGCTCTGCGGAGTTCAGCCAGGTTTAGGTCAGGGCCCTGGTTTGGGTGAGGGATGTAAACAATTTGATGTAATTTGCTCAGCTGAGCTCTTTGCAGGGTCTGCCTTCTTAATGGGATGATGGCACCAATTACCTCATTAGGAGAGAAGGATGGCTTTTACATCAGATTTTGGCAATGCCTGAGTCTTGGGACCATTAGCTGTGCCAGGGGGAGCTGGGGGGAACACAGAGACTGGGGTGGGGGGAGCTGCCCACCTGCAGCACCTCTGCAGCTGGGCAGGGGGACGTGCGTGTATCCCTCTGCAAGGAAAGCTGGGTGCTGTGCCACTGGGGGGCCCAGCACCATGCCCAGGGGCTTGCTGGCAGCTCGCTCTCTCTCTTTTCCAGCCTTCCAGGTGGAAAGAGCAAGGGAAGAAAGTAGTCTTGCCTGCCCCAGGAGGTCCTACT
This sequence comes from Athene noctua, assembly GCF_965140245.1. Classification (NCBI taxonomy): domain Eukaryota; kingdom Metazoa; phylum Chordata; class Aves; order Strigiformes; family Strigidae; genus Athene; species Athene noctua. Next base: position 15,917,045 of record NC_134044.1, read on the forward strand.
CACAGCTTGCAAGTGCTCTTGGCAACTCTTTAAAATAGGCAAATGTGTATGTGTCAAGAGCACCTTCCCAGGAGTGAGAAGGGGTGGGATGAAGGGAGGAGGCCTGGGCCACGACAGGCAGCCCCTCCAGGGAGCAAGCAGCGGAGGCAGGGTCAGACCCAGGCTCAGCATCCTGCCAGCCAGGGGAGCTTCTTACAGGGCTCTGGCTGCTGCATAAAAACCTTCTGCCAAGTGCTGGGCTCATGCTGTCCCCAGGCCATGGCTGCATCTCAGGCGTCTGGACCAGGATGCTCAGCTGTCAGCCAGGCTCCTGGGGAGGGCCACTATGGGGGCACGGGGACGGCTATTGTGGAGGAGCATGAGATGACTTCCTAGTCCTGGGCTGGTGGCCAGAAGCAACCGGGGGTCCCAGTCCCACACCCTCACACTGTCACAGCTCACCAGTGGCTTGGTCCCTGGCTCTGTTGCTGCGCCTCTGCTTTGCCTCTTGGTAAATTCACCTCGCTGTTTGCATTGCAGCATCACCTGGGATCCCACGGTGCAAGTGCTGGCCAGGCAGCCCTGCCCTGCCTGCCCTGCTCTGGGGATGCAGCAGTGTCCCTGCAGGCAGGCAGGGGCCATTCACACGGGGCTCTCAGGGATCCCAGCAGAGTGTGCCGAGTCCCGCTGCCTGCATGGTTTACTGAATAAGCCCCCTCGATGTGCATTCTGGGGAAAAGCGATGTGCAAGCATGGAAGCAGCTGTATTGAACATTTCAGCAGAAAACCATGGGTTTCCCTGGCTTGCCAGAGCCCAGCCTGGAGGGCACTTTCACAGCCAAGCTATAAACCTTGCAAACAGGGGTTTCTAATGGAAACATTGACATAACCTGTAGCTGACAGAGCAACAGCTCCACTCACATTAAGCTTGCTTTTTCATCCCTAATCCCCCTAGCTCCTGGCCTGTCTCAGAAATGGGCCCGTGCAGCTGGCTGAGCATCCCCAGGGACACGGTGGGCGGCTGGGCCGGGGGGTCGCACGGGTCTGGCTGCTCCCCACCGTGCCTGCCCCGGCCTGCCGCACCGCAGGCGAGGGGCCTACGGCTGGGGGGAGCCCCTCTGCCGCAGTGCAATGGTCCTCTGCCACCAAAAAGGCAAAAGAAAAAGGCAGAGCGGTTCAGTTGGTTGTAAAAATTAATGAGTTCAGATACAGACTTGCTTTATTCCGGTCCAGCTGCGTAACCACGGCGATTGTGTCCGGCACACTAGACAGTTACATCAGCTCCACACCCCTGTACAATAAGACTCTGTTTGATCTCAGAAACAAGATCAGACTCCTGGGCTTTGCACATCCTGCTTCCTACATATGTAAAATCATTTTATTACCAGCCAGGAGAGTTCATCTAAGCTGCTCTTGCTGTGCAGCTGATGTGGAGAGAACATGCCCCTGTCTGCACTTCTTTTACCAGATGGAGATCTGCAGAGAGATTTCAGAGCTGCTACTCCTCCGAGTTTGGGTATTTTTTTAAATTCCTCATCTTAGACTGGAAACTCTGGGACAGGACCTGAGTCTCCTTGTGTGTTTGTGCAGCCCCTACACAGTGGGAGGTGTGTATGGCTCAGCTCTCTTGAATATAAGTGATAAATAAGCAGCTGTGTGTTTTTGCTTGGCTTTATCCCCTTTTGTCCCATCTGCCCAGGAGAGGAAGTTCCTTAGAAAAAAATCTGCTCTGCCCTTCAAATGTCTGCTCAAATCCTCCTCTGTTTGTCAGGTCTGTGAGATGCTGGGGAACTGTCAGTTATTTAGCATCCTCCCTGTATTCGAACATTTACCCTGCCCCATGTGAGTAGCCCCACTGTCACCAAGGCAGTTAGGAATATGCCCAAGCTGCTACAGGCTCAGCCCGACCAGACACAGCACCACAACTCTCTTTTGCTGATTACAGATTGCTCAGCAGTGTTACAAGCCACTGGCTCCCCTTTAACCACAGCTCTTCTAGTTACACAGTCCCACAGATGCTGCTCTGCTGCTGCCCTGACTGCTGAGCTACAACACGCAGACACTTGCTGTTGGGCTGGATGGCAGAGCACTGGTGTGCAGGGACTGCGGCATCCTGGGATGTGTCCGCAGCACTGGTGTGTGGCATCACTGCATCCTGGAATGCAGCTGCAGCACTGGGATCACCCAAATAGCACATTTCCAAAGAAAATATGCCTTTCAGCCCAGGCTTCCTCTGCTGCTGATGTCTGCAGGGCTGTGTGGCCAGAGCTCACTGACTCACTGCACATAGGTCACCCGGCAGCTGCCGGGTGGTAACTCTTATTTACTGCTCAGTTGTGGTTGGATTTAAACCAGCAGCTCTGGTGGAGGGAGGGGAAATCCCCTCCTTCCCATCCCAGCCCGGAGGAGTCATCCAGTCTAACTGGAGCAGCTACTCTAAGTGCATCTAGTTTAGGGCCTTGCTTCACCCCTGGCTGCTTTCTTCTAGCTCAGCTCTCCTGGATTTGTTAAATTTCCAGTCTAGAGGCTTCAGGGTGCTTACAGCTTTGAATAAAGCTCTTGGAGACCTAACTCAGGTCACACACCCTGTAGTTCAGCAAGTCTAACACCAAGGTCTGTTCAGCAGCAGCAACGAAAAGCAGTGCCAGTCCATACCAGCCATCCTCTGTTTGGAAAGGAGAAACTGGTGACCCAGTACCTGATGTAGTAGGTACCAGTGTGGGCACAGGCATCCCCACCTTGTACAGCTCTTGTACACCTTTCAACTCCCCAGCAGCTTGGGAGTGCTGCATGCTCCAATCAGGCATTAAAAAGATGCTGCTGAATATTTTTTGCTGAAAGACACTCCTAGCACATGTGTCAGATCAGATTCAAGTTTAGCTTCCCTGTAAATGTCCCCTGAAGAGCTTTGCTGATCAAGTCATGCACCTGGAACAGGGCCACAGTTCTGCCTCGTGCAATGGCAGTCCCCTGCGCCTCCCATCCTTGCTGCCTGGGCCCATGAGTCAAACGGGGATTTTGTCCTCTCCTGGAGGCCTTTCCCTCCAGGCCTTGGTTTGGAGAAACTGAGGCTGGCACTTCTGCAATGAGAGCAGCTCACAGGAGAGGAGGCTACGGGAAGTTCTGGCCTTTAGGGTAGACCAGCACTGTCACCAGATGGTTTCATGCACTGAATAAGTGTGTATTTATCCCAGGATAATTGCCAAAGATTTTGCATGTAGCAATGACTTCCTCCTCTCTGGGGTGCTTCCCAGCTTTTCCAGCAGCTTTCCAGGAGATTTTCTGCTGTGGATCTCCCCGTCCTCTCTAGACCCTGCTTTTTGTAAGCACATTTTGACCGCAGCTCAGGACCACATGTGCGTGTTTTCACAAGCAAAGCAAACCAAAAAACCCCAACCGCTCCTCCAGCCGTCCCACTGCAACGCCAGAGCGCCTGCCATTTCCAATGGCTTTTCCTGTTGTCGGTTTGTAATTACCCTGGGATGCCATTCCCCACATTGCTCCGACAACTGGGATTTAAGGCCTGCAAAGAGCAGAGCCGCCCAGTCTCCAGACCCTCCCAAGTTTACAGCCAGCATCGTTCTCATCAATCATTTTCTGTCAGATGGAGAACTTGAGCAACCCCAATCCAAATTGGAATATGGAAGGGAGGCCTTCCTCATCCCACCCTCCCCTCTTTGAGAGCCCAGCTCGAATAAACAAAACCTGAAAGGGCCAAGGCAGCTCAAAAGGAAACTGTAAACGATCCCATCTGTGAGTCTTGGCGAATATCTCCTTCAGGAGGGGGGTGTGGGGGAGAGAAAACAAGTTGAAGGGTCTGATTTTTTTTTTTCTCAGAAGGAAATACCATTCTGTTCAAACGTTGCTACTGCTCCAAATGTCATTCCAGACCCCAAACCCAGGCTCCTCCTCAGACAGGTTTCACCTGAGATGGTGGCAGGAGCCTTTGGGAGAGGTTGCCATTTGCAGGGATAATTAACAGTAAAGCAGTGCTAAACACAAGTGAACTGAGCTTGGGGTAGAAGATGTAGATCATGAAGTAAAAGCAGATGATATGTGCAAAAGTCCTATTCTATAGTGATAAATGTGGTTTGTAAGACAGTAAAACATCTCTGCTCACACTGGAGAACCTGAGCTAGCTGCGTTCCTGTAAGTTCACTTGATCAGGGTGGAAATCTCTGGGTGCTCAGCTGGGTCCTGATGCTCACAGCACAGCGAGTGGTGGCCAGGGACCTCAGAAAAGGCACGTTTAGAAAGTCAGGATAACCCAGGATGTCCAGATGCCCCTTGTCCTTTCCCATTCTTGAAGCCTGCCTGGTTTTTGGTTTTCTATTTTTAGGGCTACAGAACGGTCTGTTAGCCATGTTCCCCATCTCCCTGTGCTTTCCCAGGCTGAGATTCTGCCTTCTGGCCCCCAAACAGTCAGGTTGGGCTAAGCACTTGATAAGGGATATTGCAATTGTATTGGCAGCCTCGGTGCATGACAAAAGCACTGGCAATCACAAAGCAGCTTTATCTCACCAGGTTTCCAGCTCTGTTCCCCAGTCTCAAAGGCTGGGGATTGTCAGTAAGGGCACTTTGCATCTTCAAAGAGCAGGAGCAGTTTCAGGCTGGCCCAGGGTACCCTGGAGATCCCAGCAATCCTGCCTCGGGGGAGTCTGAAACCCAGGTCTGGGTTGTGGAGCAGGAGTCCACATGTTCCACAGGCAGCTGGGCAGACACTGCGGGCTGTGCTTGGGAAATGCTCTGTACATCACTGACCACCACTGGCAACCCCTACTTGGTTTATTCAGGGAATTGGCTTGCCAGAAACAGACGCAGAGGGCAAAATATTCCAATGCTTTTGACTGACTGGCCTTTAAACATGAGTTAATATTTAATTGTGAATTGAGCTTTCAAGCATGCCAGGGAGAGTGGGGGATGGATATTTAAGACAATGTTAATCGTGCTAGAGATGGGGAGCTGAGGCAGGGAGAGGGGACTAGCAGGTGATGGAGGGCTCAGGGCAAGGACTGAGGACTTTCAGAACGTTGGAAGGATTTCACTCCAACAGAATGCTGCTGCTGTGGCTAAGCACCAAGGAGGTCCTGGAAGAGACAGGAGAGAGCAGCCACTTACCATCTTCTGGTGCTCACACTGTAAACAGTGTGCTGAAACTGGTGAGTACCAAGAGTCACAAAAATTATTCGAAGGCAGAAATTAGTGTTCTGGAGTGAGACCTGCAGAGCTCCACCGATTTTGTGCAACCCTGAAAAATGAGAATTTGGTCATGTGTCTATAAGTCATGATAGGAAGAAGAAACAGAACAAAAATTTAGTAGAGTATGTTATAACGAGACTCAAATGCAAAAAAAAAGGTAATTGGGGCACATTTAACATGAAACCAGGCATTTATCTTTAAGAAACCACTGTAACTGGCCAGGAAAAGGAGAGACAGATGCTCAGTCCAAGGAGAGATGCTTTTCTGGCTCTTCCTGGGCTCAGTTTAGGAATTTCTGGGCAAAATCTGATGCCTGTGAAACCCAGACCTTCCACCCCAAACAAGTCCAACCAGATCCCGCAGCTGCAAGCAACAGAAGCTCATAGGCCCAGGCAGAAAACAAGGCAAACAATATCCAGGAGCAGAACGGGTGGATGAAAGGAGCCGGGCTGATAACATGAGCCGGTCTTGAGCCCCCTGCAAGAAGTGGCTGAGGATGAAGTGAATGAGCACGAGGGTGAAACTCTGGTGGGCACATGCCCCCTCACTTGGTGCCAGGCTCATCCTTTTCAGGCTCCTGGAGTGCCACCCCCTGAGCTCGCTGGGCACACACACGGCCCTTGCTTGCCCTGGGACAGAGCCTGGCTGCTCCCTGTCCCCTTTACCAGCCCTGTAAACCAGAGGGCGATGCCGTTTTCCGCACCTCTGCCTTTGCTCATTAGCTAATGTGAAATAAATCCCTTTTATCTTCACACTCATTTTCTAAGGATAATAATCCCTTTTTGTGTGCACCCACTTTAACTGTTCCCAAACTGAGCTGTAATTGCTGATAGTAATTAAGTTAATACATATTTACAGCCATGTAGAGTTATAGAAGGTCTCCCGTAGTTTTATTTGAGGCATTTTCTTTAACCTGCTATAAAATCATTAACAAGTTGTTCAGTGTTAATTGCCTTCAATGCCCATCTTCTCCCCTTGCCTCTGGACAAGGCAGGGCGGGCAGATGGCTTCCCCCGCCTGGCCCGGGGACAGCTGCTTTCCCCTGCTCACACCCGACGTTACTGCACGGCAGAGGTGACCCTCACCTTTCTTTTCTACCCTGTTGCTCCAGTTCTGGGAATTTATCTCTATGGCCAACTTTCCAAGCCATCTGCAAAAAGAGCCTTGCGAAGGCTTGCATGCCCCACGCCCCTGCACGCTGTGAGGATGGGGAGTGGGACCCCGGGAGAGCGGGGATCGGGCAGGGCTCAGCCTCGGCCCCTGCCTGCAGCCCTGCCGAGCACCACGGCAGCCATCCGGCCCCCCACTCCCCCCCCCACCCCGTGCCAGATTTTCTGCTGCTTGCATTTGTGCTTTTGTGCTTGCCAAGAGCCCCAAACCACTCAGCAAACAGCGTGTGTGGTGAGAGATCACTGCGTGTAATCTCCGGGCGAATCTCCCCATTATACAGTAGGCTAATTAACTCCGGGCGGCGGTACGGGGTCATGATGAGCTATCGGCTCCAGGAATGTCGTCCCCAAAGGGAAGTAAATATCACTGCGAGAGCAGGGAGCCCCTTTCTATGGCAGTGAATCCTGATAAAGAGCTTCACTCCATTCTCCTGCTGCTGGCTCCAGCTTAGCGTTTTTAAAGCTAATTCTCTCCCGCGCTAATCTGGAGGATCCATTCAGCCCAAAGCTCAACATCTGAGTCTATTTGCAAAGTGTGCAGCTGTGTCAATTTGCAAAGACAAAGGAAAGCTCCTCTGTCAACAGGTCGGGGAGCTCAGGTAGCACGAGCGAATTGAGGGCAAGAAGTCAAAGTGGTTTCACAAACCATCAGACCATGCTTAAATCCCATCCAGCCCGAGAGGCCGGGGCAGTGCAAGGGATAAAGGGAGCACGGAGGAGTGGGCTGAATGTCCAGGGCTGTGAGCCTGCCAATTAGTGCTATTAAAGAAAGATAATTAGATCTGCTCCATGGAAACCCCAGAGGAGGTAGAATGCAATTTCCATTTGGGCTTATTTTAATAAAAGTTAGAAATGCCAGGAGATGCCAAAATTGCATCGTTGGCAATATGAGCAGGGCTCTTGGTACAGGGTAGAGCGTCTACAGGGCGGTGGGAGGGGACCACAGTCCTCTGGGACTTGGTATTTGTACCCAAGGAATGGAAGTTGAAAATTTTTTTGAAGTGAAAACTTCCAGGTAAAGAAATCCAACCTCCTTTAGAGGCTCTGCTTCTTCAGCAACTTCTATTTTTAGGAATTACCCTGCACAGGGGCAGATGTTGTGGTGTTGAGCTGAGAGCAGGGCTGGGAGCAGCCCTTCCCAGGGCACCCAGGATGGAGATATAGTGAAGGCAGGAGGCATCCTGGTGTCCTCCTAGAGAGAGCATGAAGAAAATAAGTCCTGGGGAGGAAATGGGACTTCTCACCTAGACCCTTAATCTCAGTGTCATCAGATCAGGGAAATAACCTACCCCTATTTCACACAGGAGGAAAAACAGTCTCGAGGAAGTCAAGTCTAAGATTTCTGAAGTCAGCCTGTGGTTTAGGATGCCACAGCCCATCCTGGGCACTCCTTAGCCATTGGCAATTGAGGATTGTGGCACTACAGAGCTTCTGCAGCTGGTGGCAGGGACCGGCCAGCGTTTGAATGGAGCATAGGAATAGCTGCGTAGTCATTTGTTAACCTTCAGAGAGTTAACGAGAAAAGAGAGTAAGGAGTCATCACACAGACAATGATGAGAAGGTCCCAAGTCTCCTAATTTCTAATCATCTAAACTAATTTCCTGCAATTCAGAGATCTACAGCATAAGTTGTGTTTGATCAAATCCATTCTGCCACCAAAAAGTTCCCCATAAGAAAAACTTCCACTGGAAATAACGGCAGTCTTGGTCTTTCCTTGAGTTTTTAAGACAAAACATAGGACTCTGGCTCAGACAGATTTTGTCGAAACTGTAATTTTGCCTGCAGGTAGACACTACACGTGGGAAAGAGGCATTTCAAAGAGAAACATCTGAAAGGCTGAAAACAGCTGACCTGGTTGATTTTGGTATCAGTCATGTGCTGTTCTCACCCCATCAGCTGTCCCTCCCTGTGCCTGCGGAGCAGGGAGTAAGAACCTAACTTCAACAAGCTCTGTTTGGAGGAAATTTAGATATTGTCCATTAGGTAAATATTCTGAGATGTGCAATAATAAACACCATTAAATAGCTTTAATGAGTGCACTTAATCAAAATATACATCACACATACTTTAGTGAGCAGGAAAAACAGGTGAAGTCTCATGTTTTTGTTATTTCATGACACAAGGTCCAAAATATTAGTCTGCCCAGGTACTTCTTCCTTCTAACACAAATTGTCAGGGCACATATATACAGATGCATAAAATTTGACAAGATGCTACATTTTTCTCTTACAGTTAAGCATATTTATTTTGATAATGTCTGGCAATATAACACCTGTAACATCAATAAACACAGTCATCCCTTTCAAATACATTTTATACCTACTGTACATTTTTATTTTGAGATAATAAATCACATGCATAAACCAAAACTTATTAATCATTTAAACAACCTCTTAAAACACTGTTGAAAAGATTTTCCAACTCAATCACCTTTTAAGACACAATGACATCATGTCTGTCAGGACATTGTTATGCAGTGAAGATTGTGAGACATTTTTCCCCCATAAAGTTGCTGTAATAAAGTTTGTCATTGCAGTCATTAAATTCATGTTTTCTCCTCTTACCGTCTTCCTTACTCTGGAGCTACTCATTGTCATGGAGAAATAGAAGACATGCCATAGTGAAAAATTTGGGTTCTACTTGTGAAGTTTGCCACAAAGCAAAATGCCCATTGATTTCAACAAGAGCTATCTACCATTCTGTCTTATATTAACTCCTGGGGTATTTGGTTTCTCCTGGGCAGGCAGAACAAGCATGGAGAGAAATGAAAAGAAGAAACTCCAAATTCTACCTGGAAATGGAGAAAAACTAAGCAAACGCTGTCGTTTCATGGAACTGAACATCCTGGGAGGAATCATTCCTCACTGGGAGTCTTCACTTGTGTATCTCCTGACCTACAAGAAGATGCTGGCCCAGCTGACAGGTTCAGCAGAGGCTTTGACTAAGCAAGAGAGAGCAGAAGATGCAGGTGATGAGTTCTTATCACTTGGAGGCTGCAGATGCTTAGGTGGTAGAAGCTTCCTAGTGAGCTGAAAGCTGTGCCAAGTATGATATTCAAAGTCTCTTTCTCTTGTTCCAGGAGCTGAGCTCTGTGCTGCTTTGAACAGTCCCAGACAGGTGCTGCACACCCTGTCCCAGCAGCACCACGTAAGCACGCTCCAGGTCTTGTGGCAGCCGTGGCGACCACCCTTTGGTGGTCTGTCAGCCCAAAGCCTCAGACGTGTCATTGGTGCCTGTGACTCAGACCTGCTGCGTGTTTGCTCCCTCATCCTGTCCCAGAGGAAGAGAAGCACATGTGTAAATGAGTCTGTTGGGTTTGGCTGCTTCCAGAAATGCCTCTCCTGGCAGATGGTCCCTGCTGCGGAGGGCAATGCTGCAGAGTGCGTCATATCCTGCAAGCAGGGACACGAGTCCGGCAGTGCAATGAGGAGAGCTCCTTGCGGAGTAGCTTCGGCCTCAGTGTCTCAAAGCTCAAGGCTAGAAGAGCCTCCTGCATACACACATAGAGATTTAGCTGAATTCAAATCTGTCAGTCTGTAGAAGACAGCTCCCTGTGGCGCAGGGATGTGCATGCTGGTGGCTGGTCACAGCAGAGACCGGAGTGGAGCTGAACTTGCCTGACCCCCCAGCTTCCCAACTGCCCTCCCAAATCAGCACATAAAAAAAAAAAAAAGCCTAAGACAAGCTCCCAGCTGCATGTCCTTTAACAGGTTTCCTTCTCAAAAGATACCTGGGCCAACTTTAAGCCAATTACCAGAGAGAGAAACACACCTGCCTGATGCTAATTAGAAACCATCTTGGACACCCTGTGCCCTGCCACAGATCCCAGGGCCCGCAAGGGGGTTGCACCCCTGCCCCCTTGCCAGCCAAACTGCGGGTGAGCCCCTTTGGGGACAGTGACCTGTATTCCTGGCTGTCTTCCTCCTCGCCCAAAAAAGTAGGCAGAGCACATACCCATCACTAACTGAACAATTAAGCTATTAAGTAACTCAGTTAATAAATTCAGATTTTGCCCTAATACATTTCTAATGACCTTGTCTAATAAATTCAAAGCAATATGGGAAGAATGCTTGTTGCCATATTTTAAAGGCAAAAGTGATTTATGTCTGCTGAGAGGGCAAAGACAGCCGCCTGTGATTTATTACTATCAGTCACTGTATCTTTCATCTCTTTAATTATTTTCTCTACAGGCAGCTTCAAAAGTGCTCTTGAAGGCTGAATGGTGAGTGTTTTTCAAGTTCAGATACTTACTGCTTAGGTTTGAACTGTTGTTTTTGCCTTCCTATCTGTGGCTTCAAATATTAATCATGGAGGCTGAAATTTGCTTAGGTTGGATGTAACGCAACAAATGATTTTCCAGGCTTGGTACCCTACCAGAGCCAAATGCCTGAAGCCTCTAAGTTTTTGTTCATTGGTGATATTTTCCAGTGGGAAAGCCAGCAACAACTACCAGCCTCCATAGAGCTGACTGGGTTTACAACAAGATTTAACTTTTTTTGTCAGACTATAGGCAGGAGGTTTGGGAGGAAGTCTGAAGGCTGCTCTGGCTTTATTGGGCAAAAAGACCAAATTTTCCATCCTTCCCAAAGAGGGAAGCTGACCTGGTGTTGACCATGCAGCCAAAGGGGAAGATGAACTCATTGTTGGAAAGCCTGAAGCCAGGACAGGAGAAGCATGGTTACATGAGGAAATTAATCTGGTTTCCAGAGAGATAAAGATGGGAATCATTGCTTGAAAGCCCCCCCGTCTGCTGGGGAAAGCAGGGGGTATTTCCAGAGGAGCTGCATGGAGTTTGGCTCTCACGTCCCAGAAACGTGGGGGAGCTGAGTTCATCTGTCAGTCACGTCCTTCGGAAAGCCCAGCCTAAAGCAACAGGGTGATGCTAGTATTTATATCCTTGCTCTCTTACATACCCTAGGACTTCCTAAGATTTGAGAAAACCAGCTTTAATCTTTGCCCAGCTTCTAGTCCCTAGCCAGGGCTCAAACTGTGGGAATTTTTTCTACCAAGACTGTCTTCCAGCTATTTCCAGGTAGTTCTCAGAATGGGCCTGGCTGGAGTTCAGACAGGAAAAACCATTTCTACAAGATTTCCTGTCTGGCTTTACAAGTCCAGGAGGTCTGGAGAATACTGAGGAATCATCCAAAACCTCCATAAGCACCTGCCTGACTCATGGACAGGCTGGACATCAGGGATGCAGAACACAGCTCAGTCCTCGAGGAGGACCCAGAACTGCCTGTGCCATCAGAGGCACAAAGGAAGGAGCAGCTCCAGCCAAGCCAGGACCACGTGGCCTGGAAAAGGGCTTGTTTTCCAGAGCTCCCCATGGGTAGTGTTGCAAGGGCAGGCTTGCACATGTTGCCTTGTGTGACACGGTCTCAGTCTCTGATGTCTTGCTTGGTTCAAGGGCTCGGTGCTAAACAAAACACGGTAAGACACAAGGAGCTTCCAGTGGGGTTCTTCCTCAAATCCCCCCATCCCCACTCTGCTCAAGCATGCATATTCTCAAATAACATGTTCCATTTTGAGTCTTTACAGCCAGAAGAAACTGGCAGCATTTTTTGGGGTCAGTTTTTCATGACTGAGACCTAGTCATGCAAACAAAGATTTATTTTTTTCTGACCAAAACAACATTAAGGAGAAAATTCTTTCCCATGACTGAAGCTGGGCGGGAATTTTTCAACATAACACCAAAGCAGAAAGTTTCAGGGAAACGGTCAGTTTGGTGGTATTGTACATGTAATTTTTTTTTTTTTTTTTTTAAATGGGAAAATGCACACTGCTGGTATTTAATGATTGTCATACAAATAAATATCACGGTCTTTACCAAGACAAGGGTCCTTGCCAATTCTCACTGCTAGTTAAAACCACTGCTAGCATCAGTTGGGATTATATTTGACAGCATTGTCTGGCTTGCGTGTTAGTTTTCATCACGAATGAGTCTAGGTGCCTAATTGCTGATTATTCAAAGCTAGTCAAGGTTCAACTGTCCTGTACAAAACACCTCAAAACTCTGGGTGTATTTAAAAAAGCTCAAATATCATCACACAGCCAAAGGCCAAGATGTACGAACACCAGGACCTTGGTTTTATCTTTGATTTGAAAGGCAGTGAGTAATAACTAGAGCCACAGCATCTCTTCAGAGAAATGTGTTAAGGACTGTGTTCAACAACCTGGCTTCTGTCCCTGCAGGTCCCCCACCTAAAGCAGTGGGGATGCAGACTGAGCTGCAGGGAAGGGTGAGGACCCACACCGGGCAATGAGGGGCAATACCTTGCCCCAGTGTCAGAGACCACTGCTCCGTTCATTCCCATTATTTCAGGGGATACTAAAAGCAATAATGTGATATTTAAACACATTACCACCAACAAAGCTTTTAACAATTTGGCAGTCGAGGTTAGAAGGGTGCAGAATATTGCTCATACCATTTTCTGCAATGATGTCATGACCAGAGAGGCTCGTGGAGGGAGCCCAAGCTGCTGCACTGCAGAAGAGTGTAACCCCTCTGAAAGTGGTCCCAAAGCTCAGCTATCCATCTGACTGTCCAAATAAAATGCAGCAACAATGGAAACGGAATTCATTAAACTAAAATGGACATGATTTTATCCTTGTTGGCCTAACCTTGGTTCCTTGTATATTGAAACCCTCCATTTGTGGGCCTCGACATTAACAGATGAGTTATTAACTAGCCATGGCTAATTATAGATAGCTGCATCACCTTTTTCAAAGGGAAGCATTGTCAAGGCCAGCTAGGGCCAAAGTTGAGGTCTGGTGAAGTTAATCTTATTGTAAAAATCACTCAATAGATTTTTTTTTCCCCTTCAACTCCCACCAAAAATCAGTTTTATGGGAATTTGAACACTTTCCTAAAGTGTTTGCAAAACAACCAGCAAAGCAGGGCAGAGGTAAAACAGGTTAGTCTTTCATTGTTTAAGCTGGCACTGAACAGCCTGTATCTGTGAGAAGGAAATCATTAAGCCTTTAAACTTTCTTTCATTTAGATTATATACAATATTGTTAATGAACACAGTTATGGGCATTTGCCTTCCCCAGCTGTATGATTTTTTACTTAGTACCGCACTTTTAATCTTCCCACAGACTTAAAGAACTGTTATCCCTGAAAGGAAGCGAGACCTCCCTCACTGATGAAGATTTAGTTTGCTAATGCGTTTTGATGAGGCAGGAATGCAGCATGGAGGAATTAAAGGAATAATAAAATAAACATTTCTACCCACAGAAAGAGGAACCTACACTCACAAAGCACCCCTGGCTGGTTCATGGGTGGGTGTCCTGCCTCAGGGCCACACAGAGCCTGGGGTCCTCCGAAAATGCTGAGCAGCAGGGGCAGAGCAGGGTTTGAATGGCATAAATGAAAGCAGGGGGCTAACCTCTGGGGTGGTGGAAGCCAGAGTTGGTGTCTGGACCTCGAGCCTGTGCTGATTTAGATGTGAGAGTCCGGACCTCTCCGGAAAATCTGCAAATGAAGACATGTGTGACATTAACTAAGGCTTTCTAATTAGATGGAGAAAACAAATCTGCTCCACCCCAGGCAGCTGCAGCTCCAGCCAGCATGTTACTTATTAGCTCAAATTATTATTATTATAAAAAACACTTGACTTTCTTGTTCAAAAAGTAAAAAGGGATTAGCAGGGTCTCTCAGACAGCTCTCCTCAGACTAACCTCCAACATCTCAGACAAAGGCTCAACCAGAACAGAGGCTTTCTCAGTCCAAGGACAAAACAGACCTCAAACGGCTGCGATAGAAAGTCAAAGGCAATACTTGACACGGCACTCAACTCTGTTTGCTGACTTTTCCTAATGCATACAATAAAATTCAGCCCAAATATGTCACTGCTGCCAATTACCCAGGGCAACAGCCAGACCCTGGAACTGGTAAATCAATGGAGGCGCAAGGGAAAGCTGCTTTACCCAAACCTGAAGTATGTAGAAGACCATAAAGGCAAGAAGCACACCAGGAAGGATTAAGGGCTACAGAACAAAACAAGGACTCTGAGCAAGCAAGTCCCCTCTGCCCACCATCCCTCCCGGCTTGGGCTTTACCCAGGTCTGCACAAATCTGTCCCTGGGGAGGCTGCACCTCAGTCCACTCCCATCCAGATACTGGAGAAAAGGGGGGTGACTCATTGATCAGATAAGGATGCCAGGAAACCCCTGTATGAAGCCTGAGGTTCAGCAGCAAGGGGATGGGGCTACATGGAATGCCAAAGCCTGCTTTCCTCAGGGCAGCAAAGCCCTGGGCTGTGTGGGAGAGGGCAACTAGGGCTGGTGTTGGCAATTTGATTAAAAATTATTTGATTGGCAAATCCAAGCTGCCTGGGACTTGGTAGATAATGAGCCACAGCTTTGGTGTGAGGAGCTCTCTTTAACACTGAAGTATTTTCCTGTTAAGCAAATTGCACCACATGTATCCCCATCTCTGCTGGCTCTGTTCACAGACTGAAGCTCTTCCCAGTTTTGCAGGCTCAAATGCTGGAATCAATGGAATTTGGCAGTTTTTATGGAAATGCTCTATTTGTCTGAACAGCAATTGGTGTTTTTAATCACCTAGCCCCCCCAGATGTGGCTGGGTGCTTCACAAATGCAGTTCTGGGGGTAGCAGCACCTATGTGGATATAGCCTGAGTTTGGAAAATGGCTGAGCATTTACCATGGTGGTTTCATCACTGGTTCTTCAGCCCTCATGGGGAAAAGTTGTGCCTTCCAAAGAACCCGAAAGGACTGCAGTAGTTTGCTTCGAAGAATTCTGAGAAGCGTAATGTTCTGCCACTCCCCTCCTGGGCTTCACAGCAGTGTGTGGTGTGTAATGGTCCAGAGAAAATCAATTGGACACTGCATTTGAGAGATAAGGGTTGGGATTTTATTCCAAATAACCTGGTGACCCCAATCAATCTCTGTCCCCAAACCTTCTGAAAGTTTGATACTCTAGTCTGCAATTAAGCCTCCACAACCAAGAATTGCAGCAGATGTTCCAGTCAAAACACCTTTATTAACTATTTATTTTTGATGCGTATCAGGAGATAGCAGCCAATGCATTTAAAGGCAGACAACAGGTTTTGCCTGTCTGCTATACGGTCCCATTAAGATTCAGAGTTACTTTTCACTACTTTTTAAGTTTTCAATATTTTTATACTGATAAAACTAAAATAAACTGTGAAATCCCCCAAACATTCCTCATGATAGTGACTTTGTGAAAAGAATGTAAGGCAGACCATCACAGTGTAAAGAAGAGAGCCTGAAATGTGAAGGAGTACGAGACCACTCCATCTCACTTTCCTGACAGGGAGTGGGGCCTGGGTGATGCTGGGTACAGCCAAATGGTGCCCTGGGTGCAGGGGCACACGCAGAGCTTCTGTCCCCCACCTGAAGGTCTCTCTGGCCCCATTTCAATCAAGCAAGAAGTCATACCTGGTGGGAATGGCTGCTGCTCAGGGCAAAGCACGTGCTGGATACAAAGCCAAGTCTAAAGAACAAGTATTGAACACAAAGGTTAATTCCTCAGATAAATATATTTCTGCTGATCAAAACTTAAGCCTGTTTCCTACGCTGGTATGCCTCTGGGCCAGATATTCCCACTGGTGTGTGCTGGTGCTGCTGCTGCTGAAGGTAGTGTATGTCCTCCTCATGTGCTTTGGGGCATGGTGAGCAAGGGACAAGAGAGGAATACATCCTGTGCTCATCAGGCAGTGAGAGGGCACCCAAGGAAGTTACCCTCCAGGGGATGCACATAAAAACTTTCCCACAGACGCTGCCTTCAGATATGGGCAGGACACTCCCTGGTGCAGCAAAATCCCATGCACATAGGGTCATCCCACCCCACGGGCTGGGGTTTTGGCTCTGCACCATGCAGTAGCAGGATGAGAGCCCTCAAAAGTCTTTCCCCATTTGTTGGGCAGCTCAGGCCAGGGTCCCCCCATGCCTCCTGCATACACAGCAGCCATCCGGGTGGCCACTCAGAGTCCGACCCTGAAGTCCCTGGGGAGAGATTTGGCTGGTTGGTGTTATCGTTAGTGAGTGATGCCCCTTTACGCACTGAGCACAGCTGGCTCTGCCCAGGCCAAACACCCTCGGGCTGGCCCCGTCCAGGGCAGGGGTAAAAAGGGGCCTTTGGCGGGAAGGTGTTTTTCATCACCCCGAGAGCTGTGTCCGATTGCATTGTCGGAAGCAGCAGGTAGCAGTGAAAGGCAGGGTCATTCCCCTGACCAGCCCCAGCCCCTATTGTGCTGCCTTTCAGAGCGAGCGAAAGGTCAGCCCGCAGCCCTGGCTCCCAGCCTTCACTTTTTTGTTACGATTGTCACAAGGTAAATTAATCAGATTTACGGCATTAAGCCTTGCAGTATCTTGAGCCTTTCAGTCCTTTCTGCCCCCAAAACTTCCCTCTTATGAACAGGCTCTTTGTTTATCCTTGCCCATACAATCTTCATTTGGTGATGGGAGAGCAGCAGAAGGACAAAGACTGGAGGAGAGAGCTGCTGCCTGGCAGGTTACCTCATGACAGCAGCACTCACCACCTGAAACGGTGGTGGTTTCATCACTTCAAATATTTCTCCTGGCTAATCACCTGGGCAAGATCCTGTTTTCAGAGCTGTGGTGCGACTCACACATCTTTTGGGAAGCATAGCTGCCCCTCCTATAAATAAAAGGCAAGAGCAATTCAGCAGCAGGGGCAAGCCGCCACCACCATGAGCACAAAGCACAATTTATGTCACTCTAATGTACCTACAGCATATGGGACCACTTACACAGTTGTTTGCCTTGGTCAATGGGTCTGCAGAGCCATTGGGGAGCTGGATCTTATTTCACTTTCTGACGCGGATTTGGAAGGGACCAGCCCCGCAGTCAGGACTGGGCTCCCCAGCCATGCTCCCAGCGTGAGCCAGTGTCGGGGCCAAGTGGAGGTGGCAGGTATCTTTATCCCACCACCCAGGAGAGCTCCAACGTCCCGCTGGCAGGAATTTGTCTGCAAATTTTCCCCCATTGAAAAGAGTGAGTGGGCCAATATGATTGCTTGATTAAGGGGCAGGCGAGGTGCAAACAGGGGCACTTCAATAGACCGTGTGCTCTGAGGAATTCCCCTCCCTTTGGGAGACCATGACCCACTTCTCCACACTATTTCTCACTCATAGGATCACATCTACGACTGCCAGCTTTGTCAGCAAGTCTCATTTCTCCAGAGTATACAGATTTTTAAAAACTATACTTGCTCTACCCATATGGAAAAGTAATTTTTAAAGAAACATCAGTGAAACTAAGAGAGAGTAATAAATATGGTTGCAGTGAAACTAGCAGCCAAAGTGGGAAAGGCTGGGAAACAGTATCAGCGACCTTATCTTCTGCAGGTGCATTTGATTTTGATTTGATTATCCTCAGGGCAACTCATAACCATGAAACATAAAATACATTAATGCATTTGTTTTGAGCAATGGCATGCAGATAAGAGGAGCATTATACACCACATTTGAATCTTGTGTTTGTATTGATTTTTCTGGTTTTTTTAACTTCCACACAAAAAAATGAGAAGCGAGATGATGGTATGTGGTATGTACATTCAAATGACCTCTCCATAATCAGAAAACATTTAGTGTGTATTTAAATTTAAATAAGGGAACCAGAATGCCTTTCTAAATTCTCATCATCCATCACTCCTTGCAAAAGGACCTCTTCCCAGAGACGGCTGGCATGCTGAGTGCCTTCTCTCTGAAAATAAGCAGCGTGGGTGAGTTTGCACATAATCTTCTGGTCTGGTGCTGATGTGTAACCCAAAGATGCCTGTAACTTTTAGAACACAAATGGCGTCATGTTGGGTGAAAAATGAGACCTCACGGCAAGCCCAGGATCCCTCGTGAGACAGAGGCGATCTGTGAATAAAGCCAGCAGCATTGCTTCCTTCCCCAGCGTGGGGGCTGTCCCCCACACACCTCCTGGCCACGCTCTTCTCCCACAACCCCAGCCTGATGACTCATTAAAACTGGGAGGACTTCAAATATCTGGGTCAAATCTTCCCAAAAGTCAGAGGGAGGGTAAGTCTGGCATAAGACCATACTTCTGCTGAGTGTCTTGAGTAGTGGCAGCAATTCATTCCCAGATGAGATGCAGTTGAGAAAAATTAATGGATTTTTAATGGAAAATATGGTCCAGCTTTGAAGAGGAGACTGATTTTTTTTTTTTTTTTTTGTCTCTCTCTGCATCCCACTGGGAAAGCTGCCCATAGTCTCCACCTCCATTTGCCCATCCAGCACAAAAGCTCTACCTGCCTCACAGGAATGAGGTGTTTGCAACAGGTTTTTTGCATTTTCAGATGAAAAAGCTTTAATCAGTATAACATATTTCCTAAAAGAAGAAGAAAATAGATGTGATTCATGCTTTCAGGCACACGTCTACTTAAATGTTTTGCCAGCGTACATCAGCTACAATCATCATGATGATTTCCTCAAGATTAAAAAAAGAGGAGAGAAGAACAGGCACTCCCGACTGTGCCTGAATTAAAGAAATGGTGTCATTTTTTTGGCTTTGTCATTATTTTCATTTCCCTCTTTTCCCTCTCCCTAGAAATTATTAAATCATTAAAATGATTAAAAAAATACCAAAGCAGATGTCTGGCCTGTTTGATCTTGAGCCTGAATATGGAAGAAAAAGGAGTCAAGACTCTGATTATGGAAAAAAAAAGGACAAGAGAGAAAAAAAATTGTAACAAGAAAGTAATGAAGAAGATTTGGCTTTGATCTCCACACCACACCAGCTTTGCCAGGCGGGGGGGCTCTGCGGTGCAAAGCTGGGCTGTTGTACGACTGCTTCATGGGATCACAGGGGCAACACTTTACACCATCTGCTCAAAGGCAAACAAGTCACTCCAAGCTAGATTTCCATCCTTTGGGTACGAGAAATCAAGCAAAATATGGATCTGATGTGTGTAGAATGAAGGTAGACCTCAAATCACAGATGCTATTTTGCTTTCTACGCAACTGGCCTCCTTCAACTGAAGGAGACTGATTAACAGGCTGCCAGCCATGGCTGGCTCATTCATTTTAATTCCTACTTTGTATACCAACCTGTTTGCCCTCTTGCAGGGAATCCAGAGCTTAGGAAATGGCCATTAGCAATCAGAGCAACAGCAGCAGAGAGCATTAGCAGGCAAGCAAAGATAACCTGTTCACACCACTCTTGGTAATTTTCAACAGTAAAAAAGTACACTGGGAACGACAAGGGGTCATTTCTCATGTACTCGCTGCTAGCACAGTCTCTAAGTATGTTGGAGAGAGACTGAGATTTCGGTGTTTACATTTTCACCAGATCTCTGTTGGTCCTTAGTGTTTGTGGACTTGCCATTTAAATCAGTCTCCAAAGACTGTTTGAGTTGCTTTCTAGCTCGAAGAAAAATGATTAAATCCTAAAGATGGCCTGGGAGCAGGACATATTACTCAAGTCTCTCCAGAATTTGGCACTTCTGATAAAAATATGAAAAGGTACCATGGTTGTGTTTGTGATTGCAAGTTGCCCCCTACCTCCAAACTCAAAGCACTGCCAACACATTCCAGCTCTTTCCTTAGAGAGAAGCAAGACCCTGGCTAGAGAGTCAGGGCAGGGACTACCCCCTGGACCTGTTTTGTTTGTCTGAGAAACAGTTATAATCAGAGTAGACTGCAGTGAAAATGGCCCAGTCTTACTTATCACACCTAGTCCTTCCTGGACTATGGGCTTTACCGGCTGCTTGCAGACATCTGCCAAGCAGGTCAGGCCCACAGCTCCCCCTCTGGGAGCCCAGCTCAGATGTTTCAGAAGGAGAAAAGTCTCACAAAATGTGGAGGTGAGGAAATCTACCACACACAGATCCCACCTGAATTACTGGCAGTGACTGACTCAAGCTGTGAGGCATGTAGCTTCATATGTCTTCAAGGCGTCTTTTAGGATCAAGCAGTTTAAACTCTACATGGCTGAAAACAGTGGATTTCTTTTTGTCCTGACATCAAGGCAGCTCCAGGGGACAGGGTAGGATGCTGTAGATGTCTTGGGCACCAACACCCAACTGAACTTGTTTCTGACGGCAGAACTTCTGTGGGTGGTGACTGTAGAAAGAGTTATGGGTGCTTGCATCCATGCAGGATTTCTAGAGAGAAATTCTTCTTTTCAAACACTTGTAGTGAGACAGTTTACAGGAAATTATGCTATAGGAGAGAAATCCTCCAGCAGGACCAAAGTTACCCAAACTCTTCTGCCCTTCACACACACAGAGAATCATTCAGGTTGGAAAAGACCCTTGGGATCATCGAGTCTAAACATCAGCCCTACTCTACAAAGTTCTTCCCTACATCTTATCCCCCAACATCTCATCCAAACAACCCTTAAACACATCCAGGGATGGTGACTCCACCACCTCCATGGGCAGCCTAGGTACTTCAGGTACTGGATGCAAACATCTCCACGCTAGCTGTCCACCAGCTGGGGCTGCCTCTCTGAATGTTGGAAAATCTACTCTTAGGAGTTTGGATGGGAGCAGACCTGGCCTGAAAATCTGTCACTTGGAGTATACCAGGCATCTCATTTTCCAACTGGAAAAGTGTTTTACTTTAGCCTTGCTGATCAAAATTAATTGAAGACACATGTTCACAAGACCCAGAGGACATCTGTGTAAGCATTTAGTAAGATCAAGACAAACTCACACCAAGAAGTCATGTGCTTAACCAGCATCACCTGTACTGCTGACTACAGACATGTAGGAGGTGGCTTCGGGGTGCCAGGACACCCAGCTTTCATCTTACCATGCGGGGAACAGCCCTGACTGTCCCCAGGTATGTTTTCAGCAGTCATCTCTGTTGAACATGCAGCCACCCCAGAGCAGACAGGCATTTGCTGAACAGCAGAAACAGCCACCGAGTGGAGAGAGAGCACATATCTACTGGGACAGGCAATGGGATGAGCAGAATTGAAAAGCAGGCAGCTAATACAAAAGATGAACAAAGCACACAATAATTACAGCTATGCAAGGCTGTAATGGCTGGGAGATGTTTCCAGGCTCGATGTGGGATGTGGTGAGACTTTCAGAGGGATGCCACATGGCAGCCAGCTCCCTTTCCTCCGACCCTGTGTCCCAGACATGTGCCCTGGAGAAGACAGCTGTGGCTGGGAAGGCCCTACAGCCCTGCATTGGTTGGGGAGTGCAGATATCCCTGAGATGTGACAGCCACGTAAAGGGCCCCTCCAGAGGGTCAGAGCAAGGACAGATGAGAAACAGTCATTTTTCAGCTTGGAAAGCTTTCCTTTTGGGTGGATCTAGCATAAAGGTGGGTTTTTTCCCCCCCCTTTCCAAAACAAGGAGCAAACAGAACAAAACTAAAGTAAGAAAACCTCAATCACACCTGGCCAAACAGAACATTTAACTCCATCCAAGAGAAAAGATTTTGTTTCCTTTTCATGCGTTTCATTTATGGTGTGGTTTGTTTCTTTTTTTTTTAAATACTAAGCTCATTCATTCATCCAAAAATAGTAAATTTGACATTTTACACTGGAACAGCAGCTCAACACAATACACGGAACTTTCTCAATTCAAAGTACATTTGTTATATTTTTTTTACTCCCAAATTACCCACTGAATGTGATCCCAGTTCATATATGGCTTCAGTCGCTGCGAGCTTTGGGCATGCTGCCTTTTCACTGAATCAATGACCAGCTCTCAATGTCAGCCAGCATTACTGCTGCTGCTGAGAACAGGTATTTTCTTATATTTCACATGCATTTCTGACACCATCTGCGAAGTTTGTCCACTGCCATGCCTGAGGTGAGACCAAATTTTTCAAACCTGAAGGTCCCAATTTGAGCTTTAGGGTAGAGTTCTGGGCAGCTGAAGAAAACGTCCTACAGCCGGGGCTGCAAGGGTGGAGGAGCCACCACCAGTGTGGGGCTGAAGCCTCGGTCCTGCTGGTGGGTGTTTCCTGAGAGGGGACAGAGAGGGTAGAAAACATGGAGTTTGCCTCATCAAGGCTCACCAGAGCTCATCTGGAGGCATCCTTGAGAAGTCTAAGGGTCCTGTCTACTTTGTCTACTTCGAGTTAGTTTGCACATGGAAGTTAAAGCAAGTTAAGTCCAATCGTCAATTTAAAGCACAGTTGATCAAAGAACAAAAACACAAGGCGGCATTACTCCTAGCTAAGAATTTACCCTGCTGTCAAGGGTCTTCCCCAGCACCTCTTCCAGGCACTGTGATCTTTCTGTGGTTGTCACCAGCCGAGAGCCAAGGCGCGGAGGGGATCTTCCACTGATGGCGAGTTGAGCCCACACTGGTGCTGTGAGTGAGTCTAAAAATGGGGAAGGCTGGGAGGGAGTGCTGAGCAGATCACCCAGCCCTCCTCGCCTCTCGGGTGGTGGGAGCAGCAATCCCTCCACTTGCTGCTGCGGGGAACATGTGCTGCACAGACCTGGATGAAAAATGTGGTCCAAAAACTCAGTGCAGAATGGACTGCTTTAAAATGGAGACTTTAAGGGAATAGTTTCATTGCTTGATTGCTAGCCCTGAAACAAGAATTATTGCTCAGTTTTTGTAAAAGCAAGCAGTAAAAGCATTTCTGCGCACAAATCCCAAATGCAGGCTTTATCCAGCTATGTTTCTGTAGAAAATGCTACTCACTCTCTTGTCTGTTTTGATGTTGAAAATACCTGGCCTTGATCACTGACAAAACTGCACCTCACGGACCCCCTCTCACTTCCAAGCAAAACAGCATCAGATACTCATCCAGTGAGAATCTTAGCACCTCTGCCTCCTGCGGATTTTGCTGCTGGCTTTAAGGAGAGCGAGACCCAGCCCAGAGCCCCCAGCACAAGCATTTGGAACTGGTTTGCTCTGCATCTCACTCCTCACTTGTTAGGGATTAAGGAAGAGAGGTGTTTAAGGCTGTGGGCTGGTGGGATGAGCTGGGGCTGTCTCTGGGTGCAGGCAGGAGCGGCTGGAGGCAGCCCCGCTCTGTGGCACAGCGAGAGGACAGCAGCACTGTCCCTGTCAGCGCTGTGTCCCGCAGCACAACACTACCCTCTTCTCCTGGGGGTTTATTCTCCAGCTTGGTCTCCAGAAGCCTCCTCAGTGTGCAGGAGGCACCTCTGCCCTGGGGCTGTGGGCAGCACAGCCCTTAACTTGGGAAAGGAAAGCCCTTACTCTGCCGGCTGGTTTGATGCATGAGAGCCTGCTTTTCAAACTACAAAGCTTTTGCTTGAAGACCTGTTTAATATGCTTACATTAATAGCTTTCTCCTGGTTCTCATAGATGCAAGTGATGTAAATGCAGTCCAGTCCAAAGCACAGGAGTGTGTTTGTGGGCCAGAACAGCTGCAAGTGGACTCCCAATGCACAGATAAAGCCTGAACCTCTTGGACCTCATAGCTGGACCAAAGCCATAAACAGCTTTGGGAAGATCTCAATATTGATGCTTGCAGCTGAGCTAGAAGTATCCTGGCAACAGTGTGCTCCTGGCTGTGCCCCAAGTAGCACCTTCCCCGGGCAGGGCGCAGGGGCATGGGGCAGCATTTCTGTGGAGCTGCGATGGGGTGCACTGGGGGTGCACTGCAGGCTGCGTGAGAAGTGGTGCTCAGGGCTGCCAGGGAGACTTCTCCCCTCCACAGCGCTCACCTCCCTTTGGGACCAGAAAGCAGAAACCCAGTCTGTCTGTCCACGTGCTCCCGCTCCTTCCTCACCTGCTAGCGGCCATTCTGCTGTTCAAGGGGGCATCTGAGCCTGCTTCAGAGCAGAAGCAGAGACACATGAAAGCTAAGTTATGGAGAGACTCCTGACAGGCTGGCAGCAGCCTCAGTGACTCACTAACTTGTGATTTCCTCCGTGGTGGTTTTCCAGCACAGCTGCTCCTGGCCGCAGCACAGGGCGAGCGCTGGCGGAGCGAGCACCGTGTCATTTCTCAGAAGGCCAGGCTATGTGGGCAACCTGCGCATCGCTCATGCAGATCCCCACAACAAACTCCAGTAATTGCCTCAGAGGATAACAGGCCATAAATCTGGGCAGCTGCACATGTGAGGCACGCATGGTCTGGCTCCTGGAATCAAAGCGCGTGTGTTTTTGCCGTTTGCAGTGGCTGAATGTGTTTTTCATTCTGGATTCCCCTTTTCAGAGGAAACTCCCTCCATCCCCCTCACTTCTCTCATCCTTTTTACAGGAGGACCTCAGGCACTCTGGAAACGTGGGGAGAGGTTTACACCATTTCTGGGGGACATCTTACAACTGCTTCATGCCACTTGACACAGGATGAAGCTTCACACAGGACAGTTGTGTAATTTTCTACACAGAGCTTGCAGAAGATGCTGGAGTAAATTGTAATTCTCTGGCTTCCCACCCCCATCTTTTTTCTCTAGGTTTGAAATCATAGCATTTTTTTTATCCACAAATTTAATTGCAAAACACCCAGACTGCCTGGGTTCCAGGTTTATTTGCAAACCTGAAACTTAGCTGTAGGGTCACAGACTTATTTTGTGCAAACTCAAGGCTAAGGTTTGAGTGAAAGAAGAAAGAAATCTTTTTCTTCACAACTCTATGGAGGAAAAAAAGATGAAATTTAAAGAGGCCTTGTCAAACAAAACCTAACCTGGCCGGTCCGGGAACCCTGCACAAAGGGGCATTGTGCTCTACTTAAGAAATACCAAGTCCAGTCTGTCAAGACTGTGTCCTGTGCTGCCAGCGAGTTCAAGAAAGCTGGATGCAGGTAGCCAAATAACCTGATGACTTCATGTCTGAGAGCTGGGTAAAAAGTATCTTCCTGCCTCCTTTCCCCTCTGACTTCTTTCTGGAAGGGACTTGGTGGGCAGATCAGACTGCAAACACAGCTGGTAGGAGTGAGAGGGAAAACAGAGTCAGGAGAGCACAGCCAAGAGCAAACCCAGCTAGTGGGACAGATCTGCAGTGGGGGGACCTGCTCACCCACAGGGATGGCCAACTACGAACATGAGGAGCAGGAGCAATCAGAAAAAGTTGTTGAGTTGGAAGCAACAAATGCACTGGGGAGGCTCTGCCTCACGGCAGGGCAGCCCAATGCTGTGATACACCGTGTGCCCCAGGAGCTGCCCTTAGGGTCGGCACTCGGAGGTGTGCAGCATCCTGCTCCTGGGAGCATGGGCAGAGCAGCGTGAGCAGGATGCAGGCAGAGGGGGGCTGAGCATGACTGCCTGGGCTGTTGCTCACAGCTGCCAGTGGCAGCACGCTCAGGGAATACTGCCTGTGCACTCTGGAGGACTACTGGGGTTTCCTGACTTGACATGCTGTTGCATTTCCCTCTCTCCCCAACATCTAGCAATGCACACTGTTCCAGCTCATATACTTCATTTACTGCCTGAGAGTAGAGGGCACTGTTCACTGAGGACCAAGAAAACATTGAGCAGATCTCCAGGTATCTTAGTGGGGGGTTGCATTTAAGTGCCTTAATAAGGAGCCCTAGGAACGGACTGCCCCTTGGAAGCAAATCAGTACCTGTTCCCATTTGACAGTGAAACCAAACCAGAGCAAACAAAAGCAGCAGCTCATATCCTGATGCAGCATGTGTGCCTATCGCCTGTACGGCATCCATACAGTCTCTCACCAGCATCCTGAGAACCTGCACCATACAAAGGGCTGCCAGCATCAAGATTTCTCAGTCCAGCCCATTACAAAGGCCCTCAAGGAAAACAAGCGATCTCCCAGAGCTGCAGATTGCATGTGGTCTGGTCTCTCTGCCTGCCATGCTGGTTTCCCGTAACATACCTGAGACTTCAAGACACGCTTTAAATAAAACAGCTGTTTTGACCACTTACAAGGAAGCAGGGAACCCAGCCACACTTTTCCAGCCATGAAAACCACATAAAAAGCTCTACAAGTAACTTTCCCCAGCATTCCCACTCTCCTTCATACAGGCCAATCCCAAGGATGGCTTGACCAGAAAAAGGAGATTTGCAGAGCTACATGTCATAAATCCAGGGTTTCAGTAATATTCACCAAAGGATTTTTCTCTTCTAGGAGGGTGCCTGAATCATCCTTCATGTGGGGTTAGAGAACAAAAAACCCCAGGTTTTTATAGTCAACAGTATTTCTTTTCTGTTTCTCCCTGATGAAACTGTTAGTCAGATTTCCAAAGCCCTCAGAGGAAGATGCCTCCTTCAGTGCATTTGTCTAAATCCTTCGTATCCCTTATTTTTCATTCTTTCTGATATTTTTCTCCTTTTGTTTTCAGCTTTTCTTTTGCATTTTACTGCTGTCAAGCACAGCAGAAATAGTGTTTCATTTATAGCTATAATTACCTCTCTGGTGTCCATATGAGACTGTTGATATAGTCTAATTTGTAGGCTGTGAAAAGCCCCCCCTAGAACATAGCAAGATGAAACCTGCAGGTTCTACAGGAACAATTTTAACTATCTAACCAGCTAAACAGAAAACAAAGCCTTTTCTACCAGGTTTTAGAAGAGAGCTACAGCTTTAACAGGGAATTCCATCTCCATAGATGAATTTATATTTTAAAAAAATATTATAGAAAAGTAAGCACTCCCTGCTTAGGGTTCATTGGAACTGAATGCATTCCCACCACAAGCATTTCTCTTACAACTGAGCAAATGTGTTATGGAAGTGAAAATTGAGGATGGCTTGTTTGGTCTGGGACATCAACAGCACTAAGGTTTGGGGCTGCAGCAAAACCTGCTGAGAAGATCCTGTATCATAGCTCAAGTAGGTCTGCCACACAAGACAGACCTGTGGTGCCAAAGTAACCTCCAGAAGTGGTGGGAGAATGAACCAGGAGCACAGAGAGGCCAGAGATGGGCTTGACGGAGTGCGGATACAAGCCACCTGTTCACAGCTGAGCAGCACTGGGGCTCAAGGAGATGGGCTTGATCCCTGGGAGTTTGTCCCATGGCCCTGGAGGACGCTGGGGTGATGTGGCAGATGAAATGCTGCCCTGGTTTTAGCTCCTTGGGAGGTCTGCTGAAATAAGAGGCCTCCTCAAGCTTCAGCCTGTGGAGCTTGATAGTGCCTTCTGGAAGGCACAAAAAACAAACAGGCAAACTAAAGAGATTTCCTCTGGGATGAAGCTTTCTCAGAAAGACCTGAAATGATGCTGTGCAGCAAAATACTACCCACCTAGAGAAGACTTTCGCTTGTGGTGAAAATACTGCGTGTGGGCTTTCAAATGTCCGGTTCAAAAGCTGGCAGGCACTGAGAGGCAGGGGAACACATGGCAGAAGTTTCCCTTCAGCTAGAAAAAACATGACCTCTTGTAGCTCTGACTCAGCCTTGATTACAAGAACGTGCAGATGGTGCTGAGGATCGTCATGCCTCCTCCAGCTCACTCACCCCTGCGTGTGGGGGTGGCTGGCAAATTTTTGTTGTACCCTGGCCCCATACCCTGGCTGTTTCCACAGCCATTTGCAACCTTTGTAAAGGATGCGGATGGGCCCATGTAGTTTTGGGGACTTCATTTTGTACTGTGCAGGAGGTGGGAAGGATAGCTTTTGTTCAGGCATCTGGGCTGGCCAGGGGTGCAGGTCGCACTGTGAGGACTGTGGGTTGCAGGCTGCTGTGCCCTCCCAGGTACCAGTCACCTCTCCCACATCAGCCTCCTTGCCACCTGTGCAAAAAAAAATCCACATGTAAAAAACATCCTTTGCTGCTTTAACAAGCCTATTACAGAATAGTTTATTTACTTCATTATATGTACCACTTGCCTTCTCTTCTCCCTTGCTTCTGGTAGGCATTAGTAATTTTTGTTCCCCTGGATTCAAAAGATTTGTTTTTCTGGTAGATGCAGAAAAAATGCATTTTGTTCCTGCTCTATTATCTGGGCTTCCCATTTGCCATTAAGACTGTTTATCACTTTTAATGGCTGTTTCTTTCTTTCCACACAACACAGATGAGTATTGCCATATCTTGAGCAATTCTGCAGACCAGCAGAGACTCTCAGAGCTGTTCCCAGACCAGGGCTCATCCGTAGCTGCCACATTGTGATTGCTGCTCTGTGTCAGCTCATTTACCCTCTCTTGTGCATTCAGCCCCTTTCCTAGAGCACAGCAATGCCCTTGGTATCTATACTAATGCAACCAGGGCTAAAATCTTTCTTTTTTTGCCCCAAACTGGTATTACACAAAGCTGACTTCACATTTGGAGGAAAAACTCATATTCCTCTCCTATTTAAGCTCAGCTGTGAGAAGAGCCTGTAGAAGGTGAATGGGAAAGTGTGACAGCAGTCAGAGTTGCATCCCCTTCACAAAACCTGGCTCCAGTGTGGTCTCAAGCAGGGCTCAGCCCCCTGGAGTGAGCGGCTCTGCCAGGGCTGGCTTAAAGGATAGACCAAGCAGGCGTCTACCCACCCCCAGGAAAAGCTTGGGCTGCTAAAAAGCAAGCTTGCTGAAGTAAAATATTTATTCTCAATTTCCTGTTAAATTTGGCAGGAACAATGAATTTTTTCTTGGAGTATTTTATTAGGAGATAGGGATTTAATGGGAAAACCCAGCAAAATATAATCTGCCTTCCCTAGCAAACAGGGTAAATCCAGGGCCACATTTCCCTCTCCCAGCTTTAACAAGGACATAGCCCTTGGTCTTACCCTTGGACATTGCAGAGAAACCTCTGCTCTGGTGGCTGGAGACACGACTTCACAACCAGCAGGTCGTTAGCAACAAGCCCCTCAAAAATACCTGAGGAATGGCATTCAGGGAAATTAACTGCCTCTGGCAAGAGCAGCCGCAGCGCTAAGGTCACCACGTAAGCCTGCTTGCCTGGCACTGCTCTAGCCTTTGCCAAGCAAGCCAGACTCATAGCCAAGCTTTCAGACAGCAGCATAAATGCGGTCCTGAAACAGCCTCTGGCTTGCAGCAAGCAAAAATGGTAAAACACGTGGCTTATTTTCTAGTCGGAAAAAAACCTAGAATGAAATACCTTTGTGCTTCTTTCACAGAACTGGTAAATTATTTCTTTTCCTCACTTTCCTTTAAAGCACCAAAATCAAGTTAAAAAATAGGAACATGCATCAGTAAGCTGAGTGCAACAGATACTGCAAACCTCCCCACTTGGGCTTGGTTGCAAACCTGGTGCTTTGTACAAAATATTAGAGAATGATCCATCACACTGTAATTAGGCTTCAATCAAACTGCAGATTTATCCACTCAGTGATTAAACCTGTCTCGGTTGCTAAAGATCCCTTATAACAGAGGCACTGGGATTTTGTTCCAGTTTAGAACATTTAAGTCCCATATCAAGCTACTGACATGAATTGAAGGTTGGTCTATAATACAGGGAAGCAGTATAAAGCTATTGGCATTCATTTTGCATGGGGCAGGAGGAAAACTGTCATACTTACCATGCTACCACCTTGGAGGACAGGTCAGATGAGCACAGAAACTCCATGCCCCCAACCAGAACACTGTTCGTCTCAGAAAAGCTTTTGATAGCTGTCTCCTTTTTCCATGCAAGCACATCTCCATCCCCAAACTTCTCTCCTCAGAGTCTTTTCTCTAGGAGCACAAGATTATCTGCAGTACAAGAGGGCAGTGAGCTAGAGGTCTGCCTCTACAGAGACACCTGTGAGTCAGTCCAGATACCACCCACATAGGTTTATCCCCACTTTCTATTTAGAGCTTCTCATTAGAGGCCATCACCTCCCTGTTGCCCTAGAGACTCTCTTCTCATCCTTAACATAGAAGTTCCTGCACTGTAGTCAGACAGAAAGCCACCACCCCAGAAGAGACTCCTTGTCTCAGAGGACCCCATCCCCCTTCCACAGCAGCAAGCCAGGCTCTTCCCTGCATCAGCTTTTATAGCCAGGAGGCTGTGTAACTCACCCATCTCAGGTGACCTCAACCACCCTTAATGTGACACACCAGTGGGCCTTATTTACTAGTTTTGAAGTCCCTCCTCTTGGCTTAAACGTAGCCTTTCCCATCAGGCACAGCCAAAAGCCGGTAAGATCTGTCTCCTGTGCTTTCCCAATACCAAGTGAACTGCGTGTTGAAACAGTCACCATGCAGGAGCTGACCCTGCTTACACCATGCAAACACTTTTCCTGCACTAATGGCAAGCTTGCTATTGCCTTCCTCAAAAGATCCCACCTTTTAGTTCAGCATGTAGAGGACGAATGCAGTGAATACAGACCCCTTTGAGCAAGCAGCCTTATGAATACCGTGGATCCTGCAAAAAATCTGGGGAGCACTGGCAGATGCACAGCATGGGGGGAGCAAAGGGATTTGCAAGGAATCAGGACTCACTTGGGAAATAAACACCCATCCTTCTGGCAACTCAGGGACTGCCAAATACAAGCTCCTTCCATTACTAGGAAAGCAGCTGGCTTGTGCAGCAGAGAGGAAATCTTGCTACCTGTGAGCTTTCCACTCCCTGCTGGGGAAAGCAGCCAGGGCTTTGCACACAGCAGGCCAGACCATCCTGAATTTCCATTTGGCATGACCTGAGCCAGCATAACCCTGTTCCCCAGAGCAGCGTGTCTCTGCAGGCAGACTTGCGAGGTCAGGCTGTGCCACCTCTTGCTGGCAAGCACTCCTGTCCCCAGGGTCCAGCTTCAGCGAGGAGAAGGGCTGTCTGCAGCCGGGGTGACAGTGCCCGTGGAGTCAGCTCTCATGGACAGGATTTTTTCACCTTGAATTATTTTGCCCAAACCCAATCATGAATACAATTGAAAACTTCATGCTGTGAAAAAAGCTCCTTCCCATAAAGCAAACATCTGCAGATGGAAAGTTCTCATCCAGCCTAATGCCAGAGCTGGGAAAGCAGGGCTGCACAGCCACACCAGGAAAGAAAACCCTGCAAATTGCTGTGCCTACGATGCAAGGGGGGGGAGGAGACAGTTATATGGGAAGCAAACAAGTGTGGTGGATAGAGATCACCCTGCAAGGTCCCATTTACAGATGCCACCCAGTACACCCCAGTATGCAGTCCAAAGTGCAGGTCTTGGTCTGTGTAACCTGCACAGGCTGATAACATGCCTCCATTTAAAAGGACTCCCCCTTTTCAACTCCATCGACTTTGTGTATTTATTGGCTTCAAAGACACTTGTGCTAACGGGCTAAATCTTACCTAGTGAACAAGATAACCATCGCTGTGCACCAAAGCCTGCAGCAAAGTCAATATTGACAGAGCTGCCCTGGCTGCATCCTGCTTGGCTGGGACTCCCAGGTGTGCAGCAAGGTTCTCCACAAACTGTTCAGGTGGGGACCAGCAGAGATTAGAAAGCAGGAGCCACAAAGCATGTTAGACAGGAGCAGTGACAGCAACAGGGGGTTTTGCAGTTCTGCAGACTCAAGCAGTTCCGTTGGCTACCAACATATAGGAAAAGCTGTACGTGTAAATCACTTTCAGGCCAATACATGCATTATTTGTTTTAATAATCAGATGCAAATGGGAAGACCCATCCACTTAATTATCCTCATGTTACAAAAAAATACATAAGCCATAGGACATGACAACTCTGCTGATGGAAGCAGTCTGTAGCTTTACTTTCTCTTTCTGGCTCATGCTATTTTTCACTTGTTCCTCTATCCCAAACACATGTTCAATCTTCCAAGTGCTCCGAGGCTTTCTTTGCAAAACTCCCAGGCAGAAAGGCTAATCCCTAGGGGTGCAGACAGTCCCACTGGAGCTGGTATCAGCCCCCAACCTGAACATCATACCTGGCTGTGGTTCACCTCTCGCTAGTCATTTACAGCACGCTGCTCACAGACTGTGCTTATGGTTTTGTGGTCCTGCAGCACTCTGGAAATATTCCCCCAGGGTCAGACATGAAACAAGTAGAGGCAGGAGGTCTGGGGTCAACCCCAGCTCTCCCAGAAGCTGTGTGGCGCAGGGGTCTCGTGCACAGTCGGAAAGTAAAGGCAATGTCGGGTGGTTTAGGTGAGGGATCACACACTGCAAATAGCAAACTTCTAAAAAAGCAGCTGCTACAAATAATTTGCAAGTAGCTTCTGCACTGAACCAGCACTTGAGCAGTCCTGAATGATAAATGCTGAAAGGAAAAGTCAGTTCAAAGAGAAACACTGATCCTCCCGCAGGGAAAAAACCCTTGGGTGGAAAGAGAGATAAAGATCAGAAACAATTATAAGAGCAATGGTTATTGAATATACTACTCCTGTGATTAAGGCTCCTGAATCTGTTTATCAGGAGTGGGATGGATGTAATGAATACTGCATAGCCAGAAGCACCCAAATTGTTGATGAATTGTCAAAACAGAACTTGTCTACCAGTGGAAATCCCAGTGTCCCTAGCATTATTGGCTGCTCCAAACAGAAAAACCTTTAGTGTGAATTTCATGGTAAACATCTATCTCTAGCATTTAGTTCTGCCCTTCAGAGTGAAGACAGGAGAAGTGAGTTTGTTCAGCCAGAGCCTTTTCCGAGTCCACCATGGAGAACAGGATTTGTGATGAGATCTGTTTTCAGGCTGGACTCAGTGGTTAACCAGTCTGATTAATAAATGCCAGAAGAAAATAACAGGCAAGTTAAACAGAGGAGAAAAAATGTCTCCCCACCTGGCTAGATAGCAAAAGTTTACAAGAATTCTGTGCTTTGTGGATAATTCTCCCCAGCTCTTATTTAACGTTGTTTTAGAAGAGGTGATTGCAGCATCATTCCAATACAAAGGTGGTGGGGTTTTCCATGTCAGCAAGTTCCTGGCGGATCCCAGCCATTTCCATTTCCTTCTCTCTCCACACTTCCTGGCGGAAATGAAAGACTGGACACATGCCAGCTGGCAGGAGTCCTTATTTCAGCAGTATTATCTGATGAGGGATGGTTGGTTATAAAACAACATTTCTTTTGTTTAATGGGAAAGTATTATATTTTTATCTGTTTATTGTTGAAATTTAAATTAAAAAAAAAATTATTTCATAATTTCTCATGGGAATTGCTTGCTATTTTTCCAGCTGTTGCAGAACAGAGATACCCAAGCACTCTTCTGGCTTTGTAAGGAGCTGGAGAGCTGTGTGCTGCAGAAAGGAGGGGTGATTCTAGGAACATGCAAGAAAACCAGTGGAACATCCAGTGGATGGAGGTTTAGGGGAACCTTTTCATTCCACACTAATCCGTCTGCTGCCTTTATGTGAGTATGTATTTGAGTATTTAGGTAATAAAACCTCTGTTCTTCACGCCTGGGAACAGACTTCAAAACAGTTACACAGAGCATGTCTGTAGCAAAGCCGACTACATGGCTGTGTGGAGATGCAGGGACACTCATGATGCTGTCAAACTCTCTAGCTCAGATATCAGCAGGGACAGATGAAGGTCCTCCTGGGCCATCTGCCCTGGTAATTACCATGCATTTTGGGAGCACTGCACTCTGTGCTGTGCCAGTGACAAGCTCACTAACAGCAGTTCCTAATTTCAAGCTATCCAATGTATACACACACACTGTCATCGCAGCACTGCCTACAATACAGAGCATAAAGATTTAGTGACACCGTTAATCAGGTTAAAGTCATGCAGGTAAAGAATGACTTCATCCTTACGCATATATAATATTGTCTTTCTGTTCTGTTGCAAAGGTCTCTGTGTAAAAAGCTGGAAAAGCAAAAGACTAACATGAAACTGAGCCTGTTTCTGCTAAAATACCTGGTGGGTTTAGACTAGTGGAAATGTGAAAAAATGCTCTGTAAAACAGAAAAAAATCTGCTACTTTCTAGAGATTTTTCTCACTACACTGCATACTTTTGAGTATTTCAGTCTCCTCTCCCAGGCCAGACTAACAGATGGCTTCTAAGACAGGTTGCTGACTCTACCCACCAAGATGCTGAAACTGATGAACCAAAGGAAAGCCAGTGGGAAGCAATTCTGGGACTCTGTGGGCTATTTCTGCTACACAAAAGCCTATTGCTCCAGATCTGTCCCTAACAGAAACACAGCATGCCCCATCCCTGCATCCAGCAGCCGCCACGTGCTCTCCCCACAGAGTGGATGATGGCTTGTACTCAGCGGGCACAGGGGGGACAGGTTTCTAGCTGGGACAGCTTCAATAAGGCTCTTGTCTTATTCAGGGTTGTGCTCAATTGCGTCCTGGAGCTCTGGAGCCCTCTGCTCATCCTGACACAAACCTGGGAATGAAAAAGATGACAAGGCACAGGAAATTTTTCTGTATGAACAGAAAGTATGTGGGGATTATACTGTGCTCTTCCATCTCAGAGAAGCTGCTAGAAAGGAAAGGATAGAAACTGTTTAATAACTGTTGTTTACTGAGGCCCCAAATATCTAACAATAAATTTGACAGTAAAGTCAAAAAGGCAAAAATCAAGGTATTTTACCTGCATTGCCAGCTGCTGCAGCACATGGAGAGGCAAAGCTGGGTGTTTAAGGGAGATAACACTGACCTTTAATGCTGCTGAAAAAAGTGAGTGTTCTGTAAATAAGAAAGTTGCTGAATAATATATTCACTGATTTTTTTCTTCAGGTATGTGGACAGCTTTTGATTTATTTTCATGTATCTATTTGAAATATTTCTGTAGTCTGACTGAGCCTTGGTTTGGAAACAGTTTTTCAAGTTCAGTGCAAACACTTGATATTAAAAATTGGAGCAGCCTGGTTATGTTGGACTGGACACATAAGTCAGGTGTCATAATTTCTTTGGCCAAATGAATGCAAATCTTGGAAGCACTTCAGATGGTCCTTTTATAGGTTTCAAACTCACTTTAGGTAAACATTTGTTAATGATTTCAAATTGACCATGCCAGTAAGGTCATTTGCTAAAAATGCAACAGAAAATGCATACAAAAGGATTGCAAGTACTGCAGTCAGCTGAAATGCAGACCTGAGCAGACTTGGACTCTGTGGAGATCTCTGTCTGGCTGCACAGAAGTTCAGAGTGTCCTTTCAACAGCACTTGTCATTTCCTTAGCCTGTCATTGCTACCATGTGCTGAAATCCGCAGCTTGTCTTTAAGTCACACAGCTCTGAGCGTTGTGCAGCTCTATCACCACATACATGTTGGATGTTTCAAGTAACAGTAAAAATATATAGGGCCTGCAACAGGAAGGTAGTCCTGCACCAGAGTGTCCTTGCGAACTCATCTTTTATTTCAAATTAATCCAAAATTTTAGACATTCTTGCCAAAGTATTGATCTGCCCCGCTATTGGTGACGCACACGTGCCTGGGAAGCACGAACTCCAGTCTTGCAGTAGTGCCTGGATGTCACCTTGCAGGCTGCAGCTCTTCCACGTCATGCAGAAATTTTGCTGACTGTAGTTATAGGCACCTTGTCTGCCTTTCATTTCAGTGTACAGCACCCACCTCCCTAATGCTCCACATCACTATAGCCCTCACCCTCAGTCCTGTGGCTGAACAAGACCGACACCAGAAATGACTCATGAGCCAGGGGTTGCAGACTTATGCAGTGAATGTACCTTTTACATCTTCAGCCTAAAAATATATTTGTGCCAAAGTCCTTTTGAGTCTCTTTTTCATAAGCACTGTTTGCTCCCCATTGCCTGGCTACAAGGGAAGGCTGGGAAGCTCATGCAAACATGAGATGACAGGATCTACTTACGCTCATGCAGTGCTGTGGCTCTTTTCATAAGCATCAAAAAATACATGGACAATCTATAGAAACTTTCCAATGACAGAAAAGAAAGGAGCAAAACCGCAGGAGAAATGAAAAGTTGTAAGATCTCTGAAGGAAAAAAGTCTGCCCTCCTCAGAGCCTCCGTCCTAAACCGCCCATCCCTTCCACACTCCCTCAGTCCTTGTCCCTAGCAGCTGAGCCTGTCACTGCAAGGAAGAACAGTCCTGCATAAGAAAGGGGCTGTAGCCTGGCCGCAGGCTGTTACCCCTCATTCAGAAAGGTGGTGCTCAGAGCCCAGATCACTCTGTTCATACAGCCTCTGGCTGGGCCTTAGTGCCATGTGGGGCCAGATGCATCAGGGAGAGGAGCTGTAGGTGTGGCAAAGGCCACATTTGCAGTAAAATCTTCTAAGCACATGTTTTCTCTCTCAGTCATAACAACAAGCTCCTTTCCTTAGACCCTACTTTTTTTTTTCAGTCTATCTGTAAAAACATGAAGTCTTTTTTGTGACACGATGGAAACGAAAGCACACAGAGCCTGATATTTAAAGCTTAAGATATATTGGCTTAATCCTGTCAGAACTTTAATGTAGATTATATAGGGACAGGCAATGACCAGAGGGAGGGAGAGAGGTGTAAATAATCCAGAGGAGTGTGGACTTGTTGGCAGGGTGGATTTATGCCCTGTCTTAATAAAGTGCCCTTTCATCTCTGGAACCTGGGCTCAGAAGCCAGTCTAGACAGGAATTAATGGGGCTCCTTCTCCACTTACAGTTCTCAAGGTTTCCCAACACCCAGAGTTCTCAAATACAGCATGGAAGTGCAGATTTACAGGATACACCGTGAGCTCAATCAGCCATGGATACTAGATTTTGCAGTCAGCTTTTAAACATAAGCTCTGACCATTCACCCAAGAGGGCCACTGCTAGGCCAGGAGACAAATTAAATTCACTTACTACAGCCTCTTGATGTGATTGCCACCTTAAGATGAAACCAAGCAATTGGGAGCCAGTTGTAAAGAGATGGACTAGGACATGCCAAGAAAAGAAAATACTGGTGTGCATTGCTTTAGCCCAAGACTTGGTTCTGCCTGGACACCATGCCTAGGAACATGAGTTACTCAAGGCAATGAAGCACTAGGGCCTGCAGATGCTGAACTGCATGAAGTCTCCTGTGGTGAAAGAAAATTGCTGACTTCTGCTTGCAGTGAACCTTCCCTTCTGTTTGCTTGTCCCCCTCAGGGGTCCAAAAGTGTAGGTGGGGATGGAGCATTCAAAAGTATTTCTCAGTGAAGGATCTGGGGCTTCACTGGAGTATGCAGTCAAGAGAAGCATGGAAAGCTATGAACCAAAATGTACACATCCAGTGTGAGTTAAAGTATTTAAGCAAAATTATTTGGAGAAAGGTTTGTTAGGAATTATAATTTCTTGAACTCTTCAATTGCTATTCCTGGGAAAAGGGCACATCTTAAACTCTCATCTCCAGCTATGCACAAGGACCCCCAGATGCAGAGACATTCAGCTCCTAATTTTACATCTGTTTAATTTTCAGCAA
The DNA here is from genome assembly GCF_965140245.1 of Athene noctua. NCBI lineage: Eukaryota > Metazoa > Chordata > Aves > Strigiformes > Strigidae > Athene > Athene noctua. Next base: position 15,954,456 of record NC_134044.1, read on the forward strand.
CAGGAGACAGGGAGCAGCAGGATGCATTGCCAGCTATTAGGAAGGCCTTTTATTATGCAAAATTTGCATCTTGTCTAAGTACAAGGACTCCAACAAATAAAGACAGAGCCAGTTAAAGAAAAGAAATTGGAGAACAAAGTGGTCTCTAAAGGCACAGCAAGAGGTAAGAGCCCACTGTATTCAGTGATGGGCAGTGTGATGGGTTCTCTTCCCAGGGTGTTTCTTCTACAGACATTTGGACAGTACAGATGGAGGTGGTCAAAGAACTTCCTTCTGGGAACTCAATAGCTGCCTGCTAGGCAGAAAGGCTAGCCCAGGACTATGAAGTTTGTAAGCTGTTAAATTAAGACATGCAGAAGTCGCAGGCAATGTATAAGCAGTTGTGTGCATGGTATTTTATTCTGTCTATAAAGCCTAGCACTCAGATTGAAAAAACATTGACTTTTCCCAGTGATAGGTGCCCAGGGCATGCTCAGGGCAGCAGGAGCCCTCTCCTTCCTTCTCCTCTTCCCTGCAGGGTCAGTTTTGTACAAAAGCTCACGGCACTGCTCCATGAGGCTCCCATGCCTAGGGAAGGAAGGGTGGCAAAAGCTTTGTGTTTGAGGAATGATGGCTGTGGGAGCATCAGTAGTATGTACAGCTCCATCAGTTAGACAGCAATTGCTCTCTTTGCCCCAACCCAGGAATCTTCTGGGACTGCCTTATAAAGCAGGTGCTGCTACCAGAGAACTTGATTTAAACAAGCTCCAGGCCAAAATGCGAGCTAGCTCCTGGCCCGGTGAAGAGCGATGTTTCCTCCCCATGCAAGAACCAGCAGTGAGATCTTGGGAGAGGAAGGATCCAGGCTGGGCTAGCTCGCTTCAGGAGTACACACTTTTTGCCATCTGCTGAGTTGTGCTGTCTATCCCAGGTGAGACTCCTCAGCTACAGCAGGAAATGTTACAGGCATTAGAAATAAGGAAGGGCGTGGAAGAAGATCAAGGGCTTCTTTGTCATGTAGGGTTTTGCGCATTAGTAGAATTCATTAGTGGACTCTGATAATAAAGAGCAGTAATAAGGCACATTAGACCACCTCTGCGCCTCCAGAGCTGTGCAGAGCTAGCCTGCGGCAGGGCGCACTTATCTATACCTCAATCTGCAGCCAGACCACAGCATTTGCCTGGTAGCAGGGGAGGCCCAAAACAGATGAAGCCTTTCTGTCCTAAGCAGAGCTAATATCAACCAGTACAACCCAGTTCTCCCAGCTGTGTTCTCCCAAGCCCCTCATCAGGATCAGCCGTGACTAAGCTGTAGCATGGACTGCAGGCAGTAGTGTAGGGTGAACATTACTTCTCACTGCTTCAGTCCCAAACCTTGGGCACCTCCATGGAAGCAGGCTGTGCTTCTTTCTGCCAGGTCCCACACCACAGACAATTTATAAGCTGGCACAGACTCTTCTGAGATCATATTATGGATGCCCTGGTGTGTTTTGGGCTCTGTGCTGGCCAGCTTTTGGTTCCCAGCTTCACCCTTGCCCAGGGCTGGGTGCTGTGGTGTGGGGAGGACTGAGCCAGGTGGGCAACAGAGGTCTGCAGAGCAGAGGGAAAATCCCCCATTATCCATCCCCTCCTAAGAGCTTCTTCACTCCGTGCTCACGTGACAATTTAAAACTTCCCTCTCCCTGTAAGGTAAGGAAGACACAGAGAAATGGATGGGAGGTGGGTGGCATTTCATGTAGTGGGACAGCCAGGAAAGCCCCAAGGCCTGACCTGGCCCAGCACCCTGTGGGCAGCACAGCCACCAGCGTTGTGTGCAGCTGATGAGGGTTTTACAGTTACCCATAACATCTCGGTGCTCTGCAGCCCTTTCCATCCACCTCAGAAGATTTGATACTGTCTTGGGGACATGTTAGTAAAGGACCAGCCTGCAAGGTCTCTGTTTACAACTCTTTTGGCACCTGCAGCTTTTCTCTGATGGACAGGTGAAGGCGCCAGGGGCACTTTTTCACACCACCATCTCTGCAGTTTTTGAGCCCCGGTGGCTGCCATTAGCAGCCTTTCCCCTGTCACTCCCACGGGCAGCTGTCACCAGGTACTCCAGCACCACTGACACACTCAGTCCCCCTCAGCCCCGCTCCCTGTGGCTCTGCCACCCACTCGGCACAGGGCTGGGGGGCTGTGCTGGGGGGGTGCGACCTGTGCTGAGCCAGGGCAGGAGGGACTGGGCTTTCTAAGAAGCAATTTAGGCTTATGGCCCCCCCAGAGCGCATGGGCAATTTGCACAGCTGAGCCAGATGCTGCCCATTGTGGGGCAGAAGGGCTTGAGCTCTTCCTCCCACCTGCTCTGTCCCCTCCAGTGCCTTGCAGATGCTAATCGCCTGTGGGGGAGGCTGCCTCCAGCCCCAGGGATGCGCTGCAGTGAGTTTTCCTGGCTCACTCAGCTCTGACAAACATCCATCAAGCAAGACTCAGGGCTATGTGTCCCCAGCAGTTGCAGGTGTTTGGACCCCAGATCCTGTGTCGGACCCAGCACTGCTGGGCTCTTAGTGTACTTGTAGGAGGAGAAGGGGAAGATACGGAGTGAGGAAATGTGAAGACCTCTAAGAAGTGTGATAAACCTGGAGCTGCATGGAACGGACCCTACACTATAATGAGACAAACATGGCCTGTGCCCTGGGAGCAAAACTAGCCCAGCAGAGGTGGCTGCTCTTCTCGGGGTTGGCCAGGAGCAGAAGTGAGAGGTGCTGCAAAAGCCATGATGGCTTTATAAACCCTGCGCACTCACAGCCCTCTACCTCATCAGATCAAGGTAAAGGGATCTGGGAGCAGTGGAGTCCCATGTCCACTTTCTTTACAACCCCTTATCAGCCCTGGCACTTCAGTCCCACTGCTAACTGCCCACTTGCCTTTGAGAGCAGTCACCACTGACTCCCACTTTGAATCAAGTGAAAGGTGTCAGAGTGGGTCAGGGAGGGGGGTGGGTGCTCTCTGGGGGTGTCCTTCAGGCTTCACAGGATGCCATTCCAGTGCTGGCATGCTGCCTTGAGCACAACATAATAACAAGGCAGGGTCCCAGTTCAGCGCAGGGGGATCTGGGTTATCTGGGGAGGGAGAGACATGGTTAATACCAGTGTTTGAAGAAGGAGCATGGAGCCATGAATCCACAGCATGTGGGCAGCAGTGAGGTCTCCCCAGAGGGACCTGCCTTCATCCAGCTGCAACGGAACCTTTGGTCCCAAAGGAGCAACTATTTCAGGAGCTTGAACCAATGCGAGTTAAAAATTACTGTTAATCACTGACCCCTGTAATGCTGAAAGTGCTGCGTAAGGGAGGAAGTGCGTGCATGAAACAAAAGCCTACAATTCAATTCCAACAGTGATTAAATTGGTGGAGATTGTGTCCTGTAACGCAGCATTATGGAAGAAAAGGCAAACAAGATTAACCCACATTGACAAGGCATTTATCCATGGCTAAGAGACCCATGCCACAGCACCTCTGTCCCACAAGTTTACACCAGCCCACAAGAGTCTAATCCCTCATGGCCTGTCAGGCTATTAGGCAAATCTCTGGCTCTCATTTGCCTAATCCAATAGCCCCTAGCTTCATAAGAAAGACCTCCTAGGGGGCCTTAATAACCATGTTTGTTAGGCCTTATATAAGTAAACAAAGCTCTGAAAGCCAAACAGCTTCCTCTTCCATCTGGGATCTCAACCACCCTCTTAACCTGGAGATAAAACCAACCACACACAGGAAAGGAGGATGTGTTTATAACAGGTTGAGTTCTGCCTCCACAATAAACAGCATTTGAAGAATTTTGCCATCAGTAGCTCTACACTTACCACTCACTGCAGAAGTGCCAGGTGTCTGATTTCATCCCACAGCCTTCGTATCATCAGAGATTTCTTGCACTCTTGCACAGCTGATTGGATCACAGTGTTCATCCCTTTTCTGACAGCTTCAGTGGAGGAATAAGCATCCTTTCAAGACCAAGATGCTTTGTGTGACCATTGCCAGGAGACCAAATACTTTCACAGGCTTGTATACCCAAATCTACAAACGCTTTCTTGGAAGCCCTCTAAATATTTTTCTGAATCTGATCACTGGCAGTGATACCTCTGACATTAAACAGAGTGCAGGTGTTTTCTAGTCCTTGGACTTTAGGGCACCACCACCTCTGCTCTAGGGATATATGCCTCTCTGGTGCTTTGGCCAAGGATCCAAACTGTCTCAAGGCTCTCTGGATCTCCCGAGGCTGAAAGCTACTCTTATCTCTGACACATCATTAACAATGCCTTTCACAATGTGGTTTGCTCCACAGACAGGCAAATCTTTAGGGAGGGTTCAGGCAGATGAATAGTCACTCAAGGCTTGGCTGCCTACCAGTCTTAGCCAGGCCTCTGGGGATTTGGAAACTAAACTGAAAATATCACAGAAAAAGTTTTCCTTCCCATACAGTTCAAGTGAGTCTGGGGTCGGGAAACCATCATCACATTTTCTCCCACTTTCTCCACAAAGTGCATTTGCAAAGGCAGAGCAGATAGAGTACATTTTAAGGAGAAACACATGGCCAACAAAGCAGAGAGATCCAGTGAACAGAAACACAAGGGCAAACACCTCGATGGAAGACGACCCATGGACGGATACAGACAGGCACTAGGGTGACAGAGTTCTTCTGGTTTCCCACTGCCTCCTCCTGGCTTCCCACCGACCCTAGGCAATTTGGACATGAGCAGGTTGTGGAGGCAGCAGAAGAGCTCTGCCGAGACTCCACAGGCAACACCTTAAGATGCAGGATGAGCCTTTGCTATGCTGTCAGTGCTATCACTCTCCATGCAACCATCTTGGCACTGTACAGACACAGAGGGTGTGCATGTATTTCCAGAGCCATGCGTGGGCTGGCAAATCCATAGGGCCACAGAGTACTGGCAGTCAAAGCCTGGCTGCCCTGGGCATGAGGAAGGTTGGCTGGCTGTGTCCTTACCTCTGTAGCTCATCTTTTACAAATAGCATCATGTCTCTAGGCACTCACACAAGTCTGTGCAACACATGGAGAGTAAAAAAGCACTTCACTCTTCCACCATATGCATGATAATTTCAAGGGAGAGGACAAGACTGAAAAACAAGCATTTCAACTTTAAAATGTAAAAAGGCTTCAAGACCTTTTTCTTCCATCTGAACCTTCAACCTCTGCCCCTGCCTAAGCTCCAGGTATGTAGGTATGAAACATTATGTGTTTTCCAGCAGTCCAGAGTGGAGTTCCCTGGGAGACTGGTGGTGAGCAGGGACCTGATCCAGAACTGTAAATCCTACACATCCACCAGTTGAACAGCTGTTCAGGTTAGGTCTCATTTATATGCAAAGCGGTTCAGCCATCATCGAGGATCTCTAATGATGCAAATCAGTCGTGTGTCATCCTAGCAATGAAAGTCAAGGGAGCCGTTACTTGCTTGAATCCAGCACATTTCAGCAAAAGTGCCATTTAGTAAAAGGAAGGGGATTTTTACAGTGGAGTATGGCCCACCACCCTCAGTCACTTTCCAGCTGAGATCACAGCTAAATCGCTTATCTTTACATTTTCATACATATCTGATTATCCTTGAACAGATAATTGTTTCACAAGTGTCACTTGGAAGCTATCCATTTCCAGCACAAGTAAAGAAATTGCACTATAAAACTGTCTACCTTCGCCATGAGTCACTTTAGCACATAGGATGAATATTTGGCACTCTTCACTTTTTCAAATTAACTTGCATATTTATTTTGGAAGAAAAAAATGGACGGCTTTAATTTCTTCCCATCAGAATTCCTCATATTTGCTTAGCTTATTGAAACTTTTTTAATAGACCTTCCAGTATGTGAGTATGTTATATAGTGACTCCTGATGAAGGAGACATTCACATATCCTTTAATATAAAGAAAAAGCAGAAAAATATCTATTAGAGAGTTAGATACTTTGTTAAGACAGTCAGTAAACCCTACAGATTACGTCACCTGCCATGAAGAAAGGTTTAATCTCTTTGACTGAGACCATGGAAACATCAAGAGAGGACTTAAATTCAGTGTTTCCTGGATAGAGCACGGGTTTCTCTTCCAAATTAAAATTCTAACATGTTGCAATTAAATTTCTCAAAGATCTGTTCTTAGCTAGGTTGGGAAAACTCCTGAGAAAGAAAAGAAGGTTTTGGTCTTCATAAAGTAAGTCAGTTTTCTAAGGACAGGAGTCAGTAATGAAATTCTTGTAAACTATAATCAAATGATCATTTTTATATTACTGCAAGATGGTTTTCCCTGTATAAAATAGATATTTCCTCAGCTGTTCACTCAGTCTGATAAGAAAGGAGTTATACACCTTTACAAAATTATATCACTTAGTCTGTGGAAAAAATGTCTATGTATTCTCCCAAGCATTTAAAGTTTAAAAAAATCCAACTGAGTTTAGCTCAGCATCAGTTAATTACACAGTTTGTTAACATCTTTGGAGTACTATCTAAACAAAAAAATAATGTTCTTCTAGGTGGGCCTGATCAAATGTCATATCCAGGAGATGAAACCAAGAGCTCTGATTTCAGGTGTGCTTTTTGCCAACTAAAATCCTGCTGGAAGAAGAAACAACAAAAGTCATGGGCATCTCCAGAGCGCCACTGGAGATCCAGGATGAGGAACATGCCTTTTTCCTTCATGCTGCATATGTTTGGCCAAGTCACTTATTCCAGTCTGCAAAATGTGGCATTAATTAATGAATGGCCAGTGAAGAAATTGCAGAACAATATAAGCAAGTGTCACATCATTATGAGAAAGGATTGTATCAGTCAAAATCTAATGTTTTTGTAAATGTAGGTGAAATGGATCTATCCAGTGACCTAAGTGAGGACTTCAAAGCTACAGAAAATCAGAGGTACTTCATGCAGGCAGGATCCTTCAGTGCTAAAAGACTTTACCTCTGCAAGCAGCCACATGCCCTCCATTCCTATCAACTGAAATGAGGGTGGTGGGTGCTCCTCCCTCCTAGATCGAAGCCTGAAATTGTCAATTAGGAAAACAAATGTAGGTACTAGACATCTTTTTGTGAGTGTCGGTTCAGCAATCACTTTATTACAAGCAATTTTAGTATTGAATGTAGTGCAATTTCAGTAATTTAGCAAAGTACAATGATGGATTAAAGTGCCTGGTGATAGACATTTATTTCACCTCCTGAAACACAATTATTATGCACTTTACTCAATAATAGTGTCTTGTTCCAACTAAAATACACGTTGTGTAATTCTTTAAGCCGTAGAATCATAGCAATTAGAGAGGGAAATGGCTGATTAGGTCACTGATTCCAGCCTGTTGCCAGTCCACAATTGCTCTCTGCCCTGTACTGGCTAGAGTTTCACCCAAACTCCTTGTGTTTACATGTTTTAGTGTTGGTGATATCGATCAAAAAAACTTAAAAAATAATGAAGGCTTCAACCACAGGTGAAAGATTTAGCCTTTTACTGCAGAAAATCTTGCATATTCACAGTGGGAAGGGTCTGACGGGTTTTCACCTCCTTCTTATGGCAGATAGCTAAAATACTTTCAACCAGAAAGTTCTTCAACAAGCTTTTTCCATGAAAGCGGTTTTGCTGAAAAAAATTCCCAGTTCCCCTTCTAACTGAAAAATATAAGTCCTTCTTTTCAGTCTGAAATTCCTCTCGCTATTTTTGCCTAATGACAGCTCAATATTTAGCATTTTCTAAAACAGAAATGAAAATAACATTGAGCCTGACTGAAATTTTACTCAAGAAAAGCCACTGTTCCTAACCTGTACTGGCAGAGGGGTGGCTGGGATGTGGTTTCAAGTGCTCTTTTTAGAGAGCTCAGCTGCCCAAGCTCTCTCACTGCTCTGGAGACCGGGGCCCTCCCCGCTGTCAGAGGCTGGGTGCTCCTCGCCACATCCCAGAGCCGGGGAACAGAGCAGATGACAAGAGCCTAGCATTTTATTACACATACAGATATATCTGCCTGCATTTCCCATGGAAACTGCACTTGTGGTGCCGGCTTTGTGCCTTCTCCGTGTTTACCCTCGGGTAGTATCCTTGAGAGCAGGTGCAACCTGTGGAAACAGCACATTTTAAACAAGTAAAAGAGAATGTCTGGAGAAAGCAAGCTTTCATCATGAACTCCTGCAAACAGCAGGCCAGAAGAATCTGCACTGTGGAGTTGCACTCATCCAAACATTGAAAAGGCAGACGAGCAGGGAGCTGCACGTGCAGTGGATGCCACAACGGTCTGGCCGTCCCCTACAAGTGTCGCCCAGCTGTGGACGAACCAGCGAGGCATTGCCCAGGCTCGGCAGTCCCAGCAGTGTGCTCAGGTTTGCCATGCAGCCGGCACCAGCAGAGGACATGATGTGCAGATGTAGACTATGACAAGCTCTCCCCTCACAGATAAGCTCAGTTAGTGAGTTAAAAAAGAAAAAAAAGTGTGATTCTTCCAGACAACTTAACTTAAACAACCAAGCAAAACCACAGTGTATATCATCCATCCATAGGCCCAGTCCTCACTCCATTGTCCAGCTCAGGAAGCAGCTTATTACATGCTATTGGAGGCAACAGACTGCTCCTGGTATAAAATACTCTTCTGTGCAAGCTGGTATTGAGCTCAGCCCTGTGATGTGCTTTTCACCTGTATCTCACCAGCTCCCTGAGCCTTCCTGTCTGGTTATCCTCCATTAAGGCTGTCCTGGAACTGAGCTGCACACAGAAACACAAGTACAAAGATGCACTGGTACAGCAGACCCAAAATTAATCATCAGACTACTCATGTTGAATTTCAGAGGTTCTGAGGCTTTAGCCGTAGTGTGAACGCCTGTGAATCTGGAGACTGAGGGAAAAGAAATCCCCTGGTGCAACTGTCGGGTGCCATTCAGCTCCAGCCATGAAATCACAACATTTACTTTGTAGGGCCGTGCCTGTGTCTTGTCAGACGCACAGCCTCTCCCAGCACAGGAACAGGCTCTGTTCCCAGCTCTACCACAGACTTCCCGCATCTGTCTGGAAAAAAATCACCGAGAAGCACATCTGAAAAAATGTTACGTGCTCAGCTCCAGACATTTGATCTAACACCTGGCCTAGCTCTCAGCAGCACTGGACACTGTAAACACTGTTGGCTTCAACTGGGGCACTTTTAAAATCCAGACCTGATGGGCAACAGGGATGGAGGGAACATCTGCTTCTTCACTGCGCTACACAGACTTTACACTAAGGTACCTTTTCAACAGGGCTGTGTACAAGTCAAACCAGTTAAACCAGCGAACAGTTGCTCTTTGTTCTGCACGCATGCCAGAACATTAAAAACTTTCACAGTTTGGCACCAAAAAGACAGAGACCCAAAGCTAGAAACTGCTTTTGGAAACAGGAGCCATAAACTCTTTTACTTCTGTTTTCCCACGTGTAAACAGGGGATGCCAATTCCTGCCCGCTACTTAGGACTCCCAGGCATTTGCGAAGCACTGAGGACATCCCGCAGACAACGTAAAAGCAGCTTGCAGCACTTTTTGCTTCATGTTTTTAAGAAGTTAGTAAGGTGCTGGCTGGACACTAGCAAAGTTTGCTATGTCAAGCACAAAATAAGACACTGATGCACATGCTATAAAATAAATTACTGTTGACCATGCTGAACACAGTGACTGCTTTTTGACATTTCATCTGGTGCATTATATTCTATCCTAGACAAGGAGTAAGTCTGTGGAAATAGTTGAACACCGGTGATAGCTTTGAAAGAAGAGAAATATAAAGTTTCAGAACTGTTTCTCTGCCTTGCCAGACTTTTTTGCACATAGCTCTCCCTGTAGAAGTTTTGAGGAGGAATTTGCCTGTGATAGTATTTGCATTTGACAGGTGCCTTGTTGGAGCACCATACCTGCATTGCATGCACTGCTACACACAGCAGAGCCGAGCGTGCTGCTCTGCAGCGATAGGCTGTAAGAAATGAGCTCAGGACCTCAGACTCCAGCCAGTATCAGTGTTCTGGATGTGTCATCTCAGCTAAGCAGGCAGAAACATGCTGGTTATTCACCGTTGATCAGTCCCAACACCATGATCTTGCCAGCGCCCAAGAAGCTGTATCTTCCACTGCAAGAGACCTGGGAACAGGCTTGATGGGCGATGTCTGCTGCCGTGGGAAGAGCGATCTCAGAGCTCCTCCTGCGCGGGGATGATTACAGGCAGCAAGGATGTGGCAAGCAAGCATGCCTGTTGTTCCCCACTTCCCCAGGGGCGAGTCTGGCAGCACATGTCCCTCACTGTCACACTCCACCAAGTCTGCTGGGACATGCCATGGCCAGGGATCACTCCTCACTGGGCCTTTTTCAAATAAGCAAAAAAAAGTGAAATGTCAAATAAAACAGAGTAAGAAAAGAAAAGTGGCATCTTGTGTTCCTCTGGTGTCCTTCATTCCCAGGAGTCTCTGATGCCTTAAAAGAGTGGCGACATTTCTGAAAGCAAACCTTTTTGATAAATGATGCGGTTATTTATTTTGCAGAAAGCCAAGATTTGTCACGATGCTGTTTTCAAAGTAACACAGCATCTAACAAAGAGAATCATAGGCAATTTACTGCATGACACTCCATTCGTCTCACAGGAAGAAAGACCTTGTTTGACCCTCTCAGGATTTGAACCTGTAATTCCACTGAACCAAGGGCTTTGAAACCTGAAGCTCAGCAGTTTTCTCCCTGAAGATAAGACTAGGTTTTCCTGTTCCCCATGAATCACCACAACCCTGCAGACTGCTGTGGAACATGAATTCCCCACTACACAGGAAACACCAGCATCTGTACATCCCATCAGCAAAGGTGACCAATGCAACTGTGCAGCCATCCGTGACAGCATCCACTCCTGCCCCTGGTGCTCCCAGGTTGGATGCTGAGGATGAAGGAATGACATCTTGCCCATGGGACTCATGCTTTCTTCTCAGTGCTGCACATTTGCAAGCTGCTCCACTGTTCATGTCCACTTCAGCTTCTACTGAGGCATCTGACAGGCAAACAGAGGTTATTTCCTTTCCTAAAAACCCCATCTTTTCCCCATGCTACCTGTGATAGGGTATGAATTACTGATTCACCAGGAGCAACGTGTGTGTATCCAGAAGCAAGTGCAGGGGTCACCAGTGCCATCTCAGATTTGCATGATTTTAAACAGATGACAGACTTGGAGCTGATCTAGGAGCCCTGCTTAGCCTAAATCCCCTCTGTCCACGCCAGGACCCTGGCACTTCTCCTCCAGCTGAAAATGCAAATGCAAACAGAGACAAATGCAAACTTTACAGTGTGGATCAGCACCGTGCCTTCTCTGGGGAGCAGGACCTCATTGGTCTGACTGTCGAAGGCATTGCACCAGCAAGGACCTAAGAGACAAGTCCCAGGGCTGCACTATCATTATGAGATAAACACACCAAATTGCTAACAAATCCTATGATGATCTGAAGGTGGAAGGACCTCACTTTTGTTGGCTGCTCTGCTGAATATCACACCCGCGACCAGCAAACCCATGCTGATGCGAAGGGGTTGCAGCCGCTCGGGGCACAGCGGCCGTCCTCGGAGGGAGCGACCCTGAGCTGTGTGCAGGCATCCTCGCGCTGCAAGGGAGGGCTGGCTCTGGAAACTCAGCTACCCCCTCAGCCGCTGCCAGTGCCGGATTGTGGCAGCGAGCTGAGCCCAGAAAAGCACTCCGGGGTTTTCAAGGAGAGCAGCATGCAGTCGTTGACAACATTTTCCCCAAGTGTTACCCAAATCTGCAACAAGTCATAACAGGCTTGTCTTAAATTTGCCCTGTCAAACCCTCCCTGGAAGAGTCTTTCCTGACACCCAGGAGGGCAGAGCTCCCCCCCTTGAGTGGAGTGCAAGAGGAGGCTGAGGTGGGTAACCAGACACTTCTTCACTGTCTCTTCCCTCAGCCGTGTGTTCAAAGCAGCCTGCCATGGGCACGTCTTCGGAGGTCGGACACCTTGGGAGGATGGCTGCTAGCCAGGCAGGCTGTGGGAGCTGGGCTCTCTGCCCAAGACAAGGCCACAGAGAAGGAGAGGCTGTCTCCTGCCCTGGGTGCTAAACACCCCACTTTTTCCCAGCTGCCTTGGCCAGCGGCTTGGCCATACAACCCGTGCTGTGGTTCGCAGGCCCCCTCTGTAGGCCCAGAGGCAGAAAACCCATTTTCCATCCCCAGGGAGAAGCGCTGCCCTCACACACAATTAGGAGAGATCCTGCCTGCAGGCTGTTTTAAAGATCACACATTCACACCAAACAGCCTTGGAAGTGGGAAGGGGGACCAGGCAGGCTGGATCAGGCTTTACTCTGTAAGAGGAGAGGGCTGCGGTTAGAGCATAGGACTGGGAAGTCCGACATCCAGGGTAGCAGCTCTGCCGACAGCCCCGGCAGCTCAGCGGGCACGGTGGCAACCCATATCTGTGTGAGCCTGAACTTGCTTAGCTCAAAGCCTCTCTGGCAAGGTGCTGCATTGATGTGGTCACACTGGCATAGCGTGTCCATGGGGGATGTGCAAAGCAGTTCTGAGAAAGACTTATTTTCCCCACCAACCGACCCACTTTTTAGAGCCAAGAATTAAAACATTTCTTGATGTTCTAGTGTGGGAAAATGACATTCCCCTTCCCATTTTGGTGGTCAAAAGCACTGGAAATACCAAAGAAACACAGGTAACTCCCAGGAGCTTTTCAGCTGGAGGAGAAGAAGTGCCAAGGTTCTGGGATGGGAAGGGGAGATTCAGGTCAAGCAGGGCTCCCACATCAGCCCCATATGTTCCAAAGAAGAGCATCCAAACCAGACCCAAACTATAGTGTGGAAGCAATTTGCAAAATGCCATCAGACCAACTAGCTCTACTTCAGCATAGAGACAGCAGAGTACCCAAGCACACAACCTGCCAGGCAGGTGCCAGCAGCATCACCCCTCCTCTCCCCTTCTGCCCCCTCTGTTAGCACCATCTCCCACCCAAGCAGGTGAGCAAGAGCAGGGTGAATGCCTGCATCTGCCAACCCCACGAACCTGGGGTCAGAGTGAGCTGCTGTGAGATACCTGTGCCTGCCCTGCCCAAGGCACCGTGTACCACTGCCCACAACAGAGCCAAACCAGGGCATGCTGGTTACTGACAGGGCTTTAGCAGCAGAATTATTAGCAGAGAAGATTTTGTGGCCTTGGATCTTAATGAGATTAATTTCCAAAAAAAGCCCAGGGTCTCATTGCAGTTTCCAAGCAGAAAGGGATCACCTGAGGACTTTGAAAGGGAAAGAAGAGGTACTTCATTAGCACTACAAGAGCAGAGCTCGGCAGGAAGGGCGAGGGGAGAGTTGAGCCCAGGCCACTCACATGCTTTCGCTCCATCTGTAGTACGGACGTTGGAGTATGCTGGATTCCAAGTTAAAGGAATACACACTTGTGCATATTCTTCTATAAGCAAGTGAGATGCCACTTAAAGGTCACACTGAAACTGGCCCCTCTGTGATTCCCTAGGAGTAAAATAGGATTTGTGGCTATAGTAGTTAAAAAAATATCAGAATTGATGTTTAGGCTGCACATAGCCTAGGATCTGGTTTCAGGGGCTTTGCAGGGACATTCCGTGCCACTTCCAAGGACTTGTTAAAAAATACTTCATACCAGCAGAGTTCTGTGGTATTTTTTTCCAGCTAGTCCTGCAGGCTACCATGGGGAAATTCACTAGCAGTATTTCTGTAGGACTCTGACTCACACAGGAACTTTTATTACTGCTTTTAAATATTTGACTGCCTTTTGGCTGCTGGCAGAAAAGTTATTAAATGTTTTACCAGACGTGGCCAGAAACTCTTTATAAAAACATCTTGGCCTGGCATAAAGCATATGTCTCTACTTATCTCCATAGCATGTGCTCAAAGCTTTCTCATGTCCCCTGGCAGTGGAAGAAACTTGGGACCTTTATGTTTCTAGGCTGTGGATAAACAGAGCATCCAATGTCCTTTGCTCGTGTGAGTAAATCTTCTGGTATGCAAATAGTCCTGCTGCAATAAGCAAGATATATCAAATTTGCAGGACTGAAGAGGCTGGGGCCCCAGTACAGACTCTAGGTTATGGTTCCTATGCACAGCTCTGCGGCCTGATCCTGCAAAGATCCGTCTACTCAGCCACTCAACCCTTTCTCAAGGGATTAAACTGAGTGAGAAGCTTGTACTCTTGCAAGTAGTCCTGTTAATGTCACTAGGTTGGGTGACAGTTTTAGTACTGCATGGCATATTGTTTCTTCGCTCAAAGCTCTTTCCCCTCCATCATTGTTTTGTTTTGTTTTTTTTTTTTTTCTTCATCTTCCTCACACAAATTAAGATGAAACAAAGAAAATGCATCTCACAAAGCAGAGCAGAGATGAACTCCATCCCAGCGCTTCATGGAAGAAAGCAGGAATAAAATCGCTGCCTCTTTCTGCTTTCACAAGAGTAAATCAGGATGTTCTGTTAAAGGGGCTGTTCATCAGAAGTGCTTGTGCCTGCATTTTGTTGCTCTACTCCCTGATTATTTTGGCGTGTGATAATAGTGATCAGAAGCAGTGGGCTATTGCTGAAAGTGCCTGCTGCTTACATGCTGAGATAGCTGTGCTTCAGGAAAGTAACCAATACAGCTACAACTTCTCTGCATCCCTCCGCAGGCATCCTGGGTAAGTGGAAGGAGAGAAGATCTGTGTGTCAGGGTCAGAGCAGGCTGGAATCACCCTAATTCCTACTGCATGGAGCCGGGGTATGCCCGGACTGCCTGCCACTTCTAAAAGAACCAATTCTGGTACTGCTAACCACCTAAGGACCTCAGCAGCTCCGGTTTGCTGGAGATTCCATGCTCAAGCAGCCGGCCTGCTCTGGGCTCCTTCCTATTCTGGCACCAGTGCTGGAGTGGAGCAGCTTGGAGCTAGCTAAGGGCTGTCCCTATGGTCTTTGCTGTAGGCAAATCTCATGTGTCACACAGCTGTCAGGGAGGCTGAACTCTGATGTAATGCAGGGGAGATTCAGGCCCGTTGCAGATTGATCTCAAATTCCCACATTTCAGTGGCCTCCGCTTGGGTGCAGAGGGCAGGATCGGGCCCCGCTGGCCTGGAGGTGCAGAATGACCATTTGAGGATTCAAAAAGTCTGACGGGTGCCCTCCTGGGTGCGAGCCCTCCCTGCTCCCAGCCACGCGTGTTGCCTGCACCCACACGCACCTTCACCAGCTGCCTCCCAACCATCCCTCTCTGCAGTCGCGGGTTATCACCAACTCCCACGCAGGCCCGTGGGAGCGAGCCCTGCCGCATCCATCCACCGAAACCCGAGGAGCAGGACGGGTTTGCTTTGCAGGCTCTTCCCTCCCACAGGTCCGAAGGTGCCCTGAGGAGCCCTGCATGTCCCGGAGAGCCCGGCAGGGCACAGCCCGGCATTAGCAAGGGCCGCTGGTGCCCTCTGTTGTCACAAAAAAATATAGGAGCTGCTGAGAGCACGAGTGGGACATGCCACCCAGGGCGGGGTGCAGGGCACCCAACTCTTTGGGCTACAGGTGCTGGGACAGGGCTGAGCCCGGCAGCTCCCAGAGAACAGCCCGGGCTGACTGCAATAAGAGCTCCATGGGTTGAGCTCTGGGTTTGGGTGCCATTGGCGCCACACAGGGCAGGAACGGCCACTTCTCGCTCAACTCCATCTCCCAAAGGATCTGCTGTGTCAGCTCAGAGCATCTCAGGATATTGTTTCTGCCCTCCTAATCAGTTACAGGGATGCATCCATATAAATCCATGGAAATAATTTCCAGGATTCCCAACTAAATAGTATCCGCAAAAGAATCAAATTTTTCTTTAAGAAAGGAGTGCAGCACTGCAATGGGTGAGGGGTGATGACTCGATACATGCAGTGGCACCGAGTAATCTCTGCTGAGAACAGGGTTCAGCCCCTGCTGCCCAGCTCAGTGAAAATATCAGCTGAAGCTGGTCCCACCATCTGCTGGGTGAGGCCGCGGTAGGGAGAGGACTGACAGACAAATTGTGTTTGAGTTAGGGGCCAAGTCTGAGTCCACCTACTCAAAGAGCAGAGCCTTTTTTTTTTTGTCAAAGGTACTAGAATCTCCAAGACAGGAGGCTGCAAGGAGGAGAACATGCCTAGAAAACCCTATCGTAAGTATGTGGCTTATGATTTTCTTATGGTCCTGGCCCAGAGACCCACAGCTCTACAGCCTGTGTCCCCAAAAGATACATCTGACAATCGAGTTTACAGCACGACTTCCCCCCACCCTCTCGAGGGGCAGCATGCCTTGCACCAGCCTCCAAGCAACAGCAGAGCTCCAGGCATCACTCAAGCACAAAGTTTTGGGCTCCATGAAGCTGGGTTGCATCCTCCCACCCCATTCCCAGGTATAGCAGGGAGCTTGCATTCCCTACTCACCTACTAACAGGGGCCCAGCCCTGCTGAACAGGCATCTGTGTGTCTTGGAGAGTCCCCAGGCTCAGACACATTTCAAGGCTTGCAGATGATATGATGATACAGCTATCACCTTAAAATTTAATATATGAAAACAGGTTCTTAACTGGAACAGACAGATTTGACTCTATTCAGAGCAGAACAGACATCAGTAAGAAGTGGCTGGTTTCTGCCTCCACAGAAATGGTCACCTGGAACTAGTGTGCACATCACAAGGCAGCACCAGCTAGTTATTATTTTAATACTGATTTATTTAGCACCTATCACAAAAAAACCTCCTTATGGTCTATAAATGTTTGTATAATTAAATCTTGACATTAATTGTTAATGGAGATGAAAGAAAAAAATGATACCTGGTCAACTCAGTATAAATTTTACTCTTTGTGAGTTATCTCTGGAGAGATACAGTTTCTCTGTGTTTGTTATTAAAAATAGCTGCAACAATTGCAGCCTCTGATTTCTTGTTAATTTCTTGCTAATAACACAGCTCAGGAATTTCAGATGTAGCAATTATGTGCTGTATTACTGCAGTTTGGGAACGGTATTAATGACATACAGGAAATCTCTCCCAAAAATTGCATTGCTTCCTTCAAATTTCACAAACACTCCTGACTCCAAAGACCTCATCCTGAATATCTGTAGGAATTACAGGCTAAGGAGCAGCAGACACAGCTGGGGCAACTCACCAAGCCCCGAGAACAAGTATCAATCAAATACTGGGCAGTGCTGTGCTTTGAGCACAGATGACCCTCCCTAGAAGTCAGAGTCTTATCAGAGAGGGCAACAGGACTCAGTTTTTCACCAAAGGCACGTTTCTCACACAGGCTGTCAAACTCTGCATCATTGCTTGAGCATTCAGTCACAAAGCAGAAATGCAAGGTAATACAGCAATCTGGCCTGTTCTCTGGGTTCTCACCCGACTAACCAGAACAGAGCTTACACTTGCCATGCCAGTTGCTAGACTGGACTCCAGCCTGGCAAGGTGCTCCCTGCAGACAGAGCCAGAGTGTGGGCAGCACTGCTCGCGGCGGAGGCAAGCGCTGTCAGCCTGTACAGCCTACCTTAGGAACTCCTAGATCAGCAGAGTCTTATTTATTTAACAATCCCATTTCCTTTTCCTGAATTTCTGGAGCAAGCTTGGCATGGCTCCACATTTTTCTCTCTAAAGTACATCCTACACATGGAAATAAAAACATTTAGAAAGGGATTGGCCATGCTAATTGGCTGAACACCTCCAGCAGCGCTGAAGATGCTCATGGAGAGGAAAGAGGTGTGGAGCTTCACACCTTCCCCTGTAACCGCAAAGGCAGCCTCTCTCCAGTGCGAGGTATGTTTGCTTGTGTGTTGTCTCCCATGAGTGCCTCTACCAGTCTGTCGATTCCCTGCCGGGCTGTGGGCAGGGGCTGCTTCAGCTCCCAGGCCAGACAGAGCTGCACACACACAGAGGGATAACGAGGTTTAGGAAAGATTGGTTTCATGACAAACCCCATGTAGGAGCACTGCACGAGCAGTGCTCTGCCTGCTGCGGACCACACAGATAGGCAGAACTCCGTGGAGCAGCCCCAATATCGTTCAGACCAAGTAAATGATAATATAATAAATAACAAGTACCTTAATCACACTGTGGAAATGGGGGGGTCTGATCTCATTACAAAATCCTTGTGGACACCCCCATACATCTGTGTAAACCAGGTAGGACCAGGCAAACTGCTACAAGGTTCCTGTTGTGGTGTTACAGTAACATCTTCAGGATGTCTGTGGCTTCATCTGGATCCACATCCCCTGAAAGTGCACTAGAAATGTCCCCTCCAAAGGGCTCATCCCTTGCAATAATTTACAGAGGGGAGACGACGGAGGAGAGCAAAATCCATGCTAGACCAGTGCAAAGAAGGACCCCAAGTTGCTCCTTCATGGTCAAGATTGGTCCCTGCAGTTTGTTTGAACTTTCAGAGTCTGAGGGAGCTGCGAGTGTTCACCCTGAAGAAGAGAAGGGTCAGGGGATATAAATATCTGCTGTGCAGGTGTAAAGATGACAGAGCCAGGCTCTTCTCAGTGACACCCAGTGAAAGGACAAGAGGCAATTGCACAAATTGAAACACAGATAGTATTTAAACATAAGAAAACACATTTTTACCTTGAGGGTGGCCAGACACTGGAATAGGTTGCCCAGAGAGGTTGTAGAGTCTCCAGCCTTAGAGATATTCAAAACCCAACTGGGCACAGTACTGGGCAGCTTGCCCTAGCTGACCGTGCTTTGGGCAGGGGGTTGGAATAGACAATCTCCAGAAGTATCTCCAACTTCAACCATCCCGTGATTCTGTAAGTAGAGATTCAAATTAGAATTAATAGAAAATAAAAACATCACAAAAAATTGGATGAAGCTGCTGAATGAAACATGCTACAGGTACTTCAATGGATGCTGAAGTGAAATGTTCTTGGCTTACAGATGTTACAATATAACTGTGCTGTGCTTTTGTGTGTCCCAAAAGGCAAACATGGACCAAAGGGAGGACAAAAAAGGAAGGCAGTAGTCATCAAGGAGAGTGCTTTCAACCTCTCAGGTTACTTTCCTTCTGAATGGGACAGTCAGGCCAAGCTGTTGCTAAACATAGGTTTTCAGGATGATGATCCTGAAAACTGTATTTTTCAAAATAAAATTTAATTTTACCAGGAATATTTATCATGTGCTTCTTTCAAAGTAATATGCTAAATATAGCCTTTGGCCAGTGCAGTTTATTCTGTTTGACCCTGTGTTTCTCATGGAAAGTAGGATTTATACCCAAACTCAGTGTTTTTGAGGGCTTTTAGATTCACAGGTTAAACACACAGTAAAACCAGATATCTCCCTATTGCAGGTAGAGAAAAGCACAGAATTCTTGGCATTTTAATCACCCCATGAAGATCAATGGATGATTTTATGCTTTTTTGTGGAGAAGGACAAGACAGGGAAAAAAATCACATATATCGATTCCCAAGCATCAGTGAAATGAATAATAGGGTGAAATGGCCTACATAAGTTCTTTGCAGGTCTTGTGAAAGCTGCCTGCCAAGGAAATGTAGCTGTGCATGTAGGTTGTGATTATGCTAAAGAGGCACTAAATTAGTACATTACATGCCCCATTTAGCAGTACTGTGCAAAATCTGAGAGTGCTAATACATTTTGTTTCTAGGGTCAAGAATCATTAAAGAATGGATTCATGGTCATTCATTAGCCAGGAAATTAAAGTTTGACAGCTGCTTTTCAACTCTGATTTTTCTTAAATGGCAGTATTATATTAGAAAGTGCTTTTTTTAAAAAAAAACCAAACAAACAAAACCAACACCACAAAAAACCCCAAACCTTCCAGGCAGTAGAATGGTGAGTGTCATCCCTAAAGCACAGTATCCCCAAGTCATGCAGCCAGACTTACTTTGTAAGAGTGCTGTATGGCTTTGGGGATTATTTGAAGGGGCTGAAAATGTTACTATGTGCTATTGAGAGCGGTTTCTTGCTTAGCTATATAGTTGTAAATGATCCGGGATTGGAGTTGTAACTCTGCTTCTGCTAGGGTTGCATTACAAAGGAATCATACATTGTGCAAGCAGAAACAAGGCCCTGCGGTCCTCTGTGGGCCATCAGTCCCAGGAGAGCAAATGGAGGTTACGCATGTGTATTTACAGAGAATGAACCCTTTCTATTAAGGCAAAAGGAGCAAGTAAACCAACAGTCCTCTCAGCTCTCAGCAGGACTCAAGGTAGGAGAAACCCTGCTTGCTCACTAAGGTAGGCACGTAACATGGGGCTCAGGGAAAGTCCTTACTAACCCCGACAAAATTCCTTGGATTAGGGTCTCCACTCTGCAAAAGCCTCTGCACGTGAGAAGCCTCCCTGAGCTCAATGGTACAACTCGTGTGAATACGTGCCACGTCGCAGACACAAGTGTTTGCCAAACGGCCGTCCAGCTGACAAAATGCATCGTCCAAGGGAGAGATTAGCTGACACTTGAGATGGCTTTGTTTCCCACTCTGTATCAGCAGACACTGCAAATATATAAGCAGAAACACTCCCTTTTCTGTTTTCCAGTTTGCTCCCACTAAATTTGTATCACCAACAGGAGGGGTTTTGCTTGCCCCACACAACAGCGATCCTAATGAGAGCCATGTTTTACACCTCCATAGCATTGTTTTTCCTGACACACCTCAGCCAACATCTCAGCATCCTGTTGTACAGAGCTAACCCTGATTTCCTGTGAACATAACTAGTTACGTGCTGATCTCTCTGAAGAACTGGTACCTCTCTCTGCAAAAAAGCAGCACTGAAATGGCAGCTTTGCATGAGAGAAGAGCTTAAAGAGGAAGGGAAAAAAAGAAAAAGAAAAAAAGAGAAAACCCAGCAGCCTGGAGCCTTCTATTGATCAGAGCCCAAGGGCTGCCTTTGATTAATAATCTCTGCATCAATACCACAACTGATGTAATACCCAAATACATTGCATTAAAAATGCCAACATCCAGTTGGATTGATCTGGTTATTTGTACTACAAGAGACACTCAGTCCCAGACAGAAGAATAGTGATATGACTCACTGTATTGCTAAATAGTGAAACTTAGAAAAAAGTTATTTCACATTCCACTCACCACAAAACAGTGTCCCTCCCAGGCGGGCTAGCAAACAACCCCCCAAACTTACAAAGTACATCTGAAAAACTAGGACACTTACAGAGCAGAAACAGACTAAATCCAATAATTTATTCATTGGAAATTATTTCCTCTCTTATAAATCGGTAGAATTGAAAGGCCATATTTTATAATGATAAAGCATTGCTCAGTTCTAAAGATCCTGTGCTCTTTGATAAATTTATGCTGGATGCATTTCCCTTTTGCTGTAATGCTGCTGTCCCCAGAGAGCAGAGCAGCAGACATGGAGCACTACCAGCCTGACTTTGGGTTCAAGTGCTTTGCCCAGTCCTGTCTTGGAGGTCTTCTGCACTTGAATGAGCTGCCTCTACCCTCTAGGATTATTCAGCTGCCCAAATACACCTTGCTGTGACTGTGCTCCCAGCCCCAAGGGTGACATGATGCAGAAGCTGAGCCCCAAGCATGGCCTAGTTAGAAGGAAGCTCCGTGGGGATCCTGCCTCTGCATGATGTGATCCCAGGGTAACCTCAGTGGGACCTCAGAGCCTTCACGGTGGGCAATGTTCTTGGACCTAATGAATATATTTCCACAGAATGCAGCTGTCTGTCATAACCAGGAGCTGCAGCCCTCCTGAGAACACACAAGTACCCTGAAAACACAAATATCCAGATCCTCAAACAAAACCACGAGAAAGTTGCTGACATGCAGCTTTGGTGCTGGCAGCCTAGACGCTGCTTTTTCAGTCCTAGCTCAACTCCCAGTTGTACTTGCTGGTACAATCACAATTGAGCAGTGGTGTAGACCCAGACAGCCCTGCTGTGCTGGGACCAGCCCATGCTGCCCCATGGTCGGGTACAGGCGTGCTGTGCCCTTTCCTGTTGCTGCTTTCTGGCACTAGCCCCATCACAGCCATCCCACTCTGACAGCATCTCTGGGCCATGTCTCACAACACGGGCAATTATTCTCTTGCCAAGCTGCAAAAAACCAACTCTAATTAATGTCTTCTGGAGAAACGCCCTCCCTGCCACCCTTGAAAAGATGCTGCAGGAGGCAGATGTGGAAGCCCAAGGCAGCAGGGCGGAGAGGAGGGTGCTTGAAAATGCTGGATGAGTCTCCTGGGCCAAGCGTTATCTCCCATTTCCTTTGAGAGCCCACAGGAGACGGCCTTCCCAAAGCAACCTCTGAGGTGGCCTATTCGGCTTTTGTCTCCCTCAGCAAAAAAATTTCTGCCCCAGCGGCTCCGAACAAGGCTTCCATTAACTCCGTCCCCGCGAGGGCAGCACGTGGGACAAAAAGCCCAACACTGCGTCCCAGCCCTCAGACAAGCCTGGAAACAAACGTTGCAGGAATTTGTCAGAATAAAATCACCCGCTCGGTGTCACCGCATACATTTACCTACCTCAGCGCCTATTCAGGGCCCTTCCAAAAGGGCAATATTAACAGAGAGAGATCGGACACCATCTCTATAGCAACACCATCCTGGAAAAATTACGGTTGCCCCAGCAAAGAGAAACCCTGTTTTAGGAGTCCCACCAAGTCTAGGGGTTAGTCCTGATTTTAAAAACCATTCCCTTTCAACTTACTTTTGTTCCTTGTGATGAAAACATTTAAGCAACAAGAGTGTGGCAACCTGAGTGGAAGGAGGGTGATGGGAGGATGCCTGGCGCAGAAGGGATGTAGCAGAACCGTGGCATGCAGCGCTGCAGCACGCATGCCTGTCAACAAAGTAAATCACCAGCATGCTGCTGTGGGCACCTTGCAGACAAGGTGAGCTTTTCTGATGCTATTGGACTTGCAGCAAATCTCAGGGCACAAAAGTTATCTGGATGCTGCGCCTGAAAACTAGGATAAAAAGCATAAGAGGCCCAGTTTTCATCGAATCAATAATCACCCCTTTCACCTCTAAAAAAGTACTTGAAATTAAATAAAGTGCCTTAAATTGTGGGGAAAAGAAAGGTGAGAAGGGCAAAGAAAGGTGTTGGAGAGCATGAACTGCAGGAGGAAAGTGGGACTCATTGGGATGAGAGCCTGATACTACAGAGGATATTAAAGCCAACCTAGCCACAGATCCTTTAATTCCTTAAATCAAGGGGGCAGATCCCCCTTTGTGGGGTAAAATGAATAAGAATTTAAGTATGCCCCAAACTAGATAAGCACAGTGCCCCAGTTTGTGCATAGAGAGATGTGAACCTGAGAGCGGTGACTGGGTGACGAATGGGAACAAGTATGAGAAACAGTGCTGTTCGGAGAAATCAGTCCGTGCAGCTTCCACATGGGGTTTATACCTTGCAGAGCCAGCAGCAACTCCCATCTGCATGCTTTCTATGCCAGTGGCATGATCCAGCCTTTAGCCTCCGGTAATGCTTTTCAGTGTTGGAAAGCATTCCAGATACTTGGAAGTTTGGGTCTCAGGTGATGGATTTCTAAATTCACTATGCAAGAAGCAGTTCTGGAAGGCAGGTGGTCCAGCAGCCTCACAGACACTTTCACTTCATGATTCTTGAAAATTTATGACACTGATCTGCATTAAAACCAAAGGAGAAAGCTTGAAATAGCCCCATAATTACGCTGCAGAGAAGCCTTAGATGACCTTCCATTAACACCTGCTCTGCACTAAATGCCAAGCATCAATTCACAGGATGAAAACTGAGCTTGTAGCTATGTTTAATATGACAGAGTGCTCAGCATCTCACTGCTACCCCGGCTGCAGATTTGTCCACCTGCACACCAATAGCCTAGTGAAGGTATCCTGAATTACAGGAAAGGCTTAACAAGCTCTGCTAGAGGGGTGTTTGGGTGGACATCTGGAGGAAAGACCCCAAAGTGCACATCTGAGCTGTGGCTTCACACAATGACTTTCTCCCACTGAAGTAAAGACTTCCAGATCTGGAACTATCACAACCTACTTGGGGCTAATCTACCTGTCCAAGTTCCAGCTGGAAAGTAAACTTGTCCAGCTGAAATACTGCTGGAAAGTTTAATGCTTAGCAAATGCATGTAAGCCCTGGGAAGGCAGGAGCTAAGTCAGTTCAGATAAGTAAGGGGGAGTTGACTTCTAAGATACATTTGTACAGTTACATTTCAAGTATGCTTGCAAATAATATGTACTGTGGGGTGACTTCAACAAGTAGAAAAGATAAATTACAAAATATTTGCACCTCTTGGTTTCACTAGAAGAGCATACAGAGGTACCTTCTCTTCTCCATGGTTCCTTACTCTCACAGATACACAGATTCCCCTCTCTGATTGCTTCTCCACCCTTCCCAGGGCTCTGGGCTCCCCCAACTCCATAGCACTGGGTCCAGCATCAGCAGGGTCCTTACCTGGAGGTCTGGGATTACCCCAGGAGTAGAACAGGTAGAAAAACACTCCAGTAGGAAACCCCATAGCATGGCTCATAAGACTTCATATCAATGCACACAGTTAATAACAGCAAACAGCCCCCTTCAGATACTTGCCCAAAGCTTTTACAGACCAGTATGATCCAAAGACATGCTCCCGTCTTGGTCTCTGTTTCTGCCCTGCCAGATTTACTGGATAACCTTCTCTGCAAAGTGATTCTCTCAGTCTCAGTGGAAAGAAATATTTAGAGGCTGATGCTGCATGTGATAAACAGCACAACCCTTGGCAGCAGTAAGCGAGACCCTTCCCCTCAGCTGTGACCACAGCTTCTCCTTATTAAACTCTTTATGTCATTAAGTGGCCCCGCTGGGAACAGCAGAAAGCACAATTGGGAACATTAATGAAGATCTACAGCATTACAAGAAAAAGCTCAATGAATCAATGCCTCGTGCCTTATTCCCATGGCTGTGACCTGTCCCCATTAGTAATAGGAGAGGGTTTGAAATGGGAGAGACCTCCCCTTCTCTTCTTTCTCCCTTGAGAGGTCTGTACTGCTCAGCACCGAGAGCTGCTTGCAGACAACAAAGGTGACTCTGGCTGACTTGTTGCCCTCATGTATCCCTTCTGTCAGTCCTCACCCAAATGGTGCAGATACCAGCAGCTGGGACCAACACTGGCTCTGCCACACATCTCTTCTGTCAGCTGGCGGCAGCTACGTTCACTACAAAAGCAAACACCCACCTTCTCCTGTGACAAAAGTGAGCCATCAGCGGGCACCATGGCTCAGGATTGCAACCAGCAGGAAATACGAGGCAGAAAGGGAGGATTAGGAGATTTTTAGGCTACTTTAGGAAAACCCAAAAAGCATGCATAAGGCATCGGCTTGCACAGATGAGAAGCAACTCTTACCTCCTGAAATGAAGATCTGAGGCACATGTTCAAAGTGTACCATAGGAACGCAGGTGCATGGCCAGGGGATTAGGAAAGGGCTTTACACCTGCCCACATTCACTCACAGCTGGGTTCATACACCGATCAAATAGCTTATGGCAGCGGGAGGGATTGAGTGAAGGAAGGCGTCAGGGGGATGAAGCTTCATGACTGTTGCAAAGTGATTAAGACAGGCCTACATCAGACACAGACACGAGTGTTCCTGCTCTGCAACTGCCACCAGCATCTCTCATCCAGGGCCCCTGTCCTGCTGCATCGCCCTGGGGAATGAGAACTGCTTGAGAGAGGTTCCTGCACCAATACTCTGAGGGCAAGGTCTGTCTGCAGGAAGAGACCTATGCTTTTCTGACTGGGACACACCATAGGTACATACAGGTTTCCACCCGCAGGAATAAAGACTGGTGAAAAACTTGGAAGCTTGATCACATCTTGCCCATATTTTACATACATGCTTGGCAAATCAACTAGGAACCCTCAATTGCTCAATTATGTTAAATTCTGTACTTAAGATTATTCAGCTGCAGTGACGGGAGGTATATGCATGTACCTATCCATGGCACAAAAGCAGCTCTAAGGCTGTCTGTAGGGAGTTATTTTGCTACATGGGCCCTGGTTTTCCCTTATTCTTCTTAGTACCTAGGACTATATGAAATGATTCTGCATTTTCTCGCAAGGGATTTTTTTTTTTTTTTTTTTTTTGTAGGGATGAGTCCTCTCTCCATTAAGGGTAATGTGAGAGCTCAGTGTTCATGTAGGACAGCACTGAGCAGACACAGCAGTAATAAGGCACATATACAAAGAGCAGGTCGAATGGAGTTGTGGACTTTTAGAGCTTTCTAGCAGGCTTGGCAGGAACTTTTATGGCACACTTGACGCAGGCCTCAGGACTTTGATAAAGATGCTTACACTCGTACCAATCAATCCCATCTACCTTTCCCCGAGATCCTGCTTTTGTGCAAAAAGGATTACCAATAACAGTTGCTCATGGCAAGGAAGAACCAAAAATTATAGATTTGTCTGAGTTACCTATGAATGTATTACGTCAGGCAGTCACAGCCATCTCCTCCTAGGCCTGCTATGCTTTTGATAGCAAAAGTAAAAGGGGGTAGTTGGGCTGTGTGGCTGCCTTGTGAGCTTGCTTACCCCCCTCTTCCCAGCACGGTAACACTTTACCTGTGAAAACACTTAATTCCCCACATTGTCTTTCCTTAGGCAGGAGAGCTCCTGCTTTCTCTAAACCCTTCCCCTCCTCACAAGCTCATCAGTGCCCCTTAGTCCTCCAGGCTTCTCGTGGCACCCATGGGTGACCAGCACCATGGAGTCAGCCTTGACATGGGCAGGATGTGCTCCTGCCACCTGACCCAGGGTTACTGACACGACAGCTATGCCTGTTCCTCACAAGAGAGCTTTCCCCAGGTAACCTGTCTGGTGGCTTGCACAGCCAGTATCAGGGAGCTGCAGCTAGGGACCGTTTGGTACCATGCAAACATTTATCCAGCTGTCTGTAATGGCCTTGTCCTTGCCGTGCCACCAGGCAATTTAACCTCAGGGATTTAAAACCTCAGAGAACATCAGGCTGACAGTACCTTCCCAGAACTAGACTGTGCAAAGCAACCTCCTTCAGCAGCCAGCAGCTCCCAGTCCAGGAGGGCCACAGATCTCTCTCCGAGAGGACATAGCAGGGACTTCATCTGTTTTGGCCTCTCTGCTGAAAAACACAATGAAAGAGCCCATTAGCAAGAGCTGACACCAAAATCTGCCTTTAACACTGCTACAGTGACCAGTGCTGTTGGCAGTGGTGGTGCTGCCCTCGCCTTCATAAACACCTAGAGAACAAAGTGCAGCGCCAGGTCCAGGAGCCCAGCTCCAGTTCATGCTGCCTCATTATCTTCTCAGTCTTGTTTAGTCTTTGTTTCTAATGTAGATGGTAAACTCTCAGGGGTAGTGACCATGACTTACTTCACTGAGTGCCAGACAACTGCTGGAGCTCAATTAATGATGAGACAACTCCCACAGGCCCATTGTCTTAAGTGGGAGTTTTGGCTAAGTGATGACTTCAGGGATTTGCCCAATAATGTCAGTAATTCAGGATGCACTTAAAGACAGTTCAATGTGCCTTTGCAGCAACATCCTTGGGAAGTGAGCATTTGTACTCCAGAGCACAACTGCAAGGAAGTCTAATATTAATTAGGAAGCAAACTCAAGAGTCCTAAATAGGCCCTTATAACAAAAGATCTTTTATTGAATAGCTGTAAAAGAGTGCAATGCCAAAGTTTTCATGCCAGAGTAACAATAAACAAACTGCAATTAATGCCTTTAAGACCAACCAGTCTGTGAGTTCAATCTTAGCTTAACAAAACAAGGAGCTTCTAAAAACATCTTTTAAAAACTCTAAGAGGAAAAAAGAATGAATATGAACTTAAATAAAATATACAGGTTGATTCAACCTGTTTCAGCTGATAAACGGCATGGTACTTGTTCTGTGCCAAAGTGACACTTGACCTCTATATATCTTCTTAATGAAGTCAGCAGAGAAAGACACCCAGTGAGCCTTTGTAACACTGCAAGCGAGTTGCAAGCTGGGCTTCACTAATGGGAGCTGTCACTTGTTTTTTTCCAGGTCACAAACTAAGAAGAGCAATTAAATCAAATTGGAGGCTGTACAGATTGGAGCAAGCCTCAATAGACCAGGTACCTAAATCATTAAAGACATAGTTCTTTTCCATGATAAATTGTTGAGGAGAGTGAAACATGCTGCTGGTCATTAATCTAGGCTAATCAGCTTGAAAGCTGGGTTGTTTTATTTAGTAATTAACTGGTTATTTGAAAAAAATGATACATGGCCTATAGAGCTGCCATCCAGCAGATAATAATGCAGAGCAGTGGGGAATCTCTTGAGGGCAATTCATGCCTTTTCAATTATAGCCATTGGCAAACTCTGAAAAATGGCTCTAGGTTTGTATTGACACGTAGTAAAGAAACACACTCCAATGAACATAGCAGGCATCTTGTTGCATGCTGGTAATTGCTCTGGCCTGCCCCTTACACAAACTGCTCTAAAGCAAACCAAACACTCTGGAGGTGTCCTTCTTATCCCTCGGATTTAGTGTTTGTCAGACCCTTTGCTGGAATTGGGGAAAAAAAGCTGCTGTGTGTCAATGGTCAGGTCTCCAATAACGGGGGCCCTAGCATGCTCTTTCACAGGTAGGGGCTGCATCTCCCCACATCAATGCACAGTGACCAGTCTGGACTTCTCCAGAAGTGCTCCATGGGATCCCCAACCGGCTGTGCCTGAATGCAGTCTAAACAAAGCAGCCTATTTCCTGGGGAACCTGCTGAGCAGAGACACCAGTTGATCATTCCCTGCTGTTCTACATCTCTGTTGATGCTCAAAATACACAGGAGTGGCTGTCTGTGTGTTGCAGCAAAATCAGGGTGAGAAAGTCTCTTTGCAAGAACATATTATAGGAATGGTGTGGTAATCCTCTCACTGAGGAGAACTAGCTGGTCCTATCTGCTATGTCAGTGACAGGTCAGTGTCTCCCAGACCCCACCACATCTATGAGAGGGCTTTTTCACACTCAGCCCTTCCAGTCATTTTGCACAGGGGCACCTAACTCCTTTGCTCTAGTCATGGATGTATAAACAAACAGCTTTTCCTTTGGTGACTGAGACAGGTCTTTTAGCCTCACCAACAATTGCTTCCAGGTGTCCACAAAAAAACACACAAATGCAGGGATCACATAAATGAACCACATGTCCTCAAAATGGATTTTTGTCCTTTGTTAAATACAAAGGACAGGAGAGAGGTTAAAATTCTGCTGGAAAAAAGCCTCTAGACATAGGAGAAAACTCAATTAAGTTACACTGAATACATAGACAACAGCTCTGGCTCACAAAGCTCCTGAACCATGAGTTGCTGGCAGACCACACTGGAGTATCACGCACACTTGTCCTGTTTTTCACTCCACCCTAGGTATGTGCTGCTGGCAAATGTTGGAGGCAGGAAGGATAGTGCGCTACCTGGACCAGTGGTCTGATGCAGCATGACCACCCTTTTGTTAGATGTGTTCTCTCTCTTAGGATTCAGAGAAAAAGAGATGTCTGGCTGATACTGCAGCAATAGGAATCCAGGCTGGACAGAAGGACAGTACCATTAGCAGGCAGGTAAGCACTGTGCAGAGGGATGGGCTTGTTGCTCAGTCACTGTACTTCAAAAAATATTTCCTGTTGTGAGAGCCTTTGATGGAGATTTTGAAGGCAGGAGGAGAAAAGAACAAACCCGTTCGATGGGGCAGGAAGCAGCATCCACCACGCACACAAAGCTTGCAAATACAGGCCATGCAGGATTATATTAAACCTGGTTGCGGGGGTCAGGAGAGCCCCAGAGCCAGCAGCATCCCACAGAGCAAGCAAAGCAGGCTCCAGTCAGCTTAAAAAAGCACCCGTTAATGAAAAACTTTACCAGGAAAGCAGATCACATCAAGGCCACACAGAAGTCTCAGATCCTTTAAGCTGCACTTTGAAGACCAGTGGTGACAGACCAACAGATAAAGGCAAGGTCACAGGCCATTAAGACCCCCTCCAACATACCGTGCAGCTGAGTTAGAAAAAAGAAGAAAAATCATTGTTGCTATTTGACTAAACATTATAAACTAAAAATAGCTGAATATCTCTGATTAGGAGAATTCCAAGGGCTTACAATCCTTGCCACTTGGGGTCCAATTTTTCTCTCTTTTATTATAGGCATTAGGTTTTGGACAATACCAGGGCTACAGAGGGCATATGTTAAGGTAGCCTAAGCCTGCACCACGCAAACCTTTGCACCCTGTAGGCTACTTTGTTGAATATTTCTGTCTCCAAATGAGCTGTAAAGGTTGTAGTTTTTCTGGCAGCAGCCAGCACAGCTCCCATTAACACATGTTTCACGAGTATAATTTTCAACAGTATTAATAATTGTCCTCATAAAAATCCATGAGAGGAACTTAATGGACTAGACTGTTTTTATTTCCATGAAATTCCTGCTCTTTTAAAAGCTCTCCATGCCTGGATTTAATATTTTCTACTTTCAGACCTCGAGCAACTGTTTCCAGGCATAAACTTTCTTCCTTCAAGTGTGCTAATGCCAAACAAAAAGCAAAGTGATCTAAAGTTCTGCCAGACCCTTCAAGTTGGGTTGAAAAAGTCAAAGATGAAAAGGGTGCACCTGCCAGTCACCCTCAGATGACCAGAGTGGGACTCTGTGCAATCATTAGCTCTAAGCAAGGATTTTTTGACTGCACCAAACCTCATCAGCCTTTGGGAATGCCCATGGCACTGTCTATCCCACAAGGGATGGCAGCCAGCCAGATATGGCCACAATAGGTGTAAACCCATGATCCAGTTCCAGACCAGGATCTTGGGCCTGGGGTCAGGTAGTGGAGGGGCAGCAGCCAGGATTGCTGAGCAACATTTGCATTTTTGGTTCATTCAGCCACTCTTAGTTTCCATCAGCAAAGCAGGGCACCATCTCTGCGGGCACAGAATATTTGGTAATTGAAAAGCAACAGCACAAAGTATTCTGGCTGAAGCTGGGAGAGTGCTCAGAAACCCAGCTTCAATACCTTTGCTTCGGCAAGAAGGGAACAGAATTACTAATCTCCAAGTTCACCATTCAGTCGTAATTAACACTCTGAAGGAACACATCCAATTCAAGACAGCTCCTAATTCAGCCGATAAAAGGCAGAATGAGATCTCCGTGCAGGAAGCTACAGCGCAAACTTAGTCAAAGTAGGGGGGTAATATTTATCAATGATTTTAATAAGCTCAGCAAATTTTACCTGGTGACGAGATCCATCACAGAGGATTGTTAAATCAGCCCTCAATGTTTCTTTACTACAGGTCTCTTTTAGTCCAGCCAGAAGTTATAAGTTTGGTGCAGATGATCACAGTGACCTATTCTGATCTTATCACCTAGAAATACCAAGCAGCAGGAATTGAAACCCTTGTAACAAACTGCTTACAAGCAGGTAATAGATTTTTATTTGTTCCCTGATGTCTCTAAATTGCCCAAGACAATCTGTTATACAAAAATAAGGAAGAAATATAAAATGAAAAACCCCTTTTCATTATGAAGTATTTACCTTGCACTGGAAAATGGCCTTGTAAAAACGATCAAACAAAAAAAAGCACAAAAACTTCATGCCAAAGACCACTGAACTCTCTTGATTTCCAATGTCAGTAGAAACAGCCAGCAGGAAAACTTCACTGAAGTCAGAGGACCCCCCACTCAAGCAATATCAGGCAACCTTGAAAATCCAAGATTAACGTTGATGGAAAAAACCATGATGACCATCAGTGTGCATCATACCTCAGAATCTCTCTAATGCTGACCAAGCCAACACCTACCTGAGGTGTATCTTAGACCTAATAGGTCTGTTTTCAGCTTATAAATCAAATCGATGTGCGTTACCTTGAAAATGTTTGCTTGAAAAGTTATACAGCTAGCTGGCCAACCCTCTCCTCTGTATTATTACCTAAAACCCTCAGTTTTGCATGTGGGTGTTTGACAGGGTCAGTCTTTTCTGAGTTAATTCTGCCCTTGTTCTTTATTAGAGTAATTGCTAGAAAACTTCACAATGCAATGGAATCACTGTGATGACCAAGCAAAACATAACAGGAATGACATTCTGGGGGACCTGAAAAACTGAAGGGTGGCAAAATTACTGAAAAGAAGAATAATTCCACAAACACTTGGGAATTTATGCCATAGTTCTCCCAAAAGATTTTTGACTTAGACTTTGCACACCCCCTCCATCTTCTGTCATCTAACATGATGTGATTCCAAGGGGATCCTTTTGTCTTTTGACTCTAAATTAAGCCTTACATACAGGAAAGCTATTTCCAGAAGGACGCAGAGAAAGGGGATTTCAGACACAGCATACTTCAATGGTGAGGCATATCCAGAGGAAAAAGCCATACCAAAGCACTGGTTTTAGAATTTGAATAAGCAAAAAAGCCAGCCTTGTATTTCTCATCAGCCACGTGGGTTTGCACAATTAAATCACAATAGTTTCTTCCAGGGCTTTGTTGAGGTCCAGAATAGCCCTATGTAAGTGTGCAGTGTGGCATACCATGCCTATTCTCTTCTCTCCGCAGGTCTGTCTGCCCAAGGCAGCTCCTTTGCTCCATACAAACCTGTTTCTCCTCAGCTGTTGGAAAGGAGTTGTGGTTTTACTTTGCCGCGCTTGAGCAGTGTTTCTGATAATGTCTAGGGTCAGGTGTTGGTAACCTCCAGGAAATATTTAGTTCAGGTCACAGTGAAGCCTTTGTTCAATGAATGTTTCCTTAAAGGCGGCAATTTTCACATTAGCATTTATTGTAAATTTATCAAGCCCAAGGAACCCGACAAATTCTGGAAAAACACTCCTGCCACACATTTTGGAGATCCACGAATTAATATTTTTGATAAAAAACAGGTCTTATTCAGGGATTTCTAGCTACTTCTTATCCTAAAATCAACTGTGCAGGTAACAACCAGTACAGCCAACAGCTCCAAGTTGAAGCTTACAATACACTCTGAATATGGCTTAATACACATTTCCACTTTCTCTGAGGTGGAGTTGATGGAGGCTACTTAGAGTAAAGACTGCTTGGTTCTTTTCCATTATAAATTCCTGATTATCATTGGCTGAAAAAACATTACCAACATGTATCTGTTCATGACAAAAATTCTTATGCTACTTGTCTGATTCCAGATGATTTCATAGTTCCTGTTGAATACAGAAAATGCTGAGAATCTCTAAAGCTTCTTTACTTAGGAAGTGGACTTCAGATTTATTAGGAGAAAGCCTAGTTCTCAAATATTTTCTTAACAAAAAATTGGCCTTTTTGGGGTTAAGATACAGTTTTGGATTATTTTGAAGAACACATTTGAAGCCAACAGTTTCTGAAGGACCAGAGATAATGAACTGTTGCTCATCAATACGGGTAGTCCCTGGTTGTCATATACATGTATGCAGTGGCCGAGGAGGCCACACACCAAACATTTTAAATAAATAGACAAAACAACTGGCAATATAAAATGTTCTTGACTTTGTTTTATAACAGCACCCAGAGGTCTGTCTGTACAGGAATGGTAGCTTGTTACCATGCAAAAAGTTCTACTCCAAAGCCTCAACAGGGCGGAGGGCTGACATCAGCTCTATTTGGCCTGATGAGCTCCTGCTAGCAGACAAGCTGGAAGGTGCTGCCTCAAGAGTCCAATGTGTTCCTTCAGAGGCTGCCATTCCTTGCCCCCAGGAACTACCGTCTCCTACTGAAGCACCAGGCTGTGTCTCCTCCTGGCTCCCACTTCCTTCACCCTGAATAGCCCACAGGGTCTGGCTGAGCCTTTCTAGGAACTGCTTTCTTCAGAAGGGAAGACAGAACCTGCAAGTTTACTTGCAAGCCTCATTCCTAGCACAGAGTGCATGGGATATATATCACCTAAAAGCAAAAATCACAAGAGTTAAGCTTATTGTATAAAAAGGGGTAGTACCAGCTTTGAACATGTGAAAAACCCAAACCCCTGAACTGGGTAGTGGCTGGGAAATCAGCTTCTGCTGTACACAGCCACAACAACAGCCACTTCTGACATCCACATTTGCACGTGGATGCAAAAACACTGAAGCTTTATGGGATGCACAGGGCTGATGGCTGCTAACTGTCCACTTCACAGCTATTGCTGGGGGGTGTGGAAGGTGAGGGGAAGCTGGGAAAAGCTTCCTTTTTTGCAAAACTGAGAAACAGGTCTGACTTCCTCCTGGCTGGGATTTTAGTCAAGGCCAGCACAGTGAACGCCTTGTTCTCCCTTGGAAGTTCAAGACAGTTTTGTTTAGGGGAAATAGAGGCTTCAGCAGCTGCTTTTTGGTAAAAAGGAACCTTATAGACAATAGGTGAATCATCCCCAAAAGCAGTCACTTGACATCAGCCACAAAAGCTTCCAGCCTCATGATCAACGAGCCCCTCTGAACGAATATAGGAAGAATTACGGTGGTATTTTCCTGAAGCATGGAGCTTTGCCTCTCCTTTTTTGCTGGGAACACAATTATACAATCTTTCACCCCTTTCAGCTTTGAATTACCCAAAACAAGCCTACAACATGGCAAAATGTGAACAGTAGATCATAGGACTTGTCCCATCTCAGCATCTGATGGTGAAATCAATGCTGACCTCTTCCTATTTCTTTGACCTTAGATATTTTTAGCATGTGACTGCATTAACCTCAAGGCAAAGTTGTTTTCTGAGACACAAAGGAGAAGGAAGCACCATTAGTTCAACCCCAAAAGGCAATAAACAGCACATGCTATACCTATTTGTGTGTCCACTGAGTATAAAAAGCAGTGGATTAAGTTTTTAATACATCTGTGGAGGGGACCAATCCTGCAAGCTGGTGGGCACCAGTCTAGAGAAGCAGGGTCCAACTGTCTGCAAAGGCTCTCTTTCTTGCAGATTCACCTCCTAACAGTGTTTGAGTTAATGTTTCATATGTAATATCATAACTGCAGGTATGCGGCTGGACGCTTTTCAAACAGATTCATTGTGATTTAGGTTCTCTACCATTTTAGCTTTCAAACTGGCCTAAATAAAGTTTCCATGCAGTTCACATGCAAAACAAACTGTAGGTGGAATTGGAAATGTGAAGCAAAGGAATCTTCATCCTTGACCTAAATATGAAATAAACAACAAAGCTGTAGTGAACAAAGACCAAAGGTAGCATGCAAAAAGGTCTTTGTTAATGACACCACCCTTCTGGGGCACGTCCCCACTGAATCGCACACAGCTGAATTACTCCAGTCTGACCCAGAGAGATGAGTCACATTAGCAAGCAAATGAGCCAGAGATGCTAGTGAAGCAGAAGGGAGAGAACATGAACTGAAACTATAGAGGCTGGGCCTCAGGTGACACTGGACCTTCACAGATGTCATGGGGAGGTTGGAGAGGACGAGGCAAGGAGCAGTGCTCTGCTCAAGTAACAGGGTGTATGCAATGGAATTTGTCAGCTGCATCTTGGCTCATAACCATTTTGCCTCTTCTAACATGCTGTCATGGAAAAGAAAGAACTGATTGTAGTGGGCTTGCAACATAGCATTTCCTTTCCAGAGGGACTAGCGTTAACTCTACTAATCCACAGTGACTTTTTTCTGCCAAGTATTCTTCACTTTCAGAGTCTTGAAGCCTAGTCTGGACTCTTCAACATAGACCTGCAGCATAATAACAGAGGGTAGTACAGATAGCTTTCCAAAAGAGAGAAGAGCTCCTTGAACAGCAGCCATGCCATTGCCCTCCAGTGTTTTCAGGAAGAGAGTGGCTTGTTTCAGCATCGGTTTGAAGTAACCATGGCAGGGACAGGATGTTTGGTTTCAGAGAGCGGGCAGTAAGTTTATATTGTCAGAGCAAACACTTGGGCCTCCAGATCACAACATCCCTTGTTGTTTACAGAGTGTGTTATGCTAGAATCGGATGCGAAGATGCACTTCATGGTAACAAAAGAAGACAATGCCATTATCCTGCAATTGTCAACAGTGTTACAGTGCTGAAGACTTTAGTTCAATATTTGCCAAGCATTAAAATGAGCAATGCCTGTCAGTTTGTTGACCTAGATGCACCAGTTACTAGAAAAACTATATTGAGCAGACAGCAGTTCAGTTTCAATAGTTTGGGACCAAATTCCAGTCACAAAACTGAGTGCTATTGAGTTACATTCAGATTAACAAAACTGTTGAAATCTTGGTTCAGATGCTGTTGCCAGGACACAACAAACAAGCGTTCTTATGTTGAGACACTTTCAAACCAAGTGTAACAACAGTTTCGTCAGAGCCAGGCACTACTACTCTTGCAGACTGAAATTTCAAGGGGCATTTA
Organism: Athene noctua; assembly: GCF_965140245.1. NCBI lineage: Eukaryota > Metazoa > Chordata > Aves > Strigiformes > Strigidae > Athene > Athene noctua. The sequence continues at coordinate 15,990,648 of NC_134044.1, forward strand.
AAATGCTGTAAACATCCTTCCTGATGAAGGAAAACCTTAAAAAAAAAGTTACCTTTTCTTTAATGTAGAATGATGGCTGTGGCTTCATTGACAGATGTTCTGCAAGCTTTAGGGTACAGCAAATGTTCACACAGTGTACATGTGTACCAAACCATACTTTTGTTCAGTCACCTGTGTCTCAGCACAGCCAGAAAGGCTTCAGCTGGCCATCCCTGCTGGGAAGGCTGTGGGACCTGGGAAGGCGCCTGCCCTTGCCTTATACCAGGGCAGATGTAAGGAGGATTAGTACTCCAGGTGCATACAGTTCTGGGTAAGTGGCACAGACCCTTGACAGCAGCCTAAGTGTCCTTCCCTTGTATTCCGTGTGACACCTCCCACTGCCAAATCACTTTATTACTGATCTGCAGCTGTAATCCATGTACAGGAGAATGACCAGCCAGTAGAATGGGCTTGTGCTAGATCACAGGACAGAACAAACAGTACTGACCCTAACGTTTCTGCAGAAAAAAAAGAGTGCAACAACATTGAGTTAAAGCAAAAATCAAGTGTGTTCTCCTCTGTTTGTTGCAGGCACTGTTTCAGGCCTTAAAGGGCTGACAATGTTCAGGCTTCAGCTAAAGAGCTGACTATCATCCCTACCCTACCACGCTGAACAGGCAACTTCATGCCTGCAGGTAAAGTCTCTCAGAATCAGAAAAGGATCAGTATTCATGAGAATCCCTCTTCGAGACAGTTTTGAAAAAGCTTGATTGGTGAAGCTTACTGTAGACTATGCCTTTGTGCTTCACTTGGGAAAAGCTGGCAAAATACTTTTCCCCATCTTGCCCAAGGAATCTACCTTCCACAGATCATCCCCTACACACTCTCCTGTAACAGTGTCCTGCATCAATCACATACTGTGACTGCTTCTAACTGCATGGACTCTATATACTGGGTGTTTACTAACTAGTAAGGACACCAAAACAAGCATGACAAATACCTAGTATATTAAAGGCAGAAGCCCACCAGTTGGCTTCCACCCATGCTTTCCTAAGACAATGCACATATGTCACAGAGATTCCTCTCCAGCTTATCCAAGCTCTCAGAAAAGCTTTTCTTTACGTTTTAAAAGAGGCCTCGGATGCTAAGATACCATTCTGCTTTCTTTAGTAATGTCACAAGACTTCTGGTTTGGCCACACAGTTGCTCTTTAGAAATGAAAAGCAGAGTCCGTGCTTCTGCTTGGGACAAGTGGCAAAAACACTGCAATCTTTTTTTATAAAGAATAGAGGGGAAAAAAGAGGAGGAAAAAAAAAAAAAAAGATCAGGAACTGAGTTCAGTCACTCTGGGAACCCAGCCTTTATGTACTGTTTACCAAAAGGATGAGCTGGGGAAAAGGGTGAGGGGCAAATGCGTGCATTAGGTCTCACCTGCTGATTCTCAGGAGTCATGAATATTCTTATAATCCTCGTCTCTTGGTCCAACAGGCTACAAGCCTTTTCATCACAAAGCTTAATTTCAACGAGGATCTGGGAGCTGCTCTAAGCTTCAGAAAGTGGTATAATATTCCCTTGTTTCCACATGAAAACAGCCTCTTGCCACAAACCACTCACCAAAGTTTCTTCTCTGTTACTCACCAACTAATAGCATTTGTCTTTCAGACTAGATTAGATACTTAAATTCTGTTCTGGACTATGCAGAGACCAGTCAGCATGTTTTTTTATTGCATACATAGTATATATGTGGAGATACAGATATATTTATAAAATGTGCTACACACCTGTAGTTAAAACCAAGCCATCAGAAACAAAACTGAAAAGGAACATGAGCAGTAGTATGAACCACACCGTATATTTTTCAAGCCAGACGGCACTATTGTAAACATCTAATCTGACCTTCAGCACATCACAGGCCGGAGAATGTCACCTGGTGTGGGATAATTTACATGCCAATAGGGCAGAGGAGGACAGGGAAGGAGGTTGTGCAGGCAGGAAAAGCAAACAGGGTGTGTAAAAACATGTAAAAAAGCAGTGTACAGAGATAAACCTACACGAGATAACCTATGGCTTCCACAAGCCTTGCTGAATTCTAATTTTCAGGCACCAGGCAATGGAAAATTATTTTCTTTTACTGAGAAGGGAAGTGTTATCTCCTCCAGCTGAAGGGATTGACTATGCATAAACTGACAGGAGGGAAAATGGCCTTTTTGAACAGGAAGCTCTTATTTTCTTTATGGCAATAGTATCCAGTCACAAGCAATCTTGGGCCATGCAACAAACATTTAATAGCTTAAAAAAAGGCTCCTTGCAAAAAGATCTAATTGATCAGAGCTGCTAGATAAAAGTCATGATAAAAATCAATGCTTTGTCCACTGGTTAGAGCACAGGTACTATGGTAACAACAAAAGGGATAGCATTGCCTTCCTAGTTATTGGTGGAAAAATTTTAAAATTTTTAGTTATTTATATAGTTTTTAAAAGGGCCTTATACAGTTACTGTTCATGCTGATCTTGCTTGTGAGAAAGTAGGCGAGGCCTCACACAAAGTTATACATCATTAGTGATGGAACCCTGTGAAAGCATGAAGTGTTTTAGCAAGAAATCTGGGGGGTGGGGCAGGGAAGCTCTTCTATTTAGATTAAATATTTAGTTCATGATTAGACCTAAACAATAATCTGGACATGCAAATAGCTTTCAGGTTAGGTAGGTTTGAGATTACAACTGTTAGATTAACTCATCTTCCACCTGAGATATAGCACAGAGGAATCACAAACAAAGCACGGGCAGTTTGTTTTAGGGGTGCCTTGAATCTGTGCAGGATGTGGAAGTTTGCTTTTCAAGCTTAATAGTGTTTACTTTGTGACATGTCATTATCATCTAGTTCTGTATGTGCATGCAGAAAATACGTTAATATGCACAGGCATCAATATAATAGAAGATATCCCTTATGTCTATACACTCAAGTTACAGTCCACCAAAGTAATATTTTTAATATACCTGCATTTTTTTAAGGCAACACCCTTACCTGGGGTATGATCATCCTCTTTCATTCCCTTTATGTGTGTGTCTTTCATACCAACTCTGAGGCCTGATGTTCTTGCAGATTTGTCCCAATGTCTGCTTTGGCTTGTGGAAGCCTTCTGTAAAGCATACACACAACACAAAAGGGATGAGCCCAAATGATAAACAGGCCTCTCACTAGATTTCTGTGGCTAAGCAGATGCAGATGTTGTGCATCTCCCATTTTCCTCCCAGATGCATGCTGCTGTGGCAGTTCAAGTTACCCAGAACATTTCTCTTACAACACCTTCATGAATACTGAGAGTGAGATAACATAGATTGGTTCCTGTTGTGGTTTACTTGTGGAGGGAGTAATATTTTTGGGCTATGTTTGATACCTTGCAGCATATGAAATGTAAAATCATACCTTAGAGATCCATTACTCAGGAAGTAAGAACAACCCTCCAAACATCATGGCATTGACAGCAGAGGGCAAACTTACAACTATGCAGGATAGCTATGGTGGTATTCCCACCTCACATTTTGCTACTGGTCACATTCCTCCAGTCTTCCTTCTACAAAAGTATCTTCAAGGATGCACGGCTCTGGCAACTCTAGTATGAAAGGCCTCATCGCTCCTAAGAGTCAGTCTTGGTATGCGGGAAACCATTGCTTTCCTTACCATCAGACACGTGATCCAAGATCAATCCCTAAGCAAACCCACATGACTCTCTTCAAACCTAAGACATGCTCTGCTGATTTCAGACGTAGGTCTGAAATGTTCCTTTGCAATCCACTGTCATTCAGTGTATGCTGTACTCAGCTTTTGCCTCAGTCTCACCTTCTTCCCAACTAAACCACGTAACATTGGGCTGTTCAAAGTCCGTTCTTTGTTTACTTCTTGTCTGCTCTTAAGACAGATGTTTCAAGGCATGAGAGAGGATATAAACATGTGCACACCGGAAAAAAAAAAAGGTGTCCAGGTGTTTAAGTGATGCCAAATGTGAAAGAATTCCAGTTCATTGCCTTCTCCTTTAATCTGGCAATTCCGAGGGACCAAGCGTGTCACAACTTGTACCCAGAACACTTTCCGCTCGGGTGAGTTCAGACAAGGTCTGCATTAACTCCCCAACCTGCAAGAAAATTATTTGAAACAAAAGGTTCAGATATGTCCATTTCCCTCCAACAAGCCTGGAAACAAATGGTACAGGAATGAGGTCAGAAAGGAATCATCCGCCTACCATACCGCTGAATTCATTTACCTACCTCAGAGCCCATTCAAGGAAAGGGGTGGGATGGGGAACAAGGGATGATATAAAGCAGAATGAAGCTCTGGGGTCGCTCGCTACATTACAAGATTTGACAGGCCTTTGCCAGCCTTCAGCTTCTTTGTGTCTTTCACATAATAGAGAAACACAAACTGAGCAGCCTGTGATCTGGGGGTTGCACTATTAGACGGAGCAAACCCTTTGCAAATGCTAATAGTATTGTAGCATCCTGTCAGGCAGCAACACAAAAAAGGATGTTGATTTTCACATGAACCAGAACAGACTCATTGTAAGGAAGGTTGCAATGAATGTTCCATCTCTAAACATCAAAAGCCATAGGCAACTGGCTTGGGGAGATGAGGCAACATACTGCTTCAAATGTTCTTAAATATATGGGGCACACATTGTTACCTTAACGCTTATTTCATGAGGCTAGCAAAGAGAGAACAGCTGCTTGAAGTGGAAGTGAAAATGATCTTTGGTTATGATTTCTGTACTGAAATAATTTCTAGATCTAAACAGGCTTTTGTTGTGCAATCTACTGTATTCTAGCAGTTTGGAAAAGATGCTTGTTTATGAAACATGAATGTGCAGATTCAGTCAAGGGTAGAGTTTATGCCATTTCCACATGGTAAGGTTGATAGTAACAGAGCACAAACAAAACGTGCTTTTCCTTTTCAGTTCTAAGGATGTGGCAGCTGACAGTCTTGTCCAGTGATGTCCAGTTCTTTCCTGAAAAAAAGTCTCTAAAATGTTCAAGTGGATACAACACTTAAGCTATTTTTCTGTTATAAAACTTATAAAATACCCTTTTAAGTCAAACTCCCTATATTTCAAATGGTATAATCCAAGGTGTTAACAAAGGCACCACTATAATTAACCTTCAAAAAGTTAATCGTTGTCCTTTGGGTGAAAAACTTGGAGCTCATCTTGCTGGTTGTCACTACCAAGGATAGTTCAGAAATCCATTTTAAAGCCAGAATGTGAAATCACCACACAGGTTAGGATGCACTGCTCCGGAAGCCCTCTTAGATCCTACAAACTTCCAACAGTAGCAAACAGCGAGCCTTCTATCAGTGTTCTGCAACACAAACACATGACTATTTGCAGCTATGCACAGTAAATAGCTATCACCAGAAATGGCTAGAAATACTTCTGGAATTGGCTCTAGAACAGCACCTAGAGCCAGTTCCAGGAGTCATCACACAGCCAGCAGCTGGCTCATTTCTGGATTCATCTCCAGGACTATGTCTAGAACCCCACCAAGTGTCAATTCGAGAAACACTACAATAAGCCGCTAGACCCAACTCTCAGCCTTATCGCCACAATCACTTCTAGAGCCACTTCTGGAAACATTTCTCCGATAGTACTAACCCAAGAAACGTATCCAGAGTCAATTTCAGAAATGTTTCTAGAACAGTTTCTGAGGTTGGCTCTAGATTCATTTCACAAGCCATTCCAGAACACTTTAAGAACTATTCCCCAAATCACTTCTACAGTAAAAACAAAAATCATGCCTGTGATTTTTAGCATTTCTGACAGAACAACAGCTTGGATAATTTCACGTTCTGATGTGCTACAGCACTGAGGTGATGGCAGATGGAAGCAAGATTTGTGTCCACAGAAATCTGCATGGGTTTTCCTTCCAGCACCACAGCATAAACAATCATTACAATGTCTGTATCCTTTCAGCTTCTTCCCTTTGTTTCTTCTGTATAGTATTTTATACTGAAAAATTCTTGACGACAGCCTTGTTCTGTAGAAGGTCTGTGATCACAGACACACAGAACATACAGCACTTTTGACAAACTATAGCTTTAAGAGTTATCTGACTACACAGGACTCATCTTGCAACAGCTTTACAATGCATTTTATTTATCTTACTGAATAAAAACTAGCAAGTGATTGATCATGGTGTGTAAAGATTTCTGCAAGGGAAGATGGATTACTTTTTTTTTCTTTAAGCCAATTATAAAGCCCTATAGAAAAATATATTTATTTCCATTATGCAGGTGATCAGAGAGTGTTCATAAAACATCTCCTAGCCTGGAAATCAAACATGAAGAACCATGTCTGTACACAAGAAAGCAGTAACTGGAAATACAGCAGTTCAGGCCAGCATAGTAGTTTTTAATCAGAACTGTAGTCAAACCTCTACTTTCTCTCCAGGCTTTGGAAATGGGCAAATTTCTACTGCTCAGTCAATGGAATTCTAAGGAAATGAAAGTAAAAGGAAAATATGGAAAGCTAGTTCATGAGCTGCTGTTTCTTCAGATAGCCATACATACTAAGTTCTTGTGAGCTACCCCAATATCTGAGTAACCTTCACCACTGTACATCCCATCCGTGTGAGAAAGCATGACTGGAACATTTCCTAAAGCATCTCAAAACCTAGAAACACATTCCAGATAGTAAAAGAAAACTCATGCTGCAACTCTGCAAAAACACAGAAGGATCATCACAGTCTGAGTTCATATGGCAACACCTTCACGGACATAAAAATATCCCAGAGACATCTCTAGGATCAAATCCCACCAAGAACACGGAGTTCTAACTGACTCAAGGGGCCCCGGGTCTGACTTAAAGATCCCATATTTCAACATTTCCCAACTGTAGTGATGAAATCTCTTCCATATTTTTCAATACAACTGTTAAGAGCTTATAAGTTATATATAAGATATATGAAACTTTAGCTTTGGAAATACATCATAACTCAGTTTTGGTTCAAAATACACTCAAAAAATTGATTAATGTATCCTTGATGGAGAAATTGAGCATACCAGTACATTTGTAATAACTAAGAACTTCACTTAACATTTTCACCTTTTAACTTAACTATGCTTGCTTTTGATACTTTTATACATTTCCAAGTTTTTAATGTCTCTCCTGGTCTGATAATTTAGGATGAGGTTACTAATAACCATGCAGAAGGAAGGAATAATTCTTGACATTTGAAAAAGCACCATTTGTACCTTTTTCATGAAGAAGCAACATAAAACCCCTCATCTCGAGAAAAACAGAAGCATCTTACTATATCTACATGATGTAAAGAACATGCTTTAGAAATGAAATATCCATTTATGTAATAATTACATTCACATTTTCCGATTCCCCTCTCTAATCTCAAAAGGTCACAGAAATTACAGATTAGTCTTCGCTCCTTACAACAAATTGCTTTATGCAGAATCTGAAGGTAGTATATGTAATATAGAAAAGTATCCCGAACTTGGCAAAACAGTTTGGAATAACATGCTTTTCAGTATCACATGAATTTTAGTGACAGTTCAAATAATTACTATCTATAAATTCTTGTAATAATCCACACATCCTTCTTATGGTGTTTAACATAACTACAGCTATCTAGTAAGATACTCCTTACAATGAGCAATTTTGAAGTGGCCAACTAACAGCACTTAAGTCCATTTTTACTAACTCAGTAGTGAGATAAGCACAATTTGCCACAACTCTTCTTTCCTCTAACCTTAACATAAAATCCTATAAAAAACAGCATAAAATTACCTGTTGCTTATTTGCCAGGACCATTTTTGGTTAGTTTAATCATGAAATCAAGTTAACGTAGAGTTATAAACCTTCACTGATCCTAACATGTCCACGTCTGCAATTTAAGCTTTATGGAACAAATGTGCAGCAGCTATAATATCACAGTTTTACAGTGATTTTTTTTATTTTTTTAATAGATTTAGTAAATTTTTTTTCATCTAGAAGAAAAAGAAAGAAAAAAGAAAAAAAGATATATTCCTGAATTTACTGATTGCTAAACTGACTGTTCTATATTCTCAAACTCATTGTCCGAGAAAGCATGCTTATTTTAAATGCACCTGAAAATAACACTCTATAACCAGCCTTCATTTATACTTTGAATATCAGTTCATTACCTAAAATTCCAGAGACATAAGCTTTCAACATAATGATTTTTCATAAGACATCTTTGCCTGAACGTATTACATAAATGCTAATGTAACCATTAATTTATATAGTAAAAGATATCACACTTACCACTAACTTGGTGCTGACACAGCACTTCTGAATCAGACATTTTAATATCATTAACTGTATACGTTTTCCAATTTAACAAATGAGAAAAAGAAGGCCAAAGTGACTTCTGAATTAGGTGCAATAGCACCATGTTCAAATCCCACATTTTATTATTCCTTCAGTTACATTTTTATTCAATAAATACCTAGTTTTCATGGAATACATCATGCTAAGTCTTAGATGAGCAGCACAGAGAAGCTGGAATTAAAACTACAGAAACATCATACTAAGAGATGAATGCTGGGCTACTGTATGCGATATTTTGCAACATTTACATTACACAGAAGTTTCTAACAGTGACCTCTAGGTAAATGCAAAAGTTGGGGTTTTTTGTTTTGGCTTTTTTGTTTGCTTGTTTTTTACAAAGAGGGATTTAACACAAGTACAGACTTACTTCTTGCTATACAACCTAAGGACTCTGTCTTCAGAATTGTGCAAACTTACTTTTCTGAAATTATCTTCAGAGAATGATGATGACACAAGCCATTTTTTCTTTTTTTTGTTCTCAAACACTCATTTTCAGAAAGTAATTTTAAACAGAAAATCCCAAAACATTTAGTTAGATTACACTGAAATATTCAACCTTTCAACACCATTTTATGAATAGCTCTATGTTAACTTTTTGTCCACAACTAAGTATTTTACGTTTAAACATTTGGGGAACATCCTACTGAATTTTGTATTGTTTCCTCTGAGAGCAAACAGAAACAGTATCTGTTGGAAAATGTTCAGATTCTTCTCTTTGAATTGCCACACATCAAAATCAACAGCTTTTTCAAAAGGGAAAAATAAACCTAGGTCAATTTTTCAACATACATAATCAAACAACTGCAAACCAAACTATTTCAGGTCTGTATCTTCTTCCATAGAAGTATTCAGAAGTGTTTCCAGATCATCTGTGACAAAGTGGGCAGAAATATATGGTGGTGATTAATCACCAGGCACCTATGATACAGAGCCTATATCATGCTTAAATTTGTCAGAAGCGACATTTCTATGGCAAAATGTAAGGCAGTAAAAGAAACACTACGTACTATTTTTCCTATACTGAATGACAGAAACCAAATGAGTGTGGAAGGACCTCGTGCATATAACATTCTTATAAAAGTGATTTTGGTTTACAACAGCTATTAGAAAAAAATTAATTATATTTTTCCTTTTTTAGTTAAGAAGGTTGGACAAGTTGGAATTGTGCAGAGTATCTTTCTACATTTCACATGTACTCAATCAGGTTACTCTGTACCTATGGTGAAGGGAGGAGTTAACAAGGAAATCAGAGTCTGTGCAATCCCAGAAATGAAATGTAATCGGCTGATTCAAGATTAACAACATATATTAGGAAAGAATGGGTAAAAGGAGCAGCTGTTGACATTATTTCCTGAGCCAAACCTTTTAAGGTATCAGTGTATAGCAGTCTGTACTTTCACTTGAAAACACTACAAGAATTGCTTAGACAATGTCTCTCGAGTTTAGGAGTTTAACAAAATCCACAACTTCCTCTCAAGATCTCAATACTATGCTTTCAAATTTGTACCAGTGTGATCAGAGAATGCTTCAACACAGAGCTTAACAAATACAAATGGTATTACTTAGAAGGGCATTTTAATGTACATACAAATACTAAAAATTTACGTCAAACTCCCAGGATCATTTGCAGGCAAGAAAATGACAACAGATAAAATCATTTTATGAATCTGATCCAACTCTACCATACAAGACAGATGCCAAAAATAAAAGCTTTTGTCCTTTCATGAAAAAAAAAATTAAATGTACAACTTCAGCAAGCTCCCAAGCTATCTCATTGACATACAAGTCAGATCCTTCTGTCATGTGCATGTAGCTTCAAAAATTAAAAGAGTAGGTGGATTTTAACTGAATTTCTCAATTCCATGAGACACTATTTTCTTTCTCTTCCAACACTGCAGGATGCTTCCCAGAAGATAGGAAAGAGAATGGGACACAAAAGTAATTTCTATTCAGTCTTCTTTGTGCAAGGTATCCTGGAAAAGGCTGCATTCTTGTGTAAAGTTGCTGTTGAAACAAAAGATATTATTTTAAAATGTGTGCAAATATATGACAGCACTTAGGCTTATGTTTTTAAGAAATAATATAGAAGAAAGAAATTTAGAAATTACCTGCATGCAAATATTTTTACTAACAATACACAGTGCCTTTAAGGAAAAAAAAGAATCAAAATACTTTTATAGAAAAGAAGTGTTCCCTTAATTTTGATTCCAGCTATTGTACCTTCTTTCTCTTAACACAGATAAGAATAATGGAGACTAATCAAATAGTCTACAGTGTTTCACAATATCTGAATAACTAGTCAGTAACTGTATTTCTACTAAGTTTTATATCTTGTTGTAGTGTAAAAGCTGAAAGTATAGTTCTGCAGATTAGAGGCAAGAAGCAGCAGCAGCCAGGCACTGGAATAAAACAAAAAGGAATTTTCACAAAGTCTGTATCTAAAAGAAGTGGATAGTAATTTTATATTGAACAATGAGAAAACTAACAATTTTTTAATGATCTAAACATGATTACCTGCTTGAACAATCTACTTCTCTTGATGGAGGGCTTCTATGAAGGCTTCAAGTTTTTCCTGGATTTCCCGAACTTTTTCTGGAGGAAAGAAAAATTACTTCTTAACTGAGGACATGCCCAGAAAGAAAAAAACAAAACCAAAAAACAAACCTTCAAACATGAACAAAACCTAATGCTGTTGTCAATATTACCCTATGCGTTTCTTAACTATGAAGATTTAGAATATTTTTCTGCATCAGAAGAAAAGAAACCCTGTCCCATCTGAAGAACTTCTACAAACATATTTTATGATTATCATGCTAATTTAATAATTCAAAAATTTACCAAAGCAATCCAATACTGGAAATATATTTCAGAACCCTGACATTTCTTTTAGATCATGTGCAGCCCAACTACTGTACACCTGTTACATGTAGGGAGTTGTTATCTTTTAACTAATGCCCACCAATCCCTTTCTTTTTTAACCAGATATTCTTATTCTCTACAGCAAGTGTCACAAACACTACTAATCATTCTAAAAAGAGTTGAAAGCTAGTGCCCTTTCAGCAGGGAGAATTTCAGGGAACCAAACATCAGCATTCCAGACACCTATACAAAAGGGCATGCACAATGTTAAGAATGTTTAAAACCTGTACTTTATTTCCTTGCATTTCAGTAGTAACCAGATGGATATGGGCAGAATCTTATTTTATATAAATACTAAAGCTGGGAGTTTATTTCCCTACGAAAACGTGACTAGAACACAACTACAAATAGTTACTAAGAATGAAAAGGCAACATTGATTGGGAAAAATTCAAGGGTTTAGGCATTTTTCCACTCTTTTCTCAATTCCATACAACACTTGTCATCATATAACCTATTTGATTTATTAAATTGCTTATGAAGCAAGATTTAGAACGTAGCTGGAATCCGAAGCCTGCAAGATTTCCTGCTTCTCTCTCACCACATCCTCATTTGAGGCTCCTTCTGTGTGTGATTATAGCCATGAAAAAACACACACTTCAGAATATGAAGGAACAGGGGGAGAGCAGTAGGACAGAGAAAAATAAGTTAGATGAGCATAAACATTATTTTTTTTTCAAGATAAAAATACTATTGGATTAAAGCCGTATGTTCCCTTGTATGAGATACAAGGTTTGAGCTTTTTTTTTTTTTTAAAAAAATCTTTTATTAATGTTTTCTTCTCTTTAGCAATACCATATGTTAAAAACTGAGCTGAAATAACAGCAAAACAGAAAGAAAAATAAAACAATCAGCCTTAAATGGGATACATAAGAATGAGTGGGGAAAAAAAAAGAATGACCTCCAAAGAGAATGCTCTAAGAATGTAGTAAGGGAACTAAATGTTTCATCCAGTAACAAAGTGACAATCCCACAGACAGTTATTAAATCTATTTTAGCGTAATTATAATAATGATAGCAATAATAAAACCTCAACAAATTCCTGTAGTTCTGTTCTAACAGAAGTAGAAAATTTTAGTTGGCACTTGAAATATAGAAAATATTTTGCATGAGGATGAAGAAATCTCAAACTTATCTTTACTATGCAATTCTTAGGTGAAAAAAAGGCAAGACACTTCAGTGTCCCCTTCCCCAATGGTGCTTATCTACAAACATGATGTACAGTGAGGCTGAAACACATTCTGAGTCCTAAAGAAAACATGAAAGAACTTTCTTGAATTTCAGCTGATTTTGTTTTTTTCAAGTACTTTGATACTAAATGAAGATTACAGCCCTTGTGAGGGCAAAAGCTGTATCTTGGAAGTTAAGAAACAGCAGTAGCAGATTTTTACCAGGAAAAAAAGAATTAAAAAATTAAAAATCCTCGATTCAGTTCAGTAGAATCTTTGAGAGCTGCCAATGGAAAAAAAAAAAAGTAGTCCCGTGACCACTTCGCCTTACTAAGCACATTCAAAATGTTTTCATTATTATATTTTTAAATAAAAAAAGAGTAAGTATTGCTTGAATGCCAGTATATAAACTTCTTGTGTAGTGAAAACATTAATTCTATGGCATTTATTTAGGCAACTACTTAGCTAGGCTTCCAATATTAATGCTCTATGTATGTTTACAAAATTAGCCTTTGAAATAATGTCCTATTATCTTGGACAGAGTTGACATATTTTTGGAAATTATTAATCCTGGACCTCATTCTCCAAAATGAGCAGCAGTTGCCAGTGATAACTGGAGATTAGATCTCATGACCCAGAAGATCTCTTCATGTTGTGCTTTCAATAGCTTTATTTTTGATGTAGATTTTTTTTTAATTGCTACATGCTTTCCCCAAGTACGTTCTTTATATTGATCAAGCCGTTAGACTCAGTGAAAGCAGGCAGATTTAGCAGTATTAAATGCAAATATTTCCCCTTCTCAACCTCTTGCTAATGAAATATTCCAGTCCTGAAAATTAATAGCATCAGCAAAAATCTATAATTATTATTTCACCCTTAAAAAGGTTTGTGCCAACAAAATCTATTTTAATTTTCTGATTAGGGCATATTAAAGTAACAGGATAGCAAATATGTATTCCACCAGAATATACTGAATCAGCTGTGTTTGCTCAGAGAACAGACATACTAAAATTGGCTCCATATTAAGAGCACTTTATTAGTTTTTATACTTGGACTGAACTGAAATGATTGCTTAACTGTAATAATTATGAGGTCTTGAGGTAATTTAATACTTTGAAAACACATGCTGGCTATTCTTAAAAAAAGACCAGTTAAAATGACTGCCAAATAGCTGCAATTATTCATGCTATGCCCTGTATTCTTAGCAGTAGTAAAGCTTTTTGCAGCAGCAGACCCCAGCCAACCTGTAACATTTTCCCACAAGTCCATTCTGTAGCACAGAGTAGCAGTCTGCTAAATTGGTTTACTTTTTAAATAGGCTAATGGCAGAGCCATGCATTTACACAATTACTAATCTTAATAAACCAGTAAATATAAAAGCTTGGGCAAAACTCCTCTAATGACTGCAAGTGCAGGGTCTGCAATTCTGGGATAACTGCCCATGGTTTCATCAGCACCATGTGACATTGCATTTGGAACAACAATTAATTGTTTTAATTGTCACGATTCAAGAGTCAGATCTTTATTTAGGGAAATTCTCTCCTCTGTGAACCCACATTTGCAGGGTTCTGATTGACACCTAGATCAAAATATTAGTGACTTACACTTGTAAATTACTTGTAAATTACAGTACATTTTGTTTTGAGGGTTTATCAACATGCCAAATCCAGAACATTATTTGATTTCAGGTAAGAATACTTCTACAGTAAGTAAATTAAGGGATATACAAAGGTGACCTGTTGCTCTTTCTAGGTTTTGTGATACTGTGTTTTCCCATGTACAAGTGAGACACAGATTAAAAGCGTTCAGCTTGCTAGCAAATTATTTTTGTAACAGGCTGAACTACCCCAGCACTGGTATACAAAGCTCCGGTACCACAGAAGGCTGTTGAAGTACTACACTCTTATTATGCAGTACTTAAATATATACTATTGCTTACACTGTGTTCTAGAAAGACAACACGGTGTTGGTAGTTTTAATGCAGAACCTGAAGTTACAGATGTGTAATTCTTCTAGCACCTGTTAAACAGTGATCAAAAATCAAATTAAATCAATGAAGAATAAGTGTAACTAAATCCTTGTTTCCATCTTTAGAACAGTAAAATTCACAGGCCTAGGGGCAATGAATGGCTATTCTACTTCCCATTTACCCCATGTTTACCTAAAAGATAAGCTGGTTCATACATCAACTCATTATGCCTCTTGATCTGGTCATGAATATTCCCATAATCCTCCCTCCATAACCCATAAAACTTCACTGACAGAATGAGGAAATTCTTTATTCAGACGTCTTGAGATCCTCATTCATGCTCAGTCTCTCTTTATCTTCATATGAAATGATATTGCTACCCGTTCATTTTCTTTTCATTAATCCTGTGATCCTAAATCTAAAAGGCTCAAAACCAGACTAATTGATCTGTAATAAGGATTTGGATACACTCTGAACACAGAAAGATGCAGCCACAGATAAAGTTTGCTTTTCCTAAAAATCATAAGATGGTCAAAAGGGAAACCCTTGAAATATTCAGTTTTACCAGGAGTGCCTGCTTACTGATTGCTGCCTTAGATAGCTGAGCTTATCTACTAATTAACAGTGCAGAAGCTGGGGAATCGCTGCTAAAATGAAACATCTTAAGTAAGTTATCAAACAAGTCTCCCACGGTAAATCCAAATAATCTCAGAATAATATTAAACACAAATTACAACAGCAAGGTACTTTACTAATTTATTTCAACCATGCTCTTAGTAACAACTTTTCTAGATATTTTCCAACTTCATTAATTGGTTTAATCAAAGGTTTTGTGGGCAGAGGCCACGTCTGTCTTGCTTATACTTCTACAGATAAATTAATTTTTAAGCATTCAAACCACACATACTTATCTGTAAAAAAATGATGGCTTTAGTGCAGGATTTTAAAGATGTTCATGTCTGTGCCAGAACAGGGAGAAAACTGCATGAGTATTTTAGGCAAATCAAGAAGCTTTCCATTCCCCTGTTTACACGTTTGTACATACAATATCAAATTGCACGTGCAGCATCAAGAAAATTGTAAAGTATTTCTGGACACAGATCCATCTTTATTTTGTGCTTTGATGAAACTTATAGCATGAAACAACCACAATAAAAATGTGTTAACATCTCATTATAAATCCTTCTGTTCTACATTAAAGTGATTTCTATCTCCAACTAATGTTTACATGGCTTTGGTATCTGAAAGCTCATGGCTGTTACTGCTTTTGCTCTGAACTGTGCTTAGACTTTAGTCTCCCTTTTTTTTCTTTTCTTAATCTTCCTTCCTTTCTTAATCCCTTCCTTGCCTATAAACATTCTCGCTGCTGCTGTGCTACTTCTATGTTATGGTTAATTAACCATAGAGGCAGAAATGTTGAATTTACTGCTGTGAATGCATCATCTTTCCTCTAGTAAAAAGGAAAGCCCAGTCTGTAGTCAGATTTCATCAGTACGGCCAGAAGTGCACCATTAAAAATTGGAAATGTTGACCTGCAGTTTCCTATTGAAAGCTGAATTTTAGCTTAGGGCTACCTAAGATACAAACCTCACAGCTGTATACAACTCCCTGTGAACAGTCAGGTGGAGGAAGAGGCGGGGGGAGCGTGATCCTGTCTTCTGAGTTCACTTTGTATCAAATTCTTGGATTTTCTAAGGGCTATGCAAAAGCTTTACTTCTTGTTGAAACAGTACGAGACAGCACGCTCACAGCCACTCCAAATAATGCCCCAGAAAGCAGACTTTCCACCCGCAGTTACAAGACCTGCATCAACATGCTTTCTCATGTCTCACACAACCACAGCCTAACAGCTGCTGTAATTTACTGATCATTGCAAGGTCATGTCCTGCTGAATTTTAGAAAATCCTTTGAAACTACCCATCACATTTTTTGCCAGTTTCCTCTTGTTCACATACCATATTTTCCTCTGGATGAGGCTGAGAGGAAAGTTAAAGTTTTAACGCGGTGTGGGGGGGGTGTAAAACCACCCAGGCTGCCCTTAAAGAGACAGAACATCATTTATCAGCTGCAAAGACAGATTTATAAGTAGAGGGCCCCCTCTGTTCCTTTAAGGCTGCAAAACAGATGGGAAGTGAATGGACAGTCAAAGGGTCAAGAAAACACATGGGAGGTGCTGCTTGTCTGCTGTATGTATGTTCCCAGAATAAGAAAGAGGTCAAGATTGTAACTGCATGGCTGGGTGCTGGAAAGGCCTTTTCTTTAAGCTGTTACAAAGACAAACGCTGTTCCTCATCCTGCTGTCAAACTGTTATAAATATTGGTTTGTCAAGAGTTTCGGTGGCTAAAATTTTTTTTAAAAAAAGGGTGAACATGAGGATGAATCATGTGAATGATTCTTAAACAATTAGCTCGTTAGTGTAATAAAAACACAGCAAAGCCCTGAAAAGTTTAAATGGAATTTATAATAGTTCATGTAATAAATCCATGAATCATTAATACAGCCTTTAAAATGCAAGCTTGCAGAAAATATCTAGCATACTCTTTAGTTACTAGTAGTTACACTGAGTGAAGATGTTAACAGATGCTGGATCATAGTAGCTTTCCTTTGTTACAAAATATTTCTTATATGTATTGCAATTTAGTAAGACTTGAATTTGCAGCCAGTTTGAGTTATTTCTATAAATGCTGATTTCAAAGTATGCTCACTGGAATGAGATAATTACGATGTAAAAATGTTGCAAACACATTTATAAATCAGGGTTCCCCTCTCTAGACATCTACCAGAGTATTCACCAGAGTTACTGACAACTCTTCTACTTGCCTAAAATCCCTATGCAATCCTGAGATAAAAGGTATTTTAATCACAGTTACATCTGGAGTTCCTGTTCTCCAGTTACCAGTTCCAGAAAGACACTAAGAAGGACAGGGACATGCTCTAACCATCCAAGTGCATGAGGTGAGATGTTTTCATTATTAAATAGACAAAGATACTATTTTAGTGTCCTCTCAGAAATATTTCTTTTAAACCCTAGAACAAGACAAGGCACTAAACATATTATTTTAATATCACTATTAAAATCTCCAAGGATCAATCAACATATCAGTTTCATGGATATGATTTCATCAACAACTGCCTGCTGGTGACCTGGTTGAACATCATCTTTTGCATGGCTTCAACAGGAAAAAACATCATGGAGCCCTTTTGCTATGAAAACATATATATATATAATATATATATATATATATATATATATATATATATGCGTGTACACTTTATTTTTCCCTGTTGTAGGTGAATGCACCTCTAAGCCAGGAAAAGATCACCTCTGGATTGTATATTTAGCCTGCTGTAGAAACATAATAAAATCTTAAGAAGTCATTTTTAGACAGGAAAAAAACCCCATAGCTGCCATCACTGAAGTGATTTTTGTTGCAAGTATTAATATCATATTAATTATTAAACCCTGCTTATCATATCTGAGCAAAGCTATTAGCTGTCTGTACAAAACAGTACCACCTTTATTTCAGACTAAAGATAACCAGGCAGCAGAAGAGAGCTTGTCTGAAAACACTTCAGCTATTTTTACAAGATATTGAGCACTGGAACATTATTTTAGGATTACTAATAATGCTTTTTAAGCACCAGAAACAGGAATTGTGCATTGTGCTGATGGAACTGTAGATTACTAATCGATCAATGTCTTGATGTACAGCTGCCCCAGATTCACAAGTGAGACCTCTGCAGCTTAATGAAATGGCTTTGGCAACACATTTCCCCCTCAGTTGAACAGAACAGAAGCTGACTATTTCTTGCAGAGGTCCCTGGGGCTCCTCAGGTTGGCAAGCACGAAGTCTTTCTGTCTTTGACAGAATATATGAGAGCTGAGGTATGGGGCTGAAGCAAAACTGACAACTATGTAGACTACTGACTTTATCCAAGATAAGTTTCTGCATGTTATTACAGGTAAATCCTGCTTGTCTACAGAAAAGAAACTAAATATACCAAATCATGATGTGAGGTCATAAACCAGTATGCATTTCTAAATTGTCATTAAGGTTAGCTTAATGTACAAATTATTATTAATCTATATTGTTGTAAATCTAAGAAAGTCATGGTGTCTGCCATACCAAGGTAGGACTTGGGCACCTTTCAATCCTCTGCCTCTATCTACGTTAGATTTTTAATTAAAACTGTTCTAATAACTCAATCTTTCAACAGAACTTAGCTGTGCTGCTTATTGGACAGCTAGAAGGAGCTTAGTAGCAGGATGACCAGGCAATCTCATAAAACAGACTTGCATCTTGAATCAGATTTACAGACATAGAAAGATTTAGTTTCCAAATCGAACCTGTAAAGTTAGAATGACTAAAATACATCATGATACTCATTATTTTAGGTGGAAATAGTGAAAGGTATAAAGGCAAACCATAAACATAAGCCAATGACCCATACAGTGAAGTAAAAAAAAAAATAATTCTTTTTCTTATGCATAAAGGCCATATACAGCTATAAAGGCAAATTACTTATGTAAAGGCTACTGTAAACTTAAGGCTATAAAACTGTAAAGAGACTTTAAGAAAAGAAATAAATGATGTATGTTGATTCTTCACCCAAAATAAAGCATACTGCATAGTTAGCCAGATCAACAGAAATAGTCCTGATAGCATATTATGTTAAATCTGTCTAAAATATCATATCAGAAAATGAAGTGGTGATATTTTTTAGACAATAATAATAATAATCAACTTCATTTTTGATAGTCAGAAACTTAAGTCATCATGCCCTGAAGAAAAACAGGTTGTTCTATTTTTTTTTTTAGTTCATTATCATTCCCAGCTGAAAAGATTTCCTACCCTTCTGTTTTTATACAGACTTCCAAATCAGAAGCAAAGTGGATTCCACTACAACATTAACAACATGCAACATACACAACAATGACTTCCCCAGCTCTTGGAAACATGAATGTTACACCCCACAGTTCCATACTAGTTCAGAACAAGTACCTACAATGGTCAGTTTAGAAGTTTGCATTTATACGAGCAGTAGTCTCTCCATAAGTACTGATTTAAATTTTCATTACTAGGTACACTCATAAGCAAGCAATACTAAAAAGAAAATAGCATCCAATTAGATGTTTTGATCCTTGCATCATTAAGAAAATTTTAGGAAAAAAAAATTAGTTTGGCAGATAACACCAGAACAACCCTCAAGTACAAGAGACACGGGTCTAAGTTAAGATTAACAGGCACTAAATATGTCATTCCTCACATAGCAGTTTATCATTATTTTTCAATGTCAACTTTAAGCGATAGGCTTTGCTTAGTCAGTGACAAACGTACTGAACTTTGTAAGGATCCGTTTTAGGACCTGGACATGAGTGCCTAACTCTTCATCAATAACTTTAAGAGATCACAGCAGACAGACTTTGGTCATCCGGGATTCTTAAGTTAAGTAAACCATCACTCCATCACAGGAGGTTTACAAGTGATGTATGTTCTCCCTTGAGGATTACTTCCCTCTCTGAGAAGATGCAGCTTTTTAAAGCACTTTCTGCCATGACACAAAGCAGGAACTACCTTATCTGCACTTCGACACAGACTGTCCTACACATTCTTCTGGTTTTAATTCATTAGTTTCATGCAGCTGCCCCAAAACTCAAAGAAAAAAAAAAATTAACTAAACATTCAACCAGTGTCTTTCATGTCAAAGCATGCTTGCTTGCGTTGATTTTCTAAGTTATCTACATGGAATTAAAAACATGATAATCAGGCAAACGCAAGTAATTTGCATTCTAACAGAGTACTAGAAAGAGAGCAAATCTAAAAATAATGGGATGCATTGTTGCTGACTTGCTCATGTTCAAAAGGTAGTGGAAATTGAAGACATGACCACATAGACTGATGCCAAGCACATTGCCCCCTGACATCCTGCACCACAGAGCACCAGGGCCTCTCCAGAGCTCAAAGGGAGCACAGGAGTCACCCTGCCACCAGCACACTTGTGACACCAGCACAAGCTTGAACCCATTAGACACAAACAGCCCACTTGACCACTTTATTTGACTGATTGAGATTTCTGCAGAAATTAATGTGCTCTAAATGACAACTGGCCCCTGATAAGATGAAGGCCACATTAACAAGGGGGAAGGAAGCTGCTGGCAGTAAAGATAGCAGCTACCCTGAACATGCTTGTCAGAAGTTGATTTCTTCAGTGACTCACAGCTCTGCTTCTGTCTGATTAGAAGGCCACAATATCTTCTGGTGTCACCTTCTGCCAATTCAGGATCAGACTATAATTTAGTGCTCCTCACTGCTACAACCAGGTAAAGGAGCAAAGCAAGACTGCTGCCACTTCTGTCAATTGTCTCACAACTATGAAGCGACCATATTTTTACACATATAGCTTCTAAGACTCCAGTATTTAGGCATCATGGAAGAAATTAGAGCAAAAAACCCCATAATTCTGCAGATTCTAATAAAATTACTGCTCCATTTGGATTTCCTAGGATGCTTTCTTCTTCCCCATGTCTGTCTTTGAGCAGTGGGGGTGACATCTGGGCTCTATGTCCAAATATCTTCAAAATTATACCTTTTTTTTTCCTCTATCTTGTAAACCCTGGAAGCCATGTTCATTCTGAACGAGCACCTTAAGGATTGCTGTAAGGACTACTAACCACCGCTTTTTGAGCTGTTTTGTCTGCCTCTGGTTTCTAGAGGAAAATTACCTAAGATCTGCCTATTTGAGAGAAGATCTTCCCCCCTACAGCTGAGCTTTGGCCCCTCTGAAACACTGCGACCTTTTAAAAAAGTTGAAGCTCAATAGAGGAGAAAATGGAAGCAAAGGCTTTAGAAAAGCCAAGTCAAAGCATGATTTTAAGGAACACATGTAATCAACAATGTCACATAGGACAGGGGTCAAATCAAAATAGTGTTGACAGTCATCTCAAGGGACTGAAATTTAATTAGGCTACAGCAATGATCACAATATGGGATTAGTTTCATACAACATTTTTATTCTGCAGCTAACACCAATGAAAGAGGAAAAAAAAAAAATCCACCACAGCCCAAGTCATTATCTGCAAAGTACTGCTCACAGACTATCCCCAACTTTGCATAAATGCATAACAAAAAAAGAGACTCGATTGGATTTAAATCAGTTTGCTACATATAACAGACACGACAGAGCCCACTCAGTTTAGCCAAATGCATCACAGGAATTCCAGATCCTGAGTCAGCAACTTCCATATGCAAGTACCAACAATAGCTAACATTAGCTTTCTAACTCCATTAAACCAGAAGTTTATTATATGCATATTTGATATTAAATCATTCATGCTCAAAATTTGCAAAAGGTTTACACTCAACACTAATGGATTCAACACATGAGAAAAAGTTAAGAATGTAATGCAGTGACTTTAAAGAAATTACCTTAGATATAAAACTTGAAAGTATTTTACTGTAACACCAGTTTATTTAGTTTTCATATGTTTTAGTCTGTACAAGAAAATAATTAATTTCTGCAAACTGTTATATTTCATACCTTACAAATGTATGACAGAGTTTAAACAAATGGCCCTAAGCTATCTTTTCTTCATGTGAGGGCTCTCAAAAGTTTCAAAAAGCTTTTGTGCAGAATGAAGTCTCAGCTAGCCCATGACACCTGTACAGGTGTCAGTATTACTGACAAATGAACTCGGAGGCTGACCCCTTCACATTCATACCTAGTAATTTCAGGATCAAGTTTCCACAGGCATTCCGCAAGTCCCTTCCCACCTCCTGCCACTGACTCTCTGTGTAAATGCACATGGTTTTACTTATAATTTGGTGAAGTTCTGGGTTTTCATTTTTTAATTTGTGAGGAAACAGGGTATTGGATGAATAGTATGCTGACCTAGGAAAGATGCTTTGCATGTACCATTCTTGTATACATTTATCCTGTGCACATAAAAGATGCTTTTGCAACATTCATAGTTTAGCTGTTTAAAATGAATAAAGAAGAACAAGTAAGTGAAGATAGAGCATGTGTATTTCTCTCTGGTCTGTGAAATTTCATCTCTAGTGAAGTCAATGGCAAAGCTCCTGCTGACTGCCTGAAGCTAGGATTCATCTTAAGTATCCCATGTATATGTGCACCACCTAGCATGTTTTAAATGCCTCTGCAATATGAATGTATGTACCTTAGGTTTAGGATAAGGCACTGGAAGATCACATTTCCTTTCCAAAAAGATTCAAGTATTCAGTTCATAACAGGTTTTTAGTAACAAAGATTACTAAACTAATACTTTACATGCAGTTGCTAATAAGAAATGTGTAATTAAGGAAAAACTGACCATCCCTTACAATCCTCATAAAATTTATGTCATACAAACAAAAAAAGCAGAGAGTAGAAAACATGATGAACAAGGCTAGGCAAGTGCATCTTCCTCACAGAGGAAAAATCCCAACATCCAAGAAAGCAACGTCCACCAAAGCTATGCTCATTCATCAAAAAGCAAGAAAACAGACACCAGAGACTTGGCACCAGTGCTGCATGCTCAGCCTCTCCACTCCTCCTATAAAGGCCATTCATTGCCATCTTGTGTTGGAAAGTTGTACGGCAACTTAATTACTGTACAAAGTTCACATTATTGAGGAAGTTTGCTTTGGCCCTTTATATAAAAAAAGCAAGTCCAGCAGAGTGGAATTCTGGAAACAATTAGGTAGTTCTGGGAAGCCTTCGACTGGGAGCTAAACATTAAAAAAAAAAGCCATGGTAAAAAGTAGTCTACAGAAAGTTAAAATTTATCCACGTGCTATCAATTTTGCATAAAACTATTGAGTATTTCTGCTGAAACTACCGCTCTATCATGGTGTTAAAAATAAAACATCAGAAAAGATATTATTTATCTTTAAATCCAATTTCTTCATGTATATATTTTTCCAGAAACACAAAAGCATTACCCAATACTGAAAAACAATTAAAAAGATGAAGTTTAGGGAAGGTGTGACTTCAAAGAACTGTCTTTTATAAATAACCATCCCACTTTAGCACTGCCATCAAAAAAATTCTGAAACTCAGAAAATGCCAGCAGTTTTGCAGTTTTAACAGATTTTGCAGAAAAAGAAAATAATTTTAAAATAAATTTAAATTTTAAAACCTTTCAGTAAGTTCAGAGACAGCCTGTGTAAATGTTCAATGTCAATCACTGGAAAAGTTAAACATGAATACAGGAAAAAACAGTATGACCTAGTAAACACTATAAAAGATTTCTGATAGAATTAAAGGATAAATACTGACTGAGGTATTGTAGAAACAAGGGGTAATTAATAGTTTTTAAAAAGTGAGAGTGGAAAAGCTTTGTGTACAGCTACACACATTTGTGCCTAACACAGCCACAGGCATTTGAAGAGACTGACTTGCCACCATTAAATATTAGATTTTCCTTCCAGCCACAAGCAGTGCCTTAAAGCCTGCAATACAAATTGGGGAGTCCTGACAAGAGGCATTTTCCTTTTAAAATATTAATTTTTACCATGGTACTTTTAGCTCTCTCTACCCCATTTTGCTGCTTGCAGAACCTAACACATGGTATATTTACATTACTGATTTAACTAAGCATAGAGTACAGTACTAAGTTACATGGAATAAGTTTCAAATCAAAATATTTTGTCATGCAATGTCAGCAATGAGCACAATCAAGATGCATGTGACAACTGGAAAGTAAATGTAATTCTTCCTGTTGTTGATGAGACTATCCAAGGTAGGGTGAAAGACCTTGGGTATGTTCTTCAACTGACAGACAACTTTGGTGAAGAACTTTGATATAAATAATGCACCAGAGTGGTAAGGGAGGTTGTAAACAACTGCATTAAAACAGGTTCCTACCAATTGCTGAATATGCCTGAAGTGCTGAGTTAGACATGTAAGAGACAGACAGCAATTTCCTCTTGTTTCTGCACACTCAGCAAAATAGTAAACATATCTCTACTGTACCTACAGTTTAAAAACATGGTGTGAAAAATGACTAGGCTGATGGGCTCTGAACTGGCTGTTAATTCTCACAAAAGAACTTGGGAGTCTGAGCAGATATTCCAGGGCAGCCATCAGCTCACCGTTTAGCAGCAGGCAAAACAGGAAATGGTCCGCTAGGAATTACTGTAAAAAGACCTGATTAAAAAAACAGAAAGCGTCATAATTTAATGCAACTGCATAAATTCATAATGCAGACACAGTTAGAATATTGTGTGCAGTTCTGCTCTTTCATCTCAAAAAGGGTTTAGTATAATTAAAAAAGGGGAAAAAAAGAGTGGTGAGGCTGACTGCAGCTATGAAACAATGCCCATGTAAGGAGCAACTACACAGATGAGAACTTTTCAATCCAGGAAAAAGAAGAGCAAGTGCGGGTAGCATAAACATCTATGAAGTCATGAGTGGCACAAAAAATGAATAGAGAAAGATTACTGAATGTTTTTCACAGTGCAAGAACTAAAGAGAACCAAATGAAACTGGCAGGTGGCTCAAAAACAAACAAAAGGAAGTACTTTTTCACACAATGTGTAGTTAAACTCTGGAACTAATTGCCACAGGATGTTGCAGATGCCAAAGTTTACATGAGTTCAAAAAGCAATTAGAGAAATTCACAGGAGGAAAAAAAAAAAAAATCCATGAATGGCTATTAATCACAAAGATATTACCTCAGGATTAGGAAATCTTGGAACTACAGATTGTTAGATGCTGAGAGGGCATACCAGGCAAGCACGACTGTATGCTTAACCTGTTCTTATGCTGTTCCCTGAGTACTTGTGCCTGCTTATTGCCTCTTTCAATACAGGTATTCTTATAGATTTATTGCATTTTAGGACATTTTTGAAGTCTGTTACCAATTCAGCTGTTCATCTTCGGCTCTGCCTCTTTTTGTACTTACAATCCTTTCTTCCAGATGGTCTCTAGTCCTAGGGCTTCTTTATTTCCACAAACTTAGTAATTGCTCACTGGTATAAGTAAGTGATACTTAGGATAAGGAGTACTTTTACACTACATTTAAAGCCTTTATAAAAAAGTAACCTTCAGTACATTATAAAAGATGTAACTTGTTAGAAACTATTCAAAAGATCTGTTTGTGCTCTTTAAAATATCTAGAATAAAATCTGAGAAGTAAACACCAAGAAGCAGCAAGACTCAGGGCCTAAAGGTCATCAAGGAACATTCATATCTAGAGTTAAAATACCATTCAAGGCTGTAGAACACAGACAACAAAACCTGCTCAAATAAGTTGAGTCTTACATGAGCTCTCATTATGAAACTGGGTCACCCCTGTTAGAAACAGTTTGACATTAACCAGTATCTTGAAGAAACAACAAAACACTTCCAGTGTTTCAGCATTAAAAGACTGATGTAACAGAAGTGAGACAGTGTTGCTGTATCATTAGTATCAAGAGGAAGTGTCCCAACCTCAGGTATATAAATAATTTAGATTTCCAAGCACAGTTTCCAATCCCAGCCTCATATTTACAAAATTAGACTGGAAATTAAAAGACCGTTTGTAACCATCATAGGAATGGCATCCTGGAACATATTTTCAGTATGAATACTGAGCCCCCAAAAGTTATCTGATTTAAAGATGGAGCTCAAGATATGTGCATGAGCTGGGTTACATAAACACAGCTGCCTGGAACAGAGAGAGACTGGACTTCATGATTCAGGAGGTCCCTTCCATACCTAATTAAAATAAAAATACTTTATGAATGTGTAGTTGTGAGAGTCAGGATTTTTCTTCCTTAAGCAGAGTCCTGATCATCACTAAATGCTCTAAGGAGGAAATTACTTGTATAGCCATCTGATAGATCAGTGCTCTGTGCTATCGAAGTCTGTCTCAGGAGCATAAAAACCCCCTGCACCACATAAAAGTACTGTATTCACTAAAGAAAAGACAAATAAATAATTTTTTACTGTCACTTGCCAATAAAAAATTAGAGAACCATCTAGCGTGAAGAAAGTAGAGAGAACTTTGCTGATTTGACTACAAAGCTACGCAGTGGTAGTTTTAAAATCTTCCTACAGGTACAATAAAGGAAAATATGTTTTTCAGTATAAAACACTGTATGATGACAATTACTTCCTTAGGATAATGCATGTGGGATCTGTAACCTTCTAAAAGTAAAGAAATACAGCACAGTGACAGTGTTTTTGCTACACAGTAATTTATGAATGCATACTACAAACTTGAAGCATATATGCTAAAAATACCCAGATACCTACAACTATAAACACAGACGGGTTGCTCTTACAGGTCTAATCTTAGTTCACAAAATGACAACCCCAGCTGTTAATGCTTTGAGATGTGAGGTTATTCCTGATGCTGGTGAGAAGCAAAATAGAAAATGCAAAAATTCCAAGTCAATTTCAGGGCAAAATAAAGACAGATTAACTTAAACATTAGGTATTTGGTAGTGCTCCTCTACTTTGTTTTGAAACATGGAATATTTACGGATAAATCAAAATCACCAAGTTTCACTCTATACCCGTAGTATTTGCTTAGGGAAAAAAACCCCAAATCATCCAGCATCAAATCAAGAAAGCAAGCAACACAGCTTACTAATAAAAGGAGGTAACTTCCTCATTAAGTATCTGTATCCCACTCATACAGGCTACCCCTAGTTTTACCTCAACATACATACATACAGAAAAAAAAGCCTTATTTTGTAAAACCAGATTCCACCTACTCTAAAAAGAATGGCTATATGAAGGTTGATACAGGGTTTCAAAAGCAACACAGTATGTTTGGAGATAATTACAAACCTATTATATAAATTATATAGTCACACCAGCTGTTTCAGAGACCTTTTAAGAAAACCAATTTGCCCTAGACTCACCAAAACCCCTACTCACAATTCCAAATTATTATAGCAACACTTTCTAAAGTACAATACCACAACTGATTGGGATTTTAATAACAAAACTTCCAATAATAAGGTAACACTTCCAATGTAACCAGATCAGCACTATCAAAAATAAATCCTCAGATTCTAAGTTTACTGCAAGCAAAACATCTGCTTTATAAGACATTGTGGATGTAAAAAATGGAAAACGTAATTCATACTTAGGAAACCAACAGCAATTGAAGACTTCTCTGTTCCACTGAGCCCTGGTTATCAGAACATATCTAAATAAAAGAATCACTGAGCACAGCATTAATTTATTCTGAATTAAATATATAAAAAGTCATATTTTAAGAGAAAATTAGTTTCTACAAACACAAAATAAAGGTCTAAGAAAGGCCACAGTGATGTCTACATACAGATATTTATATATCTACCTGAACTTTATTTATCACAACTTTTTTTCTTTTCCCTTCTGCACAGCATTATTTTCTTCCCCTACCAGTTCAGGTGTGCAGCTGGGGTTTATGTGGAAGTCTCACAGAACAATAGTAGAATATTGCCAAAAACCCAACATATATGTGCAAGAGCAAGCCTCATCAGCTATGTCAGTCTAAACCATATTGAATCTGCAGGTAGACAACACGAGTTACTACCTCAGCTTGGACTGTCCCCTTAAAAACTCTCTCTGTTTAAAATCCTACACAATTAACCACAAAACCCTTAACGCTTTGAGTGACTCAACACCTTGAACTACTGTAATCCTTCTGGAAGGCTAAATCTGTTAGATATTTCTCCTTGTTAAATCTCTTCATATAATGGTCATCTCATCTTAATAAGCACAATATATCAGATCTTCATGTCTGACAGGTTTTGTTTTTGTATACATGACCTAAAATGAGCTGCCCAGTATGTCACGGGCATTTCCAGCTAATCTGTATTAGAAGTCTGTACTACCTGTGGGAAGGCTGTGTATTTCACTCAGTAATTAAAAAACAGACAGGATCAAACCCTCCTTACACAGTCAAGACCCAACCACCCAGAGATTGGTCTCTGAGGTGTGGATTACCCATGTTGTACTAGAAAAACAACTTCCCTTTACAATATTACTCTGTTTTAACTGCATTTTTTCAATATACTGATGCAATATATATCAGTGAATTTATATCCACTGTAAATTATGTTGTTTTATCACACTATACTACCCATGTCCTCCTTTGAATAAGGAAGATCTGACAATATTTAAGAAAAATTCCATTTGTGCCATTAATTACATGCTAGCACATGAACAACCCATTGAATGTTCTCAAGAGCAGTGATCAGAATTGTGTTTCATTCCAAGCTAGTTTCATAATACTACAGGAGCAGGTACTTACTGAGATCCTCTGCGAGCTGGACCCTCTTGCCAGTTAGGAGCTTCACCTTTTTTTCATTGTCCTCAGCAAAATCTTCAAGCACTTCTTTTACATTCTTCTCCAAGCGCCTTACTGTAAAATAAAAACAAAACAAAAATCAACCCAAAAAAAGTGAGTATTAACACTTTTACACCTGTAATGACCTATGGACAAAATTTTCGAAAGGTCTGTGGGAGACATAGCATATGTTACCACACTGACCTGGTTAGAAAAAGGGCAAACTTCTGAAAACATAAGTGAAATGCTGGGGTTTCAACCCCAAGCCCCAAATTAAGGTTGACATATGGGTGATTCCCACAGCCCTTCCCAAAGGGGGGGTGAGTTTGCCTTTAGGCTTCCCTCCAGGGTGGGGCCGGCCTGGCAGACAGAGCCATTGGGTAAATGACCCCAGGTGTCTGCATTCAGTAACCCAAGGTCAGGTGTCCACTGAGGGATAAAAGCTGGGACCACTTGCAGGCAGGGGCAGTGTCTGTCTGTGAGGGGGATGCCCTGTGCAGAGTTCCCTGTTGGGGAAGGACCTCCCGCCTCCCTGGGACTGGGCTCCAGTCAGGTCTGGCTTTTGTAAATGTGGGCTGTGTAGAGATTCAGTGTGTGGATTTCTTGGTCTTATGTGTTTGGCTTGATGACTCGGCTGTCTCCCATCCCCTCTATGGGGGACTGCATTTCACCATTTATTCCCCCCCTTGTTGGTCGTGCAGTGTTGTTGGGGTCAGTGGGATTGATGTCAATTATGTATAACCTGACTGACTTGTTTGTACCCCCAGCACTCACTCATGTACTGACCCTTTTGTATCAAATACAATCTGGTTATTGGTTCATCTTTATGCTGGCTGTGTCCTTTATGCTAGGCCTGATAATTGGCAAAACAGTAAGCCCCTGTTTGGGCCATTAAGACAGTAAATTCTTTGAGAAAGACATTTAAATTTCAAAGGATATCTTCTTTCTGAATTATTATTGGATGACTTTTTTAGGAGGAGATAACAATATCTGTAGACTGCTTTGCTATTAAATTCAGCAGTTTCTTCTCTGACATCAAAGATCAACAAATCTTTTATTGTAATTATTATAAATCATTTATATGCAACTATTGCTGTCCCAAGGCCATGGAATTTTCAGCTGTGAGAAGGATAAAAATCAGTAACAGCTGGACTGAACATTATAGAGGTATTCCCCAATGGAAGCTCATCACTGCATTATGACTAAGAGCTAATGTTTACCCCACAAGAGAAATCCTGGCTAGAGGTAGACAGAGGACCCAAATAAAGTCATGTTGAGCCTGTCAAGTGGAGAATGAGACCTGTTCACACATCACTGGATACTGCCCTGCAGTACAAGATGCTAGAATCAAGAGACATAACCAACTATGTGAACTGCTGGTGGAAGAGGCCAAAAAGAAAGAATGGGTAGTATTTCAAGAGCTGTTGCTAAAAGACGAACAAAATGAATGACATAAACCCGACCTGGTATTTGTTAAAGAGGAAAAAGCCCTGGTGGTGGATGTCACAGTTAGGTATGAAAGTAAACCAACATCATTGGTGGAAGCAGCAGCAGAGAAAGAAGTATCAACACCTCAAAGATCAAGTACAAGAATTGACTGATGCTACTGTCATCAAATGTATGGGATTTCCTTTGGGTGCATGTGGCAAATGGTATCTGTGCAACTACAGAGTGTTTGCAGAATTGGGACTCTCCAGCTCCTAACAGGACAAGGTTGCATGACATCTATCAAACTGGGCGCTATTTACATTGATAGATATTGTATGTATCTTTGTTAGTTGATCATGAACAGTTGTAAGTTCTTAACTGTTGTATCTGTAGTACTCTGCAATGAGTTATTCTGATAAATTCTTCTTCTCTATCCCTTATCAGTAGGGTTGAACTCACCAGTCTCACAAGTCACTAGAGGGAGTTAGACTCCTGGGAAAAAGAGTAGGAGCACTGAAAAGAAACCATTGATAATATGTAGGGATAGAGGACTCAAAATCATGATATGTCACTTACTCTGGTTGGACAATCAGTTACTGAGTTGGACATAAGTGGATGGGCCACCTTTACTTAACTCAGAAAAGAAACATGTATAAGTTATGTATGTTTGATAAATAGGGAGGAAGCAAGGATGCTTAACAATTACACTTTTGCTATCGACATCATCCTCATCAGATGAATCAAGGCCAAGTCAATTAAAGATGAGAGATGGAACAAGAAGTTAATGATGACAGCAGAGTGTGGTATTGAAGGATTGATGATACACAGAGGGGTGTTGCTGTACATATAAAGCTAAGAGGAATCAAAAGCTCTTTCTTTAAAGCAGTATCATGTCTATCTTAAGACTCATATCCTTGCCCTTCATACTTAAAGGGTGAAACTTCCTAATTTTCAGCCTAGCAGTTGTCAATGAGGTAGGTGGTTTGAAGAGACAGGACCTAGCTCTCGACATTTAGGGGCAATTTCTTCTCCATGGAGGGTAAACTTGCATCACATGACAAGGTTCAAACCTTTTACTTGCACCTTCAAGAAACAGGTTCAAAACTATTTTACAGCTCAATAGTCATTATTAGTAGTTGTACCATGGCACTAGCTGATTAATACATAAATGATGATTTAGAAGGAAGCTGCTGTTGTATAAGCTTGTCTAGATATTACATGGCACATTTTGTACAGCTTTACAAAAATCCATTAGAACAGACTTTTTATATCAAGCATTTTAAAATTAAAATTTATATCCAGACTGACCTAAGAAAAAAATAATATAGTCACTATTTATTGGAATTGTTTCCGTTTGAAAAAAGATACAGACAATTGGCATCATGTAAGCTGAAAATATTTTCAATTGGAGAGTGTCTTAATTATTTGACATTCTGTTTACACTAAGTCATTTAATGTATATAGAAGGTGAAATTCTATTTACATCTTTTAATTACTTAACCAGGATACAAGTCAGCTAGCCATGCTAAACATGAAAAGAACACATAAACACATAAGCTAGAGGAACACTAGAAAACTTCTAAACAATTTTGTTTCAAACACCTCAATTCACTGTGAGCCTTACCTTCAGTGTTAGTAAGCTGCTGCCTCAGCGTATTTGCTGTAATTGCCAGCATTCGCTGTATTCGCCAGAAGAGGACAATATCATTACATTCAAGCTGAAATGAGAGAAGCTGTAGTGTCAGACCTCAGATGTCCAGTGAACATCCTCCACTTACAAGAATCTTTTGACACTTCTAGTAGCAACTGTAAACTCATGCATACATATCTTGATCTTGCACAAAAATCCCACAGACTAACTGCTGTAACAAGGAAACACAACAAAAATACTTCAAGAACTGTGTCAGCCATATCTAATACACTGCATCACCTTTACATCTACTATTTTCAACACAAAGAGCAATATCAAGAGGTATCAGGAAAAACAGTTTGCAGGCCGGTGAGTATAACCTAATGCTCACTGAAACACCACACTTGTTTACAGCAAACACAATGAAAGACAGCAGCTGAACTGGATGCTGTGACTCCCTGTCTGACAAATGCTTCTGAAGACAGTGTTGGGCCAAGGGCTTTATTTGTTAACAACATAAAAAGACAGTTTCTACACCTGCAAGGATGGCAGGAGGGAGCACTAATTTCACATTAGGAGACTTTAAAACAACAGTAACAGGAATAGGAGGCTAAGTGTCACAGAGAGGCAGCTCTCTATGATCTCATTCTCTCTTTATCTCTTACAGGCAAAGGTATTTTTCTACAGTGGTAAAGATTTCTGGCTCCATGGGGATCATTGTTTCCCATTAAAAAGAAAATCAAAATTCAATAGGAAGTGAGAAGCTCTACCTTTCCAGTAATTTCTTTTGGATTTAAAATACAATGGTAAGAAAACTGTGTATTCTTTTCTGTGAGACTTCATGCATACTATCATTTGTTGTACAAGTATGGGTTTACAAAACTGGAAAGTCATTTAAAATATCTGTTTGCAAGCTCCACAATGTTTTTTGTTTGATTGGTTTTTTTTCCTACTGATCACATGTGGTTCCAAGCATTAACTCTACAAACACTTTTTGTCATACTGATCCCATAAAAACCCCTTACTTAATGTTCCCTGAATTTTACATATGAGTGAGGTAAATAAATATCAATGAGAGAGTGGGAGAAAGGGATACCAAAAAGATATCAACAGATGTACAATACTGCTTTTAACAGTGTATTTTCAATACACGTTTTGATAAGTAACAGCTATTTAGGTCACGGCTGATACCTAGTGGCCATTTTACATAATTACCACTAGGATTGCAATCTATCACTTACAAGCCTCATGTAAAACATATCTAAGATCACTGGCTATCTCAAGGTAGAGGATATTAAAGAAAGGTTAGGCTTATTTAAGGTATTCATAGAGGTTTTTTTTCCAACTGAGACGGAAACATGAAGGCAAAACACCAGTGTATATTTGTTCTCCAGTTTACCTCCGAGTCCACAAAATGCCTCTGATAGTAATAGAAGCCTCTTCGACATAGATTGCAGTGGTTCAAAGCAGTCTTCAGGAAGTATCTTCTATAAATTTGGTGCCATGTGTCTTTAATCTAGGAAAACAGTACTTAAATTTGACTAAATAAATACACTCACTATCGTGCATAGTTTAATGTTTGCATTTAATTTAAAAATGTAAGTCTGAATTCCACTGTCACATAATGTATGTTTAAATATTTCTCATCAATTTGTCTGCAACCGGGGTATGACTCTGTTAGTTACATTTGGCAAACATTACAAATGATTGTAAATTAAAAAAAAAAAAAAAAATCTACTCTTCCGTGCTTCTAACATAACTGAATGCTTAAAAATATTGTCTGCAGCCAAAATGCATTTAAATAATATACTACAAAACAGGACAAACTGTTCAGCTTTTGGCATGATACAATCTTCACATTAACACTAAGAATACATTTTTGAGTGGTACCCATTAATTTATCAGTTAAACCAGATTAAAGCATAGAGGAGTATTTAATAGGTCTTATGTAAACAAACATTTGCAAATTTTCTTGATTAGGCTTATTTATGTCCCAGTTCTTCAAAAGTAAATATATATATATATAGATATGGCTCTTCAAAAAAACCCCTACAATACAATTAAGAAAACCAGTTGCTTCGCTGGAAAAGAAACTCAATTTGTACCCAGTCTCTCATGTAGAGGATGTGAATCACTACTCTGACCTTTACAAAAAGGTATGGTAAGTACTGTAGAGGAAAGGGCCAGCAGGTATTTCAATAAGTACATGTATGAATGTTGCTTCAATGTACCTATGAACTTTGAACTGTACATACAACCACACTGAAAACACTGGAATGCACAGTATGTTTTTATCATATCTTGCTCACAAAGGCCTTGATTCTACTATATAATGTCTGAATAATAATTTTCAACAGCCTTGTCATAATGCAGGCGAGAAAATCTGCTTAGCAGATTCTGATTTCAGTTAAACTGACAGATTCTAAAGTGTTGTACTGCATTTGTCTGACAGCCAACAGAAGTGTGTGAATTGCGTGCAAGCAGTCATTTAGTAATTCACTTGGAAACATCTGGATTACAAATTCAGTATTTAGATTAGTCTTTTGTATGCTATCTAGAAAGAACATTCAAATGTTCACAGGGGGTTTCCATATGTTTTGTTACAATCCTGCATCTTACCAGACATGGGTCCACTGTTATTCCTCTTGCTTCAAGATTCTTTCTGACAGTCGTCACTTCATCATTTGCCAGATAAGC
The DNA here is from genome assembly GCF_965140245.1 of Athene noctua. Taxonomy (NCBI): domain Eukaryota; kingdom Metazoa; phylum Chordata; class Aves; order Strigiformes; family Strigidae; genus Athene; species Athene noctua. Next base: position 16,025,057 of record NC_134044.1, read on the forward strand.
TGCATGTTCTTCATTGCATTTGATTAATTTCTCAAGTTCATTTTTTGTTTCATTACGAATATTCTAGGATAAGAATAATTAGTCAGAATTATTACAGACTCTTGAGATCATCTGCCCGTCCTCAGTAAAAAGTCTAACTGCTTAATAAACGAGAAAAGAAAATACTTGACACTTAACTATTACATTTAAGTGACTCAGAAGGATATTTGTGCAAAGACATCTCAAATATAGTATCTTTAAATGGATAATTCACCGTCAATTTTTCTTTTCATTATGCACAGAAATGCAGAAGAGGTAGTGGTAAAAAAAAAAAAATAAGTCATATGTGTTAGCCTCCTTTCCCCTCCATGAACATCCACTAGTGGGGTTCACATTCACATATCACCTGTGGGACTGATGAAAACTGTAATTTTATGCCTAACAGCTAGCAAGAGCTCTCCATGGATTCATACCTTTAAGTTGCTGTTCATTAAATTCAAGTAAGATAGGTTGAAGTCACTGCCTTTCTCCCATACCTGGCTACATACAGTTGACTGTAAAACTCCGTCCTCTGAAACAATTACTTTCTACTGTATTCTTTTAAACTCTACTTACATCTTTCAAGTATGATTCAGTTTGACAAATATCTAGAAAAAGTAACAAAAAGCCCATCATGTCTGGGCATTGAACAAAAGGTGCTATTTGAATTCAAAAGAAATTTCCAAAAGCTATGAGCAAATGGGCAGAGAGGTTATGATGAAAACAGTCAATTAGAAGATAAAACTGTGACTGGAATGCTAGTGATAATGCTATCACATAGTAACTAAATCCAAATGGAGCATGACAGGAAACTGCATACAACTTCTGCTTAAAAGGCACACTTGGAAACTCTAGAATAGAATAGCCCAGTTTCCACTCTCTTTTCATCAATTCAGGAGACCTTTAATATTCAGGTCAATGGCATAATAGTAAAGATTTAATTCAGCTGAAGGATGGAAACCAGTTTACAAACCACTATGTATCTGTGATATGAGAAAAGCATATGGAATTATCTGTGGTGTAGTATTTAAAACAATGAATAGTAAAAGTAATTGTAAAGTATTTAAAAGCAGGTGGGGGTTTTTTTGCAATAGTGTGAAGAGGGTTGGTATTTTTGAAAATTTATGGAGTAATAACCAAAGTTTTATAAAAGTAGTGAGCTACAAATCCTTTATATTTGTTTTCCCTTTTACCTGTTCTTTGGTGCGGCCTATCCAGTATAACCATCTTTTCTTCCAGTCTGGACCCACCATATCTTCAATAACAGACTCAGCTGAAAAATATGAAATTAAGTCTCACTTAAAAATACATGTAATCAGCCATATTTATAGTTCTAAAGTTAGGTATAACATCAAGAATGGACATTTTATGTCTAAGAACATAAGATACGGCATACCAAGTCAAGTCAGATGTCTTTTACTTAAAACAACTTTGATGTCTTTTAGTAAAACTTAAAAATGACTGCCAACTGCTAGATACTTCAAGGAAATATATAAAAACCATTAATATCCCTCCACTGAGACAGCCCTCCAGGTTCCAAATCAGCAACTTGCATGAAAATTAATTATGTTTTGATAACCATAAATGGACCAAATACTATCCCTAAATTTATTATATTCTTCTACATGTGTGCTTGTACTATTTTTTGACTCTACAGATCTCTATTACTTATCTTTCAGTTGCCTCATTGCAAGAACACCATCTTTTAAGGCCATATTTTGCTAAACATTTCTATCAGTATTGATACAATTTTAAACTGTCACCACTATCTCAGCTGTGTTGATATAAAAGTTTGCACTACAGTGAAGTGAACCAGATCCACCAACTGGCCCAGATTAAAAAGCACACAAGAGTGGAATACATCACACAACTCACTGTCTTTGAGACGACTTTGGAGCGTTTCTTCCATAAAATGAATAGCAGCATCCCACTGCTGTTTATCAGATATTGACCGATCTTCTAAGGCATTGTGCTGGATTACTCGCTGCAATAGAGAACATCATTTTAGCATACAATAAATAATTTAATTAGGATTTAGTAAAAAAAGATTTCTGACATTCTCTTCAATTTTTTCATGTTTATAAAACCAGCATGTATTGGGCGCACAGGATTTATTCGAGAAGAACCTTTTCAAAGCACTACCAAAAATATTTTATTGTGCCTTTAATTTCACGCTCTTCTACAGCCTACCATAATGTAAAAAATACAGCAGACAATATGAAATCCCTCCACACTAGAGGATCTATAAAGATGGTAATGAAATGCTGTTATTTTATGTGACTATACTTAACAGAACAAATGAGCTGATGCTAAACAATTCTCACAAGATTGTCCTTGGGCAGCCAGTGGATTAGGGAGGACTTTTTCCTGAACCAGCCCAAACAACTTTATTAGACATTATTCAGGGTAATAATTAACAAAAGTTAATAATAAAATTAATTGAGAATCACTGAAATAAATATATTATATAGAAAAGGAGAAGTTTTATCATTTTATGATTACATTAAAAATGCAAAAAGACTGCATATGCAACCTTAGTAAAAAGATTTCAACAGCACTTAGTCAACAATTCAAAAAACCCCACTACATTATACCAGGCTATCCTCTGCTCTCTCATTCCATTTATGTCGTTTAATACTTTCTTCTTTGACTGCTTGCTTCAGTTTATCAAAGATATCATCATGTTCCTTTCCTTTTTGTTCTGTCATGAAACGTGAAAATTCTTCTTGCAAAGTCTCCCATGCCACCTGGAAAGCCAGCAAACAATGCCTACTGAAATGGACCATTATACCATGCAGCAGCTGGTAAAGGAACGTTTATGACAATTCTTGCAAGTAGGAAAATTTGCATTCTTTCTGAAAGCAATGTACAAGCCTTGACTTTTCCTTTGCTGCCTTAGCTATTACTAAAAGTCAACACTAAACTTTGCCTCACTATGTTGTAGCAAGTGGAATTCTGTAAAACTTGCATAAGTCTATTAAATATGAACATACCTAGCTTGAAGGGTTTGTTTAACCTTTTAAAAGGCAGGGGGTTTTTGGCCTTTAAGGAAAATTCACCAGGAGAGCAAAATACAATGCTCCTGCTGTATATGCTTCTCAACATCAAGACCTTGCTAGCCTTTTCTGACATGCAAGCTGTTTAGAACAACTGCAGGCAGCCCTTCAAATCATCACCTTACTTCTCTGGAGCTATGCTTTCATTTCGACAGGCTTTGCACAATTTTACTTTTTTTTTTTTTTTAAATAACTAAATTCTCACCTCTACTGCTTTATTGGGCAGTTGCTTGTCAGTCCACTGCTTCAGTTTGATGTCCACAGTGGTGTTAAATGTCCCTGAGTTCATAGTCTGTGCTGCTGGAAGGTATATATTCTCAATCACATGAGTAGATACCCTTTCCCATAAAGTTTTCTGAAGAATCTCCTCCCTAAAATGGAAGTTGTAATGCATATGATGGCTTCCAATACAAAAGTGAAAACAATACAAATTTCCAATACAAAAATGAAACACGTATGCATTCAATTTGTTAGAAACACTGAGAAAACAAGACTACAGAACACAGGAAATCCTCTTTAAAGTAATCAAAACACAACTTCAACCAAATCTGCTTGGAACTAAGGATATAAATACACAATGTTTTCAGCAAAGAAGCTGCTTCAGCTTCAGAAGTTGGTCTCTACGACTCTTACAGCTGCCACAGCACTACACAACAGTTCCTTGCAGCCTTCAATTATACCAGCATAACCGGACAGAGCTATGTGTGCATATGCATAGCACATGAGGGAATGACAAGGGGGCAGGCTGTAAAGCATTAAAATGATTTCACTAAAAAGTCCATACGCCCCAAAAACCATGTGGGTTTTGTTTCTATAGTATTCTGATTTGTTTGTTGGAACATGTTGTAGCTTTCCATCTGGGATTTTCATCAATTGTTCCCAGACTGGATAAACAATGAAGCAAGTTGAGAAGTCCAACCTTTAACCAAAACATATATTGACATTCATTTACAGATGTGCCTCACATCACCATAGAACTAAGCACCACTTTCCTATTTATGATGCGTTTCAAGAAATAACAATGGAAACAACATAAATATAATCCTTTTAAATGACAATAAACTTACTCAGGAAACTTTGCAGCTGCAGTGACACAACTCAGCTGAGCCAGTATAACATGTGGTCAGTACCCACAGAGGCAGTCACACTCCCTTCTGCTCCCTCCAGAGCCTCCAGTACAGATTGTGGATTTCTTGAAGGTTAATTTTATGCTATCTCAGCATGCTAAATCAGCTTACCAATATGTCATATGAATGCCAGATTTGATAGAATGGTGAGAGCTAAGAGCCAAAGAATAAAATCTACCTTGTTTTGGTGGTACAAGTCTATCAGATTCACCCAAGCCCTTTTCTTCCAAACAGGCTGAAGATCAGGACACAAGCCTCATCCCTGATAATGCCCCTACTCTAACTGGGCCATCTGTGGACAAAGACCGAAGAACTTCTCATAAATATCACTCCTCCCCCATTTCCACAACAGCATAACTGAAAATTTCTCTTTTGTGTTTAAAGTGCCCTTGAGATTTAAAAATTTTGAAGCTGTCCTTCTCACATACCAGTATAAATGGGGACCAAAGCCACTAGTTTTTTACTGTTGTAACAGATCTTTAGCATATTTATGGTAGAAGCACTTATACAAAATTAAAAGGAAGTCGAGCATTTAAATCTTGAAAGAATTCACTATAAATAAGAATTAATATTGCCACTAATAAAAAATGTTTTCCTTAAAATGCTTTGTTCAAAATAGGATGGATTTTCATAAAGTGTTCAAACAAAGATCAGTTATTGATCATTCTTGATCACACTTAAAAGAACTGGGGACATGGCAAATTAATTTTACTTACAGGGTGCACTGGAAACCATCTGTTATGGATTTTACCAGTTACAAATGCATTGCAGGAAAGGGCAGCCCTTCGATTAAGAACAAATGCAGTCTCGTTCCTTCTTTACTGACATGGCAATAAAAATATTTTTTGCTTTGCCTAATCCAGTCAAACAATTGGAAGGAATGGGAATTTTAACAGGATAGAAACATTTGCATTCACAAAATGCAGTGATGTTTTTAGGCTGCATATAATGGCTAAGAGAAGCATCTTTTTCATTACTTAGGTTTCTAGTTCTACTTTATAGCTCATTCTATTATAAAACTAGAATCACCACTACCTTTTAACTTTCAAAAGAAATGCACAGAAACATTCATGTTATGCAGCCACCTGATCCACAACATAAAATGAATCGAACTAGCACGGGTCAGGGTACTTGAGCATCTATTGCACAGTGAACAGCAGCAAACACCAAAATGGCAAACCTGTATTACATGTGGACTAGAACATAAAACTTCAGACTAATACACTACCTACAACACTTTCTCTGAACACAGCCACATGCCCAGAATTACTGTAATATCATTAAGAGTGACATTTTACCTTGGTTTTCAATCTATGACCAAGTAACAGTTCAATTCAGGTTGCTGAAGGCAAAGGCATTAAAGCAATCTTTTTTCTTGTGGTTCTCAGTTGTGGTACAGTCTGTCAAAGTAATCCTTTGCATTGGCTATTCTCCTCTCAGCCTGCATCTACAGTGCCTTTACTAGGAAGTGATACTACATATAAAAGACTTAGGTGAAGTTCACTCACTCTCACATCTGTGCCTGCCTCACAAAGAAGTAGGGCAGCATAGCATGGTGCTACTTCATTGAGGCTACCAAGGAGATCCACATACAGGATGAAATTCTCAAACAGATCAGTGCTTTCTACAACCAGGAATTACATAATCATTAACTTCCAAATCTCTGATTCAGAGAGACACAAACCAACTTTTTTCCAAGGTCATATATATTATTTTGATACGCACAATTATAATCCCAAAATGTCAAATTAAGAGGAATTACCAATCTTACTTCAAATGAACATCTGAATACATCTTTATTATGACTGTTTGAGGAATATCTATTGTTCGTTATACTGTATAAAACCAGAACAAAACACAAACTGACATCCTAAAATTTTTGTGAAGGGATTATACAAGTATTTGCTGATCCAGAATAATAAACAAACATAGACTACTTCTACAGGGACAAAGGACATAATAATACGTTGTCATAAGAAAAACAGTTCATTGTTTATATTTGAGAATTTTGTTTACTAAAGCTCTGTATTTTAAACTTCTGCTAGTTAATTAAAAAAAGGAAGAAAGAAAAAAATTACCATACCAATGCTTTGGTGTGACCTGAGTCAAACTTATGACTTCATCAAGAATCTCATTCTTTGCTTTTTCAAACAGTTCATTCTATGCAAAAGGAAAAATATGAAATAAAAAGATTTTAAGTATAGTTTGATCATGTTTCCATCCAAAAAGTAAACAAACCCTTTTTCTTACAGCCTTTAAGCCTAAAATGATATCTTCTGGTCATGTTCTGGACAATGTGTGTACTTGTCATAAACTACCCTGGTTTAACATATATCTTCCCACACATCTCTTGCATTCCTCTGGTCAGGCATGGAATCTGAATATTCAGGATCTCCATAAAAGAATTAGAGAATGGGATTGTAGTTGTTTTGTTACTCTGTCTGAAAGACCAGGGAATGTCATTTCTTTGACAGTTCTGTCCTGATCACAAAGAAACTCTGACCTATTCCTGTAGGCAAGTTAGGTCAGTTAACTGAGTACTAGAAGAGTGAAGGACTTTTTAAGTGTTCACAAAACAGAGCTCAGTATTTTCTTCCCCTAGAATAATTTACATTGTCCTCATATTTTAAAGTGTCAGTACTTCGTTAACTTTAAAAAACCTTTACAAATGAGATTAAACGGCATAAATTTTAATCTGTATCTTTAACATTTTCTAACACACAAATTAAAGCAGTAGTTTTATTTACCCTGTCAAGCTCTCGCAACCGGGGGTAATTGTTCTTCCATTCAGTCTCAAGATTGAAACGTGTGGCTGCAAAAATCAGAAACAAGGTCTTAATTTTTTTTGTCTATAAGCACTTCATGACTATCTTAAAAGTTTAGCCACAAATCTTGCTTATGATAGCCCCACCAAGAATTTTAAGTGCCTCTGCAAATGAGCAAATGTATTTTTCTGTCTATGCTCAGATATTCTGTCTGCAAATTGCAGGATTCATGCATTGATAAAAACGTAGTGGAAAGAGAGAGCCAGTCAACTGCCAGCTCTGTGTAAGTCAGTCCTGCCCTGGCTGATCAGATGGTATCTTTATACAGGAAGCCATCTTAAACAACATCTGAATCCAGTGGAAGAACTGGTTTTGCCCACAAAAAACCCTGGATTTTTTTCTTCATACTTATCTACTCCTTTGGCTTTTAGAGCACGTGGGTCCTTCATACCATGGGTTTTTTGTTTTTTTTTTTTTTTTTTTAATGTGTTTTTGTAAAGATTAACTGGGGCATTTACCAATTAATGAGAAATGGTGATCATATAAAACATGTAAACCACAACTGTCCAAGCATGCTGGCAAAACAGTGTAAGTATGTGGAAGAACTGTTTAACAGCAAGTTGCTATTTCATTTGGGTTTTGTAAAGATTTTTACCTTTAAAAGCATCTGCTTGCTGCTCCACAGACTCTCTCACCATTTTCCAAAAACAATCTGACACAGCAAGACTTAAGTTCTTTGTTGTTACCTGGTGTGCCTTCAGCATACATGTCCTGTAGAGAAAGGCAGCTACAAGGAATTCTTCTATGCATACCCACGCTTTCTGGCCCCCGTTTTCTCCTCACAAGAATAAAGCTTTGTTTTTTATAGCAGAGAGTAACATGTCAATGTACACCTAACCCAAATTCCAGTCTCTCCCTCCAAAATACTCAATGCAGATAATCACCAAAGCGAGGGAAAAAAAACAAACCAAAGCTACCATAAACTTTTTATTCTAGAGGTTGCAGTGTGGGTACTGCAGTCCCAAAGACCATGCAGCTTACTTCCCTGAGAAATACAAGCCTGTGAAATCAAATCTCTCCTCAATGAACTTCCAGCAGAACACACAAGCTGAATACAACATTGTTGTGACACCAAGATGACTGATATTTAGAGGCACTACAACTCATATTTGGTCTGGATTCACTCATCCCAGCTGTATCAAGTGCCTAGACAAAGGCTGGGACCTTAGTAGTTTTAGAGCCAATAAGGAGACACAGAAAACTGGCGAGGCTCAGAACTGCAGTGGAATCAATTGCTGCTTGAGGATGCCTGTGTCTCTCCATCAACTTAGAGCAAGCATTAGGAAACCAGGCTAACTTGGGTCAGCTCAGCAAGGTACTTGAATTAAACAGATTAAATCTCAAATAGTGTTTCCACGTTGCAATCCCTTTTTGAAGTTCAACAAGAAAAACTGATGCTAGCATTTATCAACACAGGAAAAGTGAATAAATAGCAACATACTTTAACAGCTTTGAATTCTGAAAAAATTCCTCTTCATATTCTTTAATAGAGTCAATGCTTTCACTGCTGTTTCCTGGAGAAAGAAAAGAGTGCTGCAACAGTTCCATTTAGACAGTTTTCTGTGCTGTCAAAGGACAAAATAAGCAGAGTCAGAGCTCTCTTTACCTTTTCCAGTAACAACTGCAAAATAACCCAAGGCTTTCATTGGGAAGAGTTTGCCTTCAATTATTTGCTGGATCTATGAAAAGAAAGGATTAAAAAAATACATAGTTAACTTTGCACAGAGACATTTTTCCCTTCAGCACAGTTTTAAAGTCAGACCTAGTTGTATCCATGCATAGACTACTGTAAGCAGTTTGTCATGAGACTATGAGTTCTACCGATACTTAAAAGAAAAAAAAAGGAACGAAACAAATAAGGCATAACATATCAAAACACAAAATAAAGTGAAAAAGTCTATCCCAGAATATCCTAAAGCCTTCTCAGGAAATGGAACTTGCTCAGGGCACCTGCATGAGAGGAACCAGTATTATAGCAAGCTGTAGCCAAGCTGTGACTGCAGCCATGTAGCTGATCACTAAAAGCAAAGCCTGAAAGAGATCAAAACATCTCTTCCCCCCCCCCCAAAAAAAAAGAAAATCATACTGAATACAGAAATAAGGACCCAAAACCATCTAGAACAGGTAGGTGAGGTCAAATATTTCTGACAGCATCTCAAGTATTTTTCCAAGTGTGATTTTAGCCATCACAGTATGAGAAAAATAATTTCAACTCACCCTGCTTGGGCTAGCCACATTTTTCTCAGCAAGATCAACTTTAGTCAACACAAAAATCGTCCTTTTTCCTTGGGGATCCATTTGGCTGACTAAGTCTGTGACAATACTACGTTCTGCATCCACTGATCCATCTAAAATAAACAGAACCAAAAATTTATGTTTTAGGGACTGTATAACCTGGCATGCAATACTGAAGATACAGCAGGCATCAAAATAAGTTTCATATTACAACTTAAAACCAGTAAAATTACACTTATATTCAAATTTTGGGTACACACAGTGAAAGTTTGCTTTGTTTCCAGTATCATAAAAAAATTAGTTTCTTGTGGTGTATAAGTTTTGAACAAGTACCGGCTTGCTCAAAATATTAAGCTCTATTATTGTCTGTTGCCTCCAAAAACACTTTTGAAGAAATCTCAAAACTCTTATCAAAACTCTTATCAAAATGTTGCTTTTTGCCACAAATACAAAAGGTGCTTTAAGTTATAAATAGACATTCCACAGCATGATGTTTTGTACACTACACAAATTATCACAAATGGGAAAAAAAAAATATAATCAGGAGAGTCTCCAGAGTAACATAAGAATCATAATTAAAAAAATTTAAAAATCCTGCCAGTTGGATAACCATCTAGACTCTTATTACCTTGAATACACAGGATGATGGCATTAGGATTCTGCATGTAGGCCTTGCTGATGCTAAAGATAGTCTCCTTCGTATCTGGAGCCATACCTGATGTCACAGTCTTTAATATGTATATGGATATATATATTTAAAGGAAAAAAGAAAACAGAAAGATGTAAAAAAGAAAAACAACACCAATAACACTTCACTTACATGTCTTAAAAGATTTAAAAAATTATTTATTGCATACTTACACTAATGACTCCAGGTAAATCAACCAATACCATTCTTTGCAAACCAGGACCTTTCACGCTTAAGGAGATGGTCTGTGAAGTAAAATTGAAATTAAAGGTTTATACACACATCTACTTTGTATGCAATTACATACACACACATATAAAAAATTATATAAACATATTTATACATACATATGCTTTAAACCAGCAACAGCCTGTAATTTTAAATAGGAAGTCCAATTTTACATCACAATTACATGCATATAAAACTGATTTTAACAGTCTAAATACACTTTTTATAACACAAAATATTAAGTATACACAAACTGGATTAATCAACCTCCTAGCTGAATAATACTTACAAAAGATGTACAGATATTTGCCACTAAATATTTGACAAGTCTTACCTCAGTGCTAACAGTGCACCCTTCCTTCACACTATTTCTCATTCTGATTTCTATTTCATTTCTCAAAGCTGCAAGCTGTTTTGAGAAAAGCAAAATATCAAAAACTCCTTATAATTGTGATAGAAGAAAAAAATCACCAACATAAGTAAAAGACTTTACTTCAGGATTAAGATCTCTGTTTATAAATACTATCTCAAATGCATGTTGAATAACTAAGACTGATAAATGGGGTGCTAAATGACACATTACCAGCAGAGCCCTGCATACTCAAAAAAATGTCTTGGCACAAGAGCTCCTCCTACATTTTATCCACACTAAGAGATAATAACTAATATAATACCTTGTGCCACTAAACATATTTCACTCTAATTAAACAGGGGCTGACAGCTTATAAAGACACAATTTTTTTCAGAGAATTAATATAAGTCACATTAACTTCCAGTCACTTCTTTCTTTATACTTACATCCTCTTCCTTGGTCAGATCAAACTCCCGAGAGCTGTCTTTGAATAAAGCCACATGGTGGGGACCTTCACTAAGGGTTACCTAAATAGTAAAAGCCTCGTATGAGAAAGCATGGTAAATCTAACAGAGAAACATGAGAAGTACGTAGCATATGAACGCTTCCCACTGCAGACGTATAACTATATGTAATGCTTATTTAGCACAGGACTACTTATAGTAAGAACTACTACTCCGCTGATAGCACATATGGATCATATACAGGCCTGCAGAAGTTCTCATTGACTGCAACAACTCACTTGCTTAGAGGCCATTTTATAAACAAATGTTCACATATACTTCAATTAATGGCATAATCAGAAAGAGAACAATGCAGCAAATGCTGATTCAGAGATTGTTGATGTTCCTTACCTTAACAGGGGAACGCGTCATCATCTCCCCAGACCCTCGAGGGAATATGCGGGCTTGGGCGATCATTTCTAACACACTGGTTTTTCCTGCACTTTGATCTCCAACCACCACCACCTTAAGTGAAAGTTCAAACAGGCATTGGCTTTCAGCAGGACATTTTGGAAGTTTAGACAAAAGCTGACCAAAAAGATGCTAATCTGTATCAACACTGGCTATATTATGTTTGACAATAAATGCATCGGTTTAAATATGGAATCCTTGAAGAAATACTAACTTTTACTAATGCAAAAGTTTGACTTGTGCTTAAGACAGCACAGCTCACAAAGCACCCTAGGGGCCTAACCTACCAGGCTACCTAATGAAGAGAGGTAGGGCTTTTTGTTCTCATGGCAGTCAGTTGTTCTCTCCTTGTACAAAATCCTTTCAGAAGGCAAAACACTGAAGACTACTCCTCTGGTGGATGGTACTTCTGCCTGGAGAAGGCTGAATTCTGTTGTAGTTGCTGTCATTTTCCCATCATATTGGCTTCCTACAAAAGCCACCAGTGCTAGAGGTGGTTGTGCAAGCAGGAAGCATTCCTGGCTCTTCCCTACACCAGCGTCAGGCTAGCCAAACCCCTTCTCATGCTCCCCTCTCCAACAGCAGCACTACTGTGGGGAGTTAGCTGGGGCACCTTACCTCCTCAGTTCCACTGGTACACATTGGGAAAAAAACAGTCATTTTACACTGCTGAGAAGGCTGGGGTGCCCAGACTGAAACAATTTAAAATGAAAGGCTGAGCACAGCAGCAACATCTGTATTTAGACTGGGTTTTAACTATGAGGCAAGACAGACTTAACATAGTTACATTAGTTATTATCAAAATTCTGTTGTTGCATTTAAAATGGAGAACATGTCTTAAGCAAAAACCCTGGAGTTACAAGCAAAGAGCCTAGCAGTAGTTCTGGATTATTTTGCAATATAATTAAATGCTCTATTCAATTATAAGACTGGTGTTTCAGTAAAAAAACCTTGAGTTTTTAATCTACTTACTCGAGGTAGGTGATCTTGAGTGTTATAACTGGCATCATAATCAGACAGGATGTCAAGTACTTCAGAATACATATCAATTAAGGATTTCTACAAAAAAGTAGACAGAAAAAACACAGCCAATCAACAGAACAAAGATTGGGTTACAGATGAACTACTTTATGTGTATATTCTGTAAACTCTTCTGTAAAAATGTGTTTATTCTCTCCTGATGGTTTGAAACAAACTGTCTATACTGGAGTACAGATCTCTGTTTTATGAAATTAAATACCAAATCAAGTCATCCTTTGCTTTCTGTGAAAATACTAGAGCTGCAGAGGCATCTTGCTGAAGGAGCAAAATGAGAGCGCTCTTACTTAAAACATAAGAGAACAACAGCACTCAGACTTTAGAGTTTCCAGGTTAAGAAGCTGAACTGAGTTTCTTCCATTAAACACCCAGACTTACATTTTCAGCTTGATGAACAGTAAGCATTAACAAGGGTACAGAGCTACCAACCTCACTCTGTACAAATAGGAACTCCTTATCTTCCAGCTCCCAGAGGAAAGAGGAAGATCTATGTTGGTCAGCAAGTGACACAGAGACAGGCACAAAATGTGTTTTTAGAACCCTCAGGATGTTGGCAGACAAAAGCAAAAGCATACTTAGCTCAATCTCCCTGGATTTATATGGGGCTGTTAAAAGATGTTTCCTGACATTGTAACTATATTCCTACCAAACTCAGTAAGACCCATGACAAAGCACAAAGGAATCAGACTGTGTGTATAAGAAGAGTTGGAAGCATATTTATTAGCAAATGCAGTGAAGCTGCATCAAAAAACCCAGTCCACATCTCCCACTTAAACAGGTAAGTTACTTAGACCTGGTAATCCTTTTGTGCTCTTCAACTGAAACCACTTCTAAAAGTTATATAGTTAAAAAAAAGGATGTATAAAAACATTAACATGTCAAAAAATTAGCACAGATAATTCAGATATGAACTTTTAACATTAGTTAACAAATACAATTTAGAATAGCATAAAGGAAAAAATGGCATAATTGTATTTCTATGCTGGTTTGTTACACATAAATACCTTTAACTTCCTCTGATGAATGCCCTTGTCATCCCTTTGCAGTACCAATTTTCTTAATTCCTTGTTCTCCTTCTCTAATCGCTCAAGCATTCTTTGGTATTTGAGCTACAAAACAGTGGCACAAATATACTGCTGTAATTATGGAAATAGTAGACTCATGTGAGCAAAGTTTTACCTATGAAAACTATACTATCTTTTAGACAAGTCTTTTAAAAATAAAGAAACCTTTGTGATCACTACAGTTTATTAAAAATACAAGGCCATCAAGAGAAGACTTATTTTTTTTTCAGCAACACAACACCTTTGCTACAAAAGTTTTAATAAGACCACAGTGTTCAGACCTGGAAATATATAAATCAATCTTTAAGCATCATAAACAAGAATAATTTTCAAAGGAGCTACACATATTCAGTCAGACAGAAATTAAGTATCAGTGGGAGCTGGCCAATCAAAAAGCTCACAGGGCTTAAATGTGAATTTGCAAGCCTAGTTTAGACCCTTTCTTCAGTATACTGTCTCAGTTCAAGAAACAACTGTACCAGCTCAGTCCTGTTTAGAAGGAGATTATGACAGTCCTCTATGGATAAGACATGAATATAATTTTGATACCTACTCTGAAAACTGTTTTCTATGATGTGGAAGTGTATTTGGCCTGTGTACTTTTAATAACAAATCAAATTTCAAGCTCTTATAAAAAAACATAAGTAATAAATGCTTTCAAAACTAGCAAATACATAGAGGTTGCAAAATGTCGTATCAAAATATTGTGGTTGAGCCAAAGAGCTAATCAATTTAGAAACCTACAGATACAACAAAAGATTAATTGTTCATTAACTTAAAAAAAGTAAGCAAGTAAACTGAAGTAATGACTAATGTGACTAATATGCATCAACCTAGAAAAAAGTCTGTCTTAAAAATAACTAGTTCTGCCTTGTTAATGAAGGAGATTAAAACTTTGTTGAAATGAGATTTGATGAAGTTCAAGTCAATTAATGAGACAGGAAGGAGTCCCACCTTATACCACATTTGCACTGAAAAGCCCCATTAACATATAATATACGAAACCCTGTTAAGTCTGTTGTAAGGCAACACACCCAGGAAGAAAAAGTGATGCTGTCTAAACAAGAACTGTACATCTTGCAGCTGAGGAATCATGGTTCATGCTCTGTAAGGACTGCCTAAGGGATGAAATATTTCTGTGTAAACCAGATCTACAGCTGCAAACTGTATTGCCCAGTATTATGAAAGCCAACCCTCAGAAAGGCTGAAAATGCTCCTCAGTTGAGCTGATGCAGGGAATTCTTAAATTAGCTACTGAATGCAAGACCAAATTTCAGAGAACATGAAAATTTTCTTTTTGTGACTTTGTTCTTCTTATGTAATATACGCTCATATATACTTGCATCCTTGATAGAAGATACTAGATTTATTACTGTTTCAACTTTGTCAGGTTTTAAGTGCAAGCTTCATGTAAGGGAAACAAAGTAGCATTTATGTATTCACTATATAGAAACTCATATTAAAAAACAGGCTTTCCAAATGTCTAATGTTGATCTCCTAGGTCCTCTGAAGTTAGGTCATGCCCTATTTAAAAGGCCAGTTTGAAAAGCAGTGATCCTAAGGCTGATCTTTGCAGATCTTTTCCTTTTCTGCCAGCTAATAAAGCAGGCTTCTCTTAACAGGAGTAACAAAGAAATACTGAAAACAGAATTTCACTTGCAAAAGCACATCTTCTCTCAGACTATATTAAATTACAACTGAACTACATGGAAGACATTCAGAAATTGAAAATGGCTTGGGTTTTGTGAAGCAACGTTTTTTAGAAACATATTAAAAATTCTACCAGTAGCTGTCACTACTGTTCAAATTTTCACTTTTTAACTTCTTTTAAAGGACATCTGAGCAGCACCATCCTTTTCAGCTTCTTAAGGGGATTAAATGTTCTCTTAAATCCCAGAGGACAGAGAAAAAGCTTTTAATCTGCCCATAATTTTTATGCCAAACAGTACAATCATAGAATTTTAACTGAAAGAATTGCTTACTGCTTCACAAAACAGATTTTGATTAATATTGCATGGCTTATACACAACTCTAGCATTGTAACTGAAATTATTTTCCCTAACGGAAGAAAACAGAAAAGATATCTTGGTTCTCCTGAAAGCCACTGTGCTATAATCTGAATGCCTCACCCCGCATATCCCATTTGATGTCTGTCTTTCCTCTTCAACCTGTGATGTTGCTCAGCAAATGCACTTAAAAGCGTTTTTACTAGAAATGATGTTTCTTAGATTAAGGGATTAAAGGATTAAAATATAACTCCTTAACAGGTAAACTCCTTTCCTTTCTGCAAAAAACATGCCATTTAAACATACAAGATAAAACAGGTATTTTTAGTAGCGTTGAAGTTATAGAGAACTGTAGAATGTTATGAATAAAGTTAGCATGCATAACATATTAAAAATTTAGAACATCACCACTGTATTTATGCAACACTACTGGGCTAACTTTACATTTCAAGAGCATGTAGCATCGAAGGCAAGGAAAGTATTTTGGGAAAGTATAATTACACATCTACTGTATTCTTATACTTCCCTCTTGCATTCTGTCAGACAAGAGAAAGAACAGACTAGACTGACCTTTGGTCTCTGCCAGAGTCAACTTTGTATTGATAAACTTGAAGACTGAAAAAAGCACTGCATTTTTACCAAGTCTCTTATACTTCAGGTGTGCTTTCATCTAGTAAATCTGAGTCTGCTGCACATAAGTCTCTACTTAAGACATCAGTAACTCAGAAAATTTACCTGAGTGCGTAAAAGTTCTTCTTGAAGTTGATCAATCTTCTCTTTGTCAGAAACCTACAAAGAAAAATAATCATGGCTACTAACCATTGTTGAGTTTCTCCACTGCAACTAACCAAATCACAAACTGAACGCTTCATTCTGTGAAAGAAAATTTACTTTACATGCATTTTAAAGCAAATAAAATCCTTCAATTAGCATCTGAGATTGACAATGATGGCAAATTCAATCTGAAACAGGAGGCTCACATAAAAAAAAATATGTCTGAATTCCAGTACATGCAAATGCAAAAATTAATCCTTCAAGACTTAATACTAGGAAAGCAGGCTTAGGAAAAAGCAATCTCTCTATGGTGCTTAGAGTTTACTGGACACTGCCCTGAATATAATTTTAGTTCATTTCCTGAATTAGCACAATCTTAATGTGATACAATCACTAAAACATCTGCTTGCTACAGAAACTACTCTCAGGTGAGTATTCACTATTTCTGAATCTTCAACAAGATTCTTATTTCATATTTATTTTTCAGAATTGTAATCCTGAACATGCATGCACAACTTCACAAACTGTAGTTAGTTAGGCCAGTCTTGGAGGGTTATTTTAAAATTATTTAAGTTACATTAAAAATGAGAAAAAATAGGATACTATAATAAAAAAACATTTTTAAGTTCAAGGCATAAATGTAGTAAGAACAGGCAATTAGAGCCATTCTTAGTCAAATATTTTTAAAATAGGTTCATCAAGATGTAATAAAGAGTTGTTCACAACAATCCTTTTTTAATAAGACAAGCACAAATGGTACAACACAAATTCATGATGCAAATATTTACAAACAAAAGCTAATGGTTGACTGATGAAATACTAGATTTAGAAAAAATTTTAATTGAAACAATTATTGAAAGAATAATATAGGTAAAAGCTTCAATATGTAAATAAAAGTAATGTAATAAAGCTCATTTACAACTCATTAGCTTCATATCAGAAAGAGCGTATTATCTAACACGCAGAGGACAGCTATTTAGACACAAATCAATTTAGTTATTATAATTTCACACCAGTTGTTACAGATCAAACAAGAAAAAAAGCCACAGTTATTCATAGTGATTGATATTATTTAGCTATTAAACCTGCAACATACAAGATTGTGCCTGCATTTTATAAAAAGCAATCCAAGCTGACACTTTCATCTGTATCCAATTATTTTCTTATTCATAAACAGCAAAGAGGAAGTGCTGTAAATTGACATCCTTTTCATGTCCATTAATTAGTTCAGTGATAGTAAAAGTGCATTAGAAACAGCGTTAGTTCAGCACACAGACCACTTGATGCGAGCAGCCACAAGGTGGTATATGTAACAGAGCATCTACATATACAGATACTTTAAGCACCTCAGGGACATAAGGGGAAAAATAAAAAAAAAAGGAAGGGCAAAGAGAATGGTGTGGAGAGTCAGAAGAAGCAAGAAAATAATGGAAAGAAAAGGAAAACAAGATGTTTCCATGTGCTGCCGATTTTTCTAAGCAGTTAACACTGTCCTGTCCTCTGCTCTTAAGCAAGCTGTTCCTGAAAGTACTGGGGCCTTGATGCATCTTTAAAGTACATACTTACAGACAGATTACCTCTAACCACATGACCACTGTCTTTTATGTACAGCATACTTATGTTAAACACAGTAAGTAAAAATATTGCACACAGCCACATGTTGCCAATCTGAAGCAAAGAATTAGTGAGCACTAGATGTTTAATTCTAACAAGGACAATTAGGTGTCAAAAATAAACAGCTCTACAATATGCTTCAGCATTTGGTTCAGGTGTGCTTTGAATGTTAGTATATACAGTATTTTGAACATGTAATTCATAATATTGCTAAAAATTTTTAAGTTGCCAGTAAAAGCTAAAACTGTCATAACAATCTGAAGTACTAACAGCCACATATGACTAATTTATGATCTATGATTTCTACTCAAAAAAATAAACTTTAATATCTCTATATAGGCACATTTGTTTAATACAGTTCAGCATGCTCTGTATGTCAAGATTCCTCCTTTTTTCCCCCACTGTCCCCATAGAGTTATGAGAGAAGAAAACTGTAGGGCCATTTTTAATCAAGGTTTCCTGCACACAGAGATGCAGATACATGTTTATTAAGATTACCAGAAGCTTCTTATAGTTATTCACTTTGCACAAGAGTTGCTTTCTGACCACCTTTGTCACACATTGTATAAAATACATACGTATGTCTGAAAATGCAGTACCTTTGAAACTACAGTTACTCATTTTGTATATTCTCTAATCAGACTAGAAATAATTCTGAATTGGTAATCTACAGAAGAACTACAATGATTTCCAGCAATATAAATGAAAATATCAAGGCCCAGACAAAATGCATATAGCAGCCACCATGCACAGTGCAGCTGTACAAGGCTAATCAACTATACTGCTAAATATTTATCAATAGGCTGACAAAAACAATCAACAGGAAACAAATTTTTGTTTTTAATACCCTCTGATGATTGTGAGATGCTTCTTACTGAAGTAATTTAATATTGAGTAATTAAATGAAAAACATACAAGTAAATCAGACATCAGAACTTCCAAGAACAGAAATGAAATTATCATGTTCTCTAGTAGACAGGCAAGTAAGCCAACTCAGTTACAAAATAAACAAGGTTAGTTTCTGCCCTGTCAAAAGGGTCCACAATGACATTTCAATAACAGTAACAATTTCTTCTTCAAAGAAGAATTTGGATCAATGATTGGAATCTTTAATATCTTGGTATGAGAATATAACTTAAAGAAAATAATTTACAATCTCTTTCAATTTGTTTCAAGCAAAAAGATTAGGGTGACCAACAAGACACATTCCTTGTCATCAGGCATATATGCCCAAAGGCACACTTAAATGATAAATTTAAACTTTTTATATGCACATGCAGTTAGACTTTCAACACTCAGAAAGCACAGAGTACCTGCCCTGAAGGACAGAATAACATTTACAAAGATAGCCCTTACAGCCATTTCACAGCTTCGGAACTATAGAATTAGTTGCAAGAAAGTACTAACAAGGTAGAATTTTAATCAGAAACAAACATAATATCAAGATCATTTTTTTCCTGATTGCATTTATAAGGCTGATACATTTTTTTATATATCAAATACTGCATTGCCTTTCCAGTTATTTTTACATCTTCATACATTTTATTATAAACTTCAAGCTACTATTCCATACTCCAGCTCTCTCAACCGTATACAATCTGACAGAAGCTGAAGGAGTTACCTTTATTAACAAAAGAGTAATTGAACAAATAGAGAATATTTAGATCACTTTACTCTTCTACTAAAATACACACCTGGAAGGCAATGAATGTAAGGACATTTGTAGGACACCTACTGAGATAAATAATTGTGTTTCCATTTTATTTTGTTATACAATGCCTAGATTCATACCTGAGGACAGAATATATCAGTGTTATTTTAAAACCAGACAGAATATTAAGTAAATAAATTTGAAGAATGAAATATGAGGAAAAATTGCCTTTCGGTATTTTTTTTTTAATTAAAGGAAGATTAACAGTTTAGAGTGTGCAAGGGCTGTAATTCAAAGGCATAAAAAATATGGCAAGAAATGAAAATATTTAAATTTAAAATGCTACTGTAGTTTCAGAGAACTATGATGTCCTCTGTTGATGGACTAAAAATCATGACAATTGCGGCAATGCAACTATGTCTAAAAGTTTAATTCACATTTACTGTGTTCCTCTTTCTATGGGGGTTATCTTCAGATGTACAGAAGATTAAGTTCTCTATCCAGTGCTCAATCCCAAAGCTGTTGAAAAATATGAGTAATCAGAAAGATTTTTTTGGGGCAGAGAAGCAGCCAACAAAGCAACGTGGTTAAGAATTAGGGGTTGTAACTGATTAGACAACTAAAATATCCCAATTTAGGAAGCATTTCCAATTCATGTCAGCCATATAATAATGAATAAAATGATCAGATCTTAAATTAAGTAAAGCGATCTGCAGATGTTCAACAACCACAGCATAAACAGCGTAACCACAGTATAAACTGTGCTTTAAGGGGGAAAACAAAGGAATACCTTTGATGAATATACAGTGGACTGTTACTAACTTTCAGTGCAAAATTGTTTCTAAGGAGCTGCTGTCATTTTCATACTGGTAACAGTATAAAGCAGGAAAAAACGTTCCCAGAGATATACTGCCTGTGAATAGCTATACCCTTACAAGATAGAGCTACTGTAAGCAAGCAACAGTAGAAAAAACAGACGACATTTTTTCACATACATTTAAAATGCATTTAAGGCAAGTATGAACTTTAAATAACAGTTTTTATAGAGGCAGAGAATATACAATTTCGAAGTGACACAAAATACCTATTCTGCCTTTAAGATCAGTTTAACCAAATTGCATTTAAAGCCTGAAACAGGACTATACATCTGTAGTGAAGTTGGCTGTAGTAATTATTTGGGCCCATGATTTAATTAGTTACATTTTTCTAGCTCAAATGCAGAAGGCTGAAGAATTTGGTTAGTGTGAATACAGTACATATTGTCCCTTAAGCCATCACCTTTCGCTTCTGCTGGGAAGAGCCCATGTTATATTGGCCAGCGGCTCTGCGTGCTTCCTCTTCATGCTGCTGGATTTGTTGTTGTAACAGAATGAGTTCACCAAGCAGGCCCTGCCGTGAGTTTATAATAAAAAGGAGAGGAAAAATTTGGGATGTAAGGAGAACAAAGTTAAACCAAAGGGCATGACAAAGACAGATGAAAAACAGGTATGAATGGGTCAATTCAAACAAAAGTGAAATTTCATTAGCAAGATCTCTTGCTAGCTAACTGGGAGTGGATATAGCCAGCAAAACCATGCATTTTGCAAATCCAGGTAAGACAAAACAATAAACATTTAGATACATTTTCTATTCAACTTTAAGCACCTACATCTTAACACACCCCCCGCCCCAACAAACTAATAACTACCCTGGCTTTAAAATATTCTCAAGGGTTTCAGGATGTAATTTCAATTATTCATACCAGAAGTTCTTAAGTATCAGCAATTTTTCACAACTTAACCATGCATATATTTAAAGAGTGTGGTTTGGATACTCCAAAGTTGTGCACAACAACTAATAGGCTCAACTTTGTCAGTAATGTCAAAGTTCTCATTTTGTTCTTATTCCCAGCAATGTGGGCAGTTTATAGAAAGATGATTTTGCCTGCTACCTAACTTTCTCAAACTAGGAGAAGCAAAATAGTTTCTAGAACATAAATAAACAAAAAGCACCCTCTCCATTTCTGTAACACACTGCAGTTTAAATTCATGGTGTTATAATCCTTCCTGATCACTTCAAAAATCCCTGCAGCTCAATGCTTATTCCTTTACTTATTCAGCATTTCCATGAAGTTTAGTTCTCTTCTCCCTCCACACCAAATATTCTTGTAATGGTAAGGTGTCTTTCAAAATTGGTTTAGAGATACTATGCCAGTAGCTACTGCAACTTTATGTACAATCTATTTTAGAGAATGTAGACAAAAGTATTAATGAACTATTTAAATAAAGCTCTTTAAAAAATACTACATCTTCCAAGAAAATATTCAGTGAAATGAAAGGTTTCAAAAATGCACTTTAGGAAACAAAACAAACTCTAAAATAGAACTTTGGTGTAAGAATTCAAGACATCTACTATCAAGTTACACATTTGTTGCATGAAATACACACACAGGCATGTACACATAAGGATAAACAACACAGGAGAGAATGGATAAAAGAAGAGAGACAATCAAACAACTGAATATAAACATTTGTTAAATAGTGATTTGTACAACATTTCAAAAATAGAAAAATCTTCACATTTGTATTTTCCTGAAGCACTTTAAGATTTAATAAATTTCTATATTGCCAGACGAGCAAACACATTAGAGTGGTGCCAAGAATTCAGACAAAACAAAAGATTTCCTTTCTATACAGCAGAAAGGAGAGATAGCCTCACAGCTACACTTAGTATTAGAACAACAATAATATTTTGCCATTTTGCAAACATGGAAACTGTCGATACAACCTGACACAGTCCCTTTAAACATTATACAAGAAAATACAAGAAAAAACACTGAACAAACCCTGCCATGAAGGCCTTTTAGTATTTAAACAGGAACTGTAACAAGTCACCAAGTCTACCTATTTAATGGGCAATTACTTTCTAAGACACCTGGACCATGTGACTCTTACTCCATAGTAAAGTATGGAAAGCAAGTCCTTGCAGAAAAATATAACATAATGCTGGGGGATGTAAAGGGGTGAAAATGATGAGGAAGGTAAAGAGATCATTTTCTAAGCATTTGAATAAATGTCACAATTTTATCTAGAGTATCTATAACATGAAACTGGGAATTAAGTTTGGAATATAACAGTGCTATGACTAGAAAAGCGAAAATTATGGAAACTTTATTGTATAACTTGCAAGAAGGAACAAAACAAATGAGAATTTAAAAAAAATCCAAATCAAGTGGTATTTCTTACTAAAGCCTCTATTTCACCCTCCAGCAGTAGCTGTAGTGAAATGCTGTAGAATTACTGTGCTGCTTCTTATATCGACTGAAGGTGACCCTGTGCTGGCTGAGCAAGGCAGTCTACACACTGCCAAATCCTCAACAGTTCATCAGGTTCTTCAAGGCATGAGGTTTTATCCAAGTACCAAAGGCAGGGAAAGGACTGTGTGGTTGGGTTTGTATTATTTACTTACCTAGCTTTTAAGTCCCAAATCAATACTTGAGTCATTTTTCACACCCACTTCATCACAGCTGTAACCACTATAAATTTGCTTTAAAAGTTGGGCTAAGCTTTGGAATTTGTTTGTTTCAGCTTCCTAATAGGAAATTTTTTTGGAGACAGACAATAGTACAAGATAATTTTCTAAGAAGGTAACACTGCCATTTCAAGTGAACTAGTCCCACACATAGAATACAGTAAAATATTTTACTACATTATTGCTTTTTTAAGTATCTTCCCTCCTCCTTCTCCAAGAACAAAATTTCTTACTTAATACAAGTAAACCAGATTTAAACTCTATTTATTTAAATTTTTTTAATTTTAATTTAATTATCTTAAATGATATAATTTTAATTTAATTATCTTTTTAAAAAATTGTACCTTTGTATTAAATGAGAGATTCCGAGATAAACACATTAGCTGGCAAGAAGCAAAACAGCCTGATTCGGTGTTTGGGACAATGTTCATTCTCTCAGTTATCTTGTAAACTAACTGGTTTCTCATTCATTCTACTGGAATTTTTTAGACACCTGTCTGAGGACCATGCCCCTTAACAGTTTCACAGAACATTCCTCCAGATGAGGAATTCCTAGATTCCTTTACCAGTTACTCATCTTTTCACAATGAAACAAAGAAAACCAGCTCAGAAACATTTAATATCATGCTATAGCACTTTATGCATCCATACAATCACAATTCTTAAATCAGTATTGGTTGGCAGTGGAAAGCATTGAATGAAAAAGGACCATCTAACCCATTGCCTTGAAAATAATAATTTTGCTTGCCAATAAACTAAAGTGATTATACATTGTTTGGTATTCATATGTGCCCTGTTTGAAATATTACAACCAAAATTTATCATATTAATTAGCAAACTAACAGTTTCTAAGTGTAACCTATCAGATATAATTGGATTAAGAAAAATTAGTACAGCAGCCTAAATTTTCTAAATCATACTGATTTAACGGGCTGATATTTTCCATACCACAGCCAAAGTTTTGCTGGCAACATTAAAATGCAGTTCTCACTGCATCTGAAAACAGAATAATAACTATTAGTGATATTACTGGTATTCAGTAAAACTCTGTTAATTTAGTTATCAAGGACAATAAACTAAGATGGCCACTTCTTCACAAATCAATAGTAAAGTATTCTTTATGTTTTTAAACAGTGAAACCTGTGCTCAGCAGTCACTCAAGAGAAAGTAAAACTATATATACACAGTTTACTGACAAACAGAAAACAAAGTGCTAACTTAATTCTCATGTAGAAATCCATTGCTTTTCTAAAGGGAAAAAAACAGTTATAAAAAGTGAGCTTTGCACAGGTTTCACTATATATTGCCATGCAGAATTAATGTAGAATAAATGTATACATGCCTGCATATACAGAAATGTCTTTTATGCAAAAGTCCCAGTTATAGTTCAGACACTTTTGATTGCAAAAATAAATATATAATAATTTACAAGTTCTCTGATATATATTGTTTTCCTTCAATATTTTTAAAAGAATTTTTAAAAATATACACAGGAAAAATGAAAAGCCTTTGAAGATTGAGCAACATTACAATTTAGGAATTTAATAGAAATAAGGTCTACTATTCATGAAAACAAAAAAATTAAACTTCACCTTCTTTATTTCAATGAAAAAATGCTAAAACTTTCAGTTATAAAAATACAGTAACATTTTTTTCCAGAAGACAGTTAACAAAAGTGTGATGTATGCTTTATCTAAATAAAGTTAAAAGACAGACTACTTTAAGAAATAGAAATTCTTTATTAAGACAGAAATTAAATAAGAATCACAACTGTGACAACGTCAACAGGAATGAGATTGCAAGAAGAAATGCTTGAAAAGAATTCTAAGAGCCTAAACCAACTTCAGTAATAAGCTATAAGCAAGTGTCATTGAGAATATGCCCTGAAAGACTGCAAATGTACATGAAATACCTAAAATTACAATCTTATTACAAACCAATTTTCTTAAGAAAGCAATACCTAAAGATTTTGTAAACTGCCTTATATTTTCTTTAGACCAAAATTATCATTGTACTGTTTGTATATTAAAAACAATAATGCATACTCAAGTCATTTCTATTCAAGTTGCCTCAAATAAACATGTACAACTAGCTACAAAAGCACTTTAAAAAAACCCAACAACAAACTACCTGTTGTCAAGACCTTTTCAGTTTTGCAAGAGAGAAATTACCTTCTTGTACTGCTTGTCATTGTCATACCCCTGGTCAGTAGCTCTGAATGCTGTTTCTCCTGGAGAACCTAGGACATAATTACAGAAACTCATTATAACACGAAAAAAGCACTTAAAAATTCTCAAATTACACCTACTATAAAATTAAAGTTTCAACCCCTAGGAATTATTAATTCAATAATCTTTGAAGTTCCTATTAAAAAAGTTCACCGTAAGAAACTGAAATTCAGTTGAGAACTCATCTGCAAATTTTATATCTAGTTTGTGACTCATATTAGTTATATCACAAGGGAGTAAGCAGCTTCAGTTAGACTATTAAAGTTCTGAAATATTTTAAAATTAATTATTTCTGGTAAATATGAAAAGATAACACAAAACATTGGTATTATTGCAACAAGAAAAAAATATTCTTTCCTACTGTATTAACATAGGTTTTCAAAACAAGCTTCTGGAAAATGCATTTGCTAAGGACTGTGGCAGAGAAATTATAACTATTCATCTATTCATTCTCACAGGGGAGGATCTAAGTATTTTTAAAATAGTTGGAAGGTATTTATAATTCAATATTATATTGCTGTAAATAGTTGTGTTTACACCAATATTCACTCTTCTTGGTATAGTAGTGTTTTAACAGTGTGGTTTAAAGAGGCAGGTTAAGGGCAGTAAAAAGGGCTTTTACACACCTAACAACAGAAGTAGATCAGAAGCTCCTATGACTTCACTAACCAAATTGTAACCTGTGAAGAATCAGCAGAAGAGGGGAAATAAAAATTATAAATACAAAACAAAATGCAAAACAAAGATAAGGGATCTTTGTCTCATTTGGAGGACCACACAATCAGAAATGGCAATTATGCCCATGTGAGTATGATAACAAGTAATCCGTGACACCTCACAATACCAGTCAGTAACACCACAATTTTAAATAGCCAAAATACATAGGAGATTGTAATCTACTTGTCACTCTGTTGATCGTGATCCCTACTTATGTGCTCACTGTGTTTTTAAGATTAATAAACTAGTTCCGCCATTGACAGTATTTTAAGAAAACAAAAATAAACTTCCTATGCACATACACAGAAATATTTTTAAACACACTTAGAGCAATGACTGTAACACCTCACAAATATAATCTTTCATGAATACAAATTTATGTGGTTTTACAATTATGTATATAACAGGAATAATCTTGCACTTTATTACAAGAATGACTGGGCGAAATTTTAAACTGTGCTTATTAGCAAGTCAGATATGATGATCAAATCAATCATTTTTAGTTTTAAAAAGCCCACGGATCAGAAATGTCTTATTTAAGTCTCCCAAAACCTGAAAACCATTAAGCCTAGTACTACCTGCACATACTGAATCGACAAACCACTTCCTTGTCTTTTGTGAAGGATTTAGAACTCCTACCTACGCCTTTGAAACGCAGCCCCCACCTAAGCTGAATCTTCAAGCAAGTCCTTCTAGAGCTGTGTCCAGATGAAAAATATCATTCAACCCAAAAGAATACCTTTGTTGCAAATATCTTATTTCACATCCTTACAACATTAAGAACCACCATTCTTAATAATCCAACTTTTTTCTCCTGTAACAGCTGCGGTATTGTTACTGCCCAGTACCGTTCTGACCTCCAAATTCCAGCTGGACACATCCAGCTTCTACAACTCACTGAAGCAATCTATCTTTCAAGCTGTTTGAGTTCTACAAGAATTCTATCTTTCTATTCAATTTCACATTTTGGTTCTCTGTACTTGCTATTAGAATTCTTGCTTTTAAAAGTACATTACACTTACCTGCATCCATAACACTTTCAGATGAGACTATTCAGTGAAAAGGCATGCATTTTCAGGATCCACTTTCTTTTAGTGTCTAAGGACATATCTGTAACCTCATCTTGTAATACCTTATTAAAACTAAGCTGAAAAATTGTTCTCACCAGGAGAAAAAAATCCTTTCAGTGAAGTGAAGCTCTCTCCAATCTTGTCAAAATCAGGCAGAAGTTTGGCAAGGTCAGCTGCATCAGGAAGGGCTTTCATAAGTTTTTCTAGGAAAACAGCACAACAGCTAATGAGTAGGTTTTTTCCCTATTATTTTTTGTGAACAAAAATGGCTTAGGCTGTAAAACCTAACAACTGCTTCAGGACATGGCTTTTAAATTTTTTTTAAAAAAATAAGGAATTTAAAAGTTTCTTTCCACATGCACCTCCCCCCATTAGTGTTGAGAAATGTCATCAGATCTGAAAAAACAATTGCTTTTTTAGACTTTGAACTTCCTGATAAGGTGGTTGCCTCAGGTCCTTTAAAACTGTCTAAAACTATTGCTGAATTTCACCACATTTCATACATTATTCTCTCACATACTTTGTAGAAGATATTTTAAAATTATACAACACTAACTATGCTCACCTCTTGTAGATTTTAAGAAATCTTATTTTTCAACTTCGTAAATAAGCCACTTCTGTAATCCTTTAAAAAAGCCACACTTATTAGCTTTAAAGTACCATAAAAATGTAGCGTCCATTAGCAATAAAAAGAAAATATTTGTCTCAGTTATTCAATCTCTGCATTTATGAAGTGCTCATACACGTAGTAAAATCTTAATAAACTTTTTTTTTAAAAAAAGAACACCACCCTATTACCCTGCATATATAAGAAGTAATTCAGTGCTTGTTTTTAAGATTTATCTTTCATCTGAAAATATGCAAAAAGCATACTGTAACAAGAAGGTTCAGGAAAACAATCTCTATTTTTCATTTTCGTTTCTTCTGTATCTTCAAGATAATTTTGTCGATAGGTAGGTTAACTACGCTGCATTTTCAACCAGTCTTTTACTCATACGTATCTTACTTACCTATTTATACTTTTCACTTGTGTCATTCATATAGAAAGAACAAACTTTGCACATAATACTACCAAAACCCATGTAAGTCCCCTTGATCATGCTGCAGCTCTCCTTTCAGTAATGGGATTATATGGCTATATGAAAGGACCAAGAACATTCTCAAATGAAAGGATGAATTATGGATTATCAATGCTAAACAAAGCTTATTTCCTTCCTGCAAACACACTGATACAAATACCTTGGTAAAACACACACTAAACTCTAACAACGTGAGTTCACTCAAATTACAGTTGTAAAGATGCTACTTGAGAGAGGCACTGAGGACCCATACCCTTACGTTTAAGTTTTATATATGCTAGTCTTTAGATAGAGCAACATTTGAGCTTTTGTGATACCGAAGTCAATATGTTCATCAAGCTCCCAAACGAAGTCAGGAACAATCCACTTATATTCATCGAGATCTGGCATCATGTCCTTCCACTGATCATACGTCTAATACAAAAAGGAAAAAAAATATCGTAGAAATAGAAAAAGAAATGTATGTAGAGAACCATATAAGCAATCTATGGAAAAGTAATACCTGCATATAATACATACTAACCCACCACCTTCGATATGAATAATACTACTTGGCTCTTAAAATCTAAACAATCCATTTTCCATATTCATCCTTATTGTCATTAATCAAACAATGTTAGCTTGTATTTTTGTGGATCTAACAAGAACTATTGTTCTGAAGTATATAATAACAAAGACAAAACACATAAAACAGCTTCCATAAATACCTTCTTAGCTGTATAACCACCACCTACAGCAGATCCTAATATAAGATAGCGAAGTTTGAGAAGCCTTGACGCTAGTCTAGCTAGCCAAAAGTTCCTGTGGAACTGGTATCCGTATTTTACATTTAAAAGTTTTGTTTTGCGTAAGGGGAGACGATTAAGAGAAGAGAACAGCTGAATGGATATCCTTAACGGACGTCTTTGAAATTTTGAACTTG
Organism: Athene noctua; assembly: GCF_965140245.1. NCBI lineage: Eukaryota > Metazoa > Chordata > Aves > Strigiformes > Strigidae > Athene > Athene noctua. The sequence goes on from NC_134044.1 coordinate 16,054,173, forward strand.
GATAGTAGGGATGATGTATACTTCGGGAAACAAGATGCAAGTTTTGAAGTGGTGATTTTCTTTTTATTCCATAGCTGCTATTTGCTAGACTCCGGCAGATGACACTAAAAGAAATAAATAAAAACTCTAAGTAACATATTTCCTCAACAGACCATTAACTCTATAACCTCTTTACAAGCAATTCACATTACATTTGAGCTAGTTACAGGAGCATCATTCTTGAATGTACTATTTCCAGCTATCACTAGCATGCTACCAGGAAAATAAAAGGCTGAAAACATCGTTAATGGGTATAGTATTTCTAGTGATTACGGAAATAAAACCTTAAATAACACATATGAAGCCTGTTATGAATTAAATTTAACTTTCACACCGGATTAAGGCAAGTAACACGTCTGTGGTAAAACATAGTTTGGGCAAACAGGAGCTAAGAATCCACAGAAGACTATGATCAACTTGCAACATGAAACTTAACAGTGTGGCTATCTTGTTATTCAAAATTAACTTTTAGAGAACATTAAGCTTGTAGAGGATTTTCAAACAAGCAATACATTTGTCCTTTTTAGGCAAAGCAGACTCTCCTTTGGAGTTCAAGCGTGTACTTAATGACATCTTTCAGGACCTTTTACTCCAATATTCTGCAATTCTAGCATTACAGCATTATTGTTTTGTCTTAGGTCATGCATAGACAAGATTATTTCTGGAGATGGCTGCACCATGTTTGCTGAAGACTTCAGTAGACTAATTCAAATTTATGCAAGAGGGAAAACTTCAGTCCGAAAGACTGACTCTGAAAACAGAGCTCAGCCATGAAAAGCATATGTTAAAACACCGGAACCTTATCAATCTTGCCTACGTTAAAACAAATGCACAGGTTGGAATAAAGCTCCTTGTATACTTTCAATTAACTATCTGCATTCTTCAACATTTTGATGTAGCTTTGCTAGTTTAAGGAAAAGACAATTGCTCTGGAAAAACAATGTCTTCTGTAACTTTAGTCTCACCATCATATCAGAATGGTTAATATTAAATCATTTACTGGATACAAAATATGAGTGAAGTTACAGTTCTTGAAAAAAATGCTTGTCCCTTGATGCTTTTTTCAGAGTTTTCAATATTATCAAGCACATTTGCATACAAAGTAGACAAATACAAAAGAAAGTGTTTCACAATATTGAGAAGGCAAATTATTCATCCCATAGTCCTAAATAATTTAAAATTAACAGATCTTAAAGAGAATAAGTGAATAATATAAAATGGAAAATATTACAGCATTTTCTATACAGTTCTTTGCCTTGAAATTTTGCATGTACTAGAGATGACATTGTCTATGACAGGCATATTCTTAATGTCCAAAGAAGTGTAAGACTTCGTTATAAAAGCACTTTTGACCCAGAAAACTGAGCTTTTGGAAGATAAGTTAAAAATTAGAATTATGTGAACTGATATATTTTCCTCTCTTAAAAGACCAATTCTCCCGATGACCTATGCTTAGAAATTTCCTTTAGTGTAATGGAAAGCTTAAAAAAGAGAACTCCACTGGCTGTTATGAAAGTCCTTGTTCATAAAAGTCACTGTGATTTTGAATGGTATCCTCTTGCTGCTATATTAAACTGCCTAGAAGGCACTGCCTTTGCAATAACAAACTTAGATAAAAGGATAATAAGCAGGAACAGAATAATCCCTAAAGTAGTAATAAGTTTCTTCTCTTTGACATAGAATCACAAGAGGCTCAGAAATTAATCACAGATAGTACCAATACAAAAGCAGCTACATAACAATAAAACATTTATAGTGTGGAGGCACTTTCACTTCTTTTTATTTCTCCCTTTTGAAGACAGTTTTTTAAAATCAGGGTGTGGTAAACCTATAAGAAGCAAGCTGATGACTGGACCATTGTTTCTTTTGTTTTGCAGTCACTACCACTACACAGATATTTTACATTTTCAGCAGAAACCAGGGGGTAGTATATATTATGGCAGCCACACCTCATTATTAGTCTTCACCTACATTAAAGGCATTTTGTAATGTTACATAATTTTCTTCTCTGTGATTGTTCTTTTAAAATACACTCTTTTACAGCATTCTATATGTTTAAACTGAAGGAAAAATTGAGTTCCATCACAAATTGTTATGGCAAGAACTTGACCATCAATCACCTTTGAGTGCTATCACAAACTTCAAACTCTACCTGCTTTAATTGCAGATATAAAACTTTTATAATTCATTAAAAAACCCCGCTCTTCCATGACTATACTAAAACTTCCATTTACTCCTTTCTTCTCTCCTCCTGCTGCTAAAAACTCCTGATGAATACTGACAAAATAATCACTTAAGTTCTTCACTGAAAAGTGCAGTTACCCTGAAAAGGATGCCAAATTATCAGCCAATGCTTTTAAATGAAGAATTTAATGAGTTCCAAATTTAAACTCTCTGGAAAGCTGTTTTTAACAACAGTAACAAAAATTGGCCTTCCAGACATGGGTAGCTCTGCCATTAGAATTTGCCTGATTACAAGCCTGCAACTTGACTACTTTTGCATTGAACTGAGATAACAGATACCTTGTAAAACAAGAAAAAGTGGCCCGTTACTGTTGACAGCTAATCATTCCACCTGGAAGTCATACCTAACGTTTTATACACATTGCTCCAGTTTATTCCCACCTCAGCTGGGACAAGTTTTCTGTAAAGACAGGTTATATCCACTTTTAATAGCTATGACTGCAAAGCAGTCCTTCAAATGTAACCCAGCAAAAAGCACTGTAGTATTTTCTTTCTCATTCAGCACTAGATCACATTTTCCTACTGCTACTCCTAAATCTGACAAGGAATATCGTGAGGTTACCGGCCATACAGTTTCACCGCTCCTGTCTGAAATCCTGTAGAAGAACGGTGAAGAAGAGGAACGCGGGGCAGCTGCTGGGGAGGGCCACCATCCGGACGCGAAGGCGGCCTGAAGTCCCTAGGGCGGGAATGCGGGAGGCGCAGCTCCTTCCCACGTCCCACCCCCAGGTCCCAGGGGAGCTGAAGGATGGGGTGGGGAATTTCTCCGCCCGGGCGCAGCAGCCTCAGGCTCACCCCTGCGCCGTTCACACACACACAGCCCCCCGCCTCCCGCCCCGACCCGCTGTGCGGCTCCGGCCTCCCCCGCGGGCATCCCCGTTCCCACGGGTGCCCAGGGCCTGCTCCGCCGGGACGGGTGTCACAGCCGATACCGCGCCCGGGGCAGGGGCGCCGAGGTCGGAAGAGGGTGGCGGCTCCGGCGGCCCCACTCCGCACAGCCGCCGCGCCCCAGGGGCCAGGCCCGCCGCCGGCCCGCAGCGCCCGCCCTGACCCCTGCCACGGCCCGCCCCGCTCACCAAGCCGCCGCCGCCCGCGTCCGCCACATTCTAACCGCCGGGAAGGGCCCGGAGGAGCCGCACGCCCCGCGGCCGCCGGCCGGGGCTCCGCCGCCGCGCCTGGCGCCCCGGGCTGCCGCCGGCAAGGGCAGGTGGAGCCGCCGCGGGCTGACAGGGCTGCCGTCGCTTCCGGGCACCGCGGTCCGGCGCGGCCGGCCCGGCTGGAACCGCGCCTCGCCGCGCAAAGGTTCCGGGCGCGGCGGCGGCGAGGGAAGGCTTTGTGGGAGCACCGCGGCAGGGTTGCCCGGCCGGGAGGAGCGGGCAGGCGGGAGGGTGATGGCTGCTCCGCGGCCGGGCCTTGAGTTCCCCCCGTACCCCCGCGGCGCCAAGCCTCAGCGCCCCGGCCCGGGGCACTCCCGAGGCGGCCTGGGCTCCGGTGGTGCGGCCCAGCCCTGGGTGGAGGCCTGGGCTTGTACCAGGGTCTTCCCCACCGCTTAAATAAGTTTCCCAGATGAGTTCTCAGCTGTTGTTGCGCTGAAGTGCGTGAAAGGGGTGTCCGTGCTGCCTTGAAAGCTGGAAAACACAAGGTGCGTCCCAACAGGCTTCTGTGAGTTCTTGGGGGCTTTTTTGCCGGCAGGACCCCGTGGAAGCGAAAGGCAGAGAAGGAACCAGGAGAGTTCAGCAGATCTGTCCGTCCGCCCTCAGACAGGATCATCTCTAGTTCTGTCATTTCAGAGAGGTGCATGCCTCACCTGTCCATACAGACCACCGGCGTTGGAGTGTTCACCTGGCACTGCCAGTGCTTGCTAACATTAAAAGTTCTCCCTCGTGCCCACTTCGAATCTTTCTTGCAGCAAGTTAACTGTATCCACACTGGACACGGAGAATATTTTTTTCTCCATTTGTGTTCAAAAACTGTCGTCATCACTCCTCTCAGTCTTTTTTTCTTTAGATTAAACAACTCAAAGTCCATCTTCCATGTTTTCTGACTCCTTTGTCATTCTCTGTGCCGTCCTGTGGACTGTCACCAGTTGGTTCACAGCTTCCTTTCTGTAATATGCCCCGAACTGGGTATTGTGCTGAGCTAAAGAGATTTGGGGTGTTTTTTAGGTCAGGCTTCTGTTTATACAGTGGGATTTTTCAAAGAAAATAAATTGCACAAGGATCACATAATCCATACATGTATTTTTCAGGACTGAGAAGTAGGGCTGAGGTGAGGCACGTTTTGTGTCTTGCTTACTTGCTTTTAGATTTATTTATTTCCAATTTTAAGGGACTATATTTTAAATCTTACCTTTACTTTTGTATTTTAACTTTTCCAGTTATTTTTTTGATTTGTATTTTTTTAGGCAAATTTACAAGCAACTATAAACTAATATGTAATTCTTACTTTGAACAGTAGAGGGCATCATATAACTAAAGCTTCTACGATAGGACGCTTTAGAGGTGCTTTCTCCAGGGGAAAGTGAACGTGCTTGAGAAAATGAACAAATTCCACCATCCTCATTGCTTCTGGATTAGCAGATTTTGCTGGAATATTATGACAGGTTGCCAAACTATGGAAATGATGAATGTTTTACACCTTTAATATGTTTTGTTGTTGTTGTTTTCAGTTGTGAAGATATAAATCTCCCTTATAAGGGTGTTCTGTAGGAGCAGAAATTGTCAATGGGAGCTGGACTAAGCCAAGTGAATAAGTTGGAAGAACTTTGATTCTTCCCTGGAGACCCAGGTTTGATGGAATACTCTGTATGCAGCTCATCTCTCTTCTCTGTGAAAGGGCAGCCAAGGACCTACTGCACCCTAGTCTTCTACAGACACTAGAAAGAGCAAGGCTGACATTTGGGGAAGCAGCAAAAGCTGACCAGGCAGAAAATGCATGTGTGGCACTCCTGTTTTCCACCCGTGGCACCTCCCAAAATAATGAGTCATTTCCCAAAATCATCAGCCTGCTTTGGAAAAGGTACCTTTGCAGCTGTTTCCTGTCTTTTATAGCTTCTAGATAGCAATGCTCAGTTTTTCCATATAATCAAGTTTATCAGAAATGGACTTTGCTGCATTATTTCTTTTTAATTTTTAATTGAAAATTGTGACTCTCATGTAATAACTGGAGTTCTTGTTGCTGGATCTCAGAAGAACAACCTAAAAAGTTGAGAGGCTCAAAGCTAGCTTCAGAGTTGCAGTAGGGGGAAGGAAGGGGTAACACTGAAGCTGAGGTATGGAGAGCACCTTGTTCTCCCTTGATCTTGTCACAGCAAATCACCCTTAGCACAACTTAGTACAGTTACATCCTTTTCTGTCCAGCCTCTGTTATGGATTCCTTTGAAAGTGTGCTAGGTATCAAGACCAAACAACTTGGCTCCAAAGCAATCTGCTCATCACCAGCATTTTACATACCTGTCCCTGTGCTGTGCATACATGCACACTTGGTTTTCACGTCTGTGCCTGGCTCACATTATTAGCAATGGACAACTTTTATTGTATTAATGGACCTAGCTCCCTCATTTTCTCTTCTTTGTTCCCTCCATCTCTCCCATTTCAGTTTTTCTGAGCCTGCTCACTACAGGATAGACAGTGATCTTTCCTGGTGCTTGAGATGTCTGGGATTTGTACAAGTCCATGCCATGTGTAAGTAAAATGCTAATGAATAGGAACTAACTTGTCACCTCTTGATTTGTGTCAGTCACCCTAGAAATAATTTTTATTTTCCTTAACATATTTGCTGGAAGAACAGGTTTGCCTTTCCTGACCTCATTCCTGAAATATTTGGTGTGTTAACTTCTAAAAAAGTAGCAAAGGACAAGGAAATAGTAATGAGAATGAAAATGAATCACAAGACTAATAAACAAATGCAGTCTGACAGTATCAAATAAAGGTGATAAAACCCTCAGTGCTGTTTTTTATGCCAGCTTCCTTTTGGCCCCAATTTTAAGGGCAGAGACATTTGTATCCAGCTCACTGACATCAGTGAGGAACTCCAGTTTCCCCCAGAAGTGAGTTCAGTGATGTTTCCCAAAGCTGTATGGTGAGGTCAGAAGACGTTCTGTGATGATATTCTTAATAATGGATAAAAATACTCGTCGCACATCCTACTGGATCCTGATATGCAGTCAGTGCATAAATCCACCAGCACAAATTAAGGCCCCTGTTTACAATGCCAGAGCTTGAATTTTTCTCTAAGGCATATGTGGGGATCACAGCTGGACACTTAGTTCAGGCTCGTTGCTAAGAGTGTTAACAACAGCAATGCCTATTTTCCTTCTCATTTGGACACACTCCTGGTCTCCAGTGATTCTGTAGTCTGTTGAAGAAAAAATATTCCCCTCTTTCCCTCCCCTGAAAGTTACATGCCAACAGCGCTTGCTCGCACCTATCCAAGTTATGACCCGGAATCATATTGTGTCAAACACTTCTGAGATCAAACTTTTTCTTTCTTGCAGTGTCTTTGAGTGAATTTTGCATGTACCCTTGCAGTCGCAAAACTCACAGAATGAAGGGAGGAGGGATGAATGTTACCTGCTAACCCCACAGAGAGGGAGGAGCTCTGTTCTTCAAACATCAGCAGAGTTATAAGGAAGGTGTGTACTTAGAGCACTTCCTCAATGTGGAAGTTCAGGCACACAACGCTGGAGACCTATCCTGAGGGTGCTCTAGAACATCTCCACAGGATCATTTCATGGGGGAAAATCCTGCTAAGAACCATTATGCACAGCTTAACCAGGGAGAAGAGAATGAGATGGTGAGTCGTATCTCTGTCTAGGTCTTTCTCAACTAGAATCAGTAGATGGCACATATTCTGCAATAAAATGCTACAGTCTGTAATTTAGTTATGGATGGTGAGGGTGTTCCCATAGCAGAAACATACAGTTAGAAAGGAATGTAAATTTTTTTAGCAGAAAGACAATAAAGCTGTATGTGTCCACTGTATTTAATTGGTTATCCCCTCCAACAAAGGATGGCTCAACAGATTATTGATGTGGCATTATAAATTTAGGTGGAGGTGGTCTTATATGAGCTTGAGGGATGGGCCGGAGTGGTGTTCCTAACTGTTTGACAGCTGAATGTCTAGGGTCACCTCCAGTAAGATGAGGATTGGGAACCTTGGCTTTCTCTGGAACATAAAACCACATGTTATGTTTGCATAAATTATTTTCAAATGCAGTCTGTTGAATTGACAAGCCTATTCCAGCCTGAGCGTTTGTATAAAGCTGGATTTTTAAATACAGATCTACCATATTTCTTTCCAGAGTTTCCCAGGGAGGAGTATGCATTCTGTAACATGTGGAAATAAGTCCTACGTTTACATGAAATATCTGATCTACATGGTACTTCTCTTGAATAGTAAGCACAATTGTAGTACATTCAGTGCTTCTTAGCTTCTTTGGCATTACTGTGTGTTAGAGATCAGCTAGTCGTCACATATGCATTCTGTCCGTCTTAACAGATTCTGCTGGAGATGTCAGACCCATGATGCAGCTGTGCAGCAACAATTGTCATGCATGTCTGGTAGATGAAGTGCTTCTCAAAATTCCCATGCTACAGAGCCACTGTAGCTCTGCTATGAGTGTGTGTATGATTTCTGGGTGTACAACAGCCTCAGCAAAGCTCGTGAGACACAGTCACTTACAAGCTGACATGACTGTTCACTTCCAGGAATCTTGGAGAAATCTTCAAAATCTACTCACTGAGAATTCTGGTTTAGTGAAAAAGATACTAGATCGTGAAAAAACACGGACATTTGTTATCCTGAGATATAATGTAGATTTTCAGACAGCTCTCTGCTATCCAGGGTACAGGAGATGTCATATTTTGCGTAATGTAAACCTGGGCAATCTGAGATGTGCTGGAGAATGTAGCACAGAGTCATCCGACAGCATGAACTGAGTGCTGCAGAAGCACAAGGCACTGGCTCTGAGGGTGGGGACTAATTAGCTCAGTGCAATGCAGAACCCAACTGGCTCTGCCACCAGGTTACTAAACCTGCTCGCAGCACCCCGCTCCTGGCTCTAGCCCTGGTGCTGATGTGCCACTGCTCCCCAGCTCCAAGCGGCTGCTGATTTTGTGTCTGTGCTCCACCCTGCCGCTGTCCTTCTAGGACCATAAACACCCTGTCATTCTCACCCCACTGCTGGCACTGTCACTAGCAATGCCAGAACTGAGCCTGAGTTAATTAGGTTTAAGTGGACTGTTTGGTGCTGTGTAGAGCCATGCTATTGCACCTTGCAGGTCCAATTCCAGCTGTGCACTACGAGGACACCCAAGCTGTGCTCACATGGAGCCAGCTATCCCAGTAATGTTGTTGTTTCTCACCAGTTCATACTAAGCACATGTACTGTCAGTCCAGTGCTTGGGGATCTGCACTCTGAATCTGAGGTTTTCCATGCACGGTTGGTGTGTGTGCACAGCGTTGAGTCAATCTGCACTGTGAATCCAGGGTGTTTAGCAGTTGCCATTCTCTCTATGCCTGAAATGAGCATGAGTAGTGCTCATTCACCTGGGATTCCCAAATGAAAATCACAGAAAAAAGTTTGATAGTTGAGTAGTAGGTGCAATTAAAACCATAATCAAATTGTGTTAGGTTTAGCAGGTATGTGTCTTTGTTACATATGTGTAAGAGAGAGAGAAAAAAGTTGAGTATGAGAGAGAGGAAGATATCTGTGAAGGTGTCTGAGGTACTGTAAGAGGACAAGTTAAAAAACAATGTGTCTAGAAAGAGAGAATAGCTAGTGTGCATATTTATGTGAAAGAGAAAAAGAAAGTAATATGTACGTGAGATAAGTTGTGAAGAAAGAGACAAAGGTTGTCTTTAAGCAGAGGAGAGAAGGAAAGTACATGGGGTAAAAGAGATTATGTGCAGACATTCTTTCTTTGTTAAAATTGTATATTTTAAATTATTGGACATGCAATGCTTTCCTGTGTTGAACAAGCTGTACATTTTGCTGAGGAAAGTTGGGGAGCTCTATTGAGAAGAAATACTTTTAAGTTTTCTTCAGTGTTTCCATTTCTTGGTACAGCTGAGATGCTAGATAGTATTGTATTTAAATGAGTAATCACTCTGATTAGGAAATCTACCCTGTATGTCCTTGTGTACATCTTTGGGATTACTTTATGTGTCTGGAGCACATTTGCTTGAGCAAGAGTTCACTCTGCTGGTACCCAGCTAAAACTTAGCAATGGGTATTCAGGGCGTGAGATACTACCTCTCTCTCTTTATAACCATTGGTAGTACTGGAAAGATCTCGGTAGTATGAGAGTCCTCTGGACAGAGCAGCTTGCCTCAGAGAGGGCTAATAGGTGTGGTGACAGGAAAGGATTTGTTTTTGGAATTAGCTGCTTGTTATTTGTTTTTCCTTCCCTTCAGAAAGATCTGCTTGAAGGTGTTTTTGAGAAGTAATTGTTGGTGGAACAGGAAGAGGGAGGAAAAATGCAGCTTTATACCCTCTGCCAATTTGATGCTCCTCTCTGTACAGCTTGGTAATAATAATTCCTTTGCCCAAACCCTAAAGTGCATAGCGTAAGTCTTGCACTGCAAAAGATAGTGATAGACTTTGACAGGCTGCTGCTTCAGGAGGGATTTGCCAGAAGCCTGTCTTAAGCAGGTGTTCCCTAGTTGTATATGTCTGAAGGAAGGGGACAACTGCAGTCAATCAGCTGGTGAACCCCAGTTTGCTGCTGCATATTGGCAGCTGTCTGCCTCCTTTGGGATGCCTAAATTCTGAAGGGAATCTTATCCAGGAGTTTTATATTCTTTGAGTTTGAAAAATTTAACTCTTAAAATTAAGATAGAATCTGAAAGGCATAACCTTGTTCCTAATGGAACGATAGTGAATGTTGCTACTGGCTTGAGAGGGAGCAGAAACAAACCTCTGATGAAACAGGTTCTGGTTGGTAAGAATGAGATTCAGTTATTAAATTCCTTGTGAATCTTAACCAGTCTTTCAAGTCTAATCCTATTATCTGTTGTTATAGCAACAGATTGTTCGTAATAGGGTACTTGGTGATTGGGTTGCCAGAAATATGATAGTTCGCAACCACTGTTTAGCTGGTAGCTACAGACCTTGTTTTCACCAAAGAAAAGGGTGGCTGAATTTGTTTGACTTTAGCATTTAAATTCTGCTGTGCAGATGACCTGGCAGTTACAAGCAATTTTTCTTTTAAACATAAGTAACAAAGACTTGCTGGAGACTGGAGTGGTAAGCCCTTGAATGCTGGCTTTGTATGACTGTAAAAGCAACTAAGAATCTTTCTTGGAATAAGCACATTTTCTGCCAACTGGGCAGGTCTGGCAGCTTTTTCTGTCCAATAATCCATGGCCCCTCCCCAGACCCTTCACTCACAAATTAAACCATTTTGGTTTAGTCACTCTTCTGACTGTTGGGAGTCTCAAGAGAAAGGGAATGTTACCAGATGAGGAAACAAAGTTTTACAATACGCTACAATTTATTAAAAATTATCTACAGAGATTAGATGAGCCCTGCATACAGCCTCTTTTGTAGATAACACTACCTCCTGTGCGATAATGAAAAGCCCTTTGGAGTCTTACAGATAGCTAATCTTAGATTTGTTTTCCACCATCACTTAGTCTGGTGCCCTCAAGAACCCAGGTTATTTGGCTGTGTAATGTTATATTTGTCAGATGCACACACTGAGCCCCAAAAACCTGTTCTCACAGTAGAAATGTTGTCAAGGTGCAAATCTGTATTCATCAGACCCATCTTCAAAGAAGCATGTCTGTGTCAGCACAACCTCTTTGTGCAATGAAATACAACCCAGCAAAAGTTGTTCTTTAACAACATAAAACCAACCTGACAGACATGTTCCTACTGGTGACATCAACATCAGGATTTCTGCTAGCCCTGGAATTATTGTTTGCTATAGTGGACATGCATTTGCTTGGAGATCTTTGTAGTATAGGCCTAGTGAATCCTGAATAAGCTTGAAGAATTTCCAAACCCTAATTACTGTAAGGCATTCACGTGGCTAGAGAAACCTGCATCATGTGTGTTCCTGTTTCCCCCTTCTTCATGCACTTGTGGATACCTCTGTTGTGGGTCTAATAATCACCTTTGTTTTTTGAGAAGATAACGGCTTTGAGAATTCTTCTAAAGAATTCCACTGTTGACTTATCTGGCAAGTGAGAAGTGTTTGTACTAATACTTTTTTTCTTTCAACAAGGAGTTATTTACATACTAAATGTTTTTTTATGAATGCAGCATTCATTGCTATAGTCCTTCCAGCTGAAGGCTCAGGGTCAGGAAAAACACTTCAACCCAACAGAACATTTTATTCTGAAGTTAAGTATTGAAAAGTTCCAGCCCAGGGAATTTTGGCACAAGTTACGTTTGGAGCTCAGCCTGTTTCCCTGCCTAGCTTTACTTCTGAATTTTGTGGCCCAGGTAACCTGCTCCAGACATTTCCAAACCATGGGAAATGCTTTGCTTTGGCTTTACATTCCTGCAGGGACATCCAGATTCAAAACAGCTGTTAACATCTGATATTTATTCTTTCCCAGCTTAGTCCTTGTAGAGCTCCTGAACACCTACATTCTGAAATGTCACATTCATCAAGACGCAAACCAACGAACCTGAAACCAACACCTGTGTTCATAGGGCAGAATGTGCTCTGGGTCAGAACAGCTCAAGGGTATCTATCTCAGGAAAGTCCCTTGTGAGAAGCAGCAGGATCCAGCAGACAGCACAGTAGATGTCTTAAGAGCATGCCTTTTTTTCCAGTTTGAGCTGCTTTCCTTGTCTTCCTCTCTCCTAGTTTTCAAGGTGAGGAATACTGATGCATGCTTGGTTTTGGGAAGCATTCTTGAGATCTAAGGAATCAAACCATTCTTTGAGAGGATACTATTCTGGAAAACAAAGGCCTAGAAACATATGCAGGCATAGGAAGACTCAGATACATATTTTGATCTATAGGTGTGTGGTTTCCTAGGCAGAGAAAGACAGAGTTTGCTCTAGCTCTGTGGTTATGTTGTTGTATCAGGCTTGGGGAATCATTCAGTATTTCAGCAGAGAAGAACACTGCCAACAGAAGATGATCCCAAATGACTGCCAATCACATGCTGAATGCCCACCCTCTCCTTTCTTAACTGCATTAACTACAGCCTTATTGACTTCTCAGACTTTGGGTGTAAGGCACAAAAGCTGGAAATTAAAGGAATGATTGACTGGCAGAGGCAAGATGCACATGTTAGCAATCTCATTCTTTCCCACCCTGATATTCACACCCATCCCAATTTGAAAATATTATTCCAGTTATTCCGGGTCCAGCCATTTACTGGAGGAAGTCTGAAGGCACGTTCTTTTAACAGTTCTTCCCTTGGGCATCTCTGTGTCCTTGGGAGTTCCTTTGCCTTGCTGACAAGCTGTAATGTCTGGATCCAAACATCTGGATCGTGCTAGTAAGCCATCGCTGTGAACAGTAAGTTCACATCATTCTATGTACTATTCTGTTGGTGCTGACACTAATTTTGTAATCTTTTTGTTAAGGATACAACTGGACAGAGATGAATGGAGAGCCCTTTACCTGTTTATCGGAGCATGTGAATATTAATAGCACATGACTGCTAACACCAACTACCTTCTAGCAACCTTCCCTATCTGCTGTCCTCCATGAGCTTCCTTCTATCTGCTGCAGAGTTGCCTTATTCACTTGGGCTGCTCAGAGATTATATAAGCCTTTGAAAATGCTGAGTGTGTGTAGCTCAAGGTGGTATAACCAGGTCCTGTGCAATGCAGGCCACTTCCCTGTGTAGTTTACCACACTTTTTCCCCACAGTTGCCAATTTCTTCCCTTTAGAAACCCCGTGGAGATTACCTAGGAAGATAGAGTCTGTCTTCTGGAGAATGACATAGAGCAGGTAGGCTGAGGCAGCATGTGGAACCACTGGGTAGGGCCTGCGTTTCACATAACAAGCAAAGACACCAGCACAGAACTGGGAATTATGCATTACTCATCCTTCCAATTACATTGTCTTTTCTTCTCACCTTATGAATGGATCTTGCAATATCCATGGCTGTGGATATCTGATCTTCAGAAGCAGATTGCACAAATGCTAGGAAGAAAGAAATTGAGGAATCTTAACCCTTATGTTAGCAAATTCTCCTGGTCACTCAATGTAATTGCAGCCATGCAATCTCCTATCTTAGATCAAGGCTGGGTCTCCTCTATAAATTCACTGTATATGTTTCATTTCACCTTTACCAAGCCCCTCCTAGCACTACTGAGGGGGAATTTGGCTGTGGTACCAAGACCCAGCAGCTTTTAAACTGTAATGCTGACAGTCATCCCTTTGAAGTTTTGGGCAAGTCACCTTGCCTCACTGTAACAATTTCCCCAGCTTTAAAAATGGAATAATAATACCTACTCATACAGCTACAGTGAGTAGCTTCCTTTGGACCTCTGAACATCTAAAGCACGTGTTAATTGTTCTTACTAATAGTTATTATTATTTTGGGATGTTAGGATGGCACATTGGCAAGGTCCAAAATCCCATACGGAGCTATGAAGGAAGATGGTAACAGTCCTGCAAAGGCTGTGTCTGTGCTGAGTTGTGCAAGGCAGCTCCAGCTGGTGCAGCCACACAGTGTCATTTGGTACCATACAGAGACACTAGCTGAGTCTCTAAAGTGTAGGTGCATTAATGCAGACTCACTGCTATGGCAGGACAGCAGTAGTGCTTCTGGTTCTGAGGGAGGCACTGTCCCAGCTGCTGCAGTGTCTGCACCACTCTCCATCCCCTAGTGCAGATGTACTCAAGTTCTTCAGCTGCCTCCAGAGACCTTAAAAAGCTGACCAGGCAAATCTGTGTTCCTGACCTGGGTCCTAAAGTTTAGGGTCTCTGTATTTTGATACCATTCCAACCTATGCACGTGCGTAACAGTGTCTCATGCTGAGTTTCACAACTATATAAATCTATTTTAGAGGTTTGGTCAGACTACAGCAATCCAGATTTTGTGAAGGTGGATGAAAACTGCTGTGGAACATGCAAAATTTTTTTTCTGCTCTTGTTTAGGACACATAAAGAAGCCACATACAAGTTCTATGACTTGTTTATTCACAGTTCCATACCAAAAAGTACCTATGGGAGGGCAGTGGATGATAGGAAAGTGTAGTATTTCAGGTGTTTCTTTAAGAGAAATAGTAATGATTTTTCCTTTGTCTTTGCTGTACAGGAGATATTTGGCTACAAAACCCAAGGCTGGCGAAGGGTCTTTTGCACTGCTGGATACATCTTGTCCTGTGGGGCTCTGCTGCTGCTCTTTTACTGGAAGCCAGAGTGGGATGTGTGGGCAAACTGCATCCGCTGCAGTTTGGAAGAAGCAGACGTTGTTCTGCTTAGAACAACAGTAGGTGCCTACTTTAATCTTTAAATTAGTCCCTAGTATGTAGTTAATTGGAAGATGATTTAATCGGAAAGAATCTAGTTAGCTGAAATGTCTTACATAGCTGATTTCCTGTAATAATATCTTATGCTTACCATTATTGATCTAAAGAACTCTCTAGTATTCCACAAATTATGTGTAAAATGATGATTGGAATGGAGGGCAACTGCTGATCAGACAACAAGCTGAAAGAAATTGGGGTGAAAAAACCAGTAATATCTGTGGTTTCAAGACTGTGTTATTTGCTCTCAGACCTTTCTCCTCCCTTCCATCATCCCTGTGCTTTTTACACTGCAAATCTGTGCTCCATATTCTAAAGCATCTGTTTGATTGGCAGTGTCCAGTACATGCTTTTTCCCTCACTTAGCTGTCCTGGGCAAGCTGCCCCTCTCTGCCAAAATTTAGCCAGTGAGCCAAACCAAAGATTTATCTAGCTCCGTCCCCAGCAGTGTCCAACAGTGCATGGTGAGGGGTCAGTATAAGCAAGAGGACAAGCTTAGACTGCTTTCTTGTTTGTATGTTTCCATTTTCCATCAGCCCTTCCCCATGTCCAGTAAGCCTGCAATCCTGCAGTTAATGCTTTCAGGGTTGTTATGTTTTGCTTGTAGTTTCCTAATACAGATTTCTATCTGTTGAGGACTGTACTGAACCTCTGCAACGTACACAAATCCTGATTTTATTTCATGGAAGCTACTGGAACACTAAAAGAAGCAAACTGAGACTTGGCTCTGAATCCCAGCTGAGCCTGAATTATCCAGGAGCTGGCAGGGTTGGTTTACTTTCAGAAGTTTGATTTGTTCTGCTTCAAAGATTCCTGAACAATGGTGTTTGCAAAACGTGCAATTGCAAAATGGATCACTCACTACTACTGTATTTGAGCTGCCTTCTTAAATGAGCAGATCAGCATGCAGTTAAAATCTTGGGTTTTGAAAATCACAAATCTGCCTGTTGAATATTCTATATTGAAACAATCTGCATCCTAATAGGCTGGGGGTATGTTGTTTTGTTTTGTTTTGTTTTGTTTTTTAATAAAGAAGCATATTAGGTTTAATCTCCCTTTTTAATCTTTAGTTCAGTTTGAATTTTTAATTACGTATTCTTGTGTTTCATTTTAAATGGATTTGCCATGCCAAACACTTTTCAGATAAACAAGTTTTCAAATGATCTTTTATGTAATTAAACAAGAATTGAATCATATTGTACATTCTTGTTATCAGGAAGCTCTCTCAAAGAATCCTCTGGGCATTTGACTATTTCAGATTTCCTTTGTGGTTCTTTGTATTAAAATGGCAGTTTTGTTTTTTTCCCTACATTCTGATTATGTCAGTTCTCAAACGTGATGGCTGTTGCTAATGAGGATACAAGTAATCCCATCAGCTTGATCCTTGGAATTCTCTTTTGCTTCACATAAAACCTTAATTCATAATTCATCATCATCTCTGCAATTGCAATATAAGAGTCTGTTAACTCACTTTTGTTATTGGATTTTGACTCACTTTAGTTCAAATAATGAGCACCTGTGTTATTCACTGCTTCCCATCTCAATCTGTATCACAACATCTACTAATTCTGAAATTTGAATTAAAGATAAATATCAGAAAATAAATGTTACTCTACTAAAAATACCCATTTAAGAAGAAAAGTGCAGAAATAAATAATCATAGAATGGCTTGGGTTGGAAGGGACCTTAAAGATCATCTAGTTCCAGCCCTCCTGCCATGGGATAGGGACAGCTTCCACTAGATCAGATCGCTCAAAGCCCCATCCCGCCTAGCCTTGAACGCTTCCAGAGAGGCAGCCCCAACTTCTCTGGGCAACCTGTTCCAAATATAAGATATTATATATATGTGTATAAATAATATATGTATATAAATATAATGTAAATATAAACATTACTAAAGTTCTTTTTTGAACACTTGAATTATTCAAAAGGACTCATATTTGGTACAGAATATTTTTTTTTCTGTTGTCATTTCCAAATGAAGTTTAATAACTGTGCTTTCAGAACCTGGGTGGCTGAGGTAATCAGGTTTTTCCATCTGCCAAACTGCTTGCACATTGAGTATGATATATAAGTCAGTCTCATAGTTGGCTTTAATGCATGTGGTTCAGTGTTCAGGACTGAAACTTGACATGTGGGTACCTATTACAGTAGTTGCTCTAATCTCTAAGACCGTACTACCAACACTCGTTATTAGGCAGTTCTGATGTTGAACTTATTTTATAAAAAAAATAGCAAGATCATGAACTCAGTTTATGGGTCTAAGGTACTATAAGAGAGTCATGGTGCTAACACACTTGTTCCAATGAAGTGTTAACACAGGAATGACTGTGAAAAGGTATTGGCACTAAACATCCATTTTGCAATACAGAGCTATGTTCCTTTTGATCTTCCCTTTACAGTATGGTCACTGCATCTCAGATTGTCCTGTACTGTTTGCCTATCCTAGATCATGACCTGAGTGTTCACATTCCATTCCTTATCAGCCAATCATCAGACCTGTGGTCAGTAAATTATTTACATTTTGACAGGACCATGGTTCTGCTCCCATTCTGCTGATTTATCTATCAGTCACAGGTGCTTGAAGGCCCCTGTTCATTAGTTCTTTAAAAAAGCTGGAACAATGCTCTGGAAAGATCTACTGTAATCATTCACTCCAAGGTGGTAGTGTGTTTGATCTGATTCTGAGGGAAATTGTAACAGTGCTCTTTTATATTAATTTAGGATGAATTTCGGATTTATTCTCGTAAGAATGTGTCATGGATCTCTGTGTCTGCACTTATCAAAAGCAGATCGGATTATCCAGCCACTGCTGAGGAAGACTCAGTCTTCAGCAAAGCCATAATGAAGCCAAGTTTGCAAGTAAGTAAAGTATTCCATGCTGCAAATCTCAGCCACGCTTCGTGGACTGGAAGCGAGCTGTGAAACATATCCACTAAGAAACTTGCAGCTTGATGAACACAGTGAGCTGTGGAAAAACAAGCTAGAGATTTTGGAGAACTTTAATCACCTCTGTAAAAATCCTCTCTTACTCGGAGGTGAGTTATGAAAAAAGAATCCTCATTACTCTTGAGAAAAGACCCATATTATAAGTAGGAGAGCTTCAAGACACTGGAGTTGGCAGTGAAGAATCAGAATTTGAAATCAAAACCTCATTCCTAGCATAGGAATCCAGGAGTTTAGGGGTGGCTGTATGACTGAAGGGAAGCCATGAGGAACCAAGCATCACAGCTCCCACAATTAACATGAAAACATGGATGAGTGCAGCTTGAGGGGGAATAGAACAGAAAAGTGCCTAGGCAGAGCTGCATCAGTATTTCCAGAAATGTTTCATCAAGGAGGGTCTGAAACACATTTTGCTTTCTTGCCTTTGTATGCACTAACTTGTGCTTTAAAGTACATTTGCTGGAATCAGGTCTTGCACTGTTGACTATTGCTGCAGAAATGTGTCCTGGTCTCTGCTGGTTCCATAGCTTTGAGGTCCCAGTGAGACACCAGGGAGAAGGTAAAACATTAATTGATCCAAGCAGATCACAAGGTCCCATATGAGTTGAGTAAATATAATTGCCTCCATTTTAGGACAAGTACCAGACAGTTCAGTTACATGTCTTGCTTAGCATTACACATTAAATTGGTGTGAACAATAGGAATGCAATGGTACATTTGCTAATATCTGGCTCTTGATTATAGATGCTAGATCACTGCACTGGACAACCCACAAAAGAGCTATTTTCACTTCCAGGAAATAGGTTTCTAACTTGTTAGCATCTATTTTTATACCTACAGCAATTTTAGTAGATATTTTCATTATAAACCTATCTGTAGCTGAGCAAAGCTGTTGCTATTACTGCTGTTTTGTGTGGTCATATATTAATGTACATAAGAAAGTTTAGTGCCAGCTAGTTTAATCAACTGGCACAGTATGAAAGTGAAGACTGATTTGTAACATTCTTCAGAGGATTGAATTAGTAACATGAAAAAAGCCCAATATATCCTCAAATAATAGGCCCTTTGAACACCACTTTTCTATCAGTCAAAACATCTAGACAGAAAAGAACAGATTTCAAAGCAGCAAAGAGCAAACAGTTTAATCCTTCATAGAAATTTAAAAGCCCCTACTTATAAGCCAATTATAAAACCTTTTTGCCATTTAAGCTACCTAAGTCCACAGAGTAATGTGCCCAAGAGCTGTCCAAAGACCTGTTCTGGCAGCAAGTTGAGTCACTCATCTCCCACTCCAGTTTTTAGCATTGCAAATGCTGCAGGTCCTATTGCATGAAATCCTAACTACAGACCTCTTGTTAGTTAATGACTGTGGTTATAGCTCCGTTTTGAGTCAGTGTATGAGTCGAGTATAGATTTCATTGGCCTATAATAATGCTTATTGCGCTCGGTAGGGAGAGTTCTCTAGAGCTGATTTCTTTATTACTTACATGTATAGGTGTATAGACTTGCCTTCTTCCAGCTGATATGAAGCACCATTATCTCTAATAGACTTTGTTATTGTTGCGCAGGACAGGACAGACTCCTTTTGCAAGTTATAAATGGCAGCGTGTGTTCCTAATGGATAACTGCTCTGCAAGGGCTTAGAATTAGCAGTGACTCAGGAAGTATCCTGGGGTGGCCTTTCTTGTCTGTTAGCATATCTGTTAAGCTGAAGGTTTGCACCAGGCCTGCAAACTGCTCAAAGTCAGACAGAAGGTGAGGGAGTTGTTGACTGAACACAGGCTATAACAACTGCGTGCATACCCTTCATTCTGTGAAATGAAAGTGAGGACTGTATTCCTTACTTCACAAAATGGGGAGAGAAGAATGCTGCTTTGTACTTGCTTGACCTAAAGATCTGTTAAACTTACTGAAACCTACACTGGGGTTGGGATTTCACTCTATAATGTAACTAGAGAGTTATATATGCAATCCTATCTTCTCTCCCTCCCTGCCCAGCATATAATTTGCTTTATTTGTGCTTGACCCCAGTGAAGATGCCTAGCTGAGATCTGTGAGCAGACCTGGGAGTATTTTTGTTTGCTGTGTTGCATATAGTTGTCCCTGTTTTGTTTTGCAGGTAAAAAGTATCCAAGTACAAAAAATCCGCTATGTCTGGAATATCTATGCAAAACAGTTCCAGAAGGTTGGGTGAGTTCAATGTGTGAGTTCAATGTGAGACTGGTTACACAAGTCTGAGGAAGTCAACCTTCTTTGTGAATAATGTTCTAAGGAAAACACTCTCTTTATATTTTAGAGCCCTAGAAGACCACCACACTTGCTCAGCTATACATGCCAAATTTGGTTCTGGTCTCACCTGCAATGAACAGAATGTCAGGTACACATTTTAAAATACAAGTACTCAACATACAGATTTCAGAGAGATGTAAATGCACTGCTGTTAGTTCACTTTCCTTGAGGTTCTTGTGTATCCAGTAATATGCACATAATTTTAGATAAAATGGCCAGGCATGAAAAGTTGAATGAAAAGAGCTAGAGAATGTTGCGTATTCCGTGTAAAAGTTTTTGAAAAGTCTCAGTATTCATCACTGTTATTGCTCTCAATCAGGAAATAACTATGTTCTGTAGCTAACTCTAAGCAGTTTTTATTTAAGACAAAGTCTCCATGAGATGGTGCAGATAAGTTGTGTGTGTGCTTCTTCAGTGGAGCTCCATGTAGTTGTACTGAACTTCTAAATCAATTAGTTCTTGTATTTCAATTTATTCTCACAAACTACTGTATCATTAGACAATTTACAGAACAGGTATTCCTGCAACTGCTAAATAAAGAAATTATCTTCCGTTGATTTAATACTGAAAATTCAGCTCCTAACCTTAGGTCATGTTGACTCTTACATTCAAATCACCCTTAAGTTTATGCAAAATTATTTGTGTTTAGATCATTTAGTTTTAGGTGCAGAAATCCATTGTTTATGGTGCTTCAAAGGAATTTTCGTGTGATGGAAACGTTTGCTTAAAAGGCTGTGTTACACCTCTTGTCTAAGTAGATTTTACTGGTAGTCATCTTTTCTGACATAAGCACTGTAGGGGCATTTAATTTTTTATGTTTTCTTGGAGAAAGATCCTCACAGCCTTTAAACTGGGATTGATAAAAGCTCTTAGGACTATAGAAAGCTGCAGCTTCCTGAGTGAGGTACATTATCATTGTTTTATCTGTAAGTGATGTATCTTTATCCTATACAGGAGAGTCATATGTGGGCCAAACACTATTGATGTTCCAGTGATTCCTATATGGAAACTACTCATCAAAGAGGTTAAGCATTTCTGTTGCTTTTATTCTAGGCTACTTGGGGAGACAGAATGTGCATATAGAATATAATGGATTCTGTGTCTTAATTAGCTGCCCAGTACTCACTCATCAAGCACGGTCCTTTTTCAAATCCTGCTTAAAGCTGTTCCGTGAAATCTCCACAAATTCATTTATTCTCCATCCCCGTGCCTGTATGGCTGCTTGGCATTTGTCTGTATCAATGTCCTGGGAGCTCATTCAATTGGCCTTACAAGGAACAGTGAATCTTTACAAGCTGCACTGGAAATCAAACCTTCCCAGCAAAGGCTGTGTCTTAATCAGCAGAAATTAAGTGAACAGCAGTAGCTGGTTTATGCCTACAGATGCAGAGAGATCCAGCGAGCTCATGACTCTGGGCACAGCACCGTGCAAAGCACCAGTATCTTTTTCAGACACGAACTGGTTGTATGTGGCCTAAACAGAGTGTCTGTGAAGATAACACCTATGGTATGTGAGCTCCATCCTCACGGCACAACCTCTCACCTTTGTTACATTTCTTGTGAAGAAGCAAGCAAAACAAGGCTTGGGATTGAGCTATTCAGATCCCAAATAACATCCTATTGGTCCAGATTATTTAGCCCTTCTGTCAGATGGAGATTGTCCAATCTGATTAGATTGAAGCCACTGCTAACAAAATTAGAAAGGGGGTTGGGAGGCACAACACTTAATAGCTTTTATTCCGGCCCAATTCTAACAGGGTGGACTGGCTGGGTATACTGAAGCCATTTAAATGTAGCCAGCTCTTGAGTATTGCTCTCTCTCCAAACAGGTCTTAAATCCATTTTACGTGTTCCAGCTGTTCAGTGTGTGTCTGTGGTTTGCTGAAGATTACATGGAGTATGCCACTGCCATCATAGTCATGTCTCTCCTCTCAATTTTTTTGACTGTATATGATCTTAGACAGGTGAGACACCTCACCTTTTTCCACAAGGAGTATTTATTTCTAATGTCTGGGAGAGGCCAGGATGTTACAACATGCACACGTATAGTGCTGTGAGAGTTACTCAGAGGTTTAGTCTCGTGACACTGTGTAGTAGCAGGTGCTGTCCTCCTAGTCATTATAATCTCTGTGTGTTTCTCTACCCACATCCGCCCTTCCCCATTCCAGTGCTTCGCTTTGTAACCTTTTGTTACACCTTCTCCATAATTAGGGTGGGGAATTTCTTTCTCTGTATGATTGTATAGTTCCTGGCAGGGCCAGACCCCGGTTCATGAGGGCTCTCATAACCGCAAATAACAAAAGGGAATAATTGTTAGTGGATGAATTGCATCATGTAAGTAAGATGTAACACTTTTGTGTGTTCTCCTTTAATTTATAGCAATCGGTTAAACTGCACAGACTGGTTGAGTCTCATAACAACATCATGGTCACTGTCTGCAGAAAAAAGGAAGGTGACTCCTGTACACTTCTTTCTTCAATGTGTTTAATTTCTATAGCAATTTATATAAAACCCAAGAATGTATGGTATCAAATTCCTTCTAGAGCAGTTTTGTCTTCTGTCTCTCAGTTCAGTTAACTGGCTTCTGCAGATTGGGTTAATTTGACCTAGAATTATGTCGTGGCACATCAGTCATATTCATAACTCTTTGAGCACAGCCTTAGCAAAAATTTATCAGGAAAACTATGTCATTTTTCTTAAAGCAGTGCTGACATCCAACCACATAGTCATGAAATGGCTGTGAGTCTACATAATTGCTCCATGCAAAGTCTGTTCATTGCTATGGTATTTCAAGCACAATCCAAAAAGACAGAGTCAAACTAAGAAATGTAGATCCAAGCTTCTTCAGTTAGGTCAGTGTATTGGAACAATAACCATTGGTTGTGCTCCTGGGGAGATAAGAAGGAATTCTGCAGTTTGAACTGATGCCTAGGCTTTTCTAAATACTGGAGGTTGTATTCTTAGGTGCTGCTTATGGCCCTTTGTTTAACAGTCATTATAAAGAAGTAACAATATATTCAGCAGGTAGTTCCTTGTATTTTTTCCCTTACCACAAAGAAATATTTGTAGTACAAAATTTGCATTACATGTCACCTACAGGTTTCCGAGAGCTGGAATCACACCATCTTGTTCCTGGAGATATGCTGGTTCTGAAAGAGGGCAAAACCCTTTTGCCTTGTGATGCCATCCTGATCAGCGGGCAGTGCATTGTAAATGAAAGCATGCTGACAGGTACAGCTTATCCCTCCCAGATTTACCGTCAAAACATTATGATAGCCCTGTGGCTTCAGCCAGTGACAGAATATAGTGTTATCATTTATCACCCTTATTATGAGATAGTGTATAGCTAGCCTAGAAGGACATTCTTTCAGGTGTTTGCTGTATTAAAGACTGAACTGTAGTTAGCCTCAGCTTATCTCAATAGACAAGATGGACTTTAGGAAGAGCAGTTCATCCTTCCTTTCTGGGGTGTAGAATTTAGGAAAGGATCCTCTGATTAGAAAGGAAAGAGTTGACAGTGAAGAGGAGTGAACAGGACAGGAGAAGGAAGTGTAGATATGGAGCAAAGCTGTTCCCACAGAGGGCCGACAGCCAGCTCAGGCTGTAGGGGTTTCTCTCAGTCACTCTGAATGTCTCATCACTCCTCACTGCAACATCTTCAGCCTGTTGGAGTGTCTGTCTAGGCCTTCAGACACTTCGCTCCATGTTCCTGTGATAGCAGTGGAGGACACACCAGGTGGGAGAGTTCACTGCAAAGCAGGGTTTTTGGTGCAGGAGATGTTCACAGTTCTATTTCTTGTCTTTAAATTTGGTCTTGATCTGAATTGAACTGAAACCCAGTCCTGAAATTTCATGTAAATGAGAAGTTCCAGAAACCCCTTTAAGTTAGAAAGCTTCAGCTGTCAGAAAATATTTCTCCTTCTTCACTGTAGTATCTGCTCTGACATAAATAGGATATTTATCAGCTGTCAAGCATTGAGCTAAAGTGTCTCCTTTTTACTAGGAAGAGGAAATGGGGAATGTCATGTTTAATCTGCCCAAGGGAACAGTTAGTGACCTGCACGTGAAGTTCAAACTAGGTAATCAACTTGTGGCCATCCAGTGGAGTCATGCAAGTCTGTATATCTACAGTCAGAGTTTGGAACCCTTGGACTGCTTTCAGTTCTCAGAGTTAAACGAAGCTGTTGTACTGATGCAAAGGAGAGCTCCTCTCTTGCAGAGTCTGCTTGCAAGTCTTCAAACTCTTATTCACTCTGAAGATTTCACAATGTAAAAGTAGCATTTCTCTAAACTGGTTTCTCTAGTAAATACCTTTAATTTATCATCTAGATCTGTGGATACTGTACTTATTTGAAAGTCAGCAGGCTGATTTTAAGGTGTACTGCAGTTTTCCTCATCTGAGCTAATCTTCCCTAGGGGAAAGTATTCCAGTAACAAAGATTCACTTACCTCAAGCTGATAACTTCAAGCCCTGGAGAATGCACTGTGCAGAGGACTACAAAAAACACGTCCTATTCTGTGGAACGGAGGTCATACAGACCAAGGCAGATGACAGAGGAGTAGTGAAAGCTGTGGTGCTGCGGACTGGTCAGTCAACACTTCAGTTTGCTTTTCATTTCATGCTTTTTCTTACTGGAACAGTCGGACTTAATGTGCCTAGTCACATTAAGTTGAAGGCGTTAACCCAGATTCACAACAGTCTGATGAAGAATCAATATCCTGGACTGGGCTAAGCTATGATATTATGCATTGTTTCTGTTTGCTTGGCATAGCTTTTACAAAAAGCACTGGCATATGATTACAAGGAGGAATTTTGCTTTGCTTCTAAGACATTGAAAAAATCCTCCTCCTTAAGACAAAAATAACTTCTGTATTCCACAGAGTAGGTCGCATACACTGAAATGAAAGGTCTGGGCCTTCTTTTCTTAAGTTATAGAAATTATGAGTCATTTTAAAGCCCTCCTTTTTTTTAAGAGAACTTCTGTAAATGTTTTCCCCTTGGAATGATTTTAGTTTTTCTTTCCAGGTTTCAGTACAGCCAAAGGGGATCTGGTGAGGTCCATTCTCTACCCTAAACCCATGAACTTCAAGCTGTACAGAGATGCCCTTCGGTTCTTGATGTGTCTCATAGCATTTGCAGCCATTGGAATGATATATGCAGTGTGTGTGTTTGCAATTAGTGGGGTGAGTTTGTAAATGCAGGAGAAATGGTCACACCTAGTTTCAAGAGACTTGACGCTTGAGTGGCTTCATATACATTTATATATAAAAATATGGTCCTTGTCACTCTCCTTTTTGCCTTATTATATGAGGCCATTTTACAGTGTAATTGAATTTGTGACAAGCTCTCAAACATTCAGTTCCAAGGTGTTAAAACCCACTGTTTCCCAGCAGTCATTTCTTTGAGGTCTTAGCAAATCCTGTGCAAGCACTGCATGGCTTACCAGCAACCTTCTGTATGCTCACTGCCCCTGCTTGTATGTCGCCTGTGCTGTGCTTGTTGATACATGTAATTACCGATGCATATAATTAGCATAATGCTTTCTAGAGCTCTGAAAATGGGAGATTCCAAGACTTCAGCACTCTGAAAGTAGTTTTTACAGAGGTTTTGTGGCACTTTTTGTACATTCCTAGAAAAATCACAAGTGAGTCATGGGTTAAATGGGACACGGACTGATGTGTCATTGTGAAAAGAGAGCTTTCCAAAAACTTCAGTTTAGATCAAAGACCCATCTATCCCTGTCCACTGTCTGAGAGTAACTGGCATCAAATGCTTACAGAAACTGGTTAGGAAGTACTGCAAGTGTAGAACAATTTTTCTCTGGTATAGTCTTCTAATTTCCTGAAGAGAAAGGTTTAACTGTTCAGTAAGCTGTCTTTTGTATCTAGGTCATCTAGCTGTAATAGCCACTGAAAATCTCCCAGAGTGTTGTTTAATGTGTCTCTGAATTCATTTATTCCTTGGACTTGACAGCATCTGTGGCAATGATTCCCACAGTTTCATTATGTACTGTGTAAAAATGTTCTTAAAGCTGCTGTCTAAATCACTGAAGGCACTGTAGGTTTTTGTTTTAGAGAAGTAGCAAATAGCTGCTTTCTATTGGATGTTTCCTGTACTATTCATGATTTAGAGATCATTTGTCACCCTTTCAGACACCTTTCTTTCATGTTACAAAGCCCTGAACAGTACAGGTGTAAACACAGATCCCTGAAATTTACTGATGTTACAAAGAACTCCGTTTTCTTCTGCCCTTTTTTCATATATTTGTAGTCATTTGGTGGTAGGGGTGGGGGTGGAAGGGAGATAGCCTTCCCTTAGTTATCACTCAGTTTGATATCCTTGAGAGCTCTTGGGAAATAACTTTTGCAAAGCCAACTATCCTGTATCAGTTGAGTCACCCACATCTCTACTGTTTTTTTCCCAGAGCTCTCCAGGAAGTTTATGGGGTATTAATTCCCTCTGTGAAGATTGTGTTAGCTCTTCTCTAATGTGCCATATACATCAAGGGTCGATTAATTCTGTATTATAATTTTAATCAAGTTTCTCAGTGTAGAACTAAGACTTACTGTGTCAGGAAGGAGTAAATGCCAGCTGTTCACCAGGGGAAGGCAAGCCAGGAGTTGAGGGTGAGAAGAGCACAGGTAGTGCCCTCACCGACCAGGGCACAGTCACATGGTATCTGAACATGACAGGGAGAGCTGGGTGCTGGCAACAGCCCATCAGTAGTCCCAGGCAAGACAAAGTAGTAAATAATCCAGGCAGACCAGTCAGGAGCAGAAGGAGATGAGGACAAGAGACAAGGCTGCAACACATGTCTAAAGGTATCCATCCAGGAGGCAATGCTGGCGGCAGGTACACCTACAACATGGCTCAGACAGGGACTGAAGGCTCAGGCCTGAGCTTAAATGGAGCTCCTGAACCCATGAGCAGAGGGTGTGGGTGGACCCTGATTGCTTTAGAACTTCTTCAGAAACTCTGAAGAAATCATTTCATGCCTTGGTAATTATCTGCCAATGTAAGTCCAAGTCCTGAATTGCAAGGTTGACTCTGCAATTCTGCTTTTGAATAATTTTTCTCCTTTGGGATTCTGCAACCAGTTGGCTCAGAAAATTAGTTCCCCTCGAGATATCAAAGAAAGTGTGTTTAAGAATATATCCTGGTGTCTGCTTTGCAATTTTCCCCTTTTTTTTGTGTTTAACTTCCCCCTTATAATATGTAAAATACACGCTGATTTTATCACAGCAGCTGAAACTGTCTTGTCAGACTGGTGTAAGATTCAGTCACATGATATACTAAATGCTTTCTCTTCTATGAGTGTGTTTATCTCATGATGGTAAGTGCTTTATTCTATCATAGATACAAAATATTATCAAACTGCTGCCTTCTGTGGTCTGAAACAATATCAATGAAGAGAGAATAAGAACATCGAAATGCTACATGATTTATGGTCGAAGTCCCTCGCTCAGAAGCAGTAATAATAGAACTCTATGATGGTTTTTAGATTCTTCTGAACTGCAAATTTACTTTAATTTGCAGCGTCTCAGTTCTGGGACCCCAGTTTGAAATGCCTTCAATCCTTTAACAATGATATCAACTGCCAAGAATAACAGTGCCAACATTCCGCATACTGGCAGTCTTCTAAGCTCCCAAATTAGAGTGCTTTTAGAAACATAACTTTTACTTCCATGTCTCTTCCTGCAGGTAAAAGCAATTTCCTTTCACAGCTCCTAGAAAATAAGGTCAGAAGAAATCATTAGCTCATGCATTCTGCCCTCCTTTCCAGCACCATCCATGTCTCACCTGTCACCCTAACATGGAGTCCAGAGCTATGCCTGTAGGCAGTTGGATGAATGCCCATATAAATGGCAGATTCTTATGTGCTGTGTCATGGGAAACTGGGCTTGACTGAGGGTGTAATAACCTAGCTGGCGTGTTTGAACTCATGTGCTTTGGAGGAGACTGTGAGCTCTACCTGGCAGGTTTGTGGCATAGAGAATGAAGAAAGGCCTGGAGGCTGCTCATTAGCAGTGGTGTAGCCTTAAAGCCTTTGGTTAAATAAAAGCAATTAATTTATTAGGGAGATGAATACATGATGGACTGTGGGCAGAAGACAGCAGTGGAGGGGAGGAGGGATGAAGAGGTCTATACTCAGATGATCCAAGGAGCACTCCTTGCCACCACCCTCTTGCTGATAACTGATTTTGTTTTTATGTCAGGAGGAGGCAGGAGAAGTGGTGAAGAAGGCTTTGGATGTTATCACTATTGCTGTCCCCCCAGCTCTGCCAGCTGCCTTGACAACAGGGATCATTTATACCCAGAGGAGGCTGAAGAAAAAGGGCATCTTCTGCATCAGCCCACAGAGGATCAACATGTGTGGACAGCTAAACCTCATCTGCTTTGACAAAGTAACTGCTATGTGATGGTTACTCTCTTACTATTCCTGGGAAGCATGCTGGGGGTGGGAGAGTACGGGTTTTGATCAAGCATTTCCATTGTATTTAGAAACACACTGACCAGTCTTGCATACTTTTGTGTTGTCTGAACAGACACTGTTGTGAATTATTGTTTTTCTTGGAATCTAGGAATTGGCTGGTAGCACTTTTGCTCTGTACTGTGCTGGCATTTTCTGGACAGTAACCTCTTAAAATAAGTCTTTCTTTTTATTCCTCTTGGAGCTCTCATGTGGGAAGTTAATTTAAATGTACATTTTAACTTAGACTGGTACCTTAACAGAAGATGGCCTGGATCTTTGGGGCTTGCTGCCCTCTGGAAGAAACTGGTAAGGCTTCTTGACACACCAGTGGCATTTAGATTTGGTGGGATAGTGACTGGAGTCTCGTCCTAGACGTACGAACAAACTTGAAAGACAATGTCAAACAGAAGTTTGATTTTCTCCATGTTTGGATTTCCAATATTATTTCTATAGTCTCTGGAAAATGTGTTGTTTGCCTCATCCCAGGGGTCCTGCTCCACATGAAAAGATGCAGCCACTGTTGTCAGCATTTGGCACAGCATGCCCAGGCAGGGTAGTCTGCAGTAGACTTGATAGGTTAGATCTCAAAGCTGCAGCAGTGCCCCAACTCTTTATTACAGGAAGTCACTGTCACCCACGAGATTGTCACTCATTTCCTTCAGTGCCCATGTTTTTGCCCATATACATTTCCAGAAATGTGCATGCACAAAGATGCTCAAACTTGTATCAGCCTCACAGCTCAAGAGACCTTGCACAAATCTCCAGGAATGTATTTTATAATAATCTGTTCTGCTGTCCATCCCAGTGGACTCCTTAACTACGCAGAATACACCTATTCTGAGCATGTGTATCCCAGCCTTTAACAGGTGCATGAGAAATAGCTCATGCGGGAGGACAAGTCCTGAGAAACATGCTTGTGGTCTGACCACAGGATAGGGTTTTAATAGCCCCTGACTTAGGATTTTTTTTCTGTTAGTCATACATTGTTTGGAGTTTTCTGATGGTAATTTTTATGTTCTCTTTTGTGTTAGCTTCCAGGACATTCACAGCTTCCCTTCGGACTGCAGCCTCCCTTGGGGCCCAGTGTTCAGAGCAATGGTGGTTTGTCATTCACTAATTATTTGGGAGGGCAAGATCCAAGGAGACCCACTGGATGTGAAAATGTTTGAGGCCACTAACTGGGTAAAGCTGTGCTTTGTTGTTATGGAAATAGTGATAGGGAGTTTTGGTGTTCTTGCAAAGGAGAAATGTCCCAAGCCCTCCCATGCAAATAGCCACTTCCCACATAGAAGTAAAACAGCTAAAACCCAGAAGAGTTACCACACAATCAAGCTTTTGGAGAAATGTTCCTGGTTTTACCTTGAGCTTTCACCTAGATGTACTTTGAGTACTTAGCTCATTTGACTGGAAGTCAAATCAAACAAACCCCACTGGGGTATCAACTCTGACTGTGGCTGCTGCCAGATAACAGGAAGTCCCGGATGTGATTTATACACAGATTAGGAATTACAGAGCATGTAAAAGACTTCTGCCAGCTTTGAACTAGATACAAGATTTTGACATTTGTTAGAGCTCTGTCAGCGTGGAGATATTTCCACCATCTTCAGGTTTGAAATCCCATGCCCCTGTGAAAGGGGCAGTCTCTGTCCCACTACTCATAAATAGCCATCAGTGTTGCTGTTTACTTTCTGATGAGTTGAGGAGGGGAATGAGCATTTATGAAAATGAAAAGGCTGCAAATCTGAGGTGGATAAGAGGAAAACAGCCCTTAATTACCTGGTGGAAGGTATAGCTACAAGACATTGCTGATGCAGGATAAGAGACCAGGGCAGTGGGTGACAGCATCTGTACTTAACACTTAACTGTTTTGTATCTGCAAAATATGTAAACCAGCCAAGTTTCAAGGAAGAAACTGTCCAGTAATGATGGGAGTTAGAGGGTGTTTTTCCCCAGGGGGACCACCTTGCCATCTCAGCCTGAGTCAGACACCCATCAAAGTTGTAAATTAAACAGGAATAATCCTGTTAAATAATTCGTGTGAAACAGGAATAACTGTGTGCCCTTTGACACCATAAAATATTTTTGTTCCTCACAGTCATGTTGTGATGATTAAAAAGTGCAGCTGATCTGTGGAATACTTCAAGAGCAGAAAGAGGTGCTTTCTACATTAATACAAACTCTTATTTATTATTTTCCCATTGTTTTTTGTTATATCTAAATGTTTTTGCATATTTAAGTGGGTTGTAATTAATAAAGGATTTATTGTTAGTGAGAGGACATGATCTATTTGCTGTGTAAGACTACATCAGTATCTTAGTGAAGCTGGTGAAGCTCTGGATTTGATTGCCAAGGGAGGCAGTGAGTTTTCCATTACTGGAGCTTTTCAGTGTGAGATCAGGCAGACCTTCCCATCAAGAATGAATAAGATGCCTTGTGTGTGAGCTGGCACAAGCAGGACACAGGAAGAACCACAAAACCATGGATGAAATGCCAATTTACTCTCGTTACCTCATGACCTGGGGGATCACAGCAGTAGCACCCAGGCAGAGGCAAGTGGTGATGCAGGCACCGTGGAGCTTGGTCCTTGCTAGCCAGAAAGAGAAGAAAGAAAAGATCTTGAACCTGCTGCTTTTGCCTGTATATATCAGGGATTTTCACAGGCATAGTTTTCCACTGTGTTTTGATCTTTCCCACAGCAGGGCAGAAATCTCAAGGATGTTCAACAGGGTGACTCTGAGTCTCTCACAGGCCTGTGTTATCTAAGCACAGACATTCTACCCATAAAGCACGCAAGCTAAACAACAATTAGTGAGATATATGTGTTTTTTGGCACCTCAGCTGCAAGTCACTTGAGCGTGTTTACAGTCCTCCTTGCCAATCTTCCACTGTTTTCCCACACCTTGTTTTGAGGGAAGGAAAAGCTCTGATTCTTTGAAGTTCCTTTCAGCTCTACTGGTGCTGCGATCTGAAAGATTTTTTCTTTGAATGTACAGGTGATAGATGATTCCAGTGGACACCAGATTGAAGGTCAAGGATCCACGCGTGCCACAGTTGTTAGACCTGGGCCTAAGGCCAGCAGGGTAAGCCATATGCAAGATCCACATTCATGATCAAGTTAAACTGTCAGTGTAAGAGTTACCTTTCAGTAGAGAAATGCTTGGTTGTCCTAGCCCAAAATGGCTCTTCCACACTTTGTCTTTCATGTGCTGCCTGCACAGAGAGTGCCTTGCTCTTTCTGATTAAAAAGAGATGCTTGAGGGAGCTTGCTGCTCACACCAGAAGCAGGGAGATGATAGATTGTCTAGCTCAGGAATTTGCCTGTCCTGGTGGTTCGAGACCCAATCCAAACTCAGCTGAGTGGTGAAGATCTCTAAAAGCATTTGAGACTTCAGTGGAATCTGGTAGCTGATGTCAGACATCACTGGTGATATACACCAAAGAGGGCACTTGCATACATTTTCCCTTTGCAAGACCAGTGTAAGACCTAGCAGAGTCTTGTTAAAGAAGCAGGACTAGCAAGTTCCTTTCGGAACATCTAATAGTCTGCTGAAATTGTCAGTGAAATTTTCTTACTGCTTAAACTAAATATTTCTGTACAAATTTCACCTCCTCTTTACATACCAGTCCTTTCTGTCCCACTGTGACAAATCAGCCCATTATACATGTTCTTACCATGGCACAAAGAACAGACCTAGAATCCTTTGGCCTGAGTTTAAAAATCCTTGATGCAGTATCTAATCTACTTGCTTTTCTCCTAGGCCCCAGTGAAAGGAGTTATCATTATACATCAGTTTCCATTTTCTTCAGCGTTGCAAAGAATGTCTGTCATTGCTCAGGAAATTGATGGGGAACATCAGGTCTTCACAAAAGGGGCTCCAGAAATTATAGCCATGCTATGTAGACCAGAAACAGGTAACTAACATTTATAAATGCTTCCTAAAAACACATACATGTAAGTGACTTTTGATGGTTCAATGAAGTGGAAGGTCCAAATGAGATTTCTGAGTCTAAGACCTTTTTCTTCAGCCTGAAAAGTTAGAGTCTCTCTGTTGTGCTTCAAGTCTAAGGCTAAGCTCTCATACAGCCCTTCTCATCAAAGAAAGACTGCTAAGAGATAAAAGCAAGTAACAGCTCTTGTACAAGGTGTACAGTCTCTGCCAGAATAGATATTTGGAAAAGTTGTCTACTGATCTAGTATACACCAAAAAAAGTTCTTTTTTCTCCAAGCCTTGAGAGGGCAGATAGAAGAGCACAGCTCCTTCATGATTCACTGGAAGAAGGTAAGTCTTTGCCAGCATAGTTTAGGATCCTAAGTGCAAAGTGACAGAGGAGAGGCAATGATTTTCTTATTGGGCAAAGTTCAGCTCAGAAGCTTTCCTTGATGTCCTTGGCCTATTGGTAGACTCTAGGTATGCCTGCCCTCTGGAACAGGAACCTTCCCTGCTCCAAGGCTTCCTTATATATTAGAAGGCAGTCAAATGCCCTGATGAACTGTCTTTTCCTCTTTTGCACAGTCCCAACGAACTTTGAAAGCAAGCTTCTGCTCTACACAGCGCAGGGCTTTAGGGTCATCGGACTGGCATGTAAATCTTTACAGCCAGGGAAGCAATCTACTAATCTAACAAGGTAAGCCATAGACTGCTGCTTATCAGCCACATTCAGCCATGGGCTAGTGGTGCCTCACATAGTTGTACCAGTACCATAACACCCCTGCAAAGAGCAGGGCTGTAGTAGAGTTTTTTTAGATTCAGGCCAGAGAGAATCTGATTTAATATCTGGATATAGGTCTGTCTGAGAATGAGTAGAGGGCACTTCACTACGCCACGCTTATAGCATATCCCAGAATCCTTACACATTTCTTAACTTTGGATCAACATAGAAAGTATAACTCTACTACACTCTGAAGTCTAGTACACCTCTTACTCAGTGCACCATTTCTACCAATATCCTTGCAAAGTTATCCATGCTTTCAGCTGAAGACTTTTGTTGTTGTTGTTGTTATCCTGGCTCCTTGATTAAGCAAAGAGAGCAGATGACCCCATTACGCTGCCTGTTCTCCAGCCCAGTCAAAGTCAGCAGACTATCTTCTGCTGCTATCTTGGTCCAATCCTTTAGCTTTCTAGCTTTAGCTCTCTTTAGTTTCTAGAGAAGCCAGCAAACCCTTCTGCTGCATTCGTGGTATTAGTCTTCCACAAGCCTCATACAAAACACCTACACGTGAATCCATATGCTTTTACCCAAATTCCTCTAGCTTTTGCCTGTGATACTCCAGAAACATTCTTTATGAAACATTTGTGGTTACTTAGCATCTGCTGTCCTCTCTGTTTACTAGCTGCAGGTCCTAATCCAAATGGGGCTCACTTGTTCTTTCACAGGCCTTTTTGCTTTGCTGAAAGGGCCAGTGACAGTGAGGCAAAGTGCAAGTGGTTTGTTTAGTTCTTGGGACAGGTGTAGTGACAGACCTATTCAACCCAGTGAGCAAACATGAGTGATATGGCCCAGAGTTTGCAGTTGTGTGTGCAGTTATAGCATGCATGATAAGTATACTGCCAGGAGAAAAAAGAAAATTGGAGGTTGAACACAACGTCCACTGTGAAAGCAGTAACTACTCAGGCACCACCTAACTCAGCTACTCTGCCTGCCATGCAGGTGTTTGGCATCACCTCCTCCTTCTTACATTGGCTAAAATAAGTGTTTGAAAGCTTTTCTTTTTTTTCAGACTCTTCAGAGTCAACATGTCTCCCCAAGAGACCTCTAGTTTATGACTCAGGGATGGCATTGCTTACCAAACTCTGTTCTCTACTGCATGTGTTCAGCTGTAAAAGAAGCAATAGCACAGGTGTAAAGAAAAGAGTAGGAGACAATGCAACTGGAATTCCCACATGCTGTTTGCTCAGGTCCTACTGTCAAGAGTAGCAGATACTAAGGTGTGTTTCTTTGTTGTACAGTCCTCAAATGAGAAGGACTAATGTGTATGAACTTTCCAAATCAGATCACCCCAGTTTGGGAATCCTGCAGGAAATTCAGTGTGAGTTTTCATGCTGGCTTAGGATGGTGCATGAATGGAAAACAGTCCAACTTACCCCTCAGGCTTCATGTTGCTTGTGGAGCAGGGAGGTTGAAATCGGCTCTTATTTTGATTTGGTAATGAAGCAAACACGAGCTGGAAGCTGACTGTGTACTGCACTCATGCTTTAGAATAAGGAAAGAAGAGAACAGAAGGATGAAAAATCAAGTGAAGATCCTCCATACTGCTGCCAGTGAGAAGTAAACCCTGCTGGTGTTGAAACAGCATCACAAAAGACAGACAGCCCGGGACTGCTGAAAACTAACAAGTTGTTTTAATTCTTTTGAGTTAGGTGGGGTGGTTAACAGTTATAACTGGTTATCAGCAAATTCAATACAAAAACAAGCAAAAGGCAAAAAGAAGAATGAAATCTGTTTGTGTTCTTCACTGTTAGGGAAGAGGTAGAATCTGATCTGACATTCCTGGGTCTGCTGATAATGGAGAATCGATTAAAGAGGGAGACAAGACCTGTCCTGGAAGAGCTCAGTGCTGCTCGCATCAGAAGTGTTATGGTCACAGGTGTGTAAAAAGGGGGGATTATTTATGTGGCCACTGGCCCAGCCAGGGAGTTCAACAATGTCCAAGTGAACAGTCTGCTGCTTTGTTACCACCACTGCGAGGAAGGCTCAGACATTTATATCTTTCAGACAATTATAGTCCAAGATGCACCTGTGTTGTAGTAATGACATAAGCTGAATCATGCAGGCTTATGTCTCTGACAACTTCATCAGCTTGTGTCAGATATCTAACTCTTGGTCTGTCCCTGTTTCACCACAGATCAGAGCCTTCCCGTTCCTCTGATGCTTTCCAGTGAGTCCATTTGTTCTCCCTGGTAAGGTTATCAGATGACATGCACCACGACATGTCATGCAAGATCCTTTCTTTATAGGGACTCATGAAATCCTTTTGTCATGAATGAGCAGAGATGGAGCATGGATGCCAGGACAAATCACTGAACCTTATGACATATGGTAACTCATGCCTACCGGTCCCTACTTATCCTATTTTTTTTCTTGAAGGGGCTGGTTTGGATTTGGGTAGGAAAACCCCCAGTTTTTCCATGGTCCAGAGACATTTTTCCAGGAGTCACACAGATCTTGTTTTCTTGGGCTTCACCCCTTCCAGCACACATCCTATACCAAAGCCATCTAAGGCCCATTGATGAGAATCAGTGATACAACAGCAACATAGCAGTGAATCACTTACTGTTTTTTATCTAAAACACATAATCTAGGAGCACATTCCCCATCTGTATTTCTTCAAGCTGAATATGAATATACTTCATCTCCAGATGAAAATACATTAAATTATTGAAACAGACCTCATCTGCAAAGTTTTGATCTTTATCAAAAACTTTGTTAGGCACATACACTGAAATCTTACTGATTCTTGCAGATATATTTGAAAACTTGGAAATCAGGAAAAGGCTAATGTTTCCTCCATATAAACAATTGCTGATTGCAGAAATTTTTAGATAACACTCCTCTTGATTTTTCTAGGTGACAACATTCGGACAGCTGTAACTGTTGCCAAAAACGCTGGGATGATTTCTCCAACAAACAGAGTGATTCTTGTGGAAGCAAACAAAATACCTGGATCTTTTTCAGCATCTATAACCTGGAAACCACTAGAAGAAAACAAACCTGAAGATTATGGAAGCTTGGTGAGCATATAAAAAGCAGGAAAACAAACTAAACTGGAATGCTTTAAATAATGCAGTGGCATTATGCTAGTGTAAGAGAGACCCATCTTTCACCATCGTCTGCATGTCAGAATGTTATGTGCTAGAAAAGTGTTTAAAAAGAAGGGATCTTTATAAAAATGTACTCCTCTGGAGCTTCCTTACTAGGATATTATCTTATGAATACATTTTTGCTAACTGCCTAGCTAGGTTTGAGAACAGCTTTGCAGAAACCCAGGAAAGATTTGTCTCTAGCCCTTATGCTTAGCTGATGCCAGTTTAAAGGGTGTTTCCTTTAAACAAGGTAAATTTGATAGCATAGATGTGGACTTAAAATCTGTGAAACTTCACTAAATGAACCAGCCCTGTTCAAACAGGTAGAGAATTAGCACTTCCCCATACCTACAGAATTAAAACACAGATTAACTGTTGAGAAATTGCACGTACACAGTAAAACATAGGCTAGCTATGCTAAGGAATCATATTTCATCAAACATCTTCACAAAGAAACAAAGACCAGTTACTCTCCCTGAAGAGTATGTCTGAAGGTGCTGACTTTTCTCTGAGAAATATTAGTCAGGTAGATGGTAGGACATCTCTGCAGGGGCTGTTGAGGGGCTCCTTTCTACCAAAGCTTATCCTGAACAGCATCTTCACTGTCTTTCACTGCAAAAAAGCATGCCTAGCTAGCGTGCCCGTATTCTCTCTCTAGCCGCTCTCACTCACAGTGCAGTCCACCAGATTGGCACTGTTGAATAAATTCTGACAAATGTGGCAATGCTGAGGACCAGATTTTAAGACATATGAAGCACCCAGTTCACACTGAAATGAATGGCATTATATGTCTAAACCCCTTTACAAATCCAGGCAGAGTCAATGGGCCTTGAACCCAGGTCTTGACAAGTGCCCTCCCCACGGTATGTCCTTTTCTTTGTAGTAGTGCTTGTGTAAATGCATGTAATAGCTTTTGAGGGCCAGGGAGCAGCACTCATTCTTTCTTATTTTATAGGAGGATGACAGTCAGACTGAACGAAGAATCAGGCTAGCACTGGGATCAGGCCAGTATCATTTTGCCATGTGTGGAAAATCTTACCAAATTGTAGCGCAGCATTTCAGGCACTTACTTCCAAAGGTAAAATCTGGATTTTTAAACTGGAGTAGGCTTGTTGTTCAGTAGATTCAGATTGTCCTGATATAATTTGCTGAAGAGATCTGTACCAGGACATATTCTGGGAACAATTCTAATACTGAAATACTTAATGGGGTGGATGAATCTCTAATATTAATGTATGGGGAAGGATCTGAAAATCCCTGGATTTTTCTCTGCACGTGAGAGAAGCAGACCTGCTTCATGGTGTGAGGATATGACTTAAAACATTTGTGCCCATATGCCTGGCCCTTGCACAGCACTGATTCTGTCATGTTTTGAAGAACAGGAGAAAACTTGGTGTTACACAGCATGCAATTCAGCATGGCTTGTCTGTTTTATGGAAACAATAGTCTGCTAGTAAATCCCTGCCTGGTAATCTGAGTTCATTCGGTAACTCAAACAACACACCAGGCCAATTGTCCTTATTGTGACTGTTATATTTCCAAAATGTTAATTAAGGTACCTTTCACCTTTGATCATCAGCCTTTCCTGCTTTGGAATCTAGGATCAGTTGTTTGGAAATGTGAAATCACTGTGACTTTTACCTCAAATTCCTAAAAATCACTTCCTTTTTTTCTCCTTACAGATCCTGCTGAATGGGACAGTTTTTGCTAGAATGTCTCCTGGACAGAAATCCAGCCTTGTAGAAGAGTTTCAAAAGCTGGAGTAAGTTCATAATGAGCACTAAGAGTTAAAAAGCTTTGATGAATTTCCAGGCTTGAAAAGAGTCTAGTAAAAACTTGTCTAACATAGCTTTTCCTAGAAAAAAAAAGAGCTTTTTCTAGTAAAATCTTTTATCTAACATAGCGTTTCCTTCTGGAAGTGCACAAACCTGAAACTTCTACAGACATACAGCTTGGCAATTAAATTCCAAAAGCCTGTTGAAGAAGAGACACTGAAGTCCATGTTGGTTTGGCAATCCATCAAGGTCCTGACAGTCCCATGATTCTGGGTTTAATTTGTTCACATCATCCATCATTCTTACTTATCTTTCTGGGCCTGAAGGAGGGGCACTTGTCTACCCAAGGTTTTTTAGGAATATGTCCCAGCGCTGCAGTTTTTCTGATGCTAGCAGTCTTTACTGCCCTTTGCTGACTCTGTGATGGGTCAGAAAACATGGCAGGTCAGTCTGGATTGGTGTGCCCTGTGCTGCTCACAGTCACAGAGGTGTATATATATTCCTGAGTCCCAGGTGTCTGGTTGCCTGTTATTCAGTTGTTTCCCAAGTATTTTGAAGACCCCCACTTGACTATCTAGCCCCTGGCCTTGCCTTGTAGCAGGGTAAATTTTAGGTTGTTTCAGATTTTCAGCCTGGTGTGAGCAGCTGTGAGCATCCCAACCACTGTTTGGCCTCCCTGGACCACCATCAATGCCTCCCAGTGAGAACTTCCCCTGCACTGATCTTCCCTCAGGCCTCAGCAGTAAAAGACACAAACAAGCCAGCTCCTGAAGCACTAGGCTGATTTTACTTGGATGCTGCAGATATAAGGGTTTACTTTTAGGACTCATCATTTCACAAGGTTATTTCAGCCTCAGGGTGGGGAGCTCTCTCCAGATATCCTGTTCAGCCCATGTTTTCCTTCTCTACTCCAACTGCTTCTGCCACAGGACTGGACCCCAAAGCACAATCTCCATTCATGTCTATTCCCAGTGAACATGAGGTACCAGTGCCTGCAGTCCTTCCTTTCTGAACAGGGCTTCACCATTAGCCCTTTCCTCTGTTATGACTGACCTTAAACCCAGTGAGGGTAGGAAACTGAGTTCACTGTAGTGAACATAAAACTTCATCACAGCAGAAACTTTTTACTGTAGGCACATCTGAGGTGCAAGCCCAAGGCCCATGCACAGTCCAGAGTCCTGGGCTTGTATTTCAGTCTTCCAGCTTTCCAGAAGGGCTTTTAAAAAATACTCACACAACTTGCATAAATGATTTGCATGGATGAGGCTCTGATTCCCTCCTGTTTGTATGTCTCACTTTCCCCAGAACTGAACTGTAGGTCACTTTATTTTTTAGTTACTTTGTGGGCATGTGTGGAGATGGAGCCAATGACTGTGGGGTAAGTGAAAATTCTTTACAATATATTTATTTAAAAAATTAATGCAATGCCAGTAGAATATCCCAAACTGAGCACATGCTGGCAATGGGACTGCACTGCTTATTCAGAGAGTAGCTGCACTGGCACCAGTACTGATTCAGGCCTGATCCCACAGTGTGGTCTTTACCATGCAAGAACTGTCCTAGGCAGAGATTTTTGCAGTTTGTGGTCTCAAGGACTGTTAAATTCCTTTGTAAAAACCCCAGAGGATTCTCCAAATCCTCCACTGGGGTATCTGTCATCTTCAGTGTCTGGGAGTGGAGAAGACTAGGGTGAGGAGTTTCCATGGGGAACAGCTGTAACCCTACAAGGTTTTTGTAAATGCACATTTTAGAAGGGCAAGAAAGGTTTTTTTTCCCAAAAGGAAGGGTCCATGTTCAGGAGGGACCCATAACTCCAATCTGGGCAGGTTCAGTTCACTCGATGACTTCACACATCCTTGTGGCAGTGAGACAAATGCCACCTAGGCAGAAGCACTCACTTCCCTAACATAAAATCCCAAGGTTTCTCCCAAGGGAAGCAAGCAGAGGACCTAGTCTGACTACATAAGGTGTGACTGCAAGTAAGTGCTGACAAAGGAGGCAGAGCCAAACCTGTCTTCTGCAGCTGGTAGTGGATGGCTTTGGAGTCTGTGGAAAATGAACTTTACCATCCTGTCACCCCATTCCTCTGGACCCAATGCCTCAACCACATCCCACTAGAGGAACCTTTCAGGTGGAGCACACTCAGGGAGTGAAGAGGGACTGCTGTTCACAGAACACATCCTGTAATAAGGGGTAACTTCTTGGCTGACATGTCAGTGGCTGTGTCTTCCTGGTTTGTAAGTGCTGAAGAAGATTGTGACTTTCAGGCTTTGAAAGTGGCACATGCAGGGATATCACTGTCAGAGCAGGAAGCGTCTGTGGCCTCACCTTTCACATCGCGAACCTCCAGCATAGCATGTGTGCCAGAGCTAATCAGGTAAGCATGGATTTTTGTTCCCCATTTCATAAAGGAGACAGTTCCTACGCCTCTCAAATATTAGTGTTGGGTATTCCCACCAGACCAGAATGTACATATCTTTGACCTTGAAATTACCATTTGCTTAGTTGCCTTCTGAAATTCCTTTAAGATATATTAATTCCCTCAAAACTACAGGAGGAGGGTCATCTACAGCTGAGCTGTATGTCAGTGTTATGGCAGTATTTTAAATGCAAAAGAAATAGCAAAATGAACAATACTTCATAAAGCTGAATCAAATGTTCACAAATCAACCTGTACGCTACTGTTAGGCCCTGCCTCTGATACCCTATGCAAGCAAAACGTTAGCATCTGTTATGCCAGGATCCTGATTTTGCTTTCTGGGGCAGATGAATGACCAGGGAGAGTGTGTGGCCCTCATTGGATACTCTTATGTTCACTGCAGGAGGAGAGGTCTTGTCAGTTTGAACTCACTGTGCAGCTGCTTGGCTTTATACTTCCTTATACGGAGTTGTTACTTGCACTATCAATGCCAGCAGGAAAACTCGCTGGGGTAAATTGTAGTGTTGGGAAGGTAGATGACTGGAATCAAGCCTTTTTGCTTGCAGAAAATTTTTATAAGTGAAGATTTTGCTTTAATTCAGGCCAGATTTTATTTATTTCACCTCCTAGCAAGATAATGACAGAGGCCTCTCTACTTGTGACACCTGCCTAGTTTTTCAACAGCGTTTTAGGAGGACTGGCAACAGGAGCAGACCCATCATCTAATTGCTGCCTTTTATTCATGTCTTCACACAGGGAAGGCCGTGCTGCCCTTGTCACTTCCTTCTGCATGTTCAAGTACATGGCACTGTACAGCACCATTCAGTACCTTGGCGTTCTCCTACTGTACTGGGTATGTCTTGGGAACATGTTGAAGCTGAATACGGATGAGCTACTACTCCCCTGTAGGAGAAACATGGTATAAAAGCCATAATAAAAGTAGGGTATGGAGCTTTACCTTTAGCTGAGCTGCAAACTTCTGTGGCATGATCATATGGTCCTCCTGTACCCTCAGCTGAAAACTGGAAGGATTCTTCCTATTAACTTGAGCCAGTGGGCTCAAGATCCAAGCTAGGCAAAAAGAAGGCTGAGATACTGAAAAATGTTCTGGATGAGGGCATATGTCTGTGGAAAGGGAGAATCTGGTGTAAGCATATGCTGTTGCAATTTATTCAGCATTTAAAGCATGAATTAACTTGACAGTAAGCGAAATCCCCTGCAGTGCCTTAAATCACTTCTGCATGGCTTCTTCTCAAATAGAGAGGAGGGCTTTGCTTTCAGAAGTCACCCAGCACTGAGAAAGCACATCTCTTCAAATGGCCTTCTTTTTTATTGCGTTTAGTGAACTGCAAGTGTTGTTATTCTGAACAATGTACAAAATGAGAGTATTCACTAAAGGCCCAGTGATGATGAATCTGTTGGCAGGGTGGTGGATTGTGTGGTCCCCTTATCTGCTAAGTAGCATTTGAGAACAAACAGCAGAGCATTAAATAATATGGCTTTCTGGAGACGATATAAACAAGCCCACGGCAAATGTCTGATTTGTGATTTTTTTCTCTGTGTTCCTCTTTTCAGCAGCTAAACTCCTTTGGGAATTACCAGTTTTTGTTCCAAGATCTGGCTATTACCACTGTAATTGGTGTGACAAGTAAGCTCCTTAGTCATCCTATCTATTAATGAGAGAAATGATCTCAAATATTTTTTACCTCCTTAGAAATGTACAGAAAGGAAGAGAGACTACATAGAGTACAGGATGTTTGGATTAAGGAGGTGTCTTGTTTGAGAAAAGCTCTGAAATAAGATGGGCAATTCTTAGTGGTGCATTTGCTGAGCTTGTAGGTTGTTGATAACTGGGATGTTATCTCTAGAAGGAGTAAAACCAGTCCTAATGCAGTGAAAAGTCTATTCAGGCTTTTTCCTGTTGGTTTAGAGAGACAGGGTTGTTGAGATAGAGTGAATGCAGGGAGAGGTTTAGAAGCGGGAATGTCAAGGGCAGGGGCCTGAAAAGCATAGAGCAAAACCACAGCTGTCTTCCACCCCTGCTGGAACACAGACAACTGGAAAAGGCCTTGATTAAATCAAGCCTAAAAGGGAGAGCCACAATACCAGGTGCCAAAAGCTACCTTGCTGTAAGTAGCCCATTTGGAACACTGCATCAAGGCTTTCTGTATAGCTCTTTTACTCAAAGTCTGGATAATTTTGTTAAACCTAAGAACAGAGGAAAACCTGCTGGGTCAGCTAATGCAGTCCTCTACCAGCTCAAATAATGGGGCAATAGCTGCTTAGTCTAGGAGAAGCATAGAACATGGACAAGCCATAGTTGACAAGTGACAGAAAGAGACCAGGAGAGCTTGATCATATCCTTATAATCCTTGGGCCTGACAGTAGCCAAATAAAATCCAACATTTTATTTTCCAAAAATGCCTCATGATAGTCAGATGCCATTAATTAACCTCTCCTGTGACCAATAAGAATTTATAAGAAAACAACTCTGTATTTTGTACTTGATATAGTATTCGTATGTATTATAAAGAATGTTATAGACTTTAAATGTGCTGGCTGTTGATCACAGTAATATACAGCAGCACTGCTTGTATCTTGGACACGCTAGTAAAACATGTCTGTGCACGTTTCAGTGAGTTTCACAGGTGCCTATCCAAAGCTGGTTCCCTACAGGCCTCCTAGCCAACTCATCTCACCCCCGTTGCTGCTCTCTGTTGCACTTAACATCCTCTTCAGCCTCAGCATGCAGATTTTTGGGTTTGTGGTGGTCCAGGAGCAGCCCTGGTATTCCAAGAGTGATATACACAGGTATGTCCCCTTCTTGGGACTCTGGGTGACACAGAACAGTCCTAGTGGGACAGTCTGAATCATATCATTATCATTGATCAGCTTAACTACAGGGCTGATCAGCAGCTGCAGGCTGTTTTCCCCACAGGGTGCAAACACATTAACCAGTGTTGTCTGCGGGTCCCTAAGCTCTCCAGCAAGTCTGCTGTGCAGCACAGTGCATGTGGTGAGAATGCTGCTGAGCACAAGAGTATTTGATTGCAGGGAAGACCAGGGTATCCAAGTAGATTTGAGCCCAGGCTCTGCCAAGTTCAGAAAACTCAACCCAGTGGGTAAGACTGAGGACATTGCCAATAACCTACATCCCTGTGACATTAGGAGCAAATCATGACTGTGAGGGAGGATTCCTGGTAGTGGTAGTGGAAGCTGGTAGAAATAAAAAGGACAGTGATCACTGACCAGTGTGACACTCTTTTTCAGTGCCTGCCCCTCAGTGAACAACCACATGGAGAATTCTTCCTCTATTTCCAGCCTGGTGCTCCATGGGATGAGAGATGGAGCCTATGGGCAAACAGACAATGGCTTCAAGAGCTATGAAAACACCACCGTGTGGCTGCTAAGTACCATCAACTGCCTCATCGTAGCACTAGTATTTTCTAAGGGAAAGCCTTTCAGGCAACCCATCTACACAAACTGTTAAGTATGGGGAGAGGGAGGGATCTGTGAGTACAGGAAGTTGTTAACTAGGGAAAATTAAAACTTGTCCACAGTGATGCCAGCCAACAAAGCAGGAGCCCAATATTACATTTATCAATGACTAAAGGACACATTTTCAGAAGTTTAGTGCCAGTGGCATCCTGTGACCAGCCACTCTCTGAGCTGGGCCCACACTTTGTGCTGCTTTGTACTGCTGAAAACCTGGAATTTGGATTTCGGAAACAGACAAATGGAATTTGATAAAAACTTTCAAGGAGTAGTAGGAAGGTGGTGTTGGCTGGCAGAAGCATCATGTTGCTTAAGGCAGCCTGAATAAGGCATCTCAAGAAGAGACAGGTGGTCTCACTTTGCTTTAGTCTTTAGAAGAATTCTGGAAGAGCCCTATGGCTGTCTCCTCAAAGCATGCTGGTTGAGCAGTATTTGAGAGAACTTGTGTTCAGGGCATTCTTTTGGGTTCATCTCAGAAGAAAACATACAATGAAGCGTGTGCATTTGCAGAGGTCCTGTTTCCTATTCCAGAACCAGAGATGTTTAGCATTTGCTAATTCCACGACCAGTAACTTTTTTAAAGAGGAAACATCAAAGGAGGCAATAACTTGAAGGGGCTGTAGTGAAGTGTGGTAGGTCTGTTCTGTCTCTGAAAGACTGTCGTATGAAGGGAACATGAGCACATGTGATTGTTCTGGAAGTTGCAGTGAGGCACAGGAGAGCTGTTCTTTTTCTCTGTGGGACAAATCCTGCAGCTGTCTCTCAGGCAAAGCTCTGTTCAGTTCTTTTTTCGCTGAAGAGTTAAATGCAGGTTTCATGGCTTTGCTGTTTTTGTATAGTTATAGGGAGGAGGGGACATTCGTCCCAGATAGCAGAAGTGTGGGTCCTCAGT
Source organism: Athene noctua (assembly GCF_965140245.1). Taxonomy (NCBI): domain Eukaryota; kingdom Metazoa; phylum Chordata; class Aves; order Strigiformes; family Strigidae; genus Athene; species Athene noctua. The sequence continues at coordinate 16,098,997 of NC_134044.1, forward strand.
CTCCCAGAATCAGGCAAAACCAGAGTGAGTAGCTGAGGGATGAAGTTTGGTACATGCCAGCTGAAGAGAAAATTAATTTACTCATCAGTGGAACATTTGCCTACAGGTAGGGAGGGCAATAGATTCTCCATTACTTAGACTTTTTAGATCTTGGTATCACTGAAAATCTTGATCAAAATCTTGATATCACTGTAATTGAGAACAGAGTTCCTAATCATATCAACAAGAGCAAGACTACATCCTGGACATTTTTCTAAATGACAGGAGACACTGAGCTCAGAGTGAGACTCACTGGAAGATTCTGAGGCTTCTGAGATTAGAGAGGTCAAATAAAATGTTCAAAATACTCTTTTGGCTTTTTAAATCTGTGACTACAAGGCTTGTACCAGCCTCACATATATCTACTTGACTGAGTAAAGCTGGGATTTTAGTCTGTTCATTTTTATTTTGCTAAAAATTCCTCCCTATCCCATGTTTATTTTTTTGACTGTTTGACACTGAAAATGATTACAATTTTCTGTAGTAAAAGCAAGCAGCTGAGGTTGCTCATAAACCTGTGGTTTTTATTTGCTTGTTCTTGTCCCTTCAGATATGTTCATACTGGTGCTCATAGGGCAGCTGGGCGTTTGCCTCTTCTTGGTGTTTGCTGATATTGATGACCTCTACTCTAAGATGGATGTGAGTATTGTTCCCAGGTGGGTTTTCTTCCTACTGCCAGTCCCATTATAAGTGCACTGGGATTGTTTTTAACAGAAGGCACAGACTTTTGCAGTGGTACATATCACCTCTAAAGACAAATAAAATTTAGAGATGGATTTTAGATGATGGGATTGAAGAACCTTCCAGAGATACAGTAGCTCCAAACTAACACCTGTGCATTCTGATGCCCGGACAGCTAGCTACACATGCACCTTTGATTGTTTCAGTGCATTGTCCATGCAACAGAAGATGACATGACTAGGCTTACTTTGCTTGGTATGTTGGTGGCTTGATAGTGATGAAGCCAGGAGAATAAAGGGGCTAGGCCCTGCAAGTTTAAAGCACCATGCTTGTGTTTCTCAGGCTGTGCTACTCTGCACACAGATCCTCTTTCAAAGATTTGCCAGTTGGCACTACAGCAGCTCTCAGTTCTCAGTCCCCAATATTTTCAGGCTCCCTGTTTAAATTTCAGACAGCCTGCATTTTCCTAAAGCAACATTTGGGTTTAGAACAATTGTAGAGAAAGACTAGTTGGGGCTGTCATGGCCATAAATGATCTGTCTTGATCCTTGATTAATAAATACAATAGGGCTTGGCTTATTTAGTCTGGCAGAATGCAAGTTGGGAGTTGCCTTGTGCAAATCCATCCTAGGGAAAATGCAAGGGAAGGATAAGATCTACAGCGACTGTAGGACAGGGTTGTGGACCTGGCAATTAGTATGTTGAGGCTGGGAGATGTTAACCTCCTCCACTGTGACACTCTCACAGTCCTGTAGGAGTCACAGGAACAAACACATCTGGTTTTTTTAGTACATTTGTAATCAGAATGATGAAGTGTGGTGGCTTGGAATAACAAGTACTGAGCCTGATGGTGCTTCCAGTCCTGTATGTTTGCATGACAGTTAGCAAGTGGATTTAGAACTGGAAATAATGAAACATGGAAAGAGAACCATAGACAAGGGTTATGGGCCTAGATTTTGGATGTCAAGCAGCCTAGCTAAAGCTGCCTCATGATGTTACTGTTTCCAGAGCAGCGGCTCATGGGCAGACCCAGTTAAAGAATCTGCCACGAGATGGCACTTTAAAGCAAGTCTTAGTCCTGTCGTGGACTGTGGTGACACAGGGCATTGTCAGCACGGCAGCTGTGAGGGGCTAAAATGCCTTTGGGGAGAACTGCAAAACTCGCGGGCTGTCTGGAGGAAATACACTGGTTTTGCTGAGAAGAGAAAAGCAGGGAGTGGCAATAAGAAACTGCAATAGCCTTGCCCTGGAGAAACTGCTGATCCAAATTTTGGATTTGAGCTGCATCTCCAAAATAAGTTGAGTGACAGCCAGAAAGCTGGTGCTGCCAGCTGTGGGAAGCTGGAGCTGAAATATTCAGATTTCAAATTATTTCCTGTATTAGAAAGAAACTAAGCATTTATATTTCCTGTTGCAGTTCTGGAGTACAGGTGTCTCTGCTGCATCATAGGTTTAAAAGCATCTATCAATAATTCCTCAAGACAAGTAGCAATATTGGCTTATCAGCAGTGTACAGCCAGTGTGGGATTCAGGCTTTTGATGATGTGAAGCTGGTGAAGGGTCTAGAGAACAAGTCCTGTGAAAAGTGACTGAGGGATATGGGGTTGTTTAGCCTGTAGAAAAGGAGGCTGAGGGGAGAGAGACCTTATTGCTCTCTACAGCTACCTGAAAGGAGGTTGTAGTGAGGTGGGTGTCCGTCTCTTTTTCCCAGGTAACAAGTGATAGGACAAGAAATGGCCTCAAGTTGCGCCAGGGGAAGTTTAGATTGGATATTAGGAAAAAATTCTTCACCAGAAGGGTTGTCAAGCATTGGAACAGGCTGCTGAGGGAAGTAGTTGATTCACCACCCTTGGAAGTATTTAAAAGACATGTACATGTGGGCTTGGGGATGTGGTTTAGTGGTGGACTTGGCCGTGTTAGGTTTACAGATGGACTCAGGGATCTTAAGGGTCTTTTCCAACGTAAATGATTCTATGATTCTATGACACAAGCTCCCACCAGTGTCTAGTGCACACACATGTTGTTGAACAGCTTCTCCTGCTGTTTTCATAGCTTGTTTGCACCCCTACCACGTGGCGGATCTCCATGGTGATAATGCTTGCAGTCACACTTGCTGTGTCCTTCTTTGTTGAGGTGAGCATCCTTCACTGAATGTACCTGTCAGCACTAATTGGAGAGATGAAAGGGTCAGGTCACACTCCTTCTCCCTCCTTGTCAGCTTAGCTTGAGAATACCTAGTAAAATAGGAGCCATTGCTGCTACCTCACCTGTACTGTCTTTCCTCAAAGCCCAACATCTAAATGATCAGATAGATATAAGGCAATGCAAGGCCCAACCACCTTTTCTTTCCTCTGGTGAGTGGTATGTATCAGGCCCTGCCCCAGGCTAGAGCAATATGGGCAGTCTTTGGTGTTCTGCTCAGATCCTGAAGACTGTCAGGAGGAGCTGGTCCTGGTTTTCTAGTGGAGCTGGTATGAGAAGTGGTCAGTAAAAGACTAAGGGTTGTGGATGAGCAAGACAGGGTGAGAGATCTGGGTCTCTGCTCCTTGACCCGTGTGTGTCCTGTGGATGAAGAGGGAATACTGCTGTCCATATCCTCCAGAATCTTCCTTTTGCTTTTGCTTTTACAGGAGGCTGTCATCGAGAACAGACCCTTATGGCTGCTTCTGAAAAAGACCTTCCGGTACCACTCAAAGAGCCATTACAAGAGGCTGCAGCGGGCATTAGAGCAGGACTCAGCTTGGCCACCTCTGAATGAAACCTTCTTCTCAGATTCTGTGGCAGTATCAGTAGAGGGAAATATGGAAGGCCACAGCAATCCGACATTTGACAGCAGTGAGGATGCACTCTGAAGGAAACTGCAGAGGATGCATATCCAGGACAGCTGTAGTTGGCTGTAGAAGGAGTCTCTCAGAGATACAAGAAAAGAGGAAGGACCAACTCATCCTTGCCCCCCGACCCCACCACCATTCTGAGACTAACCAGCTCTGGCTTATTTTTAAATTAACTGGAAGCAGAAAAGCTGGCTTCCGTAGCATAAAGCCACAACAGCGTTTCTCCTGTCCCCTTGCCAATGTATGAATGGCTGCCAGCTGTAAATGGAACAGCATGCTGAATATTGGCAAAGCATTCATGGTTGAAACACCCCATTGCTGCATCCCTCTCTTGAATTGTATTATGCAGTCCATAAAGGTGGGGGCTCCTCCAGATGAGAAGTAACTAATTCAGATACCAGCACTCCTCTGGGGAGATCCCCTTCAAGAAAACAAGTAGAACTTACTCCTAATAAAGGCTGCTGAACATAGGCATGTTCTGGGATTCCTGCAGCTCTTGGGGGTGTCTGACCTTTGTTGGGGTTTTTTTCCTTTCTGGCAATCTGGCAATCCTTGGCTTTCCAGAGCTGGAAGGAGCTGCAAATAGCCAAAGGCTTCTAGAGGCATCATCTCCCAGCACCATTATGCGATGGGAACAATGCAGAGCTCTATTGCTAGCTCACTGCTACCAGGCAACCTGTTTGCCCTCTTCTCAGTTTAAAACCTATGGTACTTGCATTTTCGAGGTGAAAAATCTACTGATCTACAGAGCAGATTTCATTATTTAACAGCACTTTTTTTGAGACAGGTGTTTGTCTGGGATATCCACAATAAAAAAGTAGAATGAAACACATGATAATTGCAAATTGTGATCTCATCCTGTGGGTCTACAAGGACATGCTGTTCCTTGTTGTGTGGGCTTGCTCTACTAGAACTGATGCTGCACAGCTGGGCTGTCACCTGGCATCAGCTCCTGGTTTACCAGTGCCAAAAGAAGCAGATATTGAAGGGGTTACTACCCCCAAGGGAATGAAAAGATACGGAGCCAGTTAGGTCTCAGAATAATTTTATTGAATTTAATGTCATGCTCTTAAATGCATCTGAGGTTTTGGCTCTGAGGAACCATCTGAGGTTTTGTCTCTGGTTTCCAACATAACTGCACATGCTATGTACTGTGTGTCATTCGTCAGCTCATATCCCTCACCTGTTAACCTTTGCTGGTGACTTTTAATCACTCTGCTGTGCTGCTTCTGTCATACATAAATGCAATAGCACTGCACATTTCTGCAGATTTTACCTACTCAAAAAAAAGCAGCTTCTACCAGCGCGTATTCTCTTAGCCTTTTGACTCTAGGCTGACTTCCTCTTCACTGTATTTTGCATTCTCAGTCCCCAGCTGGGTAAAACAACAAGGTATCCTGGAGGCTTTGGACCAAGAGGAACACTTCCTTCTTTAGATAAGGTCTGCAGGGGAGTTGTCCCCTCTGAACTGACTGCACAATGTGGTTTTCACAGCTGGAGCTTGCCCCTGCTTTTCCTGGGTGGGGCTGAGGAGAACTTTGGGAGCATTTCAGTGCTGGGGACTGTACGATCCCCCTGTCTGATGCTAGAGCACTCTTGCATTGCCACAGAAACCCAGAGAATTGGGCAAGTTGGGAGCCACGGTAAAGATTCCTTTCCTCTTTTAGAGTAAAAAATAGCTCTAGAAAACCAAGTGCCAATCAGAAGAGATCATGGATTGTTTTGATTCAACATGTCTGTACCAGAACAGTGTTTGAAAAGATATTAGTTTCAATCAAAAAATAACTATTTTTCTAAAAAGAAAAGGAAGAAGTTTCAACTTGAATAAAACGTTTATTTGACTCAAAGCATTTTTTCCCCCATTTTAGATAAATCTGACATAAGCAAATGGAGTAAATACCTTCCTACCTACTGCAGTTTACCCAACAGTAAATATCTGCCACAAAGGCACACAACTTGACACAAACCAGAAACAGTTCACGTTTATTCATAGAAGTGTCTCCAAAGCTAGCATGAGTTCCCAGTTTGCAGCAAAATCCATTGGAAAGTGAAGACTAGATGGTCTATGCACTCCTTGCAGCTTAAGGAGACACCAAAGAGCAGGTTGGTGGAGTTATTCCTGCCATCCTCCATTTGAGAGAGTAACATTTTCCTTGGAGACAAAATTAACTATCCTATTTATGAACTCCTGCACACAAGAAACATGTCACTGCATGTGATAAACTGGCAGCTGCAGTAGCATTACAGACTAAGCATGTAATTTATGTTTATGTCACAACCAACAGTATAAAAGTCAACTTGTGGCAAACCCCTGGTGCTCTCAGGGTCAACAAGATAAAGACCTGCTTGCCTGCTGCTGAAATACAGCCTTACCTGCAAGAGAATGGAGTTCAGATGTTAGGTGACGTTTAACCTCTGCCACTTTTTAAGAGGTCAGTCATGTGTTCCATCTTCCTATGCAAGGCCAGTGTCTCCAGCCATACTGGGACACGTTTTATCACCTTCCCTCAATGGCATTACCCACAGTTCGGTCAGCAGAGCTACACAGTGTGTCCCAGCTGCACAGAAGTGCTTATACAGTGTAATTCAGTGGCCATCAGGAGGCAAGGGATGTGTTAGGCACATCCTTGCTGGAGAAACCAGCTCATGAACGCATGAAAGCCCCTTGTGTTTTGCTCCCTCACCTCTGGTGAAGCATCAGAGGTCCCAGTTCACATCCCAGTGCTGGGCTGGTCCCCTCAGACTTGGGCTGGGAATGTATTTGGGGTCAGGATGAGGAATAAGCAAAAAAAGCTTCAAGTGTGTTTAGGATTCATGTCTGCATTTTGCATTTTGAGGGTCTCTCTAATTTGAAAGGACCTTGTACTTCTGGAAACCAGGATGGCAAGCAGCAGCTTCCTGCCTGCGAGTCTCTCCACCAGGCGCCTGCCATGCTCCATCTGCCCATCCTCACTGGTGTGTGCAAGAGACACCGCTGCAGTGTAGGCGCCCAGTTCTGTCTGAGCAGGGAAACTTGCTGCTTGGCACTCCCAGCTTGTAACACTGACAGAACAGTCGAGAAACAGAAATAAAACAGCCATGTAATGAAGAGTTTTTCTGTGGTGGTATTATAGGGGTGCTTTGCAAATTTCAAGGCTGTGTAAGGGCAGAGACACATTGATAGCCCTGAGCGTGGCTTCCACAGTCCCTGTCGGCAGTCCCGGCTGTCTGAACACAGCTGAAGAACCCTCTAGATGACCAACGCTCCAGGCCTCCTTTCTCCTTTTGCGACTGGCAGTGGATACTGGTTGGAAAGACCCCCAGTGATCTTTGCCAGCAGACACTGTCCATCCTGGTTAGCTTGTACAACTAAATCAAAGGGGCAGACGCCCTGGAGCACTGCCAATCCACTGAGCCATGCAGCCACTCGGAAGAGCTAATTTAAAAATGTGATTTTCCTTTTGAAATACACTTATTTCAAAATAGTGCTAGTTAATAAAAGTAGAAAATAACTTTTATTTTTGTCTTCCCATTTTTTAATGACTTGTTTATCTTGATACAGTCATCCCAGTTTTTGTCTATTCATCAGCACTGCGGAGCTTAGCCTGCTTGGCAGCACACACAACAAACGGAGGAAGAAAACTCCATTTAAAAAATGCAGACCCTCACCAATAATAGCTGTAGGTGTACATAATATTAACAAGCCAGAACCTTTTACAAGACATATCAGCTTTCCACTCACATAAAACCTTTTGTCTAAGGATCTTGATGCACAAAACAGCTCTTCAGGAGAATTACAGAGGATGCTGCGGAGACAAAGTACCTGCTAAGGACCAACCAGGAAAGGAAAGCACAAACATCTGGTACCTAGACCACCCAGTTCCAGGAAAGGAAACAGAGAATTCAGTTATCATATATTGCAGGTGTCTGGTGCCAACAATTGAATTTGGAGGACTCATTAATCGTTCTAACATCTTCTAAAGTCTTCATGATGGAAAAATAGTCCTGCAGCAGTCTGCACTGACATCCTCCACCAGACAATGCATAACTCCTCTACAGCCTTTGTCTAGTTTGTGGGCAGACAGCATGCAGCCCCCGAGCTAGGAGGGTTATATTGTGCTGCATGAGGGTTCAGTGCACCACAGGCTAATTGTCAAATGCATACAAGGGATGGCAGCACTCAAACACCCCGTCAGCCAAGCCAGGCTGTGCAGATTTGCTTACTGGTTGGCTGTGGCAATGGGGACCTACTTCCTCTTCTAAGAAAGTAACTAGATGTCCTGTGTGTCTGAAATACTAAGCATGTTTGTCCCTACATAGGAGTGTCCTGTTTTGACAGTGTCCCTTGTGGCTCATGACCACAGGAGGTGCTTGTCACTGACATAGCTTTCATTACTTGGTATAGGTCACTGCAGGTAAAAGGGTGTCAAGAAACATCAATCTGTATGTTTAAATCTAACTAATCTAATTAATAAATCTCTTCAGTACTTTCTAGATGATTAGAAGACAGGATTAGAATACAAGACTCTCACTTTATTGTGTAATTGTCCCAGCCCATATCCTAGGCCACATGATAAATTGCTCCAGGTAAAGAACCATCCTATTTCAAGAAGAGAGTGAGGCTGGACAGAGAAAGAGGACATCAGGAGATCATAACAGGCTCTTTCTTCTGAACCTACAGATTACTTGTGAGGTGCTGTAAGAAGTGCTTTTGGACCTGGGAAGAGATTCAGAGAACAGGAGACCCATTTCATTTATGACTTACTCTCCTCTTGCACCCCACCAAGGCCAGGTAAATCTCAATTTGATAGCTCTAAGCCATGAAAACCATCAATGCTCCCTCAGCCATTCTCCAATGAACGAAGTTTTACTGCTGTGTGCAATCACCACACACATGCCAGCCAGTGTCTAGTAGCTACTCTGAGCAGAACTGCCTGTTGCTGTAAAGCAGCATTGCTCTGCAGAGGTCACTGGAACTGCAGCCTGGGCGCTGCCAGCTGCCCTCTGTGGCTTTCACTGAACCTCCATTCTGTTGCTCCTTGTGATCACCCTTACACTGCCCGCTCACTTCTGACTTACAGGAGAGCCTCACGCTGCTTCTCATGATGTTCTGTTACTGCTCCTGTTAAATCTTTACAGCCTTTAAGAGCACAAGTCATGCAGGAACGTCCCATCCTTTCGATATAGATTGTAGAACAGGAATGTGGACGTGCCTGCCTATGGCTTGAGTCCAAGGCTCTAAGCAAGACAGACATTCATCAACCGGACCAGCCTTTCTGTCCCAGTGACTGAGTTGTTGTGAGGTCAGGCAATCACACAATTCAGGGAAGAACATGAGGACATATGGAACTACTCATGCAAGGCTTGGTGGCCTTGTCCTGGTGACAGAGCGTACCTCTGGAGGGCGGAAGGCACCATGGTACTGTCTCCAAAGTCTGGGGGTATTGGTATAGCACATGCCGTGGGCTGATGGTTATCTTCCTCTGCCTGGAAGTTGTGCCACAGGGAAAGAGTCCTGAACACTGACAGATTCCTCAGGAGAAGTGGAGAACACTACAGGAACAGAACAGAAATGAGGGATGTCACATATTGTAATGCTAGGACCTAAATAACAGGCCTGAAATGAAGTTGACCTCTAGAAGTACCTCACAACTAAACCTTATCCATTATCAGTATCTGTTAATTAGTAAAATCTGTATTGCCATTAGTGTTAATTATTAGTATCTGATCATTAATGAAATATGTATGCTCACTAGTGAAAGATGTAACTTAGACAAAATGTAGTCAGTAGTGAGGATGAAATGCTGTGAGAACATGTATCCAACTTCCCTTGTTCAGCCTTGTTCAAGGCTGAGAACCCAAGTGTTTGCCCTTGTTAGAAACTCCCTTGGTTCTCCCCCCCTGAGCCCTGGCCAGGCTTTAGGTGGAATCCAACAGAAGGATGAATCCAGATGTTTCTGCTCAAAACAAAGGCACAAGTTATTCTGGCTTGCTGATTTTTGTTATGTAAGGTTGGACCCACTTGCTGCGACTTTGGAAGCCTCACCTACGGATGGACGCACCGCGTAGGACTTCCCACTTGCAGGGAAAGGGACTCCAAGTCCTCGCTGCAAGCGGGGCTCCCCAGTGACTGCGGATCTGGATGTTGGTAACGTATGCAAGTGGTGATGGATCTTTCTTAATCACTACTCTCTCCATCGTGTAGTAACGATGAGGTGCATTGTTTTGCTTAACTGTATATAGTATTAAGTGTACTATTCTGTAATTTTCCTACTGCTTATTTTCTGTAATACTTAGTTATATCCTTTGATTATTAACAGTAAAATCAGCCTACTCTTTTCACTCTGGTGTCCGAGTTTAATTGGCATCCTCGATCAGTGGAACACGTATGCCCCCATATGCCCTGGAGGGCAGCTGGAACAAGTGACGAATTATCAGCACGTGGTCTGTGGTGTGGTCTGTGAACACTGGAGAACATGTTGTGTTGTTACATACCAATGATATTAAATGCTTGTTGTAGCTGCCTTTTAAACTTCTAGGGAGAAGAGATTTCTCGTTTGTATGGATCACATTGTGTCTGATTAACTGTATACATTACACTGAATACAGCCTGACTTACTTGCTGAAATAGGTATAAATTTAATTATAAATCTCTTTTTGCTTCTTTAGGGACAGAGGGTGCTATTTTACTGCTCTCTGTAGATTACCTGCTAGCTTCCTTATACTTCAACATAACATCTTGGCATGGCTACAGCTTCACATTTCCTCACTGCTGAATAGACACCTGATACTTGGGCAAACACAGTTTTATTAAGTGCACAAAGAAGTAAAAGGACCTGAAGAGCAGTAAGGTGGGACTTGCAGTGCAGCAATAAAGGAGGAGAGTTCAGATTGTGAAAAGTGAGAGGATGAAAAAGACAGGCGGCCCCAGCGTGTCCCTCTCCTGTCTCTGTGCCTCTTCCTGCTGTGGCTCTGGGCAGAGAGCTCTTTGTCCTCCAGATCTGCCCTGCTCAGAATCTGCCAAGATCCCCCGTTCCTGACTAAGCAGTTGAAGAGGAACTAGAGCTATGTGTCTCCAGCAGCTATGAAAAACTGGAGTTGAACTGAAGAGGTTTGGATTGCCCTATGGAAGTGTTTCCAGCAAAGCTCCGGACACAGCCTTCTGGTCTGACTCGTCAGCTGGGAAGGCTACAAATGGCTCTTGGCATAACCCCTTGTGCAGAATTAGGGGCCTTGCTTGGCATGTCAGGGAAACTGTGGCAAAGGCAGAGCTCTGAACAAGCTCCCCAGGGCTCTCACCTTACCCTCGCTGCCCTTCCCTTGCTCTCTGAAATATCTGCCTTTGCAATGCATCTCCAGTGCCCGCAAAAGCCAAGGCAGAGATCCAAGAGGCCCGAGTTGTCTTCCCCACACTACACTGCAGTCTCTTCTCCACCTGAGTCAGTGAGGCAGCCAAGTGAGGTACATAGCAAAGATAACAGATAGAAATACACAGACAAGGCAGAATGTGTTTTGGCTCCAGCTACAGGAATGACACACAAAATGCCCAGATCTCCTTGAAGAACCTCTCAGTGAAGTTGTCTTGGGCGTGTCCTACTGTGTTCCCCTGGATAATACAGAGCCCTCCAGGTGCACGCTGATGCTGAGGGCTTCCCCTGGGCTGAGCTCTGCAGCACTACCTGCCAGCCCTCTCCCTTCAACCAGCATCACCCCAGCAGCAGCCCAGGCTCCTGTGTTTATTTGGGAGCATGATAACGGGGACAGCAGGATCTTCCTGGGAAGCAAGTCTCCCCATCACTGCCCTTGGCAGTGCTACAGAAAGGAGAAGGGGAAGGATTTCAGGCAGGCTGTGATTCAAGTTTCTCGTGATTGTTCTTTTGTGGAGAGTGCCAAAACAGTCTGTCCTGGTAAGCCAGGACACTCAGAGCAGCAGGTGCTTGTGCTGGGTGAACAGACTTGAGGGAAGGGACCAGGAGACAACAGTGATTCTGAGATGCCTTTATCCATCCATTTTCCTCAAGACAAAGCACCATGCCATTGCCCCTGTCAACATTCAACCCATCTGCATGAAGGTCCTGATGTTTTGTTTGCTTTGCTGGTGGGTGGCATGTTTTAGAGCAATTCTCCAGCTCTCTCTTCCCTGTGTGTGCACAGCTGAAGCGTCACAGAGCAGCCTGCTTCTCCACAGCACAGAGCAGCACACTTCCCCTGAGTTTGCTGGGGATGAGTTAGCCCACTGCTGGAGGCATCTGGCCCTGTAAGAGCAGTGTCCTGTGTGGACAGACCCACTGTCCTCTCCAGGATGCTGGGTTAGTGCACAGGGGGTGTTGTGGTGGAGCTACACCACCTCTGATACTGGAACCATGCACAGGGCCCGTAGATACCCAGCAAGTGTCTGAGTCATTCTGGCTGCTACTGGAAAGTTCACTGTGCTTACCAACAACAGGTCTCATCCACGCTTCTCAAGAGATCGAGGCAAACCTGTATGACTTTTAAGTAAACTTACCTTCTTGGCTCCCCTGCCTGCTGATGAGCTGAAGAATGAAGTCATTAAGCCTCTGATCTGTTTACAAGCTCTAAAAAACTTCAGTCTCAGATAACTGATAGGACTGCCCTCAGGTAACCCAACCTGTGAGATGGCTGGGGCACAGAGGTAGAGCAAGGGCATGCGGGGTGAGAGATCCAGGTGGTAACTGATAGCAGTTGGACACTGGGACAAAGGGTTTGAAATCAAGCATGGCTTTGCTTTTCAATAGTTTTGCTCAGCTGTTCAATACAGGTAGGGTTTTTTAATAACTTGGTATCAGATGCTTACTAGTGCTGGGAATAAACCTGATCAGAGCACAGGGAAGGAGAAAGAGGAGGGCAGAATGGTGGGAACATCAGGAGAAATACAAAACCAGAAGAAAGTACACAAGAAAAAATACAGGTGAGACTGGAGAAATGTAAGTCCTGATGAACCCTGCTGTGTGGGTATCTCATTGCAGACTGGTTGGTCCCAGAAATAAATGTCATGGTCCTACTAAAAAAGGTTACCTGAATCTGAATTCACAAAGAACCTTTGCCCCACTGCAGTGAAGGTCTGGGCTGTGCTTTACTGAGCTTGGACAGGGATTCCTGCAGAAATCACGGGAGTGTGAGGCTGGTGGGGACATGACATTGTTATTTTATCTATCTCCCTGCTCTGAGGCAAGATCTACCAATCCTTATATCATCCTTGGCAAATTATGTCCTGCTTTTCCTTAAAATCTTGAATTGTACAAGACTTCCCCCTGCCCTAGGTAGCCTGTTTGAGTATTTTGCTATCCTTTAAGATAGAAAATCTTCCTGAATATCTAAACGAACTCTTAAAATCTAACTGATTATTCTAACAAGAAATTAATCTGATTTCTCCTTGTCTCTAATAAGAATAGGAGAAAAAAAATAGTTGACTGTCTTCTTTCATGTATTACAAGAGTTGTTATGTTTCCCTTTAGCCTTCTCTTTTCTAGTTTAAACAAACTCAGTTACTCAACTTTTCCTCAAGGGTCATGTTTTCCAAACATCTCATCTCTTGCTATTTAGGTCACACCTTCCTAGAGCTTGAACTCCAGCTGAGGACTTGCTAACAGTGAGTTGAGTGGAATAATTTTCTCCCATTTTACAGATCTCACCAGCCTCCTGCTACTGTGGCTTAGAATGACAGTCACATTTTTGGCAAGAGGAAACCCAGCCTGCAGTTAGCTATGTCTCCTTCTCTGTCATACACCTGCTTGGCCTCCATCTCCCAATTTTGTACTTGTTTCCTCCAGCTACTAAGTGCAGCATTTTAGTGAATTTCATATGGTCAATTCAGACTATTTGGCCAGCATCCCAAAATCATGCTACATCGGTTTTTTCTTCTGAAGCAGGCACTTCCATGAGCTCAGTGTCATAAACACTTTTCAGTTGTCTGCCCCATCCTGCTATCCAAGCTGCTAACAAAAACATGAATATTTTGGGTCCCCTGGGATGGACAGTGAACCACTGACACCTTCAGCCCATCATAAAAGAATCCTATTTCTCAGTATCTTCATATCTCACGGGGAGCTCTGTCAAAAGCCTGAATGTGCCACATTACCTGCTTCTCTCTTGTTCCCTGGAGCATCTTCCTGTCAGGGAGGAAATGAGATTGGTTTGATAGGATCTTCCTGTGACAGATCCATGTTAGTTGTTCCTTATCACTTTATTATCCCCTAGGTACTTACAAACTGACTACTTAAGAATTTTCTCTCACATCTGTCTGTGTATTCCAGTTGGGCTGACTGGCCTGTAATTCCCTGAGTTCTTTTTTGCCTTTTCAGGTGCTGGCTCCACAGCTTGTTGGGCTGTGGCTGGAGGTGTCCCACACAGCTTGGGGAGCTCTTTGCAAGTGTGGGCTGCGGCGGCAGTGGTGGGCATCCTGCTGCCCCACACAGGGAAACTGCTGAGACTCCAGTCCAGAGACTGGAGGCCATATTGTTATAAATGAAATGCAACTCAGCCTGGATGATCAAAATAGAGAGAACTAGTAACACCACCCAGCTAATGATACCTCTCTTGAGTTTCCTTCTGGAGAGTTACAGGAGGCGTTGGCTTATAGGAGGCAATCACCTTCTTACAGCAGGTTGCACTTTATCTCTGTGTACAAGCCTTTTGCCACAGGAATGTCCACAAGGGCCAGGTACAAGACCTGTAGAAATGGGCACTGCTTCTGAAAACCAAGTTGTGGATTGCAAGTGTATCATGTCCAGGTACCTACATGACAGTGGCTGATGTGCAGAATAGGTTGACAAGCTTACCAATGCCCTCTCAGAGGATAAGGAGGACAAGGGGGGACTGTTTACTTATGCTGAAATCTGATTCAATTCATGCTTTAGACAGTTCAAAGTGATAATGCCTATGAAAAAATAAAAACATGTATTTTTCCACCATACCTTGTTTTTTCAGGATTCTTCAGTGTTTGGTCCATCTTTGCTGTTTCATGGACACAACTGCAGCTGGAAGAACCCCTCAAAGATGGATCTGGTTGGACTATGCAGAGACAGCCCCAGGTAGATTCAGGGCGCAGCAAAGTGGAAATTGCTCTTTGGTCATCCTAGGGCCAGACAGCCTGGCCTCTCCTTGCTCTGTTTCAAAGAGAAGAAACACGGATAAATGCTTTTATTTCCTTAGTAGTCTGCCTAGTGAAAGGTGCTTCTCTCAGCTGTTAGAGCTCTTTCCAGGGTGGAGCTTCAGATTGAGGAAGACTTAGAGGACTCCAGACATGCTGCACTGCAGTCCCTGGGCATCATTCTCTCTCCCACCTGGGGAAGGAGAATTTAGAAGAATTCCTGATTTGACATCACTGGGGAAATACACTGTATGCAAAGACTGTGTCTCTCTATGGAGTTTAAATACCCTGGTCTCAGCAATAGAGAATTACTTCTTTGTGGCTGAGCCAAAAAGGGTCTGAGCCATTGTGTCTATTCACACAAACATGTACTTTATACCAGGACAATAATGCAGCCCATTTTCCCTGCCTGGATAAATGGTTGTTTTCAGAATTTGTGACAGAAGGAGAATGGGGTGAGACAGAGCATTTTCAGGTTAATGCTTGAAAAATGTCTCTGACAGCTCTGAGAGATGGGATATGAGAGACTGGAAGATGCACAGTGGGGGTCCCAAGCCTGTCTGCTGCTGCTGTCCCTGCCAGGGGGACTGGTTGGAGACCCCATCTCTCCCTGACTCACAGGGGTTCATGCTGCAAGCTATTCAAGGGTCCTGTGTCACCCAGCTGGGCTTCTCCAGAGGAGTCATCCAGCCCTATTGCTCTTTCCTTGTAACTCAGGCAGAATTTGAACCAAAGCTCCTATTTGAGGCAATGCCCAGTGCTAGTGGGGAAGTTCAGACTGAATTCACACCTGAAAAGCACTGCTCCAGCATGTGCCTCCACTGCGCTCAAACCAAGCTCAGGCCCAGACACTTGATCTCGCCAGAGCAGATGCTTCTCTCTGACATGCTGGAGGTGGTTCCTGGTGCTAGGGTGGCTGTTCTGGGGTCAGCTCTGTGTGTGGATTCCAACCCTTCTCCTTGCCATGTGCCTCGATGTCCCTCCAAGCACTGCACAGAGCCATCTCCCCAGCACAGGGTCACAGGTGCCCTCCTTCCCTTGGCCACCAGAGCTCTGCCCCAGCCAGTCCCACCCCAGTGAATGCAGCAAAGCCAGGAGGCGGAAAAACACACGTCTTACATAAGCCAGGCATTTAAGGGCTTTACACGTGAGGGTGGATTTTCCTCCCTCTCCTGGGAGCCTAATAAGAAGCCTGTGCACTGTGAGACTTTCAAAGGCAGCAGACAGAACCATGGTGAGAGTGACTTTAACACTGGCCTGAGTTCAAGTCAGTAACTGCATTCAGCATTGCTTGACCCCACCAACAAGGACATCCAGGACAGAAAACAAAGTGGTCAGATGGAGAAAAAGCTTTGGAAGGATCATTGTGTGCTCCTCAACAAGGATGAAGAAAATGAGCTGGTAAGGAGTGGGGGACCACGCTGGGTTTTGTTTTCCTTGTGTGCCTCTTTTCCCACATGCCCATTTTGGATATGCCTCCGCTGCTTCTTCACCTTCACTCCCCATCCAGGTGCTGTCTCTTCAACACTCCTTGATGACTTTGAGATTGATTTTTGCAAAGTAAGGGTTAAGTGAGAAACATATGACTTCAGTTCAGAAGCACAAAACATGGAAGAGACCTCTTTGTTCACCAGAAGTCATCTGGCCAGGGAGCAGTGTCCCTTTCTCCACTGTCTGTTTCATTGTTTTTTGCATCCTAATTGTGAGGATCTCTAATAATGGGTACACTTTCCCTTACTGGGTCATCATGTATCAGAAAGCAAGACATAGGAAAGGGGCTTACAAATGAGTTTTATCTTGGACAGTTGTTTGAAGTAGTGATTAAATCACTTCTCCGGAAAAGTAAGGGTCTTTGCTGCTTTCCAGGTCTAGGAAGATTGGGCAAATGACCAAAATCTACTGCAGCTCTTATGGTAGGAATCCCTTGTTTCTCGGTCTTTTACGGCAGCTTTTATGGAGCTACTCTGTCCTTACAAGGGGTTTTTATTAATGTTAATTGAATCTTTCTGTCTTTGATTGTGATTGATTATTGATTATGCGCAGCAGCCTGGAAGGGCTGCACTAAGGTAGTGCTTTGCAACACGGTGAGTTGGAAACTCTTCCTTCCTGCTAACATGGAGTGATTACACAGAATCTGATGAGGGTGGGAGTAAGACTTTCTCCATTAGCTTTCTGTGCAAGGAACAACTGGGATCAAGATATTTCCCATGCACAGAGTGGGCATAGAAGTAGATGCCTCTGCACAGGTGTAAAATACAGTCCTGTCACTCCTGCATTTGCAGGAGATATATATGTGCTGTGTGTACAGGAAGCACAGCGGCACACACCCCCAGGACAGGACTTTCTGTCCTCTGCAAGCAGAGGCTGCTGGCAGGTGCTTCCCAGCATCTCCAGTGTCACTCTTTGCCAAACCCTGGGGACGGAGAAGGTGCCTCTTTCATGGGAATGCAGGTGCTCAGGGCATGCACAGGTGGGAGAGATCCTGCCCTGCAGAGCACACCTTGCACCTCTGGATTGCTTGCAGGGCTACTAATAGCAGGGGGGCTTCAGCTTTCCTGGTTGCCTTCACTAAATTCCTGCTGTGATTTGACTGCTGCCTGTGTGAGCTTGTTTCAGACCAGGAAGCTCAGGCCAGTTGCAGCAGCCTGGGTCCAGCACAAAATGAAAAATCTGCTGTGGGAGGCAGGTAAGGAGTCAGCTAGGGATCACCTATGTCCTGCTGATTGCTACAGACAGTGTTGTTCTGTGGATCACTGGTGTGTGGATGTGGCCCTCGATGCCCGCCTCTGCTTGCATAAGAAGCAGTGGGGATGCCAAGTCCCTGCTGAGGATGGAGGGCTTGGGTGGCTGGGTGGAGTGATGCTGTTGCCGCAAGCAGCCTTTTAGCTGGGAGTCTGTGTACCTCAGATGAGCTGCACCCACTTCCAGGAGACACCTCCCTTGCTCCATCCAGCCTGAGGCTGTAACCTTGCTGGCAGAGAAGGGCCCTGCCTCTGCCCTGGATGCTGCTGACACAGTCTGCCTTGTGCAAGGTAGTCTGCGTCAGGCTGAGGGATGTTTTTCATAATATAGATTCCTGTGGTCCTGTTTGCTGGAGCAGCCTCGCTTCCAGGTGCTGCACTTCTTGGAGAACTCTTCTTACTGCAGGCAGGCTCAGTGGGGTACATCAGCCATGAACATGGGTTCCCTCAGCTCTGGCCTTCAGTACTTCCTCCTAGGTCCTGTGTGAATGCCCAGTGTGTATCCTCTGAGAAGAGGCTGGGTACTAGTCTTTTTGATTCAGAATGGGATTTGGTATGAGAAGAATGTTGATAATATACTGATGATTTTAGTTGCTAAGAAATCAAGGACTTTTCAACTTCCCATGTCCTGCTAGTGTGCAGGTGCACAAGAATCTGGGAGGAAGAACAGCCAGAGCAATGGACCCAAATTGGCTAATGGAATATTTCATATCATAAAACATCGTGCTCAGTATATAGATGCATGTGGGCTGGGAAGCTCACACTCTCGCTTCCAGGACTGTGGTTTTGGGATTCTCTGTCCTGCACCATTGCTTGCCAGGAACAGGCTGGGCATGTCAGTGGGTGGTGAGCAATCACATTGTGCATCACTTGTTTGTATATTCTATTATTATTGTTATTTGTATTTTATTTCAATTATTAAATTGTTTTTTATATCAACCTGTGAGTCTCCTTACCTCACCCCTCCAATTCCCTCCCCATTCCCTGTGCAGTGGAGGGCGAGCAAGTGGCTGCGTGGTGCTTGGCTGCCAGCTGGGTTTAAAGCATGGCACATGTCTAATGCATTTCTGGGTTCCTCAGTTGCAGTGCTTAGCATATAGCTGTGTGGTAGAACCCCACTTGCTGGCAGCAGCCCATGTTCTGCTCATGCTAGAAATCCCCAAATGCTCTCACTGGGTGACTCCCAGTCTTGCCCTTGTCCAGACCTAATGCCACAGCTCTTCCTCAGCCTTTTCCCCACCTTTGGCTGCAGACTGATCCTCTCCAGTCCCTTGTGGGTGATGGATGAGTTGTGGTCCCACACACATTTGTCATTCCAGACGCCCCTGTAACAGGCTCCTTGTTTTGCAAGCTGGCATTTGGAGTGTATTTATAAAAATCCTGCTATGAAAAGGCAAGCAGATGAAAATCACCTTGAATTTCCTTAGTTGTGGACACTGTGGTTTGTCCTCCCACCCTGAAAACACCATCGTAGTTATTGATTTAAACTTCTGTGGCCTCTGAAGTAATAATATTTTGTATACAGCAGGGCTACACATCTAAAGGCTAGAGAGCTGGTTTGGAATGGATTTTGCTAACCTGGTATAAGGGCTGCATGATTATATTTATTTCAGTTGAGCTGCATTGATTTCAGCTTAGTTTATGTTGATTATGATCAGAGTTCAGATAAATCAAGTTAACTCCTTTCTTAAACCTCAATAGGTGCTTATTCCACTGCCTCTAAATCACTTGAAAATTATATCTGAAGTTGAACCAGTACAATTGTTTGTACAAGCCCTCTTGAAGGAGCTCTGCTTTGTTGCAAGCTCTGTCCTGCAAAGCACCAGTCATCCCTCTACCACAGCATGGGTGGCACGAAGTGAGTCCCGTTGTGGGGGCTGCCTGGGCTCCTTCCTGTCTTGGTGCCTGTGGGGAAGCAGAAAGGGACAGACACACAGCTGCTGAGGGGGTGGGGGTGGGCTGCAGGGCCAGGGTGGCACCTACCACCTACTGTCGTGAGAGCTGTAGCCACACTGGATGTGATTGATGTGTCCAAAGGGTTGGCGTCTCTGGGTGCTGTGAGCCACCAGCTGTGGATCGAGCATCTCCCCGCTTCACTCACGCCCTGCAGGGTGCTGAGAGGGCTGGGAAAGCATCTGCTGTGAAGAGAAGGATCTAGTTATGCCAAGTCATTAAAGTTATTTTTAGCCTCATGGGCAGGTTTAAAGTGAATCAAAGGGTACAAAAATCCAAAGTTCTTCTTAAGGGGAAAAACTAAAGCTATAGATTTAGCAATCTCCTTCATAGACAATGGAGCATCACTGGATAGATGACTATTGGGCTATCAAAATGAAAGGGCAAGTGGGGAAGATGACAGATGACCTGGGGAATAAATTGGAGGAAGAGAGTCTACAGAGCAAAAAGGTCCTTCCATATTTGTTTACAAGATAAGGTGTGCCTGGTGGAAGATAACATACCAGTAGGTATGGTACCTGGTACCCCAGAGGAGTTGCTCTGGGCTTGGCAGTTTTCTTTCCCTGAGACAGATTCTATGCCCCTGCTTCAAGGTATATTTCAGCAGTTAGCACTAAGTTTGCATGGAGACACCCTCCCCAGTGGCAGGCAGGGCTATTTGGTGCTAGCACTGCAGGTAGAGAAGTGTTACCATGATGGGTCAGCTGCAGTCTTGATGGAAAAAAGGTCCAGACTGGAGTTAACTCTTCATTAATCCTGGGAGAGCTGATGTGAGAACGTTCCTCTGTCGGGAGCAGCCCAGCAGCATCCTCCTTACAGCAGCTCTGCTGTATTCTTAACTATGTTGTATCAATCAGCAAACTCTCATTTCCAAAAATGACCTTGAGCAGCTATGAGGGAGGACTTCAGTCACCAGCCTTTCTTTTCAATAAGCTTGGGCTTCCTGATGAACAAATGCCAGGGTCAAACTTGTTAACAAAGGATGGTTTCTCTTTGCTGTACAGGAGATATTTGGCTACAAAACCCAAGGCTGGCGGAGGGCCTTTTGCACTGCTGGATACATCTTGTCCTGTGGGGCTCTGCTGCTGCTCTTTTACTGGAAGCCAGAGTGGGATGTGTGGGCAAACTGCATCCGCTGCAGCTTGGAAGAAGCAGATGTTGTTCTGCTTAGAACAACAGTAGGTGAACCCTCTTAGCTCTTTGTTATTTGCAGAACCTATTGTTTTCAGACATAGGTCAGCCTGTCTGTCTTTGTCTGCATGATGGTAGCGGGGTAATAACACTTTCCACATTTGGAAGTGGAGCGACTGGGATGAGTGAAGCTTCAGAAGACCAAGAGTTTTTATTCGCAGAGTTTGAAATACTGCAGAAAAGACCGTTTTTACGCTAACAAGAGCGCAGCTACTCTGCTTGAAGGCTGGGCACCAAGCAGGCCTCAGGCATTGCTGCTGCTGCACATCCACAGGCCCCAGCAGCTGCCCTCTGCCAGTATCTTCAGTGAAACAGCTCTGCCTCTTCCCTCCATTTATGTGCATGGGCAGCCAGCTGGCTTCAGCAGAGGGATCATCTTCAGAAGTTGTGGCTGTTAGCAGCCTTTCTGCTTTAAAGTTATTGGAGAGTGCTGAGGAGATGGGTTTTAAAGAGCTCAGTTTCAGGCACTAGTTATTTTCTACGATTCCAAGACTGTAAATTAAATCTCAATGCAATTCTAGCAGAGCAAGTGCTTAAGACACTTAATGCTCAATGTTCCAATGATATTCCTAAAATAAATTCACTCAAACCACTACATGAATAATCTATTGCTCATTGTAACTAGTTACATTAGACTGATTAAAGGACAATTCAGTCTGACAAATGCATTATAGCAATAAAGCTGAGTTGCTTTTGGCAATGGATGTACCCAGCACTACAGGAGTTTTGTAGTGCAAAGTAGCTTGTGTTGAGGACTCAATGTCCACACCAGGAGTATTTCAGAAAGCTTTTACTTCCAAGTAGCTCTAGTATGATTCTGCAGACTGAATATCTATCCAGTAGCTATTGAAGCACTTCTGGTTTAGTTTCATCTTTTCTCAAATTGCTCTGCATCATGAACCAAAGGAAAGGGAGATGACTATGAGACTGATTTTGAAATGCATTACTGATTGGTACTAAAACACTAACACCAGCATGCCTGTTACTGTGGTCTTACCTTTGCTGTGATTGCAATAATGCCATAGTACTGTAGTTCTGTGGGAATCTCATATATACTTCCCAGAATCAGGAAACATATCACAGGCAACATTTTGGGCTTGCCACTGAACTGTGCTCTATTTCTCTAGGATGAGTTCCAGAGATACACCCGGAAGAAGGTGACCTGGATTGATTTGTCCACATTGGCACTACCTGTTGGTAGTAATTCAGATGGTCATCTGGTAGCTGATAAAGACTCTGTCATAAACAGAGCCGTAATGAAGCCACAGTTAAAGGTAAGTCATCTATAAAATGAAAGATGGCAGGGAGGAGGTGGGTGAACATAGGAGTCAAGGCATCCAAAGGCTCCCAAGGGTGCTTTGTCAGCATCTTCCTGCAAATCCTGTTTACATAAACTCAGGTTTTCTCCTAAAACACGGGGAAGCATTTCTGTAGCAGTGAGATGATTTTCCCTTGAATGGCAAATGGAGTTTTTCCTGTTTGGTCTTGCAGATAAGATGTATCCAGGTGCAGAAAATCCGTTATATTTGGGACTTTTCTGTAAAAGAATTCAAGAAAGTTGGGTGAGTGTCAACAGCCTTTTACAGACCCCTTTGGTAGAGGTGGTAGAGGACTCCCTTGTGTGAACTTTCTCCTGTTATCCTAGATCACTAGAAGACAGCAACACATGTCACAGCATACACCACAAGTTTGGAGCTGGCCTGACAAGGGAAGAACAGAAGATCAGGTATGGTCTACATATAAGTAGATGTATGAGCTAATTGTGACAGTGTGACCTATTAGTCCTTCCTTTTGAATTCATGTGAGCTTCATGATACTCAGCAGTAAGGCAGTGCAAACTGCATGGGTGACATTTGGAAAGGTGCAAAATCAATATCCCTTACACTCTTGAGCTCATTATCTTCTCAGTGATGCCAGACTAAGTCTGGGGAAAATGCCACCAGTTCCACTTGGGGTTCAGGGCACAGCAATCCAGGACTGGCTTCCTTTGCTCTTTTCTCCTTAAAAGCCCTCTGGAAAGCTCATCACAGATTTTAGCAGCAAATTGACAAGTTTTCAGCCAGGAAACAGTAAAATTCTCCCTCTGTGTAAAGTCCTCTCAGATACAATATCTTCCTGACAGGTTTATTTGTCCAGTTCAGCCACACGGTGCCCCCAGGACATTTTTAGATAAGTGCTGATGTTATTTGGATGTACAGTTTTCCACATGAAGTCTTACCCTATGCGACTAAGCTGTAACATGAGAAAACCTTCTCTACCTTCCTACAGGCAGCTGGTGTGTGGGCCTAATGCCATCGAAGTTGAAATTCGTCCTATTTGGAAGTTACTTTTTAAAGAGGTCAGTAACTAGTCAGACTAGTCTTGGTGACTAGAGGTCAGACTAGTACTTGGTGGGACAGGTTTGAAGTGTTTTGAAGACTTTACCTGGGCACACTGGGGTGGGGTGATTGATGCTTCATAGGCATAAGCCGTGGAGGAAAGTTGGTGAACGTCCTTCATGGCTATTAGCACACATTCCTGGCAGAAGGTTAGAGGGAAGAATATGAAGTTAAGAGGATGCTTGGTGCTGCATACTTATAACAGTTAAATGTTTCCCTTATGATGACTGTATCCCTTCTTGGGGAGCAGGAATGTGGAGGACTGATGTCCTCTTCCTCTGCTGTAGTCCCCTATGCATGACTGAACATCTCCCATGAGCTGGGACATCTTGCCTCATGACTGAGCACTAACATGCACCTGGAGTGCTCATGCTTTCTGCAACTGCTAGGACTGACCACAGCCACATCAGTAACTCTGTCCTTTCATGTAGGCTCTTGATAATGATCTGCAGTGAAAATTTTATTGGTACGACTAAGTCACGTTTGTTCCTCTTCATAAGCCTTGTTTTAGTAGTTCAAAAGTAATACAAGACATTGTACAAGCTTGCTTGTGGCCTCAATAGCAGTGTAAACTGGGAGTGTGCTTTAGAATGGAGGAAAACAATTGCAAAATTCCTATTTTATAATTGCCTTGTTCACCTAGTAGCTTCCTTTTCTCCTATGACACAGGCACAAGACAAATTTTTTCCTGCATAAATAAGGGCACACTGCAAGACTGTTCTTCTTCTACAGGGAACAGAATGAACACGTCTTGTAAATAAGAGGAGAGACATGTATGGATGGTTATTTGCTGAGTTTGCATAGAGATATACTGGACGTATATTTTTGCCAACTTGCAAGCAGAGGCTTCTCATACAGGATACTGTCATGTCATCTGTGTTCACTTTAATGGATTAAGGATGCTACATGAACGTCTTTAAAATGGAAAAGAGCTATGAATGCTGGGACTCGAAGCTAGCCTGTGTCTGAACTTTAAGTGGAGTTTGTGTGAAACCCTAGAAAATATATGAAAAGCTCCAGGGCTCCTGGAATTGGTTGGATTTGATGTTACCAACTTTTCAGTGCCCTATGGAGATGGTTTTGAAGAAAACTCCAGCGTAGCACTCTAAAAAGTTTATTTAATTTGACCTTTGCACTTCCATCCAAGGCTGAAGCTTCCTGTTTGAAATATTAATGGTGATGCCTGAAGGCAGACTGGTCCCCATCAGCTTGTGGTATTTCAGTCCAAATACGGCTTCAATGTCCAAAGGCTGGCACCCTGATTTAGTGTCTGTCTCTTTGTCCTAGTGAATGTCGAAGAAAGGATTAAATTTTCATTGAGGGACCCAATTTGTCAGATGAATAATTCATTTCAGTTCCAGTCTTTATAGAGAAAGCTCTTTCAGTGGCTATTTTGGTTATACCAGTTCTACAGAAAAGTCGGCAGACTCCTTCAGACAAGCCAAGTGGTGGGAAAATCTGAAAAAAAATAATCTAATTCTGTTGTTAGATACCATAATAACCAAAATTATGTTCTCAGACTTCAGTGGGGCTTGTGGCCTGTTTTAGCATAACACATTAAAGTGATGACTGGTATTGTAAGGCTGACACAATGTAGAGTAACTAGAAGTGTGGAAGTACAAGAAAATCAAGCCTTCATTTCAGCTGTAGTGTATGACTGATTACTGATGGCCCCACAGACCATTAGTTTACCATTTTTGTTTTTCCAAATAAATATGTTCATAGTGGCTTTCTTAAGTCTTAAAGATTTTTAGCGTAATTAAGTCTTTTTTCCCCCACATTTGGGTAGTGTGTCCTATGTAGGAGTTATTTGGAATCTGAAATGTTAAGGTCACCTTTGTTAGATGGTTATGGTGGGAAACCAACCAACTTAAGTCCCTTAAGTCTGACTTTAAGTTGCCAGCATAGTCACTGCTGCACGGTAACCGGTTAGCAACAGCTTTTAATTACAAACATCACAAACTACGTGTAAGCTGGTAAATTCAGACCTGAAGGATATTAACACTCTAAAAAGCCGTGAAAGAATGCTGCCTTGGGATGGAAAAACAACCCTTTAAATCAGTGTTTAAGACTCCAGGACTCTGTAATGAAATGTGCTCACCTCTTTCCACACTTGATCTCTCCTGATATGTGTTATGTCTGTCCCCTGACATGTGTTACATTTGCTTTTGCAGATTTTAAACCCCTTCTATGTGTTCCAAGCCTTCACCCTCACTCTGTGGCTGAGCCAAGGCTACATTGAATATTCCGTGGCCATCATAATCCTGTCGATCATTTCTGTTGGCTTGACTGTGTACGACCTCAGACAGGTGAGTCTGCCTGCCAGCTCCCCATCCTACACTCTGCTAGCAATTTCATCTATCACAGGCACAAGTAGATATTTATATGCTCTTTCTGGTTCTTTTTTTATTGCTGTGTATTCGGCTGTATTACTATAGACTTATTGCTATAGAAGAGTTAAAAATGTCATACCTGTGGGTCTTGATCTTCCCAAGAATTAAAGAAGATTGAAGTCTGATACCTGGGGTTTGTAAGACTTTATGAAGGTGGACTATATCTGTGAGTCTGGTTCTTACTGTAATTTCAGGAGGATTTACTCCTCTTAAGGTTTGCTAAATAATGGGTCTTAAAAGCAAAGAGAAACATGACTCTTTATTTCTCAAATTTGTTCAACACTTCTGTTATGGATACAGATGCTTGGAAGAATTTTGTGATAGTCTCAGCTCATTCCCTTTCTGACCTAACGCACTCACCTGTGATAAACCTGAAACCTTCAGTCTCTATGGCAAAGGCAAATAGATTGAGCTGAGCCTTACGCAACGTTAGCCTGTTCATTGAACATCCTCCTGCAGCCAGAAGAGGTTCCTGGTGCTTCCTGCTGGAATTGCAGAACGCTTTTTCTGGGAAATTGGAAAACATTTCCTTGATTTCTGAACCCACTTCAGATATGCAGGGAAGTCAAAAATCACATGGAGAAAGGATATAATAGGGAAAAGAAGAGAAACTATTTGGATGAAAGTACAGACAGGAAAGAGAGGTAGGAACAGGAGTCTGGCAGGCAACATTCTAGTCTCTCAGGTCTGGGTATTAGGTATCACATTTCTCTGTATTGTTAAGATTTAAAACCAAAATTGACTGGGGCTTCCAGAATAGTGGTGAACTTTTTGTTAGTCTTCAGGAAAAATATAAGGGTTAGAGGACAGCGTTGAGAATTACAGTTCCTGCAGACAGCGTGATGTGATTAAAGGTGGTGGCAGGGCTGAAGGGACAGCAGCTCTGGGGTGCACTGACCTGTCTGTTAGGCTCATGTGCTGCTTCAGAGCCAGGCACGGCTCACACATTGCCTCCAAATTCACTGCTAAAATAATTTCTCCTGCACTGAATTACTGGGGAAGGGCAAGATTCAGCCCTTTGAAATGTTCCTTGATAAGGTGGTATACAGACTTCTCTGTGAAGTTCTGCCCAGGAGGAGGCAATAATTTGCTTTTCCAGGAGCTGGCTTTTGTTTGAATCAGCTCTGCTTTACCTTGGACTGGTAGAAGTACACAGCATGTTCCTGACATAGGTCCCAGGCCCCTGGACTCACGGGACTGTGTGCAGGATGTGCTCACGGGTGTGCGGTGCTGATGAGGCAGTCCTGCGCACCCTCTGCCCTGCCAAGGGCATGCCTTGATTGCTGCCTCACACTGATTTCAGCGAGGGCTTTGTGAATAGCTGGGGCTTTTGCCAGCACAGGTGTGTTGGCTGCACATCACTGTTTTGTATCTCTGACTAATATCTGTAGGATGACTAGCACTCCCGTGTTGAACAAATGCTCGCATCTCTTTAAGCACACCTTTGTACCTAAACTCTTGATGTCCATCCTGGTATTGCAGAGCACAAAGAACAGATACGGTCCGTTCAACTTTCTTTGGCAAAGCCAGTTTTATTGTGTGACTGACAATTTTGGCAGGAAGAATTACGTTTGGGGCCTCTGGATATTCTTCAAACTGGCTTGACATCTTCACATGAACAATGCTAATGAAGAAATCCACACTCAGGGATTATTTTTTTTTTGCAACTGCAACTTTTAAATCAAGATAAGGCACTCTCTCTAATGGCCTTGCAATGACAGTTGACTTCATCGTTATCTCAGGATATATAATTGTCTGAATTAGATTGCAAGAACTGGCAAAACACAGACACCCAGCTAAATTAGAATTTCTGTTTTTCTTCTTGCAATGGTAGTTTTGTAATGATACCCTTTACAACTTGGTTGTCCTGTTGATAGTCTCCTAGCAAGGATAACACTGTTGAGCACAAAGAAACCCCCTACTAAGGGATTGCAGATAGCAATGTTGCAGCTATCTGGCATGAAGCAGGAACAGCCCCTTGAAGGTTGAGGGAGATACAGCAGCATGAATGGGAAGCAAAGAGAAAATTATGTCCATGTTCCCATGGCAGCTTGTTCTAGGTTAACTCAATGAACTCTCATCCTGACTTCTAGCAAGGGATGTGAAACCTCCCCCGGATAACTCAGCAGAGTTCAGTTTCTGTGATGTTAGCGTGGTCACTGCATTGTAACCTACTGCTTCACTTGAGTATTGGTGTTTCAACACTGCAATTGCTTTCCCATCAACAGCAGTCTACCAAGCTGCACGACCTTGTTGAGGAGCATAACAAAGTCCAGGTTACAGTCTGTACGAAGAGCGAAGGTGAGTCATCTGCGTCTCATTTTCCTCACCAGCTTGAATAATTAACTAATGTGTTGAAATAAAGCTGGAATTGCACAGCTCCTGTTGATTTCTACTGCTGAAACGTGAAGGGCGAGCTGCAGGGAAGATGGGGCAGAGGGAGGTGAGGCGGGCAGGGCAGCCTATGCAGTGCGGTAATGATGCATATGTATCATTATCATCTGTATCTGTGGCATCTGTAATGATACAGGTGAACCTAGTAATTTGTGTTAAGAGTTGAGAACAGCTTGGAAAATTTAATTTCACAAACAAGCAACTAGATAACAACTTTGGCCTTCTGAGACCTGCTTCCCCGCTCTGCTATAGGCTACTTGTCAAGTAGCTTGTAAGCGATTTTCATAGAGTGTAGATACATGGCTCCCACTGAGGTATGCACTTTCTTTCCTGTATCTCAGTTCCTTGCCCATAAAACAGGGGTTATAGCTAATTTTGCCTCCCAAAGATGTTGAGATGGGCAGTTGCTAGGCTGATGGGAGATGTAAAGGCCTTGGATAGGTTTTCTTGGTCCGAGTATTTTATGGATACTAAGCAAATGAGACTGAAGACACCCACTCGGAGAGAGATGTTTAGACAAGGGCTGATCTTTGCGCTGTTGCTTTTCAGCCAGTGTTGTTTCTGAGGCACTGGCCTTAAATCATGCAGTGTAGAAGTTTAGTGATGTTGTGTGTGACTTTTTTTAATTGCCCAGAACTTGTGCAGAAGTAAACTTAATTTTTGTATTGTTCTACAGGTTGCAAAGAGCTGGAGTCTTGTTACTTAGTCCCTGGAGACATGTTTCTTTTAGATGGAAAGAAGCTCTCTCTCCCATGTGATGCCATCCTGATTGATGGAACTTGCATTGTGAATGAAGGGATGCTCACAGGTGCAGCCTTGGAGTTGAGATGCTAAGGCCTTGTGCAGGTTCTCTGTCAAGGAGATGTCTATCTGTTCTGACAGCAAATTGTTTATTATAATAGTTTGCAGCAGGAGGTGGAAAAACTGTGGCTTTAATAATTCACAGTTGTCTTGGGCTTTTGAATACTGACACTGTGTAATAATTTCTTATCCGCATTAAAAACAAGTAGGACTAATATACTGTCAGGAGTAGAAAGTGAAAATACTCAAATACACTGAATATATATTTTTTTGAGTTTTTGGATTCTGATCTTGCAGCAGTTCTGTTCAAGTAGAGAACATATGAGCACAAGGGTAAGTGTTATAACTAAACATCAAGCCACTATAAAGCATGAACTTAGTTCAGGGGCAAAATATGACCCAAGCTGCTTGATAAAAAGTGCTCAGAGAAACCATCTGATGTACTCTGATACTAAAACTATAATGGCTGTGACCATAAATCCACATATGTAAGTACATAAACAAGCTAATTACTCAGGCAAGCTTGAGCACCTAAAGGGTGCTGTCACTTTCTAATATGCAGAATCTGACAGACTTTTAAATCCCCTTTGAGTGAAGCTGCATACTGTTGTTCTTAGGTGAAAGCGTTCCGGTTACTAAAACCCCCTTGCCCCTTGTGGAGAGTCTGATGCCCTGGAAAACCCACAGCATGGAAGACTATCGGAGACATGTCCTCTTCTGTGGGACAGAAGTCATACAGACGAAGGCGACAGGCAAAGGGCCAGCAAGAGCCATCGTGCTGCAAACTGGTATTTCTTTTATCATTTGCTAACCAGCAGAGTGAAGGTGGCAGCCCCAGAGCCTGGCAGGAGAGCTGGTTTCTCTTTGCAGTTCGAGTCCAGCACAGGTCTCCTGTCCCTGAGAAGTGCTAGTTGCCACCTCATGGCTAAGGCTTGTGCAATGTCACCTGTTCTCAAACAGCACCGCTGTGGTATGTCATGTACACAATGCATGGCACTTGTCTTCACGCAGGGTTCAACACAGCCAAAGGTGACCTGGTGAGATCCATCCTCTACCCAAAGCCAGTGAACTTCAAACTCTACAGAGATGCCTTCAAGTTCATCGTAGGCCTCTCTGTCATTGGTGTGTTCGGACTCATCTACACTGTGTGTGTGTTTGTGTCCCATGGGGTAAGTACAAGGGATGCCTCTGCGCTGGAGGTGCCAGCTCTGAGCCCTCGGTCACTCAAGATCCTTGGAATATTGTTCACTTCTGTGATTAGGTTTTCTGATGCCAGAAATGGGGTGGATAAGGAGGAGGTGGACAGAACAAAACAGAATAAGTGTGTCATCCGCAGGGGCAGAGCTTGGGGTGAATTTCTCCTGGGCAGGAGGGCCAGACCTCCCAGAAGCAGCGGTAGCAGGGTGGGGAGGCTGCTCCCACCCCGCTGCCCCTGTTGCTCTCGCTGTTTGCAGAAGCCGGTGGCCGATGTGGTGACTATGGCCCTCCTTCTCCTCACCGCGGCTGTGCCTCCCGCTATCCCCGCTGCCTTGACAACAGGCACTGTTTATGCCCAAAGGAGGCTCAAGAAAAAGAAGATTTTCTGCATCAGCCCACAGAGGATTAATATCTGTGGGCAGATCAACCTTGTTTGCTTTGACAAAGTAAGGCACTTTCTGTGGCACTGAAAGATGCTGGGGGCTGCTAGGATCATGGGATATGTTTTTTTGACCTCATCTACCCTGATCTAACCCGAGAGAAACATCCTCTACAGGTGGCTGTGCAGCAGGGTCACACTCTGGGCAGGAGGCTTTCCTTACCCTGCCCGGGAGCTGGGGAAGGACTTCTGGGGATGTGCAGGAGGAAGGAACGGGCAATAGCAGGGTAACTAGATATTTATTTACATTTAGACAGGCACGCTGACAGAAGATGGACTGGACCTGTGGGGCATCATCCCTTCCGAGGGAAGCCGGTAAGGAAGGATTTCATTTAGCAAGAACTCATCTCCAGTGTGAAGGTACTGTTAGGAGGGAGGCAGTTGCATAGGGTACGGAGAGACAGCAAATAGCATGCAGCAAGAGATGTTCAGGTACATCTGGGGAGGCAGAGTGCAATGGATGTCCCTGCTCATCTCCTTCCCTCTGAGAAGGGCATCTGGGCACTGCTCTGGCAGACATACCTGTAAAGGTTGCTGCTAATTCAAGGCAAACAAGTCAGCAGCAGAATGAGTGCTTTTAATTACCCTGAGGGGATTTGGAGAATATGCACAGAGCTTTTCAATTATGTCATTCTCAGCATAGTTCAATAAATATTCTTAATCTAGTCAATAAACCTTTCATCATTGAAATGTTAGGATAATGCTCCTCCTGTTGAAATTAAGTGTTGCTGACTTTGGTGCCTGTCAAATCTCACCTACCTTATGTAAATGCTGTGAAAAAAATCCATGAGACCACAGATCAGACCTGCAAAGCTCAAGAGTCCTTGGGGACTCTCTCTAAAGCATGTCAGGATCCATCTCAATTCCAAGCCTAAAGACCATTGAAATCCTGAAGAAATAACCACTATGTAAACTTTAAACTTGAGTATGTTCAGAACTATACTATTTAATTCATATTACTGTACTACAATAACAGACTTCAGCTCTGCAGTGAGTATTATGCCAAACTCAAAATATTAATCTTTTGCAGTGGCTAGGACAAATCACACACTCCATATCAACTCCCAGGTTTCATTAGTAGTTGTTAATATATCAGATACTTCAACACCATGGAGATAATCATGCCATAATGAATGAAAGGATGAATTCATTATGAGAGCAGAAAAATCACATTCCCAATACTTCCTCAAAGGATCCAAATTAATGAGAAGAGATTAATAAGTGTCAAACAATAAAATGCTCTTCCAGTGGGACCAAACCACAGGCACACAGAACAGTCACTTCTTGGCCGTGCTTCAGTGCACAGGCCACACTGATATAGGTGCATGTTGGACAGGCTTGGAGCCCACCAAAGGCAAACACAGCTCATGGTAGTGCCCGAAAGATTTCCATCTGGTAGCCTTGTGGGTAGTGTCTGCTCACATGAGCAACAGAACAAAACTGGATCTATAGATCAGAATAAATGCATACCATAAAAATCCCCCTTTGCAAAGTATCAAAACATAAGGCTGGCTTTGTAGACATGTCCAATCTGCACCCAGCTGGGAACCAGTGCTGGTGGCTTGCCAAAACACAAGGAGGAGCTATTGCTGTCTGCATTGATCTCATTAGCCTATTTACATAATTACTCTTTCTTAAATGTACACATTTGTAAACGTATTATAAGACTAGCTGTCAGCTAAGCTGAATACTGTGAGGCAATGACAGTAAAGGAATTTCATTCAACTTGCAAAATATCCTATTGTATATTTAATAAGATATAAATGTTAGTTGGTTTTATGTGGTGTTTAGCAGTTTCATGGTGTCTCTCAAGTATGAATTAATTAATAAGCCAATTATGACCAGGCTGAGAACAAGGTATAATTTGCTGGAAACAGAACAGACTTGGATGGCCCAGAGGGACAACAGGTCCCGGATTCATTGTTCCTTTTAATAGAGCTGCGAGCTGTCACGCTGCTCACTTCCAGATGCATTTCACTATGCCTGTGTTAGTAACAGGGGATGCTAATTGTGATCAAAGGTAAATAAAATCTATTTAAATTTCTCCTTAACATGCCAGCCTAAATGGTAATAGACTGTGTTCTGGTCTGGCAAACACAGCTTGTCAGCCAGACAGTTTCTGAGGGAAAAATGTGTGTGCAAGAAGAAAGGACTCTCAGAAACAACTTCCATGATTAAATTATAGAGCCTTCACCCAGACCAGCTTTGCACATGTGTGGTCTGTACTGCGGGGCCAAGGAGGGAATAAACCTCAAGGTTTTCCACAAAAAGAAGCTGGGACATGAATCTTTGACAGCGTGCCTTGCTGTAATTCAATAGGAGTGAACCAGCATACCCATTTTTAAAACCAAGGTGTGAGGGACAAGCATCTGGTGTCTGGCTCTACAGATATAAAATCTACATCTGGAAGTGAAGGTGGAGCTCCTTGTGGCTCTCCCAGGGGTGTGGAGTGCAGGCTGCCTGTGCTAGTCCACCCTGGTGGGTGCAGAGCACTGGCCCGAGCAGATGCACCCCTTTTCCATACTGCAGCCTCACAAATCTTCTCCTAGGGTACTTTGCCAAACTTCTCTGAGATCCCTGCTGCAAGTTGTTTCCTCTCCGATAGTGTCCACTCTGCTTTGTCCAATACCAAACAGCAATTGTTAAGCAGGACTCCTGATGCCTGTGCCAGGGTCTCTGAGTGTTTTACCATCTCAGTCACTTTGCATCAAATTGAACTTGTGTCAGTTAATTACTGGGTGCTTTTTGGCCTCTTGAACACATCTGACCTGTTATCAGAAGGATGGGTAGGATGGCGTGTTGCTTGATGTTACTGGGCTCAGCTCCACTCAGTGCAGCACCTGTATGCACCAGCTGAGGACTTGTGTCTCTGCATCCCTCTTGTAGGCGGTCCCACTAATCCTCTGCTTTTAATCAGGTTTCAGAAAATCCATAAGTTCCCATCCAGCACTCCTCTGCCCTGGGGACCAGTATGTGGAGCTATGGCGAGCTGTCATTCACTGGTTGTTTTGGACAAGAAGATTCAAGGAGATCCACTGGACTTGAAAATGTTTGAGGGCACACACTGGGTAATGTGACTCACATCCTCTACACACATCCAAAGCAGGACACCCCCAACCCAAGTCAAACTCAAATACATGCCTGTAGGGGAAACTCCTTTTCAATCCTGGTCATAACAACTGGAATTTCCTCTGTTATTTCTAACTGCATGGCAAATTTGCAGCACTGTGGCTGCTTTTTGATGGTCTGGGAATCATTTTCCTTGGGGCTGCCTGCATTTGCTCTCTTAATTTAATTTGGGAACACTGGAGTGTAAAGAAGCAGGGGGAGAGCCTGGTTGCTGCTTGCTGGAAACAGGGGATCAGACCACGCCATTGGCCATGTGGAGCACTGACCACAAGGCAGCCAAGGAAATGCACAGGCAGGTTTTCATGCCCTTATGCTAAAGGTCGTTATCTCTGATTAGCAAAGGGACATCCCTATGGAGAAACCAAGGCTGGAGCCTCCAGCTGAGTGACCAACAAGTATCAGAGGGACCTAGAGAGGAGGCAAGAGATTGAAACTCAGGGCTCATCTGTGGGGATGGAGAGTTGCTTGGGTGGGAGCAGGATGGAAGGAGGCATGAGAAGGAAAGGGGCTGCTCTTCTTCCTGCCATGTCCTGGCCTGGAGGGGTTCTGGGTCTCTGCAGTTAACTGCCTCATCATCTTCTTCAACCTTTTGCTCAAGAGAGATTAATCAAGAAGTAAAACAGATGGCAGCTCTTTCAGCAGCACTGCAGGAAGGCATCAGGCTGGTGCTCACTCTTGTGGAAGCACAGGCAGCAGCAGAGCCACATGACAGCAGAAGGGGAATATGAGGGTGAATGAGCCTTGGCAGCACATAAAGTAACAGAGCTGAAGGGCTAAAAGCATCCTACACTGAAAATTACCACCCTGTTTCTGCACAGAACATCAGTGAGTCTTTTAAAATCAAGAGACTGGAAGATAAAGCCAGCTAGATAATTATTTCTCTTTCCCTTTATCATTGATATGGCATTAAATTTATGTGGAACTTGAGTTTAGAGAAACCACAGAATGTGACACAGGTTTTTACTTTCATCAGGTCAAAAGACACAGGGCCATGTAGGCTTTTGTGAAGGACAAAGCTGCAGGGAGGCTGTTGCTGACAATGGGTAGGAAGACCTATTGGATCATTAAAAACCACTTCTGGAACTGGGTGCCAGCAGTAAGGGGGAAACATGCTCCCATGTGCTGCTGCCCCTGCTTTAACAGACAAGTGTGAAGCCAAGCGTGAAGCCAAGCAAAAAAAGAATTATCAGAAATAATGCTTTTCCCTGTACAGGAGATAGAAGACTGCAGCACAGCTCAGGATGGGGCTGGTGCTCTCAACATCTGCGTCGTTAGACCAGGGCTGAAGGCCAGCAGTGTAAGTCCAGTTCTTTCTGAGAATGAATATTTTGTGTTTTCAACCTGCAGTGAGTGCAAACTCCTAGCATAAGCACTATTCTTTTACCTGGGCTAGCGATTGCAAAATGCCTTTCAACTGCTCTTGGGTACTGTGTTGCATCTTCCCTCAAAACAGATCCCCTGGAAACATAGGACCAGAAAATCAAGTGGAGATGCTGCTCTTGAAGTGGCATCTAAAGCACTTCATGGGCCTAAAAGCCCCCCCTCATTTCCAACTCTACTCTTTGCATTAATAAAAGGTACAAACTTCTCTTGAGTCCTCGCCCCCTAAAGCTGCTGGCAAAATGAAACCACACAATCAGTTTAAGAGAAAACTAATGCAGAGAAAACATGTAAACAGAATAAACATCTAAAGCATGAGTTCACCTGCAGGAGGAGGCAATGCGAGTAAGAACAAGGCATTACATCGAGAAGTACGGAGGTGTGTCCATTAGTCCTGCTGCCAATGGTTGTGCAACCCGACTAGCAGATTTGTCAGCCTCACCCCAAAGCACGGTCTTGTTTGCTTCACTCTTCCTCTTAGAAGTACTCTTGGGAAGCTCCAAGTTTTGACAGTCGAAAATTTGTGTTTCCAGTCCAAATGTCAACCCAGCCAGCTTCTTCCCAGTGGAAGGAGTATGATTTGTGCTAGCAATACCAGGAAGACAGTGCTGTGGCAACAAGGAAATCAGTCTTGTTTCTAGGATTGCTCTGTTCCCATGGTAATGTCACTGTAACTCATCAAATTTCAGTTCCCAGGACTGTAGATGCAGGAATACGACCTTAATACGTGCTTATTAGGAGAAAGGCTGAGACAAAATCTGGAAAACAAGTTAAATATAAAGCACTGAGGTTCCTGGAAAGTATGCTTGGAAGACAGATTTGTTGAGACCATGGTTCTTAAACTTGTCATCAGTGATCTGATCCCATAGCCAGAGGGCAGCAAAAGTGACACAGTCTTCTATTAATAATAAATCACCTTAGCAACAAAGACTCAAATGAGCTAAAATTCAGAATGGATTTGCTTTGTGTAATCAATGACTTGGATAATATCGTGCTTCCCTGACCTCTTCCAGGCTCCTGTGGAAGGAATAGCAATCCTACATCAATTCCCGTTTTCGTCCGGGCTGCAAAGGATGTCCGTTGTTTCACAGAAGATCGGAGAAGAACAGTATGACCTGTACATGAAAGGAGCACCAGAAATAGTGTCCAGCTTTTGCAGACAAGATACCGGTATAGAATTGGGAACGGGCAACTTTATGGTGTTTACTTGGACTTAATCCTAAAAGGATTTCCACTGGCCACACTGCAACTGCATGTGTATAACTCTTCCCACAAACAAGCCTTGGGCTTGTCATTACTTAATACTAAAACACGTTTTTATTGTTTGTAAGTTAAAGAGCCCAACAGCTAGTGAGATGCATGGCCTGAGGTTCAGCCTCTATACACCCCTTAGCTGATATGCATCAGCTGAAGATATAATGCATAAATAATGTTGATACATCAAAATACTCAGAGCAGATGTAGGATCATGGTAATTGCATTTGTCACAGCAAGTGTGTTGTGCTATGCAAGTTCTCAAATTTCCTCCTAATTTATTACCCTGTAAATTCAGTGTTGAGTTACTGACCCAGCTTGCAAAGGCCTTAAATCTCAGCAATGGAGAATTCGCTGTGGACATGCAAATTACTGTTATTAAGGATAATTTGTAATAACACTTGAGCCAAGACTTCTGTCACCTCTCTGCGAGTACACATAAGCTTTTCTTCTTTGTATGTGAATGATATTATAGGCTTGTACTCAAATTTGTCTGCAAACTTGAAACTCAGGTCATATTCACTTGCATACTTTAAAAGGATGCCGAGCAAACACAGTACCAATGGTCTGTGGTTTGCTATTTCAGATGGAACAGACCTGAAAAAGGTGAAGACTGTTTTGAGGGAATATGGAAAGATTTAGTTTAGAACCATCTAAGATCTAATGACACAAACCTCCAAACAAGTCAACATCATTAAGAAAAATGTCTTTAAAATTATGTTCCAATTTCTCAGGTTTCTAAATAGTTCCTCTTATCCTGTCTTGATTGTTTCTATATTGATTACGGCGTAATGAATAATTAGGTAGCATCCTGTAAAGCTGTGATTACAGAACAAAGTGAGTACAAAATACTGCAAATTTAAAAGGAACTCTGCTTTTAGAGTCATGGTAATGATCAGAGAATTGAAAATTTAGAATTTGGAAGAATTCTCACATTAAGACATAAATATAAAAACAATTTCCTCGGTCATTCAGGCAGTAGAGCTTAGGACAGAATTATGAAGTCAGTCATTTGTCCTCTGCCCAGTAATTCACCTTCTCTACCTGCACCTTAACATGCATTTAGGAAGTATAGAACAGACACATAGATCACTTATTTGAACAGTCAGTTACACAGCCTTGGTATAAACCAGCTGACTTCTAGGAGAGGCCACAGTGCAGCAGCTAAGGCTATAAAGGGGTTTAAAGGACAGGCAGGTAACCCTAGGAAAGCAATCAGCAAGGATGGAATATTCTAACCATGAAACTTTTTTCTTGTAAACAGTCCCAGTTAATTTCTTAAAGGAGCTTAAGACATACACGAGCCAAGGCTTCAGAGTCATTGCCCTGGCCCATAAAGTGCTAAACCTTGGAAAGGATGTAGATGTGAACAGCCTAGAGAGGTAACGTGTGCTGGTGAGCGGCTGGTATCGCTGTGGGGTTACTTTCCTATCTGCTTGTTACAACCTGCCCCAAACCGACCTTCCTTGACCCAAACCTTCCCCTCCTCTCCAACTGAAGGAAACCTATTGGGAAGCTGTACCATCTAACATCTTCCTCTCAGCAGGTGCTGATTACACTGTTAATTATCTGCTTTACTACTGCTCTTGCAAGGCTTTCTGAGCTGAACTTCAGAATCTGTTATCAAAGGGTAATGAAAGCTTATTATTGTGCTTCTATATGGCAGTAGATTGGAACTGCAACAGAAACTGCGTGTGCCATAATCTGTGGGTTTCAGCCAGCCAGCTCCCGCAAATCCCTGTCCCTCTTTCTGCGCGTGCATCTCTGCTGCATTGCTCCTTCCTAGGGACAGCAGTGTAGTGGATCAGCAGCTTGGCTGAACCTGTTGAGCACTGCTTGTCTTGAACACGTAGGAGTTGTGTTTCCCTGTGGAGCATACATTTTTCCCACCGAGCATGGCTTTCCCATTGAATAATAGCCACAGGGAGGGTCTCCATGCCATCCCTGGGTAAACAGAGTGTTTGTTTCTGTCCTTGCTCCAAGAGAGGAGGCAGAGTCTGAGCTGGTGTTTCTGGGCCTCCTGGTGATGGAGAACCGCCTGAAGCAGGAGACGAAGCCTGTGCTACGAGAGCTGGCTGCCGCCCGCATCAGGAGCGTCATGGTCACAGGTATGTCCCCTGGGCTCCTTCTGTAGCCGTGCTGTCTGTCACAAGGCACACAGAAGAGAGGTTCACTCCTCCAGCATCCTTCATTGCATATTCATGGTCTACCTGGGCTGCCACCATGCTATGGCAGATGTGAGGTGCCTGTCTCTCCACTGTCCTTGCAGGGGACAACTTGCAGACAGCTGTAACGGTGGCCAGGAATGCAGGTATGATCCACACAGGCAGCAAAGTCATCCTCATCGAAGCAAAGGAACCAGAGGGCTCCGCTCCAGCTTCCATTGCCTGGCGATTGGCAGAAGACTGCAAAGCAAACACAGCTGCTCCCCGTGTAAGCACAGCCAGGGATGGTTGCTTTCCAGTGCCACTGGGAATTAACAAAGCTTTTAATGTCTAATAACTGAGTCCTTGCTGGGGATTTGGAAGTAGCTCTGAGGAACAGAGGAAACCCGTGGCCTAGTTTGTATCTACCCCAGGGTGTATGGAGGTGTGGTATGAACCATGCACCTGTTAGGGAGAAATAATTAATCCAGTGGTTCTTTGCTCAGTGAGATAACTACATGAATAACTGGCAAGGCTTTGTAGATGCAGTGTCCTCTTCAATCACGCTGGAAGTGTGCAGAATTAATGCAATTATACATACTTGTCTGTGTGACTATTTGCTGGGCCAAACTTCAGTATCTAAACTAGCAGCCAGTGGCTAACAGGGTTTAGTTATGTGTGGAAACACAGCTAGAAAATCAAGTAGTGCCAGGTGTAAAGTTTCACAAAAGGATGCTGCAGAAGGCTGTATCACTGGATGCTTGGTGGGAGGCTGATGAGATGGAAATGAAATGGCATGTTATGACTTCAGTCTGAGAATAAATGCTGTCTTATTTCTTGGAGGTATGTGCTAACACTGAGGAAAAGATCACCTTGGAAGGAGAAACCTACAACTACCACTTTGCAATGAATGGGAAGTCCTATCAGGTTATTATAAAGTACTTCTACAACTTGCTGCCAAAAGTAAGTTCAGAGGAAACAAAGCACTTACTTGCCCTCCCTGTTTTATTAAGTGGCAGTAGTGTTCCAGCTGCAGAAAGGTGGGGGTTTTTGTGTCTGTAGCTGTAATGCTGTCACTTCACATTTTGACAGCTCTGGGCAGCCTCCCACCATGCCTCATGTTTAACTTGAACAACTTGCTTTCAGCATTTTCTAAGACCTCACATGACAAGGGTGGCTGTGGTGCTATGAGCAGCTGTGCAGTGGAATTACTCCATGGTCACCTTCTCAATTTCAGTTTAATTAAAAACGTCAACCCCATTCCCGTGTGCTACTACCGTAGCTGGCAATGGCCTCTGCTCAGCAAGGGCATCAGGAACATGAAATACCCACATCTAGAAGCAGAAATCTTCAACTGCTGTTACACAGTCCATAAAATAATTGGTGCTGGGACAGATTTTCAGATTTTATACTCTCTGGCCAGATTTTCAGGTAGGAGAAACCTCAGGCTGAGCAGTGTTATTGCTGCTGTCATCAACCATCTGTTCTGCACTTGGGAAACACTTACAACGCCTTGCTGCTCTAAAGGATGCTGCAGAGCACACGGTGATTGCTGGTGTCCCAGCATCTCCTACAGAACAGGCAAGGCAGAAAACAGGTGTTGGAGGAAACCTGAACCCTAAGGGTAGCAAAACCATGGTAGGGTTTGGGAGATGGGATTAGAGGGTTTTATGAATGTGTCAGGCACCCATCAGGGAGGCCTGATCATGCCTTGGTGGAACGATGGGGGCACAAATGCCTGCCCCAAGGCAGTCTGTTGCTCTTTCCTGCAGATACTGGTGAATGCGACTGTCTTTGCTAGGATGTCTCCTGGCCAGAAGTCCAGCCTTGTTGAAGAGTTTCAGAAACTTGAGTAAGGTTCTCTTTTGTTTTCTTCTTGAACCAGGCCAATATCAAGTTTTCTTTAAAGTGTAATTGTCCCAGCTAGTGCTGCTCCAGACCCATCTTCCCAACCCTCCCTTCCTCCACATGCGACCCCTATTCGCATCCTTTGTGGACACCTTCTTCCCAGTTTCCCTACAGGGATCCCTTTGCACCTCTTGCCCAGACTTACCCACTGCTCCTCACCAGTGCAGTACAGAAGGCAGCATTAAATGAGGCTGAGATAAAAATAAAGAGGCAGACCCCTGTGTATCCTAATAGTGCCCACTCTCAGCATCTCCGCCGTGGCTGCTGGCACTGTCCTGGCTGCAGCTTCAGAAAAGCCGAAAACAACCTGATGCAGATGGGAATTTGTCCCCAAAGATTCTCCTTCAGGTCCCCCAAAGGAATGTTTTCTCCCCCAAGAAGGACTCACACTAACTATGGATATTGCTTGCTAAGCATAAACAAAACATGACACCTTTCTGAAAAAGAAGTTAATCATTGATTATGAGGTGCTTCCTCTGGAGATGAAGTTCCCTGCCCTCTCAGAGGGACATCACGTGTGGTGGCTTGTGAGCTGCTGTATTATTTCAGCAATTCCTGTGTCTTTGGGTCTACAAAGACAGTGAAGGAGAAAGTGCCAGTAAAAGCCAAGCTTCAGCCACAGGAGCTGCTACAAATGCGCACAGCCTGTTCCCTTTCCATGGCTCCTGGTACCAGGGGGAAAATACTGTCTGAAATAGTGTCAGTGTTCCCTTTTCCACTATAGCCTCTTTCAAAACTTAATCCTAATTCTGCATGGTGGACTTTGCCCCATCCTCTCCCCGTGTACAATTTGCCCTCTGGAAACAGCCACTCCCTTCTCCAGGGCCAACACAAGTCCCTGCCCTGATGTACCTGCAAGTGCCAAGACAGTGGTTGCTCCACCACAGGATCAAATACGTGCAAGGCTTATGGGTTTTCCTTCTTTTTTTTCTCCGTCAGTTACTATGTCGGTATGTGTGGAGATGGCGCCAATGACTGCGGGGTATGTAGGAGTTCATCTCCCATTCTCATGCTGTGATGAGAGTCTGTCCAACACCACTTCTTGTCACCAGCATTTCCCAAGTTAGCCAGTGGGTCCACTCCATCAGCGTGTCACTGTAATACTATCTACACGCATTTTTTTATACTAACATATACAGTAACAAAGGATTACTGTTTTGTGTTGGGTTTTTTTTCCCCCCAGAAGTAGGGGCAAGAGACTTTTTCTTATACTTTTCTTATACAATTGTAGATTTGAGGGTCTTTGCCATGAAAATAATTATTATATTACTTATTATATTATTATAATATATTATATAGTATATCAGATAAATTATATACAATATCACAATAATATATTATAATAAATATGTTACAATAATATAATTTTATAATAATGCTTTATCATGCTTTGTCAAAGTTGTCCATAGCCTACACCTGAGCAGTAAACCAGAGGTGAGGAGTCCAGAGAGCTGATAAGGGAACAATACAAGAAATATGAACAGGA
Source organism: Athene noctua (assembly GCF_965140245.1). Taxonomy (NCBI): domain Eukaryota; kingdom Metazoa; phylum Chordata; class Aves; order Strigiformes; family Strigidae; genus Athene; species Athene noctua. Next base: position 16,140,428 of record NC_134044.1, read on the forward strand.
GACTGAAAAGAATAAAAAGAGGATAAAATGGTAATTTAAATAGTTTAGGAGACTGTTTAACAGGAGAGGTATGCACAGACTCCAGTGTGGGAAACAGCATACGAGGTAGTTCAAAGGATTATAAATAGGTATAATGGGATTGAATGAACAAAAGAAATATTTAAGCTCCAGGGAAGGCAAGATATCTGGAAAATGAGATCAGCTAGGCCACAGAATAGAGGAAGATCAATTACAGAGGACACCTGAAGCAAAACTTGTAAAGCACCAGTAAACACACTGTGCGGGGTGGGAGGGGTGGATGGATGTCTCTCCTTCTTCTGACTCCCATGGATTTCAGGCTTTGAAAATGGCCCATGCAGGGATATCACTGTCAGAGCAGGAGGCATCCGTGGCCTCGCCTTTCACCTCCCAGATCCCTAACATCCAGTGTGTGCCGGAGTTGATCAGGTAAGTTTGCTGGGTGCTGCCCTGGTGGAGTTGGGGGTGCTGCTACCTGTTCTGAGGGGTCACGAGTGGGAGTGCGCTACTCCCAGAGATGCTGATAAACTAAACTTAGTTCCTTGGTAACTATATAAATTACAGCAGAAAGGGTTTTGAATTGGTTTTGATCCTCAAATTCCAGTGCTGAGAGGTTTTTTGTAGTTTTAGGAGAGCACTGCCCGTGGTGGCCGGTATTTTTGGAACAGGTACAGCAGTAGAGTCACATGAAAGGGCAAGTATTAACAGTGACCACAGAATAGATTTGTTTGCCATTATTTTAAAAAATATATATCCACATACTGCACACAGTCATGGAGCAGCCAGTATATTGCCATTTGACCAAATGTATGCAGAGACAATTACCTGTTCGTATGGAAATGTTCTTGATTCCCAGGACTGCTGAGCAAATTAATAATGAAAGAGAAACAGCAGCTTAGTCCAGGGATTAAAACCATAGCTGCAGAATAAAACAAAACACTGCAGATGAAAGGTAGTTAAGTGGCTTTGCAGTATGTTAAGGCCAAAATATTTGTCTATGGAATTTGAGCTGTTTTCTAGTCTTAGAGATCTAAACACAGATCCTAAAAGCAGGAACCACCTATAACACTAAAATCACAGTACTGTAGCTCTGAGTGGAGTTTTCAGCTTTGTTTTGTGTTTTGAGCAGGGAAGGTCGAGCTGCTTTGGTTGCTTCCTTTGCTGTGGTTAAATACCTGACCCTTTACGGCCTGATTCAGTTTGTTGGTACAGCTCTGCTGTTTTGGGTAAGTGCTTCATGCCCATCTTTTAGCAGTACACTGTGCTCATTGTAGGTTTTTATCTTTAGTGGTATTACTTGGCAGGGAAGAAAAGGTAGACAGGGCTTCAAGGAATAACAAAGATGTGAAAAGCTGGGTAATTACTGGCAGGGGATAGATTGGGAATTGGGAAAAAAGCCCAGTGATAAAACTTCATCTCTTCCAAAAGAAGAAAGGGAATTAGAAGGGGGTGAGTCCTGCCTAGTTGAGTGGTAGAGGCCCAGGAGCAGGACTTGCTGTAAAATGGGGGCTTTGGGAGAGCAGATGCTTCTCTCTGCTGAAAAAAAAGGCTTGAAAAAGAAGTGAGTGTCTCAGGCAGATGAAGGAGGGTAGAATTACCTTTGTGGGAAGGAAGAATTACCATTGTGTATCACCAGTATGTGTTGAATCCTCTAAAAGTCTAAGACATGGAAAGAAAAACAGTGAAGGAAATTCGCATATGGATTTAGTCTGGGCCACCTCTCTTGCCTTTGGTTCATGCCCATTTCCATGCACAGTCCCACGGAGGGTGAAGGGCAGAAAGCAAAGTGAGCTGCTGTGAATCTGCAAGGCACAGCTGAGGCTTGGTGGCAATCAGGGGCTGCTGGTGGGTCACCATAAGGGGACAGCTTCCCCAGCCACTAGTCAGGGCACACCAACTTTGCCCATGTCCCCACTACCCAAAGATATTTCAAACCTGGCAGTGCTATCACTGTGGGCTGGCAGTGTGTGACCGAATCTAAAATGGTCCGAGGGGCATTGCTCTCTGCTGGAACCAGGGTGGAAAACATTCAATGCCACATTCAGATGTTGATTGCCCACAAGTGCTATGAATTATCAAAGGGTTCAGTGGGATGTGGCTGACAGCTGTCACGCTGGGCTTGCTAGTCCTCATGCATCAGGGCCGTGAAGCTGCTGTTGCTGGCATGACATTGCTCTGAAATAGCATTGGATACTACAGTTTGCATGATCAAATTTGTCATCAGTTCTCAGGTGGCACTGCCTTTGTTTTTGTTCCAGCAACTGCAGATCTTTGGAAATCACCAGTATTTGATACAAGATGTCATCATTACTCTTCTGGTTTGCTTAACGAGTAAGCAGCTTGGGGAAGCCAGCTATGTCTGTTTGAGAGCCTAAGTGTAAATAGTTGACTTAATTTCCCAGTAAAAATTAAAATGAGGAGCCAAGTTCTGCTGTCAGGAACATGAAATAACCATTGATGCTAGACCAATTTCTAGGGCCCAGAGTGTGGGATTGGGCTCATAGTCCTTTGCAAATACCGTTGCTGAACTCTGTACTGATAGGGCTTGGGTGTGAGACTTGACTGGAAGAGGAGTAGTTGCTCCGGTGACTGCTGGTGGAGTTCAGACAGCATAGCTTCAGCTCCTGGCTCTCCTGTGTATCCCCAGCATGAGATCCAGTACGGCTCTTAAACTCCCAGGGGAGGTTCCCATGGATGGGATAATATTTCCCATCTTCTCTGTGTGTTTTCCTGAGGGGGGGATTCAGAGAAAGGTGGAAAATAGTGGAGATCAAAGCCGTTTCTTGCCTGCTTATTAGGGCCAGGCTTTGCAGCTTTCACCTGTGATGAGCGGATGGAGGGGTCTGTGTGTGGCTCTGCTTGCCCAGCAAATGCAGAGGGATGTTGATGGGCTGGGCTGCCATGGACTGAAATTCCTCCGGTTTCTCTCCAGTGAGCTTGACTGAAGCCTATCCAAAGCTGGCACCTTATCGCCCTCCTGGACAGCTCATCTCTCCTCCCTTGCTGCTCTCCATCATCCTCAACGTGTGCTTTACCATAGCCATGCAAACCTGTGGCTTCCTTCTGGTGAAGCAGCAGCCCTGGTATGTAGCACTGGCCAGCCAGAGGTAAGTCTCTCTTTTTTTGTCTCTGATCTCCAGCTTGCACGTCACATTGCTGCTGTGTGCGGGGGACGCTCCAGCCTCACCAGGGCCTGCAGCCAGGCACACTGCAGGACCTGGAGCGGGACAATTCCCCGCCCTCTGTGCCCAACCATGTGTGTACTCAGCAGTGTTGCCAAGACAGATTAAGTTGCTGCAGATGCCACAGTGAAATGTAAAGGGCCAGCCCAAGGACTAACACATGCATGTTTTTCAAACGCCTTCTCTGAAGGGTGCAGGGTGGAAACACGGGAGAAGTGTTGGTGCCTGTGCCCGTGCCCCGGAGCTGCGGCGGATGCCCATCCCTGGCACAGCCGGGTGGCAGCTGGGGGCAGTGGGTTGGGGCCCATCGGCCTCCCTCCACCCCACTGTGCTGCTGTCTCCCAGGGTTGAGCCACACAGCTCCTCCGGGAAACAAACAGCCCTGGGGTGGGGTTTTTTAGAATCCAACTTGGCTTAAAAAATGATTGCAAGGTGGGAAGCTGGCTAGTTTCTGTGTTTGTGAAAGGTAAAAGGCCTCTCTCAGTATTCCAGAGCTGGATTATATCATGTATTATATATTATATAGTATCTATTAATGACCAGCATACCATCATGCAGAAATGACTGGCAGGGCAGGAGGCCCAGCATGGTGTTCCAGTGGGGATGCTCCCAGGTGCCAGAGCTCAGCCACGGCCACTTCCCTGCTGCTGCATGGATGCATCACAGGGCGAGTGTGCTGGCGTGCAGGCACCTGGGGCACACATCCTCATGGCCATGTCTCCCACACACCAATGTCATTGCTCACCTGAGAGCTGACATTTTGGCACACACCAGAAAAGTAAGCTGATATTTTTGATTTGGTTTGGTTGGGTTTTTTTTAATGTATGGTTTTCACTCTGGTGGGTGATACCTGGTTATTATAGTAGGCTGGTTTGAAAAAATAAGGAATTGCTGTTTGCAGCTCGTTGTTGCTGGAGAGAGCAAGAACAAAATGCTGGGTGTTACCTTACAGACACTGCTCTCCAGGGAACCAGACTGTGCCCCCCACCAGCCCAGGGGAAAATGCTACCAGCAGTGGTCCCCAGAGCACTGTCCTCAGTTATGAAGACACAACACTGTGGCCACTGTCTTCTATCAACTGCATCATTGTGGCCTTTGTCTTTTCTAAGGGAAAGCCCTTTCGGAAGCCCATCTACACTAACTGTGAGTAAAGTTGGAGTAACATGTACTCTGCAGACTCCTGTTTCTGACCCAAAATAAACCTGGCAGGACAGGCTGCTAGGGGAGGGATGCTGTGGGTTATTTCTGTATCCACACCAGTGACTGTCATGTGAAATAATAGGTGGTGTATGTGACCTCCTACTTCTCCACTACAAAAAAACTCGGTGAGCACTGCTTATGTTAGCTCCTTCCTTGAGAGCAGAGCTGAGAAAGGAGACCGCACCTTGTTTTGGAAAATGTGTGCTTTGCAGAAGATGATGAGCTTGATTTAGTGCAGAATTGTGTATTATTGTGACCACAGGGAGCATATGAGAATCAGTTGTGTTTATTTCAAAATGCACACATCAAAAAGAGTTCCTCTGAGATTCAGTCTTACCTTGCCTGACTTCCATTCCTAGAGATGCAAGAGAAAAGCCCATGATAATATTACTGTTTAAATCCTCTCACAATAACCTTTCTTTTTCTGAGTTTTGCAGAGATGATTTAGACCTTCTAGCCGTTATTTGACTGATATCTCCTTTGCAATTGCAGCTCATGGATGAGTTGATTTTGTTAGGTATTTTGTTAAAAAGCAGGTCCCAAACCCATTTCACAGAGCATTGATCACCTGCAGAAGACAGGTGAGACCAGAAAGAAGATGCCCTACAAAGCAGCCAGGCTGAGATGGGACATAGGACTCTGTCAGCTGAGAAATCTGCATACACTTCTCTGTGTTTTACCCCTGTTTGGGACAATCTCTAGAAGGAAGTAAAGGGCAATCCCCTTATTTTTGCCATCCACTCAGCCCTGTCCCCTCTCCTCCCTGGCAGTGAGAAGTTTGCCAGGAGGCCATTGGGAACTGCTGACACAACTTGCCGGGTAGTTTTAAGAAGCTCAGCTCCTGGTAACTGCCAGGAGTTTGGCACCTCTGGACATCTGACGCATTTGCCATCTCTGTGTGGCCTCTTGCTCCTTTGGAAATGGATGCAAAGCCAGACAAATTCTTCCTGTGAAGGTGCGGGTACAGCCCATCTTTGCAACCTCTCGGTTGCAGAAGCATCTGGCTCTCCCTGGGAGGGCAGCCCATGAGAACCGGGAGTCTCCTCTGCTGCCTGTGGTCTAGGTGTACGGCTAAGCATGTGGAGAAGTGAGCGCAGGAGAAGGGATGCTGGTGTGGCTTACAGCAGTGCTCCTTCAAGGCAGTTTTGCATGGTTGTATAAGAATCAGAATGTGCCAAATCACTTGTGCAAAAAAAAGGCAGTGTAGGTGGTGAGCTTTGCAACAGGCTGCTGGGGAGGAGCTCCTCTAGTTTCAATTCCACAGCTCTTCTTTTATTGGGGAAAAAAAAAAAAAAAAAAAAAAGGCTTTTTACATGATGACAGTTTTACAGCATTAGAATTTGGGACTCCTCTTGGCATATTTGTAGAGCTTGGTCACCAGTTCCCCTCCTTCCCAGGGCCACAAATGCTCTTCTTTCCCTAGATGTATTTTCAGTCCTCCTGGCCCTCCAGCTTGCAATCTGCCTCTTCCTCTTCTTTGCCGACATTGATGCTGTGTACAGTGGCATGCAGGTAAGCGCAAACAAAATGTGCATTTCCTTTTCATGTCACATATTTTGCTGGCCCTTTACCTAAGCATACAGAGCAGAAGCTACAGCTACAGTCATCTTGGAAATGAATTTGCTGATCTGATGTTGACTGATGACTGTCCTTTCAAACTTCTCTAACATCCTTCTGACAAGACCTTGATTAATGAGGTAGTCCTTCTCTAAAGACTGGGTGGCAGTCGGGAGAAGAAAAAGTACTTATAGCTTGCTGAGCTTTTCTTCCTAACAGAGAAGCACAATAGGGTGGATTGTAGTTTTGCATGTTGGAGGAGGCTTGGCCAGAGAAGCGAGTGGGCAGGACTGGCGCTGCCCGTGCCCGGAGCACCACGAGCTCACATGGGCCAGGCTGCCTCAGCCCTGCTGGGCGCTCAGCCAGGGCACGGTGCAGGCAGCTGCCTCCGGCTGTGCTGCGCATCAGGAACGGCCGAGCCCTGCAGCTCGTCCCCGGCCACCTTGCACAGGATGGATTCATGTGGAAGCCTGGTATAAGGGCAGGCACACAGAGGGAGAGGAGCTGCATGTTGTGCATTAGCTGCAGCTCCCCAGAAGTATTTTGGCACAAGATCCTGCCCCAGGCACCTGATCTGCAGGTTTCAGCAGTAGCTTAAGTAGCCGAGATGAGTTAGGCAGCTCCATGCCATGGGGAATCTGGCATCAAATGTTCCAAGATCTGTGACAAGGAATTACTGTCACTTCCTACTGCCTCCTCCATGCTTGCCACTGGGGAAATGTTAGTCAGCTTCTCAAATCATTAGGGACAGATGCAAATCTTAGCAAGGCATTTAAACTTAACTGCTGTTCATGTCTTTTCCAACAGTTTCTTTGCACTCCTGTGATCTGGAGAGTTTACGTCTTACTGATGCTCTTGGTCACCTTTTGTGTATCTCTTTTTACAGAGGTGAGTGTGTTCATTTACCACCTGTTCGTTGGGGTGAACAGGAGCAGCGTCCGATCAGGTCTTTCTACCTCCATTTGCAGCTAGGGTCTCCTCCTGCAGAAGCATAAACCTTCAGGCCTTTTTTTTTTCCTTAAGACTCAATGTGTGTCAGTCAAATCCATTTTATGCAGCCCCAGAGATGATTTAGACCACACCTCAGGAGCGAGCTGCAGTGCAACTGCTCGGGAGGATCCCTCTGGCCCGGCTCGCAGGGGAGCAGACTGCAGCACGGGTCAGGCACTTGCCTGTAATTTTGAAACAATCATTTCCCTCTTGTCCTACAATTGACCAGGCCAGAGACTGTGCTGGCTTGCGCTGTTGGGTATTGCAGTAATGCCTAAGCCCTGAAGTCTTTTGTAGGTCAAGGCTAGCTGTATCCAGCACTGGGTGTTGTCCCCTGCAGGGAGCAGCAGTGCCTGGTTGTCCCACAGCCCCAGGAAGAAAATCTTGCCCCTTGATTATCCTCTTCAGCTAAACAGACTGAGATCAGTGTTGTCTTGACATTACTGAGCAGAGCCCTTCCATGGATGAGGAAGGTGGCGTTTGGCAGCCGCGCTACCGAAGGGGAGTGCATGCAGCCACCCAGCGCCATGGGGCTCAGGGGGGCTGCACATCTAGCAAGGGATAGCTTTTGTCCCTGAGCAGCCTTCCCTTCCAGTGAGGGGCAACAGCACTGACCCTGTGCCGTGTTCCTCCGCAGGACATTATTTTGCAGAACAAACACCTCTGGCTACTGATTAAAGCCTTGTTTGGGTACCAGTCAAACAGCCAGTACCGAAAATGGCAGAGGATGCTGCAGAGTGATCCCAGCTGGCCTCCTTTAAATGCAAAAGACATTGGAGCAAAAAGCACAGACGAGATTTATATTAACCCCACCTATGAAAACAGTGACGAGGAGTAGGTGAGACCCTGCACCTGGGCGTGGGGTTGTGCAGTGCTGGCAGCTTCCCTGGCCTGCACTGAACAGCCCGTGTTTTCATCCTTTGATGTGCACCAGATTCAGATGTTTGAAATCCCTGCACAAACCTGTCCACTCCGGTAAAACAACAGCCTTGACTACCCCATGGCAACAGCAGGTCTGGCCAACATTTTCTACAAAGGCTCAAAAATACTGAATACAGCAAAGCAATGTCTTCTGCTGCTCCACATCACACTCTCACTCCATGTTTTGGTCACTGCTCCACCAAACCCTGTTAATTCACCCACCAGGCTTGACGGGATGACAATCCAAAATAAGGGACTTTTACTTGATCTTGAATGTGCAGAGGAGCACGTGTGCAATTGCAAAATACTGTGTTCAGTGAAATGCTGCAGCTTCCAAGAACTACAAGAAAGTTCCCCAGATTAAGTAATTCCACTTTTCTTGCATCCCAAAGAATTAGATATGGGAGGGTGCATATGCTGCCCTCACCTAACTCTCCCTTGCCGGTTCTTGCAGACATAATGCTCTGTGTGTATAGGAAAGGTTAAAGTTTACAGATTGCGGTACGAGCAGGCTGGGAAGGTTCGTGAGGATATGCCCCACTTAAGTTTGCAAAGGCAGAGGACAGCACAGCTGCTGCACACACGCACATGACCTCCCCAGTTTGTGCTCTGCCACTGCCAGGCTCTGGCTCACGTTTGTCACATGGCAGAAAGCAGGGCTAAGCCTTGACTTCTTCCTTTAACTAGGTCATGCCAAGAAGCAGGGGTTTAATGTGCTCTGGCATGTCACTGCTGGACAGGTACAAGAAGCTGAGCCCCTCTGTACTTGCTCTTTTGTCTTCAAGTTGTTCAACAGCCTAATGAATTTATCCACAAAAGAACTTTTGATTACATTTACAAGAAGCAAAAAAAGGACTTTGTTTCAGTTTTATTGTAATAGGTTTTCCAATATTAGAAAAGAAGAATTTTATTTAAATGTAATAACAGAGGGCACTACAAAATACGACCAGAAGTCTTGGCTTTGTTCTTTCAAACATTGAAACAACTGATGTCTAAAAAAAGCTTCTGATCCCGTTATGTACATGTTAAGAGCAGACAAAAATAGCAAGTCTCTTACAGACAGCTCTTTTCTCTCATCTCTTCTTACAACCCAGCCAGTTGCCCGTCACAGAAGCACCACAGCATTTAATTTCTTACATGTGGTCTGCAAATAACATGGTTCCAAACACATAAACCAGATACTCCTGGTAAAGAGGAATAAACCACACTTTTCTGAAACAGTTTTCTTCCCAGACAAGCCACACGTCAGATTTGTGACAAGGAAATAGTGAGGCTCTGTGCATTTGGAGACTGAGCACAGGTGCAGTGCCGCTCATTCTTCAGGTATGTCACCCACAGCACCGCAGGGACCCCAGCTTTGCCGTCCTGCTGGCTGGAGGAAGATCAATCTTGTGCTGGGGCTACAAACTGCTTAAATTCCACTTCTGGTCACTCAAGAGCCAATGGCCCCAGCTCCAGGGGGCAAAACTGATTAAAACTGATAAAAACAGGATGTGTGTAGAAAGTACCAGTCCTCAGCAGAGCACTGGGGGTGTGAGGATGGAGAATTTGCTTGCAAGTGCTTCCAGACTACCACAAAAATCATCACAGGTAATGAAATAAAAGCAGATGCGGCAAACAGGCTAGTGCTGCTCTCAGCAAGGGCAACACTGTTGTTAGTAAGTCTCAGTGGCAGCTGCGGCCACAAACGGCCCCGGGTCCCTCCCGGCCGGGGGCTCCCTGCCCTGCTCCCAGCTCATCCCGCCGGCCGGTCAGTACTGTCTCTCCCTGGATCTGCTGTGGAGCAAGCCCAGCAAGGAGAAGGCACCAGCGGCTGCTGTTACAAACCCAATGGCACCTATTGCTCTCTTGGCCTGCAAAGGGGAAGTAAAACACAGGCTGGAAACATAATGAGTTTTTCTTTTTTACCGCCAGGCATGCTAACGAAGTGCAGGCAGGGATAATCAAGGCAATTAAATGAATGACATCTGCCCCATAAGCAGGTGTAACACCCAGGCTTTTAGCCTTAGGCTGTGGCATTTGGTATGAGGGCACCATCAGAGCGCAGGCAGACCGCAGTGAGCCCCCCAGCTCAGGGTCTCCAGCGAGGACTGAGGCAGTGACGGTTCGGGCTCTGCACCTGGGGCTTTGCTGTGCCCATGAGGTTTGCAGGCTGTGGCCTGGTCCAGGGGCTCACACGGAACAGCGGGGAGGCGCGCTGTGAGGCGTGCAGGGGCTTAGCCTCTGTTACTTACCTGGTCGGAGACCCCCTCGCCGTAGCGGAGCAGCGTCACAAAGTGCTCGCAGTTGTTACCGAGCAGGTCATAGGACACCTCCTGGTCAATGAGGTACTCGGCACGCCGGATGATCTCCTCCACGGGAAGGGGAGCGTAGGTGCTGTCGTACTTATTGTTGATGTGGTAGGTGTCATTGCCTACCACATCCTTCAGGAGCTGCATCCTCACGCGGGCCTTTCTGCTGAACACTGACTTGGCGCTGGCGAGGGTGGCTGGAGGCCCTTCATCTGGGGAAGGCAGGGACAGGATGAGCCAGGCAGGCCCTGTCTGGCCGCTCCAAGACCTCAGAGGGGTCTCTGGCTCCTGGAAAGGCCATCTACACACACAGGGTCCACCACCAGCCCAGGGAGACAGGGCTCCTGGGTCACCCCAAAGCCCTTTCTGTGCCCCGCCGGGCTGCGCCAGCCTTACCCACGGGTGTCACGTTGATGATGTACCCGTCCCCCAGGTAGAGGGCCCAGTGCTGGTAAGCTGGCCGGAAGATCTCGATCAGGTCCCCGGGCTCGGGGTCCCCGGGGTGGGTGGCACTGAAGCTCTGGATAGCTGCCATCTCAAGAGCGTGAGGTCAGGACATGCCCCTCTTCCTGGGCAGACTCAGCGCAAGGCACGGCGGAGAGGGGGGGTCCGGGATGTGCCCAAGGCATCTGCTGGGGGGCTGCAGGCAGGGACATCGTCAGGGCTTGGCACGGCACGCTCATGGTGCATGTGGAGTATCGTCGGGTGGCACCCAGCTGCCGCTGTGGTGCCCCCCCTCCGCAGGGCCCTGGCTGGGGCAGCCGGTCCCCGCGCTGGCACAGGGTAGGAAACAACCGCCGCTCCTCCCGCCAAGCGCCGCCGGCGGAGGGAGAAGCCGTTACGGGCTGGCACCCAGCTCGCAGCCGCCGTCCCCGGCTCACCCCGCCGCTCAGAGCCCCCCCCCGCCGCGCCCCGCCGCTCCCCTCCGGCCGTGCTCCCCGCCAGGCTCTGCTTGTGCCGGTGCCCGGCCAGCGCTGGCGGAGGGTCGCAGCCCCCGGGGGGGCACCCGGGATGCCGAGCCCGTCCCCAGGCTCAGGGGCAGCCCCGCGCCCGCTGCACAGCCCCCGGCACTCCGGAGGGGGCCGCATCCTGGCGGCAGACACCCGCTCGGACCCCCCAGCGCCCCGCTCACCCCAACGCCCGTCCCGCTGCCGCCGCTTTGCCGCCCCGGGGGAGGGACGGGGGCAGAAACCGGGCCGGCTCCTGGCTCCTCCCGGGGCTGGAAACAGGGAGGAGCCGGGGGGAGCTGGGGGGGCTCAGGACGAGCGGCGCTTGCTCGGTGCTCGGCAGCCGCTCTGCTCCGGCGGCGGAGCCGCCCATCGGGTGGAAAAGTTGGTCCTGCCTCGTCCGGGGCGGCGGCAGCCCCGGGGGTGGGCAGCGGTGTGCGGAGCTGGGGCGGCTGCCCTGCGGGCCCAGGGGTCAGTGAGCATCCCTCGCCGGGAAACCTTCGAGGAGGGCAGGGGAGGGGAGGGGAGGGAGAGGGAGGGGAATGCTTCTGCTGTTTCATTTCTTTGCTGGTGAAGAGGAGCAAAGGAGGTAGAGCTCAGAGTAAATCCTAGTGGCCATTTTAGGGCGAAGAGATTTCTAGGGTGGCTTTCATGTTGTGGCCCAGGAATTCCCTTCGGGACAACAGAGGAGTCTCGTGATAATGACCAGCAAGTCCCCTGAGCCGAGGGGTGAGGTACGGCTGTCCCCTTGGCTATTGCCGGCACAGTATGCTAAAAAGAAGGGTTCACTAAAACCGTCTTCTGGGCGAGTTGAACTAAGCAGGTATTTAAAGCCCAGCATTTCAAAAGTCAGGCGAGCAAGCTGGTCCATTTAAAATATCGGAGCAGTGGAAGATTTGTCATTCTTCTGGCTTCTACCGACATAAAATAGTTAATTCAGTGGAGCACTGAATTGCAATCCTGCTTTCTGTATCACCACGTTTCAAGTTTGAAGTATTTGCAAAGCTCTGCAGTGGAAAGTCAGGGCAGTTCTTGTCATATTGGACCAAAAAAAAAAAAAAAAAAAGTGTATCCCTAGAAATCCAGAAATCTGCTTTACCTGGGCACAGCTGGGCCCTGTTGCTCAGGAGAGCCCGGGACTGGGATCCTGCAGGGTAGGGACTGGCCTGTGTTCCCACTGACTGCAAGGGGAGGCGAGTGTGGTCAGCCCCGCTCAATGGTCAGAGAATCGCAGTTAGCAAGTGTGAGAGCGAAAGAGGAAGCTGCCGCTGAACAGGCAGGAAAGATGCTTTTATAATCACAGTGAAATTCCAGCATAAGGTTGACAGTTCATTTGTGCACGAGTAGGTCTCTCGCGCTGGTTCATTTTCATTATGTAACAAGGCTGAAAGCCCCTTTCCATTCACATCCTCTCCAAAATAGCTGTGCTGTGCACGTATGGACGGCTGGCATGTTCTTGAATGGACCAGAATAAAATGCCTTTTATCTACCTAACTGTTCATGGAGTTACAAATACTTTTCTGGGTAACAGCACACATGAGTTTACGGATGCAAGTGAAAGGAGAAAGGGTAAGTAAATAATATCCAGCATTATGGCAGAAACAATGGGAAGCCCACACTGTTCCTCACCATAGTCAGAAATGAACCTGCAAAGAACAGGAAAAGCACCAGAGAAACCTTAATGGTGCATTTCTTACATCTGAGAGCTTTGCTTATGGCACTGGAAATTTGTTCAGGGCATGGACGAGGCCCGGGCAGTGTCCCGCTGCCACGAGCCTTGTGAGTGGTTTGTCATGGGCTGGGTGTCTCGCACACTGAACATTATCAGCCCTTGCCACAAACACCTTTGGTTGTCTGCTGTAGGGGGTCCTTAGCATGGTCTGGGAGTGAGCTGGTGCAGATCTCTACCCACATGCATAAGAGTGTGTGTAGTATGTATGTGTACTTCAAAGTATGTGAAGACCTCAAGGAGAGTTTATGACAAGATCTTATTCTTCAGGAAGTTTTTGTTAAGTTACGTACTTGCTTAGCCTCTGGCACAGGGAGCTGATGACAGCCCTACTTCTTGTTCACTGCCCCCACAGCAAGGAGACAGCTCTCCTTCAGACATTCACTTCTTCCAGTCCAGCACTCCCAAGGGGGAACAATAGGGGTCATTCTTTTTACTACACCTGTCACCAGATGAGCTCAGTGTCTTATGGATTTCTCTCCTCAGCTGGACATGCTTGCCAGAAGAGGAGTAAGAACTGTGTCCAGCTCAGCTAATCCCCTCCTCGTGGAAGGATTTGGATAGGATGATCTCATGAAGACCTGCCTGGGATGCTCTTATTAATTTTAACTGCATCAGTCTACGGTTTGTACATCTGTCAGAGGTGTGTACGTGATGGTGTGCCACACACTTTTGTAGGCAGAGTCTGTCTGGACTTTGTGTTTTTCAAAGAATCTCTGAGGACAACACAGTCTCTTGCGTGAGTCAGGACATATTTCAGTTGGGGTCTACAACATGAGATCTGAGAGATATTTTTGAAGAACAATTTCAAAGGTTTTCACCAAATGCAATGATTTATTTACTATTATTTCTTCTTAAAGTGTTAGAAATACTATTAAAATACAATAGCAGAAAGTAATACAAATGAATTGGAAAAATATTGCCAACTATAGGTGTGTATTTCGGGATTCATTTTGATCAAATGCAGTGTTCACAATGCAGCCATAATCTTGCTCATACACTCTGGCATCCAATACATCCCTGGACTGTTTCAAAGAAGAATCCCTTAATTTTGCAGCCGTATCCATCTTTCTCTTCCTTCTGTACAATGGGAAAAAAAAAAAAAAAGAACAACCATTTTTAATTTCTATTCTTAGCTGTAGTGAGAGGTCAAATAATGGCGTGAGCATGAATGAAGTAAAATTTTGGAGAAACCCAAGTTTTGTGAGAGTGATGCATATACCCTGTGTAAAGGAAATGGCGTATGTTCATTTCTGTAGAAAAAGCTAAGTTTTCCATCACATTCCTCAAAGGAGATTTTGAACACTGTGGTTCTTTTCTGGTCCCACAGGTATGTGACTAATGGGAGTTTTGATGTTTACAGGTGCTAAAAGGATTAGGATTGTGGTCTTGATTCTGCTGAATGTGGCAAAGCTGGGAAAAGCCTTACCTGTACAGGTATACTGTAGAGGAGATGAGAATGATGATAACAACTACACCAGCCACAACTCCAACAACGATCACAACTGTATGGTCCTCAGGATCCTGTGTGGGAGGGTCTTCAGCTGAAGAAGAAATAAGAGCCTTGTCAGTGAAAGCTAACCATACTGTGAACAGAAATTTTTTCTCAACCCCTGTCTGTCTGGTTGTTTATACGGTGTTCTTTGATGAATGCGGCTTTCTGAAGTAGTGTCAGACCCAGGTCCTGTGTACTCTACAGAGCCCTGCTGTCCTGCACCTCATCCACTGCGGGATCAGACCCTTCTGCTTGGATGATCACAGCCTCTCACCCCTGGGTTACTAACTTACAGCATGGAAATGAAGAGTGAGCTCAGTCTTCTACATAATGACACCCATTTTTGATAGTGGTGTGTGTACTGTAGACAATGAAATCCAAAATAGTTTTATTACCTATCTTTTCAGCCTCGCAGCTTGGTCCTGTGTACAGTTCTGAACATTCACAGTAGAAGCGGAGAGAGGTGCTGTTGGTAGTTTCAGAGCAAACTCCGTCATTCTTACAAGGATTCGGCATACATGGTCCACCTAGCAAGAAGGGAGGAGAAACAGTTCAGACTCTCAGCTAATCCAACCTTGAAAGAACTGTTCTTGCTCAAATTACACCGACTCCTAATGCTGGACATGCCCTGTGTTTTAAGGCACATTACCTGTACTTGAAACAGGAATAAAGGAAAGAAACACTTTCTACAATGAAACATCAGTATGCTTTCCTTCTGTACACTTGTTGTTGCAACCACCCCCAACCCAGCCGATGTCCTATAAGCAGTAAATCAAGACTTCTTAGCATCGAAGATAATGTGATAATGGTTGACTCACTCCTGTAGCATCCACGACTGTAGTTTGAAATGCTACAGATTTCATCAGAACCACACACTATATTAGAGCAGGAGACAGTGGAGCTTTCTGTGCACTGGCATCTCTGAGAGCAGTCATCAGTCATGAATATTTCTCCAATCTGGAAGACAGCAGTTAAATATTAAAAAATATCAAATAAAATCAGCCAGAAAACCCATGAATGGGGCACTGGGGGCCCATGCTGCTCTCCCTGATGCCTTCATGATGAATGATGACAGGGCAGATACAGGGTTTTTTTAGTAATTTGTAAAAAAAGAAAGCAAGCAGCTTACTATTCCAGCCCTTTGAAACTCAAGGATGGCCCAAGAAAGAAGGCAAAGAAGAGTTTGGGATATGAGATCCTAGTCTCAGGTGGGGTACATGTGTAACCAACAGTGTCAAACTGTTGCTGGAGATAATAGAGTGACAGATGCATCACATCATGCCTCCAAGGCAGGGTGGAAATGCTATGTGCCATTTTTCTGGCAAGTGCCACCCGTTCATAGTGTCATCCTTCTCCTATAAAATAATCTTTACTGTTTTAGGCCTTTTCTGTACCAGATCTCAAGTGTTAAAACAGAAATCTATGAGATTATGAAGCTTTTCTATCCTGCAGTGACAATGGAGGATTGTCCATATTCCTCAGAATCCAGCCTTGCTTGGGACTATCTTCATGTCATCATGTCCAACTCTATAGACTCTCAACCCTGCCTATACCAATCTTCACTGAGAGGAGAGGGACCACAGTGGCTGATAGAATTTCTCTGTAGCCACTGTGTTGTAAACCATACAGCCTATGAGGCTATTATTTAGTGTAGTAAAGGTGAAGAATTAACATGGAGGTCAGAGTGTAATCATATACATTCTCCAAATGCCTGCCTTGAGTACTCTGGCAGACAGAGTTTCAGAGGCAGATCAGGTGATCTGCTCTCTCTTCCGTTCCTCCAGAGACCAGAATTTTATTAAACATTTGCTTTTGTTTCTAATGCAAAATTACATGCTGAGGAGAACGAGGAGATTATAAAAATAATTAGCAGAAGAAAATATTGTTTGGTGCTGTGGGAGCTGTCTGACCCACAGAGAGATTGTACCTCATAATATTTGTTAAGGTATGTGCAGCCACATTGTTTGTAAGGCACACAGTCAAAATCACTAAGAACATAGCCAGGGAGACATTCACAGCCTTCAACGCAAGGTGATTCACACTCAGAGGGGCTGGTCAAGTCGTTGCAGGATGCTGGGCATGCAGATATGCATGAGCTATAGTTGCTGTTGGCAGGACATGATATACCTGTAAAAATAAGGAGAGTCCAGTTATAGGCTGCTGTGCCTTACTTACACAATGCCCTTTGAGATCCAGAAGGTGTTACCATTTTGTAGGAGGCAATATGATGGACACACATACACAGAGATGTGCATACATATATAATAATACTGAAATTATAAGTAAATAGCTCCAAAGTCAGGAAATGCCTTGTCAAAGCTATTTGTATGATGTGTTCTCATTCCTGGTGTTCACTGATCTCAGATAACGTCTTATACATTCAGGGCAGACATCCCTGCAAGTACCAGAGCTGTTTCACTACTCCGGGAACGGTGTTTCACCAGGAATGCAAAGTCATCAGTCATGAGTGACGCAGGAGAAGTATGGTTTGATGAATCTCCCAACTTGGAAGAAAAAATTAGGAAAAAGGTTTAAGATTATTGTAAGTTCTATTTCAGCATTTTTTAGTCTGAAAGCTTTGGAGGTTTCAGGTGAATCTTTTTTATCTTGAAATTTCACAGCCAAAAAGGAGAATTAGTATATTTTGTAGATTTAAAAAGAAATTTA
Source organism: Athene noctua (assembly GCF_965140245.1). Taxonomy (NCBI): domain Eukaryota; kingdom Metazoa; phylum Chordata; class Aves; order Strigiformes; family Strigidae; genus Athene; species Athene noctua. Next base: position 16,157,425 of record NC_134044.1, read on the forward strand.
AATGTAATGTTTTTACCTCAGATCTGTGGCTTGTGATGGTCTCCAAAATTTTAACTTTTTTGCCCAGTTGGGAATGGGGACATTTTTTTCTCACATAAAACTGACAGCTTCACTTTCCTAAAAGCTTTCTAAGCTGGGACCTCAATGCAAACGTCAGCATAGGACACAGAAGAGAGGCCAGAAGAGCAAGTGTGCATGCTAAACCGTGAACAGGGATTGAACTGTGAATCAACATGCTTTAACTCTCCGAGAAGCTCTGATATACGGTGTGTACAGGAAAAGCCTCAAATCTCAGATTTTGGGAGTCCTTTAGGCAGAAACCGTACTTTCTGGTTCTTCCTGTGCTTACCACAAACTGTCTGTTGCCTCCAGCCTTCCATACTGACTCCTTGCTGCTGACAAGCCAGCACGTATTCCTCCAGACTGCGACATAAAGTAGCATCCTCATCTCCTTCCACACACATATCAAACAGGCAGCTCCTATGTGCAACATGAGAAAGCATTAATTCCCAATATCTTTGTTATTGTTTATTTTCAGCTGCTTTTCTGTCTGACTCTGAGTTAGTTCCATTTTCCTGTGCCTGGCTGACAGGAAAACAGAAGAATAAACAAACTGCAGCCACATGACTGGAAAGATCAGGTCATTTGTTGTGCAGCTGCTGCTGCCATGCGAGGTATTCATATGTGAACAAGCAATAAACAGGTACCTTTCTGCTTGTCACAGTAAGTTATTCTTTGCTGCCTGCTTCTGTTTTAGGCTATCATGGCTGCATCTTGCTTATGGAGTACTTTTTAGTGCTGCTAAGTCTTATAGCTGGACTACACAATTTTTTCAATACATGGGTGCCCTCCCCATGACCATATGCCTTGAATATTGACACAAAATTCTGGTTTACCCAGTGTTTGTTTGCCACTGCTACCTTATCAGGTTTGCTCATCAGCTGAATATTCAGGGCCTGATTTTCAGCGGCATTGAGATCTGAGACAAGTGGGTTCTGCAAGTATGCAGCACCTCAGAAAAATTAGGCAACCACTAAGAAGGTAGAACAGGCTGCCCAACCAAATTCTAGAGTGAGGAGAAAATTTGGCTTATGTGAAGAATCAGGATTTATACGTTTAAACCAGTGGTCCAGTTTATTTGGTTTAAGATACCTTCACATACTTCTCATAGCTAAGATGGACTTTGAGGTGGACATTATGTATCTTTAAACATTAGGTACAACTATATGACTAAAAAACGTGGGAGCTACTTGCAGTTTTGTGACTGATAATGGATAAATGATGATGTGGGTATTAATCAACAGGTTTTGTAAAGCTCAAAATTAGGTGTGTAGGAATTGTGTATGTATGAGACCAGAGCAGACTTGAAACGCATCAGAGGCAACTTTCTTGAAGATACGGGGTTAGTTACTCTTCACTAATCTGGTTTTTTTTTGCATTTCTCCATGAAAAATTCAAGAAATGTCACTGACAGCTTCAACCTCTGTGGCTATAGCATGAAGGCTAGATTTTATGAAGCTAGTAGAGCCAGGTACTAAATTCTCACTGAATATGGATGAGAACTGTAAGCACACTGGAAATTCCAGCCTACAGGTAGGCTTAATACTGCTGCTTCATCTGTGTAGGAAAAGAGGAAAGCTGCTTTCTAGAACTAATAGAAAAGAAAAACTCTAAATAGATGGGAAGACTATTATTTAAAAATGAATAAGGGGATTTAAATATATCAATAATAAAATCACTGGGCCCAGTTCTCCAAAAACAATTACTGTCCTCAATTCCTGTTAACGCCCTGGAGACTGACAATGCAAAGTTCTTGTCAGAAACTATCACCAAAATAATTTTGCAAATGGGGAGAACAACTGTCTGCAGTAGGCACTTACGTGAAATAGAAATCTGGTGAAACTGTAGAGTGACACTTTAAGAAAGGACCATTTGAGTCAGTCAGGATTTGACATCTCGAAGTTGTGTTTACTTGCCCCAGCTTATTTTCATTGCAGCCCTGGAAGAGCCCTGTATCTGGTTCCTCCTCAGACTCATCTTCTGAGCTGACATCTCGTCTGTAAACAAAGTCATTATGAAACCATCAGTTGTCTGTACATCCAGCATTCATGGTACTACCCTCTAAGTAACACCACAAGAGTACTTCCACCTTTTGGTGTAAGTGTAAGCTTATTTCTCTCTCAGAATTCATCCTGAATGAGAAGGAGATAGATAAAGCAAATCAAAGATGTACTAGAACACTTCTTACCATCTCAGATTTATGGGTATTTAAATCAAAAGGGATATCTGTAATTATCTCTTTGAAAATTTTGCATGACACAGGCTTTGTCCAATGTTTCCTTTGTCCAATCTATTCAATAAAACTTAAACACTGGTCAGAATGATGCAGCTGGAATAGGCCACTATTTCTTGGACATATGTTCACTTTCACTGAACAACAGGCTGCATGCCTGAAGCGCCAGAACTCTCCTGTAGGCATAGTCTCCGGAGCCCCTTTATGCTCAACACTAGCCTACATACTGCTTTCTACTATTCCAGCAAAGAAGTTTTTCCAGACAGATTATATCCTGACAGCTAATACAATTCCATTTACTTGCTTAAAAAATTCTGTGTTAGTGGCTAAGCAACCTCCAAAGGTCTTTCAAAGCAAATTGAGAAGGAAACAAACAAACAAACTTATTTCCCTACCTGTTTCAATGTTCTGTATGGACCAGTTAGCACAGAATTTGCCTGACCACAAATATCATGCTCATTCATACTCAAAAGAATGTCCTTACTTTTTGTGTACTAGCAGAAAACACTAGATAGCCATGAAAGTAAGGAAATTAGAATCTTCAAGAACATCTTCTGGGAGGAACTATAAGTTTATCTTCATGGGTTTCAAAGCTACCTTCATGTTGCAGAAGGAGGGATGACACTGAACCAGGATTTGCCCTCCCTCAGGCCCATCCAGCAAAACATGATGTATTTATCTTTGCCAAGAACCATGGCAAAGGTCTTATTCACCTCTACGCCCTAGCAGTTGTAAATGGCTGTGACTCCAAAGAGGGTTACTGAACTGGAGTAATGCAGTGAGAGTTCAGGCCTTTTTTGGCTAGATAGAAGGGCACTGATAATTCACCTTAGTGATGAGCAGGAAAAGTTCCTACACATAGACGAAGGGAAGAAGAAAGACCAGAAATCAGACAGCGTAGTTTTTCCTGGATATTAACTACAGCTTAATTCACACACTTCCAGTGACTGTGCCTGCCATGGATATTAAGTAGAAAATTAAGTACCTGAGACGAGAGGTTCTTCTTTTTAGAGGAACTTTCCAGCTTTCACCAAATACATTCACGTTCTTCACCCAAACACCATCTGGATTTGTGAAGTCATTTCTATGTCTCCCATCAAAGTCACCACACAAGCCTTCTACTCTGTTTCTGTAGGTGTTGGCCAGCTTTATATCTAGGGAAGTTCAGAAGGAAAAAAAAAAAAACATTACACAGTAATCTTTTCTTCTGAGTGTATGGAAGACGTAGGAAACAGTGCCGTGTACCACATTTCATTATTCAGATCAAAGCTGGTAACGTGACATGGGCCTCGTGTAGGATATGAACACAGCCCTGAACATATGTATTCACGATGTGCTCTACAACAAGGATCATGTAGAAAGTAATTTCTTGCAGCCAGTAAAGCATTATTGTAACACGACATCATCACCTGAGTGCTCTTAGTGCATAATGCTTACTGCCTTGCAACTACCTGACTGCACCACCCACTTTTTGCCCTTCACTTTACAATCCACTTTCTTGTTGAGAAACAGATTTCCTATAAAACAGACCTTTTCATTCTGCAGTTGGAATTTTAGGGTCTGGAATGATGGTTATGTGTATAAATGGCCTGGTGCTGCCACCATGCACTCAGAAATAATATGGATATATTCCGTTGTAAATCAGGAGTAACTCTGCTTTGAACAAAGGAGGTAATGTGCTCAGCTTACATGAGTGAGTTGTGTATATATGACAGAAGAGTGCTGCTGAGAGCCACTAAAGAATGGGATTATCTGAAATAGGCTTGAGAGGAAGCATCTAAAAGGATGCACTCACAGCTGTATAGCTTGAAGACCTCAGTCCTATGATTGGGTTAAGCTGGCAAAGGGACAGATCCAATCTTCACCCCATCATTCTGATTAGCAATTTTAAGTGATTTGCTTTAGTTTTTAACAGTAAGGCCTTACTTAACATGTAAAAAAGTAGAACAGTCTGCATCTACATCTCATTTCTCCTAAATTCAGGTAGATTCAGATAAAGAAATGCCAGTTTAATGATCTTCTGGTTCCTGGGAAACACTTTTTGTTTTAATTTTCTCGAAGTTCATATTACAAAGGGCCATAGCCTCAAAGAGTGCTAATTTTGCCTTGGGTTTAGACCTCCTTTGGAATGTCAACATATTTTGAGACAGTGCATAAGTACTCGTGCACATTGTCTTAGTATCACTTACCTGCATTTTGATTGCCATCAAAGCTCAGGTATAAGCCAAAATCTGTCTCCAGGTAAATTCTTGTTGTCCCCCGATATATACGAATACCTTCATGAGGATGAGCAGGGGGTCTCACACTTACACCATCCAACTAACAAGGAAAGAAAAAGTTAGAATTCATAATACATAGGCCAAATTCAAATCTGGCTTCAGTACAGGTCAATGCTACAAACGAACATTCCTCTCATTTTATGATAAATAAATCAAATAATTCAACCAAGTAAAATACTCAGTCTTCAATTTTTTAAAGTTAACAAAATCACCTATTGAGGAAAGTGATCTGGACACAGTATTTTCATTAATCCTAAGAGATTTCTACTATTGAGCTAAAAATGTATATATGAGCTATGTATACTCTTATGCAAAAGTAAGGAAATGAAGTTTTCCTAACATAATTCACACTTTTCCCTACCACTGATAAAAATTTGTATGATTTGGGAATACAATGGAAGATTGGCAAAGACGATTGTAAACACGCTCAAGTGACTTGCAGCTGGGGTGCCAAAAAATAGATATGTCTCACTAATTGTTGTTTAGCTTTGTGTGCTTTATGGGTAGAATGTCTGTGCTTAGATAACACAGGCCTGTGAGAGACTCAGAGTCACCCTGTTGAACATCCTTGAGATTTCTGCCCTGCTGTGGGAAAGATCAAAACACAGTGGAAAACTATGCCTGTGAAAATCCCTGATATATACAGGCAAAAGCAGCAGGTTCAAGATCTTTTCTTTCTTCTTCTCCCTCCAGCTAGCAAGGACCAAGCTCCACAGTGCCTGCATCACCACTTGCTTGCCTCTGCCTGGGTGCTGCTGTGTAGATCCCCCAGGTCATGAGGTAACAAGAATAAATTTACTCTTCGTATTCCATCCGTGGTTTTGTGATTGTTCCTGCATTCTGCCTGTGCGGCTCACACAAAGGTTTTATTGTAAGTCTTGGGATATTTGGTGGTTTATTTCTAAATCTCTATTTATTTATTTATTTGTCTGAAGTAGAATTATATCCTTCATAGCTATAGAGAAGAAAGACTCGACACAACTGAAAATCACATTTGTGGTTGCCCCATAGCACTGCCTTAATAATACAGCTAGCTTTAATACTTAAATTCTTCAAAGCAGACATTTATTACTCAAAGGTGTTTTACTCCAAGGGAGAGCCTTTCTCTGTGCTCTGCAGTCAGTGAGAGACTTACCACAAGCTGCTTGTTCTGCCTGAATCGCACTGTGTGATTGTAAACATTGATGAAAATCTCTTTCAGGTAAGTAATGTGTCGACTTCGACGGAGAGGATAGTTCATGCCTTCAATGCTGAACTGTGTCAGAGTATCAGGTAGGTCAGGGATGGTCTGAGCCAGAATATACGTGTATTTCCCTTGAAAGTGGTGCACCAGACCATCGAAGGTGATGTAGTGTGGGTCGCCCATGACCCGGCATTTCCCAAAACCTAAAGGGAAAGAGCTTTATTACTCTTCAGCCTTTATGTGCATGTGCCAGATCCCATGCATGGATCAGCTTAAAATAAAATAAAAATGGTTGCTGCTAGCATGCAGGTCTCTTAAAGATGGGTGCTCAGGCATCACCCTGGTGAATGGGCACTCAGATGGAGAGATGGCCAGAAAAACTCATTCCTCTGCTGAGCCAACTGATCTGAAGCAGAACATTACAGTTTATAGGCTTCAGAGAGACTAAGTTGTGCACACTGGTCCTCTGCAGAGGAATGATTCTGCCACACAGCATGACTTGCAGTGGGCTCTTTGAAATGTTGGTTTCACAATCCTCAGCAATGTGTTGCTACATGAGAAGCAATGTCTAATTTTGACTGTCTCACTGCTGTCACACTGATTTTGTCTGAGGTACCTAATTTGATCATTGTGTTCACCAGAGCTACAGATGCAGCCACTATCATCTAGATATTCTCCTTGACCATTGCATGCAGAGCAAACCATTATCCCAGGAGCAAGGGTCTCCTTAAGACTGCTCGGGTGCCTCTGCTGTGGTATTTTGCCAAAATGGAGTAGGGAGAAGCTGGATTTGCATTATACACTTGCACTGATCATCAATATAGTAGGACCTATGTCATACTATTCTTCAAAATTGAAGTATAGAGTCACTAGGCAATGAGATATCTCCTAAATAATCCAATTTACCTAGAGAATATGGGATTAATTTTTCTTAGCCAAAGCAGCTACTGAACCAATAGCACCAAAGTTCTCTGATTGGCCTATTACGTATCTGTTCAGATCTGCTCTATCTTGTTTTATCGTTTGTTTTTTTTTGGTTTGGTTTTTTTTTTTTTGTATTCTCAAATCAACACGCAATGATAAAAACAGGATCATTGCCAAAGGATTCACAGACATATCTGAGTTTTGGTTTTGGTAGATACAGTGCAAATCTATTTTCTTCTTTTTTTAAACTAGTCAGACTGAACTGTCAAATTTCTGGATGTAAGTTAATTTTCAAACTCATGTTCCACTTCCCTCTACACTGGAACTTTCTCTTCTAAGAACTTTTAGTGTTCAGTAATATGTTGTCAATAGCAGTGTCAGAGATGCTTTCTTTCCCTGTGGAAAAGACTGGAAGTGCCATGGAAGAAAGAATGAATACCCACATCCTTTCTCCTTCTCCAGCCCTCATAGAACACCAAATGAAGACCTGCCTGCACATACCTGTTGGATTGCACTTGTATTTCCCATTGTTGATCACACAGGTTTCTTTAGAATCACAGCTATAGCTCTTACATTTGATGACACCGTTCTTCTGACACTGGCATCTTTTGGTGCAGTGTGGAGTTATCCAGGTCTCTCCAGCCTGGACAGAAGTTGTGTTAATAATATGTTATCAAGGTGCTTAGCTTTTCAATTCAATTCCAATACAGTAGCAAAGGGTATGGGGGCTTGCTAGGTGCAGCCTGTCCAGCTGGCTATTCCACAACTGCTCAATACAGGTGTAGTCTCACCAAGAGCCTGGGAGGGGGGATCCCAGTCCATTTATCTTGCTGTCTTTGACATGAGAATTTGAACATAAAAGAGGACAGGACAGATTGCCTGAATAACTCTGATCAATTGACTAGTTTCAAATATGCCTCAATTTTGACCTTGGATGCAAAGCACCAAGCTCCTGCATCTCCTAATACCTGATTGTGCACCTTTTACCAATCAGATAAAAGGTATTTAAGAGGTAGACTCTGAAGGTTTCTCTCTCTCTCTCTCTCTCTCTCTCTCTCTCTCTCTCTCTCATTCAGATGGGCAGGAAACCAGCTTTCTACAAGTTTTGAAGCCAGGGATTTGCTCCACAGACGAACTACTTACACTGTAGTAATTGTTGTCATCATCCCTGCAGCCACAATTGCTCAGAGGTACACAGTTGCCATTACTGAGCACATAATTATCATCACACTCACAGCCCTCTGTGCACTCTTCTGTCTTCTCACAAAGGGAAGATGCAAAAATGTCATTGCACGTTGATGGGCAGATGGAGACACAGTCTGTGTAATGGCTGTGAGGTGTACAGGGCAATGCTGTGTGGGTGAAGAGAATAGAAGCAGTGTTATTAAATACATTTAGAAAGTGCACTGCAAACACATGTGCCTGCCTGAAAGCTACCACTTGGCCTGTAAAATGGTAGTATAGAATTGCCTTGTAATAGCTGATTTTGACCATCAGTTTTGATTTTTTTATATTTTATTTACATAAAGAACAAAACCAAAACAGAGGGCCCTCTCTGGAGCTGCTGATTCAGTTCTATTACAGGTATGCCTGAACTGGTGGCACCTGGTGCTAGATCATTCGGATTCAGTATTCCAGCTCAGCTGCAAATGCCTATTTGGGCACTGCTAGACATGAGAATCTTTGGGGCAAATTCCTTAGAATGTTCAACCCTCCAGTGACACAAAATAGGTGTATATGTAGTTTAACCACAGACAAACACCCGCAAGAACAACAGATACACATTGCCAGATTGAAGATTTATCTAGCTCTACACCCTATTTCTGCCAATGACTAGAGGTTCATAATGGAACAGTTCAAGAAACAGGGTAGCAGGACAAAGGGTTCATTTGTCCATTATTTTCCTTCACTCCTGGCAAGGAGGCAACTAGGAATTTCTGATGGGCCTATTCAACGTTCATTTGTCTTGTTTTTTAACCAGTTAATTGTTTTGTCCTCCACAACATTATGTGATAATTAATTCCACAATGTAATACTTAATTGTGGAAAAACAACAAAAGGAAATAGTTTGTAATCTTTACTCATTTTCATGTAATTGTTTTGTAGCTTTGTTGAATGGGTGGAGTGAGGCACATATACTGGAAATTAATCCGACAACGTGGCCCTTAATAAGCAATTGGCCAAACTGCCAGTTTTCATTCAAAACACAGTGAGTGACATTGAGCCCTGTGTCCTAACACAGTATCTCACTTTGTTTTAGTCTTCTGGTTACATGATTTCTCCATTTTAGTCTCATTGCAATAACTCATGGCACTCATTTGGCTATTAAAGCCATTCTAACTCTACATTACTATCCACAACTTGTAGAGTCCCATGTTATCACTGCATTTAGCTCAACCTGAACACGGTTCAGTGCAACAATGGAGTCATAAACACATCATAATAGAATTGCATTTTGTGAGATCTTGGGTTTAATTGTCTTTGACATAACTTGTTCACTTAACACTGCTAGTTTGTTTTCATGCTATCAGCCATCCAACTTTCTTTTTTTCCCACTTACGACAGAATGTGCTATTCCTCCATTTAATGGTGACTCCATGATTCCTGCAGGTGTCCACATAGACTTGAACTATGTCACAGAGAGCGGACTTCATGCCGTCATATTGGCACATGTCATAGATGCAGATCTGTATGAAGTCCTCAGGCTTGACTAGATTATGGCATGCTTTGAATTTGTCTGATTTTAAGACATTGCATTGGCTTTCAATGACTGGTTTATTCTCAGCAGTGCAAGGAGGAACATCATCTTCTCTTAAGTCTGATAAACAACTGCATGAAAGCACAAACACAGCTGCATTTAAGTTCCAAAGGCATATATGACAGAGACTGAAACTGAAAAGCTTGTTTCTACTGAAAGGTATTAAATAACACTAATGACTATAGTCTTCTTTTTGTCTATGAGTGAAAGATTAGGCAGAAGTAGACCTGCCTGCCAATCACCATGCTGTGTCTGACCCTCGTTACTCTCACTGAACTTGACCTTGACTAGAGGATTGACTTCTCATCTTGACCTCAGAACTGTCTCATCACTGCAAGCTTGTGTGGCAATCTGGACTCTTGGCTGACCCTGGCTTCCACTCTTGGGCCTGCCCTGCTTGCCTCTCTCAGGTAGTGTGGGATGGGTCCAGGATGGTGAGGTCACTGTTCTCTTGGCTGTGTTATCACCCCTCACTCCCTATCCCTTAGGGAGTAGCAGGTCCTCACTGTTCCTCAGCACCATTGTCTTGCTTTAGGTGTTTTCAGTGTAAAATAAACAGAGGCTATGTCCACACTGTGGACTGCCCCAAAGCCTAATATGTATGTAGATCAGTAGAAAGGCTATGGTTTCCCTCTAGCCTGTGCAGTGGTTTCCTGAGGTGATGGCTTCTCTTTGAGCTTCAAATTCAAGAAAAATCTCATATATACTACTTTTATGTTACAAAGTAGCAAACAGTCAAAACAATTGAAAGGAGACTATTTTCTGAAGGAAGATGGAAGGTGTGAAACGAAGTTACATTTACCCTTTATCACTGTCTTTCTCCACTTTCCAGCTATTTCCAAACTGTGTGACACTGACGAGTGTACCATTGCGCAAGGACAGTTCATCTTCACGATTATCATTGAAATTACCACACATGCCATGTACCTGCAAATGAACAAGAACCATATTCTAAGTGCTGTCTGTTCTACATCCGCTTCCCCAATAACTTCTTATTCATTGCCCATGAAATGATGTAACCTAATCATCACCAACAACTTATCTTGTACCAGACATACTCACTAGTGTCTGACTGCACCCATGGAGAAATAAAATAGAAACCACAGTAAATCTGTGGCTCCCCAAGGCTTCAAGGTGTTTTATTCTATAAGTTAGATGTATTCCCCTAGCCAGGTCATTTCCTTTAACTACCCCCTTGGAACACAAGGAAATTGTTGTGAAGAGAAAAAAAATAGAAAGGAAAAAAATTGCATGTGTTACAATACAGCTACAAAGAAAGATGCAATGGCAAAACACAGGAATAAAAGAAATTAAATGCACAAAGCAATGGCTTTAAAACAGTGCCAGGTGTTTACATACTAAATTTTACCTTTGAGAAATAAGACTGTGGGAGGGTGATTTCCAGATGGTGATTGCCATCGTATTTCACTATCACACCAAAGTCAGTTTCCACTACTATAAATCTGCCAACGTTTCCAATGGACACGCCTCGCAACCGGTTCTCCACTGGAGTGTAGACTCTTTCATTGTTCAGCTGGAGAGACATGTTATTTTTCAGTATGCCACTCTTCCATGAAAGCTTTTCTGCTCACAACCTATATTCCTTGCAATGCTGAAGATTTCTCTATGACAGTTTTAGCTCCTTTACACTTCCACCATTGCACATTTCAGCTATAGGTTGCAGGAATCAGCCTTTTAGCTGAGGACAGCTGGGCAGGAGTCACAGCCTGTGCCTTTAACAGGGAGCTGGAAAGGTGCCTGGCAGTGAGCAAGCTCTTATTCACCCGTAGGGTGGATTTCCTGCCTCCAGTACTGCCATGGATGCCTGTGCTAATCTGGACCAATACAGTATGGTTTGTTTTTTCCTCTGCTCTTTTTAGGTAGCTATAGGTGTTTGGGTTGACAACAGCTATTGAAGTGGGGAGACCCATTCTTTAGGTCAGGCAACAGTTCTCCAGTCTGGACGGTCTGAGCTCCACCTCAAAGATATGGCCAATGGAACAGTAAACCCAAACCAGAAGCCTTGAGAACTAGTGAGAAATGGTATTTCCCCATGATATCCAGCTAGTGGAGGTGCCCACAAGTATTAAGCATACGTGTACATATTCTTTAGGAAACATGAAGATCCTTTTCCCTACAGCTACTGTAGTAGTAATTTTAAGATACTTCTTGCCAGAAAAAAGAGCACCACCACCTACCAGGATTCCTTGGCTTTTCTGAAGGGTGATTCGTACACCATACACATCTATGTAGACTTCTTTCAAGTATGTGGCCCCTCTTAGTCCTCTGTCTTCATTCTTTCCAAGGATGGTTATAGGAACGACACTGTTGGTGTTGACAACCTCAACCAGGGTGTAGGTGCAAGTACCCACAAATGTGTACATCATTCCATCAAAAGTGAAATAATGGGGATCTCCTGCCACTTGACATGTTGCTTGGCCTGAAGGTGAAAAAATTATCTGAGAACTCTGAACTGGATTTCTCCATGAACTTAGATGACCACAGATGTTTGTATTAGTGCAGCAGCCTAATCCTGATCATTAGTATGTGGGCAAACTTTCACAGAGGTATCTCTGTGACGCCTCATGCCAATGACATTTTATTTGGAAATGAGAAATTTCCAGAAAGTGTCTCCTAAATTTCATTTGGAAATTATTTACAAACTGGCAACTTGGCAAGAAATTAACCTCTTTGTACATTTCTATACTCTGTTGTAGCTATGATTTATGGTAGTTGAGGGTAATACAGAGCTTTTCTACTTAGCTATATAAAAATAAATGACTATATGTATAAATATAGGTGTAAATATAAAAGTATATAAATTTGCATCTATATACATAGATACTTATTGGACTTGCCATCACCCAGACTCTCAGAAATGCAGTTCTCAATTATTCTCAAATTTAGAGCTTGCAGCACTGGTGATGTGGGACTTGAATTTGTATTATCAAGACAAAGAGAACCAAAGTGACCTTTTGGGCAGCATCAGTTTTTGCTGATATCCACTACAACAGAAGGGGATCTGTGCTTGCAAGACAGATCATTGTGTCTTTTCATCTCTTAGCACTGGTAGCAGTCAGTTGGAATTTCTTTGCCATCACATATGAAAAGATATTTATAATAAAGTTAGAAGGAGAAGAAGGATCTAATTATGGGATTGGCATTGAGAACCATTTTAAGGCAGGACTTACCATTAGAATGACAGCCCAGCACACCATCCTGAATACTGCATTCTTCTCTGACTCCACACTCCCAGGGTGTGCATACAATGATGTTATTAGCCTTACAGGTGCAGCGTTCAGTGCAGGGATAACTGGTGAACCAGCTTTCATTCAGCTGAGCGGAATAAAGAGTGTAGAAGTATATACTGTAAGATATCTTGGAAGGTTATACTGTAAGGGACAATCAAATTTTTAGTATTTGAATGTGTATGATATATGATCATTTGGGCAATTCTAGCCACACAGCTCACAGATCAAGAATGCTGGCAAAGTGAATCTATTTTGTTATTATAAATGGTGTAAATAATAATTGTGTTAGTGTTATTAATATTTTTTTCTCCCATGGTGATAAAAAATGAGATCCCCTGTTCTTTCTTTTTTTTTTTTCTTTCAATGTCTGAGGTAACTTGCCTGGTGATACTGGTTTTTTTCATCAACACATCCACAACTGCTTTCTGGAACACATTTGTCTCCACTTAAAACATAGCCTTCCTTACAGAAGCAACCTTCCACTGGTAAGGAACTGCAGGAAACAACTGCTGAGATGTTCAAACAGGTAGATGGACATCTAGTACCACAGCTCTTGTAGATACTGCCTCCTGGACACGACATTGCTAGGAGAAAAAAAAAATCACTCAAAAGGGCAAAATCATGACAAAAGTTTTCCTGTTGCTTTCACTGTTTGCTCTTGAAAATATACAAACTTGCTATTAGGAAGTCTGATACTGGAGAGTCCTACATACAAAGGATTTTCTTGCTGCATGAGATGGGAGACTTTTGGCAGAGGTGGCTAAGACAGATGGCCCACCCTGAACTTCACCTCACAAAGCAAGTCAAACATTTCAGGCTCACTTTGAGAGTAGGTCTGATGTAATCATACAGGACTAATTGTGCTTGGCTCAGTAAACTTTTTTCTGCAGGTTTAAAGACATAAAGTCACTCCATTACGGGAAAAGAAGAATCTCTTCACATACGAGCTGATATGGCCCCATTACTGTAGTTACTATTTGAACACCTGCCATATATTTAAAAATAGAACTAAAAATCAGACTGTCTTTCACTGAACCCCCTTGAGGAAAATATATATTATAGTGTCACTCTCTTCCTGCTCATGGTAGAATTGGGCTTCTACCACTCAAAGTATGCTCCTCAGGGAAGATACCACGTTTTACAGAAATCCTGAAGCATTTGTCCACTTCTGTCATCTAAAAAAACCCTAAAAATTGTTTCTGGCTAGATTCTATGATATTTACTTCTGTTCCTACAGCAGGATCTCTTAGTCTTGTCAGGCAATTAAGGCAGTATCTCCAGTCATCTAGACAGAACACCTGCCCTTTGTCAGGTTCCTAACTGAGGTTTTATTTGAATTCCTGATGGAGGGAGCAGCTGAGAGTCAATCCTCTTAACGTCTCTAAATCTTCCCTATCACTATAATCAAGCCATAGAAATTTAGGTCCTGGGCTATGGTCTCAGACTATGGAGTCTGGATGTCCTTAGCTTTAATCTGGTTTGGAGGGTTAGAAGCTTGTTTCTTGCTCTTTCTTCTTTTTATTTATGAATTCTCTGTGCTCTGTCTTCCCAGGGCTAACTTACTGGATGCTTTAAAGCTGTTCTAAAGTCATAGTAGCTGTTTTTCCAAACTGAGCAGCTTCCAGAATATCTCTCCCTCTCTCTCTTTTTTAAAATTTTATTTTATTTTATTTTATTTTATTTTATGGTTTAGTTTCAATGCAGAGTTATTTGTTGATCAAAGAAAAAAAGGTGCAAATCTACAGAAGTTAATACAGTGGTAACTGGTATAATGAAAATTAGCGTCAAAGACAAAAAAAACATAGAGAAAAATTATGGTTTATTTTGTTATGGTTGACCTTTAGAGGACTTTTTTTTTTTTTTCTCTGGGTGTGTACTTTGTGGATATAAAGGTGTAGTGGTGTGCTCTGCCCACCCACTCCACAACCTGACCTGTATTTCCCATAGCCCTATTCAAGTGATAACCACCAGTGGTGGTGGGTCGTAATGGATATCTTTGGTTGTGATGGATGCATCTGTGTTTGGATGCATCTGACTCAAAGTGGATTCCCAGGAGACAGATAACAATACAATAGTCAAGTGCTAATTTGAACAATGCGCCCACCTACCCATGGTGCTGGTCAATGTCCAACTCAAGCCAAATTTGGAAGAAACTGACTTCTGTAGTCAGTATGTAAATATGACTATAAGTCAATTATTTTACTCCATAAATAGTGGACAGCCCAGAGTTTGTTGAGCTCTCCTGCATGGCAGCAGGCTGCATGCCAGGATCTCACACTGAGTAGGGACACCTATCAAGGTTACTCCTCAAGGTTGAGAGAGTCCTTGCTGCAACAGATTCTTGGTAAGCGGTTAATAGCATGCTAAACTTTGAAATCCTAATGGAGTGATACAAAGGATTGATTGTGCACATAATAATCCTTTAGACATAAACCATTGACCAAGTCTGGAACTAGGATTGGATCCAGCCACATCTAGAGTCCTCTCTGAGAAGGGAGTCCATTCTGAACCTCATGACTCGATGGGAGGGTCTGTTGTGATTGAATCTTATTAAACCACTGTCACATTTGTTATCAAACTTTGGTAAATCACTGTTTCGTATCAGCAAACTTATTGCTACTTCTTCCTTACAAGTGAAGTGCATCACTCCATCTGCAGCAAATGGTCCTTTAGAAGATGTCTGGCAAGCAAAAAACTACCCAGTGCTGCATAAAATTGGCACCAGTGGAACCCCTGGAAAGCTTTACTCTAAGAAATATGAGTTCATTATATGAAATTTCCCTTAAGGTCATTTTGAAGAGAATGAATTGGGAAATAAGTGAGAATACTTGATTTCTTTGCTGTATAAATACTTTTAAACTTCCTAGAAACAATTGTTTCTCAAGGTCTCAAACTATTTTTTTTAACCAAAAGCCATCAATAAACGTTTGTGTGTGGAGGACTACCAGCTCTGCTAATAAAGAGCATGGCGGATTTTTGGTGGAGCAAAGAAACAGTTATTTCCCCAGTAAAGAAGCTCACATAAGGTACAGTTGAATGTAGTCGAACTTTTCGAAGAAATTAATAGTAAGTTATTAAAACTTGAAGAATTAGACCTGCATCTATCCAAATGTTCTTGAAAATTAGTATTTTATACAAATACTGGAATGGTACTGACACTGAAGCAGGCTCAAGACATGACAAAAGATAGACTATACTCAAAACATTGCATAAAATGAAATAACATGCATGAAAGTGGTAGAGGTGAACATGCATTCTTTTGAAGTTTAAATGCAGAATAGATATTTATAAATCACAACACTCACGACAAAGAGTAGCATTCCTCCACTCTATGCATATCCCAGCATTGATACATGACTCAGCATAGGCCTGCAGTCCATAGCATAAGGATGTTGCCTGTCCATCGGTGAAACACATGTCATAAACACAGTTTTCAAAGAAATTCTCTGGAGGAACTTGGCTATGACAATCCTTGAAGATTCCTGTGTAAATTAAGAAAGATATATAGAAGGACAGAGAAAAATTGGGAATGATAAGATCACCACCACCATCTATTTTCTGTCACAGCAAATGTATTCTGAGTGCTCCAGGCTAACTTTGTTTAGTAAGTTAAACCAACACTTGAAGCAGAGCATGCACAATATGACTTGGACTTCTGGATTAGGCTTCCTTCTTTTTGCGTGACAGATACAACATAGCTTGCATAAATTAAGAGTTGCTGGCTAGGCAAGCCACTAATTCTAAACAACTGCAGGGGCTGTCCAATGCAGGGAACATGTACAGAATTTCAGATAAAGTATCTGTAGCACATGCAATGACAGTACTCCCCGAACTATTTCTTATCAAGCAGAGTGCAAGTCACTATAAAGAAACAGCATCTATGGCTCCCTGAGCACATTCTCAGCTAAGCTTCATGGAACATTGGCACTGTCTGAATGGTTGACATATCTTGACCAAGCATCTGTGAGTTTTATGTTGGCCATTCATACTGAAGGTTTTAGATGCTTCCAGTGTGAGCTCAGAACAATGGACTACATAGAAGAGGCAACACATGTTATAATGTGCTCTATCACAAGGCTCACAGAGAATCACCAGCATACTACCTGTTGGGTCTGTAATCATGCCACATGCTGTGTTCTTCTTTGCTTCACTCTCCAGCACAGGATCACATTGCTCTTCTGTCCCACTGGAGCATCTGGAGAAAGCAAGCAAAATCAAATGTGTGTTTCACATCTCTTAATCTCAGATTTTCAGTGGAAGATTGACACATGACAACCCTGCACAACAGAGTGTATTTTATTACAATCACAAGACTTTATCCAGCTTCTGTGAAAAGCTGATGTCAGTCCTATCACTGAATAGACTCCCTTTTTGATGCCTTCTGGGTTATTCAAAGGATTATTCTTAGCTGAAAAAAATTGCTACGGAATCCAATCAGTTACTGTTTCCAATCGGGGAACTGGACTGGAGTTCCATCCCCCCTCATGCTCATCAGACAATTCCTGCTTTGGAAAACAAGACTTAAAGAACACCAGTACTCTTTTCATTCCATGTTTAATGTAAAGTGTCAGCTCACTACTTCTAATGGGCAATTGGAAGCTGTAAAGTGGACCTGGATGACGAAGCCAGGGAGTGGATGGATGTTTGATTTGATAGAGTTTGATTAGCAAATTCCATGTGATTAAATAATTTACATACATGGTATTATTCTCAGGCACAAGCCAGCTTTGTCCAAAATCAGTGGAACCACTTGCAATGTCACCATTGGGCTTTATGTTGTCGTCATTTGGATCACCATTATAATTACCTGTGAGGGTAAAAAGAGATTTATGGGACACAGGAAGTTCACACCTGTAGAACAAATCTAGGTTTCAGGCTGTAAAACTACAATGAGCTAGAGAGAGTATATATGCAAAATCAGTGTGTTGTAAGTAAGTAAGAAATAAGAGCTCAATTCTGTTTTAGACTTTGACCACTGACAAGGCCTGCTGTTTGGAGACTTGCGGACTTGAAGCAAGAAGTCTGTAAGTTCTTATATAACTAGGTCATATTGCATACAAGAGTTGCTTAGCTAAAAAAACCTCAAGTTATTTCCTTGGATCCTACCTGCAGAATGTTGGACTAAGAATCAAATGATGTTATTTGCATCATTATATTCCTAGGCAGATTTCCTGAATTGAAAGGGTGAAAAACTCACGGAGAGATAATTGAACTAGGAAATTTCAGATGATCTAAATCAAAGAATAATTAGAAATTCACAAGACAAGCTACTCTTGTAATTTCTACAGTCCCATTTCCATCCTGAAGTACATTTCATATACTCACCTGGAATTCAGAAAGTTGTTCCAACTAAACTTGCTCAGGTTCTGGCATTAGCAACATTGCTGTTGAAAAATTACTGGTTTCTACTAATTCCAGAGAGTTCCTACTCTCATTAGTTACAGAAGTCACTGTGACTCATTTATTTTGCTATCCTATTTGAATAGAATTTCTT
Source organism: Athene noctua (assembly GCF_965140245.1). NCBI lineage: Eukaryota > Metazoa > Chordata > Aves > Strigiformes > Strigidae > Athene > Athene noctua. The sequence goes on from NC_134044.1 coordinate 16,175,607, forward strand.
ACAAAATACAGTAGAATATGCCCTTGGTGTCTGATCTTTCTCACAGGACTCTAAAAGGCCTCTATGTTTTGTGTCATATATAGCACTTAATATTTTGGGGTATTTGAATTTTGAAAATAAAGTATGAGTTTTCTTATTCATCGAGTCTGTCAGCTCAGGAGTATGCATACTGGATCCTTGCCATTGTTTTATTTTAATGTAGACACTGCCTATCTTAGCTGGACTAAGAAGTAGGTAAAAATAAGCCTTAGTAGTTTCATTTCTCTTTTCTTTCTTTTACTTCCGTTCCCTTTTTTGTTTTTCCTTTGATCATATAAACATGATCATTCAGGTTTTATAAATACCTCCTAAAACAACACAGGAAAACAGCAGCAGGAAAGCTTGAGGATGTTGACAGTAAGCTGTTCTGAAGATTGCTCTCTGCTGTGGAAACAGCCTCAAGTTTTTGTGATTCACAAAATGAGATGGTATGTCATTTTTCACACCCAACAAAAGACAAATACATCAGAATGTAAGTAACAGAAAAATATTTGTATAGAATTCTTTAGTAGATGTGTGCAAATCTTTACTCTTAGTAAATTTTAACTATAGAACCAACATGAGGGTGGTTTTTTTGTCTAAAAATGTTATTTGTAGTTATACCTCACAACATACCAAATGGATAACATGTTACCATGAATTTTGTAAGTAATAGTTGTTAGAAATGGAAAATTTCTTCACTACTGTAAATTCCAGTTCATTTGACAAGGACTAGTTGTGTGTAGAATAAGTATGACATGCTAAGAAAAAAAGTTTAAGTAATCACCAGCCTCCACAATTCACTAAAAAGTGACTAAGGCTGTGACTTACCACAGAGACCACAGAGCAGACCACGATAACTAGAGGGCACAGAGACTTCTGCATAGTGATTTCCATCATATCTCACCCAAAGTCCAAAGTCAGTTTCCAAGAGAACATATCCACCACTGCTTTGAATACTGATCTTCTTTTCAATAAATACAGGTAGGTTCATTCTGCTGCCATTCACCTGTACAGCAAGTTGTAAAAGTTAGTGTATGGCTGCTGGGACTCCTACAACTACCAGCAGCTAGAATAGATTGGTGAAAGATACAATCTTGTGCACAAGGGAACTGGAAGTAATTAAAAAACATTTCATCTGAGCAAATTTGTTGGACATCTCATTAAAAGAGGTACATTTATTTATTTTAAAAATAATGCTTGCTATAAACTCTACAGAGAAAATATTTCATTATCTGCATGTCAGTTTAAAAAGGTATGTCTTTTAAACAAGTGTTTTCTTACATTCACTTTCTTGTTTTTCAGCAAAGAAATCTGGTTGCCATAGACTTCCACTTGCACTGACTTCACATAAGAGACTTTGGTGTTGGCTCCTCTGTGTTCATTTGTTGTGGACACATCAAAGTATGGAAGCCTCTTAGTGACACTGCACATTTTGGAGAGGGTGTAAGTGCAATTTCCCATGAAATGATGAACTCTGTTGTCAAAAGTGTTATAATGTGGATCGCCAGAGGCACTGCAGGAAGCACGGCCTGGGAGGAAAGAAAGATAGAATAATTCCCTCTGAATCTCTACCAGATTTCTGCAGTTGCTTCGTTTCCACTTCTTTTGTTTGTTTTACTTTGTAATTGCTGCTCAGATATAACAGCGATGGCATCAGTCAATAATGTTCCAAAGCCCAACTCAGCCTCCTGACTTTAGACCCATAAAGAAACTGTACTTCTGTGCATCAGAAATATATTTTAAAAAGCTTTGTTATTAAGACATCATTATATAAAGTGGAGCAGTAAGTTTTTAGTGTCCATGTATGAAAGACTGTTTCTGACTAAGTAGGAAGAATTTACTTCAAAACTGTACAGGGTTGGTTAGCCGGAGACTGATGAACTACCAGCTGTCTGGGTTCTTAACACACATCAGTTATGGAACTCCTATTGAACACTGTGTACACAAGAGGTCCTTTATATACAGTTTTTAAAAGTATCAAAGTTAATTAGCCAGTGATAATACATACAAAGAGAGGTACACAGTGTGTGCATTTGTGTGTGTGAGCTGGTGAAGATTTTGACTGTTCATAAGAAATTCCCATACTCAACAGAAAAATCTTCCCATCAAATCTTAGCAGAGTTGAGCCTGCAGGTGCTTTATTGTGCTTATTAACAACAACAAAAAATAATGAAAATAGATGATTACCTCTTCTCTGCTTTTAAATGGCGTGTTGCAAAAATAGCTACCCTTATGGTGTGTCTGCGTGTCAACCTTTACTGCTTACACACAAACAATTAAAAATCCAGGAATTAAATACATAACAATGATTAAAAAAAATGCAAAAGACATTCAAACTAGGTGAGTTAGCACTCTTTTGTATGTAAGAACCTGACACATGTAGAATATCTTAATGCCAAAATTGGAGAAAAGAAGCAGATAAAACTTACCTAAACAGACATTTTAGTGTATTTCATAAGTAATAAAATAACAGTAACCACAATGATTGAGTCTTTTCCAGGACAATATAGCTCGACTATATCCAATATAAAAACAGAATTTGGAAGCTAAATTAAATTTCCAAATGCTACAAATAATAATATCTCTATAACAGGTGAAAACTTGCCATAGGAAAGAAAAATTTAAATATTTATGGACATGGCAATAATAGGTGTGTCAGACAACTGGTCTATTGTTAACAAAAACCCCAACACTGTGGCAAAAGAGACCCACGGCAGGACTTACACAGTAACTACACAAAAAGAATCGCAGCACTGAAGGACTGTCCTAGCAGTGTAATTGGGTGAGCAAGGAAAAACTCTGACCCTCCAGTTTAAAAACACTGTCACTTTGTGGTGGAACCTAAAGAAAACTGAGAAGTTATGACAGGCAGTAAAAGATGCCTATGAGAAACGAGAGTACCTGAGCTCGGTGTGGGTCTTGGCGGCGATGGTGTGTGTGGAGGCTGCGTTGTAGTGTCTGGCGAGGGGACTGTGGGTGTTGGCGTCGATGGACCTAGCACAAGAGAGAGCTTGAGCAGATCAGCACCAAAATGAGTGTTTTGCTGCAGGCTGCTGGCCCACTCTTCCTAAACACCCCAACACCATGACCGGAGAGGCCTCAGACAGGGATTGCAGTGACTCTTCAGCAATAACTCCAGCCCTCCAGTGCCCTCAGACCAGCATAGATGGGAGATACAAAGGCATGTGCAGCCCCTTCACTACAGACACTCCATCCCATGGTCATGGGCTTTGGAGGAGCAAAACAAACACTTTCAACAAGCAGTAGAAGATGGGAATGGAACATGGCAGTACCTGAGCTCGGTGTGGGTCTAGGCGGTGATGGTGTGTGTGGAGGCCGCGTTGTAGTGTCTGGCGAGGGGATTGTGGGTGTTGGCGTCGATGGACCTAGCACAAGAGAGAGCTTGAGGAGATCTGCACCAACATGGGTGTTTTGTTGCAGGCCGCTGGCCCACCATTCCCAAACACCCAAACATTGTGACCAGAGAGGCCCTGGGCAGAGATTGCATCTCAGCAATTACTCCAGCCCTCAAGTGCTCTCAGAGCAGCATAGAGGGGAGATAAAAGGAGACATGCAGCTCCTTCCTTACAGACTCTCCATCCCTTGGCCATCGGCCCCAGAGAAAGCTAACTGAACACCTGCCAGAAGCAGTAAATGTGGGGATGGAAGATGGCAGTACCTGAGCTCGGTGTGGGTCTTGGCGGTGATGGTGTGTGTGGAGGCTGCGTTGTAGTGTCTGGCGAGGGGATTGTGGGGGTTGGCGTCGATGGACCTAGCACAAGAGAGAGCTTGAGGAGATCTGCGCCAACATGGGTGTTTTGCTGCAGGCTGCTGGCCCACCCTTCCCAAACACCCCAACACCATGACCAGAGAGGCCCCGGGCAGGGATTGCACAGCGTCATCTCAGAATGAGTCCTGCCACTCAAAGGCTCTGCCACCGGCATAGCTGGGTGTCAAAAGCCAGTTAGGCACTTCACTATCTGTGCTTGATGTGTTGGCTGTGGGCCCTGTCATACAAGAACTAAAGAGTGACTGCAGGCAGTGCCAGTGCCCCAGCCTCCCCGAGGAAGGCCTGCTTGGGCACAGGCTGCATCAGTGACCCACAGGGCACTGCAAAAACAGCCTGTGCTCCTGCCTCTAGTACAGCCTGCCGCCTCAGTCGGTGACACCTCCCAAGCTGCCCTTCCCCAAGCCAAGCCTTGTACCTGCACAGGATCCCTTTTCAATGGACAGGTCATCCAATGCTACGTCGCTCTGGATATCTTCACCCCATTCTCCCTCCAGGACAACCTACGGGAAGGGACGGTGCCCAGCATTAGCTCTGGCCGTGTGTGTGAGGTGCCATTAGAAAGCACAGTTCATCTCAGACGGAGTGAGAGCCCGTGCCCTTACATGCATATTTCCTGTGCTGTTGACCGTGATCTCTCCCAGGTTCCATCTGTCCCCATGGTTCCCAACGCTGCTCCAGACCAGCACTAGGTCTTCGTCCTTAGCCACGTACACCCGCAGGGCCATTGTTTCAGCCGCTCCGTACATGTGATACCAGAAGCGGAAGCAGTGCGCTCCTTCCGAACTGCACACGGGACTGACCAGATGAGCCACAAAGCCGGGGAGGGCATTGCTCCCTTGCAGGTAGATGTAGTAGCCGTCTGAAACAAAGCATGAGCCACACAGTCACATGCATATCACATCTAGAGAAAGCAGCCCGGGACCACCCAAGCACAGCCCCGGGAGCACCCCCTGCTGCACTTCAAGGCAGGCAAAAGGAGGGCAGAGCAAACACAGGTCCTTCGCGAGCCGCAACCCTCCCCAGCCCTCAGTCCACCTATGAACCGTGTACTGACTGTAGAGACTGCTGTTCCTACCTCCTGTCGTGTGGTCAGAGGAGGGGCCGGTGTTTTGCGTGGGCGTTGGCCCCTTGTTCCTTATCCAGTCAATGCTGCTGTAATCTGCCTGGACCCACTCACAGAAGTCATTGTCAAACGTGCAGGCGAAATCGCAGTCGCTCGGGGGAGCTGGTTAGGGTGCAGAAAGGAAAGCAGAGTTTCTAGAGAGAGGGTGGGGCCACCTTTTCCCCGTGTCCCACAGGGCACACCTACATCCCTGGCATGACCATGGCCAGGTGAGGATGGCCAGCCGAGTGCAAGTGCATGAGCTGAGTGCCTAGCACAGCCAGGAAAAAACATGGATGGCTGACAACAGTACCTGTGCTTGTCCCAGGTGCGGTTGATGTTGTTGTATGCGGAGGCCGCGTTGAGGTGTCTGGCAAGGGGGCCGAGGTTGTCGGACCTTCTGGATGTACAGTGAAACAGAGGTGGAGAAGATGTGTTTCATAACGGGGATTTGTTCCCAGATGGGGATGTTGCACCCTTCCCAAACACCCCCACACCATGGCAAAAGGAGCGCAGGACAGGAATTCCACGGTATCCCTGCCACAAAGGGGCTCTTCCCCCAAAGGCTGGCCCACCAGAGCAGGTAGGTGACACACAGAGAAGCCTGCACCACTGCTGCCCCTTTCCTTGAACATGGGCCCCAAAGGAGATCAACAGAACACTTACCACAGACGGTGCCAGCACTCCAGTCTCCCAGAGCAACGCCTGCCTCAGCACAGGCTGCGGCGTAGGCCCCCAGGTCATTACAGAACTGCTCCGTGCTGCCACCCGTGGCACACTGGTCATAGACACAGCTCTCAAAGTACGTCTTGGGTGGCAGAGCTGCGTGGCATGGCTGGAACGGGCCACCGAGTTGCGTGAGGATTGCACACTGCTTGTTGGCTGCCTCCTGCTCGGAGGGGGAGCAGGACACAGGCGGGCCGATAGCTGGGTCACACCTACAAAGCAGAGAGACAGCCCTGAGCTGACAGCAGCCTGTGGAGCCCAGCCACACCGCTTTCTAATGTCCTCCCCTGCCAACACCTGAGCCTCTCGAGTCCGGATCCCATGCTAAGACAAGGCACCCACAGCTGTCACTTGCAAGGGTGGGCAACACAATCACCACTCCCCTCCGTGGCATCAGGCGGACACAAACAAATGGCTGAAGCAGCTGCGATCGCAACAGCTTGGGAAAAGCATCGTGCCAAGGCCCTGGCCCACTCTCTCTGGGCCCAGGAGCAGTGAGATGCAGCGTGTGGAGTGGGATGGCAGGGCCCCTGCACAAGAGGTCGCCGAGGACCCCAGAGCAGAGCGCCTGTGCGGAGAGAGCACCGTGCACCCTGACCGCATGGAAGGGCCTGGACACTGCCACAAGCAAGCCAGCCTTGAGGGGAAAGGGGAACGGCCACACGTCTGGCACCCAGTTGCAGACAGGACATCCCACTGGTGGGCGGAGCAGAGAGTTGAGACGCAAGGACGATATGTCTGCTGCTGCAGAGACATTCCCACAACTGCCTGCCTCCTGTCCTTTGCCCCACGCCTGCCGTTACCAATCCTCCCTCCCTGTGCCCCTCACAAGCTCCCCTCTCCCGCGCTCCCTTTTGTCCATCATCCACGTGACGAAACAGCGACTCACGGCCACTCATCATCCGGCACCAGCCAGCTGGCTCCAAAGTCATTGACGCTGGGCACGACAACCCCATCGGGACGCATGAAGTCGTCCTGCTGGCTCCCAGTGTACGTCCCACACAGCCCACACAGCTCGCCCTTGTGCTTCTCAGACACCTTCACTAGGAGCTCGTGGTCCCCATTGAACTGCAGCTGCAGGCCCAGCTTGGTAGAAACCCGCACGTAGGAGCCACTCAGAGAAATGGTCACGCCAGGGGCAGGAGAAGCAGGCAGGGAGGCCAGAGCACCATTGATCTGCATAAGGGTGAGAGAGAGGGAGACAGAAGCATAAAGAGATGCCCTCCACTGAGAGCTCACTGTTCTTCACTGCGATGGTGCCAGGGCCCAGTGAGTCAGAAGCGCTGATGGCGTCAGAAACCCTGCCCCGTGAGAAACCCAGGGAGAACAGCAGCGACTCTGCATACGGCACACGGAAAGCTCAGGAAAACAACCTGAGAATCTGTTACTGCATGAGCAGCAGGATCTGCCCCGCTCAGAGCCTCGCCGTGCTCTTCTGTGAGCACGCCAGCAGGCTCAGGGGATATCAAGCTCTTCTTGGGGCCGCAATGGTGCTGAGGGCATCTGTTGTTCCCAGGTGTAAAAATGAGGGGCTTACGTAGACCGCCTTGTTCTTGCGCAGTGCAATGTGGAGGCCTTCCACGGACAGTGCCACAGAGTTCAGAGCCGTCCAGCTCTGGCTGCCGCGATGTTCGTTGCGGGTGGTGACACTGAACCCAACAGAGGAGTTGTCACAGCCCGTCACAACCGTGTAGTTGCAGGAGCCCTGGAAGTGGTGAAGCTTCCCATCGAAGGTGCTGTAATGCGGGTCGCCGTAGATGTGGCAGAGAGCGGTGCCGGCTGGGTAACAGCCCCTCTGGCCATTCTGGATCTTGCAGACCTCGTCCTCGCCACAGGACAGCGCAGAGCAAACCATCTGGCCGTTGGCTGCGCACCGGCACTGGCGAGTGCAGTTCTCGTTCACAGAGGACTCGCCTTGCTGCAGGCAGAGAAACACGGAGCGACAGTGTGTCAGGCAGGAAAGCAGGGGCAAGGGAGTGCCCTGGGAGGGGCGCAAGCCAGCGCAGGGTTTTCACTCACGCTGTAGTAGTTGCCCTCGAAGAGGCAGCCGCAGTGTGCCTCGGGCACACAGGTGTCTCCGCTGAGGAGGAAGCCAGAGGTACACGCACAGCCCTCCATGCAGGGCTTGGAGCAGTTCTGTGGGGCTTGTCGGTCAACACAGGTGGCAGGACAGCCGGTCATGCAAGGGTCATAGTAGCTGTTGGCGGGGCACAGAAGGGCTGCAATGGGAAGGGGACCATTAGTAAGCCCTCAAGGAAGGACAACCTTCTGGGAAGGGGAAGGCTAAAGACTTGCTTTGGCCAGAGGTTGTGGGCACGGGGAGTGGCACTCTTGCCTTCTGGCAACTGCAAGGCAGGTACTCACGGCAGAAGGTGGCATTCCTCCAGGGAAGAAGAGTGATGCCGGCTGCCTGGCATGCGTCAGCGTAGGCCTCCAGAGCGGCGCACAGGAACTCCTGGCCACCACTCAGGGCACAAAGGTCATAGAAGCAGGTCTCAAAGTAGCTCTGGGGGTTGATGACGCCATGGCACCGCTCAAAAGAGCCAGGCCTGGCAGTCAGCATGCCACAGAACTGGTCCGATCGGTAGAGCTTCTCGTCTTCCGCGCTGCAGGGTGGGGACGGGACGGGGACACCGCAAGAGGAGTCATCGTCTGGGACCTGCCAGCTCTCCCCCAGCGCATTGGAGTCTGCGGCTTGCTGCCCGTTGGGCATCATGTAATCGTCCTCTCTCCGGTTGTTGAAGTTCCCGCACATGCCACAGGTCAGGTTGAAGTAGGTGGTGGGCACCTTCACCTCCACCGAGTGGTCAGTGTCGTAGGACACGCGGAGGTTGAAGTCTGTCTCCAGGACGATGTAGCGGCCGCTCCTGCTCACCGTGATGGCACCTCCCGCTGCGCTCGCCGGCAAGGTCTGGCGCACATTGTTCACCTAGGGCAGACACACCGCAATGGGCCCCGGCCTTGGCCCTGGCCTCCCTGGGGTCCCCTGCCCCTGGGAAAGCAGCTGCCAGGCCAGGCACAGCAAACCAGTGCCCATGAGGCCCTCACAGCCAGACACCCCTGCGGCTTGCAGAGCCGTGTCTCTGTTCTGCGCTCTGCAGGGGCCTCTGCTCCACAGGGGCCACATTGCCCGTTTGCTTCTTCCTCCTCCAACCCCTCCAGAAAAGAAAAACTAAGCCACCCCGTGGCTTCAGGGGAACCCCTGTGGGCCTGGGACAACGGACATGTCCCATACATGCCAGGCCCTGCCAGGAAAAGCCAGCCCTGCCCTGCAGCTGCACCATGCTCGTGCCAGACCCCCTCGGTGCCTACCAGCACTTGGCTCTTCTCCTTCTTGACAATGGCAATGCGCTCTCCGTACACCTCAACCAGGACTTCGCGCACGTAGGACACTCTGCTGTTGCCACGATGCTCGTTCTTGGCCTCCACGTTGAAGTAGGGCAGGGAGGTGGTGTTGGAGCACACTTTGGCCAGGGTGTAGGTGCAGTTGCCCATGAAGTTGTGCGTCACCTTGTCAAAGGTGTTGTAGTGAGGGTCGCCGTGGACGTGGCAGATGCCGTAGGATTGCTCGAGGCACTGAGGCTTCCCATCCTGCACCCCGCAGTACTGGCCCGCAGGGCATGAGGCATTGGAGCACTGGACTTTGCTTCCCCGGGCGGGACACGTGCACTTTGAGGAGCAGGTGTTGTCCGTCCAGAACTCCGAGCCCACGGGGTAGTGCTGCCCGTTGTGCCAGCACCCGCACTGCTGGCTGGGCACGCATCGGTCATGGTAGAGCAGGTAGCCGCTGTCGCACACACAGCCCTCCACGCACGGCAGGTTGCAGGTAGCAGGAGCCATCGGGTCAACACAGGTGGCAGGGCAGGCTGCAGCACAGGGCTCGTAGTGGCTGTTGGCCGGACAGGTGATAGCTGCCGAGACAGAAGACATGGCCATTACCTGGAGAACATAACACTTCTTTCTGCTCTATTTTCCCCTTTGAAAAATGAAGAGTCTATATTTTCTCGGTGGTCTGCTTGGCTCCATGGGTGTTCTGAGTCGTACCTGACCCAGTGAAACAGAGACCGGTGCCTCAGCTGCTGACAGCTCCCTCTAAATCCCCACGTCACAGAACAAAGCTATTTGTAATTCTCCACCCCTCTCTTTCATTCCTGTTCTGTGTTTTCCCTAGAGTAACGATCTGTGGTACCGTGCGTGGACTTACGGCAGAAGGTTGCGTTCCTCCACGCTGGTATCTTGACACCAAGCGACTGGCAGGCATCCGCGTAGGACTGCAAGCTCTTGCACAGGGCCTCGCGGTCCAGCCCCAGCTCACACAGGTCATAAAGGCAGGTGTCAAAGTAACCGCTGGGGCGCAGCACAGCGTGGCACATCTGAAACGGGCCGCTGGTGTCAGTGAGGAGCCCGCAGAAGCTGCTGCTGGCAATGACTTGCTTGTCCGTCTCGTTGCAGGCTGGGGTGGGGAGTGGTCCGGCTGAGCAGCTGTGGAAGGACGGGGAGAAGGGCCCTTGGGTCACCTGTGGGCTTCTCCTGGTGTCTCCCCCTCCCCTTGCCCGCCACGTCCCCAGTCCTGCTGGGGGGCCACACACACCTGCTGTCGTTGGACACCTGCCAGCTGTTGCCCAGGCTGGTGGAGTCTGGCTCCAGCACCCCTTCCGGGTTCAGGAAGTCATCTGCTGCCATCCCGTTGTAGTTCCCACACATGCCACAAACCTTCTGCCCAAAGGTGCTGGGAAGCGTCACCTCCACCCGATGGTTCCCATCAAACTTCACTCTCAAGCCAAAGTCTGTCATCACCACCGTGTAGAACCCGCTGGACGAGACCTGCACGCCCGCAGATGGGGTGCAGGGCAAGATCTCTGCCGCTCCGTTGACCTGGAAAGTCAAGACGGGGTTGGAGCAAACCCTTTGGCACAGCACTCTCCTCTCACACAGCCCCACCGCCTCTCCCCCTTGCGCTTACCGTCACCACTCCACCCTTTCCCAGCCTTATCCGCTGGCCAGCCACATCGACATCCACGTATCGGACATAGGACACGCGAGTGTTGCCTCCCCTGTGCTCATTGGCCGCTTCCACGTTGAAGTAGGGCAGTGAGCTGTTGCTCTCGCACAGCTTGGAGAGGGTGTAGGTGCAGGTGCCCATGAAGTGGTGTAGCTGCTTGTCGAACGTGTGGTAGTGAGGGTCTCCTTCCACCACACAGGTCCCTGACAGTGGAAAGACCAGAGGAAACGGTCACTTAAGCTCCTCCTGCTGCCTCTGCTCCCCAGCCCACCTTGCACATAGACCAGCAGTCCCACGACCGGTGTGCTGCTTTTACCAGGAGACAGAGTTACTGGAGATCTGTGTCAAGACAGGAGTAATTTTTCCAGGCCTCTGCTTCAAACCTCCTCAAACACCTAAATGCCAGAAGCACTGGTGCCCCACCCAAACCCTGACTATCTCTCAATGTACGTCTCCACATGGCAGGAAAGAGATGAAAAGCAAGTAACAGCCCTCCAATGTAAATGCACCATGTAGCAACTACAGGTTTTGAAGATGACTCAAAAATCTACCAACAATAGCAGTACCTGAGGTTGTCCCAGGTGTTTGTGTTGGTGGTGGTGTGTGTGGTGGCTGTGTTGTGGTGTCCGGCAATGGGGTCAAGGGTGTAGAAGGAAGTGGACCTATAGAGAGACAGAAGCAGAATTGGTAAGTGTCAACGTGGGAGTTTTGTTGCAGGCCGCTGGCCCCCTGTTCCCAAACACCCAAACACAGTGACCAGAGAGGCCCAGGGCAGAGATCGCATCTCAGCAATAACTCCAGCCCTCCAGTGCTCTCAGACCAGCATAGATGGGAGATACAAAGGCATGTGCAGCCCCTTCACTACAGACACTCCATCCCATGGTCATGGGCTTTGGAGGAGCAAAACAAACACTTTCAACAAGCAGTAGAAGATGGGAATGGAACATGGCAGTACCTGAGCTCGGTGTGGGTCTAGGCGGTGATGGTGTGTGTGGAGGCCGCGTTGTAGTGTCTGGCGAGGGGATTGTGGGTGTTGGCGTCGATGGACCTAGCACAAGAGAGAGCTTGAGGAGATCTGCACCAACATGGGTGTTTTGTTGCAGGCCGCTGGCCCACCATTCCCAAACACCCAAACATTGTGACCAGAGAGGCCCTGGGCAGAGATTGCATCTCAGCAATTACTCCAGCCCTCAAGTGCTCTCAGAGCAGCATAGAGGGGAGATAAAAGGAGACATGCAGCTCCTTCCTTACAGACTCTCCATCCCTTGGCCATCGGCCCCAGAGAAAGCTAACTGAACACCTGCCAGAAGCAGTAAATGTGGGGATGGAAGATGGCAGTACCTGAGCTCGGTGTGGGTCTTGGCGGTGATGGTGTGTGTGGAGGCTGCGTTGTAGTGTCTGGCGAGGGGATTGTGGGGGTTGGCGTCGATGGACCTAGCACAAGAGAGAGCTTGAGGAGATCTGCGCCAACATGGGTGTTTTGCTGCAGGCTGCTGGCCCACCCTTCCCAAACACCCCAACACCATGACCAGAGAGGCCCCGGGCAGGGATTGCACAGCGTCATCTCAGAATGAGTCCTGCCACTCAAAGGCTCTGCCACCAGCATAGCTGGGTGTCAAAAGCCAGTTAGGCACTTCACTATCTGTGCTTGATGTGTTGGCTGTGGGCCCTGTCATACAAGAACTAAAGAGTGACTGCAGGCAGTGCCAGTGCCCCAGCCTCCCCGAGGAAGGCCTGCTTGGGCACAGGCTGCATCAGTGACCCACAGGGCACTGCAAAAACAGCCTGTGCTCCTGCCTCTAGTACAGCCTGCCGCCTCAGTCGGTGACACCTCCCAAGCTGCCCTTCCCCAAGCCAAGCCTTGTACCTGCACAGGATCCCTTTTCAATGGACAGGTCATCCAATGCTACGTCGCTCTGGATATCTTCACCCCATTCTCCCTCCAGGACAACCTACGGGAAGGGACGGTGCCCAGCATTAGCTCTGGCCGTGTGTGTGAGGTGCCATTAGAAAGCACAGTTCATCTCAGACGGAGTGAGAGCCCGTGCCCTTACATGCATATTTCCTGTGCTGTTGACCGTGATCTCTCCCAGGTTCCATCTGTCCCCATGGTTCCCAACGCTGCTCCAGACCAGCACTAGGTCTTCGTCCTTAGCCACGTACACCCGCAGGGCCATTGTTTCAGCCGCTCCGTACATGTGATACCAGAAGCGGAAGCAGTGCGCTCCTTCCGAACTGCACACGGGACTGACCAGATGAGCCACAAAGCCGGGGAGGGCATTGCTCCCTTGCAGGTAGATGTAGTAGCCGTCTGAAACAAAGCATGAGCCACACAGTCACATGCATATCACATCTAGAGAAAGCAGCCCGGGACCACCCAAGCACAGCCCCGGGAGCACCCCCTGCTGCACTTCAAGGCAGGCAAAAGGAGGGCAGAGCAAACACAGGTCCTTCGCGAGCCGCAACCCTCCCCAGCCCTCAGTCCACCTATGAACCGTGTACTGACTGTAGAGACTGCTGTTCCTACCTCCTGTCGTGTGGTCAGAGGAGGGGCCGGTGTTTTGCGTGGGCGTTGGCCCCTTGTTCCTTATCCAGTCAATGCTGCTGTAATCTGCCTGGACCCACTCACAGAAGTCATTGTCAAACGTGCAGGCGAAATCGCAGTCGCTCGGGGGAGCTGGTTAGGGTGCAGAAAGGAAAGCAGAGTTTCTAGAGAGAGGGTGGGGCCACCTTTTCCCCGTGTCCCACAGGGCACACCTACATCCCTGGCATGACCATGGCCAGGTGAGGATGGCCAGCCGAGTGCAAGTGCATGAGCTGAGTGCCTAGCACAGCCAGGAAAAAACATGGATGGCTGACAACAGTACCTGTGCTTGTCCCAGGTGCGGTTGATGTTGTTGTATGCGGAGGCCGCGTTGAGGTGTCTGGCAAGGGGGCCGAGGTTGTCGGACCTTCTGGATGTACAGTGAAACAGAGGTGGAGAAGATGTGTTTCATAACGGGGATTTGTTCCCAGATGGGGATGTTGCACCCTTCCCAAACACCCCCACACCATGGCAAAAGGAGCGCAGGACAGGAATTCCACGGTATCCCTGCCACAAAGGGGCTCTTCCCCCAAAGGCTGGCCCACCAGAGCAGGTAGGTGACACACAGAGAAGCCTGCACCACTGCTGCCCCTTTCCTTGAACATGGGCCCCAAAGGAGATCAACAGAACACTTACCACAGACGGTGCCAGCACTCCAGTCTCCCAGAGCAACGCCTGCCTCAGCACAGGCTGCGGCGTAGGCCCCCAGGTCATTACAGAACTGCTCCGTGCTGCCACCCGTGGCACACTGGTCATAGACACAGCTCTCAAAGTACGTCTTGGGTGGCAGAGCTGCGTGGCATGGCTGGAACGGGCCACCGAGTTGCGTGAGGATTGCACACTGCTTGTTGGCTGCCTCCTGCTCGGAGGGGGAGCAGGACACAGGCGGGCCGATAGCTGGGTCACACCTACAAAGCAGAGAGACAGCCCTGAGCTGACAGCAGCCTGTGGAGCCCAGCCACACCGCTTTCTAATGTCCTCCCCTGCCAACACCTGAGCCTCTCGAGTCCGGATCCCATGCTAAGACAAGGCACCCACAGCTGTCACTTGCAAGGGTGGGCAACACAATCACCACTCCCCTCCGTGGCATCAGGCGGACACAAACAAATGGCTGAAGCAGCTGCGATCGCAACAGCTTGGGAAAAGCATCGTGCCAAGGCCCTGGCCCACTCTCTCTGGGCCCAGGAGCAGTGAGATGCAGCGTGTGGAGTGGGATGGCAGGGCCCCTGCACAAGAGGTCGCCGAGGACCCCAGAGCAGAGCGCCTGTGCGGAGAGAGCACCGTGCACCCTGACCGCATGGAAGGGCCTGGACACTGCCACAAGCAAGCCAGCCTTGAGGGGAAAGGGGAACGGCCACACGTCTGGCACCCAGTTGCAGACAGGACATCCCACTGGTGGGCGGAGCAGAGAGTTGAGACGCAAGGACGATATGTCTGCTGCTGCAGAGACATTCCCACAACTGCCTGCCTCCTGTCCTTTGCCCCACGCCTGCCGTTACCAATCCTCCCTCCCTGTGCCCCTCACAAGCTCCCCTCTCCCGCGCTCCCTTTTGTCCATCATCCACGTGACGAAACAGCGACTCACGGCCACTCATCATCCGGCACCAGCCAGCTGGCTCCAAAGTCATTGACGCTGGGCACGACAACCCCATCGGGACGCATGAAGTCGTCCTGCTGGCTCCCAGTGTACGTCCCACACAGCCCACACAGCTCGCCCTTGTGCTTCTCAGACACCTTCACTAGGAGCTCGTGGTCCCCATTGAACTGCAGCTGCAGGCCCAGCTTGGTAGAAACCCGCACGTAGGAGCCACTCAGAGAAATGGTCACGCCAGGGGCAGGAGAAGCAGGCAGGGAGGCCAGAGCACCATTGATCTGCATAAGGGTGAGAGAGAGGGAGACAGAAGCATAAAGAGATGCCCTCCACTGAGAGCTCACTGTTCTTCACTGCGATGGTGCCAGGGCCCAGTGAGTCAGAAGCGCTGATGGCGTCAGAAACCCTGCCCCGTGAGAAACCCAGGGAGAACAGCAGCGACTCTGCATACGGCACACGGAAAGCTCAGGAAAACAACCTGAGAATCTGTTACTGCATGAGCAGCAGGATCTGCCCCGCTCAGAGCCTCGCCGTGCTCTTCTGTGAGCACGCCAGCAGGCTCAGGGGATATCAAGCTCTTCTTGGGGCCGCAATGGTGCTGAGGGCATCTGTTGTTCCCAGGTGTAAAAATGAGGGGCTTACGTAGACCGCCTTGTTCTTGCGCAGTGCAATGTGGAGGCCTTCCACGGACAGTGCCACAGAGTTCAGAGCCGTCCAGCTCTGGCTGCCGCGATGTTCGTTGCGGGTGGTGACACTGAACCCAACAGAGGAGTTGTCACAGCCCGTCACAACCGTGTAGTTGCAGGAGCCCTGGAAGTGGTGAAGCTTCCCATCGAAGGTGCTGTAATGCGGGTCGCCGTAGATGTGGCAGAGAGCGGTGCCGGCTGGGTAACAGCCCCTCTGGCCATTCTGGATCTTGCAGACCTCGTCCTCGCCACAGGACAGCGCAGAGCAAACCATCTGGCCGTTGGCTGCGCACCGGCACTGGCGAGTGCAGTTCTCGTTCACAGAGGACTCGCCTTGCTGCAGGCAGAGAAACACGGAGCGACAGTGTGTCAGGCAGGAAAGCAGGGGCAAGGGAGTGCCCTGGGAGGGGCGCAAGCCAGCGCAGGGTTTTCACTCACGCTGTAGTAGTTGCCCTCGAAGAGGCAGCCGCAGTGTGCCTCGGGCACACAGGTGTCTCCGCTGAGGAGGAAGCCAGAGGTACACGCACAGCCCTCCATGCAGGGCTTGGAGCAGTTCTGTGGGGCTTGTCGGTCAACACAGGTGGCAGGACAGCCGGTCATGCAAGGGTCATAGTAGCTGTTGGCGGGGCACAGAAGGGCTGCAATGGGAAGGGGACCATTAGTAAGCCCTCAAGGAAGGACAACCTTCTGGGAAGGGGAAGGCTAAAGACTTGCTTTGGCCAGAGGTTGTGGGCACGGGGAGTGGCACTCTTGCCTTCTGGCAACTGCAAGGCAGGTACTCACGGCAGAAGGTGGCATTCCTCCAGGGAAGAAGAGTGATGCCGGCTGCCTGGCATGCGTCAGCGTAGGCCTCCAGAGCGGCGCACAGGAACTCCTGGCCACCACTCAGGGCACAAAGGTCATAGAAGCAGGTCTCAAAGTAGCTCTGGGGGTTGATGACGCCATGGCACCGCTCAAAAGAGCCAGGCCTGGCAGTCAGCATGCCACAGAACTGGTCCGATCGGTAGAGCTTCTCGTCTTCCGCGCTGCAGGGTGGGGACGGGACGGGGACACCGCAAGAGGAGTCATCGTCTGGGACCTGCCAGCTCTCCCCCAGCGCATTGGAGTCTGCGGCTTGCTGCCCGTTGGGCATCATGTAATCGTCCTCTCTCCGGTTGTTGAAGTTCCCGCACATGCCACAGGTCAGGTTGAAGTAGGTGGTGGGCACCTTCACCTCCACCGAGTGGTCAGTGTCGTAGGACACGCGGAGGTTGAAGTCTGTCTCCAGGACGATGTAGCGGCCGCTCCTGCTCACCGTGATGGCACCTCCCGCTGCGCTCGCCGGCAAGGTCTGGCGCACATTGTTCACCTAGGGCAGACACACCGCAATGGGCCCCGGCCTTGGCCCTGGCCTCCCTGGGGTCCCCTGCCCCTGGGAAAGCAGCTGCCAGGCCAGGCACAGCAAACCAGTGCCCATGAGGCCCTCACAGCCAGACACCCCTGCGGCTTGCAGAGCCGTGTCTCTGTTCTGCGCTCTGCAGGGGCCTCTGCTCCACAGGGGCCACATTGCCCGTTTGCTTCTTCCTCCTCCAACCCCTCCAGAAAAGAAAAACTAAGCCACCCCGTGGCTTCAGGGGAACCCCTGTGGGCCTGGGACAACGGACATGTCCCATACATGCCAGGCCCTGCCAGGAAAAGCCAGCCCTGCCCTGCAGCTGCACCATGCTCGTGCCAGACCCCCTCGGTGCCTACCAGCACTTGGCTCTTCTCCTTCTTGACAATGGCAATGCGCTCTCCGTACACCTCAACCAGGACTTCGCGCACGTAGGACACTCTGCTGTTGCCACGATGCTCGTTCTTGGCCTCCACGTTGAAGTAGGGCAGGGAGGTGGTGTTGGAGCACACTTTGGCCAGGGTGTAGGTGCAGTTGCCCATGAAGTTGTGCGTCACCTTGTCAAAGGTGTTGTAGTGAGGGTCGCCGTGGACGTGGCAGATGCCGTAGGATTGCTTGAGGCACTGAGGCTTCCCATCCTGCACCCCGCAGTACTGGCCCGCAGGGCATGAGGCATTGGAGCACTGGACTTTGCTTCCCCGGGCGGGACACGTGCACTTTGAGGAGCAGGTGTTGTCCGTCCAGAACTCCGAGCCCACGGGGTAGTGCTGCCCGTTGTGCCAGCACCCGCACTGCTGGCTGGGCACGCATCGGTCATGGTAGAGCAGGTAGCCGCTGTCGCACACACAGCCCTCCACGCACGGCAGGTTGCAGGTAGCAGGAGCCATCGGGTCAACACAGGTGGCAGGGCAGGCTGCAGCACAGGGCTCGTAGTGGCTGTTGGCCGGACAGGTGATAGCTGCCGAGACAGAAGACATGGCCATTACCTGGAGAACATAACACTTCTTTCTGCTCTATTTTCCCCTTTGAAAAATGAAGAGTCTATATTTTCTCGGTGGTCTGCTTGGCTCCATGGGTGTTCTGAGTCGTACCTGACCCAGTGAAACAGAGACCGGTGCCTCAGCTGCTGACAGCTCCCTCTAAATCCCCACGTCACAGAACAAAGCTATTTGTAATTCTCCACCCCTCTCTTTCATTCCTGTTCTGTGTTTTCCCTAGAGTAACGATCTGTGGTACCGTGCGTGGACTTACGGCAGAAGGTTGCGTTCCTCCACGCTGGTATCTTGACACCAAGCGACTGGCAGGCATCCGCGTAGGACTGCAAGCTCTTGCACAGGGCCTCGCGGTCCAGCCCCAGCTCACACAGGTCATAAAGGCAGGTGTCAAAGTAACCGCTGGGGCGCAGCACAGCGTGGCACATCTGAAACGGGCCGCTGGTGTCAGTGAGGAGCCCGCAGAAGCTGCTGCTGGCAATGACTTGCTTGTCCGTCTCGTTGCAGGCTGGGGTGGGGAGTGGTCCGGCTGAGCAGCTGTGGAAGGACGGGGAGAAGGGCCCTTGGGTCACCTGTGGGCTTCTCCTGGTGTCTCCCCCTCCCCTTGCCCGCCACGTCCCCAGTCCTGCTGGGGGGCCACACACACCTGCTGTCGTTGGACACCTGCCAGCTGTTGCCCAGGCTGGTGGAGTCTGGCTCCAGCACCCCTTCCGGGTTCAGGAAGTCATCTGCTGCCATCCCGTTGTAGTTCCCACACATGCCACAAACCTTCTGCCCAAAGGTGCTGGGAAGCGTCACCTCCACCCGATGGTTCCCATCAAACTTCACTCTCAAGCCAAAGTCTGTCATCACCACCGTGTAGAACCCGCTGGACGAGACCTGCACGCCCGCAGATGGGGTGCAGGGCAAGATCTCTGCCGCTCCGTTGACCTGGAAAGTCAAGACGGGGTTGGAGCAAACCCTTTGGCACAGCACTCTCCTCTCACACAGCCCCACCGCCTCTCCCCCTTGCGCTTACCGTCACCACTCCACCCTTTCCCAGCCTTATCCGCTGGCCAGCCACATCGACATCCACGTATCGGACATAGGACACGCGAGTGTTGCCTCCCCTGTGCTCATTGGCCGCTTCCACGTTGAAGTAGGGCAGTGAGCTGTTGCTCTCGCACAGCTTGGAGAGGGTGTAGGTGCAGGTGCCCATGAAGTGGTGTAGCTGCTTGTCGAACGTGTGGTAGTGAGGGTCTCCTTCCACCACACAGGTCCCTGACAGTGGAAAGACCAGAGGAAACGGTCACTTAAGCTCCTCCTGCTGCCTCTGCTCCCCAGCCCACCTTGCACATAGACCAGCAGTCCCACGACCGGTGTGCTGCTTTTACCAGGAGACAGAGTTACTGGAGATCTGTGTCAAGACAGGAGTAATTTTTCCAGGCCTCTGCTTCAAACCTCCTCAAACACCTAAATGCCAGAAGCACTGGTGCCCCACCCAAACCCTGACTATCTCTCAATGTACGTCTCCACATGGCAGGAAAGAGATGAAAAGCAAGTAACAGCCCTCCAATGTAAATGCACCATGTAGCAACTACAGGTTTTGAAGATGACTCAAAAATCTACCAACAATAGCAGTACCTGAGGTTGTCCCAGGTGTTTGTGTTGGTGGTGGTGTGTGTGGTGGCTGTGTTGTGGTGTCCGGCAATGGGGTCAAGGGTGTAGAAGGAAGTGGACCTATAGAGAGACAGAAGCAGAATTGGTAAGTGTCAACGTGGGAGTTTTGTTGCAGGCCGCTGGCCCCCTGTTCCCAAACACCCAAACACAGTGACCAGAGAGGCCCAGGGCAGAGATCGCATCTCAGCAATAACTCCAGCCCTCCAGTGCTCTCAGACCAGCATAGATGGGAGATACAAAGGCATGTGCAGCCCCTTCACTACAGACACTCCATCCCATGGTCATGGGCTTTGGAGGAGCAAAACAAACACTTTCAACAAGCAGTAGAAGATGGGAATGGAACATGGCAGTACCTGAGCTCGGTGTGGGTCTAGGCGGTGATGGTGTGTGTGGAGGCCGCGTTGTAGTGTCTGGCGAGGGGATTGTGGGTGTTGGCGTCGATGGACCTAGCACAAGAGAGAGCTTGAGGAGATCTGCACCAACATGGGTGTTTTGTTGCAGGCCGCTGGCCCACCATTCCCAAACACCCAAACATTGTGACCAGAGAGGCCCTGGGCAGAGATTGCATCTCAGCAATTACTCCAGCCCTCAAGTGCTCTCAGAGCAGCATAGAGGGGAGATAAAAGGAGACATGCAGCTCCTTCCTTACAGACTCTCCATCCCTTGGCCATCGGCCCCAGAGAAAGCTAACTGAACACCTGCCAGAAGCAGTAAATGTGGGGATGGAAGATGGCAGTACCTGAGCTCGGTGTGGGTCTTGGCGGTGATGGTGTGTGTGGAGGCTGCGTTGTAGTGTCTGGCGAGGGGATTGTGGGGGTTGGCGTCGATGGACCTAGCACAAGAGAGAGCTTGAGGAGATCTGCGCCAACATGGGTGTTTTGCTGCAGGCTGCTGGCCCACCCTTCCCAAACACCCCAACACCATGACCAGAGAGGCCCCGGGCAGGGATTGCACAGCGTCATCTCAGAATGAGTCCTGCCACTCAAAGGCTCTGCCACCGGCATAGCTGGGTGTCAAAAGCCAGTTAGGCACTTCACTATCTGTGCTTGATGTGTTGGCTGTGGGCCCTGTCATACAAGAACTAAAGAGTGACTGCAGGCAGTGCCAGTGCCCCAGCCTCCCCGAGGAAGGCCTGCTTGGGCACAGGCTGCATCAGTGACCCACAGGGCACTGCAAAAACAGCCTGTGCTCCTGCCTCTAGTACAGCCTGCCGCCTCAGTCGGTGACACCTCCCAAGCTGCCCTTCCCCAAGCCAAGCCTTGTACCTGCACAGGATCCCTTTTCAATGGACAGGTCATCCAATGCTACGTCGCTCTGGATATCTTCACCCCATTCTCCCTCCAGGACAACCTACGGGAAGGGACGGTGCCCAGCATTAGCTCTGGCCGTGTGTGTGAGGTGCCATTAGAAAGCACAGTTCATCTCAGACGGAGTGAGAGCCCGTGCCCTTACATGCATATTTCCTGTGCTGTTGACCGTGATCTCTCCCAGGTTCCATCTGTCCCCATGGTTCCCAACGCTGCTCCAGACCAGCACTAGGTCTTCGTCCTTAGCCACGTACACCCGCAGGGCCATTGTTTCAGCCGCTCCGTACATGTGATACCAGAAGCGGAAGCAGTGCGCTCCTTCCGAACTGCACACGGGACTGACCAGATGAGCCACAAAGCCGGGGAGGGCATTGCTCCCTTGCAGGTAGATGTAGTAGCCGTCTGAAACAAAGCATGAGCCACACAGTCACATGCATATCACATCTAGAGAAAGCAGCCCGGGACCACCCAAGCACAGCCCCGGGAGCACCCCCTGCTGCACTTCAAGGCAGGCAAAAGGAGGGCAGAGCAAACACAGGTCCTTCGCGAGCCGCAACCCTCCCCAGCCCTCAGTCCACCTATGAACCGTGTACTGACTGTAGAGACTGCTGTTCCTACCTCCTGTCGTGTGGTCAGAGGAGGGGCCGGTGTTTTGCGTGGGCGTTGGCCCCTTGTTCCTTATCCAGTCAATGCTGCTGTAATCTGCCTGGACCCACTCACAGAAGTCATTGTCAAACGTGCAGGCGAAATCGCAGTCGCTCGGGGGAGCTGGTTAGGGTGCAGAAAGGAAAGCAGAGTTTCTAGAGAGAGGGTGGGGCCACCTTTTCCCCGTGTCCCACAGGGCACACCTACATCCCTGGCATGACCATGGCCAGGTGAGGATGGCCAGCCGAGTGCAAGTGCATGAGCTGAGTGCCTAGCACAGCCAGGAAAAAACATGGATGGCTGACAACAGTACCTGTGCTTGTCCCAGGTGCGGTTGATGTTGTTGTATGCGGAGGCCGCGTTGAGGTGTCTGGCAAGGGGGCCGAGGTTGTCGGACCTTCTGGATGTACAGTGAAACAGAGGTGGAGAAGATGTGTTTCATAACGGGGATTTGTTCCCAGATGGGGATGTTGCACCCTTCCCAAACACCCCCACACCATGGCAAAAGGAGCGCAGGACAGGAATTCCACGGTATCCCTGCCACAAAGGGGCTCTTCCCCCAAAGGCTGGCCCACCAGAGCAGGTAGGTGACACACAGAGAAGCCTGCACCACTGCTGCCCCTTTCCTTGAACATGGGCCCCAAAGGAGATCAACAGAACACTTACCACAGACGGTGCCAGCACTCCAGTCTCCCAGAGCAACGCCTGCCTCAGCACAGGCTGCGGCGTAGGCCCCCAGGTCATTACAGAACTGCTCCGTGCTGCCACCCGTGGCACACTGGTCATAGACACAGCTCTCAAAGTACGTCTTGGGTGGCAGAGCTGCGTGGCATGGCTGGAACGGGCCACCGAGTTGCGTGAGGATTGCACACTGCTTGTTGGCTGCCTCCTGCTCGGAGGGGGAGCAGGACACAGGCGGGCCGATAGCTGGGTCACACCTACAAAGCAGAGAGACAGCCCTGAGCTGACAGCAGCCTGTGGAGCCCAGCCACACCGCTTTCTAATGTCCTCCCCTGCCAACACCTGAGCCTCTCGAGTCCGGATCCCATGCTAAGACAAGGCACCCACAGCTGTCACTTGCAAGGGTGGGCAACACAATCACCACTCCCCTCCGTGGCATCAGGCGGACACAAACAAATGGCTGAAGCAGCTGCGATCGCAACAGCTTGGGAAAAGCATCGTGCCAAGGCCCTGGCCCACTCTCTCTGGGCCCAGGAGCAGTGAGATGCAGCGTGTGGAGTGGGATGGCAGGGCCCCTGCACAAGAGGTCGCCGAGGACCCCAGAGCAGAGCGCCTGTGCGGAGAGAGCACCGTGCACCCTGACCGCATGGAAGGGCCTGGACACTGCCACAAGCAAGCCAGCCTTGAGGGGAAAGGGGAACGGCCACACGTCTGGCACCCAGTTGCAGACAGGACATCCCACTGGTGGGCGGAGCAGAGAGTTGAGACGCAAGGACGATATGTCTGCTGCTGCAGAGACATTCCCACAACTGCCTGCCTCCTGTCCTTTGCCCCACGCCTGCCGTTACCAATCCTCCCTCCCTGTGCCCCTCACAAGCTCCCCTCTCCCGCGCTCCCTTTTGTCCATCATCCACGTGACGAAACAGCGACTCACGGCCACTCATCATCCGGCACCAGCCAGCTGGCTCCAAAGTCATTGACGCTGGGCACGACAACCCCATCGGGACGCATGAAGTCGTCCTGCTGGCTCCCAGTGTACGTCCCACACAGCCCACACAGCTCGCCCTTGTGCTTCTCAGACACCTTCACTAGGAGCTCGTGGTCCCCATTGAACTGCAGCTGCAGGCCCAGCTTGGTAGAAACCCGCACGTAGGAGCCACTCAGAGAAATGGTCACGCCAGGGGCAGGAGAAGCAGGCAGGGAGGCCAGAGCACCATTGATCTGCATAAGGGTGAGAGAGAGGGAGACAGAAGCATAAAGAGATGCCCTCCACTGAGAGCTCACTGTTCTTCACTGCGATGGTGCCAGGGCCCAGTGAGTCAGAAGCGCTGATGGCGTCAGAAACCCTGCCCCGTGAGAAACCCAGGGAGAACAGCAGCGACTCTGCATACGGCACACGGAAAGCTCAGGAAAACAACCTGAGAATCTGTTACTGCATGAGCAGCAGGATCTGCCCCGCTCAGAGCCTCGCCGTGCTCTTCTGTGAGCACGCCAGCAGGCTCAGGGGATATCAAGCTCTTCTTGGGGCCGCAATGGTGCTGAGGGCATCTGTTGTTCCCAGGTGTAAAAATGAGGGGCTTACGTAGACCGCCTTGTTCTTGCGCAGTGCAATGTGGAGGCCTTCCACGGACAGTGCCACAGAGTTCAGAGCCGTCCAGCTCTGGCTGCCGCGATGTTCGTTGCGGGTGGTGACACTGAACCCAACAGAGGAGTTGTCACAGCCCGTCACAACCGTGTAGTTGCAGGAGCCCTGGAAGTGGTGAAGCTTCCCATCGAAGGTGCTGTAATGCGGGTCGCCGTAGATGTGGCAGAGAGCGGTGCCGGCTGGGTAACAGCCCCTCTGGCCATTCTGGATCTTGCAGACCTCGTCCTCGCCACAGGACAGCGCAGAGCAAACCATCTGGCCGTTGGCTGCGCACCGGCACTGGCGAGTGCAGTTCTCGTTCACAGAGGACTCGCCTTGCTGCAGGCAGAGAAACACGGAGCGACAGTGTGTCAGGCAGGAAAGCAGGGGCAAGGGAGTGCCCTGGGAGGGGCGCAAGCCAGCGCAGGGTTTTCACTCACGCTGTAGTAGTTGCCCTCGAAGAGGCAGCCGCAGTGTGCCTCGGGCACACAGGTGTCTCCGCTGAGGAGGAAGCCAGAGGTACACGCACAGCCCTCCATGCAGGGCTTGGAGCAGTTCTGTGGGGCTTGTCGGTCAACACAGGTGGCAGGACAGCCGGTCATGCAAGGGTCATAGTAGCTGTTGGCGGGGCACAGAAGGGCTGCAATGGGAAGGGGACCATTAGTAAGCCCTCAAGGAAGGACAACCTTCTGGGAAGGGGAAGGCTAAAGACTTGCTTTGGCCAGAGGTTGTGGGCACGGGGAGTGGCACTCTTGCCTTCTGGCAACTGCAAGGCAGGTACTCACGGCAGAAGGTGGCATTCCTCCAGGGAAGAAGAGTGATGCCGGCTGCCTGGCATGCGTCAGCGTAGGCCTCCAGAGTGGCGCACAGGAACTCCTGGCCACCACTCAGGGCACAAAGGTCATAGAAGCAGGTCTCAAAGTAGCTCTGGGGGTTGATGACGCCATGGCACCGCTCAAAAGAGCCAGGCCTGGCAGTCAGCATGCCACAGAACTGGTCCGATCGGTAGAGCTTCTCGTCTTCCGCGCTGCAGGGTGGGGACGGGACGGGGACACCGCAAGAGGAGTCATCGTCTGGGACCTGCCAGCTCTCCCCCAGCGCATTGGAGTCTGCGGCTTGCTGCCCGTTGGGCATCATGTAATCGTCCTCTCTCCGGTTGTTGAAGTTCCCGCACATGCCACAGGTCAGGTTGAAGTAGGTGGTGGGCACCTTCACCTCCACCGAGTGGTCAGTGTCGTAGGACACGCGGAGGTTGAAGTCTGTCTCCAGGACGATGTAGCGGCCGCTCCTGCTCACCGTGATGGCACCTCCCGCTGCGCTCGCCGGCAAGGTCTGGCGCACATTGTTCACCTAGGGCAGACACACCGCAATGGGCCCCGGCCTTGGCCCTGGCCTCCCTGGGGTCCCCTGCCCCTGGGAAAGCAGCTGCCAGGCCAGGCACAGCAAACCAGTGCCCATGAGGCCCTCACAGCCAGACACCCCTGCGGCTTGCAGAGCCGTGTCTCTGTTCTGCGCTCTGCAGGGGCCTCTGCTCCACAGGGGCCACATTGCCCGTTTGCTTCTTCCTCCTCCAACCCCTCCAGAAAAGAAAAACTAAGCCACCCCGTGGCTTCAGGGGAACCCCTGTGGGCCTGGGACAACGGACATGTCCCATACATGCCAGGCCCTGCCAGGAAAAGCCAGCCCTGCCCTGCAGCTGCACCATGCTCGTGCCAGACCCCCTCGGTGCCTACCAGCACTTGGCTCTTCTCCTTCTTGACAATGGCAATGCGCTCTCCGTACACCTCAACCAGGACTTCGCGCACGTAGGACACTCTGCTGTTGCCACGATGCTCGTTCTTGGCCTCCACGTTGAAGTAGGGCAGGGAGGTGGTGTTGGAGCACACTTTGGCCAGGGTGTAGGTGCAGTTGCCCATGAAGTTGTGCGTCACCTTGTCAAAGGTGTTGTAGTGAGGGTCGCCGTGGACGTGGCAGATGCCGTAGGATTGCTCGAGGCACTGAGGCTTCCCATCCTGCACCCCGCAGTACTGGCCCGCAGGGCATGAGGCATTGGAGCACTGGACTTTGCTTCCCCGGGCGGGACACGTGCACTTTGAGGAGCAGGTGTTGTCCGTCCAGAACTCCGAGCCCACGGGGTAGTGCTGCCCGTTGTGCCAGCACCCGCACTGCTGGCTGGGCACGCATCGGTCATGGTAGAGCAGGTAGCCGCTGTCGCACACACAGCCCTCCACGCACGGCAGGTTGCAGGTAGCAGGAGCCATCGGGTCAACACAGGTGGCAGGGCAGGCTGCAGCACAGGGCTCGTAGTGGCTGTTGGCCGGACAGGTGATAGCTGCCGAGACAGAAGACATGGCCATTACCTGGAGAACATAACACTTCTTTCTGCTCTATTTTCCCCTTTGAAAAATGAAGAGTCTATATTTTCTCGGTGGTCTGCTTGGCTCCATGGGTGTTCTGAGTCGTACCTGACCCAGTGAAACAGAGACCGGTGCCTCAGCTGCTGACAGCTCCCTCTAAATCCCCACGTCACAGAACAAAGCTATTTGTAATTCTCCACCCCTCTCTTTCATTCCTGTTCTGTGTTTTCCCTAGAGTAACGATCTGTGGTACCGTGCGTGGACTTACGGCAGAAGGTTGCGTTCCTCCACGCTGGTATCTTGACACCAAGCGACTGGCAGGCATCCGCGTAGGACTGCAAGCTCTTGCACAGGGCCTCGCGGTCCAGCCCCAGCTCACACAGGTCATAAAGGCAGGTGTCAAAGTAACCGCTGGGGCGCAGCACAGCGTGGCACATCTGAAACGGGCCGCTGGTGTCAGTGAGGAGCCCGCAGAAGCTGCTGCTGGCAATGACTTGCTTGTCCGTCTCGTTGCAGGCTGGGGTGGGGAGTGGTCCGGCTGAGCAGCTGTGGAAGGACGGGGAGAAGGGCCCTTGGGTCACCTGTGGGCTTCTCCTGGTGTCTCCCCCTCCCCTTGCCCGCCACGTCCCCAGTCCTGCTGGGGGGCCACACACACCTGCTGTCGTTGGACACCTGCCAGCTGTTGCCCAGGCTGGTGGAGTCTGGCTCCAGCACCCCTTCCGGGTTCAGGAAGTCATCTGCTGCCATCCCGTTGTAGTTCCCACACATGCCACAAACCTTCTGCCCAAAGGTGCTGGGAAGCGTCACCTCCACCCGATGGTTCCCATCAAACTTCACTCTCAAGCCAAAGTCTGTCATCACCACCGTGTAGAACCCGCTGGACGAGACCTGCACGCCCGCAGATGGGGTGCAGGGCAAGATCTCTGCCGCTCCGTTGACCTGGAAAGTCAAGACGGGGTTGGAGCAAACCCTTTGGCACAGCACTCTCCTCTCACACAGCCCCACCGCCTCTCCCCCTTGCGCTTACCGTCACCACTCCACCCTTTCCCAGCCTTATCCGCTGGCCAGCCACATCGACATCCACGTATCGGACATAGGACACGCGAGTGTTGCCTCCCCTGTGCTCATTGGCCGCTTCCACGTTGAAGTAGGGCAGTGAGCTGTTGCTCTCGCACAGCTTGGAGAGGGTGTAGGTGCAGGTGCCCATGAAGTGGTGTAGCTGCTTGTCGAACGTGTGGTAGTGAGGGTCTCCTTCCACCACACAGGTCCCTGACAGTGGAAACGGTCAGTTAAGCACCTCCTGCTGCCTCTGCTCCCTAGTTTACCTTACGTAAAGGACTGAGGTCCCACATATGGTATACTCCACTCACCTGAGCCTGGCATGGGTGCTGATGTCGTTCCCTCTTCTGAAGGTGTGGTGATGATCGTGCCTGGTGTTGTTGGAATCCCATCACCTGTAAAAGTTTGAATGGTACAAGCAAATTAACCCTCTTTGCCTAGCTCCTGTTCAAATAAGAAACTACTTTTACTGCTACAAGAAGAATAATTTTCTTCAAGCTGCCCTTCCCCTAGCTGAGTCCTGTACCTGTGCAGTATCCCTTTTCAATGGACAGATCATCCAATGCTATGTCGCTCCGGAAATCTTCACCTATCATGCCCTCCAGGACAATCTAAGGGAAAGGACATTTGCCACCATTAGCTCCAGCTATGTACGTCAAGTGCCGTTACAAAGCATGTTTCACCTCAGGTGGCATTGCAAGCCTTTACCCTTACCTGCATGTTTCCTGCGCTGTGCACTGTGATCTCTCCCAAGTTCCATCTGTCCCCTTTGTTCCCAGCATCTTTCCATTCCAGTGTTGATGTTTCCTTGTGAACTACATACACCCGCAGGGCCATTGCTTCAGCCACTCCGTACATGTGATACCAGAAGCGGAAGCAGTGAGGTCCTTCTGAGCTGCACACTGGACTGACCAAGCGGGCTACCTCACTTTGTTCTTGCTTACTTCCTTGCAGGTAGATATAATAGCCCCCTGGAAACAGCAGAGTGTCAGTTTTTCACATTAATGCATCAGGACAAGCAAAATCAATTTACAGATTGTGTACAGAAAAACATTTCTTCACCCAGCACCTGTCTTCAACTTTCCATCCCCAAACAGATTTCCAGCAGATTATACCAATCTCCTACTTAGGCAAAGGAAAGCCTTCTAAAGGAAAGGCTGACTGCCACAGTGATCCAGGATATACCTTTGCTGAAGCCTCTTTACAGGAATTTATATTAACAAGTCACTGCTCATCAATGTCCTGCACTGTTAATCCACCCCACAACAGATTCCTGACTGCTGCGAAGGTTCTAGATTGAGCCCAGGAAAAGCGTGCCCTGGATTTGCTGATAAAAGAGTCTCCTTGCCCTCTTCCAAGAGAAGCACAGACACTTTTTGCTGTTCCTACCTCCAGTTGTGTGGTCATGGGAAGGGCCAGTATTTGGTGTGGGTGTAGGTCCCTTGTGCCTTATCCAGTCGAAGTCGTCACTGACTGCCTGTTCCCACTCACAGAAGTCAACATCAAATGTGCAGGACATATTGCAGGCTGTTGGTGAGGCTGTATATGGTGCAGAAAGGAAAACAGTTTCTACAGTGAGGTTTGGAATCTTCTCTCTGTTCTGACGGAGCTGTTCTAGGTCTCATGCACCCATGTTCATGGAAAATTTAAATATGTTATAATAGAATGAGTAGAAGTCACCAGTACTGAAAAATTGTCTATAAAATATGAAATGCTAAGTGCCTGAGAATGTGTGTTATTTTACAAGTCCCCTCCTCATTTGTCAGCATAATGCACTAATATCCTATATTTTTACACTGCCACAGTCATAATGCTTGGTCATGGCAAATTGCTCAGAGCCCTCCTATTTGGCATAGCAGTATTCAGCTGGTTCTCAAAGTCCTGCTTAGATGGAAATCTAGACATTGCAATGTGAATGGGCTGACATTTCTTTTTACTGTTTCTAAACTTGGATGAGAAGTATTGCCTCAGAATTGGAAAGAGGTTATGGAATGATTTTTCATGCCATAGCCTCATACGTAGGCTGACATTTCTTCTGGCTTTGGTAATCACCTCTGGTAGTTCTAGAAGAAACAACATCTTGCCACTATGTTAGCTAGTCTACCTAGATAATAAGGGCCTAATAGTGTTATGACTGGAAGGCTCAGTGGACCTCAAGCTGCAGGATTGTCCTTTATTGATTTTAAAGCCCTATTTTGTATACTTCTGTATTTATTTCACGTGCTTGGTGAAAACCTGGAGATGTAGACAGGTTGGTAAGTGATGTTAACACTTGTCAAAAAGATGAAATATTTTATTAAAGCCGAAGTGGTGATTTGTTAGACAAGTGCTCAATTGTCCCTGGCTGAGTCCTTAACTGACAGTGTATGTTGTCTTTCATGACCCAACTCTGAACAGTCTTAGGTCAAATATGTTCAAACACCATGTTCTAAGGTGAATACTGGAAGCCCATTAGAAGCCCTGTTTCCAGAGATGCAGAGCACTTGAAAGATTCCTGTGTCTCTTTGAATCCCTTTTCTGAAATTCCGCTCAACTTATTAATTTGAATTTGTATTTGTAGCATGAGGATTTAATTGGATAGGTATTTGCTAAATGAACTAATGACTTACCACAGATGGTATCTTTCCTCCATTCACCCAGATTTACACCTGCAAGATCACAGGCAGCAGCGTATGCTTCTAAAATCTTGCAAAACTGATCAGAATTTCCCTCTGTGGCACACAGGTCATACACACAGCTCTCGAAGTACAGCTGTGGTGGAATGTACCAATGGCAGACCTGAAAAGGTCCACTGTTTTTCAAAATAATTTTGC
This sequence comes from Athene noctua, assembly GCF_965140245.1. Taxonomy (NCBI): domain Eukaryota; kingdom Metazoa; phylum Chordata; class Aves; order Strigiformes; family Strigidae; genus Athene; species Athene noctua. The sequence continues at coordinate 16,205,618 of NC_134044.1, forward strand.
AGAGTTCTTCATATTCTTTTTCTTTTGCTGTGTCACAAGTGGGTGATACAACTGTAACTGGATTACACCTGCATCAAAAATAAACAGCAGTGTGGTTATGTAAGACATCTTTATATTTTGTTCTATCCTGCAAGGCATACCTCAACAGTAATAGAACCATATGCCAAATTCTGTGGATTTGCTGTGTATAGACATCTCTAGTGCGTCAAGCCCAAAGGAGACAAATATTACAATTTGACTCATAATTCCCCATTAAGAATACAACTGTGAATTGTTGGTTTATGACTGTCTATACATAGAATGAAGTTCAGAAGAAAACAATAAATAAGCTATTTAACACAAGAAAGATAATTTAAATTCACTATTGTATGTAGTCAGAGCAGTAATTTGTATGTGAAAGCATTAATATTCAGATAAATGCCCCATGCCTATGTTAATCATTGTGGAATTATCTTAGGAGCTCAATTTGAGAGATATATTTAGACTTCTTAAAAAATCAAGTTATATGCAAAAAAGGGGACAAATTTCAAATAAAACCTACAAAGTTCATGTGGAAAACCTCTGAAGGGTAGTTTTAAAATTTCATTTCTTTCTATTGAAAAGTGGAGTTATTCAAAGGTGAAAATGCTAGCCAACAAGTAATATCAAAGAAGGGCTACTATGGAATGTAAGTAATGTACATTAATCCTATAACGGGATGATTTACGTTTCAGGCATTTTGTTGTTTCCTGATACTTACATCCTGTTGTCATCCTTCACTAACCAGCTGTCACCAAATTTATTTGGATCTTGTTCTAGGACTTTATCTGGTTTTAGAAAATCATCCAGTTGGTTGTCATTGAATGTCCCACACAGACCACACAGTTGTCCTTTGAGACTTTCATCAACCAGAATGAAAAGCTCCTGGTCACCATCAAACTTAACCTGGAACCCTAGAGAGGTATCAATGACCACATAATGTCCTTTCATAGCTACTCTGGCTCCATGGTTCAAATCCACAGGATGATATACCTGAACACCATTCACCTAAAGAAAACAAAACCCACACAACCATGTAAGGCAAATAAATCTCACAGGGAAACAAGGCTTTCTTCACCAAGTCAGCCTTCTTCTAACGAACAATGTAGACAGAGAAGTTTGAAGTTTAGCAGATGCTAATGGGCTGTATACTTATCCCACACTTTGAATAGTGCTTTGTAGCACAAGTTGAGCTCTGTGCTGTCACAATTACACACATAGCGATACTTGGAATACCTAGTATAAAGCGAGCTCTGGTATGTATGAGTCTGACAGTGTGTAGCAAAAATGCTATTTCTATTTCAAAGACCAGATCTATAAAATTTAGACAGAATTAGTTCAGCAAAAGCTTTCTATTATTATATGAAGCTATGGAGGAAGCTGGGTTTTTTTCCTACAACCTCATTTAGAAAAGGTTTGAATGGACAGCAGGAAGCTATGCTGATTTCTGACTTTTTTGAAAAAAATACCCACCGCCATTTCTGTGAGTCTTAGCATGTGCAGTTTTGGAAACAGAGAAGGCTGATTCAGTTCTTTTGGACAGAAATGTAAAGTGAATAGATGTGATAGATTGTTTATGCTTAAAGTAGAACACTTACATAGGTCTCTTTATTTTTCTCCAAAACAATATGAAGATTTTTCAGTGTGACAGCAACTGAGTTCAAAGCTGTCCAGTTGGGATTTCCTCTATGTTCATTTCTGGTTGTCACTGAAAACCTTTCAGAAGAATTTGTGCATATATCAACGACAGTGTAATTGCAGTTTCCTTGGAAATGGTACAGTCTCCCATCAAAGGTTACGTAATGTGGATCCCCAAAAATGTGGCAGGTGCTGGGATTCAATGGATAACATCCCAGGAGTCCATTCTGCACCTTGCAAACTTCACCTACTTCACAGGTGTCTGAATTGCAAACTACAGTCCCATTTTCAGCGCATATACATTGGCCTGCACAGTCTGTTTGCCAAAAAGATTCTCCTTTCTGTTAGAGACAATAAAATAAAAATAAATTAAAAGAGCTAATGGTGATGATGAACTGTGAAATAAGGCCCCAGACTACGTGCCAGAACAAACCTCATAATATTTGCCATTCTGAAGGCAGCCACAGTTGCTCAGAGACACACATTGTCCCCCGCTGATGACAAAACCATTGCTGCATTCACATCCTTCCACACAAGGTCTGCTGCAGTTCTTTGATGCAAGAGGGTCGAGACAGGTTGCTGGACAAGCACTGGTGCATGGATTGTAATAACTATTGGGAGGGCATGCAACAGCTGAAAAACAATAAACAGCACTGAATTGACAATCACAACTCACATGAAAGCACAATCCAAGATGTGATTATTTTGAGCTAATGACAGTAGGTGGGTTTTTTTAAGCCTGAAAATTCTTTCCTGTTTTGATATCAGAAAGCAAAACAGAAAACATTCTGCAAGAAAAAAGCATGAATGTTTAACACATATATCCTGAATGTTAGGCATCTCCAAATCCAAGTAAAAACTCCACATCTCTACACTAGATCTAGTACTTAGCCGATACCTTTCTAGAAGTACAAAGATTGATAAAGTCATTAGATGTAGTCTGGAAATGAAAAAACATATTAATGGCAAAAAATCGTATAAAACTCAGAGATAATCCCACATTATCATGGATCTACTGTTACTGGTTTGACACAGATTCTTGAGATAATGAACAAAATTTTCCTCTGCTCTCTGGGAAAAAAACAATAATGAGGTGACATTTACAGAATTTTATTTCTCAATATGTTGAAGTAATTATGTGAAGAATTCCAGATCTCTAAGCTATGTCAATTATTGCCCGAAACCAGCCACTTAAGATCACGAGGGAGCTATTCAAAGATTCAGTTCTCTACAGAAACTCACGGCAGAAGGTGGCATTCCTCCAGGGAAGAAGAGTGACGCCGGCTGCCTGGCATGCGTCAGCGTAGGCCTCCAGAGCGGCGCACAGGAACTCCTGGCCACCACTCAGGGCACAAAGGTCATAGAAGCAGGTCTCAAAGTAGCTCTGGGGGTTGATGACGCCATGGCACCGCTCAAAAGAGCCAGGCCTGGCAGTCAGCATGCCACAGAACTGGTCCGATCGGTAGAGCTTCTCGTCTTCCGCGCTGCAGGGTGGGGACGGGACGGGGACACCGCAAGAGGAGTCATCGTCTGGGACCTGCCAGCTCTCCCCCAGCGCATTGGAGTCTGCGGCTTGCTGCCCGTTGGGCATCATGTAATCGTCCTCTCTCCGGTTGTTGAAGTTCCCGCACATGCCACAGGTCAGGTTGAAGTAGGTGGTGGGCACCTTCACCTCCACCGAGTGGTCAGTGTCGTAGGACACGCGGAGGTTGAAGTCTGTCTCCAGGACGATGTAGCGGCCGCTCCTGCTCACCGTGATGGCACCTCCCGCTGCGCTCGCCGGCAAGGTCTGGCGCACATTGTTCACCTAGGGCAGACACACCGCAATGGGCCCCGGCCTTGGCCCTGGCCTCCCTGGGGTCCCCTGCCCCTGGGAAAGCAGCTGCCAGGCCAGGCACAGCAAACCGGTGCCCATGAGGCCCTCACAGCCAGACGCCCCTGCGGCTTGCAGAGCCGTGTCTCTGTTCTGCGCTCTGCAGGGGCCTCTGCTCGTTTGCTTCTTCCTCCTCCAACCCCTCCAGAAAAGAAAAACTACAGGGGAAGTAGAGAAACCCCGAAAAACTTCAGGGGAACCCCCGTGGGCCTGGGACAACGGACATGTCCCATACATGCCAGGCCCTGCCAGGAAAAGCCAGCCCTGCCCTGCAGCTGCACCACGCTCGTGCCAGACCCCCTCGGTGCCTACCAGCACTTGGCTCTTCTCCTTCTTGACAATGGCAATGCGCTCTCCGTACACCTCAACCAGGACTTCGCGCACGTAGGACACTCTGCTGTTGCCACGATGCTCGTTCTTGGCCTCCACGTTGAAGTAGGGCAGGGAGGTGGTGTTGGAGCACACTTTGGCCAGGGTGTAGGTGCAGTTGCCCATGAAGTTGTGCGTCACCTTGTCAAAGGTGTTGTAGTGAGGGTCGCCGTGGACGTGGCAGATGCCGTAGGATTGCTCGAGGCACTGAGGCTTCCCATCCTGCACCCCGCAGTACTGGCCCGCAGGGCATGAGGCATTGGAGCACTGGACTTTGCTTCCCCGGGCGGGACACGTGCACTTTGAGGAGCAGGTGTTGTCCGTCCAGAACTCCGAGCCCACGGGGTAGTGCTGCCCGTTGTGCCAGCACCCGCACTGCTGGCTGGGCACGCATCGGTCATGGTAGAGCAGGTAGCCGCTGTCGCACACACAGCCCTCCACGCACGGCAGGTTGCAGGTAGCAGGAGCCATCGGGTCAACACAGGTGGCAGGGCAGGCTGCAGCACAGGGCTCGTAGTGGCTGTTGGCAGAGCAGGCTAGTGCTGTGTAATAAAAGATAAACCTATTTATTGATCTTTTTTAAATACTGAAGTATTTGGTTCTGTTTAATACTGTATTCTCTTTTGTTTTGAAATATTTCGGGACATCCTGTAGTTCTGAGGAATTTTGCTGAATGCTCTTGCTGTCTTACCACCCTTTAATTTCTTTTTAGATTCGGTCTCTTTAAAGTTTCACTCATGGAGGGAATTTCCTAGGAGACCTATTATTCCTGAAAATGATTGCTTAATTCTTGCACTGGGCTGAGGACATCGGTGTCATGTTAGTTGTCCTAGAAATGTGCCATATTTAGGTTATAGCCCCGATATTTAATTCTAATTATATTGTACCTTCTTAATTAATATTTTTTCAAGTCACCAAGGTCTTTAATGTTTGTTAAATAATCAGGATGTAGGAGTGCTCTATTCTATTTTTATATCTTATTACATGCACTACATGTATATATCCAAGCTAATTAGTGGTTTTAAACACTGACATTTTCAGGTGGGAAGATGCTAGAACTGAAGTTTCCTGAACAATCTTTTTTCAGCCTCTCTATGTTTATATAATGGAGTTCACTTTTCAATTACATATTTTCTCACTCTATTTTTAGCCTGTTTTCCACAGGAGACAGAGATCACACAATTACATTGTACATTTCTCTGCTCACCCTGCCACTTGTTAAATTTGACCCAGCTGACTTATTGGAAGTATGTTGGTGAGACTGGTAGAGGACAAAAACATACTCAGGTCCATTAAATGGAATAGGTACAAGGCAAAGAGGACAGACCCTACAAACTCCTTCAGTGGAAAGAACAGCTACAGAGTGGGCTCACTCCTGCTTAGAAACCATAGGATCCATGAATGGGAGAAAACCTCAGTAATGTCCCCAGCAGAGAAAATGCTCCAGCTAGGGACTGCAGTCAAATGTGAAATGGAAATCAGAAAGAAATCAGGCTTCAGTCATTCCAGTGTTTACAGACAAGTCTCTTTCTTTAGTCTCCTCATCCCCTTCAGCACAGAAGGCACATAGGGCACAGGATCACTATTTCATGTTCCCTGCATTGCTTCTGGTGGAAGCAGATCTGTTCAGGACTTTCAAACTGTTTAAATTGTATTCTAAAGATAATATGTTTTGAGATTTTTTCTACAATATATGCCTGAATACTTGAGAAATGTTCTTTATTTAATCTTTACTAACATTCACCGAAGAAATGTCATTATTCCCATTAATCTCCAGCAAAGACTTCTGTCTGTTACTTCAATAATTGACACCTTTTGTCTTGTACCTCTGTGTGTTTCTGTCCTTTCTGCAGCCTCACTACCTTCTCCACTTCCATTAGCATGGTTACAATCTCCATTACACAGGCTTCTTACTTCAGTCCTGGCTTTTTATTCCAGGCTGCCTACCTGTGCTGCCTTCTCCCTCATCTGAAACCATGATTCACGATGCCGTACGAGACACTGATGCTTTCCTCCACATCCCTAAGGATGAATGGCTAGCATTCCCTCCTCTCTTATACATATGGCAGTTTGTGCCACTGATAATATTTCCAATACTCTCCTTCTCCCTTTATCCCAGATCTGCTCAGCTTGTCAGATGTGCTCCTCCTTCATCCTACTCTCTTTACACTGCTACAAAACTATGAGTTTCTTCTCTGTTCAGTCTCAGGTTTATTCCTCCCATCAGCTCTGATTTCATTATTCCTGCAAGAGCAACAAGCTCTGACCCCTGGACCAGCTCCCTAGTCTGTGGTTCTTTGTCCCTGGCTCTCTGCCTAGCCAGTTTCAACCTGTCCTTCCTCTTTTCCATAGACTTCTAAGAAAATTTTCATTTTCCTTTCTAGCTCCTACTTGCCTTCTCTAAATACAGGGTCTTCTACTTAGCCTATTCATTAGTCCAGCTCCTAGTCAAAGCTCCTTTCTCACTGTTCCAGACTGCCTGGATTCCTTATCCCCATCTACTGTTCCGCCTTTCATCTGCTCTGGCTCATGTCCCTTTTATGTTCATATAAGGTACCATGTTGATGTGTTTTTGCTGAGGTTGCTGCAGGAGGAGAAGACACAGCTTCCCTTCTGTTAACTGGGTGCCTGGCCACCCTGCAGGGTAGAGAGGCTGGGTGTGTAGGAGAAGGCAGCTCAGGCTCTCAGCAGGGAGGGTCAGTAAAACTCTTACATGTCTACTAAGCATGTGCAAAATGAGATATTTTTTCTAAAAGACACTTAAGTTTAGGTGTAGCTTTTTCAGAAGGTAACCCCCCCCTCTAAGTCACATGTCCCTGAGACACTTAATACACCTGAACAAAAATATAAGGACATTAGAGGAATTCAAAGGAGAAGCCTCCAATTCTATTTTAAGATGGAGTAGACAGTATTTTCTCCTTTCATCTGAAGCAGTTCAACTATTTTCACTAGAATCTTCCCAAAGGAATCAAACTGAGGACTGTATTTAATGCTGAAATCTTTAGTCTGATAGTCAAGGTTCAGATTGTTATATGATTTCAAAACAGTGTCTTGCAATACTCTGCCTTCAGAGACTCCTAATTATATCTTCCTGACAAGTGGTAATTTCCAGTAATCTTTGATACATACGGCAGAAGGTTGCATTTCTCCATGGTGTCAGCTGGACTCCTGCAGCTTGGCACACGTCCGCATAAGCCTGAAGGTTTTGACAGAGGGCTGCGTTGTTCAGATGAAGTTCACAGAGATCATACTGGCAGGATTCAGAATAACTTTGTGGATCAACTACTGAGTGGCAATTCTGGAATGGACCATTGGGTTCTGTGATCAGACCACAGTATTCATTGCTTTGGATCATATGTTTTTCATCAGCAGTGCAATTTGGAGTATGGCCATCATCTGGCAAGCACCTGGTGTGGAAAAAAAAAAGATGTGGAAAAATTCACCGATGAACTTAGTATGCACCTAAGATGCTTTTCAAATTACATCTAATAAAAACACAGGAGTGTCCCCAGATTAATCATGACATGTTTTAAAGCTCTGCTTTTCAAATAGTTAGGATAGAAATTCAGATTTTAATATGATTTCAGCCTTATAAACTTTGGGAGGCCTGAAACCAGCCCAAATATATATTGCTTTTCTTTTAAGTCAAGCTTTCTACATGGAAGATACCTCCATGAGAAGGGCAAACAAAAAGTAAAAGCATTTGAAAATAAACCTCTACAGTTATTACATAATATATTGTGAAATTATAAGAGAAATAGTAAAGTATCTCAGAAGAGTTCAAACGAGATCTTCAAGTTATTAGCATTAATATACTATAACAATAACTGCAATCTTAGTGGGCATCTGCAGTGTTTTATCCAAATTTTCTCTTTTTAAGCACACTTAAATTTGCTGTGAAACTTTACCCAGACAGATAGATAAGGTAAGTACACCAACATGAATATATTTTATCCCATGTGCCTAACATTTTTGCCACACATACAACAGTTTCTTAAAATACTGATCATTGCATAACCAACAGCTAAGGCCTGACGTCCCATTTGGAGTCCTACCTGGAGTCATTGTACACCTGCCAACTGTTGCCAAGGCTGGCTGAGTTTGCTTCCATCTCTCCATCAGGGTTCAGAAAGTCATCTGCTTTGTGCCCATTATAATTTCCACATATTCCACAGACTTTAGACATATAGGTACTGGGAAGAGTGATTTCTGCTCTGTGATTTCCATCAAACTTAACATTCAGCCCAAAGTCAGTAGTAACCACAACATACTGCCCACTGAAGGCAATACTGACACCCTGCGCCAAGGTCAGAGGGAGCACCTGGATGACTCCATCAGCCTGCAGGCACAGAGAAAGACAATCATTATAATCACTTCAAAAAAAGTATTTTTAATAGTGACCCTCTTGGATCACATTCCTATATTGAGCACAGGACTTGCTCAGTGAGAAGTAAGAACTCACACTGTGTCAAGTATTATTTAATATGAATGTTGTATATGGGCACATTAGGGCCTTGAGGCCACAGTAACATAGCTATGTAGCTTCCAAGTGTGGTCAAAGTGAGCTTAGTAAACCAGACCCAGCTGGCAAAAGTCCAAGACTTTGCATGGTCTGCAAGTAACTGCTTACAGACCTATTTTTTTATAAGATAGAAAAAATGTAGTTAGAATGAATTCTCAGAAAATTTTCAACTTAGGACAAATCTTGAAAAATCTTCATTTTATTTCTTTCTCTTTTAATTTTCACATTTGAAATGCCAGACAATAGAAAGTAAGTGTCCAAGTAAAATTTTCAATTTATTTAAAATTTACTTGTTAGTATCTGCTTTGTTCTTATTACATATGTAAGAAAGTTTGGTTTACTTAGAAACATATATATAATAAAAACAATAAATACAGGGAAAAGGTATGAAAGAGAAGCTGTTAGACAAATGTGGATATATGAGTTCACTATGTTTCTAAGATCAGATGGGAAAGATCTTGGTATACATTTAAACCTTCATCTCCTGTCACATAAATCACTGTACTATTTTCTTATAAGAAGGGTGGTAATGAAGTAAGGTGACCTGTTCATTTACTAGCGGTTTGAATCAAACATGTCTGCTGTCTTGGTCCTTTATGGAAAGAAGTCATAAAGAAGCCTTAAAATACAATAGCTGGTCAAGTGACACCATCAGTGTGAGGAGAGTCATCAGAATGTTACTCTAGGACTTTATCTGTTTCTGCCTCATGGCAAATGCCAGGTGTTAAGTGAAGTTATCAGTGATGTGGAATAACAAGAAATCAGGAATGAACATGCAGCTTTACAGACTACCATAAAGGATCGGGAAATCACCACCAGGATTCAGTTAATACAAGGCCTTTTTATTCCCTGGTGCAGACCAAGCTTGAGCATGGGGGGCAAGCTAGAAAAGTAGTCTAGCCCACCAACCCCATCTGGAGTGTCAGCTCTAATTCCACCTTTTAGAAAGACAACACAAAATTTTAGCCTATGTTTTCATTCCTGTAATTCCAAAGTTTAAGAACTCCACACTACTACTACTCCTAAAGATCTGACTGCCCTCTGAAAAACACTGTATGCAAGCTGGAAATTTGTAGTCATTGTACACCAATTTCTTCATTCACAATGAGTTACTGAGGATAGATACTGGGCTCAAATCCTACCTTAACAACTCTGTTTTTACCCAGGTTGATCCTGTAGCCATACACATCAATGTCCACATATTGGACATAAGACACACGAGTGTTGCCTCCCCTGTGCTCATTGGCTGCTTCCACGTTGAAGTAGGGCAGCGAGCTGTTGCTCTCGCACAGCTTGGAGAGGGTGTAGGTGCAGGTGCCCATGAAGTCATGACGCTGCTTGTCAAACGTGTAATAGTGAGGATCCCCGTGTAGACTGCAAATTGCTTCTGGAGACAGGAAAAGGGAATAATGTACTCATTTCCATATGGATACATCCAGAAAAGCCACCTCACTGTACAGAGGAAAAACACAATCATCCCCATTTTATAGATTACATATGGAAGAACTGAAACCGAAAAGGCAGATTTATATGGCATAAGGCAATGTCATGGAGAGATACCCACAGAAATTCACTGAAGCAAGGAAAGAGCACTGGAAGTAAAAAATGTAGGTGCCCTTCTACAACCCACTGACTAGCATGTGTTATGTGCTAAAATTACCTGTCACTGGAGGTGGTGTAGATTCGGTTGTTGTAGGTGTTGGTGGTACAGGGGTAGAGACAGCTTCTGTTAGTAGAAAAGACAAGGTAATGCAATGTTATAACATTAGAGGGTGAATGCTACTTACACACCAGCATACCAGAATTTCCACTTATTCTTCACCAGCATAAGGTTAGAAGTTTTCCACTGAAGCAAGTGGAACTGCCTATATTTAAAAATTAGGATGTGTGGATGTTTTGAGTACTTAGGAAAGCTCATCTGATTGTTAGCTTGTGCCAACATGCTTCTCTAGAGCTGGAAGTGTATTTACAATCAGATATGTGACTCCCTCTGGTGTGTATGTTAAGGCATGAAGGGCATACTGTCTGCAAGTGTTGGCAGGTCTGGGAGTAAGTAGTCTGCCAGCAGATGCCATATAGCAGAAACAAATAATTCTCAGGGCACTCACGGTTTCTAATCAGAGAGTTTTGTTTCTTCTTGATATTTATTTCTTAGGAACATGAGAGTTGTAAGAGCTTTCTACTGACAGACACAACAGTCGTGTTGTGGAGCCTTCCCTCCTGCCTGCTTCTGCTTGCTAACAAATATCCTTTGTCCATCACAAAGATATCTTCTAAAAGATGTGGTCCTCCTGGTTACTTGTACATGTGATCTAGCAACACCAGGATGAATATTCTCTTGACGTCATGTTCATTCACCGGTACTTTCAGAGATTCAGATCCAATAGACTAACTAAAACCTTCAGAGCACTTCACTCCTGACCCTTTACAGAACAAAAACCAACTCTCTTCATTCAGGTACTCTCATATTTCACCCTTGTGACCCCTATGCTGTAGCCTGAGTGTGCAACAGCAGTCAGTGTACAAGGAGGTAACTAAGTGATGAATTGCTTCATGGAGAACAATGCTTTCCAACCTAGTTATAGAGGAACTATAGGTGTATAATCATCCAAATGAAGTAAGGCAGTTGGTTTTCCGTATTACTGACACTGCTAGAGGCCTTATTTATAGGGATTAAGTCGTAATATAGAAAAAAAAAATTATGAGAACAAGTTAGAGAATTCTGAATAATGATGCAGTAACTGCATGCTATGATGCTACTGCTTTTGTGCTAACCATGTGATTCAAAATCAGCTGGATGTGGGGGTTTTGCAAGATACTTATGATTATAATTTAGAAAAAGCCAACAGACTTCACATAAGTTGAAGTCTAGTGCATGCTGATAAATCTCTGCACAAAATGGTCCTGTTCACTTAATAAGCACTAACTTCAAAGCTGAAGATATTTTGTAATAACCTATCTGCAAAATGAGATCAGCTCCTTTGCATGCACTGTTTTCTTGTTCATCTGTTTCTTATACACCCATTTCTTCATATCCAGCTCCCTACTCCAGTGTAAATGCAGATTTTGCGTATCTAGCCGAGAATTGCTCTTTTTGCTCTTTCACCATTGGTGAAAATGTCTGTATTCCATAATGGATTCTTCCCAATGAGCTTTAACTTTGCTGTAGAGCTGTGACATAAAATAGAAGAAAACCTCCTAAGATCATTGTCCTTTGAGATCTAAGATGAAGAGGTTCTGCAAATGACAGTATGAATGTCAAACATCATAACCTAAAACCTGCTTGATAAAGTTGCCATGGAAGATAATTTTTCATGTGACAAATGAACATATATTTAGTTGTTCATGAGACTGATTAAAATATCTATTCAATCAAATATTCTTGTAGAAACAAAAAGATTGGGAGGACTTTGGCTTTTACCAGACCTAATAATTCACTTAATTTTCTTCATATTAGTAGCCATACAGCTGAACAGAGGGAGGAGCACTTTTTTCTTATCTTTTGGGAGTTACATTAGTGCACCATCCAGTGGCTGAATCATGTGCTAATATGCCTGCGAAAATGAAGAACTATCTTTCCCTAACCTTCAAAAAGAACGGCCCCGAGTATTTTTCACAGAATTTTAAAGAAAATTATATATTATGAGGTTGTGGACCTAAATGGAAATCTCTGTCCTGGCTAGTGGAAATTGAAAACATTTTATTGTCATTATATGAGTAACATTTCACAGACAGTGAGGCCTGTTAAGAACTAATGACGCTTTCTATGTGGTTTTGAGCAAGCTTCTTGTTCAATTCACACTTTGTAAGTATTGCATACTTGTCAGTAACGATGGGATTAAACTGTAATTCACTTCCAGATCCTAGTCATCAACACCTTACGCCAGTCTTGACTGATTTGCTACAGGGTCAGGGATCAAGCTCAGACTGCTGATTCATAGTCAAAGTTGGCAGTGCAACTCAGCTTTATTGACTCACCATTATTTCTTTTTGTGACATATGGCAGTGATGTGTACTTGCTGAGCTCGTATGAACTGAGATTTGCTGTAAAATGCATTTAGTCTGGAATCCAAGACCAATGTGCATAGCCTTGGCTAGGTTTAAAGATGCACTTCAGACTTGAAGTGAAGGTGAAGTTTGCTGGACCTCGTGAAAATGGTCATATTTGCAGAGAAGGGGATAACTTGTTGGAACATTTGAGGTAATGAGGAAAGATTTAGGAAGAAACTCCAACAAAAGAGGTAACATTCAAATAAAATGAGCTGTAAAGTTTTGCCATTTCTCTTTGTGGTTTGAATTTATGAGGAGTTTCTATATTCTATATGGAATTGAGTAATGGTCAACAACTTAGAGATGAGGAAGGAGCATACATTAAGGTGCAAACACAGACTTACCACAGGATCCATCCCTTACTCTCACGTCGTCCAGTGCTGTATCCCCATATTCTGTCAGTCCTCGGACAGCCTCAAAAATTACCTAGGCAGGACACAAAGTGAATGACTGCATCAGAGTTGCTTGGGCAAATATGAGACCGTGTCCCTTAGCATATGTTCAAAATGTTCTTTTTGTTCTGTCTCTAAAGGCAGCAAGTAAGCTGAGGCTATAACGGGTTTCCTACTTTCCCTCAGAAGCCTAAAATATATTTTCTGTTATAAGGTAAGGAGTTCAAGAAACATTGTCCTCTATTTTGCTGACTGATAGATGATTTATGAGAATTAGTTGTCTGGATTCTACAGAAGAGGCCAATGTAGGCAGCATCCCAATGTTCAAACCTTAGCTCACAGCAGACAAACCTGCATTTTATTAAGGCACCTATAGTTCTTGACTTTGTCATAAAATGAAGGAGAGAATGAAGGAAAAAAAGATAAAACTAAATATATTTTATCGCCTAAATATCAGCACCAGTAAAACTCAAGGGGGTTGTTTTTTCCTTCTCTTAGTTCATTGGCATAGAGCATGAGGCCAGTACATTTAAAAAATATAAACCAAGCAAATCACAGAATCATCTAGGTTGGAAAAGACCTTGAAGATCACCTAGTCCAACCATTAACCTAACACTGATCCTTCTCAGCTACACCCTATCCCTAAGTGCTATGTCAACCCGTCTTGGTTATCTTTTCTAGATTACATGCACAACCTTTTGCAGCCTGCAAGGGGAGAGCAAATACTGATACTGTACAAAGAAATTTATTCTGAAAATATATTACCTTTATCTTTCTCTGTGCTGGAAAAGTATGAGTGATGGCACCATATTTCCACAGGGCACTCTGATTTCCCTTCCGACTCCACACCACAGACTCTCCTGTGCTGTCTTGGATAAGCACTCTCAGCTCATTCATGTCTTCCGATCCAAACATATAGTACCAGAAGTCTATGCATATTTTTTCAGAAACTACAGTATCTGGGCTCTCAAGCCTGTTAGTGTCAAATGGGATCAGATTACTTGCTTCTTGATAGATGAAATAGCCTTCTGCAGAGTGAAAAAAATTAAAATATGGTTGAATCTTTGTAACTTGTTAGGTGTCATTTAAAACTGAAGTACAACCCAACTCTGGAAAAAATCAAGGGCATCATTAGCAGTGCAAAGAAGCAAAGTAGAGGGCATTTGGAGTTTACATTGCAACGGTTAGCACCATGTAGTTATCCAAACTAGAATGTGAGCTGGAGAGCAAAGCAAGTAAATCCCATCACACACAGTTATTTTGGGATCACAAATAAAGAGGTAGTCCTCTTTCAAGAGACAGCACCTCCAGACACGGTGCCGCACTGATCCATGTTCAGTTTCCTCTTTCTTCAAAGGAACATAATGTGATCTGTTATACACCTTCTCTTGCGGGATATATTTTTTCCTAAAGATTTTGGTCTTAAGATGAGACAAGGGATTTGTAAGCATTTGGTTTTGTCTCAAAATGGAAGGAATAGAAAGCAATGTAGGTATTTCCATCAAAATATTTAGGTTTGACATAATGAAAAGGAAGGAAACGTTTTGAAATTCAGAAACTCACAGTATTTCTTTTAGAATTTGAAAGGTTTTAGTATGAATTGGTTCAATATGAGATCATATTTTGCTTCACTAGGGCTGAAGTTTTACCTCCCATGGGCAAAGATCAAAGCTACATTTCCTCAGTGCAGTTAAAGTCAAGTCTGTCCCATCTGACTATGGAAAGGAATCAAAAAGAAATGAAAGACCATTTCTATATGCGAAAGTATAGCTCCACACATAATATCTAACATTCAGTTGTATGTTTTAGTTGACCAGAAAATGTAAGTCACATTTAAAGTTTGTGGTCACATTAAAAGGTCTGTGTCAATTCAAAAAGCAAAACATTACTCAAAACATTACTTTTTGTGTGAAACCAAATTAAAAGTACTTCTTCTTTCAAGAGGCCATTTTAAATGTTATTATCAAAATACTGAAAATGCAGAAAATTATTTAGCAAAAATCCTAACTAATACTATTCTAATCCACTTACTAAATTTGACAGTAGCTGACCTTTCAGTCTCAAGATAATTACAGAAAGCAGTATGACTGCAAACTGATCCCCCATAAATGGATCTGCTAATGCAAGGATAGCAGTTCAGAGATGGAGCCATACTAAGCACTTGTTTGATGATATGACCACATTAGACCCCAGGTTTTCAACCACATGTAGCTGAGGACAAGGTTTTTAAAGATATTCATTAATTTTAAATTTGATTTTGTAACACTTTGCTAGCATGAACATTATCTAGTGCTAGTACAGTGATCATTACATTTATTGCCATTAACTGTTATCACTGTAATTTGGCCACACGACCTTTCTTGACTAATGATCTGTTTGACATCACTGCATAATATAATTAACTTTCTTCTACTTCCATGCACTGATAAGGATTTCCAACCCATGATGGGGCAACCCAGTTTAATTTACTTGGGACTGACATAGTGAAAAATCAAAGACAGGTGACATCATGTAACAAAACTGACACATTTCAAAAGGCTTCATGAATCTCTTTTCTCTTTCAAAGAAAGAAAAATAAAGGTAGCCAAGCTGTCTTCAAAAGGCAATCAACAATGCCACAACTTCCATCAGGATCAACAAGAGCACCTACTTCCATCAGGATAGTCTCCATCAGGACCTGTTCCATCAGTCGGAGTGTCGTGCT
Source organism: Athene noctua (assembly GCF_965140245.1). NCBI lineage: Eukaryota > Metazoa > Chordata > Aves > Strigiformes > Strigidae > Athene > Athene noctua. Next base: position 16,221,184 of record NC_134044.1, read on the forward strand.
TGGTTCGTATCCACATTCCCTGGTTGACATTGCAAGGTTGTGTCCAGTCACAAAATGGTCTTGAGTTGTTGTTGAAATCACATCTGGTGAGGTAAGCTGAAATACAACACATGAAAGTCAGAAAGAGCAGCTAGTATGTTCAAAATCTGCCCTGGATGTTAACAGCACTAATGACATGCAGTTACCTGTTTCAGGATCCCATATTCTCAAGCCACCAGTTGGCCTTTGCCTGATCCTGTGGAGAAAAACAACACGGTGAAGCCCTTGTGGAATTAGTGACTCAAAAACTGTGTAAGAAAGAATGTTGGGACCTCAGCACATGTCTTTGGGTCTTTCACTGAATAACTGAATAGATCTAGGATTTCATCCATGTCTGACTCTTTCTCCTCCCATATGTACTTCTTCATGATAAACCTCTGAGAGTGAGTCAAAGGTGGGATATGTTCATTTCATGTAGTGTGGAAGGATCCTGTGCTCTGTATCCCCCTGAACTGAAAGAAGACCAGCTTTTCTAGGTACAGGGAGCTACAGAAGGGCTAGATGGATGCAGCTCAGCTCAGACAATATCAGAATAATAGCAAATAGTTGCTATTAACTTGCTCATGGCATTGTCATCCCCACTGTTGCAAAACAAAGTGTGTAAAAGACAGCAAACTAGTTTAGTGTGTAACTTATTTCTTGGAAAGCTATATATTTCCTTTAACTCCTGAAAATCTCTCATGACACAAAGCTGTCCTCTCATCCAGCTCTTCTAATTTACCCTGAAAATGCTGCAGAACAAAAGCAGTTAAAAATGCATTGTCCTTGTGGTGCTACCAAGTCCTGCAGAGATGAGTTGACACAAGACTAAAGTCCCACCACAGATCACAGCATAAATGGCTCCGCTCTTTGGGTGTTTTGCATAGGCAACGGATTTCCAGGACTGCAAGTCTATAGTAGTAGTTCTTGACATAGTCTGACAGTGGTCCACAGTTTCAGGAGCCAGGGTTCAGTTCCAGTGTCTGTGGTGCCCCATCCTTAATTATTCTTACTGTACTTGACACAATATAGAGAATATATATTGTCCTTAGTGAATGCATCACAGTAAATGTCCCCACTACCCCTCAAAATCTAAGCATAACATTTGGAGAAACCTGGGAGATTAGGAGCAAATATCACACAATCATTTCATCAATGAAATACAGCAAGCAACTGGAAAACAGACTGAGCTAAGGTTAACGAGGAAAGAGAAATGTGAAGACAGATAAAGTAAGAAAATTTTCTTCACTGTTCCTTCTGGGATTTCTTTTTCCATGAGAAAGGGAAAGCTGTGACAAGTTTCCACTTGGTCTCTATTCAGTGCTGTCTTTGAACTGTTACACATCGGGCAAGTCCTAAGGCAAAGGTTACTGTAAGTATATTCAGAGTCAAAGGTGTTTTATAACTACTGCAGTTACTTTAAAAGGTTATATAAAAAGCTGTGCCATTAGAAATCCATGTGTTGCAGATTTCTCTCACAGACAGGAGCTAGTGCAGAATTAGGCAACAACAAAATTCAATTATTTCTTCTTTTAAAAAATGACATTGTTCAATTGTACGACATTCCACATTTAAAAAGTGAAGAAATTATATTTATCATTAACAACCAAGCTTCCTAAATTAAGCTACATCCAGTACTGTGCTACTTACCCTGTGGTATTCAGCACGGAAATACAGAATAAAATTAACGTGTATTTCAAGTGCCAGGGGGTCCCCATGCTAGAAGACAGAGTTAAGTCTTCTGTGTGGTACAGTTTGCATAGTAATTCACCAGCTGTACTCAGCAAGGAGGAAATGAGGACAACCTACAGTGAAACAGAAGAATATATTGACCAGAGGGTGGAGCTGATTATGAAAATCTGTCCAACCGTGTACCAGTTATGTTCCCTGGGTTATCTACCTTGAGAAAAGCACGTATGAACTGCAAGCTCATATTCTGTGTCACTTGCTTTGACACCTTTCGTTCTTTGCTGAAGAAATTGATTTGATTTTGGCAATTTTTGTTGCTGCTGTTGTATATTTTAAAAGTCTGCAATTTTAAAAGGATTTTTTTCTGACAATGATAGCAAGACAACTTTCTTAATTTTAAAACTCCTGCCCAGCTTTCACTGCTAGTGTATGAGATTTCTCATATTGACTGAATTTTCTCCCTTTCTGAAACTAGTATTCAGCAGAGTAGATAACAAACTTTCAATTTACTCACAACAGTCATGTTGTCATGGGCACAATTCAGGAACTTGCTGAAATATTATTGCTGCCATATTGTCCCTGCTTAAAAATAAAAGGATCATTTTCTGATCTGCAGTGAAGTCTCTGTTGGTTGCTGGCACAGAAAAAGCAGGTGGATCATTCCCACTGCCACTTGGGCCTTTGCTGTTCTGTTCTTTTGCACTGGGTTCTACAAAGAAATGGCTCAAAGGCAGCCAAATTCCCTACTTCACCTGGATTTCATGAGTGATGAGAACCAAAGAAGCATCAGAAAGTGTACAGTGTTTCCTTGCATTGCCTGGAAAACCTAGACCATGGCTCTTTTTTTGTCTAAAAGGAGGATGTCTCTGGGACTGGGGCTTTCTGGAAAAGTTATAACCATTTTCCCTTTTTTACTATATTCCAATGATTAAGGTCATTAAGGCTTCATAATTTCAGTCTGGAATTTCTTCAATTCCCTTTCCCCTGCTCAGCACAAAATATTTTCACTTGCCATGTACAAATAACTGAGGAGGCTGCTTACAGAAGCAAGAGAAATAAGGAAGGATCAAGGGAGTCTAAGCAGGAACGCAAACATATTTCAAGTTAGATGTTAACTGATGTGTTGACACCAGGCCTGGGGCTGCATTCTGCCACTGGCTCATGCCCCACACAAGCACCTCCGAAGCCAGAGGGTGGATGTTCACTTGACTGATAATCATCCATCTCCAGCAAAAATCCTTTCCTATGAAAATGTGTGTATTTTTGCTTATCAGTAAACAGTGAAGAGGATTTCTGTGATTTAAACACAAAGGAGATTCATTCCCTTCATAAAGCCACTGACCACACTTTTCCAGTTTGGCTGAGGAGAGCTCAGTGTGAGGGGCAGAATACAAGTCACCTGCAGACAAAAGTTGCACTGAGCACGCTGCATTTTCGGCAGGGCTGCTGAGATGCTGGTCCAGCAAGTGGTAATCTGGGCAACAGCTGTCCTTAGCACTGTAAGGGGTGGCAAGGGGCCTCCCATGTATGCACATGCTTTCTTTCTGCAGACAGTTTATGGATTCCTCATTAATCTGATGCTGCTCTGTGTGATTCTGACAGGAGATGCGAATCCATCTTGGAAAGAAAGCAACCCTCTGGCGAATCCATCCATTCAGATGATGCGCGGTCTTTGACCCCTCCTCACCCACGGCAAATATGAGGCACTGCAGCACCATGAACGCTCCTGTCAGTAGAACATGGCATGCTCTCCAGTCATGCTGTGTGACCTTTTCTGCCACTGTCACTCTCTTTACTGCCAGCTCAGGTACCCTGTGAAAGGTGAGCTGAAGTACTGATTAGGGCTTTTCAGGGGGGAAAAATATTCATAATCTCTTTTACATATGGAAAGGATGACAAGGGAATTACTCACCATTTGATTCCAGTGGGATGTGACAGTATCCTACATTCCTGACAACCAAACTGATCACCTCACAGGCCTACTATTTCTCTTCTCCATCTGCATGCTTTGTACCTCTGAAAGGTGCCTGGGTGACACTGCCATTTGTTTAAAATACTGTTCTGGACTGCAACCTGAAGAAGAAGAAGAGTTCTTCATTTCTAATACAGTGAAGCTAAAATTCTTTCCAAGGGAGGGCATTTGCAGACAATCTTCTAAACAAGTGATGTTTTACTCTGCCTTAAACCAAGGATGCAAGTGGTGCACACCTGACAGCTAACCCCTATGACTGGCTTCCTAGTGCTCTGTACTGCTGTGTTACTATTTGAAACTAGTCACCAGATCCCGCCCCATCTGCAGCCAGCATTAGAAATTCTCCTCACCTGCTGCCTGTTGACAAGGCACACTGGAGCTACTCATTGGAACAAATTGCCTTTAGGTGACACAAACAGATTTTCCACATAAAATCTGCAGAAGATACCAATAGTAGGGCTATTGGTAGTAGGGCTAAACAGCATGACATACAACATTCTCAAAAGGACAGACATAATACTGCATACAACTTCATTTCTGGCTAGCAGTCAGAAAAGAACTCTTGAGAAGACTCCCTTAATTTTTGCAGGATTAAGTTATATTTTCCAGGAGACAATCAGCCTGATATCCTTGCAAAGGGACAGCACAATGAAGACACAACCAAAAAAAAATTGTCCCAAACAAGACAAATCAAACAGTAAAAGAAGCAAATTCAGCAGTTCATCCATTCTAGTGAGTGCTGTCTAGTGCAGCTTTTGCTGTGCAGTTATTCTAGCATTGCAATTGTCCTCAAGTATCTAAATCTGGTTATTCCATTTTCTTGAATCCAAGTGTTCTCTGATGAATAGCAATTGCACTTCACCGTGTTGCTAATGCTCAGTCTGTGGTGTAATCAGCAGAAAGCCACGGAGCTTGGCAAGCTTGAAGAATGGGGAAAATTATACAAAACGTCTTCCTCCTAAGCCATGGGTTTGGCGTTAGTTGAGCCTCATAGAGACACTACAGGAGACTGCTATACTGCTGCCTAGCACAGAGCAGAGAGGTGACTGGCTGGTATGAAATGCTGATGTCTTTGAGAGGCACTTGCAGCACATGTATATCCCAGGGCCTATTCTGTCTGAGGCTATATCTAGAAGAAATTTTAATTGGATTAAATGGCAGAATTCTGTGCAGGTTCTCTTAATTTGGAATATGTCAGGTTCAGTGAATTTGCACATAAAAACTAAACATCTCTGTCTGATTTTCAGACAATACAAATGTATCTCATTGGACTTTGCATAGATTTAATCACATTGGTTTTTTACATCAACTTTAGTTAAATTGGTACAATTTGCGTGAGTAAAAGGTTCCCTCTGTTCTTTCTATTCAGGTAATAATTAAGTTCTTCCTCTGTCCCAACAAATGACTGAGTCAGCTTTTGCAGCATGTAATACCTCTGTCACTGTTTCTGGAACCCCAGTGCCCTCTGGGCTCCACTCAGCTTTACTGACTTTGTGTGTGAGAAGGCACTGCTTCAGAAATCTGTCTATGCTGGACTCTTGTTGGAGCTGCCCCCAAGTCACTGCTCTGGTAAACCTTCACTAAGCAGTTATGAAACAAACAATCAGCACCCATAAATCCATAACCAGCTAAATTTAGATTATACAGAAGTGCAGCTAATCCCACCTTTGCTCTGTTGAGTAACATGCTTTGATAGGCTGAAGAGGAAGTACACAAAAAATCTCTGTTGGTAGAAAATAAATGGATGTTTCTTTGATGAGTAAAGTGCACTTGTGCTCTGTTGAGCACAAGCTGAGGTTGTTTTTCTAACTGCTGGCTCTCCAAATTGAAGCTTTAATTTGAAATTCAAGCTATCTTTTTCCTGGACTGAGAGCTGTAATGATTTTGAAAATGGAATGTAGCATTCTTATTAAGTGCAGGTGTCAGATTAAAATTTCATTCCCTTTCTTATGTTTTGAACAGTGCAGAGCTAACAGAAGGAGAAAGATAGCAGTTTTCGGTCAGTATTTTCAGTTGTCCATTGCCTATGGACAAAATTCCAGCATGCAAATAGTACTCTTCTACTGTGACCTAAAAGAAGTGCATTTTCAAGGTAATGTTCACGAGTTTAGTAGATGCTTACAAATGTGTACTATATGGATAATGTATTACTGAAATTGTAGCTATTAAATCCTTCCTTTCTTATCTTTGAGTTGAAATACATCACAATGTATTTCATTTCCAGCATACCAAGGTAAAGAACATAACATTCCTCCTGACTAATCTGGCATCCCAATGGATATTTGAATAAAGCAAAGACCATCATAGGTAAAACTACTTTCTTCTTAATTTTGGGGTGCTACACTTGCAATCATGAGATTAGTAAATCAGTTCATAAAATCCAGGAAATTTTTCCAAGTCTGCCAATAATAGATGAGATATAAAAGACAGCTTTGAAAATTTATTTTGGAAGCAGATCTCTGGCAAGAAGAAACTGCTGATGTTTATCTCTTTAACTGCCTTCCTTATGTAGGGTTGGGTTTTTTATACAGTGATAATCTAATCAACTGCTGCTGGCTCCCAGAGTTCAGCAATCTCATATCTGCACCTTGATGTATTTTATATTTATTGGCTTGGATCTACAATACACAACAAACGCATGTTTCTTTCAGAGGCAGAGTGGTGGCTTTTATTTCCATCAATGGGTTTGTAAAACCAAGCTACCGACTGAGATAAAGGATTTAGACTACTGCAAAGGTCTGATTCTCCCTTGCACTGTTTCAAATCCAATATTCTAGTGTAAAAGTTGGTGATGTTGGTACTAGTTCATTCTAGTGTAAACAAAAGGGACTCCTCTCAGGCTTGGCTTAATGAATACTGAAGTTGTCTCTCCTGTCCTCAGCACTCTAATATGAGCAAGCCTTTCACTTACTTGAACCCCATTTTAAATAGCTGTTTGTGCTTGGTTGATTTTTTCAACAGATCCCAAATGCATTAGTGCAGTTCTTTGCCTTCCAACCCAATTCCTGCTCTCCTGAGTAATACTGCAAACCTCTTGCTGCTTCCTGGTGGTTTCAGGAAGGATGACTTCTCCAATCTGTTATCTCCTGGATAAGGCTCCTTCGTCTCAAGGTATAGTCCTAAGGTATGGTCACTTCTTACAGAAAGAGAACCCTCCAGATATCCAATGGTTTCTGCAATTAAGCTATTAAATCAATTACAGTTTCTTCACAAAAATTCCTAGTACAATTTCCTTTTTATATAAATATATAGAGATGTACAATTATAAATTACTTAAAAATGAAGAAACTTGTCAACATCTATTTATATGGCCTTTTCTGATATAAATCCTACACTTCCCATGACTACTGGAGCTATGTAGTGCTCTCCATTAAGTAGATCACAAACACCTCACCGCCCAGGCTCCGGGAAAACCCACTGAGAGGTGACTGAGCTGAACTAAAAGAAGTCTCAGTTTGGCAGCTCCTGCTGCTTTTACAAGTGGAGAGAGACAGGAAAGTTAACCTGTTGCTCATTCTGTCCCCAGATCGCGAACTAAACCCACGCTGGACCCCAGCAAAGTATGAAGCTTGTGAAATGCATCACTATTTGTACTTCGTTCTACAAGCTCTACATCTGAAACGAGCTAAACTGAAATAGAGATCACTTGTGTCATTGACAGGTTCAGAGTGAGAGATCTGCATTCTGCTGTTTGCTTTGAAGTGAACTGTGTTTATAAAGGAGTGCTTGAGTTTTGAGCTAGACAGGAAAACAAGGCTTCTGTCTCAGGAGTTAAGCGAAGTTCTTTATCAGTAAAGCATTTAGGATTCTAGATGGCATCTGGCTGTGTTTGCATATGCATAAAAATTTGTGTGAACAAAGTTTAGGAAATACAGCTGACTACAGGAGGTGATTTTTTTTAGTATATGACTGTGATTTCCTTTTCCAAAAAACAATGACAGTTGGATAACTTTTTCTATCAGATTGAGTCTGCTCAAAGTGTGACATTCTAAAAATCATAATTGTATTCTGATCCAGCTAAAATGCTTCGGTTTGGGTTCTCATGGTCAAAATTCAAACACACATTTCAGACCTCCAAGCTTCCCTGCTTGCCACTGAATCTTAAAGTCATGGATAATCAAACACATATAGATAAAAGATGAAGAATGCTAACTAGCATGCTGCTATAAAGTGAAATATTGGTTATCAAAAGGAACACATGTATATAAATTGCTTTTATGTTATAAATTAAGATATGATCTTTCAACCTTTAAATATGATATAAACTATTGAGAAAGAGTGCCCACAGCAGTGGATATGGACCCAAGAGGAAAGCCTCTGTATATGTTATTTCAGACTTTAGTAGGTAGAAGGGGGTGGCAGTGTAGCCTCTCACTGCTTAAAGAGCGAGCCTGAGTGGAGGATGTGACCTGGGAAATGAACACCAAACCTAGGAAGCAAATAGATCTTGGAAACAGAGATGCCAAACCCATTGCCAACAAAGTCAGTGATTCATCAGACATCCAGTTCTTGCTGAGCATCACTGATTCATGATATACTGATAAGAGTAAGGAGATGAGTGGCTATTAACATGATTCAGAAAGATAAAATATATATTGCCATTATACTAAAATTGTATATGACCCCAGAAATACAGAAGCTTCTACAGAAATAAGCAACCTTTGCATACTTAATGCAGAACTGGAAAACATTTTCACTGGACCCCTGCAGTGATGCCTCACTGAGAACAGATACATCTGCCACATCTTCCTTCTCCCTTCTTTTCTTGTGCATAGGGAAATTGAACAATAATACTATAGTTTCCAAAGTAGATCAATAATACCAGAATATTCTAACTTCATTTCAGGATAGTATGCCCACGTGTGTAATTGTACGAGTAAAACTATGGCAATGTTTTGATTCATCTAGAATTATATCAGCCAACATTTCCCAGCTGGATGGGCCCACGACATACGTACAAATTACAGAATCATACAATAATTAAAGGAGGAAGGGAACTCAAAGTCACCTGGTTCATACCCTACTTAAAGGCTAAGTAACTTCAAAATTATATTAAATTGGTCCAGGTCTTGTCCAATCACAATGGAAATACCATGACCTCTCTGGGTCCCTCTCTGATTCCCATGTTTGACCACCTTTGTTATGAAGACTTTTTAATATAATTAGTAATATATGCCCATCATGAAATGAGCTTCTCTTCATACCTGCATTCAGGAATGCATGCAGAAATGCCTGTAAATGTGCTCTAACAGGGAATAACAAAATACAGAGCAGACAGGCCTTTGTTTGACAGCCAAACCAACAAGATTTACCTGGATAGTACATAGTGCATCTGTGCCATGAGCAGGACTTAAAACTGTAGCTGTTGAAAATTCATGTTAGGCTTCAGAAATAATCTTGTGATGGCTTAATAATCACAAAGATCATGTCTCTGCTTTTTCTCCACTGCCCTAAGAGCTCCAAGCCTCCAGGTCACCATCAGGTTATGTTTTCAGTTTTTCAAAGAATTATGCTTCTCTCCCTTTTTTTGTTTTTAAGTAAAACACTATCTGAGTCAAAAATACCCACTTAACTCCACAAGTTTAGGTTTATGAAAATAATTTCTTAAGACTAGGGTCAAAAAGAGAGAATTAACAGTGGTAGAGAAACATCTGAGAAAAGCTGGGAAACAGAAGCAGAGGCAGTTCCCTTCACACTGTTAATACTATAAGTACAGGGCTTCCAAGAGAGGCAAACCTGAAACCTTCCCTGTAGTTTTGAATAAGCTTTTAGGGATGGAGCATGTGACACCCTCAAGTCCTGGCAAATTCTCTTTATTCTAGGCCTGCTATACAAAGAACACTGAAGAGGATAATCTGTGAGAAAAGCTTTATGTAAAAACCCTAAATAAAATTAAGTTTACTAGTCAGTTAAGATTTTACCATGGAAAATAGCTTTCATTTTATCCCACAGTTCTTCTATTGCCTTGTGTTAACATGTAAATCCAGAAGAGGAATAAAATGAAGAAAATAATACAATAATAGAAGAATCTTTTAAGCAAGCACAGGCTGTAAAGCATTGCTCTAGGCTCTCTCTGCATGCAGACTGCTAGGAACAGGTTTCTAGACTGCTGTGTTCAAAATACCAGGTGCAGTAAATTACTCCAGTCGCATTCACTCAGTGAAGCCACATGGGTTTGCCCCTTATTTCTGAAAATTTTTCCCCAGGCTCAGGTTTCATTTCCCATTGTGCAACAGCATAAGGCGACAGGACTTGCCAGAGGTCACAGAGTGAAGAGGATATACCCATACTTTCCTTTATCTCAAACACCCGTTCTGCAGAATGAGCTCTTGTACCTTGGACTCTCACATCCAACGTGAGTCAGCCCGTCTTTCTGGCGCAGGAGGTATTGAATTTTTGACAGGAAATGAGCAGGAAAAATGTGAGTGAAATTACCCTGTTTGTTCAGGGACTAAGACCACTCACCTGTTTTGCAAAACACCAAAGTTTCACCAAAGTAAAACACTAGCAGTGATGGAGGCTATGGTTAAACAGTCAGATAAGCAACCCTGAAGGCATTGTGTTGGTTAAATGGCATTGTGTCAGTCATCTAGGAAAGAAAAAACTGTAGGGTGAGGCTTTCTCCCTGGAAGGCAAGTACCTGAGACACTGCCAGGCCTCCCCTGGCTTTTGTAAATGCAAATGTGCTTTTAGTGAGGTGATGGTAAAGCACTGGGACAGCTGGCCTTTGTTAAGGACACCCCTGTGCCTGTCAGCAGGCTGAGTCCTGTGACAGAGATGTGGGTAACAGAAGCTGGTGGTAAGTAGGGAGTTAAGTTGTGGTACTTAAAACATGAACTAAAAAGCAAGACAATCTGTGCTGAGCATAATGTGAGGGTACAGAGTGCATAAAGAGATCTCACCAGCCCCGATCAGCTTCACTTGAGGTCTCTAACCACAACCCCTGCCCATGGGCCCAGCAGCCCCATTTCAGCCCTGCAGGCTGGTGTCCTGGCCTGCCCCCATAGCCCCAGACATCCCCTCATGGGGTTCCCCTCAAGGGGCTTCATCTTGACCCCCACATGTAGGCTCATGCCTCAGCCCAGGGGTCAGGAACTGCCCTGGGCTGGCCAAAGTTTGTTCCAGCTGGCTCAGGAGCTGGTGCATGAGGGGCCCATGCTGCGGCCAGTCAGGGGGCTGGTGGCGTGTGCCCTGCTGACAGTGAAGAGGAAGAGACTGGTACCTGGATGGAAGCCATGGTGGGAAGGACCCCAGTGTCTCACACCACCTGTCTCCTCACAGGAGGAGATTCTCCAGGTTGAGATTGTTTTACTGATCGATTATAGAGTCCTCTATGGGGCTTATGTGAGCCGGAGGTTGTACAGTAACACCGCAGCAATTTTCCGTTTGTGTTGGAGTCACTCTTTAGTTTCGTTTCTGGTGTCTAGTCTGATTTTAGTCTGTGGGGAAATCAGTGCTGATCAATGACTGTGGTAGTGATTTCTTCCTTCAACCACACCTGGTGTTTAAAAGAGTGAACTTTGATATGCACCATGACAGCATGGCCCAGTGGATAACTGGATGGAGTCCAGTCTCTGCTCCTCTATGTGTACCTGCTGAATTAGCTCTTCATCACAAGCCGCTTCATCTTGATGTTTGTGCAAAGTTGTCAACTGTTTTGATATCTGCAGACAAAATGAGTAAAATGAGAAAAGAATTATTGTTTCTGTTGTCCCTCTAGATTTAAATGTCAGTATTAGATTTGCATAGGCCTGAAAAGCTTGAGTAGTTTTCAAAAATTAGGTCAAACAGCCAGCTGTCATGACTTTTACCTTTTGATTAACCTCCTGAGACTGGACAAGACTGAGTCCAATCTTTTTTTTCCTTTCAGATCTGGTTCAATGAGACATTTAAGAACATTATTGGACAGGCCTGTGTTTTGCCCTGTTGATCTCAGTGATCTCAGTGAGCCTAGCCAAAGCCTCAAGTGCTTTTGAGCTTTCTTGGACATTTTGCAGACTCCAGCTCCGGAATGTTACAAAACTAAGGATAAATCTTCTTAATGTTTGGCAGACATTTTTGTTTTCACACCTGTTCACAGTCCTTTCTTCTCTTTCCTCCAAATTTTAGGGCTGAATTTCACAAATGACTTCATCTCTTTAATAGTCTGAAGCAAAATCCATGGAGTAGAATACCCTGGCACCAAAACTGTGGACAGTAACAGAGGAGAGACAAGAATTTCTCTAGTCTACTTGTTTGATGCTATTCCTGATCATTTTTGTCACCTCTGCTATCTCTGGAGACCAACCAGACACTGAGGAGGCTGCCTAAAATGAAACAAGGGTAAGAGCATGGTGAGGGGGCAGCCGTTAGGGCCACTCTGCACTAATGCCTGGATAATCCCAGTGCTGCAGATGATGGCCACTGTTGAACTGAGCTGTGGTCCTTTAATTAAAGACTTTCTGATGCCTTAGGCTGTAGAAAAGATATCTAGGGATTTACTCAAAGAGACACCCTGCTTCTGTAGGTCTGACAACTAATATTTTTTTGCATGATCATTCACATGCTATGAGTACCTGAATAAACATTTTAAGTATAGGTATTTTACATGGTTCCTGCCTGGCAGCCAGTAGAGTTTGAACTAAATCAAATCCTCTAACAAAGCACATGTATGTGTGCTATGCAGAATGTTTTTTGGGGAAAAACTTTTAATTCTTGAGGAGTTCCTTTACCAGCTCAATTATTTGCTAAACCCAGAGTGTAACTATAAACAAGGGATTATCACAGTCTGGGTGTGTAGTTTACGCTCAGTTCTTGGGTGTATGCTGTTTAATATTCCGAGCAATAATGTGGAAGAAGCCATAAAATCATGACTGATGAGGTGTGCAGGTGACACAGATTTATGGATATATTAGATAAGGAAGACTATAGAACAGTGGTACAGAGATCTGTAGCACTTGTAATATCATGCACATTTACTTAAGGCAAATACACAGTTGTATTTCTGTAACCAAAATACAGGCTATGCTTGAAGGAAGATAGCATGACAAACGTTTTCCGAAAGATCATGTGTTCACAGTGAGAAATCAGTAGAATTCAATATCATAAACAGAAGGTCTGATCTGATTTGAGGGTGAAATTCTGAGTCAGCTATGGAAGCTATAGTCAACTAAGCATTTTTGCTCATTTGGAGTGTGCTATTTTAGTCTGGAGTCGAAGTTTCAAGAAACCTGATGAAAATGATGTGAAAAAGAATAGGTAGAAGAAGGTTAAAATATTGAAAAACATATATTGTTAGATAAATGAACTTAAATGTCATAATGCCTACAGAGAATAAGACCAAAGTAAAGGAAGTAGGAAAGATAGTTTGGAATTCTGTCATTATGAAATTACTGAGTCTTGGATTCTATAAATTGTATAAAGGTGTAAGGTTTCTTTGGTTTGTTTGCATGTGATGGAATAATTTTCTTGTTAGAGGACACTTAAAAGAGAAGTACTTCCTCAGGTTTGTAATGGTACCTTGAAGTTACCAATGAGGTGGGGCTCATTAGCTCAGCTGCCTCATGGCATTACCAGTGGCTTTTGTTAGCTCCTCACACTTCAGCTGTTTGAATACTTGCAGATGATCTACTCACTCTGCCATCGCTTTTGCTGCTGCTTTCTAGGAGCAGAGCACAGCAGAGCACAGTGCTTGCTTCCACTTTCTGTCTGCCTGAGCCATCCTGCCCTTCCCTTCACTCTGCCCCAGGCTGCTCCTTCCTGTCATCTCACTGGTTCCAGACTCCTCTCCCAGATAGTGTTCTCACTTCTTGGATTTATAACCCCACAGGCATTTTTCTTGCTCTCTCCCCAAGATCTGTCTACCTCACCTGGTTCTGTTTTTGCAGTTTCTCCACAGTCATATTTCCAACTCCTGCTCCTTGCAGCTTGGTTTCCTTTCCTACTGCCACACTGGTCTCTGTTCCAATATGCTTTTCACATGGCTCTGTGTCCAGATCTGAACTGGACACGGTCATTCTCCTACCTGTCTGTGCCCAGTGGTATTGCGGCAGCAGCTTGACAGTGAAGAAGAATCAGGATGCCAGATCTGGTTCCTCGTAATTTACCTGTTTAGTCCCTAGCAATACCTTGGTGCTGGGTAAATGAGGCTTTGTTCACATACAGTTGGTCTGGAGCGTGCTGCATGCACTTAATGCAACCAGAAAAGGAAATTCAGTTGTAGGGATCTGACCAAACTGTATTTTGGCCAGAAGTCTGATTCTTCATGAAGTTGAACAGACATGGTGTCAAAAGCACTGTTTTGCTAAATGCACTTCCCCCACAAGCAAATTATAAGCCCCTTTTTTTTTTTTTTTTTTTTTTTTAAAGGGAGAGAGTACTAGCCTCTAATAAGGAAAAGTTCACTAGAATTTTAAAATACAGACCAAATAGAATTTTTGTCTCTTTTGGAGCAAGTTTCTTTCAAATGACCTGTGTTCTGCTTGGAGTACACCAGAAAAACCAAGTGTGAGACTCATAATCCTATGGAAAGTATTGTTCCAAAGTGTTCAGTTTGGTTATATTATTAGTAACAGATGACAGCAGCAGAGTTCTTCTTTTAACTGATCAAATTCTCAAAAGTAAGTAGTTGTTCTGACTGCCTCAATTTCAAGACACTCAAGTTCTGAGCTCCTGATGGCCTCTGAAAACCAAGCTTCTTCAGGGTAATTTTAAGCTGGACAGTAGAAGTGAAATGTCCTGATCACCTGACATTTTAAAATAGAAGGCTTTCAATCTCTACCAGGTATCTGTTGGTCTTTTAGGCAGCCTTTTACTAGGCACTACAAAAGGGCACCTCTTAAATGTTTGTCCATGCATAAAAATATTTTAATTCTTTCCAGTTAGTTAACATAATCTCTGGTACCTTGAAAGATCCAAACTATTGTAACAGAAGTCTCAGCTCTGGAATCTGTACATAATCTCATTTTTTGTAATGATTCCTGTGAGTCAGGGCAAATTCTGCTATGGGATGAAGCAGTGGTAGCTGTAAATCCTCACACTGCTCTGCATTGTGTAGACATGTCCTGAGTCATGTTCTTTAATTGCCTCAGATTGCAGCTGTAGAAAGTACAAAGATGAAAGGAATCCTTTACAGTAGTATGACTATCTTAAATGGTGCCCTTTGATAATGCATAACTGAGAGCATGGTGTAAAGGAAAGTTTAGGAGTTGTCTGGTCCTCCGGTTAATGGAGCAGAGTAGGGGCTGAACAGAGGTCCTCTAGTCATTCAAACCTGAAAGTGATGGAAGGTGCAGTTTAGGCATCTTAAATATTTTTCAGCATTTCCAGGTATGTCAAGGTAGGGTCCTTGGCATGGGAGAATCCCAAATCAATAGCCCTTCCTGAAATCTGTGGTAAAAACTAGTCTCAATATGGAAGAGACATACTCTGAGGTACATATGGATGAAAGATAGCATATACAAGATTCTTTAGGAATATAAAAGGAGTCTTTAAAAGACCATCTAGAAAATTCCCTCAAGCTTCTGAAAGGGTTTTAAACTTTGAGGAAAATAAACTTTTTCTCCGAGGTTCTTTATATCAGAATTTATTGAGTGACTTATGTGGTGATGGATGATGTTGAACAGGGAAATCTATTTATCTAATATTATTGCAGTGATTGATAAAGAAACATCACAGTTCTATTGCCCAGCTATTGCCAGCAAGAAACTCTAATCTCCCTCAGACTAAAACAAGTTGACAGTGAAAGGACTGTAGCTGGTTATTCTGTCAACTCTTCAACTTTGAAATATATGCCCCTTTATGCCAACTTGAAAGTTTACCTTCAGTTAGATAGCAGACAGAAGACCCAGGGTTGAATCCTGGTTCTTGCAGCCTGTTCACATAGCGGTGGGTGGATGTCCTAAAGTACATCCACATGTTGACTTGGCCACATGTACTGGGTCTGGCTGAGCTTGAATTGGTTTTCCTCTATAGCAGCCCTCATGGTGCTGTGTTTTATGTTGGTCAAACCACCACACCATGCTAACTCTGCTGCAAAGAAAATCAAAGAAAGTGGTGGATGGAGAGCCAGAGCAGCTGGAGGCAATCTAGCCATGCTCACAGAGCACAGATCTAGTAAGTCAGGATGAGACGTGTGCTAACTCAAGGACAATTTTATAGGGTGCTGCCCTTGCACGTCCAAATGGTGATTTTTAGCAACACCAAGCATTATCATCTAGTTCAGGGCCCTGAGCAGTCATGTACAGTTTGGAGGTACAGCTACTCCACTGTCTGCCTATAGCACAGAGACAAAAATCCATTCTTTCTCTCTTCTTCATCTGTTAGGACTGCAAGGTCTTTCAGGCACTGCCCATCTGTCAAAGTACTTTTGTACTACACCTTTTCTGACGTGAAGTCTGATCTCAGCAGAGACACACAGTCTGTGGCTGGCAATAAAGCCTTGTCTGACAAACGCAATTTTGCTGCAGCCTATCATGACTCAATAAAGTGCACAAGTTTCCAGTTTGCTAGCAGTTTACTCACTGACTTTGACCAAAGAAACCATTAGGACCTGACCCATTTTGCCTTACAGAACCCCTTTCTGCCAACGTGTAATCACAGCAGAGAGCAAGCAGAGTGTCTTCACTAGACCTGCCCCTTGGGGAACCAAAACAATCAATGGGAGCCCTGCCTTAGACCATCAAATCTTCCCTCAGTTCAACAAGACTGTGTAGATTGACAGGACAATGAACATGAATTATATTTTGGGTGAGGCTTCTGTCTGAGGGTGGGGAAGAGCACAGGTCATTGGGCGTGAAGAGCTTATTTTTGCAGCCAAATAAATACCAATATATAACTTGGGTTCATCTTGTTCCATGAATGTGAAAATGCTCAACCCACAAGATGACTCAATAAAGAAAATTTCACTGTCTATCAAGAAATGATGCCAACAGGGAAGGAGGATATGACAAAACTCATTGTCTAAAGATGAGGAAGGTACTCAGTGCTTGCAGCTAATGATGCTGACAGCTTCCACAAATTCCTCTCTGCCCTGGAGATGACCCAAACCAGAGAGCAGGAATGTGCAGCAGAAAGAACAGCTCTTTCCTAAAGGAAGTGATGCCAGATGGGGCAGGCAGGAACTGGTCACTACTGTGGGTCAGAGAGCTGCAGCTCTGGTATGGGTCCATTCTGACAGCAGCATGTGCGGTGGGGCAACTCTTGGCCACTCATCTCTTTGCTATAAGGATTCCTCATGAATTTCCTGTGTGGCAACTTCTGAGAGAATTCTCCTATCTATTCAGAAACTACAAACCTTGCCATATGGCTGTTATACAATAAATCAAGGCACATATCGATGTTATTTCTGTTGTCTCATGCTTACCACCCCACAACAGTTTTGTTGTTGCTTCATCCACAACACCATAAAAAGATCTAAAAGCTTTACATCTTTGGGCTTCATTAAGTTGGTCTCTGTTCAGACAGACTGGACAGAAGATGCATGTTAAACAAATCAGAAGGAATGTCTGAGTGCACCCAACTGAAACAGATTTGTTTTCCAAGTATAAAAGAGGTTTTTTATCACTCCTGGCATATATATATTTCAAAAGTGTTATACTGCAGGAACTCTTATTCTAAAGCTTCTTTGTAGCAGTAGTTGAAGGATTAAGGGCTGCTTGTTAGAATATATTTTTCTCTCAGAGAAAGTTGTAATCATAAGAAAGTGCTGGGTGTATAAGCCTTTGGCAGAGGATGCACATGTGTAGTCAGGAAATCTTCTATCTCTTGGATCCCTAATGGGAGATGTCAGCTCTCTCAAATAACCTCTGTTCTACAGCCTTCCAATTAATGACTCTTATGTAATAATGAGATAGCGAAGGCAAGCCACTATTTAAATATGGCATGTGAGCATCCCAGCCTCAGCCAGGTTTGCTGATCCTGCAGTACAGTTATGTGGTGGTGGACAGCTTCCTCTGTATCACTGTGGAGGAGAAAAGGCCAGAGGCACTGATTCACTCACAGCAGAGAAGTGGCGATGCACTGAACCAGCAATCTCCACTAGTAGGTGCAGTCTCATGGTAACAGTGATGTGAAAGGGATTCAAGAACTCAGCTCAGTTCCAACTAGGCTGTGGTCTCCCCACATCCCCTGACTGGCCCGGTCAGAATCTCTCTTGAAGATGCTGATGTAAATGATGGTAGAAGAAAGGAGTCCGAACTGTTGCTAGTCTGTAGCAGGCCAGCACATTTCCCAAAAGCTCAGACCTGCATGAGTGCTCAGGGACCTCTTGTGGGAGACCCTTCACCAGATAGATATAGCCATCATTTCTACTTGCCTCAGACTGCATCAAAGAACATTCATTATCCTGAAAAGACCATTGCCATTTCTTCTTCTGATTGTAATTTTAGACAAAAAAAAAAAGATTTTTCCTTTCCACTCGAGCTCATTTATCCAAGCAGCTTTTAATGTTCTAGTGCAGGCTTGTCTGCCTTCACTATCTATTATTTTAATGTAAGGACTGTTGAAGTCTTTCCCCCAGAACTTCCAGTATCAATCAAACCACTGATCTGGCTCAACTGCACCGGGAGGTGGCGGTGTGTAACCCCCACTAACTGGGCTGGGACTAGCCGGATGGCAATCGGCACGGGCTATGGCACTGCCATGAGAAATATCCAGCCCTGGAGTTCATATCCACTGAAAGGCCACTCCCAGAACAACAACAAACCCACAAACAATCTTTTGGGATTTTAATATATCTCCATTCTTTCTGGCCCACAGGATGCAAAGGGCAACAATTTTTTTCCTCCAGACAAAAGCCTTTGCTGTTTCTCTGGAGGCTGCTACTTGTATCAGCCAGTCGCCCTCCCTCAGGCAGTGCCCTTGCTGGCAGTGGTGGCTGTGGTGTTTCGTAGGGAGGTTTCCTGGTTGGTGTCTGCCCAGAGAGCTCCATGTTACCATTCAGGCTAAGACCCCACCTGTAAGGATTACTTCTGCCTTCCCACATATCTAGATTTGTGATCCTACTAATCTGATCAGTTCTCAGTTCCTCCACACATTTCCCAATTCATTATTTTAACTTGGCTGATCAGTTCTTAGTACCACAGTGCCACAGTGAAATAACACCTGTTTTGTCTGAGTTGTTACCGTTATGATTTCCTACCACAGTTCAGCATTTATCTTGTAAAAGGGACTCGCCTTTGATGTGTCTCATGATCATTTGGGACTTATCTGGAAATGTCGGGATCAGACTAACAGCTGGAGACAGGGTGGAGCTCAGTGGAGCAGGCTTTCTGCTTTCTTGCCCCCCTTCACTGGTCCTTACCTCTAATGTTCACAGTTAGTTTGTTGAGAACTTTCAAGCTTTACAAACCTGTAAACCACAATTGCATTTATCTAGAAGCATAGAATTATTACTAAGCTACTATATAGCTTCATCTTTGTACCTGCAATAAGGGAAAGTGACATTTCTAACAGCTACAAAGTCAGTCTATTCAACCACAGCTAAATTTAATTTATAACAAAACAAAACAAAACAGCGCCACTAAAATGCACAACAAATTAAGGACCCTTGGAGCAAAACACATCTGAACTCAGCTGAGTCATCAAAAGGTTTTTTGATGGCTTTTTCTAAATCACAAGCTCCAAGATACAGCTTCCAGTACACTACCCTGGGATGCACACTGACTACTCTGATGCACTCATGAGAAACAAACAGAGCACAGAGAATCTGAATGCAAATCAGACGTAGCAGAGCAGATTGAATGGTGTCTCAGTCAAGACGTGGTTCATGCAAGGTAAAGTATTCGTAGAATGCTGTCAAGAATTCAGGAGTAGGTTTTAGACACCCACTGCTACAATTTGGGAAGTCTAGGTTCAGTTTCCCAAATCTCATTATTTCTCAGCAGCAGAAAAAAGGAACACAGACTTGGAAGGACCTCCAAAGCGACCAAACCCAGTCCCTCTGCAATCATGGCAACTAGGCAACCATTGAGATACAGTGTCTGAGTTCATCTCTGTTAGGCAACAGAGAAGACAAGGAATAACCCTTTCATGAAAGATAAGCCTCACTCAACCAAGTCTGTCTCCTCTGACTTGGGCACCAGCTGGGCTGTTAAGAGAATGCCATGGTATTTTGTTGCTAACTTTTGCCATTGGTACTAATTGGGAGCGGGGAGGGAGAAGCAACAGGGGAAGGCTTTTTCCTTGGCAGGGGGAAGGTAAAAGGTCCCACAAGTATCATCAGTGTATGGAAGTGCTTTTCTTCTGGTGAGAAACTATTCCTTTTATTTCATCAAAAGTCCATGAGCAAAGTCCAGCATTTTGTACTTTGGCAATGGCCAGCTTCCCTTTCTTAAGGGTAAGGAGAAAGCTGGTCACAATTTTTCAGAGGAAAAGAAGAACCTTATTCATAGGAAATACTGAAAGGAATTTCTGCGGGAAAGTGATCTTATTCCTCAGCTCTAACAAACCACAGTGAGGTGATTCCTTCTAGCATTGTACTCAAAATAGGGAAGTTCATACCAGGCCTGCAGTAGATTGTGACTGTCTGTTCCCAAGTTTTTATGCAGAATCTCCTGTCACAAGGCATGACATCATGCAGTACATATTCATTTCTTCTCAGCAATATCCTACAGGAATTGGAGGTATAAATGGCTAATAATTCTAGTCACTGCTCTGAGAAATACGTGTGTACATCCCAGAAGGGCTTGTGTTCATTTTTTCTTCCTCATGCTGGTATTTTCTAGAGAAGTAAATGACTTTACGTCTCTTACTCAGCATCTGCTTGAAAACCTGGAACAGACTTCGCTTGTCCTCGTGTTGTTAAGGCAGTTAAGTGCTATATTCAGGACCAGGAACAGTCTTGCCGTGCAGAGGAGAGCAGTAGTGCCTCCCAAAGACACTGGTGCAAATGACACCCAGAGAGGTGCCAGCGCAAACCTCTTCAGAGCACTCCTGATGCCAGTTGGGAGCACAGCAAACATTGCAGGAGACTGAATGTTGAGCTCAATGGATGGTGATCTGGCTGTTCAATCAGAAGCCACCCTAAGCTTTAAAAACTGATGAGGTAGCCCCAAGCAGTAGAAATTAAAGATTCAAAATGCATTTACCAGCATCAGCATAACTAAATAATACGGAAAAATAGAGTTCTGCAGGAGATGGCTTTGGCATGCTGCCTCTCTCCTTGCTCCAACCCCCTGTCAGCAGTCTGGCTGGGTTACTTGAAGTGGGATTTGACTGTGACCGGCTAGCCAGAGCCTCTGCTGCTCTGCTTGACTGCACAATGTGAGTGTGTCAGGATAAGTTCACTGCAAGGGAAACTCCACTAAAAGTCAAGAGAGTTGAACTAAGAACAAATCCAGCCCATCATTAGGCTTTTTTTCAGGGTGGATTAAGTGCTGATGCAAGCAGGCGCAGGTCCCACTGCAGTTGGCAGGAGTCTTACAAGAGACTCAGGCCTGCCTATTCTGTGCTGCCCTGCTCTAGGACCAGCCAAATCATTTGGTGCTTCTTGCCACATGACATTCCTCTGCAGGGGGAAATAACATTAAGGACAAATATTACAAGTGCTTATAGCTGTGGAGAAAACTTCAGAAATCTAAGAGGAGTATACGTCATTGATAAAATACTGTTTTCCTGCTACTGCAAACAGTGTGAGAAACTAGTTTTGAGACATCACGTGCAGTTATCACAACCAAGTTACTACTGTTAGTACCGTAGCAGTGCATCTGTCTGTTCTGTTTTGCCACTGATCATATTACAGAAGCATCCAGCTAATTTATTTATCATCCCAAATTTCCTTCCGTAGCAGTCTGGCTAGCAGCCATTGCCTTCCCTTCCCACTGTTCCCACTGCCTCCAACGGGGAAGGCTTCTGCAGCCCCATGCTGAGCTATCAGCATGGAGATCAGAACATGTGAAGCTGAATACATGGCGTAGAGACTAGTGAAATCTGATTATAAATAAATAAATAAACCCGGCACAGACACTTCTCTGAACATTGCATCATTTCTGGTAAGCATTTATAGAGAAATTCCCAGTTTTCAAAGTTATCTGTTACTAAGTTTTCAGGTTGCTGTGATTAGATACAGAAATCAGAGGGCCCAGCTGTAAAATAGATGCGCAAAGTACTTCATGAGGCCCTCAGCAAGCTCCCAGGTTTTTGAAGATTGTCTTCCAGGATTATTTTCTAAGATTTTTCCCTGATTTTCTTCTCTTTTGGAAAACACTGACTGAGACCAAATGTTCAGAAGAATCAACCTCACTGCAGGATCTGTCACCTAACGTATACCAGCACAACTGCACTGCCTCGTCGGAGGCAGCAGAAACCAGCTCCAAAAAATGTCTGGGCAGGCATGGTAGAAATGGGGATACCTCTGGAATGGCATTTTTCTGGACTCCAGCAATAAATTTGGTATTCGTGTTTTTAGTGGAAGTGGTCATGACATTTTGCTCAAGATCAGTAATACAAGGGGAGGTTTCTGTCCTTTGGTAATAATAAACCTGAAATACAGGTCACAAAACACACAAAAAAGCCCCTCCATTACCTGCTTTACAAAACCTACGGGACTTCTCATGCAAACACTGGCTAGAAACCATGCCCACAGGCTGTATGAGCCTCTTGTTCACAGGCAAACTCACCCCTTGGCAGTAATATCTCTGAAATAGGACCTTTGCAGTTACATGGAGCTGTCACTGCAGTCACGCTATGCTACATTTTTTAAAGGACAGAAATATATGTAAGTATTAATTTGTAAACGGTGTTGACAAATCAGAGATTGGGAAAAATAATTGATGTGTGCGTGTGAATGGCTAAGATTGTACGTGCTGATGTGCAGTCTCTGACATTGGGGATTTGTGAAAGAATGTTGTTAAAAAGGGATCTTATTATTCAAACTAACTGTTTCTTCAGAGAGCAGGGCAGGAGGGGGTGGGAGTGTTCTCTGAATGCAGGGAAATTCAGATGGTAAGTAACATGTGATAGAGACACGGCAAGTGGAACCCAGCCAGATTTTGACTATGCCAGTTCAGCTCAACACAAAAGACTCAGTGACCTGCTGGATTTAAATAGTCAGCTTTAGTGGCCTGATTCTACCTTTTATGTTAAACCCCAACAATGCTTCTTTTACACCACTTTACGAGCCCTTTGCCTGACTGAAGCCATAGAGAGTGAGCCAAGCACGCACTGTGGCTCAGGAGACACAACACAGCTGATGTCAGGGAAACCCTGTCCACTCCTCCCAGTGCAGGATTTGGCCCTGGATGTCCACATCTGTAGGATAGTCCTGGGAGGTGGAAGCTTTCAAAGAGGTAGTGACTCATGTGTAAGTATCTCTCTTACCCATCTGCAGCCCTGGCCAGTTGTTACGCTAGGGGACATCTGGAGTGGGCAGCAGAGCAAATAAATAGCAGAAATACATTTGCTTATACATGTGAACATGCAGTACCCAGCACAGGTGAAGTGCATGAAGGTTTGCCTGCAGGGAGTAGTGACAGGGACGGGCTTGAGACACTGAGACCTGCTCTGCATTATCACAGATGTGTTATATGACCACAGGCAGATTGCTTCACTTCGCTTTTTCATGTTTTTACCCACCTGTAAAATGAGATGTCTGTGATCCAGTTGTGGGAAACTGAGGCTACATGCGTGTCCAGAGTTGCTGAGTACAACTCCCTGGTAGAGCAGGCCACATTAGCTTCACACTGACTTTAACTCAGCTTCCTGTTCAGATGAGTAAGAAAGACTTCAGCTTTCAGTAACCTTGCCATGGCTTCACGCACTTCCCTTGCCCTGGGCTGTGCATGGATAGGGGATTTGAAGTTTGCCCTATACCTTGGCTTCTCTTTTGTTAACTTACATGACACTCTTTCCCATGTTTGCACATATGTTGATATAATTGAAGAACAAGAAGTCTAGTAGTCATTTCAAAGGACTGTGCATTTAAATAAAGACAAGACAGCTGGTCTCAGTGCCAGAGAAATGAGACTGAGACTTAGGAGTCTTAGTCTGAGTTCCTATTCTGATGGGCTCTATACAGAGGCTGTGTTTTAACAATTTTCCTTTGACTGTCTGGCCTTGAACAAGACAGCATTTCTGAGGCTACTTTTACAAAATGAGATAAATGTATTAATTCACCTATATTATTAAATCCGGACTGATTAATTCCCAATGAGAGAGGAAACAAGTTAGGTGTTGTTTTACTAGCTAAGAGGGTTAGAGTGGCATGAATTTACATGCAGATTTGTACATATGCATAAATACACTCATATACAACTTCTGCTCACAGCACAGAAGGGAAGGATGTGGCATATGTCTATTTCTACAAATAAGGATGAAGAAATTTTTTTAAGCTTTCCATAAATAAACTACAACTGGGAGGAGAGAAAAAAACCAGAATTTCATTATAAAAAAGGATTAATTTTCTAAATCTCTGAGGATAATAAATGGAGTTGTTCTAGACATGTAAATGAATGGTTTTACTATTGTACTTGCTATATCAAGTGTAGCTGGATCAATATGATAGGCTGGCTTGTAAATATATGCAGTTCTTGTCTGTGCTTTTATACATTTAGTTATTTTGTGCTGTGTCCTGTTTTGAATGCAAATACTTGGCCAGGTATGTAGTTAATGTTTCTAGTGATTGGTCTAAAAAGCACTAGAAACTGTCTCCCCTGTATCTGAGTTATGGCTGAGTAGATTAGAAGGATCCCCAAATTATGAATGTCCCCCAAGTCCAGCAGGTCTCCCAGCAGCCTTGCTGTTCATGAAATCTGTCTCTGTCACAAATAGCAAATCTTGGGCTATGGAATATCACAATCTCATTATGGGATGTCATCCCACGGCACAAATACATTATTCTCAGTGGATTTACAAACAGCATAGCCAACATTGCCACCCAGACATGACAGATGTACTGGGTCCAGATTTACACTGAAACATGATTTACACTTGTCAGGGCAGTGGCAAGAACAGGCTGCAGAGAAGACTAGAAATACTGTCTAGAGAGTTTCTCCTTCATGGTTCCTTAGACACCATAATCCCTGTCCTGAAGCATGGGGTGGGGGAGGGAGCAGCTCTCACTTGCTCTTTCAATTACAGCTGGATGTAGGGAATAATATTTTGCTCAATATTTCTGTCTGCAGAGCCTGAGCTGTGCCTTCCACCTGTGGGAGCAAAGTGTGTTGCCCCCCAGCAGTAAATAAACCTTGTAATGTCCTTGTCAGCCCAGTCCATGGATCCTAGAAATATGTCTTAGAGTGCGAAGGATAGTGTCTGTGTCTGCCCAAATTGCATTGACTTCAGTGCAAATGGAGTGAGTACTGAAGATGCACCCTCTGATGGCTCCGTAGCAGCCCTAGCAGCACGTTCGTGTCTCGCATCCGATCTACCATTCCTTGCACCCACAACCAGTGAACTTCTGTCCAAAGGGCTCAGGCCACCCACGGAGAGCCGGGAGAGAAGGCTGTGCTGTTCTGTGCTGACTGCCTACCCCTAGGCAGTTCCACCCTCACAAGCACATGCCCTTCTCCAAGGCTTTGCAGCAGTATGCAGCTCCCATTACACAATTGTTAGGAGCAGCAAAGCACTTCCAATGCCATGTAGGGAATCACAGGCCTTTAGGACAACAGGCTAGAAGCTGACCTCTCTAAAGGCAGAACCGTATGGGTTTGTGCTCTTGCGGGACTATGGGACAGTCTGGAAATTCACTAGACTAGTTGCTATATTGGGCTGTCTAAGGAACCAGATTAGGCAGGAGACAGGGTTTTTGTCACCCAGAGGCCTCAAAGTGTACTGTGTGGAGTGTGTCTCAGTACCACCCTGCACTCCCAGGGGAACCACCCTCAGTGGCTTTCCAGGTGCTCATTGTGTGCCAGGGCAAACATTCCAGGGCCACACTGTCTGCTCCCTGCTTAAATGCGGAGCTGTGGGCTTGATGCTTGAAATCCATCCTCCAGCTCAAGCTCTGTAGGAGCCTGCAATCCAGATCTGAGCTGCACAGGGAACCATCCTCAAAGCTTATATGTCTGCATAGTTAGGGTACCCCTTCAGTCGGCTGTCAGTTTACTGATGGAGGCGGGATATCCAGCATCCCAGTGAATGAGGAGCAAAATGCTAATAACAAAAGTAATAGCGGTAAGAACAGGCAGGTTTTATTTAATCCAAGAACTGACCTCCCTGAGAAGGGGAAACATCATTGTCTGGATGTATGAAGGTAAATCATACTGAAACAGGGAAATCGGCTCCATCAGAGCCTAAAATGAATGTGAGCAGACCTCCAGGGTTCTGTGAGATGAGATAGATGAGAGGGGAAATGATCCACTCAGGGCTAGAGGAGTCCGGATATCATATTAGCATAGAGGGTATTGCAGGAAAGGCCTTAGGGGATGTCTGCAGAGCTCTGTCACCCACAGAGCCGGCAGGGCTGACGGTACTCAGTATCATGGCAGTCTGTAAGGCCAGCAGGGACTCACTGTTTCTAGGGCACAGGGAGGAGACTTTCACTGTTTCTTAATGAAGGAGGCAATAAGAACATCCTTGCACATGCATATGGGGCGGGAGTGTGGGGTGCTGCTGAGAAGATGTACTCTGCTTTCTGAAGATATGAGAAGCAGTGAGGGCTGTGCTGAGAGAGTAGGGAAGGAAATGAGCTTGTCTGGGATGTATGCAGGATCTGGAGAAAGGAGTGCGAGTCATGGAGCATCTCAAATGGGACCTAGTCCCCAAAAAGGGGGTACTCTTCAACCGTTGCTTAAGGCTTGTATTACTTACTACACATCCCTAAAACACAGTACCCTTTCACATGTGCAGCAAGGCACAGTAAAGTGCTGGTGAGCTCTCAATCCAAATTCAAGGCCACCCTGGGTCCATGATCCTCCAGACCAGCAAAATGGAAGCAGAGCAGAAGAGAGCTGGCATATCTCCAGCCAGTAACCTACAACCTAATTTCCATTTCACAACTATGGGCATTTTAAGCCCAAAGACTTCCTGAGTAAAGTGTCTGTGAAAATCAGGGCCTTTCCAATCCAGAGAGTTTGTTTATATCTCAGGTCTGCATGAGTCTAGTGCTTGAATTTCCCATCTGTGAAATTTTAATGGGTGAGCTGTAGAAAGAAGAGTTCTGCGTGCTTTTACAGTAAAATCATGGATTTATGTTTTAAATATGAGATATCCACTGTGCAAAATCACAATCAAGTACAAGGTGAGTAAATGAAAGAGTGAAAAGAAAATTAAAATGAAATTAAAAAATACCTGCATGAAAGTGAAAATCTGTTGAACAGTTTACAGTTATGTTCCTGTGATCACCAGTGCAACTAGTCTGTCTCCTTGGATAGAAGTTAGAAAGTTAGATGATAACTTGTCTCTTCATTTCTACTGAGAATACCTTTTTTTGCAAAGTTCGTGCTAGCATGGATTCATTCTAGGCTTTAAGTATTAAAAAAAAAATAAATGTGGAAGTGACTCTTGAAATGCTGAAGAAAAATTCATACAGAGGAGAAATTCATGGTGTTACCTATGCAATGGCAATGTGATGTCCATTTACAAATTATGTGTATCAGACTCTACCCCTCCCTAAAACAAAGCAGGTTTGAATTCAGTGTATAAATACATTGTTTTTCTAACCCAGGAAAATGGGAAATCACATGCCCACCTGGGAAATGACCACCTCTAATGATGAGGCAGCTGCAGAAGCAGCACACAGACATTGTTGTCTCTCATTAGGTCAGACTTGTGGGGGAAATGTCTAAAATTAAATCTCTACAGCCAGTGTTGCAGCATGATTGATATGGGTTCTGGTGCAGGGAACAAAGTGGAGCTCCTGTCCAGCCAGTCCCCAGTACTCAACTCTCCATTTGCCATCTTCTTGGGCCAGTGCCCAGGCTGCCGGACTGGAGGTCTTGTTGCTGTGTGCTTCATGGCTGTATCCTCCTACACAGCTTTGAAATTTATCTGAACCTGTTTCTTTCGACAGATTAATAAAATTGCTTCTGAATGCAAAGATACTCAAGATACAGCTGTGAATAACAGCTGCCCTTGAGCCTGGTATTTCACCTCCTTGCCTAACCAGTTGAAAAGAGAAGCAGGAGCCTTCTTGATGGTCGAGAGACTGAAGAAATATTGATGTTTCTGTGCTGAATTCATGTTTCACCATAGCCTAGGCATTTCAGCTCACCCAAGACGGATTGATATTTACCTTCTCAAATTAATTACTCTTTGGCTGTCCACGGCAGCAGGACCTCTTGAAATTCAGGTGATTTAAGTAGGTATCCAAGTATGAACTTCCTTTGATTTGGCTTCATAAAATGGTTCAGGGTTTCCCAGAGGAAGACACCCTGCTTTTGGGTTAGCAGCACTTCCACCTGGAGTGAATCAAGAATGGCTTTTTCACTTTCACTCTGCAACAGTCTTGCAGACTGCCTTTCAAAATCTCACTGACTAGCAGTCCCTGAGGTCATACACTACATGGTTACCAGAACAAGGGCAAAGACCCAGAGCAAGGGAAGAGTCCTGTGAAACTGCTTGGCTGTAAGGCCATAGGAAATAGCTGCTACACTGCTCAAGGCTATTGGTTAGAGCCCAGTTTTCATCTCCAAGGAACCTAGGTCTCATCTACCTGCAGTGCTTTGCCAGGAGCCCCATGTATCCCCTTCTCTTATGCTCTCTCGATCATAACAACACTCTGTAACTTCATCCTGGGTTCTGCCACATGAGAACCCATCCATGGCAGAATGGAGTCAATGGATTTACCTTGAGGTCTTCAGTTAGTGTTAGATCAGCTCCAAAGTGTACTGGTGACTCTTCCTAAATAACATGTGTCTTAACTTTTCCAGGCAACCTTTACAAGTGTCTCTGCTTAAAGTTAATCTTCTAAACCCACCTTTCAGCACCCGGCTGAAGTGCCAGAGCTTTCTGAGAGCTTTAGCTTGCTGACATTGGTGACACTGCAGCCGTGTCTCCAAGATGTCAAAATACACATTTCTTTTGGAGCAGGAAACTGTTGGGCTGAATTCATTTGCAGCAGGAACAACTTTGCTATGAAGCTTGTTGTCTGTAGTACAAGGAAAGGCTATGTTTTATTTATGGGTGATAGGCCTGTGAATAAATACATCATGAGTGCCCATAAATCCAACATTTACTTCTGCTCTACAATAGAAGTGAAGCATTTCATGACAGAAATACAGCAAGGCAAATGTCCTTTTGACACTCTGGAAAATTTCCTAGGTCTTTCACTCTGTGTGTATGCGTGTGTTTTCACTGCCTGTGGCCAAAGCCTAGCTTTCAGCATTTGACTTTGAGAAGAGATGAGAAAAATGTCTGCAGAGTTATCCAGCTTGGTCAAGGGTAATCAGACTCAAATATGGTGAGACTGCAGGACAATGCCTACCTGTCCCTGATGCCCTGAGTCTCACAACAAAAGGTTTAGACAGGTTGAAATGTCCACTGAAACCATGCCAACCAGCCTGTGACACACGATACAAATCTGAGATTTCTACAGACCTTCCACATGAAGGGAGAAAAATAAAATAAACTTGTGATTTTCACTTTGAATGTCTCCCTTCCTGCAACACCAATAGGAATGTGATGCTGGGTGAATGTGGGTGCAGGACTCTCCATCTGTCATGCTGGCCCATATTGCCTTGTTTCTGTGTTTCTTCACAGACTTATGCTGTGTGAGAGATCTCTGAGGTAGAGATCCTCCTTTTCTTTTTTTTCTTTTTTTTTTTTTTTTGGCACAGCATCTGACACAGTAAGGCTTGAATTCATAACCCGCTCTTGTGCGCTGGCATAAAACATTTCTGACATGAGCACTATTTAAGAACAAATCAGACTTTTAAAACTGCATGTTGCTCTTGCACTAGGCTTCTGTATATAGATAACTCCATCCTTTGAGATCTCATTTCAGGGCAGGGTTTCATACTCTTAAGATGTGACAAAGGCAATGATTTAGGGAATTCTCATGTTCTACATCTCAGCCCACCTACCCACTTGGTTTTATAAGTGCAACTGTTTCTGAGGCCCATGTTAAGAATCAGAATAGGGAACTGATCCTTTATGAAGAAGCAAATGGCTCAAGACTGAAACTGTATATTCACTGCTGGCCCACTAAGAAAAGTCTCAGACCCTTGTACAACCAAGGGAGTTCTTTGAAATAAGTGAATGGAAAACAGCAGTAGTACTGGCTTGACTGTGGGAACCAGTATGATGGCTAAACACTTGATATGCTGAAATGCAGTTTGGAAGTGATGCTCTGAAGTCTTGTCTTCCTTCCAGGTTCTCTTTCACCCCATTAAGGTATTAAAACCTCCTACCCATTTACTAAGAGCCAGACATCTTTGCTCTTAAGGGAGTGTTGGTTATGAGAGAGCAGAAGCACTGAACTTACTACCTGAATTGACAAAGGTGCAAATCTGGGTCAACAGGGACCAGTCAGATCAGGCCAGGCCAGGGGTGTTGCAAGACTCTTTCAGTGCTACACTTAGTTGTTCTGCTTCACAAGCACTGATCTACTTGATTTTTCTTTCATCTCATGCCGAGCACAGAGTGCAGGGGGACAGGTGGTCTGGTATCTGTGATGATCTGAAGTTGATGACTCCTAGTTTGCTCATCTGGGCAGCAAAGAAATCAATCAGTTGAGGTAAGACACTGACATGCATTTTGCCCCAAAACCTCTCCAGCTAGAGCTGTGAGAATGGCTTTTGTTCTGCCACAGTGCACAGGGGAATTCTCATGTATATTTTAAACAGCATGCTGAAAACAAAGATGTATCTTCCTTGCTAAATACAGATAAATTTATTGAACTCAGTGAAAATTGCATCTGAAAACTCTGAATGATAATAGGATCAGGTCTCTGTTATGTCTATAGAGTTAATTGCCACTAGCAAATTAATTTTCATTTGCTTCTGTCTAAATGAGCCATGAGAATCTAACCATAGTTACGAATAAGTGTACTAACACTGGTAGCATTGTCCTTTCCTGTCTACTGCTTCTTTCCTGTCCTGATTTGGACACAAGTGACATCAGTCTCTTCTGGAGCAATTGCAGCCAGAGTAAGTGGATGTGGCAGAGAAAGGAAACTGCAGGAGACCTTATGGAGCAGAGAAGCAGGGAGTCACTGCCACAAATCACACCAGGAGAGGACTGTGCACATCTGCCAGTCTAATGGAAGATAGGATGTGGTTTTATGCCATCATTTGTAATACAAGAGACTGTAAATTCAACCATAATCAGAAGTTGACTAAAAATTTTAGCAGACTGTTGACAGAGGATGTGTCCATTTACCTCATGCTCTTACCTCACATATAACTACAAGACATCTGATGGCTCCTGGGTATGCATAAAATTGACAGGTGTTCTTGTGCTGGTTGTCTGCCTCACCATTATAGCTACAGTTCCATTCCATCTTTAATTTTGGTAACTGAGTAGGTACAAATTCTTGCATCTGCAGACGTTTGCACACACAAAATTGTATTTTAAATTTGGAGGCCTCTCTTCACCCTCTGCTTTCACTGAAAAGTTCATAGTTGCTGACTATGTTTCCTTCTGGGGTGGGGGTCCCTCAAGTAGACAGATAAAAAACTTTGAACCTTCTTTACTCTGGCAGGCTCACACAGATCTGCTTGAGGAAGCCAAACTGCAGCGGAAAGTCCCAACACAATATAGGCTGTTTAGAAAAGGCACACTGGTGTAGTTAGAGAAACCTGCCAGCAAGAAAATTAGATTTAACTTACCCCTGACATCTTCACTGTAGGCGGCTGTATGGGGAGAATTGGTGACAGCTACCCAAATTTTACAGTAAATCGTGCTGGTGTTACGGAGATGGACAGACAACTGACTGGCTGACCAACCTTTTGGCTTTAATACACACTCATCAGTGTCAATTCCCCAACATGCTTCGAGGCAGTTTCTATTACAGATTTCCTGCTGGAAATTGAGTAAATATACTTAAAACAAAGCAAACTAAAAAGTCACAGGCCATTGACAATAACTGAGTAGAAGTGAGAAAGGAAGAACAGGATAGCTCAAGGAGTCAGGAGCTAAATTACCTGCAGAGAGCAGAGATAGGTAGGGATACACAGATCAGACAGTATCATAGTCACCAGCCACTGTGCATTACAGACAAAATGTTGGTCAGCCAGCCATATATCCATCTCCATACCACCTCTGCATTATGGATCTGCCCATCTCTGCTTGCTTGTTATACACCATGCGGTGGGTGTCAATGACTCAGTAACTCTTGCTTACAATACACCTGGGCTGGCCTTGCTGAAGGCATGATTTATTGTAGTTTTATCCATAACATTTTGCAAACTGTTCTTGTGTCTCTGTTTTACTCTTCCAGGAGCAGCTGTTAGAATCTTTCTTCTGCATACTTAAAGTCTTCATTTTATTCTCCTCTAGTAGCATGTTGTTTACATGCCCTGATTGGAGTAATCAGAGGAACTTGAAAGATGGCTGGTTCATTGTTTGATTTTCTGCATAAAGGTAGGCTCTTTCTTTAAACCTTGGAGCAACATTATACAGGCTTCCTCAAATCTCCCTTTTCCCACAAAATGAAGAAACCAGTTTTGCACAGCTCAAGATGCTGTTTGAAGTCAGATTGTAGCTGTATATACATCAGTGGAAAATGCAAACATCTGCACTGAATTGCTATCATGCTGGGCTCACTGTCTAGTTTCATCCACCTGCTTCATCTACTTCAGAGCTCTGTTGAAGAGGAACTCCTTTTATTTCCTGCATACATAGGGTCTAGCTGCCATACATTAATCTAATACAAACTATAAAAACACAATACAATTTACAGCTAAGTTACTGAGGTATCTAAACCTGTTCCAGTGGATTTCCTGATTTTGAAGCTGATGTTTTAGCAGAGCTTTTGTTATAGCTCTATAAAAGCATCTCTGCACTATGACAAAGACAGTTCTAAGTCTGAGACAGTTTCCCTGTCATGCACTTGTTTCAGGGTACAGCCACTTGAAAAATATATGGTGGAAGGAGGGAACATGTTGGTGACATCTGGTCACCCAACATAATGCTTGCATTTAGGACATGTTATTCTGCACATAATACACATTGTTTCATAGTGGAGATAGGCAAGCAAGCCTATCCTGTTTAATCAAATGTACAAGCATACTATCGTTTTAGTCACAAGTGGGCCAAGATGAAACCTCGAGGACCTTCCAAGTTCTTCTGTAAGCAGTAGCATTCCTCCTTGGCAAATAGATTGGGAAGCAGTCCTGTGGACACCTTTCCACATCATTTTCTCAGGTGAAAGGAGGCAATTTCTCAGCTCTGGTATGCCTTCTGGAAGAGATTAGCTAGCCATTGCTCTGTAGTTACTCCTGATGCACTTTCAGGACTCTTTTCCCACTTTGGATTTCCTCTAAGCTGCACATAGTGAAACAATGCAGGAGAATGAATAAATGCTGTAGGAAGGTCCCATGGGTCCCAAAATCTATGAAATTCAGGCTGGTGAGTGGTCTGGGATGATGACCTGGGTCAGGATTGAAATCCTGCCACTTAGCGACATCTCTAGGAGCTAGCAGCTAGGGCTGACATTAAGTTATTTGCTATTTCTCAGGCAGCAGCTCCCAGCCTTCAGTGTGCATTCTCCTGTACCAGAGTTTTGTGGTATTCTGTATCCATTTATTCATGTTAATTTTCTGTCATCTAGACTGTGTGCAAGACAGAGACAGTGCTGTGGATCTTGTTTCTCCTACTCTGACCATGTATGCCAAAACAAGTATGCCAAGGAGTATGCCTCCTCCATAGGCACCTCCACCCCTCACCATCTGCAACATAAACACCTGCCTGGGCTTCTCACCTCTAGAGCAGAGGACAAAGGGGGAAAAGGACACACAGAGGTGGTGTTAGACACCTCGTTCTTCCCCACACTTCTGGCCTGAATACCGGCTAAAGCAACAGAGACCCAGGCTATGAGAGGGACAAAATCACACGGGAGAGGAGGTACGTACAACCATATGCAGGAAAGGCTCATGGAGAGGATAGCAGATATGGTGCCTTACATGAACGGGACAGGAAATTTCCTTCTTAGTTTGCAACTTCTCTCCTACCCTTACTGCTAGCATTGCCTGCTGCCTTACTGTGTTTCACTGGTGGACAAAGTTATCCCTTTCTCTCCAAACCACACCATATGACTTGACCTACCATAAAGTAGGACAGACATGGGCCAAACACTGCAGACCTGGATGGAGTCTGTGCCAGGCAGTGGAAGGCTTTCTCATGCTAATGCCTCATGTTGTCAGCTGAGGACTTCATCTAACAAGGGATTATTTATGTTTTAGTACCAGGAAGTAATGTATAAAAACACAATTAAAATGAATACTTCTCTGAGATATGTTGTACAAGCCAACCTGGAGAGGACAACACTGTAATCTTTTTGGTGCTATTGTCACATATTGCCCATAAGGAATAATAAATATCAACTTCAAATTAACTGTGATACACACACTGAAAGCTAAGTGGAGTGAATGAGGAGAGACCAGAGATAAAACAGGCTGCTCTCCAGATATTATTCTGAAAATTAAAGTGAGTGGATGGAAGATACACATCACAAAAATAATCTATTATGCTCAGTGTACTATAGCAGAACTATCACCCTTTTAAACTCTCATTAAAATGCAGCCATTTTTGTTTCAAAGGATTAATATGTTGGCTCTAAAGAGAGAAGAAAAATGTGATTCATGGTGTGCTTGGAATTAGATATTGTTAATTGAAAATAACCCTAGGCACTTACACAGTGTTTTTCAGCTCAAAATCTTGAAACTAGGGTGGGGGTTTTGGTTTTTTTTTTGTTGAGTTGTTTTTTGGGGTTTTTTTTGTGGATGAAATGCATTCATGTAAATGGGCTGCTGAAAGACTTCTGTGCAGCAAAAAATCTCGCCAAAAAGTACTGTGGGAGCTCTTGTATGCTTACACTGTGCACTGAGGCAAACATCACCTTTGGGCAGAAGCCTTTTGAAAATGTGAAGACTCACTGTCACATAGGAACAAAATACCTGTCTGTAAAAATAGCAGAAAATGATTTATGATGGTTTGGCTACAGCTGAATGACTATTTCTACAGCTAGCTAAAACAAACTCCCTGGAAACTCTGGAAAAAACACACTGGTGCAGTCTTGACTTCTGTCATTCTGAACATGGAAAAATATTCATTGTGAAATGAAGACTCTGTCGCCAAGTGCAAACTCCCAACAAAATTAACACAGAGAAGCAATTACTAGCGGTGGTTGTTGGCCATGGTAGACCTTCTGATGCTCTGAATCCTCCAGTTTAGCAGGGGGGTTCAGAGCATCATAAAGGCCACTGTGGTCAGCAGCCACAGCAGAGTTCCGCAAAGGACTTCCACAAGAGCTCAAAGGTAGGCAGACTGTTAAAGAGCTTAATGAATTAGGGTCAGCATCACTCAACTCACTGGCGTAGGAAACAATGCTTCTGCTTGACAAGTGGGGAAACAGGCACACAGTGTTGTGTCTTGCCTAAGGTCACAGAACAATTTAGTCTGAAGTAAAATGAAACACCTTGAGTCATGTCCTTTCCCCCATTCTCCCAGTGTCAAATGAAGAAGGAGCACTATGTGAGTTACAGTAATTTCATAAAGCATCAAGGAAAATCCATTAAAATTAATAAAAGCCAAAACAACTAATTCAGAGAGTGCTCTATTCTTCTTCGGTCTCTGGAGTATTACAGTGACATTCTGTAGTGGTGCTGTGAGGATTTACAGTTTACTTGCTTGTATAGTAGTGGCATTGACATGTTGGAGTGAAGATTTATCTTTGTAAGCCATTTGTTTCTGAACTCATTGTGACCTACTTTAAGTTTGCTGCTAAGTAGCTGAGATTTAAAGTGGCTAGGACAGTGATGTAATCGAAGTCACACTTTGGTACATGAAGGCAAAATAGGTCATTGGTATCAATGCTAGGCCAGGAAATTTTGCAATGAGCCACCAGATTAAATAAATCACTCTGGAATAAAGATGAAGAGGGCACCATGCACTGAGAGAAAGGATCTGCTTGAAATGGAGAGAGCAGGATGACATTTTTCGTGTGGCTAATTGACGCAGTAATTCCAGCAGCAAGTCTTGTTACTGATGAGTGTATCCAACACCCCCCAAAACCCACCTGGGAAGCAGAGGTGATGAGCACCTTTGATAAGTAATTTACTGCAGGCTTCCATTCTTTGCTAAGGCAAGGGATGGCTTCATACAGCCCTCCTAGCCCCTGATGACCTTTTTGTACCATCAGCTGGAGTCTGCTATCTATGGCTCCTGGAAATAGGAGTAGCTTCCCTTCACACTGTGTCTGGGAGACAGGTAATGAGATAGGGGAAGATACAGACACATGAATCAGTGAAGACAAATAAATCTAAAGTGCTATATTCTGTACCCAGCTTTGGCTCTGGCTTCTTCAGGGAAGAGCTAGCTATAAGCTGCATGTAAAAGGCCAGTGATATTAAAACACTTTGCTCTGAAGAGGTCTGGGAATGAGAAATGCCACACAGTAGAAGCTATTACTGTTGTCATTTTACTGTCCGCAGTTTGCTGTCAGCCTCAAAGAGTGGTGGAGGAGAAAGCTGGAGTGGAGGAAACTAAAGGAAAAACCATTAGGGTGGGCAGAAAGGGCACTGCCTGGAGTGGGGTTATGATAGCGCGATGGACAAATCTGTCATACCAGAAACCCAGGGAAGTCAGTGGAAAAGCTCTTACTGTTGTCAGCAAGGTCAGGATTTCACAGAGGCCTGACCTGCAGCTTTATGTAGTCCAAAGTATAGGTCACAGCTTCACAAGGGGAGTGCCAACAAAGCATGGCACAGGAGCAATTTTTGCCTTTAAGCTCTTCGATATGTCACCATGGCTTTTATGACCCATTCTTCTCTCGTACGTGTGACCTCTTCCCAAGGCTCTGCAGTGAGTTCCCTGCAGAGGTCATTAGTGCCTCTCCTGGGGCAGCAAAGGTGGAGACAAGGGACAATGATACTTCTGCATTTCACAGGAGCTCAGCACAACATGCTAAAAACATCGTCTCTGCTTCCTGAGCCTTCCTGGATATAGGTAGGCACAGAGCTGAGCTGGTCCTCAGATGGCTTTCCAAGCACATGATGGGAAAAACACTAGCGGTGTTTCAGTTAGCACTCTGCAGCTCTCCAGACATGCCACAGTTCTCAGAGTTCACTGCAACACCGAGCCTTCATGTGTTAATGCAGTGGGACCTGCTGCTGTGTGCAATGCCTCCTCAAAGCACACGTCCTCTGCCAGCACAGAGGGAAGAAGCGGCAAAATCACTGAAACTGTTTGGCTCTAGCAGAAGGTGGATTTTGATGTCCTGTTCACAAACAGGGAGCCTAATCCTTGACCCTTACTGTCTCCTGAAATTAAGTAAATTTCCCAGAGAAATGAAGGGAAATTTTATCTGAATAAACCTCCAGAATTTATTGGCTTTATTTTGCTTAAGTAACCAAGGAGAATTTAAACTGATCATTTATTTTCCTGTGGAAAAATCCCATGAACTGTAATAGAGGAGACCCTGAAAGGCTTTTATCTTAATTACTGCAGAAAATTACAGAGAATTAGATCCTTTCTAATGGTTTTCTGAATCATCTTTTGGGATTTGATAGCAGGAATATAATTCGCTATTGAATTGTATAGACTAGTGGAAAAACAATGCCTATAGAAAAGTGTTCACAATCTATTTATGTCTATAGGGCTTCCTTATAAAAGGTTTCTAAAAGCCTTTTATTTACAAATACTTCCAGGGGGTTCTATTATGCTGTACACCTCTGTTTATAATGCACACTCATTAGAGTAAGAAAAGTGAAAATAGACAGCAGAGACTAGTGATGTGGCTTCTGGGAAAAAGGACGGAGTGAAATCACAGGAGGCCATCCCCATAACCCCATGAAAAAGCATCACATAGCCAATAAAGGCAGGAAAAAAAGCTAAGGTTTTGGTCCTGCATGGCGTTACTCCTGGCAGACTCTTGTTCCCACCTAAACTCTGCAGCTCTAGGGAGTTACAAAGAGCTTTATTTTGGATTACAGCTTCCTAGACTAACACTGGAAGTTGATAATAGAGTTTGATCACACCCTGGAAGCTTGCATGCAAGAAACTATGACTGCACGTGTAATGCAGCAATAACTGATCAATTCCTTGTTTACTTCCTTTATCTGTGCAGCCTGGTCTTTCAACTGCAGTTACAGATCCCTCCTGAGTAGACTGTGCTGTACACAGCCTGCTTCTTACTCCCCTAGCACTTGTCACACTAAGAGAATAGGACTCCCCAAATCCTGCTCTGCACCTTCACTCCCACCTCACAGACACGACTTCTGCCAGGTAACTATTAGGAGAACTGGTTTTAGTCATGCAGTCATTTGCTACAGATCCAGTCTCACTGTTAACATGCTCACGCTTCTGAGGAATTCTTCCATTTAGAGCATGGCGGGGCGCTGTCATGCGCTTCGTGTATTTAGGGGCGATGCTAAGATCCTCTTTGAAACTCCTGGTCAACAGGCTTTAAGTAATGTCTATGCAATATCTGCTTTGGGACTTTCCCATTTCTGATGGGCATTTCTGTTCCTTCTTCTGTTTATGCTAACCGCTTTTGCTCTGTTGTTATAGAACCTTGAAAGAAAAGACATGCTGAGTATAGCTGTATGCTTTTCAACAGAATTGTTATTCCACCACCTGATGGGGGACGTGCTGAACAGTGCCTGACACTAGCACTCTGCCAGAGTTCCCCTGAGTTTAAGCAGTACAGCTAAGGCTGCCAGATGCAAGTGCTTGCAGAGCTGAGAACAGAAGTCATAGCAAATGTCTAGGCATCTATCCTCATTCACCTCTTGCAAGTTCACAACAGAGAAAATGGAAGAAAGATGACAGCAGCAACATCAGGATTTGCCTGTGTCTGCAAAAGAGCTGAGGAAAGAGGAAACACAGTGACTTTATGTGACTTTCTTCCCAGGTGACATGTCAAGCTTTCAGAAGAGAAGTTACAGAGGGGTTCTAGCACCAAAGGATATTGTGGCTTTTTTTGAGAAAAATTACATTAGGAAAATGTTACAAAGGTCCTTCTGTGGCAGGTATCCCAATACTGCATACCCATGCATTGAAAGTCCACATGACAAAAGGTGTTTGGTAATCTCCGACTAAAGGATGTTTCATTTCCCAGGGACTCATTTGTATTTCAGGTATTTGTATGTCAGCTCCTAGCACAAAACAACAGTAGATACAGACCATTCCAGCAAGCAGAAGATGGCATGCCCTATACTGGATGTAGAAAATAAATTATTTTAGTTATTAGATTTATAAGTTGAACTAAAGCTAGAAAAACACATTCATGTGTGTTGCTGTTCTGGCCAAGTCCTGGCTCACAAATATCTTTTGTGAAAAGCACAATTCCCTTGATTTTCCATAACTTTCCTTCCCCCTCGCCTCCAATTTTTAAATTATTTTTCATTTGCAATTGTCTGTCTTGGCAGACAGACAAGTCCTGTGTTCAGGACACAAACTCCTACTCCTTATTATAGATCACTAAAATGTTTTATCTGACACATTTGCAGTCTGTCACAAGCATTACAGATTTTTTTTTTCATTATAGATTGTTGCTGCCTTTTGTTTATCCCTCTCAGATCTTCCCTTTGTCAGATATGAACTCATCTACCAGCCAGAGCTGTGCTGAATGCTGCTTCTCAGAATCACAAAAACAAAAATCTGCTTGCAGTGGCCAGATGCAGAAAGGTTTTTAGTGAAGCAGGGCAGTTAAATACAGTACAGAGCTCAGGCCTCCTGGATATGATTTTATGTTAATGTATTTTTGTAGAAAAACACTCCAGAAAGATCTTCATGCTAATGAAAGGGAAATTGATATAGAAGTCAGTGGTTTGACAATCAGTGACAGATTGGGATATTCTAATAGGAAGCACAATGTGGGGAAAGGCATAGGAAAGGGACTACAGGCTTTCAAGACATGACCAAGGGACTGTGTTTTCTCTTTGTGTGGATGCTGCTACAGGGAATTGTAGCATTTCCTGCAAACCTCCTTTTTCCCACTGCTTTATGACAACTTGTAAGAATGGTGTTCTCCTGGGACATAGGAAAGAGAGGCTGGACCCTTTCTTGTTTTCAAACTTGGAAAAATAACCATCTTTTACAGCTACAACCACTACCCAATGGTCTGGAGAACTGTCACCTGTGAACTCAATGTGGGATTTTAAGTAACAAATTATACTGGGACTGGTACATTATGAGGCTCCAAAGAAGTAGCAAGTATGTCTGAATCACAAGGACAGTTGCTATTTTACAGGGTTTGTGTGAAAAGTGCTGTGTTGAAATCTGCTCAAGAGCTGCAGAATGTCATATGGTGTTAAACTGCTGCAGGTAGCCACCTTGTGAGCAGAGGATTGGCACAGGAGAAATCACAGAATCAGCTAGGTTGGAAAAGACCTTGAAGATCATCCAGTCCAACCATTAACCTCACACTGACAGTTCCCAACTACACCAGATCCCTCAGCGCTGAATCGACCCGACTCTTAAACCCCTCCAGGGATGGGGACTCCACCACCTCCCTGGGCAGCCCATTCCAACACCCAACAACCTGTTCTGTAAAGAAATGCTTCCTAATATCTAGTCTAAACCTTCCCTGGGCCAACTTGAGGCCATTCCCTCTTGTCCTATCGCTTGTTACTTGGTTAAAGAGACTCACCCCCAGCTCTCTGCACCCTCCTTTCAAGTAGCTGTAGAGGGTGATGAGGTCTCCCCTCAGCCTCCTCTTCTCCAGACTAAACAACCCCAGTTCCCTCAGCCGCTCCTAGTAAGACATGTCCTCCAGACCCTTCACCAGCTTTGTGTAACTGGTTCTTCTCACCCTAGATCTATACATCACTGCAGGTACAAACCCACTGGTAACTTTTCTAAGCTCCTGGGTAGGAAGAGAGTTAATGAGTGAAGTCTCTGAGCATACAGTGAAATGAAACAGAAGTGCTAATGACCAGTTCTTCATTATGTTTATATCTGGTTTCCAGTACAATAGAGCCCTGATTCTCATTTGTGGCTTTTGATTATTACTGTAATATAAGTAATTAGCTACAAATGAACAACAAGCGTAGTCAAGCTGTACACAATGCATGTAGATGTGTAAGGGAGAGTGTCTTGCTGTCTGTATTCTCCAATATGCCCCACCAGAATTTACCTATTATATACAGAACCAAACCCAAACACCAAAGATGTATCCTCTCCATATAGGGGGAATTTGCATATAGATCAGGGATTTCATGTTCTGGACATATCTCTGTACCAGAGCATTAGCTCCAGTGCAGCACTACAACACTCAACACCGCTCAGACGTGAATTCAAATTTTACTATTTGAGACAATCCCAATTTAAAAATAAAACTAATGACAGAAAATTGACATAAGCCTAGGAAATGAGCAGCAGAAATATTTCCAAACATTGTTTACAAAGGCCCCAAGCCAACCCACTTACAGCTATGAAGTTTATCAGATCAATTTCAAAGGCGTCTGTGTACAATCTAATTACACTTAACAACAATGAGATAAACAGATCACCAGTATATTTTCACAAAAAAAAAAAAAAAAAAGGACACTGTGGCAAGAATAATAAATGATCTGGCTTGGGTCTTTCAATTGTCAGTGTCTGAAGCTGGTTGAGAATCAGGAATCTGCCTTACTAAACCTTACTTCAAAAGCCTTGGTGGATATATGAGCTAGATATTTTTCTAGCTTGGGGTATGCACTAAGCATCTGCTATTCTTTTAGAAAATGTTTTGAGCATCCTAGGTATGGGTACTTTGAGGCTGGCTGTGACAGATTCAGCGCCATTGTTTCAAAAGATTTTAATGAGCACAGCTCCACTGCCATGTGGATGGCTCAATGCTGTGTTCTGCTGATGGGATGTAGGAGATCACAACTCTTCACAGGGGGAGGCATTTTTTTTTTTAATCTGGAGGAAAAGTTTAAGTCTGTCAGGGAGGCAACACACCCCTTTTAAAAACTGTCTCAAGATTGTGGTGTGTGCTGGGTGCTATTGATCTATCATAATCCTTTGCATACAGAAATTGTGTCTGTAAATCGCCCAGATTTTTACTTACAGACACTAACTTAGTCAAAGTCTGTGGTGACTGGTGGGGAACAAAGGCAGGCAGAGCTTCTCATGGTCTCTGGGAAACATCTGGGAGACGCTAGGTGTTTGAAGAGGGACAGAGCTGAGTATAATCCATGCTCGTTTGGCTGGCAAATTTCACAGCTGGTACCACACATATCCCCATGTGGAGACAGCTCCAGGTGGTGAAATTAATGGGGTCCATGGGCCAGAATGGGACTGGCTTTCCTCTGTAAATGGAGGAAGGCAAGGGGGGGCCCTGGGTACAGAGCAGGAGCCCAATTCCTTGCCAGCTCGATCTCCAGAGTCTGGGAGTGCTCTGGTGGAGCTGTGTGACTTCATTACAGTACCTTCAAGTCTTGCCCATTTGAAGCATGTAACTTGAATAGCAGAGCCAGGGAGAGATCATGAGCCCAAACTTCCTCTGAAAGACTCTCTTTGCCCTGAGTCCGCAATAAACCTGGTCTTTGTTGATCCTAGCCTTGTGGAACCTGAAGACTGCTACCTGTAACTGCTGTTTTGAAGACATTTTTGGGGTGTCTGAAATAGAGGAAAAGTTTCTGGCACCAGAATGAGGGGAAGTCCTGATGCAGAGAAGCACAAGGAGTGCTTTGGTGACATCATGGCATGCTGTGACATTCTCATCCAGTCTGGGAACCCTAAAATTACTCACTCCAGAACCAGGCCAGGGACTACTAGTGAAGGGAAAGACCTGAAGGGCAGCAAAGCAACTGGAATAGATAAGGATATCACCAGGGCAGCCTAATGAAAGTGAGGTCCCGATAAATGTAAAACTAGGTTTGGTGCTACTCTGGGCTCCTTCCACCCAGGACTGTTGCAGATCTATGAATTAAGGCGACAAAGAGAGAGTGTGCAGGGAGGAGAAAAGGGAAAAGAGGGAAACCTTAGCCAGGGTTCAGCTATCAGTGGGAAGACCAGGGTTGGGTGCAAAGCCAGTGAAGGAGAGGGAGGAGAATGGCACAGCAGGATCCTTGGTCTGCTGCTGAGCGACTCCCTCCCTGTGCACAGCTCACTTACCTGCTCAGTGTCACTCTTCTTATCTGCACAAACAGCCTGTTCTATAGGCCAGGACCAGGTTTCTGCAACACAAGGCACAAAGGACCCTTGAACAGCTTAGAAGGTACCGCAATAATATGAAGCAGAAATTGCAGCCACCAGATTGGAAAAATAGAGCACTTCCAGTCAGTAATTTTGTTCCTGGTGAAGCCCCTTGCCACACAAAGCTCTGAGCTACAGCTGCTTCAGTCCTAAGTACAGAAATGGAAGATGTTTCTCAAGTCTACTTTTAATCTTGGAAAATCTGGGTACAATTTCTATGAAATGAGGGATGAACCTAGCTCATTCTGCATCATACTTTAATTACAAACTGTAGTGAAATATCCTAAGATGATGCATCTGAGGCTCCATCTTATTTCTGGGTCTCAGTCCAATTAATTCCCCCTACCAGTTTGCAGCACCTAAATGAGATGCACTGAGCATCTGGGTTGCCTGGTCTTTCTCCATTGGTATCCCAGGCCAATTGCTCTTCATAGCTACTATAGAACTGTTTTCACCAGTCTTAGAATGGTGGTATTAATACTTACTTGCTGTCCAGCAGTTTTTTGAGACAGCCTATTCAAGTGTGAAAAGCATTTTGAGGTCTCAGGTCATGCTACAGAACAGTTATTTCTTCTCTTTCGCTTAATATCTCTGTGGCCTGTTCTATTTCTAAATGCTAGAAGTGGTGCTGAGCAGAAAAGAGGATATCTGTTCTGCAGGAGAAAAAGAAGAGGAAGTCTATTTTGCAGAAAAAAAAAAAAAAAGGAAGACACTTTGATGGAAAGAGAAAACACATGGGAGAAAGGAAGAGTGCATGTGAGGGGGGGGTGTGCACATTCTAGTGCAGGTGAGAAACATTTTAGTATTCAGGGTGTTCAATCCCTATCCTAATTAAGGTGGATGTCCTAATTGTGCCCAGTATGGCAGAGACCCCAGATAATTCTCACAGAAGGAGCTTTGAGGATGCTGCAATGTTTCCACAGAGAGTTCCATTTCAGAAAGAAAAAAGATTTGGTAGAAATACTCCTGGCCAACCGTACTTGCAATCTCATTCTCATTTATTTGCTCAAGTAATCCCCAGTGCTTGATTTATGTAAGACTTGAATTAACTGTGTATTTATTCAGAGATCTTAAATTGCACTGATGTGATGAGGTAAAATTGCAAGCTGATGCAGTTTCAAGGGTATTAGCAAGCATATGACAGTGTGGCAGATCCCACTTGCCACTGAGAGACCCAAGCCCATTCAAAGGTTTCCAGAGAAGGTGGTAAGAAGTCTCCTTCTTTTGCAGCTATGGCTGCTTTTCATGCAGGAGAATTTCTCTTGGCAGAGGTGGGGAAGAGAGGTGCAGTACCTCTCGGAGACTCTTGAAGAAAATTAAAACTGTTTGCTTGATGCTGTTCTTGGTGAACAGTGTTGGTTTGAGCTCAGACACTAAATGAAGCACATTCTTTGGTTTTGAGCAATTTCTGAATAATGCATGGTACCACAAATGAAATAAACTCCAGATGAGCAAGAAGCATGGAGCAGTTAACACCCTGATCTAACGGAAACATGAACGTGACTATAACTCCAAGCAGAGGTGCCATTAAAAAAGG
Organism: Athene noctua; assembly: GCF_965140245.1. NCBI lineage: Eukaryota > Metazoa > Chordata > Aves > Strigiformes > Strigidae > Athene > Athene noctua. Next base: position 16,265,601 of record NC_134044.1, read on the forward strand.
CAATCAAGCTGAAATCTCCATTGTTTTGGCATTAGCTGTTTCTGAAACACTATGTTTCCAATAGGTGTTTAGTGAATTCAGGCAATCAAAGCTAGCTATGAAGCTGTTACTGAATGGATATAAACATTTTAAATGAAGAGTGGAAAAAATGATAAAGTAAGTCTGTGATCAATGTGGATGGAGGGTCAGTGTGACCATTATGAGACCCATTAAAAGACAGAATCTGAGACAAAATGCTCATGAAGAAACTACTGGAAGTTCCAGTATTGAAATATGATGCAGCAAATAAGATGTGGTTAGGAAAGCAAGCTATCCAGTCCATGAAGGCTGTGGAGGACATCAGCTTGAAAAAGATGAGGCAGGAGCGCTGGAGATGAAAAGTGTAGCTGGTATCAAAAGGTGCAGCTGCTTCGCCAAGTGGTGCCAGTGATGCACACCTCATAGCTGCTGGCTGTTGGCACCGTGTGAAACAGGGACATCCACACAACTAGAAAGGGTAATGGCAGGTACACAGGGGACGTAGAGTTGTTCAGAGATGGACAGGGCAAAACAGAAGGTCTTGAAGTGGTTTGGGGTTCAGGAGTTACTGTGACTTCTGTGGGAGCGGTGCTATCACAAGAGGGAGCTGTCTGCCTGCACGAGATTGCCACCCCAGACAAAAACGCTGCAGAGAAATAGCAACAGGGCTCTCAACGCCTGAGAGGGGCAGGAGGTCCCGAGTGCTCACACAGGCAGTGACCACAGCAGGCTAGCATGGGAGGGCATGGGCCGGGCCGGGTTAGCAGAGCCCATCCCACAGGGCAGGCAACCGACACTGAACATTGCGAACTGCTCTGCCAGTCAGATCTTGCGTTGCGTTAACGCCATCAGTCAGTTGGGTTTATTTATAGGCTTTGCTGGAGAGGGAGATGAAGGAAAGGTGCTTGGGCGAAGTCAAACATGGTGCCAGTCAGACTGGTGTGGCAGTGCACTGATCACCAGGGCTCAGACGGTGAATGAAGTCGATGCGTGTCCGTGGGCTGTGAGCAGGATCTGAACACAATAGGGCCTGTGCACCCAGCAGAGGGCATGTGCATGCACAGACACACTCCACCTTTACCTTTGGGACATAATTTCTTAGATAATGAGCATATCAGTGCCCTCAAAAGCTCTGTAAGTAGATAGCTACAGGACAAAGCCAGAGGCATCGGCCTTTCTCCTGTGAATAGGTGGTGGTTTCTGTTACAGGGTCCAAACCGACCCTTGATTTTCCTTCACTGCTGCAGATAAGGTCCCACTTCAAGAAGTGCTGAACTCCCACTTCTGATCAAGAGTAGCCGTCCAGAGGAACCAAGCCACATTCCCCGAGCTCTGGTCTAAACACTAGCATCTGTGTTTACTATGCATCAGGGAAACCAGCCTGTAACCTCTTCACACTGATCTTAGTTTCACCTTCCTGGTTTTTTCTTTGAATGCCTCATGCCTAATCTTGGTAGACACATTTTACCGAAGTCTGGGACTGAGCTGAAAGCTTTGTTTCCTGCCAAGAATCTTGAGAGGATAATACATATCCAAGCAGTTTGCATCAGTGCCTTAGCATCTGAAATGCCCTGTAGAAGGCTAACACAATATATTTGTACGCTCCCAGGGCAGGAAGACAGACAGTTCTTCCAGTGGATGCACTAAGGTAAATAATGGATTGTTCTATATATGTTCAATGATGGAACAAGGCACAGATCAGGCTAAAGGGAGAAAACCACTGCTGGTTGGAAAGTTAGCAGGCATTAAAAATACATACAGAAGAAAAGCATGCAGTCTTGATGATGGGGGAATGGATGGAGATCAGAGGTCTGGGCTACTTGCCACAGGCTGCTTGACCTCAGGCAAGTCTGAGATCCCGCTTCCCCTCCTACCCTTTGTCTAGGTAGCTCCCAGGAGCTTCTGGGCAGGGCTGGTCTCAAGTGCAGCAGTAAGGATACTTTATCTTGGACTTTGCTTCTAAGACATACGATAAAATTACTTCATAAATATACATATATATATAACAATCTTCAGGATGCCTTGTGGAGCAAAAAAAGGCATAACTGCGGAATGTCTCGGGAACGTGTGGGAGGAGCAGAGTTCCCAGCCGGTTATTAATCCACTTGCAGGACAAGGCTTTTGCTGAAGTTTAAAATTAAATTTAAATAAAAAATAAAAAATAAAGAAGGTAATTTTATCCCAAGCCAGAGGTCTGGCTCCAGCCTCAACACCCGCCCGCCGTGACGCCGGCAGAGGAGCGAGCCCCCCCGCGGCCCCCGCTTCGCTCCGCGCCGTTCCGCTCCGGTCCGGCCCCCCCAGCGCGGCGGCGGCGGCGGGCGGGCGGCTCCGCGGAGCGGCGGGCGGGGGCTCAGCCAGCGCGGCCGCTTGTTGATCGCGGCGCCCGGCGCCGCTCCGCGCCTCCCGGGCCCCGCTCCGCGCCGCGCAGGCAGCCCCCGCGCCCGGGCTTGCCGCTGAGCTGCGGCGCCGCTTGCCTTCTTCCATTGCAACATTGCAAACCCCTCCTTTTTTTTTTTTTTTTTTTTCCCTTTTCCTCCCCCTCTCTCTCCCTTTCTTTCTTTTTTTTTTTTTTTTTTTTTTTTTTTTTTTCATGAAGATGGCGGCGCCTCTCGCCAGCAAGGCAGGGTCCGCCGGCACCACCAGCAAGCCTCCCTTCCCGGAGCTGGATTTCCGATCGGGAGCCAGGGTGGAGGAATTGAATAAACTCATCCAGGAATTCACCAAACACGACCAGAGGGAGTACGACGACCAGCGAGCCCTGGAGATCCACACGGCGAAGGACTTCATCTTCTCCATGCTGGGTAGGGCAGGGACCGTGCGGGGCGGGGACGGCGGCGGGGCCGGCCGGGGACCCCGGGGCAGGGGACCCCGGGACAGGGCTCCCCGACGGGGCGGCACCCGCGGAACCTCTCCCTGCGCCGCGGCAGCGCCGGGCTCGGGGGTCCCCGGCCGCAGGGCGGGTCTCACCCCCAGGAAACTAATTTCTCCGGTCCTAGCCAGCTAGCCTTCAGCAGCGATGTATTTATAAGCACAGAGGAAAGGCTGGGTCTCGGGGCTGGCCGGTGCCCGAGAAACACGCCGAGCCAGCAGGGCTGGAGGCGAGCCGAGCTCGACTCTTTATTGTTTTTCCCCCCAACTATCAAGGCCGTAGGAAACACAGATGTTTTTTGCTGGACCGCTTATTTTGGTTATTAGACCGGCTGATGCCTGCAAAGGAGCATCCTCTGAACTGCGTTTCTTGCTTAGGTTGCAAAACTTGCTGCGAGTGGAGCAAGTCAGATTGTGGTGGGGGAGTCCTCATCGGCGTGAAACTTTGAATCGTGGGCAGGGATCCGTAAACCAGGGTGAAACATATGTTGGCCCTTGCAGAAATCACCTGGGCTCTGCTATGACTAAGACTTCTTAAGATTAACAGTGGAATGACTAATAATTCTGATTCTCTAGGTAGTCAGTTCCTGATAAATATTTACCTTGTTTGACTAAGAAATCACTCACACGAATGAGAGCCTTCAGGATACGAAAGGATGCTCTATAACATGCTGGTTGGACCTTGAAATCAGTCATCCAAGTTTGAATCATTGATTTACATTTTTGCATGTAAAATAAGAACATGGGTAAACAGCAGGTGTGGCCAGCAAATGGTTCTTTGTAGCTCAGAGATACACATACACCCTCGAAGCATATTTGGCACAAACCAAGTGTATGGTCTACATGTACACTGTGAAAAACCTACATCACTTTTCTCATTCAGAAGCACAGAGCTATCCTATTGCAATAATAATTATTTTCTGTACCAGGGGGGTAATCACTCTAATAGAGCGCTTCCTCTATAGCCTCTGTAGCCGTGCACTTACTAAATGAGAATCTACCTGTCCAGCTGGTTATCTTGTAAGGTACCTGAATAAGTATAATTGCCTGCTGTGGGATTTGCACAGTTTTGTGTGTGTATTGCTTTTTCACCAAGGGCTAGACAGGATATAGCGGACTAAATTTAGCTTGAGAACAAGGACAACAAGTTGAAAAGTCAGTAGCATGTATATTTATAGTTGGTGTTATAAATATTTTTCCCTTCCTGTTTAAAAAAAAAATGATGGTGGTGAAGCCATGGTTGCATCAAAGCCTGTAGGATTTTTGTTATTGAAAACCTGATCCTATGGAAGTCATCCTCTATTATGATCTGATACTCAGTTTTCAATCAGGGCTTTAAATAACTGGCTGAGGAGGCAGGGCTGAATGGGATGAAGCAAAGAAGAGTGGAGAGAAAACAGCCAGAACAGCAGTTCTGGGTGTGTGGCTAGCAAGTAGAGAAAGCTTTATCTGATCCTGTTTAAGCATTACTAGTCTTTGCAGGGGACAGGGACCACAGCATTTCTTCCTGCCTGCTGCAGGAGAAGGCAATAGAAGAAAGACAGAAGAACGGGCTGGAGCATGCCTTACATTTCTGCAAATGCACCCTAATGCCTTGCTGTTCATGAAAACAGGGAGCCTTAGGCTGTTTAGAAATAATGTAAATTAATGTGACTGTCTTTGTTACTATAATGGTTGGGAGATAAGCATTCTTCAGTTTTAAATGCATGGACTAAAAAAGGGGTTTAAACAAAAGCTATATTTCTGTTTAAGTTATGTCAGGCAATTTTCAATGAGACTTTTTTTTTTTTTTTAATAAAAGAAGATACTTGAGGACCAAGCCCAGGACAGAAACGGAAATGGGTTGTCTGATTTGTCTGCATTAGACCCAGAAGTTGTGTTTGTGGATCAGACCCTTCTTAGCCAGAGAGGATCTTAAATCTGAAAGGATTTAACTTATTAATAAATAGCTCTTTCCCTTGTGCCTGATCTCTCCCATACATACTGCTCTTATCTCATCGGGTGATGATAGGAAAATTAAACGTAGCTTTCCTGATTTAATTAAATTGTTGTGTAATTGGTGGATGAATGATAGGCGAGTAGACTTTGTGCAGATTCTCAGATGTTTGTACTCTGCATGGCTTGCCCTCTAGGTCAGATCTTTGCTTTCTATTTATATTAACTCTTTTTCATTTGTGTGGTCTTGCCCTGACTATTAGCAACTGAACTCTGGGAGATCTCAAGAGTTGGGCTATGATAAAATTAGGAAGAGGTACTGCTTGTCATGCCTTTGTCCAAAATCTTGTGCCCCAAGCACTAGAATAGGACTGCAAATGGCCTACTTCTCTGGTGGGGGAAGTGAGTATTTTCTGAATGTGGGCAATTTCTGGGCATCCCATTCTTAGTCAACAAGACCATATAGTCTTGCTAAGACCCTACACTGAAACAACAGGTGTCTTTTGGTGCCTTTCCTGGGTAACTTGCTGTACTCACACTGAGCTGTGCCTGATAATTACTTGTCTCTTTGACATAGGTATAACTGAGCTTCAAAGGGGAAGGCTGGATTAATCAAAAAAAGGAGTGGAGAAAGATGATCTTGTGTTCTGGGCAGCGGGCGTGACTGAGAAACCAAGTCTGCCTGCCAGTCCTGAAAGGAGCTAATTACTCTCCCAGTGACTCAGTTTGGGCGGGTGTGTGTTGTGTGTGTGTGTGTGTGTGCGCGCTTAAAGAGTGACAAAGTATTTTTTCAAGTGATGATATTATAGTCAATGATATTCTGGTTTGTAAAACACTTGCTGCTATTGTGATGAGAGGTGCATAGCACTCATATTAAAAACCTTTTAGGGGTACCTGACCTAGAGAGTATTGTTCTTGCAGTACAAGTACTTACAGGAAACCTCTTTAATAAACACTACCTGTCGCTTTCTGTTCAGCACCTAAGTAAAAAAGTGTTATAATGCACAGATGTGCTAGGTTTAAAAAAGGCATATATTATGCTCTTGGGAACCAAAACATTGCATATTAAATAACCCCTGGAACTTTCTAGTGGTATTGCTGCTTCAAACCAGCTCCTGTTATAGGGATACTGACTCTTGTGTTTTACTTCTTAATAAGAAGAGAAGAGAAAAGATTAGTAGATATGAATAAATAACAGACTGTACAAAGCTCTTTCCTTCACTCCAAGCACACATTGGCATTCAGTCATCTAGAGCAGTTTTCAAGCTCTTCAGGTTGGTATTTTGTTTCACTTTGCTATAATGAGACTTCTCTAGAGTCGGAAGAGGGATGCTCAGGACATTTCATCCCATTTTCTTTCTTCTTATTGCCCTCTCCACACCCCCACACCCCCCCGCCCAACCAAATCAGGGGAAGGACTGGTTTAAATTGATGCTAAAGTGACCTTTTTTCTTTTTTTTTTTTTTTTTTTTTTTTTTTTAAGGCCTCTAGTGTATCTTTTTGTCACTTCAGTGGTTGCGTCTCACTTCTGTGGGAGCTGCTCACCAGGACAGGCCACACTTTGAGGATCTGCAGTCAGCTGCAACTTAGAGCTGTTGACAAGACCTCTAGAGAGCTTGTATCAGCACCTGATACAAAAGAGGTGGTGAGCCTATTCTGAGAGCTTTTCCCTTTTCTCTGGTGTCTGCCCAGTGCTGAGCTGGGTGTGCTAGCAAGTGTTTGTGATAGAGCTAAGTCTCATAGTGGAGGCACAGCTGGCATCAGCAAAACAATACCAGCTGCCAATACCAGCTTCCCAAATGGAGTGAGTTACCCTGCTGGGCCCCTACATCTGTAGCAAGGCTTCCAGCTGCTGTTTGGACTGACGGGCCCCTAAAATATGTGCAGTGGAGGTGCAGATTGCTATGCTGAGAACACAGGTGTCCTGACAACAGCTGGCTTTTATTAGCATCTTCTACAAGAGAATATGCTGGTACCTGAGGTCTGTGTAATAACAACATTGGTAGTGTGACTGTTGTGTGGGTTTGTGCAGCACTTTTTCTCCCTTTCCCTATCTGGCATAACTTGCTGATGAAACCATCTATTGTAGACTAGATTTCAGGCATTGTTGGAAGTATTACCTGTTTGTCTATGATACATCACGGAAATTCTCTGGTTTCTCTGATGAAATAGCAACAGGATTGGAGTGATCTCTCTAGGGTTAAGTCTTTTGTGTGTGTGCGCCTTTTCTCAAGAGGCCAATCATGATAGGAGCACACTGTACTCTGAGGCCTATGTTAATAAAGGCTCCCTGCTGGCATTCCCTGTGCTGCTGAATGCATAATGCACAGCTGTTTAAAACAACCTTACTGTATTGCAGATTTCATTTCTGGCTTCTATTGGGTCTTCTCTCTCTGCAGGCCACACGTTTTCTGTATTTGCATTTGAGGTTTTGAGGGTTTTGTGTTGTTTTTTCTTAAGGGACCGGGTGCTAGGCTGGTGAAGTAACCCTAGGAAGGCATTGGTAGCTTCTAATTGATTATAGATATGAGAAGTCAACCAGTTTCATCTAACTGGGGATTTTTTCTGTGTCACTAGTTAGAAAGGAATGGTAGCTTCCTCTGTCTCTTTGTTCAAAGGGATTGCTGCTCCATTTATCTGTGCAGTGAAAGTAGATTGAAAATCTTTCTCTCAATTTGTTTTAAGATGCTGGTACTTCACTTGCTCAACTACTGTTTTGAAACATTAGGCTGTGATGCAAAGTATTTAGTGTAATAGCTAGGAACATGTCCTAGGGGCACAAATTCTCATGGCAGGCTTGTCAGACTGCCCACCGCCTGTTCCTTCAGTCTGTGGAAATATTTGTAAAAGATTTGGGTGAATACTTGCCAAGCCCAATTATGCAATTATGTTTTAAAGGCAATTTTATAATTATAGTGGAGGATGGTAACCAGGATACGTGAGTTGTTGGGGTTTTGACTTTTCCTTTTTTCTTCCACATGATGTTGCATGAATGCTAAAACATTTGGAGCTATTCTAGTCAGAAACCAGTTGTTCAAAATTATTTCAGGCAGCTGGCTATTTTAATAGGTGAAACTAAATTAAAGACAAATACAACATTGCTCAGGAAGGCTGGAGGACATGTTTTATTATAGCTTTGGTAATTTATAAAACGGATGTGTACTCAGAGGCCCAGAGCAGCCCATAGGCAGATCCAGTCTAGAGGAGTCTCAGGATGCAGTAGTCCTGCCTGTACTTCTCAAAGAGAATCTCCAAGCTGTGCAGGGTTTTTAGATAGTTGGGATTGTCTGTCTTAGTTTTTATTTGACAAATGCCAGGTTCCTGCTGGCTTTAACCATCTCCCATACAGCTAAAACTTTTGCATCTTTTCTTGAGCCTTGACATGTACACTCTTGCCCCTGTGCATGTTCCAGTCCTTTTGTTGCAAAGATGGTTTTCCCAGGCAACCCTTCCCTGTGTTCCCTTCTCTATCCAGGTCAGACCCTAGCTGTTTGTAGTCTGCAAGATCACTTAGGTGAGAAAGTGCCAGGAAGAAATGTGGTCGAGGCGAAGAGATTAACTCTCACCTCCAGTCAAGGGGGCTTCTGTTGCAAGGGCTGCTTCAGCATGACACTGAACAGTGATTGAGATGACAAGGGCATTTCCAGGCATGTCTTTGTGAGACTCTGTGCTGGCAGCTGCAGGTAGAGGCTCTGGCATAGATCTCTCAACTCTCTTTGAGTTTAAGAAAAATGACTGGCCATTGAGTCCATTACCTATGGCTGGGTGATGCTAGTGTATGAAACTAACTTGAGAAGCAAGACCTGTAGCTTATTTCCTGCGAAAATAGAGGCTGAAGAATTGAATTCATTATGTAGTGACATAGCTCCTGAGCCAGGTTTTCCCTTAGCAAATTACAGCAGGGATGGGTTAAGTTCCACATACTAAAAGAAAGCTGTTAATTCTGCCCATCGATAGTTTTGCCCGCTATCCTCTGAACAAGGAGATAAAAGTTCCCTAAGAGTAACAGTCCATTCCCCTGCACAACATACTATATTACATTTAGAGTTTCTTTAATTTGCCTGTCTTTGGGATATGAGTACTGGAGTAGATGGAGTTCTGGGGAAGCAAAGAAGGGTATCATCTGCCCTGCTTTTTAACTTGGAAAAGCAGAGGAGCTATCATGGGAGCTAAAGCAGAAGGCAGCTTTGGATGTTGTACTGGCAGAATGTCCCTTATTGAGAAAAGAGGGGTGTGTCTGCATGGGAGCAAGGGTGAGAGAGCTGTAAAATGCCTTTAGGTGCATGTCTCGAGTTGTTTGCCCAAGCCTTGTTCTGATCACTAGTAGTGTGATATGAGTTCAGGAGACTGAACTGTAGCTTTATTGGAACTTGCAACCATGCTTCATAGGTTTCCCATTCTAACTATGGATTTTATATTCAGTGAAGGTTTATGACTTCTGTTAGCACAATCCTGTCTTACTGTCTGACTAACAAAAATAAGGGTTGGATTCTTTTTTTGTTAATGCAACTGAAAGGCAACTTATGAGACATTCAAAATAAGTCTTCCAGCAGCAGCTGATGTTCCAATTGACAGATGCTGTATGGACTTCTCTTTAGTAAAGAGAACTCCGCTGTTTGCTTTCCTTTCTACCATTCTGTTGCATTCCCTTTTGCTGCAAATAGCAATTGTCCTGGACTGAGTGGATTAATCTGCACCTTAAGTACTTCAGCCAACCTGACAGGTCCCTGAATCATGTACTTCTGCATTAGATAAACTTTCTGCAGTCCTTTCAAAGCACCATTTCAGTGACTTTCTGGTTGTAAGGGAATCAACATATGCTATAGCATTCAGTTTGAGCAAGGTAGATTCCCTTCTACCCAACATATTCGGCTTTTGAGCTTTTAATAAACACTTTATGCTAAGAAAGTTACAACAATCCTGTTAATTCATTATATTTCACCTGTCAGACAGTATGATTTTAATCTAATTTAAAGCATTTAATTAGAAGATTGTTAATGCATTTTGTTATGAGCATGCTGGTGTAGAAAGTACAATTTGCATGCCACAGAGTGGGGGTGATTAATTACTTTAAGGTTCATAATATCCGTGTCTTTGAAACAGCAGTGGTAGCTACTTCCACCTACGCATGTTTAGGGCTGTCGGCAGAAGTTTGCACAGTACTGGGTGGCTTCAGCTTGTAGAACAGGAGGTGGGTGGCATCCATTTCATCCTAAGAAAATCTCTCCATAGGTAAAACACTGAGTCAGGACCTATGTTCCATTCTGAGCTGCCCCCGAATTTACACAGACCTGAGCAAGTTTCTGAATATAATGTTATATAGTGGGACCTTGGTACAACCCGAAGCCTTCCTCATCTTCTGTGCTTCAACATTCTGTGAAAGGTGGGGTGGTACCAGAATAGTGGAACATCACGGTGTTGCTGTTCTTCATGACAGGACAGTTTAATCATGCAACCCTCTCAGACTGAAGCTGGAAAAGTCTTTTTTTGAGAGTCTAGCTTCAGAAGTATTTAAATAGTGAAGGCAAATAGTTGCACTGTTATTGGGTGTTGATCTAGTGGCTTCAAGAGCAAGTACAATTCAGCAGCCTCTGAGAGAGAGATTACAACCTGACCCAGTTAGGCAGTTCTAGCAAGTAATCTTATTTTATACTGAAGGGATCCCAAAGAAAAATGGGGACAAATAAGTTTAAGGAATGCATCCTGGCCACAGTCCGCATGCTGATCTAATTTGGCAGTCAGGCAGTGCTAAGCAGTAGAAGGCAGCAGTCTGGGACAGAAAGCAAGGGAAAAATACAAGATATGGCCGAAGCTAGAAAACCTGCTGGGATAGCTATAAGGAATTGTCAGAGAATAGTTTTTTGTCCAATGACATCTCTCTAAGGTCATGATTTAGATGAAAAGTGGAGGTTTATGTGTGGGATGTCGTTGGTCTGTTTAGATCTTCTCTACTGTGGCTTTCAGTCAGACCATGTGGAATTTCTTCCACCCACTGACAGAGTGAGAGTTCATAAATGATTTGGTCCAGAACTGCTGAGCAACTAGGGAATACTTGCAGTTGCATCTAGAAATAACAAAGTCAGTTCTTGCTTTACTGCATAGTCTGTAAGGCAGTGTGCTTTTTCTGTTCTAAAATGTCTTCTCTCAACTCTCCGGTTCATGTTGTAGGATCTTTTGACACTGCTCCACACCTCTCTCCAAGAAGGATGTTTTTATTCAGTGGTGCGTACGTACATCACCTTGTTTAGAAAATCAGGTGCTGAGGTTGTAAGGAAGGAGTTGTATTAAAGAGCTATCAGGAATGCTAAGACAAACATTGCAATTAGCTTCTGTGCTTTTCCCTTCAGCACTTATACTCTTTGCATTTTAATGGCTCTCTTGAAGAGCTGCTGATGCTTTGGGTGACTCCTTGGAAAGGAATTCTGTGCTAATAGCTCTGGCTGGGCCTGATCCACAGGCAGATGCTTGGAGATTCATGTTTATTTTGTACCTCCCTAATTAATGTATAACTTAGTGGTAGAACAGCAGGAAAGCTGCGTTTGCTGACACTTCATGATATAATGATTTAATCCTTTGTGACACATTCCTGCTGAGTGTCAAAGCTGATAAGTCTAATCTCTGTCCCTAGCTCAGTGCGACAGGAACCTGTTCTAGAGGGCATTTTGCAGGAGCTTGCAAGCTCTTGTAGGTACTTTGCGACCAGTTTGTGTAAACTTGTTTTGTACCTTGCCAGTCTCGAATGTGATTGTACAGGATTGCCTGGTGCACTGAGGAATCTGGAGCCCAGCGCAAACAAAGCAGCTAACTGACTGCATTCAAATTAAATAAGGCTTGTCCTGGGAGGAGGGGGGAAATACCCTAATCTCCTTCTAAATACACTTCTTCCTTTGCCAGCACTCAGAGCGGTGTGGTTATATTGATTCAGAGGTGCCTAAACCCACTGTGTTTTGTTATATATAATACAGAAGCCTGGGATGGATGTGGATCTGTACACAGGGATGGCTGTACAGCTCCTCTCCGGACGTTAGTCCTCATGGTACGACCAGCACAGCTTCCTTCTGTCCCAGCATGGACAGTGAATTGCTGTTTACTTTAAACTTTTGGTTGAATGGTATTCATAAAACAATTTGCAGCTCTGCAAATAGAGGAGGGAATGTCACTGTAACAACACTTCAGGGGCTCTGTTGCCTTCTGTCTCTGAAATTTGCCTTTTGAAAGTTGCGTACAGTGTGCTGAACGGCAGATCAGGTATTGATATTGGCCCCTTGATATTAGGCCCTCAAAGCCTGAGTAGCTGAAATGTCTGTATTGCTAGACGGTAGAGCAGCTATGTGCTCAGCAATCAGTAACCTGAGGAAAATAAGAGGAATGCAAGTCTGCAAATGCAGCATGTCTCTGAACAAGCTGCACCTTCTGAATTAAATGCCTGGGTTTCTTTCCAATGTGCAAGCTGTAATGCACATTTATGTGCATTATTGAGAAAAAAAGAGCTATTACAATTTGACTGAGCATCTGTCAGAAGCTTAGTTTATGTGCAAAGTTGTCTATAAAAGCTTGTCTATAAAAGCTTGACCCTGTAATTCCCAGTACCCTGTGAATTTTGTGAATGTGCAAAGCATGCATTTGAAACAGCAGTGTTATACTGAAATAACCACTTTGACACAGGCTTGTAATATCAAAGAATTACTATGTCTGTGTACTTAATTATCTTGTGGGGGGATTCATATGTGTTATGTAAGCACTTAGCAAAACTATCTGCACATTATCAGAGCTGCAGAGTTCAGTTAAAAGTTAGTCTGAATAATCAAAGTTTAAAAAAAGTTCTTTTGAGCTTAAACCCACACTCTGGTTCTGGAAACATAGGGCACTCCCGAGTTACTTTAAAACCCAGACAGTCCCTCTCACTCTTTCACCCAAGCTGCAGACAGGAGGTTTAGAATCATCTTTTTATCTAAACTGCTTCTTAACAATGCAGGTAAAGAAACTGGTGTCTAAAAATCTGCTCTTATGCTGAGACCAGTCTTGTAAGACATTGCCTGTGTATATGAATCACTCTATTGTGCTAGTGTATGTCACTCCAAGTTCTCAACTTTTTTTAACTAACCCTTTCTTTACCTTGAAATGTGTGTCTTTATTTTACTCTATTTTCTGTTTTACTTTGCCCCAAACAAATAATCTAAGTGGAAAATACTTGCTGTTCAAGGGCAGTGATGACAGCGCTTTGAATTGTAGGGTAGTGCTGTTGAGAAGTGATGCAACCTAGGTTTGCAGGTGGAGGTCTCATCACCTCCTGGCAGAGCTGAACAGGCTTCACTGGGCCAAGGCCAGCCCTGCTCAGCGAGGACTGTAGGATCCTATGGAAGAGGTTTCTGTCTGAGGGAGACAGGAGTGGGAGAGACAAATGAACAAAATCCCTAGACCCACAGCATGTCGATAGACCTCCTGTTGTTCTTAATTTGTGTCTGTAAATGGCACTAGTTTCCGCTGTTGTGCACCAAGACAATCATAAATAACAATCCTTAGTGTTTATATACCACTTCACAATTTTTAGAGTGTTCAACACACATTAACTAATTCAGCTGAGATGCAAATACTCTGTGAGCGAAGCTACTCTTCTTGCTGCCCAAGGGAACCTTTCATTACAGCTGGGACAAGGCTTTTCTTTTTCCCCTTAACTGGAGCCGTTAGCAGGAATGTTCTATACAGGGACAGTGTCATTCTTCTTGAAATTTTTAAGCCTTTGCATGTACCCCTGTTTGTACAGGAATTGGGTTACTCCCAAGTCATATGTGGTACTATTAAGAAAATTATGCAGGAGACTTGCTTGTACATTCTGTGCTGCAAATATGCAGACCCACAGTTAACAGATTTGTAGTTTCAGTAGCTATTGAGTTAGCAAAGATGCTGAATGCATTAAGCATCTTTCTGTGCTTGCATAAGGCCTGGGAGAACACCATCTCCAGTGGACCTCAAGGCTCAGAAGGAGAATAAACATCTGTCAGTTCTGACTGCACTGGATCATCATACCATGTGCTGAAGAGAATTGAGGATGCTTGGTGGATGGCTTTGGTCCATGTTTCGCTAGATCCAGCACCTGCTAGAGCACCAATCTGTCTTTTGAGGCAGGAGAAAGCCCAACAGAAGGCCCACTGCCAGGTCAGAGATGTGTTTTGAGGGTGATAAAGGACATTATGTCCTATTGTTCATAATCCTGAATCCCAAACATGGAATAATACATGCATTGGCATGAATCTAATTTGTCTGGCATTTGACTCACTTTCTGCCTTGTCATTTTGTGTATGGGTGTAGAATTGGTGAGAGAGCGTTTGATGCACCTCTCTCTGTATCTTTGAGCTGGGCAGGATTGGTCCTACTTTTTATTTGTGAGAATAGCATCCCTTTTTAGCATTCCATTAGGGTAACTAGAAGATAAGTATCTTTTTTTCATCAGGTCATATAACCTGGGATTAGTGGTTTACCTTGGAAATAACTGGTAGTCTTTGTAAACTGATGCCTGGTGTTGTAGAACTGCCCACATGCTTTGTATTTATAACTCTTTTTCTATTCCATGAACTTTAATTATAACTAGGTGGTGGTGCTTCTGGATTGCCTCTTTGTCTAACCTTTTGGTAACTTTCTTTTATAGCAGTGATGCCTGCAGGTTTGACGTGAAACTGATTGTGAAAGAACAGCATAGATTATAATTTTCATATAAATGGTTGTATGGACAGGAACACCGTTAGCCTCTTAGTGACCTAATTATGCAGGGAGGTAGCAGCGCATTCTGAGATCAAAACTCTCATCTTGATACAGCTCTCCCTTCAGCTAACAGTGCATAGGAGAAGAGAAGCATGTTTCTTGCAGGTGATGATTTCTCTTTCTGTGGCTTTGATATCCTCATTTTCTGTTTGAAGTTAATGTGCGGATTGCTAGGTGGCGTCACTCAAAGTGACTGACTGAGCTGCTGTTGTATGTGAAGATGTCTCCAAGACAACTAATTTCCTGGTCAAACAGCACATCGGCTTCTGCCACAAGGCATTTTAAGGGAGCTGGTCAGCTGAAGGAGCAAGATATTTTATCAATTTGTTATTAGCACTGTAGCTGCCAAATACAGCTCGGAGTCTAAGGCTGAAAATGTTCCTATTAAACACTGCAAATGAATATCTTATAAAAAAAGGATTGTGATCTGATGGGTGAACTGATTTGTCAGAGATCTTCTACCAAATAATAAGAATTAAATCTACCTTCACAGTTCATTTTCTTCAATTGCTATATATGTTCCTATGCTGGAAGCACAGGGCATTCAGGGACCTTCTTTCACTCTTATATTTTCTTGCTTTATGTCCAGACTTCCCTGATACCTTTCAACTCCGCTTTTTTAGTATGTGTGCCATATTTTTTGTAAAACACACCCAAAAATCAAATATTTGCTTCCGTTTCTCTTCTGCTGTAAAACTTGGAGAGGTTTAGTGACTCCTTCCTTTTATGAAGTTAGGATAAAATAAGCTTGAAGCACTGAGTTTTTTTTCCCTGTTTTGTCCCCTCCTCCCAGCCCCCTTTGTCTCCAGAGGAGCAGTGTTACCAGACAGGTGTAGATTGCTTACAAGTATTTTCCTTCTGCATTTCCAAATTTTTTACTTTATAAAATACTCCTATGCCCACCCTGTTTCAAGGGACTCAGTCCAAACCAAAATCAAAAATACACACATTTTTTTCCTGCCTTCCTTGCAAGGCTTGGCTGTACTGCCTAGCTGAACAAACCCCACCTTTGTCTTCTCTTTGGAATAAGAAACAAGCAGGCTTGTTGATTCCTGCTGCATTAACACTATCCTCCTCCCTCATGCTGATGTAGTGGTTATCAGGGGGGTAGGGTGGAAGCTGCTTGCTGCTGTTTTTGTGAGACCTCCCAGGAGGCTGCTGCAGCGTGGATCTCCTGCACTCTGGCCCCAAAGACCTTACAGCACTTACTCAGGCCATAATAACTGGAGGAATGCAAGCAAAAACCACTTTGTGCAATAGCGGGTGGAGAGAGGACACTGAGGGTGCTATGCTGAGAACGCCTGAAGATTTTCAAATGGAAGTCCCGGAGAGACAAGGAGCTGTATCCGTGCCCTGACCTCTGTCCCATGGCACATCTGAACCTGAACTCTCAGCTAATAACCCCTGAGGCACTAAGCTGCCTTCTCTGAGCAGCCTGCATGCGCTGGGGAATTTTAGGAATGCGGACTTCGGCACGGTGTGGGGTTGCTACTGCTCACCCTCTGTTCAACCAAGACCTTTAGAAGCTGCAGTGGGGTTGGTATTGCCACAATAAAGCCCCATTGTGGTTGTTTGCAGTGTTCCTTAACTAAAGATTTATTTTCCCGGGTAAGGTTCCATTAGAACAGCAGGAGCCAAGATCAAAAAGCTGGAGAGAGGCCTCTTCCCTTCCCTGGCACATCACAGCTTCACCCTTCTCCCTTCACTATCCTCTCTCCCAATCCCTTTGTTTTTAAGGCATTAAAACTTTAGTGACTGGGACATCGAAGAGGCTATAGTTAGTGGTGTATTGCCCCAGATTGCAGGGGAAATTGATCTAAGGAGGTAAGAGGAGAGAGTCTGTGGGAAAACGGAGCTGGTATCACTGATGCAAACCTCTTTTGATGTCCCCTTCATGCAAAAACAACCCCATCTTTAGCCTCCAGCTACTTGAATTGTTCCTGTGGGAGGATGCGGGAGGTCTGCTGTTGACCTCTATGGGAGGAAGATAGGAACTAAGCTGGTCATCCAGGCCCCACTGCCTGGCTTGGCTTTGTCCACAGCTTTGTTTCCTGGGCGTCTTTGCTCTGTATGTGTGTCTCTCACTGCAAAACAGCTTGAGTCTGTGGGTTTGTTTTGTAGCAGGTGTGGTAACAAGAGGTGAAGGAGCGCACTCCCTGTCTTTGTTTCTGGTGGATAGTAAAAGGTCCTCCTATTTGCTTTGAAAATCTGCTGACAAAGGAAGGCAAAGTGATTTGTGTCCTCAGCATGGCAAAACAACCATATGACCAGCATCTGTGAAAGATCCCAACAGTGTGTCTTGGAGTCCTATCCAAACTCTGTCAGCTTGGAGCAATGAAGTCGTTCAGTGCCACACTTGATAACTAGGCAGTGATTCAAGCTATTTGGATGCTAAGTGCAGTATAAGAAGCAACCTGGACCCAAATGAGAACCCAGTGTGATTCTGGAGGAAACTGTAAAGTTATTTACAGGGCTGTTGTTATTCTGTTCTGCACTAATGAGGATAATGCTCCAGCTTTGCACTACAGTTCAGCATTGTTCTGCCTTACTCCCCATTTCTTGGTCCCATCTATTTTAACTGGCAAATGTTTGTTGCTTGAGTACTTCCTTTCCTGACCCTCGGTCTTCTCATCCAGGTGCTGGACAAAGCTGTGGTTTGAGACAATCCAGGACTTGTGTTCTTTACCAAATACACTTAAAATCATTCCTGGTTGCCTTGCAGCAAATCTATTTCTGCCCTGCTGATGGCCTGGCTTGCAAGCTGAAAATGTCTGGATAGGATATATTATGCTCTGACCATTAAATTTTAAACTGCTTTTAATGGTAGATGTTAAATCACTGCTGTCCCGGTTCCAAGCTCTGTGGAAAATTTCTGAGTTCTTAGGAAGACATTTCCCCTGCCAACAACCTTTGGTTTCTGAGAAGGACAAAAAGAAGTCACAGGACAAGGAAGCAGTAGTTTGATGAGGGCCCTGTATGCTGGCCAGTGTCCAGGCACCTGCCTGGCTCTGGAGAGCAGAGCCAGGCAGACCTGGTACGGCTGAGATGTGAACGAGAGATGTTTGTATTGGTGTCTGGGTGCAGAGACTCCGCTGGGACACAGTGATTGAGTGGCTCTGCTCTTGGCTTTGTTCCTCTCCGATTGAAGCGTCTTTGAAGCAGCAAGAAAACTGAAATTCAATGTTTCAGCACTGAGCTGCTTACAGCAAGCTATTTTATTTTTGTACATGTCTAATAAATACTGAACTGTTCAGTGTTGTCACTCAATGTGGCTTTGTCCCTTGCTGCTGGGAGCCTCTTTATAGATTTCCCCTGAGACTGGTGAAACATAGCCATAAAGTCCTGTGACTCAGTGTACGATGCAGGCTGCTTCCTTGAGCAGGACACGAGATGTGCGTACTTGTAGCTGAGGCTGTTGTCTGTCACCTTTGCCTGGAGAGCACTAAAAGCGCTAAACCAGAATCTAATGTTTCTCATACTACTTAATAGTCTTAAAGCCCTTTTCAGCTACTTGCAAAGGGAGCTGTGGCAGGTGGGCAGGAGATGGCTTCCTTGCCAAGGAGAAGGAGATGCCTACTTCTGTGTTGCATATGTTTGCAGGGGAGGCAGAGAGTCACCCAAGGCTTCCCACTCTCAGGCCTATGCATTTCACACTGCTTCATCTTCCTCACACTAGCCTAACACAAGGCTTTCCTTTTCACCAACAGGAGTACTATTTAATCTGGTTTGCCTTCTTTATCCCAAAGCTGGACATCATAAAAAGTAATCATCCAACTCTAAGCAAATGTTTGAGATCAGCATATCAAAAAAGGCTGCAAAATTTTACAGTATGCTGTGGCAGTTTTCCAGAGCTTGTGCTTTACAGAATCAGGATAACCCCAGACCTCAACATGGTGTTTAAATGCACTTGTTCATAGCAGTGTTTGCAGTGATGGCAGCTAGAAGCAAAGCTCTGGACCAGAGTAGATAGTTTTCCCCTTCTGTAAGATCTGTGCACTCTAACTCTGGGGTTATTTCCCTTCCCTGACATTGGGAGAGGCAGGCTGTCATCAGTAGAGACTGGTGATACTGGACCAGGGGTTTAAGCAAAACCACTTTCAGCAAGAACACTTTCCCCATGTGGGTCTGTCTGTCTCAAGATAAATGGAAACTGACTTTTTCTCTGCTTATTTTCACACCTGTAAAGTTTGAAAAGAGCATTTTAAGAGCGTTGCCGTATGGCTTCTTCCCATATTAGAAAGGAAGGTGCTGAATATGGGCATCCCAGTGTGCATGCGTCTGTCTGTCTGGACCTGTCCCATCAATTAAACAGGAGCTGACGTCATATTTGAAGGTCAGCTGTTTTATAACCTAATATTACCATTTTTTTTCCTCTGGGTTTATTATCTCCTTCCAACCTGCAGCTCGGCACCATCTGGTGCAGGCACACAAGGGAGAAAGATTAGAGAAAAGTAAAGCAGCTTTGTTCGCTTCCCCCATTGCTTCCGATGTATAGAGGAGTTGTCAGTCTCTTACAGTATTGAATTTTAAGTGGTGGGAAGGACTGGATCCTGTTAGCTGTCTAAGGGAGGGAGAAATATCTGTGCTTACTAGCACAGGAAGTGTCTCATGCTTCCTAAGGGATTTACTGTGGCCACAGAGTGCACTTCGCTGCATTTTATTTTATATTTAAATAGTCTTGATTTTTTATGACCTGTTTTTCCCAGGACCGGTATTTTCCTTACCTGTAAATTGGCAGAAGCACCCCTAAATGAGGTACACACAGTGCTAAGCAAGACTACAGTCTGTTTTGATAGCGAAGTGCTGTGGACACCTGAAGTGCATTTACACCTGAAAGATCCACCACACTGACACGCCACAAGCATTTTCTGCCACACAAGGGGAGCTTCATCTTCCCTGGTGGCATCTGTCTGCATAGACCAAGGAGATGTGTATTTACTTGTCCAGCCTCAGCCTAGGGTGAAAACACCAGTTGTTTCCATTTCATAGGCAGGGCTGGGTTTGCACTCAAGCTTCACCCTCTTTCCCATCCTCCCTCCCTCTTTTTCTCCATCCATCTGGAGGTGTGATTGCATGATGATTGTTTTCTGTAAAAGCAGAGCTCTTTTCTTTCCAATAATAAAATGATAATAATTCAGAATGCCGATCTCCTAGGCCAGCAGGGTTATTTGCAAGCTAGTATCTTGTTTCACTTCAGTGTTGCAAATTTTGCATCTGGTTATTCTGAAACAAAATGTCTCTAGCCATAGGTAACTATTATATTTAGCTATTTGAAAAGGATGGGTAACTGGCATGCACTGGTTGGATACAAATGCACAAGCCAAGTTATGAAAACATTTGGCTGACTGATTCATGGTATGTGCATGGTGGTGTATCATACGGCATATAATGTGCATATAGACTCTTTTTTGTTCACCTTTTCTTTGCTGCTGTGTAGCATTCTTCTAAACTGTGATTTTATCAGGTCAAGGTTGCTTTGTACAAATTTCTAATTCCTTGAGAGAGGGCAGGCTTGGAGGCTTTTGGGAAGGTTGTGGGGTTTTGGTTTTTTTAATTTTTTTTATTTTATTTTAGCCCCTCCCATTATATAAAGAATCTTGAACTAACAACAGTAGACACTCAGAATAGGAAGATTTATTTGGAAACAAGGAGAGAGTTCAGAGTTTTCTAGTGCTTTAGGTTTAGCTCCAGTTTGAAATGGAGAAGCTTTTGTCTCCTTTCACAAGTGTTCTGATGCAGTTCTTTCCTCTGTAGTCTTTGAGGATGGGATTAGACTTTTTCCTCTTCTAAATCAGTGTAACGCACAGTGTTTCTTCAATATTTGATTCAGCTTTTCCTTTCCCCGGCATCTTGATTTGTATAAGTTCTTCCTAGGGAAGATCCATAGTAAATGGAGCAATGTTTCCTGCATTTCTTGACAGGTTTGTAGGTTTGTAAAGTGCACTCTTCAGAGTAATGAGACAAGTCTCTGCACATGACAGTGAAGAGTTGAGAAGTCAGATGCACACAACAGAGGGCCTGGCCAAGCTACCTCAGTCTTCTTAATGTGAAACTTTGCCTCCTCGAACTGAACTTGAAAATGATTTGATAGATTCTCATTTGCAAATTAACTCTGAAACCAATTGTGGTATGTCCTGTTAATTGGTTAGAAAGGTGTTTGCCCATTTTTTTCTCCCTGTTTTGTTTTTAAGACCATTCTTGAAGTAATTTTGATCACTCTTGTCCACAGTGGTTTACAGCACATTTTGTTTCCTGTCCAGACTGTCTCAGTTTTCTCTATACCTTGGCACTATTGTGCTAACTTGCCATGAGGGAAGAGTAGATCTAGGATTCACTGAAATGCTGGTTGAGGAGATAGAAGGAAAGCAGATGGGATGTTTGACTCTTTTTTGCAAGTTTGCTTAGTTGGTTTTAGTGCCCAAGAGAAGAGGAAGGAGGAATTTTTTTTTTAAATTTTTTTTTCAGGTTATAATGTGGGTCTTTGCAACCTAAAATGCTCCTAGACTTACCACTTCTGTACTTCCAGTACTCTCTGTGAAAAGATCTCTCACTTTCCGTTTCAAGGACAACATAAGACAGCAGTGCTTGACTTGCATCATCGTGAAATCCCCTTATCTGCCTGTTCTCACTTTATTTTTCTTCTCACTCTTGTCTTCGCTGGTATTGGAAGCAGGCAGCCAAGGTTGATGAGGACGAAACTTAAGCTACGGTCAGTCTCTACTCAACTCTTGCAGCTTTTCTTAAAGGGGGAGTGTGAGTGAGCAAAGCTATTAAATGTGCTTGGTTTTCCTTTGTTTTTCTTTCTGTCCCAATGCAGCAACAAGTTTTAATCTGCCTTTTGAAGAGCTGAGAGCTCAGTCACTGATCTGAAATGATGTACTGTGCCTGGTTGTGCTAAGCACTCTGAAAGGAGCTCAGGTTCCTCCATCTCTTAGTCTTTTTTTCTGGACATCAGGAGATGCATATACCTTATGATTACCACAGGCAAGGATGTACATGCCAGATTTCCAAATGTCAGGTTTCAGAAAGAGGCAACACGATAGCTGGATTCGCTACCCAAGATTTCTGCCCCAGAAGAATGTTCTGCTGACAAACATCTTCATGGAGCTCCTGGCGCTGTGGCCAGAGCTGCCTTCACCCACCCTATCTGGTGAGGTCTTGGCAGGGAATAAACCAGCAGTGCTCTTTCACCTGATACATATCCAGCAAAGCCATCCCACAAGTGTCAGGTTAAAGGCTGGCAGTAATACTTGCATTTCCTCATGAAACAGAGGCTTTTGGTTTATATTGCTAGTACCTCTCAGAGCTCTTGGTTGGGGATAGAGCCCTATAGTACTGAAGTCTGTACAAAGATTTAATGGAAAACTACAGTCTTTGTTTTGAAGATGCCTTTAGTATGTAAGTAGCAGAAGCATTTTAAGTAGTCCTGTGCCTTCTGCTACTTTGTTAACTTTCATTTTCATTGGGTTGTTTTAACCATTGCCTGGACCGTTTTCAGTTGCTTGGGTTTTTTTTGATTGCTCCTCTTTGCATCTCGGCAAAAATCCCTGCTGATCGCCTTTCAGGGTTTGTCTTGTTTGTTTCTGGAAGGTCCCCTGTTGAGGAGCTTGGCAGGGGTTTGCTCACTGTCTCTAGCAATAATTGAGCTTGTTTAGTGAGTTATGGAGAAGAAACTGGATTGATTTCCCTTTTGCAGTCTGGACTAGAAAAGCTAATTCCCTTGGTCTGCTGTGCACTCAAGGCCTCAAGCCAAGCTGCTATCAATTTTACCTTCTCCTCCTGTGAAATTGCTAAAGAAAAGTGCTTTCCAGATCATGTGTGTTGAACAGATGTGGCTTATATTACTAGATGATTCAGCTAAAACTGGTGCCAAAACATCTTCCAGAACTCTCAGCTGGCTGTTTGGTTGAGAAAAGAAATATCTCGATAGAAATGCTGGGCTGGCTCTGCCATCTGTGTCTAGTAACTGCAGCCATGTCAGATACAATTCCCTTTGATTTAGCAAAGGTCTACCAGAGTGATGGGATGAGGGGTGCATACAGAGCTCTTGTGCCATGACACCAGGGAGGCACTGGAGATGTGAGTCCAGAACGGGGTGTTGCCAGGTAGGGGCATGAAAGGAATACAGAAATGCAATTGCAGTAGGCTGGGTTAATATGTGGAGGTGCTTACACACAGCCTGTGCCCAAATTACACACTGCTTCTCCCACTCCAAGTGTTTCTTTATTGTCAAATACTGTGAGCATAGAGATCACTGGGGTCTTCTTGGCCAAATGTATTTCCTTCCACCTTCTGCTGAGGTGGAGGAAATTCTGTTTTCAGAAATAGGAATGTGATTAGCTCACCTGTTTTCCCTTTGCAGTCACACTTGGCAGTCTCCCAGAAAGCCACTGGAATAAGCTTTTTTGAGGCTAGATGTATACCCAGACTCATGCCAGAGATGGGACTGGGCCGCTGCCTGAAAGTCTAGCACTGTAAATGCACATTTGTTTGTTTAAAACTTGCTTATATGTAGACTGAGGAGTGCAGAGAATGAACACAAGTGCTTGATCAAATTCAGTTAACGTGTCTTAACAGCACATCTCTTTGGACTTTACTGCTAATGTTGTAAATCGGAGCACTTTAACCCTAAATCAGGTTAAACTTTTATATATGGATGAAGTCCAGGTGAGGTGTGCTGCTGTTGGTGCCTGCGGAATCCAGCCCAAAGAGCAGAAACTGACTGTTTTGTAACCCATATTAGGGAAGTATTAATCTCGATTGATGAAAAGCTGAACCAGACATGGGTTTTTGCTGCACAGAGGGCATTTATGGTGAATACAGAGTAGCAAGTCTTGGCACTGGAGAATGTGGTGTCTACAGTGTTGTGCCTGTGACTGTCAGAAATCACAGTTATGCAAAATGCTTGCAGGGTACCAGCTGCCTCCAGCAGCCAGAACACCGTGTGCTAGTAGCTTCACTCATGGATGCGTTAAAGGGAAGAAATATCTACAGGTTATGGTGGTGGTGGTGATTGTCTCCCCTCCCTGTTCTCAGGAAAACTTAAGCTCTGTCAGAGTCATCTTTTGAAATCTGTACTACATTCTGCCTTAAAAAGAGAACTAACTATAGGAAAAGCTGTGGTTTTTTTCTGAGACTGCTGAGTCAGGAGGGGGTGGAGATGAGAAACGCGGGGTTGTCGTTCTGTTCTCATGGGAAAACTGTTTGCACCTTGGCACAATAGTTCCTCTCGGTATCTGTCCTCTGGGAGCTCTCTGTGGTTCAGCAGCCCTACCTGCCTTCCATCAGAAATCAGGATACCTCCCTATCGTTGCTTGGTTCTGGACTGTAGTCTGTAAACCAGACCTCCTGTGTCAGTGAGCAGAGCAGCCGGAAAAGTGGTCTCTACTCAGTGCCCTGGTACATCTCCAGGTAGTTTGGGAGAGGTCAAGTGTGAGGTGCTCGGGCTACTGCCTACTATTGGATGTAACCTTGGTGTTCCATGGGAGATGGTGGTCCTTTAAACAGTGGGTGGTGCTTCCCATACTCT
Source organism: Athene noctua (assembly GCF_965140245.1). NCBI lineage: Eukaryota > Metazoa > Chordata > Aves > Strigiformes > Strigidae > Athene > Athene noctua. The sequence continues at coordinate 16,289,710 of NC_134044.1, forward strand.
GTGCCTGTGGAGTCCAGCTGCTTGGGGAGCAGGCATTGTTTGCACCGTCTGGCTTGCCTCTTTCTATGTAGTTATTAAATAAGACAATTGGGATCTCTGCTGTGCCTCTGGTTTCTTTTGTACTTGATGTTGTGTCTTCTGTTCTCTACCCTGCCACTGAAGATTTTTGTACAGCTCAACGTGCAGGGGCTGGTGCTTTCAAAGCAGAAGGCTTGACATCCTTTTGGGTTAGTAAGGGCAGGCTCTGCCAGCAAGATCTTGGCAAGATACTTGTAGTCTTTGCCAGTAAGGCTCTTTCCTACCTTTGCTGTATCTGAGCAAAAGGCGGCACCAAGTGGCTCATACTGCAGGATTTCAATGGCAACACTTTGCTAATCATAAATTGCATCCCTTGCACTTTTTGGCAATGCTGACAGAAGAGCTTGCAATAGAGGCTGGGTTAATAGTGCTTTTGTGTTGCTACCGAATTCTTTTTGTGGTCCCTTGAATTTCGCTCAGAACTGCATACATGCTTTAGCGCTAAACAGTAAAAGGCTGCATATTGCAGACTGAGGTGTGCCTTGGTAGGTTAAAAACCACCCAGTAAACACAAACCCAAGCCCAGGTGGATACAAAGGTGAAGTAAAATATATTTACCAAGCTTTTATTTACTTTTACCACAAAGATTTTAAATAGAAGCATGGGCGCTAATCAGATAAAGAGGCTGTTTTGTATATTCAAAGTGTAAAAGTTTTTGGTCGCTTGCACTCTGAATAAGTTGTTGCAGTATCAGAAGTTTGCAGTTTCCTCCCTAGCTCTGTGACCATTGAATAGTGGAGAGGATACAGTAGGCTAAAAACATAATTTGGAGGAAATTAATTTCTCTCTGCTCCACCTCTTCCTATGAGCAAAAGGAGGGGGAAGGCACAATGAAGACATCTGTTCCTTTGAACCCACTCACAGACTTGCTGGGTAATAAAACTGGGGGAGAGGAGGAGAACCTATTGCTGCTGTTCAAGTGGTTGCTAATCGCCGATTGTTGAGTACTGGGGGGTGAGCTTTTATCATGTTGACCTTCTTAGGGGATATTGAAAAGAAGCTGGCACTGTCCTCTGCCAGGATTTAAATCCAGGAGTCTCAGAATCCCTTTGTGCCCCTTTCAAAGAAGAGGCAAATCTCCGTGGTAGCCATGCTCTCCCCTCCGCCGCAGGGTACGTGCCTCTGCTGTGACCCAGATGTTACTCTCCTCTCCTGGATGAGCCCTTCACTGACAGTATATGACCACGATCTGGACTGCAGCAAACTGAACAGGAGTCCTGCAGAGAAAACAAAATTATCTTGTCCCCTGGACTCAAAGCATGCCCTACCTCCCGTCCTCATTTTGCTCTTGTTATGTGTAGTTCTTAAAATCTTGTGGCCATAAGCATAGGGCTGCTGGGTCGTCCCCATCCCCCCCCTCCTCCTGCCTAATCTCATTGTGCTGCTTAGTCACAGCGAAGACCACTCTAATGGGTTTAAGTGGCCCTGCTCCTGCCAGGGTGTGTTGTGCTCTAGGTTCAGCCTGGGATGCTTGATGTAAGTAAGAGATCAGGTTGCACACATGTACTGCCTCAGAGTCCTCCTGTTGTGTCAGCAGGTGCATGCATGAATATTAGGTTTCCCTCAAAGTATCATATCTGGAAACAAAAGCTGTGTAGTAACCAGCATGTTAAAAAATGCCAAGGGGGTGATACATTGATCTCAGACTAATAAAATGAGGCCGACAACACTTTTATGAGCTCAGCGACAGAATGCAGGGGCAGATGGTCCCTTAAAAGTTTCCCCAGGCCTTTAGAAGGGTCTTAAGGCATAAACCAATGGTTGTGTCTCCCACTGGCACCTGTAAGGTTGATGGGGGCCATTCTTAAGTTGTGGATTTTGAGTCTTCTGTGTATTCTTCCGTTACATTCTCCCTTAGCAAGTGAGGACCTGTCACAGAAATGGCCATCTGGAAGATGGTATACAGTCTAAACCTGGGCTGTTTGTTCAGAGTGGGAATGGTTCCACCGTAACCAAAGGTAATAAGCAGGCAGCTGCTAGACAGAAGAAAGATGGCTTTGTGCAGTGATGTGAAAACTGTGAGCCAGGAGCCTGCTGGTAGGTATTTGCAGAACTAACTGTGTTGGACAGGGGAACTCTCTTAGGGGTGTGAGGACACAGAGGTATCTCTGTATAGTGAATGGAATGGAAACCAAGGCTGAGGTGAGCAGAGGCATTCAAGAGGAGAAGCAAGTTCCAGGGCACAGAGTGAAATGGCTGATGTCTGCTTTGTGAACATATGCCTAGTGATTGTGGCTCTCAGCACAGCTGAGAGCTGCAGACACACAGTCCCTGAAAAGATTTTCATACAGTCTTATAGAATCAGTCAGAAATCTCTCTGGCCTTTCAGTTTCTCTCCCAAGGTGCAAGTCTGATGAATCTACACAGTGGAGGAGGAATAGGGACTTTGTTATTGTATAGGTGACACTGGAGCATGATGATGTGATTTAAAGTGATGAGTTTCTTTAATTTGTGGCTATAAACCATAGGAACAGACATATTATGTTATAGAGGTGAGAAAGGAGCAGGAGCCCCCAGACACCTCCCTAAACTCTAGTATGTGACATAATGTGAAGGGAAGAGACAGCACCACAGTATAACAGTACATGTAGTGTGGCCTATAAAGTTGAGCAAGCTAGCGGGTCTAAAAAAATGTGAGCACCAAACACTGACAGAAGAGATGCAGGTGAGGCTGGTAAAGCAATAGGCAAGCAGAGAGGCTAATACTGAATTAATCTTAGGAGCTAAATAGGAGTTTGTTCCAGAATTAATCACTTGAAATATTAAGCAATGGAGACTGTTAAGATGTTAAATGCAGTGTCCCTAGTAGGCACACTTGTCCTACACCTCAGGGACCCTCTGAGTGCAGGGTTGAAAAAAAAAATAACCAGAAAAAATGTGTGTTTCTTCATCCAGTGTTTTTATCCACCTTCTCCCTCTTATGGCGTGGAGCGTCTTGAGGTGCTGGGAAGAGCCTTTGGAGACAGATTCACCCTTACCAAGAGTCATAGGAGGGAAGCCCCAGCACACATATATCACTAAGATCCAGAGTAGGCAACAAGTGCCTTTGAACAACAGCAGACTGCTTGATGCCAGCACAAAAGGGTGAATATCTGCAAGAGCTCATCAGGGAGAGGAACACAAAGCCAAGGATATAATTGATGGGAGGTAGCCCTCAAAAATGGCATGTGTGTACTAGTCTGTGGGTGAAGTGAGCATCTGAGTGGGAGAATGATGCTGCAAGAAAACCTCGTGAAGTCAGGGATGGGAGCTGGTCTGTCATTAAATATGTGATAGTACCACAAGCTGATCTGATTATGCAGATGGATACTCTAGCAGTATGTTTGCTTAGTCTGAGTGCAAAGCTATAAGCAGAGACAAGCAGGAAGGAAGCAAATGAAGGTCAAAGTAAGTTCCTTTATAATAAATGCATTAAGGTGGTTAAAGGGGAGTAGCAGATCTTTTAGTAACAGGTTGCAGCACATTCCCTAGGCTAGGTTAGTTTTAGTTTTAACAGAGACAGAAAATAGAGCAGAGCAAAGAACACAGGTTAGATAAAAAAGGATACTCTGTCTACCCAATGAGTAGGAATTCAGGCTGATAGACTTTAATGGGGTGTCTGGGAAGGGTTTGACCGTATGTGCTAGCACCAGGATCTCTCCTTGTCCTTAAAACACGTTGCTCATCAGGAGTAAATGTGAACACAAAAATGCAAAACTTAGCCAATTTTACTCATTTGTCAGGGCACTAGATGGGAGCAGACCTTAGAACTGTATTTAGAAGATGTTACAAGGCCATCTAGCAGAGGTTATAATACTGCCCAATAACCTTCACAGAAAAGAGGTTTTTACACTGCAAGGTAGCTTGGATAAATTATTTGATTTCCTTCACTAAAGCAGCTTTTCTGGCAACAAAAACATTGTGCAACATGATTGTACAGCATGCTATGTTCCATCATAGATGCAGAGGAAGAGCTACCATGGGTTTGGTTAGCAAATCATGTGGGGTACTTCTAAGTTGACAGCAATATGTACTGAGAGTTTGACTTGGAACAAGCCAGGATTATTCTTTCTTTTCTCTATCAATCCCTATCCAGTACTGAGTCGGTGGCTAAGATTTGTATGCAACACTAATAAGTATGGACTCCACTGTGTGCTGGGACTTAGAGGACACTTGAAAGGCTGGAAAGCAGAACCTGTGGAGTATTGTTCTCCTTTGTCCTTTTCTTGAAGTGCTAGCCTTGGGCCTGAAATGTCCTGGATGGAAAAATTGCACATAGTAACCCACAATGCTATTGGCTTCATGGAAATGAAATCTCTGTGCAACACTGCTCTCTCTTCACCCTGCCTTTCAAGACAGAGTTTGGTACAGACCCTTGTGATGCTGCTAGGAAGAGCAAACGAAGGGCTGCAGTAGTGTCCTGGGAGCCACTGCCTCGCCCTTCCATAGTCCAGCAGGCTGAAGACAGGGATCTGAAACCATTCATTAAGGCTCTGTGTGCTCTCAGGTGTGAGTTTTGCTGTTCACACTAACCAGGGTGTGATGGGCGGAGGGACATCTCTGCACCCTGCTTGCTATTTGGCTGGCTCTGTGAAGAGGATGGGTTATTTCTAATTTGAGAGTTGTGTTGAGTCTAGAGTTGTTTCTGGGATTGCTTCCCTTTGCTTGGCCTGAGCTGTTCAAGGAAAGCGCTGCGGTTGTGGTGCAGGTAGACTTGGTCAGGAGCCAGGGAAATGGACCCTGAGAAACAGAACTTGAATTTATGATTCTGCTTCCACAAAGAAGAAGAAATAAACCTGCTATGAATGTCCTATTAGGGCACAGATTATTGCCCAGATTTCTCTCTAGTTGGGAGCAGAGCCCACACTTGGGAGCTTGCACCCAGATTCCCGGTGAGACCCACATCAGATGGTTCCTCAGGAATGTGAGTAGCTGCTGTCTTCCACAAAGCATAAGGCCCCAGCCACTGTGTAGGGAACCACAGAGCTGTCGGGCCCTGCTTTGGATGATGTTGATGCTCAGTGCTGCTGTCAGGCTGCCTGGGATCCAGGAGAGAGGCAGGCTCTGGGAAGTGCCACCTCATAGGCTGCCAGGAATAATCCTCCTCTGGTGTCTTGGGGTACTACAGTTAGAAGAAACCTCATGATCTTGCATCTTCTCCTGAAACAATCAGACAGCTGGTTTTACAAGCAGGGTGGTGGACTCAGTAGGCAGTTGCTTCTGCTGCGAGTTGGTTGTAGCTCTAGTCTGACTGATACTTAGCTATCTGCAGGGTGGGATGGATGGAGAAAGTGTTTTTGCTAACAAATCCCCCTATCTTCTCTTTCATCCTGACAATATTATTGTATTACAGCTCTTCTTACTAATCTCCCATGTATCAGCTTTAATTTAGCAGTGCACAAACCAGAGAGAGACTAAGTTTGTCAGTTCTTTCCCCTGGAGCAGGATTTATTAGCCAGCAGTGCTAGAAGGGATGTGTGTACCCTGGTGCCTTCCTCTCATTGCCCCATTCTCTGTTATGCAGTGGGGTTTGTCTGGACCGATCACACTGATATCACTTACAGAACTTGCCCAGACCTGTCATTGGCTGGTAGAGAAGGGTTTTTTTTCTGATCATCATGCCTGGGCCAGAATATAATCTTTCTTTTCCTTCTAAAGCAGCCATAGAGTGGCCCAAACTGTTGCAAACTGTTGCTCTAGGAAAGAAGCAGCTTAAAATAATGAACTCCTGACCCATGGCATTTGCTACTGAGTTTTAAGAGGAGTTTCCTCTTTGTGCTAACCTCCTTTTTCCCCCTGACAGTGAGTGGGGTAGAAAGCATGATTATGATATGAATTCTGGTCACCTTCCATGCTGTAGAAGAATTACAGGCACCAATAAACTTAACAGGTGGTCGCTGAAATGCAAGCATTTCCCATGACCCATAGTTACAGCATGGAGCTTGTTGCCCCATGTCACTTGAAAGCCAAAATACAAACAAGTTTAAAAGGTGTTGTGCAGATTCATAGAGAATTTGTCTGTCAGTGGCTATTTAGCAGTTACAAGTCTGCGTGCAGAAACCTCTAAGCCACACACTGACGAAAGCTGGGGAAGGTGTCTCAGAGGAGGTATTGCTGTAGGCTACTCTGCCTTTTTACACTTTACCCTGAAGTTTCTACTCCTTGTCACTGTCAGACAATCTGTGGTAGATGAACTGACCCAGGATTGTTTTTCTACTGTTGTTGAACACGTGACTTGCTTTGTCACGATCTCTCTCCCACCCCTATCATTTTTACCTTTTGCACAGAGGCTTGTCATGCAGGCATCCCAGTCGGAGCCTGCTTGTGTGAGGCATCGTCCTAATGAGCGCTGGAGCTCAGAAGTTTCCTTTTCACACAAGTAGGGCAGCTGCTCCAGTGTGGGTGAGAGAGGAAAGGCAGACGCAAGTATCATGAGCAACGAGGGTGTTTAAAAATAAATGGCACAGCAGTTCTGTTGTGCAGAGAGATTGGCTGTTTTGCTTTTTTCACCTGTGTGAGCCTCTCTGATGTGCCCGCCATTGTATTTTGCAGCTTGATACCTTCTCTTTCCACCTTTGTTTGCTGAGCCCATGTCTCTGGCGTTTTGACTACAAGGATTTCAAAATATGTTAAAGACATAAATGTAGAAGAGATAAATGCTACCCTCACTCATAGTAGTGGAATACAAAGTATATTATTCAAGACCCTTCTCAGCCCCTCTTTTTCACAGGGCCTGGATATGAAACTCAAGAGTGTTGCTACTGGGAAGGTGATGCTGCTTACTGTTTGACTAGTGTCTGAATGGGTGGCTTGTACACCACAGGTCCTTCTCTCTGGGACCAGCCAGGGACATGCTCTGTAGCAGTCTGCAGGACACAGGCTTTCTTAAGGATTTTAATCCAAAACATATAATTCACAAAGCTTGTCTTGCTGGAACAAATGTTATGACCAAACATAAACAGCTGTTAGTTTGTGGGCCCAGTTGGTTGTTCTACCTTCCTCTCCTCCACCCGGTATCCTCTCTGCTAATTGCTGTTCATCCAGTTTATCTGGTATTTCTTAGTAGACAGGAATATCGTCAGCCATTCATTACATGCTTTGGATCTCTGTTGGAATGGCTTCTTAGCAGGGGGGTCCAGGCTTTGGTGTCCATCCTGCAAAACTTCAGGGTGGAGAGAGACTTCCCATGTTGAAAATGCTGGTCTGTAACACCTGCTGCAGTTGGATACCTTTTGGCCTGAACTCCTAGGCAAAGGCATCTTGACAGTGTGCGGTGCTGGCTTTTTTTCTCCTACCAAACTCTTCACACAGCACACTAATATTGCTGGGTTTCTATTCCATTTTTTTCTCTGATGCATGCACCTCTCTCTTCCCCAGCCCTTGCTCTGCTCCTGTCACCTCAGCACCCACCATGGGGTGAGACTTTCAGATGCACACTGCGTCAGCCTCTTCACCCCCAAGAGCAGGTGAGACTGACACCGATGGCTGGGTTGATTTTTAAGGCCATACATATGTGTTAGGTTACCTTACTCTGTTTCTGTGACTTCAGGGAGCCTGTCTATGCGCTACAAAAATTTGCAACTTAAAGCTCTTTCATTAAAAACTGTTGTGTTCCTTTAGGACTACATGTAAGTTTCATCCAAACTCCCTTCTCAAAACATCACATTCAGATGTGACTCTCTTCTCAAAAGCTGCATGCATTGCCTTCCTGGCATATGCAAAAGAGGTGCTATTGGTTTTACCGTAGCTTTATTCTCTAGCTAGTCACATATTCGTTTATTTATTATTTGCAGTGCCCAGCTATGTAACCTCATTGCTTACCCCATTCTGCAATCAGTTCTCCCCATCTAGTTGGAAAGAAAATAAGCACATACTGCAGTTTGTGTTACAAATTGCTGGTGTGCTTGTGTATCTCGGCATTGTCTGTGTAGCTGTTCTGCACCTTCACGTCTCGTGAAAGCTCACAGGTTAAATCTTTTATAGGATCCAATCCAGTTCCCACTTAATGGAAAAAATCTTACTGGTTTCAGCAGTATATGGATCAGCCTTTTAATCCCATGAAGGAATGTAGCTGTATTCTTCTGTGGATTTTAGCATGACTGTATGCTGAATGCCATAATGACTGCTGCAGTATTAGCCTGCATACTTTCCATTGGGGTGTGAAATCATCTTGATGTTTGGAACTGCTCAGATATTTTTCTAAACCATTGCTTAGCTCTGCATGGGAGAACTGTGCTGTAATAGCCTTAGGACTGACTGAATATTGCATGCTACTGGACTGTGAGTTCCCCCTTAATTCAGGGGATTCCTACAGTCTCTCTGAAAACTGTAGGGAAAGGGGAGGAGGATGTAAGAAAGATTTTTAAAAGGAATTTGTGATGAACCTTTGCAGACAGTTAGGTATTACAGGTCTGTTGGCGTGGTTTTCTGTATAAACTAACTAGCTGATATCTTACTTTGAAGCCATTCTGTAGATTTCCATCATGTTTTTAATCTTTGTAGTATTATTGAAGCCTATCTAAATGCTACTGTGAAGTTTTCACTGACTTGCAGATATGTGGAGTCTCTGACAGTGTTTCAATAGAACATTTAAATATTTTTGGCAAGAGTACTGCATATATAGAGATTTAGAAAGGAGTTTAAAAATAATTCTTGTGTGTTACTAACACCTCCTATATTGAGACACAAAGTAGAATCCTATAAGGTGGTTTTCCTTTCTTTATGCTGTCAGGTTTAACTTGCTGCACTGGATTCATCCTGAAGAACTGGCTACTTTCTCTGCTTCTACATTGAGCCTATTGCTTTCATGCAGTGCCAAAATAGTGGCTGCAGATACTAACGTCATATCTTCTGTAAAGAACAATCTTCTTAATAAACCAAGACCACGCAACTTCCCCTTCCCTTTCCTCTGGATATAACTTTTCTTTTTTTGTATGTAATAGCTAGCTACTTTTTAATCTTGTTTAGTTTTCCTTGGAACTTACAGCTCCCACTACTGATGTGCCATTTCTCTGGAACAACTTTGCAAATCATTTCCTTTACTTGCCAGAGTGGATGCATGTCCCTTCAGGGTGGTGGAGGACACAAGCTACAGTATGCTGGCAGCCTTGTTTTGGTTCCTGTTTCAGAGGGGTTTTTTGCTGTAGTCTTGCATTTCTGCAGACCGCCGGTCAACCTTCTTGTATCCTTTTGCATGACAGTGGGAAAGTCAAATGCCACTGAGTCAGAGGTTTAAACAGATTGTGAGGATCAGCTGCAATGGCTGAGTGGGGTAGCTGAAGCCCTTGGCTGAATATTTGGTACCCTGAAGTCTTAGCGACCTTGTGCAGCTCTGCAACAATTGTTTTTCAGAAGGGGACCTATCTTTGACTTCTTCCTATGGTGAAACAGGGCTTCTTTCAGGGGCTTATCCCAGTATGCTGGGATCAGGACAGGATGTGTCAATAGTGTCTTCCCAGTCTTTGCTGGCAGATGAGAGCAGACCTTCCTTAGGCAATTCCTGCTTTTTCTGGCTTTTGTTGCTCCGAAAGACCCATCTACCCAGCAATGGCAATGAGCTGTAGAGCCCTGCCATCCATCCTGTGTGTGGATGTGGAAATAGGAGCTTCCAGTCCACCAATGGTGACAGCTTGGAGAGATTTGTCTTGGCACAAGGAGTGCAGAAGTGCTTCATTCACATTTGGTGCCAGATGTCTGCTTATTTCTGGCTACTGGAGTAATGCTAGCTCCAGGGTGGGTATGGAAAAAGGGATTTGGGCAGTTAAAAGCAGGATGGGGAAGAGGGGTCAGGCCTGGCTGCTCCTCAGTGCTTTACAGGATCTTCTTACAGCAGAAGCCTTAAGGGGCTGGGTGTCCTGCTGCAACACCCAGGGGCAGCCCTATGATCTGTCCCCAGATTCACTCCTAACTACTCTCCATTTTTTAACATCCGTGTGAAATATGTGCGGGTCTGACCTTACACGTGCTTAGCATGAACAGAGCCAGAAACATGCCTCTGAGCATGGGAAACACGCCTTTCCTGGGAAGTCTGGCCAGGAGCACAATTGGAGCCAGTCCGATATGGATTGCAAGGTCAGGATAACGATTAGTCCTATGCTTCCCCTTAGCTGTAATTAGCTATGGTGATGTCACCCTCTGTTCTGACTTCTTGCTGGCATTAATTACAGAGCTGCAAATTTCCTGCCTTTCCCTTTTAATTGCTCTCTGGGAAACTCAGAATTTACACCCTCTGTTTAATGTCTGCCAGCAAACTTCCCCATCACATGCTACAGAGCCTAGCCTCTGCCTTGTAGCACTGCTGGAAATAGGCTTGACTGGGGTGCTTGCTCAGGTGCCTTTCAGAATATGAACACTTCTGGGTTAGGAATGGTCCCTCTGCTTCTCTTGAGCTTGTCCTTCATTTTGGATTCAGTCCCGAGGAGCAAGAGATATTTAAAACCCACAGTGATGTTACCCCTCCCTTTAAGGGAATTCTGTCCCCTCTAGGAAATTTCTCCATCTAAGCTGAGCTGTAGCCTTAATACTAGTAACTGCGGAATTGGTGTAGGAACCATGAGATGAGCCTCTTTCTGTTGGAGATATCCTCTCAGCTGGTGGGAGAGGGTTTGGGAAGTCTGAACTGGAGCAGTTTTGCATAGCTTGAGTGGCCTCAGATCTCCTAGTTCTGTAAGGACCCTTACAGCTCTCCACTTGGACTGCACCGCTGATGGACTCTGCCTGTGCAGCTTAAACTTTGCTTCGGGGAGTGTGGCTTGAACCCAACCGGTAGTGGCATCTCTGTCACCCATGGACCCTCATGATCTCTATGGGCAAGGGGAAGGGCAAGAGACTTCTGCTCCCCAAGCAGGCTGCCCTAGGCAGCTTCTGTGATATACATAGAAGCTGATGCAGAATGTGAGGAACCAAGGATCTGCACTAATACTCCTCCATTTAGAGAAGATCATAAAAATATGGTTCAGATCCTGTTCTGAGGAAGCTAAATCCAGACCATCTGTAATGGTATTTTAAGGGTTTATTTTGGTATTGCTGGATGATATTTGCTCCTGATCTTCGTACTTGTTTTGCAGCCATTTATTTTCCTGGATGACTTCTCAGCCTTATGCATTTTGCTCTGTACAGACCTCAGCAAGGTGGCCTTGTGGCTTCTTCAGTCAAGCATCTCCCAGTCAATTCTCCTTTTGTTTTGGGTGTTTCTCCCCTTTCAAGTGGGGTGCGTCTATCACAATGAATCCGTCAGTAACATAAGGGGGAACATATCCCATAATCAGGAACGTTCTGTCTAGAGAGAAGTGTTTATTATACACAACTTGTTAGGGACTGTCAATCAACCAGACTCCCTTTGTTACTCCATAATGCATCATTAATGATGGCTGCTGCTGTGCATTTAATTTCACTGCACACAAGGGCCTTGTCTCCGTCCCCTTCCTCCTCTTTATAATCACCAGCACAGAAGAAATTAATAAATCGATCCAGGGAAGGAGAGCTACAGGCTTGCTATAGGCTATGTTTGGTGTCCTTGTTCTCACTGAATTGTACCTTACTCCTGGAGACATCTCTTGGACATCAGTAGAGCTATTTTGGGATTACTACTTGCTCTGCATCCTGAGGAAGGGCATTGGTATCTGCCCACACACATAGATGAGCATGGATAACTGATCATGTAAGGCCAGATGTATCTCATGAAAGTGATCTGTTGAGTGCTGGGGATGCATATGCCTCATCCTTTTCAGCTCTTCATTTCTGCCCCCACCCCTGTGGATCTTTGAGTTCTGAGAACATGCTGATGCTTTGCTGATTGTCATTTTGCTCATTCAACCCAATTTGCTGAATTAACTTGAAAGAACAATATTCAGCTCCTCCAGGGCTTGTGAAAGGTGGTTGTGAGAAACAAGCTTACTGGAGGCTATAAATTCACTAAGAAATTCAGTTCTTCCCCTGGATTTTTTAGGAAACCACAAATAGTGAAAAAAAAAACCCAACGCTGAAAATCCCCAGTTAAGACTGCTGAGAGAAAAGTCTAGTTGTAGTGTGTTTTGTTTGTTAAATAAACCTGACTGTGTGGTTTGGGATTGGCCTGTTGGAAGCCCTGAAGCTGATTTTTCTCTGCTGTCAAAGTTTGCAGCCTTCATCTGCAGCTGAAATTCAGCACACCAGTAACGGCTAGGATAATTCTGCCTTCTGGCTGGAGTCTGCTAATTGGTTCTGGTTGGTCTCCCTGTCTCATTTCTTTCTGTTTGAGTATCTCTAGGGCTTTTTTTGAGCAGAGAGGGCCAAGCCCTGGTGTGAGCTGTGGATAACACACTCTTTGGTTTTGTTGCACTTTCCAGGATTAGAAATTACTCAGATTGCCTGGGTTCCTTCCTGCTCTGTAGAAAATCCAGTCCTATTTTGTGGTCCTGAACCAGCTGCCTGGTGTCTATCTCAGCACCAAATCTTGCATAAGTCTTTATGTGGTACTTGCCTGCTCATATTACGTGTTCCGTAGGTGCACAAGACATTGACATGTCTGTTCACATGGCAACAGTGGTTTGTGTGGTCATTCCAGCATGAGAGCAAGGATGGCTTGCATTGAGGGTCAGACACCATCACAAATGGTTTCTGCTCCATTGTCCTTGTTTTTTCCAAAGGAGGTCCCCTCTTTGTCCTGATACCTGTGTCACAGAAAGGCCTGTAGCTACTTCCCATCAGTCCTGAGGACACTGCATAGCAATTGGAGGAGAAGGACATTCCTGTCAACTTCATATGGACTTTTTTAATTCTCTCTCCCCACATCCTTGGCTCCAGGCCATAGTCTTTTGGGATTTCCCCCTGGCAAACAGCTTTGGCAGAGTGCTCCAGGCTGGGTTCCAGCTTGTTCGCCTTTGTCCCGTGTGTGTTGGGGCAGCCAAGCCTGGCTGTGGGTTTCCGGTATTGCTGGATGGGATCCCACTCCTGTCCATCTGAGTGGGCACGACCTCTCCCTTGTGTAAAAGTGAGGGAAGAGGAAGCTATGTGCATGTCCTCCACTGGTTTACTAGAGGGAAAAGCTTGCTTCTACTGCTCATGGCCAACAGTTTGGCCTTTCAGTCAAGAAGCATCCTGTTTGGGATGACAAAGGCCATGAGTGGAGCTGTTTTAAACACCTGAGAATCAGAGCTGTTGCAAAAACCTTTGACCATTTTCCAGCTGAAAGGAGTAACTCACAGAACTGCTTTGCCTGGATTTTCCACTGTAAAGGAAAAATAACAACACTTGATGTTTCTTTCTGGAGCAGAGTACTTGAGGGTTTTTAAATGTTTTGCGTATTTTCTATTTGCTGTTCCTGTACTCAACTATCTGAAATATATTTAGGTTCTTCCTCTTGTGCATAATTTCAGAGGCTGTATGACCTTTGTTTCAAATCAAAAGGAAGTCAAATTTCAGAATGTTTAAATCTTTGTCTTAATGGATTTCTTTTATACTGCTCTGTGGATTTGTTTGATATTTTACAAACACGGAATGTAACACAGAGGGGGACAAATTACACCTTTTGTTTCCAATTTTTTTCTAAGGCCCACCATTTTATTAGAGTCATGTTTCTGGAATTGCTTTTTCCACTCTAAGGTTACTTTTTTCCCTCCAGTCAGCGCTAATTCTGGGGCCTCCAGTGGCTCACCAATGGCGCAAATGGTCTTTTGGTGCTGGGCTGTGAAGTCATTTTCCCAGGATAAGAACATGCCACTTGGGTTAATGGAGTCACCGTGCATTCACCGTGATGCTGAGGGCATAAAGTGGCTCTCAGTGTGATAACTTGTAGAGTTTATACAATTTGGTAGAGATCCTAAACGCTGGGAGGAAAGTGTGACCCGTCTTTCCTAAGAGAAAAAGAAATTGTTAGCTTAAAATTTTATTGTATTCTTTGGTTTGACTGTAGGCTGAATTCAGCCCTTGGATTTCAGTAAATGTCTCTAGTAAAAAGGATTTACCAATTTACCTGCTAATACTTTCTTCTCCTTTAGTGGAAGGTTCTTCAGAGAAGACCTTGCCGTGCGATAAATGGGTGCTGAATTTCATCTACAAGACATGCTGTGTGAGAAGCTTAACTGTCTAGGTCTTTGTGATAGTAAGAGACTGAGCCAAAAGTTGGTATGAGAATGAAACTCAACTTTGCATTCTGAGTTCTTTGCTGAATTTTGTTCCCTTACATCCAGTAAATTTTCAGGCTTGCTTTATCTTGAGGATAGAGCTGTAAACCTTGATACTTCCCCCTCGTCCATGGCTAGTGTAGAACAAATAATTATGGAGTCTTAAATCACTGCTTGAAGTGTAACATCAGATCATCATTCCCTTTAAATGTCTCTGGCACAGACTCACTATCTCTGATTTTCATGTCTCACCAGTTGCTATTTTTACGTGTTTTATATGGAAGAGGCTGCACCAAATAAAGCTATGTGTTGTAGTAAGTGCTCGCAGACTTCAAAATGGCTCCCACTTTGCTGTGTACCTTATAACCTGAATTCCCAGCTCAGCTTTTTCCCCATGCCAGGAAATGTCTCCTGCCTTTGAAACTCCTCTGGAGAGATGAAAGATTAGCTTTATGCTGTCGGGAGCTGTCATTTCTGGCAATTAGAAATAGATCAGCTGACACCTGGTAGTTTTGCAAGTATCTTGCTTTCCTGCAACTGCTTCATTTCTGGCTGGTTTTGAAGATTACATGCAGGGTAACTCTTCCTGATTACCCACATGCACTCTTTGTTTCTGGCTGATATTTTCAGGCTCTTTTTTTCACTGTTGGTGAAGTTTTTGGTAGCTAGTAATGCTGCTGTGAGGTAGCTTTATTTGTAGTGTAAGAGGGATAGAAGTGGCAAATTTCTCCCTCCTAGTTAACCCAGTCTCTGAAGAAGGAAACAGAGAAAATAGAAGTTGTTATTGCTGAAGGCAGAGGCAAATAAAAAAGCAGCTTTTATTGCCCTAGAGATCTGTCCTGTACTAGGTCTAGGAGGAAATATGCAGCAGGAGCTGGAGAATTGCATCGATGGATTGAAACTCTTTGCATGCCCTTCGGCTACATCTTTCATGAGGAAGTGCCTGCCAGCCCTCTGCTGAGCACCGATCCAGACCCACCTGTCTGGTCTTGTGCTCTCTCCATATAGATGCTTCTGCTTTCATCTGTTTCTAGGTTATATAGTCACCTGAAATGCGTAGTTCCCAGAGGAGACACAGTCAATGTTAGTGAAAGGCTAGGATCTGTTTCTTTGTATTTTAGGTTGAATTTGGATTATAAAGTTAGTGTGGGAGAGTGAGGGGAAGACTGAGCCATGGCACTAGGAGGAACACAGCCCTCTTTGGTGACCTCTGCATTGCCTCCAAAGCATCCTGTATGTATGTGAAATTACAAACTCTGGGGCATGGTTATGCTGCCAACTCCAATTTGGCTTTCTCTTCTGTCTCTGAGCCAGTATTTTAGCTGAAGTAGAGCTAGCAGGCAGTTAACCTGAGCGCTCTACCTTGGAGATGCGCTACTCTAGATAATAACAGAGTTTCTACCAAACTGTTGTTTGAAGGAGGTCTTCTTGACAATTAAGTTTCTTGGCAGGGATCTGTTATCACTGGATGGAAGCTAAACAGAGAGCCTGGAAGGTAACCAGATGCCAGGAGCTGGCCTGTCTGCTATGTCAGACATCTTCAATGGCAAAGGCAGAGGAGGGTCTGCCCGTGTCCAGAAATAGCGAGGCAGTGAGGCTTTTGGCTCCCGGTGTGCACGTAGATGGGAGGAAGGAAAAATGAGTGGTCTCAAGGAGCACTGTGTTCAAAACTTTGTTTTGTCACAGGCTCTGAGCCCCTGAGGGAGCCTTTTGTGAGAGGGTCTGAAGGGTGGAAGACTCTGGGCTCAGAGGCTGAGTGTCTGTGCCCCTGAAGCATCAGCTGAGTGCTGAAAAAGGCCAGGACTTGGACAGATGGAGTAACGCAGATTGGAGGCAGGGGAGCCTGGCCTTGAGCCAGCCTGTGGAATGGGGTGGGCAGATCACAGAGAAGAACTGGAGAAAGGTCAGAGGAGGATAATCCTGAAGTGGCAATGAAGGCTGCAGCTGTTGATGTTAGAGTATGGCATTGCAGAGGTTTGCTGCTGCTGTGCTGTGGGTATCAGCAGAAGTCTGCCAGCCCTGAGAGCTGGGTGAAGTGGGATGCAGATGGGCTTGTTCCCTTCCTTCAGTCAGTGTCCCAGGGATGTTCTGGGACATTCAGCTGAAGGTGGAGGAGCCTGGAGGTGTGCAAAGCCCTGGACAGAGCCTTGTCCAACATGGAGTGGGGTTGTAAGATCTATGACAGTAGCTGGAAGGGAAGGCAGTGTGCTGCTGGAGCTGGCATTTGGATACACTGGTGTGTGTTGCCTTAGAATAACTGTTGAATTCAACTTGCGTTTTTGTCTCCCTTTGCACCAAGTCACAGTATTGTGACCTATCTGAATGCTTCTTCCCAGATGCCCCAGTGGGGCAAATGGGGCACTCTGGAGGGAATGGTTGACTCATGCTGAGCAGGGAAGCAACTGAGAAGCCCAGCAGTGAAGCTGGTGAGCAAGTGAGGGCTCTCCAGGCCCGTGGAAACTTGCTACTGTCCCTGGCAGATGCATCCAACTTGTGCTGCACTGCAGGATCTGGCAGGCAGGCAGGCAGTGGTCCCTGTAATAAAGCCTTTCTCTCCTGCTCTCTGTGGCATTCCTAACTCCTCTAGTACAATTGTATGTTGCTGCTGTTTTACTTTGAGTCTGCAGAGAGTTTGGCTGGGTGAAAGATGTGTGAAGGGATGTTAGAAACTCCATCAGAGTTCATGGTGTGAAAGTGGGCGCCTAGAAGATCACAGCAACGCAAGGGCCATTAGGAGCTGGGATGACTGCATCCCTGCCCTCCAGAGAAGGAGATCTCTGCCCTGCCTGTGCCTTTCCTAGGGCTGCAGACAGATGTTTTGGAAGTGTTTTCCCAAGAATGTTACTGTCCCAGGGAATAATATATGGGATCCTTCTATTCCTTTCTTAGGAGAGCCACCTCTCCACCTCCCTATGTGAGGCCCAGTGCATTTTACTTTGCCATTGTTTTACCAGGTAAATTTGTAGAGAGAGCTGAAGCCAGCTGTCCAAAGAGAACCTCAGAGGGAAGAGCAATGAGCTGGTTTGCTAACCTTGAGGCACTCAGAAGCTGTGAGTTAGACTCTAAAAATAAAAACTCCTGGTGTATTTTTATTTCTGGTCTGTTTTCTTCAGCTTTTTAAGTCTTTCTGAGCCTCATCTCTTTCAGGGTATTTTTGGTTATTTGCAGCTGTGATGGACAGGATTTACTAATTTCTTTTCAAATGTTTAATCTGAGACTTTTGCCCCATTTTAGGATTCCAGAAACTGGGGTCTTCAGCAAAAGGACAGACACAGAAGACAAGTCAGAATTGGCAATATGTCCAAATGCTGAGTATCGAACACTTGTCATGCATCTCCAGCACATCTTTGCTTAGTGCCAGGACCTGAATGCAATACAAACACTTGTCTGTGGCTCAGGATTTGGAGGCTTTGGGATGCACAGGTCTGTAGGTGTCTGTTAAGTTGGTGCATGGAGGTGATGGATGGGGATGGATCTTCTGTGTCATAGCCCAAAAGGGTTTGTAACAAAACATAACAGTCATTACTGCCCAGCTGTCAGGTGCTATTGATAGCTACTGTCTCAAAAGTGCAGACAGGTCTCCATCTCCCTCTCTTTCTCCACTGGGAAGTTTGAGATCTGGCTCAAACTCTGCCAGCAATTCTGTGCTGGAGCTAAGACCATCCTCAGCCCTGCTTGTTCTCATTCTGCAACTTGGGATGCGCTGGAGCAGGCAGATCAAATAGTTATGAAGGGTGTGAATAAGCCCTGGGAAAGAGCAAGCAGGCGGCTTGTTTTATGTTTTCTTCCCTGTGTTTGTGTGAGTCACGGAGCTGGCGGTGGTCCTGCTTTCACCTCGCAGAGAGCAGAAGTAAGTGTGTAAGAGCCCCACGCTAATTTGCTGAAAATAGCTGAAAGCCAGGCTCTTAAGAGACTCACAAGATACTGCAACTCCTCTATGGATTCTTTCTCTCCCCTCCAACTTAACAGCTTTTAAAAGACAGTAAAACAGAGGAAGAGGGTGCATGCAGCCCACAGTGTGTGGCTGTCCCAGCCCTCACCTGGATGGCACGTGTGTGTGACCTTGCAGGGTGCACATGAGTGACCACAGGGCAGTCAGTGGGACGGTGTGTGGAGACAGACATTTGAAGCATCAGAGAAGCGGTAAAAAATGTCTTCCCCTGTTACCCTGGAAGCTGCTGACATACCATGCCACTGTCATGGCAGCAGAGGGGCTGGCTTTCTACCATCACACACCATCTCTGCCCTGAGCAGTCAGGTGCCAGGGTGGTTTACACCTGAACTGGTGCAAGTCTCCAGCAGTTGTGGCATGCCCCTGCTATTCTCCAGTGCAGGAGACAAAATATCAGTTGAGTGCTTTGCAATGGTGCCAGCTCATCATTGCATTTTTTGTCTCTGTTTTTAATCAAAAGTAATGTTACATTTTATGATCTCATTAAAGCTCCAGCTTCTGGAGCCAGTAGATGATGCTTGAGAATCCTGGCTTTGTTTCTGAGCAGGGGAAGGAAGTCTTGAAAAAGAGTCTAGCAGCTTGTAGCCTGGGGGCAAAGGTAGCAACAAACCCCATGTTCCTTCCATGTTTCCATGGGCCAAGCCCATACATGAGCTCCTGTTACAGGTTTTGAACACAAGGGTTGGCAGAGCAGCCCCTGATCTAGCTGGCATGTTGGGAAAAGCAGGAAGAGTGCTTCGACTTGCAAGGGATACAAGGCTTGCGTGATGGCCGTGTATTCAGGTCAGCTCAGCTGAGCAGAAGGGGAACTAGGTGAGAGAGGCTGCTGTCACTTAAGCCATTGCTGTGGGGAATGCAGCTGTGGTTTGGGGGCTCACTGAACCAGGGCTGTTAATGTGCTGAGCATCTCAAGCAAGTGAGAGAGCCAGCCACCTCCCAGCATTTGTCCTTCATGCAATCAAGTGATTGCTCTTCAGCAACACAGGCTGCCCTGAAGCCCAGTTCCTGCATTTCCTCCCTGCCTTAAGCAGTCTTTGCTTCATTTGTTTCCACATTTGTTTCTTCTGTTATGCAAACTCTGGTCTCAGGCCTCTGAGCTGAAATACTCTGGGCTTTCAAAAGCATGACTCTGAATTGCAATCTCTGGCTCCTCTCTGCTGTGTGCCCAGCTCATCTTACCCTTGTTAGAGTGAGCAACTAAATCAGGGATCTAGTGCGTGTTGCAGTTCAATGCTTAAAACCCTTGTGTGTTTTATGAAGTGAAACAATTTTGCTTTAAACCCAGATTACTCTCCATTGGTTTCTCCAATTATTCCTCAGGGAATCTGCAACCTTTGTGGCCATGTGAGGGCTCTGTTTGCCACTTCATTCACTTCTTGTTCCTCTGCTATTTTGCAGAAGTGTTCCTGGCCTCAGGACCTTTGTTGTCCCTGCTACCCTGACTTCCCCAAAGGAGAGGATTTCCTTCTGTGGTCTGCAAGCTATCCTTCCACTGAGCCCCCTTGAAACAAGTGATCTGCTCATCACACTGTCTGACTGCTGGGGCTAGGCAGACATGCTCTGTACACCACCCCTTTCCTTTTAACTGGGGTGGAATGGGAGAATGGGAATGGATTTTCAGAGTTATCCATTCACCTCTGTTTTCCAGACTCCTGACTGAGGATGGAGGGGAACAAGAAAATGACAGGACACCGTGCATCCTGTCCTGGAGCATCAGTGTACCTATACCATATGGAGTCCTGTCCAGGGGTTATGTTCCAATACCTGGAAACCAGTTCTGGAGCTTGAAATGGGCTCACTGGTAGGGTTGTTTCTGGATATATTCGTCTTGAGCCAGCAAGAGGTATCCCAGCAGTATCTCCATGAGAGCCTCTGAGCAGTGTTTCCAGGGTGGGAAGTATTCTGGGGTACATCTCCTAATGAGAAATATGTGTTTGTGTAATCATTTAAGGTTTCTGCTGGCTTACAGCTAAGGTGTGGGTGTGACAATAGCTATTTAAATGCAGCTTCAGAAGTGTTTGTAGGAGATACCCAGCATTCCCTGAGAGCTGATTGCTGTTGCTTGGCACGGTGCTATAGTGCGCATGGTGGCAACGTTACTAACACATTGCTTGCGGTAGCTAGTTTGCTATTTCTGTAAACTCAGAACTCAAACAAAACTTGGCTTTGTTCCTTTGAAGCTCCCTCATCCCAGATGTGTTATGCATTGCCAGATGCTCACAGCTGTCTGTGTTAGAGCACACACATCTAAGGGCGCATTAAGTGTACCCACTAACCACTCTGGACTCGTTCCTTTGCTTGCCCATAGCTCAGCAAACACGAGGACGGTTTGATGGATCTCAGTACTACTGGTGGCATCGTGCTGTAACCTCCTACCTATTCTAGAACACATTGCTCACAGCAGAGTCTGAATCTCTGAGGAGTCACACTGACAAAATAGGAATAAAATTTTTTTGAGTAAGAAGCTAGTTTTGGCTTCCAAATGTCTCTGCTATTTAGGTCCATTTTATATTTATTTCGTTCAGGAATTTTATACACTGGATTTAAACATTCAAATATCACTTTACAGGAACACTGGGGTTTTTCGTTTTTCTTAATGCTTTCTTCCCCTCCCCCATCCCTGGCCTCTTCACTTATCGCACTGAAAGAGCTCCAGAATCTCAGTCCCGCTCTTCAAATATATAGCATGGATGGATGTGTATTCCTGTATTGCCTTTGCATTTAATTCTGACTGCTCCTAGATTACTTTTGCTGGATTCACTCTGTCCTGAGGATGAAAATAAATAAGGAAAATTGATTAGTTAGGCATTGATTTCACCTTCACCTTTAGTCTGAATCACTGGAGGGCTCTGTCCTTAAACTGAAGGACCTGCTTCCACTGAACATAGGAACTGCTCCTCTGCCTGTGTGCAGGTGTGTGCTTGCTGTGAGTTTGCTCGCTTTTCAAGGAAGAAATAGAAAAATCTTAATTTTGAACTAAATTTACCTGCAATGATTCATTCAGAGCACTGCTCTCTTCATAACTTATTAACATGCATTAGCAATAAATTCTTAACAGTGCTTCTATAAACAGCAATTGTTCTCTTGGAAGCCGCGATGCACACTGCCTGCTCAGTTATGCTGCTGTGTAAAGTGGCATAAATACTCAAAGAGAAATGACACAAAAGGAGCCCTGTACAGATGGCTTAGACAAAACACTGGCCTTTCCCTTCAGCCATCACAATCTGGAAATCTGGCATTAAATAGGATTTGTAGACAGGTTTGGTGCCTATCTTCTGGCTTATCCCCTCTTAAACTTGCATCTCTCTCCCACCCTGTACATTGTATACTGAGGGCTTCTGACATACACTAGATAAAAATTATGTACGAAATCTTGTTTGATAGAAGATAGCCTGGTACTGATGATATCTAGCAATAATTGTGTCAGAGCTGGTTTCCTCTGCACTGTAAAACCCTATCAGGTGGTGGGGAAGGATCTTCGTATGCGTGCGTGTGGCTTCTTCCCTTGCCCGTACTGCAGTGTGAAAACTATCGCCTTTTGTTTTGAACGGCTCTTTTTCTTTCTGCTCACAAATCCCATAGGCCTGCTGAGCTCTGCAGCTCAGACACGCTGGTGCATTCCTGCCATCTGCTGTCAGAAGACATTATTGCATGTACCAGTTTTGCTGGAGTTTTTCACAACTTCTGCGGGGATGTAGGAAAGGACAATGAACGTGCCCATAGAAGGGGAGAATGTTTCCTGTCTTCTTGTTACCGTGACTGGGCAACTGACAGTAAAGTTTGAAATAAGATTTGAAGGTCAATATTACAATCTAAAGAACCACCAGCAAAGTAGAATGTCCTAAGCTCAGGAAAGCAAAGAGAGTGTTTTAGTAGCAATCATGATTTCATAAGCCATCTTTCTGAAAAGGGTTTACATGGTGCTTCTTCCTCAACTCAGAGTTCTCTGGAATACTTCTTGCTTCATTTCTCGGTACTCAGAATATAATTTGGGTCAGGGAGTTGTGGTTTAGCAACCAATTCTACTTTACAGGGTCTTCCTAGTGGTGTCCCTATCTGCAGGCAGAGAATGCCAGTGACACATCGGAGCACAAGCACGTGTAGCCTCTTTGGGAATCAGCATACTTTTGTCCTCCTCTGGGCTATGCCTGTGGGTAAGGGCTGGCTGATGTCTGAGCTTAGTTTGGAAGCACCCCAAGCCCCATTCGGCAGCGCCTTCCATCCCTGGTTGGGAAGGAAGTCCGAGAGGTCTTTTTGCCTGATGGCAACACTCAGGACTCCGGGTGGGTTGTTTTGTGAGCCAGGGAGAGCAGAGCAGCATGTATTTGGGTAGAAGAGCTTGCTGGGGCCTCAGGCCTGGGCCCAGCCAGTCATACAAGATAGGTCTCCATGGACACAAGTAGAACAACTCCAGACAGAAAGGCAGTGCAGATCAGTATCGACTTATGCTTTGTTGCTGATTAGCTTCAGCTACAAATCAGTATTTCTCTATCTCTGCCACTGCCAGCCCCTTCCCCAGTTGCAGCCAGGAGCAAATAAGTAGAATTGTGCTCAGATTTTTTCTGGACATGAGGTGTGTATCAGCTTTGTCTGACTTCAGGGATGAAAACCCTTGTTAAAAGGCCAGCTCACACCCTCTTACTTCTGCTTCTTCCTTGTGCAACTAATACTATACTCTGTGTTAGTAAATTTAGGAGGTCTGTAATCCTCTTTGTTTGTCTGTTAATCACAGGGCGGGGGGCCAGCTGTCAGTGGGAAACTAATGAGGACAGTATTAGTCGTTGCTTTCTGTGTGACAGGACTGTATTCAGACAATATCCATTCCTGTTGTACTGGGAAGTGTTTTCATGCAAGGGATAGCAAGCCCTGCAGGAGCTGAGCATCCACAGGGAAATTTTACAAGGTGTTTTCACAGCAACATCTGTAAAATATAGGTGAGATTTCTAATTAATGAATGTATTTGAAGGGTCTGTATTCTTCATGTACCTGCCTCTTCTAAGCCTAACTTTATCAGCACTTGCGAACAAAGCTTTTTGGCATTTTTCATTATTGTTACAGATATATTAGGGAATTTGCAGGATTAAAGATGATGCACTGTGTAAGAGTACTACTACAAAGTTAGTTTAATTTTTGAGAGAAACTTCAAATGCAACAGACCTGCTAGGAGAATATCTACCAGTATACTGTTGTTTTCCTTAAGGCTTATTACTGGAGTGAGGTGAGATATCCTGTTAAACAAAGCAGAGTGTAAACAGAGTATTTCTACTTCTCACATTTTCAGGAGGAAGCTAAGCGAACTAACTGAATTTACTGTATTATTGGGCTTGAATTTTCAGAGGTAGCTGCTTTTCCTCTGTCTTCCTTGGTAAAATGTCTGAAGAAAATGAAACTTGAAGTTATTGCTATGATTTCAGGGCCTGTCTCTTACTTCATGGGTGTTTGGATTGGTGACACTGCCTCTTAACACTTGGGGGGATTAGTGAATGGGATCCTGCTCCACTGAGCTTTTCAGAGTCACCAGGGTGAAGCAGCTCAGATGGGAGAATGAGCTTTGATTGTCATCAGCTTTCCATTAAAAGAGGACTTCAGGATCCTACTCCATGAGGTCTTTTGCATAAGTTTCTGATAGTTCTCTGGATCTGAATCTTGCTTATGTCCTTATTCCACTAGATTTTTATCTGAGAAAGGACTTTGGAATTAGGCTATTGGAGAGTATGACTTCCTGGAAAATACTTTGTGAATTTTGTGTTTAATCAGCAACAATTTTGCTTTCTTTTCTCTCCTTCACCTCACAATGTAACTAGCATCCTGATGAGCTGAGGTATCACCAGGCCTGCTCTAAATAAATGTTTGTGTGAGGCTCTGTTTCATGCCAGGTAAGCACAAAAAGGGTTTGTGACAGATGTGGGGCTGGTCTCCTGGAATTTCTCCTGAGTGAGCAGAGCAGGCAAAATGGGATGAGAGTCCTGTTCAGAGGACCATGAGTGCCTCATGCTTGAACTGTTACTCATTATAAGCCCTGTTCCCGGTAACAGAGAACTGCTCCAAAAATACAGCCCTCATCTCACTGCAAATGCCTACAGCTCATCAGCTAGCTGTGATCACTGCCAGCCCCTGCCTCAGCCTCCATCAGCTCCTCCTTCTCACCAGCCAGTTCACACCTTACACGGGAAGGAGGGCAGTTGCAATACCTGGATCTTTCAGGGCCACTTGGCCACATCAGTTCTTACTGTTGCTTTCTTAAGATCACAGTGCTTTTCACCTCTGGAGTCCTGTGCTAGAGTGACAGTGGCATTTTACTGTGTGCCTTCATGCAAGGTGGCCCAGGTTCGACTCTGCTGTAGCAGTAGTTGCTTTTCCCTTCTCTTTTACTCTGATTGTTCCAGTTCCTGTGCTTTCTGGCCACTGCTTGTGTTGCAGGGATAAGAGATCCTTGACAGCTGCTGGGGCCCTGAGCTTGGCACTTGATGGAGATAAAATCTGTGCAGTGCTTCCTGCTATGGACTTTAACAGATGACAGTGCTCAGCTGCACATAAATGACTATAAAATCTGAAAATTTAGGGACTGACAGTTCCTATTAGAAACTTCTGCTGGCTTTTGTGCACTGTCAAATATGACTTCTGCAAGATGAAGCTGGGGCAGGAGGGTAGGAGTAATAGGACATGGACAGGCAGGTTTCAAGGGCTTAGGTTTTCTTCTGTCTGTCTGCTGTGGAAAGCGAGGAGGAATACCCTCACAATTTCTGCTAAGTGTTCCCATTCACTTCAGGGGAGCTGCTCTGTTTTCTGCTAGAAGGAAGTCCAGCATCTAACTTCTTCCCCTGGCAATGTGGACAGAGGAATTCTTCATGAATGTCACAGCTAGCCAGCACTTTTCATAAAGCTGATGCTGTACCTGGGGCCTTAACAAATATATTCCATGTAGGTGAATAGATCTGGCTCCACATGGCTTTGGCAATGTTCTTGGTGGGGGTGGGAAATTGGTTAGTACTGCACAAAAGTTTCCTGACCTCACGACACAGTTGCATTGTTTAAGCCTTTTTGATTTCAGCACTTTCTGACCAAGGATCTGAATTCCCTGCCTCATCTTTCTAGTCCAATCCATGCTGATCTGCAAGAACAGAGAAAAATGATATTGTGGTTCTGGCATTGGGTGTCTCAGATGTATTCGGCCTATCTGTCCTGACTTCCCCCAGTGTTTAGATATAGGATCTGTCAAAGGGGCCAAGCCAGGGCTGTATGGATAGAGTACAACGAATTCTGGGAGCTGGAGAGAGGATATGATTCATGTCATCTTCTGTACCAGATGCCTTGGAAGGGCTTCTGGAGACACCTGCTTTCCTTCTGCACTCCAAGAATGGATCTCCCCTGTGTCCAGTGCTCTTTTGGGGCTTGACTGGCTTCCTGGAATCATCCTTCTTTTCCCCTTTTTCTGTCCCATGGTATAAAGCTAAATAGATTTAGTCATTGGTAGATGAAGAGAATGAAAGTGATTGAAGGGGATGACATTCTGATCATGTCATTGACCCCAGGAGCCAAGTTTGACAAATTTTAAGGGAAAATGAACATCAGATTGAATTAAAGCTGTGGTTATCCATCAACCCTCTAATGGCTGTTTGTTGCTATGTATACTCCACATGTAAGTTTTAACTTTGCCGGATGATTTAATGAAGAATTTTTAAATGAAGGACAAATCTCCTGCTGCTCTGATGGATGGGCAGTGCTGGTTCAGGCCCAGTTCATAAGGAATAGTGCTGTGATTTGCTCTGGCTGTGACTTATGTTTGTAGAAAACAACTGTGCTACAGGAACAGAAAACAAGCTGGTAGTTAAGCAGCTGGGGAGAAAATTTCCAGTGCGTTGGATAACTGTAAGCAGGAGACTTGGCAGAACAGCTCAAAGTGCATTTTATGATGGAGGTTCTTGTGTTATTTACAGGATGTGAGGTGTGGTGGCATTCCTCTGGCACCTGGACATAAAGTGGTGTAGCAACTCAGCCCTTTCAGGACAGGCAATCAGATACCAGACAGTAACTGAGAACAGAAGACCATTCCAGAGGAGCCCGAAGTGGTTTTGCAACCTTGGAGTCACTTTCTGCCTGATATGTACACGTGCCCTTCTGGCCGACTTGGAGTGAGAGGAGAATGTGTTCCCGGGTCTGGAAGGGAACGGCTTTGCTCATCGCTGGAGGGCTGCCACGTGTCTTCTACAAGAGGCACCTGGTGCTGACTAGTCAGATTGGGATGAGAACTTGAGGGAGGCTGAGGACTTTTTTCTCCTTCACAGCTTCCAAAACCTTCCCCTATCCTACTTCCACTGTTCTTTTCCAGTGTCATCAATGCCCTTTGTAGAGTGTTGGCTTCTTCAGGGGGAATATCCTGAAGGTGAAATTAAATTTTGGGGAGGAGTACTCCATTATATTGAGCAAACCAGCAACGGAGCGGGGGTAATTTATCAAGCAGGGCTGTTGAGGTATTTTCCAGAGGGCTGTGAAGACATGTACACAGAAGTCACCTTTCATGTGGCATGCAGTGTTGACCACCTCATTTCACATAGAGCCTAGCAATACTAGGACCCATGCAAGTGCTGAGAAGGACAATCAGTTATACAAAGTTTAAATAAGTTGTCCTTTTCAACGTGGAAGAAAGGTGACTGACTAAGCCATGTAAAATCTTGAGTGATCTGTGGAAGGTGCCATGATTAGGCAATTTCTTCATTTGCTAGCGAGTCAGTGAAAGGAAAACCTTTTTGACACACCATGTACTTTGTGAAACACGGTGCTACAAGGCACTGACTATACCAAAACTACAAATGATTTAGAAAGCAATGATAGACATTCCCAGCAGATAAGTCCATCAGTGCTGTTAAAGACAAAGCTGCAAATTCTGCCTCGGGTTTGTGAAGTCCCAAAGCCAGAGACTTCTTGAAGGTTGCAGAAGAAAAGTTATTATGCTGTACTTTCTTTGCTTGTATGCTCTTCCCCTGAAAGCAGTCAGAAGCAGTTGCCTGAGGCAGGATGCTAGGATAGATGGACCTGTTATGTACCTCACTGAAGTTGTTATGTTCTTGTAAAGAGAACAGTAACCATGAAGGGACTAGGAAAACAAGGGCAGAACAGCCTCTCCTGCAAGGAGCTGCATGTTTGCACTCAGGAAGCTCAACATGGTTTGAGCCCACTGTTATCACCTTGTAAGCAAATCCATGAGAGGAGTCCTGGTGAGTATCCCTCAATGTAACATCTTGCTGAATACTTAACTTCTCAGTAAGGGTGTGAGCAGAAATGGCCCATGTAGACCCTGTGTAACCCTTGCCAAATATGTACTCAGTCCCAGAGGGTGGAACTGATAAAGCAATCTGTCCCCTGGCAGATTTTATCTCTGGGATTGCAGTTCCAGGATAAATGGCATCTTGTGCCATTTCCAAAGGGAATTTTGGGTGTTACACATGCTTTAAAATATGGACACCACATGGACACAGTGTACAGTGTTAAGTGGGGTGTAGCAGCAAGCTGTTCTTATAAGTATCCTTTCTGTCCCCTTTTCTGTTCTGCTTGTCAGCTGCTTTCAGACCTCATCTCCCATATTCTTCAGACCCTAAAGCACCTCTTTGACTTGCCCTTCGTATTTTTTGTAGGCTTTCAGCTTTGAGACACTCTTATCTTAGTTTGGCTAATATGTCTCTGGAGTAAGTATTGGATAAGCAGACTGGCAGGCTGGAAACCCAACATCAGTTTGGAGGGTTACTCTTAAATTCTTCACTGACCAAAGCAGAGGTGCAGAGCCATGTAGGGGCTCTCTCTGAGAGTGCTGGTTTCAGGTCTGGAAGCTGTCTAGCCCTGCTATTGTGGTCTCCAAGACCCGAGTATTTTAGCCAAGCAGGTCACTTACAGTAACACCACGTCTGGTTTTGGTGCCAGGGTGGGTTTAGGTGTTTGTGACAGCACCGCCCCTTGCTGTACAGGCACACCCTTTGAATCTGAGCTTTTTTTCCTTTTTTGCTTTTTTCCCCTTGCACCATGAAATACCCCTCTCCATTGGCCTACAGGATTTCAGCTAGCTGGTGGCATCCACCAGGGCACATGAGAACTGGAGAAAAACTGGGGTGCTACTTTTAAGATTGTTTTTAAAGAAGATTTTGGGGAAAGAAGCTGATTTCTTTTACAAGGGGGTGCTGGCTCCCAGCAGTGTGTTCTGTCACCATGTCACAAGATTTCTAAAAGGAGCAGAATCAGTACGACAATGGTGTATCAGTCTGCAAAGAGTAACTTCTTCACTCCCCATATTTGACTAAACTGGTTTCAGTTCAGCCTCCCCATTCCCCTCCCACCCCCTGCCTGCTTCCGCCAACGGTCCTCTCAAAATGTGCCTTGTAACTAAAGACTCTCCTAAAGAGCTGACTCTTTCAGTTCTTCTGCGTAACAAAAACTTGTTCTGCTCATAAATAGATTTGCAATTACCAAGGGAAACAGAAGAATCAGTGCAACCCAGCTGCATCAGAGCCAGCCTCCCATCCTGTCTTAAAGAAGCCCCTGAAATTCAACACACGTCACTCGGGCATAGCTGGGAGACCTCTGCGGGGATCTTTCCTTTGAACAACATTCCTCTTCTGCAAGATCTGCTGTTTGCAGCAGAATTGTCAAGAAACTGCAGAGTGCCTGTCTAGTGTCTTTAAGAAAAATGCAAAAGCTTTTTGTTTTTTGACTAGCCTGGGCTTTCCTGTATTTCTTTTAGCAGTCAAGGGTAAGAATTGCCTGGCCAAAGTGGAGGATCCTGAGATTTATCATGACCTTAGAAACTGGTTCTCTGCTAATAACATCTGGTATGTGGTTAGTGCCGCCTGAGCAATTCCAAACACTTTCTGAGGATCCAGGAGGTCAAACTCCCTTAGCTTTTGGGGCTTACAGGAGGGTAATGCAAGGTTATGCATCAGACTGGGTAGACCTGGGAGGAAAAATCAAGAGCCCTGCCTATGCTGGGTCCTGTAGAAGGATTAAGCAGTAGAAAGAAGGAAGGTGGTGGTGTATATGGTTGATCCCTGTCCTTCCATATAGAAGAGATCACCTATATAAGGAAGATCCCTTCTATATGTCTTCTCTCTAGGCTCTCAGGGAACACGAGGGGGGCATACACCCAGCATAGTGTTCTTTGGCTGCCCTGGTGAGATGAATAGGCACTACCCCTGCCTTCCACAGCAGGTATGTCAGCTCCTTGCAAACCTAGATGGGCTCAGCTTGTCTTAGAGCCTGAGCCCAGGCTCTGCATCCCCACAAAGTGTGATTAGTTTCCCAGTGACACATTTCTGCATCTCGCAGAAAACATGCCTGGAACTGGGGCATGCAGTGCCACAGGGCAAGCTTCCCTGTGCTGCTTCTTGCTCGTTTGCCCAGTGAGGGCAATTCAGATCTGTTGAATCAAAAGGAATTCCCAGCATTTCTGGTCTCCTCAGAGACATGATTGCTTCCTGGAACCCCTCTGGAGAGCTTCCCTGCATGGGAGTTCACTTGCCCAGGGTCTTGGATGGGTCTATGGAGGAATTAAACATACAACCCTATCGATGTCAGTGGGGACTTTCTGATGTCTTTTGTGAGGGGTGTGTACCTATATTTCTTCCCAGGTGCTGCTGCAATAGCAGCAGCATGATGCTCACTTTCTTTCAATATGGTTACTAAAAACATTACTTAAGACAGGTCTGTGCAAGACTGCCTGCAAGTAACAGACTTTGGTTTGGAAAGAGCACACTTTAAATGCAAGGTCAGCCGATGATCAGTGCCAGAACACCACATCATTGCTATTGATTGAGGAAATGAGCATCCAAACCTCTGGTTTTGTGAAGATTGTTACCTGCAAAGTAAGAAGGAACAGGGGGAAGAAGATATCAATGAGAAAGCCAGCTCAGGTGTTGGATTTCTCTGGAGAAAATCTCAATTTTAATTCTGTAGGCTTTCTTCTGGTGTGTGAGGGAGAGGAAATGAGAGGACACTTCTAATTTTGTCCAGTTCTCCTTTCCCTCCCTTATGTCCATGTGCACATGTTGAAGTGTGCAAAGCATCCGAGTGTCCCAGTTCTTCTGATCCTTCACAGACAACACTGTCCCTAGGCTGAACCCACAGTGCTTTGGATCTTTGATCAGCGTTGGAGAGAGTACTCTGGCATCTTCTGAACTCCAGTGTGGGGCCAGGTACCAGGCATGTTCATTCTGTGCTGCAGCTATTTTTAACATCTGATGTTACACAGACTTCTCAAATCAGATTAGATGGCAAAGTCAAGAGGTAAGCAGAGAAGCTCGGTAACGAGGAGCAGCAGCTAACTTCACCTTTACTTGCTGAATTGCACTGCACAGCTGCCTGCAGGCTGCAGCCAGCCCCCTGCCATTAACCTGGGGTCTTTTCCTTCTGGAGAGAAGGGGCAAGCTCCTGGCTGTGTACTCCACAGATAAACTTCTGTACACCATTTGCATGTGTCTGGGGATCATCATGCCCCTAAAGGTCTTTGGCAGCCTGGCCATGGTATCTTTATGGTTTAGTAGCCTCTTGCTTGCCTCCTGTGCTGGTGATGTATGCAATACATTTGTGATCTTAAGAAGTTGAAGATGATCTGTGAGGGACCACATTAGGTTTCTGAGACAGCTTGCAAACGCTTCCTGTCACAGAAAGTCTGCAAGAACAGGATCTTACAGTAACCCATGGTCCCAGCAGCTTACAGGGAACCTTGCAGGCTGTGCAGGAGGAGTGGATGATGCAGGAGTCAAGGAAGAAAATCAAGGCTGTGCACTTGTGGACTGCCTCCTCGCCAGCAGGCTGATGTGGAATGTGAGCAAGGCTACTGCAGATGCTGGGCTCTAAGTTGGAGAACAGGAGCAGTGCAGAGCTAGTACCTGGATCTGACTTAGCTCCCAGCACTCCAATGACATACTAATGCTGTGTGCAAGGTTCTGCAGATCCTTCTTTGTGGAGCCTTCCTGAGCACCCCACTGCTCTTTTGACCTATCTATGCAGCAAAAGTGTCTCTTAATTCAGCAACTGCCATGAACATCACCCTGTTCAGTTTGATGAGACCAGGTTAGAGTAACAGAACAGCATCTGTCTTTGCTTACATTTCCTTTTGGTAGCAATGATTGTGTTTCTAAGGCATCAGGAAGGAAGGCTTCAAGAAGAAGCCCCAAATTAGGAAATACATATGTTAGAAATAAGTTTTTGTGTAATTTTTTCTGTGGTCAGTTTCTTCAAAGACAAGTCTGTGTGTTCCTCCTTATTTACACAAAGCTGGTCATGAAATAGCAGCAGATTACAGCACACACTGCAACAGTCATGAGATCAGTTCATCTGAACTTCTGTAATGGATGGAGAGCATCTCAGCATTGCTTTTTTTTTAATAGGAAGAACAGTCTCTGTGTCATGTGCATCAGAGTCCCAGTTCATTCAAGGATGTATCCCAAATGTAGGTGTTATGTAAAAGGAAAATCTCTTTTTTCTGTCTTTATTCTCCTTGTATCACAGTGCTTGGAGTAGAAATAAATCCTATTTTCCTCCCACTGAAGGAACAACAGTGGAATGAAGTTCTGTTTGTAGAACTCATTTGCTCACCTGTGTTAGTCTGAACTGACTGTTTAGTAAACTAACCAGCAAGCTTGGCCTACAGGTGCAGATTCTAATTCTCACATTCCCTGTTTTCTCATGCTTGTAAGCACACTTAGATGTTTTGATGCCAAGTTTTATAGTTTGGGAAGGTCTTAAACTACTTACACATCTAGGAAAACAGAACTCCTTTAAGATGCTTTAGATAGAAGTGGTAACTGAACACCAGTCTCTTAGCAAAGAGACTACCTTTTCAAAAGAACGTGTCACACAAGATATGACTGCAAATTACGTGTTTTGCCTGGTAGCAGCAAGAGACTTCTTAAATATCAATGAAGCTGCTTTGATGCCATGAGAGCTGGTCCTTCAGCTAAAATAATTTTTTTTGTGTTTGACCCTACAAGTTCTTGGTTGGTCTTTATAGATGACTCCACAGGGCTTCTACAAATTTCATAAGGTTATCTAACCTCTATTCCCTTCTCCTCCCAGGTGTCCTGGTACTGAGATGGAAAGGAGAGAACTCAAATGGCCCACTTGTGCTATTATCTTAAGTACTTGGGTCAAGTACCAATCTTGATATTTTTCTTCTTGGTGTTTGCACTTACATGCTTGCTGGGCTGGAGTGCCTGCTTCTCTTGTACATACATGGGGTTCTCTCAGCTTGCATTTGGGCTGTTGAAGCTTGGGATAAAAGCTTTGTTCCAGGATAGTGTATTCCATGCAGAGTTGGCTAATGGGATTCCTTGAAATCTCTTAACATTTCAAATAGATTTATGAATAAGGGGAACAGTTTGAACACATTGCAAACCCCTAAAGCCTTAGTGAATCCTGAATTTGGCCATCTCAACTATTTATAGAACACTCTATGCCTATTCTAAATATATTTTCCTCAGGGGGACCTCATCTCAACCCCTTGCTCCACAGCTTAAATTGGATCAGCAATGCTGCTATGATCTGTTAGCAAAAATTCCTCCTCTAGCTGTGTGGCAGGGCTGCAGGTGTTGGTCCAGGCCTTGAAGGGAAAATTCTGTGCCAGGCAGAGCTCAAGGGTTTGGATTTAAACTTTTAAGCCAACCAGGTAGAGAGATATTGATGATATATTTGATCATTTCCTATAGCCATTTCCTGATTATTTTTTAATATTCTTCCTCATTTGGTAGATCTAGAGTTTTGGAGGGGGAAAACCAGGTCACATTGGCAGCGTACAACACCTTTCCCTTTCAGGAGTCTTCAGCCGTGCAAATTAGGCTTAATGGTGAGCAAACAGAACCTTTTCTTTCTAGAGGCAGCGTAGAGTGTTCTGTGGGCAGAAAGCATTTCCTATTGCAGGGATGCTTGAAACTGGTGTTCTCTTTTTCTTTCTCTGCTATAGGGAAGAGAAGTGTC
Source organism: Athene noctua (assembly GCF_965140245.1). Taxonomy (NCBI): domain Eukaryota; kingdom Metazoa; phylum Chordata; class Aves; order Strigiformes; family Strigidae; genus Athene; species Athene noctua. The sequence goes on from NC_134044.1 coordinate 16,322,779, forward strand.
TCTTCTGTGAGAGTACCTGCACGACAGCGCCTGGGGAGCTGTGTCTCTGATTCTCCAGGATGGTTCTTACTGAAATGTTTCCTACCCACCAGGGGCAGAAGCTTCCTCTTTGCTAGCTGGCATTGTGTAACCCCTCTGGCAGCAGAGCAGGCTGTGCAGGCTTTGTCCAGAGCAAGCTTTAGTCTGTGTTGGTGAAGGAGGAGTTCTGTAAAATGGTATAGAACTAACATTGCAGGAGTGGCTTCTGCTCTCGTCTGGCTTTGGAGGTTGATCATACATGCTCACTGTTTTTTTTCCAGGCAGTTCAGCTTGGGGCATTTAGAAAACAGAGCTTAAGTCCCCCTTGCTGTTGACTGAATGGGTCAGACCATCAACTCTTGCTCCCACATAAGGACAGAGGATCTCTTGAGACAAAGGAGAGCAACTCATCCACAGTAGATTCCATAATGGAGAATCTCTACCTTTTAGAAAAAACCTAGGATATTCTTTTTCAGTCAAAGGCTCTGGCTGTACCATGGGATAGAAGTTTTGGTGCAAAGGGCACATTGCAGAACTTCACAGGACATTTTTCATCCTTCAATTTTAAAAATACTTAGAAAAATACATCCTTTATTGAATTCTATAGGTTTGAACAGTTTCTTATATGGAATAGTTACATTCTGTCTTCCTCTCTCAGGAACATTTGCAGATCTGTATGGCAGATGCTGCAGATCACAGTCCTGAGTGGAAGGGTTTGGGTCAGTTAGAGGCAGGATGGGCCATCAGGACCCTGCATGTTCTGAATGGCTGTGTTGCACCACAGTAGGGCTCAGTACTGACTTTTATGCTCGGAAGAAAGCAACTATTCCTTGTCCCTATGATGTGATTGACCCAGACTCTACTTCATGGGTCTTGGACTCAGAACTGGGGTGTAGAGCACCAAGGATGCTTGCACTGGTTCAAGGGGGGTCATACAGTTACCCTGAATATTGCCCCAAGACACATTCCCCTTCACACACAGGCCTCTTCCTACAGTCTCCTTGGAATCAATGTCAGTGTAACTTTAGATTTTGCTCCGCTATGGCTTACCTGTGTGCATGCAGGAAAGGACAGGTGAGTCTCTCCAAAAGCACTGCAGTGCCATTCAGCCTAGTGCAGCACCCAGCACCTTGGGGTGCTGCTGCTGCACTCTGCTCGGGAGACCTGTTCAGTTCAGGCAGTATCTGTGATCCCATGGGGATGCATTAACTCAGGAAAGGCTCTGCAGTACCTGGGGCTATGCCAGCATGGGTGCTCAGACACTACTGCTTGGGTTAGTGTTTCAGTAAAAAACCACTCCTGATGTGTCTGTCCGTGGTTCCTGGGCTGACAGTGTGATCGGCATCTTTCTGGCTCACCTCATCATGCCTCTGACTAGTTATTCCCACTGATGTCTCTCTAAGACTGGCTTCTTTGCAGTGGAGTGTCTCCATTTGACCAATCTTGATACAAGCAAACTATAGTGCCTTTTGAAAGCTGGAGTAAGTAATGCATGCCAACAAAATCTAGAGCTTGTAAGAAATAATGACATATCCCTCTTACAGTGCTTATAAGAGATATAGACTCCACTCAGAGTCACTGGCCTTAATTCCTTCATGGCCTAGGTGTGTGCTGTGAGCTGAGGCTGGGAAGGAACCGACAGCATTTAATCAAAAGACGAACACCAGGAGTGAAATAGCCCAGATATTAGAAGCAGACTACAGAGGTCCTAAGCCTAATTTGAACATTGAATGAGGTGTTAATATCTCAGCTACTGTGTGGAGTCTCTTTTCAGTCTGCTTTTGCCCCCTGTGAACAGGGTATAATGGTATATATAGAATACACAGTGAAAAACTGGCTTTGTGAAACTGGTACGGGCAGTGCAGGGCAAAGGGAAGTGTCTGGTTTTGGTGATGAAAATAGAAATCTGTTTTCATGTCTGTGCTCTGGGAAGCTGATCAGATATTTTATGGCATGATAACATCATTTCAGCTTGAAGAACAAATTTCAGAGCTGGCTTCTGTAATTGCCTGATAGTTTAACCTGTCTCCATTCCCCCATAGAGGAGGACATATTGCCTTTGTTCGTGTTGCCTTGTTCATCAGTAAATTTACAACAAATTGTAAAATCAGACCTGCTCAAACTAACATTTGTAGCTATTGATTCACTCACGCCCAAACCAACCCCCCTGATGCCAGTCCAAATTTTTTCTTATACCAGAGAGAAAATAAGAACAGTGAGTCAATTAATATTATCTTTTCTTTTTGAAGTGTTGGAGAAGCATTTGGATACCATGGAAATGAGCAGCAATATGGTGAAGAACTGGTTTAGAAGGTGTTTAAGAAGTTAAATTTAGTCCCGAATGCAGCTTTGCTGTGTTTTACTAGAGCCTTCTGTTTTTTTCCATTGCTCCCAGTATGATGTTTATGATGGACTTCACCCGTTCCCAAGAATACAGGGAAGGCCCTGAGTCAGGTGGGACTAAAGGTTGGCTGAGTGCTGGGCCTGATGTACGTCTGTGTCACACAAACAGTGGTAGATAGATCTGGTTGGTTTTTTTTTCCTGCTGGGTGTGGGATGGGTTTTAATCCTGGTTAAATCCTATATCCCAGATCTGTTTGTCTTCTCTTGAAAGGACTTTCCTTTCTCTATTTTGCAGGTATGGTTCAAAAACTTGACCAGAAGCTGCCTGTAGCCAACGAGTACCTGCTGCTTTCAGGTGGTGTGCGGGAAGGTGTGGTGGACATTGATCTCGATGAGCTGAATGTTTATGCGCGAGGCACAGACTATGACATGGACTTCACCCTGCTTGTGCCCGCACTGAAGCTACATGACCGCAACCAACCAGTCACGCTGGACATGCGCCACTCGGCTTTGTGCCACTCCTGGCTGAGCCTGCGTCTGTTTGATGAAGGAACCATCAGCAAATGGAAGGACTGCTGCACGATCGTGGACCATATCAATGGAGCTACCAATTATTTCTTCTCTCCGACAAAAGTTGCAGACTGGTTCTATGACTCCATTAGCATTGTCCTCTCCGAGATACAGAAAAAGCCTCAGCGAGGGATGCCAAAGGTGGAGAAGGTAGAAAAGAATGGGACTATTATATCCATTATTTTGGGAGTGGGCAGCAGCCGCATGCTGTATGACATTGTCCCTGTGGTGTCCTTCAAAGGTTGGCCAGCTGTGGCCCAGAGCTGGCTGATGGAGAACCACTTCTGGGATGGGAAGATCACAGAGGAGGAAGTCATAAGTGGGTTTTATTTAGTGCCTGCATGTTCCTACAAGGGGAAGAAGGACAATGAATGGAGGCTGTCATTTGCCAGAAGTGAAGTGCAGCTGAAAAAGTGCATCTCCAGCAGCCTCATGCAAGCCTATCAGGCCTGCAAAGCTATCATCATCAAACTGCTGTCCCGCCCCAAAGCCATTAGTCCTTATCACTTGCGGAGCATGATGCTGTGGGCTTGCGACAGGCTACCAGCCAACTACTTGGCCCAGGAAGATTACGCAGCCCATTTCCTCCTGGGTCTCATTGATGATCTCCAGCACTGCTTGGTTAACAAGATGTGCCCTAACTATTTTATACCCCAGTGCAATATGCTGGAGCACCTCTCTGAAGAAACCGTCATGCTGCATGCGCGGAAGCTGTCCTCAGTCCGCTCAGACCCTGCTGAACACCTTCGAACTGCCATCGAACATGTCAAAGCAGCCAACCGACTAACACTAGAGCTCCAGCGGCGGGGCAGCACCACCAGCATCCCCTCCCCACAGTCAGATGGAGGGGACACCAACCAGCCTGATGACCGATTAGCCAAAAAGTTGCAACAGCTAGTGACTGAGAACCCCGGGAAGTCCATCTCTGTCTTCATTAACCCAGATGATGTCACAAGGCCCCACTTCAGAATTGATGATAAATTTTTCTGAGCTTTCATCAGTGTTTCTTGGATTTTTTTTCCTTTGTTTCGTTTTTAAAAACTCTTGCAGTGTGCAGGTTTTTTTGTTTGGTTTTCCTTGATGACTTAGTCTCTTGTTTTTTACATATCCAGCGTAGATTGGATCTGTTGAGAACAATCTGAATAAATTATAATTCCTGGTTCTGCAGGACGGTGCAGATTTTGAAACAGTATATTACTATTTCATATGCTGCTTTGATTTTTTTTTTCACCCGCCCAGCCCCACTGTCTGTGAGTAGTTTCTAAAAGAGAACATGCACCGTAAACACACATGCCACAATGTAATATAGATTTCTTTTCAAGCTCCCATAATTTATGTACATTGTTCGGCCTGGGGAAGGTACAACTCACCTTCCGTTGGTTTGGAAATTCACTTCTTTTTCCATGAGCTTCCATCACCCTAAAGAAATGAGGAGAGACTCTGGGTTGGAAAGCACTACTGGTAATTTGACAAGGCCAAATCTACTGGGCTGAAGCCCAGTTCATCCGTTCTTCATACTTCTCACACTAGGGGAGAAAGTTGACTGTAAAGATGATGATGGAGCTTTTGGGGGAAAGAGTTGTTTCTGTTTTGATCTACTTTTTGAATGTAATTGTTCATAATTGGACCTTGTACAGTCCAGAGGGTTGTTTCTGCTGCTTTTCCATGCGGAAAAAGGATATGGAATGTTAGTTTTAGTGTGTGTAATTATTCAAAGCCTTATTTAAATTCTATTAAAGAACATACCATTATAAATGTTAATTGCACTAATGAAATCTCTGCCATTACCTCAGTCCCACTGTTTGTGTTTCTTTCATGAATTAGCATCTGTTATTAGGTCTTAGTATTGCAGATTGCTTGAGGCCCCTTGGGTCTCATGGTTTCAGGTGATTTCTTGATTGTCTTTTGTAAAAGGCTCTTCCTTGTTAGCCCTGCTATGTGTGAGAAGTCAGATTTTTACATTGGCATATTTCTTTGGATGCGTATTGTGTGTTGCAGTGCATATTGCATTAATATGTATTGCATGTTGTTGAAACAGGTTTACCATTAGATAAGGATGTAATGCTAAAGCAGTGGTATGTGCAAAGTGAATCAGCCAGACCTCAAGCAAAGGAGCTACCTTGCTTCTGTAATGCATGTATTAGGCCTGATCCTTTATGGCAGTTACTATTCCCTTGACTCCTGTGGACTTTCTGACTTACCCTGGGACACATGAGATCTTACTTTGGTCTCGTGTTTGCAAAAGTTGTGTTTGTATGTAAACTTGTGGTGCAACAGTAGCCTTGAAAAACACATACGCTTTCCTTTTGTGTGTAGGATAAGATGTATGGTAACAAGGGTTAGTCTGAGCCAAAAATAATTCCAAGAGTTCAAGGATAGCGTGGCTTTTTTGTGGCTGGCTGGCCAGTGACTGATATTTAGGCCTTAAATCAGCAGTTTGGGCTTACCGATTATCCCAGAGAAGCTGTTCTGATCCAAACTTGATGCATGTTTTAAAATGTGATTATTAGAGCAGGCTGAAGTATTTTTAAAATATTTGACCGACAAATGAGGCACATATCTAGTAAATTCTAACAGATAAAGATTGTGTATGAAAAATGTGTCCTTTTTTTTAGCCCAGCCTTTCTGGTAAAGAAACCAGGCTGGTGGAGCAACACACCAGCAGCTTTGGAAACTGCTTTCTTAGATATCAGGGAGGTTTTGATACCTGATCTAGTGCCCAAGTCATGTCTTAAAACAAAACTTTGGCTCCTCCATCTCTTGGGCATCTTTGAAAATTTCACCCTATTGCTGTAGCCAAGATGTTCACATTTACCTGAATTTACCGGTACATACTTACATGAGCCTGAAGAAGCTCTCAGAAATTGCTGGTTAGATGGAGTGAATGAGGATTTAACTTTAAAGCACAACTGGCTAGTGATCATGAGCCCCGGTGCAGCTGCAGTTATGGTCCAGGGAAGGACATGTATTGACTTCAGTGGAAGCAGAACTGGGTCCTACCTGTGTGGCTATTGCCAAAGATGAGTCTCCATTTAAACCTGTGTAACCTGCTGTGGAGGCAGGAGAACCAACTGGGAATTCTCTCCAGGAGTGCTTGGAAAATGCAGATTCACTGAAATGGTCTTTTCCCCAGTCTCCAGGACTTCTGTCTGTTGGAAAGAATCTGAGCTCCAAGATGAAGTTTCCCATCACCACATGAGAGAGATCTGCTCAGCAGAAAGCAGCAGTAGCCTGGCAGGCAGAGTACTTTGCAAGGAGTCCCAGTGTCCATGCCGGTGCTCCTGACTTATGCAGAAACACAGCCTTCCTCATGCCAGTTCAACATCCCAATGACCAGCAGTTTGGCTAGCCCATGTCAAGCTCTGGTGTGTGCTCCTTTTTTTGGTTTTAATTAAAAAACATTTTGAAAAGTATCCATCTCGTTCTTCCTGCATTATGAAGAAAATGTGTGTGTGTTGGGGTTTTTTGTGCAGGAGAGGAGGCTTGGCTTTTTACTGGACTGGAATGCAATTTCCCAGGTAGGTCTGAGAGAACATTATATCCTCTGCCTGGACCGTCTGTCTTCCAGGGAGGCAGAATCCTAATCTCTGGTAGGTTTGGAATCTCAGTCTAGTATTTGCTCCTTTCCACATACTATAGCTCAACTTAATGAAGCAAGTTGCCAGCCCAGAGAGGTGATGTGTGCTTTGTATGTTAGAGAACACTGACGGCTCTATTTTCTTCCTCTGCTATTCTCCCCTCTTGCCTTTGAGTATATGCTGGGACAGACTTACAAAATGCATATGTCTCTGTGGAACTTCAAAGTAGTGAGCAGGTTTAGACAGCAATGGCCCATTATTCTTCACTACCCCCTGCAAGTTTCAAAGGGATCTCAGTACTTTTCCTATAGGGGGGTTCTTGAAAGTCCTTCACACAAGCATTTTAGAGCACCCAACCCCATGGGGTTAAAGACTTGGCCAATCTGAGTAAAGGCATTTGCTTTAAACTAGCAATGTAGTCATCTTCCCTACTGACGTCAGAAGGAGACAAGTTAGTGCTGTGAGCTCATGTCTCAATGAGAGCTTCAGTGCTGCACTCACTCCTATGGGGGATAAAGTTTTTTAAATTTTGCCCTTTAACTACCTGCCCGCTGGCTTCTCCCTGTTGGTGGGTGATGTTGCAAAAGGACTGGGATGGTTAGTGAGGGGCTGGCTGCATGTGTTTGAGAATGTGGGAGGTCTCCTTTATGTGTCTGCATACTACTGCCTCCTACACTGTTCAAAGGGAGGGCAGTCCCAGCCAAGAGGGTCTGGCCTTGAGGCATCAGAAAGGTGGGGTGGAAGAAAAAGGTGCTCTTCAGAGGCTCCATTTCCATTTTCTCAGTGTGACCTTCCTTGGGCGTCCTGGCTGTGGTCCTACTCTTGGGATAAGCTTTTGCCTTTTTCCATAGGGCTTCTGGACAGTAGCTCAATGGGAGGACCAGCTAATTTGACTGGTTCCAGTTGATACTTCTGGGAAACTCTGAATAGTCTGTCACTTCTTCAGGGGGACACCTGAACTGCTGCAGAGGTGACAAAACCACCAGCCAGTGGTGGGTTATGCTCTGTGCTATGCTGGAGGGGCACTCAAATTAGAGCAGAAGGGAACAACAGCCCAAGAGCTTTGTGAAAGCCTGCAGTCTCTGCTCCTTCAAGCATGTGAAGCTTCAGTCACTTCTGGCTGGCTGTGATAAATCAGTTTCTCCATGTTTTCCAATACTTTAACCTGGAGAAATGTTGGTACTCTAACCAGGAAACCACAACTGAGCATGAGAGTCACACTTTGCAGCAGATTCAGCAGTAGTTTAACCATCCACAAAAATAGAAGCCAGTCCCCAAAAAGCCATTGAAAGAGCTGTGTTTTAACAGTCCGTCTTTTCTGTTGTCCTTCTCTCACTGTGAGAAATAGCTCTAATTTTGATCTAAATTTTTTGACTTTTCCTGATTGCCATGTTCCAGTGGAGAGCAATCTTGTTTTGGCAGATATGGTGGTTCTGGGCTTGACAGGGACATCCGAGCTCTGTACCCTTCCACTTCTTCATCTCTTCATGGAGGGTATAGTATGCTGTGAGACCAGCTTGTGTCTACCTTGACAGGTCGGTGACTGAAACAGACACCAAAAGACAGCAATCACTCAACCTGAGATGTACCCTCAGCTCAACTTCTGTTGGCCGGTGTTGTGGGCCATATGAAAGGATCCCCAAACTCTCTCTGTGGCCAGTATGCTCTAAAACAAGCACAGGGTGACTGGCTTCATGCAGGATGCTGTCTTGGTGCCAAGAATCCACCAATAGCTAGCAGTTTCCAATCAATTGTTTAAATTTCCTGGTAAATCTGGAGATACAGGGAAAAAATGACTACTTAAAAGCTTAGAAGGGCAGAGAATCCTGAAGGTCGCATTGCTCTGCTCTCCAGAGGCTGTGACTGGTGCTTAGACCTGGCTCCACTGAAAGAGGCTGCAGCCTCTGAAAACATTTCTATAGAGACACCTAAATGTTTATTGAGGTGTTTTGCCAATCTGCTTAATGTATAGTGATGAATGCACATGGCAGTTGGATTTAATCTGACTAAAAGTGTCCATAAGGTGGTGGCTGGGGCTGGAGGGTCACAGGACAGGGCCCAAATCCCATTAAAGTCCATTGGGACCTGAATAATATGCTTGAAACTATGTGTGTGTGCTTTGTTGGATCAAGCTGATTGTGATCAGACCAAAAGTAAGCAGATGTCTGTCATATTTTATTAACCCATGCATAATACAAGCAACCATGCATAATGCAAGTGAATGTGGCAGAGGCTTTGCTAATGATTCTTTCTCGATTTTTTTTTTTTTAAAGGTGTGCATTGTTGGTGCCTAGAATTGCATAAAAACATCCATCTGACCCTTTTTGCAGGTTCAGTGTTCGATACATTTTGCCACTTTGTTTTTTATTAAAGCCAGCGTGTTCAAAAGGTCACTGGGCAGCTGGGTGCAATAATGTTCAGATTCTCCTGGCATTGCTCAGTGATTAGAAATATTCCGCATGCAAATAGCTTGTTCAACTTCAGCAAGTACATCATCTCCCTCCTGCTAGCCTTGCTTGGGGTGAGCTAATGGACTTTTAACATCATACAGCTTAGAGAGTGACTGTCTCTAATAGCTTCTGATTAAACACTCCACAAAGGCAAATAACCATCATGGGGCAAAGGCTAAACAAGGGGAGGGGCACAAAAAAGTGTAGATATTAAAAAGTTGCTGGCCAAGGGACTCTTGCTGACATGTTTTGTGTTTAGCGAAATTCAGCATTATATTTAGCACATTTTGGCTTTTGAGAACTGTCTGTCCATTGGATCCCAATTTATTTCCTCTGAATGCGTTTAGAATAGTGATAAAATAGCCCTTCATCCCTTCTCCTCCCCCTCTGCCCATTTATAATCTATTATTTTAGGGCTGCTCTGAGAAACTATTGTGTTTTCCTATTATCATTGTCCCTGGCTCAGCACTGTGCTTCCAAGCTGAATGTAGGCTTTTGGGGGTTATTTTTATCTTGCTGACCTTCTGTGGTTGAGGAACACACTCTCATTCAGTCTCCAGACAGCCTGATGTGCTGAGCAGAGAGATGTGGGTGCATATAGGAGGCATCAGGCTCTCTTTAAACACACTCAACCCGATCTTTCCCTCTCAGTTTTGTGTGTTAAGAATATCAACGTGGAAGACATGACTGAGGTCTTGCTAGGCACAGAGAAGTCATGATACATGATTCTGAAGTGAAGGAAGCTCTAGTGCAAAGTGCAAATTGAGACCAAACAGCCGATTTTCTCCCTGATTCTCAACCTCATCTGCCTGCTTTGTTTTAGCTTTCTTCTGGGGAGGTGGAGAGGACAGAGATGAGCTGCTTTTGTCCACTTCAGTGGGTACAAATCATAGTTTCAGCTTAGGATGTTAGACACATCATTCATTAATAGCTCCATCTCTAGGGCTCCCTATTGCTTTATGCCCTATCATGACAGGGAGGGGGTTTTTATGGTCTGTTCAGCCAATTCACAACAGAACTGTGTGAAGAAAGGAATGGGCTCTTTTCATGAAGGGCTAGTGACCTTATGTCCTTCTCCTGCCTCCCGTGTGCCAAGGCTGGTGCACACAGTATGTTAGTAGCCCCTTCTGAGGGCTTCAGCTGATCAGGCAATAAAGGCCAAGTGCTTCTGTGCAAACCAGCCAGCTCCCTTCCCTGGCCTTCAGCATCCCTTGCAGGGCAAGCCCGCTCCTACCTGAAGTCAGTGTCCTCAGAGCAGACTTTGGCTGGTCGTGTTTGCAGGGTACAGGTTGGGTCTGCATCTGCAGATGATGGCAGGCCAGGGGACAGTTTCCTACAACTGCCACATCAAGAGATAACTGCATGTGGCTGATCTGAAAGAGCACAGAGGAGAAAATCCTTTCTGCAGAGAGGCTGCTGCAAAGTCTGACTTTTCCTATCAGCACTATGACTTGTGCAGTGACTAGGAGAGGACTCCGTGACTAGTGCCACCATAAAGGCACCCTTGTGTCGAAGAGCTTATGTCATGCAGCAGCCACTATCCCTGAGAAGTGCTGGGGCTCTTCTGCCTCCTGCCACTATGTGGGATGGAGACCAGGACTGTCTTAGGACTATCCCACAAAGGATGGCAGAGGGGGAGCTGGAATGGTTGGGGACACACTCTCCCCTCGCTCTGACCCCCAGTCTCTGCAACACCACAATACCTGGAGCAACTGGTTGCAGCTTGCATGACAAGATGCCATTTGTGGAGCTTTCAGGAAGAGAGGATGGATCTTACCTGGCAAAGATGGCTCTCGGGCAAAGCCTGCAGCGAGCCCAGTGATTCCTGTGCCTCCCTACTCACTTAGGGAAGCACTCAGTGCTTGCAAGGCCCTTCACCCTGCCTAACACCTTCTTTGCAGCCATGTAAACTAATGCAGATGAGTTGGGCCAGTGAGGAACAAGGACCGGCAACACTGTACCTGCAAAGGACATGTTTCCCCTCTACCTCCCATGGTGCCCAGTACATGCGCATTCAGCTGTGATTGTCCTGTGAGGATTCTCCAAACCTTCCTCAACTATTAATTATCGATATATCTCAGAGGAGCCACTTCAGTCATGGAGTTCATCCACAACTATAGTCGAAAACACCGACACTGGTGGTTTTGATGTTTAGGATCCAGAGAGTGTTTAGTCCACACTCAGCCCCACACTTCTTAACGCCCTGTAAGAGGCAAAAGGGCTGTAGCAAGAAAAAACTCAAAGCTGCAACGTTCATTTAGAAACCTCAGAGGTTTCTTCTATTTGCTGATGGTTCTGACTGGTCTTAACTGATGTACACAGTGCAATTACATTATTTTGTTGTGGGAAAATTGGGACTGACAACTGTTGTCTTTAACCCCTGGACTGCTATGAGTACATATAGATGTTATTTTGCTGACTACTTGAACAGGTTGCACTAACATTACAAGGGAACTAATTAAAATGGAAGGAACAATGGTGGGAAGTCATTACAGAAAGCCTCCAGAAAAAGCATGAGCCCATCAGTTCAAGGAATCTCTAGAAACTGAATCTAACAGTTCTGAATGCCATCAGCCCATTGTGATAAAGGACTGATGAGTCCACCAAAGCATATATTACCAGGTCAGTAGTACAAAGCTAGTTCCTCACTTATTCTTTCCCCAAGGCATGGCTCTATTCAGCATCAGAACTCACTGAAAGCAGAATGTGAAGCCCAGACCACCAGAAGACCTGGAAAGAAACACTGCTCAATTGGTTCCTCCAGTCTGATTCTTTGTTGCACCCAGCCTGCCACATGCCCTTCTCCAAAGCATCTTTAAATGAACTTTCCAGAGGTGTTCTGCTACACAGTAATGAACTAAAATGAAATAAAATGCTGCTGAAGGGAGCTGGATAAATGCCTTGTCATATTTTGTTATAATCAGCTAGAGCAACATCCTCTTCTGTGTCATCTGTCTCTCTGGTTTACTTGTGGAGTGGCCAACATCATCGTGACTGTGCAAAAAGGGAAGAGAAATGCAAGTTCATGTGAGTTGAAGTAAATAATTCAGAGGCACAGACTTGTTGTTCTGACACACAGCACTACCCAGAGCTGCCAGGGCACACTGGTCCAGCATGCACAGAAATCATGCTATCCCAAGTAAAAGCAAGCTATGGAGAAAACTGAGTGAATCCTCCAGCCTGTTAACTTTCCAGCTCATGGAGCAGGTGGCAACTCAGCAGCGTGACTGTGTGGAGGGCTGGAGCGAGGCTGCAGAGTGTGGAACGGTGTTAGTATGTGCAGGCTGGTGGGCTCTTCAGCTGGTGCTGCTCTACATGCACACAGGCACCTGCGGTCGCACGGCCATACACCACTGTGCAACTGTTTGAATACAGCCAGTGCTTGAGTTTGAAAGCCATTTCTGAATAACAGCTCAGGAAACAAAGGGCCAAAACAAAAAAACCCCACAACAACAAAAAAAGAAGACCACCCAAAGAGCAGTACATCATGCACAGCCCTTCCACAGAGCAGAGCCAAGAGTGAAAAAGAACTTCAGATCAGTTCTAATGTTGTGGTAGACTCAGGTTTCCTGCCCAGCTGCCAGCTCACAAGGAACCTTACTGTATTGTACTCTGTCTGGAAGGCAATTTGTTCTACCTATACAGCTCTGATAACTTTGGAAAGATGTAGTCTTGGGGGCAAATACAAACCCGTGCCCCACTGCTCCAGCTCAATAGTGAGCATCAGATGCAGTACTGGTTTCTGTGTGGATGCATATGTCAAATACTTGAACTTCTAATCTTCCAGATTTTTGCTGTATTAGTGTCTTGGCAGCTCTCCTGAACAGTGAAGATCTCCGGGAGATCTTTCCCACCTTGATACTTCTGTCTAAAATTGCAAGGAAGACAGTACAGTGCAACAGTGCGAGAATGAGGTATGTCAGGTAATTCCCATACAATATGCCAGGCAATCTTCATGGTGTTTGTAGAAGAGTCCTGCCTGATTTGCCTTTCCTGCCCCTCTGTGCCTTCACACCTATGTACACACAGGAGAGGTCTCGTCTCGGATGTGGTCTGGAGGTGTTGGGAACAGCTCTGGCTCCCTGTCCTGGACTGCTTGGCTCTGGGTTCAGCTGGGCAGAGCAGGCAGTAAGTCTGGGTGATCATGTCTCTTTGGAGTCCAGTTGTCCCAGTGGCCAAATGCTGTGAACTACTCACCTTTTATTTCAGGCATGAATAACTATAGCTATACAGCTGCATATGCCTTGAAGAACTAAACGTATCTTTGCACAAAGGATGGGGGGGCGGGGGGGGGGGGGGTATGAATTGCTGTGGTTTATGTCTGTGCATGGGATTTCTTTATCACAAAGAACTGAGTTAATCTATTTGTGTAACCAGATCTAAGGTCTAAGGGACCAGCAAGGCATTTAGAAATCTAAGTCATGCCCATCCTGCATCACTGGTGCTTGCTGGCACGGACCTGGTCCCTCAAATACTTGTTTAGTGGCATGATGCCATCGTCATAAAATAACTCGCCCCAGCGGCTGGCTGGGTCCACATGTAACCACATGCAGTCCTCTGACCTGATTGTAAAAAGGTCCTTCAGATCCAAATGCAGTTTCTCTTTCAATAGTTCTCGCTCTCTCACCGCGCACTTCCCTCAAGTGCATCAGCAAGGCCCCCTCCAAACCTGAAGAGCTCTGATTGGGAGCCAAGGGCCATCGCCATCCAGGAGGAGATGGGATGGATCTTGGCCCCCCCTTCCAGTGCCCTATGCTTGGCTTGGAAAGAAGACTTGGGTCTTTTACTGACGACATTCAGCAAGCAGAGCTGATGCGCCTGCACAGCACGGCCCCATGCAGGACCAGCCCAGCACTCGCAGGTAAGGCAGCTCCGCACACAAGCTGATTTCTTCTTTCCTTCAGTGGCACTAATTAGAGCACATGCAGCTCCTGCTTCTGGGCAGAGCTGTTTTAGAGCCAGCTCAGGTATCTCTCAACTGCACAGCATTTGCCAGTTTGAAAAGATCCACCCTGCTTAGAAAGCTAAATAGTGTGTCACAGCAGTACTGCAGCCTCCCAGTTCTTACTGAAAATAACCTTCTGGTGTTTGTCTGTGGCCTGGCCTTGTCTCTCCATGCATCTAGCAAGATAAAACATTCTTTTGAGGGTCAGGATGGTGATGGGGAAGATATCTGCTGTTCTTGATTTTACACACAGTATTTCAGCAAATGTCCACATTTGCCAGACTGAATCCAAAAGATGAAGGGAGGGGCGTGAGGGTAGAATAGCAACACAAATTAATGAATGGGTTTGTAAAATAATCTCTTGTATGCATAACTCACTTTTAGTGGGTGATTTTCAGTCTAGTCACAGAGAGATTATGTTGATTTGCACTTCTGCAACCACTGAAATTCCTTTGCAGTCAGTTAGAGCCAGGAATTTCTGTTAAATATATATATAGTATTTCTCCGGGTTCATTTGAAGAGAGTAATAATATGTCATTACTCCCAGTGGGGACATAGCTGCTTCCTAGCTTATGTCTGCTCACATGCATTAGGGTTGGGCTTGAACAGTAGCAATCAATAGTGGGAAATGCAGAGGCTGAAACTGCTAAGTGCAGGTCTAATGTTTCTTACGCATTAACGCTCACCAGAGAGCTTGCCTGCTCAAATGAGCAAAGAAACAAGATTGACTGCTCTATTTGCTAAATGATTACCAATATTTCTTGGGTTTTTTGTGGTCTGTATATCTTATGCAGAAAACAGTTGCTGAAACTGCAGAGGGTAGTACGAGCCAAAAAAAAAAAAAGCACCTCTCTTTTTCTCTTTTTAGGACAAATGTGTGTTACCCACACACTCAAGGGCAGGTGGGCTATCCTGGGCTATGTGCAAACACATCAGGATGCAGCTAGCTGGGTTCTGCCCCCCTCATCTACTTAGTGCCTACTGATTCCTCTCCTGATGCAGACCAAAGCAGGCACACATGTCCCTGGCTCAGCTCCTGCGCAGAACTAGTGCATGGGTGTTACATCCTCCTGCATAGCTCCTAGGCACCCCCATGCCCGCCCAACATTGTTACCCACTAACCAGCTGCTCAACCTGAAGCTGGACCTGATTGCCCAAGCAGCTGAGCACCTGCTGCTCACACCAGATTAACAGGAGCTGCATGTCCTCAGGATTCCCAGTGGCTGGACCTGGAATTTGCTCATGCTAAAAGCCAATTCATTTGCTCTGAACACACAGCTGGTACCTGGAGGGAAACCACAGTTATGACAGGCAGGCCCTGAGGGTCTGGGATCACCTTATTCCATCGGCAAGCTGAAGTAATTGCTGTGATGACTGAACTTCATAGCAGTACTGACCTCCTTCCCCCTCTGTCATACACAGAAAAGTAGAATAGGAGGAGAAAAAAACCCTTAGTTTTCTTATTTCTTTCTGCACAGTAACCCTGACCTTCTCGGCACACCTGGCCGTTGCTGTGTCTGGGAAGGTTTACACCCACCAGCTGCCCCCAGCACAGCTAGTCAAGTGCTCAGCGAGGCTGGGTACAGCAGCAGCCAGGTGAGGGGGATGTGTGTTAGCAGCCATTTGGCAGAGCAAGGTTATAAAGAAGGAAGGGAGGCCCCTGGGAGGATTCTGCTGGTGGGTGCCTGCTCTTAGGGATGTTTGGATGGGGACTGCGATCAGAGGAGGATCAGCGATGGACTGAGAAGTAAGTGAGCCTTTATGTGGCACTAGTATGAAATCTGTGCATAAAGCAAAAAGCAGCTTTGCATCCTGGGTCTGGCCCCCTGAGGAGCTTTGGGCAGACCCTGTGGTTAGGCGAGGGCTAGATCCTGAGCTGTGAAAAGGTGGAAAAGGTGATCGCTCATGTTGGGGGATGGGTGTACTCACTGTTCCGTTTTCTCTTATTATCTAGAGATAACAGCAAAGCTGTAAACAAACTTGTGAGCTGAGTAAGATGAAAGGCCAGGGCTTGCTTGTGTATGCCAGAAGCTGCTCTGCCTTGAGAGCCCGAGGCAACGTTATGGGCATTTGAAGCAGCAAGTGTTCTGCTGCCTGCCCTTTCCCGAGGAAAGGATCAAGGTAACAAAACAAGAAGCTGTTAGTGTGACTGCCTTGCAGATGTGCTGTCTGGAGGAGTTGGGTTTGGTAAGAGCTGAGCAGGAGAGATCTGCTTGATCTTGAAGGCAAGGAGCCTTGGAAATGCTGCTGGGTTCAAGTTGCCTGAAGCTGTTTGTTCCTTATGTGATAACACTGCCTTGGCCAGTAGCGCCTGCACACATTCATCTGCGGGGAAGTACGTGGTCAGACTGTAAAGGACAGACATATCCTGGCACACAGTCAGCTTTGTTTACTACTAGAACTAGTAAGCTGGACACCATCAGGTATTTATCAGTGGTTGTAAACTCTTGTGAGGTGTCATGGAGGGAAGGCAAAATGTTTTCTTGGTTTATGTGACAAATTGCTAGGAAGGGTGCACTCTTTTACACTGACTTGAGGGGGAGCATAAGCCTGATAAGCCTGGCTGTCCACATGCTTTGTTCTATCCTATGGGGTGCTTCCCTGAACACAGTTTGGGTGCAGGTATGTGTGAAGAGCCCTGTTTCTGCTCTTGCTGGATGCACTGGGCTGCAGCATTGTCAGCCCTGCAGAGGTGCTTTGCTGTGAACCAGGAGGTTGCCCCAGCTGGGAAGACAGCTGACCTTTGTTGATCAAGCAAATTCAGTAGCTTGGTTAGATCCTTACCTGAGGAGTGTGTTGTCTGCATGTTGACTTTGGATTATCCCTGCCTGAAATGCTTGCAGTAGTGATTTCACTGACACTAACAGTATGAGAGTTGTCAGCAGACCACAGGTGTACTTTTTTAATGCTAATGTGTCCCAGGCTGTGTTCTCCAAGTCCTATTGCCTCTACGGAGTTTTCAGCCTGTGAAAAGCAGAAACTCTCCAGTGTAGCACCACCAATTTCTCACCATGGTACACCACCTCATTTGTCTACCTTACTAAAGCAAGAAATACAGCCTGAAATACAGCGTCCTGCTCTTGGAAAGGAGTATTGTTTAGTCCTCGTTTTCTATCCCACTGTTATGATACAGCTCTGTTTGCCTATGAGCATAGTGAAGGTATACCATTATGCTACCCTTCTCTGCTGACCCCAGACATGGCAATCAGAGCAGTTGCTGCCTTATTTTCTTTAATTTCTTAGTGAAGCCTTCCTGTGAGCTGTCTTGTGCAGAGCCAGGGGAGAGCTTTCCTATGGGTATGTGACTTGTTAAAAATGCAAGCAAAACCCTAGAGAATTAAGTCCACCAAGTGCTGGAGAGGCTTATTCTGTTGGTCCTGAAGAATTTCAGGCAGGTCTCTCAGCCACAGGTGGTAGGTGCATTGTCACTGCTCTCTGCATAGCCTGGTCAGCACATCAGTGGAAAAGGGTTAGCAGTTGGAGTTCTCAACTTCAGAGTTTAAATGATAGAGTATGGGAAGAAAAGCTACCACCTTCTGGCTCCTGTATCCTCCTTCCAATGATGTTCTAGCAGTAGACTCTTCACATTTTTTGGTGAATATTTAATCTTCCTTATGGGTATTTCTTTCACCTACTGGTTTCCATTACAGGCAGTAGAATGAGAATTTATATTTTCTGGATTCCAACTTCTGGAGGAATCTGAAAATCTAATGAGAAGAGTGCGTTTTTATCTGCTCTTGTTTTACCTGATGTGTACAAGTGAACTCACTTCTCAGTGTCTGACTCCAGCCAGCTGCTGACCCTGTTTCCCATCCCTGATGCTTAGTGAATGGGGGCTGTTGATTTCAATATGGAGATGGACTAAATCAGTGATGCTCCAGATCTTGTGGATTTCCATAATTGCTGGAAGATTTAGTTATCCTGGGTAACAAGTCATCATCTCTGGTGGGAGATTAAGATTGTTTCATGCAGCCATTTATATTCTTGAAAGTATAGTGCCCTTTTACCTTTGACATTTTTAACAATGGAGAAAGATAGTATTGCATGACCTTGCTTTTGGCAGTGAGTATGAACTGATGGCGGCCAGCAACATTTTCATCTGTTCTCAGCTCAACTTCTTCCTTCCTAGTCCTCTTCTCCCTGTTTGCCCTTGTAATTGGAGATAAGCTGGACCCACATAGTTATGCAGCATCAGAAATGTAATCTAGACATCTCTTCTGTGAATCGCATTTCTAACATGCCCTTCAAACAGAAGTCAGATGCCTACAGTCTGGTTTCTGTGAGGTGTTTGGAAAAAATCTGAGCTGCAACTATTGATAGATACATGTTTGAGGGACACCTGGAGGTGTCTGGTGTTCTCACAAAAACAGCACAATACTCTGAAAAGAAGCTTTGCTCTTCCTAAAAGGAGATCAAACTCTTCATGGGAGGGCAGGCAGGGGCCACTGGGGACTTTGATAAGGTGATGAAAGCCTCTAAGTGATTCATTTTTTGAGCAGAACAGGAGTTCAGGCTGTGCAGGTCTGCAGAAGAGATTTTAAAATACCTTCTCATGCTGTCTGGGAACAATGGAAGATTTGGTGTGTTTTCTGTCTTTGTGCCCTATCCGGGCCATTTTCTTGCTGAACAAAACCATGCTTGCTGTGCAATGCAGCAACTAGCCAAGGTTCAGATTCCCAAAGCTGGACATTCTTTTCACAGCATCACTGAGCTCCTACCTTCTGTTCCAGAATGACAAACTTGTAGAAATATGGGGCAGAAAGTCTCCACTGAGGGGAAGCAAGAGTGGGGGTGGGCAGTTACATGCAAGTGATAGACAAGAAATTTTGACAATTCTTTTGTTGAGGTACTGAAGTCTCCAAGTACAAGATAAACCTTACTTCCAGATCTTGTCCCTTAGGAACTCCTTCTTGGGAGGCCTCATGGCTGCCTACAAGCACATACTTTGTTTGGTGAGGCTAAGGCCAAAGAAATGGAAAGCTTGGAGGAGGGTCCAGGGAGGTACCCAGACTGAAAAGAGCTATTTGGACAATGTCATTGCTTTGAGACAGATGAAGCAATGACAGGCAGGTTGAGATCTTGAGGCTTTATTTAAAACCCAAAGGTATAGATTCTGGAACCTCTAAATACACAATGAGATGCTCAGATAAGTGCTTGCTCTGAAATCCTGGTTGTGCTGGATCTGGAGGTTCTCAGAACCACAGCAGTTAAGCAAACTGTTGCATTTGACAGAAATCATGAGTATGTTCCTTAGCCTTCCCCTCTGCGCAAGTCTCTTGGATGTTTGAATCCTTTAAGTGGTGGAAATGAGATGTAATGCTCTGGAATTCCCTGGCTGGGTGGTCAGTGAAATCCTGTGTTGTGAGGCCCAGTAATGCTGGGTTATCCAGATTAGATGTTGCATCTGATTATCTTGTTGATAATCCTACACTCAGTAATTTAATCAGGATGGGGATTGCAAGACCAGGATCAGGCAGAAATAATGAGTGATTGCCCCCTTGCCCATCTGTAGGACTTGGAACTCCTTGTTTGTAGCAATATCTGTAATGCATTTAAATAAATATACATGTGTGGTGGTGCTGTGTTGCTAGTGGCATTGTAACTGGAGTCTTCTGTTGTTTCTCACTGTTTGTAGGTGAGAAGTCAGTTACTGAGTGGCTTGGGCTGACACAGATTCCTGCATCTGCTTTCTCTGAATTCTCACCAAGTGTGTGAGGGAACTGATATGTGATGCCAATTTAAACAAATTGGGATGGCAAAGAGAATGATCCAGTCCAGTAAGAAGAACAGATGGTGTTAACCTGCCTGTTGGATAGAGGCAGGACTCCCTGCCTACTGCTATAGGAGAGCTGGGTGAAGTGATCCACATCCTGATCCCATCTCTGGCAAAGGGTCCCCCAGCGTGGGTTGGGAATGAAGCTGCTTGGGCATGTACTTGTAGAAGTGCCTAAAGTGGGGCTGTGTTCATGCTACCTAATTTGGTCCAAAAGGCAGTGATTTAGACTGCCTAACATCTGGAGCACCAGGTCCTACAGGAAAACTGCTACCCAATGTATCCAACTTCTCCAAAGCTGAAATGAACTAAGACCTTATTGTGAGACCCACCTAAATATGTGCACATGGGAATAAGAACTGCGAAAGGGAATATAAAAGGCAACTTTCTCCATGTATTCTATGAACCTGATCCAATATCTAAGCATGATCTTACACCAAGATGATTGGTAGTGCCTTAGGATTTGGGATGCAAGATACAGGTTAGAGGATAATGGGTGCACTTGGAGCACCTCCACGCATAGCTGGGTGTCACAGTTCATGTTGAGCTTTTACCACAGTGCATATACATGATCTATCAAAGACATTTGAGAAATGCGCAGGGGACGGGGAAAAAGCCTAGCTCGACATTTCTTGTTCCAGCCAGGAGAGGGCAGAGGTTCATACACAACCACATGTGACCTCGGGAGGCTGCTGATAATAAATGATGGCATGTAATGGTCACTGCCAAGGGGCTGAGCACTTACAGCTGAGGTGGTGTTCCCACCTAGATGATGAGACTGGAGGAAGCATGGGTCAGCTGTGAGACAGAGCAATGCTCAGCTGTGTCTGGGGAAGGAGCTCATCTTAGAGCAGGGATGAAAAGCTGAAACCAGGGGAAGGTGGAATGAAAAAAAACAAGGGAGAGAATGGATGCTGCAGGAAGGGGAGGAGTAGCAGGTGGTAATGGCAAGCCTGGGTGCTGGGCAGGGAGATGAGCTTTCCTCCATGTGGCAAACGTGGCTCGTGGCTGTGTGCAGATGCCGGAATTGCAATGCTTTGAGTGTGTAGGAGGGCTGCAGCCGGGGAATGGGGGAGATGCCTTAGCTGGAGCTCACAGACTGGAGGGCTGCCTTGGGAAGGAGTCTGCACATGCTGGCCCAGGGTGTTTCAGTTCAACATAACTCCTACCTGGTGCTGTCCCTTAGAGGTGGCACCCTGAGCACTGCACTGAGCATGTGATTTTGTTGCTTAAATATTCATAACATGGGGAATCTTCAGGATCAAGCAGTAAGTGTTTCCAGCAAATGCTTTTATTTTGGAGCTGTTTGCCAGTTGGTGCTTTCTTGGTGCTGGCAGAAAAACATCTTCCCACTGGAAAACAACCTCATTGCTTTTCCCACTTGCTGTTGCTACTGGCTTTTTTTTTTTTTGCTGCTGCCAGTTGGCTGCACATCCCATCACTTGGTGTTTCTAGTGCTCTCAGCCTTGATGTTGCATCTTCTTGTTTCCTTCTTGTCTGTCCTCTTGACTGCTACAGCTGATTCCCTGTCATTCTGAACCTCTTTCCTTCTCATCCCACTGTGATGCGGAGCTTGTTATTTCCAGTCCTGGTTCACTTCAGCCTTGGCTTCCCCTGCTCCTGTTACTTGGAGGGTCTCAAAGCTTATTGCCATGCTGATTGTGCTAAACTTTTCCAGTTTTGCCACATTGCTGACTAAATAATTTTCCTTGTCTTGCTTTCTTGCTGGCATAGGATTCAGTCACAACTGGCTTCCTGCCACCTTGAGTCAGTCCAAACCTTCCTCCTCTGCCTTCATTTCTTTTTCTGACCAAAATCTCTTCTAAGTTTAAAAAGAAATGCCAGATTATGTGCTCTCCTTCCTTGTCCTTGTCTCATGGATGTGAGTGCAGACACATTCTCCAATCTCCCAGACTCTCTGTCTCTATTCCTATCCATGCTGTTATTCTTTCCCTTCAAACCACCCTCTCTTCTGGCAGCTCTTCCTTACAAAACAAACTTACTATTCAAGCCCCCACATGTTTCTTGAAATACAGCCCATCTCTGCACCTTGACTTGCAAAGTGTCTTCCTTCATCAGTCAGCCCTTCTTTCCTCTTGTGTCCTTACTCTTATCACCTGGGATGTTCCTCCACTGTTCTTCCTTTCCCTCCCTATACTGTCTTCCACAAAGCCCCTTGGAGGGTGCTGTTTTTCCCTTTGGCCTTTTCCAATCTAAATTTGTGCAAGTGTCCCATATCACACTGTCCTTGGGCTCTTTCTCTCCTCCCTTTACATATCATTTGACTGATCTCATCCAAGCAGTTAACTGCCTTTGGGGATGCCTCGCCACCTCTTCTTAGTCTGAGAACAGGAGGAAACAGGTCTACCCTGAAGATCTCTCTGCAGATCCAGTTATCTTTTTCAGTCAGTCTAAAGCAGAGCTCTTCAGTTTCCCTTCACTTCCAGTCCATTCCTGCTTTTTCAGTGACAATGGACATTGCTATCAGGCCCTCAACCTGCATGTCACTTGCCTTGGATATGTTACTGGATTCTCAGGTCACAGCTATTTTAACGCATACTACTGTGTAAGGTTCCATCTCCCACACTACACAAGCCTTCCCTGACATCTTTTCCACTAATAGTGTAGTATTTTCCCCCCTTGACAGGAGTGATCTCAAGCTCCTCCTGTCCATGCTGAATGTTGCTTCCAAGGTGGTCCTTTCCCTAACTCAGGAAAAAATCTCTTGCAGTTGGTGTTTCCGCAAAGCCAACCACTAATGCAGCAAATACTGTAAAAAATGCCCAAGGAGTTGTTTTCTTCCCACCATTCATTCTTTGTGCAGCTGCTCCTCTGACAAGAGAGGAATATCCTCTTAGCACTGTTTGCTAAAGCTGCTACTTGGTTCTGGTATTTTAGTTATGAAAAATAACCACTTTGACTAAGAAACAGAAATACCCTTTTACTTCATCAGTCAGCTAAGAAAAAGGTTCTAGAAATGCAGGGGAGGAAAAACTAATTTTATGTGCAGTAGAAAATGAGATCCTGGGAAAGGGCAGTAGTATTTCTGTTCTGTCCCTCCTGAAGCATGTGGAGATCAGCTCTGAGCATGGCTGGGATGGGTAGTGGCAGGACTGTATGTCTTGATATATCCTTTCATCTGGCTGTCATGGACACTCTGGCCTGCATGGCAGATGTGCGCAGCACTGACACAGCTCAAAAGCTCTGTTATTCCAGGGCTTCTGGGCCAGGGCAGGATCTTCAAGGGCAAGGCTGGAAGTTGGGCAGAGAAACATGAGTCTGATCCCATCTAGGTGGTAAGTTGAGTGCTTTCTGGACTTGGTTCTTGCCCTCTGAAACCCAACCTGGACATATCTTCATGATGGGAAAAACAATCTTTTATACTTAATGTGTGTTGGACTCTAAAGAAAGAATCTGAACAGGAGCATATGGTTCTTCAAACTCAGTGCTATGCTTGCTGCAGTCAATTTGAACATCTCACTGGCAGCAGGTTACTAATGCTGCCTGTGATCTCAGTCTGGCTTCATCCTTTGCCGAAAGGTCTGCAACAAGAACAGAGATGGAAAACTGCTGTAGAGTGAACAGGTTTTAAGTAACTTCCTGGCTACACTGAGTGTAATCCAAGATTCTTCCTTGAATCTGCATTATTTTCTACATTTATGTTTAACTGTCACTTGGAACATGCCACTGCAATGTTTAGAAAATACTATAGGTTGCTATGCCTAATCCACCTATAGCGAGAAGGAGGGCTGTACTTGCTGGGTGGAGTTGAACTCCTTCTAAGTGGTCAGGATTTGCAAGTCTTGGGTTAAAGGTGTGTGGTCTGTTTGTGCAGATGGGTGATGCAGCTGAACTCCCCTGCACCTCTTGACTGAGCTGTGGCCACAGCAACCAAGAGTCTGCAAATGGTGTTCATCCTTTTGGGGTCAGTCATGCTGATTTTCATCCTGTTTGGGTTGGTTGCAGCCCAAACTTCTGGGATGGATCCAATGAGATCCCATCAATCAAGGAAAGCAAGGCTTAAAGAAATTGCTATTTATGTGTACAAGCAAAGAAACCAACCAAGCTTTTCTATAAGCAAAACATCAGCAGAGAAGAGAAGAGCAGAGGCAGGCAGTATCTTGGCAGGCTCATTAATAACCCATTGAAAGCTGTCTGTGCCTAGTGTCCTGCAGATCTGGGGACAGGTGGCAGGTGAAGTCCGTTTCTGGGTTCTGTGCTGGTTGGAAACCAGGGCTTCCTGAGCTTTAAATGAGAGCCATCGTGCATATTCTGCTTTCCTGTTGATGCCAGACCCCTCTGCCTCCACCAGAACGGTTGTCCTTGCAGTTCCATCTAGGTTGCTAGGTGAGTATTCTCACCACATAGTTTATAGTCCAATAAATGACACTAGAGCACAAAGCAGCAGCATCTCTTTGTATTACAGGGCTGCTGGAAGCTGGTGTGGGTTAAAATGGCATTAGGGGTCAGGCTTTGCCCAGGCAAGGTAGAACTTTCAGGGACCAAGTTTATCCTACAAGCGTGAAGAGCTGTCTCCTCAGCCTGCGGGCAGCCTTTCACATCAGGGATAAAGGTGCTTTATGGGTGCTGTCTGTTCCTGTGGATTTTAATTTTGGGGGAGAACTGAGACAGCTTTTTTCTCAATTACTCACAGCAAAATGCGTGAGTTAGTACTTCAGAATAAGCATGTGAGTATTTTTTTGCCTTTACCATGTCTGTTCAAGTGCTTAAGGTTTGTGGCACTGCCTGATGTAACTATCTAGTGTGAGGGTAAATAGCTTCACACCTAAGAGTTGGTCTTCCCATTTTTGCAGCTGAGAGTGAGCTAGTTTAGTTAGGATTGCCATTTGCTTTTGTCACTCTCCCTTCTTCACTCTTCTTTCCCCTTGTTTTCTATTACATATCTCACTTTAATTTTGATTTCACTTTTGTTCTCAATATTTTTCATGATATCTGCCAAAAAGAACTGACCTGGTCAAACGGCTGTTGGTGGGACTGGTATCAAGCAGCACTTATCTGCCCCTTGTATTTGGACAAACTCTCAGTTTCAGTTTGAATGATCACACAAAGATCCAATTCCCTGAGGCATGGGAAAGCTGCACTACAAATACACTGATGCTAATGGTCTTGGCTCTGCAGGATTTATTGCATTTGTTCTAGCATTCTGGAAAACATAGCATTGAAACCAACAGGGTAAGCATAGACAAGTGGAAAAAATGTTGGAGCCGTACAGGAGATGACTCTGGGCCTAAGGCTCTGCTTGTCCCTTACCTCAGGGACACTGGAGGTGTCTGGCACATGCTTAGGATTTTGAGTTTCAACTGGCATTGAATAGACTTCTTAGTGGGCATCTCACAGGACCGTAGGGTCCAAGGGTTCAGTGCTCTAGGAATGGCTCTTATGTGGTAGGAGTAAGGCAAAGAAATTGCCTCCCTGGGATTTGGACCTCAATCAGAGGACAGTCTGCTATGATTTCTTGAAATAGCAGATAAAGAATATGAATGTTACTCAGCCCTGATGGCTGTAGAGTAGTGATGAGCTAATAGGTTTTTATTGTAGGAAACAGGCATAAGCAAATAAGATTTTAGGATAATTAGTCCATTCTCTGCGAGCATTTGAGCACCTGGCTCTTATGAGGGCTGAGCTGCCAGCAGGAAGCTCCTTCCTGCCTCTGCCCTGTAGACTTTTTTTCTCCTTGTGTAAAGCATTCCAAATGCATGTAATTACCTTTTTTTAATCAAGTCAAAAAGGGGCTAGTGCTTAAGTAGCTCCATTCAGCAGCTTATTTTCATAGTTTCTCTTTTTACATGAAAGTCTTAAGCTTTTACAATGATATAAAAACATGAGTTCAGACATCTCTCCCTGACACCACCTGGCAGTGGAGGTGACAAAGTTATTTACTAAACCGAATAACTAGAAATCTGTGGTGGGGCTCAGAAGGTCTGAGGGCTAGCCCTGACAACACAAAGCATTTTGCTGCAAGGACTGAGAACAACCTTCTCCCCTGGACTTTGAGGAGCTCAGTGTGCTCACTACCTCACAGAAAACTAAAATTTGGCGTTGAACTGTTTGGGTCAGATCCAACTACCATTAAAGTCACCATCAAGACTCTCATTAATGTAAATGGGTGTATATGGATGCTTATGAAGAATAGTAGCAGAAGAAAGCTGGTGGTACTCTACTAGCCCAATCATGGTGCTCAGGACCTTCCTCTGCATCAATACAAGGATGGTTACCTCCATCCATGATTTTCTTCCACAATAATTTTTTACTTAGTTGCAAGTAATCGCAAAACTACTCCCTTGTATTGGTACTTTTGTGACTTTGCTAGTGCCTTTTCCTTTATTAATATAATACTGACTGATTAATCTCAACAACGTTTGATCAATAATTTTATGTAAAGAAACTGACTGTGCTTGCTCGAAGGTTGTGACTTGCTTTGGTTTTTATTTCGCACACTAACTGCTAATGCACTTATGCTATGCTTCTAGCAACTGCTTGGATGATGTAGGGAAGTGACATCAGCTGATGATGTAGTAGTTATTATTTTTCTTGTTCATAATGAGAAGCTATCTCTGTACATCATCCTCAGGGTGATGGATTACAGCTTGTAGAATGTTCTCTGTATTTTGTCCTACCTATATTATTAAAAACTTCTAGTCTCTATTTACTCCCCTTTTCCCCTGCTGTGTTCTTTACTTTTTCAGTAGTGTTAGAGGTCCTTCCTGCTCCTGCTGTGTCATGGCCTACTTTCTTGGAACTTGCTGCTTTTGCTTGTGCTTATCTGAGCACAACTCATGGCATGTGGACATCTTCTGAGCATGGTGTGATGCAGAGCTGTTTTGTTTTCTGTCCTAAAGAAATCTGTTCTGCTGGCTAACGATGGCAGTTAGCTAATGATGCCCACTGGTTTTTTGGGAGTAGATGCTTCAGAGTAGGAAATAGGACTTCCAGAAGTACTTGGCTGAGTCCTGCTCCCAATTGCAGCTGGTTTCAAGGGGTGCACTGGTTTTGAGGTTAGACCCACACTGAACAAGGTTAATAGTTTTCCTCCCCTGAGGTCAGAACTCAGTGCAGCTCCTTTTTGAGCTGTTCACTGCCTTTAAGGAATATTGTCTTTAAGCTCTGGGCAGGACAAAGTTCCTTTCTGTCACTTGCTGTAAGAGCAGCTCTGTCTCTAGCCAGGAGGTTTGATCTGTGCACTGAAGTTGGCTTCTGGGCACTTTGGAAACAGGCTGAGACATTGGCACCCTCTCTTAATATCAAAGCAGAGAACTGAAGCTGACTTGTGGCCAGCTTTGCAGAGCTTAGTAGAGAAGCTAGATGCCCTGGCCCTTGAGATGGTGTCTCTGCCTGGATTTGTTGCCATTTTGGATGGTCATCACCAGAAACTAGCACTGAGCAGATGAAATACCACCACTGGTGATCATCTCCCTCCTGGCCCATCCAGCCTTACGCAGAAGTGCCCCGTGCAGAGACGGCAGCATGTGTGTGGCTACATGCACGACCTTGCAGGCTAGCTGGTGCCTCTTCTGACCTGAATGGAGGTTCCCTCTGGAGAAGAAGGCATTGTGCCAGGGTAGCAGATGGGCAGGAGCAGCAGCAGCTGGGAGACAATGTATGATCGTCGCATGGGCTTACTGTCTGCAGCAGTGCCAAAATGGCCACTTGGCTTTATCATGTCTGTGCTCAGGATTGCTCCGAAGCCAGATGCTTCTAGAGGCAGGGTGCAGAAAGGGGTAGGCAGCACTGCTTGCAGCAAGCTGTGGGCTCTGCTCAGCATCCACCATCAGTGGGGGAAGCAGCAGGTTCCTCAGGAGATGGAGGCCCGGGTAATATTTCCATCTCTGTCTGGAGCATCATGTGAGAGCAATCAGAAGGCTGAGCTCTTCTCTGCCAGGTAGAAGCCTTACTTCCATATGCACTGTCCTGTTACCCCTGGGGAGAGGGGGTAGCTCTAGGGATTGCTGTCACAAAGCAAGCCAGTCTGGTGGGGTGGGCAGGTCTCCAGTAGTGCATGCTGTGCAAAAGCCCTGCTGATCAAACAGTGCAGGTGGCCCTGAAGAAGCCCTGTGTTGGCAGTCCCACAGAAATCACTCAGCACTAACATCAAGGGTGAATAACTCTGCCTTTCCCAAGTAGTCATCTCCTTGCCATGACGGGATTCAAGGACTGAAGCGTTATGAAGAGGAGGGTCTGCACAGGGTCGTTTGCTTGGACTGAACCACCTTCTTATTTGTACCATTGTTCTAGCTTACTCCCAAAGCTTTCACATGCAAGGGAAGCAGCTGACAAGTGAGGGAAGCACCCTGGCAACCCTGTGGACTTGGTACAGGAGAGTGGTGCTTCTGGAGCCCTCCTTCCCCTTTAGTTCAGAAGGTGTGGATGGGAAGGAGTCCAGGCTCAGCACACTCACATCTCCCGAGTGCTGCAATGCTTTTGTCTTACTGTGGTTCAGAGAAGAATTTAATGCATTACTGAGATGCCATGACTGTGTGTATCTTCATGTGATTCTTGTTACTTGCAAAGCCACAGTAGACACACATCTGACTTCCCTGAGGACCTAGAGGAGAAATGGTGATCTAACTCAAGCTGGTCTAACTTGAAAGATGACCTGTATAAATGGTAAGGGAGGGAAAATATCCACTCGATTTGTTCCCTTGAATTTGATTCTTTGTATTGAGGAGAGAAGCCTTGAAGGGGCTTCATTCTTCAAGCTGGCTTTTTATTTTACAAAACATGTATCTTAAGGCCTTGTGATCATTTAATGATCTGGAAGGGAAACTGATGTCACAGATATGACCCAGACAGAGATCTGATAAACTG
This sequence comes from Athene noctua, assembly GCF_965140245.1. Lineage (NCBI taxonomy): Eukaryota > Metazoa > Chordata > Aves > Strigiformes > Strigidae > Athene > Athene noctua. The sequence goes on from NC_134044.1 coordinate 16,351,282, forward strand.
TGATTGAAAATGAATGTGTGGATTGATGGGTGTTGCTTGAACTATGTTCCTATCTGCTGTTACTCCAAAGAAAGAAATGCTTCAGAGCTCAAAAGCAAAACAAGAATTCACGTAAATGTTTCTATTTCCTTGCTCCCCAAGGGTGAGCCCTCTGGACTCCGAACTCATGGCCTTTTCCACCGAGAGGACCTCCACAAAGACAACAAACCCTAGAAGAAATCATCCTACCTTTGCTAACAGAGAGCATGTTATGGCTGTCCCTGTCAGGATATTAGAAAAACGTATTTTTTGTGTTTGGGAAATTTAGTCTTGTATTCCCATGGCAGTGGGGCTCAGCCTCAGGAACTGCTCCCCAGCTTTTTCTGTGCAGCTGAATTATTGATGACTGTTAGCTTTCCAGGGAGTGCACAGCTTTGAAATGAGTCTCTTGGTTCCTTGGTGAAGTGCCTGGTATTACAAATGGTGCCTCAGATTATGTTCTTGGTAACTAGCCTGGCTGTACCTTAAAAGTTAGAGTATATTTTTGCCTTCCCTTCTTCCTCTTGAAAGTTGTTCTTCATATTGGGTGCCATAATATCCTCTGAGACTTCACCTGGTTTTAATCTGTTGGAGTTGATAACTTGAGTCCAAGAGGTTTAAAAGAAATGGCTGAGGAGTTATTGAGCACTCTGGTGTACATTCTGATTGGGTTTTTGAACATTAGCAGTGACTAATAGATCTTGAAAGAGTTGTTTCTTTGCTTTTCAGAAAAAAGCACAGAGGTGGTCCCTGGACGTGTAATCTGGTCAGTTTGGCATTGATGGTGGGTAAAGACATAGCAATGGGGAAGTAGGATCCCACCAGTCAATAACAGATACTGAAGAAACAATATAAGCTTAATTTGACTTTCTAGCCAAATCATAAAGTCTAAGACGTCTTTGTCAGTTCTCTGTAGAGTGTTTTTGACAGAAAGCTCATCTACAATACCTGAATATTCAGTTCTGAAATAAAACTTATTCTTCACACTAACAGAGAACTTAGGAAAAGGGTAGGAGACAGTTAATATGTGAATTTTGCACAGTGGGTCTTCATCCAGCTGGGCTGTTTCTAGCTCATTTTCAGGGGTGTGTTCGTGCACTAATAAGCCACCTCTAACTTAAGCACCCTGCCACCCTTGTGGGGTGGTAGCTGAGGTTGGAGCAGGCGGTGTTCAGAACTGCCTGCACTGGGAGCTGAGGTGTGGGATCATCTGCACAATGTTCACTTCCACACCCAAAGTCAGGGTTCTGCTTTGGGTTCTGTGTCTGCAGCATGGGTTGCAGTACCTTAAAATGGGGAGCATGAGAGAGCCTACATAACCACCGACTGGTTTGCAGGCAATGGGCTGTAGGTGAGAAGGTGAATACAAACACCAGGATGTATAAAGAAACAGTAGGAGAGAGGAATTACTGTTCCTCTATTTAGAAACTTATGTAGTGCTGGAGCCATCTATCCCCTGTGTGTGCAGCTCCCAGCACAGTGGATGCCTCGAGCTGCTTTCTCAGTAACACAAATCATAAAAATAAGCGCAGAACTGGGTTTTACCATCCCCATCGTATCAAAGTTGAAAAATCTGGAAAAATTTAAGAGCTACAGAGGAATAATTTCAGTGTGGGAAAACTTCCTTACAGGGACAAACTTAAGGAGCTCAATCTGTGTTCTCCAAAAGTGACTTGATCCTGGCATGAATGTTTTACCAACATCTCGTTAGCAGGGAACCGCTTAATTTATTAAGCAAAGGGAGAACAAAATCCAGTGGCCGGATGCAAAAGTAGAAAAGCCCAAACTAGCCACGAGGACGATATTTTATGAAACAGCGTAATTAATCTCAAGACAGCGCATCCAGAGAAGGCCTGAACCCGAGACTGGGCATCTCCGAAGAGATCCTCGCGGTGTCTGCAGCGGGGTGGGCTCAGCCTGGCTGTGCGCTACAGGGGTGCGGGCTGAGTGGAGCGGTCCCCCGGTCCTGACCCACCCGAGCGGCGCGGGCTAAGGCGCAGCCCGGTGCCCAGCGCGCGCATCACCCGCGCAAGAACCGCGGGTGCGTCCGCAGCAGCCGGGCGCGGTTCGTGTCGTGCCGCACGGTGCCCCGCCGCGCCCGGGAGACGGCTGACGGGCCCGGCTGGGGGCGGAGGACCCCCGCGGTCAATACGCGGGTGTTTGTGCCCGCGTTGTGTAACCCCCAGCGCTGCCGCTGGCGGGGCGCAACCCCCGCGGGGTTTGGGGGGGGGGGGGGGGGGGGGGGAGCGGGGCCGGGGCCAGCCCGGCCTCGCCGAGCGGGCGCGCCGCCTCCGCGCCCCGCGGAGCCCGCAGCCCGGGGGCCCGGCGGTGCCGCGGTGCGGGCCGCGGAGGCGGGGCGCGGGCGGGGCGCGCATGCGGGCGGTGCCAGGCAGCGCGGCGGGCCGCGGAGCCACTCGCCCCCGCAGCACCGCTCCGCCAGGGACAGCTCCCGCCGGCGCCCAGGTAACGCGCTCCCCCCGCGGCCGCGCTCCGCGCCGCTCCCCCCTGCGCGGCGGGGGCGCGGGGGGGGCTCGGCGGCTCACGCCGTGTCCCCCCCCCGCCCCCGGTGGTTGCTTGCTTGCAGCTCCGAGGCTGTGACGGCGCCGTCCCCACCGCGGAGCAGGCAGCGGCGGCCGGCTCTGCCCGCCGGGCTCTCGGGCTGAGGAGGGAGCGCGTCTTCCGGCAGCAACTTCCCGGCAACTTCCCGGCGCTCGCAAGGCTCCGCGATGGAAGGGAAAGGTGAGGGGGGGCGGCGGCGGCAGGACCGCAGTGGCCGGGCCGGGTGCGCGGCCCGGGGCCGGGAGCGCCCAGCCGAGCCCAGCCGCTGTGGCGGGGACATTGCAGCAGCGGCGGGAAGCGGCCTCGGGGGCGCTTCCCTTCCCGCGCCGGCGGGGCTGAGCGGGCCCTTGCGTGGCGGAGTGTGGCGAAGGGTGGGTTCCGAGGTGTGGGGTCGGTCTTTTTTCAAATAAATTATTTTCGTTTAGGGTGAGACAGATGTTAGTTGGCGATTTGTTTTCTTAATGCTGAGGATTTGCATAATAAATAGGAGGTCTGTCCCATGTTTTTTAGTCAGTCGGCGATGGGGAGATTTTGGAGACGAGGAGCATTTCATAATTAGAATGGCTTTTAAAAAAAATCTCAATTTTTTTTTTCTGAAACGAGAAGAACAGGACTATAGAGCTCTGCCCTCATTACGTTGCATATTTAACACATCAGAACATCCTGATAAATTGGGAGAAATGCAACGAGTATCGTGCTATTGAACTCTATCCACCCTCGAAAGAGGAAATCATTAAATATTGCCTTCCTAGCTTGTGTGTCTGCATACAAAGAGGCATAGATCTAATCCAAATATATCCCTTCGTGTTGGGCATATCTATCTTGTTTCCATACATAGCTATGTAGTCCTGCACATTTATTTACCTATCTACCTCTACAATTGCATCAGACATCACACATTCAACTGGTACATGAACTCAAAATCTGTAAATGTTAATTGCCCATGAAATATTGATGGTATATCGGTCCATGCAGTGGAAAGTCTTGTTGCCATTCCCACCTAACCCTAGCTGCCAGCTCTCCTGTATAACGCGAATCAGGCAGCTGTTTAATTGACAGAGATCAAGGCAGAGGGAGAATATAGACTATATTAATTCAAGGAAAATGATGGTAGACTTGTATAACACAATACTACATACCTTCCTGGGAGCTGAGCAAGCTATATTTAAACCTCAGGTTTATTTTTATAACTATCTTGTCAATCAGGGCTATAGTTCTCCTGTGTGGGAATATCTGATTATATGCTGATTAAGGAAAGAAGCTATTTCAATCATATGGAGGCAGTATGTCTTATAAAGCACAGTTTCTTGTGGGCAGTGATCAATAAAATTACCAGGGCTGGAAGACAGGTAAGTACCTTTTTTAAAAAAGTAAATCTGCAAAGCTTGACTTAGATTAAAAGCTCACAGCACTCATGTTAGTCTTGATATATTTTTTTGGCCATGCACAGTTTTCAGTTAACCTTTACCTTTTTTGCATGTCCTACTGGTACATGCCTTGATGCAAAACAAATAGACTGTGACTTTAGTATAATACATTACGTGCCTTGTCATGCACTACACAAGCAGGCGAAAGGCTCTCTGTGGACCTTCTGATGGGACTCATGTAGCTGGAGGAGTTCTACAGGGGGCAGAAAGGTAACATCTGCAACAAAATAAAATAAAAAGGGTCCAGCTAGCTAGTGGCAAAAGCAGCACCTGAGAGGGTGTCACCCAGTTCCTATCTTGTGCAAACAGATACAGCAACTGTTACGATGCAGTCGCTGCCTGAATTGACAATGAGCAGCTGAACATGGCAGCATTTCGGGTCACGAGTACTTGTGTTTATTAGTTGCAAGACAAGGTCCACAGCAGTCCTAGGCTCTTGGCTTTGGTGGAAGAGTTATCGGGGGTGAGACAACCCCAAGAGTCACTATTCTGCTATCTTTTGCAAAAAATTATCAGCAGTTTGCTATTGATAGAGATCTTCCTTGATGGGTTAGAGGTGGGGAACAAATACTCTCTGGGTTTCCTCTACCTATGCAGGCAAAAAAGGGATGTTCAGAGCAAACCCAGCAGAAGTCAAGGCACCAGAATGGGACATGTCCAAAGTAGGTTTGGCCTTAAAGGAAATACACAAGCAGCTTTGGCATCTCAGTTGGAAAATGAGAAGGTAGAAGTCTGCTCACAGCAGGGATCCAGTTGTGTTGGCACTGAAGTAATTCTTGGGATTCACTTGATGTTGGAGTAGCATGAGAAGGCCTATGGTGCACAGATAGAGCAGACTAATTTTGTGTACATGTATAGTGAGGCACAATGCAGGATGCCTCCCCAGAGGGGAGGGTATGAGCCAGCCGAAACCCTTCACATCTTCATCTTTTGTGACTAATCCTAGATGGACTTGCAACTGCATTGCCTTACCAGGGACTTGTTTACATTTTATTATTACTAACCAAGCCTCTGCATTGCTAGTCCTGTCTTATGAGACTGCTGCTTGTATACGGTGTTTCTCTGAAGTCATCCCTTGCTTTTTAAATGCTTCCTCCAGCAGCCCTTCTCCCACCCCTCCAGTCTTCCTCAGTGCAAATCTTTAGAACATTTCAAACTCAGCGTTATGCAGACACTGGGGAAGAGTGTGTGCTATATTAAGCAAGTCTGTTTAAGAAAACCTACCTTCTGGTCCCTGAATTCAGCTGTCCCTGGTGACTGGTGTGGACATTTCTGCCTAGGATTTGCCACTCCAGGACAACTTGGTTGTCTGAATGTGGCTGGTGCTGATGCTTTGCAAAACCTGCAGTCCTCTGTATAAAAAAAAAAAAAAAAAAGGCTAATGGCCCATCTCTGGCGCTGCTCAGAGCAGCCATAACTGATTGCACTGGTTGGGCTCATTCATGAGAATGAGGGGAAGAGGGCATATCCTAGTTCTTGTGCAGCGCGGTGCAGGACTAAGGACCCTACTTTTGTTAGGACTGTTGCAGTAAGACTGCAAGCAAGAGGGTCCTGGTGTGGGCTGAGGAGGTGGTGGTGGTTCAGCCTGTGCTAGAGATGAACACCTCTATCTCCAGACTCCTAAAAGATAAATAATTGTAGCACTCTATGGATCTGCAACGTTACTGACGTTGGTGGTCTGAGTAACATTTGGCTTGACCCAACTTACAGCTTCTTTGACTTACTCTGTTCTGCACATTCACTGTCTCCAAACCTTTTCCAGCAGTGAGAAACTTAAGTTGTAGTTGCTCCCAAAGCTCATTAGGCAATGGGGGAAGGGATGGCATTGTGAGTGAGGACTCTGTTTTGCATCTGCTACCTGATCCCTGTTCTCTGAATCTCGCCACTACAGCAGTTCCTGTAGGCTGCAGCAGTAAGCGATACCATGCCAGGCATCCCAGGAGCTGGGCTTTGCCAAAGCTAACAATAGTTAATGTGGAGGTTAAAGAATACTTGGTCATTTGCCAGATTCTTCAGTCACAGTCAGAAAGATGCTTAGTAGGGGAAGGAACGTCACACAGTGATGTTCAGACTCGGAGGCTGGGAAAGAAATCGGCCAAGCAAGAGTTAAGCTTCACAGTGTGGAATGTATCCCTGGGCTTCTGGATGGAGCAGGACTGCAGGCTAGTCTTGCTGCAGGGAGGGCTCCCTTCCTCTGAAGGTGCTGTACCGGTTTCTGTAGTCCTGAAGACACAGGGAAATCCCTTTCTGGCAGTGAGGGAGAAAAGACATATTACTGCTATTGTCCTATCTGAGGGAGAGATTGGGGACTCGACGTGTCAATGTTTCATGGGAGGCAGGGGCATACTGCCTGCTGGGCCCTTCTGCAAGGCCCCAGCCAGTTCCTGGTGCTCTCTGTTCTCCCTGGAGGTCAGTGCTGCGGACTGGTGGCTCTGGTGAGGTTTCACTGCCTGGGTGCAGGGCAGGCTGCTGACAGCGCAGGTATGTGCTGTTAGCTGGGCAATACAGCAGGACTTGTTCTTGCCAGCTGGTCTACTGGGACAGCAAAGCTAAAGCACATTGTTGGCTACCTGACCGAGATCTAGAGGTGCTCTTGTCAGTCCCCTGAGCCATGGTGCTGCCCTGTTGGAAAGTAGTGTCAGGTTGGAGAGACATCCTCTATGCGGTGGGTCTTCCCTCAGGAACACCATCCTCATGCTCAGCAGGCTGTGTGGTAGAAACCAGGGGACCTGGCCTCACATCTCTTTTCTGCTGGAGAGTCCCAAAGCAGCAGGGCTTTAGGAGGTGACATCTCTGCAGAGTGACTGTCCCAGGCAGATGCTGCCACACTAGTACTATCTGAGTCATGTTCTCTTTCCAGTCACAGAAGCTGGGAGCAGGCTTTTTGCTTTTTCAGAAAAATCACAATGTTGTTGTTCATAGACATGCAATGTTCAGGCCTTTAAATGAGGTCCTGTAAAACAGCAGTATGATCTGGTTTACCTGGGGCACAGATTTGCCCTTCGTGGGACTGGTAAATGGGTCCAAGCTCTTTTGCAGCTTGCTGTCTTGTGGATATGTGAATGGGGAGGGTGGTCTGATCAATCTCTTCCCATCAGACCTGCTCTGAAGCCTTCCTGGCCAGACCCAGGGCAGGGTTGTGGGGCAGCTTTCTCTGTGCAGCTGTCTGTGCTATGCCTGTAAAGGGCAGCATCTTCACCTTGAAGAACTTGTGATCAAAACCCAACAAGAGCCGATGAATGTTAGGATTGCAGATGGGCTTTGTGGACAAGGTGAGAGAGGGTGGCAAAATGAGAACATGCAGTTCTGGAGATTGCTGTGCACTGTTCCCACCTCCATGGCTTTCTTCGGCAATCACAGATAAGATCTTGGTGATCCCAGCTGTAGTTCATGTTCTGAAGCTGTTTAGGATGCTCATGTCAAAACCTACCTCATTACACGTCTTCCTGACACATATTTGTTATAGGTTGAGTCTGCAGCACATACTGTTGACCACGTGGTTGAAGTTAATGCAGATTGCTTTGGTAAAGACTAGGTCACACAAGCCATCTTGTTTACTTCTTTTTACTGGAAACCAAGTACTGGCACAGTTATTTTTGTTATGAAACTGTTCCCTTTTTTGGGGGAACACTCGCATCTATGCGAAGATGGTCAGAGGCTTCTCCGAGCAGCTCATTTTCCATAGAGGAGGTACCTGCATGCTCTCTGCCTTTCAGTGATGTGCTGTGAGAGATCCAGGACATGTTACTGAGCCCAACAGTTCTCAAACTGACTGCTTGAAGTTTGTCACAGGGAAGCATGTTAGCAGATGTAAATAAATACCCTGATTTTTTTCAGATCTCCCCCGTGCCACAAGCTGTGTATTTCCATATGGGTGCCAGCTTTCTGTATAGCAGGGGAACACTTTAGTTGCCTGACTTTAAGACCTTATCCCTGAGGCCGGAGTGGGGTTCTGTGAAGATTGCCTTGTTCCGGTGCCTCGGACTCAATCTCTGCTGAAAGATGTGGGACAGGATTGTAAGGCACTAAGCCAGCACTGAATGCATGCTTTTCTTTAATGTGTTTCAGAAAACAAGTGAAATGTCTGTTCCTCTTAGTTATAAATCACATCAAATGACTGTCCTGGGAGGGTTCAAAGATAGTAAGAACTCAAATTGCTCTGTGGGACTAGCAAACGAACAAAACTTAGCTACGTGCTGCCACCTAGAAGAGCAGATAATGGTCTAATACTTTTATTAACCATTGGTTGGTAGTCGCTGAAGTACTGCGGGTAGGCAGCTGCAACTTCTGGATGAGAGGATGACCCAAGCCTATCTGATGCTGGGGGAAGTAGATACGGTACCCCAGAAAGCATCTGTGCTTTAATGGGCTTCATAACGAGGAGGGAGAAGTGGCCATGCTTGTATTCCTTCATACCTACAAACCCACCATGTTACTAAAACAAAGGGGAAAGAGGACCCTAGTAATAGGCTTAGATGTTATAAATACGTGAGGGGAATTTAGTCATCTGGCTATTTCTCCACCCCACTTCCACAAGTTACATGGGAGCTGTGGAAGTTGCATTTAGCCTGAATGAAATACTGGAGTAATTTAAAATATTTTAAATGCATTAAATTGTTCTGATGTACCATTTATATGTATAGTGATTAGAAGCATAATCAGTGAATACTTTGAGTAATGACCTGCATACAGCTGTTCCATCCTTAGTTCATTTAGAGTCCAGAAATTTAAAAAACCTTGATTTTTTTTTTTAAAAGCAGGTTTTTCAAAAGGCTTAGTTTACCACAAGATTTTTCTTATCTGCTCTTATCTCTCCCCCTCTATCCACTCAGCTATTCAGATCCTGTCTGAATTGCATTCATTTCTAATGTGCCATAAAACTTGATATGCAAAAGCTAGTTATTTAGGGAGAATTGCAGAAACTATTTTAGTCTCTGTCTTTTGACCTATAAATGAGATAACATGATTAATTTTTACATGCAAAGTTTGGTGTTTATTAGCATGTTAAAAAGCAATTTGACAATGAAAAATATTCCTGATGGGCATAATAATTAATGCTTTCACTCAAAGTATAAAGATTTTAATAATGCTGGTATACTAAAATGATTGAAGAAAGAGTTTACTGCTTTCCTGTCAGTGATACCAGGATGTTTCTTTTTATATAGCTCCTATATCCCTGCTTTTTCAAAGTGTTCTTCATAGTCAATAGCAGTACAATTCATCACGTTAATTCATTGAGTTTCTTCTCCCAGGTCCCAGGTTTGGATGAACCTTATGATTTGATACTTATGCAGGATACACATTGAAAGCTATGGCTTTTTTCTTCAGATTGAATTAAACTATTTATGGTGTTGTCATGTTTCAGTAGCGATCTTGTGGCTTGAGATGATGGCTGCTCAATAGAGTGCGGGAGCAATACTGCGGCGTGCCTTGAGCCACGTGGCTGAGGGAGGGCTGTGTGTGCATTGGGATGTGTACTTTAAGAAGTAAGGCGTTTTACTTGCTATTTTTGATAGCATGTGCAAAGCAAGAAATCGGGAAAGTATGGAATAGCATTTCTAATTTGGAAGAATGTTTTTCTCGAGCTGTTCTTTTTCCTCTTGTGTTTCACCCCGCCGTTAGAAGCTGGTTTAGGCTGGCTTTATCCACCATCAGCCTTCAATCGGTAAGGTTAATTTACGGAATGTAGCAACTTGAAGGATTTATGAAGAAAATCCAGACGTGCTGAATGTTTTATTGGTATAATGAGGGAAAGTTGCCTTGCTTCTCAGTCATCGAGAATGTATTATTAATGCAAAAACACTTTCCTTGAATTTAAAGCTATGTCCTAAAGAGGCTGACAAGCAAGAAGGACTCTTCAGGAAGTTTGAAGCCTATCTAGTCACTGAATCTCTTATACCATTCTTATTCCAACATAAAGTGCTATCACTGATTTTTAGTTTTAGTTTTCTCTCCAAGTTCATCCAGCCAAGGGTTATTGGTAGGATGGACATGCTCAAGTGTTGTGATAGTCACTACTCAAGTAAAATGTTGGACTAGAGACCTTGTGGTCTCTTCTAGCTGGCATTGGTCTCCGGCATGACCCTGCTGAGAAGCTTGAACTCTAAATCTGGTTCTGGATCCTGCCTCTTCTTCCTCCCGTTCACATACTGGTCTGTATCCCCTTCTCATATCTAAGTGTTTATCATTACTTGGGGCATTGAAAAGCTGGATCCAGATGTTGTAGCTAGAATTTGGCTATGATTGGGGCGGGGGGGGGGGAATTACAGGTGTCTCTGCAGTTTGAAAGATCAAATTTTATGAAATTCAGCAGTGGAATAAACTGCCTTGAAGAACAGCCCTCCAAACTTCATTCTTTATTGATGTGTGGTCCTGAATATGTATTCTGGGGGAGAGCTTTAGTGAGTAAAACACTTGTCTGACCTTCAGTTAAGAATATCTTGCAGCAATGGCTTTAGAATGGTAAGAAACAAACACAAAACCCCAAAATATTTCAGATGTCCAGAATTACTGTTTGATCATAGTGATACAATTTTGAGATTCAGCTTAAATTTCTGAAAGTTTGTCTAGGAGAAGATGTACAGTATGAATTAATTCTTTCTTTGAGAATCCTTGCGCATGCTGTGTTTGCTACGATGGAAAAATATCCATTTCACTGCCACTTTAGAATAACCCCAAATTCAATATTATAAATGCTAGTGGCTCACACATACTGTAAGAGAGAGGAAAACAGCAATAATGCCAACAAAATGAGGAAAAACATAGAATCCAGCACCTTCTAGTATATGGAGAAAAGAAAATATATGTAGAGGCAGACTTGCAAGCCACTGCAGCATAACTGGGTTGACAGTAGAATAAGCTTCCTCAGCAAGACGTGCTTTCTATACTACTTCTAGCTTATTTGATCTCTTTGAAGGCTGAATCTGAGCTTTTGAGATACTTTCTAGCCTTAAATTCATATTCCCTTTTAGTATTGACCAGTGCTCCCGGTATTCTGAGGTTGTCTGTTAACCAGTGCCATACATTATCAAATAATTGCATTGATGAAGCCAAAATGTTAATTTTTAAACTTTTTATTCATATCAGTATGTCCCAGTGGAGAAATTGCATACTGCAAATTGTAGCAGTTTTGTTGCCATATGAGAAGTGAGGGAGAAATGAGCAGAGAAGTTTAAAAATTACTGTCCTGAGTCTCCTCTTTCAGTCAAGATTTTAAATAAAGTCTGTGGAGCTACTCTGAATTTTCACTTGTGTAGATAAATGTATCATTTGGAACGTAGGCAAAAGCCAGGTGTCTAATGCTTTACCTAACTGAAAACACAATGGAAATAATACTGATTATATGGTGTAAGACCTATTTAAATCCCTTTAGACCTTAATTATTAACTACTTAAAAAGTAGTAGATGTTTGAAGAAGTCATTTTATATTGGTTCTAGGGGATGTTAAAATAAATAAGCCATAACTTTTTGTTACCTTTCTTTCTGCCACTTTGAAAGCAGTTTACTTTATTAGTACTAATTATATAGCTTTGAGGCTTTTGTGTTAGCAGCTGCTATTAAAATTGCTGTATAGTATCTTCAAAAGTCAGAATATCCACCCCATCTTAAAAATTACTGTTAATTACACTTACAAAGGGGCTCCGTGCTGAGCCATGTCTCTGCCGTTACTACTGAACATAGTACCAGAAATCTAGAATTACCTGTCAGTTTTATTTGTGTGATTCATCTCTCAGTAACATGCATTTCGGGCTTTCCTACCTAAACTGTGTTTGTAGTGTATTCCTCTCCCAAATAATCAACATCCAGGAACAGTAATGCTTCAATGTCCTTGGTTGCTTTTTGTTTTGTTTTTTAGAGAAAGTTAGAGTTGAATTTTCTACCTCCTTTGATTAGAAGGTTCCCAGAAATAGTGAGGACAAGCCTGACATACCAAAGCAATGTAAGCATGCAGCCGTGGGCAGGATACAGAGACAAAGAACAGAATGTGTTTAAAATCTTAATTATTTATAGTAAGAAAATACTGGTTTCAATTCAATGGTCCCTTCTGCGGCACCATCCTAAGGTTGATGACAGTAGAACTGTTCTGCTGTCTGAAATTGAGAACAAGGTATTGAGGCTGATGCTGAGCTTTGCATGCACAGGGATCTTCTAGTGGAGCGATGCTCTGTGCTGTGCAAGTCGGTCAACCAGTGGGAATTTTTGGATTGCTGGCCTGTTATAGACATACTGCTATACACATGAAAACACAGGCAATTGCTCTTTTTATTTAAAGGTTTTTGGGAACAGTGAGTCCAGAAGAGTATCGTGAATCTCGGCACCCTTAAAGCTGGCGTCACCACCACTGAAATGAGTTTATGCTCATGTGGAACATGAGTTTATACTTGGTAATCTCAAAGGCAAGGCTGGTGTACAGCTACTTTACTGCTGTAAAGTCATCTTTATTAATCAGAAGCTGCGCAGCAATTTGGTCATCCAAACCAAACAGAGCATGTCCTGAATGCAGCTTTCCATCTTATCTGGGAAGTGGCTGTGGTGGGCTATTGGCTTGCTGAATATGAGGAAGGACCATTTAGGTGGACATGTCCCACTTCTGTCCCTCCCCTGTACCTTCATATCAATTCTGTCAGTTGGACTTTGGCTTGAAGCCTGGCTGGGGCATGCAGGAGCTGTATTTAGTGCTTTGGTCCTCTCCCTGGCTCCTCAGATGTGTGAAGGCTTTGCCTTCTGCATTTTCCCTCCTTGTGGGCCATCCTTCCTCTTAGTGTCGGGGACTTCTGTTCAGCCTTAGGGGTAATCAGGAGTCCAGCAGAGGATAATATATGACACTTCTGGGCTGTCCTGTGCCTGCCAGGAACATGGAAGTAAGCACCTGCCCCTTCTTCCTCCTGTTTGCAAAGGAGCTGCCTAAAACCCAGGTCTCCTATTTTGTAGAAGATCCCATTTCCTGAAATTTCTGTGCTGCATTAGGTTGAACCCAATATTTTTCTTACCATTCAGGCCAGTCAAGGGCTTCCTGGACTCTACACTTATTGATGGGTCCTGCCTTGAATCCATAAGAGTTTGTCAACACTTGTGGTGTTATGAACAACACAACTGAGATTAGAGACTCATGTTTCTTCAGCTAAGTAGTTTTATTGTGTGCTGTTTTTGTAAGGAGGTATCAAAATAGCCAACACTTACTGATCTCCGAGGGACTGTGGATTTCATGGAATGCTTTTAAGGCCTTTCCATGTGGAGGTACATACGGACCGTAAAGCTTTATTATTGTCTTTAGTTCTTGTGTTATTTCCCTAATCAAGCTTATAGCTTTTCTGTCTGTTGAAGTATGGAGGATGATGAGGAAAAAGTTGTTTACAGCTTTCCATTTTAACTTATTTTGTAAAAGAGAAACAGTGCTGTTTGCCAAGAAAGGAGAGCTATAGAATCAGGAAAACCTGTATATTTTTCTCTTCAAAAATACTGTATTTCAGTTCTAAGTAACATGTTTTAGTTTGAAATTGTTTTGAAATTATTTATTTTGAGGGAAAAAAATTATAGAACAAAAACAATTTTAAACAGAACAAACAGTAATGTTTCATTTAAAACTTCAGAATTTATCTTTTTCTATGGAATTCCCTAAAGCAGTTCAACAGAACTGGTCATAAAATTTCAAGTGTTAAATTGACTATATCAAGTATTTCTGTGCAGATGTCAGCTGTAAATGTTCTGCCCATATTTTGCCGATGGTAACTGCCTCAAATGCCTTGCAAGGCCATGTGACATTGTTTAGTTACATGAAGATGGCTGACCTGGCCTCACCTGGATGGATTATCTTGTAGCTTTACCAAAAAAGCATCACTCAAACCAGACTGTGTTGTCTTGGTTTTCACCCCACGTCCCAGAATAGCCCCAGCTGGCACGAATAGCTATGAACTACGCATATTTATAGTGATACTGCAGAGTACCAGAAATAGTGACCAAGGTGGATATCAGCCAATGGCTGCTGAATGCCCCGAGTCTACTGAATTGAAAAGCTCATGTACCTCCTTGAGGGGAAAATGCAGTCGGATTGTCCCTAATTAAGACCCCAGGTGATAATAGAACAATCTAGAAATAGCAAAGCATGGGCAGTGAACTCCCATGATAAGACAAACCTGGATGGGTCTGGTATTAGATCCTTCTTTTCCACCTATTGGTGAAACAGACCTGTTGGACTGTTGGTTCTGTTCCTGGAGGGGCTAGTTTACAGCTACATGCGGCAATAAAAAGGCTCCTGCTCCTCTGGAAAAGAAACCCCTTGGTGCTCAGCTCAGCCCCTGCTGGCAAAAAAGAGTGGGGATGGAGAGCCAGAGATTGACAGAGCTGTGCCAAGTCCAAGACATAAGCTTGTAAATGACCTGGGTTCAGCCCCTTATGTCTGTATTCTGCAGTGGGAGAACATCTAGAGAAACTTCTGGTTAATGGAGTTACTGTGCATGGGGACTGTGTGTCAGTATGGCTCTGTACCTTATGTGAAATGGGAGGTTGGTTGGTGCCTGGACAGCATGTGTTCATGTGTACACTCTGGGGTTGAGGCATGCCTTCATTACTTTATGTAGGAGTTGTATTAGGAATCCAGAGTGGGTTTTTAGAGTCTTACCCTGCTGATCTGAGGCCTTGCTTGGGTAGCATTTGCAATTTGGGAGTGGTTAAACCCAGATCTTGATGTACTGTTGGCTAGAGAGCTTAGTGAGCTTTGGAAGGAGGTCTCGCATGGTGATAAGGAAGTAGACAGTACAGAGCAGCAGGATTCCTGAGTTAAATCCTACCTCTGAGTTTTCATGTGTTAAGATCACTTTTAAACCTTCTCAATGTTGCTGAATGGTATGAAGATTGACAACGTAATGCAGCTCTGAAACCAGGGCACTGATGTCTTGTTTTCTGCTAACACACAAGATTTTGAGCCACTTTACTACTAAAGCATCTGTTTACCTCTAGCCTAGTGGGGTGCTGTTAGATTCCCTTTCCTCCTTTTTCTGAAGTTTGTAGCTCAAAGGTGCTCTCTAAAATCTCAGATGAGTTTAACTGGAGAGATGCATCCCATGCCAGCTGCCATGATGACTAGTGAAGTTAAAGTTTACCAGTCAGTTTTTGGATGATGGATCCTAATAGTTTTTCAGCACTTCAGCTACAAATATAGAAGCAGTGTTTAATAACAGAAGCTAAGAGCATAGTGTCAGGCCTGGAGGCATGCATTAGTGCTGCAGCATCCTAAGTGGTGGTCAAAGATTGTGGAAGGATGGAAGCACATCTCATTGGTTTGGCAGGGTAGACAAGGATGTTAGAGAACTTCTGGTTTCGTTTTTCTTTCAGGTGATTGTTACTGTAACATGTTGCCTCAATCTGTGTTTTTTCATCTTAGCTGTTGTCAGGCCTGTATGTTTAGGCAGTAGTCTGATGTGAGTGTGATATGGTGATGTCCCTCCTGTGCCTCAGACAAAGGTCCTAATCTTGTCCTTAGTAAAGACGATGCAGAAGACACTGGAAAAACTAGAGGTTTGAGAACTGTTTCTGTAAGTGTGCCATATCCTATGGACTGATCTGTGTCCTGTATCCCAGAGGATTATCCTTACAGAAACATAGATGAAGGGACTGAAGTATCAGTCTATGTAACTGTCACTTTTTTGGTACAATATCTAATTACCTGGCATTTCATAGCATCTTTTTCTCTTCCTGTGCTGTCAACTTTAGTACCTGAGCTTCACAATCTCACATTCACTGGGATGGCAGAAGATTGGGATCCCATAACTGCTTTATATAGTTGGTTTGCTATGAGACCCGGCGGATGGAAATTACCTTGAATGATAAATGAAGTTAGAAGTGCATTTGATTGAATATCAGTGTGCATCACTGCACTCTTCACATTTTTATACTGCATATGTAACATTTCTGTTAGCTATAACTGAAGGACTTGTTCAATTGTTTGCACCATTTTGCAGGATACGCTAGACTTCTGTCTAAAAGATAATACTAATATTTTTCCTCCTGATAAAGCCTGATTGATATGCACTTTATGGTGAGATCTAAATCCTTTAGTGTAAAAGGCATTTCACTTACATAAAACATATCATATTTTTAAATACCAGAGAATCTTTACAGAGCTGTGAAAATGTTATGAATCTCTCATATAATCTGACTCTTAAAAATCTACAGATGTTTTGTAAAATTATTATAGTAAACTTATTTTAAGTTTAAAATAGTATAGTTGGTTTGGAGTCATAATATGTAAAGTTTCCATGCACAGTAAATCTCATTTTTCATGCAGAAAAGATCTTCGAAGACAAATATTTGCAGCATGGAGAAATAGTGTCAAAGAATATTATTCTTTGTATAATTGTTTCCTCTCTTTTCCTTATGGATCTTCACTGGAGGAGAATACCCAGGGGTGTGTGTGGATGTGTGTGCCTCTAGCAGGTAGCTAGCTTTAATCATCCTTCCTTCTATGAGGGGAAGTGATTTGGAATTTTGAATGACAGGGTTTAGGAGAGCTGTGCTGCCTTAATGCTTGAGGTGTCTCAAGTACTAATTGTCTTAGTTTTGTGGGTGATGGATGCATTTGAGACTGTTCAGAGAGATTGATGAGTCCATCCCACCAAACCCTGCCAAGGGCACACCACTAGTTAGAGATACTTGCATAAAAGTGTGGATCCACTGTTGAGGAACAAGGGACAAGTCGATAACAATCTGTATGAGTGGGTGTTTTTCCTGTTTGCCTTGTCATTCTCCCTTTGACTTCTTTCATCATACCTGTCCTGGCACACCTACCTGTGCCAGTCAGTAGAACTGGCATATCACAAGTCAACATCTCAGGCTCTTATCCATTTGTATTTACGCTATTGGTGCTTCAGCAAAGATGCCTGGTAATGCTCTATAGCTGATAATGTCTGTTTGAATAATGTAGCCCTTTCAACAATATGGGGTAGAGCCCCAGGAAATCAAAATCCTTTTGTGAAATGTTCCATTTTGCTCTTTTGCAGAGCCCAACCAGGATGAGCAGCGTTGTCTCCTTATGGTGTTAGAGTGCTTTTGGGGTGACGCAGCTCACCTTGTATATTCAGCAACTATCTCAGCAGACAATTAGAAATATTGGCAAAGGCAAAGCCTTTCAGGCCTGGTATAGACTTGAATAACTCTTGAAAGACCCATCTCCTGCAAAGTTTAAGTGTTTCGATATTTGCTTTTGCCCAGACTAAGAAAAAACATAATGTAAAACCATGGGACGTGGAAGAACTCATTACAGCAACACTGATTGCTTTGTTTTGATACTTCCGTTCAAAACCAACTCAACTCACGGATGTTCAGGTGACACATGTTCATGTGACATTTAATGTTTTACTGAAAGAGCCCCAAAGCTTCATTCTCATTGACTTCAGTATTTTCTCCCAATGACACATGGCTTCTGGAGCTGGACTCCACTTTCGTTCCCTCAAGTCAGTCTGCCTGGTGAAACACCAGCCTTTGTAACACACAATACTAAGTTGTTGTATAGCTCTTTGCATTCATGGGTATCAGTGCTACAAAAGGGAAGCCAAGAGCTTTATCAGTGTTTAAAAAGGATAATGAGGCATAGAGTAGAAGCAACTTGCTCAAGGTCACCCTCATGTGCTAGGATAACTTTCTAGCACAGTTAGCAATAGAACACCTTTTCCATCAGAACATCAGAAAACTCATATCCTTAATGAAAGACAGGAAGACTCCTTGTTGCAATGTGGAGGGTGTTAGTTCTCCAGGGACTTGCCCTCAATAAGAGAATAGGGGTTTGAAGCAGTGTGTTAGTAGGGAAAGGCAGCTGAATTTATTAAAAATATTCTTCAACTATTTTTGGGTTAGTTGAGCATGGCACAACATCCTTATTTGGCCCTGTATGATACTTCACTGCAGTTACCCTGATGAAACTGTCTCAATGTTGAAAATGCAGGTTTTTTCTTGCATAATAGGGAAAAAAATCCAAAAGACAATTCTCAGTGGTGGTAGTGAAGGAAGCCTGGGAGCTTGTTGAGGAAGCATCTGTGGACCTGGTTCATAAGCAGATGATTTCTGAGCATATTATTGTCCTTCTTTGGCATAAAGAAATAGTAGGAAGGTCAGCTTAGAACAGCAGTAAGACATGTCCACTTGAATAGCACTTATGATACCTGCAGTTTAGGAACTTTTGATGAAATGGGATGTTTTGTGCTATTGACACAATATTTATGTATTGTGGTGTATATATATATATATATATAAAAATTAGAGGATGCAATTCTTTGTCTTAAATGAAGATTTTTGCAACGTTAAGAGAAAGCTAGGTCTCTAAGGTGTTCACTTTCTTCCTTCACCTGCCAGCATCGTGACCATCCTTGCAGGGCTACTG
Organism: Athene noctua; assembly: GCF_965140245.1. Lineage (NCBI taxonomy): Eukaryota > Metazoa > Chordata > Aves > Strigiformes > Strigidae > Athene > Athene noctua. The sequence continues at coordinate 16,369,657 of NC_134044.1, forward strand.
TGGTCCTTATAAACCAGAGTTCAGTGCCCTACCTGCAAAGCTTTTGACTACCTCTAAGCATCAGCCTCCCTGAAGGAGTAACACTGACACAGAAGAGGAGTGTGCTGAGAACAGAGCGATGCCTTTGTTCGGGATGGCAAACGTGGGGGTTGTGCTCTCAGAGGCATAACCCAGCCTTCAAAGCCAGCCTTTGAATTGCAGCTTCAAAAACAAGCTACCTGCTGGAAAATCAGGGAGTCCAGGGGAACAGTTACATAATGCAGACTTAAATGTGTATTCTTCCCAGAGATGGGTGTGAGCTGCTCAGCAATTTAGAGGTGAGTGCATGTTCTTTAGGATGTGTCTTTCAGTAGGTAGGACCTGGGGTCCCAAGAGACTAATAGAAATGGAAGCATACAGAAGTAACTATGCGTAGGTGACACTGCTGTTTGTTATGGGAAAGGATATATCAAAATATAGTGTTTATTTCTGTAGCCTACACATAAAAGGATATTCTTTGTGAAAAGGTAATACAGCTTTCCTGGTCCCCCAGTTTTTATGAAGTGTAGCAATTTAGTAATTTGTTAGAAAGCCTAAACTTCCTCTATTCAGAAAATATGATACATCTGGGCAGATTTGGATTTTGCTTTTACTCTAAATTCAAACTGTTCTCACTCTGGTTCAGTGTCTCATGGTTGATTGCTCTGTATGGAGGATGGATATTTCTCAAAGATCTATGTGTAGTGTTCACAATATCAGCTGCTGTCTAATCTCTGCTCAGTATTGAAAAGCAACAAGCAAATGGCAAGACACTTCTCAACACTTTAAGAAAGACTCAAGGACTGGTTTATAGCATGTACTTTCTTCAAAAAGCAATATATGGCACAAGAAATTATTTAAGTTTGTGTAAATCTGTCCTGCTGACTGGTTATCTTCAGGCATTGCACCCAGGTGGAAGGCTGTTTCTTGTTTAAGTCAAAAAAGCCTGTCTGAGTGTTAAATTCCACTTGTAAACTGGTCAGAAGCTCTGGGTGGACATGAGAATGTTATTGTAGTATACTCCCTGCGTGAACTGTTGCTTGGTAGGTTGGTGGGACCATAGAGTATTAGCTTAAGCCCAGGGTGCTTTCTTTGTGGTGGGGTATCTTAAAACCAAAGGGTAGGGCTCCATTCTGAGTGTGGGCGGTGGTCATTTCCTTGCTCCATAGGGCAGATGAAAACAAGCAGGTTTATCCTGGGCTACGAATGGAGCTACCCGAGTCAGTGCAGAGCTCCAGGGTGTTCCTGCTGCCACAGAACTAGTCATACATGTGACATGGTTCCAAAGCTTCTGTGATCTCACTTTTTCCAGGCTTGTGCCCGCCTTTCCCAGACTAGAGTCTTGTGAAACAGTGCTCTGTACTTAGCTGCTGTGGAGGTGTGTTGTGGTGTGGCAGCCTCATTGCTTGTGGGAGTACCTGATTGGGAGCCCCTACAGCAAAGATTGGGGTGTGCAGATGGAAACTAGGATGCTGGCTGGGGTTGTCTAGCTCTCGGTTGGGTGAGAATGCTGGGTTTAGGGCCATTCTGTGGAGGGCTTTCCTCCTCCCAGATGTGCAGTCCTGGTAAGCCAAACCATGGTTGCTCTGCAGAGTAGTGGGAGAAAATCTATCAAAAGTGTTAGCTCTGTGTGCTGTAGTACAGTGTCTTGCTCCCATTGCTCTCATCCTGTGCCAGCACTACTTCTGGAAAGCTATTTAACCATGTAGGGATTGATTTAATCTCCTGCCTTATGTGAACAACAGAAAAGATGGTGCCAGCACTCCCAACCACTGGGTGCCAGCATTACAGATTAGTTTGCCTTTGCACTTCATCCTTGTGCTTATTTTTGAATATGAAACACTACTTATAGATATTTATAGATTTGCCAGGCCTTTTCTGAAGCTCAACCAATAAGACATTAATGGATGTTTCTGTCATCAAGAAATCCCTTCCTCTGTTGGTTACTTAGGTTTATTAATTTCTTTTGAACCACTGTTTATTAGCATATTACATGGAAGAATTATATTGAGAAGTACCTGATAGATCTGTAGAGGTTCTCTCCTTTCAGTCATTCCATATCCATTTGAGGAAGCAAGCATAACAACCCCAACCTTCACTCATCTGTAGGCCATCCTGCTTGCTGGTGTGCCAGGCAATAACAGGGATGCCCAGTGGGATGGGGACACAAACGTTTAGTATCCCTATCTGTCCAGTCCAAGATAGTTTCTTTTCAACTCAGGCTTTATCAAGGTGTGGGAACAGCTTGGATTGTTTGGGGAGAGTCAGAGCCCTTTGGATGTTTTGAGGGACCTGAAAGTCCTGACCAAAACCAGGCTGACTTCAGAGTTGTAACTGGTAGGAGAAGGGACATTAATGAGAACCTGAAGCCCTCTCAGAGCAGGTCTCTGTGCATGTGGCTTTCCTTCTCTATCTCTGCCTAGGAAAAGAAACCCCAGCAGATCCATCTGAATGTGTTTCCACTGAGCTGCTGCTAAAATGTACTTGGGTTTGAATGCACAGAGAAGTAGGGGTCAAGGTTTGGTTGCAAGGGGTGGGAATTACTGCATTGTTTTTTTTATTGTGGGCATTTGAGGGTGAGAAGGTCAAGGTGATGAGATTTAATGGCACACAAGTCATTGCAGGTAATGGGAGGCTGGACAACATTTAAAAACCCATGTTTGATGCTGTGCAGCTTGAGCAGCAGCTCATGAGTTGCTCTCAGATGCATTTGGCCAGCAGACTTTTAGCAATGACTTTCTAACGGTTTTTAAGGTAATTAGGGAAAGAACAGGGTCAAGTCCTTACCCTGAGTTTGTATTGCCTATAAGTCTTGTATGCATGCATCTTGTATCTTTCTCAGGTACCTTAAAGGAGTTAAATGAATAATGTGCAGCCTTGAGGAGAGTGGTGGTAGTTGTTTAGGAATAACCCTTGCTAAGGTAAATGTAGTCTCAAACGTCTGCCTCAGCAAGCAACTTGCCTAAGACACCCTGATGGGCAGGTGATGAGCTTCAGTAGCTCTTTTGTGTGGATATGATGAGACTGCTTAGGTCTGCTGCAATACACAGTAGGGTGAGGTCAAAGAAATTACAAAATCATTGTTTGTCCTACAGAATAGGGATCTGTGAAAGCCTATTTTCCAGCTAGGCACTTCAGAGACGTTTTAATGTGGATCTGAGCACTGTCTTGGCATTGTGTATGAGTTTATGCTTTTGCACCCCACAGATTCTCATTTGCCAAATAAATGTCTCACAGGTGACTCTTCAGAAAGTGAAGTCATCCCTGAGTGGTCAAAACCAGTCAGAGATGCCCTGAAATCAGAGAAATCTGCCCTCATCGTTCTTGGATGCTTCTGAGTTTCTTCCCCTCAAACCTTTTTTTTAGCTCTTTTGGAAAGTCTCAGGGACCAGGGTACAGCATTATTGCTGGTGCCAGCTTGGCTCTCTTCTGAAGAAGGGAAAATAATATTTTAATTGATTTGTTAATTGCAGATCAGTGTCAGACACTGTCTGTGGAAAAGTAATTGGCTTATCTTGATCTGATTCCATATTGGGCAAGCATCTCTGTTGCAGCATTCATTAGCAGTGAGACAGGCTTTGAGGAATGAAACAAGCTGGGAGGCATGCGTGGACAGTGCCTATTGCTGATGGAGTACATGGTACCTGCCCTGCTGAGAGGGGATGGACTTCGGTCTTGGGTGGCTGCTGCTTAGACAGGCTTTGTCAGCACAGGATTCACACATTTCCAAGGTGTTGTTTAGAGGACCTTGATTACCAGGGATAGGTGTGGCTAAGCCTGTACAGCTCTCATTTGAACAGCTGATGTCAGGATCGGTGGTCACTGTGTAGTTGTAGAGAGGAGTGTAGGAGGGGGACTGGGGAAAGGTGATCAACTGATGCCCTGCTTTGAACTCCCCAAATAAGCCTGAAATCTATTTTATTCTGCTCTGAAATAATATTATTCTTGACTGGGAATTAACATGTCTGTGATGCTATTCCAGCACCTTAAGTGGGATTGAGGCTGTTATGTTCCGTGCCCTGGAGAGTCACTGCCTCAGAAATCTGCTGGGGCTCTGCAGCTGTCGCTTCGACATTGTATCAGCATCCTCAGCCTCATCAGTGGTTCAGTTTGAAGCAGCATGGGCTTTTGATTGTAAACCATTTCACTTTCGGGACAACATGAAGGAAAGTGTGTTAGGCTTCACTTGGAGGACAGGAGGGAGAGGATCGTGGCTTTCTGCATGTGTATTTTTGCAGCACGCTGAGCCCAAACAGTCTAATTTAATGGGACAGATTTGCAAATTCACACCTGCAAATTCTGCCTTCCCAGTTTTTTTGTGCGCAAGCTCTTTATTCATGCCCCAGAGAGCAGCCTGCACCTGCTTCATCTTGCCTGTGAGACAGGCAGCTCAGAGCAATTGACCGTTTACTCTCTCTGGTAATAAATGGCTCCTCTTGCAGCACTGACCCCCTTTAGGGGGTAGTGAGGGCTCGCCCAGGTGAGCAAGGGCCAGGAACACAGCACTGCTCATCCATACTGCAGATACTGTCACAGCACAAGTGCAATAGAACACGTATAAAGCACTGCTGCTGCCTAAGCCCACAGATCTCCAAGCTGTCAAGAAAAGCTTTTTTTTTTTTGCTGGTGCCTGCATGTAAAACATCAAGGAGCTGTAGTACACAGCTGCCCATAAGACTGGCCTTGTTTCTGCTTCTTCCTAACAGTGGTTCGTGCATTGCATTTTTCCTGAGATGGGGAGCTCAGGCTCCCATAACCATGGAAACCTGGTTTGTCTTCTCTAATAGCTTCAGCTGTACTCAACATCTGTCTCCCTGGGAGAAGGAAGGCTGCAAGCTACAGGTTAGTTGTATGCACCTTTGGGGATGCTAAATCCCTTGAGTACCTCCAGAAGGCTCCTGGCCCACCAGAACGAAGAAGCAATCTTGAGATAATGCATGAGGAGCTTATAAAAACTATGCCGGGCAAGATGGGAAAGTAGGGAGTGAAGGAAGGTTCTCCTGAGGCAGGAAAGTGTTATGAAGCTGAATGAGAAAATGCTGCATTTTGGTTGTCTTGCTCTGTGTGTGTTGGCTTGACATGCTGGGCGTATGGAGCTTTCTGTTGTGACTTTGTGCTTTAAAAAAAGCCATTTTCCATTTTAAATTAGCAACCCTTTAAACAGCTTGTAGCAGAGAGGGAAATCTGGGTATAAGCTGGTGAGCATAAAATAAGATTTGAGATGTGGTAAGTGCCTCTCTTTGGTAGCTGCTTGTCTCCATACAGTCCCTCAGTTACTGGAAGAACGTTTGCTGATAAATGTGTCTCATGGCTCTAATTTGGTGCTCGCAGTGTTGCCAGACTGGTTAACATGTGGAAAAGTGGGGAGAAGTATTTTAAAACAAAGCTAAAAACTAATTCAAGAGGGCTCTTTCCGCTGCATTTCTTCATAAGCATGCACGCATCTCCTATGGGTTGCAATTCACTTTCCTTTTTGACTTTTAAAGCTAAATGTGTCAAATAAAAACTAAGCACAGTGGTAATCCTGGACTCCAGGCTTCCAGCAGATGTCCTGCAGACTGCAAGTCTCTCAGGCATCGTGGGAGCTCTCAAAGCTGTGCTCCTTTCCTGATGGGCTGAGACCTGTGTCCCTGTTAAATGCAGGAGCAGCCCTGGTGTGCAGTGCCTTCCTGCACCAGGGAGGTGTTCGGTGTGGTGACCTGTGCCAGGGCACTCTCTAACCTGGAGACAGAAGCAGAAATAGAAGCAGCCTTATCCACTGGCAAATCACAACCTCAATGTGTCTATCTGAAATGGAGGTGATAGTATTTCACTGTGGATGATTTAAGGCTGAGTTAGTATTTATGGAATGTTCTGAACTTTTGGACAGTACCTGCTGTAGAGGGCACTTAGAATGGTCCCCAAATGTCTTTGACGCAGCAGGCACATGAAAACACTGGCATCTTCCTAGTGTATGATGGAATCCATCCAGAGATGCTGGACTTGTTCGCAAGTTAAAATCAGGTATTTCTAAAACAAATCTATAATATTAACCTGACAGTTATCACCTGGAGGTGTTGCGAGCATGAAGAAAAGGAAAATAGTAGCAGGTAAAATCCAGGCTGAGGTTAGTGCCTGAACAATAAAAACTGTTTGGAAAATGCTTTGTACCTCTGCTTAATATAGCTGTTGATGTTCTACATCTGAGCCCAGAGCCACCAGTCTGTGTGATGGGTCCACATTTCTTTGTGGACATGACAAGCATAAATCTCTGCTTTCTCCATGGCAGCCTGGTAGGAGGGTTTTCATGCCATTTGCTGTAGTATTAGAAGATGAGACCAAATCAAGGAGCAAGTACTCCAAACTCACCCTCTCAGTAGGAAAACTGGCCAGTACAGCCACATAAGATGTAGCCTCGTAACAACAATATGCTTCACAGAAACAGTTTTTGATTTTTCTGGCTCCTTGAGTGTTTAGTGAGCAGAGAAACAAATGCCTGCCTCTTGTCTGCAAAATCCAAGTAAAGACTTTAAACTGATACCGTCTGTGTGCATCCACGTACACAACAACTGCTGTATGTTATTTTACTGGCAGTTAGAAATCAATGGGTTTTTTTTCCCCACAGCTTTTCTGGTACTATAGATGCTTTCCCCCTCCTTGTTTACACAGACTGAAATGATCTTTGATCAGGATACCTGGATCACTGTCTGTTCAGAGTACCAGTCACTATTTCCAACCTGGACCTGAGGAACCTCTTTCTCAAGTAAATTTAATCAAGATTATTCTTTCTAATTAAGCTTCAATTAAAAGGCATTTATGACCAAAACACCTTTTATTTTTAATGCAAGAGCCACCTGGGAGCAGTTTTTCCCTGTAGGTGCTTCTGGGAGCCAGCAGTTCCAGCTGTTGGCTGTGTCAGATGTCAGAAGTACACTGAGCTGTTTCAGTGCTTGACACCACTGTTAGAAGGTACCCAGAACTGCTCCAGGTTTGTAGTTTTGTTGTCTTGTAATAGGGATTTCTCTGGTAGTACCAAGCAACAGCTTTGTCCAGTGACTAAAATATTCATAGTCTGTGCATTTTTATACATGTGTGTAAATTTTATACATATGCATAGATTATTAGTATTATTTATACACAAAATATGCACATGGATTAGAATATACATTCTCTGTGCATTTTTATACATACAAACATGTATGTATAAAAAAATGCACATGCTTATTAACTTGGCTACAGCAGTAGCCATTTACCACACTGTCAATGCTACCAGTGGGATGTAGTGAATGGCAAATGTTACCTGAACTATTGCTGGTAGTAAATTAGCTTAATTAGAGCAATACTACAAATAGTGCCTTTTTTGCTCTAAGCTCACTCTGGCATTTAAAGTAACACAAGTAAGTTCAAAGCTAACCTGTGTCAACACGTCAGAGTTGAGACTGCAGCTCTAACAATATTCAGCTGATCTGACATAGGCATTGCAGGGGGGGTGTGTGTGAAATAACCCCACCTGGAAGTAGACACCAAGTTGGACCTTCTGAGTTGTGCTAGAAAATACCTATTTTTCTGTCTGTACTTAAGATTTATACAATGAGTTTGAGTTGGATCTTAACAATGGAGGTGAAATAATAAGTGGGAGTGCATTCATGATGAACAAGTCAGCATCAGGAACTGGGAAGGTGATTCTTGTAGATCCATTGATTTCAAGTTATGAGGGTTGACTTTGGTTTGCTGGAGCTAGTGATAGGTGCTGGTTTTATCTACTGAACTGCATTTTCCTGGTGACCTGTTTCTTACCAACCTAAGTCTATGGATTAAATGGCAAATGAGTGACTACTGTCTGGGCTATGTTTGTGGAGTTGAGGACCCCGAACGAATGTGAATGCATAAGTGACAAATTATCCTGTAGCTGCTGAGAATTATCTGATGACTGCAGCTCTGGTGCAGGTTCCACTTACTGTTAATATTTTTGCATTAATAGGTCTGCAAAGAAGTTAGTTAAGGGTCAAGTTCAGCAGGCTGGCAACTGAGCAGGGAAGGAGAGCAAACTGATGGGTTCTGTACACACTGGTAATAATCTTGCTTCTGTACTTAAATGTTCTGTGACCTTAGTCAAGCCTTGGCCCTCTACAGTACTTTTGATGTGCGGTCAGGTTTTTTATTTACCTGTTGAAACTGTAAATGCTTGACAAGCACTATCCCTTTTTGTGTCTATGTATGATAGTGCTTTCCAGTCCAGATTCCAGTCGTTCCTTCAGGGTATTACTGAGCTAGAAATGATCTAGTTGCAGTTATGATATGTAAAGGAGCTGAGTGACCATCTAGGGAAAGTATTCCCCCCTTCAGGGGCTATGTCTTGAAGGACTCTGTTAATGGTTTATACGTTTCTGTAATGTCTAGCTTTCTAAAGCTGAGGGAAATCTGGAGGTGGTGGGTTGATGTTACTAATGCATGAAAGAAGGGAGAGTGGAAGACAATGAGGAACTGGCAAAGCTGGACATCTTTTAGCTTCCAGAACTGGTGCAAGGCTCAGACCTTTTCACTCCAGTAGCCTGAGGCCTGTTAGAGGTGGCTGTGGTGAGTTCAAAGCAGCTCTAAGCAGTAGCAGTTTGTAAAGCTCTGTCTCAGCTCCTCATTGCCCATGTGCTGCCTCCCTTCGTTGTCTTTAGTGCTGCAGCACACAATTACACTCTGGGAGCCTGAATTCACTGGTCAAATATTATTTTCTGTCTTGAATAATACTCTTAAATAATACTAAGAAATGATGGTGTAGTTTCAGATGTTGCATCTGAGCATGAAGCATGCAAACGGAGCTGTTTGCAGAAGGGTGTAAGCCTGATATTGTCCACATTAGAGTGTGAGAACTGCAGAGAGCTGAGCAGCTATGTAGTTTTACTTGTGCAAAAGTTAGCTCTGATCTTAGGCTAATGGTATCAAAACACAGATTTTCTTAAATATGTATGATCCAGAGATGCTGCTCTATGCTCTGTAGTGCATGTTAAACCAGATTAGTGCAGTGGCTTCTTTTGGATTCTTAAGCTTGGAAGTGACTGTGGGTTGGGTTTTGGTGTGTTACAGGCTTTCCTGCTAGAGGAGGAGGTGTGCAGGTACTTGCTATGTCAGCACGCTATGTTAAAGGACCATCCTTGGGTTGCCAGGAGACCTTTAGTTGGATTCATGATCTTGCTTTTCAAGTGATAATCCAGCCTTGATTTCAGAAGATCCGGCAACAAACAGCTTATCTGGTATAACACACAAGGCAAGGAGAAAAATGTGAGAGCTTCTCTACTTTTGCTCTTGTCTCTGTTACCTGAGAGTTTGGAGCTCGCTGGGTCTGAAGCTGCCCCTCTCCCTGTAGTAAGATGCCACCGATGGGCTGGTTGCCACTGGCAGGGGTGCATGGGTCCCTGCAGCATGGTGAGGTTGCATGTGTCACAGGGCCTGTGCTGGGCAGATTCAAAAAGCTGCTTGTCTGAGCAGCAGAGGTCAGGGAGTGAACCAAATGGTTCTGAGTTATAACGCCAGACTTGCGGCTGTTTTGAGGTTTGAGTTTTGGGTTTGGTATCCAAATGTAGAGATGCTTTTTTTTTAAGAAGCAAGTCTGAAAAGTCTGAACTATGCTGTTTTTAAAGCTACCCTACATGCCTCCATAGGATTACTTCTGTCATTGCTGCTCTGTGACCTGGGTGTGAAAATGTACAATGAAAAGGTGGCAAGGTATGGGCAGGAATTTTCTAGTGGTTGGGGACTGTAGTGCCTCTTTTTAGAAAAGGAGTTGAAGATGCTTTGAAAGGTAACAGATTTGATAAATGATTGCACGCTATTTTAAATGAGATTAAAAGCCATATGAAGAATCTCAGTTTAAGGCATCCTCAATCACCAGTCACTTCTGGAAAGTAAGTAATGTTTCATCTCATTAGCAGTGCATAGAGAGCTAGGGCTATATAACTGAGTCTGGAAAAGGACCGGATAAATGTCTGTATTGCTACCTCCCAAATAAAATAAAATAAAAAAAGTAAACAAACAGAAAAATACCTTTAAATGTTCCTCAGCTGGCTGGTTGCTTGTGTGTTCTTCAATAGATCCTTTCCATCTCTTTCTGTGACAGATCTCTCACTACATGCAGTTGGTACCTCCCTTGCTTTACTCTCTATGATGCTTAATATTGGAGAATCAAAACCCCATTTTCCTGTTTGGGAAGGCTTCTAAAGCAGCTGAAGTTAATAAAGGTGAAGAGAATGGCAACCTAAGCCCATAGAGCTTCCACAGCTGGATAAAAGCTTATGGTCCATGAATTTTGAATTATAATTTTTCCATGTGTTTTGAGCTTGTAATAGTTATGTTGTACAAAGTGAAACAACCTGAAAACCCTGGGTTTCCATGGTTAGTGTGGAGACTTCTGCTGAGACCAGTACCTAGAGGTGACAAGCATCCCTTGCTGGAAGTGGATGTCCAGCTTTGTGGGATGTGTTGTGTTCTGTCCAGCTTTGTGGGATGTGACAAGGTGTTTCAGACCTACATGGATCTCGGAGTTGGTAGAGAGTAGAGCGGGGTCCAGACTGCAGCGCTGCTGACTCAGACCCCCATGTGTTTAATTGGAGTAACTTCTTCAGATCAGGTTGGATCTAGGAGTTAGTGGTTAATCCAAAATAGAGGGGAAAGGACCAGCTCTAGCTGATCCAGCACAGCCTTCCTCTTCCGTGAAGAGCTGAGGGTTGTGCTGTTTCAGATGACTAACAGGCTCACATGGACTGACTGCAGAAGCTGAAGCTCATGTGAGGATGCTCCAGTTTTGTTTCTAGTTATTTATGTCTGCTGGTGCTTTCAAAACATCTTTGTGGGTCTCAGCTACTATGGTGCCTTATCAAGGAGACAGATTTAAGTCTAAAAATTCAAGGACTCTAGAGACTGAAGTCAACCTCTAAAGGAAATGCAGTTTTCGTCAGCTTAAAATAACTTTATTTATAATGTCCTTTACTCTCCAAGGTCTCTTTCAAGGCTCTGCCTGGGTTGCATTTTGACTTATGCAGAGCAAAGCTCCTGTAAGGAAGGAGGACCAGGAAATTCAAGGAAGGCAGTTTGGGGCAGGCAGAGAAGGGGGAAATGCTGATAAGGGTGACGAACAGTTTCACCTTCAGGAGTGATGAACTGTGGGAGAGTTGGCTGCATTGAGGGTCTGGCACAGCTTCAGCACACGCACGTGGGGATGGATCAGCTGAGAGAAATGACTGCATTTATTCAATGAATTTACATGAGGTGCCTTCGTTGCCAGAAAAGGATGGGCTCCCTCCCCCTTCAAAACATCACTGGCTCTGTGCAGGAACGGCAGGAGTGGAGCAGCAGACTCGGCAGAGGGATAGGGCTGGGAATTTTTCAGCAGAGCCTTTCCTGTGAAGACTGCTGCGTGAGGCACCCACACACAGTGTGGGGTTCAACTCCCCCCTGCTGTTCCTGGGATCTGGCTCTTATGAACTGAACTAATAAATAGTTACATAGCCAGTTTGCTGGTGGCCGCTCTATAGGTCGCTTCTGCCTCTAGTCAAATTCTTTCTCCCCTTCTTCCCCAGATCCCCATCTCTACAAATCCACCAGCAGCTTTTTGCAGATATGATTTGAGGTAACAGCTTCTGCTCTGTAGTTGCATTTCCCTTAAAAGCAGTGTCTATATGCAGGGTGTAGGGCAGGAAGCATTGATTTGCAATAAGCGTAAGGGACAGAAGAGGACTAGATCTGTACTGAAAGGTTGGAGCCACAAATGCTTTCACTGCATGTGGCGAGAGGACTGGGGCTTGAGGTGGGGAGTCCCAAGACACCTCATGCATCCTTTGGGCTCCCTCAAAGTATACCACACTGCAAAACAAACTCCACATGCTTATCTGCTCTTATTCCTGGCCCTGAGGAAATGTCCTGCCACAAACCTGTCGCACACAGGAGTCAAAGAGCTTGTTAAGAAAACATGCTGAAGAGGTTAAATTACTTATTCCTTAACCCTGCTGGGTTATTAATAAGGTGACTGTTAAATAGGTTGCCCAGGCCTGTGACTGCGGTGTGTTTATCCTAGGGGGTTGTTCTCAGCACAACCTATTGAGCCAGAAACAACTGGTCCACATTGAGAACTAGTGGGGGTCCTGCAGATGATGCTCTGCTTCCTCAGCTTCCAGAGCCAAAGAGCACTTAAGGAAAGCAGTCTCCCCTGTCCTTCTAAAAAACCCTTAATGATACACAATAACCAATGAATGCTTAGTCTTAAAATGGGCTTTCTTTTAAGGATTGGGTTCTTCACTTTAAGCCTGGTCATAGCTGTTGCCCCGCTGCATGGTCCAAGGTCCTGCAGGATGTGGGCTGAGCTGAAGTTCCGTGGGGTTTGGGCTCCATGTGAATGTGCATGTTTTACCCCAAATAGTCATGTTTTGTGGGAGATGCTGAAGGATGAGGTACTGCGATAAATACTGGCTTGGCAGGGGAATGCTGGCCAGCCATGGTACAGCAGAGATGCTTCAGTCCTCACCTTTCGTTCCTGATAGCTGCTAGAGTGACAGAGCCTGTCCCCAGCGACACACCACAGTCCCCACCTTGGAGTAATGCTCCTGCTGTAGGGGCCTCATGGGACACAGAGCTGCTCATGAAAAGCCTGTGCTATGAAAATAATTTCCTAGCTGCTCTGAATTAATTCCCTTTTTAGCTAGAAAGTTGTGTATGAGTAGGAAAAATAAAATCATCTTATGTTTTTAATGTGTGATGGAGAATCCGTGACAGCTCTTACTGTCCTGCATTCAGCCTTGCTGACAGGCATCAGTACTGGTAACACTGTCAACATCAGCATTAACTGATAAGGTTAACCATTATAAGTATTGTTTTGGGCCCCAGTTTGGTTTTGTATCACCTCTTGTTAGACTGGATTTGCTAAAGGACAGAGCTCTTTGATCGAATTTCTGTTCCTTACGTAGGTACTTGCAAACTGTGATCAGATCGTCCTATTAACCTTCTCCCTTCATTAAGGAGAACAGATGGTGCTTCTGGAGCCTTTCTCTAAGCTGAGCTTTTGGTCCTTTAATCATCGTCTTGGTGGTTCTTTGCACTGGATCCAGTTTTTCAACATCACTCTTGAATTGCAAGCATTAAAACTTACTATAATTTTGAAAATATTAATGTCAAATGCCACACAATGATTTTTTTTTTTTCACTTGAGCATCCCCCATCCAAAGCGTCTCTGAGCTCTCTTGACCACAAGACTATTCCAGCACCATGTCCTCAGTTGCTGTTTTTCGAGGTTGACCAGGAAGTTCCCGCCAAAAATCAGTGGCTTCACAGGATGTTGTTCCCATCATTTGTGTTGCTCTTTGTGTGTGTGGTAATACTCAAGTCTATACTGTATTCTTTGGTGCAGCTTATTTAGCCATGCAGATCTGTTGGTCTCTTAGTTATTTAGCAGTCCCACACTGTTTGTCATCTTCAGGCTTGATAAGTAATAATTTTAGGCTCTCTTCCATTCATTAACATATGTGTTTACACCATAGGGCCAAGGATCAGCCTTTGCCAAGTCCTCAGTAGGAACGTACATGTATACCTGTGACTACTTGGTCACCACTGCGTGAGATTATTTTAATCCATTCTTACATGTCCTATTACTTCTTAATCAAATCATCATGTAGTGTGAAGCTAAATTCTGTATGGAAAATTAACAATGTCATTTTAATGAGTAAAATCATGTTAAGTAAAAGTAATTATTTTGTACTTCTTTAAAAGTAGTACTAGATACTGCCTGTTCTGGAGAATTTCCAGTTCATACAGATTAATTTTATCACTCTTCTAGCTTACTGGAGATCATTGTTAGGATTTTCTATTTACTTCTTAAAATACTTGGCACATCAGCAAGTTTTGTTCCAGCCACTGCAACTTCCATGCGCCCAAGATACGTTTAAAAGTGATATCAATAATGGAATGTTTCAGGATGTTCTTTAAAACTGTGGTGCAAGTCATTCAAACCTGCTGAATTTAGGTTCTGCTTAATTAGCTGCACTTTCAGGTTCTGCTTAGTTGGTAGTAGAGTAAGGAGCTCAGAACTGATGATATAACATATGTATGCTCCACCTAACTACTGTCCCCATGCAATGAAAATATTTTTTTTTAACCCCTGCCATGTGGAAATGATTGAAATAGCATTGGAGTAATCGTTAATTGCCTCAAAACCCATCTATATGGTTCTTAATCTTACTAGCTAGATTCACCCCTGTGTCTGCCTTTATAAATTTACAGTGCCTAGGTTTTGGCTCCTTGTAATCACCTTTACCTTTCTCCAGGGTGATATGTGTTTAATCACATGCTTCTAAATGACTTAGTGTTGGACACAGCACTTTTGAGTTAGTACCTTGTCATCTGGATGGTTGTGGTAATGTTTGGAGAGCATTTTGGTAACAGCCATATGGGACCTCCAGTTTTTCCACTGCAATATCTCAGGTTTTATTCTTATCCATTCTTGATGATGGTTAAAGAACAAGAGTAAAATCTCAGCTTCATCTTTTTCTGAGCTGTCATTGAGTCAAGGACAGGAAATACTGAGAGTTGTTCCATTTCTTCTCTAGTTACCATTTCCCAAACAGGTTAAAGCCACTGATTTCTCCATATTTGTGTTGTGTGACTGTCTGCCAGGATGCAGCACTGTTGAGTAGTGGAGGTTTCAGAAATGAGCAATCCTGGCTCCTCTGTGTTGTAGTCCTACTTCTGCTGTATAGACAGATAAAACAAATTAACCTAATAGGAGACATGCAGAGAGGAAACAAATCCTGAAGTTTACTTGCTTCAGGTTTTTTTTACCTCATGTATCAAAGTTTTGCTGTTCTTTTCTCACTTGTCTGGCCCAACCCAGAAAATCTTTCTTTTGCCAAGACATACATCCTACCTCTAACAGTTGGTGGGGCATTACTATATGAAGTCAAGGTCCTCTGTGCCCCACAGGGTTCCCTGACTGAGCAGCTGCGAGCTGAGAAGGGTACTTTTGAAGAACAGCGAGGAGTTCTCTGCTAGTGAATCTCTCAGATGTGCCTGTATGCGGTGAAGCACTGCTCTTAGTCCCTCGGGATATTTGCCAGCCAACTTAAAAAGCCCTGAAGTGCACATCTTGTCTTGGATCTGGTAGGACACCAGGCCACCCTGTTGTTCTCTTGCCTTCCTGAAGAACACTTCCATCCAAGGTTCAAAGCTGTCAGCGTAGGGGGTTTGTGGGGATGAAAATTCTTCCCAAATGCATGCATTATGAAAGCACCATTCATAGTTACTAACTAAAACCAGAATTTTTAACGCTTTCAGAAGGACAGAATATAGTGCATTCTTCCCAAAACGTGTAGCTTGATCTCACCTGTATGCATGTTAGTGTGGTGTATGGTGCAAATATCAGCATCTACTTAGTGCATAGCCTCTGGGGGCAGAGAGGCAAATGCAAAGCAACTCCGGCATGCTCAGCTTTCTTTCACTGAAAGCTGAACTCATTCAAGTTGGTTTGAGCTTAAGGTGTCCTCAGTTCTGTGTAAACAGAGTTCCTTGATTATCTTGCTGCCTTGCTGTGCCTTATTTATCTTGGTCTTATTCTTTGAGAATAGAAGGAATTCTTTGATGGTTTGTGTGGCACTCAATTAATGGGATTTTTATAACTAGAATCAGCTGATTTGTAGAAACAAATAGAGAAAATATTTTTTTAAAGGTTTCCTTTGAGAAAACAGTGTCTAAGTGTTATGAATGACCTTGATATCAAAACAACAGATACATCACACAGCTTCTAAGTCAGCCTTTCTGAAATCTCATCCGTATTCTGCATTTGAAGTAGTTCTTTTAAGGATTATCTCCTTCACCCTTGGCCTCTCCCCTTCGTAATTGAAAGTTTATACAGCAGCCATGTGATTTCAATATGGGCAGTTGGTGAATGTGACATCTTTAATTCTCTCCCTATGCCGTGATGCGATGGGAATTAAGATGTGTGGTGTTACACCAGATAAGTGCAAGGACTGTTAATGTGGAACAGTGTTGTTGCCAGATGAAACAAGTGTTCAAAGTCACATGTTTTATTTCCCTATCGTTTTGACCCTCCCACCTGAATTGGGCAGAAATAAGATGAGATGAACTCGGCAATTAGACCTATCTGATTTTAACCTGCTTGATGTTGCAGAAGGTTAGCTGTAAGTCTGAATGTCCCAGGCTTGGAAATCGAAGCACTTGCTTGTGACAACTGGCAGGTCTCTTTGGGGTGGTTAGTTCTGTATTACTGGTATGTATGCTTTCAACCTGCACTCTGCTGTACTGTATCTTTTAATTAGTAAATATATATGTAATAAAATATGGCCCTTGTCAATGCTGCTAGTAAGGTGCACTTGCAAGTTGGAACCCTTGAGAGTAACTGCAGGTGTCACCAAGCACATGCTGCACCTGCAGAAGGGAAGATGTCCTCTGGAAAACAGTCTCAGATTATGGGTGAAGAACTGATGCTTTAAATTGTAGTCAAGTGCAGATAGGAGTCATGAACAGCATTTTTTCTCTCCTTTTGCTTTTTATTGTTTTTTCTGTGCTGTAACTCTGCTTCATCTGAATGCACCCTAAACCTCCAAAGCAATAGTGGAGAGGGTAGCTACAACTGTTCTGTTTCCTGGCCATGGCCGGGAGGTACCATGTCTTTAATTAGAGCAGTGTGGCAGGATCTCTTCTTTCTGTGAATATCGCATGCACAGTAGTATGCTATTGAAATGTTCTACCAAAGATAGAGCTACAAGCTTTAAACTTAATATAGCAAACCCAAGACTTTGAAGATTCCTTGGAGGTCTCATTTGTTATTGAAGATGCTGCCCCTGGTGTGTGATGATTTCTGAGAGATGGCTACTGTCTGCTTTGGAGGAAGTACCCTGTGCCCATGAGCAAGTCTTTCTGACACCCTGTTAGCAGTGGGGTGTAAATTCATTGCAGGGTGGATATTATTTGAATCATCTCAGAAATTACTTCTGGTAAATGATCTTGACTCAAGACCACCTTCAAGAGCTGTATTTTTGTCATGCTTAAGGCTATATTTGAGATCAGATTTTTAGGATGTTTGCTGCTGGACCTGAGAGCAGGGTGGAGGCTGAGTGTTGTGTACAGGACGTGCCCAGGGACCAGTCACCCCAGCTGGGATGGGACTGCCCTCTGCCTTCATCAGGGAGCAGGAACATTTGTTCCTGGAGTTCAGTCTCAAAGCTGCTGTGTGCTTGGTGTCACAAAGATGCCCAACAGTGAGGTTCAGAGGACTCTGTCACTGAAGCAGCTACCGGGTCCAAGGACATATGTCCTGTCAGCAGAGCAGCTGACTTGGGGGTGACGCAGGATAGTAATCCCCTGGATAGAGCGGGTGTCTGAGCATCACAAGGGCTCTTGCTGCAGACCTCTGCTAGCTATGGCCAGGAAACTTTACTCTTGTGTCCTCCATCTCCCCTGTGCTTCTGTTGATACTAAAGGTTGATGCTGGAGCTGATATCCTGGTCTGACATTGTTCTGGGAACAGGCTAAGGAAGGAAATTCAGGTGTACCCCTGAGCTCCACAGAGGGATGGCAGTGGCTGCTTCTGTCCTAGGGCAGCTGCACTTGTCAATTTATGTGGATGGGGTTAATAAACACTGAATCCCCTTAGTGCTAAACAGAAATCATTGGTTCAGGAAACCCTGGAAAGCAGTCAGTGAATATGAGAATATTAGGGGCAAGTAGCTAAAGTTTATGGTGCATCCCTAGATATTTTTCCCTGGCTCTCTGCTAATACTCTGTAGGTGTTGGGATACTGGTCTATGCAGCCCATCTTCATGTTGAGAATGGAGAGATCTAAACAAATGGAGATGTTTGTGACAGTTCACACTTTGTTAAACTTCATATTCCTTATGTGGTAATCATTAAATCAAACACCATGATGCCAGCTCTGTATTTTTATTTTAAGTATACCAATATCTTAGTTCCTTCTTAGTACCTCTCCTCTTTTGTTCAAAGACAGTTCTTGGGGTAAAAGAAAAAAATGTGTTTGTTCTTATTGTTAATAAACATCCAGTTATGTTCAGTGACAGGACAATGAATCAGTCAGCAACATACTGAATACACCGAGGCCGCTTCTGGGATATAGGATGCTGTGGTTCACTATGGACCGAGCACAAGTCCCTCCTGGGTGTATTGTTTTCTGCTGTCCAGCTCAGTGAAAATTAATTACAGAGAATGATAAAGGGAACTTTTTTTGCAAGCTACACATGCTGTGAGCAGAGATGAATGGAAAAAGAATTTTGAAAATACCTGAGTCCTCATTTTGGAAAAGGTGGAAAAATGATGTTGGCTAATTCATCCCTGGTGGGATTCTGCTACTACGGAGTTAATCACAAGGCAGATTTGTCCATATAGTGTGATATTTCTGTAACAGTGCAAACTTGCTTATTTGGTGGATAGAAAGGGTTTTACAGCTCAGCTATTAAAGACATAAGAACCAGCCTGGCTTCGCTATGAATGTGATTTCAGTGTGAAACGGTCCCAGACACTGTGCTCCATGAAAATATTTTAATATTTTGAAACAGTTTCTAGTTTTAGGATTTGGGAAGAGAAGGTAACTTTTTTCACCTAGGTTCCACTTTCATTCCTTTTTTTACTTGAATTAGACTGTAGAAGAAATTAAATGGTTTTGCTTTAATTGACAAAGAGGCAAATATCCTCAATTTTGTAATAGACTTTTTCTTGTTGTTTGGAGTAATTGCATTAATATATTTTTGTTTCCAGATGAAGAATATTCTCCTGCCCTTCATTGCTGTAGATGCACATAGGTCCTGGAGTCTGTATCTGGTTTTCAGCTTTTTCCCTATGGGCAGACTTTAGCATTTATAGGGCCTTCTCTTACTGTGCTACTTTGATCCACACACACGTAGACATCGGGAGCTCACCTCCCTTACAAACTGGAGCTTCTCTCTTCACAGAGAAGAATCCAAAGAATTACTTGTAGTAGGGAAATCAGTGTGGAGTTTTGTCTGATTTCAGCTTAGCAAAATAGAAATGAATATAATTTATCCTTTAAAACAATTACTTGAATTATTTTTTGCTGTGCTGCACTCTGCTGATGGTGTATGTGGCCAGTGGGACTTATTTAAAATATGTATGCACTTAATATCAGCTCAAAAAGAAAGCGCTCTCAGCTGGAAAAAATTAATGTGATGTAAAAAATTAGATTATTTTTTCCATCTGACCCTGCCTCTATTTAGTTATCTCTGCTTTTGATGTTGAAATTTACAGATTAGTAATTGTAGCTGCTTGAGCAAAGTCAGGGCAGAGAATAATTATGAACTGCAAACAAATCCCTCATCTGCTTTGCCTTCCCCTCAGTCGGAGTGCAGCGTCTACAGCCCTGTCATAACTACATATGATTATTCACTTTCCTAATAACTCAGGGAAAACTAATTACTTTTTCGGGGCTGTTTGCTGCCAAAAGAGGGTTTTCCATTATCTGGTGTAGCTGAGGTCTGTAGGGTGTGTTTACACTGCATCACTGGGATGTCAGGCTCCAGTTTACTTTATCAGAGCTGCCTCGGGTGCCAGCAGCATCCCAGCCCAAGCAGCACAGAGGTCCGCTTAGGGCTACATGGGGTTTTCCAGGCTGGTTTTGCAGTCTGTGCTGAATTTTACTCAGTCCTTGATAACCTGCTGTCTGTCCCTAGCTCGGTGCTTTGAAGGTAGCTTGTCTTGCTCTGATACATCGCAGTCAGTTTTTCCGTGCTGTGTGAGCGCTCCTCCTTGCTGCGGCTGTGATAGTGTGCTGTGACAGTACTGGTGGCACCAAGCCTTCTCCAGCCTCAGAGGCACGTGCTTGGTGGTCATCGAGCTCTTGACTCATTCCACCCCCCCCCACCCCCCCTCCCCAGGCTAAATTTGGCAAATATTCTTGTATCTGCTTGATTCAGGAACACTGACTGTAAGATGGTCCAGTTTGTATGAATAAGAGTGGCTGTTGCAGGTGCTGGCGTGCTGTGGCTGAGCTATGCTTTGCGTACTGCATGGGTAATGTTTAGAGATTGAAGGCCAGAGGTATTGCTGTTATTGAGGCTGTGTAAAAGCTATAAAGGTCAAGTCTCAGACACATAACAGCTGATTGCATGTGACTGTAGGCGTCACTCCTTGAAGGTGCCGTTGCAGATAGCCCTTGCAGTGTGCCGCGTGTTTCCAGAGTACATGCTGTTCTTGGAAACTAGACCTGAAACTGGCTTTGCCTTTAGGGTTTTGTAGTGGAACAGCTTGTTATAGCATAACTACCTGAATCTTGGACTTTGAAAGGCTCTTAATCATCTCATAAATCTAATCAGTGCTGTAATTTTCTGAAAACTTGGGATTCAGTTTGGAGCTGAAGCCAAGTGTTCTTGGAGAAGATATAAATCTGTTGGAGAAAGTGGATCCTTGAGCTAGAAAAGTGAATATAGAAGAGGCACCTGTCCTCACCATTGCTGACAGAAAATCAAGAGCTGTTCTCTATGCTAAGCTGCTTTTATTTTGCATCTGTAGGTTTGAGGATGCTTTTAACCCAGAGCACTGCTCACCAGATCAAAAGCATGACTGGGAAATTAGATGTTTAATTATTGCCTCATTAGATATATGAACCTGCTGTACAGAGCCTCCATCCCCTGCCCCCGGAGTTGTTTCTAAAGCTCAGACCTTTAAATATAGGGGTCTTCTGGCTACTTAAGGTATTTTTTAGAATTAAAGATCAACTGATTAGCCTGTGCCCAGTTCTCTGTTCAAGGCTAGTGGAGTTTGAGGAGCTGGCTTTGTGCTCTATTCAAGCAGGAGTGAAACTCTCTCTGAGTAAGGGGAGTTCTCCTGAGTCTTTCACACTTGCCTCACTTTGTCTCTCCCTGGATTTCCATGACTCTGAAATGACTTATAAACTGTGGAGCTGTGAAGGTGTAGGTGCAAATAACTGCAGTGCTCTTTGAAGACCTCTTCTGTGAAGTGGTATTGAAAAGCAGTTATATGGCCATTGCTTCTTTGTGCACACCAGCTACAATTACCACTACACCACAGATAGCTGCAGTGCTTCTATAATTAGCTGATGACAGGGTGAGTGCTGGTAAAATAAACTTTACTTGGAAATAGACCAGCTATTTACCCAAACACATACTGCCTTTTAAAAGACATCATAAAAGGGGCTTACTCAGTCACAGCTAGGACTATTTTACATGTTCTGTATTTGAAAGGATTTCCATTTTCTAATCTAGTGACATAGCCAACTAAGCACCTCACTAATAGAGCAGAAGGGAGTTAAAGCAGTGAATTTAAAATAGCTTTTAAAATTATTTTTGTCTGATAAGTCATTCCAGGAGCTGGATTTTGCCATATGCCCATGTTCCTGTTCCTACCAGCAGCCTGTTGGATCTCACATAGATGTGGTTATGCATCACATCATATCCTGTCACAACATATGACCCTTCCCTCTACCCAGTCCTATCATGACTTCGGTGTTGCTTATTCATACAAATGTGAATGGCTCAACATGGAAGAAGTCTTGGATGTGGGGACAAAGCCTGAACAGGATGCCCCCTCTCCTCAGCTACTGCCAGCCAAGCCATTAGAGGAGATACAACTTTTTTCTTTGCCCCTCTATTTGCCCTGGGTTTGCCTGCACTACTTTAGTGCAGCTAATCCCTGTGCTGAGCACACAGCCCTGTCCTGACTACATCTTGCTTTGTGCTGTTGGCTGTGCAGGGGTTTGGGGCTGTGGAAATGACTGAGCTTTGCTGGAGGCATGGGTGCTGGCACAGGGACTGTGCATCACTTGTGGAAGGCTGATGGTTCAGGAGGATAGAAAGGTACTGTCAGCCCTGAGCATCACAGCACTGTGCTCCCCACAGCCTGGGAGGATTCCCCATTGTCCTTCACTGTCCACCTTGCTCATCCAAAATGGGCCCTAGGTACAGGCAGCAGGAGCTCTGCCTGCCCCTTGATTGGGTCTGAGGGCAGAAGTGAGCTTGGGCATGAGATTTGGGTGGGAAATCCCAGAAGTGCTCACAAGGCTGTTAGCACAGCTACCTGCACCTGAAAAATACTTGGTATTCACTTTGATCTGCTTCAAAGGTTGCTTCTTATTGAAGAGGTGAACACGTAAAAAAACATTGCTGTCCTGGTCAGAGGATCCTTATTGTATGCAGTCAGGAGATAACATTACACATGGGGATAGAAGCCCATCTTTGTCAGGAGCTGCTCAGTTCTTAGGTCTGTGTTACACACCTCTGTTTGTAGCTTCTGCAAGCCTTAGAGGAGGTAGGAACTGCTGAACATAGAGGTGCTTGTGTTGGCAGGCTGGTAAAACACTTGAGTAAACACTTGCTCCTTTGTGTATGGTCCAGGAAAATCTCTAGTTTAAATGCTGGTGGCTGCAGAGAAGATGCTAATGAAGCGAACCTAGTAGCCTCATTTACCCATATGAAACCATTACCAGGGGATAATTCATTCTCCTGGAAAATACAATAATAGTAATGTAATATACAGAACACAATACTACCTTCTAATAAGTCTGACAGGCAGATTGCAGTGTCTATTTAGACTGTATTAGCCAGCCAGCAATTTCAAATGCTTTTATGTGTGGACCGTTGTTGCTCAACTCCTGCTCTTTCCTGGTTGAGCTAAACTAATTAAAGAAAAATGTACTGTAGCTGACAAGTCAAAAAAAAAAAAAAAACAAACCAAAAACCAAAACCAGCTCTTCTAAACAAAATAACCCTCCCAAATGAACAGCTTTCAGTTGTTTTTGCAGAAATGAGTCACCTTGTTTTTCTTCAGGAATGGACAGGGCAATTATGCTAGGTTTAATAATATTGTTCAGAATCTTAGATTCATAAACAGGGATCGTTATTGCAGGCTACAAGCACTCAAGAAGACTTTTGTTCTTAGAACATGAGGTGACAGTTCTGTTGAGACAACTGGTGCTAGACATTTAGAGCGTGATACATGGCCTGTAGCCTCTGAGCGCTAGCACTTCTGATGTGTGTTTAAAGCTAATTGTGGCTGAAGCTTGCAGTGCCTGAAGGCTGCCTTGATGGACTTCTTGGGGCATGTAGCCTATGAGGGACTGTCCTTCTCCTTTGTGCATGCAGAATGCTGCCGTTGTTTAGGCTGATGCAAGCTGCCAGGCAGAAGATAGATCTGTCCTTGATGGCTGTGGTGTGAATAACTCCTGCTTCAGGTGCTGGAGTGCTGCTCAGTGCTGCTGGATCTGCTTTGCTCGAGGCCAGCAAACATGTAAGAGCTTTTGTGAGGCGTGTGTTGTCAGTAGAAGTAATGCCAGTTGCTGAAGATCTGTATTTACAGGCTGCCAATCATTTATCTCCCATAGTTGTCAAGCCTTCAAACTAAGTTGCAGACCCTGAAGACATCCTCGCCTCACTTGCACGGTGGCCCAGGGACCAGATATGAGCAAGAAGCATGGTTGGGGTCTGTGCACTAAATTGTTCAGCAGAAGCACCATCCTGATCAACCGATTTCACTGTGAAAGACAGTGATGATCTTGCTGGTGCACCCATATACCTCAAGGAGTCCTTTGTGTCCTGTGCCATCCTGTGGGTTGGAAAAGAAACCCAAAATCCTAATCTTATCTATTTATATGAAGATTTCTTATTTCTTTTTTGGACATCTTGACCTGAAAAGCAGTTTATCTTTCTGAAGCAGTGAGTTTGTGCTTTTGTCTCTCTGGATTGCAAACACTGTGTGTACCTGGGACTGTTGTGATGTGTTCACGGTTTATCTGAGTTAAAGCATTGCGGAGAGACTTGGGTAGGTTCAGGCTGCTTCTTCATCTGAATTTGACTCGAGTAGCCTGTTCTGATCATCTCAGTGGTGAAAATTGGTCCAGAGTGGGAAGACTTTGTGCATGTAATGTAAAGTCAATAACTGAATTATGATATTGAACAGTACTTGAAGTAAAAATTTAGAAGCTCCAGTGTTCAGCCCATTCATTCTGCAGCCCAAGTTTGAAAGTTGCATACCCATTTGGCATTCGAAGAAATATTGGCACAATGTGCTGTTGAATGCTGGCCCACTTCTATTACTGATGGAAAGATAAAACACTTTTTGCTCTTGGCTGGCTTCCTTGCTTGCTGATGCTAATAACATCACGAGCTCAGCATTTCAGGGGTCATCTTGAAAGGAGCAGAGACCTGAACCCCCCTGGTCCTGCCTTCCCACTGCTGTTGCTGGGTCAGAGACCAGTGTTTGTGCTTCAGCAAAGCGAGTGCCAGGTGACTGCAAGGGCTGCTGCGTGCAATGGGAGTCATGATCCAAAACAGGGTGGTGGTGGTTCTCCTTCTGACTGGCAGGTTTCTCCATGCACATCTCGTCTTTTATTTTGCACTTGTGCTAAGGTCAGTCTGAATAACTTGCAGGACTGCAGCTTTCTCAACTACCTTTATAGGATACAGGGCCGAGGAATACCTGGTCATGTATATGTGTGTACATATTTCTTGTGCTCTAGGGAGTTTTGTAGTCTTTTCATCATTTTGTAGCACCCCAGGGAGCTTCTCTGTCTCTGCCAATTAATTTGCTGTGGTTATTTCAATTTTGTTCACAACCTGCTTGACAAAAGCTCTTTAAAGCTAGATCCTTCACATTGAGGGGGAAAACATGAAGCTGGTTTGGATCACAAGTAACAGTAAGAGACATAATGCTTAGCCGTAAAAACCTTATACATGCCTGTAAGCTGATGCATGGAAAACCCAAGTGCTTCCTCAGCTGCCTGCCACTATGAATGATAAAGATGATAGAAATAAACTTTAACTTGTTCATTAGTGTGAAAATCAAACAACTGCAAAGCCAGCTTTTGCTATACTTCGCTCAGAGACAGTGGTTTTGCTACAACTACTTAATGCCGGTTATATCTCTGCATGTAATTGTCCCACGTGAAAAAGTAATGGCTTTGTAGTCTGATAATGGGAACTTGTGGTTTTAGCACATGATGATGTAGACTTTGGCTTTGCCTGGACACCCAAGAAAGATGGAAGAGAAGGGGCAAAACATGGAGGGGAAGTATTTGTTCCTGCTCAAGAACAGTGATAATTCTGAAAACATTTAATTGTGAAATGAACACACAAAGTAGTGTCTAAATGTTCATCTGGATATGTCCATTGTCTCCCTTTTGTCTCTGAAAGAGGAATATTGAATGAAGAACTGCTTAGGAATTCAACGTGTATGTTGCTTCTAGCTGTTTTTTAGCAAACTGCACAACCCCACAGAAGCGGAGAGCCGGGGAGGAGAGCTGCTGCGCAGTGCTCTGACTTACCTCGGGGAGGCTGCTTCATCTCTCCCTGCTCACACTGTCAGGCAGGCTTTGACTCATGGATGTTAATTAACCCAAAATTGTTTTTCAGCCTCCACTGTGGAATTTTTCTTTCTCAGCACTTAGACTTCTGCATGGAGTTGGTTTATTTATCCCACATCCCCCCCCCGAGTGGAGAATTTTAATTCTATAAGCACAAAATGTCTCTTTCTTTCCCCTACATACAGCCTTTTATTAGCCTGCTGCTGTAGATCACTAATTAGCTACACAGGTGACATTTGCAATCATATTTTCTACCCGCGGAGGTCATGGTAGGTGCAGGATGGCAGCAGTTCAGCCAGTCCATATACAAATATATCACTAGCTCTGCTCCTGCTAATGCTCTATCTCCTGGCAACTTTCTCTAAGGGTGCTGTGTAATTGCTCTGCTGGAAACATTGTCATTAATAACGTAATTTAACTTCTTAACATGCTATTAACTAGATTTCCTTCCTTTAGGTTGACATTAGCTGTGGTGGTTCATGGGGCTTTTCATGTGCATGCAAATATAACTGTGTGCAGAACTTGGTCTGTCACTGGGGGTGATAATTCCCAGGGCCTTCAGTGAACTTTGTCAGTTGATCTGAGACAAGACACTTGGATCCTTCAGGTCCGATTTCTGCAAAAAGACTTCATGTTGTTGAATTTAAGTGGTGAGAAAGACTGCTCTGAGAAACAGTGGATGTCCTGTGCCTCAGTTTCCTCCAGTAATTTTAGTCCAGCTGGTAAAATAACCTCGGTCATCTGGAAGTTTTGATGCTTCAAGCTAGTCATAGTGATTTAAAATTGTTAAACTTCAACAAATCCTCTGTTGAGGTTTTACTACTGTACAAAGATCAGCAAGCTCACCTCCCACCAAGAAAAGCTGGTTTGATAAAGCTTTCCCCTGCAGACTTGAGGAATGGTGAGGGTGACCTGTGAACTGAAGGGGACCTTGTGTCCCTTCCTGGCAGAGCAGCAGAGGGGGGATGTCCATGTCCCGTCTCAGCTGCTTAGCTCAGTCCCCCAAGGGAGGCAGTGTTTCTTAGAGACCTAAAAGCTCTATCAGCTATGCTTATCAGAAAAAGGTATTTTGGCTAGTTTGAAGTTCCTTTAATTTATTAAAATCGGTTTTCTTCTCCTGGTTATAAATTAAGATAGTGTTTTCAGGACTATTTGGGCTGTAACAAGGCTCATCGTATCTGGCAGTTGTGAACAAAGGACTTGACTGGAGCACATGCTAATGCACAGAAAACAATGACACTTAAAATAAATGCCCCCAAAGTGCCATATTTGGCAGTGGCTTCAGGAGATACATAGTAAATGACGCAGGACTGCTGCTGTGCCTGTGAGGGCCAACAGCAGCCCCTGGCTTGTTCAAGAATTTAATTCTACTGAGCTCCAGCAGCTGTGTGGGCAATGGCCTGCAGTGAGTGTCTTGCAGCCAGGTTTTCAAAAGTAGCCACTGACTTGGAATGTGTAAAAGGCTTTGACAGAATCATCTAGGTTGGAAAGGGCCTTGAAGATCTAGTCCAACTGTTCACCTAGCACTGACAGTTCCCACCTACAGCATATCCTCAAGCGCTGAATCGACCCAACTCTTAAACCCCTCCAGGGATGGGGACTCCACCTCCCTGGGCAGCCCATTCCAACGCCTAACAACCCGTTCTGTAAAGAAATGCTTCCTGATATCTAGTCTAAACCTTCCCTGGTGCAACTTGAGGCCATTACTACTTGTCCTGTCACTTACTACTAGGTTAAAGAGGCTCAAACCCAGCTCTCTGCAGCTTCCTTTCAGATTCCTTTTTCCCTCAGCCTCCTCTTCTCCAGACTAAACACCCCCAGTTCCCTCAGCTGCTCTTCCTACGACCTGTGCTCCAGACCCTGCACCAGTTTCATTGCCCTCCTCTGGACACGCTCAAGTCATTCAATGCCCTTTCTGTAGTGAGGGGCCCAAAACTGAACACAGTCATCAAGGTGCGGCCTCACCAGTGCCAAGTACAGGGGCAAGATCCCTTCCCTGTCCCTGAAATCTCTCTGCAAAAGGCTCTGAATGCTAGTCCAGCACTAGATGCAAGGACTCTGGGGCTCTGGAGGCTCAGTGGGTTTGAAACCTGGGCTGGAATTTTATTATTTTTTTGAGGTTTCCAGGCTGAGTGTAGTCAAGGTGCCAAGTATCTATAGCTGGAATGCAGATCTCTTTTCTCTCTCTCTGCTACAGGATACCACCTACCAAAAGGTGTCCCTGCCGATTGATTTGCATGTGTGCTGTGTAGCTTAAATCATTTGGATGGGAGCGCAAAGTGCCATTTGCACCAAGACACAGCTTTTGCAGTAGCATGGTGTTTGTACCACTAGCAGAGCTATTTAAACATAACAAATGACACTTTCTTTTGCAAGATTCTCTTTCATCTTTTTTGCTCTTATGTTTTCTGTCATAACACATAACTGAAACTTAGTTGTTACTTGCAAGGGGTTTTGGTAGTAGCAGTACGATGCCCCTGGAAAGGCACATGTAGTAAAAATTTTGGGGGAGTTATACACTTTTTGATTAGTAAAAGACATTTCTTGCCTGTGGGCACGAAAGTTTTGTTACACATCAACTCATTAATCGGTTTAAAGAAAGCTAACAAAGTTTGCTAGCAATCATAGTGCTGTTTTGAAATGAAATGAGGTCAGGGGATGCACAGAAGATTAATTTATCACCTAGTAGGCAGTTTGTAAACTTCACCAGAAGGTTTGTGCCTCCTAGTGCTGCTCTTGTTTTAGGAGACAGAAAACAAAACCAAAACCAACCAAACCAACAAACAAAAAACCCCCAGCCCTGAAAGCACAGGTAAAGTCTGTAACTTCATGTTTCTGGGAAGGGCTTAACACAGAGCGTAGGGGCCACACAAGGCAGAGAATAGTGCTGATTCAGGCATGCAGGAGGGGTGCCTTTCTGCTTAGAGAGGCTGCAGCCACGTTGGTGCATCTGAGGAAGCACATTTAAGCTCCAGAGCGGTGGGGCTGGAAGCTGAGCAGGGTGAGGGGAAAGGGAGGGGGCTGCGCTGGATGTGCTGTGAGGGTCCGCGCTATGCAGCAGCTCCATCGCGGTCAGTTTTGCCATTGCATAATTGTGGTTTTGCGCTCGCAGCATGACTGAGGCACGTGTTGGGCTGGCCATGGGCAGGCAGTTCTGCCATGGCGTTGGAGCAGCTCCAGCACACCCATGGGAAATGGCATATGGGACAGCATGTTGTTGGATGCTCTCACACGGGGTGCTGTGGCTGGGCTGGGGTCCCATCCTCCCAGGGAAGTAAACATTGCAAACTGCGTGCTGCGGCTTAAACTGAGCCTGCTCGGAGCCTGTGTTTGCTGTTGTATTCAAGCTTTAACCAGACTGTGCAGGCGCATGTGTGGCGGTGCTGAGAGCCAGCCACGTTTCTCAAGGAAGCATATCCAAGCCCTGTGGCAGGAGCAAAAAGTGTGGCAATACTTCTTCACTCTGACAAAGCGGGACTGTTGCAGATGCCACAGAGATCAGTGTTGAACAGCTTGCAGCAACCCCCTTGCTACAGCTAGAAGTGGGCTGTGAAAAGCTGGGTGGGAGAAGTATCTTCGTGCCTGTGCTGACGAGCCCTTTTGCTTAAGGGAGTCAGGGGTGAATTTTTACCAGAAATGGCTACAGGTATGAATTTACACAGTTATGAAAACAATTTGTATCATTATGCTAAAGAACTGCTATGCTGTGCTTGAAAGTAATGGGAATTTAGGATACTGTAAATAATAGAAAAGGAAAAAAAATCAAAAAATTAAAACAAACAAACAAAAAAACAAAACCAAAACCAAAACCACAACCTGGCTAGTAAAGCCTGTTTCCAAAGCCTGTTTCTGTTTCCAAACCTCAGTTGGGTGTCGTTGCACGGTTTCTTGTTGCTCTGTGTTCTGAGAGGGCTTATTAAACCAGCACAGTGCTGCAGGAGGTCTGACAGACAGGTGAGATCTTCCTGGACCTGTTAGCTCAGGCCAAAAGTCATGACAGTTGTGACAAACCCTGCCAAACCTGAGCTAGCCTCCCAGGAGGAAGTGGGAGGTGCTGGTGGTGTTGATGTGCAGCCTGGGGAGCCTGCCCATGGCAGTGCTTGGGTTTCTCTAGCATAGCTGTACAAACACCAAGGAGACAGAGATGCTGTTACTGAAAATGATCTAGAAAAAGAGGCTTTTTTCCTCTTTTCTGGAAGGAGGTCCTCCCTAAACAAACTCTCGGTTCTTTAAAGAACACCTGACAAGGAGCCTGGCTTTTACAGCACAGTGGGATTTAATGCTGAGTGAAGGCTTGGTTCACTTTCAGTAGTTGTTTTCTCATTAGAATTGTGCTAGGGAAATGCACTGTCAATTCAGCAGGGAGAGAAACTAGACTAATCCTTTAGGATTTTTCCTGCTTTTACTCGAAGATACTGCTTTATTAATGAAACAGAGGAAGATGGGATTTCAGAATTTTTTACGAAAATGCTGATAAAATGAGCTTGTAACAACTTCTACTTTGAACGAAGAATGGATATAAATTAACCAAAATATTTGTTCAATAGTCTTGATTTTTGATCTGTGTGGGAAAGGGAACAAATACGGACCTACCTCAAGACCAGAAACCTGAGCTGGAATATTATCACCTTTAAGACAAAACTGATTTGTTCCCCAAACATGAATATGTGTTTATACTTGCCCACCTAGTTGCCTTTTCTCTGAAAGTATGATATCTACTCCCAGACAGTGGCTGTAAGCTAAAATCTCTGGTTTTCCTCATGTTGTTTCTAACATGTGGCTCTAAGCAGGTTTCACTGGTGATTTACATATTTGAAAGCTTTTACTGTAACTTATCTTCAGTTGTATTAATTGACGAAGTTTTTTGGTACTTGCTAGTGTTTCACTGAACCTGGACAGCATGAGAAGGAAATAAATGTCACTGCTTTCTCTAGGACAGCAGGACTTTGTGAGCTTGCAGTTGGAACTGAGACATCCCTTGGGATTGCCTTACAGGCAGAAAAAGTCCTACAGACTGCATATTAAACTTCCTATTTTTAACTATGTCAGGTTTAGAGAGCATAGCAAGACAACCTGATTTTCCCCTGAGGATTCAAGTAGAAATATCAGTCTGTTGTATCAGTTCACTACTCAAAGATAATTAATTACCATTGAGGACAATTAATAATTTAAAAGAATTTTTCTTGAGGACAGGGACAAATACAAGGTAAGTCTCTAGCTGATCCCATGTGAGGCCAAGCCAAGTAATTTTGATATCTTCAATATAATAGTTATTTGCTGTCCTGAACCTTGGTGATTCAGAGTGACTTTGGTGTTTGGGGTCCTGGATGGGTGAAACCATAATTCAATTGGTATGGGCAGTTTCTGACGAGTTTGTTCACTGGTGGTTCCTGATTTCAGCTGACTGTAGAGAAAGCTCAGCCTGTGGCAAGAGCCAGAAGGGCTCAAAACCATACGAATGACTTGTTCCTGCTGTGCTGTGTGGGCAGTTAAGGATGAAAGGGCCTTGTGCCTCCTGTCTGTCTTCTCTGTCAGGCCTGTACCATGAGCTCATCTTAGGAGGAGGTGTGACAGCAGCTGACATTGGCTGAATATCCTTTGCTGTAGGTGTGATTGGCTCTGGACTGAAAGAGCTTAAACCTGTCTGATATTAGCTGCTGCTCTCCTACCTGTCATCCCATTTTGTACTGATTGCTAGATGCTCAGTGCATTGCAGAGCCAGCTTCCTAATGACATGGTAAAAATGGAGTTTGAACCACTTTTCCCCAAGTTCAGCTGTGTTCTCTCTGTGGTCTTGGCAGGCCTCATTGCCTTGATGTTTATCCCCACCTTTATGGGAACAAGGTAGTTGAGTGGTTCTTTTCCCAGGACTTTCAGCCATGCCATAGTTTGCTGGAACAAAATGCTAACCTTCAGAGACCCTGCCCCCTTCCCCACATCACCTCTGAATGTATGTTTGATCTTGGCAAAAGCATCTTTCTACTGGTACTACTGGTGCAAGCGTGATGCAGGTTTGTGGTGACTCACTCATGATAATCTGATGGTAGTTTTGAGCCTTGACAATCCTAAATATCACATCTGACACTTCTAGACCGTGTTGGCAGAGCAGAGGGCACACAGCTTCAGAGTTTTCCTCTCTGAGCTCAGGACCACCTGCTCAGATCCTGATGGTATTGAAGTCTATGGAAGCCTTCCCCATTGCTCTTTCAAATATCTACCAGGGGTTTCTGAATATACTTGCCATTGCTTCTCTACTGACTGCACTTGGGCAAAGGTCAGGCAGCGCTGAGTGATTTCATGTTTTCAGTGTTAGTGAGTGCAGCGTTCTCCCTAGAGCCTGGTGCCTTTAGTTCAGGGTGGCTGCTGGAGGCTAGGACAGTTTAGAAAAGCTCACTGGGAGGAGGAGAAGCAAGAGTTCATTCCTGATGCAGCCAATGAGACATTTGTGTTGCAAGAGCTAAAAGGAGAAATGGATGGAAAACTCTCCTGAAACTCTGGTGGCTCTAGCTCTCCATGCTAGAAGGCATCTATTTTCTTGTTTAATTATTCACATAACCCCATAGTCACCAGAGGTTGTGCAGTTAGCTGTTGGGGACTGCTCCTGGAGCAATCCTTTTCTGTCAGGAAGTGCAGGGAGCAGCAAGCACCAGCACTGCTGGTGGGTCTGAGCATGAGGAAGGGGTGTGAGGCAGACAGGTGTGCTAAGTGTGCCCGCAGAGGCTTATCAGGGTCAGATACTGCCCTTGAGTTATCATGGTGGGTGTCCTAGAGAATGTCAGTTGTTTAATGGAGGATTTACCCAAGGGGGATGTAAAATCAGATGGTTTTTCTCATTGTATATCAATCTTCCCTGACCTACTTGTTTCTGGAATATCAAGAGTATTCTTGATACTCCAGTATCTCTTGGGAGATGGTCCTGAAGGGTATAGGGGTGCAGGAAGGCTAGGCACTCTTCAAGAAGGAAATCTTAATGGCTCAGGAGCAGGCGGTCCCGAGGTGCTGTGAGAGAAGCTGGTGACAGAGAAGACCACCCTGGCTAAACAGGGAGCTTTGGCTGCAACTCAGGGAGAAAAGGAGAGTTTACTGCTTTTGGAAGAAGGGGCTAGCCACTCGGTGATTACAAAGATGCTGTGAGGCTGTGCAGGGCGGAAATCAGGAGGTCTAAAGCCCAGCTGGAAATTAATCTGGCTTCAGCAATCAAGGATAAAAATAAATGTTTCTGTAAGTATGTGAGCAGCAAAAGAAAGACCAGGGGAGAGCCTCCATCCCCTTCTAGATGCAGGAGGAAACATGGTAACAAGTGATGAGGAAAAGGCTGAGGTGCATAATGCCTTCTTTGCCTCAGTCTTTAATAGCATGACTAGCTCTACTGAGGGAATCCAGCCTCCTCAGCCAGAAGACAGAGACTGGGAGAACGACCCCCTTGCGTTCCGGGAGGAGATAGTCAGTGACCTACTGCATCACACAGACATAAGTCTATGGGACAAGATGGGATACACCTGAGAGTGCTGAAGGAGCTGGCTGGGGTGCCCGCCAAGCTGCTTTCCATCATTTACCAGTAGTCCTGGCTGACCAGGGAGGTCCTGACAGATTGGAAATTGGCCAGTGTGACACCCATCTATAAGAAGGGTCGGAAGGATGATCTGGGAAATTACAGGCCTGTCAGCTTGACTTAGGTGCCCGGGAAGCTGATGGAGCAGCTCATCCTGAGTATCATCACACAACACATGTGGGACAACGAGGTGATCAGGCCCAGTCAGCATGGGGTTATGAAAGGCAGGTCCTGCTTGACTGATCTTCTACAACGGAGTGACCTGCTTATTGGTTGAAGGAAAGGCTGTGGATGTTGTCTACCTTGACTTTAGCAAGGCCTTTGACACAGTTTCCCACAGTATTCTCCCAGCGAAACTGACTGCTCATGGCTTGGATGGGCACACACTTTGCTGGGTAAAGAACTGGCTGGATGGCCGGGCCAAAAGAGTTGTGGTGAACAGAGTTAAATCCAGTTGGCAGGGAGTCACCAGTGATGTCACCCAAGGCTCGATTTTGGGGCCACTCCTATTTAGCATCTTCATTGATGACCTGGACGAGGGGATAGAGGGCACCCTCAGTAAATTTGCAAATGACCCCAAGTTGGGTGGGAGTGTTGATGTGCTCTAGGGTAGGGAGGCTCTGCAGAGAGACCTGGACAGGCTGGAGCGATGGACTGAGGCCAGCTGGAGGAGTTTCAATAAGGCCAAATGCCGGGGGCTGCCCTTGGGTCACAACAACCCCCAGCAGCGCTACAGGCTTGGGGAGGAGTGGCTGGAGAGCTGCCAGTCAGAGAGGGACCTGGGGGGGTTGATTGACAGCCGGCTGAACAGGAGCCAGCAGTGTGCCCAAGTGACTAAGGCGGCCAATGTCATCCTGGCTTGTGTCAGCAATAGCATGGCCAGCAGGGACCGGGAAGGGATCTGGCACTGGTGAGGCCACACCTCGATGACTGGGTTCAGTTTTGGGCCCCTCACTACAAAAAGGACATTGAATTACTCGAGCGTGTCCAGAGAAGGGCAGCGAAGCTGGTGCAGGGTCTGGAGCACAGGTCGTACGAGGAGCGGCTGAGGGAACTGGGGGTGTTTAGTCTGGAGAAGAGGAGGCTGAGGGGAGACCTCATCACCCTCTACAGCTACTTGAAAGGAGGGTGCAGAGAGCTGGGGGTGAGTCTCTTTAACCAAGTAATAAGTGATAGGACAAGAGGGAATGGCCTCAAGTTGTGACATTAGGAAGCATTTCTTTACAGAACAGGTTGTTAGGCGTTGGAATGGGCTGCCCAGAGAGGTGGTGGAGTCCCCATCCCTGGAGGGGTTTAAGAGCTGTGTCAACTTAACGCTAAGGGATATGGTGTAGTTGGGAACTGTTGATGTTGGGTTGATGGTTGGACTGGATGATCTTCAAGGTCTCTTCCAACCTAGACAATGCTGTGATTCTGTGAAGAGCTATGGTGTATACACAGGAGAATGAGGAAAAGCAAAGGGTCAGTGAAGCCAATTGTATAAAGACTTGTTTTGTAAAAGTAATATAATTTATATCATTTTTAGATCATTGGCCCAGTTGAGCACTGGTCTGATCCAGTAGTGCATCTACAGTATTTCAGTGGATAACCCCCCATAGCTGGGTAACCCAGCCCATAACTTCCAGTCATTCATGTTGTGAACTCATCCCAGGTCTCCTACTGAAGAAAAACATTATGTCCCTCAAGTGGGAAAAACCAGCTGCTGGTGGTACCAACCCAACATGCTTGTCATGCCTGTGGTTGCATCTCTTTCCCTCCTTAGGCCATGGTGCAGATGTTAACATAAAACTGCAAACCTCTCAATGAGTATAGTAACAAGACTTCCATAGGTTTTTACAGGGCAATTATTATATGTATTGATTTCCAATAAACAGACATTTCAGAGCCAAGTGGAATATATTTTGGAAACATGTAAGATCAACTATGCTTTATAAATAAATCATAGCTGTGATGTGTTGTGAGACTATCTTATGAATAAGTTAGGCTGCCGGAGGTCAAGCACACTTTCTTTAGGTCATCATAAATATGACAGAGAAAAGTCAGTTTTCTGTCTATACTGTAACTTGACTGGGAAGGTGGGGCAGACTGTGGTGGGAAGGAGCACCAGCAAGTTGCTAGTTGTAAAGAAAGTCAGATAATGTTGTCCTGACAATTTTTTTCAGATAAATTTCTCTCTGGACTTAATAGGCAATACTTTAGTTTCTCAGCACAAGTCCCACAGGCTATGCCACTGGTCAAATAAACTTCTTTCTCAGTTCATTCTGTCCACAGTTAACCTGGTTTTGTCCCAGTCTGACTTCTTTTAAAGAGAATCACAACAGAGCTGTCTGATGGTTTAAAGGTTCTCATGTGCAGCCTGTTGTGCAGTGAGATCAATGGCAATGGATATTCGGGATTTTGAGATCCAGGTGTTTGGAATTGTTTCCTGAGGAAGTACAGAGAATAAATGTAGTGTGAAAGAGTGTCTCTGAGTGGAAGATTCCTCATCTCATAAGCACTTAAGTAGAAAATATGACCTCCTGCGTGCCCAGATGACTGTCATGTACCATGCAGCTGGCATCCTCTCTCTCTTTGGGAGTTCTTGGTAGACTGGAGTGGTGCTTTAGCATCTGACCTGAGTTATAGGTGAAGTGCTCCATGGGCAAGGATAGTGTCTTAGCTGGGTCTTTGCTTCATTCATGCAGCAAAAGCAGCTGCTCTTGATGCAGATTACTTCCTTAGCCAGGGCTGATTTGCTGCTGGCTGCCTGTATTTTGTGCAGAGTCTGCCAGCAGGTTGGGGGAGGTGATTCTCTTCCTTTTCTCTGCTCTCATGAGACCCCCCCTGCAGTGCTGTGTCCAGCTCTGAGGCCCCCAACGTAAGACAGACACTGACTTGCTCAAGCGGGTCCAGAGGAGGCCACGAAAATGATCAGGGGACTGGAGCATGTCCCTTATGAGGACAGGCTGAGAGTTGGGATTGTTCAGCTTGGAGAAGAGAAGGCTCCAGAGAGACCTTATAGCGGCCTCCCAGTACTGAAAGGGAAAATAGGAAATCTGGGGAGGGACTCTTGATCCGGGAGTGTAGTGATAGGGCAAGGTGTAATGGTTTTAAACTGTGAGAGGGTAGATTTAGATGAGATATAAGTAAGGAATTCTTCCCTGTGAGGGTGGTGAGGCCCTGGCACAGGCTGCCCAGAGAGGCTGTGGCTGCCCCCTCCCTGGCAGGGTTTAAGGCCAGGTTGGACGGGGCTGTGAGCAACCTGGGCTAGTGGAAGGTGTCCCTGCCCATGGCAGGGGGCTGGAACTGGATGATCTTTAAGGTCCCTTCCAACCCAAACTGTTTTGTTATTCTGTGAAATACTGTGAACTGATGCAGTGGCATGGGTTTTTTTTCCTGCACAGGATTGAGGACAGCTGAGCTCTTACGTAAGTAAAGTTTACTCCTACATGCATGCATGCAAGCCCCAGTGCTGGCTCTTACTTGAAGCTGGCAGGTTTTGGCTCTAGCCCTCTGTTAATCAAATTCCTGAGTTCCTAGTTTGTTATTTTTCCTGTCAAACATTCACTGAGCTGAGTGGGCATTTAGCAAATCTGTAAGACACCCTAATGGAGAGTGGCTGTTATTATCTTGAGAGAAACATCAATGTGAATTTTCCCTCAAGGAATTTGTGTTTCAGAACAGAAAATGTTTAGACTGTAGCTGGCCCATAGGTGGGAAACTGAAACATGTTTGGGGAGAGGGGACAGATTAAAATGTCCCTCTGCTTTAACCTGCTATTATACCAGACAAGGAGGGGCAAAGACCTCCCTGGCCAGCTGGCCTTGCTTCCTCCCATTGCTGAAAACATCATTGTATATCACATTCATGAACTTCAAGTGCCCTCTTAAAAGCTGTATTTCTGCTGGGAAACTGTTTCAGAGCCTCCCTGTGCCCATCAAACCTTTCCAATTTCTAGGTTATGTGTATTCTTGGCCATATTTATCTGCACTGGGCTCCAGTGCTGTCCTATAAATACCTCAGGGATGTTCATATTCCCTCTTGCATTTGGTTTTGCTAGGTTTAAATGGGCCAAGCTGCTTTAGTCTTTATCACGCACAGTTCCATTCGTCAGCCGATCCTGCTGACCCTGCTCTGTACCTGTTCCAGATGGACTTCATCTCGCGTGAACGCTGTAACGCAAGCAAGCCACTTTATTTAAATGTAAAAGTCTTTCAGGTTGACAAGCCTAAAGATCAACATCTTGTCTGGCATAAGGCTGAAGTCTGCAAATTCAGCATTTGGACTTAAATAGTTTTTCATTTTTCACACATTTTTAAAAAAATGCCGTATACACGCTAAACAGATGATGCTCAGCAGGGCACTGTATAAGCTGCTTTCTGTTGTGTATTGCTCTTGGTGTTGGATGAAATTAGGCTTCAAGAGTCACTGGCAACCTTTCTTCTGGATGTTGTGTATCCAGATCAATGGCAGGGGACATTTTTTGGTGATTTCATTTTCAACTCTTGTGCCAGCACTTCTTAAAATGCCTGTTTAGCTCTGCCAACCTCCAGAGAGCCTGAGGAATTTAGAAACATTTAGATCCAAATACCTTGAAGGGTTTATGAAGTTCAGATCCAGTTATGAGCTTGGCAAGTGCCAACTAATGGATTCTATCACACTAGCTAAGATTTATGGATGGTTTTGTCCATTATCTCTCTGACTGTGTCCAAGGGCCAATGCTTCACAGGGACCTCTCACGAAGCAGCAACAGATCAGTGCTTCTGTAGGAAAAGAGTCTTCTCAACCTCCAGTATTTGGCTTATTCCCTAAACCAGGAGTGTTATATTTCTCATAAAATGTGTCAGCCAGTACCTGTGGATGCTTTTTTCTTATAAATAGATGATCCTTTGTGGATTCGTGCCAGTCTCTTCCAAAATAAGGCATTATTACAGTGGTTGTTATAGCTGAATTGTGCAAGGAGAAAAATATTATGAATTTTGGAAATGCTGGGATCCAGTTATAAGTTGGACTTCTTTGTATTTATGAATTGCATGGAAAACATAACACTGCAACACATTCAGTGAAGTCTGACTTCTGTAATACAAGTTTTTTTCTGGTCTTCTAGTAGACAGTAGAAATTAAATGAATTGATTAAGGCTTGTATTGATATCCTTAGTTCCACTTTGTTACTGAACCTTGAATTAAGCTCAAATAATTGGTAGAATAAAAGATTGCCAGGAACAGGGGATTTAAATGATTTCTGGTATTTTTTTGGAATGAGTGTGGATGTGAATGAAGCAGCAGAGCAGCAGTTTTGAGGTGACTGGTTCCTGAAGGTGGTGTAAGCATGCTGTTAATTAACATTTTTCAAGCACTTTGAAAATGTAGATTACTCCAGGACTGTTAAGTATCATTATTATGGCAGTCTTGAAAAGGAACAACTTAATCTATGAAATTACACGTCTATTCTTGAGAATTACAGGTGGGACTATGATGTGGCTGCTGGAGTAACAAACTGCAATTCGGGACACTGGGTTCAGCTCTTGGGGCTTTTTAGTGGGAGTCTGTCTGAGGTCAGCTCATGGCTGTTCACTGCTCAGTGATAAGTGCCCTGGAAGAAGGGTAAGGAAGATGAGAACAGATCATTCATGGAGAGCCATCAAGTAGCTTGATGAATCGGCACAAGCAAATGGTATGTAAAGTGTTCTTTTAAAAAGCAGGCATTTAGGTACAGAGATTTGAGGTGGAGCACCACTGGCTAGTCAGCTGAACCAGAGCTCTTGGGATTTAATCTGAGCACTCCCAGTTCTCATCTGATGTGTCTGCATTTATGGGTGTAGTGGAGGTACAACTGCTTCCCCAGCAGCGAAGATCCAGTCCAGGGCAGCTCCTTGCTGGTAACTGAACACAGGCAAATGTCTGTGGGAGGGGAGACACAGAAATTCGTAGACATAGTAAAGTGATTATATTTTCTCTGAAATTAGCACTGGTGGAATCTCTTATAAAATGCCTGAGGCAGTTTCTGATACCTGTAGTCAAAAAACTTTATTGAGGAGGAAAACATATCAGAGATAAGTCAGAATAGCAGGAGAATGATCGGAAAACATTATTTTTTTATATAATGAGAGGCTACAGGAATTTGATTAATCAGAGTGATTGTCTCTGGTATCTAGATGGAGAACAGCTTTTTAATGTGCAGCACGATCCAGTGGTTGAAAATGAAAGGTAGACACATTCTGACCAAAAATAAATTGAAGTTTAACTGTGAAGCTAATTAGCCATGGGAACAGTATCTGATTGTGAGGGTTATGGTGAGCTCTCCATTACTAGAAACTTCAAAATCAAAATTGAATGGTTTTCCGCTTCAGCTTTCATAGAAGTTGATTCAGAACTATGTCTTGGTCTGTGTTACATAGAATACCCAAACAGATAATCACAGATAGTGGCCTTTATTAATTCAGTCATTGTGTGGCTTTGGGCAGGTTTAACAGGGATGTCGCAATTTTAAGTACTATCAATGACGTTTCATCTCAAGGGGTATTCAAAGGCAAAATTACAACTGCATTTGCTGGGACTAAGGCTTCTCCTGTGCTGACTTTTAAGAGCATTGAACACTCCAAAGTCTATTTATTTCAACTGGAGTTTGCTCAGCAGCTGTGAAAATACAGCAGTTAGCTGGGAAAATTAGTGTCTCCAGAACTTTGGGGGCAAGAAGAGCCATGTTTTCAAATTTTGCCTTATCCTTCCTGTGAGGATGAGGTTAGTTTCCTGTGAAACAGGAGCTAACACTGACCGTTATCTCCCAAGTATGTGTATGTGACCTAATGAATATTTGTAAGATGTCTTGCAGAAAGGTGTGTGCAGTTAATCCTCTCCCCCGGGTGCTGTTGATGCTCACTGTGCTGCCTGTCACAGAGGGGCTGAGCTGACCTACTGTCTGGCCAGAAAACACGAGATCTGTCTTGGAGGAGGAAAAAAAAAAAAGTCAGGATTTGGTGCGTGTTGTCTGTATCTGGAACTTTTCAAACTCTCTTGTGTAAAACCCTGAGGAGAGGCTGTGCAGGTGATGCATCTGAGCGATGCTCCAAGCTGGGCAAAGCAGGACTCTGAACAGGCAGTGCTGCAGGAGGGAACTTGAGCATCACCTCTTCCTGGTTTTTGTTGAGTTTTTGGTTGTGGGTTTTTTGTTTCAACTGTGAGCTCCCTTTTTTTAAACATGAATTCTATTGAAACAGTTTACTTTGGGAGTTGGTGTTTTCTCACAGTGGTATTTTTACCTAAGCAGTTCTTGCTAACAGCAGAATGGTCCCTGGGGGAGCAGGACCCTTTGAGGTATGCTGCCTCTGACAGGGGTGAAGATGGTTTGAGGCAGCTCAGCTGGGCAGGGATGGGAAGATTGTTCCTTACATTAGTGTGCATGTTCCCCAGTGCATAGTGAGAGGATAAAGGGGATTTATGTTCTTGGAGTTTCCATGGTTTGCCTGAACTTATCTCTGTCATTGGGATATCTGCTAAGTGAGGGGTATTGCTGTTACTGCTCTCTGGTGGGGGCAGCAGACAAAGCACAAGTTGTCACCAGAAGATCACACAGTATCAACACAAGACCCACTGTGCACAAAATGCTCAATCCGCATACAAACTGCCTAACCTTTTACTAATTAATGCATCTTGCATATATGGGGAATCTAAGCATGGCCGGTCACTCCAAATGAACAGGCATCAAAATTTGACCTATGCAAAGTCACACACTGAAAGCAGGAAGCAAAAGCCAAGAATAGATTCAGGGTCCTGAACTTCCCCAACCTCTAGAATGGGAGCCAAATTTCATCTCTCACTGGTAATTATGGTCAAAGCCTGGGCTGGAAATGAGAAGCACTGATTTCTGTTTCTGTTCTGCAGTAGATTTACTGTATGACCTTGGAGGAAAATGTGTCCTTCTGTGTCTCAGTTTACCTCCCCACTAATGGAGATAATTGTGCTAGTATGCAGTAAGCTTTAATGGACTCTCTTTCTGCACCTACTGAAGTTAATGGCTTTCCTTGCAATGGGAAGCAGACTAGATGCACC
Organism: Athene noctua; assembly: GCF_965140245.1. NCBI lineage: Eukaryota > Metazoa > Chordata > Aves > Strigiformes > Strigidae > Athene > Athene noctua. The sequence continues at coordinate 16,410,564 of NC_134044.1, forward strand.
TTTTGTAGAGTGTCTGGATGAAAGGATGTTGCACAAGTGAGACAGATATTATTTGTTTTAACATATGGGCCCAGATAATAGCTACATATGCTTGGGTGTTGATTGCTCACATGGATAGTAAAGGATAACAATGCAGTCTTGAGAAAAACAGCTGCCTCGACCCTCCTTGTGCTGCTGCTGTGTGCACGTGTGATCTCACCTGTCCCGGGTTGTGCTGCAGCACTAGGAGGCTTAGGGGGGGATTTTAAAGAAATCCAAGATCCAAATCTGTCAATAGTTCAGTGAGCCGGGTGTACGCGACGCCTTGATGCTAATGCGTGGCTGCAGTGAACAAATGCAGTGCGTGGAGAGTTCCTGGTTGAGCAGGATTCTGCCTTGTGCCTCATTTTCCTCAATAGGAATATCAGTCCATACATTCATCTGGGCTAATTGTTTTTCAAGTGTACAGAAATGGGACAACTGCTTGACAAATAAAGCTAACACTGACTCGCCATGGTTCATAATGCCAAGCTAGAAAAAGTTAACAGTCCCAGCACCATGCAAATTAATACAGTATCACTTGTTGCTCTGTAGTCCCTCCTGTACATTGCAGCAGTCTGGGTGGCTCTTCCAAAAAGCTCACCTAATGTTGCAAAGTCTATCTGATGCGTTTCCTGGTAACTGGTGTCACCAAGTGGAATATTTCTGGCAGGTGGAACGATGTTCCTCTCTTCTTCTGTTAGTAGATGTTAGTAGTAGCATCTAGTAGATAGTAGCACAACCAGTTTACACCTTTTGTGCTGATTCTTTGTTTCCAGGCCAAGGGGGAATAAACCACCATTTGATCTTCTCACTAACCAGAACTGTTCAAGTAAATTACCCCACAAATACTCTTTCTGTCCCTTTTACTTTGAAGTTTTTCAGAAGCTGATTAAGAAGTTCCTATTTTGAAGTATCTAGGTTGGCCAGGTTTCAGTGTGTTACTATTTCCTCAGTACTAACACTGAGGATCCCTGGAGTGATCAGGTATTGATGAATACTTGGTTTCCACGGGACTGTGGCTGCCTGATGGAGACATGCAGCTACATCCAAACCTGCACTATTGCTCCCGTTTGTCAGTTACTGCAATAGGTTCCTTTGAGATTTTACCAGGTGAACAATTGCATGCAAAAGACAGCCTCCATCCCCAAAAGTTTATAGCTTAGAGAAGGCAAAGGGAGATTTAAGTCTCCAAAGTTACTGTGTCAGGTCACAGTCACAGTGTTCCCCATTCCTCCTATCTAGGAGGAAGGACAGGATCGTTTGCTTGCCAATATGAAGCATTACACATTTGCATACACCCTCACCACCACTTTTTTGTTTCAAAAATTATTTTCCATAAAACTGCCCTTGATCTCTAGCCTGAGACTGATGCATATTTATAACCGTTCCTCTGTACTTTCTTGTCACTTGACTTTACCAAATCACAGTCCTTGTCTGAGTTGACGATATAAAGCACGAGCTGCAGCCTGAGTGGGGATGAGGACTGGAAGGACTCTCTTGCTTTGCCTGTTCTACTCTGTTCTACTTTGAGCTCCAGATGTCTGCCTGCTACGGGATGTGACCTGTGCTTAGTCAAATCCCTCCAACTCTGACACCTGCCTGACTTCGACTGCACAGCTAGCTGAGGTCTTCCATGGGCAAGCAATAAGTGGCAAAATCCCTAAACAGAGTCCTCCTGCCCCCAGATCCTTTCCAGATACATATCATTATGACACTGTAAAGCAGGGGCCAACTTTTAGTCACTGTTAATTGTCACACCATCACCTGATTCAATCTGCCCTCACAAACGACTTGTGCCTTGCTGTTCAGCAGTAGACGAGAGGAATAGGGATATGTCAGACAGCTCCCAGTCTCTGGAGACACTCCAGGAAAATCAGGCATCAGAGATCTTGCATCTCAGTGCAAGCAGTGTGCAAAGCCTGCACGCAATCTCCAAGGCTCCAGCCATGGCAGTGAGGGTGCTGACAGCCTCACAGCTGGTTTCTTCTGAAAGGGTCCCTCCTTTCCCTGAGAAGCTAAGCACCAAGCAGGATAGGATCGCGTCACCAAGGCCTGGGGGTTATAATTCAGCAGTTCAGTGCACCATGCACTATAATCCTGGGGAATATTAAGACAGTGCAGCAAGCTGGGGGAGAGGCTCTTGGGAAGAGCTGTAAAATGGCAGCATGTTTTATGCTCTGTCCTTGGATGTGAGTCATGGAGATCTCCGTATGCTGAGGGTAACGAGCATTTGTATTCAGATAATTTCCCAAGCTCTGTTGTTGAATGCTGGGGAAGAAGAAGTGTTTACTGTTGTATTTAAAGGCAGGGACAAAGTGCAGGGTGGTCTATCACACTGCTTCTGAAAGCTGCTCTTAGAGATGTGTTTATTGGGCTCTTTTGCTTGTTCTCTGCTTGCACAGAAACAGTCAGAGCTTTCTGTGCTTTCTTCCACCTGCTGTCAGAGTGAGACAAAACATGATTTTTCTGCACAGGTCTTGGCAAAAGGCCTTGTTACAGTTGGACAGGTGGATTCCTACCTGCTAGTCTTTATAACTTAGATACAGCTAGTGTCTCCTAGACATGGAGCATATTCAGACACAGGAACACTACCTGCCCTCAAGAGTGTTTTGGTGGGTTTTTTTGTGGGTATTTTGGGTTTTTATTTAAACTACAAAATAGGAATTTGCTATGGCTTGGACAGGGGCATGACTTGTCCTTTGCTATCAGACCTGTCCATGTCAGGGCCCTAGCATCCTGTCTTCTGGGGATGAAAGAGTATTATCCCTCATGAGCTGTGCTGCAGAGCTGTCAGCCAGGAGTTGCTGCGTGTGTCCTCTCCTCCACTTCTTTGCATTGGACTGTGGTGGTGCCCCAGTGGGGCTTTTCTTCCTGGCAAGGCTTCTCCAGAGGTGCTGAAAGAGCAGGGAAGTTTCTGAAGGCGTGGAGGGCCCTTTGGGTCATAGACTTTATTCATCAACACATGTCTTTTTTGATGTGGTGAGAATTCGGGTCTGGGGCTGAATGGGATGCTCTATTTGGTGCCATGGGTCAGCTGTTGACTGCTAGCTGAGAGCACAGCTAAGGCCACCCCACTGAATTCACCAGCTGTGTCAGTTAAATAACTGCATACTTCATTGGAAGCTGCTGCTTTTTGAAAGCCATAGAAGATATCATCTCCACTGGGAAGACTATTTCTGAGCTGCTTCTGTAGAGCAGGTGTGAATTTTAAAGAAGTGGGGTCATCTTTAGTTAAGTGCCCTCAGCATCAATCAGTTACCAATATTTCAGCTCCCTTCCCTGGTGCTTTTGGAGGCATCTGACATCCATCAAATAAAGCAGCCTCCAGATGGCCCCAACATATGGTCCGTGTCTCGGAATAGCTGAAATCTAAATGCTTGCCTCCTTGGGAAGCTGTGGCCCCTTGCTGAGTCTCGACATCCAAGGGAGATGCCTGCTGCTTTAATCAATGTGTGTTCTGTTTTTTTCTGCTTTGTCATAGTCATAATAATAAGCAAGTCTCACTTCGGCATCCCTAGCTGCAAGAACCTTTCTGTGCTTGAAATACTAAATGCCTGTCAGTCCCTTTCTTTCCTCTTGTCTTTTCCCTTGTCATTTGGACCCTACTGATCTCAATCCTGACAGGCCGTCCCTTCTTCTCTTCCCTCTTGCTATTGCTTGCTTTCCCTCTTCTAATCTCTTATTTATATAAATCGCCAAGTGTGAAGAAAGAGTAAATATCAATAAAGCAATTCAAGCCACTTGTGACATTTCTAAGGGCTGCCCAAGCTCCTACCTGGGGAAAGGCAGTTAGTGATGGCAGTTACTGGTCTGTCTCACTTTGCACCAAAGTTTATCTCAGTCTGTCTTCACTTCATTCCTTTGTCTGTGCTCTGCTTAGCTTTGTGAAACGGCAAACCAATTTCTGACCCTTCTGGTATACACCTCAAAATTTGTGCTGCCTTCAATCTTTTACCTGCTGTTGATGCTGTAACCCTAGCGCACCTAGGAGTGACACAGTGTAAGGGCTTGTTGCTGGGCAGTATCCACAGAAAAGTAGTCTTGTAGCCTTTAGTCACCATTTTCCTTGTCCCTGTTGAAACCTGTTTGGAGGGAAAGTCTCCAGAGGATGATACACTTCTGTAACTCGTGTTCCCTGTCAGAGTAACAAGTAATTTAAAAATAATTTTCAAAAATAAATAATTATTGGAGCTGGATGGAAAAAAGTGCCTGCACAAAAACTTAAGATGGAAACCTTCAACCAATTCTGTAAATATACAAGACAAAAATATGATATTCCTTTAAAAGTAACCCATGTGACTATGTGATGCTGTTGCCACATTTAGGATGTGGAAGTAGTTATGATTAGTACTTATTTGCTTTGTGTGCAGAAGTATTTGGCTAAGACTTGCCTAAATCAAAATTTCAGTTAAAATTTGCATTGACGAAAAGGCCCATCTCTTCAAATACAAAAACTGAGGAGTTGTTACAGCAGCAGTAGATCTCTGTCATTCTGCAAGATTCATAAACTTTACAAAGTTTACCTTGTGAGCAATGTAACTTTGTGTGGCAGATGTCAGAGAAAGAACAACTTGCCTGGATCTCCAGCGCCAAGGTCCCTAATGGCCTTGCATTATTGCAGAGGTGTATTCACTCACCCTTCAGACTCTGAGATTGCCATTCAAATGGTGCAAGCTACGGGTATGAGATCTAGCCTTGCATACTCATCTGTGTAATCTGCAGTTCAATTAATTTAGCTTGTGGCATCTACTCAGAAGACCATTGCTATTTTTTCTAGCTTAGTGGTAGTTCTCCGCCCTGTGTTTGAAACTCAAGGCAGATGCTCCCCAAACTGTAGATTTGATTTTAAGTTTTTGAAAGTGGAGATGAGAATGAGATTCAGCAATGTGGGATGGAGTTACTGGTACCATGGTTTCTCTTTCACTTTCAATGAACCTTCAGGCTTGCAGGAGCCCAAAATTCAAATAAATAACAGCCTCACTTTCTCCATTCAAGGCTAGTCTTGGCTGCAAAGAGGTGTGGATTGACAGACCTGAGGCTTCATGTCCCACCACTGTGACCCTGGACTGACAGCAGGTGACATGCAGCCTGTGTCTGGGCTACCTCTTGGGATGAGACCTTGTTCTTTCTGCTGAGCCTGCCAACAGGGATTCCTGTTAGCACCCACTGCTGCAGTAGATCAAATATATTGTTTATGCTACCTAAGTCACCAAAGAGCCATCACGTAGCAAGAGCTTCCCAATGTGACCTTACGGCTGCCACCACCTCACCCTCTACCTTCTCCAGAGGTAGCAGCACGTACATGTGTTGTACAGCGAGTGGTTCCTTTGTGTGCAGATGGCAGCATATTCACGTCTCTTGTAAATTATTTACAAATCTTGATGCTTATGGCCAGGAGGTATAGGGCCTTGTATTGTGCCCTAAATTAATGAATTTAGGCTTTTAGAAAACAGTTTGTGATGAGGAAAAGGGCAACATTCTGGAACAACTTCTCATGGGAGTAGTAAGCTGCTTGTTTTTTTAGATGTCTTAAGCATTCATGGTGAGCCCATACGAAGTGATGGTCTATGCTAGTGGGTGTGTGGTACAGGGCGCTTTGTTTTGGGGCTGTAGCAGTTGTCTGTGGACCTCATTCACCATCATATTTGCAATAGCTTCACATTTTCTCTTTCTGAAATTAAATTTCAGTAACATGGATTATTTGTGATCACTTTATTCAGCTCCCAGAGTGACCCTGGTGCTGTCGCTGGGATGGCTCTGGCGCAGAGCAGCAGAGCTAGAGCCTGGCATGGTGCTGTGCAGAAATGGCCATTCAGCTTTGGAGATGCTTTTGTACCTGGAAGCATCCCAGTGAGATTTGTGTAAGAGGTACTAAGATCCATGGGCCTGCACTGATGGTTACCCTTGTGCTTTAGACACGCGGGCAGGTTTGGCTTCCAGGAGCCCTCCTGAGCTGTGTGGGGCAGGCAGGACTGGCAGGGCGGCTGCTGAAGCAGGCCGGGAAATTGTCTGGGGTGTCTCTGCATCCCCAATCTCATATTTTCCCTTACCTGACTCCCTTCTCTCTTTCCTCTTGCTGCTCCCAAATACTCCATCCCTTCCCTTCCCCCCGTCTCTTGCAGTTCAGTCACACCTCTCTACCCCGCACCTCATTGCCGGCAGTGGAGTTGCATAAGTAGCTCCTGTAAAATGTGCTGGTGCCCTCTCATCGGTGAGCAGTGGGAGCTGCAGTAAGCACGGCAGCCTGGCGCCTTCCTTGCACCTCATCATACCAGTTCTAGTTCTCCATCATTGAAGGCAGATGCCTTTTATAATTGATGCTGATAGTGGTCATAGGACTCACCGTTTACAAGATGTTAGGTGGTAGCTAGCAGAGGGAGAGAAAAATCTTTCTAACCATATGGCTGTATCAGCACTAGTTTGATGCCAAGGTTGGATCTTGGTTAAATTGGGATCCCACTTTGCATGCTTATGTCTGCTGGAGGAAAAAAAAGTTTGAGTTGGGGCCATAAAATTATTAATTTTTTTCACAGTGTTATTTCTACATTCTTTTGCTATATTCAAAGCATACAGCATAAAAAACATTTCTAGGTATAATATGTTGGACTGACTGTGGTACTATGCTAAGACAAGTCAATTCATTCTGTCTCCACTGAGAAATAGAAATAAAATCTCCATGGCTGTTGTGCTCTGTCATCTTTCCTAATCACTTTGACCATGTGTTTCTGAAGATGTCAGACTCATTGCCTTACGTGCCAGATAACTTATACTGCATTTTGAAGACCGTGGATGGGTGTAAGGGAGTGTGCTATATTTCCAGAAGGTACTCAGGAAGGTTTCAAGTGTGGCAAGTTCCTTATTTTTGTGGTTATTCTCTGTGCATTTATTGGTAGGTTGATGGGTATGAATAAAAGCTTGAGACCTTGTTGGATCTGTTCATGAAGATGATGTGTTACCAGGGAGTAGCCTTTGTTCTTTTAAGTTCACCCTCTAATAAGAAAACATAAGAAAGCTGTTGCTTGTACAAGCAGATACTGGAAAAGATAATGTTCTGGAAAACCTCATACAGTAAAACTGGGACCTGGGGAGAAGGGACAGTGGAAGATGTGGAGGGACTTCTGGCACGGTTTATTCATGTAGATGGGGGGTCTGGGAACAACTTCCCTGTGAATGCAGTGCAAACAGGAGGTGCTTTTCCATGGATGCTCTGGGTTGGTTTTATGCCCACCATGTGGCGTGCCAGACTGCCTCAGCATTCCTGGGTGGTCAGAGGTTATACTGTAACTCACATTTTAAGTGATGCAGAGCATTTTGCCTGTGTTTGAGACTATGTTAAGTTGTATGGATTTAGCCGGTGTGTTTCATCCTCGAATTTTGGATTTGGGTCTTTTTCTGTCCCACTTTCTCTTTAAATTCTTCATTTACAAAAAACCAAAGTTATACCAGTCAGAAAGTTATATTAAAATCAGCTAGAAAAAGAAGAGACTGTGAACTCTCAGCACATCTGAGATGGGATATGCTAGGGATACAGTTCAATTTAGAGACAAAAAGGTTTTAATGCATTAGAAGAATTCTTTGGGTGTGTTTTGCCTCAGCCTGTGGCTTCTCCACTGCATGATGTGAATGCACTGAGGGCTGGTGTTGAAAGCATCTTCACAGTATGATGTTATTGTGGAACCTAGAGTGATTGCAACTAAACTCGGTACATAGATAGAATTGTGAATTGGATTTTTTTCCTTATAATGTTCTAGATCTTCATTAAAAATACATACATACCTATTATTCCCAAATGGCAAATGTGTGAATCAGAAGCTTATAGATACCACATTTTGAGGATACTTCATTTCTTATGCTAATCTGAAATACCATAAGAAAATATGTATTATCTCCTCTCTGAGAATTTGCAAGTAGGGCTTTGAACAAAAATAGAGTTTTAGTGGAGGCAAGTATCAGTTCTCCAGGTAATCTGACAATCCTTTCCTGTTATGCCACATGCTTTGCAAATGCTCTTTTCCCACACAGTTTTTCTTAGTGGGAAATGTGAACTCTTTTCCCCAGTCAAACAAACTACTTCAAAACTGGGAAAAAACCATCAGGCCCAATGGTATTTTTTCTAGAGAATGTCATAATTAAACAAGTTGTGTGCAGAGGGACAAAATATTCGAGCTGCTCTTGCCCACAGGCATGGCAGAGTGCAGGCTAGGCACATGTCCTTATTCCTCAGCTTGTGTAGCCCCCAGACAAGCATCCTGGGGCACGAGCTGTGGTCTCTTTGTGGATACCAGCCAGACTATGTCAGACTATTAATGACTACAGAAGGGAGCTACCTCTCTGAAAAACTGTATTTTGGGCATTGTGAGGTCCATATCAGTGTTGCTATTTTTGTGCATACAGAACAATTAAGAGAAAGCTGCGGTGTTTTTAGGGCAAGTGCTGAGTCTCAAGGAATACCTGACAGTTGTTATCCCACATCATCTTCCCTGGCATATGTCTGTCTTGTTTCAGGGAAAGTGTTGGAATGGATGAGGCAGAGAATGGGAGATAGATTTCTGAGGTGATGCTCTTAAAGATGTTTGGGACTGGGCTAAGAACTGATACAGCAATTTACTGTTCAGCCTGACACAAGACTTTTATCAGGAGCAGAAGCATTTGCTGACAATGCTGGCAAAACTGCTTAAATTGCCTGTGGTCTGACTTAAGGTGAAAACAGGCCTGTCCGGACTTTATGGATGAGGTTCAGTTGCTGAGCACTGGTGTCTAATGCCCTTTGAGTCTCCCCAAGATATCTGTGTTAGTGCAGGCAGCACTAGTGCAGCTTGGAGGCCAGGCAGGACACCCTATGACTCCTTAAGTAGCACTGGATACGTATGTTAGAGGATATAGGTGATTGATTCCCCTTCTGTGCACGTGCCATTGTGCATCTGGGTACATCTGAATTTGCTTCCTAATGTGGTCTGCTCTGGGATTTAGCGAGTTAACTTGTGATGCCTGACAAGGCACTCAGCCACAAGAGGAAATGGAGCTGAGGTACTGAATGGATGAAGCAGAAATCTCCAAGCTTTGTGTAGACAGGAACATATTTTTTGTGACTCTGGAAGCCCACCAGCAACATCTACAGAGATATGATAGGAACCAGAAGGACCAAACTGAGTGGAGAAGCGGGAATGGTGATGGTGGTGGTTCATCTGTCACAGAATGGCAGGAGGAAATGGGTAAAACCCTACCAAGCCATGTAAGCACAGTGCTTTGTGCTTATGTACCAACCTCTCCCCCAAAAGGTCTGTAAGCCATGTATGGCACTTGCCAGTTCACAGAATCATCAAGGTTGGAAAAGACCTTGAAGATCATCTAGTCCAACCATTAACCTAACAGTGACAGTTCTCATCTACACCATATCCCTCAGCGCTATGTCAACCTGATATGTTCTCCTGATGTGCTCACAAAGTTACCTAACTTGGTCTTCAAAGCAGGTGGGTGTGTGTTTGTGAACACTAGCAATGGAAGATACCTCTCAGGAGAGGATGGCACTTGCCCAGCCTCAACTCCCAGCTAATAGATACACCACAACTCTGGTCAGTAGGTGAGAAACAAATCCTGTTTTTCCTAGATAGCTCTGGGTCAGAATATCCAATGAGTTGAAAACTCACTGAAACCACATAGCTTTGTTTTGTTTCCTTGAACCATAACTGAGTCTGAACCAGTGTTTCAGACTCTGTTGAACTCAGTCTGAAACAACATGAGTCAAAACTGAATCTAGAACTGGAGCGAGATATTAAGTTAGTGGTAAGAATTTTACTTGGAGAATTTTATTAGTATAGGGATGCAAATGTGCAAAGACCAAAAGAATTGAATGGGCTGTCTTCTTGCTGGGTATTGTTTTGGGATTTTTCTGGTAGGATAACTTCCATTATGATGGGATCTCAGAAGTTTTACAGGAGAGGACTCGTATCTTCCTAAAGAGCTTGCAGTGTAAGGCTCTAGCCCTCACAACTCGTCTACACCTTCTAGCCCACATGGGCTGAGCTGCTTCATTGGAGGCTTTAGTTCTGCATGACACTGTTTCCAGGACAGGGTCTAAGGGCTGAATGGGAAAGACACAATGTTGTATAGTCAGTGCTGTGTACTTTATCACAATCATATTTTTCTATACTAAGGCTTCTTCTAAACCTTCTTTCTTTGTAGTCTTGCAGACTAAGCCACTCGGGCTCCGTGTGAACATGTGTGATCTAACCACTGTTAGCAAGCTTTTGCTTTTATTAGCCCTTGGCCCAGGTTTCATGTAGTTCTCACTTATTCAGATCTGAAAATGAATGCTTTTGTCTTCCCACAGCACTTCTGTGCATCTTCTGTCTATGTAGACTTGGGTTTAACTCCTCTCTTTCTGTTAACTTAATCATCTTTCCCTGCACTGCCTTAACTGTATTAGCCTACTGTAGATTTTCCACTTCGTAAGAGCTAAAAGGAGTTTAGGAAACAATAGGTTCATAGACTGAGAAGCCATAGCTAACTGTGTTTCTTAGGACATCATGAATATCCAGGCAAGAGGTAGTCTCATTTCTTGGTTCCCCTAGAACGTCATTATGTCCAAGTTTGAGCCATAAAATTGCCAGTCAGTTGCACAACGAGACACCCTTGATTCTCTATAGAAGGGGGGAGTGTTTTGCCAGGAGAGGGCATCTGCTGGGCAAGAATGACTTATTAACGTACAAGCACCTTCTAGCCTCTGTCCCTGCCTTCAGGGCTTGATGCAATGTCCTGCAGAAGTCAGTAGCTCTGGACCTCCTGACTAGGTTTCATGTTCTGTGAGCTAAAGGTCTGTCAGGCTGCTTTCTGTCACTGTTGTAATTCTATGTTTGTGCGGACAGTGTGGGAAAGATTGTTACCTTAATTGCTTTCAATTGTTACATAAAAGACTGTCAATGAGGGGCTGTAACTACTCAGAAGTTTTAGTTATGGCCTGATGTGATGTTATTGTCTTGGTCTTGCACACTTCTGTGGGTGTATTTCTGAAGGAGGTGGCTTTTGTTGCTCCAAGCTGATGATTCCTCCTGAGAAGTCATTCTCTCCATCAAGGTGACATTCAGGAATGACAGTGCAACACATCAGTGAGGAGAAGTGCTTCACAGGAAACTGTAACTTCGATGTGATGTTTCCCCGTATCACCACAGTCTTTTCCAAAGGGATATTAGTGATCCTCCAGCTTTTCCTGTGGCATCATTCCCAGTAATAATCCTCTTGATCATGAAGAAAAGTTGTATCCTCCTAAGCCACTCTGTGAGCAGCCACAAAAATTAGTGATGTGCGGCTTCCTTGTTGCAGGTGCATTAGCAATTAGGGCTCCCAGAGTCCAGGGAAACTGAACTGCATCACTAAACACCTGAATTACAAATAGGATGGACAAGGGACTGAGAATGGCATGTGGAACCTTGTGCTTTGGTTAGCTGGTAGTAGCTGTCTCTCTTCTCTCTCTCCTCACCAAACAGAGGTCCAAATCACATCAACTGGAGATGCAAAGTAATGTCTGCAATTCCCTTATCTTGAACTGCCTAGTCTCTCAGGTCTTCTAAGTCAGGACATTCTTTCCAGAATTTGCACAGAGCTGCTGTCTGTATTCACACAATAACTTTAATGGGGCTCCTGATGGTTTGGAAACTAGAAATTTAGGACATGGGTTGAACCCCTCCAATTAAGACATACTGGCAGGAGTACTACACATGGTGTTGTGACAAGACAGTAGCCAGGAAAGGATGTTGAGGGCTTGCCCAATCATACTGTTAGCCCATCTTTCAGAGGAAAAAAAAAAAAAAGTTTTTGCTTTTTGCAGGTTACAAAAGGGAGAGAATTACTTGGTGTAGGTGTACTTAATTTGCTGTAGCAAGAATTAAACAGGTTGTAGCTTCCCACCAAAGTGGCAGTGCCTATGACAAAAATGCTGGCAGTGAGATCAATGCAGTGTGACTGTCATGCAAATGTATAGCAATGAAATGCAGCCCTCCTTTTTTAAACAGGTTTTGCAGCTTGTTTTCCCTACTATTTGTTATGTTTTGGACTGTTAACAACTTGTGTGTTATGAAACACACAAAGATAATCTGGGGCGAAAATGAAGGAGTGACTTTGTAGTTGGAACCATGCACACCCAACAGTTAGATTGAGGAAGGGTCTGTTTTAGCTCGCTGTCTTGTCCCAGAATGTCTCAGGCTGCAGGTTAGAACTTGGTTGAGTGATTTGTAATAACAGATGTATTTATATTAAACATCCAGACATATTGGATGGGCAGTGGGGAATCTTAAACTGAGCTACCCATGCTCTGACTGTCCTATCAGGGATGCTCAGTGCTTCCCAAAAACGTTGTCCCCTTGAGGTGTCCTGACCTCAGCTATGAGAAACTGAAAACACACTTATATATTGGATACTTTCTTTAAAAATGTAAATGGATCTTGCCCAGAGTGTGCTCTTGCGCTGTGTACTGCTTCACATTTGTAATTCATGCAGAAGATGTAATGGAGGAGTGAGCCACTGGACTGGATTTAAATGACACAAGAGATTTTTCACAGTGGTACAAGGTGGTGCTTCTGATGTCTTTAGCTTTGGTGTCTGCTTCAGGGAGCCTCTGAGCGAATATGTGTGTGTCTGTTATTGATGGGGCAGGGCTGGTAAGTTCTCTATAGGGGCAGAAGCTTTTCCCTAAAACTGAAAGTCTGCAAGAGCCTTTCCTCTACCTCCTCTTGCTTCCTGACGGTGGCAAAGGGCTGATCCTCAGGTGTGGCACAACAGTAGGGCAAGTAGGATACTCCAATTTGGGGTACAGTTTGCAGAAAATTTATTGAAAACTTCCATCTGTCTGTAATAGTCACTGAAAACAGCTGTTCTGAACAGATATAAATTGACAATCAGTGCAGTGTCAGCTGCACTACAGTGTTAACCTACTGGGTGAGACATACCTGTATTAAATAGGATAGACAAGGGAAGATTAGTTTGTCTTGATTTTTAGCAATGGGAAGATATGAAAACTTCTGATTTAGGGGCTTGAGGGTTTCTTTGAACTTAGGTCTAAGAGAACGGAAATTTTCAACTCTGCAAGTGCAGCTGGATGAATAATTTGTAGTGAATAATATATCTGATGGCTTTCACTGCATTTGGGATTGACAGCAAACACATCACAATTTTAATTATTGGGAATGATCTGCTGAAATATTCAGGAACTATTTTTGGTTCCTGCAGACTGTGCAGGAAAAAGTTAGCTATTTAAAAGCCAGACTTTTCCTCTTTTTTTTTTTTTTTTTTTTTTTTTTTTCCTTCCACATGAGCTCCTGGATGGTCTCCTTGCTCTGCTCTCCAAACAGGGCAACATGACTCCTTGCATCCTGGCTTGAGAATCTGACATACAGGAACCTTAAAATAATTACAAAGAAAAAAAGTTATTGCAAGTTTTCCTATCCTAATACTCAGCAGAAAACACGTGAGAGGGATCAGGACAGAGTTGGTTTCTTGGCTTCTTGAGATGCTTGCAGAGCTGAGGGCTGTCCATATAACTGGGGTGGGAATTTGCAAGGTGGAGAATGGAGACTTTTGGAGAGGTGGGGAAAATATTACAAAAATTTTTCATGTCTCTTCCACTCCTGTACTTTTCACAGCTTTGAGAAAGTCAAAACCTCAGGACTGGTCATCAACAATTCAGGCTGAGTGTTATCTGAACGTTGCATAAGCAAGTCGGGGTAATCCTGACTCCTAATGTAGGGAGTTACTGTCGTGGCTGGTCTCCCCAAACCATGGGAAATAGCTATTTCCCCTCCTGACCCTCCTTCCCTCCTCGCACCTCCCCATCGTGTGGTACCATACCATTGTACCGTCGTGGCATCCCGGTACGATATTGCATGCTGCCCACTGCTGCAGGGGGTGAGTTAGCTGGGGGTGATGCAGACACTATGAAGAAAATTAGGGAGAAACAAACTTCTTCCCAAGGAGCAGGGCAAGAATAACATGAAATATAAATTTTCCTTCTCATCTGCAAGGAAATCAAGGCAACATTTTGAAAAAGGAGTGGATAGGGATGAATAAAAATTGACTTTCCTGAAGAACTGACGTAGCAATTAGAAAGTAAGGAGGCGACACAGGTATGCTGGTTTGCCTGGGCTTCTGTTAGCTGCTCTCTAAAATGTTTTGCTACCCTCTGGTGGCTTTCCGAGGATTTGTGCAGTCTAGTTTCCATTCCTTATACAATACCCTGCCAACTTTCTGAGATGCATTGAGAAACCCAGATCTGCCGATGAATGTTTTTATTTTCTCTGATTCCAAAGCAGCAGTACAATAATAATGGAAAGGCAGCTTTAGGTGTTTTTTTCCTTTTTTTTTTTTTTTTTTTTTCGGTTTCCTTTTGTTCATAAGAAGTCTCTTTTGGTCTAGAGTTATCACCACAAAGGGAGCTTCGATGGGAGGTTAAAATGAAAGAATAACAACTTTGTACCTAGGCTGGCTGTATAGTGGGACTGTTCAGTGTTTGGGAATGACACAGGCTTTGCAACCCTGCAGAATGCAAACCTGTGTCCTCTACTTATCTGCAGAGGACACAAAGCAAGTACCAGCAAAGTCAATAATAGCAAAACAAACGATCTCCAGGAGCCCCGAATAGGTCCTATTCAACCTGGTGCAGGAACAATGCTCAAACCTCTGTCATCCATTCACTCTGCCTTGGTCTCCATTATTCAGTAACTTCTTTGGTTTTCCCTTTTTCATCTTTTCTGCTCTTTAATTGATTCTACATAGTGGTTTTATAGCAGAAGAGCTGTAGGTAGGGACTTAAAGGGCAGTGGTTTGACAAGAAACTCCTCCCAGGCATTAATTCTTGGGTTATGGGGTCAGAGAGGCTCTTGTGATCATCTCAGTCTGATCTCCTGCAGAGAGCAAGTCACAGGACTGCCCTCAATTGACTCCTGCTCGAAGTGCAGCATTGAATATAGAAAACATCCCCTCGGTTTAAAATCTTCCAGTGATGGAAGATTCACCTTGTTAAATTCCTCCAGTGCTTTATCACCTTCAACGTTAAATACTTCTGCACTTTGTTTAGTTTCAGCTTTCAGCCTTGGGTTCTCTTGTTACTTTGAGTCTGAGAAGCCATGTGTTGCTGAAACTGTGTCCTGTGTAGGGACTCATGGGCTTAATCAAGTTGACAACCAGGTGGAGCTCTGAGAAGCACCTTGGTTCTAAGAAATTAAAAGTTGTTAATATTATTGACTGAGTTGTGGGGTGTGATGTGAAATCACAAACTCATTGCACAGAAGGCACAAAAAACACCATACAAAGGGTGCTGCTGGAGGGCATGTGCATTTTTCCCTAGTGCATACCTGCACGGATATTTCTAGGGTTCACATATTTAAAACATACAGTTAGTAAGGGAGATTTTTACCGGGTTTTCAATGAGATCTAATTGCAAAAGTCTTGCAGAAGTTCTTAAACAAGAGATGACTTGAATAAAAGCATTTGGTTTGTTTGGGGTTTTTTTTGTAGATCAGCTGTGCTGAGGTCCTTTGGGAAGTAGGCTGTACAGTCAGCAAAATTATTGTTGTTAGCTTCTTCTGCTGTTCCAATTCACTATATGTTTTAAAACCAGCTCTATCCATCTTAAAGCCTGGCAAAGGTTTGGAGTGGAGACCAGCCAGCATCTTTTGTGCTGGATTATCCTAAAAGAGAGAGTAAGAGAGTAAGATCACAAGTCTGGTGGGGTAGTAAGCACAGCTAGAAGGCCACCTTAAAGGAAAAACCATATTTTTGCGGTTCAGGCGGTGGAAAACAATGCAGTAAATCTGGGTTAGCTCAACCACAGAATATGCTGTGACAGCAGATGACCCAACTCTTTCTGTGGTTTGACCTCCATCAGGCCAAACTTGCTGTTTTTAAAGCCACTTGAAACCCCGCAGGAGATGATGGAAAGCAGCATGGGACATGCATTTAGGTTTCAGTCTTTTCTGTTCTTGGCAGAGTGTCTGAGCCTGGCACGTGGGGCCAGCAGTCCTGAGTGCAAAGCTACTTGTAATACAGTTCCTTTCACGGCCTTGCGGGCTGCATGCGTGAGGTGCCAGGAGCTGCTTATTTCAGTCCTGCTGCAATATCCCTACTTGTGAAGAGGGGACAGAAATGCCAACCTCAGTGTCCCTGCCAAGGCATACTATAAGGATTTGTTAATGTACGCAGCTGTTGTGAGAACAGCTCTGCTCTTGATGTTCAGCATCCCCAATCCATCTTCTGGCATTGATGCTTCCTAAACCAAAGAAGTGCTTTGAGCTGATGCCAGTAGTCATGAGTATGTCTTACACGATCTTTTGCAGCCAGATGCAAACTTTGGGCTGTGTTTTGGGCTGGCTGGACTCATTCTGGTTCAAGACTGCAGGCTGTGTAATTGCCTGGGTGTCTGAGCTGATAAATCCAGTCTCCCAGCAGACCTACATAGCTAAGTGTAATGCTTGGCTGATATGGTTACAAGGCTTTGGGACTGGAGATGGCTTACATCCATCCATCTCAGGGAAACTTCTCACATGCCAACAATAGAGAACATAGACCCTTCTGAAAAGAGAGCATATGCATCAGCCTTTGAAATCCCTGGATGCTCGCCCTGGGTTCAGTGACCAAATGGATGGCAGAATGTAAAACTGAGAAGACTTCAACTCTGGCACTTTACACTTTAAAATTACTTTTTTACTTCCAACCTCCACCTTGATCCTCTCAGATCACGCTAGTTCTGGAGGAAGACAAAATGCAGACTGACAGCATGAAGGTAAGACGGTAAGGGAGATGCTAGGGATGTGTGTGAATACCTCTGCAGCGAGGACCCCCGACTGCTGCACTCCACCTTATAGAGCCTGTCTGTGTAGTGACGGATTTTCCTGTAGGAAATCAGGACAGTTTCATGAAATCAGGATTCCTGCAGGATCAGCAGGAAAACACTTCGCCAGCTGGGATGAGGGGTCTATTTGTGATCACTGGGAGTTCCTGGAAGCTGTTGCATTGCCATGCATAGAGACCCTTTTTGTGAAAGGTAACCTCTTCCCTAGCAGCCTATATGAGAGGGCATCAAAAATGGAGGTGTGAAAAAGCAGAGGAAGAAGCATTGTATCATTTACTGCTCCAAAAGGAGAGGGGAAGAAGTCAAATAAAGGGAAAAGAGGGCTCTATGTCCTTAAAAATCAGTCTTTCCTATCAGTTTTGGAAATAAAACTGACAATGTTTAGGAAAGAACAATCCCATCTAAAAGCTTCACCAGTGGGGTTTGGCTGCTTGGTACTGAGGGGAAAAATGCACTCTTGAAACTATGCTCCTCCCTATTTTCCAGGGCATTGTGCCCTCAGTCCTGTGAGTACATCAGACAACTTTCCGAAAAAGGCACTTTGGGGATGCAGCCTGCATCTCTGGAAGGAACTGAATGGGAAGCATGTCTCTGCTAATGAAAGCTGCAACCAGAAAGAAGAGTTCTGGAGGTTGAAAACTAGGTTAAAAGCAGGCAGCAATGGAAATCAGCTGAAGATGGAGTGGGTTAAAGAGCGCTTGAGCATTAGGCAGTGGATGGTTTTGTTTCAATCCCAACTCCTGGGTAGTGCAGTCCTGGCAGACTGACAGGGCTTTTGGGGTGAGTTGTCACAAGATGCTTCAGGTTGTTGAGGTTTTTTTCCCTTAAGTTTTTATTTTTAGTTCAGTCCTCCCACTTAACGCACACTACAGTGACCCCTACTGCTGCCAGTGATCAAGGGCCCATCTCAGTGCAATTATTAAACTGTGAGAAAGTATTGCCTCTAGTCTTATAAACAGTATCATTTATAACCTTTAACTGTGCAGAAAGTCTGATCAACCCTATACCGTCAAAGGGGAAAACTTCTTGTGGTGCTTAAACTGTGGCCATAGTATTTGTGTACAAAGCTGGTGAAGGGTCTGGAGAACATGTCCTATGAGGAGTGGCTGAGGGAACTGGGGGTGTTTAGTCTGGAGAAGAGGAGGCTGAGGGGAGACCTCATTGCCCTCTACAGCTACTTGAAAGGAGGTTGCAAAGAGCTGGGGATGAGCCTCTTTAACCAAGTAGTAAGTGATAGGACAAGAGGGAATGGCCTCAAGTTGTGCCAGGGAAGGTTTAGACTAGATGTTAGGAAGCATTTCTGTACAGAAGGGGTTGTTGGGTGTTGGAATGGGCTGCCCAGAGAGGTGGTGGAGTCCCCATCCCTGGAGGGGTTTAAGAGTCGTGTCAACTTAGTGCTGAGGGGTATGGTGTAGTTGGGAACTGTTGATGTTGGGTTGATGGTTGGACTGGATGATCTTCAAGGTATTTTCCAACCTAGACAATTCTGTGATTCTGTGTAAAGAATAAGAATCAGCCAAAACCTTCACAATAAACCTTTTCTCCCTTTCCCATGTGAGGCTGGAAAAGGCATGCTGACCCAGTTGGACCTCCCACACTATAAAACTGCTGTACTGTGCCACATGCAGAAACAGCATCCTTGCTGCTCCTGCTTGCTCCCAGCCACCAGAGTCCCCTCCCATTTTTCAAGAACAGCTGTAGGGTGGGAAGATCCTGACAGCAGTATTATGAAAGGACGTTCAAGGCTACTGCCCTTGCAAAAGTGGATGGCAGCTGCTCTACCTTCTGTAACTTTTTGTGATGCTTTAAGGGAAGAGCCTTATACTGATCTACGTATAGCATTTTCTGTCTGTGTTAATCACCTGTCTGAACCGTCACCTGCTTATTTAATCCCACTCTTTTCAGTATGATTTTTCTGGTGGGTGAGTTATTAACAGGGTCATGGAATTACAAAGAGAACATGAAGGAATATGAAACATGAAATGTGGAATAAAAGGAAGTTAAAGGAGTTGGAATATTAAATAAAAATAGTAGGGTCTCGGTGAAGTGCAGTGAAAACACAGTTGCTGTGTGGCAGGCTGGCCAATCCTAGTTGCTGTAAACGCCCCCGAGAGAAACGATAACTGGCCTCAGCAGGCATCCTGCATTAAACTTCCCTTGGTGAGAATGCACTAAGGAAGAAATCATGTGGTACCAGAGACATAACACAACAGTTTCTCCAACAAGAGGACTTAACTGGGAAAGCAAACTGGGGAGGAGCAGAAGGAAGAAACTCTGAAATGAGATTTTCCAGGCACTGCTGCCTGCATCCCTGACAGACCAGTTCAAGCTTTTCCGTATGACTTGTTCCCCAGGAATTGTTCTGTTCTAGTTTTAGCTGCTCAGAGACCATCCCACAGGCTGGAGCAGACGTCAGCTCAGAGATTGTTCCTGATTATTAATTTACTCTGTTTTAATGTAGGGCCGTTACCAGATGCTTCCCCCAACGGCGTGCAAGTAAAGCTGGTGTCTGTTCTGCCTCTTATCAAAGGCATTCACGTGTTTTACCTGGAGACTGGGGACTGTCACGCTTTCTGTGCTTGCTGAGAAATGTCTCCGCTTCTTTTGGTCTGGATAAATGGGCAAAGAGGCAGCTCTGGTGCCCTGCCTGAGCCCAGAGGTGCTCTGCCAAGGGGCAGGGGGGTGAGCATGGAGGTGGCCAAGCACCAGGAGGCATGCCCGGGTCTTCCTGTGAGTGGTGCCTGCTCCTCTGCAAGGACAGCCTGACTCATGGCCAGGCTGCATCCAGCATACATCTGTGGCATCTGGCAGCAAACACCCTTCTCCCCTGTTGCCCAAGTTAGTGATGGCTTGGGTCTAGGGAAAGGTAGCTGAATTACTGCAGCTGGGTAGAGGCTCAAGAGTCCCACTTACATACTCTTTCAGAAGTTATCTTGGGCAATCTGTCCCCCGAGAGCATCATCCTGAGAGTGATCCCTCTGTTTTCACCTGCTTTGCTTTGTGTAGTTTGCTGTTGGCGTTAACCATCTTAGACATTTGTGGTCTGCCTGATGCCTCTCACTGTAACCAGGAGGGTGACTGAGGGAGCAGGGTGAGGTGCAAAGCTTTTCTCTGCCATGCCTTGCGCTTGTTTGCCACCACTGCAGTTCAGGGAGTGTAGCAAATAAAATGGGGAGCCAAGTTCTTTGTATCAGACTCTTCTTACTGCAACACTGCACACTACCAATCCAGCTCTGCTGAGCTGGACCAGAGTGCTTTTGTACACTGCTGAGTGATGCTGGATTCACAGAATCATGTAGGTTGGAAAAGACCTTGAAGATCACCTAGTCCAACCATTAGCCTAACACTCACCATTCTCAACTATACCCTATCCCTAAGTGCTATGACATATTCTTTATGGTTTGATTATAGCTTGACACTGAGCACAAGTGGAATGAAAAATAGATGATGTGGCCATGACACTTGCTGTAACTCAGCAGGAGAAAGGGAAAGACACTCCCCTGGGAACTTGCCTGTCCATTCCTTGCACCCTCAAATGCCATGTGCTGCCTCAGGAGTTTGTGGCTCTGCCATCATGGAAAGCAAATAGCTAAACTTGTGTTTTACAACAAGCTTCTCCTGTGAGACTTAAGTAAGAATGAGCTGAGACTATGACAGAGGGAAGCAGAAGGAGCTGTGGTTTGGGCAGAAGGTCCCCTGCTGTGGGTCTGCTTTTCCTTACAAAGCAACCATTGCTCCCCTTTCCCTGGCACAGCAGCCCCAATCCGGACCCATGAGGACCTTCTGGAGATAGACAGTGATTACTCTATGGCAGGAGAACATTTTTATGGCATTCCCTAGGTCAGTCATCCTCCTAAATCTGTGAATGGCAGCTGAGTGATAAGGCGAGTGGGGTATGGAGAATCCTCTCTGTGATCAGGGTAACAGTGAAGGAACCAAAGTGGTGGAGAAAGGCTGAGTCAAGCCTCTGAGTGATGGGATTTGAACGAGGGGGTTGGCCTTCTAAATAACTAGGTAGAGCTACTTTCACTGCTCCCAGGGAGGAATGTAGCATGTAAGGAGGGTTTATGTGAACCCCAGTAATCCATAGTTGAGGTTGCCTCTGTGTTGAGGGTTTAAGCAAATGCCAGCTGGAAGGGAATAATATTGGCAGTGGTCTGGGGATGGATATGTGACATGTGAGAGCTTCCTTAGAACAGGTTTTTATGACTGGAGGTCAAACAAATCCTGCAGTAGAGTAAATGCCGAGGCTCTGACAATGGCCTTAGCAGATAACATGCTGTGGTGACTTTTCTCAAGTGGCTGGGGAAGGTACTTTGGCCACATGCCATTCACAAGTTAAGGTGAGAATTGGAAAAGGTGTGTTTTAGTGACTCATAGATAGCTTAGCACATGCTGATGGGGCAGCGGCTCAGCTTTATCATTCAGCTTTGAATGCCTAAAGTGTAAAAATAAAACAAAAAAAAAAAGGTGCCTGAAATGTATGGGCTAAATTCAGACCTCATGGAGCAGTGTCAGTTTATAGTGTCTGAATCTGGCCCCAGCTCTCTAACATTATTGGTAAATTCTCTGCAGCTACCTCTCCCTCCTCTAACCCTTCCTTGGTCTATTCTGCTGCTGCAGTAGTTACAGCTTTAGCTTGTGCTGAGCTGCATTTTGTGCTGTGCCAGGTCTATCCCATGTGCCTTGTGTATGGTCCAGGTTTTGAACTTTTCTTGCAGGAAGCAACCACTGCACTGAATGACCTTCAAGGCCTTTGGTAATGCCTTGTGCATGTTTCCCTGCTGATAAAGTAATGTCTTGCTGATTTATCTGCTCACACGCAGAAGTATTTGCCTCATGTTTTATTTTCCTCTTGAAATTCCACCCATTGGTCATTCATCTTTTCTGATTTCCTTTCTTGCTGTGCTCTGCAGCAATCCTTATAGAATGGTCTTCATCATTCTCTTGAACACTTTTCATTCCTCATCAATTTTGCCAGATTATGCATGTTTTGGAATGGGACTGGGTGGAATTTTTCTTCCAGCATAAGTGCAGTATCTTCAGCTGCTGAAGAAAGAAGGCTTTTTACCTTCTCATAGGGGAGCAGAACTTTTCAGGGGCTGATAATCAGTCTAAGCTGTGATCTGGGCTGGCACCGCTCTGTTTTCAGTAGAAGCAGAGTAAGGCTGTTACTGAGTGTGTCACAAGTCAGCAATGATTCCTGTCTCTGGGAGCCAGCCATGTTACCTGTCACTGGTGTCATTGTTGCAAACTGGTGTTTCTAACTCTTAGAAGATTTGGGGCCTTTCTTAAATCCCCAAGCCATTATGTAACAATGACAACTTGGCATATTTAGATATTTTCTGGTTCTGAATGGCTGCAGAGAAAAGATAACAATGGAAACCTTAGAAGACCCTAAACCATGAGTCAAATGCAAGAACAAACCCCAAGTGTGTTACTTAAGTTTGGCTTTGCTCATAGCAGAGGATGGAGGCAGTGGGTCTGCCTTGTAGCTGGCAGTGTCTGAGCCTAGCAATATTGACTACCTTAACAGTTTGTCCCGTAACTAGGAACAGCAAAAAAATCTCCTCTGTCCTCTGAAGCCAGTCAGTGGTACATACATACCACTGTGCATAGGGCTGGGGCTGCAGCTACGGCTTAATGGGGTGGAAGTAAAGTTCTTCCCTGTTCACACCAGTGTCAGCCAAATATTCCTGGTATGCCTTAACTGGCAAATTTTGAGAACCTTAATGTAAATGTTTCATTTGATAAGGTTAAAACCTTTCCTTGCAACTTTATTTTCATAATATTGTATAAATAGTTCAACAAAGTTGAAATACTTTAGAAAATGTCATTTGAAGGAAAAATTATGAGTGGTGATTTTTTTTTTTTTTTTTTTTTACTACTTTGGTGTTGTCCTGGTTTCGGCTGGGATAGTTATTTTTTCTTTTTAGTAGCTAGAATAGTGCTGTGTTTTGGATTCATATGGGATTTGGTATGAGAAGAATGTTGATAATACACTGATGTTTTCAGTTGTTGCTAAGAGATCAAGGACTTTCCAGCTCCCCATGTCCTGCCTATGCATGGAGCTGGGAGGGAGTGCAGCCAGAGCACCAGACACAAATCGGCCAAAGAAATAGTCCATATCATGTAACATCATTCTCAGTATATAGAGGGCCGGCTGGGAAGGAGTGGGTTCTCTCTCACTTCCAGGATTGCAATTGTAGGATCTTGGTATTTTGGGATCACTAGCCAGGAACAGGCTGGGTATCAGTCAGTGGGTGGCGAGCAATTGCATTGTGTGTTACCTGTTTATGATTTCTACTATTTTAATTGTTTTATTCTATTTTAATTATTAAACTGTTTTGATCTCAACCTGTGAGTCTCCCTTTACCCCTGCAATTACATCGCCCACCCCCCAAGTGAGGGAGGGTGAGCAGGTGGCTGCGTGGTGTTTGGCTGCCACTGGGTTTAAACCATGACATGAGCATCTGCCCAAAAAGCAAAAGTGTTCCCTGAGAAAGAAAATGTGAGTATCTTTTTCTGTCTTAGCTTTCTTGCATTCTGGTGAGGACTACAGTGCATGACACCGTCTCATAAAAGGAATTTTCCCCAACAAAAAGTCCTCTTAACTAAGTTCATCTGGAAAAAATGTACCCAGTAGGAAGTCCTGTCCTGAGAAGCCAGGATTTCGAGGCTGGCTCTTACAAAGGTCATGTAAATCCAGTCTTCAGTTCTCTTGAAAGATGAATTTTCCTTTGCATATATAACCACATTGTAATTATGCTGTAATATTATTATTTAATGTCTAGCTTTTGTCATTTTTTTTTCCTTCAGAACCAGCAGGGACAAACCTGTGGGGGGGTGTGGAAAAGACTCTGCTGTCTTAGCGATGCTACACTGGAGGAGCTGGGAGCTACATGTTCCAGAATAGCAGTCTTGCCAGTGCAATCTGTGTTTAAAATGTGTCTTCACGAGCTCTTCAGCCACGGTGGCCAGTTAATGAGTGAGGGTCTGAACCATGGTGTCCTGGTAGTGGCTTTACTGTGATCGGAGAAGCTGTGAATTGGAGCAGAAAGGGTTTCTTGTATCATCATTCCCAAGGCAGGGAGTTAGGCAGGCAAGTATTTGTTTGTCTCGATGAGACTGTGCCACACGTGTTGTATTCACATGCCAGAATAAATACACTTCAGATCCGGATGACAGTAAAAGGCTCTGTGAGTGTCACTGGAAGTAGGCAGATGGGGAGGTTCACACTTCCACAGATGCTGCTTCTGACCTCAGATGCACTCCTGAACATTAGGAGTGAGTTTGCTGGAAGAGGTGGTCTTTTGTACTTGCCCTCAGAAAATCTTTATTAAGCTTCCCAACTTTTCCTTGTGAGATAGATGGATGGATTAGTTGCACTCTTAGATGAGGAAAGTGCCCTGCCACTTGTTCGTGTTTCATTGGTGAATTGGGGGGAATGTGAAAAGCACACCCGGGTTGAATTTCGAAGATGCACCACTTCTAGTGCAGGCTTTGCCCTGATGGCTGCCTGCTGAAAGCGAAGGAGCCAAGGGGGCCCTTCAGTGGGCAAAGCCCAGCACTTCTGCTGGCCTCCAAGCTCACTTGCCTGTCCACCTCAAAATCTTGGCCCAGCTGCGAGCTGTTGACCTTTAAACTTGGGTCATGCCTCAAGCAAAGCCATTGTTGCCTACTGTGAATTAATAATCTCAATTACTGGAGCCTGGTGGGTCAGATCGTCCCTGGCTGGCTGCATTACAGCCCTTTTAATCTGCTTTCCTCTCTTATGGTCTCTGAGCCTGGAGGGATCAGCAGATGGGGGGAGATCTTCTGTCTTCCTGCATGTTTTCCCTTGTGAGGGGCTGCAGAGACTGATCGGATGTGGAACAGCAAGCAGAGCTGGCAGAGGAACTGTACCCACCAAGGAGGTGCCTCTAGAAGATGCTTCCACCACTTCCAGGTGCAAAGGACAAATGTGGCAACATCTGGGGGTCTACCCTAAAATTAAGTCATCTGCAAAAAATCACAGCCCCCTACCCTGGGGGGGCCTGGCAGTCAGGGTTCGTCATCTGGGGAAGGGGCTGCACAGCTCTTGTAAGGGGGGGAATGTGCCCCCCTGATCTCTTGGCATTCCCTGAGCATCTGGGTAAAGGTGATGCAGAAGTCATGCACTTGGACTTCTAAAATGCTTCCCTCACTGGGTGTTTCCTTTAAAGAAAATGGGTCAGGTCTCATCAGTGGGGAAATTGCCAGTGGAGAGGGAGAGGACTGTGCAGCCCAGTGTGCTCCTAAATGATCTTTAAGAGCAAGGGGATGGAGGGAAGACAAACAAATTATTTGTAGTAAAAAAAACAGAAGTGGATGCTAAAGAGTTGCAGAAGGATCTCCTGGTACAGAGCTTCTGGTGAACTAACAGCAGTATAAAGTGAGGAGTGCAGGGTAATGCACCCATGAATAAAACCCCCAATAATATATATTTATGCTCAGTCATGGTAGGGGGTGCTACTGGGGCCATTTTCTCTCTGGAAAAAGACCTCAGAGACAGTGTGGATCGCTCTGAAAGTGCTAGCTCGGCAGATGCAAGCATAAATTATTGGGAAAGGTTCACAGAGCAAATAGGAGCTATCATCCCACCGTGCTAGAAATCCCTGGTACACTTGCACCTTGAGTACTGCGTGCAGCTCTAGTTATCCTGCCTCAGAAAGAACTAGAAAGGCACAGGAAACAGTGACAAGGACAGTGGAGCATGCAGAATAGCTGCTGCCCAGGGAGCAATGGAACAGATTAGGCATTTTCAGGTGTCTTCAGAAATGAAACAATTGAGGAGGGAAATATGACAGAGGTGTATAAAATCATGACTATCATGGAGAACATAAAATTACCATTTCACAATATAACAGCTAAGGTGAGCATTAAATGGAACTACTGAGAAGCAGTTTTACACTAATAAAAAGCTTTTTCCTGGCACATGATTAACCTGTAGAATTTCTTGCCAAGAGATAGTGAGGAGACCAATGGTATTACTGGCTTAAAAAACCAGTTATAAAAATTTGTTGCAGAGAAATCCATCAAGGGCTCTTAAACACATTGTAAGACATTCTGTGGATGAGGAAATCGCAAAACTGCCAGGCACTGGAAGCGGGTGGAAGGAGCAATGTATGGCTGCCCCTTTCTCCAGAACATCTGTTCCGAGCTGCTGGTACTACTGCCAAAATATGTTTGGAGAATCCTAGAAATTCCAGCTTCTGAGGAAATGTCACTGTGCTGAAAAATACCCAGAACAACCACTTCTAAGTCAGATTTGATACAAAAAGCCTTCTTTACAGTTAATATTGGATTTCTTCTTAATGTCTGGAAATGCAACTACTAAGTACTCATTACTATGAGGCTCTTACATGTCTGAGGATAAACCTATTAAATGGCCAAGGCTATAGAACATCTTTTCTTTTGCTTTAGTGAGCTGAGAGGAGGCTGAGGTTTTACAAAGTCTATCCACCAGGAGCTGGAGTAAGTGGTTCCTGTTCCCTCTTGTTCATACACTAGCACTGCTTTTTAACCACAGAAAAGCAACCAAGAAATTAGTCTTCCTCATCTGATGTACAAAATCAAGCTATGTCGTTTTTCTGCCTCACCTTCTATTTGCTGTCAGGACGTGTATGGTACACTTTTTCCATGGAGTTTTCAGCAGAATCCTTGCCTTGTGAGTGAGATTTTTATACTGATCAGGAAGAGGCTAATCCTCTCATTAAATCACCAGAATGATGACTGACAAATGATTCCCTACTTGGCCACAAATTTACTGTGTGACCTTCAGCAAACTTCTGAACCTTGTGCTGCGGCTCCCACCGGCTCTGGTGTGAGTGCTCTGTGCCCTGGTGGAGCTGGATGCAGTAGAAGTTATATGTGGTTAGTACATCTCTGAGGCAGACCCTGACATCCCTCCTTGTCATCAGCACTCTGCTTCACAAGGAAGGGGCAAAGGGTAAGCCGAAATACTCAGAGAGCCCAGTGGTGACAGCGGGGTAAATACTTATTTGTATTGAAAAGGGCTGTACTTTTTAGCTCCTTCCAGGGTAGATTTTGCTCAGATGGCTTCTGCAAAGAAAGGTGCTGAGAAGTGGCTGTCTGCCTCACTGAAAAATATACCAACACCATCACAAATGGACTCATGGAGTGAGGGGCAAGTGCTCCTATAGGAGTTTTGTAAATTTACAGAGAGGGACAAGGTCTGAGATCTGCATCAGCACCAGTTTAGAGAAAACTGTTGTGGTTAATGGGCCATTTCTCACCATGTCTGCCTGCATTTGGCCAGAAAATACAAGGACAAAGACTTGCAAAAAAACCCCAAACAACCCAACACCCCTCCAAAGAACCCCCCAAAACCCAAGAACCCCCAAAGCCCCACCTGCACAGGCTGTTTATCTGTGTTCAAAGAACTACAGGTAGTCAGTACAGGTGAAAACAGCAACAGTATGGACCCAGTACCTTAAAAGATTATTACCTGCTTTTGTATGAACACAAGGAAATTACCTTTCCTGGGTAGTCTCTACTTTGAGCTTTTGTAGGTTTTCTTTCTTCTCTGGCTTTTGTAAACTGATGAACTCATGCACATTATGCTATTTTAATACCTAGCAAAGAGCCTTGTCTGCTAAATCACCTTATTTTTCTCTGATCAGTGCACAGTGCATTCCTCTTTAGTAGGAGGTATTAATTTAAATTCCATAATCCCAAACATATTCTCATTTCTGTTCTGTGGTTCAGAAAGCCAATGGCATTTTAATTTAATAAGGGAGAAACACACATGACACTTTGTTCCCTGTAACTGTCTTCTGACCTCAGTGAGTCTTTCACAGCTTGCCTTGTGTTCCCGCAAATGCAATCTCTGCTTTTATTCAAGAACACTATCATTTCTAATACCCACGTTCTACTGGTGGGCAAAAATCTAAATATCTGTAGCATTTTCAAAGTAACTTTTGAGATGATGTTTGCGTTATTATTTAGTAATTTAGCAAGATTTATGTGCCACTTATGTCCCATTGAAATATTGTTTGGGTACATGCTGTCCTTTTGCAGAGAAATAAGTGGTTTTTTTGGTTTAGCTTGGTTTTTGGAATGAAATGAGTTAACTCATCTAGCAATATCTTGATTTTTGTCAGCTCCATTTATCTTTCTAAATTCCATAAGCTTTGTTTACTGGGCTAAGGTTTACCTAATTGAGTACATGATATTACTGAGTATTTTGTGGCACGTAAACACTTGAGTCATATGAATCACAGTTCCCAAAGAATCATCCTTTGCCATTTTTATGCTTCCATTTTGCTGTTTAAAGTTACTTAAACCCACTCAGTTTGAAAGAACATGTGTTTGTTGCAGTCTTCATGGCCCTTCTTGGAAATGTCAAGTAACACTCATTCATTCTTTTCACTGGTTTGGTTTTGCTCTCCTTTACTATGAAGTGAATTAGGAACTGACCCCTTGGAGCCTGCCCCACAAAGGCAGAAGTCCTGGCAGGTTAAGCCTGGATCACCAGCCTTGCTGCAAGGTGATGGAAACCCCTCAAAGAAACAGGGATTGTTTTATTAGTGGTTTTGTGGGTTATTCTGAGTAGATTTTCCAAGAACAACTGTGTTAGTTTAATGAACATAGGTCTCAAAATTCACCTACCTGTTGCATTCTCATTTTTCTTCTTACAAATATCTGTATTTGTGTTTGATACACTTGTCCTCATATATCCAAGTGATAATGCTTGCCTGTTCACATTCTAGCTTAATAAGTGTAACATCTAAGTGCACCTCTCTCCTGGCACCTGGAGCTGCACTTTAGTACTGGCATCTCTAAATAAGAGCCCCCTCATTTACAGCTCCATGTTGGCTGCTAAGCACGGAGGGCACCTTGACTTCAGATCTCACTGTACTGTCCTTGATCTGCCAGACCCAGAATTGTTGTCATCTCAAACACGCTGCTGATGCATTTGCAGAAAGAGGACTATTATTTTATTTTTGTCCTATTACAGAAGTACCCAAGAACCACTGGTTATGTTTTAGGGCTTCGGTGTGCAAACTACTTCTGGGCTTGTTCCAGAGGGGCTACAGGCTGGCTCACTGATCTGGTGTAGCAGAGAATAAAGGAAGACTATGGGTGAAGGGGGGGAGAGGTAACAGCTGTAGTCTCAGTTTGGTGTCTGCCCTGGTACAGCACAGTAGTCTTCTGTGATTGCTGTAGAGCAGGTATTGCTAAGGAATGTAGCTGGAACAATGATCTCGGGTAAGCGGGGACATGTAGAGAGGAGGAAGAAGGGCAGTTGCATTTAGCTTTTTGTTCTGACGATGCATGTGCAAAGTCTCGTGTAAAATAGCTTATGAATTAAGACCTACAGAGTGATGATTTTCAGCACAAGTCACAGCAAACAACAAAAACTGAATTTAGCATGGATCCCAGGGATTAGTTATTAATACCTTGCATCCTTCTAACAGTCCTGAACTGTATGCTACTGGCTTTACTTCTAGGTGCTGTTTTCAGTGTATGAAGTAGGGCTGACTAGAAAAGAAGCTTCCATTTCATAAAACATTTAGCATTTTAACTGTTTTTCTTTTTTTTTCCCTCCCATTCTAGAGGAAAACTGAAACTGTAGGGTGTTTACTAGGTGTTACTCCAAGTGCTCTCTCAAATACTTGATTTTGCCACAAATCCTCAATAGACTCACACTAGAACAGCGTTTCTTTTACTATGCCTGGTTTATGTGCATTTGTACTGATCTACATGTGTTTTACAGCTTATACTGTTCCACCCTAATGGGATTCCCAGTGAGCAAACTAGTGTTGCACCTTGTATCATGCTGACTGTGCCTCATTCTTTTTGTTTGGACTTGAGAGACCATCCTAGCAAGCGTTAATAAAAAAGTCTGGCTCCGCACTCTTGAATCCCTGCAGAGTGTTGGCCAAAAGACTTACATCCTAGAGTGCACTCTAGAAAAACTTCTGTCTCATATGCTGTTCAGAGCAGCCTGGTCACTTCTGCCAGGTGCCAGGAGAGGTGAAAGCTAGGAAGGTGTTGAAAGGTGGTGCAGGAGTAGGTAACCCTGATCAAGCACGAGGTAATACAGGTACAAACTTATGCTGATTCAAGGTTGATTTGTCCCAGAGGGCTTTTTAGTGGAGTATTGGAGTCTACCCAGGTGAAAGAGTTAATTTGAGAGGTGTTTGTATGTACTATTTCCTCCGAGGAACGTTCAGTGCTCCTGTGCTTTCCAGCCGTGTGTTGTGGGTTTTGCACTGTGCAATTTCATGAATTGAAGACAGCTTTAAGCAGAGCATCTTTCCCCAGCCTTCCTTGCATGTGGAATACGGACCCTATCCCTCCTTGTGCAGTGCAAAGACTGAACCTGGACTTAAGTCTGCAACCCTGTAACCGCGATCGTTTAAACATGCGTAGGAAACAACTGACCCTTCAGTCCCCGTGGGGTGACCTTTGCAAGCAGCTTGTCGCCTTCGGGTCTGTAGGTGTAAATAGCGAGCCTTGCTCGTTTGAAGCGTGTGCTTATAGGAACACCCCTGCTTCCAGGCACCCGCTCCTACTGGGGATTTAAGGCGAGAGGTGTGTCTTCTTCCCAGCCACGCTGCAGGTCCTGTGGTTTCTGCCAGGCAGGGGCCCCCGAGAGGCCGCTGGATTTGTGCCCCCGGCACGGGGTGCCGCCTCCGGCTGGGAGTACCGCGGCGCAGGGGCCCGGCCGTGCCCCCAGGGGAGCAGCCCCGGCGCCTGCAGGGGGCGGGCGGCAGGGACGCGGCCCCCCCCCCCCCCCCATCCCTCCCTTCCTCCCTCCCCGCCGGGACTCGGACAACTTCAGCGCGGCGGAGCCGTGCGGGGCGGCGGGGGAAGGGGGGGAGCGGTGAGAGCCTCTCCGCCGGCCGAGCGGCGCGGCCGAGCCCGCTGGCAGCCGGGGGGGTCCCGGCGGGGGCTGTGCCGGCAGGGGGCAGGGCCGGGAGCCGGCCGCTCGTGTTTCTAGGGCTTGACGTCCTTCCAGCTAGCCCGCCCCTCTTCCCGGCAAAGCCTGCCCGCCCCCAGCGGAGAAGTCCCGAGAAGTGGCGGCGGGGTCCCCCACCATCCCCCGGGCGCGGCGGGGCCGCGGCGATGGGCCGGGAAGTTTGGCGGCGCGGGGGGCCGGCGCCCCGCCGCTGAGAGCCGGCCGCTCCGGGGCCGGTCCCTTTTCCGAAGAGCGGGAGGGCGCCACAAAGTGAAATCCATGAGGATTCTCGGGCTTCTCCTGGAGAAAGGCTCGCATATGCTGCAGTGTCTCTGTGGAAGGCGCCTGAGATCCAGCCACAGCCCAGGTGGGGAGCGCGCGTCCTTGTCCCCGCCGCCCGCCTCTCCGCCGGGGCTGGCCCCGTTTCCTCGCCGCCGCCCCCCGCCCCGCCGGCGGCCGGGCCGCGCGCTGTCCGCGGTGCTGACCCCACCGCCCCCCCGATCCCTGCCCCAGCCCCGGACCCCCAAACCCGCCTCCCGCCCGCCCCCAGTTCCCCACTCGTGGCACCGCCCCCAACCCAGAGCCCCGTCCGCCCGGGGCCTCCACCACACCTGTGTCCCCCGTGCTTAAGCAGGTTCCACCCCCCACCTGCAGCTCCCACCCAAACAGACCCCACACGGGTCCCTGCCTCAGACATGACCCTTACTAGTGTCCCCAGCCCACCCCCACACAGGCCCCTCTTCTCCACATGGCACCCGTGTATCTCCCATCTCATGGGACCCCCAACTGTGTCCACTATATGACCTGGTCAGGAGAGGGTAACCTCCCCCAGAGTGCCTGTGGCCCCGTGCACCTCTGTATGAAAGAGCTCCCTGTACCTTGTGTTCATAGTAGCAACGTTGCAACGTTTTTCTGGTGGAGGGTGTTAAATGTGTTTTTGAGTGGGGATGCCCTAGAAGCAAAGGGAAATCCCCAGCTACTCCTGATGGGGGGCTGGGAGACTCCCAGCACCTCTCTTGGGGAGGGAGCATTGCACCAGGATGGGGAGTGCAGTGGGGTGAAGGCCTGAAGGATAGCCTTGATCTTGAGCTGTACCTGAGCACTTTTTGAAGAGGGGAATAACTGCACAGGTGCCTTGGCTTGGTGTGGTACCGCCCCTGACTTTTAGGGTGATCTTGTTGACGCTCTTAAGGCGGTGTCTCTGCAATTTCTTTTATGCAGCATGTGTTTTGTGAGTCCGACTTCCCCTTTCTACAACACTGCGTAAATGCCTGGGGAAAGAAATCCCATGTTGTTGTTGTTATTAAGATCTGCAGAAGTTACAGCACTAACTCTATTGCTTTGAGCTTAATTGGGTTTAATTTCCTATTTGGCTTTTGAGTAGATCTGCTTATCAAACCCTGACCATTGTAATCGTTGGGCGCTGGATGCTTACAAGGATGTCTTTTAGAGTACTGCTTGTTAATGCTTATGCTGTTTCCTAATGTGTGATCTTGGTCCTAAAGGAGAAAACTGTCTATGCCTCCTGCGTAAATACTTGGTGTTGTCCATTGAAGAGAAAGGCTGTACTTGGGAGAACACTGTTGCTGAGGGTGCCCAGATTCCCTTTTAGCCTTGCTAAGAAACATTTGTTAATGGTTATAGCCACCTGTTTATGTCTCCATATCCCCTTCCCTCCTACGAGACTCGTGTGTGCAAGTTGTCTGTGACTGACTCATGGCAATAGGGGATATGCTGGAAATTCCTGAGAGTGTGCTTGGTTCCCTTGAAAGTATTTTCTGCCTTTCTTTGAAGAACAATATGATAAACAAACAGAACAAATTGTGGCTGTTCTTGGAAGCATTACACACATTGTTCTCTTTTCAGTGAAAAAACGGAGTTTTCTTTGTAACGCTACGTGTGAATGTTTTGTGTCATTTAGAAACCTGGGAGAGTAAAGAGTACAGTAATCTATGGCTAAAAATGAGGTGGTATTCAGGATATAGGGCATGCTGCGCTGTATCTTCAGCAAACCAGAAGCTGATGATAGTGTCCTGATGTGTTGCTGAGCTGGTTGGCTTTACTGCTGGATCCTGTGCTGAAGCATGCTTGATGTGTATGTGGTGACTGAATCTTTCCTTATTCCTCCTGCTCTGACAGTGATACTGAACATTGTGTAGTCTTTGTAGTTCATGATGTTGTGCTGAAAAGAGGCAATCCTTGGGAATTATGTCCTATCTCCAATGGACCTTGTTCTGCAGGTACTAGCCCCGTGCCACCATGAGCCTGAGCACTCCAGATGTAGTCTGTTGCTTTGAATCGGGCTGATAAAATAAGTTCTTGCTTCTTGGCTCCACTTGTTCCTTTTCCATTAAGGTTGGGCTTTATGTTCTTGAAAAACATGTCATAAAAATGAAAGCTTCCACCTATAAAGGGGTCACTGTGAGCTGGGCCTGCTAGAGGAGGGATCTCCTTGCTATTTCTTTGGAAGGTAAGCATGCTTCAGGGGATGGGTGTATACTCCTTCAAGAGCCCTAAAGGTGTAGTGCTGTGCCCAGCATGGCACTGTGAGGGCTATGCCAGTCAGAGGTAAACCAGCAAAAGGCTTATAAGTTACAGGGGAGAGAGGATCATGGAAACATGGATGACAGCAGTGGTGGCATAGAGTGCTGTGAGCTACCTGCATGCCCTTGATCCTGCAGTCTCAAGAGTTATCCTGATAGTAGGTAATTTATGCCAAACTATTCTGCACTTTGTGCACTTAAGTTGAATGGCAGATTGACTAAGCCCTTTGCTCTCCTCCTATATATGTTTGGGGTTTTTTTAACACAAACAAGTTGTAAGCACATGTTTAAAGTCAGATTCCTACTCGTGTGTTGTGCTGACTCAGACCCTTAGACCACTCCCAATTCTGGCAGAAACTTATGCATGATACTTCATAGAAAAAAAGTGAAATATTGAAGATAGTTGTAGGGCACTGTACAGCTCTGTTGTGATGCTAGCAAAAATATTGGTGAGATTTTTATTATTGTTATGCTAAGATCTCCCACTTTTTTACTCAACTAACTCTAGCTTGTTGTTTTCTTATGCTCTACTTCTGAGGTCTGCAGACACTTGTCTTAGTCTGCCTACAAGCAGGCTTCTTTGGTTGTTTCAACAGCACCTTGCAAAATGGGGTTTAATGGGTCTCCAAGGCACCACAAAAGTGCAAGTAATTCACAGCAATACAGAGCAAGAGATTTATTCGTAGTCCTTTGTGTATTTCTTTACAAGTATTTTAGCACAGTAGCGCCCTGTATCATCTTCCAGGTACTTCACTTGTTATTTTAGTTTCAGAATTTGTAAGCTGACTGATTCTATTGCATGTGCAGAGATATTTCCCTTCTTGATTAATCATAATTAATTTTGTTAAGTGTTTTTTAGTTAGTTCACGTTCTCTGCTAACACTTTTTCCCCCTTTGCTTGGGAGGTGTGGTTTGCCAGTCCAGAATTATTTTTTTTTTTTTTGCTTTTGGCTTCCTAGTCAACAGTATTAAATAGTTACTACACTGTTAAGTTCAAGGTAAACATCAGATAATGATCGTATTGTTGATGTAACTGTGCATGGAGTTGTGAAAGAACACCTTAGGTGACTTTACCTGGTTTGGAGCCACTTTGAGGCAAAAGGCCCTGTATCCAAAGAGTAAGTTAACAGCAGTATGGGGAGTTCTGGGAGTGAGGGTTTCAGTTCTCCTCTGTAAGGGCTTTTGGCTGTATTGTGAGTGGTTGTGTCTGATGTTCTGCCCTTGGCTCCTGTACAGACGCTCCTGTGGGATGCATTGTTGCTAAAACAACAGATATTTCTCACATCATCATATCAACTAGCAACAACATTCAGCATCAATGGACTTTCAGCTTTGTTTTCAGTAGCAGAGGCCTGATTGTATCCAGAGACTATCTGTTCCCAAATAGATACAAGTAATTCTCAGTTTAAATCCCTATTCTGCAAATTGGTAATTTCTACTTAATTTCTACTGAAATTAAGCTCATATTGAAAATAAACCCTGAACTGAGCTTCTCTGGGATTCTCATACTGGTAAAATTTGGACATGCTCCTGGAAGTATGCTGATTGATGCCAGCTTTATGGCAAATTAAAATGATGCTTTGCACAATAAGTCTTCATGTTTCTCTAGGCATCACAACACTGTTTGATATTTGGGGCAATAGGAACTAGCCTTCTGTCTGGGTAGGCAGGGTCAGATTGTGGCTCTGCTAGTAGCCTGTCTGTTACTGCCAATACACATCTTTGCATTTGTCCTGAGACTATCTGGGGCACTGTCATAAAGTGTATGCAGCGTCTGCATGTGCAAGACATCTCACCTGCAGATGCAAATGGAGTCACACACATAAGAGGTACAATTGCACAGTCAGAACTAGCATTTGGCTTATGAGCAGAACAGGCATTCCTTGTTTTGCTTGTGCCATGATCTATACATTCATGTACGCTTTACACTAGTTCTAGAAAATTTTCCCACTGCTGTTTATTCAAGCAGAGAGTGGGTTATAGCATATAGCAAATACTGTACCGTCAGCTTCAAGTTAATGGAAGCAATAGCTCTGTGTATGTAAGTGACAGATAGTAAAACTTGCAATTCCTTGCTGAGTTTAGGGAGCATGGAGAGCCCTTCTGGTCTGTGGCAGTTCGGAGTGTGGTATGTGCATTGCTGGTGGGAGATGGGAAAGGTGGCTTAATGCCACTGAACTGGAAATGGGAGTGGGTCGCCAGGCCGAGGAGCAGTGGTGCTGCACTGGGGGTCACCAGTACTGTTTCCTTCCTGCACCAGGTCCCTTGCCTTGCCGTTCTCTGCCACTGTTCAGAATGCACATTTTGCTCAGGCTTTCTTTTCCTGTTGTGTGTCTTCAGAAAAGTAACACTTGCTGACCAGTGGAGATTAAGGACCTGTGCTGTTCCAGAGTAATGCCTATTGTTGACACTCATATGCTAGTGGAAAGAATATCTTTATCTGGTTTAGTTTAATTCACCTGGGAAATGAATTAAGCAAAACTCTGAAAAATCTTTTTTATTGTAATAGGAGCACTTCTCTAGGGTATTACTCAAGAATAGCTATAGCATTTTAAATCCACACTTTCCTTTATTCTGAAGTAACCCTCTCATGTAGACATATGCTAAGCATCTCTCCTGGAAGCCCATAGTGCTTGTGCATCTTCATAAAAAAATCTATTCCAGCTGAACTAGAAACAATGGATTTGATAAAGTTTTCATTTGGTGACGTTGCTTGAATTCTATCATATGGAAGTTCAGAGATATACTGAACTTAATATAATATAATGAACTTAATTATATACATACAACTTTTCTAAGTGCTCACAACCCATTCTGTGTAGTTATGTGAAGGGAAGTCTTTGATATTATGTAGGATTTTATTGTTCAGTTTGTAATAAAATATTTAATAAATCTTCAAAAGCAAATGTGGGTCTGGGGACTCCTTGATTGTAAGGTGGTTTGGTAGTAAGTAGTTGTCAGCCAGATGTCTGGGCGTACAGAGCTGGGCATCTGAAATTCACAGATCTTCACTCAGTCTTCTGAGTCTTGAAACTTGTCTGAGTCCTACTGGAGCATCACTGATATTGAATAATAAATACTTTCAGTGAATGAGCAAATCCAGGCAAAATAAGCTTCATCTGTATTTTCTAAGTAACTGTGATCAGGATGATAAACAGTACTCTGAAGCAGAGATTGGCTGGGTCACAGCACTTCTCACCTGGAGGTTTACATGGTTTTGCAAAGGCATAAAGTTTAACTTCCTTCACTTCCCCAGCTGAACCAAGGAAAGAGGAAGAAGTTTGTCTCAGTTTAAACAACACATGCAATTGTGACATTATATAAACTGTAAGTCTGAGTGGGAAATGTTACCCAAGAATTTAATGAAAGATTTTTCAAGCTTTTCCATGGGTTTTCCTGAATAACTGTACACATAAAATACTGTCTTCTGTGATACTGTTTTTCCAATTGAAGAGTAACTAAAGAATCTAGGTTCATAAGCTGAAAGCATATGCTCTAAAAGTCATCAGCTTGAAATATCTGCTTAAGAGCTGTGTGGAGATCGTTAGGTCATGTCCACTCAAAGACCAAGCAGTATTTCCGGAGGTAGGTCTCAGTTCAGCGAACCGTCTAAGTGCAGATTTAACTCTAAGTATGCACCTAGTCCCATTTTAAGATGATCATGTGCTTGAATACTTACCAGAATCATTGTTTTAGATGAGTGGCTTTCAACCTTTTTTAACATGTATCATCCCTCATATTCTGCCTGTTTTCCCTGTCCAGCAGATCATTGATTGTAGGGGTGTTTTCTGTTTCTAGAAGACCCCTCTGGAGGCGTTCACAGCCATCAGTTCCCAGTTGAAAAGCCCTGTTCATTAAAGAAACTCAAATCCTCTTGCTTCATTTGTGAGAACGATCTACTTTCAGCTTACTGAACTTTGTCTCCAAACCAGTCCACTTCTCTCACCACAGTCCTTTCTGCTGCTTTCCAGAAGTAACCTGTTCCTTTTTTTACCAAACTGATGTTAGCTGTAAACATTTTAAGCCAGGTGGTACAGATATCATCAAAAGTTCAGTGGGGTCTGAAATCTAGATGAGATTGCTTATAGAGTTGTTAGGTTGGAAAAGACCATTAAGATCATCCAATCCAACGTTAACTTAGCACTGCCAAGTCCACCACTAAACCATATCCCTAAATGCCACATCTACATGTCTTTTTAAATACCTCCAGGAATAGTGACTAAACCAATTCCCTGGGCAGCCTGTGCCAATGCTTGATAACCCTTTTGGTGAAGAAATTTTTCCTAGTATCCAACCTAAACCTCCCCTGACACAACTTGAGGCCATTTCTTTTCTTCCTGTCTCTTGTTACATGGGTGAAGAGACTGACACCCACCTTGCTACAGCCTCCTTTCAGATCTTGTAGAGAGCAATAAGGTCTCTCCTCAGCTTCCTTTTCTCCAGGCTAAACACCCCCAGTTCCCTCAGCTGCTCCTCACAGGACTTGTCCTTTAGATCCTTCACCAGCTTCACTGCCCATCTTTGGACATGCTCCAGCACCTCAGTGTCTGTCTTGTAGTGAGGGGCCCAAGCTGAACATAGTATTCAAGGTGTGGCCTCACCAGTGCCGAGTACAGGGGGACTATCACTTTCCTAAATGCAATGGTAGTGCCCAAAGCTTTCAATTGTATGAATAGATGTTTACTTTAAAAGGCCTTTAAAAATAGTTTCTTCCCCTTGGAGGAAAAGAGATATGTAATGTTTAATAATAAAAATAGCATTTCTTCCCATAGCCTGAAATGGCATGGAAGTAGGTAATCATGTTTTGTATGGAAAAGCATTTTTCTAAATGGCATGTTTATGCCTTTCTAGTATTGTGGCTGCGATTGGCTGCTGGGCCTATTTGCATGTGCTAAATTGCAGTCCTGGGGATCTGTGAAAACAACCCAGCAAAGCCAATCTCAGCTGGGAGCATGGAAGCTGCTGCTAATTTTGTGATGAGCCACCCACAGGCCCAGCGTGAGTCATTATCATTGTTTTGTTTTCCAGAAGTTGGCACCAAATGTTTCCAGGATCCAAAGTGTGGATTATCTCTGGAATTGTATTTATTCCCTCATAGCTTTGTTTGTTTCGGATAAGAGGAAAGAATAGGAAAAAATACGTTCTAAAAAACATGAAATAATTAACTGTTTTCTTATTAGTGTCCTCTTCCTGCTTTAATGTGCATTCACAGCCATTTGTTCACTTGAAAACTCACTTGTGCACAGCCCAGCAATTGCGCTGCTCCGTCCTAATCAGCTTGCTTTGTGCCACTGAGGGGATGGGTGGGCAAACAGTAAGTACAGTGAGATGAAGTGACTTGACTGAAGTCATTGCCTTGTCTCTTGCAGAGCTGAGATGCGGAGTTTCTGCTTGCTTCCTTGTATGTGTCCCGCTAGTTTCTCAGTGAGTCTTTTTATAAAACCACAGGACCAGACGAGACATCCATTTGTGGAGAAATGCACTGGCCTTATCAGAGTCATAGGCCTGGTACCCACCTGCTGAGGTTGCGAGCCCTCCTGACCATAGGATGAGGGGTTGAGAGAAAAAGAAAATCCCCTGCCCTGCACTGAGACTGTGACAAACATAGTCAATTTGATTCCAGTTTTTAGCCCTTCTTTCCAGGGTGTCTTCTCAAATGGACTTCTTTGCTGTGCCACTGACCGTGCAAATGTACCTGCAGCAACCATGGGCAGAATGCAGAGAAAATGCTGGGCCCTTCAGGGGAAAGGTCCAGGGGTAGCAAAATGCATGTGTGTGGACATACAGAAGCATAGAGGAGTTTTCTAAATGCAAAACTTGGATACAGAGTGTGTGGAAAAGACATGGACAGTGTGGGAGGGCTACATGAGCATGGGAGTGGAATAAGGCGCTGAGAGCACTCAGGAGAAGAATGGAGAAGGGGGGACTTTTAATGAAACCGTCTTAAAAAAATGCAGCTAGACATGTGGTGCTTTCTTTGTGGATAAAAGTACCCAACATAGCACTCCCTGCTCTGTCCTAGTCTAGTGACTTTTCAGGGTGGGGAGGTCTGCTGGGAGGACCCAAAGTATGCTAGGAGGGAGGGACAGGCCATAGCAGTCTTCCTTATGGGGCTTGGGTTGGACCTAGACATACTTAAACAGAGCATTCAAACTGGAAAAGCACAAGGATCAAAAGCATCCATGACACTCCCAAAGTGACAATACTCAAGCATCTCTCTGATGTTGGTGTATCTACAAACGATAACTGGAAAGGTATTACCAAATCCTTCATGCTGCAAATTCCCTCTCAAGTTCTGTATTTCCTCTTTTGTCACAACGTGAAATGAAAACCAAACCAAACAAAATAATAACGATTATACTGCCGGTGGGACTGGGCAGCCAATGTGCTGCCACTGCTGTTCTGAGTTCCTGTCACTTACTTGCCATTGCTTCTCCTCTTTCATGGTTTTTTTTTTTGCTGGTGGAGAAAGCAGGTTTTCATTTTATGTGTGGATAGTTCTAACACAACAAGCTCTGGTGTATTCCAGGAGCATGGGCTTTTAGAAACAAAATAAGTAAGAGTCACATCATCTTTTAGTGTATCTGTGACCTTACGTGGAATTGGAGCAGTGAAATTCAAGTGCAGACGCTGACAGTCTGGAGACACCTTCCTGTGTCCCGGTGTACGGTGCTCCCCTTGCTGCCAGCTCTGTGTGCCCAGGCCCTTTACCTACCTGCTCCTGGAGTTTAGCAATAGCTTAGGGGTATTCTGGGTGGTGTATTGGTGACTCTGGAGGGACTCTTTAAGTGTTGCTTTTGAAAGGCTGATTTCCCCAGGTATTTATGTTCTGTGCAAGCAGGGTATAATCTTTGTAAATATTTGCTTGGTTGATCAGACAAATATGTGTATAAATATTCATGTATGGCTTAACATCCTGTGGCTGTGCTCAGGTATTCCTCTCTAATAACTGGGATTTACCTTTTATGGATAAGACAAAGAAACTAGGTTTGCTTTTCCCCTGTTTCTGTGTTTGCTGGAGTTGCCATGATGAATCCTTTACTGTTCTCACCCTTAACCTCAAGAGGCAGTTCTGAGGATATAATTCATGTCTCCCAGCCACTTACAGGCTGCTCAGCAAGTGAAATGCACCCTCCCTGCCCCCACCTCACCTGCTAAATGGCTGACACTCATCTTACATCTTGCTGGAGCTCTGTTACTGCCCTGCAGCTTGTTCACAGCACCTTGGCCAAGAAGGTAATGTGACTTTGTTTTTCAAGTTTGGGGATTTTTTTTGATGTTAGAACAGGTGAATTAGAACAATCAAATTTCTTCAGATGGTATGTGAAGCATGAATAAGAACCACAGTTAAGTGGGAGCATGTCCTTTTCTGAGGAAACACTTTAATGAATGAATTTTATACTTGTTTGGTGTTCCTGGCAAGTGGTGGGTCTTGCTGACAGTTCTTCTGTGAAAGCTTTTCTCCTGCCCATCCACAGCCCATGCCCTTTGGGTCAATACTTCTCTGTCTAACATGCTGACTGGCAAGGCAAGCTTTCCCCTCAGCAAGGGGTGCTCCAATCTGCCAGAGAAGATCAGGAAACAGTTTCTATATGATAGCCTCCTAAATATAAAAAATACTCAAAGAAGAGGCTTTTCTTTGTTAGTAGTGGGGAAAAAAAACCCAAACAACAAACTGGAAGAAAGGTCCAGGCAGGCACACTGTTTTGTGGAATAGCCAAGGGTGCCTCTTGGGGACTGTGCTAGGGGCTCTACTGGCACAAGGTGGCCCCTGCACTGTGGGGAAAGCTCATTGCATATGTACATGTCCATTGAGGAAAAAGGGTTTTAATAAGAAAATCCTGTTTTGACAAGGGCCTGATAGAGTGTAGAGAGAGAAAAGCAAAGCCCTGAGGTATGCTGGAAGTCAGGTGTGGGTCTGAGTCCCACCCTGAGCAGGGAGGAGGGGCTGGGTGCAGCCCCCTTGCTCAGCCTGGAGGCATCACCTCTCTCTTCTGTCCCTCTGCTTACTCGAGTGAGCTCCAAACTCAGTGCAAGTCTCAAACTCACTAGCCTTTCCTCACTGCTTCATTGTCCCAGGCTGCAGAAGGGGAAGACAGCCCAGTGCTGGGGAGCAGGGAAAGGCATCGTGTCTCTATTATTTATGGGAATGTTCATTTGGCTGGTAAAACACTGCTGGGATTAAACATTAGAGAGGAAAGATGTGCTTCCTACTCAGAGAGCACATGTTGTCCCACTAACTGCCAAGGGACAGTCTTCTGTTTTAGCACTTTGATAATCTCTGTTTAAACCTTGAGACCAGGAGCCAGTGTGTCTTACTCCCTATTTCAGCTTCACTTTATCCACAGCACTGCTGTGTTATAGAGACAGATCTTCACTGGGTTTCATATAGACTGGAGAGCATTATATAGCAAAGAAGATGCTTCTCTGAAAAAAGTCACGGAATAAAAGACGTGGAGGCAGCATCAATTAACAGAAAAATATGAGTGCAATTAAACTGGGCCAGGACAAAGTGTCCATCTAGCCCAGAAGTCTTTCTCCATCCACATTAAACAGATAGAAAAAAGAGAACAGTAATATGATGTGTCCCCCAAATGCTCTCCCAGCTGCTAGCTATTTTCAGCTTAGAAAATTTTTGGAGTCAGACATGGTTCAAGGTACTTAGAAGTTCTCAGTGGGTTTCTCTTCCATGTACTTGAGTTCATGTACATTTTTAGCATCACAGTGTCCTGTGAAAAGGATTTCCCCAGACCTGTTGTACAAAGAAGCCCCACCTTTCCTTTGTTTTGAACTTTCCTGCTAGCTTGGGTTGATGCTTTCCTGAGACCTAGTTCTGAATGAGCTAGTGAATAACAGATCCTGGCCTTCTCTCATACTGCTTGTGATTTCATGGACCTCAAGCATACCCCTGCTAAGCTGTCTCTCTTACAGTCTGAAGAGTCTTTGATCTTCTTTGTTGCCTTTCTTTAAACCATTTCCAGTTCTAGTAAGTGCTTGTTGCAATGAGACGAGCACAATGGCATGCACGAAACTATAGCTTGAATATTTCAGGGTAAATGGAAAAAATTAATTGAAACCT
The DNA here is from genome assembly GCF_965140245.1 of Athene noctua. Lineage (NCBI taxonomy): Eukaryota > Metazoa > Chordata > Aves > Strigiformes > Strigidae > Athene > Athene noctua. The sequence goes on from NC_134044.1 coordinate 16,452,992, forward strand.
CCTTTTGTGCTTCTAATTTTTTTTTCCCTTAAATGCTTTTCTGATTCTTGTGCATGGAACGGAAATATTCCTTCCTGGGTTTACTGGGAGCTCAGGTTTGTTTGCTATTCGTGTTCTTCGCCCGTGACTTCTCTCTCTGTGGTCGTCAGCTGCAAGCCAAGCTCTCCAACAGAGGCTGCACTAGAACTGAAGGGGAAAGTGGTTGCACTGTCAAACATCCCATCTCTGAATTACAATACCATCAAAAAGCTCGAGGACATGTCTCACACAAACCAGTTTGCTATGGAGGAGAACTGAATCCTAGATAAATCCAAGTACCCATGATTGTCAAAGTTCAGTGTGTCCTCCAGAATAAGAAGTTTCTTTCTGAAGAGCAGGAGGACCTGAGCCAGACTGGTCTTCATGGCATGCCATGTGCAGTGGCACTCTTCATCCTCATCTGGCAGTGCCTGCTAAAAAAAGCAGCTCTTCGGTTTGTTTTCTGAGGCCATAGGCAGGCTTCTCACTCCTTCATTCCTTTTCTTGCCTCAAGCACCAAGAAAAACAGGGCATGGCATTATTTGCTTTCATTGGTGATGCTCCTATCCCCAGGGGCTCACAAACAGCTGGAGAGATGGTAGTTGTCATGTGGGGTGCAGAAAGGAGAGCAGGCTGGTGAGTAGGCTCTTACGACCAAATGACAAGTTTCTGTAGCTGTCAGTCCCTGCAAGCCTGTGATTAAACTGGCATCTCACGCTGTGTGTGGACACAGCCTTAGTCAGCCGTTTAGCCACGTCAGGAGATGAGGATGGCCATGCTGAAAGCTCTGTGTGTGATGAAGCGTGGGAGATCACCTTGAGGGACAGTTTCATCTTCTGGATGCTTTGAACTCCCTTTTGCCTGACAACCTGCAGTGGCGGCTGCTGCCTCTGGACCAGCACAAGAGCAGGGGAGGTGGTTCCATGCTGATGTGCGGTGGTGGGGTGAGATGCTGCCCCTCCTGTGCAGATCTCTGCAGTTGATCTGGGCTTGTCCTGCAGCCAGAGGAGAGGAACCAGAATATTTGCGGTACAACTGAGTTCCTTTGTAGTACCATCTCCTGCATGGTGAGAGGAGCTGCAGCTTAAACCCCATTGATTGTACTGACAAGATCTCCATTCAGTGTAGGGGAAGCCGAGAAGAATTGCTCAGTCTGACATTTAGGCTGTGGGTGTCTGCATGTGACTCCACACTGGGTGCCACCACACCCTCTTCTGCCTTGTTGCCCTGTCCGTATGATGGAGACGATACTGCCTTCTTTGCAAGGTAGCTGTGGGACTAATCCAGGACCTGTACAGATCATTGAAGAACTGTAAGTTTCAAATCAGTTTAATATTAGTCTGTCTGGCCCCTGGAACTGTGGGAATGGGTTAGGATTTAGGTATTTAGCAAAAAATGCACCATGAGAATTTTAGAGTACAGCTGAGATTCCTCATTTGTGCTTTAACAGGCATTTGAGACTCCCCAATTCAGTAAGCTCCCATTAAAAGCCCATGCATTACAATTTTCTCATGTAAAATTATTTAAGGTTCAGTATGACTGCAGCTTGCCAGGGAGAGTATGTTGGCTGCCTGTTAAGAAAGACAGATGAAGGCAATTGCTTTCTACGGGTAAAGTGTGACCTGTAAGCCAAGACCTGCAGGGTTAGCCCGTGGCCAGCCAGCAGCTGCAGCAGCGCAGTGATGGACGTGTGGATAACAGATGCCCTGTCCTTCATCCCTCCAAAGAGGGCCTTGCCCAGAGAAGGTTTCTAACACTGAATCAGCAACAGCACTGATTTTAAAGTGCTCAGAATTAGGGCTTCTGCACACTAAACGTTAATGGAGATGTTTCAGGAGGTGGATCTCAGAGAAAACAGGGTTTTCTGTGTGTTGTTTGGGACTTGCTTACCCTCTTTACATCACCTGCAGCAGTGTGCTAACACACAGGCAAAGTGGGCTGTGACCTCAATCAGCTAGTTAATTTTAAGCTTGTGCTTAAGTGATTTGCTCAAGCTAGGTGAATTATAACATGTAAGCAATTTTAATGATGAAAGGGTAAATTACACTTTGAAACAATTATTTAATTTTGCATAAAGAGTATTAGTAGCAGTCAGGATGTCAGATGGTAGATAGTCATGTTTATACTTTGATAATAGCCCCTTCAAAGTTACTTGAAATACTGTATTATGCATTTACATTTTTATCTCTGTATTTTTAAGATGAGAGGAGCTCATTGAACCAAAGTCTTTTTATGGCTTCTGTCAATAGAAAATGTTCTTTTAAATGTTCAGAAGGAATTGGTTACAGAAGCATGGGAAAGATAGGGAAGAGACTTTTCCTTTCGTGTTCAGTATATTCTTCGTCCTTTCACTTTTTGATGACTAAACTGTTCTGTATTTGCAATTGAAAACTGTTGATTGGAAACTCTTGTGAGAGTGACACAAATGGGGCTTGATTTTGAAAAATGCATTCATGATTGTTTGCCTAATTCGTGTGTGCAATTAGCATGATTGCCACTGGAAATGGCCATCTGAGAACAGACTTTTGGAGATTTCTCTTTTTCTGATCTGTTTTCTCTCCCTTCTTCTTAAGGTGCCAGCTTCTATGATGTCTAAGTATTACCCATGGAAGTTTAATTTGGTAATATGTTTATTGATCTCCTTTCATCTCTTACCTCTCCACTTTCAGATGTTTGTTAAAAGGCTGAAGATGATTATTCCCTTCTGCTTCCTTCTCAAGTCCACTTGATGCAATGTAAGAGAGGTTCTTTCATCTAAGTGGTTGATCTTGAAATTTAGAGAGTCAGATCCCACTGGGGTGTCTATCAATTCTTAAATGGCCATAGTAATATTTAAGCAGTTTCCAGGCATGAAGTATAATGGCTCTTATCTGTCAAGTCTCTTACTGCCTCCTGTGGAGACCTGTGCATGCAGGGGGCGTTTGTTGGTGACAAGGTAGGATTTTTTTCTGTTTTCTTTTGACTTAGATATGTGATGAATTAAACAGGTAAGATAAATGAGTCTCTGGAGTATTCTCTTCAGGGAAGCTGAGGAACCTGGTTCAGGTTAGGGATTTGCAGGGCGCATTCAATCTTTGAGCTGACTTAGAGGTTGTTCTTGTAGGAGCATGGTACCAAGGCTGCAGCTCCTCAGTGGCTTCACTGCTCTGTAAGAGAAGGGGATAAGCCTGTCCTCCCATCATCTGTGAGCACATACTCTTATTCCCTCTCTATGCTGGTGCTGGGGGGGGGGGGGGGGGGGGGGGTAAGCCAGAGCAGGAAACTAAACTAACCTTTTTTTAAAAAAAAAAAGGTTTTTGAGAAGGTTAATTTTCATTCAAATCAGCCTTACCTGAGTCATCATGTGGCCACAGAAGCGCTGCTGCTGTTGGCAGAGAACCAGCAGGGAAGGTGTAGTGGGAGGCAGGGAGAGGAATGGGTGGAATTGTCCCTGTTAGCAACTACCCACGCTTATCTGGGTTTGAAGCAATGGGGTACTGCCCCCCTCCTGGTGACAGTCACATCACGTTCAGTGCTCCTGAAATTTTCTCCATCCTGAGATACAACTAAGTCAAATCTAAAGATTGGGCACCCCTCCTGTTTTGGGATGTGACTCAGACCTGCAGTTGCAGAGGTGAGAGGGCCATGGCAGTGCTGCAGAAGACAAATATCCTCCGGATCGTTAATGACAGGATAGAGAGCACACTGGCTGATTGCTTATTGGCTGTGGTCTTCCGTTAAGAGTAAACTCAATTTTCCCAGTATCGACAGCTGCCTGATGAAGGGGCCATGCTATGTGGCAGGCACTGAACTGCTGAAAGCAAACACCCAGATACAGCCATATGTCAAGAATGATACCAGCAGTGTATTTCCTTCTCTTCTGTGCTCACTCTCCGTGTTGAGAAGAAACAGCTTCTAGGGATGTCAATCCTGGCCTGTCTCCTTGCTAGGAAATGCTGGGATGTTAATGTACTTTAAGTGGGGAAGCTGTTTCTTGTTTGTCTTTGTTCATTTTTGGCCTGAGTTGGGACTGATTTAATTTATAGAAATGTAGTACCATTGCAAAAAAAGTCCCCCAAGTCAAAAAAACCCTTGTTTTCTTGCTGCCCAGTCCTGATCCTTCCCAAAGGATAAACATTTATTGTGCTGTGAGGAAGCACTTTGGAAAGGAACAAGTGGAGCATGGTTTGCCAGGGAGCATGTTTCTGCTGGCCCTGGCACTGCTTTTCCCCCCTGTCCTGTCCAACCAAGGGCCCTCTCCATCAGCACAGCTCACTGTCCAGCATCTTCCCTCCTCATTCTGAGAGCTGCTCTAGTCCCTTCCAAACTTATAATTGTAGACATGAAAAAATAAACTTGTTCGTATTCAGCACCTGATAAAATAGTGACTCAGGCATTTTTGCTTTGCATTGGAAATGCAAGTTCTTGTGCATTCAGAGCGCTCACCAGCATGCTGTCTGAATCAAAAGGAGGTGTCTTTGCTCACTGGAAAGGCAAAACAGTTACAAATGGAAAAGGCCACACGGAGGCTTTAATAAGTGATTTCATTTGGCCACATGATGAACCAAGATCACTTACCTGCCTCTGCACTTACCCTTGCAATATAGTTATCTCAGCAAGACCCTGACCTGCGCCCAGTAGTGGACTGTGGAGATTTTCTCTTCATACATTTATCCATTGCTGATAGTCAGGATAAATATTCTGCCCTTGCCAGCAGATAGCCTGCAGCGGGCTTTGCTAGGCAGACCCCTGCTAAGGGGATCTATATTCTGCCAGCTACACAGGAGAGCAAAGCAACTCGGTGTGTGCAGGGAAGCACAGCAGAAGTTGATACTCGCAGCCCCTTGCTGTACCCACTAGACAGCACTTGGGCACTACCATTGCCTTGGCAGGAGGGGGCCCAGCCTGAGGCATGGGAGGTCTGAAGAGCATACTCTTCTGTGTATTCTTGTATGTGCACTGAAGAGAGTACTCTTGGGTGATTTCTGGGCAGTGGGAGTCCTAACACTGCCATGTCACGCTTCAAAGAGAGATGCCACATAAAGCAGAAGAGCAAGAAGGAGAAGTCTTAGACAAGGAAATTCTTGCCTTGTCCCAGCAGAAAGCTTTATCCAGGCTTCTGGAGGATCCACTTAAGCCAAACATGCATACAACCTGTGGGGCTTCATATAGGACTGCTCACATGCAGCTCTGTGACCTTTTGATGCATTTGCAATCAGGTTAAACATAGAGGAATGAATGAGAGTATTGATCCAGGCCAACTTGGCAATGAGGAGCTCTCTGGGCACTGGGGCTGCAGGTTCAGCCTGATTGAAACGGTTCAACAAAGACACCTGATCAGGTTTAGGATGGCCTCTGTGAACAGGGTGATGACACCTTGTTCCTAAAATAAAGATGTTTCTGTGCTGTGTCGGGAGATAGCTGATATACAGGCTGGAAGCAAGGTACTTGCTGAAAGGTCTAAATTTTTCTAACCAGCTTCAGGTGAGTTATTTTTAAGCTCAGGGCAGATAGTGCTATGAATCCCATCCTATTAGGGCTGGAGGAGTGTCAGCTATAAAGATGGGCTCTCTGGATGAGTCTCCTGTTCCTCCTGCCCACGTGCCCTGTGCCATGCAAAGGAAGTCCCTGGGCTGTGACAAGCCTGAAAGGGTAACAGGGGCAGCAACTGAAGCAGCTGTGCCCTATCCTCTGCCAGACTTTGTGAGAGAGAACTTGAAAGTTGTCCTGGTAAATTGGGTAGGTGCAGGATGTTGTTTGATTATGGTTTAGAATTAATTCATTAAATGGTATTTTATTGTATGCCTCTAGAGCAGTCAGAGTTATAGGATAAATATTTATATAGAACAGGTGCTGGGTTAAGATGCAGCAGATGTACAAAAGCATGTTTTTGTCCTTGCTTCTACCTGAAGGTCCCTGAGGACTTGACTTATGGGTCCCTTCTGACTCAAAATGTTCTATGATTCTATGACTTTGGAATCAATTACTTCATATACCCCTTCTGGACATGAGGCTTTTTTATGTTTTCATGTAATTCAGGAAACAAATACATTCATGAGGCAAAAACAAAGTCCATACCTGCTTCTCCTCCATCTTGGGCCCAACCTGTGCCCAAACCCAGCATCTCCTGGCAGCTTTTCACAGGAATATACTGAACTGAAGCTAAATTGGTGGCTAGTCCCTCTTTCTCCCAAGTATTTACACTTGTATCAAATGCTGATGTAGCTGAGTAAACAGGATCTCTCCTGGGAAGGGCTGTAACATCTCTGAACATGAGCCAAAATCCTTTAATCATAAAGAGATAATCCACTAAGTAATTTGAGCCCAGCAGTCTGCAGGGCATAGGGGATGCTTTCTGGCTTTGCTCCCAAAGATTGAAAAAGTTCTCTAGAAATTGCTGTCCAGGTGAAGCAAATAGGGGAGAGACAGTAGAAGATGACATTTGGATTTGGGGTTTTGTTTTTTCCCGTGATAACGTAACTTGCTAAGTAAAAAAAAACAAAAAAAGGTGAAACCAACGCTTGCTTTGGTTTTTTGGGTTTTTTTTAGTCTGTTGAGGAAAAGTTGATATTTCTTGTAGAAAAAAGGATCTTGCCACGGGATACCTCCTACATCTAATTCTCCTCTGACAAAATGTGGGTGCATTTTTACTGATGGAAAAAGTCTTTCCCTAAATGTTCAAGGATGTGGAAGCAGTGGTGCTTTACAAATCACACTCTGTCATGAAACGGCAGGTGAGCATGTATGTATCTGTGCATGTGTTCCCACTGCCTGTAGTGCCTGGGGTGAGCTCTCACCAGCTGTGCTGTAAGCCCAGTGGCATCAGCAGAAATTCCTCCCCAGCTCAGGTGGCAGGATGTTTTGGAAGGGCAGAAGCCCAGGGTATCCATTGTCCAGTCCAGGTTAAGGGCATGCAGGAGATCTGTCACTGTGGCTCATGTGATATGGAGCTGCAATTAACTCTGGTGCTTTGGCTCTGGTGATCAAACAGTTTCCTCCTTGTTTCTGGGAAGTCAGATTGGGCTCACAGTGCGTGATCCAGCAGCAGGTGGCAAGTCCTTGGTCTCTCTACAGACATGTCAGGTGGTCGTGTGGGCCCGTCCTACACAACAGTTCAACAGAGATTTCTGCCTTTTGCAGGGCTTAGAAGGATATTTACAGGCAGCCTTGCAGGAAAACCACACTGCAGCAGCACAGCCGTGTCCTTTGAACAGCATACAGGGCTGAGGAGAAGTTTGTCAGACCTACAGTTCTTGGCAGCTGCCTGGACTCCCTTAAACCACTGACAAGAAGCTGACAATGGGAGAGAGATAGAGACTTGGGATGGCACTGTGGCGGGGTAGGGCCCGTTAGGAAAGCAGGGCATGCTTGTCAGCAGGGACCTAAGGGCTACCTGGGAGTAATTGTGCCAAGTGTTCCAAAAAAGTCCTTGCTGTCCCTCTCTGTCAGAGGGGCGGAGGCAACTGTGGTGGTCATACCTCTCTATGTTAGAGGGTTTTTGTGTTACGCTGCTTTGGGTGATCTGAGGTCAGCAGTGACAGCCGCCTTGGAAGGCTCTGTCTGTGAGACCTAACCAGCTCCTCGTGGTACAGAGCTGAGACCTCCAGCCTAGGACTCTGCATCACCTCTGTCCCCTCCTTGGATGAATCGCCTTTGTGAGAAACATCTCACAATAATGCTGTCTCCTGTAGTGTCCATTAACAATCACTGGACTTGTTCCTCTCCCCATATTTCTTGTTGTAATAGTCCTTTTTTCTTTACCTTTGGGATGTTTGCACTGAATTTGGGGATGTGCAGAGCAGAAATTTGCATAATTTGCTTTAATCTAGCTAGGTCCAGCGGCAATAGCAGTGTTGATGTGTTCATCACATAGGCACATACCCAGAGCAGCCAGTGTGCTGGTATAAGTTATGCTGCAGCTCAGGCATTTTATTTTTTTCTGCTGCTTTTATTATCCAGGATAAATAGATTATAGTTGTGTGTGCCTACCAATAGCTCAAATACACCTTTAGTTCAGTAACGCTCTACCTCTGACCCATCCTGCATGGGACTTTACACCTAAAGTTATATTCCATAAGAAGCACGGGGATTAATCTTGTCTTGGACCATAGTTAGTATTCTTCCAGTTAATGTCATCATCCCCAGAACAGAAAAATTTTGATCAACCAGTTATTTTCAGCCAAGCCCCTGACGTGTCCAGTTTATACCACTTGAAGGGAATGTCAGATTTTTACTGCTTTGACAGAAAAGAGTGGCCAAATTATTTCTAAAAAAATATTCTTAACTTTGTGGTTGCTGTTTCTTCTGTACTGGATTTAAGTTTCTACTTATTCTTTAAACTAGCAAGAGATACATATCTAAATCTGCTAGATAACTTTTCAAACTATAACCTAGTTTAGATGCATCTATGTGCCTTTTATTTTAATGATAACCCTCACCAAGCTTGAAAATTAGTGATATGGACTGATAGCTACTCCTGGAGGCATCTGTAGCCTTAAAATATCAGCCCATCTTTCTGCCTTTTATTTAATTGTTGGGGTTTCTTCTGTACCATAATATTCATAGAGTGAAGCAAAATAAGGAATTGAAAAGAGCATTTTTATGTAATTTGAGATACCTGTTAAAGTGCTTTCCATGGTTATCTGAATGACTCAGTTGTGCAAAAGTCTGTGCTCTTAATACGTTTTCTGACACTGCAAATATGTAAATAACTGGTGGAGGGAAGTAAGTTCAATATGGGGAGCAGCGATGCAGATGGGAAGTATCTGCTGTGAATTCCTGTGATGGTCAGGAAAAGAGGAGCCCATCAAGCCGGTTTTGAAGAATGTCCTGTCAGAGCTGGACTGTACTTAAATGTGTCCTGGTACATTTCCATAAGGAAGAAAAAATCCTGCAGCGAGGCAGGCTGATTGAATGCTACCGACGGCTCACCCAGCCCGCGCAGCAGCAGCCTCCGCACCTCCCGTCTGCACGCTGGGTCTGATCAGGGTGGGAACAGCCGTGGCTTTAAGAGGTCCCTTGCCATATGGTACAGTGCTACCTGTGCTCACCAGCCTAACCTGCAGCTGTGCGTGACACAAACAAAATCCAAGGCCAGAAGATGTATGCTGGGCAGAATGCGGGATCCTTTTCTGTCTGCTTTCCAAAACACTCGCTGTGCTTTTTGCCTCCGTAGTTTCCAGTTTTTCACCACCTGCAAGTCACTAGTGTTTTCTAAATTCTGGAAAGAAAAAAAACCAACCACCACCAACTACCTTCTGATTGCTGTGTGTGCTGTGGCTGCCGGCACCACGCAGGCGTCCCGTGGGCATTAAGGCCAATGTCAGCCACATTGTCACCCAGCCGGGAGGCTGCTGCTGGCAGAGGCAGCCTCTCTCTGTCGAAGCAGGCAAGGGCTGAGGCTCCTCAGTGCACAGCTGCTTTCCACAAACATAAACTTAACTAAGAGGTGAACTCTCAGCCTGCTCTGCAGCGTGGATACCTAGGCTCCTCTCAGACAGGTATTTGCTTTGCTGGGCACTTAGGCTTTTTAAGGGGTCTGAAAACATTGGTGGTTATGTTTGTGCAGCTGCACTTCAAACCCCACGTGTCAGGTGCATGCAGAGCCGCCAGCTTCATTAAGGTAATTGTGCCCAAGGCCTTTCCTTCCTTCTCCTGGTTTAATGAGGAGCCGGAGCATCCCCTTGATGCCTCCCTGTGGCTGCTTGGCCGCATGGCTACAGGGAGCTGGAGGGAGGGTGCTGCTGCCATCACCTACAAAGCTCCACAGTGGGAAGGGCAAGGTGAGCTTTGAGGAACACATTTTGTTGCTTAAACAAGTATCTGGGCTTCTAAAGATGCAAAGAAATTCGTCGCTCCCTTTTGAACACGCACCTCTATTAAAAAGCTGCACAGGTTTGGAACCCCTTGTCAGCCCTTCCCTAAGCCTCCGTCTCTCAGTCAGCGGCCAAATCCCAGCTGCGGCAGCCCCGGCTGGGATAAATGGGCCATGCACTCTGCAGTGTGTTGGTGGCACGGCGGCAGGGACAGATTAACCCTCTTTTGCAGAACCGGTGCAGCAGTGGCAGCTGGCAGGCAGCTGAGAGCCCCCTCTCCCTGGGGGAGGACAGCCTGAAAATGGGTGCGTGGCTCAGCAAGCTCCAAATACCCGTGCTTAAACAGAATTCGCTTAACGTATCTGCCAAGCCCGGCCTCTTTTCTGTCTCTCTGCTGTTCTCTCTGCACCCATCACAGGAATGCCTTTTCCATAGGGAAGTGTGTTTTCTGTGCCCAGTTTGTGATGCAAGTGACATCTTTATGAAAATGAACATTTCTCCTTCAGTGTTTCCAGGTCCCAAGAGGAGAAAATGAACAGGGATTTCAACCCGCAGCCCCAGGATCTCTCACTAGCGAGTTCAAGAAACACCTGCAGAAATGCACATCTGTGCTTCAACCATGGAGCCATGTTCTTGTGCCCAGCAGGTTTCCAGCCTTTTCATTCATTAAAGATGATTGAGGATGAGAACGATTAATTATTCATTAAGAATAATTTTAAATTTTCATTTCCTTCAAGAATGTGCCTGTGCGACTACAAGAAAACAAGCATGACAGCAAGACATGGGCTTGCTCCGTGCTGGCACACTGGGTCAGAGCCCCCTGAGAGCCTGCCAGCCTTGCAGGTCCTGCCAGGCCAGTACCCCACTCCCCAAGGGGCAGGCAGACAGGGCACTGGGGGGGCTGAAGCACTGTGCCAGCCTGCCATGAGCTCGCAGAGGCAGTAACAGCACCACGGGAACCCTCCAGAGATCCCAGGAGCCTACTTGAGTTGCTGTGCTGTGTCGCAAAAAGCCAAGCTGTCCCAGCCCCATATTCTTCCAGCTGGGCAGACGCACAGAGGAACCAGAGGCTTATTGCACTGCAGGACACATTCTTCCCTGCTGTGAGACAGAAAGCACCAGCTCCAGTACTGTAAGGTGAGAGGAGGAGAGGGAAGGCCACAGCCAGCTTGTGTTAAAGGATGTGATAAAGATACCATTCTGGTTCATACCTGAAGGAGTTTTAGGCAGGCTGGTTTGTGTACTGTCTGCAGTCCAGCTGCTGAGGGTGATGCCAACCCGAGTGGCTACGCTGAGCTGCAGGCTGCGTGCCGGGGTTGTCACCGGCACCCTGGCGAGCACACGGTAGCTCACAGCGCTGTGCCTGCCTGCACCAGACTCAACGGTGTGAGAAATGTGAGTGGAGCTTGGCTTGCTCCTGGCAGCCCCTCTGTAAGTCCAGGGTGACTCCCCAGACTTCAGCATAAGTAGAAGCAGCATTTATGCCTCTTTTGCTTTTGATGGAGCATCACATGCCTGAGCCAGTGTCCTGCTCAAGCAAAGGTGCCTGCCCTTACTGCTATTCACACTGGTATAACAGCTATTGGTTGTGAAGTGTTCGTAATTACTTGACACCAAGGAAACTGGAAGAATCTTATAAAATGAATGTATCACATAGAAACCCTAATTACTTCCCCTAGCATAAAGCTAACAAGGTAGAGCACTAGCTGTGGGTTTTTGGGGGTCATTTTATTCCAACTGGAGTTAATCTTCTACCTGTGCCGTGCCCAGGGCTGTGCTGCAGGTACGCAGGTGCCTGTTCTTATACCTTGTTCAAAACAAAATCTAATGGAAAAATTGCTAAGAGGAGAGCTCAGTGTTGGCCCACTGAGACTTTGCAGCATCCTGCATGTACTTATTATTTGCTGTGATCAATGACACTGCAAAGGCTGTGTCCCAGGGTAGGGAGTGCCTAATTGTATAAACAGGCTGTACTGGGAAGCAAAATAGTACCCAAGAGAAAAAGCAGTGGTGCATTAGAAAGAATGGACTCTATCAGTGTAATTTTGTTGGGCAAGGTAACCTCAAAGATTTATTTAAATAGGCCAGAGATGTGAGTGACTGCTACATTCCACTTTGTAATACATTTGCCAGTCAGTGAGCAGCTAGCTGTAAAGCCACTGCTTTTTACAGCGTAAGTTCATTTAAACCATGCCTCTGCAGTACTTGCTCTGTGGTGAGCTAAAGCAATATCCAACACCTTTCTCTGTGTAGGAGAAATGGGTATTCAGACAGGAATAGCTGCATCTGTGGCTTTTTTCTGTTCATGTTCTGCAAATTTTGAACATCTCCTGAAGAACAAGTATTGAATAGATGTTTCGTAAGGAAAAAGAATATTTGCCCCTGTGATCTATTCTCAGTTCTTGCTGCGGAGTCAGGATGTGGGGCCAAGAGGACCATGGAAATTTCCTTTTCCCAGGCAAGCAACTAGCTAGTACAGCACAAACCCATTTTATTCTGTTAAAATGGAATATAGTGCTTGACATTAATGCAGTGGCGGAAAGCTGTATGCAGCCTATTTCCTACATTAATTTCCTATTTTATAGGACAAATTACAAATGTTTGGCTTGCATGACTGGCAGAGCAAGAACCGCTCAAGGCAACATAAACAAATAGCTAGGAATAACAGAGTGAGCAGGGACTTTCACAACTTGCTTGCAGACAAATGAACAAACAATACAGCTAAGGCCAAGCTAGTTAGCAAACATTTTTCTTTGTAATCTGTGCACCTACATTACCCTGCAGGTTGTAATATCTGGAGCTGATGTGGTAGTACGTCTGTGTGGGTGGCTGTCCCTTGTTGCTTGGTGGTGTACCCAGAGGAACGAGATTTTGCTGGACATATATTCAGACCGCTGAAGTGCAGAATTTAAGCTTTCCAGCTCTCGCCATTTGTGTAGGATAACTATTCTAAAACAGATAGTAAAGGGGCAAAAGCTGCCTCCTTTGTAAATTTTATGTATGAAACAACCGCCAGTCCAGACTTGGGCAGCTGCCTCCTGCTTCTGAGCGAGTTCTGGATTGCAGCGAGCAGGACCAGGCAAAGAAACTGTTGCGCACCCCTTATGGGGTAGAAAAAAAGCACTGAAACCCATATGGTTTCTCTGATTAGCTGTAAAACAAGGCCAAGGTGTTTAATGATGCCCGCTCCAAGGCAGCTTCTGATTTGGCTGCCTATGTCTTGCTTGAACATCCCAGTCTCCTTTGCTGTGCTGTCCCCTGGCTGGTCTGGCAGGGACATTGCAGGGTGTTGCTCTGTTAAACCAGTGATTTGTTCCACCCTGTTGCTGGCTGCGTTTCCAGTGGGGAGTGAAGGTGACCTTGGTATGCACTCAGTTTGCTGGAGTCTATAAAGCAGAGCAAGATCTGTGGAGGCAAGTAGGCGTTTCCACTGTCAGTTATAGACCTTTGCATTTAGCACCGAGCAATTCTAGCTTAGAATTTGCACTCAGATTTGCAAGTTAGGGAGCACAAGGGTTGTGTGCTGCTAAGGGGAGAGGCAGTTTTAACTTAGTGGTGGGAGAACAACAGATCGGGGGTTTTGTGCAGTGCCAAAAAGTTTGGGGAGGAAAAGTGAGATTTGAAACATTTAGTCCAAAACTCCAACAGAAAAAAAAAAACCACCATGTTCTAACTTGTTAAAGATACTTAGAATAAAGCATCTGAATAAAGGAATAGGCAAGGTTTGACTTGTGGAGAAAAACATTTTCCTTCCTTTCGGTTCTTCCAAGTTTTTTTCAAACAAGCACTGTAAAATGGCACAAATTCACCAAATATTCTGGTCAAACCACATGCGGATGTGGGTTTTTTTAAACGTGGAGACGATGAGGCAGATCCCTGACCCGTCACCTGCAGCGCAGGGCACCCGCGCCTGTCCCGGCGCTGCCGGGGGCGCGCAGGCTCCAGAGCCGCCCGTCGGGTCAGGGGGGAGCCCTGCTCAGAACGCCGCCAAGCCGCAGCGCTCCAGCGGGCGCGGGTAGTGGCCCCGGGCACGCCGCAGCGCCACGCTGCTGCTGGAGAAACTCTTCCCTTAAGAAATGGTCGAGGACAGGGGCGTCCCTCCGGGCAGGGGCGGCAGGGCCGCTGCTGGCCGCGCCGCGGCGGCCGCGGGCACCAGGTGGCAGTGCTGCCGCGGGGAGAGGAGCCGCGGCCACCACACCCCCAGCGCGGTGCCGGGCATCGCCCGGCCCGGGAGCGGCGCGCCTGCCCCCGAGGCCCCTCCGCAGCCCCCTCCCGGGGTGCTGAGCGTCGCGCCCTGCCGTCCCTGCCGCTCGCGAGTTTCCCAAGCTTCCGCCGAAACCGCCTGAGTTCCCGTTCAAGGGGAAGCCCCGGCTTGGGTTGTCCCGCGGGTGCAGCGGGGGGCGAGCCGCCTGCCTGGCCCCGGCCGGCCCCGCGGGGGGGCCCGGCCCTCGTTCCCTCTCCTCAGGCACGCAGGCCTTTAGAGGAGGATTTCCTGGGGGCCAGCAGCCCCATTTCCCTCCAGTTGACCCGACAGCACGTCCTGGCCCCTGGTAGAATCTGCCGGGGCAGCTTTGCCCCCAGTCCCAGCTCCGCGCTGCGGAGCCAGCCCGGGGCGCCAGGCCCGGCAGCTGCGCTGGGACGCGGCTCAGGGGGTGAAGGCGGTCAGCTCCCGGCGTGGTGGTGAGCAGGGGGCCCAGCGTGAGTGAATAACGGCCTTACCCTGCCTTTCCATTTGCACTCTAGGGGTTTTTCCATTTTTTAAAAAATTATGTTTTTTACCTTCTTTTATTTTTTCTTTTCCCTTCTATTTTTTCTTTTCCCTCCTTTTTATTTTTTCCTTTTCACTTTTTTCTTTTATTGTTTTTCCTTTTCCCCCTTTTTTCCTTTCACCCTTTTTTTTTTTTTATCTTTGTCTTCGTTTCTCCCCATTTTTATTTTCTCCCCTTTTTCTTTCTTTTTCCTCCCTTTTCCCTTGAGTCGGGGAGGACACGCAGGCTGGAACGCTGGTCTTCGGCCCGCGGTGCTTGCGCAGCTGCGGAGCTGCATGGCGAGGATGGCGGCTCAGCCACCGCTGGGCGGCACTGCCGCTCCGCACCCCCCCGGCCTATGTACTTGGTAGCTTTTTTTATATACTGTTTAGACACGCTGTTTGATATTCGGTGCATTTTTTGCAATCATTTGCAGACTGGAACTAAACAAAGAATGGGAGAGGGATGCTTCAAAAAGGGCGTAGTTTAACATAAAAATCATTAGTGGTGTCTTTCCCATGTAAATTCAGGGGTGCACGCACCTGTCTGGAGTGATGTAAATAGTGATTTTTATCCCAGTTTTCTTAAATTCATGTGGGCTTGGTTGTGGACCCTCTATGTCTCTTGCAGCAGAAGAGTGCACATGGCGGTAGCAGGCTGCTCTGTCTCGGTGCAGTGGAGGTATGTGGTACGTGGTCAGCCCCAGGGGGACAGAGTTCTAGCTCGGTGAAAAGAAACTTCAACTTGTTTTTTCCTCATTTCATTAGTGATTCTTGTGGTTTTGCTCAGTTTCAGCAGCAACACCAGTGTGGTTGGTTCTCCTTGCGTGGCAGGCTCTTTCCCCATCCACCTCCCATTCTGTTGCATGTCAGTCTGTGGATCCTCGTGCCCTGGGACTGTCCTCTTTCATAATAAAAGGGATTAACTGAGCCCTTTCCTATCTCAGTTATAAATACCTGATTCAGACTATTCCACGTGGAAAAAAAGAAAGTTTTCTCTGACCCACAGACCATTGAATGCCAAACTGGGAAAGCTTTATCTTAGATGCGGTGGTGACCAGGGTGCCCCCAAACAAAAACCAATGTTGGATTTAGAGGTAAAATGAGATCTTTTCACAGTTTTAGAAAAAATACATAAAATCATGATTTGGGGAGCTTCGCTTTGTTCCAAATTGTTATTTAATTTTTTTCCACAAGAGAGATACTCCCAAGATATTTTGCACACACCCCGCCCCCCCCCCCCCCCCGACATTGGAAAGTTTAAAAAGTTTAGGGTTTTCCTCAGAATTAAGGGTTAAATAATGTGGAAAAGAAACAAGACTAATTTCAACTAAACTAAAATAATTCTGTGAATCCAATATTGTTTTCCCTTTTTTTAATTTATTGTAGGAAAACAGGACGACTCAGTGCAATGCTATGTATTTTTTGTTCTCCTCACATGCACAAAAAAACCCCTGAAAAATCTCTGAAATTGCCTATGCTGAGAACTTTAATCCTACAACCCTGTGGGGTGCAGTTACTCTTGCCGTGCTGCTGTGGTTGGGTTCCTCAGTTGTTTATACAGGATGCAAAAGGATCTTTCTGAGTGGGAAACATCTCTGTGAAGCCCTGGTGCTTCCCAGGAGCTGGGATGGAGGCTGCAGGATGGACCTCTGTTCAGCATGCTGGAAGGTCAGGGCTTCCCTGACACCCATGAGCAGTGTCTCTTAGTAGTCAAGATGATTTTATTGGTGCAACCCTGAGGCCCATGGGGGTTTGGGTGGGATTAGCGGGGCCTTGCTACTCACCTGGTGGCTGTTGGGGCTTGACACATCCACCTTCTTCCCCACCTCTGGGCTGCCAAGCTCATGTATCATGGGACTGTGTGCAGAGGGACTGTGGGGATAAAAAATGAAGTCCTTGTGAAGCAAGGTGGCAACCTTGTCATTTATAGCAGTGCCACAGAAATCCTGCAAGCTGGAAGTGCTGGTGAGGGTGGAGAGTGTAGCTCGTGGGGCCCAGGTTCCTATGCAGCATCAGTGCCAAGCCCTCTCCTTGTGGCCTCACAGGGGGAGGTAAGATATGACAGGGTCTCAGCTCGTGGTGGAGAGGAGTTGGGCTGGATGCCGAGGGGATGCTATGAAAGGTGTCAGCTGAAGAGTGTGTCAGTCCTTTCAGAGAGGGGGGGCCCTTCCTGACAGCTCCATCTGTGTGAGCATGAGGAAAGTGGGGACTTCTCTGTCAGCACCACTTGCCTGCATTTCTTGAAAAATCCCACCCTGAAATCTACCCGACCCCCCAGGAAAGTATCTTTGCAATCTTTCTTATGGTGAAGGCTCACAAAGGCAGTGTCATCGCCCTCATTTTAGGGATGGGAGAATTTGAAGCGTGGGGAGGAGGGTACACACCTGCGGTCACTCTGCGGGTTGGTGGTGGATGTAGAAGTCAAAGTGAAGCCTGTCAACTCATTGCTTTGCTCTTGCCGTTGAGGATGATCTGCAGTGTTTGTGGCCCAAATGCTTCAGTGCTGTGAATCAGAGAGAAAGACTGCTTTAAAAACAGACAGTCTAGTTTTAGAGCTGGCATAATCATAATTCCTACGCCACTAGGAGCAGGGGGGAAGAGCAGATAAAAATCAGAAAATTAGAAATTATTACAATAAAAGCTAGAGTGCTAGAAGCCAAAACTGTCATTGTAATGTGAGCTCTATTTTGATAGTGTTCTATTACATCGTATAAGAGGTTGAACACGCGTAAGAATATCTTGGTTGGTAATTATCTGATTTGTGATATGTAGCTAATGTGTATTTGTTGTTCTGCTGTACATTATGCAGCAGCAATTCATTTCTAAACAACATTAACTAGCAATAGAGCAGTTCAGTGCAGAAATTACAGGCATAAACATAAGTTTTACTTAGGCTGAGTAGTAGTGAAGTTGAGAGACCTGCAATCCAATCCTGGTCAGGGGAGATCTTCAGTGATAAAGAGCAGAGGGTACCTCTCCCCCTAACTCACCCTACCAACAAAATACCCCCCTGCCAGATGATATTGGGTATCCCCAAAGTATCCAGAAGCAGAAAAGACACAGGCAGACAGGTGTGGGTACCAGCTGGCCAGGGGACCCCACACGTAGGAGCTGACAGCTTCCCTGTTCTGGAGTGAGTTTGTGGGAAGTGGTGTCTCTGCAGACTGCACCAATCAATAGCAAAGATCTGCAGGAGTGGCTTTCAAATTAGATAAGCTTTGCAGCTGATGTCTGAACAATAGTAACAATATAAACACTTGACTAAACGCCCTCCTGTCATTGCATTCTTAACAACACTTACATAAGACTATTTGTATTTTATGAGATCTTATTTTCTTTCTCTTTATTTAATGACACCGCTAAATAAAAACACTCGATAATTGCTGTTGCTTACTTTAATTCATCAATTAAATGAGTAAGTCTATTAGGATAGATGTATTTTAAGGTGGAACAATTAGTAAAGGTTAAAGGGATAGTGCTCATTAAAAAAAACTACTGTGCGCATCAAATGTCTTCCCCTTCTTAGAGCATTAAAAAGGGATTTTTTTAAAGATCAAAAGGCTTTGTGCTACAGATGAGAGAAAGGGGTCTCTTGGTTCATGTTATTGCAGGGTCCATCTTTTCACAAATGCATGCATTTGGCACGTTTTTCACAAATGTGTGCAAAAATCCTCCTTGGAAAGGAGGGAGCAGGATGGGAGCAGAGATGTGCCCACTGGTCCTGTTGGAAGTGTCTTACTCTTCTGATCGCTAGAAACCATGTATAATTTCTAGTCTAAATTTATTCTTGGCCAGTTTCTATCCATTTGCTCTTGTGCCAGCATTGTCCTTCAGCTTATCTGTCCTCTGGCTGCTGTAATTTATGCCCTGTTTATATTTCTTTCTGCCTGGGCAATGAAGATCTATGAAACATGTCCATTCTGCTTTAGTCTGTAGCCAGTTTCACTTTCTTAATTGCTCCAGTGCCAGCATTTCAAGCAACACAAGGGAGCATCCTTTGTTTTAGAAAGAAAAACTTCCATTCAAGCTGTACAATGTTGTGGGCGTATTTTCTGTTTGATTGAAGGTATATGAATGCGCCAGGGCTGGGTTTTATTGGGGTTTTTTTCCCACAAAATTGAGAAGCCAGGCCAAATTCAAACTGACAGAGTCCATGTGAAATGGTTAAATAAATAACAACAGAAAGAAGACTTTTCAAACTCTACATTGTGCTGGGGTCGAGAAAGAAAAGTGAGAGGATTGCATTAGTTGCTGGAGCCATCCAAGTGCAAATAATAAGGCTGGGAGTAGCATGCAGCCTTTTCTAGAATAAATGCCTGGTGCCTGCTTCCTTATGTCAGCTATTTTTTTTTTTTTTGAAGGGGAAATTTGCAGGAGTCAGTCTGACATGTTTAATTGGGGCGAGAGCTGGTGTGTGCTGCACTGGGAGATCTTGCACGCTCCACGTTCAGCACAGAGCACTGGTAGTGCAAGGGGCTGAGGCTGGAGCTTGCGGGGGTGATCCCTGGAGCATCAGCAAGTTCTGGAAGTCTGGTTCATTTATGTCCGTTTTGATAATCCCAGCCCACGTTTTTTGGCTCACGACAGTTAAGACTTGCTGATGAATAAGCAAGGATCTGAAAGTTGTTGAAGGTAATGAAGTGTCTATGAAATATGCTCCTTCACAAGGACATGTTTGTGTTGCATATGCTCCTTTTACTGCTACTGTCTTCAAGCTTCTTTACCTGCATCTTTAATGAGGAGGCAGAGATTGCCCTGGTAGCTACGGATCTTCACACTTAATTTCCTAAGCGCCTGGGTTTGTCATGAGGAAGTTGCTTCAGACTTAAAAGCAGCTCTATTTCCAGTCACTTCACTGTCAAATCAGTCTTTTCATGTGAGGGTATCTTCTTGCACCCCACATTTTACAGCATTTGAGCTGGGCTGGAGTGGGTATTAGAGGCACAAGTTTCTAGAAGTATCTGCTATAATGGACTGATGAAATAATATATTTGCCTCTTAACAGTGAGAAGGGAGCATGTATTACTGACATTCTTTAAGGAACGTAAAGATCCTCAAAGCCAAGCAAATGGGAGACAAAGCTTGCATGAGGCTTATGAAAATAAGTCAGCGAAGAGAGAGAGAGGATCCTTGAAGCCAGGTCGCAACTAACCTTCCCATGCCACTGACAGGAGGCATAAGCCATCCCTCTTCCAGGCTGGAACTGCCCAGCATGTTTTGCTTCACTTTCTTTGGGCGGGGAGGTTTTCCAGGAATTCAGAGCTTCTGTGGCTGCTGAAGACAGAGGCACCAGCGGGACCCACCTCTGCTGAGGAACAGGGACCTCGGGAACTAGGTGACTCCATAAAAATAATTTTGTTCATCCTTTACCCTGGTGCAGAGGATCTGAGATGTGAGAGTATCAGGATTTCAGTCTCTCTGTTGCCCTGGCCTTTTCAACTCTGAAGGATGTTATTTGGGCAGAAAATCCCAACATGCTTCTGCAGCTAACTGATAGCCGGTCATCTTTTTGTGGAGTGCTGATGATCTCCGTTGCCATATTGCCACCTGTACCCAGCACAAAGCCATGTTCTCCTTAATTACTGACAAAAATGTCTCTTCAGAAGCCTTCCAATAATTACTCGAGTACCCACTTAAGTGGCTTTTAATTTAGGCTCCCCACCCCCACACTTGTCCATTTTCCAGTTGCCAAGCATAGCTAGTCTTATGTATAACTTTTCTGCCAAATGAAAATGCAAGTAACTTGCCCCCTGGTTTATACTACCTTGCATGAACTTCTGTGAGCCCATAGCACCTCAGAAGATGGTATTTCCAACAGGTTAGAGCAGGGGCATTCAGTCATAATGAAAGATGAAAGCTCTTATTGTGAGTTTCCCTACATCTGACAACACTTGGCAACACTACAACACCTTTTGTTGGTACAGCACCTTTTGCTGGAGTGCTGCTGGCTGCCTTGCCAGATTGTCTCATTACTGGAGGCTGCCCCTTGCCCTTGCGCCATGGCAGGATTGTCACACAGCAGACAGCTGCCCCCAAGAATGCCCATGGGCTTCTGTAAATGCTGTGGGGTAGGTGGCAAGGATGAGCCATGGCCAACATCCTGTGTGCCACCAGAGGGGCAGCTGACACTGTCCCTGGGGTGGTGAGGAAGGAGAATTCCCAACTTTGCAGCCTTCTTTGTGGGGGTAGAAAGGGAAACTCAGGGGATCCTGTCCTCTCATCCTGAAGGACCCAGCTGCATTCAAAGGGGAAGGCTTTAGGATATGACTTTGATGGGTAAGCAGCGTCTGTTGCCTGTTTCTCCATGCCTGATAGAAGGCATTGAGCTCTCTGCTTATTTTTACTGTTTTACTGGAGTAGTCTCTGGACACCAGATTCAATCAATGACTTGTTTATAGTAGTCTCTAACAGCCCTTTAACTCAATAATGTTTTCTGTGTTATGGGATGGAATAAGACCAAAGAGACAGTAACTCTTTGCCTGAAGTGGGAAAAGAAACATGTATGTGAAGGGGGAGGAGGACAGGCAAGCATGGCCAGAGAGGAGGAAAGACATCACACTGTACAGGAATTCCTTTTCCAAGACAGGTGCTGTGGAGATGTCATGAATAAAGAATGCAAGGAAACAGGGCTGCCCATGTCCAAAAGCTATCTTTGAAAAGCCCCAGAAGAGCCCTACAAAGTGGTTGGAGACATAATTGCAGCTTCTGCCTTTAAGCACTTCTGAAGTTCAGCCGTCTAAGGGCAGGAAAGGCCAAAACTGTGATTTGTGTCAGAGAAACACGTATGAGTGATACATTGGGAGGCTGTGATGGATGCCTGCAGAAGGAGCAGCTGAACAATTGGTAGTGGTGCTTTTTTCCCTTGAAAAATGCCACTTGATCAAAGATGCAGGAGAGAGAAGGGAAATAGTAATTTCAGAAGAGCCTGTTGCACAGGGATTTGCAGACCCAGTTTCATATTGCTGCTCTGCCTAGTGCAAAAGCAGAGACTTAAGTCTTAGTCTTGAAAGTGGTGAAACCACCAGTTCTACCACAGCAGTGTGCTTTCTTGCTCTTCTGGCATTTCACAGTGAGTCCAAAAGGTCTCATTTTCATTCCTCATGGGGAAGAAACAACTCTGAACCCAAGATTTTCTGCAAAGTGGATTTCCATTCATATTAGCTCTAATACCAACTGACGCTGGGCGAGTCTCAGAAGTCAGATGGAAGGGACGATTTGTGATTGCGCCATCTGGTCTCCTGCTTCACTCAAGTCATGACTGCATAGAGCAAGCCCAGTAAGTCCTCTGTGGCAGGCATATCACTAGAGAAAGAAACTTCGAGATAAGTGGGATTTGGACTAGATGTTAGAGCCTTTTTCAGCTGAGGATGGTGCAGAGCTACATTCCCTAGGGAGCTGTGGGATTTCCACTGCTGCAGGTCCCTAAGCAGGGATCGGACCAACCTTGTCAGCGAGCATGAAGGTACCACTGGCACAGTACAGGGGTGACCTCCAGGGTCCTTTGTACCCTGTGTGCTATGATATCAGCTCATCTATTTTTGAAAGAGGTTGGCTCTTAGGGTGAAATGATAGTGAATCCATCACAGTTCTTGCCATATCGTTCTCTTGATGAATTACCTTTGCTATTAACAATAAACACAAGCCTTGACTTGACTCATAGTCTCCAGATCTCATTCTGACTTTGCTGGATTGAAAGAGCCCCCCCTTTCAGAAATGTTCTTACTGAAAGGTGAGAGATTTATCAGTCAGGACTGTCTTCTCTGTCATTCTCTTGGGTACAGAGGATCTCAACCATTTTTTCTTCTGTGGACAGATTTTCAACAATAGCCAACTATCAGCGGGCACAGTATTAACAGGCTAAGTACAGCTGAATACCAAGAATGTTTTCACAGGGTGGCCCCATGTGAATCCCCTGTAGATGTGCTTATTACTGCAACAAAGAAACTGAATTGCTCAAGTCTTTCACTATACCCATATTCTTTGTAGAGCTCAGACCCTCTGGGACCTATGTTCTGATCCCTACCACTTCTGAAGTGTGGCAACCAGACTTTGTGACTTTTGCAATACCAGTGTTTGTTGTATTGGGTACAAATGTGATAGAGCATTTCTGCTTCTGTTCCCTATTGTTCCACATGTGCACCCATGGGCTTGGGCTCTTCTAGATGCAGTTCTGTGGAGAAAGCTCCTGTTTAGCTGTATCTCTCTCATAGTTTCCAATTCCCAGAGTCACAGCTTTCCGGGGGGGGGAAGTGCCCAGTCCTGGAGTAATACAGACAGCACAATTTATCCCCAGAGGTTTGATCTGGCTGGGCTAAAATGAAACTTGTTTCTATGAGCTCAGTTTCCACATCAGTTCAGTCTAGTCTCTTCACCAGACCTGCTGCAATCATTAATTACTACTACATTAGTCTCTGTATCCTTGGTAAACTTAGATTTGCTTCTAGGCCACTGATACCTTTATTGGTGTCTGTATTGCAGTATTTGTGAGAGTCTGAGGAGAGAGGACATGGGGTTTCATTTTACTGGGGAGATAGAAAAGTTGATTTATTGCTGAGGAGGGAAATAAATTACAATGCAAATAGCAAGAGGTGTCTTTGGAGGCCAGGGGTATGTGGGAAAAGTGATGTGTTCAGCCACATCCTTTTTACCCTGCACTTTAGGTCAGCAGGGGATGAGGCAGTCTTCAAACCTTGTCCTAGCTGTATGACAGCTGTAATCTCATATTTATGTTTAGTGTTGAGTATGCCCTTGCAGTATGCAGGAGAAATAAGCAGGTTTGGTTAAATAAGATGCGATCTGGATGCATATAACTTCAGAGGCATCCTGAGGGCAGGATTAATGTCCCAGCACTGCTTCTGCAGAGTTTGATGGCAGTGGGAGTACCAGGTTTTGTAGGCATCACTGCATTTCCTGTGAGCTCTCTGAACTGCAAGGAGCCTTTGCTGAGTGACAGAGCAATGGGCTGCCCCTTTGAAGCATTGCTCTTTGGACCCAGCAGGATTTGAGATATGACCTGGCTCAGGCTGCAAATGCTGGCCACCTTATGGATTTGAAGGCTGAATGAAGGGACAAGTGAAGTTTGTGGTCAGGGAACTTTCCAAGGCCTTTTTAACTCTGGCAGAATCCATTATGTCCGTATAGAGACATTTATGGGTCTGGAGGGCATTTGTTATTTCTCCTTGACAGCTTCTCTCCCTTTCTCCCCTCCTGGCCTATGCCAGTGTAACACGTGCATTAAGGAGGCTGATGCCTCCAATCTCCAAGCCTTTACTTGCTGTGGAGTGGATGGTCCCAGAGCCGCGCTGGAGGAACGCGATAGGGGTTTCATTCTCCCTCCCTCTTTTCATCATTCTCAATCATGTAATCGGGCTGTTTTGCCTCAGCCAAGATCTAATCAGGAAGGATCTGTTTGACTTTCAGCAAAGTCAGCTTGATGGAAACTTTAAATTGAAAGGCTTTTCCTGACATGCTTGAAAACAGTTTTGGTTGGAATCAGTGTCTGGCTGCATGGTTAAATGTGAGGAGGCTTCACAGCTTGAGCAACTTTCCTTTTCTCCAGGGAGGGGGGAGAAGCATGGGCAGCCCTTTAGACCTCCCGAGCCCAGGGGTTTGGAGGCCCTGGGCCTGAAACTGCATGGTGAGGTGTCACTCCCCTCTCCACCCAGACGACAGCACCTTAAAGCGGGTGAGATGTAAAACCAGACACAACCAGGTTCAGTGTCCATGGGAACTAGGCACCTCTTGCAGTATTGAAACTGTAGGCCAGGATGGGCTATAGGCTGTCATCAAATAGGATTCAAAGGGAACAATGGGGATGTTGACCTCTCCTAGGGAGGGGAAGACTGTAGGAGTTGTCTTGTTCATGAAGGTGCCGCTACCCTGAAGTCTGAGGACTAGGTCTCTGCTTTAGAGAAGGGCATGATGTGTGTGTATTCAGTCTCAGGCTCACAACTGGGGTTGTTCTATGGTGGCTATTTCACCTATTTCAGCCTCAAGCTTCTGCTCTGCATTAAAAGCACAATGGATGTGGTCTTTTCCTCCTTCTTGCCTTATGTGAATGCAAACGTAAGACCTGGGATGAAATCTCAAGTCCATGCTTTCCCTCTCCTTCCTGGTTTAGGGCTATTAGATCGGTAGCCACAGGTGAAAAAGTCCTTCAGGGTGAGGATAGAGGGAGGTGCCAGATGTTGGGAGAAGCCCACTGAGGAAGAAGAGGAAGGAAGGGAGGCAGCTGTCTATCCTGTCTTTTAAATTAATTCAGCAGCTATAGTACAGGCATAAAGACACTTCAGTTTTCTTTCCATATGCTTAGGTGGGTGCTTCTAAGCCTGGAGCAGCTGGTTGGCTGTCCCTTGTGCAGGAAGAGAGGGCTCTTCACTCTACTTTGCACAAGGTTATCAGCAAGTGGAGTACTAATAGCTCCTTGTCTGGAGACCCTTCAGTGAGGCCTCCTCCCTGCATTGCCTCAATGACTGAAGTGCGTGTGGGAGCTCTCAGTGGGTGGGTGTTTGCAGGCCCCTTCCCTTGGACTCCTGCCACTAATGAAGCCACAACTGAAGCACATCACTGCAAGGACAGGGGTTTCTCAGGCAAGTTTCATGCCCTGATCCCATTGAGGAAGGCAATGACAGAGTGGTGGATGGGATGGGATGGGATGGGATGGGATGGGATGGGATGGGATGGGATGGGATGGGAACAACAGCTTTGAGATGAGCCCATCTTGAACAAGCCCCAGGTCTTGCTCTGGCATGTGGGACAGTCACTGACCTGTCTGCAGAGAGGTCTCTCTTCATAGGTGGGAACAGGTTCAGTTGCCCTGTGCTACCACTCCTTTTCAGGCTTCATTTTGGGGAGATGATTTTTGCAGAAAGGTGTAGGCAGCAGAATCAACCCTAGACAGTGTACCTTCCTGCTGTTCCCAAGAAACAAAGCCTATTCAGCCATACATGAGGCTTCTTGAAGAGAAATTTTCATTCCTGGACAGCCACATTTGCCTTCAGTGAAGCAAAGCTTTCTTCTGTTTCCCTGCCTCCACCTGGTATAGGCAACAAGTCACTGAGGAGAAATAAAACCTTCTGTTAAGTAGAAATCCTCTCTTAAAAAGGAAAAAATATGTATGAACATATAAAATCTGAGTAGAATTTTTCATGGGCTCCATCTGGTTTTGTTTTCTCGGTGCTGCTTGCGGCCTGGTTTTTGCAGCAGTGGTTTCATTCTGTAATCTGCGTAACTGCTTACCTGCCACTGGCTTTAAGACACAGACAAGCCAACTTCTCCCCAGGCTAGAGCTGTTTTTAAAGACACCGGGTAGGCTAATGAATACTCCTTGTGATGAGTTGCAAATTTTGTTTTAATTGAATCTTTGAAGCAAAAAAAGGGGGTGAGGGGCCCATTAAATAAATTATTTTAATATAGCAATCAGATGATGCAGGCTCTTCTGTGTTTATTAAAAGGCCTAGTCAGCTCAGAGCTCAGCTGTGTGAGAAAAGCCCAGAAAGCCAGCCAGTTTTCGTACTCCACTGCTGTTTTAGGGCCAGATCTCTCTCCCTGAACTGCATATTTTTAAGTGGCCATGTGAATTCTTATTAGGATTCCAAACATAGATATAAACCCATACTTTGTAAACAGAATTACCCAGCACATAAAATGAGCAAAATACTGTAAGGTCTTTTCTTTTCTTTATCAGGTTACGCAGGCATGTTTTTTTTAAAAAAAAGTCCACCCACGCAGAGAGACTGGGGAATGCCAAAGCTGCATGAATTTTAATTATGCTAGACATGCAACAAGGGGCTATCTTGTAAAGAATAAAGTTAATAAAACATGGATATGGGCTTAATTCTGCTTAATAAGCAGCCCTGGCAATGCACATTTTAGATGTAATTTACACAGCGTGGAAATTGGGTACAATTCTTAAGAGGTGTCTGCATGCAGACTTTCAAACTCAACAGTGCCTTCCTATTGGAAGAGATTTGTTGCTATGCTGCTGTAAAATGGTGAATTAGGCCATTCATGATTATTGGCCAGAGATAGGTGTCTTTCTTTTCCCCCTTCAACTACAGCAATACACATATACATTTTAAAGTAGTATTAAATTTAAATCTCTTCCTTAACTTTCATGCATGCATTTTCAGTAGCTATGCAGATAAAACAGCAAAAAACCTGCATGTTTCCTATCTGTAGTTAGCTCTGTGTGTTCAGAATTAATAAAGCAGAGATATACCTAATGACTGAACTTACTGAACATAGCCCGTGGCTTTTGAAGGCTCTGTGAAAAATAAACAGGATATTCTGTTAGCAACCCTGCGGGAATTATTGCACTTCACTAAGGAAAGATGCCAATAACCTCCGTTTTGACCTAGATAGATGGTTCTGTTTAGGAAGGTAAGGGAATGCAATTCTAGATCTCTTCTCTGTTCAAGTCACCAAAGCCCTGAAATTCAGCCAGGCCTTCATTTTAAACCTCAGCACTGAGGACAGAAGAGTTTATTTATCAAGTGAACAAAACCTCAGAAATCACAGCGTCTTGGAGTGTTTATATTGGCCTCCTTCCATAGCGAGTACCTAATGCACAGGCTTTCCTGTATGCTTAGGGTGGGGTGGGGTATTTAATAAGCATTGTGAGGCTGATCTCTAACAGCCACGGGGAGTCTGACCCTCTGCCTGCTCCTGTGTGCAGGACAGGGCCTTTCTCCACAAATTGCAGGAGGAGCATTGGCATATCTCTCCGGCGTGATCAAAACACTGCCTTGCTTGTTCATTTTATGAATCAGTGCAGTTCTCTCCTTCCCTCTCCCTAGTGCGCACTCTGCAGCTTTCCAGACTAGGACTGGAGGCGAGGAGGGAGCCCAGGGGAAAAGAAGCTGGGGAGAAAAATTGCCTTAATAGTTATACAATACAGGGATTATTCTATTAAATATCGATAACTATGTTAAAAAAAAAAAAAAAAGGTACCTTAAGGAAAAATGCCATATTGCCCAGTTCGGTCAAACAATTTGGCTTCTATTGGTGACAGCAAAGAATGCAGCTCCTCAATTCAACAGGGGCTAGTTGGTATTGAAGAGCATAGGCTGCACTACCCTCGAAGAGAAGTAGCTGGTACGGATGAAAATGGGAGGTGTTTTGAGCCTTGTTTACCCAAATGGAAGTTGAAGGAGAAAACTTCCACTGCTAGAGACCAAAGCACATGGAGGCTTTTCTGTTTTCTTGGCAGGCCTCCAAAGGTAACATTTCACCTGCAAGAAGGACAGTGCAGGAGCATGATGAGGTTGGCCTTTAGTTCTTCAGCTCAAGACTGCTCTGGGCTTGCTTGGTGTTTGTAAAAGCATGGGGTCTTCAGAAAATTCTGTGAAGTTGGGGGATCATCCAGGGTGGTGCAGAGCAGATGTACATGCCAGTGATGTCACCAGGAGTTCATGGCACGGTGCTCACGTTCAGAACCAAACCCCCTGGACTCTGGCCATCTATAAATACAGACCTGTGTGTTAGCAAATGCAACATTATATTCAGTTTCACAATCTCTGCTTAAATTTAATTCTATCACTGCGGAAGCAGAGAGTCCTGGGAGAAGCATGTCTTAGAGTTGCAGGAGCTCTCTTTTCAGATCCACACATCACCAGAAAAAAAAGTCTGTGACCAGCTTTATTACTGATTAGGATCATTTTTAAGTGCAGAGCTGCTGTTCCTAGTTTACAGCTACACAAGAAAACAAATTAGTCGCATGTCAAAATAACTGAAACTTATCTAAGGGGGAGGATAAAGCAGCATTCTTTCACCAGAGATTTGAAGACTACAGGCAAAAAAAGTATCTTTATATAGAGATGGCAAACCTCTTTCTTGGGAAGATATCAGATTTGTTCGTATCCTTTGAAGGTGAAGCTTTGGATAATTCACTGGCAGTTCAGACTGATTCTCTGATTGCAAACAGCTTTCTTTAGGCCATGCCTGTACCTTGTACTGCAAGATTCTTTGATGTCAAGTGAAATAATCTGGCAGAGAAAATTAAAATATGAAGCATTTTAGTTACAGGAAAGGGAAGAAAAATCTTTATTGATTGGTACAGTGAAATCTGCTCAGAAAAGTTGGCAGCAGTTAAAAAGAGATCAACAGCCAAATATTTATATCTCCCAAATGGTTTTGAATATCTTCCTCCCCTGTTCTCTCCTGGAGAACCTGATTTCACCTCGGTTTGGCATGCATAGGGATTAAGAGTGAAAATCAGGTAGTAATGCCAGAGTTTAGTTAATTTTTAGGGAGGTAAAGGGGGGGTTAAGTTGCCTTTTTTCCTCAATCCATTAAAATAGTTTAGAGCTGAAGTTCTTGCAAGTAGTAGTTACAAAGATTATTTTGCTGAAGTTGATAATTCTCAGGGGGTGTCACCAACTGGTTTAAAGTGCCCTCCTCAGTGGGGTACATGCTTCACCCCTGCACCTTCAGGAGTGGATGGGTCTCGTCACTGGTACTCGCCAGAGTGTAGCTGGGGTCGGTCTCCTCTTCCCAGCCCAGACCCCCCTCTCCCTCCACCCTGTCGGCTGTCCGCTCCCCCAGGTATCTTGCTCGGCACCTCCTGCACGTACACTCGTTAGCTGTTACTTGAAACCTGGAGAGCACCCAGAGGTGTGTTTCTGCACCTTACATTTTGCTGGGTGCAGTTTTCGTGGCTGGAGGGGGGGGCGGGTTGGGCCGAACAGAGCACCCACCCGCTGGTGCCCCGGGGCTGTGGGGCAATGCCCACCGCCGCGGCCGGATCGCACCCCCCAGACCAGGCACCGACCCCCCCGCCCCGGGGCACCCCTGGGGGGGCTGTCGCCTTCCCTCTGCTTGCACGGAGAAAGCAGGGAAAGCCGCGCAGACTGCTGAGGCTGGGCGCTCGGGCACCCACAGCCGTGGCCGAGTTGGGGGCCGGGGCGGCTGCCGAAGCGGCTCCCTCGGAGGGGACGGGCGGGGCTGCGGCTCCGGGGAAGCCCGTCGGGGGCAGCGGGCCGGCCCGGGGGCTGCCCGGCCGGGGGGGCAGCGCCGCCGCGGAGCTGCAGTTGCCTCGCTCTGCCTGCGTGATTTTTCTCATCCGAACCTCGATCACGTAGGATTGCGTAGAGGAGGGCGAGCGGGAGCAGCTGCAATTCTCCCCGAGCCTGGAGCCCAGCTCCCGGCCGGCACCGACCCGCCCGGCCGCCGCGGGGCTGCGGGGCTCCCCGCCGCCTTGGCAGCAACCCCGCGCGGCGTGGGCGTCCGGGGGGGCTTCCCCGGCCCCTCCCTCCCTTCTCCTCCCCCCGCCTCGCCTCAGCCCACCCCCCCGCTCCCGGCTCCCGGGCCGGGCCGGAGGATGCGGGCGGGCGCGGCTCAGCTCCTCCTCGCCCCGCCGCCGTCGGGCGGCACCGCGGAGCATCCTGAGCCCCGCACGGAGCAACAGCAGTAGCAGCCGCACCCCCCCGCCCTCCTCCTCCTCCCCCTCCTCCCCCTCGCATCGCTCCTCCCGCCGCCGTCCCCGCCGCGGCAGCCGGGCCCGGGGCCGCCCCGGTGCCGAGCGCTCCGCGGCCTCCCACCGGGCCGGACGATGTGGGTTGCTGCCGTCGGGGAGAGCCGCTGCCGGGGCAGAGGCGGCGAGCAGGGCTGGGGGAGCTGCGCCAGCCATGGCGCTGTGAGCCCGGGGCGCCGAGCTGCGGCGATGTGAGCCCGCACCCGCGGCCGGGGCGCTTCTTTTTTTTTTTTTTTTTTTTTTTAAATTTAATTTTATTGTATCGCCTCTTTTTTATTTGTTTGCTGGCCTGGTGCTTTTTCCCGTGGCTGCTTTTTCCTTCCCCTCCCGCCCTCTGAGAGCGGAGTGGGGAGGGGGGGAAAAGAGGAAGAGGAGGAGTGCAAACAGAAATGCAGCGCGGCTCGCCCTGAGCCCGGCCGCGGGAGCGGAGCGGAGCCGCGTCCATGTGCGCGCACTGCTGCGCCGCGCCTCGGAGCCACCGCGCTGGGGCCGGGGCTGGCCGCGGGCCGGGGGGGCTCTGACTCATCCCACGGCCCCTCGCCGGAGGGCGGCCGGCCGGAGGAAGCGCCTGCGCCCGGGCGGAGCGGAGCGGCACCGCGCCGCAGGGACCCGCGGATCCTCCGCGGCCCACCCCCCCACCCCCTTCGGACTCAGCTGCCGCCGGCTGGACCTTTGCAAGCGGGGCAGCCGCCTCCCGGATTTACAAGGCGCGGGGGGCTCTGCCAGCCGGGGCGGGGGGGCGGGGGGGGTGTTTCGCCGACGGCCGCCCGCGCCGGGATTTGCGCTCCCCGGGGACAGACCCATGGGCGGCGGGGTCCGGCGGCCAGCCATGGTTGTTAGCCCGGGCGCCCTGCTCCGCCTGGCCGGCTGAGCCCTCCCCGGCGCCGGGACTCGGGGCTGCAGCGCGTTCAGCGGGGCGTCCCCGTCCCCCGTCCCCGCGGGGCGCGGCGGCGGCTCGGCCCCAGCGCGCCCGGGCGGCGCCCCCCGGAGCAGCGCGGAGCGGCGCGGGGGGCCCATGAGCGGCGATGGCAGCGGCTATCGCCAGCTCGTTGATCCGGCAGAAGCGGCAGGCGAGGGAGTCCAACAGCGACCGGGTGTCCGCCTCCAAGCGCCGCTCCAGCCCCAGCAAGGACGGGCGCTCCCTCTGCGAGAGGCACGTCCTGGGGGTCTTCAGCAAAGTGCGCTTCTGCAGCGGCAGGAAAAGGCCGGTGAGGAGGAGACCGGGTGAGTACGGCGGGCTGGCGCCGTGGGGACCCGCTGCGCCGGGGTGTGGGGCAGCCCCGGACCGTCGGGATGGCTGCCCCGGGGAGGGGGGGCGGCCGGCCCTGGGGCTCTCCCGGCCCCGCCGGGTACCGTCTGGGGACAGGCTTGCTCCGCGCTCAACTTTGGGCTGGGTCCTGGCGGGTCCCCTTTCCCGGGCTGGTGGCACGGGTGGCACCGACCCGCCGCCAGCATCCTCCAGCGCTGCCCGAAGCGTGAGCGAAGCGGCTCCTCCGGCGGGAGAGGCCCCCCCCGGCTTAACATGTGCTAGTTTAACCCAGAATTGTATTTTTCCTCCTCCCTGTAGATATGCTTTTTAAACAGTCTCCTCTTATTTTCTGCATAGTGACAAGGAAATCGATAAACCAAGGATCAATTAGAATTGTGGCTATTTGATAACTAAATCCATCAAGTGCTACTTCACGAGCAGAGTTGCATAGGGAATTTCTAGATGGCAGCTGCACGACTATTACACCTAATATTGAGCTTTCAAGGACCCAGAAATGCTTTTTAGGGTAGTCTTATTTTTCTTTTCTTTCATTATCTTTTTGTGCGTGTGTGTGCTCAGTCTTGGTTCCTTGTGGAAAACTTCAGTGTACGTGTTGCTCGCGTTTCCACGCTGAAGTCCCACCACCCACAGTTTCAGTTCTGAGCAGTGCTTTGTGCTGTCATCTGTCCTTGGTAGGCGTGAGAACTCAGTACCTGGCAAGAGTGGGCCCTCTGTGATTTCTCAGTGGGATTATTATTTACTTCTTCCTTTATTATTTTTTTTTTTTTTACTGCTATAAATCACTGCTAAGGTAAGAAGACAGTGGTTTGAGAAGCTGCTATGAATGTGTACTTTCCTCAAGTGTCGGTTAGTATCGTGGTTAAGGGAGAGTAACACTCGATTTACTTAGCCCTTTGGAATGTACCATCGACCTGTGTAATCCTTATGTGTTTTCCATGTACATTAGCGTCTTGTTTGTTGATTACTCTCTTTATGAAGCCTCCCCATCTGAAGTCTGCCAGTCATGACTCTATGGCAGTGGGTCAGAGCTGCTCTTCTGCTCTGTAGATTGAGGTACGTAACCTGTACTCAGGTGAGGAACAAAAAGAAATAGGGGGAAAGCCTCTCACCGTAGAAGACCACTTACTGTTGTCAACAAAGGGGAAAGAGTATTTACTCTGGATTGCTGTCAGCACCCCTCTGGCTGCGGAGCAGGGACTGTATTTAGCTAGGAAAATGCTTCAAGACTTGCAGTGTGTGGATTAGGCTGTGAAAACCAGACAGAGGATGCAAATTATTTGAAACATAGCATGACTTGAAATACTAAAAGGGAAAAAAGTTGCCCTTTGGGTTTTTTTGGCCTTCTCAAGTTACGGTGAGTGGTAGCTTGCTGGACTATCCTATATACTAGTCAACCTGTGAGCCCAGACTGAAAGATGGCTCTTCCCCAAAAAGTATGGTCATTTTGTGTCAGGAACCACTCTTTGTAGGATCAAGAGTCAGACCTGGGAGTCTCACTGATGAAACCTTTTCCCATTCCTCTTTTCCTCCCCATCTCTATCTGCTATTGAATCAGGTCCCTCAAGGACTAAAAGAGTTGGGAAGTCTAGACTTGTTACCTAGACCTCAGCATGTTTCATCTCATTAAAGTTTTGAGTGACTTGTACAGCGGGGCATAGTTAGTCCTACCACAGTGCTCCCAGCTGCACAGGTCCAATTCTGCTTTCTCTGGACTCACTGAATGCCTATGAAGAATTGATGAATTGTAAGAAATTCCTAATCTTGTATAAACATTCATGCTGAGGAAGGTGTTCAATAACTTACAGAACAGAGTGATTGAAGTAAGACTTTTTCTTGACTTAGAAGAAGGATCAGTGCTACTTGGTGCTGTAAAAATAGATGTGTTAAGTCTTTAGAGCTGTCAGTCAATCACTCATAACCAGTACTGTATTCATTTTATAGAATTAAAGAAGTAGAGGAATAATTTACTTTGAAAAAAAATTCAAGCATCCTTTCCTAGGCTATGGACTGTGTCTGCTTTAGCTCCCTACATTCATCTTTTAAATAGAGGTTTAGTTCACTGGTACATCCCAATCCCAGACTCAGGTGTGCTGCTCAGAAGGCAGCATGCCCCTGGTTTGCTGCTTCTTGGATTGTTTATTCAGTGAGTGTATTGTGCCCAGATAACTTATTCATTGCAGAGTTGCTCTTCGGCATAGAAAATTACATGCAAATGAATTGAAACTGGTTTAAAGAAATGTGTGTACATTGTGCAGTGACCCACAACCCTAGTGATTATATGTGCTTAATGATATGCTGGCTTAGTAGTTTGCAAGTCAGTGAAAGGAACTTGAGAAACATCCATGTTCAAAAGGGGTACAATCCCATTTACAATTAGTACAGTGCTAGGGGAACTACCTTCACCTTTTCAAACACGACCTTGTTTTATATCTATGGGGAGTAACTGTCAAAATATATCACGCTTACAGAGTAATTTTCATCTGTAGTATTTTGCAAACTCTACCAAACAGAGAGGATTCTTCCCATTTTACAGAAGGTGAGACCAAGGCATGGAGCAATTACTTGACACAGAAACCTAGTTCCTGATGCTCGTTCCAGCACACCACACTTTGGTTTCCCCACTGCCAGTGAGCTTATGATGCGGCGATGGTGGAGCTCTAGCAACTTGCACCATTACAGAAACATAACTGTGATGGTGGTTCATGTTCCCTTTGCTCTTTGCTTTTGTGAAAGTAACCATGTCACTTAAGTGTTTTTAATACGTGACTCAAACAGTGCTGTAACTAAAATATTCAGTAAAGATGTGCGTGAGCAGAGTTACTTTGCACTGATTGGCACCTTGTGCTCCACTTCTCAGCCTGTGCAAAGCAAGAGTGAAATACTCCTGCTCTTGTATGGGAAGGGAGAATTCGCACCCGGTAGCAGTTCAGGCTCGCTTGGTGGTGGGCATGAGTAGTCACAGGTTTTGGCAAGCAATAGGGAACTATGCAGGGACATCTTGTATAATCAAAGCTCTCAGTTCCTAGGGAAAACAGAATGCAGAAACATCTCATCTGTTGGTTGCAATAAGCACTATGTGGTAACATGAGCACTTGTTTCGTTTTCCTTTTAGATGGGCAAAGGCAGCCCTCTTGCATGCTCACTCTAGGTTCTTTTATATCTCGTGCATGTGCTTGCCTGTAAGATAAACATCAATTTAAAACAGGCTAAATAAGGATGCAGAGTGCTGTGGACTAAGCTGAAAATTTGGACACATGGGCTTAATCGCATTATCATGAATTAAAACAGGTCATTGGCCGCAGTTGTGAAGGTGCCAAACAAAATAGGTGTATGTTGAACAGCACCTGTACGTTTATATGTGTAAGATTATAGCTAGAAAAGATTAATTGATAGGTTTTGCTCTGACCATAGTAACTTGATAGGGGATTCAGAAGTAACTGCTGTATGGCATGGGTTTTTGGTGCAGGTTCAAGAGGTGGATCTTTCATCGGAGAATGATAGATCCAGGAGTTGAATGCACAAAACTAGACAAAGCAGCGCTCTCCACATGGCTTCTCTGCCAACAAATGGTTGAACCAAGTAGTTTCATCCGCTTTGTGGCAGAATTAAAGCATCCAGGCACATCCCTTCTTAAGATGTTTTGTAGCAGGATGGAAACCCTGGTCTGGTGGGTCCTGCTTGTTTGTGAAAGTTGGGGCCGTTGCTTCACTGACCATCTTCTCAGGCAGAGCTCACCCCGGGGAGTTGTGGTGGAGGTGGCCTTCCATCATGCTATTGCCACTGATCAGCAAAGCTGAGGAGTTTCGGGGCCTTGCATGAAGAGAAGCAGGCTGGAGCATCAGGCACAATATCTGGGGGAGCTGGTGGAATTTTTTTCTGAGTGAAACCCACTGAAAGGGTGTCATTACTTGGAGAAATCATGTTTGAATTCAGGCACCTTCAGGTCAGGCAGTGCCAGGCACTGTGTAGCATCATCTCCATCCCTTCAGGTGTTGCTTCCGTAGATGAATTTCCAGGTCAGAAGGTGGAGCTCACTCTCAAACAGGTTTTTTATCCCGGGAAAAAGAAAAAAAATCTGTATTGTTTTTCTTCCTTTTTTTTTCCCTTGTCTGATATATATTTTGTGCTCCTCTAGGGAAAGGATACTTTTCCTTAAGGAGATCTCAAGGCTTCTTCCAAAGTGAAGGAAATACTCACAAAACAGGATAAAACTCAGTAACTTAAAACATGTTTTTCCTTTGCAGTATTTCTCGTTTTGAATAATAAATGGCAATTTGGAATTTAAAATATACGTATGTAGAATATTTTTTGCATCAGCATAAGCAAAATATCAGAGCAACTTTAGTTGAAGGACATAGAAGGACTTTGTTCATTTGGAGATTCATTTAAAACGTTTGAGAAGTCTGTCATCTCTGCAAGCTGTTAAATTCCCTGAGTTAAATCCTGAAGTCCTTTCTGATTTCATGCAGGGTGAAAATGATGATTGAAGCTCATGGTAAAAAACACCTCTTTAGCTCCTCATTAAATTTGTGGTAGTCCTTGCCTACTTTTATGGAGTGGTTCATCTCAGAACAGGTGTAATATGTGCCTGACTTGTGCAGTTTGGCCCCTCTGTTACCACAGTGTCCTGATACTAGCTATGTTATCTCAGCGCAGAGCTGCTGTCTGCAGTAAGATTCAGGCTGGATCTCAGCACTTTTGCATAGTGTGTGTACGCATGCCTGGGTGTGCGCCCAGCCAAGGGGGGTCCATCACATCTTCTGCCTGCTCCTCTGCAGGAGGTGCTGTACCCCGTCTCTGAGACTGGCTGGAGGGAATGGAAGTGCCTGGAAATTCTGGCATCATCCTGCCAGCGAGAGCTGTTAGAAGTGCTATCTGAGATGACGGCCCGTATGCCAAGTGGCCGGCCAAATGTGAGCCTGGATAACGTCAAGGGGAAGGGGCAAAGCCTTGAGGGCATGTGTCCTCCTTGTTTGGGGCAGTCTGTTGTTGGAGAGGTCCACCGTTGGTGCTGTAAGTTCCTTCTGCACCCAGCGGTGCTGATGAATGCCAAAATAATCAGGACGGGGAAAAGGCTCCCTCCTGCTCATGACAGCTCGGCAGATGGGTTTCATTTTATCAAATTGATCCCCGGGGGTGGTATCACACACGTTCGTGACTTGCAGATGTGGTGACTGTCACGGTGTGTGTCTGTGCTTGGTTACTGGGGGGGGGGTCAGGTAGCAAACCCAAGCTCTCCGGCTCTAAAATCTGGGGAAGAACTGCAGGCTCCCGCCTTACTCCAGAGCACGGAAAACTCAGCTGCCAGCCTGCTTTGCAACACAGCTTGCGGGTGAGCATGTCAGTCAGTAAGCCACTTCGTACTAGTTCTGGACTGGATATAGTTGATGCCAAGAAGATCTGTGGAAGTCATCCAAGCTCCTAGAGGGATGGATATCTTCTCTACCCATTGCCTCAGGGGTAGCTGTGCTTGTGGGAGCAGAGAAAATCGTTAGCCAGCAGAGGAGGTTCACCATTAGAGCAATACAAATGATTGATTCCTCCGTCACCAGCCAAATGGAAAAGTCAAGGCGAAAAGAGGCTCATGAGTGATTATTTTCCCTCCCCATAAAATAAAAGGCCCGTATAAATCAGTTTATCATTGACTGATATATCTGGTTTTGGGGGGAAAAATAAGGTGCAGTGTAATTTGGAGTATTTTTATATGTGTATTTTTCTTTAACTTTCAGGTATACTTCTAAATGAAATGTTGCTTTGAAATAAAACACAAAAGCTTGAGTTCTAAAACTACCAAAACAAAGACAAGATTTTCTTCCTTGCTTTGCTGAATTCAGCATGAATTTAGAATAATTTCAGTAGACCAGATACTGTCTATTTTAACAGATACCTCCTACAAAAAAAATTAACAATTTGAATCGGACAGTGTAGAGAGCAGAGCTGCCACAGAAGCTGAAGAGATTGTAAGAATCTCACTCCTGTGAGACACAAACATGATCACGAGACTCGGTATGTTGAGGAGCAAGTGCAAACTCACTTGAGCTTATCTTCTTTCCTTCTTTCCTCTCCCCAAATGATCACACCGTGAACTGCCAGATAGCATGATGGCCAGGTAGGCATTTGATCCATCCCTCTGGCATTCATTCCATTTGATCCATCCCTCTGAACAGTCATGTGTACATTATTTCTGGGAGTTTCCTACTCCTGCACAGTGGAAGCCAAGCTGTGATTTATTATTATTAAAGCAAGAATTTTAACAAGCAAAACATATGAGAGATTGACATTCCATTCATATTAGCAAGCTTCACGTCTTGGCAGAAGGTGATCAAGAGGTCAGAAGAGAGCAGGTCAGGGAAAGCACCCCCAAAGAGCTAACCTCTGATTACACATACATTTCCACATGCTCTGTGTGCTGTCTTAGCATCAGTGTCATGGCTGCATTATTGTTGTGCCTTAATCGTGGAAGTCTCTTGTGAAGTGACCTGTACCAGAATCACCTACTCTGTACCTGGGCTGTACACTCTGCAGTCTGTCAGGGAATGGTACCTTTATACTCTGTTCTCCTGTTTAATATGTGGTTTGTCTCTATTCCCTAGCTAACATGATATTCTTTATATTAGTATGTTACCCTTTCTGAGCACAAAGCAAACTACTAAATCTATTGTTTTACCTTTGCCCTGTTCTGACATGTAGCTGAATGCTGAAATAACTCTGCCTTTCCAGAGGCTCGTTTTACTTTGCATCTCTGTTAAAAGCTGTAGTAGAGCCATGGACACACGTTGTGCCCTTCACCTATCAAACGCCACTAACAGGGGCTCCTGGAGTAACTTATTTTTAAAGGGGAGTTTGTGCTTTGAGGGGAGTCAGTGTGGACACTGAATTTTTGCAGCGTGATAGAAGGGCTGAAGGGCTACAGCTTCCTGACAGTACTGTCTCTGAAAATAGCAGCTACAACACATTTTTAAAACGGTAAACCAGAAGGCAGCTTTCTAGAGAGCTGTGGAACATGACTCTGGCATTCACTGTTCAGGCAGACCGCTCTGGCTTTTCCAGCCCCCACGCTGGTGCATAGATAAATAACTCTGTGCTTGTTCCAAGCACTGAATTTGGGCTCTCTGAAACCCTGATAGAGCTTACGTGTCTGCTGAGAAAATTGATCTGGATGCATCCTGACACCTGTCAGACACTTCTGCTGTCCCATGCTCATTCCAGGATGTCCTGGCTAAAGGTGACAGAGGGACAAAGCCACAGGCTTGGAGGTAGGGTGGTGGCCTGAGCCCTTCACCCTTTGTGTCCTCTGGGATGAGCTGCTGGCTGGTTCCTGGCATGGTGGGGAAGGCTGGGTCTGTGCAGCACCTCTGGCTATTTCAGCTCTCTGCCCTTTCCCTATGGAGTGGGCTGGGCTGCGAGATGGGGTTAATGCTGGAAACAGCACCATCACTGCTTGGGGCTTCACAGCTCTGTTCCTGCATCTGCTCTGTGGCTTTGGGTTTGTCCCTTTCCCCTGATACTGTGGGGAGATCATGGCACTGCTGTGCCTGGGGTCCCGCTAAGGAGATGCCATACAGGGTTGTGCTGCTTCTGGCAGAGCTCTGAGTTTGGAGGAGTGTCAAGTCTTGTGCAGATCCTGTCTTGGGTTGGAGCGAGGGGGCAACATGAGCTACTCTCTCAGCAGCACGTGTGTCTGTTGTACCTGAAGTTGTATGCAGGAGGAAGGGGGGATTTTGTCCAAGGTACACATCCTTCAGAATCTAACTTGCATCAGTGTCCCCTTCTTCAGTGTTACCGAGTACAAGGATGAATTCTATTTTGGATAGTCCTTGGCACCGTCATGTTCTCAAAGAGAAATGGGACCTGTGGCACTTCTCTGGCCAGAACGTGAGCAGCTGTGGTGAAAGGAGGGGGGCGCTTATGCTGCCGCCTGCCTGTGCTCCCTGTCTTTCTTTCTGAGGCCTTTTCGGTGTGATAGTTCATGTTTGCAGTGCTTGGCTCCGTTGACAGGTGTCAGAAAAGGGGAGATGTGAAATGGCTGGTTGCCTCTAGTGATGGAGGCTGGATTTGAGGGTGAAGATCCAGGGCTAGATACAACTGCTGCGGTGATGGAGAGCACAGAGCTTCTCCCCATTCCACAGCAGCATCCATAGAGCTCTCTCCCTGTGGCACTCCTGTCTCACCTTCCTTCCAGCAGTGTGCTCTGTTAAGGGGATGTGTTACATCCAATACGTGGCTACGTGCTGTGAACTGGCAAAATATCCTCAGAGAGGCAATATAATTCAGTACTTGTTCCTCTTTCTGAGCTGAAAGCTGATTGCTGTCATGACAAAGAAAAAAAAAAACAACCTGACACATTTCTTTCTTGAAATATTTAAGCACTTTAGATTGAAATGAAGGAAGAAAAGAACCAGGTCTTGGGGTTAATAGAATATGCTCACTTAATTGATATTTATCTAAACCAGAATAGTTTATAGTCCCCTCCTCTTGCTGGCTGCACAGTTTCTTTGCTTAGCAGTTGCCACCCATATTGCCCCAACTGCCAAATAAATGTTTCCTTCATTCCCCAAAGCAAAACTGTTTGGAAAAGGTCAAGCAGTATGGGACTACTGCAAGTGAAGCCAGCCTGCAAAAAGCACATCTACATTTTCCAGAAAATTGAAAAGCAGTAGAAACTACCAAAAAGGCGTGGTGGTTTGTGCTTCCAGGGACCAGCTCAGGGTTGGGAAGCACACAGCTGTTGATGACGGATGCTCCCTGGGGACTTGGGAGGCACTGGGCTGCAAGCAGATGCAGGGAGCACACATGGGCAGGCAAGGGGCTTGGGCTGTCCACCTGCTCCCAAGCCGGTCCTTTCCCTGGCACAGCTCCTGTAACTGGATCTGTGGCCGCCTGCACCCTCTGCCTCAGTTATCAATCTGCAGCCGTTTGTGGAGGCATCCTCTGGTGACTAACATCATGCTCTGGGGGGGAATTTCTTTGACGGTGGCTAAAAGGGTTGGCAAAGCATCTGATATAACTACCAATTCTCTTCTGGCTTTTTATAGTTTGGTTTTATGCTCTCCCGTATGGGGTCTGCCTGCTGGCAAACACAGAAAATTGTTATTTAAAAATTTATAAACACTTGTTTTGGCTTTTATTTAATTTCCTTCTGTGCCACTCCTACCTTCTCCTGTTCCTTAAACATTTATTCTACTATTTTTCTTTCAATTTCTTCACAAACACAGCCCTACTTTCCATTAAATAAAACCTGAGTTTTAGAGCTAGAGCCCAATAGCAACTCCTGAATGATTAGAAGCCACCAGGTGAAGTTTGAGAACTCCTTCACCCTGAGCCCCCAGGCCGCAAGCGGCTCCTGGGCAGCTGGAGGAGCAGAAGCTGTGTTCCAAAACCTGTTGGAGAGGCAGGTTTTCTGTTTTCACTCCATCTGCACTGTGTCATCCTCAGCACATGCATCCCTGGGGAGGGAGCTTAGTTTTTACAGCTCTCTCCCGAGACAGCAGTGGGGTGGCTGATGAACCTGCTTGTCTCGCTGGAGTCCTCGGGGCTGCCCGACCTTGGGAATTAAATGTTTGTAGTGAGATACGAACCATAAAACATCCTTCTTTAAAACAGAGCTTTAGATGGAATGAGACAGATTATGGCTTTCTCACACCATGAGTGTTTTCATTAGGTTGAAGTAAACCTCTGGCTGAGATGGAAAATTAACATCATTCTGCAAGTAAAAAAAAGTGTATTTTCACAAAACAAAAGGAGTGAAGAAAGAACTTTGAATCACATGGTGGGTTTTGGCCATTTTTAGTATGATCTTGCTCTGTGAAGTGTAATGTTGTTTCAAACCAGAGCGGCACAAGCAGCACATTTTCTTTATGCATTTGGGTGTTGTGTAGGATTTGTTGAAATTTAGTAAGATCATCATTTTGGGTCAAAAGATGCTTGCAAGCTGCTACAGGAACACTCAAGCTGCATTAGTGCAGTGAGCACAAAAATTGTTACAGTACAACCAGTCTGATTCAAGCTTTAATTTTTTCACATCACAGACTCATTATCTGTTAAATAAAGAAGTCTCACACCTCTCATCCTTTTGGAACGTGGGGCAGGAGTGCATGAAGAATACTGTAGCAAAAGAGGACATTATTCCCTAGTGTTATAATACATACTTGAAGAGTGACACTGGGCCCCAGATTTTATCCTGAGTTGCCATCCAGTGATTACCCAGAGCTATTCTGTGAGCTGATGTTGGTAGGACCAGATACCCTCCCCAACACCAATAGCATCCTAAGTGATTCATTTCTGCTCAGTGCTTGTTGATAGCATGTTCT
The DNA here is from genome assembly GCF_965140245.1 of Athene noctua. NCBI lineage: Eukaryota > Metazoa > Chordata > Aves > Strigiformes > Strigidae > Athene > Athene noctua. The sequence continues at coordinate 16,494,606 of NC_134044.1, forward strand.
GTCCATTTGCTATTTTAATGAATTTACTTTCCTAGGCATGCAGAGCAGGGTGGAAGATTGATGTAGTCGTTTTTGTAGACCGTTTTGTTTGTGTGAGGGACTTCTCGGCATTTCTGCAGTATTGCAGGCCTTGTTGGATTGATGGGGGAAGCAGAGAGATTTAGCATCTGAGAATAGCACAAATCACAGCGCCGTGGCAGGCGTGAACAGCAGGGATGGAGTCTGCTCTGCTTGTGTGAGGACTATTAGTGATCTGGTGCCTTGTGTGGCGCGCTTCAAGGTGAGGGGAGCTGGGGACTTTGTCATGCAGCCCTTCAAAAACTCGGGGTGCGATAATGTCACCAAGTCGTGGTCACCTGGCAGCAAGGCTGAAGGGACCCCCAAGGTAGGCTAGTCCAAGCGCAGCCCTGCGCTCACACCAGACGTACATTCCCCAGACAGATGTTTTTTAACCTGTGTTTTACATCCTCGCATGGAACAAATTCTAGATAGAAAGAATTTCCTAATATCCAAACCAAATCTTTGTAGGAAACCAGAAAGAAATCTGCTTAATTGACAGTGAAGAAGTTTTGTGTTGCACACTGGAGTCAACAAAACAAACCAGCCTTTCTAACTGTGCAAGCGGCAAAGCACTGCTGCAGGATTGCCCAGGATTTCTGACCCGTCAAACAAATCCTTAGGACGTGTCTGGGTGACACGACCTTGTAGGAAACTCTCTCCTCCTCCATCCCTGTTTGTAGGGTGAGAGGTGCTGCAAGCATGGGGAGAGGGCAGAGCTGTTGTTCTGTTTCTCCCTCCTGCCAGCTCCAGGCAGCAAAGCCCAGCGAGCAGCATCCCCAGGAATCATCCTCCGAGCCTGCCTTTTCACCTCCCTTGGGGACAGCATAGCTGTGGCCTCTTCTTTGCTGGTATGAGCTTTGGGCTCAATCATCCCTCAACACAAAAGTTCTACAGGGTGGGGATACGCATTTGCTCAATTTTCATGTAGCACTTGAGCTCTCATTGCTGGCGTGTATAAGGTCTGGAACTTACTCTTGATGTTTCCCCTCTGCGGGTGCCCGCTCAGGAGCTGGCACAGCCCATGGGGGCCAGGGAGAAGTCCCCATGAAGGGGCACACGCTTGGCTGGTTCATGGAGTCGTGTTTGCACCCAAATGAAATGCGCTCTGTGATTGTAGGCTCACACATAATATTTATGCTATCCTCTGTTTCGCTCTGGGTGAATGTGCTGTAATTTTGGCTAATTATACAATATGTCAGGAATAATTACAGGGTGTTCCTCAAAATAAATAATATATCTTGTATGCTCTGCTATCCATACTTATGAGTATGCTTTAACCTTCAGTAGCCAAGGCATTGACTGTGCTGGAAAATGACAGCTTGGGAGCTGTAGCTACAACTTTTTTCCCATTAAACTTACCTCTTTTTTTTTTTTTTTTTTTTTTAATTCCCTTACCTGAAAAAGCTCATCCTGTGTAAGTTCTGGAACAGCCCTACATCTCTCCTATATGTTTTCCATTCCTGGCAGGCTTTGGTTTTCTCCTCATTGGAGCTCAAGTCAATACAGGTGCTCTTTAAAGGGAAATGTTTTGAAGTTTTGACTGCTGGTAAAACATACTGGATCAACAGAGCAACAAAAACTCTGTCCTGGGGGAGGCAAAGACAAATCCAGGAGTGTAGCTATATGAAGAATTGCTTTTTTTAGTTCTCTGGTCAAATAAAAGAAGTTTTGGAGGAGGAGGGGATTCAGATCCAAGGCAATATTTCATTCTACTTAAAATGAAACCTTGGCTTTCATCTCCAACTCTTTTAACATTTTTTTTCATTAAATTTCCAAACAAAACATTGTCTCAAAAGAAAAAAATCAAAACTTGTACTCTTTTCAGATCTTTTTTTTTCTTTCCCTGTTAATAAGATGGAGTTTGTGTATAGCTTCAGCTTGTTTTACTCTGAATTTTTTAGCAAAATATTCAGCTAGACAGTTTCACCCAGAGGTAGTCAGCAATCCTGTGCCAAAATAACTGGTGGTAGTTAGGCCATCAGTCTTCTTCCACTTGCCACCCCATTGTTTTCACCTGTGTTGGTCTTTGGGGACCTCTTTTGGCCCTGTAGTTCTTGAGATGGCTGTCTTGTCCTTAGCTTGTGTGCAGAGTGGGTAGCTCATGTGTCATGTACATTAGTTTGGCATTTGCATTCTAGGGAAACTCATCCAAGACTTCTGATCTCTTTATCCTTCCTTGAGCTTTGGACCTCAGGTGGCTGTCACATGGGATCTGTGGCTTGGAGAGTGGGTGAGCTGCAGGGTGACTTTTCTAAGTCCTAACATCAATAGGCTCCTAGGAGAAGGATAGTCTGGGAGAGACATGTAGCAGTGGTCCCATGTTGCGCCTCCCATTTTCAGTGCTTTCTATGATTCCTTTCTCTGCCCCTTACCTTGGACTTGTATTAACATCTGTGTAAAGCTGATTCCCTGGATATGGGAGGGCCTGCATAAATACCAGTGCTGTGCAACCACATCCTTTGCACCTACTCTACAAGGGAGATGTAAGACTTCCCTGGAGGGACTCATCTTTGTAAAAGCAAAGCAGGCATAGTGCAGAGCTTTGCACATGTCTGCTCCTTGGTAGAAGGCTGCAGGCAGGCAGCTGTGCTCAGTGCTGGAGGACTAATTACTATTCCTCCTTGCAGGCATCAGCACAGGAAAGGAAATCACTTCTCTGGATGCTCTTTTTGCCTGCAAGGTGCCATTCTGCTCTTGTGACTCACTGACAGTGACAGGAGGCGATTGCTTTCATGGGTGCTGTCATTGGCTTGAGCCCATCATCCCTGTGAGTTAGGAAAATGTCATTTTCGGAAGCTTGTCCTTCAAACACAGAGGCCATCCCTGTCAGCACAGCCTGTTATTTCGTGTAATGCATCCTGGAAACACCAGTTGTCTCTCTGTAGTCATTAGCCCTGGGTGGAGATTCACACTTGAGTCGAGTAAATACTCAAGTGTGCCATGCAGCCCTATTGTCCCAGAGTAATTTTCTGCTCAAAATAAATTCCCTGTAATTGGAGGGTGAAAGTAACCCTATAATCATGTTGAACTGGAGCTGAGCATGGCTTTCATTCTGCATCATCGGGAAAGGAGCTAGGATCAACTGTTTGGTGCCCCCAGCATCACAGACCTCGGGAATAAATCTTAGCATCAGTCAGTCAGTCTGTTTACATCTTTCCATCCTACTCACAGGCTGGGTGATGTGCCTGTGTGTTAAGCTGAATGGCTGTATCTGAACTGAAGGAGTTTGTGGCAGCTTTGCAAGGTGGGGCTGGATGTCCGACTTTACCATGGAGCCCCTCCTAAGGCTTGGGCAGCCACTGTTGCCCCTGAGGAGGCATCAAAATGCCCACTGGTGCTGCTCACCTCCCTCGGCTCTGCAGTTCATGTGCCCTCTCCCTGCCTGTTATTCCGGACTACAGGCTGCATTGCCCAGTCCACCTGCTTGTAGGCTTCCTCGAGGCAGAGTGTGTCCTTCTGCTCGAACAATTTTGCTGAGGTTAGCCACAGAAACTGTAGAAAATATTTGTAGGGCTGGGAAATGTCCTCCTTGCCTCCGCCTGTGTGCTTTTCTGCACTCAGTGATTCCCATGGGAGCTGAAAGTGCTCAGCACTTTGCAGTAGGATTTCCTATCTCCGCACCTGAGTGACACAGTTGGAGTGTCCTCCAGGATCCCCGCGTCTGGCTCAGGAGGCTTTGACCTGCTTCGTGCATGGCTCACTGCAGGTGCAGCACAGACACCCATGCGCAGCGTCTGCTAAAGGCTCACGCTCTGCTGTGGTCACAGCTTGGAAGAGGTGGGCAAGGTGTTTGGCCAGGGAAAACACACCCTTGGTCTTCAAGGGCAGCAGCTCCTGGTGCAGCTGGACATGCTGTTATTCCTGAGCTTTCAGTTTGGGTGGATTCAGTGTGAATCGTTGTAGTGAGTTGAGCTATAAGCTTATGCCGACAGTGATGCATTTAACTGGAGACAACCACTTCATCTTACCTCCAAACACCCTGGAAAACTTAGCAGCTCCTGACTGAGAAAAGAACCCAACATTTCTCTCCCTCAGCTTTTCATCTTTTCTTTCTCCCTGAGTCCTGCCCTGATTCTTGTCACCATAATAATCTGCATGGAGCTCACTGATGCATTTTTGTGCTGAGTTAATACAAGTCTTCATTAATAGTGTACTTCTAAAGGAGGGATTTCAGTGCCCTTCTCTGTCTGCAAGTGTTTGCAGTATTTGGTTTATCGAGTATTCTGGAAACCATATTTTTCAGGGGAGGGGAACATCAGTTTCTGTGGTGGCACTTTAAACATGGAGTTAATCTAAGTAAATTAGGAGCAGTTTATGCTCTGACTTGAATTCTGGTTTTGGTGTGTTAAGGATTTGAGTGCTGGTTGGGTGAGTCATAAATCAACCTCCCATTATGACAGCTGCAGCCTGAATGGGGAAAAATAAGAATAATGGAACGTGTAAATTCCAGGCTAAAATGTTTAATTGCAATAAACAAATGTTTAAAGAACATTTAGGTGAAATATGCTCCTGAGATGTATTATAGTTCCTGTGTTTGCAGTCACATCCTCAGCAAAACTGTTGCACCGGCACAGAATCGAGTCAGCAGTGTGCCCAGCCATGGTTCAGATCAGGGCTGGAGATGCTTTCTCCCTTTGCCAGGTCAATGTCCTTAGCAGGTACCAGAGGGACTGTTTTGGGAGCCTTCTGCTGGCTTCTCTGACAGCCTTGCTATGCTAAGACCAGGCAGAGGCACTGAGTCAGGAGTGTGACCTACTGCAGAAAAAGAGAGCAAACAAACGGGCAAGCCTCCTGTCAAAATCACACAGTAGGTACCTTTCTTCTACCTTGTTGCAGGTTGCTGAATATAAAATGGCTGTCTGAGCCAGCACAGTCCTTTGTTGTTTGACAGCTACTTGTGTGGAGAACAGTAAGTAACCCCTAGAGCTTCAGAGTTTATGCCATAACCAACACAGAGTACTGCTGGCACCCAGCACAGTAACTTCTGGAGTGGATTTAAAAACAGTTCTGCACCAGCAACTTCAAGTGGAGGCCTGCCTGCCAGCTAGAGCATCACTATGAGTTGCAAGAACCCTTGGAGCCAGTGGCTCAAATCCCTGAAAGGTCACTAAGCCCTTCGTCTTTTTGGGAGATCATTGAAAAGCAGCCCCTGTGAAAACCCTACCATCGACTCGGAGAGTTCAGATTAAGCTGATTTTTGTGAGTGGGGTCTTGTTGAGTCACTTTAGATTTCCTAGCCCAAGGGCAAAGTGGGGTCTGGCTTGCTGCAGCCTAGTTCACCATACTGCTATAATAAGAGGTGTTCTGTGAATTGCAAGAAATGAGGCCATGGCAGACTGCCTTCCATGATGGAGTCTCAGCTGGAAATCAGTGTTGTGCCCTATTCCTTGCTCCTCCAGAGCTCAGGGTTAGGATTTAATTGGAATACCCTACAGTGTTTGATATATCGGAGTGTAGAGTTCCTCACCCAGGTGTTTACACTGCTGCACGTGGCCAGGCTATGTTTCTGCTGTTGCTTTGCTGTTGGGAATAAGCAAGAGTTAGTGCCCTCAGTGGGTCTTTGCTAAATGCATCATTGGTGCAGAACCTCATTGCTCCATTCTGCTTGTGTGTTCTTCATTTTCAGTTAATGGGGTGAGTTCCTTTTTCACCTTTAATAGCAGAACTAAAAGAAAAGGTCATTAAAGAGCCAGTGATATTTACAATAAGAAGCATTTCTGCCAGCGTCCCTGCCAGAACTCTTGCTCTTTTCCTCATAGCACACAGCAAATACCTTCAGCAATGCCTGTGGTTTGAGGGTGAGGGATATGCCAACCGTATCCTGGGCTGCATCAAGAGCAGTGTGGCCAGCAGGTCAAGGGAGGGGATTCTTCCCTTCTACTCTGCTCTCATGAAACCCCCCCTGCAGTGCTGTGTCCAGCTCTGGGACCCCCAACATCAGAAGGACATGGACCTGCTCAAGCAGGTCCAGAGGAGTCCACAGAGATGATCAGGAGCTGGAGCAGCTCCCTTATGAGGACAGGCTGAGAGAGTTGGGGATGTTCAGCCTAGAGAAGGGAAGGCTCTCGGGAGACCTTATAGTGGCCTCCCAGTACTTAAAGGGAAAACAGGAAAGCTGGGGAGGGACTCTTGATCAGAGAGTATAGTGATAGGGCAAGGGGTAATGGTTTTAAACTGCAAAAGGGTGGATTTAGATTAGATATAAGTAAGGAATTGTTCACTGCGAGGGTGGTAAGGCCCTGGCACAGGTTGCCCAGAGAAGCTGTGGCTGCCCCCTCCCTGGCAGGGTTCAAGGCCAGGTTGGACGGGGCTTTGGGCAACCTGGGCTAGTGGAAGGTGTCCCTGCCCGTGGCAGGGGGCTGGAACTGGATGATGTCTAAGGTCCCTTCCAACCCAAACCATTCTGTGATGACTCTGTGGAGTATCTGATTGGGACGTGATCCTCTGGCCAGCATGTCCCTGGACATTAAAGTATGTGTGAACACCCTGCAACTCTCATGTCCTTGGCAAGCCCTAGGAGAGTGTATAGCTGTACAATAAGGCAGAACACCCAACAGCTGGTGGTGAACTGAGATGACTTTAAGACTCAGCAGTAGGACAGCTGAAATAAATCATGTCAGCATCACTTTACCATTTAAGTTCTAGAGACAAGGAGATTAGCAATCAGATCATGATTTAGTTAGCCTCAGATGTGTCAAAGGGTTCATAAAGTTAAAAGCAGGCAGAGTTGGGGAGTTTGGCCTGTGGAAAGGGAATCAAGCAGGATGCTCTTCACAGGATGCATAGTGAGTTGGTCACTGGGTAGCTGCTGTAAGAAGAGTGATCAGCTGAGAACTGCACTTTCACCCAAGGGAAGACTCTCAGCCTGGAAGATGTTGCAGACCAGGAAGAGAGCCATGGCTTAGATTTTGCTCCCTGTTAATCTTACTGGTCTGTTCCACACTGTGACTGTGCCTGTTGGGGCTGCTTCCTGGGCATGATCTTCTGCATCCTGTGGGAACAGATTTGAAGGATTTGAGATCACTGCATCTGTGTAAGGAGAGGGTCTGTCTGAGCTTTCTCCATTTTCCCTCAGCCCTGAACAGCTGTGTGTGAGCAACCAGAAAAGGATCTTGAAAGTAAGCATCCTAAAATATAACAGTATTGCTTATAAAACACGGGCAATCCCTTTGCATATCTCATGGGAATCGTAATAGCACGGGGGCTGCGCTGGGAATACATACTGCATGGAAATCTCTTGTGTTTAGTCAGTACTTTGGGATCAAGGCAGTGATAAGTTTACTTAAATCCACTCTCATGTACTTGACTTTGTGTTTAGGGAGATGCTAAGTTGGTGCTGAAGTCTCATCCACATTAGCTCAGTTGCATATCTGCAGGGAAAGCCTCTCCTACAGAAAAATATAAGTGTACAGAGGAGCGTAAGTGGGAGGAATATTATTCCAAGTATGTTATGCAGTATTGCTCCTATAAGAGCAAGAGGCTCTGGGTCCTCCTTGCTACACAAGGGTGAGGTTAGAGAGTAGGTTTGAGTTTGATTCCTGGTAAATTCTGTGAATGATAAAAAAAAATGTTCATGGTAGGGTTTGTGCTTATCTGTGCTTAATTTTTTTTTTATGGTTTGTTTTTTTCTCTTATTGATTATAGCCTGGAGCAGTATCACTGAGGGAACTTTAGACAAAAGTAGCAAGATTGTGGGGTTTTATTTCAAACTTTTTCCTTCCAGTGCTCCAATAAGCACTGGAAATAGTGCCTGCTGAGAAGGGTTCTTTTTTTTTTTTTTTTAAATTGCAAAACTGTGAAAAGTTCTAAGACTATTTCACTGGTTTTCTGCCTTGTGTTCTGGTTTATCAGGGTGTCTCACCATCCTTAATTGACAGGGACACCTACCTGGTTTTGATATTTTTCTACAAACTGAGGTTTTCAGCATGATTGCTGCAGCATCAGAGATATCATAGCAATACTGCAAGACTGTGATAAAATTGCTCTGTAGATGGAAAAGAGTGAAGTTAAAATACGATAGGACAAAAGTAAGGAGTCTTAAGTCTTGTGTAGAGTTTTGCCTCTGGGCTAGCAGGAAAAATCCTGTTCTGTGATTATACAGTTCTCTCTTCAGGTAACAACTCTGTAGTGAGCTTTGGGAGAAAGCTAGGTAAATCCTTGTTCCTTGTTAAAAGCTGCCTTCACCTAAAACTTTGTCTGTAGGCCTCCCAGCCACACTGCTTGCTGTATAAGTAATAAATCCCAGTATCCTACTTTATGCCCAGACATGAGACAGGAGGTTCCCTGGTAGGAAGCAGCTACTCTGCCAGCTGTCATCACCTACCTAGCTGTTTGTGTTTGAGCTGGTTGCTTTGCAATCAATAGAGAGATTCAGGTGGTTTCAGGACCGTATGGACCTGGCCTGCCTTGCCTGTTGATTTCTGGGATGCAAAGGGAGTCCAGTTCAGGTGCGGAGATGGTTGAGTAGGTGAGACAAATCACCCATTGCCCAGGCAGCTCCCTAACTCTCCTGGGCTGTGCTCTGTGTTAGAGGGGAGAACTCAGTGCTGGCTGTGCATGTCTTTATATTGCTTTTGTATTTAGTTCAGGTAGGTACCCAAAGGTGCAGCTGATCACCAGCTCTTCTGTCTTGTAGAAAGAGACCGCAGGCAATGCTGAAACCAGGGAAGGAGAGATCTGTACGTCTCCAAAGTTCTTTCTGATGCTTTGGTGGCTGGAAAAGGTACTCTTTTTCTGGTGCTGCAGGGCATCCTAAGTGAGTCTGCGGAGCAGGGATGCTCCTGCAGAAGAGCATCTGTGTGGCAAGGAGACAGAAATGCTGCTGCTGTCAGACTGTGTTAGGGCCAGGAGGAATGTGGTGGGTTTATGTCTGGCTAAGAGCTCTCAACTTCGCTCATTTTGAGTTTTACTTCGAGTTTGGGCATGAGCCTCAAACTTCAGCAAAACCAGGTCAGGAAAAAAAAACCACATGTCAGATAAGATTTCTCCTCCAACCTGTCTCTAGGCAGGCATTGACTTGGAAAAGCCTGGGATTATGAAGAGGACAGTTGTTAAAGCATGAATCAGACCTGACCGTGTGTGTATGTCAGATCAGTTACAAAAAAGGACCCTGGGGTTTTAACCTGTGTTTTACTATGGTGACACTTGGCCTTCTGGTGCAACAGTGTTTGCATCTATAGCAGAGATGCAGGGGGACCTCAGGGGATCTTGTGTGCTGCTGATAAACTCTGAAAATGACATGAAACTGCTAATGGTGAGCAGTTTGGGCTCTGTATTTTACTTGGTAGGCTATTCAGTAAAAGTGGGAGATGTTTTCATGTTGTTTCAAAATTACTTACGTGATTGAGGTATAGTTTGCACCCCAAAGAAGAAGAAAAGGGCCTTCCTTCCATCCTGTGGCTAAATCATCTTCCTAAGAAAGGTGAAAAGGTCAGGGCTGTTTTCTATCTACACTTCTCATCCTTGAGGGGCTTTAAGACAAGATCTCCCCACTTTTCCCATCACACAGCCTCAGGATGCAGAAGCATCCTCTAAATCGCTCCTGCTTGGAGCTCTTCCATTTTGTGCAAAGTACCGAAACATTAAAATCAACCAGAGAGTGAAAATGATGCTAAGACTAATTCAGGGTCTCAAACATAGGTCTCTTATATCAGAGAGTGCCTATTAGTGCCTTTGCTATTCTAGTATTAGATAAAAGGGAGGAGGGGACAGACTCGAGGAGGGTGGTGCAGTCATCTATGCCTGAGAATACAGCTTTTCATTTTCTCTAGCTTTGATATACTTGTTAGAAAAGCAAGTTAAACCATGCTTCCGCATTCAACAAAATAGTTCATTTTGATAAGAAGAAAGCAAAACTCCTGGCTCAAGCTAAGTCTTAATTTGACATATATTGGCTTGACTGACCTTAGCTCAGAGTAGATGGCCAGTACAATGGTACTTATTTACTGTCCCAGAGTCGAGTCTGGCTGGGAGAAAGCCTGCCTGCAGTCTACAGTGCTCTCATGGCTATGAAGTCACTCTTCTTAGAGCAGCATAGAAACCATCTAATACTCAATTATTCAGTGGCTTTTGTAGCTACAGAATAGTACCTGACTCTGCCTGGCTGGTGGAGAGGTTGCTGAAGCTGAAATCCTTTGCACCTGCAGCCTGTCTGCATGCAGGGTCCCCGCTTACCCGGGGGGGGGGGGGGGGGTTGCCTGTGCAGAAGTGCAGGCTGAGTGCCATCCTCAAATGGAATTTATACAGTGCAGTGCAAAATCGTTAGAGACGGGGGCTCCTAATGGAAACACTTAACACACAACGTGACCGGAGTTACATAACGACTATGGCTTATTAAACAGCCTCACTAGAGGCATGAAAGACGTGAGGCTGATGAGATTTTTGGTATGCTACGCTGGATTTTTTCCTGTCTGTTGAGCCAGCAATAACTAGGTTTTATTTATTTACTTTTGGTGGGTGGTCACATAAAACTACAAAGTCCTGTAACACAAGGAAGATGTATGCCATCCAGCTAGTGTGTCTGTTCACATGTAACTAGCTAGCTTGCTTTCCAGAAGCAATAACTGTGACAAATTCTAAGACTTGCATGATTAAAATTGGATTTATTTTTGACCACTTAATTCGTGTTTGATCAGTTGGATGGCAAGAAGACAGGCAGTAATGCTGCAGACCTCTGTCATGTGAGGTTGAAATTGTTTCTGCTTTTTTCATGTTTTCCTTCTTCAGCATGGGTACAAAATGTTGCAGAGGCAGTAGGGAAGCCCTTAGACAGTCTGTGGCTGGCTCATGATGTACAGGGGCTGGGAAGGGACCCTGCTAGAGGCAGTGATTCTCATCTACCAGAGTGTATGGCATGTGTTTTGGGAGGGAGGAACATGCGGGATTTTAAAACAGAGGCGTTTTAAGGTGCCTATAAATGCTTCAGAGGTCATTTTTGGAGGTGTCTTGCATCTGTTACTTTCAGGATTTTGCTCCCCAAGTCCCACACAGTTGGACTTATGCAGCCTGATTCAGTGCTCAGTTACTTGGTTTTACACCACTGTAATATCATTGATGTAAATAGATTTTCACTGGCATAAAACTGGAATTACATGACAGTGAACCAACAATACAGAAAGCAAGGTAGTTGACTTCAGGCAGAATAAGAAACAATAAGCATATTCTTTGCAATGCTGCTAGCAAATATTCTGAACAAGTGGTGTATTCAGAATATGTAAGCTGTCTAAAGACTTGCAATTGGTAGGTAACTTGCAGTTAAGTGATGTTCCATAAATCTCTTACTTTCTACTGCACCAGCTATGCATTGCATTTTACCTGCTCATCTGATCTCAATTTTATTTGCCTGTACATCTATGTATATATGAATATTTTACAACTCTTGAAAGGAATCACAGAAAGCTGTCCTATCTGCCAAGCACTCAGGGCTTAATGGGGGACAAGCAAATTGGGTCTCTTGCTACTTGGTATATCTAATAATTATTATTTTTTTTTCAGAACCCCAGCTGAAAGGAATTGTGACAAGGTTATTCAGCCAGCAGGAATACTTCCTGCAGATGCACCCAGATGGTACAATTGATGGGACCAAGGACGAAAACAGTGACTACAGTAAGAAAAATTAGCCTGTTTTGCAACCCATTTACAATCAAATGCATCATCTAGTGGGTGTCCTGTTTTCAGCACAGCTTTTCTATCTATCCTTCCCCTTTAAATCTTGCCTGTATAATTTCATATGTTTCCTCTCTGATCTTCTTGCCTCCTGCCCCGATTCTGTAACTGCCATCTGGGTGGGGTGGAGAATAAAACCCATGATTTGAATTGCTGCCAGAAGAGAAAGGAGATTATATTTATACACATGCCACGTGGGTAAAGGATACGGGGAATTCTCTCGCCAAGGAGAAGAGGAGAAAATTGTTTTCACTATTTAATCCTGAAAAATTCATCAGGCATCAGGAATTTCCAGGCTGGAGAAAACCAGCTGTTCACTGAAGTCTAGTGCTTTGAGGCTAATATAAAGGTTAAGAGTATTGAATGACCTTTCCAAAGGAGGTCATCTTCCGAAATCCTGTTCAAAGGGCTTGGGATCATGCTGTCCAACAAAGAACAGCGAAGTGCAGCAGAGCCATGCACGTTTAAAAAATTATGCTCATGTGCAGGAGCCATTTTGGTGTAAACAAATGTAAAGGTGTAGCCAATTTTCCTTTTGCAAAATAAATAGTTTTGTCAATACCAAAGCTCCTCAAAAGGTTTAAAAAAGGTGCCAGATATTTTCTACAGTATCTCTTTATTTCATAGATATCAGATTGATGCTTCTGAGCAGGCAATAATAAAGTCAGAATCTTGGTGCCACAAACTGCATCAACAGAGTAGAACTTAAGTCTTGATTTGTGTCATCCTGTGTTGAAGCTCCCTGTGCCACTGCTGAAGGGACATCATATCTAGCCTGTCCAGCATGGAAGGTGTCATCTCTAGTAATGACTGGTAAAACCAGAAGTTCATCTGTGTGGTAGGATTGATGGAAACAAGCTTTGTATACTTTGAAAGGAGCAACCTACTTAATTTGGGGACAAATATTGTTCTAACTCAAAGAAGCTCCTATCTGGATGCAAGGCATCATTCCTCCAGGAAGGCAGGGCCTGGGCTGCAGGTAAGGGGTGTCTGGCAGTGGTGCAGCACATGAACAGGGCATTGATGTTGTCCTGGGAAGGTGCATTTGGACAAGGGTGCAAGGTGGCTGCAGCCCCATATCCATGGTGTTTGCCCCATCCCCAAGAAGCTGGCAGAGTTTGGGGGGGGGGGGGGCGGGCTGTGCGTGGTGGAGCCAGCTCAGGGCTGGGATCCATGTGTGAGAGGAGCTTTGGGAAGATGGCAGCTGAAATTGTGAGAGGCTAGCAAAGACCTTGTGAAATAACCCAAGAGGCTGCATTCAACAGAAACTTGGCCTGTAGCAGACTGAGTGTTGGGTTTTAATCCCCTTTTTCGCATCTGGTGTTGAACAAATGAAATACCACAAATTGCAATGACATAGCTTCTAATTTATGTTGGAGCAGAAGAATCTGTGGACCTACACACACACACACACTTTTACTGTGAAGAGTTTGGTGTGATTTTTCACCAACACATGGGATAAATTCAGTGGGCTTTATTGGGTGAGTAATGACCCAATGTTGGGTTGTATTAGCTGCTTTTTTTTTTTTTTTTCCAGAAAGCAGACATAGGGTGTTCTTAATTTGCAGAAAACCCCTTTGGAGGCCTATTTGTCATTGACATGGAAAGAGTTGCTAGAGATGACAGGGATTCATTACCCTCATCTATCAGTGAGGACTGAACAACAATGTAATGGGCTTAAATGGCAGCAGGGATGAATTTAGATAAACAGCAGAGACTAATAAAATGTAAGAACAATTCTGCAATGTTTTAGGCTGGCAGGGGACATGGGGGAAGCTGCTGCTGCTACACCTCAGTGTGTGCAGGGAAACCTCCTGAGTCCCCATGACTGAGACTGGACCCCAATCACCTGAACAGCTCTTATTTATATATCCCATCAGAAATGTTAGAGATCAGTTTGGCAAGGTACTGAGTACTTGTGAGCCACTTCCACACAGTTTTCTTAATTGGAAATAGATGGGCTGAAGGGCACTTGTAAAGTGTGAATTTATCTGGCGAGATGGCAGCCCTGCCTTAGCAACTTGGTGGGACAGGAGGCATCTAGCTCAAGTGTGCCAAGCCACTTGCTGGAAGTCAGGGGCTATGTTGGAAAATTTAGTGAAGTTTTTGAGAGAAATTGAAGCCAAAGAATTCTCCATCCCCTGATCTCAGGGGATATCAAAAGAGGGAAAAATCCAACCTGATAATATTTGACTCCTGAAAATGAAATGAAGAATGTGCTTTGCTCAGTTTTGTTTAACATTTTACCGCATGTTCTCCTTCACAAATCTTCAATTTGAGTTCATTTAATATTATGTGAAGCTTCCTTCAAAACAAAATCACATTTTTTACTTTGTAAATGCCAAAATAAACAGACTGGTTTTTTTCCTTTTCTATTCCTTCAAACATCTCAAATTTTAACCAAAAAAAGTCAAATCTCATTTTTCTAAGTGAACAGCTTACAGATTTACTTAATTGATATTTTCTGTTTTAAAATATTTCTCCAGAAGATTCCTGACCAGACAGAGTTCTGTCAGTATTTTTGTGCGAAGGCAAAACCCATCTAAGACTAGATAAACAGTATTTCACTATCCCTGGAGAGGGATTGGCTGACTTGCATCCTTTGGTGGAGAAGGGCAATCTTGATGGCCACAGGAGGATCCTTCCCACCCTGGATGACCACCTATTCTCCATGCAGAAGCCATCTTAGCACAGTTGAATACGTGGTGAACACCGTGTTCCATACATCACTCTGTGTTCAGTAGCCACACTCTGATTATTTAAGTTAGCATTATGAAAGGAAACTTAATTTTCATGGAATATGTTAGGTTGGTTTACTCTGGCAAAATAAACACTTAAAATGAGACGCAACATGTCCCTTGGATATGTCTGATGCAATTAAAAGTTCTAATAAAAATCTAGTTATTTATATAAGAGGAACTGCTAATATTTAAGCAATTTTTAATTATCTGGTGCCCATTTTATATGTGTTCTTGAGAGGCTGGTGGCATTTATTTTCTACCTTCTCTCACTTAAAGAAAAAGAAAAAAAACCCAACCTAGAAGCCAATTTCTAATGGCATTTGAATGGGCATCAAGCCAGCTTCCCGCGAAACAGCGCTTGGGACATCTGTTCCTTATACCATGCAGCTAAAGGCACGCCATCTTAACGTAAGCAAGAAGACAGATTCTCTGCCTACTTGCATTGGGATATATGAAGAATTTTCTTTGATTGGAGCGCAGTTTCATGGTGTACAAGGCCCTTGTTTGTGTTCTTGGTGATGTTATATGTGAACCTGAATTTGGGGTCATATCTTTTCCTTCCAACTCCAGTAATCTCAAATGGCCTTTCAGGGCTGAGTGTTGCTGTTAATGCTTGCATCATTATTGCTCTTTCCTGGGCTGAGCAGGGTAACATCCCTTCATGAAAGCAACTGGACTTCTTTGTTTGTCGGCATAATCCTGCTGAACATCTGAAAAGCCTCAGCAAATGTACAACATGTAAAGGATAGGTCAACTGTACTGACCAGATGGAAAGAGCCCAGCAGATCTAGGATATTGTTTAGGGCTTTCTAGCCAGAAACACAAAATATTAAGACTAGAGGTCTCAGGACCAACATCCTACTTGGAGCTGGATTATCTTCAGCTGCACAGAGCCTTGCCTAGTTGTTTCAGGTGTCTCCAGGAGTGAACTGTTTTATAACTTCATAACCCATCTGGTTCCAGACCCACACTATTCTCGTTGTAGAGAATTTTCTTCAGTCGTAACTTCTTTCTGATGCTTTCGCATAGTGCTTCTTGTCCTTTCATTGTGTTTCTTTGGGAAGTGTCTGTCTCTGGCTTTCCTTTCTTTGCGCTAAGCAATCCCAGTTCCCTCAGTTTGTTCTTTCATACATGTTGCACCACAATGTCAGGATCATCTTAGCAGCCTTCCACACTCCCCTCAGAATCTTAAACCACACCATTGCCTGGTGCACCAAGGCTGCTGTTGCCTATTGCATGCTCTGTTATTTGATGTGCAGCATGAATGTCTTCCTCCAGAACAAATCACCTTGTATAAATTAGTTTAGCTCTTCTGACTTAGTACTGCTTAAATCAGCTGAGCATATGGACCACATCTTTTATATGCCACATCTTGTCTTACCTGTCCATTTCTGTAAATAAGTTAGCCTAGACCCATAGCTAAGTGCATGTTCAGATTTTAAAAACATGTTATGCAGCTGATAAACTGCCATAACATAACAATGAATAACATTTTCCTGGCCAAAGGGTTTAGGACTGGAATGTGCTCAAAGTAGTATTATCAATAAGCAAGGTCAGCTGTAAATCTACTGATGGTTGAAAATGGTAAGATGTAATATGGGAAAATAGGCAGAAGTATTTAATGTCTTAATTTTTTTTCCCTTCTGCCCATGAAGTCAAAGAGCACATCCGTTCCATGTAGTTGCAGATGGTATTGAAAATGTACCGTATGCAGTAAAGAGTTTTAAAAGCATGTTAAATGTTCTCACTTTCACATCAGCACACCTGGTGTCCAGTCCTACTCTACCACAACTAGTCCCCTTCCCCATCTCCAAATGTGCTGTTTCATGTTAACCAGAAATTTTTAATGACAAAAAATAAGCCATCTTGCTTTTAAGGTTGCCGGAGGGTTTTTCCCCCCACATTTTTATGTTTTTATAATAAAGCTTATAACCCTTTAAAATAATATGGAATATAAAGATGGAATATTCTTTTGGAAGCATGATAACAAAAAGTTTCAACTTCAATGATATTTCTAGATTTGAGTGCAGAAACGGCTCTGAGAATTTATAACGTCCTGATTGACTGAAACCACTTTTTTTTTTTTTAATAGAAGACATCTGCTTCCTAAAACTTCTTTGGCTATCAGTTACCTGTGTCAGATGCATGTTCTCCTGCTTGCCTGCCCAGTTGTTCCCCGTCTCTGCAGCGTGCTGCGGGAGATGCTCTGCCATGCCTAGAGGCTGTGACTGTGGGTGTTGGTGGTCTGCGGCAGGGTCCCAGGGAGCCTGGGAACTGACAGTGGTCTTGCTGCTCTAACACAGCACAACAGGATTTTTCCTGTGCTCCCTTAGCATGTATAGGTGGAGAGATCTGGAGACATGTGGGTGCTTCCCAGTGGAACTTCTCACCCACTAATTCTGGGTATTATCACCTCGCTGCCTAATGAATGCTTTGAATGGTCTGTCACAAGTTTTCTATGCAAAACAAATTGGCTGTAGGGACTGAATGATGATGCCCATTTTGTTTCATTACTAGCGGTAATACTCTTCATTTTTCAGTGGGAGGAAAGATTAGGGAAGGGGAATTGCTTATAAATAGACTTGTTAATTGCAGAGCGTTTTAGACCTTCATGGTAGTGAGAAAGTGTTAGAAATATAAGCTTGCTTTGGTTAGTGAGCTTTTCAATGGTAGAACAGTGTTATAATGCAGCTTTTTAATGCTGAGTAGCTACACTGGGATGTGTTTGTCTCATCTGGGGAGAGTATCAGAGTAGCACTGTCCTTGACTCCAGTTGTTCACAGACCAGTACCCAGGCTGGACTTCATTTGGCATCTACATCTGGCATCCTCCCACGAAATCACAAATATAGGCACTGGCTTTGGTAAGGCTTCAGCACACACTTTGATATTTTACTGAATATGGTGCTTAAAAGCATGAAAAGAAGCTGAGCCTAGGTTTATTTTCACCAGACTCGAGGTGCCTCCCTCTTAGGCAACTCACTGAGGAGAGTCATCCAGTCTTCCTGGGGAATTGTGAGTGAGAAAAAAAGTACATTCATCTGAGACTGGGACCCATGAATCCCTCTTTGGAGACAATCCTGAAAACAGCTCAGGCAAGGCACCTGTTAGATATCTTGAGCAAAGTGGCTTTCTGTCTCCTGTGCTTTTTTCAGATTTTACTTCTGACCTTTAAGCAGATCCACCATGAGTTCAGGTCGAATGTAACGAGTTTACCGTTACATTCCACACACCCTTTGGGGTCTGCTCTGTCTCTTAGAAATTGTACAAATCCTGGGATTACAAAGCCTGGGCCACTGGCTGCAAGGAAAGAATCAAGCCACAGTTTCATTTCTTCCCCACCCCTGTCCTTCTCTCCATGTTCACTATAAATGTTTGGAGTTTTTCTCCTTTGGAAAGGAATCCAAGCACACTTTTGTCTCTCTTCCCCTCTGCAGTAATTCACAGGCTGTACAGGAGGGAGGTGCTTGGGAAGTACCTTGTGGTTGAGTTAAATCTATCCATTACCTGGCACATGCACATCTAACCAGTCTCTTCAAGGGGGGCACTTGATGTTGAGCTGGACTCAGTTCTCTCCTGTCATATGAGGATTAACACTAGCCTGGCCTTCTGAATAGGTCATTTTGGCAAAAGCTCTGTATGCTTCAGGGCTGATGTTAAATAAGCAGTGATCTATCTCTGTTGTGGTTTAAACCCGGCTGACAGCTGAACACCACACAGCTGCTCGCTCACCCTCCCACACCCTGGGGAATGGGAGGGAGAATTGGAGGGGTAGAGGTAAGGAGACTCACAGGTTTGAGATAAAAACAATTTAATAATTAAAATAAAATTATATTAAAATAATAATTATAATAATAGAATATACAAATGAGTACAATGCAGTTGCTCACCACCTGCTGACTGATGCCGAGCCCATTCCAGGGTAGAGATCCTAGAGAAGTGAGAATCCTGAAACCACAGTCCTAGAAGACCTGGCTTCCCGATCAGCCTTCATCTATATACTGAGCACGATGTTGTATGAGATGGAATATTCCATTGGCCACTTTGGGTCTGTTGCTTTGGCTATGCTCCCTCCCAGCTTCTTGTATACCTGCACACTAACAGGACATGGGAAGTTGAGAAGTACTTCTTAGCAACAGCTAAAAACATCGGTGTATTATCAACATTCTTTTCATACCAAATTCCATACTGAATCTAGAACACAGCACTATTCTAGCCACTAAGAAGCAAAAAAAATAGCTTTAGCCCACTTGAAACCAGGAGAATCTCCCAGGAAAGGAGAGGCTGAGAGATGGCACAGTGAAGAGGAGGACTGTTTCTCCTACAGCCATTTTGTGAAGACTCCGTTGCGCTGTGCTTGCTTCAGTGTGATGTCAGGCATAAAATGTCATAAATGATATATACATCGAATCAGCTAGAGGATGGTGTTCTTAACAGCTGGAAAATAGGAATGCTTCACTGTGTGCTTTGTCACTCAGTTTTTCCTCTGTACTCTGCTTATTCACAGGCCTCCCATAGGCTAAGTTGAACACCCCAAAGCTCTTGAGAAGTTTCAAGCAGGTTTTTGCAAATAAGTGAATGTGTTAAAAGCCATGAGAAATACTTTGTGAGTGTTGAAGGGGCAGTCTGACCTTATGGCTATGGAACCAGAAAAAATATTCTTGTTTCAGGGCAGTTGTGTGGGAACAGACCTTGAGTGAAGTATTTCCATTGTGTTTGTGCTTACATTTCTGCCTGACCCTGTGCCTATCTTTCCATATCCTGAGCTCCCTGGGGTAAGGTCTCATTAGCTCTTAGTAAGCTGAAGCACAAGAGGTCCTACAACATCTGGATACTCTTGTCCTGTAAATCTCAGAGGAAACAAAGCCATGCTAATGCCTCAGTGCTCAGTCTGTCAATGCTGACAGTCCTTTCGTCTTTCAGCCTGTTCTGTTAGAAACATAACAAAAGACTGATGGTACATTAATGTATATGCTCATGGGAAAGGTCTTTCAATGAGATAACAAGGTCAACTTGGAATCAAGAAATAAAGTAATTAATTGGAAGTGGTTGCAATGCTTAAATCAATAAGATTGCAGTAAAATTGAGTACTGAAAGGTCTTGTCGTCTTCTGGCCTATGTAGTGCTGCTTCTGAATGAGGAGCAGTGCTCAGGTCCTGGAGTGGAGCGCTATCTCTTCCTGAGTTTCTTCATTCCTTTGACAGCAGGGATCACAGGGGCAGACACACAGTCAAGTTAATTTGCGCCCTTCTGGCCGTGGTCCTGCTGTATACTCTTTTAGCGTATTGCAAATGCAAGAAAGTGTGACTAGGCTTAAATCTGTTTCAGGGTGAACTAGACTAAGTTGTGTTGTTATGTTTGCCACAGGCAAAGATGTGAACATGTGCCCTTACCACAGCTCAGCTGGCCCACAAAAAGCTGTTGAGATGCACTAACTTGAGTGAGTGTATGAGCCCTTGGCATTGTAAAGGCAGTAATCAGACAGACTGATGGTCTTAAGGCCTCTGGGAGGTGGCCGCATTCAGTACTTTTAAAAATTTCCTTTCAACATTGGCCCCACGGCTGCAGACCTTTCCTGGAGCTGGAAGCAGGACTTTTGATTCTAGTTCAGTATCTTTTGTTAAGCATCAGGAGTGGGGTGGGCTGGCCCTGGGGCAGAAAAGCAGCAGTGGCCATGCAGGGTGATGTCTCCATAACCTTTGCTTTTCTTTTCCTTCTGCAGCCCTTTTTAATCTAATTCCTGTGGGTCTTCGTGTGGTGGCAATTCAAGGGGTGAAGGCAGGTCTGTACGTTGCCATGAACGCTGAGGGATATCTCTACAGCTCAGTAAGTACTTTGCGCTGTTGAATTCCTGGGGTGGTTTGGTTTTGTAGATGGAAGGGGAGAGACTGCATTGGGACTTGCAGGTTTTTCTGAAAATGGTCATGTAACAGCAAACCTTTAAAAGCAGGAGCAGGGGGAGCTGCTGCAAGGCCATGCAATATTCACTTTAAAGTGTCTCCACGGAGGTTCATGGCAGTATTTCCTGACCTGTGAAGATACACTTTGTGTTCCTTTGAGTAGTTACTTAATGTAGGTCACGTTGTAGAGGAGGTTGTGTGGTTGGCTGGTTATATTCTAGTTTCACATTTGTGAAATGGCATGGACTGAATAGAATTGCTTCTGAATTGTGCCCGGTTAACTGATCATAGGCGGTGCCCCAATGGGTCGTACTCTGCTTTTGACTGCAGCAACACCCTGGCTTCATTAAAATGCTTCTGGACTATTCTGTTGGCAGAGTGCTTGAGCAGAGCAGAATTTCCCTGTATTCGTGTGGTCTTTTTAATGCATATAAAAGATAAGTGAGGCATTTTTTACTGACTAATTCCCCTATAACTTTCTTAGATGGCATGAAAGGGCATGAGGTTATTCATAAGATTCTAATTTGAAGTAAGTAATTGATTTTCACAGTGAATAATTGATTCAGTGATTTATTAAATATGGCAGCCCTTTGCCAGAATTCTTTATGCTTCAAATAACTTTGCTCTAGTTTTGCATAGTAAAAAGTGGTAGTTAATAATGCACTTCTTATTTCTGTAGTTATGATATCTTTAAAGTATATGGCCAAGATTCTAATCTCATCTGCCTTTGTGTAAATTTACAGTACAGCAATTCTGCTCTTGTCTAGCCTTTAGTTTGCTTTAAAAGTATATGTGAGAATGGAGATGGGACCACAGAAAGGACAACAGTTTGAGTTGCTCCTACACAATTTTTCTTAACTTTTGTTCCTGGTCAGTTTTAAACTGCTCACATGGTTGGGATTCCGTTCTTTCCCTTGGGAGGTAACAAAGCTCGGTCTCCCCAGTGGCTCAGGGTAGAAAACAGCAAATGGATTTGTTAGTATGCCTGGCGAGATAGGTCTCAAAACTGGCTGCTTGTCAAGAAGAGACAGAGAGATCAATCTGGATCTCTGTGGATGCCAGACGCTTCCTGTTCTTTCATAGCCCAGTAAACATAAATGACTGCTTCTAAATAAATTACATCAGTTTACTAACAATGAAAACTTCCTCTTTTTGTAAAGCTATCAGAGTCCTAAAGGTAGTACCAAGCATGATGTGGTACTGCATTACCGTTTGTGCTTCCCTCCAGGCACATAGTCGGGGGGGTCAGGACAGACATTTTGCCCCATGTTTGTGCAGTGCTGGGCATAAAGGGTCCTGGCCTGGTGCTGAGGCTCCTTGTACCGCTGATGCCCTGTAAATGAGGACTGCAGGAAAGCAGTGTGTGATACAGAGCCACATCCAGTCTGGGAGGGGAGTCTTTTGGAAGCAATGAAGGGTAAACATTTTCTGAACAAATAGTGCAGGGGAGGGAAAGGTGTGGGGCTCTGGCAAAAGAAGAAATGGAGAGTTGGAAACATGATGTTTGGCAGCTGAGAGATTAGAGATGGTGCAGGGGAAAGGTATATCTATGTATATAAAGTATATATATATAAGTGTAGTAGTGAGACAATACAAAGGGTGGGAGGGACATACAAAGAGATGGTGGGGAGCTGGAGGACTATGTATCCAGGAAACACGTCTGCTAGCCATATAAAGGGTCCTAAAAAGCACCAGGTCATACATGTATTCAGATGAGAGTGGTCTACTGGGGCCTACTTATTCCCAACAAGTGCACCTGTCTTAAGTAGAAAAATTAATCAGGGAAGGCTAAGGATGCACTGCGATGGCCAGTGCTTAATGAAGTACACCTCATTACATGCCACAGCTTGATGGCTTTCAGCTCTGTATGAGCTAGTAAGAGTTAAACCGTTCATTTCATCAACATGATCCAAGTTTTCTACTTGCAACAGATGAATGCTACTGGCCTATCTCTATGCCAGGGAGATAGAACTCGCTGGACACTATTTTCTTCTTGTATTGACTGGTGTCTGTCTCTGTCTTACAGCAGTAAATCAATGAATTCACTGTGCTTTGGAGCAGACCCCAAGGCAAGAAAAAAGAAAATTTGTGGATAAAGCCTGTTAGGAGAAAGGAGTGTGGGTCAAGCCACTCATAGCATCAAAGACAAGGAATGAGACCAGAGTTCCATAAGAGGGTTGGATATGGCTGAGAAGAGTTCAGCCTGTTCAAGCAGTCCCTTCTGGATGTTTCAGCTTTCCTTGTAGAGCCAAGATCTCACTCCAAGCCAACATTTGGCATGGCTGTGTCAGTCTTGAACACTGTGCTGGGGAATTGCTTTGGGAGGACTTGACAGTCTGTTCCTCTCTGGGGTGAGCAGGGCTCCTGGCCATGCTTCCTGGACCTGATTGCTGCCCACACCAAAGGACACATTGTCCATGTTCCTTTGCTTAGCAGACCCTAAACTACAGCTTTGCTTGTCTCAGGCCAGTTTTCTTTGGTGTTGTGCACGTACCTATTTTTTTCATTAGTCTTTTCTGAGGGATGTCTGAAAAAAATGGGTCAGTATTCCCCATAGATACTGTTTGGTCACACAGATCCGTTGATCAATGAACTTTTTCTGCTGCTTGGCTGCCTCCCCTGCTGTCTATCCCAGGTCTAGCCCTTCTAGGACTTCTTATAACACCCTCAAGCCCAGGACTGCTTTCAGATAAAATGGAACTCTCCGGGGAAATACAGGGGGTTTTGGTGGTTTTCTTTCCTTCCTCTTGAGCCCAGATTGTGGCTGTAACTGAACACATCATCACTGTGGGTTTGTTTTGTTTTTGTTTGGTGGGTTTTTTTCAGTGATATTTAATCTGTGTGCGTCAGCTGAGACCTTGGCTGACATTCTCTGCCCTGGATCAAACCAGAGGCTATTATCAGCCTGGACTCTGAGATGGTTTGTGCCAGCTCCTTCTGAGTTTTGGCCAAGGGGCTCTTGAATGGGTTTAGAATAGCCAACCCTTGGGAAAAAATCTGCCTGGTACCAATCAGCAGAAAAGCAGGGCTGAGTAGTGTCCTCTAAAGCCAGATTTGGTGAGAAGACTCTTTACAGAAACATGCAAGACTATCCTATGTGCTTAGCCACATTGATGCCTTTAGCAATGAGTCTTCTCATCTCTTCAGTTAGGGATGGGTAGGGACAGTATGGGGTTGGGTTGCTGGGTTGAAGCTAACCATAGATCTCTAGCCACATTTGCTTCCTCTTTGCTTGGGAAGCAGCTGTTTATGACTTCTGTGCATTGTTTACTTACACTAGATACCTGATTATTTTTTTTCCAGGCTAGCTTATTGCTACCTCTGAGGCCTGCTGGGGAATTAGGTGCTTAGTAGGCAAGACAATCAGGTCTTGGTCTGAGACGCCTGGCTTGGCAAGACAGTAAGATGCAAAACACTGTCTTCATAGCAAGCTTGCAGAGAGTCATTGGTGTGTTCCCATTTGATTCCTTGTAATGTAGAGCAGCTGTAAATTCCCTCATGGTGCATGATGGTCTTTATCAGCATCTGTTTTGGGGAATGACATGACTCTCCTGAGGATCCAGTTGTAGCATTTTATGCCAAAGTAGAAATATACAGAATGAATAAAGGGCAATGGGTATTACTTGTACTGTCTTAGCACTTGGGAAGCTTAGACCAAAGGCTGGTTGTTGCAGAGGAGAGGAAAACACAGAATAAAGAGGTACGTCCTGCTCCAGTGAGTTTACAGCCTAATCGTAATGGGAGAAGACACAGAACATGCTCTCCTGTCTCTGTCTGGAGTTAATAGTTCCACAACCAAATTAATTTCCACTCCTGTATAACCTTTCTGAAGTTTATCTCCTCAGTGCCCAGCTTCCTCTCCATTGCCCCTGCTGCAACAACTCACAGAGGCATGGGGAAGGGAGTCCCTGCAAAGTGTTTTACCTGAGAGACAAACCTGGTTCTCCTGGAGCATATGCTCATCACAGGGCTGTAGAGCCTCCACAGGCCTACTGAATCACTCCGAGTACGCTGAAGTTGCAGCTCTCAATATGATGATATGTATAATTCAGTGGTGTTACAGCTGGGATTGGTTTTGCCCCAAGTGCATAGCACTTCTCTTCTAAAATGTACTCTCTCAGATATTCCTTGTTGTTTAACTCAGAGTTCTAATTATTTTTGAAATGGCAAATCATGATACATAATTTATTGGAAAGACTGAGAAAACTCTAGCAGAGATACAGAATACAGAGGGAAAAAATGGGTCGCTGACAAGAGCTCTGTGGTTTTACAGTATAAAGCTGTGAGTTTGAAATGCTGAAATTAGAGCTTGAATCACTTCAAAGATTCCTGCTAATAAGGGAATGATTATGCACAATAAAAAAAAAAATCTAAACAGCATTGAAAAAACCCATCACGTTTGTCAGTGTGTCTTTGCATTTTCTTTTTCTCTGCTTTTTTTTCTTGCTCTATCATTTTGCATAATAAACATGTCTTGCATAATAATAAACAAGCATCTGGGGAAGTATATGTATTTTTTAATCTGCTTGCAATGCTATAACTATTTTGCTACAACTCCTCTAGGGTTGCTGCACTCTTCATTTACGTCGTTTCAAGGTCAGGGTCTGGAATCAGTAATGCTGCATTCTCTCCCCTAATGGGCTTGGGGTGTTAAACCTGCTCCTGCCAATGCTCCTTCTTTAATTCCTATTTGACCTCCAGTGGTGCTAGTTGATTTGGTCAGAAGTACAGATAGGCCAGGCAGGTATCCTGGACATCTCTCTTTTGCAAATTTTGCAAGCAAGCACACTTGCTGGGGGGATTCCCTAGTTTACATGCTTCGTTAGGGAGCCAGGTCAATGGAAAGAGAGAGAAATGTCTCCAAAGGCAAAGCACAGCAGGAGCCCAGTGTAATGTGGTTTTAATTTCCCTCCAGAGTATCTAAATCTTCTTCACTGACTGTTTAAAGGGGCTCACTGAATGAAGACATTGACTGGGAGATGTAAAACTCCTCCTGTCCGCTGGCTTATTCAGAAATATGGAGGGAACAAAATGGCTGCTCAGGGAAGCAGCTGTGCTGAGAAGAGCCAGCCCCTGGGAGCGGATTCCTGCCTTGCATCGCATGTTCTTAAAATACAGCTCCTGGCGGGCACCCTGGCATGCCACCCTTGTAGCATGGAAACTTGTAAATACAGCTATCAATAGCAAATTGGTCCCTTTTCTCTCGGTGAGGAGCTGCCACCCACATTGCTCTGCTTGGCTCTCAGGAGCAATTCAGTGGTCCAGCTTTCCTTTCACTCCAGCAGAGTGAGCTTCTGCATCCTGTGTGTTACTGATGCAAGTCGAGGAGGACCAGTGCTGGCCCACAGCAGCTCAGGGGTTATTCAGGATGTTGTAAGAGCTAGAAATGGGTACAGCCTCACTTGGCAGGACCCTCTGGACTGCTCATCAGACAAGAGCTGGGACAGTGCAATACTGTGGCTTTTTTTGGGCAGGTTTCCCATCTGGCATTCTGTCGAGGGACCTGTATTCCCTGAACTTTACTGGCACAGGCACCCCAGCAGGGCTCCCATGGGGAGAGTGCTGCTCTGCACCTTGTATCGACGTCTGGAATGAGTTAGGTCAGATTTAGCTTTTGCCTACTCAGGCAGGAGATGGTCAGAGGACAAAATCAGTAACAACAGGACCTAATCCTGTTTTCCTAGCTATCTGTTCCTTGTCTTGTGTGATAGCAGTGCAAATTACAAAGAAAAAGTATGCTTCAGTAAGAAGTGCCTTCTCTTAGCCTTGGTTGCGTAGGGTATTTAGGAATGTGCTATGTTCCACCTAAAGACAGTTGGAGGAGCAGGGACAGGACATTCCCCTTTGTGAGCAGTGGTCTGTCAGTGTCGGGATGCATTATAATCTTTTGCTGAAATTTCATTGTGGAAGAAAATAGGGGAAAAATGCTCCAGTGTGCTGACTCATCTCATTTTGACACTTCCCCAAAGAAACATTACAGATTCCCATTTTGAAAGAACTTCAGAATGTTTTATATTGCTTTATTGTTCCTAATAAAATTAGAACAAAATGTTTAGATTTTGGTTGAGCATTTTGATCCCACATGATTTCCTTGAAGTGTGGAAGGGGGGGAGGTAAAACACCAGTGGAGAGGGGTTGCTCTAAATTGTAAGGAAGGCAAGAGTAGAAATCGCAGAGATTAATTGGTCGTAGCTGCCATCTTCTGCACAGTGTTCTTGTATGTACATGTCTAACCTTAGATAAGTGCGTAGGCAAGGTGTTTGGAGCAGGTATTAAACAGCTGTAGCGTTGCATAGAGCTTACGCATTTTTCTCACGTGTGTTGTATGTGATCAGTTAACCACTGTAGGGGAAATTATGAGGTTAAAGCAGAGCAGTCGATGGCAATACCATATTTGAGTTGGATTTTGGAAGGAAACTCTAGAAAATGTCTAGGTTGAGGAGGGGACAGTGTGCAGGGAAAGCCTCTAGTTAACAGAAATGATGTGCAAGTGGAGCACTCATCCCGGCAAACAAGAACCAAAAGCTGTCACGGTGTCACTCTGGAGAGGCAATCACAGCAGCAGTCCCTTTCATTACTTTCCCTTTGCATCCTGCTACGGGGGATGCAGGACTGGCCAGTAACCAAACTCCAAGCTCCTCTCCATGGGCTAATATTTTGCCTTCCCTCAAACTCTCCAGCCTGCTTTGCTTGTTTTAAATATCATTTATCCAGTGTCTGTTTTGTTCATAAACAGAGCCATTGTCTGTTTTCCACAACTGAAACCTAGAAAAAATCTCCAAGACATCAAGGGTGATGGTGGAACTGTTATTAACATCTACTATATTAACTATATTAACATTCTACTATATTAACATATAGTAGAAGGAGGACAAAGATTTGCCTTCCTGAGTCCAAGACTCTGGACCCAGGAATATGGGCATTTTGATATGAAAAGCAACAAGAGAAGTTTTGAGTGAGGACGTGTTTGGCTGAGGTCAGATGTGTGTTAATGAAGCGATTCAGATCTCTTTTCTGATAACACTGAACTCAAATATAGAATGGATAAAACTAGTGAATGGTGTGCCTTTGCCAAACAGTGACTAATGGCTCTGGAGGCGAAAGCAGGAGATACAACAGTCATAGGCTAAGAAAACCAAGAAAAAAAACCTTACTGACTGTGTGCATGTGATTATAACTGGGAGCCAAGTGATAGAAGACTTTAAAAATGGGAAACACTGTTCAACTGTAATGCAGTTTTCCCGGGGGAAAAGAAGAGAGGTTCAAAATTCTTGGGCTATTTCAAGCCAGACTGGCTGAATCAGTGGGGATTGTAGTGTGCTATAGTGGAAAGGCCTGGATAGGAGCCTGAACCATCCCTGCTTTGCTGTGACAGAGTACTATCCTGACTAGGCACTTGCAAAGCAAGTTATTTTCTTGAAGTTTCTGAATCACAGGAACTGAGTTTAGGTCCCATAGCTTTTTGTTACCATGAATCCCAAGATAGAGGGCTAGTTTCTGGCACCTGCAGTTACATGGCATGGTGCCTCACAGGACCCTCCTAAAATTGGTGGAGTAAACATGATTGGCAGGAGTTATGAACCTGGCATGAAATGTGTTTATACAAGATCTAGTTCAGCAAAGCTCTGAAATTGCACCTTGATGCTTTGCTGAATCTGTGTTCACCGGTCTCCTGGAGATTACCAGCCACTTTCAGTTGCCTCTTCTAGCATCTTTTCTGAAAGAGACAATCCTTACTGCAAGGAAAACTCCAAATCTCTCCAACTTCTCTTGCTGTGAATTAATCTGTGAAACCAAGAGCGGAGTGGAAGGGATCTTGTTCATACTACTGGCAGCCAGTCACTGCTGTGATGTGTTGCATGCTGACAGCGTGCTCAGCTCTGCAGAGCGCGTGGGATGGCCAGCATGCTTGTGCCAAGGAGCCTGCAATCTGTGCGCGAGCAGGGAGGAGCAGAGGGGCACCTTGCCAGCAGCACTGCCCAGAGGCATCCTGGCAGCAGAGCAGGCAGGCAGGACACAGCTTTGGACCCACTCCAGGGCCTCCTGAACCATGCCTGGATCTTATGTCTGGCTTCATGGTATACGAGGCCCTGCAAGGTCTGTCATCTGTACATACTGGCCAAGGCTGAGCCCAGTTCTGGCCCCATTGCAGTGGGTTAGAGGGCAGTCAAAAAGCAGTGTGCGTCAGAGGCAGAGCCCATCCTTCCCCACCCATTGGGTCTGCTACCACAGGGGCTGACTTTGTTTTAAAAATATGGCTGGTCCTCCTGGAAGGCTGGAAACATCAGCCCCAAGGGGAAATGACTGAGTGTTTTAGTTCTGCTGGTTGTTTATTACTGGAGTATTTAATTGTATTATCCAACTTGTAACTTTTTGTATGAATTAATATCTGCTGTGAGACTTTTTTTTTTTCTTATTATTTTTTTCTCTAAAAGGGGGACTACTCTAGGATGAGACGTACAGAGTTTTGAGGTGCTGCTACTCAATACCATGGGGACAGGCAGGTTATTTAGGGATCCTCCGCTGAACAATGGCATGACAGCATTGTCACTACATTAAAAACTTTATTTTAACCTAGACCCTCTGTAGAGCAGGTTGGTTTAACCAACATCCTAGACCCTCTGCGGAGTGGGTGGTTTTACACATCTACCACAACTTGAGCTGACATGTGCACACAGAGCTCCCTCAGTGCTCAGGGTCTGTGGTTGGTGGTGGGGAGCCCTGGCCCGACTCGGGGCCCAGCCTCGGAGCAGTCACCACTGCCCCGCTCCCCATCCCACCCCAGGAGTCACAAGCACACGCTGTTGCGAGCAGGGCACTGCGTGTGTTTACACCTCCCCGCTCACGACATCGGTGATTCTGATTGATGCAGGTACCCAGGACCCCTTTATAAAGGAGAAGTGGGTACGTGACCAACTCGCCCATGGCTAATGGCCGCCTGCCCCACGAGAGGGAGCAGCGGGGCTGGGAGGACACAGTCATGGATGTGGGATGAGAAAATGGGAAATGTTGAGAATTGTAATAGTAAAGTCATGGCTGCTTCTGTGTTGTGAAGAGGAGGAGGAAATACTCGCTTTGCTGGAGGCTGAGCCCAGACGGGATGGTTCAAAGCAGAGTTTGGACTTGTGGCCTGGCCCTTATTTTCAAGCTTAAACTATCTCTGCTGCAGCAGCAGTTGTCTGTAGACCTCTCATAGGACTAGAAAACCAAGCAGTGATGGTTGTAGTGGTACCCATTAGTCCCTTTATGGTGTATCATTGCCTTTCTGCCTGCAGTTAGGTTACACACTTGATCTTTTACTCTTGTTACTAATTTCACTTGCTTGCAGTTTTGCTGTGCTTTAGTTACACCTTCCAACAGCTTCCACTACTCACCTTGTTGCTGTCATCCTTTTTCCTTTTCCTTAACCACTCTTTATTAATCTCACATTAGTGTGTTACAGACAACATATCCAGACCAAAAAATTCCTATTGGTGGGTAAACACTGTGTAGACTTATGCCCGTGGCCTCCTCTAGAGCTTTTACTTGACTAGAAAGGAGACCGTCTTCCCTGTTGATGAACAATAGATTGAATCCTTTGTTGTGTGGAGGTGTTTACTCTTCTGTGGAAAAGCCTGACAAGCCCCGAAACTTCTAAATGACATTAAATTAATTGTCCCTTTCTGAAATCAATAAATCCCTCGCACATGCACGAGTCACAGGTTAATTTGGTAGTTTGACAGCCATTAAGAAGGCAGTAAAGAGACTATGAGGGTGTCTTGCCACCTCTGACACACTAATGACATCCAAGGTGCAGAGGAGCTGTGCTTTGGGAGCGATGGTAGCCTTTCATGCAGCTCTCTTCTATGTTAGCTGAATCCCAGAAAGTTGAAAGTATTTTAATATTCATAATGTGCTCTCTAATCCCCCAAATACATACCTCAGTACCAGCCCCACGCTAAAAGCTTTCTGAAATGTGAACACTCTCTTGACATAAATAAGACATGGCACAATGATGGTAAGTCTTCCTGTCTTCTCACTACTTTCCTCCTGAGAAAACTGAAAGATTGACTTCCCTTTATAAGAAGCTGCCTTGGTCATC
This sequence comes from Athene noctua, assembly GCF_965140245.1. Taxonomy (NCBI): domain Eukaryota; kingdom Metazoa; phylum Chordata; class Aves; order Strigiformes; family Strigidae; genus Athene; species Athene noctua. Next base: position 16,525,051 of record NC_134044.1, read on the forward strand.
TCCTCTGAAGGCTGTGCATCAAATGCATTATTGATAACACCTCTGGGGATTCGCATGCACACATGCAGATGTTACAGACTCCCAGATACTGTCTGGAACACTGCAGAGGAGTTACAGCAGCTGGACAAAGATTGTCTGCTTCTCTCTATGTCTAAAGCCTCTGAGATAGAAATCAGCATGAATTTCCTGCATAGCCTTTTCTCTTCCACCACTAAATCATTGTAAGCATGAAATAGAAGAGGAAGGTAGAACCTCAGGGATTTTGAACAAGGCTGTTAGGTGAGGAGGCACCAGAAAGATAATTTCCAACTTCCGAGGCACATCCAAAGTGGGATGAGGAGCAAGATTTAGCCTGATTCTGACATTGCCACAAGCACAGTGGCCATTCTGGGCTGTTGCTTCCCCCAGTAGGAATCTCTCCAGAGCAGCAGGGGTTGAGAAAAGGCAGTTCTTGGTATCCCTGCTGCAGTGTTCAAAGCCTGTGCACTCACGCCAGACATCGTGTGCCTTTTAAGGTGACTTGTTTACCACTCCTGCTAGGTTGAAGAGTCACCACATTGTCTCATATTGCTCTAAGTTGATTCATGTGCACTGCAAAGAAGTTCCCCCCTTCCTCCTGACACTGGACAACTACTGTTGGTGGAGCTGGGGCAGCTAATGGGTTTTGAATTTTGGACTGTGCTCAACACCAAGGAGAACCATCATCATCTGCAGTTGGGGGATACCATTTATTTTCTGCAGCCCCCTCTTTTCTGTACTGTGCCTGTTCCTGTGTCAGATAGATGGCTGCAGAGAGGCCCCTTGCTTTCTAGTAGGGCAGAGCAAACTCTGGCTGGAGGAAGGACCTTTGACAGGGATCCAGCCAGCTCAGGAGAAGAGTGTTGTGCAGGTGTGCAACCAACCAGCTCCAGCTGGGATCCTATGGATCCTGTCCTGAATGCCTTCTTAGTTCTTAGAGAAAGAAGGCTCACAACTGTTACACTGGCTTGTCCAAAGCAACTTCCATCTTCTTGCATCTCTTACTGCTGTTGTGGATCCTTTGGCTGGACATTTTCCTCCTTGTCTCTCCCGACATGCTCTGGGAGCTGTAGCTGAAAAGCACTGGTTGCGCTGTCTTGAGTGTTGCTCTGTGTCTTTCTTAGCTCCTGCCTGCCTATCTGCATCTGCACAGAGGTTTAGCAGGATCTTGTCCACAGCAAATGTCTGTGGATGTCCTGTAGACACTTGATGTGATAGGTAGGCATCTAAAATTCCACTGCCGTCCAATGCTTCTCAACTTATAGACCTGTCTGGGAACGGACATGCTCTTTTTCTGGCTTAGCATGAAAAAAACTTGAAGACCTTGTGTAGGGACTCCTCGTTTTCCCAGTGCTCTGACCTAGCAAGCAGTCTGGAGGTAATGAACCCAAAGGCAGACATCGTGTCTCCGCCTGGAGAAGGTGGAGGATCATTGCAGGAGTCACATCTGTGAACTTTTCTTTAGGGAGAGGAAAAAATATAAAGGACCTCTAAGAGCAGACCATAGCTTGGCCAACCCTGTCATGATGCTTATGGTCCCGTTGCAGTCAAGATTGTTTCCAGTTTCTCTGTCGTGGTCTATGATATATGTTTACTCCCTGTAGCAGAATTTCCCTGTGGATGCTGCGAAATCCCACCATACACTGTGGCGAGCAGGAAGGGAATGGAGCATACCTGAGATTAAACCAGAAGCAGGGTAGTCTGGTAATAACTACCAGTGTTGGACTAGGAGGAGGAGCAAGAGCTCACACTGAACACCAGTTTCTGATGGGAGGCCGGGTCTGAGATGTGCTGTGGCTCTTGCATGTCTGGTAGATAGCTGTTAAAATGCAGTTCTTTCACCTAAAGCTACATCCCATGGTTGGCCTTCAAGTGTGTGCTGGGCCGAGGGTGTCTGGGTCATCTGGATCATTGGCAGTGGGAGGAATTAACTTAGCTGGGGCTGCAGAGGCCAGTAATGTGGGCCACAAAAAGAATCCGTTATCACTTACCTGTGAGTTGCTCCTGAGCAATCCCACATGCTCAGATAATTTTCCATTCACGCTGGGAAGCTTCATCACATAGTTAAGGAAACCGAGTGTAGAGGAATGATGTGAGATGCCCAAGGTCATGCGTGGAAACTTGATTAGGCCTTCTGTTCTTCCTGATCCTAATTCTTTGCGTTGATCACAAGCTTTCTTTTGTATCACTGTGATTATTCAAGGAACTGGTGCATCAGCAGTAGCACAACTTGTACGTGTAGTATCTTGTGTCTGAGCAAATCAGTTTGCTTTGAAAGCTGTGTGCTGTGTAGGCAGGGCTCGCTTCTCCCTCTCTGTCTTCCCATTTCACTTCTTTTCTGGCTCCTCAGCATTTATGTCCCTAGCAATCTTCATTGAGGATAATGGGAGCAGGCAAAAGAACCACAGGAGAGTCGTACTCTGCCAGCCATCTTCCCTTGCACGTCTTAATACCATATGTCAAGTGCAGTTGCTCGGGGCTCCACAGATATCTCTTTTTCAGCCACCCAAGGAGCTGGGCCTGTTTACAGTGTCGGCTTCATAAAATGGCAGGTGGAGAATTGGAAACAGCTCCTGAGAAGCTCAGGATTGCAGGAGTGCTCTGGAAAGAAGCACTTGTAATGTGCTGATGCCCCTAGGAGCTGAACAGCCAGGTCTTGCAAGAAAACCATTTGCACTAACAAAATCAGGCATGGATTTTCAGACAATTTAAAGCCCTGCTTTCAGAGGTGTTGGGGCACCCAGTACATCCCCTTGCTCTCACTAAGATGAATGTAAGGGTGGTCCTTGTGGGTCCATTTAATTCGGTGTCCAGCTCCAGTAGGTGCCACTCGTAGTAACAGAGACAGTAACTTATCTGACCACTGAGAAAACATCTCCTTAGACTGTGCAGAAATGCCTGTTTTTTCAGAGCTAGGCTGGGTACCAGAAAGCATCTGGGTGGATCGCTGGGCAGTCTGTCCAGCATTCATGGTGCTTCAGTAGTGCTCTACAGCCCTGGCATGGTGCCATGCACTGTGTCTTCCTCTCTCCAGGGCCATCCAGGCATGACCAAGGACTTAATGAGAGCTGGGGACCAAACTCTGCACTGAAGGTTTTGCTTGGAGGTGGACTGCATGTGACTCAATAGGAAATGTTCCGTAGGAATTTTTAGTGGTGGAAACATGACCATAAAGCATTATGTAGCCAAGTAATGGGACTAGTACAGTTTCTGTGGTATTGAGAAATATTTCAGTATCTGATGTCTCTGCCACTGGATTATATCTAGAGCAAACCAACTGATGTTCATGTAGTCAGAAAAATGAGGTGAGTGTATTTACCCCAGCATATCTGAGATGTCCAGTGAACATGTGCATGTTCATACTAATATATAGGAAACCAATTCCTTTCTGAAGCCTTGGAATAAGAATTCTCAATGAATTTTCTTTGTTAATAGTGTTTTAGGATTTTAGTGAATAAATAGTAATTATTAGAAGTAGTGTCTGTTTTGGAAATTGGATATCATCATATCTTTCTGTGAAGACATAGCAAGACCTGCTTTTCTACTAGAAAGCTCGAAGTGGTTTCCAGAAAAAGGAGAGAATTATCCACTTTCTTACACAAGAAAACACAGGTGTAGAGAAGGGAAAGATGACTGTCGGTCACATTTCTCTTCAGTTTGTAACTCCTTAGTCGCAAAAGCAGACAGAACACCCAGTTTCCCATAGCCTCAGTTTCTTGCTTGACACTGACTAATTTCAAGTGATTTCTCAAATTTTTCTGCACCCCCATGAAAGTGTTGGCCACTGGAAGTGTGAATGTCTTAAACTTTTCACTCTGCAACAACCTCTATTTTTGTAAGGAGCTCTGAGAGATGATTTACTGAAGTATTACAGTTTCTTGCATCTCCAGGAGATTCTTTCAAATAAGTTCTTTGTGAAAGTTTATTATTCAAATTTAGAGGGACGGAAGGAAATCAATTTCCTCCTTCAAAGCTACCTTTTTTCAACTACTCTATTTGCTTATCACTCTGCCTTGCCAAGGATTATTCTAATCAGATTTCACATATTAAAAAATAATAACATAAAAATAATTCTCTTTCAAGTGTTTGGGAGGCTTAAGGAAATTAAGACGTTGATCAGATTCTGCTCACTGTTGCAGCTGTGAATACAATGGAGGGTACTGGGGTGGCTGGGGAAAGGACTGTGTCTAATGTGTGTCTTTTATCCTCCGAGAGAGACCAGAAGGGAGGATTGCAACTAGTCTCGTCCCTGGGGATTGTTTGGTTAAACCTGTGTTTCTGGGTAGCAGCTGGGATGTAGGCCTGCAAGGCATGTGGGCACAGCCCAGACCAACGGGGCAAATGTCAGAGAAGAGATGCTTGTGTGGCCGCAGGTTGCGCTGCAGGAAGCTGCTCTAGCAACCAGACGTGCCAGGCTGGTGCTTTGCCACCACCTCTTTCACTGAGCTGTTTCAAAGGGGAACCAAATGTCCGAACTGCCCGAGTGGTTTTGCAAATCTGTCCCCAGCCTAATGCACCAAAATAACAGCCTGCAGCAAGGCCAGCACAACTTCTCTGCATACAGCTTATTTCTGATTTGGCAGCTGTTTGAGAACCTTATTTGCTGTACATGTCAAGACTGATAGCGCTCCTGTTGGGGCTATGACCTTGACCATCCTTTCATTCTTCCTCAGTAACCTCATTACAAGCTTCTAAATCATCATAAGGGCTTTACCATGAGCTAAAATGAAAGTGTCTTTCTGTAAATACTGCCACAAGGAGGTAGATTCAGCTTTCAGCGTGAGATCTGGGCCTTGTGGACATGGTGGAGGAAGGCCACACTGATACTGATTCTGGCTCCTTGTACTACAATCTAAGTGTTTCTGTTGAGTTTGACAGAAAATAGTTCTGTATTCCATAGGTGGGATCTTCCTGACAGCAGCTGAAAGACAATATGGGTGTGTGTTCATACTCAGCCAGGAAAAAAACAATACGCAGGCTCCTGACAGCAGTAGTTATCTTGCAGGTCCCAGACACATGAAACTTGGCTTTAGTAATAAAACAGGCCTGCAGTCAAAACATGGAAAAAAAGTTGTGTCCCTCTTTGCAGATGGAAGGGAATTCTTGTATTTAGGGTGCTAGCAGGGCAGTTTATAGGGTACAGCTCCTTCGTCTGCCACAGATGTCTTGCCTTGACCTCAGGATTCAGTTCAGTTGCCTAAACCTGGACATTCATCTCCCTCCGCAATGTGCCAGCATATCCTGTCTGGCCTCCAGAGGACCATGGATCCCCCTTAGGTCCCGTGTCCCACCTGCCAGCCCTGTGCATGTCTGGCATGCCCCAGGACGTCTTAGATGGCACTGGAAACTTATGTTTAGGTAACTAGATCAAGCCCTTAGTTTCTGTGCCTCAGCTGCTCATCTATATGGTGGAGATAAGATTTCTTTCCTACTCCCACAGAGACAGTGTGGAGATAAGTGCATTGGTGATTGACAGGCACGCGGATTCTATGTTGGGGGCACTGTGTAAGAGCTTGAATAGATAAGAGAGTGACTACATGACAGCATGAGGGGTTTTTCTTTGTTTTTTTTACGTCAAAAGATTTTCTCCTTCACATGTCCTTTTCCTATCAGGATGTTAGTGTTAGTGCTGTGAAAGAGAGATGAGCTCACATGAGCCTCTCACACCTGAAGCCTTCCCGGGTTGACATTGCTCCAGATCTAGCTGCGTTTCTCTCTCAGTCCAGCCATCCTGGCCCCGTTTGACTTACTTGCCCCTCAACTCAACCACAGAAGTGTGCATATGCTTCGGCAGCATTTGGAGGCAGCTTCCATTTGGAATATCACTATTACTTATCAAAAAAAAAAAAAAAAGAAAAGGCAAAAGGAAGCTTTTAGTTTTCAGGTCTGCCAAGTTGGAATGGTGCAGTGAAGTAGGGGAATCACTGTTTGACTTCACAATGGAATAAAGTGACCTGGTACCACCTAAGAGAATAAACCCAGAACCTAGCTATCTTATTTTTCCGCTAAATCACTGTTCTGGCACCTAGTTACTTCATTGCCAGTGGAGCTGTAAATACTTGCAGCTCCCTGTGGTTTCAGCGGGATTTCAAAGTAATCACCATCCCTGCGGTTCTTTCCCCTTTTATTTACAGACTTCAAAAGCTCAGTTTTATGCTCATCATTTAGGACTCTGTTTCCTGACATCCATTTGGAGACTGTCAGAAAGAAATTTTCTACAGCCAAGAGATTATTTCAAAGTTTTCTCTGAGGAAACTGAATACTGTGAGTCTCTGGGACATAAAAGAGACCAAACTAGCATAGGCATTTTAGATAGTACCCCACTGAAATCTAGGGCAGGATATTAGGTCATCTCTTTCCTCAGGTCTCCCCTGAAAAAAATCAAACCATTATTTTCTGCAGCAGAGGACTTCCACACATGGTGGGAGTGGTGGCTGCATTGAGGGCAGCAAGAGGAAGCTGTGAAGACCCCCACACTGTACAGCACAAGCTGTAACCGCACAAATGTTAGACAAGAAACTGAGTAACCACGTACGTTTTTTCCAAAGACTCTATGTCTGCAGCGTGCACTTTTTAGGTCATTATGTCCTTTTATTTATTTCCACTTTCACAGTATCCCCTTTCTCTGTGCCTGTAGTCATCAATCATATGTTCAAATACTTGGGTATAATCTGCTCTCAGTAGTGACACTTCAAATTGTAAAATCCTTTGTGGTTAACAGTTTCTCAGTTTCTGTGAACAATGCACTGATGTAATTATCAGCAATGTACTTCCCCTCCCACAACTCTTGAATCGCTAGTCATTGAAACAGCCAGAAAGTGAGCAAAAGCCAGCAGAGGCTTTTCGAGTGTATTTGTAATTCACTGGCATTGCATGGGTTCTCTATTCACTTTTATCCCTTGGGATTTTACTGAAAACACTCAAGAGAAGGCCACAGCAGCCATTGCTGCAATTCCTCCTATATGCTGTTAGCAGTTGGAGTCAGGATCCCTTCATGTCCACCCAGTTCTTGCTGGATATTTCTCTGCCTGGTTCAGTGGCCTTACGCAGTAACTAAGTCATCAAGGACAAATGCACATCCTTAATTCAATAGGAAAACTCTTCTGTCTCCAGTTACTCCTCTGATCAAGTACTTGGCTGAACTGAGGAACTGTTTTACTCCAGAAGATCCTGGGGGACTAGCTTTTGATCTAGACCTCAGGGCACCTCTTGTGCCCTGCAAAACTTGGCAGCGTCCATCTGGTGAAAATATCTCTCCCTGCATCTTTCTAACTCATCTCTCTGTAGGAGCCATCTGTCTGTCTAATCTTCCCAAGCACTAACGGATGGCTGTGCTTAAGAGTTTGACCATCCAAATAGAGTTCTCTAATGATGGAGCCAACGATGCAGTGATTGCTAGTGCATGGTGAGCTCTGTGCAGCCTTCCTACAGCTGCTTGCTTGCTTGCTTTCACCACTCAAATCTGCAGTGTAATTTTTAAAATTAACATTACAATTGCCCGTAATCTTGTGATTAAAATGCAAATATTGACCACTTTTCCTTTGAAAAATTTGTGGAGGAAGGAAGGAGGAATGCCTCAGTGGAACTACATTGTCAGCTATACAAAGCTAAATCCACATTCACTAGGACAAAGATGAATTTACATACTCGGAATGGGTAATTGCATAATGAAGAACACTGCATGCTAGGTAGATAAATTATAATACTCTGAGGCTGTTGTAACAATAATGTTGAGGGGACAAACTGCATTTATGTATTTGAAAAAGTGGGTTTACATATGATTCTTGTTCATTTAGATAAATCAGCTAATGTATTAGCCTAATACATGACAGAGACAATAGTCTGACTCCTCAAATATATATTCAGAGAAAAATAAAGATTTAGAAACAATTGTTTCAGTAAATAGGGGGATTATCCACAAATCCAATAAAAATATGCAGGTTTTATTTCCCCTGTTACAGTATTTTCTGTCTTGAAAGCATCTGAAATGATGCTATTTCCTGATTAGAGACCTTTCTAGAATTCCCTATCAGCCTTTTTTTTTTTTCTTTTTTTTTTTTTTTTTTTAGCCTTTTCTGTTTTCTAGGTAATAAAAGCCATTCAGTAATTCTTGAGTGTGCAACTGTGGAATCAGCAGAAAATAACTGTCCAGACTGCAAAGGAGAACTTATCTAACCTGGTCTTTAGATTATGGTGAATAAATGAGAAGCAGAAATGTGTTCCTGGATTCAACAATTGAATAACCATGCCCTTTTCAACCTCAACTGACTGAAATACACACTCCTAAGGAAATTCTGCCATTCGATTGTTTTCATGTTTGGGTTGGTTTTAGATCTTCATTTCCCAGAACAGTGGCATCTTGGTGACTTTGTCATTATGTCCCTTTTTTACTTAGGACATCCCATCACCTTTGGTGTTGGAATACCTGCAGATTTCTTTGGGAAAGCAGTTGTAAGATAGAAAGTGATTGATCTGTCCAGTTTGGCTTTCTGTGGAAAGCAAGCTGTGAAGCTTCTGTCAGACTTGGTTGAATCATTTTTGCCTGGAGCAATATTTTAATGAAGTGACTGAGCCAGGACTGGAAGGTTTTCATCTATCCTTTAAGGAGGATTGTGTATGCTGAGAGACTGCTTGTACTCTCACAGCAGTTTGGAAGGTGCCTGGAAAGTTTCATGTGAGGTGTCAGCGCAGAGCAAATAGGAGACTGGTTAGATGTAGGCACACAGTGGGGCAAAGGAGGTCCTAGAATCAGTGAAAGTGTAAGCCTAGAGGTGAGTCCTTGGAAACACAGACCCACTGAGAGTTTCAGAGGAGGGTAGGCCTCATTCTCTGAGCATCCCTGCCAGCATTTTCCAGGAGAACGTTACCTTAAAACACAGAAAAAAAATACTTTTCACATAGTATGTCATGGCTGTTAAAGACAAGGATAACACAGATTGCTGGAGGTTCGGGGCTGTAAGCTGTGTTCCTGCATTCTTCACCAGTGCATCCAGTAGTGATCCTTGCCAGCAACAAAATACTCATCTAGATGGAACTCTGGGAGAAGGGAATCTGTGTTCAAGAGGGTCTAGGAGCATAGAAACAGAAAATAATGCTCTGAATGAACCTTTACCTTTCTATAACCTCCAGGTACCCACTCTAAAACAGGGATGAAGTATCAGCAAACCTCTCTCTGACAGGCTGATGAATAGGCCCATTGGAAAGCAGGACAGCAAAATTAGAGGAATTTCATTTAAGTCCACCAATGGCACGTGGGATGTCTGAAGGAACTGAGCTTTTGCTTAGAATCATGATGAAAATTCATCAGTCTCCTGCCTTAACTGTCGGACTCTTCTTCCTCTCTAGCTCATCATGTTTCGTACAGTCTTATCAACTGTATGCTGAGGGCGTTAGCCTGCAGGCCTGGAGTACAATGGAGTAGCCTTGGCAGAGCTGGATTTTTCAGCTGGCTGCAGGGCTGGAGGCAATGGGTATTAACCAAAACATGGGAAGTTCTGTCTGAACATCAGGAAACGCTTTTTTTACTGTGAGGGTGACTGGGCCCAGGAACAGGTTGCCCAGGGAGGTTGTAGAGTTCTCCTTGGAGGAGTTACCTCCATCATTGATTTCTGGCTTCCCCAGTAGGCTTTAGTAGTCTCTGCAGATGGCTCTGGAGATGGTTTGTAAGATTCAGCTGAAGTGGCTTCCTGGTTATGGAAACTAACCAAGGACCACAGAATAGAAAAAAGCTATGGGATGGCTTTTAAAGTGCAAATGCAAATATGTTGTCAAAATTAGAGCCAGTGAAACAAACGCAGCAGTAGAGCAACCTGCTGCATTAAGCTAGTGCATAAATATCCCAGCAGAAAGGTTCAGAGCCATCTGCAAAGACCACTAAAACTTACTGGGGAAGCCAGAAATCAAAGAGAGAGGTAATAATCAGTCTTCAGTGTCTCAGAAGCATACGGGCCTCTTTCCGCATTATGCTACACGAATGTCTTTTGTATTGCAGTATCAGCCTTTAGGTGATAAAAAAAGAGGGAGGAACAGCAATTTTAATAGAGAGCTCAGATACAGACTGAATCTATTAACTTGCTTAAAGTCCTGGTTGTTTTGAAGGAGCAATCTGGTTACCAGTAAAAAAGCAACAATAAAAAAATGTCCCTGCCCAAAACTTTTGTATATTTGCATTTGTGCTAATAGTTTCCTTTTTCTTCTCCATAACATGACTTTTTTCCAAGAGGTATGAAAACAGTGACAGGAAAGACACTTTGACAGGAATGGTAGAGAAGGCTTGGGAAGGGACAGTGGAGGAGATTTGTTATGTGATGCAAAACCTATCTCCTCCATGTCCAGATTCCTCTCTGTCCAACTCAATACCACCCTAATAAATCTCCACCTCTTGGCTAGTGTCCACATCCAGTCCATATCATTAGTCACTGGTGACAATTACTGTTAGTCATTATTGCCAGGATAGAAATTCAGTCTGAACAGACTGACTGGGACTAGAGAGAAACCAGTCTCTCTGTGCTAAGAAATGTTTGCTGCCAGCAATGTGTGGTGTAGGAGTGGTACAGCTGACTGTTGCCCAGTGCTGTCCATTTTGCATTCCTGTGTCTTGGACAATACTTGCTGCTCTTGTGTTACCAAGTTTTAATGAATAGTGTGTTCATATGTGCATCACTTCCTCTAGTGTGCACACACCCTCCTCCCAGACACTCCAGAGGTTCTGAGATGATCCTGCAATCATAGGTAATAAAAATGTTGCCACTTAATTTGCACTTTCATTTCAGAAGGAGGAGATAATGTTCCCAATGATCTGCCTTTAAAGGGTCCTCGTTTATTGCTGTTACTCAGGGAGAATCCAGGGAGATTATTTTGTTCGGCTTGGAAGCTGCAGTGTTAATTAAAAGGTCTCCAGAAACCGTCTGTGAGTTTTTATTAACATTTGAGATTTGTTCCCACTGATTCTGCAGTAGGGGGAGAGCAGGGGTTACATGCTGATGGCTTGTAATTGCTTCCACGTTTGTGTATTGATCACTATGGGCACATTCACAGCAGAAGTTATTAAGGTCAGTAGTGCTGTCTCGCTGTTTTCCCTCTATGGCATTTCCCTCCAGTCACCCAGGTTCTCCTTGTACGGATGTTTCCTGACACTATGTATCTAATATTTCTGCAACTGTGAGTTTATTCAGCAAAATTCCTCCAGACATGCTGTCGTGGATTGTTTCAAGCCACAATCCAGCAGAACAGAAGGTGCCCGAGTTAACTTCAGCAGTGAAATTATACAGCAGAAGGCATTATTAAAAGCGGATCTTTAGTCCAATAAATCCTCCTTTATGAGTCAGAGATTGGAAGGAATTCAGAGAAGGGCAACAGAAAGTTATAGGGCTGAGGGTTGGGTTAGAGGGGATGTAAAGAGAGGGAAAGTTATCAGCATGTGGTAATGGAGAAAATTGAGCATGTAATGTGCTGTACTGACTAAGAATCGGGGATGTTTTCAGGAAAAAAAACAGTGAACATGAAACATTGCAAGACTTGCATAGGAAGTTCCAGCCTGGTGATGGGAGTGCACTAGGCCAGTGATTTTAGCTCTGCAAAATGGAGGTTTCTAAGTGAACGTAGATACAGGTATGTGATTGAAATCACTGTCCTCCACTGCTAGGAATGTGTCCTTTGACTTGCCCCATAACCAGGGGTGGGAAGGGCAATGGTTTCTAGTACCCTCCCTTCTGGTACCTGTGTACAAGGGACTTTTTTGTTCCAACAGAAGAATCCCTCTCATTTGCAAAGGATAACAAGTAATTTGGGAGCTGAATAAAGCTTTTATTTTTCAGTGAGTGTGTGTTAATTAACTGTCTCACAAACGAACTACTAGTGGAAGGTGCTTAAATAAAAAGCCCTGAAGCTGCCACTTTCCTTCTTAACCAGTCTTCTCTGGAAAAAGGTGTTGGGATCTGCTGTGAAACCCAGTCATAGAACTGAGTAGAGCCTGCAGCAATCCCCCTGCAAGAAGGGTGCTGGCAACATTTCCATCCTAGCTTTGTTAGATCTTCTGTCAGCTTTTCAGTGATGGCAGTAATCTTTCAACACACCTTTTATACCTGTTAGGTTTTCCTGGAAGCACCTCCTTTGGTTTGCACTGCATATATTCTAGGCTAGTGGTTTTTGGATTCATTGTGCACGTCTAATATAGGTGCATCTCATCTTAAAAACTACTAGTTAAAGGAGTTTCTAGACTTCTGGCTCTGAGGTGATGTTGACGTTTACCCAGCTCATTGGGGTAACAGCATGTGCCATCATCCTGACCGTTGGGCTCCAGCGTGGCAGGGAGGGGAACGTGGCTGTTTTCTTTTTGCTCTATTTGTGGCTGAAGGTCACGAGCATTTCCTTGTGCCTGCTCTGGGTGCTGGCTCTGTGACTTCCATTCATGACTGCTTTAGGATTTTTAACTCCTCTCTCCAGTTACTGCCTGCTGTTTGCCTCCTGTGCTACTTCTTTTCTTGTGAAAGCATTGTCGTGACTGAGGCAGTGGGGACTGCTCTGTGAACACCCCCTGCTTCCCTTTTGGGGAAAGGGCTTCTCTGTTTAGGGCACATGGGAACCTGAAAAACACAGCAGGGATGCAGGCAAGGATTTGTCCCAGCTTGTCAGCTACCCATCAAAACAGATGTGTTTCAGTCTGATGCCTCAGCACCTCCTTTCTTCATCTCCCTAGGAAAGCAGAAAGGACAACCCCAGCTCTATTTTCACCAGGGGAAAGTGAGAATTACTCACCACAGCACTGTGCGAGTCAGTCTGGGTTTATATATCAGCGTGATTGAAGTGGGCTCACAATAACACTGGAGAGAAGGGGAGTCCAAATTGCTTTCAGCATAGGGTGGCTGTGCTGTGGAGCAGGCATCCCTGCCCTGAGCCTTAAAGCAGATTTCCATCAGCAGCAGGAGCAGACAGGGATTTCTGGCACGGTGTGGGTACCTCTTTCTCTGCTCCTAGCAGGACTCTTTGGTTCCTAGTGTTAGCAGCCAGAGGCACCAACACTACTACTGCGTACAGAACTTTGCTAGGTCACAATGGCTTGCACAGCTTAATTATTTTAATTGGAATTAACAGGGAAAATAATTCCCTCTTCCAGCAGGAACAAGCAGGACATGGACTGTCAGAATTTTTTAAAATGAGCTCTGCTGGAGGCAGAGGTGCAGAGATATGTAGTCAGCTTGCTTTAATGAGATTTGGCTGAAATTACTCTAGGTTAAACTCAATCACAAAAGAACTGTGTTTCATTGTATTAAGGCATATTTGAGACTCAAAAATCTCATTCATATTATTGATGAGATAAAAACTATCAGAAATTATGTCATTTTGAGAGATTTTCATTCTCCAGATAGGCATTGGAGAACAAATACTGCTCCTAATGCTGGGGCCAGTTATACCAGGATGTTGATAATTCATGGATTTCTTTTCTGAATAGTTGTTAAACTAAGAAAAAGCAATGCAGATTTGCAAAATACGGAGATTATTATAGAAGATTTAGACATAGAAAGCGACCTTCAGCTGAGAGATCATGGGTTGTTTCAATTTAAATTAAATGGAAAGCTAAACATTCACCTGTAGCTAAGAGTTATTATTTCATAAATGTGAAAGAAACTGGTTAATAGAGGCAAACTGGGCTGTAGAGCTCTGGATTTGAATGCAAAAGGGGCTTGGATTTTTTTTTTCTTTGTGAGAGGAAAAAACCTGTAGAATTAATATACTAGACAAAGGAAAATCTGGTAGGGAAAGACACCTAGTCTAACAGATTAAACAAGAAAGCAAAAAAAAGGAGGTAATTGATGCAGGTAGGAAGTCCACAAAAACACAAAATGTGATTCAGCAAAGAAAACTATTGCTCTCTGGTCAGAAAGCATAGGGGAGAAATGAGAATTACAAATATGAAGAGAAATTAGACCACACACCCACACACAAAAAGAGAGTGAGTGGGGAAAGGAAAAAAAAAAAAAAAGGAAACAAATAGTAAACCACTGTTTAGCCATTAAAACCAAAGCAAGAAGTAGACCTGATTTGTGGTGAGGAGCCAGCAGAGATTGAAGGTGATCTAAAGGGATCCCCACATACGTGAACAGAAAGAATAGCACTCTTCGTTGCTTAGAAGGGAGCGTGTTGCCAGAGGGGATGGACAAAGCGAGTACCTAGGGAGAAGAATGAAGCAACTGCACCTAAGGAGGAAACACTGGCCCAGGCTGCTGAAGAATCTGACATACCAAATTGCGAATCTGTTGATATACAGTTTTATGAAGGCTATGTGGAAATGTACTTCACACTGGGGAGTGCAGGAATTTTATTTGAAGATCAGCAAAATAAGCATTATGGGCATATATAGGCTCATCCTGTATTATGTTCAGGATGTTATTCATTGTTATCTAAAAAGGAAAGAATCATTTAAAACAATGGAGATAATGAGATAAAATGTAACCTGAGTTTAATAAAGGTAGATTGTGCAGATTACTCTGTTACTGGACTTTGTAAAATAACTGCGTTTCTAGATAGGGGGAATGCAGTAAATCTCATTTATCTGGATTTCGGTAGAGTGTTTGCTATCATGTCATGCATGTTACTAGTCCAACTGGGAAGAGCAAGATTAGCAGGAAAGGATTGCAAAGGGAGCGAGGATCCTTGCAGTGGAGATGACAACAGGTTGTGCTGCAAGGGCGAGTCTGGCCTGGCTGCACAGCTGCTGAAGTTTGGGTGAGGGAAGCGCATGGTGAAGCCGCATCTGGGAGGTGCTGTCACTGCAACGGGCAGAGTATCGCATAGGAAGAACAGGGTAATTCTGGGGCACTGGAGTTACAGAAGCATCAGTTACACAAAAACTTGTAGTATTGAATGGATATTAGAGAATTTGGTCTAATAATAAGAATTTGCACTCTGAGTTATTAACTTTGTTGGAAACAACAGCTGAAACGCTGAAACCTTGCCTGTATTATTTACATCAGGGAACCATTACTGAAATCTAACTTGGAAAATGCCAGATGACCATGCAAGTTGTAATGGGTGCAGATTACCCACAGAGACCTAAGGTGCTAAAGCAAATCATCATGGAGACCCAGTCTCACGTGTGCATGCATTTCTGATTAAAAACGATTCTATTTAAAAAAGATTGAACGTAACAAGTTCAGAGAAGGTCTTTTCATATGATCTGCATTCAACTGATTTGTTTGGTCCCCAGCAAAATGGAAGATGAAAATGCCTTATAATTACTGGATAAATTAACACCAGGGGGTAAACACCATCAATGTTTATGCTGAAGGCCAAAGCTGGCACAAAAACAAATGGTCACTGCCTGGCAGTGAATCCAGCCCAATAACTCATTTAAAAGTGAAACTTGATGGACTTATGAAAGGGATGATGAGATATTGCCAGGAATTCGACAGTGTGAACCAGCAGCGTTCTTCCTCTCTAGTAATTTTCCTCTGTCTCAGAACAGCTATTTTTTATAGCTAAAAGTCCAATTATGTTGAGATTGTTGTTTTAAATGGAAGTAATTTATAAATGACATTGAGGAGCAAATTGTAAATGATGAAAGCCCTTTAAATATTCCCTTGGAAAATTGCAAAAGTGCATATAAATGCACCTTTGTGGGATGCTGCCTGTGAATTGGAACAGCTAGAAGGAAGGAAATTATAAAACATGGGTCATGGTGCTACCAAAGGATGTTGCAGTGTAAGCCCCTGTAAATATCTGAAGTTGTTTTCCTGTTGTTAAACATATGTATCATGGAGGGATTTTTCCCAGCCGTTCCCCAGCTGTCTCTGGTGTGCAGGACACACCTGGGTGCCCAGCAAGTGCCCATTGTGCCCATGGCACAGCCTTTGCCAAGAGCAGTGGCAGGCGGTCTCGGTCCATCAGCCATGTACATAGCTATGGGAAAGGGCTTGTAAATCCTTCCTCAGTCTGTCATGTGGAAGAGCTTTCTTGTTAGGTGAAGGCAGAGTGGAGTCCCATGGCCTGCTGGGCTGCCCTCTGGTACCTGAACTCAACCCGTTTGTTAGAGTTCCTCAGCAAGAGACCTCATACACGTGCCAGGTCTTTCATTTGTATAGCTTCAGGGACTTATAAGGGGAGATGTTCTCAGCTGGAAGCTGTGCTGGCGATTCCACCTGAACACTATTTTAGAAAACTCTTTAATTTTTCCTATAGCTAAATGAAGTTAATCACCTGCTCATCTCTGTGCATCTTCTATGGTTCCCTTGCACTTTGCTGAGAGATACAGATGTTTATGATGTTTTCATCTCACTTGTGGCTTAGTGATTAATATTCTGCAAGTTGCTGAGCTTATGGATACCAGCGATTTCCTGCTCTGCTTAATGTACTTAAGTCAGCCTGGTTTGTTTTTCTTCCTCTTGCTAATATCCACCTGGTGAGTTAATTGTGTAGGAAAGCAGCCAGTGAAGACAGAAAATGCAGAAAACATGACATCAGGCTCAGCTGGGAGTATTCTGCAGTTCAGACCTACGTGCGTTAGAGAAGGGAGCGTGCAAGAGGCTGGATGGCAAAGTTTGCTGTGCCAGAGGAAGCTGTTTCTGGTCATGTTCCCTTGGTACGATCCTGAACTATGAGCATGAGTGATGGATTTTAGTCATGAGCTGTCATGGTTTGACTGCAGGGAAGGGCAAGCCATGTGTGGATTGTGGTCTTCCTCCCCAAAAGCTTGTATAAGGCCTGGATGTCATTCTTGAAGGTGAATAGATACTAATTTTAAAAAATTGTCCTTTTCTTCCTCAATATCTGTTGCTGTTCTGTGAATTGATGGGAATTCGGGCAATGTTCCTTGGTTTACCTGAATGCAAAAAGATTTAAGACTAAATTAAAACTAAAATGCTGGAGAAGAAGTATGTGACAGTGTTCGCTTCTTGGTGTGTAACTCATTATCAGGGTAAGGTAGGCCCTCATCCACTGAAAGCCCTCATCTCATTGAGACTTGCATCTCCAAGCAGACCTTGTGAAACAGCAGCAGCTGCGAGTGCTGGACCCAGTACTTGGGTTGCACACTTCCACTTTGTGTCAATAAATACGCAGTGGATCAGGGACAACAGGAACAACAGCCTCAGAACTGGCTGTGGAGGGGTGCAGCCACCGGGCAGTATGGTGTACTGAGGCTGGGCTGTTCTGGTGTCTCCTGGGGAAGTGTTCCAGTTCATAGAAAGCATCAGTGGTTGGACTAAGAGAGAGAGTAGTCTTCCCTTCCAGCCCAGCCCTGCTTTCTTCCTGGTCTGGTTTCTTTCTTCCTACTAGTCTCTGTACTAATTCTTCCTCCATCATATCCTCTGAAATGGGATCATCTCAGTACCTCCCTTTATTGATCCCTGCCCAGTCAGTCCCAGTTTACCTCTTGCCTTCCTCCTTTTCCCACATTTCCCTTTGTCTGTCTTTCTGGTTGCTGATCCAACTTCCTCTCATTTGTATTCAAATTGGCCAACTCCTCCATTTTGTCAGGATCCAGCAGAGAAGATATATGAAAAGAAATCTCTCTGCTGTCAATTCAGAGCAGTCCTGGCACAGCCTGTAACCATCCAGAGTTGAAATTGCCAGGAATTTGTTCACTGGAATGCATTCAGTTTGGACAGAATCAGTAGGAAATAACAGCTCTTGAACTACAGCACATCTCCCCTGTACTCATGTGTGAACCGCTCATTTTCACAGATCATCAGCTTAGCTAAAGCTTGGGTGAATATTCTTTACTCCAAAGGATGAGGATGAAGAATGTTTCTGCAAGAAAACTTCACTAAACATATTTTTTCTTACCTTTTTTCCTGGATATGTAGGAGCTGTCATGGCTGAAAGTTTCCAGGTGAACTCATCTTGAAGTAGTTGAAGTTATCAGTCAAATGGTTAAAACTTGGCAAAGTTATAAGCATCTGAAAACAGGAGGTTATCATGGGATTTGTCAGACAACCTTAATAATAGTTTCACCTACAACAGCAAAATTCAGTAATGCAATGTAATTCTGAGGCATCAGCACTGCACGGATGAACACCATTAGATAAATGGGACCTAAGAGAGTCCAAAACACTAGTACCCTGGCACTTAAGACTGTGGTTCTACTTCTGTATTTATAAGGATTATATGAGCATGATAACAAAAAGGAAAACAGCTTATTACTCCTAAGATGGGAGCATAGCAAAACCCATGCTGGGGATAGTCCCCAGTGCTGTGCCACACCTTAGCCTTGTCGCCTGTCCCATGTTTCCCCTTCGCGACTTGGATTTGAGCAAGATTTGTGGCAGTGCCAAACTGATGGATCGCCATCCCATTTTCTAAAGTGCCCTGCCTGACAGCACAGACTGTGCCAACAAATCTAACCAAGAGTCCAGGATAGCAACTCCAGGCCATTTATCAATTCAGTTGAGGCTTGCTAGGTAGAGTTTCTAAATTCTCCCAGTGTCAGTACCAGGAGTACAAGATATCCATCCCCAGCAGATTTCCTCCTTGTGTACCTCTGTCCTCTGCTCAAGTGTAATGAAAAGATTAATCCTGGAGCCCATGTGTCAGTTTAGCCTATCTTCGCTGAATAGATGGAAGAGAAAAAGTGTGGAACAAATGGAGTATATACCCCCTCTCTTGCTTGGTTTCTTGACAGTATTTTGTTGCCCTTGCTCTGCCCTGTTACAGATAACATTGACTTAATATGAGTTTGGTTTCTGTGTTCCAACAGGATGTGTCTAAAAATGTGAAAGTAGAAGAGGGTGACTCTAGCAAAGAAAAGGGATTTTTTGTGAGTTTTCACCAGCTACAAGCTGCCCAGGGCTGTAGGAAAGTTGTTTGAGACTCTTCTGCAGATTTGTCAAGTCCAGTTTCTACTTAAGACCTGAACTAATAAAGACCTGTGGACTACTCAGTGATGTGTATCAAGATACTGTGAAAGTGCTTGGAGCTTTAAGGCATTCTCTTACTGGTAGACGGGAGGATGGTATCAAATATAGGGTACTTCCATTTCCAGTTACTGCCAGAGGCCTTGGACCTGAGCTGCTCCCATATTTTCCAAAATGTTCTGCAAGGAGGAGATTCCATGAGTCATCCTGATCATGGTGATAAGCTGAGCCAAGCCCGCATGAAACTGTTGGAAGCTCTTTGCTGTGACATTAGCTTCTGGCTTTCTTCTTGCCGCAGGGAACCAGCGTTGCAGTGGGATAACGTTAGAAGGAAATGCAGAGTTGTTTCCACTCGCTCTCCTCATTAAGTGGGCTGAATTGTGAGCGTGTTTTGGGCAGTTCAGCCCAGGCTCTCCTTCAGCTGGTCTCCTCTTTAGAAACATTGCTGCCTAGACAACCAGACAGCTTCTGCATATGTCTGATAGTTTGGGCAGGCAGGCAGTTGTCATGGTTATGGGTGCTGCATAAGAACCAAAATAGATGTATAGAAAGACACTGATAGAAGTTGGCACAGATGCTGTCTTTTCTGTACATGAGCTGACAGGGTGTAGCATGGAGGAACCACCTGTGTCCTGGCTCCCTCCCGCTCCCTCAAAGACAGGACTAGCCATGTGTTTGGCCTTGACTGCTGCAGACAGCAAAAGAAACCAAGCTGTCTGAAGAAGGAGAAGTCATCTCAGCAAAGATCTTTGGGGAGAAAATAGACAAGTGAAATTGTTAATTTGTTAGAAAAAACACATTGCTTGAGTTTTAGATTGGAGGGAATGAAAAATATCAGTGTCTGAGAGTGTCAAACTTTCTCTTTCCTTTAATTATTTCTCTTCTCCCTCTTGGAGGGAATATCAAGACATAACACTGCCTTTCCTCCTCTCAAACTGATGCCAGTGCTATTTTTTTTTTTTTTGTAATATCTTCTTTACTGTTTCTCATAATCACAAAGCACTTCCTTGGGCTTTTTTACACAAATATATCAAAACTCAAAGGCATGGGGAGTTCCACTGAAGATACAGTGAGCTGCTTCTCAGTGGGTGGCTGCTTCAGGTGGCCAGCTGAGTGCAGAGGGGAAGCAGAGGAACTCCTTGGCTCCTGCTGCAAAGGTCTGTCAAGCCCCTGGAGAAACCAACCCAGCTTGGACAGCTGCACTGCTTTGTGAATCCTGGATAAACCACTGCAGGCTGTGAATCTCAGTCACAAGCCGCTGGGAACTACTGGGCAGAGCGGTTCATCTTTGCAGCAGGCAGGTAGGTAAGCAGCTGAGAGGTTGCATAAATCCATCTTCTCTTCAGGTTTGCAATTGCACCCGGAGGGCAAGGGAAGTCAGAAGGTGGAAGGCAAAGGCACTGGGAGGTGGTGTTGGAGAGCTTCAGTCAAACATGGTGCAGGGTTTTGGACAGAGACTTGGCTGAACTCTGCATCCAGATCCTCACAAGAATTTTGGTTGAATTCAGGCTGCCGACATTGGGTCCTGCACTATCATGCCTTACTCTAGTGCTTTTCCTCTGTCCTCTTTCTGCTACAAAGCCTGAAACTACCTGGACATTTGCTTGTAACACCATGAGATAAAGGGTAAAAGTAGAAGGGTTATTCTGAATTCTTTTTAACCCAGTTCTCCCTTTTGAAAGCCTGTTACAGTAGGGTTTTAAATTGGTTTACGGACAGAGCCTGAATGTGATAAGATGTTAGTTAACACGATGGGATAATCAAGTCACTTAGATTTCTCCCCAGGCAAACCTCTCTGCAGTCTATTAAAATGAAATATGATGCCAGTGCCATTTCCCTCAGCTGTAGTCAAGGAGATATTTGTTTTAATTCAGCACAAGATTGCCCCACAGGCTCCGATTTCTACTATCCATGTTGACATTTGTAATTTATTGCCCTTTTACAATACACACTAAAAGGATGTTGTATTTGCCAGGCTGGCTTTTGAGAACTTCATCTCCAAATCAGTCCGTATAGGATACACTGAAATTGTTCTCTCTCTGTCGTTAATGTACTGTATCATACAATATTAACACAAGTTCCATTCATTTTTCAGGCAGCCATTTTTCAGGAAGCCTAGTAAGGGACACAAACAGAATATAGTCGTATTATCCTGGGTATGATTAAAACAGAGGGGCCCTCTTGTCCCATCTTGTACAAATGTTCAACATGTTTCTGATTAGTTGGCACTTTGCCTTCAAATATAAATGACCTGAGAAGGTACAAGGAACCAGAGCATCGATGATAGTATGTGTTACTGTCATGTTTCATCCAGCAGGGATGCATTTCATTAAAAGGTGTATAATTCATGAGGCATGTTGGAATGAAAGATGCTGCAAAAGCACAAAACCTTGTTTTAAACTCCCAGTTTAAGCAAGTCCATGAGAACTGGAACTATCTGAAGGTTACAGGCACCAATACCATGTGAAGCTGTGCTCAGCATAATCAACAGGTCAGAGTAGGTGATGCAGGCAGCTCCTTCTACTCTTCCACCTCATACATTTTCTGGTTGGCAAATCTGAGTTTCATACAACCAGACTTTTTCAAAGGGAGAATGACAAATTGACGAGATGTTACAATTTTTCAATTAGATGAATTGAAACAAAAAGTTCATTTTGGTATTGATACATCATAACATTATGATTTGATGGAAAATTTCCTTTCTGCTGTGACTGATTCTACTTCCATTTCTCCCTTTCCGGGGGTTGGGGTTTTTTTTGGACTGGTTAATACATCAGTATCTTGTTCTGCTTTGAACCAAGAACATTCCAGACATTCCTAGAAAAAGAAACTTTTCCTAGAAAGGCTGGCGGTTCTCTCCCACTGTCATGTATGCAGTTGTTCAGCCTGAGATGTGAGGCCCTGCATCCCTGTTCTGTGTTATATTCTGGTGGTTACATATCTCACCATTTTGTTTCTTTTGGAGAGCAAAAGAGTGTCAAAATTTGGCCCCACCACAGCCCTGGAACCAAAGTGTTATTGCAGCTACATCTTGTGCAGTATTTTATATTTCTTAAGGCTAAAGAGTAATGTGAAAAAAAAGTAAAAGCAAAATTGCTGGATGGAAAAAGAGCTGTTAACTAATTCAGAACAGATTCCTTTGAGACATGGCTGAGGGTTTATAGTTGGATCTCATTGTATCTCAGTTTGTTTGAGATACTTTAGTGAACCATCGAGATGCGTAAAACCCCTTCATCTTTCCTATCCATCTCCTACTACTCTTACCCATCTCAAAGGCTTGGCTTATTAGAAAAATACAATAAAAGACTAATTGCAAAGGATGGGGGATTTTAATGACTTCATTTACATATAGAGGATTAGTCTAAAATCAATATTAGGCTGTCAGAAAGGAGAATTAGCTGAATGTTTTCTCTGGGTTTTCGTGTCAAGGAAATGTAATTTTAAGCAATGCAGTTTGGAATACTCTTTGGGATTGCTTTCCTCTTCCTTCCCTAACATCTCATCGTTACTCATTTGAAGACATTTTTTTTTTCCTATGAAAATTCAAGTAGAAAGAACTTTGACTGTTTTCTTTGTACTTGTGGCAAAAAGCTGCAGAACTGGTTGTCAGATGTTGTGAGGAAGGGATAGTGCTTGTGTTCTGAAAGTCTGAAGTCCAGGCTGAGAAGGAAACACTGACAAGTATGTTGACTGTTCTGAAGGAACAAGGTTGTCTTCCCTAGATGTGGCCATTCCTGGTGCCTAGAGAGGGAGATAGACACATCCTAAAGACTGGCCTCAATACAACTGTAGCAGTTGATCTTTCATCAGCCTGTGAGCAGTACCTGGCTTAAGTTTTCAAGCAGAGCACCAGTGCAGTGACCCACTGGTTTGCAAAAGTTACACATTATTTTAGATTATCTTTCTTTGTTGCAACAAGCTTTTCTCTCATCAGCATGGGGCTCTGTCCCCCTCCAGAGTAAAACCAAGTGGTAGACTGAGGTGCTGTCCCAGCTGCAGGACACTTCCCATGTCCTGACGTGGTGAGCTGGCCATGCCTTCTGCATGCAGC
This sequence comes from Athene noctua, assembly GCF_965140245.1. Taxonomy (NCBI): domain Eukaryota; kingdom Metazoa; phylum Chordata; class Aves; order Strigiformes; family Strigidae; genus Athene; species Athene noctua. The sequence goes on from NC_134044.1 coordinate 16,547,968, forward strand.
AGGTGTTGGCGAGGGCCTACACCACCCCGTCAGTCCATCTTTCTGAGCCTGGGGGGCAGCCAGCTCCCCTCCCTGCCTTGGTGCAGGATAAACTCTAGTTCAAGTCCCGTGTTTCTTTGTACCATGTGTAAAATGCTGTACATGCTAATGCCACTGCCTAAATAACAATAAATTCCTATAATTTCCATAGACGTCTCAGGAGGCTTTTTACTGCTCCTGGAAGGGGCCTCTGGAGTACCCGTACTTGGTGCCAGTGACTGAGCCTCTGGGATGGGATGTGTGTTTGCTACCCCCTTTGCCATCTTATCAGCCCCTCCAGTTGCTCCATTCCTTCTCATCCACTGCTCGATGAGAATTCTCCATTAAAACATCTTTCCTATTTAAAATACAAAATTAAAAAAGAATTCATAAAGAGCCTAGAACTCCTGCTTGGTCAGTTGCAGTGAAATTGGGAGTTATTTTATGTAAAACATTAAATTGAACAGACAAAATGGAAGGAAAAAAAGCCTTGGTGACCTCAAGTAGGTAAAAGAAGTAACTCTGGATGATCAGTGATTTGATTTTATTCCTGACACTTGATACAGCAACTGTATTTAGAGTCTCTTGTTTGGGGAGACATTCAGAGCACAGGGAGTGGATCACACTATTATGGACTTTCGGATGAAGAGGTGCAAGGAGCTTGCTTTAGTTTAAGTGATATATGGAAAAAAATCATACCACGTACCTCAAATGGACTTACTATAGACCCACAGTATCTGTCCTCCTGCTGTCTCTGCTCCATGCTGGAACTGACTGCACTCGCACTTCACACCGTCTCTGTCCCCCAGCATGGTGGTATGGGGGCCTCCCATGGGACTACTGTGTCTTTGGCACAGTGCTCCAGATGGGAAGAGCCCTCCAGCTTCTCTCTACAACATGAGCTTCATCTGCATGTCTGAGACATGGGAAATCTCATTTTACTGGGCCACGCTTCAACACCTTAAAGAACTCAAGCAGCTGGCTTGCATGCATCCATTTGTACTCTGTTCTGGATTTGAAGTATGAGGGGGGAGGAGAAAGGAAACCTGAGATTTTGGAGAATGCAAAGACCATTTAAAGAGTTGACATTCCATTATGATATTGATCTAGTCTAAACTGAGGGAGATCTTGCTATACAGAACTTGTATAGCCCTCACTTGTAGAATGTAAACATGGACCCAGATCCTGAACCCTCAGATTTCTGCAGTACTTTGACTCTGTGCAGCATCTGTTTTTTCAGGTCCCTCTTACAGCCACCAGTGAGGTTCTGTCAATTTGAGATGGACATTGTTGATTTAGATTCATCATGCATTTCAAGAATATTTTCCAATCATGATACACTCTGGGTTAGTTTTAAATTATCCAGTCTTAAAGACCTAAATAAAAAGTTTCTTAAACCCAAAGCTCATTATTTAGTTGTACATCAAGAAGAATAGTTTTTCATTCTGTATTAAGTTTTCTCCTGATATATACATAATAAAGCTCAACAAAACAAAACAGTATCTCTTTTCATATGTGCTGAGGCTGATTCATCGCTGTCATGAACATTGTTCCTCTTCCTGCCAAGGGAGAATATAGCTCGGTCTTTGATCTTCAGAGTGTCTGGGGATGGAAAAGCCCTCAGAAGTCCATAATCTCTCTTACTTTAGCTTTATCTGCTTTGAGAGAAGGGTCCTGCAGGTTTTTCTGTATCAAGCTGCCTGTTAAACTTGATCAAAGGTTTTGATTTCTGTCCCACTTCTTCTAGAGGTCTTCCTACTCTGTGGTAGATCTACACGTATCTGCACACAAGTGTTGGTGTTCCATGGCATATGTAAAGTCATCAAGAACGATAACTAGAAGAGTCAGCTGGTTTCCCGTGTGATCTCCTCGCCTGGCCTACAGCTCTTATGGTTGATGGAGGCTATGGATTACCCACTAACCACCATAGTCGTTTAGCTGGGCATAAATGAATAAGACATGTAGAACCAGGAGTGTAGCTTATCTCAAAATTGGGAATACAGACATAAGGTTCTACAGTATCACCTCTGATGATGCATCAGAGTCCTAGGAACAAATGATGAGGATGGTATACATTATGTTCTTTGTGTCTGCTCTTCTACAATTACAAACACCTATGTCATTGACTTTTATTAGATAAAGATTCACAGAATATCCACCCTGAGTCCCACAAAATGCTTCTTTAAAAAGATCACAACTAAAGGATGTAATAGGAAATGCCAAAGGCCACAATAACAGTGTTAATGTTATGACTGCAGAGGATAGGAATGAGACATCATGTTCGAACTTTGCATAAAGAAATTATATTTTTATATAAATGCAAACCAAAGCTCGGGACATTTTGACTGAGTATTATTTAGTGGCTCATGTTCTTTCCCAAACAGGATGTTCCAAACACAGAAGATCCTTTGTCTAGAAGAATATATCCATCAGAGAATCCACTTGCCCACCTCTTCTGTTCATAAAATATGTAATTCCTCAGTCATCATTCACACACATACTATTGCATTGATTTCCTTGTCAGTAGTTGATGAAAATGGTTCCATTCAGGCTAAATTTAAGAAGAGAAACAAGGACAGGCATGTACCAGGGGAACAGAGTCAAGCTCATGTAGTGAGCCATAAACCATGCTAATGCCCATAATTTTCTAGTAACACAGCTAAACTACGTGTATGTGAACAAAAATGATGCTAATATTTTTGTTAATAAAGGCATTGCCAGCCTCCTGTTCTTATAATACGTATTAATCCCTAATACTACAATAGCTGAATATACCCAAACACTGCAAACAACTTTATGAATTGTGACTTAATTAACTCTCAACCCACCCTATATAGCTAGAGGAAAAGTATCGCTTCATCTGTTCTATGTCATCTGTGTTCTGAGTCCTAGTCCTCTGCACTCTCAACAGACAGGACTCCATTCATTACCCATTGCCAACAGGTTTATGAATAGAACACAAAGCGTAAGTGAAACTGCTATGTTTTATACTGGAAAAGCCTCTTAATAGGTATTCCCAGCAGCTGTTTGCTAGGTGGACAAAAGAATAAGGAAGAGTAACAAAAAATACCTTCTTAACTAACAGTTTGTGTTGAAGAGGAGCTGCATGGTACCTGGGGACAGTCCTTTGGGACTAACTGATGTCCAGTGGTTACTCTCATGGCCAGGACTGGTTTTGTCTGTTTTTCTTGCCTCACCTTGCAGGCAGGTAGGTCAGGTTAAGTCTTTGCCTAGAGGGCACAAAGTGCAGACCCACACCTCAGACATCCCACTGGAACTCAAGGCACAGGCATTTTGATTCTGATGAAGCGCTTTTCAATGGAAGAAGTTTCTTTTAAGCTTTGGGGGTTTTTTTAGGCAATGCTATGCTTTGCTTATTTGTCATTCATTATCTTCACCAAAAAAGAGCCTGAGAAGGTGAGATGTGTATGTACTCCGGAGATGGGAGGGTGAGTGCATGGGTGTGTAATGTGCCCTGCGGAGGCTTGCCAGATGTGACCTCCCTCCTTGACAAGTTAATCCAAAACTCAAAATAATCTCCAAATCGTGAGCATATTTGGGGAGTTTCCCCTTGGCCTGTCGTCACCAGCAGATGGAAAGACTGAAAAGGGTGGGAGGATCCTCCTTGCAAAGCCCCTGTGCAACTCCAGAGCAGGGGTAAAGAGAGGGTTTGAGGCACTGGGAAGGAATAAGGTGCCCTGCCAGCACACATAGGTGTTCTCCTGGAGGGATTTGAGATTTTCCGTAGGTAACCATCAGCCACCTGTGCGGGCTGCAGTTCTCAAACCCTTCCTATCAGTCCTCAGACAGCAGAGATCACAGCCAGTTCATTTGATGTTTGAATCAAATGAGGCTACATTCAATGAAACAAATCCAGGGAGCATCACAGGTCCCCTTCTGCTGCTGCTGCCTGTGGGTTTCTTGTCAAGGTTGTTAAACAACCTTGACAAATGTTCTTAATAAGTGACAGGCTGCCTTGGCAGGGTTTCCGTGCACATCAAACATGCTGCTTGAGGTTAATCCACCCATCCCACTTGGGAGGGATGGGAGAAACTCCTCAGTCAGAGCCTCGTGTTTTGTGGGATCAGGGCCACCCTGCAGTGGGGATGTCCACATGGAGCCACGGAAGTCACAGTCCTGTGGACACAAATGGCAGGTCTGATGGGGTGGTAGCATTTCTTTGCTTACTTATTTTTTTTTTAATCTTTGTAGCTGTGATGTGTCAGGACAGACCTGCCAGTGTCATTTTCTGTCCTTGGTCAGTGTGTGACATTTTTTATGATGGCCCTTTATAGGCCACATTATCTTCTATTACTTAAAAATCTATTACCTTTTTATGCATCAGTTCAATCTCCTTTTCTGCAGTGAACTGCTTTGTGATAGGACATGGAAGTTCAAAAATGCTGCGGCTGTGGATTTGGCTTCCTCAGGCAGGAGCTGAATTGATGCAATGACTTTTTATTTAAGCCAACCTTTAAATTTTGAGGCTACAGAGGAAATTTTCCTCGAGGCAAGTTATACCATTACTGCCATGGTGGGAGCACTTGCATGCTCTCTGAAACAGCTTGTGATGCTCAGAGAGGGGATGTTTTATTAGATACCCCCTGGTCTTATCAGATGTGGCAACTCCTATGTATAGTAAGAGAACTTGCATGCAAAAAGTAAAATCTGCTGTTGGAGGTGTCTGCATCCAATACAGATATTAACTGGGACTTGCTGATAGCAAATAAAAATGAGAAAATACTGTTTGAAGAAGTCTTTGATGGTTTTGAGAGTTTGTGCCCTTTCAGACGTGAAAAAGATTTTCTAGTCTGTCAGGATCAATATTGATTGAGCTCTGCATACCTGGTCACACCATTGTTCATTAGCACAGCACCCAGAGGCAGTGATTTGAAATTACCATGTCACTAGATTTCTGCAAGTATTTTCTCCTTCCTCCCCTGCCCTTGGTTCAGTAACCAATATCGTCTCGGTCTTAGCAGAGCTCAAATCTTAGTTGCAGATAATTGTAAAAATCATTAAAAGCTCAAAGGACATGCTTTTCGGTCTGTTCTGCCCTGACAGTTGGTGTCTGGCATTAGGCACTGTTGTCCCAGCTGAAGGCTGAGACTGCTGGAGGATGAGAAACAGGATCTCTGCTCTCCTCTCTGATTGCAAAACCCTCAGACTGCAGTTTTGCAGTCTTATGTTTAATAATATTTTATCTACAATTTAAGTCTGCAAGACTCTTGCTGAACAGAGGCATTGTAGTAAGTATTTGGCTCTACAAATACCCATTTTCATGCAATTACAGATTAAATTTTAGTGGTTGAAGTTGGCATAATAATTCCATTTGATTTACAGCCCTCACAACTAGTAGACAGCTGTTACTGTGTGAGTACCCATGTAGCACGTGTGTATCCATATATGTTTCCCTGGCTTACACAGAGCCTGTCCACTCATATGCCAGTGATAGTTCCCATTTCAGTCTCAAACATGGATTTAGCAGCCATGGCAGAGCAGCACTGAGGATTCCTGTTACTGAGAATTAAATTACTTTTCAGAATAATCTGTGGTGGAACAGTCACCAGCACCCTGTGAAGCAGTGGCATACATAATTAAAAACCAAACTACTCGTGTCAAGTAAATGAACAGAGCGTGTCTTGTCAGCTTCCTCCTTTGCCTTTTTATTTTTTGTTACTGTATGTCAACCCTTGCATTGGAGTTCACAAAACTCAGTCATTTGTGGTGCCTCTTGCATCATTAGTATGGCAAACACAGCAAGAATCGGCTTTCTTGTGATAATAAAAAAACAAACCATAGCTACTGCCAGATTGGGTCAACCCTGTACTCCCATCTCATTCTGCAGCTTGCCCATTCAGAGTAGACAAAAAAGCATTCTCCAGCAGATAGGACTGAGATAATTTGCCAACCCTACCACATTCGTGTGCTCTCAGGTCATTTAGCTCTCCATTGTGCTCCCTGGCCTAGTTTTCCCAGTTATTCATACTGAATGGATGGCAGCTTGCTCCCAAGATCTTTTTTGGAGTGAACAACCTGATTCCCCCAGAGCAGTCAAGGTAGCCACCGTTGCCCAGGAGGCAGTATGGAGGAGAGAATGTGCAGGACAGGTGTGGTTTCTTCCAATCCTTATGCTGTCCTCCAGAATTTTCCTGGCAGGTCTTGTATCCTCTTACATCCCTCCAAGCTATAACCCAGAGCAGGCAAATCTGTAGTCCCATGCTTTAAAGACATTACCACTGGGCTTCTCACTATTTCAAGGACTGTGACCTGAAGAAACATGCATCAAATAATGATGGTGTGACAGAGCCACAGGAGCACCTTGTACAGCCCAGACTTGTGAGTCAGAGGCTGCGCAGACACAGCAGCGTGCCTTTGCAGGGGGTTGCCACAGCAATTTGGACACGAGCCCATCTCTAAAGGTCTGGGTGGACTGGGTACACGTAGCATCCTGCCTGTTGCCTGGGCTTGAATGCTAACCCACATTTCTCTTACACAGCTCTCAAGAACATGACATCTCTCTCATGTCTCCAGTCCTTCTCCTTGACACATGTGTGTCTTCAGCCCTGGAAAAAAAGTAAAACTTGAGCCCAGGAGAGAGAAAAATGCGAATAATCTTAGTTGCTGGGTCGGGGAAAATCCAAACTGATCAACAGTCCAGCATGTTCCCTAAAATTGCTCAGAATCTCACAGAAATTTTTCTTATCCTGAAAATCAGTAAAAGCCAATTAACTAGAGGTTAGAAAGGGTCCTTGCTGATAAGCCAAATAGACACTTGGCTTCTTCCATTCACCTGCCAGGCTCATTAACAAAATCTGAATCAGTTCCAAAGACCTGCTTGCTGCTTCCCCTTAGGGCTTGCCCTTCCTCCCGGCTCTCATAGCCCACCTCTGTCAAACAGAGCACTTTGGGAACATCACTTAGCTAGGCAGCTTTCAAACCCTCTCTCAGAGAAGAGCTGGGTTGGAGAGATTGAACTGAAGATGGGTTCAGAAAAAAAAAGAAAGAGATAGCAAGGTCACAGAGGGGCTGTTCCAAGGGGAAATAGTTATTAAGCAGCTGGAGAATTCAGCAAAGCAAGCTCTGTACAAAGAATTAGCTTCATGAAAGTCTACCCAGTTTTTATAGACTTATCTTGATTTTTTCACACTCCAGTACCATTATTAACTGCCTGAACCCATATTCCTGAACAGAAAAGATTTATGTATCTAAAAAGCATATGAGTTTGAGAAACCCAGGCCTTACTCTGCTCTCAGTCCCATTGCATCTACACGGTGACTGCAGTCAGGATGCAGGGTGACAAGCTCTGCTTGCTTCTTCCAGGACTGTGATCTTGCATTAGTATAAAGCAAATGAGATGCTACAGCAGATTATTTCAAACCAATGTAAACTGCTGCCTTTGGCAGAGCAGCTAACTGATCTAACAGACAGGGGAGAAGGACTGGGGATGTGATGCGGTATGATATTAGTAAGCCTTTTGAGAACTCTTCACAGGAAACTCCTATCTGGGCAAAACGGGGCTGGATTAAATTAATATAAGGTGGGAGGACATGTACTTTAAAAAATCATATTCTCCATAGTAGTGTGTTGCAGTTAAATAGGGAACAGATTCTGAGGAGTCTTGAGGAGTCTTGAGCAGTTTGTCTTGAGTCTGGTTCAACCCAATGTTTTCATTATCAGTGCATGTGATAGGAGACCGTACTCCTAGAAAAATGGGTGGATTGTGCCAAATTGGGATTCACTTTGAATATAGTCAGAATTGAAGTATCACCTTGATACATTGGAGTAGTAGTCCAAAATCAATAGAGTAGAATTCAGTAAAGATGAGTTTCTCATGAGTTACACTCTAGAAAGAAAAAAGTGCACAGATAGAGAATGAAAAGTATTGAAGGCAACAACGCTGCTGGAAAGAAGCAGGAACTTACAGCGGACCACAAATTGAACATGAGTCAAGATTGCATGGGAAGCTTATAAAAAAGGCATCTTTTATTCTGGCTCTGAATGGATGCCACTGGGGAGAAGGTTGTTATTCTGCTTCTCAGGTGGAGGACTGGAGCCAGTTCTGGGTACTGTGCTTAAGAAAACCAAAGGAAAACTGGAAAAAAAAGAAGGCAAGGGAGGAAAAAAGACATCCAGAGGAAAACAATAAGCTTTAGAGGGGAAAATATAAAATATAGGGAGGATGGAGTGCATTTGCTCTGTTCTTTCTTAGAAGAGAGAAGGTCAAGTATGGCACAGAGGCATGAAAGATGACAGACAGGCATGAAAGCAGTGTTCACAGACAGAGGAATTGTTCTTAGGATTGTTGTGACCGACTGTTCTGTGTGACCATTGTGGGAATGGAAAAAAACAACTGGTTTAACTCTCAGCAACAAAGGAAGAACTTCACTAGCTAGTGGAGAACTGGACTAAGTATTCAGGAATATTGTGCACATTTAAGACTGTGTTAGGCAAATACCTGTAAGGATTGGTTTTGGTATATTTGCTCCTGCCTCAGAGAAGATAGGCAGATTTGAGGTCGCTAGAGATAATTCCTAGCCCTGAAGTCAGTGATTTATATGACAGCACTATTTTCACATTAAAATGATGCTTGACTGCTTGAGTGTCATCTAAGCAAAGACGTTTGGAATCATATTCTGTCCTCATCGGTACCTCTGCAGTCACTGAATTAATTTCTGTATATGCATAGCAGACTGTAGGTACAGGCACGTCGCTGACCTGAGATGGCGGGCTGTAGACAGTGTGTATTTTAATTCTGTTCAATTCCTCTTCTCCCACTTTTTGAGACCTGTTTGATTACCAGTGGCATTACAAGTCATTGAGCACTGTTAATAACCCCAGTTAATCACAGAAGCACATTTCCCCTTGAAAGAGTTCAAACAGTGAGAGCAAGCACAGCCAAGTTTAATGCCTCCACTGCAGAGATGATGTGCTCCCAGCCCTGGCTGCCGGGCTTTGCTGCAGGGCTGTCAGGACCAGGCAAAAAAGAGCTGCGAATGCTTAGTGCCTCAGCAAGTTGGCTCTCCTGTAGTCTGTTTGGTTGCTCAGATGAGGCTGAAGATTTTTGTATGGTTTTGGACCAGGGTCATAATTATGATCCAGTTTTGCACACATAAATGTGCTTGTTGTACGGATTTGTTGCACTGGAATCCAAGTATTGTCCCACATCCTGTTATTATTTAATGAGTGCTGTGTATATAACATATCATAGCCACTTAGAAGTCTTTAACAGCACTGACAGGTAACTTGTAGATCTTTATGCATCTTCTACTTCATCTACATTACAACACAGATTTCCAATAGCATTTGGATGTGGAAAGATGCTTACGGAAGCTTTGTGGGATTTACAGATGTGCTTAAATGACTTAGGTGCCCAATTCCCTTTGACACTCAGTGGGAGCTAGGTGCTAAAGCTGTTTCATAGCCTTAGTAAGTAAATGAACTGTATGTCAGAACTGCTAAATCTCTCTGCCTTGGGAGACGGGCATCCAAGCATGTACAGTACTCTGGTACAGTCTGTCTATGACAGTACTTAAAGTAGGAAAGACTGATGCTTTTAGATCTAAAAATCCAGGGCCAGATTTCCACTTGTGGCCATCCACTGTGATATTACATATACAGATCTGAAACCATTAAACCTGGGGCTCATTACTGAACTGATGACAAAATTCAGTGTACCACTCAAAATCTATTCATTTTAATGCCAAGGGCCACTGACCCTCAAACCCGAAACCACGTCTGGCACAGAAAATGGCATGGATTGGTTCCAGGCCAACCTTAGAAAGGTATGAGCTGCTCTGCAAAGTAGCTGCAAAGCAAAGGAAAGAAAAATGTTATGTAAAAAATTAGATTATTAATATTCATGCAGGTGCTAAGGAGTGACATTTTGATTCCAGAACACCACTATTAGCATTTTGCTTTTTGTCAGCAAACCTGAATTGATTTTTGGCTCAGTTTTGCCCTTTGAGGTAAATCCATGGGAATAAAGTTTTACTTTCACAGCTTACTGAGTGGGCACGCATGCGTTAGAAAAAGGTGGCTGTTTCGATGTAAAATGAGAGACTGTATAAAAAGTAATGTAGCAAGTAGCCTTTTTGTAATAGCCGTTTCTGTTAGCCTTTCATGGTAGCTGGATAGCCAGGGGCCAGCAACATGCAAGATAAAGAAAAGTTCATCTTCCCAAATTTGTATGGAAACTTGAACAGATAGAGGGACCCTGGAAAGCGACTTGGAAGGACCAGCGGGATGCTCAGACAGGCAGCACCAGGCTCCATTACAGCTCTGTCCCGCAGGAAAAGACACAGGGGCTGTGCCTGGAGTGGGACTGTCATGGCACAGAGGTCCCTGGAGTAATTACTTGGGAGTCACGGCTGTGAGAGGTTATTTGCCCTGCTGTTGAGGCTATTTGTCTCGGTTTAAAGAGCTGCACAGTGAAAATATCATTATTGGCAAAAGATCTCAGAAGAATGAGTATCTTGCAGTGCAGTTGAGCGTTCACTGCCTGCTGATCAGTTGCGGGACCTTTACGCTCTGATTAGAAGCTGAGTGTGACACTTTTTGTTTTCAGAAACTCCCAATTTAAATTAATCAACCACAGGAGCACTCTGGCTGGCAGGACACTCAGGAAATCAGCTGGGAGCTGAGGTGATATCTCCAGCTCTCATCTTGTTTCACTCTTATTGCCACTGCTTGGTGACTCTCGATTTGAAAAATATTGGCTTAGCAGAAATGGACTTGTCACCTGTCCAAATAGCCAATCTCCGATATTCTGAATGTCTGAAGGATTTTCACTAGGCGTGACTGAAGGGTTCATCAATAATATAGAAACAGCATTTAAAATACAGAGGAAATTTTTGTCAAGGGATCTTCAAGGTCAGGGAGATCAGGAAAGTTTTACCCATCTGTGGGTAGTGTATTTGTCTTCTTTGAAGGCATAGGAAATTGCAATTAATATTATACCTGTACTGACAGAACAACAGGGAAATCCTGCTGTCAGCTACAGCCAGCCACAGCCTATCCCCTCCCTGGCAGACGTAGAAACCTTCCAAGAACTACCTCTGATATCTTCACCTAACACCAAAGTGGTTGTAACTCTGCATGGGTACCATCAGACCAAGGTGAATGTTCAGAATCTGATGAGGTCCTTGATGCTTCCTTCCAAGATGGAGACAATGCCTGTCAGTGTTTTTTCCAGTCTCCACAATATCAGTAAAATATTCAGACTTTGGGAATCATTGCCCTAAATACCCCCTTACTTACAGGAAGGATGACCCTGACAACAGAAATTATGTGGAGTCTGGTCCCTGGTTTCTATGCCCCCAGGTGATGAGGAGATGTACACATTGCAATGAAAGCCTTGCAGACAGACCAAGGTGCCACACCACTTTCGTTCTCTCAACGAGTATATGAATGTGGACAAAATCAAACCTAAAAAGCACAAACTGTGTAACCTGCTGGCACCAAAGTTGCTATCTGTGCAGAGAGCCTCTACTAAAAATGTGCCTTTCTCCAGAGCTGTCAGGTCCCCTGCTTTGTCACAGAGCCACTCTGGTGTGACGGGACATGGAGGCTGTGGCTCTGCCAGCCACACTCCCTCCTCCGTCATCTTTTCCATCCATACCAGGCCCTGCTCAGATTATTTGTTAAGATTTCTTCTTTCTTTTTTTGGCACATGACTGTATCAGTTTTAATAAAGAGAGGACAGATGGGAAGCAAGAACCTGAATGCATCAGCTGGACTCTGAGCTGGGGGTTAGGAGCTTGCTTTCTCTTGCCTTCTGTCAGCAGTGGCGGTGTTGACTTTGTTGAGGCCAAAGTCTGGTGTGGTTGTCCTGGGAAGACTGTTGTTTGGATAAGGTGAGAGTCAATGAGCAAGAGTTACTGAAATTCTCTCTGGTGACCTGCTCTTAAATACAGGAGTAAACAGAAGAGAGGAGATGCCTCTGTCTGTTAGCAGTGGTCCAGGCATGTTTTTGCATATCTGTTGTTGTATTTTCAGGCTGAAGACATGATGAAACCACTAGCTGAAGGGGACAGATTATATGACAGCAGTTTTCTACTAAGAGAAAAAAATCATTTTCTACTTCATGTGTATAGGTGCTGTGGGGTAGTGGATATAAGTCCACACTTCCAAGCCAGTGGGACTGTCTTCTGGGGGAAAAGAGTGTTGAGGCTGTGTTGTGTTTCAGTTTCTGCTTGTCTTTTCCATTGAGCATGGGGCTGCTTGCAGTGCTCTCCCAGTGCTTGGGTTGCCATCAGTGCATGCTATAGAGGAGAGCAGCCAACCCACAGCAGTGAACTCTGCTCTCCTGCTCTTTCCTCCTAAAAGCAGTGACAGCCTCCTTGCACTGAGGCCATTATGTGCAAACTCCATTCATTCCCGGCCACACACTCAGGGTCTGAATTGCTGAGTACAGTTGCTCCTGACCATCAATGGCTGCACGCTGCTTCTAACTCTTTCCTTCCTTAGAAACAGCTTTTTTATGGAAATGAACCTGTTTGGCCAAAGATTCTTGCTGTTGCCATTTGGATTATTTTCAACAGAGTGAGTTGACAGCAACAGCAATAAACTGTCATGTGTTTGGGCAGGAGCCACCTCTCTGCACCACTTACCAGCTGTTGCGAGGGTTGCATGAGGTGCGGAGGAGTTGAGGGTAGACCCAGAAGTTCCTGACTGCAGAAGTGCGGCAGCAGGACAGGACACTCCTTTTCCACACCAGAATGTTCTGGGTTTGGCCATTGCTGAGGTTTCACCCAGGGTAGCAGAAATCACACGCTAGCAGCCATGGCACATGTGATGGCAGCACAATGTATACGGGTCAGCCTTGTGTATCTAAAATGCAGCATGTGTTCAATTCATCCAACCTTTTAATGCAGCACCTGTATGGTACTGACGCACTAGGACATGCTGAATATATATGTCTGCTGTGTGTATTCCTATTTCCCGCAGGGGAGTGACGGGAATGGGTAAGCCTTAGCACAGTGCAGCAAGCACTCCCACGTCCCGTGAGGCAGTCGGGGTGGCGTAGCTGTGGGGCTGCCCTGCTCGCCTGCGAGTGGGTCAGGGCTGTGGAGGATCCCCCAGGAGGATCCCTTCTGGCTCTCAGGGTGGTTTGAGAAGTGCAGAGCCTGAATATCTGCTTCTGCAGAGGCTCTTTCCCAAATTCCTACCATTAGCCCCAAGGGGAGGTAATGAGGGCTGCTTATATACCATGGACTGCAGGTGTGAGAGCGAGGGAGGCTGGGGTACCCCTGTGCCATCCCATGGTGGGCACAAGGTGCCCTATTAGCCCATGCTGGACCAGTTGACAGCTCCTGGCTCCGCTGCTGTGCCATGTGTTAGGCTGCCAGCCCCAGGGGCCCTTGTCTGTCACTGCTCTGTGCCGTGATGCAGGATTGCAGCAGAGAGAGGGTCATAGATGTGCTGAAATCAGTTGCATGAAACTTATTTCACATGTGCAGCACTTGGAGATTTCTTACTGACTGCTGGGGCTGAGGCTTTGTGTGGTGGGATGAGATGTTGGTAGTGACCTTGGTCCTGTTACTTTCTTGCTCCATCATGCCAGCAAAGTTTCCCATGAGAGAACTGTATGTCCCCTTTCTCATTATGCTTAAAAAGCCCTTTTCCTGTCTCACATTTCTGTATGATGGGGAAGCTGTCAAAGATAAGTTGCTTCTTACAGTCGATTGAAGTTGAAACAGAAGCGGGGTTGTGTCTAAATGTTTACAGACTATGGCATAGTGTGTGTGACCTGTGCCTGAAGGACCAGTCAGAGCAGCTGAATTTCTGGGTGATGTTATTTGTCTAAAACTGTGGCTCAGGACCAGAAGCTTACTGTGGTGAAATAAAGCACCAGGGAATAAAAGAGGAGGAATCAGAAGTGGGTAAAAGATAATGTAAGTTATGAATTGAAAGAAGGGGAAGAGGTTGGTATGATGTGGCACTGCCCCTACTGTGAGACTGAAGAGAAGTTGTTTGGGGATTTTAGAGCAAATTGGTATCCTGAAAAGCATGGGAGAGAGCACATCCCTTTCCCAGTCCAATCAGCCATAAGAAGAAACACCCTGCAGGGTCATCCCTGAAAGGGCTGTTGTTGTATGTGATGAAGATGAAATCGTTGTGCTTACCTGCTGTCCGCAGCACATTTCTCCTGAAAGTGCAGTCAGTGCAGTTGTTCTGCACGACCTGTGAATGCCAACACATCTCCCTGGTGCCCTGTCCCTGAGCACACACCTTTAGCTTTCAAATGGCTTCTGGAGCTGTGGGATTGCCTGCCACACCTCAGGTATCCCCGGCTGCTCTGCGGTCATCAGATTTTCATAAATTGTCTGGTTTTAGAAATTCTCTTTATAAACACTCCTGAGTATCTGACCACAAATTTTCCCAACACCGCAGTACTCTACCCACTGTCTGCACAGATTCATCCTTTGTCCCAGCATTGCACAGAGATGTGGAGCAGCTAATACAGGAGGACTTTGCTTTATGAATGATTCTTGATGGATGACCCTCATCCTGTTCGGTTCAAAATGAGCAGCAAAAAATAGCACAATTAGAACTGGGACAAGAAGAGGCCCTTGAAGAACTGTGGCCATCCCACATTACCTGTCATGGCTTTCTCTGGTTTGTGTTCTCACATGGAGGTGAGGGATGTCGCAGAACCTCATCTTGGGGCCTTTTGAGGAGCCACCGTGTAGAGGGATTGTGCTGGTGAAGCTGTGAGATGCATCCAGCTCTGTTTTGGCTTTTGCTCACTGGGACATGCATGTGTCGAAGTGCAGCAACAAGAATGACAGTGTGCTTCATTCTTTTGCCTACAGGGACAGCAGCCCACTGCTTGAAGCACATGGTGTTCAGGAGCTTGCCACATTGATTAAGGGAAGGCATATCAGGCTTTGACAAGTTACACTGGAGGCTGAACATTGTCAGCTGTAGAGTACATGCTAGCACATACACTGCATACATAAAAAGCTATTTATCTTTGCAAAGGGAGAAGCTGCTGCTGACGATAGGGATTTCATTTCCATGGACCTTTCGGGGCTTTTTTGCTATGCGTGTGCTCAGCATCGCTGCTGAATGACTTTATTTTTCCCAAACATTGATGCTACTAGTCAGTTGATGGCTAGTCAATAAAAAGAGATCGGCCACAGTGATGTTGTCCCTCAGTGCCAGGGCTCTTGGGCTCAGAAGGTGATGTCAAGTGGAGCTTTTCTGCAGACTTCACATAAAGGACAGTGTTTTGTGGCTACAGTGGATCCTTCTCTGTCTGGCATGCCAGTGGCTTCCTGAATGGGGCAGAGAAAAGCTTTTACACTGAAAGCGTTGGGCTGGGATTCAGAAAATCCAGATTCTGACTCTGACACGGCCTTTCCAAGGATCTTATGCAACTGACCTTGTTTCTCTGTGTCCCACCTCAGTGTGGTGGGACTTCCTTCATCCCTTGTAGGACCCTTGTGTGAGTGAGATAAATGAAAATACTCGGTTGCTCTGCTGGTAGGCACCATTTGTTTCCCTAAAAGGATGAACCTCCACACGTACTTGTGGCATTATGGGGTTGATCCTGCTTCTGTTACACCAAGCTGCCTGTGTAAATGAGTCTAGCACCACACAGACAAGTGTTTGACCACATTTTCTTTTGCCATTTCATTCCACCCACCTTGAAATCTCAACACAGGTGAATTCTCCATGGGCCGAGACCTGACAGGTACAGCCTACCCTGAGCTGGGCAGCAAGGTGCAATCCTGGAGCTGCTCCACCAGGCTGAGCCCCATCAGGAAACCTCCCTCCTGTAAACATTTCCCTGAAGCCTCTCCTGGCTCAGGCCCTTCTTGCCTCACCTTGGGCAGCTACATCAGCTCCCACACCCTGCTCTGAACACACAACGCCTGCTACGCTTGTGCACTCCCACGGGAAGCTGATCGCTTTCCCTAAGCACCAGGACACCGTCACCAGTCCAGCAGGCACAAGTTCCCCACTGCTGGGAGCAAGGAGCAGCTCTCACTACAAGTTTGCCCTGGTTTTACACCTTTCCCTCGACACTGTTGCTGGCTGCTGCCAGACTGCGTCTGGCTCAGTACAGCTGTTCTTAAGTCAGTTTTAATAAGCGTGTTTGAAACAGAGATGATTCGATGAAGAAGCTGGTATCCTCAGGAACGCTGCCCCGTCGCACAGCATGCCTGTTGTGAGTGTATGTCTAGCATTGGGATGAAACCCACGGCGCTGGCTGTGAGGCTGCGGCATGGAGAAGGTTGGCAGCTGCCTGCAAAAACAGCTGGTGAGTCAGGGTTGCCAGCGGACACTGTCCCCTGCATCATGGCCAGTAATTGGTACATGGGGCTGTGCTGTCCTTTTATAATCATCACTGCTTTCATCGCCCTCTTCAAAGGTGGCATCGCATACAAGACCAAGAGCAAAACCATAGCTCATTACTTGGTTGCATAATTATGTTCTGCTTCAGTGTAATTTGGTTGTGGAGATAATTAAATGGATCAAGGTCACCAGTAAGGCTCAGGACACAAGTGGGGGCTAAAAAGGCTGAGAACTTTTTAGTGCAGAAGACCACCTTGTTGACATCTTTTGCAGCTTAGGTTATTTTTTTGTGGCCCTGCTGCTTGTCCCTTTGGTGTCACAGGCAAGGTGTGATGCTTTTCTCATGATCATGAGGTGGCCAGCAGCAGCACCGTGGTTGGCTGGCTGGCTGATGGGGTGCAGGTGGTCAATTCATTTGAAGAGCCCACTTGCCTTCTTTGGAGAGCCTTTCCACAGGAGCCCCTTGAGACCCCTGAACCTGACGCCCGTGTCACTGGGGGCTTTGGGCTAGGTTTCGGCTGGAAAGCAGATTTGTAGCTGATGGAGCAGCTGGTTTCCATTGTAGTAAGAACTGTGGGGGAAAGAAATTATAAATGGAGCTTTGTTGAGAACTGGTGGTGTGCCATAGCAAGGACTGGATCAGATAATTCAGGGAGCCTCTTCCACGCTGCACACTTACTGTTCTGTGTTGGAGCATGGGCTGTGCTGCACCACAACAACCGCTCCCTGGATATGGACAGCGTATGTCGAGGCTTGTAAAAATGAATGTGCCTCCATCAGAACGGTAACCAAAAGTAAATCATGCAACAGTTTATGAGAGTTGAGCCCTTCGGAACAACCTAATCTTTCTACAGGCTCCCATAGTCGGATATGAATAAATAATTTAATGGCTATTAATGTGAATGCTGCTGATTTTGAATCTAGGTTCTTACTGTATTAAAGCCTACAGCCAGCTCTGCCCTTAAAGAACATTCTTTCTGCAAGGCCTTTGTATCCATGCAAATGTTATCTGCACCCTCTGAAGAGGCTAGAGCTACAAAATGGCTTTTGAAAATATGTAGCGCCAGGATTATCACGCCTCGTTTTTTATCAAATTTACACTAACAAAAAAACCAAAACAAACCTCAAGACTTCAATATCAGAGTTAAATGTAGAAAGCGGACTTTTTAAAGTATCCTTGTCAATTGAAAACTTTTTTTTTTATGGCCAGCTTAAAAAGCAAAATCTCACAGCTCTCATTATTTTTCTTTTGTACCTCACACACCTCATTTTTTTTTACTGCCCTGTTCTAAGTAAAATGATGCCCATAGTGCTCTTACTTTCTGGGCACAGGCTTGTTGCATGTATTTCTGTGTGTATTAGCAGTTTGATAATATGCTTTGTCTAGGTCAGTAGCGATGTAGTAGTATAAAACTAGTAAATAGAGTTTAATTTGTGAAGTGATTTTTATAAGTATTCTGCCACTTGCCTGATTGAATTTCTGCTTCACAGGTTTTCACCTTCCAAATGTTTTTGTGTTGTGAAATACACTGACAGTTGTTCATGACTGCACTGTTCATTGCCCTGACAGATGTATGCCTGTTGCTGACCCCAACACCATAGACTATAGGGGCAGAAGTGACTGTTCCAGTCCTTTAGTACGAATGCATCATCATTTGCTAAATCATTCTGCCTACATGAAGTCCTTGCCTTTGGTTGAGTCACACCAGGCACTTTGGGACAGGTTATCTTTGTGTCTTGTTCTCCTAGCACCAGAAGTTAGTTCCCACCGGACTTCTAATCTTCTCCTTTGTTTCCCTTGTTATAAAAGTGATCATATCCATTTTAATTGAAATATTCATGAATCAGTGTTTATTCCTTGAGCAGAATGTGTAGTCCAGCTTTAGTGATTCTTAGAGAATCCAATTCTGCTCTTGTTGCTGCACTAATGATTCAGGACTTAGAACTGATGAAAACATTATGAAATATTGTGGATAGTAAGAAAGGACTGTTATGCCTGTGAGCAAATGGTTTCTCTTTTATGGGTTTTTTTTTGTTTGTTTCTCTTTCCTCCCCCTGTTCTGGAGTAGTACAGAAGAAATCAGTAATGACACATGCCTTCTTCGGTGATATAGTTAGGACAGCTCTGAGGTTTCCTTCCCTTTCTCAATGTGTTTGCGAGAACAGATGAACAAGATTTCTTTAAAATTTATCATGCTAAGAGAAGAATTTTCAGAACTCTGAAGGATCCAGCTGTGACACGTAGTAAACTACAGGCTTTCTGCAAGCAAGGTAGTGAGATTCAAATAGGCAGGCTTAACAACTGACCTTTTTGTTGTTATTGCTAATGTAGCTGTTTCTTTTTGTGGATGTTGGTGGTAGGTGCTTTTTGGAAGGCTTCTTGTTCCTATATCGAGAGTGGCTGTGAGGTATTTCAGATCATAAAGGAACAATTTGAAGTGCAAACTCCACATGGCAGGAGAAGAGAAGCCACCACCCTGGTTACAGCAAGCTGCTCACTCCCCTGTTTTCCAGTGTGTGTTTAAATTGGAGTGCACACAGGGCCTTTGGCTCCTTTTAAGGATCACTGATGTGCAGTAGGTCACTGACATTTCACATCCATCACATGCCTCCTTTGTTATACCCCGTTGCAGTAAGCCAACTTTCTCAGCCGTCTCTGGGATTAGTGTTTTAGTTCAGACCAGGACTGCACTTCTGGAGCAATCCATCCAGTCACCCTCACATACAGCTCTTCGGTTTGCACCACAGGGTGGTCTTAGGCTGTGCAAACTAGATTCCTTTTGGATAAAGCTAAACTGAAGTGTCCCCTCCAGGAGTGCCCCTAAAGTGCCAGATATTCACACCATGGGACCAGGTGGCAGCTAGACCAGACTGAACCCATCCTGAAATTTTTACAGTGCGAGTGTCCAGCCCTTGCCACCAGCAGTTTACTCATTCAGTCCTGCATTGTAGACACAGCCTCTGTAAAAAAAAATCACGTGTCTGCAGATCTGATTGTAAACCCTGGATCTCACCGTGACTGCATGCTGCAATAAGTAGCTACAAATGGGAAATAGCAATTTTTAACTCTGAATTGCTTTGTTGATATATTTTGGGTCATATAATTTAAAGACAGTTGCACAGTCTTCTGTATACTAGTAACACAATAAAATGGTGTCCTGCTTTACTGTGCATTGTGCCAAATAGAGTTAGTATATTATATTACTCTCTCTAGAGTGACTATATTATCTTAGATTGGAAGTTGCAGTCATTAGTTGGCTTCTGAACAGGATCAGATGCCAAAGCTAATCTGAGTTCTCTAGCAAAGTGTGCAACAGAGTGAAAAATTTCACTATAGCCGCTACTGCAAAATCCCTGATGATATACTTCCATCTGTCTGATTCCTGGGAAGCACAGCATCAGCTACGATGGGTCACTTGGCTGCATAAGCTGGAACGATCAGATCTAAACTGTGGCATAATGCAGGTCCATTCAAAATGTTTGTGCACGGTCCACGGGTTATTTCACATCCAAGGGAAACTAATAGAAAAAGAACAAGTCAGGTTAGCAGCACATCATGGAAATCCATTCAAGGTATAAATAAGCCCAGTCTTCTCTGTGAAGTTGTTTTGGCCTGTGAGATTTGTCAGCTCTTTTCCAGCTATGCAGAGATACTGTGGTCAATATGTGGATGGGACTTCTATCACAGCCGAGTTGGCTGATGTTCTGAATTTCCAGAAAATAAATGAACAAAGGACTGTCAGCACTTCATGCCAAAGACATTCTTTCTTCTGTCTTCTCTCCCAAATATGTTCTGAGGAACTGGAGGCGCATTCATTCCTCAGGCTGAATATCCCTCTATTGTATCCAACAAACAAGGCTTTTCATACACAAAGAGCAATTTAAAAAGTATTAGATGGGACGATAGCCCAAACTGTCTGGCTTAAGGACATGAGCCTGGAGGAGTCAGGACCAGCAGAGAAGCCTGCTCTCAGGAATTAAAATCCAGTGCCTTAGTTACATGGCAGGTGTTCACCAACAAACTGGCAGTAAATGATGCTCGGGACCAACAGAAATGTGCCTTCAACCCCTCTTCACAGTCTTCCTGGTGGTTGAGATGATAAGCAGAGGAGTTTGAAGTGCTGGGCATGTGGTTTGCTTGGCTACAGTAAAGCAGCCCCCAGCAGAGATGGGGCAAACGCTTCAGGGTCACCCTGGCAGATTTTAAGGAACTACCATTGACCTTTTTTGCTGGCTTTGTCAGCAGAAACGTTGCTGGGACCCAGTCTGAGTCACAGATCTTGATGGGTTTCCTTTGGCTCTCCCTGTGGGCAGCAGAGCCAGCCTCTACCCAAGAATATGCCATGAACCTTTCCTTTTCTCTGTGTAGGTGCCGCAGCAGTTGGTGCAAGGGGGAGGGAAAAGCCACATAAATTGTCATGCTTCATAACATTTCATACTGGTTGTAAGATCCTGCTTGTCCAACAAACACCAGCTCACCTTGGCCTCAGTTGGTGCTTTAGACTACAGGGCTTGTTGTGAATTGGCCAGTTGTAGCCAACCTGTCAGTAAGCTGTCAAAATATTAATAATCTAGTACCACTCATTTTCAGGATGGAAGTTTTAACAGCAAAGAAATTGAATTTCCAACACTGGTCATGACAGCTTTGAAATTGGTTTCATGCAGCAGAGATCTTCCTAGCATTAGGAAAGACAGGGAGAGTGTCAGAGATGGTGTGTTTCCACCGAGTCTCGCAGTTTGAATTTAAGAGTCAAAGCAAAGAGCTATCTCAGTACATCAGCAGCTTATGGTTGTAATAGGCCTTGTGAGCTCCTTGGCAAGTGCTCTTATTTTCTGCCCACGTGACATGTTGTTGCAAAAAATGAACTACACAGAAAATTAGGCTAAGGCCATTTTCTTTCTTGGGAGCTGCACTCCATGCAGGGCTGCACCCTCAGATAAGAACAAGCGCGGTTTTGTCTGTGTGCTGCAACACTGTCTGCTGGAAACTCTGACTTACGAGGACTTACTCACAGTCCCCTTCTCCCTGACATTGTTATAACTGCATTATTTCATTTATGTCAGAAAGAGAAGACATTTGCCTAAAAAACTGAACTGGAACCTGGGGGAAATAAGTTTCTCTATGAGCTCTCACACTTCTTGTTTTGCAGAGCATCCAGCAAACTGGTTGATCTTTCTGTGCTCAGCATCTCAGCACAAAAATGTAAAAACAAGAGGTCTTCCATGTACTCCTGTCATGGTGAGGGCATTTTTGTGCCCAAAGCACTCGTACTCCAGTTTGAGCCTTTGAGGATAGTTTTAATACAAATAATAACATGATAAATCTAATACTGACTGCTAATTTTCCATTAATGGGTTTTTTTCTGACTATCAGAAGAAAATAGTGTCATATTTAAAATGTATAATAAAAATAGCAATATTACAAAAGTAACCAAATGCCACAAATCAATTTATTGTGCCCTGTGCTCAGACTCAAATCAATGCCAAGAAACTCTCTCTGACCCCATAGAGAGCTCACAGGTTCGAGGCATCCCATCTGTCTGTGTTTCTAGGGCTCTTACATTATTATTCTTCTTCATAGTTATTTCAGGCTTTAGCAGATGAGGCAGTATGATGCTAATTTAGGAAATCTGTTTTTCTTGTATGCAACTAACATATCTTCATCTTGTCCCATCTTGTCTCATGATCATTACCTCTGAATGCAGAGATGTATTTCTGGATACTGTTTTGGAGTAAGCAGAGTTGATAACATTGTTACCAATTTCAGACACTTTGTCAGAAAAACAGAATGTGGAGAAAACAATGGATGAGCTGGGATTCCCAGGTTAGAAATTATTCTGGGGTTTCACCAGATCCCCAGGCTGCCAAGGAATGCGGTACCAGAGACAATGCTGTCAGAAAACACACACACACCCCCCTTTGTAGGAAGCCGTTGCTTTCCTAGAGGAGTTATGCTGAACTGGATGGGCCAAGTGCCATGTGAATGAGCTATGCTGTGATCACTACTCCAGTTCATAACAGCTCCAGACTTTAAAAGGGTTTAAAACTCCAGCTTGAAATAAGATCCAAAATTTTAAAAACAAATCAATCAACTAAAATCCAAATACATTTTAAAAAGGGATAAAAATTCATTCCATCCAACCATGAATTTGAATTTGGGGTCCATCATTAAGAAAAAGTGAAGCAAAGGACAAAATACATAACTTGTTCTGTGTGCCCCATTGGTTGACTTGCTGGACATGCAGCTTCCCCAGATAACACTGTACACAGAGCTGTGCAGTCATCGGTACTCAGGTGTTACTCCAGAGCCTGTTCTCTCACCCATCTCTCCGGGGAGCTGTGAGAAGTGAGCAGCCTGGCTTGAAGAGTCATCCCAAGTTATGTTCTTGTCAGCACTCATTAAGTTGGAAGCTGTGTTCCCATCAGGACTGTATGAGCAGCTCACCCAGGGCCAATGCAGTGAATTCAGGCATTTTTATCTTTATGAAGTATTTGGTAAAAATGTGTCTGCACGGTGGACGGGCCAAGAGCTGAAAGCAGAAGAACACAATACTGAGGTGTGGTGGGATGGACAGGTCTGAATTTGGATTCCCCAAAACTCATTAGGTTCACCTGCTTTGTACCCAAAAGTGAGACTGTAGCTTCTGTGGATCTGTACAGGCTCACGTTGATCTAGGTAACCAGTTAGCCAGGGCAGAATGGAGCTCAGCGTGTCTTGCAGCAGCTGCCACGAGTTTTGGCAATACTCTGCTGCGTGCCCGCGCAGATGTCCTTGCTGCTGCAGGGTTACCTTGGGCATGTCCACACAGCAATAACACCTTTGTCTTCACCACTGGCAAACCTCCTCTGTGATGATATGGATTATTTAATCAATCCTTGAACACAAAAAGGTGTTTTAGTAAAGCTTGTGTCCACATACAAAGATCTGCAGCTTAATTACAGAGGCACATCCAGCACTTGATTTTTTTTGCTTGTCTAGGAATATTGGGTCAGCTTGCAAGACTTAGCAGACCTGCATTCCACCTCTTGCTTGGGTGTTTTAAAGTGAAGCCAACTGAACAAATACGTACCTTGAGCACAGATAGTTCCCACAAAAGTGAGGGCAGGTAGACCTCCAGTTAGATTTTTCAGAAACAGTAAGACAGGTTGCTTGCTAATGCTGCTTCTCAGCTCCCAGAGCTGGGGACCAGACCTGTTTGAACGGTGATTTATTTGAAAATGTGCTCCCTCCAGCCCACAGATGGTCCAGGCAGAGTCAGAATACTTGCAGATACCATATTGTCTCATCAAGTGAATCTCTGCTCTGCAGCAGGGCTGTACACTCCCATGTAGCAGCTTGTTATTTTAAAACGTATATGCTCTCTCCTACTTATAAAAGGCCACCAAGAAGACTTGTCACCAATCTCTTATGGAGCTAGAAGGGGGAGGAAAAGTGGAGTGTGAACAGTAGAATATCACCTGCCATCTGGACAAAGATGTGATGAGATGTAAACTTTGGATGCACATTTGCGCTTCTTGATCATATGCCAAGAGAGAGCTCAGCTACAATTATTTTAAACCATTTCCAGACAGATGCAACCCTAGGTCATGGAGGAAGCTACCCAGAGGCAGGAGGACACTGAACTCCCATCAGGCTGCATGCATTGCCTGTGGGAGTGCTGCCGTGGTTGCATAGGGCTTATTCTGTGAACGGGACCTACATGGTTAAAGACCTGTCCTGGGAATAAGAGTATGCCAGGATCAAGTGCTAGGCTATGAGACTTGTGGTCACAGGTTCTCAGATATTCGAAGACGTGTTTCTAGTCTCTGAACTTTCACAGGTTTAAATGGGAGTTGGGTATTTGCATTTCATCTGGGAGTCCAAATGTCTCTGAGAATCCAGTGTCATTGTTTATCTACACAGGTCTATGTTCACTGAGATCAATGCTGAACTCCTCGGTGCTGTTGTCATAAGAGGGGTGTTGATTAAACCCTGCTGTGGCTGAGGTCAGTGAGGAATGTAGAATGGGCTTTACCGGGTAAAGAGCACCCTAAAGCAGATGCTCTTCTGCAGTGCCATCCTCTCCCTTGGGATGGAGCAGCGCTTATACAGACATAGTGAAAGTGATCCAGTCATTCCATGGTCTGCCTCTGCAACCACAGTGAAATGCCACTGCTGATAGCGGTGCTGATATTTATGATTCCTACTTAGTATGTTTTAAATGACTTGATGAGCTCGAAGTATTAACACTAACATCAGTGATATCCTGAGCCAGATTCTCTGGGAGGGAAGCCTTGCCATGCCATAGACTTTGGTGCAGTTTAGTGCTTTTATCCCATCTGAAGATCTGGCTCAGTAATTGTGCAGAGCATAAAAGAGAAACCCGTAAGTGCTGTAAACAAAGGAAAACTGTTACTCTGGGAGTGTGTTTGTTAGATATTTCAACACTCATAATTAACATCCCTTTCCTAAACTGTGGCACAAACTACTTGCAGAATGGGCTTTTTCTTTTATTGCTGCTAGTTTCAGTGACTAAATTTATTAAGTCATTAGGTTTGTATGTGGATGTGTATATTTGCTATTCTCCTTTGGGTTATAATAAAATGCGATCTTGAGGAAAAAAAGAAAAATCTTTATTTATCTGGCAATTCTGAGAATGTTTGTAGGGAAATGGCAAGCATTTGTCCGGGAGGACACTGAGGAAGCAGCTGAGTAGTGACAGTCTTCTCCTGGCTTCCTGGCTGTCCCTGAGCATTGCACACGGAAAACTGTCACCATTTTTGACGTGGTCTGGGAACATCAGGGACTTCCATGTCAGTCAGAGCTTGGACTAAACAAACAAGGGAGCAAATTTCTCGCTTTTGTGATCAGAATCCAGGAGCACCATGCTGTTGCTTATGGGGGACCCCTTCTTTGCATGTCCCGGCTGAGGATGCTCAGGGTGCTGGTGGCAGTGATGCTTCCAGCCTGGTACAGGCAGGGGCTGGCACTGCTCTTCCTTGCTCAGAGCAGCACCAGGGCTGTCCACTGCCCTGGCAGTGCTGTGACTGCACTGGGGATGACACCATTGGAACAGCATTTTGTTGAAGGAGCCCAGACCTCCGAGGGTGGCAGTGCATTCCTGGGATACCCTGCAGCCTCACATCCACAGGTTTGACAGCAGTGCTTCTCCACTAGCATCTGAGTAGCTTGTCCAGCTTTACAGAAGTGCAAAAGAGAGTCCAATCAAACTTACTATGTTCAAGGCCAAGAGGCTGGGTGAGATTGACTTGACCAGGGCAGGGGAAAGCTGAGGTAGATCAGAAAAGAAAATCTGTCCTCTTACAAATTGCCCTCAGCCTGTGCTGGGGTGGGGGGCAGATGGGGCCAGACTTTGCCAACACCTCCCTGGAGGACCAGACTCACCCAAGTGATACAGAGATTGGCTTCTTCCTGGAAGTTCCATCCACATTTGCATCTATAGATGGCAGGAGGCACTACTGGGATCAGGAATAAATGAAACATCTTTTTTTTTGTAAACCAGAAATAGTTTTTGGGCAATCCATGGTACCTTATACCCGATCTGAGCAGATCTAACACAATGAATCCTTCCTAAATGGCCATTGCATCCATCTATCTCCGTTTGATTCCAAGTGTCATTGAATGTGGTCGCCCTAATTTTCTGTGTGATAGCTACCATTTTATTTTTTTCTAGACTGTGCAATTTCCAGTAAAACTAGAGTTAGCACAAACCAGACCTATGTTTGTTTTTCAAAGCAAATAAAATTACTTTTCATACTGGAATTGCCTTTTGTTCATGGAATTGGATTGAAATACAGAAAACAAGTTGAAGGCAGATGCTCATAATTTTGAATGTAAATTACTAACATTTCTTTTACAAATATTTCATGCAGGTTTTTCGTTTAACGATTAAAAAAATATCTGGTTTTTCAAACTGCTTTCAGTAGTATCTGTAGACATTTAACAAAATACCTCAGGCTCTCAATCTTCAAATAGTAAGCAAATAAATGTATTTATTTACTTTGTATGCAAAAATAATTTAGTCAAAGGCACGTATTTCACATGAAGATAAAACCAGACAAATTTCCTTTTTTTTCTCCAAATCACAAGCATACTCTTTAATGAGGACAACTGGTGGGTTTTCGGAGTGAGCCAAGTTTATGACTTGGTCCCTGCACCAAGTGAGGGAGTGAAGTGGGTGCTCCCTGACCTGTCCTTACGTCCTGTCAGAAGCATATGGGGGATGCAGCCTGAGGATCTCTTTGCTGGTTCTGTGGGATGAAGAGAAAGTACTGGACTCCAGGTCTGCCCATCTAGCACATTTCATCAGCACTGAATTCATCTTAAAAAACAAACAAAATAAGCTTGCACGCCCCAGAGGTCTGGCCTGATCATCTGTCCCATCTCCTTTCTGGTCAGCTGTTTTTTCCTTCTCCGTTCTCTTGCTCATTGAGTCATGTTTGCATGTGGTAGTGCCCACACCAAAGATTTCTGGTGCTCTAACCTGTGGAGACCCTGTGGCATGTCAATTAGGTGGTAGGATGAATTGCATCTCAGAGTGTGTTTATCCCTACATGTCACAGTGGGACACTAGCTGTTGCTGATGAGGTGATATACGTAAGAAGGATAATAATGATGAATAAAAATGGCATTATTTAACTAGAACTTAGCTGTCAAATCTTGTGGGTTTTACTAAACTGCCAAATGGACAGAGCTGGGATGTTTCTTGGTGGTGTTGCCGTGGTTAGTGTCCTGAAGTGCTATTTCAACTGAATTGTGGGGGATGAGGAATCAACCAGCCAACTCAAAAAACAATGGGACGGCTTTCTTTGCTTGTGGGAGAGCTTAAACATTAAAGGAAATCACTATTTTTTCTTAATATTTCTTAAATCTTCATTAGGATGTCTTTAAATATATTTGCTTTAAAATATTATAATTTTGCTGCTTTACTGGTGCAAGTGGATATACAACATGGCATTTGCTTCTATGAACTACTGCTGCATGTTGTAAAATACTACACTGTGGTAATTTGTTTATCTGAAAACTTGATTTTCGATAAAGTCTATAATTTTTTTCTTTTCGAAACACCACTTTCAAATGCATTAGCTTTTATATTTCTTCTTCATTGAAAATAAAAAAGAGTCTTTGTTCCATGCTGAAATTAAAACAGATGTTGAAAATCCAAATACTGCATGCACAATTAATTCCATATTTTGGTCAAGTCAGTAACTATCCTTCACAGCCTACCAACTTTTCAGTCCCCCTAAAGGGAATTTTCTTGATTAGTTTTTATTGATGGGATAACAAAGGCATGGGGAAGGGGATTGAGTTGTCCAATTTGGTGTTAGAGATGCTCTCCATTGTGGGGCTTGCTGCCTGGCTGGGCCTGATGCCCAGGAGAGCCCCCGAGCCAGCCGGTTGCAGGCAGCCAGTGCAAACTGCCCAGCTCCTGGGTGAGCTGCTTCTTCCAAGGCAAGGCAAAGCCTGGAGCTAAAGAGCAGACTTAAGGAGCGCTTAGGCACTGATCTTTTGGGAAGCTACTTCAAACACTGTTTTATAGTGCTCTAAGTCATCTAGATCTCTCTTAACTTGTTTCATTCTCTTCTTAAAATATTTATTTCTCCAACAAGGAAGTCTCCCTCAGATAGGGCAAAATGACCTGTTGGGCTGACTTTTTTTTTATCTGTGTGGCACTAATGATTGATGCAAGCTTCACATGTGCAACACAGCTCCACGCTTTCTGCTCTGCTTTATCTTCTGTGGCTTCAAGCCTGCCTGGCTCCGTAGGTCTCTTGCACGCTGGATTTATTGTCAGACCAGCAACACTTTATATAACCCCCAAAACACTTGGGAACACGTACCTGAGTGTTGCTGAATGTTCAAAAAGTTCACTCTGAAATGAGGTCTGCAGTAAGTATGTGGCATTACTCCAGATGCTTTGCTCAGATGTTGGTCATGGGGTTTCCATTAGCAAGGTTGGAGAAGCTCCCAAAGACTTCTGAGTGGCAAGGGCTTGGGAAAGAGCATTGCTCACCTATAGCAGCACCTGCCTTCAGTCACAGGGCTCTGAGTTACCTTGTCTGGGCCTTACAAGAAGGGATTTTGTTGTTAAAACAGTTTTTATTCAGAAATTGCATATTCATTGTTGCTTGAGCTTTTTTTGCATGAATGTTACAGTTTTAAGGAACCCTGTGGGAGAACTACATCGGGTTCAGTGAAGGTTTGGGAGCCCACTGACACAGAGTCCCCTGACCAGCCAGCTTTTTTAAATTAGGTTTAATATTTTCCTGTGGTTAAAATCTTGAAAAGTTACTGTGACATCACGAGTTTTGGTCCATAGGTGAATGCAGTTTACTCCTTGAGACTTTATGCAAAGCCAGTCCAAGCATCAAAGGCAGAGCTGGCACAGGCTAGGGGGTTGTTTTGGACAGACCCATGTATCCTCTGTTCCTGGGCAGGTTGGGACCAGTTCTCAGTACTTGAAGAAACGTTTATGTCAGAATCTTTAAAATTACTTCTTTCTCTTTATTGAAAGATTTCCAGGCTTTGTGCCACCATTTCCTCCCATCACTTCTGAAAATAAATAGTTTACTTATCTTTGTACTCCTGTTTCTCCAGATCTACTTAAATGCCCCTGATAAACTGCCCTTGCCCATAAGAATTTGAAGAATCCTCAGTATTTTAGACAACAACCATTGCACATTTCTTGCCTATCACAGGGAAGGTGTAAGACCAAAGCCAGGGGAAGGCACTGGGAGCAGCAGATGAGCAGCAAGGCTGTCTCTCTGCTTCTCGGCTCTCGTTTTTTTTTTTATTTTGCTTAGTATTTCAGTCTAAATCCTGGCAAATTCCTGACTTTTCCTGCACATTTTTTATGCCTGTTCACTATAGGCTGTTTTACAAACCACAGCTCTGCGGGGGAAGGAGAGCCTTCCCTTTCAGTGGGGGGTTTTCTAGATGTGTGTTATTGCTGGGAGCTGGTATTGCTGATGCCTGTTGTTTTCTATTGTTAAACTAACTGCAATGCGTGACCGTCATGTATCACTCAGTGATGCCTAATTTAGGAGATCAGTGATTAATTCCTTCCATTGCTTTTTCTGCTCTCTCTTTCTCACTGCAGGATGTTTTCACACCAGAGTGCAAATTCAAGGAATCTGTCTTTGAAAACTACTACGTTATTTATTCTTCCACGCTGTACCGGCAGCAAGAATCTGGACGAGCGTGGTTCCTGGGACTCAATAAAGAAGGTCAAATTATGAAGGGAAACCGAGTGAAAAAAACCAAACCCTCATCACATTTTGTACCCAAACCCATTGAAGGTATGGAATCTGCTGGCTCTCCATCAGTGGGGGTATGGGCAGGGGTTTGGGGCTTCCTGGATGGGGGTGTTGGACTGCAAGACTAGAAAGCAGGACAATATATGTAACATTTCAGAAAGGTGCTGGGCTGCACTGTCAGCATTTCTTCTGCTTTCCTTCCCATGTAGTAAACTTTGTACATTGTCCCAAAGGTGTTTCTCAGCTTTGGGTGCTAAAGGATGAATTTAAAAGCCCAGCAACATGAAAAGTTATTGGGAAAGGAAAGCAGCCCTCAAGCAGCCAGCAGTTCAAAAGGAATCTGATCTAGCAGTGACCATAACATTGGGTTCTCTGTGAGGATTTTTCCAGCATCTTTCAGTGGGTTTCCAGTCCCTGTAGGTAGCATCAGTAGAGATAGAATTTATGTCACCTGATTTTAGACTTTGACACTCTGTTTATAGTAACAGAAGAGAAATGGCACAGCTGTGGACGTACTTTATATGTCTACCCTAAGATGACTTAAATCTGTTTTTTCTCATATGTAAAGCCATCCTAGTTAGTCACTGCAGGGTAGAGAAACCTTATAAATATCCAAAGTTAGATGAGATGCTGTCACGCCATATATCTTCATCAGCGTGAGGCTTCAGTGAAAGTCTTGCCCTTCTGCTGCTGACTGTACACTACTGAAGCGTGCCACAGGCTCATGCCAAGGCATTTTGCTTTTAATGGGCTGGCCCCTGGTAAATGGAGAGATGTAGTGATGAGCCTAATACTTAAAAGGGACTGACTTGATCGTGGAAACAAGGGGATCTCTCTTTTTTTCTGTTGCTTGGAGAAAGAACTACTTTTTGATCTCCAAGCCTAGGTACGCCTTTCTGACCGCATCTTGGAGCAGCCACAGCTAAGTCCATGCACTAGCAGCTGTTTTAACAGCTTCCCAGCTGAGGTGCAGGGGCACGTGAGTGTGCATGTGTGAATGAAAGGCCAGTTCAGGAAGGCAGGCTGAAATCATCTGTTGGAACACTGAAGCAAAGCACAATGAGAGAAATTTAATTCAGCATTCCCAGAGTATCTGTGGCCTTTGCATAGGAGATGGAGATGTTGGAAGAGCAGAGAACCACCTGGAGCCTCTTATTCTGTGCTTGTTTTCAACAGCTTTTCTGAAGCATTAGTAGGATTGGTGCCCCAAGCCCTCATTGAGTTTTGCTAAGGAACAGGGCCTGCTTCAGACATAGAGTTGGTCACCAGATTTTCTTCTGTCTCCTCCTCCCCTGCCTTGGGAAGAGAGTCTTGCAAGTGCTAGCTTTCACAGCTGGGTTTCCAGCTCCTTCTGGTATTTCTTTGCTGCCTGGCTGAGTGTTAGCACTGATCAGTGGGTTCCTTTGAATCCAGGCTTCTTTTTTGACGTAACATGTATGTCATCTGCTGAATGGCTCAATAGTTGTATTCTGCATGCATTAAACTAGGCTATTCCTGTGGCTCTTCTTATGGAAAGCCTTGTCTTAATAGAAGTGCCTGACCCATGAGTTCTCACTGCAAGCAAATGCCGCTCTGACTTTCATTTTGAGAAACCCAGCCCAGCCCCAGAGCTTCCCTTTCCTGCAGTTGCATCCTCCCACGCTTGCTTCAATCACAGCTGTCACATAACCTCTCCAACGAGTGAGCGCTTTGGAAGTTGGCAGCCAAATTAAGGGCTCCTCCACCCCTTCCCTCCTCCACATGCTTTGCAGTCAGGCTCTGTGAGCGCTGCTGCATCAAAGAGCTGGCAGTCTCCCAGGCCGAGGCACGTGTCAGATTCCCAAAGCATTCAGCTGTCTGGGACTGTGACTCCAGACGGAGGACTCTGTTCCCAAGCCTAAGATTCATTGTAGGTAGCAGAGGCTTGTGGGGAGGGATGGAGTAAAACGCGCTCGGCTCCACGTGACTTCTCTGTGCTGCATCCATCAAAGCCTCCACAAGCAGAGCTTACAAGCAGAGATGTTACAGAAAAGGGGCAATTCCTACCCTGTTTTAACAGCTCTTTGACTCTAAGGAGGTATTCAGAGCACTCCCCTGCTATATTTGCATGTCCCTTCTGTTAAATGCTGTGGCATGCACCAGCGTGGGCTTTGCTGCTTATTCCAGCCAGTACTTTGCAGCTTCGGTCTGCAGGAACGCACCCAGTTTCCCTTTTGCTCGGGTACCACCACCAGCATTAGCCCCGCCGCATGATGGCTGACACAGTAATTATGCAAGGAGAAAGCTGGTTCCCTGGGAAGGAGAGGTGTTACATACATAGCTAGGAATCGCTTTACCCACCACTTCAGTGGCAATTATCTCTGACATGAAACTTTCCAGTTGTTTGCCATGTGCAGAAAAATTATGCAGCATCTTAAGAGAAGAAAGCGTTTGCAGGGAAAGGAAATACAAAAAACCCCAGATTGCTCCCGGAGCTCATTTCACTCCTGTTGCTTCATACTGCTTTCTCAATTAAGACATCCTCTCCTTGAAGTTGCAAATAGGCAGTAAACTAATAAATAAATATGAAATATCCTCCCAGACAATTTCTGAGGACTACATATGTGTACATGTGCATATATATATATATACACACACAGTGGTATCTGTGTATCTATGTGTGTTATCTATGGCTTTTAGCAGCTACAGCTTTGATTGTCAGGATGCTGGAGGTGTTCTGTGCAAAAGTCACTAGATACCACCTGGAAACCGTTTGGGGTTTGGTTGGTAGGAGGGGGGTTTTGGTTTAGTGTAGGTAGGACTTGTTTGTTTTTGGAAGTAACATTAAGCTTAATCAATATGAAAGCACAGAAAACTTATTAAGTAACAACAGGGGAAACGTTAAGTTCCTTTCCCATCTGTACACAGGCAAAGCCAAGGCAAACAGCCTGGCAGGCAGCAGTTAATGTACTGTGTGGTGCCAGTATTGGTTAAAAGCACACATACACAACACATTTCTTTTGGTATTTTTATTTCTGATCACTGATCATTCGAGTTAAATGAGCCCTTAAAGTGCAGACATATAGATTGAACCAGACTGCACAAGAAATTAGCTTGCGTATAATTGTTACTTGGACACCAAGCAATCTTTTAAAGCAATTTCAGTCTCTTTAAGTGTCTGTAGTGATTAATACTGGACAAACATTACTGTCCACAATGCCTCTTCTTCTTTTAAATATCCAAACCCATCTCAAACAATGGGAGACTTTTCCAGTCACTTAAGTGAGAATTTTATCAGGTGCTTATTGTGGATGCGCTGTTATTTATGTTTCCTCTCTGTGAAGACATCATTTCCAGATTGCTCTCCCAAAAGAGCTGCATTTCATCTCTCACCTGACCCAAACGAGAATGAATTTTGGGGTGGCAAATCTTGCCACAGAAAGCAGAAGACACTTCTTTCTTCATCTGAGTCAGCAGATGGAGCCTAACTCCCAATCATGGTGCTTCAGCCCTCATGACATGAACCCATCTCAGATATGAAGGTGACCTGTTAATGACTAGTCTGATCCATTTATTATCACTGATGAATATCCTTGTGCAAGAAACAGAAGCCAGATCTTTCCCAGTGTGTTTTTCCAGGGATGCAACATCACAGTTTTGTTAAAGCAGAGTCCTCGGGTGTTGCAAAGAAGTACAGGACACTGTTGTAGGAAGATGTATGTGGTAGGCCTAGTGAAAATGCTTCAGAGCATTTTTTGTGAACCAAAGCATGTTTTGTGAACCTTGATTCATAAAACGTCCTAAAAATTGTTCTTTAAAATAAAACAACAAAGCCCCACACTCTTGATCAGTCTTTGTTAACACAGCTCCTCTTTTGAGTCTGTCTTTCAAGTGGGCAGGCTTTGGTATGTTTTCTGTTCCACACTAACTCACTTGTTCATCTGTCAGACTCCTAATCATCTTAGTAGATGGCAAATGCAGTGTATTTTAACCATGCTTTTGTTTTGCTTTTTGTCATCCTGTGCTTTGTTTCTTACCTGAACAAACTGATTTCCATCTGGCAGCATCTTGCACATTTAGCCGCCAGATAGACAGCAAGCTCAAATGCCTCTGAAATGCATCAGCTGGGACTGGGTTTAGAACACAGTAATTAAGAGGCAGAAAACAAGGGTGCGTAATCACTTGCTCCTTCCTGCTCCTAGCTGCTGCTTAGACAATTAATTCTCTCCACCGAAGCATTAGCTAATGCAGCCGCTACTGCAGATACTGACACCCAGAGCTGTGGCATCCGTCATGGGAAAGCGCACATCTCCTGGGCTACCTGCAAGAGGATGTGTGCCCAGCCCTGCCCAGACACTGGTCCCGGCTGCTGTCAGGACATGTGGTGATCCTGCAGGGCTAACGACCTGCCTACCTGCTGAATGGCAACTTGAAAAAATTTGGTTCCTCCTAACTCGCTAGGGTCTGGGGCAGGGAAAGCCAGGAGTGAAGCTGGGTGGATGGGGTACACTGAAGGTCCTTTAATAAGCTTTTCCTCGTATTCCAGAGAAAGGAAATGGAATTTGTTGCATCCCCTGAACCTCCTTAACTTCCAACGATGCCAAGTGAGAAATAGTAGGATCGGGACACAAAATGGTGCATGCTTTCCAAACTCCGGCAGTCCCTGACATCCAGGGAAGCAGCACAGGGTAATTTCGGTTTCACTATGTGGGTGGTGTACCAGTGCCATGCCTGAGAAGCAGAAATGAGGCTGGGATCCTGTGCCAGCACATAGACGAGAGATTGAGCTGTTCCTGGGTGACAGGCAGCCTCCTCCATGCAGTTGCCTTCAGGAAGGATGCTCCCTGCCGCCCCCTTCCCCCTTGCTTGTATTCCCAGTCCCCTTCCTGCCTAATTTGCGAGTTGTTTCTTTGTGCAAAATTGTTCCCTTGTGCATGTGAATGGCAAGCACTGTTGGTTATCAGGGAAGAAAGGAATCAAAAGCCACAAGAACCAGACAGGCACAGCTCCACTGCTGCTCACCCCCTTTTACGCCTGTGGCTCTTCAGCAGATCAGGCTAAGGGCACTTTCCAATTAAAGTGTGAATATGGATGTGTTGATTAGAATGTGGGACATGGGAGCTGATTGTCTGATTGAAGCTCCAAAGCATTAGCTTGATTTCCAGACATTAAGGGCTGTATTTGGCTTGGTGTGTGGGTGTGGGTGGGTGGGAGAAGCAAGGCAAAGCAGGGAGGGGACTCTTGTTTGAGCCAAATTGCTCATCCTTCCAAAGCTGCCTTGTGCTGTGTGCACCAGCAGACCTCCCAAGCATCTGGCCATGCAGACTGTCACACTGCTGCTAGTTTACCTTGATGGAGGTGACAGGGGCAGCGTGTTTTCACACATGCACAGGAACCCCTGACAGACCTGTCAGTGAGTGCCACTAGTCCTGAACCACAAAGACGTACTTTAAAGCTCGGTAGATCTGGACACTCACAACAATCCATTTGCAAACACCCACCCCCCCCCGCCCCCCACCCCCCGTCCCTGACTTAACATCTCTGCGTGAGTCACACTCAAGCTTCCTCAGTACAAGGAGTAACAAACAGCAATCCAAGAGCCTGTGTTGCACAACATGTCGCATTGTCCTTAAAAATCCCATGCGTGTGCAGCTGTGTGCATACACGTGTGTGTGTGTGTGTGCACAAGGGTTTGCAGCCGCCACTGGGCAGTGGCCATAGCTCAGCACACAGGCACAAGCCTCTTGTGTAGGAAAATATCCAGGCACTAGCATGTGCATGATGCCCTATAAATACCACATGCACTGATAACTGTAGTTATAGCTAAATACCAAAAATATGCTCGTCCTATGCTGCCAGAATTTCTGGCATGGTCTGTTGGTACAGCCAGTCCAGTACAGAGGCTTTGACAGCTCTGCCTGAAAAGCACACTGTGAGGCACCTCCAGCCATGCCCCATGTCAGTACTTGTATCGTGCACTAAACTGGAAGATAAACTTACAATTCCTGCCTTATTTGTTTGCTATGTGTACAGGGTTTCCTTC
The DNA here is from genome assembly GCF_965140245.1 of Athene noctua. Taxonomy (NCBI): domain Eukaryota; kingdom Metazoa; phylum Chordata; class Aves; order Strigiformes; family Strigidae; genus Athene; species Athene noctua. The sequence goes on from NC_134044.1 coordinate 16,583,549, forward strand.
ATTTTTAGCTACAAGTGGTGTTTACTTCTGTGGCCTGATTTATACTCATTACTTCGTGGGTCTTGTTAGCAGCTCTACAATTTTGCCCAAAGGCTGTGGTGAGAGGCAGGGAGCTGAGGAAAGGCAACATTCTGTGGTGCTGCTGCTGCAGGCTTTGCTGAGGCTCAGCCCTTGTGGTTAAGCATCTGGCCCAGCCTGAAGGGCTACTGGGGACAGATATGGGTGAGATGAGCTTAGTACATGCAGCTGCCTGGGGGAGAAGCTCATGGCAGGCCCTTCAGCTCCAGCTTGGGACCAGAGAGGTCAGGGTGAAGACAATACTTCACTTGAGGCAGAACTTTGTGTATGGAATGTCAGGGGCACTGGGGCAATGCTGGCACAAATACCCAACCCTGCTGGGCAAACAGCATGTCAGAGAATGTCAGTCACAGAAGTGATGTGCATCCTCAGTCATCAAAAGGTGTATGCAGCTCAGGCTAAGAAACCACAAATGCAGAGGTTTTCCTCAGTTGTTAACATTTTGATACTGTTCTTTAAGATTTTGTTAGGTACTTTGCCACAACAGGCAAATTCACCAAGTTGCTGAGTGACACCAAGGTATGAGGGGCAGCGCAGCAACTGAAGGGGGATGTGAGAGCCCTTTTCCTTCTGTTGCTGCTGTGCTACACGCTTTCTTTGCAGCATGCAGACAGCATCGATAGCCTGGGCAGATGACGGGCACTCCTGGCATTGCTCATCCTGGCCCAGACCCATGGGACAAGTCATTCATTTTCTCTTTTTTCTCATTTTCATTAAAAAATGGCTCCAGTAGCAATAACAGTTTACAGAGCAGTGTCTGTCTTGCAGCCATGCTGGGAGGCCCAGCTAGTGTGTGCATTTAAACTGCTTTGAAAACCTTGCATGAAAAATGCTCTATGGGAAAAGTAATATTTTTTCACTGTTCATATATTCAATGTAATATCCCTCCTATTAATACACAGTTGACTGCATTTTATCTCTGTCCTGTATTGTTGCACACTGCTACAACTGTTTATCTAGCTAGGAGTAAAATGCAGAGCAGTAATGTCATTTGCAGCCTGCCTCTAATTGCCAGGATTTATTTGCAAATCAGGGGAGGTTATAAATACAAGTCCTTACATCGCCTTTTTATACATGGGCTATTTTTTTAATTTCTTCCGATAATTTTTGAAATTTTGTTCTTGTTGATTACCCGGAACCAAAACCTGATGGGCTCTCTCCCGTGTGTTTGAGCTCCGTGCTGTTGTTTGTGACGTGACAGCTTTACAAAATGAAGCAGTACACAACCATTTCTTTCTGTTGTAATTTTTGCAAAGATCCAGGCATGACATTTGCAGTCTGGACCTACCTTAATTTCGCAACTCCAGTGTGCCTGCCCTTGAGATGCCTCACTATTTCAATCACATCTGCATGCCACCACATTTGCAATGAGCTCATCAGAGATGCTCCCTGTGGTGGGAGACGCTGAGCATGTGCCCCTGCTCTGGCACACCTCACACAGCACAAGGACAGCCATGAGGACTTAGTCCACATGGTGAGTTGGATAGATGCTTTATGCTGCACGGGACATGAGAATGTGCCATGCCTTGGGCAGACATTGCCTTCTCAGGCTGTCTAGGCTCCAGCAAGAAGATTTTTATAGGACACACATTGCTTAGCCAGGGTCTGGAGAGAAGGTACCCTCCATCCACCCTGTCATCAGGTGCTGCCAGGTGACCATGCAGAGCTGGGATGGCTCCTGGCTTGCTGACACTGAACTCATCCCCATTGTGTCTGCTCACAGCTTTGGCCTTGGCTGGCTGTCTTGATTTACAGGGGAAAAAATAAGAAGTGCTGAGAGCAGACCTCAGCTCTTGGCCAAAGGAGCCAAGGGCTTGAGTCACCACTTCCAGATCCAAAGCACGACACCGATAGGGCTTGGGTGGCTCAGGTGCAAGTGTAGTTTTGATTCAAGACTTTCAAGGACTTCTTGTTGGAGGTTAAGGGATGGAGACCTGGTAATTCTTGGACCTATTACTACATGATAATCAGCATCTTGAGACAATATATGGTGCTGTGAACTAGAATGTTTATTTTACATATATGAATATAACATGAAAAAACAGTAAAAACATAAAACCTAGAAAGACTTATCTGTGAGAAATCCCCTGTTTCTCTCTGTGCCTTTGGAAGAATCCGGAGACAGAAGGAGGATCTGACTGGCAACAAGGGCAGGTAACATCATGCTTGGTAACAGGATATGCTGCTGGGTCACTGAGGTTTGTGTGTGTGTTTGTATTGGGGCTGTAATTTCAGCCTCATATACAAAGAAATAATTAATTATGGTTACTAATGTCTGTGACTTAATGGGTGTCTTTTCTGTTTGCAGTGTGCATGTACAGAGAGCCATCGCTGCATGAAATTGGAGAAAAACAAGGACGCTCAAGAAAAAGTTCAGGGACACCAACCATGAATGGAGGCAAAGTTGTTAACCAAGACTCGACATAGCTGACAAATACCCTCCCTTCTTCCAACTCCTCCCCTCCCACCCACCTACCCACCCCACCTGGAGAAACCACACTGAGACGACAACAGCTGAGCAAGGCAGGACCTACCGGTAGTGGCTAGGAGTCTGAACTCCAGAATCTTTCTTTGTGTAGGACGAGGAAATCGAATCCCAGATCCTGCCTATTGCAACGTTTTAAAAAACAAAAACAACAAAAAAAAAAAGCGAAGAAAAAAATGTTTTAAATCAGGACTCCATTAACATTTTCAAAAGCAAACTGTTTGCTCTGTTGATCAAAGGGGGAAAACAAAATCTCATCTCTGCATAATAATAATAATAACAACTAATAAATATAATAATAATAATAATAAAGATGTTACCTTTAAAAATAAAACAAAGCTTTTGGAAAATTGAACTTAGCATATGATGTGCGAGAAACACGTGGGAAATGCAGCCTGGGACTGTGCTTTCTGTCTTATACTTTCACCTCACGTTCACACCACTGTTTTTTCCATCCCTGCTTCCCCGGGGATGGATGGGATTTTTTCACAAAGCAGGAAAGGTAGGGACGGATTATGACTGTGTTTGCTCTGCTATCAATAAAATATGGCCTGTCCGAATTAGGAGTCTGACAGTTACGGGCGACAAACTAGCTACTCTGTATTCAGCTTTTTCCATCTACATTCAAACACTGTGTAGTTATTTGTTGCTGGTGTCACTGTGTGAGTATGTTTGACCCAAGTCTGGCATTTTATGCCTTTTTAATCATAATTATTTATATTTACAGGCTTGTTTTACTGTATTAGTTGGCAGGGGAATTTTGGAAATGGGTTTTCAGGTCTCGCAGGATGAAGTGATCATATTTATTAGGGGAAAGTTAGAAGATAAAGGGAAAGAGGGATGGCTGCTTGCTTTAAAATACAAAACAGAGCAAGAAACACTACTGAAATCCTTGCTGTCAGATGGAAACGAGGCATGTGCTATGTGAGGGGGTGGCAGGGATTTCAGCAACAGGAAGAGGGGTGTGGGGAGGGAGTGGGTGGGGTGTGCACAGGAGGGGGCAGCTCCAGGGGACTGTGGGTGGTTGTGCGTGTCCAGCTGTGCCAGGGTGAAGAGATGCTGCCCTTTCCTTCTAGCAGCCGGGCTCTCCCTAAATGTTAAAGCTCCACACACATACTGTTTTACATACGTTCAAAGCCAAGACCACAAACCCCTCTAATCCAAAGCCACCACCAAACCTGTTATGGGATGAGAATCCCTGAGATTCTGCAGCAACCTGGGTATGGCTGTGGGTACGTGTCTCGTGAGTGCTGGGGCTGCAGATGTTGGAGAAGCGCGTCAGAGGTAATGAGTTCACAGATGGGGAAAGGCAAGGAATAGGGCGATGGGGTGAGGGATGCTCAGCATTGAGCCCACCTGCAGCAACTAGGGCATTCATGGGGATACAAATCTTCCTGTCTGTTGCTTTCTTTCCTTGTAGTTTGGAGGTCAGTCATGGACCACACACCCTTGGTCCTGTGGGTGGTACTGAAACAGGATGGTACAGGCAGATGCCCTTTCTTTGCTCACACACACTTACTTTGGCCTCTGACCTCTTTTGACAACCAGGGCCTGCAGGCAGGAGTGATATTGCTGTTAGAAAAGCAGGCACTGCCCTGGCTGAGGTGCCTGTGAAGTTTTTGCTGCTCAGGCTGTTACAGCACCCATGAGAGATGAAGAGCAAAATGAATAAGCAAATCCCAAGGGCCTGGAGAGAGAAAAAAACTGGTCAAAACAGCTCTTTATATGAGGGGAAACAGCCTAAATCTGTTATGAGCCAGGTGGGCTACTCATAAATCTTGTGTCATTCATAAATTACGGGTATACATGAAATACCAAATACCACCTTAATTCTTCATTGCTATCACAGCCAATGGCTTAGCTGGCTGGCGGCTACACGCTGCGAAGCTGCTGTGACTGCAGGAGACAGGGAGTGTCTGGGCTGGCGTGATGCTCCCTGCAAAGTGACTGCTGACCCGGGCACCTCCAGCCCCGCGGCACGTGGCGACGCCGGTGCGCGGCAGGGCTCTGAGCAGCTCCCTGCCAGCACAGAGCAAGCGGGGAAAGCTAAGGAGAGAGCCAAATTTCAAGGTTATGGAAGACTCCCAGGATCAGCATGAAGGAATGAATTTCAAGCATGTCCTTTTGTGTTTTGAAAAGCTGAAACCTTGAAATAAAAGGGCCTCTTATCATGGCTCTGCCGCCTAATGCTGCACCTACGGGCAGCCCTGCCCTGCTGTAGGGACACAGAGGGTCCCAGGGCTTCCATGCCAACAGTAAGCATCAACGAGGTTTATCTAGGGCTGCCATTCGTGTCAAGGTGACTTACTCCTGCCTTCCTCAGAGCCCACAGCCCCACAATACTGCGGCAAGGTCACTAATACATGTTCAGCTTGGGAGCACACCCCCAGCCCCATCTGATACAACCCATTCCCTTCATTTCAGCTCCCTCACAAACTAGAAAGCACCCCAAATTAAGGGGTGGGAGAGATGAACATTCAAAGAAATAGAGCCTCAAGGCTAACATGTTGAGCTAGCAGGTCTCTGAACTAACCAAGCCGCCAAACACCCAGGCCATGGTTTAGGTACTGAGCCACAGCCTTCTCAGCTGCTCTCCTGGAGGGAAATCCAGCACCTACTGGAGAAGAGATCATCCACGGCACACCTTGGTACCACAAGCCTCTTCTGGCCCCAGCCATGGGCAACTTGCCAGGGTCACTGATAGCTAGAGCAGATCCAGTATGAAAGACCAAAAATTTCTGTGACCCTGTGTGCAGGACATCCCTTGCTTAAGGCCCCAGGTCATGGGCAGCAGCAGATCCAGTCCTGCCATGTATTTACTTTTCCACTGTATGTCACTTATCACTACTTCCCACACTGGGCTTTTACCTTGGTAATTTTCTTCGGCCAAAGCATTGCAAGAGTCCCTAGAAATGCCACATTTAAGCCTAAATGTCAAAATAATCGCCTCCTTTGGTCCATTGTGTTTGAGCTAATCACCTTCATGTGACACATGACTGAGCTGGCCCATAATGAGAGCTAATTAATCCAGCTCACACCCAGGGTCTTGCCTACCTCAGAGCAGATCTTCTGCCATGTGGTGTAAGTGCTGGTTTTCCTTGCTGCCTGCTTAGCCCTGGCAAACCCTGAGCCACATATGGTGGCATAAACCATGATAAAACCCTCCCACACATATCTTAGGAAATACTGGGCACTTCTTGACCTCTAAGGAAGCTGCAAAAATCAGCTTGAGGAGTAGTGCAGGGACTCCTGATAATCAGGACAGTCCAAAATGCAGTGAGGTTGCCCAACCCAGCTCCACAGTGTCCACCTGCACCAGCTCCTGACAGAGCTGTTTAGCTCCAGGCACCCCAACGCCCTCCAGATGCCTGAGCTAGCCCAGGAAGATCCACAGCTTGCAAGTACTGTGTAGGGCTTCATGCTTTTTATTTTGTACTCAAGTGCCTTGCACACTTTCTCCTAAGCCATATCTCAAGGTGATGGGGGTTTTGTTGATAATCCACCTGCCACTTCCCCATCTGCAGGGAAAAGGAGTGTCCATATACACTTTCCTGCTTTAAGGATCTTACAGTCTCTTCATTGCTTCTTTCTGTTACTGCTCAGTGTCAAAATCCTGATGAGTAATGTTTCTTTTGTTTCTTTCTTTATCCACACATGCCACAACCATTTAGGGAGCTTTGTGACTCAGTTTAACATAGTGACTGCAATCCTTGTCTAGCCTACATGTGATACCAGCAGGACAAATTCCCTTCCCAGCTATGTTGGCATGGCATTGGGCAAACATCTAGCACAGAAAAAGGCCAAGAAAAGTAAACAATAAAAAAGGATGTTTTCATCTCACCTTGCCTATGGTAACTGTTAACTCTGCTAAAGCTGCAGCAAACCTTTGCCCTCTGAATTACAGATGCTGCTATAGAAGAACTTGGATGTTAGAAGTCCAGCAACAGAAAACACTTCACACCACAGAAATACGGGTACATTTAAAGCATTCATTTTGTTTCACTTAGTTTGTTTTTTAATTGCTACATCAGCACTGTTCAGGCAGTACATGCTATGCAACACAGCTCCTCTCACCTATGCATCAAGGGCAAAACCTGGTTAAGACAGCTCCAGTTTGGACCATCAGGAATTTACTAGGAAAAAAATGCAGAAAAAGCAGCATGACAAGCATGCCATACTGCACCAGCAAGTTATGCCACAAGTGTCAGCACTGGCATGTGACAATGTGCTATAAAGCAAAGTTGACACTCAAGAAAGCAATTTATGAAAGTTGTCTGTCAACAACATTTTTTTTGTTTGCGCTCAGATAGGGTCTGGCTGATAGAGCCCCACGCAATCCTTCAAACTGTCATGGGCCTCACATTACACCTTTACATCTTAAACTGCGCTGATTGTGCACCATGAGGGTTACTGCCCCCAAAAGACATCACACTCTCTGAGCAAAGCTGAAGCAATAGGTGGTGTAAGCTCCTCAGGCTGATTAGAGATAGCAGGAAACAAAGTTTCCGGGTTTGATGCCAGCAAAGCTGCAGCGTATACGCATGGCAGACATGAAAAAATGGTCTTGTTGAGGAGTAGGGTTCCTAAAAAAAGAAGGTGCAGAATTCTCATTAGTTACAGCAAAAAAACCCAACCTTTGCTAATGGGCATACACTAAAATACACTACTTTTAACATGCAGGGGACGTTGACCCCAAAACACGTTCAACACTAGACCTCTATTAACTGTGGCATAGCTTAACCCTGGTCCTAGATGGCAGGGCTCAGTTTGTCTGTCATTTTGCATCAAGAGGGAAAAAAAAAAAAAAAAAGACAAGAAGTAAAAGTATCTTGAGGTACAGATTCCCCTCCCAAAACTGGAACAAAAATTTTAGTCACTGCTAAGGGATGACCCACTGCACACGCCTAGTAGTAAGATCAAGAGAAACACCACTGCACTTCCTCAGTAAAGCAGGGGGGTTTCCATGGCATTCACGTCTTCTGTCTCCCACTGCTAATGCTTCAGTATTCAGGGTGACTGAAAGCTGTTTCCATGGAGTAAAAGGCAGCAAGGCTTACATCCTCCTCACCAGTATGGAGTAAATCTTGACTGCTCTGCTTCAGCTGCTGAGCAACAATCATGGCATCAACCGATTTCCCCATGTTCTTCTTAGACACCTTCATTAAAGATCAAAAAAAAAAATCCCATAGCCGGCCTGACTGACACATTTTTAGCATCACATTTAAGCATCCCAACATCTCAAAACTGCTCAAACCTTTGTGGCCACGAAGTTTAAGTAACTACCATTTTAGAACAGAACATATCTTTTCATGATACTTGCATAACTCACTGCTGCATGCACAGAAAGACATCTTCCCAGCCTGCCTCCTTGTTGGACTTCAGGCACCTTCTCTTTGGCAAAGGAGGTCTAGGTCAGCATGGCTCCAGAGCACATCTCACCAGTGCAAACACTAGGGTTCACTGTGAGTGTGCAAGGAGCTCGCACAGGCTCCAGAGCATCCCCAACCTGAGGCAACTGGAGGATCAGTGCAGAAAGACTGGACCTTTGAGGGCCTTCTGGAAAGGACAGGATCTCTGGTCAGACTGCTTGAAGAGAGAGAATGGGGTGTGTTTCACTCAAACCACACTCTGATGTAGGCATGGGGATAATTTATCTTTGGGAAATTCCATTAAGGTTTACTAAGCAATACAAATGAATCTGCTGGGCCCTGTCTCCTCCACCACCACCCCCTCCCCCCAAAAAAACAAAAAGGAATTACCAATTATTTTTTAAAAAGTGTCTGGGTATGGGATCTGAGGAGAAGCAGACGATCGCCCTCCCAAGAGTCTATTAAGAATGGGTTATATGTTGTTCCATTTTCCATGCTCATTACAATCACTGCCCCAATAATAGCTGCATGCTGTGCCTTTTTCTATTCTAGTACAATTTCCCTCATGGGAACTAAATATCTCAGTTTAAATACTGAGCAAAGCTGGTGGAAGAAAGCAGTGTGTTTCTGCTGTGCTAACCTTATGTGTAATCTGCATTTTAGGTAGCTGGTTATTACCCTTCTTTCTCATTGCTTGATACAAAAGTGAAGGGGCAGCACAGGGGAGGAGGAAAATGTTGGTCAGACAGTCAAGCTAAATGACACTGTGAAGGTCAAAGTATATCAGACAATGTCTTTTGGAAATTAAGGCTTTGGTGAATTTTAAATCCTTGAGCTCTGAGAAAAATAGCAGGGAGAAAAGCAATCAGTGGCTCCATCTTAGCTCCAGTCCCTAAACTAGAACTTCAGTGACATTTAAGTCTCTAGATGCAACTCCTGGCTTGTCTCCTACATGCAGTGATGCTTTCCTTTCTCAGGGGTCTGGATTTCTCTGGGAGATCATACTTGCTGAGTCCTCAGGGCATCCCGGCCCAAACAGGGCAGAGCAGTTCCTGCTCGGGCAGCAGTGGGATCCCAAGCCAAGTACCCTGCTCAGGCTTTTCAGCTGGTGGCCCGAGCCAGAGCGGCTCTTCACAGAGCCCTCCCCACGGCACCACACACCGCTTCCAGACATGCCAGGAAAGTGAGAAAACAAGGCTCAATGTCCTAGGCAATTCTGCTTCCAAGGATTCCCTGGTTTGTGCAGATCTCATAGTGAGAACCTCAAAATCTGAGACACAGAGATGTCAGCCCTCCTGTTATGCTGTGCCTAGTGCCACAAGTCTCCACCTGCCAGCAAGCAGCCTGCTGCAGGGGTGTTATGAGGATCACAACGTTTGGGCTTATGAAGTGGTCTGATCATATGATAACAGGACCCTGCAAAGGCAAAGAGCTTCTGATTCAATTGTGCCTCGGAGGGGTCACTTACACACTGTGACTGTGACACTGCCTCTTATTAATTTTATTTTCCAACTAAGTGCACAAGCTGGCAAGTGAAATAGTTTCACTCAATTTACTGTTAAACAAAGAGGCAGGCGTGTGCACAGAGCAAAAGCTTTGCTTGACATTAACTCAATTTGAAGATCAAAAAGAGGCATGTTTAACTTTGTATTATCTTAATTTTTAATTTCCACTATTTTCTGTGCTTCCTGCTATCAGACAGAATGGAAAGCAGAACTAACAGGGACCAACACACTGGGAAAACACTGACTTCTGGTGTGGAAGCAGGAAACATTATCTCACAAATGGATACATATATCTCACAAATAATGATTCCCAGCTCAGTCATATATCCACAAAAGTTCCTCTGGGCTTCAGACAGGTAGTTTTTATCACCTGAGTATGTAATGAGCTCTCACAAGATCACATTTAGGGTACTGCAAGTCTTGCCCTTCACCAGCAAGTTCAAGTGATTCTCCTAACAGGGCCTGTGGGCTGCAATGTAGGGTCTAAATCTGAATTCAAACTGTGCAGTGTGTAGAGCCAGAGCTTCTCAGGGAAGGTTCCCCATTTGCCATGGAAGAGGGTCTAGTTCAAATTCACCATCTTGGGTTTCCACTCCCATATTTTTCCCTATAAAACCAAAACCAACTTTTAAATTCTATGCTTGCCTCTCTTTTCTTGAGAGGCAAATACAAACACAGCACTATTTCAGAATTTTATTCTGTCTATAGGATTGACTAGGCCTTTTATAAAGTGGTAGCATTTACATCAAGAAAAAAGTTAAGTATTGGATATATCTGCTTTCAAGGAGCACAATAACCCAGCTCTAGACATGCCCAAACCTTGGAGTCCATATCCATGCAGAAATTTAACTCTGACTGTTTCAGCTTGAGCCCATCTATTACTAATTCAGTAAAACCATTTTTCTGTTCAGAGATACGTACCTTGGGAGAAGCTTCTGCAAATACATTAGCAGGTGGTGGCTTCAGAGAGATTGAACGGATTGACTCCTGAGAGCCAAAGCTGGGGGTACTTTAAATAGAAAGACAACCTCATCAATGAAGTGAAATCTTTCCAAAGGCAGCATGACCTGGTTCCACGTAAAGGCTTTACCTTTTCTTTGTAAAACAACTGCCTGTTCCTACAGTCTGCAGAAATAAATTTTAAGTCATGATAGCTTATACTAAAATAACTGACAAAAATACAAACAAAAAAGCCCCACCAGTTCCATACTGCCACCCACCTGGATTTTGCTTTGTTCTAGAAACTTTGTTGATGAGAATCAAACTCACCCTCAGGGCAACTCCAGTGAAATCAACGTGCAACCCTGGGAATTAATCTGGCCCAAGACTCATTTTCTCTTTAACTGCAGGAGCCAAGGTCATTTTCCCATCTGGATTTTTCAGATGCTTCTGCACATACTAATGAGTTGTACCTTTTATCAAACCTTGACCATCATTTTCAGGACTAGAAAATGATTGCACAGTGTCAGAGGATCACAGCAAATAACATAAAGACTCTTGGTGTTAAAGTCCAGACCTCATAGTTTCTATGTGCCACTTTTCCTGTGTCCCACAAAGCCATATACAGTATCTTTCCACAGGGCAGTGCAGGACTTTGTCCTCTTTTGTCTCCAAAATCTCTCCCTTAATGCCAGATGACACCACTCATCCTTTGTCTTAACTTAGGGGAAGTTCCTCTTTTCCACATCTGTAGGATTTTATCTGACAATATGACCAGAATTTTTCTGCTGGCTGAAGGACTGAGAAGGACAAACTGCAAGCACAACTTTTTCTTCTTGGAGGGAGAGCGTTTCTGTCTGTCTGTCTGTGGCTATAACATTGTTCCCTTCTTACCTCCTCAGTAATACCCCTTATACCAATACATGTGATGGATGCATCTGACCCTGCAGGCAGCTCTGATGGCAACCGAGCGTCTTGAATTGGTCAGCACCCTAAAAGTAGTTGAGTAGTTGAGGGTAAACACCTGGTGTGAGCATGCGATTAGGGCAATTATTCCAAGGACCAAAAAAGTAGATGAGTCAAAATATGCAGCAAGGATTGGCTGCAGACACCCTCTTCATCACAAAGTGGCTTGTGTCAGACATGATGGCCAAGCTCCACCTGATACATCCAGACTCATTATGGTGAAGACATGTCATTCAAACATGGCAGTAACTTTAAGTCAATATCTTGGAGAGAAAGGGTCTGCAAAAGCACTTCCTGCCTGGAAGCAGAGTGCACAAGGCTACCAGTGCATCCCCTTTTACCCTAGGCTTAGTACGAGCTTGTCACCTCCTCAGTCTATAGACTGGGGTGGTGAAACACACAGATGCCAGCTACAAAGTAGTAACACTGGGAAATTCGTGGTTTGTGATATTTTAATATCCTGAGCAGAGGATTGTTTGATGTTTAGTGTGCTTTTAAGTGTTCTCCTTCTGCTCAATTGATAGCTTTACTGCTCCTGGACAGAATAACAAGCAGCTGTGCTGTTAAAATAAGAGATCCTTTGGATCATCTCGGGGCAGTATCTTGGCAGTCTTGGAGCCAAGGTGACTTGTGGAAATGTTAAGTGGTTGTGGGGCAGATTTGCCAGCTGGTGCAAGCACATTGCAACTGCTTAGAGTTCATGTGAAAAAGATCTCATCACAGACTATTAAAAGCAGAAAGGACAGTTACAAATCAGAGTCTTACCTCTTGTGTAACAAAGACTGGTGAGTTAAGACTAGAAGTCATAGATGAGCTTGACCAGGGGTACCTGGCTGGGCAATGGAAATGCTGCTCCAGTCTGCTGGAATTTCACGTGCCAATGTTGTATTTCCATGATGCAGCAGAGAGTTCACCCAGAGGCTGGAGACCAGGTAATCAGATTCTATATAGGTTTACTTCTTCATTATTTATTCAATAAGAATCACATTAAAACAAACAAACAAACAAACAAAAAAACCACTGGAGGCAGCGACAAACTGCTGTTGACTTTGCTGCAGTCTGAATCAGACCTGAAGTATTCAGAGTTTAAATTTGCACAACTGGAATTTGGTAGCAATGCTTCCAAAGGTCTGTATCAAATTATGAGCTCCTTTTAGAGTAACGTGTTCATCACACATCTATACCTGCCTGAGGGTAACCTCTTGTAACGTGTTCAAAATAGCTGTCCTGCCTGGATTGACACATCCTCAGAACTATGAACCAGGATCATCTACTCATCTCCTTCCATGAAAAAATGGTTTCTTGGCCTAGGTGAAGGAAAGTATGGTTGGCAAGGATGGCAAAAAGGTGGAGTTGCAGCTCAAGAAAGTTGGGAGCAGCTGATACAGAGCTGTAGAAAGGTCGCCAAAAAGCTTTGTGTGAAGTTTCAGCTATTGTTGCCTGGTCCCTCTCTTATGCTTCCCTTTCAAGACAGGACACCACAGGAACTTCTTCCTCCCTTTCTCATGCACCCCATTCCCCTCTGGCAATACCTAAATGCCTTCTTTCACTGCAGCTGCTGGGGTCCCTGCAGTGCACAGCAGATCAGAAAAACAGCTTGTATTAGCGAATTCAGGGGTAAAATCTTTCTGGGTCCAGCTCCATACAGGCCAAATAAAGATGTGAGCCCTGGAGTCGGCAATCCTTGCTGTGTGTAAAAGCACTAAAGAGAGTGACCTGTCAATGTCTGGACATGTCAGATGTGGAGTCAGAACTGGTCATGTTCTCTGTTGACCACTTTATAATGAAGACCTTTGCCCAGTCTATAGAAGATTGAAAATTTAGGTAGTATATTTTGGTGTAACAATATTCTTCCAATGACAAGAAATACAGTCTCTGATTTGTATTCCTCTGACTTGAAATCATTCATTTTAAACGACTGTTTGTTCTGCTAATTTAGAATCCAGGCAGGCATGGAAATAATTTATTTTGGTTTGTGAAAGGAGCTGAGCTTGTTTGTTAAGCACATATATACTTTGTTGCTTTGGGATGCAATGCAACTCCCTGCTAGAATAAAATTTTGTAAGTAGCAGGAACTCCACAGTGAACTCCATGACAATACCCTCAGCGAGGGACCTGTCCTTCACCTTCCCTGGGCTTCGGAGCAGACCCAGTGATAGCTGGGTTGGTATGACTTGTTTTTGAGGAACAGCTCCACACACCCTTTGTGAAAGGTGTGGGGGTGAGAGAATTGGCCCTACAGCTCACACACAGCACCTCAGGGCACCTGATGAGGTGACAGGCTGTGACTAAAAGCATACAGCCCATGGCCCCCTGACTGCCTGACACAGTGAATGCACCCGCACAGTATCATGTGCTCTAAGTGTGTTCACCAGATGCAATGTCCCAGCAGATTGCTTTGCCCTCTCCCTCCCTGACACTCATACAGCATGTGGGCCCCACCAGCTGCTGAGAAGTCACATTTTGCAAGTCATTTAATGAACACAGCTTTTCACAGCCATCCATACATGATGCAACCCAGGCAGTGGATTGATGTTCACACAGGAGCCCAGTCCGACATGGACCTTCTGGCTGCACTCCTCAAATGGGAACCACTCATCTCCAAGCCCCAGTGTAAACCTTCTTTCCCACTGCAATGGAGAAGTCCTTGTGCTTCTTACAGCCTCATTAGAAACTTAAGAGTCTTGCTACTGGAAACACGGAAACTCATTCAAAAAGCCTGCTTGTGCGGATGCAGATAAAATGGGATTTTGACGTCTCTAACAATGCTACTATCCCAGTAAATAAATTATCAGCATTCACTTATAATTACTTTTGTTATATTTGTGCTTGACTCACAGCGAATTTTCCAAGACAAAGTTCCGATGTCTGTTAACTTTATTTTCCCTAATGTCTAAGCAAAACCCATGTTTTTGAAAAATGCTACTTATTATTTGAAGCAGAAAAGTAATTGGTATTGAACAAAAGCTGGATAATGTCTTTCGTGATAGGCTGAGCAATGACTTGGACTACAGCAACATTACATGAAGTGAGGATTTGTTGAAATAGCTTTCATTCTCGTTTGCCACTAGACCTCAGTAACAGCACATGAAATACATGTATTTCAGTAGCCCAGCACAGACATTTTGTTCTGTAACTCAGAATGTTTCATCTTACCGCTCTGAGGGTTCTTGCCAATTGGCAGCTTTGCACATGTGCTAAATTGCTAAATTTTTAGCATTTACCCATTTATCTAGTTTGACACAGCATGCCTGCATGAGGCAGAGGGATTTGGGCCTGTGACTACGGGCACTGCACTGTCAGGGATGTAGACACTTAAATTGGCACTGTGTAGTCAGATAGCATGGCAATAGGGTCCTTGCAATTAAACTGATAAACTGTAAAATACGTTAGAAGCTGGATGAATTGAAACCATAGACACCTAACAGCAGAATGATTTGCAAGAGAGACTGCACTGTCAGGAAGAGACATAAGCAAAATACCCTTTGAAACTAAAGAGCATATTCATGCCGTATCTTTGCATCAGACACTCATGGGTTTGAAGTCAGGTTTGGTCCTGAAGAAAACAGAAAACAGTTTGTCTCCATGTCTTAGATTCAGCTAAAATGGTGTGGCAATTAGCTGTTACCAAAACAGGGCTGGAGCTGATCCTCATGCTCATGCTGTCTCTCATCTGACTCCAGCTCAGAGCTAGTCCAAAGCACTGGACCAAAAGGAAACGATTGGCTGGTTTAACCCCTGAATGGACTCACCCCAGGGGCAGCCAAGAGCCAGCCTGGCACAAGGGACAGGGTGGGACCATGTGGCAAACATGAAGACGACAGCAGGCAGCAGGTCTGCTGTGGGGAGCAGACAGCCCTTCCATGACCTTGTCCATAGTGTCAAGCCATGTCCACAGTGCCTGCTGTCCTCACTGCATCTGAACCATAAGATCAGGAGACTGTGGAAGATTTCATGCCACCATCAGGTTAACAAGAGACTCACAGTCCTAGGCTGGCTTTTGTTCTGAACCAGAGACTCTCCTTGCTCTGTTGACTGGTATCAGAAATGAAAAATAACAACAACCCATGAACAGAAGCACATTAAAATTACGCAGCTACAATGAATACACAGAGACATGGTCATCTCACCACATACGGCTTCTCAGAGTATTTCTAGCTAGTCAACTAGCCCTACCAAAGACAGCCAGGACCATGGCAGACCCCAAGATGCCGCAGCCATTTGTCCACAGGTAGTCTGCAGAGAGAAATGCATGACAGCAGCCTGCTGACAGCCTGCCTGGTCTTCACAGCACTGAATAAACTGCCTAAACTTTGTATCAGCATTGTGCCAAGCTGCCAGCTGTGCTCAGCTCTCTTCTGGGTGCACTAGGGACCCTGTTCCAACCGTGCCCATGCTGCCAGTTGGGTGTCAGAGCAGGGAGCAAGATGGGTTTGGAGAATGGCCCTGAGTATCCAACACTGGCAGCACAGACTCAGCTGTCTTCCCAGGGAAGAAAATCAGCTTCTAGAGTCCCTTGCAAAAATAAATAAATAAATAAATATCTTTATCCAAAAGCGAGAGAGACTTGCGCCCAAAATTTCTCATTTTGCAGTATTTCAGAGAGCTGTAGTCCTTGTTCCAGAGTGAAACTCCAGCCCTGCTGGCACAAGTCCCTTGGGTTTCAGGGCGTCTCTGATTTCATTCTCTAACTTACGCTGCCGAAAGCACTGGTTTATGAAAGGTGAACAGCTTCTAAGAAATGAGCTAGAGCCAGACCTGGCCTTCCTTATCACTGTTTCCCAGGGGTTTTAGTGCTAGTGGCAGGCAGCTAGCTAGTGGTGAAAAGCATCCACAGTGACAGCAGAGTCCTAAGGACCGTTTGAGGCAAAAGCTCCAACCTACCTCCCAGGACAGCCCTGGTTGGGGTGCACAACAACATCACAGTAAGACCCATAAGATGCTTTATAGAGAAGGAGTTGACCTATACCTCCTCTACTGAGCTCTTCACTTTGTGATAATCCAACATAGTGAGTTTCAAATAACTAGTTATCCTCCATGCAAAATAGCATTGCTGTTTCTCCCCATGGTAAATAGCAGCATATTAATGACATCAAATGAAATAGTAGTTCTTCTGTTGTTTCAAGTACCTGAAGTACAAGGAAAAAAAAGGTTCCTAATAAATCTGTTGTTTTGAATCTCCCCAACTTTCAAGGATTTGAATACTGGAATAAATGCCACCTGGCTCTGGGACTCTGCTTCTACTAGCAGCACCAGGTCTGACTGTCCTCATCCTGTGCTCCACACCCACCCTTAGGGGAGTGATTGGGTCTAGTGCCCGCTGTGTTGGATCCAGACCAAGGCAAGCTGGGCTCTATTCCCAGACCTCCCTCTTCCCAATGCTGTGCAGCTCAGATCCCTTCTCTGAGCCTCAAACTCCCCATATGTAACAAAAGAGTGAGCCATTGGTATCTTTTTGAAAGCTATGTGTAAGCAATGCAACAGTAGAGAGACTGAAGGATCGGGGCTATCCAAACTGCTGCTTTATATGCAATGGCCTGAGCTCAAGAGACGATGAGAACTGGGCTCCAGCTACCTCCAGCTCTGGCTTTGGAAGCAGACGCCCTCATTGCTGAAGATGCATAAATCTAAATCTCCTTCCTCCTGCACTCCTGCCTGTTCTTCTATGTTGTCTGTGAAAATTATGATTTTGTCATTTGAAAACAAAAGTGCTTATCTGGCAAGAAAGGCTTCATAAAGAAGGCAATGGAAGCTGTCACATCTGTACTGTCTGAACACCATCTGTCTCCCAAGTTTACTCCAAAAGAAAGTCAATTCCATCCAGTTCTCTTGCTATATATCAGTAAAATGCTTAGTAGTGGCACTTGGAGAAGGAATGAACACATTTCAATTAGACAATAGCATCATAAAATACCATCTCAGTAAATAAAAACCTGGAGGTTAACATTTGTAGAGATTAAGCAGCCTGTTAAGTAAAGTTTACAATGGCATGTTAGGGTTTTTGTAATACATAGTTATATACATGTATCATCCAAAACAGGCTCCCTAGCTTACTTTGCAGACTGCTATGTCATGTCACATATGTGACTGTCTCTCAAGAGTTACCTGAGATCCAGAGACTGGTTTGGAGCTGTAGATATCTGTAGAAATATGTGTATTGCTTTTGGTAGAGAAAGGAAAGACAGAAGAGTTATGGAAAGGAGAAGCAGAATCGCAGAATGGTTTGGATTGGAAGACACCTTTAAAGATCAAAAAGGCAAATTCTGTATTTGCTTAAGGGCCTGGTGACAAATGCTGGAGACAGAAGGTAACAGCTGCAAGTAGGCTAGTTACCATTCAGAAGAATAACACTTTGCTGAGAGGTCCTAAGTATATGCATCACTACTAATTTCCAGGACCCTGAAACCACTATGGTTATGACGTTACAAATTACTGCTTTCTCGTCTGTAAATCTCAAAATAGCCTCACAGATGTTTGATTCTGGAAGAATGGAGTGACAAATGCATGTACTACAAGCCTAAGCTAGGAGAAGGACCCACTGATTCTTGGCTGGCTTCACAAACAGCCTTTGCATCAAAAGTGGAGTAAACACGAGCAGGCTTTAACGTCCTCCAAACTCAGATAAATGTTTCTGATTGAGACAAAGCACTACTAACACTTAAGAAAGGCTGCTCCTGCAGAGTACTCCTGCGGTAGCAGGTCCCTGTGTACATGGGCAGGTCTCACAGTGCTTTTCAGAGAAGTGCCAGCTTCAACAAGAGGCTGCTCAAAGCTGTCACCACTGTGACCCTCTGCTGAATTTATGATCAAGACTTGGGACAGATTTTGTTCAAAGCACCTCTTGAATCTTCAGTGTGAAAGTCATCAGCACATTTGCACTGCAGTGAATTGGGCTTCACAAACAACCAAAAACATTGGTCCCATCCTATATATGGGGAAATGAGTCTCAGACAAACACAGCCTATGACGATGCACCTTCCACTGCACTTCAGTAACAAGTGGACCAGATCCACCTGCTGCAAGTACTCCAAAGAGCTGCTGAAACCTGCTGACTGCTGAAATGCCCCTGTACTACAGCACTCTCGCTCCTGTGCTCCCAGTTCTCCTGTCCTGTCACTTTTTCCCCCGCTTCAGCATCATTTTCCCCCACACATGCATGAGCTGAGAGACTATCTCAATTATTCCAGCTGTTGTGCTACACTACACTGAACATAATCAAAGCTAACAAAGCACACTTTGCTGGCTCCATTGTCATCTGGCACTGAAAGCTGAAGATCCCAAATGAACAGTGCTTAAGTTGATGCCATACTTGAGGGAGTTCGGCAGGGGAAAGGGAGGTAAGAAAGAAGAAATAAAGCTGTGGATTTAACACAGCTGGATTTTTTATTATCATCAGAAAACTTCAGAGAAGTACTGATAGGATGGGACTAAACTGTGATTCTGGGGGTGTATCAGCATTGATTTTTTTTTGAAATGCAGCCTTCTTAGACAAATATCCCCAGGAGTACCTCGGATTATGAATGCAAATTTATATGGGACTGTGCTCATACAAGGTCCTGGATAGCCCTGCAAATTCATTCACTTAGGCTGATAAAGGCGAGATGCAGTCCCGCACTTTAAACACCATGATTAACACAGCGACAATCTGAAACAAAATGAAAAGACTAAAGTAAATCCCACACTACACATACTTCCAGCTCATTTCCCTAAGGGAAGAACTTCAGACTCATCAGCACGAGGGTGGATGATAAATAAGGGCTATAGGTTTAGGCAAAAAGAAGTCAACTTGCTCACCCTGCTCTGTCCCAAGATTGCAGCAGTCAGTGCACAAAGGTGCTCCCAGGGGGAAAGAGGAATGGAAATAATTTGTCCAGCAGTTGGTAGAGAGGGGACTGACACTGGATCCTTAATCCAGTGACCAAATGGTGAGCACAAGCACTGGTTAAGCAGGAGAAGCAGCTGAAGATGTTCTCTGTGCTGGGACTTGCCCTGGCTCTGCTTATCTAACTGGGCATACCCCTGAGAGCCTCTGCCAGTGGGTCAACAGTTACGTGTTCCCAGTCCACTTCTGCCTTTTTGGTTGTCAAGTCTTATTGCAAAAAACTGAGAATACACCACATGCATATGAAATGGCACTGCCCTCACAGGGTTGTTTTTTCAGGTGCTATTAGGATCCACTTCACACCAGCTGAGAGAAGCTCTCTAAGTGAGACACTCTAAAAGGCTGGCACCATGGGGACCGTAAGGCCATCTCCAAGGAGTAAGAAAGCAACAAATTCCAAAACACATATTACCAAAACTCTTCACATCATGGTGCCACTCTGACAGACTTCTAAGTCATTTAGTCCTTTTAAAAAATTAATGGTGATGTTCCCAGATCCTCTCCCAGATGCTAGAAAGGCCAGAAATTGTGCAAGTTTTCATGTAATACCATTTCAGCAGGCTGAGAAGCCTTTCTTGGCTTCTCAATTTATGTGAACCACAGCAAACTCTTCTCCATTATCATCCTTTATTATTGCACCCAGGGATGTACATTTCAGGGGCATTCAGAGCTTTGTGCCAAGCATGGAACAGTCTCCCAAAAAGAGACTCACGTTGCCAAGAACAAAAGAGGACACCCCCTGTGTGTTCTAGAGTTATGGCACACAACTAATGAGGCTAATCTCCATCTCATACAGAGCAGAATTAAACATATTCAGAGCAAGTCTGGTGGAAATTTCATATACCTCTCTCTAAGACATCATGCAAAGGGGATACCTTTAGATACACGTAGAGCTCTCTAACACCCGGTACCTGAAGTGTTAATACAGTACAGCAGAAAGGAGGTAATCTCTGAAATGAGGACAGTGCTCCAAGAATGGATCGATCCAGGGCTGCCTTTCAGTTCTCAGTTGCTGACAGGCAGCAAATTGATCACAGTGTGGTTTGAACTTCTCTCCTGACAGTTCAGGCAGGAGAGGTCCAGGAGCTCTGTAAATGCATAATCTGCACCTGGCACTCACTTGCTACGTACTAAACAATGATAAAACCTTTGGAGAAAACTGTTTCTCCTCCAGTTGGTTAACATTTATACCCAGCTGAACTCCTGGGGTGGTAAGTACAGCAGACCTCCTCCTCTGAGGCAGATAAAGAAAACATACTGTAAAGAAAAGTACAGTGTATTGGCATGTCTCTCCCAAAGAGGCTGTCAGCAGCTGAGTGCCACAGCCCCTGTGAATGTGAGGAAGGAGAGGGGTATTTTTTCCAGGGAGCCGCTTTTCTCTCTCTCCGCCTTCTTCACTAGCAACTGATTCATTTTTTCATTCCTCCCTCCCCCTGGCTTGGTGTGCATAGAGCCAGGCCCTGACACAGGCCACAGCAGCATCTTTGCTAATTCTCCAAGTGCCACCTACAGTTTGTGTGAGTACATGTGTATGAGCACACACATTCAGAGGCAGAGATTGAGACATGCTACAAATGTGTGTGTGTATATATATATATATATATGAGTACTGAGACATGACCAAACCAGCCCATAGCTCACACATGAGAGGATAGAAATAAGCCTAGAGGTGCTTCTGCTCTTCTGGGGAGCAGGTCCTCTGCCTACAGGTGAAATCAGGTGTTGAGCACTCAGAAGCTTTACAGAAGCACAAGCCTTGCAGGGAATGAAATAGGGTAATTCTGACTGAGTGGTCCTCAGTCCCTAGCTCAGAAAAAGAGTTACAAGAACAGAAAAGGGATCTGGTATCTCTTTTCCACCCTGATCAAATACACCAGTGGATCTGGCAGTACCATCTCCCCAGAGATGCCACAAAAATGATGGCAAGTGGGAGCAATCACTAGAGCGGAGCAGTGCAGCAGCTTCAATAATTGCAATGATTTATCAATCACCACCACTGCTTCCATCCCACCCCCCCAGCGAAAGGGTCCTGCACAGTGGAGAAGCTTTTTCAGACAGTAGGGAAGGCAAACAGGGCAAGGAAAATGAATGCAACAGCTAAGAGGCTTGAAATTTAATCAGAGCTGACTTTCTATTGCTTGCTTGCTTTCTCTACTTATTTTCAAGGGAAAATGTCCATGTCTATAGAAAATACAGAAGGTTTTTTAAAAAAAACCTATTCCCTGCTCCCTATGATTGAAATAGAAAAAAAAGTGTTGAGGTTTTTTTAAAATTCATTTTCTTGCAGAGCTATTTTAACATAAATAAAAGAGGACTTAACTGGTCATATGTCGTCCTACAGCAGTCAGGTCAGCTGGGGTGCTCACAAAAGCCATCCCTAGGTCTACAGGAAAAACAATGGCCAAACACTCTCAGGTAGAGGATTTCCTTGAAGATTTGCCTTCCTCACCTAGGTATTTCCACAGCTCTGTGCACTGGTTTGGTCTTTTCCATGGGGTTTCATCCAACTCATAGAAAGTTGTGGTGAACTGACACCATCAGGGGATTGCACTGACCAGAGTCCAATCAGTGTATGTGCAGACCTCAAACAAGCCCACCATGTTTCCTGAAGAACCTTATCCTGGCAGGAAAACCACCCTCAGGCTTGAGCAGATGTTTGCAGGAGAAGACCCTGGAGAGCCTTGAGTAGTCTGCTCTGGAGCTACTCATCCTCTTTGCTCCCTGCTCCTGCCAACACCAGAGAACCCAACAACACACTCTGTTTGGACATGGGAGCACTTGGAAATGATTACTTATAATTATTTCACTCGTATTGACAAGAAAACAGGAGAACAGAATGGTTTTTAAATGCAACCTGTGGCTAAAAGCCTGAAAGCAGCTGGCCTCTGGCCAGGCTATGAGAATGAACAATGATACTCTGGAGCAGAGTATCCTGCACTCGGGTCACGACAACCACATGCAATGCTACAGACTTGGGAAAGAGTGGCTGGAAAGCTGCCCAGCAGAAAAGGACCTGGGGGTGTTGGTCAACAGCCTGCTGACTATGAGCTGGCAGTGTGCCCAGGTGGCCAAGGCCAGTATCATCCTGGCTTGTATCAGAAATAGCGTGGCCAGCAGGGACAGGGAAGTGATTGTTCCCCTGTACTCGGCACTGGTGAGGCTGCACCTCAAGTACCATGTTCAGTTTTGGGCCCCTCAGTACAAGAAAGACACTGAGGTGCTGGAGTGTGTCCAAAGAGCAAGGAGTCTGATGAAGGGTCTAGAGGACAAGTCCTATGAAGAGTGATTGAGGGAACTAGGGTTTTTTAGCCTGGAAAAAAGGAGGCTGAGAGGACACCTTATTGCTCTCTACTACTACCTGAAAGGAGGCTGTAGCAAGGTGGGTGTCAGTCTCTTCTCCCAAGTAACAAGTGATTAGGACAAGAGGAAATGTCCCCAAGTTGCACCAGGGGCGGTTTAGATTGGATATCAGGAAAAATTTCTTCACTGAAAGGGTTGTCAAGCGTTGGAACAGCCTGCTGAGGGAAGTGGTTGAGTCACCATCCCTGGAGGTATTAAAAGACATGTAGATGTGGCACTTAGGGACATGGTTTAGTGCTGGACTTGGCAGTGCTAGGTCAGTGGTTGGACTGGATGATCTTAAAGGTCTCTTCGATCTAAACAGTTCTATGATTCTAGAGGTGGCAGCAAGCCCAGCTTCTTCCTGCTATGATTTGGCTTTTTAAAATGTACTTATATACAGAGGTTGTTAATTAATTGGATGTCTTTCAGTTTGACTCTTAGCTTTGGCTCATGGTACAGTAGATATACAAACAGCACATTCCCAATACCCCATCAGTCGTCAGTCATTCCTCTAACCTGTCAGTTTGTTTCTTTTTTTCAAAATGTTTCTTTGCTGTAAATTTAAGCCTTTGCTGGGAAAGGAGAAGATGGAAGAAACTTTTCTTCCTTTCTGTTCATAAGAAACACTTTTATTCTGCGCGTTAATTGATTTCTTGGATTCTGAAGAAGTAAACAAAACGTTAAAAAGTCAAAATCAAAGATGAAATATTGAGGTTATCCTGACTTCTTGTTTCTTTTACAAATCTGCCATCAACCATTTGAGATTTTAATTTCTGTTCCAAAACAGCAAGCAAGAAAATAATTTACAAATTCTTCAAAACTCCCACAGAAATGGGAAAAACATTCCCACTTAACCATCTGGACAAATACTGTGTCTGCTCCAGCTCATGACTGCCGGGAATCAGACCCAAGCCTCCTCACTGGTGAGGGCAGGAGCCAGCTCCATCCCGCAGGTGATGGGATCTTCAGCGGGAGGTCCAGTTCCCACATGGCTGTGGTGCCATGTGACTTGCCTGCACCACAGGACACAATGTCACTGAAGGTTGACCCAACACCACCGGCAATAGCATGGAAAGTTCCTTCAGGGTGGGCCTGGAAGGATTTGGGGTTGGGTGAGCATTTAAATAGCTGCTTCTGGGACAGGCTCTCAGCACTTTTGAACAACACAAGAATAACTAAACAGGCCTTTGAGTTTTGGTGTTTGGTTTTGGTTTTTTTTTTTAAATCTGCAGGGAGTCACTTATCTGTCAGATCTTTGCCAGGCACACTACTCTCCTGGTCTTTTTCTGCTAGAGAGACATTTGGTGGGGGTGAAGAGAAGGAAATTGGAAATGCAAATGGAAAATTTGACCAGACTGCTCCCACTCTTTGAAAACCCAAAATACATATGTGTATGAGTGAGCTGGCTAGATGGGAGCTTAAATCACTGATGTAGCTAGAGTCACCCAGCAATATCCCTATTTGTACCCTTTTCTTCTTCCCTCCATCTAATTCTGTTAATTTGGAGCCTTGCAGCAGGTCAGTAAGAGCCCCAGAGAAAAGGGGGAGCCCTTGATCAGGGAGTTGACTGGGGATGGTCCTGCAGCCTCACAGCCACACACTTGACTGAAGGAACCTGCTGTCATCAGGTCTCAGAAGCTAAGCCTGCGAGGTGTTGCAACATGTACCTGAAGGTCCCCTGAGTATTTAATTGCAAATGGGTGGGGGGAATTTGCTCAGCTGCTTGCTGCTGGAGGGCTGAAAGGCAGAGGGACAGAAAAACAAAAAGCAAGCCTAGCTGCCCTCATCCTGAGGAAAACGTGGCTTTGGCATTCTGCTGCAGTCCTGTACCCTTGTGCTGAAGCCAGTGCCCTACGTCAGCTGAGTCTGCCGGAGTGGTAGAGTATAGGGAGGATAAAAGAGTTCCTGTTGTTTTTCTGAAAATAAGTGCCTGGGTACGAGACCACAAAATCCCTTCAAGCAGAGAACAGACTACAGAGGTGTCAGAAATGGGACACAGGGAGAGCCAACAATCAGAAAGACAGAGTTTGATCTTTTTTGAGACCACAGTCAGCCATGGCAAACAAGCCCACAGGAAACGAGACTTCATTAATTCCAACTCTCATACAGGGACTCCTAATGTGTTACACTTTACAATAGGACTGAGACACCAGCAAGAGAGAAGGTTCAGTGGGTGAGAAGGTAGTCTGAAGCTCAAGAATAAGGCACGGGACCATCACAACAGCTTGATCAAAAGGAAAGCAGTGGTCCAGTGAGTCCAGTGACCCAGATCCAGACCCTCCTTCTCCAGCCTACCAGTTCAGATCATTAGCTCTTAACTGACAGGCATGCAGTTTGCTACCTGCTCTCACAAGACTCCTCTTAGGAGATGCTATCAAAAAGCTGCTGCAATGGAAAAAAAACAACAGGGGAGACAGGGGGACAGGGTAGCAGTTAAAGGGGCTGTTGTTTAAAGCTAGCCAGAAGCTAAGCACCATGCAGTTGCTCACTCACTCCTCCTGTCTCCCACTGGGGTGAGGAAGAGAATCAGAGAAGAAGCAAAACTTGTGGGTTGAGATAAGAACAGTTTAAAAACTAAACTAAAACATAATAATAACAATAATATTATACTGATTGTAATGAAAAGAAAGACAACAAAAAGAGAGAGAAAGAAAACCCAAGGAAAGACAAATAATGCACAATGCAATTGCTCACCACCTGCTGACCAGTGCCTGAGCAGTGATTGGCCCCTCCCAGCCAACTCCACCAGTTTATACACTGAGCATGAAGTTCTATAGTGTGGAATATCCCTTTGGCTAGTTCAGGTCAGCTGTCCTGGCCATGATCCCTCCCAGCTTCTGCACCTGCTCACTAGCAGAGCATGGGAAACTGAAAAATCCTTAACTTGGGATAAGCACTACTTAGCAACAACCAAAACATCAGCGTGTTAGCAGCATCCAAATCACACTGTACCAGCTACTAAAAGACAATTAACTCTATCTCAGCTGAAACCAGACAGGGGCACATTTTGCCTCAGAGGCAGCAGTCTCCATTCGCTGCCTGCTCAGCATTACTGGCCTATCTATCTGGCTTTCTTTAGCAGAGATTAGTCTCTTGATCTTCCTCACTCATGGAAATGGCTCTGTGTGTGTGCATGTCCAAGCAGCTGGCAGCATCAGGACCTTCTCCCCTACCTTGTAAGACACGCACCAAGCATACCCTGGGAAGCTGTGCAGATAAACAACACATGAAAATGTATGTGAGGAGGAGTGTGCAAGACTGAATACACAGGGGGAGAGAAAGGGGAACATGAGAAACCAGACAGCTAACAAAGGAGGAAAAATGATCAGGCAAAGCAGTGAGATGAGAGAGTTGTTACTAGAGGCAAGAAGTGAAAAGAGGCAAATTAAATACTGGTTCAAACTAGAGTAAAAATAGCACAGGAAGAAAGGGAAGAAGAAAACACCTGCAAAGGAACACAACTTTCAGGGGGTGCTATCACACATCTGCTCTGCCAGCCTTGCAGGGGAGAGCACCCTGAAATTAACTGCAGGGCAGAGGGTGTCCCAGGGAACAGCCCTGGCTGTAGCTCACTCTGCGGAGCCCCCATGCTCTTCTGGTGGGCCAAATGACTTAGTTCTTTGCATCAGCAAAGTTCAGCACTTAGTTATTTGCATCAAGTATTTCAACAGTCATCACAAAAAAGGCTTAGAAAATAAGGTCTTCAAGATATTTTTTGAGACTCCCGAATCTCTCCTCATCCACAGAAGAAGATGGAGTCTGGGCCACTGGAGCTAAATCCATCTAAAAGTAAAAGTTAAATCCACACACACAACTAATAGGTGCAGAATTATTCACATAGCAGTGTCAAGTAGGAGCATCTCAGAAAGATAAAAAAAATGAAAGATGTCTCAGAAAGTTAAGACAGATTCAAAGTCCATGTATTTATATTTGATTTCCATCCTGGTCACAAAAGTAAAGCTATGAATGAGACCATGATCAACACTTAATCTGGGGACATGACATTCCAGCTCTGCCCCATGTCTAGCTGGATTCACAACAAACTTCACTAATCCCTGGGGACAGCAAAGAAAAATGAAAGGAAAGCAAAGCAGGAATTTATGTGTAAGAATGAACAATACGACACAGGGAGCAAAGCAATGATAACACATCACTTCAAAAATCACAGCTGATTACACACATCAGCCCCTAGTCCCTTCCCAAAGAGGCGTGCTGAAGTCAGCCAGGCTGCTAATGAGAGACAGGGGTGATGGCTGTTGGTGATGCCCAAAATGTCTTGGCAATCTCTGATGAAAAGTGTGTCCGAGGAGAAGAGGTATCATCATCCAGACCTGTCAGCAACTGCCACTGGGGTCACAATGGGTGGGAGAACAGCAGCCTCAGGGCAGGCAACGTGGGGCAGCAGCCAAAGAGTGGGCTGGGAGGAAGACCCAAGGTGACTCTTTCCTTTGACTCCGGAGAGAGATGTGTAACAGAAGAGGGTTCTCACTTCTGCTCCCCAGCACATACCAGCATAAATCCAAAGCAAGTTCAGTGCCAAAGAGGAAAAGCATTTTCACCCCTGGAAGCCTCTCCTCCCAGCACCCAGTGAGGCTGGATGTCTCTTTCCAAAACCTTGTGCTTTCCTTCAAGGATGTCCTCTTTACACACTCTCCCTCCTGCCCTCCCTGCTGTCATTTCTCAGCACTATCCCTTCCCTCAGAAGCAGCTTTGAAATTAAACATGAGGGGATGCTTTGGCTTTGCCCTCATCCTGGGTGCCCAAACTCAAAAGCAAGTACCACCTATACATATCCCAGGAATGCAACTGGCACTGCTGTTACCTCTGGCTGACACGGAGACATCCGTTAGCGTAAGGCACTGAAAGTGTAAAAGTGAGTCACAGCTCCACACCTATGTGACTGCTCTGTTCAATCCTCATCCCCACAGGATCAGTCTGATGGGCAGAAATGTCTCCAAGGGTTTAAGAAAGCTGTCATGGCCTCTTTTCTGCCTCCGGCTTTCCTGGCTGACCTTCACCAGGTGACTCTGCAGTTCAGCTCCCTCTCTGCAAAATCAGGATTATAGAACCACTTTGCCCCAAGACAGCATTGCAAGAATAAATGCATTAACAGTTGTATTAGGCACATGAGTAATGAGAGATCGGATGAATATGAGAAATTACTGCACATTTGATTTCTAACTTTACCTCCTAGATCAGACTGAGTAACCTGACTTTGATAAAGTGCTACTCATGCTAACAGCCTCTGTAGAGTCAAAGAGCTCCAGTGCAGAGCCAGACGAGTCAGCCTCCCCTGAATACTCTTCTCAGGACCCCAGTGGAACGACCAGCTCTGGCCACTCTTTGGTTCTGCTGTCTCTTCACTTACAGTGCTTTCCCACATTTCCAGATGTGCACATACTCCATGAGCTGGAGATCTGAGAGAACGATATCAAGAAAAAACAAAGCCCATACTTAGATACAGTCATAAAATTACAGTTCTTGCTTTGATGGTATAATTTTCTGACAATTTCCACATGTAAAAACATGCTACTCCAGATAATCTTTGGTGACTCCAAAGGCCAACACACCAGCTACCTGCTTTAACGGGACCATAGGTCTTTGGGAGAAAGAGAAGCAGTGTTTGCATGCCTGTGTGATAGACAAGTGAGTTAGATATTTACATGGGAGATGGAAACATTTACTAAACATTTTTGTGTCATGGTGTTACAGCCATGGGCTTCTTAAAGAATAATAATTTTACTCCAAACCCATCTTCCTTCCCGCCATTGCAGGCTGCGTTGCTGCTTTGTGAGCTCTGTAATGCCGTATTTACTGATTCAGCTGACAGTTAAGGAAGGTCGAGCTGACCTTGCCGTGCACACAGTCTGAGCCGGGAGCCTACTGGGGCCTGCATACATCTGGCTAATACAGCCTCCCCGTGTGGTAAGCCTGCTACCTGCTGGAGTTAATATTCACACTCACTCTGTGCAGTGGTTGCAAATACCCAAGGAACAATTAACCTGCCACAAATGCTTGCTTCATCATTTTTAATCCAAGGCGTTGACAGGAAAAAATTTGTTTTTCCTATTTGTCTTAGAATAAGAAGCACTGAAGTCTACAGATTTACTGATTAAATACTTTCTAAAAGAAATTCTCAAACAATGAGCACTCCAAACAGCTTCTCTTCACCCTCTGGTTTTCATGCAGCAAAAAATTTAAAATTTCCATTATTTATACCTGCTTTTGTGAGGCAAATGCCCTTTTAAAACATGCCAGTGCCTACTGACTGATGCAGCTGCCTTGCACTTAGACAGAAACAGTTAAAAAAAGACATTAAATCTCATGACAGAGCTAGACCTGCTGTCTCAATTCCTTTGAGTCAATCAGCACATTGTTGCTGCTGTAAATCAAAGGCAATTCTGCAGTACACCACCATTTTATTGAGCAGGAACTACCCTGCAAAGGTAAATGCATATACATATTAACTATAGGAATTTATTCAAAGTTCATAACCTCCAAATGTCTTGTTTATAATCTAACTATTCAAACACAATGTTTTAACTGACATATCTTATATAAGTGAGGTGTGAAAAACATGTATGTATACAGGCATATACTATAGATGTGTAGATATAAGACATATATATTTATTTCACTACACGATATGACGAATCATTGCTCTGTAAGGCTGGATGCTGTTTTCTGTAGATCATGATGACAACCCTCTGTTGGAAACTACAGAAGATTAGCTTTGGATACTCAGCTTTTTGAGAATACATTCTCAGCTTTTTGAGGAGCTGCAAGAAAGCAACTTATATTCAAGTTAAAACTGTTCCTCAAAAATACGTACATTCTGAATAATGTAATTTTTCGGGCCAGCGTAACTGAAGACTGTAAAGCAGAAGAAATAAATGTGCAAAATGAAAGACTGGAGAGAACCCTGAGAATGTTTATATTGTTAATTACCAGAAAGAAACAAAATATTAGTGTATTTTATTATCAGTGTATGCTTCAATGCTGTATCAAAAATGAAACAAGTCTTACGACTGCAGGTTTCTTCTACAAACCAGAGGCTTACTGTGAATTTGTCCACTGTGGTTCTTGCTCTTTAACTAGTAAAAGGGACACTCGGGAGCAGAAGCATGGCATTACTGAAAAGCCCGAGCATGGTGAGACACCTTTTCTGATTTAGAATTCCAAGTGTTTCCAAAAACTCAGTCCAACCCAGCTGCATCTCTCACTTTTCTGAAGTATGGGCATGTGAATGCATTACTTGAAATATCAGCACGTACGTTCTGAGCATCAGGAACCACAGAAATGCCTTGCAAAACACAACAACCAGCACGAGATGCCTTGTCCACAGTAAAAGCAGGATCAACTTCTTTCTTGATGCAACAGCACTATCCACACTCCATGTGAACTGGCAACTTTATCCTCTACCAGATCCTTTATATATTGATGAACAGAAACAAGCACAGCTATAGAAATGCTTGATCAAGAGATGGCTCTCAAAACACCTTTCACTGGACAAAGCAGCGAAGTTCAACTATACAAGCCAAAGGCTTATGGTACAAAGAATAAAGCAAGGGTATTTGCCAACTTTACTTTCGATCAGTGCCTCAGGTGCTGCACTGATCCCTTATACCTATCACAGGAAGCACCTTGAATGCTGAAAACTGTGGGAGCGGAGCTAAATCTTTGTTACAGAGGCTAAGGCAATTGGCAAGTTCTTAAGTACCGATGCTTATATGCATGTGGTTTGTGCAACGGCACTGGGTATACATATAACCAGTGAAATCCATGCTCAAGGTTTACACAGACATTACATAAACGCATGGACACAAAAGATGTATTTATTAATATAACCCACGGCCATCCCATATGACCTAGATAATTCAAGGGCAGGAAAGCTACATAACATAGTAACTTCACTGATAACAAAGCAATAATCCCCTTTCTGCGAGGAAATGACAGGTTTGAAATTGCCTTGTGTTCCCAGGCTTTAAACTTGGCAGCACATCGGTTCTTGTAAATGTTTCACTCCAGAGGAGTCTGGCTATCCATTATTAGCAGCTAATTCACTGTCAAGCATGTGGGCAACAACATTTGGACACAAGCGATGAAGCACCAGCTGTTAGCCTGCTGCAATTCCCCACATGTTAAAGATCGGGAGATTTTCTGACATAGAAATTTATTTCATGTATCATGGGTCACTCTTCTGTTGAGAACAGCAATTCAAACAAAGTCTGGATTTGCAGAGAATCCCTTTTCCCTGTCTAAGGCAAAGTCCTACTGTCCCCTGTCCCATGGACAGAGGGGAAGAAGGTTATTTTACAGTAAAAAAAAACCCACGATGAGAGGAGAAATATGTGCTCAAAATTCATGTCATCCAGAAATGTCATCCATGCACTGGTTAAAAGTCCATGTGTCTGCTACCTAGGCAATCTTTCCTGGTAGCCAACTTGAAGGGGGCATTTTGGTTGATGTTCATTTCTGATAAACATATAGTTCAATTATTCCATAATGCTGTCTCTTTTTTTAAAAAAAACAAAACAAAACAAAACAAGTAATTATCAGTAATGAACAATTTAAAATAGCTTTATAAATATCACCGTGCTCTTAAACAGGAAATGACTAAATTCATTGTACAGCTTATCTGCCACAAAAAGATTGAGTCGGCTCTTCTATTTATAACAGCATCTCCCTTAACTAATTAGCAGCATGAGCATTCACAGGCTGTTCACCAGGAGGATCCAGACCCTCATCTCTTCTTCTGGCCCTGGATATTTTGCATCACATTCCCATTAGCTCACAAGGACCTTTGGCTACCTGTGTCCTCAATAAGTCAAGATTGTCTCATCTCTTGACAATGTACTTTTGTCACAGACTATGTATTATTCACCCATGAAGTCACATCTTTGTATATACACATGACATAGTGGCACACAGCACAAAAATTCTGGCCAAACTCACCACCATCACAAAGTCCTCAGTCCTATGACTGTATTTTCTCTGGTTCCTTTGCAGAGCCATCATAGAAGTCAAGAGCTGTTCAGCAGGCATAATGTTAGGTCTTTGCCTATGCTTGAGTGACAGAGAGAAACAAAAAAAATCATTACAGAGTAGAGGGGAAGAGTCAACTTATTCTGAATATTTGCCAGTAGCAGGAGGGATGCTTTGAAAAGAGGTTTTGATAACAGAATGAAGCAAAGGAAGGGAACAAGGAGGAGTAAGTCCTAAAATATCTCCCCTTGCTGGGCTCTCTGCTCTCTAGGAAATAATAGACTGAGATTGCACTGGGAATCCAGATCGAACTGCAAGGCAAAAAGTTGTGGAGTGAGCGAGGTTGGCTTGGGGAGAGATCAGAAACCATGTGGAGCTGGCAGTGATGAAGTAAAGGTGGGGGTGGAAATCCCATCCCAGATTTGACACTCAGGGAACTGCAAAACTGTGCGCAGAATAGAAGTCAGGCAGCTCTTCAAAAACAGATTGGGAAATCCAGCAAAGATACAAGCTGTGCTGGTGGTTGCTTATAAAGATAGGACCTCTGAGAGAAGAGGGATGCTAGCATTTGCATTGCCAGGAAGTATGCAGAAAGCATTGCACTGTGCTCAGACTATTTACATGGTGATTTTCCTGGCTTCAGGAAGTGTTCAGGCTG
Organism: Athene noctua; assembly: GCF_965140245.1. NCBI lineage: Eukaryota > Metazoa > Chordata > Aves > Strigiformes > Strigidae > Athene > Athene noctua. The sequence goes on from NC_134044.1 coordinate 16,615,758, forward strand.
TCCCTCCGAGAAGCCCATTTTGTATTTATAAGGCTCTATGAACTTGCAAAATCTTTCAGAAATTCTGATCTGTGCGTAATTTCCCATGCTTTTCTTCAAGTGCTTTTCCTCTCCATAAAAATGTTATTAACTTTCAAAATCTTACTGCATGACTGTTAAATTCAAGGGATGCTTCAGAGCACAGAGTCTAAATGTTGGAAACCAGTCCATTGGAACTGAAGGAAGAAAATGTTCTAGGAAGCAGAAGAGGGCAGGAGGGCTATAACCATTCTGCATATGAAGAAAATAAAGTTGGAATTTTGATAAGGCAAGCACAGAGCCTTGTGTTCTTTACTCATGGAAGGAAGGTACAGTGAAGCCAAAGATCAAAAAGGAAGAAGAAACCAACTTTTGGCCTCCTCTGAATCATTCTTCATACTGCAGATTGGCTACTGTGAGACCCATTCATACATGGTCTCAAGACATGTTGTTTCACAACCAATATTTAATCTGCAGCCAAACAAATGCATGCAAGCATCCAGACTTTTCTCAGTATGTTGCTGGGTTCTTGGTGAGCAAATTTGTCACACATCACAAAATGCAGCCCACACCTATCTCCCAGCCATCCCAGGTTTCAAAGATTTGTAGACGACAAAGGTAGAACAAAGCCGTCACATTCCCTGTGCAATACAGACCAAAGGATGCTAGTTGGCACATTTTAGATCAGTAAAATAATTCTGATTAGTTGCAGTTTAGCATAAGGAAAGTCATCCAGTTGTAAGAAAAAAATAATAAGCAATGGAGAATCTATTTTGTCTCGTGCCTGTCTGTTCCAATATTAATTCCCTTCTTGTGGAACATTTGAACTCTGCCTTTAGATTCAATTTTTCTAGCTTTGTGTCCTGGTTTTGGCCGAGACAGAGTTATTTTCCTTCCTAGTAGCCAATACAGTACTGCATTTTGGATTTAGTGTGACAATAATGTTGATAACCCATGAATGTTTTAGTTGTTGCTAAGTAGCACTTATTTCTAAGTTAAGGATTTTTCATTTTCTTATGCTCTGCCAGCAAGCAGGTGCACAAGAAGCTGGGAGGAAGCATGCCCAGAACAGCTGACCCGAACCAGCCAAAGGGACATTCCATACCACAGAACATCAAGGTCAGTATATAAACTGGTGGAGCTGGGGGGTGGGGGGCTGATCACTGCTCAGGGACTGACTGGGCATTCGTCAGCAGGTAGTGAGCAACTGCACTGTGCATCATTTGTCTTTCTTGGGTTTTATTCTCTTTTTGTTATCTTCCTTTTCATTTCTATTATTGTTATATTTTATTTCAATTATTAAACTGCTCTTATCTCACTCCATGAGTTTTACTATTTTTCTTTCTGGTTCTCCTCCCCATCCCACTGGGCGGGAGGGAGTGAGCGAGCAGCTGTATGGTGCTTAGTTGCTAGTTGGGGTTAAACCACAATACTTTGGAAATTGTAGAAGTGCCTGGGTAAGATTCTCCAACTTTTGCAATAGGAAAGAGTTGAGACTAGCTGATTATAACAGCATTTCTAGCTTGAACATCTCTGTATCTCTGAAAATACTGTGAATTTTGACAGGTTTTCGATACGTTTGTCCACCTACAGAGATGATGTCATCTCACTTGCTGAAGGAAACTATAAAGGAGAGATTTCGTTTGGCTCAAGAGAGATGTCTTGAGTAGTGACAAAGTCTGTCCTTCCGCAGGCATTTCAGCCAGCAGGGAATAGGCTGAGAATCTACAAGCTCTTATATTCAATCAGTGGCCATAAACAATTAGAGAGCTCGGCTGGGTGTTTCTTTAGCCTGCCTTGCTCAGACAGCCTGGCTATCACTGGTGTTAAGAGGCAGAGCTGCCTTTCTCCGAGATATTTATTAAAAAGCACCCTTTCTTCCCCTGACACAAGGTTATCACTGGATGTGAGAGAGATGACATAGCAGACCGAGTGATACGGAGGGCACGGGAGCACTAATAAAGTCCAGATCAGTCAAATACGGCAGTGTCCAGCTGCTGCACCACTGCCTATAACACACAGCCGGCCAGATCAGACATGGCCCTGTTCCAAACACCTTCTCTGATTTCATCTTACCCACCCTCTCCGGGAAGTCCAATAACCTCCCCACAGCCGGGCACCCCTTGACCAAAGGAGCTCCGGTGCCACCTGTGTCTGTCTGCAACACTCAGTCTCTTGTCTGTCACTTGTTGCACTTGGTGTTCTGAATACCTCTACATCTCAAGACAGACTCCTGCTTTCATCCCCACAGCGGATCCCACTGTGCTCCCTGCAATTATACTTTGTCACCCACATAAAGATTGGTGATATTGGGGCATCTCACTTTTTGTGACATTACTTGTGGAACAAGGGAGAAACTCCAGCACTGATCTGCACCTCGGGCATGCCACCAGAGCTGGCCTCGTGCCCCCAGGAGCTCTGCTGGAAGGCACGTTCCCCAAGTCCCTCTGGTGCCGCACAGCTTGCTCTGCCAGCCCTCTTTGGGAGGGAAGAAAGTGGGGAGGTCTGATTTTGACTCTTCCTACCTGCATCTTAGAAATATAAGAGCTGTAAAACTAATCAGTGTTTTAAATCAGCTGGTGAAATTTTCCTCTGTAGGAGTCTCAGCCAGTCAGATAAATGTGGAATAAGCATTTGAAAAAGATGGATGTGGCAGGTCTGATTAATCCAGGTGCTTTCCCTGAATAATGATAATTGGGGTTTAGCATGGCTATACGTATAAAATCAAATTTAATCAGTAAATGGACTGCCTCCAAACTTGCTGTCAACCCACCCTCACATTTATCTAGGGCTACTGCTATAATTTCATTGAAATTGGAGTTTTCACCCTGAAAATTTCTTTTTTCACCTTTGATGACATTTTAATCCTTCTCAGAATGCAAATTTGGACTTTCACTCTAAGAAGTGAAGCTGCATGCTCATGTGCATGGTCCTGTTGAGGGGCATGAAAGATCAGTGAACTTCACCTCACCTGTGCCTGCAAGACTCTGCTAATCCAGAGTTTAGAAGGAGAAAGCAACAGGGTAATACACTGACTGTCACATGGGGCTGCCAGAAGGAAAATTTATCTGAATATTCAAACTAGAAGAAAGTAGACTACACCAGCTCAAGGAGCAGCCCTGTGAGCTCCTAACTGTAGTTGGCCTTTATCTCCAGTGGCTTTCTCAGTTACAGTAGATACAATATGGCTCAATAGCATTGCAGCATATAGGTGTAAGTGTAGTTGGAGTAATTACTTATTTCAACTATCCCAATTATAAGCACCTGAGCACCATCCCATTGGATAGCCAGAGGACCTGAAGAGGACACCTGAAATGTATCCTGCTCTTGTGATGACATGGAAGATCATCGGAGATTTTCCAAGTGACTGAGACAACTTGAAGGCACTCAATATTATATTACCTTGTTATTTGTTTACCTGACACATGAGCTTCTGTAAGATAATAAGGAGTCTGCTGCCCTACCAAGTCAATGCAGCCCAAACTGTGCTCTAAGAGAAGGATAAATCCAGCAAACCAGAGCTCAAACTGCCTCAGCCAACAGTTGGTAGCTGTGACTTGACTGCAACTCCTGGATCTGCTACAAGACCCCTGGCACCCCATGTGCCTGGCTTGGCTCTAGCCTTTGGCTTGCTTGAAGACCACAGATACAGTTTCTGACCTCCAGCCAAGCACTGGTTAATGGCCTGGATTGCCTCTCTGGGATCAAGGCAGCTTGATCCAAGACCTGCAGAAAAAGGAGCTATGCAAACAGCTACACTCATCTGAGGAGCTTTAAACCAGGGAGCTGGTCCCACACATTGCTATGAGCATGCTCCTTGCTTCAGATCAAGCAAATGAAGTGAGAAGGCCTGGGAGAAGATAAAACAATCATATAGGAAGTCTTGAAAAATATCTACACCCTTATATTCATAAATCTATAATTCTGGATAAAATTAGGGGGGAAAAAAATAGGTCAATGTACATATATACATTCCTCTTTACGTAAGTCATGCAATGTTTATAGCAGAATTCCCTGTTCTTGCTGTCCACACCGAAGTATATTAAGGTTTCCATACTGCACATTTTACTGAATCTATTTCACAGCAACATTTCTGCAGATTTTGATGTCTTTTTAAGGATTTTTGAGGTTTGTCTGAGAGTGGACTGCTGTGGTGTGACCTTGAGCCCTGGGATCTTTTAGTGTTCTGGAAAGTAGACAGTCTTACCATTTTCTGTCTAGGCATTTCCTTTGTGTTTGTATCTCTGTTCTTTTTGGGTGTTTTGTAATTAATTTGTAATTTATCATTTTATGAGAAAGTCTTCAAATATTCTTTTTATAACAAGATGGGCAAAAGCCAGTGCTGGAGTAATAGCTCAGGAATCTCCTTTATTTGTATTGGGAAGAAATTTGCTGCTGATGTTTCTTGGATGATTAAGCTCTTAATTTACAGGCAATTCTTGTTCATAAATATTAAATGACCATCCAAATGACAAACTTCCCAGTAATGATTTGATTCTTAGTTTAAATAAGCCACTGACACTTATACCAATAAATCTCACCCCGTGTCTTAAGAAAATGAACAAAACCCCCTTACCTCTGAAAAAATGTCCTCAGAGGATTTATCTGAGTCTCTTCACTGTCTCCTAATGTTTAGTTGCTCTTTTCTGTGGGAGCTATTGAACTTGGCTCCATTCAAGCTGGCATATGAGTCAGCTGTTTCCTAGCTCAAGACACAGTTGGCCTCCTTTACTACCAAGTAACCTGTCTGGTGTCATCAGTAGTGATGTTTTATACATGTACATGTATATGCTTAAACATGTACAAGCTGCTCCTCTCAGCTTGAATGAAGCACCAACCAGGGACCGTGGCTAAGCAACAGGTAGGGAGCTGGATGCAATGGGAAAAATTAATAATAGGGATAGCAGAGGCAGTTTGCCTAGTCATTTCCATCAGAAAACAGGACAAGTGCCTGCACAGTCCTGGCAAGTGAGAGCCAGGCTCCTGGACTGTAAATCAGGAGCTGCATTACAAGGGAATTAATGGAGTTTGGTCATTGTGCTTTCCTACAGATGTGGTGTTACTGAGAGAGTGGAAAACAAGCTGTATAGATGTTATACACAGGCACTGAATTTCAGTATAGCCCAGCTGTTTAAGCTCAGCTTTCTTTATCCTATGAAGAGGCTTGGAGTTGTGTTCCAGGCTTCATCCCTTCTCTGTGGGCTTCACTGCCTATGAGAGCTCGGCAAAGTATTTAACAAGTCAGAAGTTCAGCTCCAATAGGATGAAGCAAATAGGGAAAGCAGCCACTGCCCCAAGGGGGATAAGATACATGTAGTGAGGATCATCAGTCCTGGTGGTCCAGGGCACACAGGCTCATTGACCAGCAGCCAAGCCAGATGCCTTTTGTTTTTTTCCACTTTTTCATTGCCTTTTCATGGAGGCTCTTCTTGACTGCTTCTGGGGTGAACAAGGTCATAGGGAGAAAAAAAAAAGTAATACATGTCTTGCCAGCTCCTGAACATTTGCCAGTGATCTCCAGCCATTCCCCAATGGAGCTGAGGAATAAGATGGGAAATACAAGACTGACAGCAGGAAAAACAGTCCCCTTTGTGCATCCCCTAGGAATAATCTGTCACTTGAGGGATCCCTAGGACCTGCGGACCAAAGTTTAATGAGCACCACTCTAGAGTGACATCTCCTCTCACAGGCTGCTGCAAAACCTTTGTAGGTTCCTCTGCTATTTACAACGTTTTCCAGTGCTTTGTGCAATGTCAGACTTTGTATTTGTCTGATTGCTAGATATAAGGAAGGGATGATTCTCCACTCTCTTGTTCCCTTTCACTGGTGTAAGTTGCTGATCTGTGGTGTCTGTGCTTGTTGGCCAGCCCATCCAAGAGCTTTTTCTGTATTTCAAGATTCACTCTTACTTATTTTCTCATAGCATTTGTAGAGATATAATAGATTTAGGAAAAATAAAAACGACCAATATTTACTTCTAGAAGAGCAACTGTTCAAATCATAATTCTATTATTTTAACAGAATTGTTTTCAAATCTCACCACAGGTGAAATCAAAATAATCTGATATAGTCCCTTTACTTCCAACTTGTGAAAAACCTGTTACACTGCTTTTTTCTGGAGCACACCTCAGCAGCCCTGGGGCCTGCTCTTCTCTACCTGACCTGCAGTGGCTGGCACAAGCGATGATGGAGCACATCCTACTCTTTCTCATTTTGAAAAGCTGCCTATAAAAAGCACGCGGATAGGGCTGCAGGAAACACGCCACATATAGCAGGCAATGGTCGGTACTCCCAAATGCTTACATATCAAAAAAGTTAATGAAAACAGGTTTTTCCAAGGATAAAAACTTTTTTGTCATGCAACATGGGAGCAGTTCTGCAGCAGATGCAGTAGGATGGTGACTGTGCAGTAGCATGATAACACACACTGATGTAGCACAGCACTACCACTGCTTGGACACAGGAAAAATTTGGTCTGAGCTAGCTTTTCTATCCTTAATCAGAAATAATATCTCTTCTAGGAACAAACCTACCTACTCACAGAATATAAACATCCAACATAGATTGAGGGGGGAAGGGGGGGAAGCAAGGTGTTCCTCAAGCTCACTGGAGACTAATTGTTTGAATCAAGTACAGACTGAACAGTTTTTCCCAGGGCTTACAATATTCACTGAACCATTTCCTTGTTTTATTACAAATTGCCATGTATAATAATGCTAAGGATCGAACCACAAAATCTACATTTCCCCTTAAGCCAATTGCATAGCAGTTCAGAGGCTGGAAAGCAGAGGAGATCTGGCAGCACTAGATGGCTGTATCATTTCCTGATGCTCCTGCTCAGGGCTGCAAAGTGTTTAGTGCTGGCTGTGTTTAAAGAGATTAACTTGTGCTGACAACACACTACCTGGGGTGAAATACTGGAAGTCTGTGCTCTCCAGAGGCTTTAATGCTAGAGGCATTCTTTATCATCTGCACTCAGGGAAAGCTTCTTTATCAGGTGCTGCAGGGTCTGCGTGAACCACATGAGAGCAGAGGTGGTGGCCCAAGTCTGGAGTCACATCCCCCATCAGGAAAGGATGCCCTTCATGGAAATGCTATGGTGAAACTGCTGGAAAACGTTACTTGGAGCTGGTTACATGGTTTTCTTTGCAAAGAGTGTCCTAAGCTAACCCCTGCCCATCTTCTGCCCCCTCTTCAGGCACACTGCTCTTGCCCTCACCGTTATCAGGCAGAGGCAGCTGGTCCCTGGCAACCTGGGGATGTGTGCTCCCCACTGAGCCCTTCCCCATGAGCTTGGAGTTACACTGTCTGCCTGGCACAGGTAAAATTAAACTGACCCTGCTAACAGTTGATCTGCAGCTTGACAACAGCCGGGGCTGACAGTCTGAGAGCTGATTTTTGGCAACATACTTAACATTTCACCTCTTGGAACAAGGTCTGGCTTTTATGCCCTGTGAGAGGATTGCTCTGGACACAGTCGGTGCCAGAGGCATAATCTCACCTACACGCTGGACATATGCTCGTGCTTCAACACCAACAGGTGATGCTCAACTCAGTCTATTATTGCTCTGGAGTTTAGAATGAACCCCTTAAAGTTCAATTTATGAATTTAAATATAACAGAAACAAAATTACCTGGTGACAGCACAAACAGATCCTGTCAAACAACTAACAGAAACCAGACTAAAATGGTTTTGCTTTGGTTATTAGGAAAAAAACTGGTCCTGGCTGTGAGGCAGCTCAGCCACAGTAGATGATACAGTAGTGCCCATTGATACTAATGTTAACTTTTTGAACCTGAACTATAACCAGAAAAATAATAATCAAAGGAAGGAAGCACAGGCTTGAAAGATGCATGTTCAGATGATAGAGTGCATTGCAGAAGGTAACAGGCATTTCTCTCTATCAAAATGCCTGTCTGATTAGATAGAAGAAATTCATAAAGCCACACATCATACCATTGCTGAAAGACTTCCCAAAATCCATTAAATGCAGCTGAAATTTGACATGATACTTGGAGCTCAGACCACCACTTCTTCAGAACAACTTTGCAGACCCTCTTGTTTATTAAAGGCTGGAGATGCTTCATACCTCTTCTTTTTTTCTTTTTTTTTTTTTTTTCCCCCCAATATATTAACAAAATCCCTGCCTTCTTGGACAAATAATGGGATGCCTGTTGACTACAGCAAGACACATGCACCCTGATAAAGGCATACTTGTGAAATGGTGTTCTAAAGGCACCCATCATACACAGAAGGGCCACATAAACCCACCCAGTATCACGAAGGGCTGCCAGTGGCAAGGTGAGCTCATGATACGTCTGCTTCTCTCCTAGAAATCATTCTAAGACTGAGAGAAAATATCATGCAGACCCGCAAATTAATCTGTGAAGTTCACTTAAAATAACTAATTACCTGTGTTAAATTATAATATTTGAAATGGTATAGCATTATAATCCTCCCTTATATTGAGAATAAATATTCACCTCTCCAAGATCTACAGACCACTTCTCCAAGGGTGCTATCTCTTTCTTTCACCTTAAACTGCTTCAGAACACAGAACATTTATTTTCTGTTTTTAAAACATATTTTATAAAGGGAGACCCACAAGATAAACACTTTTTTCTTGAAATCTGAAACAAAATTCTCCTGGGCTCAAGAAATCTTCTCTAGGATTCATTTAATTGTAAACCTGGATGTGTACAACCCTTATTAATTCCACAGTGCTAAAAGATATGTGATTAAGCCATCTTTATTTGATTATATTAGTTTGCTCTTCAGTTCCACAACACTTAGCCATTATACAAATAGGCAGAGATAAGTTATAATTAGCAACTTCAGGAATGTTCTGAAGATCGCTTGTAATTGGCAACAGCAACAAAAAAACCCTAATTCATTTAATGAGGCATGTGATAGATATTATGACTTGTAAAACATATCTAAGCTTATTGATAAGGAATAATTATTAAAAGTGGCTTCTGTTTACTGAAGGAGTGGTAGCAGAACCATTATAAACACAGTATTAGATCTGCTAGTCTCTGCTTAGCATGAGTATTGTCATCTTTGCTCTCTTCTATTCTGCTGTAGTGATTCCAAGGGTCTATAGCATGGCATTAAGGGTAACACAGTGTTTCTGCAAAGATTATGGGCTGCTCATAGAAGCACAGATGATGAATTAGCTTAAGATTGTGTCCAAAATTGCTATTTTCAGACCTGTACCACAATAACACCTACATCCTGGAGAGATAAATTGTTTGTAGGTCCTCAGAAGAGAGTTACTCCAAAATGCCAGGTATGATGACCTGAGCATTTCCATTTCAGGTTACTGAAGGATATTATAATTTGCATGAGGTCTGGAAATTGGTCTCACGCTGTGCTTTTAATGACAAGGGAATATCATGATTTGGAAATCTAAGCAACTCATCAGGAGGCTGGGTTCTTAAATGACGTTTAAATTGAACGGTGGGTAGGATGTTCTCCAGAGCATCCTCTATCAGCTTTATGTTTTGAGTTTTGCCAATCTCAGGGTAAAAACTATAATTAATTTCTCCTTTTCAAACCTTTAAATTATAATTAAAGACAACATACATAATAGGAAAGTTTTCTCTTGATATTACATTCAGTGTTGGAGTTAATTATTATAATTTTAACTCAGGGTTTTTATCACTCAGAATGTTAATCTCTCTGTTACTCTGAGAGATTAAGGAAAACTGGAAGAAAAATCAGTATTTGGTTTTTGCCCAAAAAATGCTTCTATGCACAATTTCAATGTAGCACACATCTAATTTTGACCAAAATATTTAATTGACAATGGCCGCAAAATAAACTTTGTTCTTGTTCTCAAGAGGTTTTCTCTCTGTAAGGACTGTTTTTGGTAATGAAACAAAGGCAAAAGAGTATCATACACAAAATCACATACCATTATTGACCAGGATTTTGTACAGATTCAGCTGGATACAGCTCTGCTGGACTTCAGCATTAATGGCTCATCTCTGCAAGCGTTAATGCACCCTCTGCAGCTTTTGTACAAGGGAACAGTCCTGCCCAAGTCAGGGAGACTATTTGGGAGGCTCAAGTTAAACAGTTTTTCAAGTTTTGCAGGATCAGGGCCATGGTTTGTCTCTGGGAGCCACTAAACCAGTGTAATGCTGTGCTGCACTTTTATTACTTGTGCTGTTTTCTGTTGCTTACAAAACTGGTGCAGTGTTGCTAGCATTCTGGCAGAGGCTGCCTTACCAATAAAATTATTATTGTTAGGCTATCAAGCAGCTCAGGAGGGTTTGCAGTGCCACTGCTTATTGTGGGACTGGATCAAAGGGCTTGGACTCAAATCTTGACTTTGTCATCAAGGCAATATATGGCCACAAACAAGCTCCTGAATGTAAAATGTCCGGCCTGCTGTCCTCCCTTCTCCCCCCACTTCCAGAAGACAACCTGTATTTGGTCCAGTGGCGTAGGTGGGATGGTAGGATGTGTTAAGAGCAGCTCAGTCTGGCCAACCCAGGTAACAGCAGCGACTCAAGAAGAGCAGCGCAGGTTTTGCCTGTTAGCAACCCTAACATGGGCTCCAATTCTCCGGGGATTTTTAGTGCCTGGGTTTTGTTCTGTATTTCTGGAGAGATGACAGACACAGTTGTGATGCTGATGGGGCTGGAGGGGAGGTGAAACAGCCTCATTCCTTCTCTGCATTGGGAACACAAATCCCAGTCTGGCTGGGTGTGCAACAGTCTTTTTCTCCCCTGTAAGCCCATGCAGCTTGTTGATCGACCTGACTTGGCTCTGCCTGCACCAGAGGAGCTGTGCGCATACACTGACTCAGTCTTGACACTGTGGTAAACGCATCCCCACAGATCTGGTCAGCTCCAGGCTGACAGAGTAAACTCCTGTGTGCCAGCAAATAGCAGACAGAGGTACTCAGTGCTGTCTGCTGTGCCAGGTAGTGCTCCTGCGCTTGTGTCAAGTCCAGTGGTATTTACAGAGGAAATGATAAAAGCAGGGGATAGTCACAACCCATCTTGGAGGAACGGCTTGTTTCTCCATTGTCTGACACACATTGTCCTTTGCAAGCCAGGAAACCTATCACCAAACCAGGAACAAATCCCATACGGGTGTTTTATTCTAGCATAAAATATTTTTCACCACAGCTTATTTCCCTTTCAACAGGAATATACCTTTGCCAGGAAAAACACTGTTGGCAGTATTTATGGTGTAAATGTCCACAGTAATGTGAGTTGTGGAAAAGAAGTTATACTGCTGCACAGTTTAAATTCATAACTTAAGAGGTCTATTTTTAAGTCAGTCCTTCATGTGCAGAAAAGGTAAAACTTCTCCAGACTGAGGAAGAAACTTTTGCTACCATCACACTGGTCAAAACACAAGCAGCAAGGACTTAAGTTTTGCAGTCTCCTAGGATGGGAACCTGAACCAAAAGGTTCAGGCTCTGATGTGAAGACATGAGAGAGAACATTTAGGAAAGAGAAAAATTATTTGAAAGTGAACACTGAAATATTATCTTGAACATGAAGAGAACAACTACTTGCAAATCAAACCAACCCTAATTACTTTTTCTAGCACTGGCGGTGGAATTGGCTTTGTAGCCCACAACATTAAGTTGACTGACATAGTCTAGCATTTCATGGACATAACCTAGACGATGGTTCTCTTTTTCTAAAGCATTTATAAATCACAAATACACATACACACACATAACTCTATGTCATCCTATCCAAAACATCTTTTCACTAGAGAAGGAAAGAAGGAGCACAGGAGTTCACAGCTGCCATATATATTTACCCTTTTCTTCCAGAAAAAAATCCTGTCTGAACTGTAATGGGATTTGTGCAGAAAAACAGGTTCTCTTAGATTTCTGGACTGAGCATATGCTTAGAGGAAAATTTATTTGTGGTCCTTGGCTACCTGCTGAGCCACTATCTAAACTACCTGTTAACCTGCCATTGCCACATCAAAACTGAGGCTGTGACACAGCAAACCTCCGTACATGACATAAATTACTGAAAGAGATTTGCTGACAGGCTTTTTGGTTGATGTTGGTCGAGCTGCTTCAAGTGTTCGAGTCCCACACTGGCTGAATTATTTCAGCTGCAACAGGCTGCAAGAGTTAGCCAAGATGGCAGATTAGTTGTGCCGCAAAGCTAATTCCCACCCAAACTTTCTCCACAAATGAAGGCGTTCTCAGTTCAGATTCTGCAGCACGGCTGTACATGCAGCTTGGCTCCTGGCCGTCACCCTTGAAAAGCTCAGAAATATGAGGACACAGGATTTGAGCCTTTCTCTATTTTAAGTCTCACAGGAATACTCCCTACCTGACCTTCCTCTCTTTATGCCACGAACAGTTAGAGTGGCCCATCATTCAGCATGACTATGCACCCCCTGGCAATGAATGGCCCACCAGAGTAGGGAAATACAGCACAGGTTTAGCAAACAGATTACGCCCTCCATGTGGGAGCACAGAGCACCCACCTCCCAGCCCCAGGCCAACAAAGCCTGTCCCCCTCAAACTCTAAAAACCCAAGTTTCCCTAAAACAAAAACTGCAACCTTCCCTTCTAACCTACTGAAGTAAACAAGCAGCTTTGGGGTCCTTCTCAGCCCCTTCAGCTCCCAGGGTCACAAAGCCCACTCTTGACTTGGACTTAGCATATCCTCTGGCATATGTCCCTCTGAAGACAGAAGCGGCAATGTTTTGGACTACCACTCTGTCACTTTAGGGGACAGTCCCTCTCCATAGCACCCTGGAGTGCCTTGTCTTTCCTTGAACTGAGCTTTTCACCTCCATACACAACATTTATGAAGCATCCTGGTTTACCTGTCAGAGAAATAATGTTTGATGCAGTGCCTCTGAACTGAGTGATTTGTCAAGGTAACTGCAACGGGAGGACATAGCATCGCTAGAAGCTAATGTATTACTGTCCTGATAGATTCATGTTGTTAAATTGATGGCTGACATTGCTGGACCTCTCAGTGGAGAAACTGCCTGGGCCATCGAAAATGCCATGTTAAAAATACTAGTATTTATCACTTACAGGGTGCTTTATAGCCTTGGAGCTATTTACAGAAATTAACCAGCAGATCTCCTCCAGTTTCCATGGTGGGCAATCCGTATAACTAACATTACTTTCATCCTACAGAAGGGGAAATTTTAAGACCATGTGAACTCATTCCCAGCACTGGCTGTGTACCCACAGATCTGGCTGAACACCGTAAGAATAAAAGTGCACTCGAGACATAAACACTGGGCTACAATGAACATATTGGTCACAAACTACATTAAATTCTGTTCTCTACCAAAGGAATATGGAAATATGCCCTTTTTACAGATTTGATACCATTTCTCTATGTTAGGAATGAAGGAGGAATGCTGAATTGTTGAGGTTTAACCTTGTACCATAATGCAAATTTCATTTCTGATGTCCCATTGACCCCTTCTTATTAGTATCAGATGTCACAGCAATTCAGTCAGCTTCCCAATAGGAATAAAAAATACAAGCAATTCAGTATCTGGGTGTTATTTAAAGTTCACCTTTTTTGTAATTTTTGTTTCAGTCCCAGAACTTTACAGCAAACCATGTGAGACAATCCCTTCCTCCAGAAACCTCCCTATCAGTATCATGTTTGTAAGTAGCAAGCCTATTTTGAGAATAGATTAAAAACAAGCATCCTGGCAAACCTCCCTTGACTGCCCAGTGACTCGTTCTATGCAGAAAAACGAAAAATGAGTTCTCCCTTGTAGGCTATCAGAACACCAGCAGCACTGCAAGGCTGTTTGTAAGTGTTCCTCTCCAACGCCTGATTGCAAAGCTGTGTTGTGCTCCTGGGAGCTCCCACACACCAATACAAGTGCTGTTTGTATTACCTAAAAAAATAACGAGGTAATTTCTCCTTCGCCTTGTCCTTCCAGCTGTCACTACTGAACGCTGCTGACTGCAGAGGCCATTCCTTGCAGCCTCTGTGGCATTCCTTGCTCTTCACAGGTGCTACCAAAATAGCTCTGGGAGCCAACATTATCACTGCCTGGCATTTTCCTCTGCTGTTTTGCATTTTCAGATTGCTGTATTCCTAATAAAGGTGAGACTTTCAAAGCAGGCAAAGAGGACACTATACTACAGTCTGAGGTCTTCAAAATGGGAATTAAACACTTAAAACTCCATCTGTGCTTTTGATAAACCTCTGCCCCCCAAATGAAGATGAGCAGCAATTTTGACATCTGCAAAGCAAACTACTGAATGGTCCTGCCTTCCGTTCCTTTAATGTTAATACTGACTTCCCCTAATCCCCACTCTTGAAAAATGCATCACGCATGTGTCTCAGTTTGCAGAGGACAAAACCCAAACCAGTCAGCCCAGAATAGCTTTGATCTTATTTATTGAAAGCGTCTTTGTGAAATATGTTCCTTTTAAAAGTCAGTTATTAGAAGTTCAGAATAATGAGACCATTAAGATAACTTAGCACAGACTGGGATCAATTAAAATAAATTGGTAGGAATAAGGATTTAAGAACAAGTTGCTTCATCAGGGAATTCAACACTCAGCTGTGTCTACCTTGGCTTCAGTACATACCGCATGTATATTCATAGCGCCTTGACTCAGAGTTATATACAGCTGAATACCATGGTTATTGAATCAACTAAAATGTACTTTTTTTTTTAAGGTAGAAAGATTTTTTTTAAAAAACACTGTGTGTGCCAGTACACTGCCAATGAACCTTTAGTGGTCTCTTTTCTTTTACAGCCAGATGGAATTGCTGTACCAGTTCTCCAGGTATATAAGCCCATGCTTAAATTTATTTTGACCCAGTAAACCAGGTATTTAAGGTAAGACTATTGACAGGGATGAATGACTTTCAGTGAGATTTGGGGAATTTAACCTCTCTGTTGAAAATTGCAGTCAAAGGACTTAACTGAATAGGGATGAACAAGCTTAACTGGAGATTTTTGGCTCACCAAATCTTCTGCTTTCTTCTCAAACTAGAACTAAATCTAAAGGAGAAATGTTGCTGAATATACCTTGCATAAAGAGAAATTCTTCTGAGGAGACATAAGCCTAGATATGAAAGCAGATATCAGCATGATGAAGGGATCCAGAAAAAAATATAGCAGCAAGAGAAAAAAATCTTGGAACACGAAATCAGGAGCACAGTGTCTCTCATGGCTTGAAAGCAGATAGAAGCCCTTCCTTTCTTGTTTACATTAGGAATAGTCGAATCTTTGCAGGAGAACTTCAAGATCTGAATAATACTTTCATGTCTAAGACCCAGCATATTTTTCCAATCTAGAAAAATGAGGTTAAAGCACCATACATAGACTCAGGAGAGCCTGTGTGAGATTTGAGCTGAGCCGTTGATTTTCAGTGCAAGGGGTCAAACCACCAGTCTGTCCCCCAGGTTTTTTTGTCTGTTTCATGTGACCTTTTTTCCCTGTTCTTTGATGTAATCCCTCTGTTCATGGCTGCCTTTCCATACAGTGATGATGATGTACATTGTGGAGGAATTAAGTTTATTTCACCATGTAGCTGGTGAAAGCCAAGAGGCAGCACTGGGAACAGACGTGCTGAGGTTTAAACACAAGTTTTCCCCCAGGTTGCCTGCCCACGCCTGCAGAGTGAACAGTCACTAGAGCAGGTCTGTCCACAGGTGCTGGAGCCTGGGCTGACACAGCCTCCCCTGGACAAGCCCTCCTGCTTGGGATATGGGTCCAGACTGGAGCTCGAGTCAGGCTCCAGCCACCCCGAAGAACGGTAGAGAATAAGAAAAGCCACAGTTACTTCGTCTAATCGAAAGGAGAAAAAACAAGTGGAGGCCAAGAGCTGCCAGGAGTAGGGGAAAACTGGAAAAATGACAGGACATAGCATTTTCCTGCACATTTTTAAGAAGGAACATTTGGTTTTAGTGTACTTCAGCTTAATCTTACAGAGTCATTGCTTTCCACTAGTCTCCAGTTGTCCATCTATACCAGGTTTAGCTGAAAGGGCTTCCAACTTCATTAGTTTGCCTTCAGATTGTTTTCAGTAACTCTGTCTATGCATAAACATCATCGGAGCAGGAACTTCACGTCATGAGAAATTGCACCTCAATAAAAAGCTTTCAGCAAGCAGTAGCTCTCCAAAGCAAGGAGTTACTAATGTATTTCAGCATGCTAGTTAAGCAAGGTAATTAATATATCTCTAAATATTAGGTATGCATGGCCAACTCTGATAGCTGTCAGCAAAACATAATCTAGGTAATTTCTAGCAGATAAATTAAATGTATTCTTGAAAAACAATTTCTAATTATGAAGACTAATTAATTTGGGGGAAAAGCCTGCTTTTGTTTAACTGGAACAATAAATTCAATTATGATAACAAACACCCAGTGGACAAACAGTTCTAAAGAACATCATCTTTGTCCACAAATAATCAGTTTTATTTAAAACCTGATCCTGTTATGTTACCAAGAAAAAAACAAAACAACTGCTTATTGAAAACACAATTTCCTGTGTTATATTTAGGAATACTTCTGGCATTAAACAAACTTGCTAATGGTGCCAAGGGAATACACGTATGCAGCTAGGTATCACAACCTGACTGATGCCCAAATGTCTGGGTGAGATACTCAATACCACAGGCAACTGATAAAAAACAAGTAGCTGGAACAGAAGGTATTTTTTTATTATCAGCTTCCAGCAGCCTGGATAGTGAATAGGAAGCAGTGGAACAAAACTGGGGAAAAAGATTAGCTGTGCCAGGCTTTCTCTTTTTCTCCTCAGGACAGCAGTCACCCTTAAAAACTAGCAAGGTGTGAATCAGACCCTATCCTTCTTTGTTCCCATTACATTCAGTAATGCTCCCATGTCTGGGACAAAGCAGCTACTTCAGCGGCCCCAGTGCCAGCCCCTTGAGCAGAAGTTGCTGAAGAGCCCATTTCAAATAAAGCTGAGAGTCTGTAATTGTCAGCCTCTCAGCTCTCCCAGTTTTCTCCTGCCTGTTTTCTCCTCTTCCCTAAGCAATAGGTGTGCACTGTTGTTTTGCCAATTATCAGGCCTAGCATAAAGGACACAGCCAGTATAAAGCTGAACCAATAACCAGATTGTATTTGATACAAAAGGGTCAGTACATGGGTGATCGCTGGGGGTACAAACAAGTCAGTCAGGTTATACATAATTTACATCAATCCCACTGACCCCAACAACGACACCACACAACCAACAATGGGGGGAATAAATGGTGAAATGCAGTCTCCCATAGAAGGGATGGGAGACAACCGAGTCAACAAGCCAAATACACAAGACTAAGGCAGCCACACACTGAATCTCTACACAGCCCGCGTTTACAAAAGCCAGACCTGACCGGAGCCCAGTCCCAGGGAGGCAGGAGGTCCTTCCCCAACAGGGAACTCTGCACAGGGCATCCCCCTCACAGACAGACACTGCCCCTCCTGCAAGTGGTCCCAGCTTTTATCCCTCAGTGGACACCTGACCTTGGGTTACTGAATGCAGACACCTGGGGTCATTTACCCAATGGCTCTGTCTGCCAGGCCGGCCCCACCCTGGAGGGAAGCCTAAAGGCAAACTCACCCCCCCTTTGGGAAGGGCTGTGGGAATCACCCATATGTCAACCTTAATTTGGGGCTTGGGGTTGAAACCCCAGCATTTCAACTGTTTGGTGTTGGAGATTCAGACCTTTGAACATCACAACACACAGGCTTACAAACAGCAAATACTCTGCTGAGCATACGAAGTTTGGGCTGTGCAGGTTAAGGGAGGAATGAGCACCTATGGGGAAGGTTGGTGGAGAAAAACCCGCTTCCGTGGTTAGGGAACAAGCTACATGAGGGTCGTGGTGTCATCAAGCACCCCTTGGCAAAACACGAAACTCTGGCTCTGTGCAGGAATGCATGCATGGTCCAAGGAAAGCAAAGTGGTCAGCTGGCCGGGCCACCCCCTGCTCCCACAGCTGCCTTCGAGCGGATGCTGCAGAGCTGCACTGTGCAGGATCGTTGTGACCACTGGGGAAGGACCCGGCTCTCCTGTGCCTCCCATCACCAGTCCTCAAGCACAAGGAGGTGACAGTGATTTCACACTGCTGCCTCCATGTAGTTGGGTGTGCTGTTGGGGAAGGAAGATCCTACCAGCCATGTAGTTTTAGCTGCCCTTTTCCTCCTTTCTGGAAAGTGCTTGCCACACAGAGAGTTGCACTGTGATGTCCATAACACAGTTTTCAAAATACAACATCCTTCTTTTGCCTATGGCAGATAGCTGTTTTTATTTACTCTGAAGTGTTACACTCTGCCCTAGTTCGCACGGGATTTGAGATTAGAAAGTGAAGTTCAAGCAGCCAGTTAAAATTGCCGAGATCTGGAGAGGGAGCAGCACAAGAAGCTCGGATTCCCCTGAAGAAGGACAACAAGCCTTTGAAGTCTTTTTCCTTTGCTCAGCCATCTGACTTCTGTGCAATTCATGGCTCCTGGGGTTAAGATTTGCATCCCAAAAGAAAGACTTAAAAAGTAGTTAGTTTGAGGCACTCACTTAAAATCCAGAGACTTCACAGGCTTCATGGACAGCTGCATCACATATCTCCAAGGCCTCTATAACCTTGGTGCTAAGGAGTTACTCCTGTCAGAAACCCTTCATACAGTGCTGAGTCAGGTGAAACATCAGCAGGGAGGTGGCAAACTTGCTTACTCTTATTTTTCTTCATGATCATTGCTTTCCCTTGCTGAGTACCTGACTTATCAGGACAAGTTCTTCACAGAGTGCTTCAGCAATGAGACATGCACTCAGATGACATAGGAAAGACCACAAAACTATTAAAATAAAGGGAAAGAGAAAAGGGGTCTTGGGCTGTCTCAATCTCTGCTAAAGACAGCTTGGAAGCACGTAGGGCCTCTAAAGGATTTGGGATGAAATACAGCCTCGATTTTGAAGTACTGTGGCCATGAACTAAGGATCATCCTGATGGAAAGACAAACACATCCTTCTTCCCCCCTCAAAAGCTCTTTCTTCTCACATTTGTTGTTTTACCTCCTGCTACATTAACGTCATCTCAGCTGGAAGTTTGTGAGCTGTATTCCCAGTAGTCACCACCTGTGGACCTAAGGAGGATTGTCTGGTTTGCTGTCCTCCGGCTCAGTTACAGGGATAAAGTAGGGATTGGATTTGCGAAGTGCCCAGTGCTTGTTCAGGTTTTTGTTTGGTCTCAGAGAAGTCACTACAGATGGTGGTGTGAAAATCTCCCAGAAACTTCAGAGCTCAATTAAAATAAGAAGCAAGACAGAGCTGGTCAAGCCAAGCAAAACTTGTGTGGTAAAAAGGAGAATGGGATCAGCACATGTCAAATCCAGCTGGGTAAATCTGCTGGACAGTGGGGCTTCTGAAACAGTGACAAGTGAACCTGGGAGGGCAGGCTGAGCAGTTTAAGAGATAGCTGAGAAAAGACAGGCATCGTCACAGAGCAGCCCTGTTGTCAGACAAATCGGAGCATAGATAATTGCAGTATTAAGACATATCTAACAGAGAAATGCATTTGGAAACAACTAAGAGCAAATGGAAAGATAATAAAAATCCTGCAAACACTTAAAATAAAACATAATCATCTTGACACCACAAGTGAGCGCAACATGAATGAGCAAAATTTCCATCACTCTGCAGAATACAGTGCCCTGCAGCTACCGGCATTTCTCGTGGGAGAAGGGAATCCCTGCAGAGGCACGAATAGCAGCATCTGGCTCTGGGTTGAGTTCCCAAGGTCACTTTTAAGCAGAGCAAGAATTCGCCTGCTGCTGAGACATGAAGTGCTGCACAAAGCACCACGTTGGGCTGGCAGAAGCACATGGATGATGCCCATGCAGACCTCTGCTAGAGAGCAGCAGTACAAGAGGGAGGCATGTGCCACAGCCCTGTAAACCCTCCTCCTCCCTCGCCCCACTGAAGCACTGTGACACCAAGTCCCCAGCTCCAATTGCACTGAACTGACTGCAAGGCCCCGGTCCATCCACACAAGTACCCAAGTATACACTGGGGGGTGGAAGCAGCTGAAGATTTTATCATTAATGGTACAATTGTATTTAATTATTTCACATTATAAGCAAGGCAGCTAGATCTCAGGTCATCCATCTGCCCTGCAGAGGATCTGCTGTACAAGGAGTGCCAAGACTTGACTGCTTTTGATGAAAGGTCACTGTAATTACAAGATTCCTGGAAAATGTCTGATTTCAACACAGCAGCATTTTCTGGTTAGAAGCACAGTGCAGGGCAATTCCAGCCAGCACTAAAGGTGATGCGCTTTCTGTAGAGAAGGGATCCAAGGCACAGGAGGCGATTTTCACTAGAGAGTCTACAGCAAAGCAGATTGCAGGAGGAGAATCCTGACAGCAGTGTTTGCTTCAGGTACACAAGGGCAATTTTCATGAGCAAGAAAGTAATTATTTAACATTATCTTTTCCTTTTAAGAGAGAATTGGTCTGTGACCAAAGGTTTTGTTTCCCCAACCATCAGCTTGGCCCCAAAGCCATCTTAGATTTTCTCATTAGTCTTCCTGCAGGACTCTCCCAACACAGGATTTGGATGCTTTATAAAAATGAATGAATTAACTCTGCCAGCAGCTCTATGATATCACAAAGCATTAAAGTCTCAGTCAACACTACAGACTTGTTTTGTATGCCCAATGTGAGATGTGTGAGCCTTGTGGGTTTCTAGGGTGCCTGATATATTGATGCCCTGAAAGCAGCTCCCAGAGAATTCTGTTAAAAGACACGAACATGAAACATTGGAATACAGAAAAGGAAGATGTGATTTATCCCCATCCTATCCAACTTCAGGCACCCAGGAGAAGCTATTTTATTTTTTCTTACCTACCTCTGTAGTCTCTGGAGAGAAATAAAAGAACTTGTGTCCACATGCCTGTGCAATACCTACCCAGGTCTCCTCTCTCCCTCTTATCTTCTTCCTGGGTGTGGCATGGGTTTCCTCACATGTAATAACAAGCATACTTCCAACCGATTTTGTGGTTCCACTTCCTTTAGCCCAATGCTACTTTGTTGTTCTTCGGGAGCCAACAGTGCTTCTAAATAGACTGGCTGCAACGCAGCAGTCCCCATTATTATTGTGGTGCACTTGTATACCTTTGCTTTTGATACTGCACAAGCCTACAGTGAAATGCCAGTCTGTGCTCCAACAGATTGATAATTATGAAGGACCTGCTTATCCTCCTAATAAAAGAGTGATGAAAATAATCATAGAAGGAGTTGTCTGTGATGCTGTCCATTTATCACAAAGATGTTAATTAAATTTTGTTAAATCTTTGATGGTCTGGCTATTTACAAAGGAGGGTAGTCACTGTTTCTGGCCATGACTATAAGGTGTGGTCTCTAGCAAGAAGGCTGAATTTCTTTTTCCTGAATATGCATTTTTTTAAGCCACTAGGTGTACCTGTGTCGAGCCTTGGTTTGCAGAAGCACATGAGGGCAGCAAGTGCCTGTGTGACTGAAATCGATACCCGGGTTGCAGATGCAAGAAACTCAGCATGCAAAATCAATGCATCTAACAGTCCCCGCTTCTTCCCTAGAAAGGCAAGCCCAAGGAGCCACCCACAAAATACAGCTTTTGATCTTGAGCTGCTACAGCTGCAGTGTGCAGGCTGAGGCTTTCAAAATGCAATAAAAATATAATTTGAACTGGAGAAAGAGTATGATATGTGCTTTTATAGCTAAATAATTAACAAAATGAATTGAAAGGACTGAAATATTCATAGCTTTAAATATTTATAAATTAATTTTAAAAGTCTCCATATAGTATTAAATTATCTTTAAAAGTCTGCCAATCTAGGACCTCTCAGTTTCATTTCTGCTTGTTATTACAGTTATTAACGCTCAAAAAATGACAGGTGTTTGGCAGGAAATATGAAATGCAGCTTCCAAAACAACAACGGTAGCTAATGTTTCTGCACTAGTGCAGGGTCAGCTACTCTGCCCGGAGTCACTGGAGGAAACCCAGGCTCATTATTTCTCTCCTGAGTGGGCATGTTCAGAGCTAGATGTGCCATGCTGAGCTGTGTCAATAAACCCCCCAGAGCACTGATTCCTGGTCCCATCAGTGTTAGCAACTACTCTGTTGCTGACTGTCTGATAAAGGGGCAAGTAACATCCTTCTGCCTGGGATCCTTACTGGACAACTTAACAGATATGCTGCACCTCTGTAAAAGACTCTCAGTGACAAGAAAGAGCAAGCCAACAAAGAGTCCATTGGCTGAAGCTGTATCTTATTCCTCCTTGTCCCCACAATAGTCTGCACATTCTAGCAGGAGTTCCACTTGCCTTTATTTGTCCTAAGATAATTTAAAAATATGAATAACGTGGTTGGTGATACTCCACACTGGCACCACATTATCGTGCAAGAGACCCATATCTGCTCTCCTGCCATCAACACCTGAGAACATTCACTATGAAACACGGTCATTTTGTTGGATATTAGATGCACAGTTCCTTCATGCTCACAAACACAGACACCAGAGCATCTCACAGTTACTCTTGTGTGCCCCTTGCAAACACAAGGCAGCAGTTGCATAAGAGCACTGATCCTTTTTCAATATCCCTGCATTAGGTAGCTCCTTCACTTCCCTTTGATACTTACTTCTGATAAATACTCTGTATTAATGTAGCAGCAGGAGACCATTAGCCTTTGACAAGAGTGTGTTTTCACTGACATTATCTCTAAATTATTCTCATTTGATATCACTCAGATGGGTTACACTTAAAGAGGTTTACATGGCAGTTCTTAGAAGAAAAACAGAAGTTGTTGGGCTACCTTTTTTATATTAGCTAAGAAAATCAAATCATTAGGTTTGTTTGGTTTTGGTTTTTTTTAAAAAAAGGAATTCAGTATTGTAAGTGTGTGAATAGCTGGAGCTTAAATCTTTCCCAAACAACAAGAATTAAATGTCAGTTTATGACTTACAGAAGAAATAATTTAGTCTAGTTTTCTTAGAAGGTTTAATAATTTAATCCAGGGCATTGCTCTAATCATGGTTTAAGACTATACCTCAAAAAGAGTCGAATACATAGTAGAATAATCACATACATGAACAGAGCACTTCTGAAACAGTGCAGAATGAGATACAACCAGTGAATAGGATAGTTTTGTAAAGATACTTATTAAATCAGGAGATCATTCCTCTGATTAGCCATCATATGTTTAATGGGCTTGTTTTCTTTTTTGTGTTTGTGGAATGTCCTGTGCTCTTGTTGCATCTGCTCCTGAGCAGTTCTGGTCCCTCACAGTCCACACCATGGGGAGAGATGAGCACTTAAGAGATATGCAGATCACCATGCCTGTCTGGTGATGCAGATTATCTGAACTTCTCTGGTTTTCATGCACACTTTCTAGCAATTTCCTGTCTTATCTTTAAAAATGAACTCATTTAAATAATGATCCCCCTCTGACAGTCAATTGCTTTCTCCAATTGAACTGATCTAAATCGAGTAGGTGGCTTGTCATCATACCACAGAAACATCAGTGAGATGCAGCAAACTTCAGCAGGCTGCAATTAGTGTTTTCCGAGCAATTTATGTGGTTCATTTGCTAGTGCCTCTTCTGGTTGCTCCTACACAGTGAGGATTTTTCTTTTTGATTTCAAATGTTACTCAAAACAGTTTTAATGCTACTACTTCCTTTAGAATCATTCTATTTATGGGATTATTTATTACACATAGAGGCAACAGAATAAATCAGAAATAATTTGGAAGGCAAAATGTACCCTTTTCCAGTTCCGAAAGTGCCTGTGTACATAATACTGTCCTCTTAGACATGATAAACAAAATTATTTGTGGATTTATTTTTAAGAATAATGACAGCCTTGAAGCTTGTTAGTGAGAAGTCTGTAGCAAGGACTTGGTATTTGAAATCTGACCTTTGAACAGGAAACAACAGTTGGAGCAGCTTTTTCTTGTCTTTCAATAAATTAAAGTAATCCTTAGAGCTAGGATTGCAGTTTGGGTTCTCAAGAGCCCAAAAAGGCTTCTCTGCAGGTCTTCTCTTAAAGTTTTTACCGCAGCAAACCATGGTCAAATAACTGCCTGTAGTTATTTTTTAATATTTGTTGCAATAGAGGGGAAGCAGAAAGGGGGCAGACCCTTTGTGGCAGGCAGTCCCTATAAGAAGCTGATATAGCTGACAGCCTCGGGAAGGCAGAGCAGAGGTACAGACACTCTCCTGGTCCCAGCAGCTCATCAGCAGCCACACTGACAGCAAACACCCAGCTGGGACTCCCAGCATGAGGCACCAGAAAGCATCCCTGCCTCTCTTCCTCTCGAAGCCATCTCTGGAAGCATGATTTCTTCCCAGGTTATGACTAAGGAGGGTTTTGATGCAAAAAGCAATCAAAGGAAATAGTTCAGATGTTGAGAGGGTAATCCCCATCTATCTGCTTTAAAAGGGAAGTAAATTAAGATGCTCTCTTTAAATCACAAAGGCACATGGGTTTATTTGGCTAAAAAACACCAAGGCATTCACTCCTTGATCTGAAGGCAGAGGAAAATGGCAGTAGTAATCTGGGGGGATAATAGCTACAGTGAGGACCGATGACATTAAAAACTGCAGTGCCAGCATCTTCTACTGTAAAACAAGCCTACACTTTAGAATTCCCCCCCCCCCTTTACTCTACAGTGTTTCTTAATATTTCTACAGGTGGCTACATTTATGCTGAGATTAGAAAACCACTGATCAGTGTCACAGCTGTGAATATTCTACGAAGGAATAGCTGCTCATCAGGATCGCTTATTATGGAGTATCTCATAAAACAGTCACTTATACAGCATATATATTAGCAAGGGGGAACATGTGACCATGGGCTATTTAATTTTGCTGAATAGTCAGGTAAGATAGATTTGGGGTGAGACACCCAACTGCATGATCAGAAGTCAAAGAAATAATAAGATCCAGTTGTTGTCATTGAAGAAAGAAAAATTCAGACTGAAATGAGATGCAGATGTTTAAGAGTTCAGGTAAATAGCTATGGGAATAGAGCATCTGAGGATCCTGGGAGTGGGAACCGCATAGCTTTATAAAAATCACAAGCTAGTTTAAACAAAAGTTTGACTGAAAAAGAAGTTATGAGCTCAAGGAAGGTAGAAACAATTACAAAGTTTATCCTGCTTCTGTTTTGCACACCAGATTAGATGGTAAAAACGGTTGTTCCTTTCTCTGATATCAATGAGAGGAACCATTTTAACTACCTAGTCTGACCTTTGATTTCTTTGATAACAGTTATATCCTTGGTTGGAATAAAATGCATCATTAATGTGTTAAGAGGCATCTCAGAGGATGTGCCCTCTGCCTCACCTGTGGCTCTGCACATCTCAGAGCTGGATGGGAGGCTGCTGGAGAGGCTGCAGATGACACACCTGCAGCCCTGCTGCAAGAGCCTCGGCAATGGAGGGGCAGCCTGCCCGCGCCCCCGATGCTCCGTGTGAGCCGGGGCACGCCAGGGGCCTGGCAGGACTTTGTGCTCAGTGGTATTAAAGGCAGCATCCAGCAAGCATACGCTATCTACCACTGCCTCAAAGCACGTCCAGAACAGGTACTGCTGCAGATCAAGGACACCTGAGGACCCAAAAGGCCACATCAACCTTGTTTGACATTTTCACCCGTGCTAATGTTATACATAAAATCCTGCCTTTCTGGTTACCTAACACTGCACGCAAGTGTGAAGCTTTCTATAGATGACAAGGAAATGACAAAGGAATGTTCTTCTAAACCAAGACACTGAAAGCAAGACATTCAGATGCCTCCACCTGTAAATCTATCAAAGAGAAGGCCCTCAAATCTTCCTCTCCCCTCTCTGGAGAGAAAGAGGAACCAAAGAGTTTAATCTTGGCGAGCACTGTTACAAGTGCCTCTGGATTTCAGAGGTTTAGAGAGAGACAATTTCTTACCATTTTGCAGGACATTAATACAAAGCCTCCGAATGACCCAGGATACTCCCAACTCCCAAGTTTTACTCATGCTCTAAATAAATTAAGTCCTCATGAAAGTTTTGCATCCAATGTCCATTCTGCCCTGATAAAAAGCAGATACAAAATTTATTTACTTATGTAAGATTGTCTCCTCTGGGCACTGGGCCCAAGTATAACAATCATCCTCTATTGAGAAGATGGCTTTGAACCAAGCCATCTTGATGAAGTATTTCTCATAGCCTCATTTACAGCTGTGTATCAGCCAAACAACCCAGCTACAAACAGAAACTCCATCAGGAATTCCTTAAGTACCCTGGTACTTTGGAATCAAGGTTTGGCAGAAGACTAAAACACAAAGAGATATCCTTTGTGCTGCTGTCTTTTGAGCTCTTGGATGAAAACTGAGGCTTGCAAGGTAATTTCAAGCCGTGTGACACATATGAATAGCTACAGATAATCAGACAAGTCAAAATAAACAAACTAACCGATATTAGAAACGAAGGCACCATGGCTGTGTTTCTTGTTACTCCAGCAATCTAGGCTGAATATCTAATCCATGCCAGAGCTGATGGAGGAATCAGCATTATTGTTATTATTTATTTACTTTTAACTCTCATATTATAGCAAAGTTCTTATTTGAATGAGATGGAGACGTATTTTTAGGGTTTTTTTGTCAACATTAGTCACAGAATTTCTTTGAATAAGCAGCCTCACATTTTTTTCAAGAACATGTTAGGTTTTCAAATGAAGCAAAAACCTCTTTAAAACGAATATTTTAAAAAAATTTTTTCTTCCAAAAGGAAATTTTTGCACATTTCTGATTTATGAGCAGACACTAACCAAAGTTTAGGTATTCTTTTAGCTGGTGTGGCTCTTTGACTGCTCTGCTTGGCAGATTCCTTGGGAAGCTCATACCACATAGCCTGCTGAGACCCAACAAGCATGCCTAAAATTTGGGACACAGGACTGCCTTCTGCTTCATTATATTCCACTTTATGGCAAGCACACATTGTTCCCTGTGTCAGATGTGGCGTTTTATGGAAGGGAACCAGAGCCCACGGTCAGTACTACACAGACCTGGCCAGGTACCTGATGTGGATTGACAGAAAGGCAGTACCTTATCCCTGCAGAATACCTCTTTGACAGCTCAGGTGTAACCTAAAAGGTATCTGTAACACAGTGGCACACACTTCCCCTAACACTAAGCATTTCCAGAGGGAAGCCTTGAAAGCAAAGAAAAGGAGCAATTTCAGGGAGGATAAAGATGAAAAGCTAAGAGCAAGATCATGGAGAAGAAACCTTGCAGGGGTGCTCCCAAAGCTCCAGCTCCCCTGGCAGATGCCATGGCTTGGGCTTTCTCAGCTGTCCCTCACTCATGCTCAGCCCCTGCTCTCGTTGGTCAGACCCTCTTTCCCTGGGAGCTGAAAGTGCAAGCAGAGCAGCATCAGAGGGTGCCCCTTTTCCATCCCCCTCCCCTGCTGGAGCAGCCCTGCCCGGTCACAGCACGGTGGGGAAGAGGGAGCAGGCTGCTGCCCACCACCTCGCTCCACCAGAACCCTCGGGGTTGTTTAGCGGCATAGCAGCGGGTAGCATTGGCAGTGTCACCCATGATTAGAATAGATGTTATTCATCAAGTGCTGGAGCCTGAGATGATAAAAACTGTGCTGGGTTTCTGTTGAAACGCAGAGAGGAGAGTTAAATTGCCTTATATCTCAAGGACACTGGTCCACTCTCAAAGGTCAGAAGCATCAAAAAGCAACACGTTTCTGATGCAACCAGCTTGAAAAGATGCAGAAAGGATTAAGCCACGGTGCCTGGCACTGACAGGCAGGGGAGGGGCAGGGTTGGGTAAATGTTTGCTGAGATGTGGCAAATGCAAAATTGATTTTCTTCTTCATTTAACACGCTTTGCACTCTCTTTCCCCCTTCTCCTCCCCTTTATGATTAAATTTAAAAACAACAGTGACTTCAAGGTGCAAACACACTTAAAAGTTTAGAGAAGAGGCACGAGGAGAGGGGTTCAGGGGAGGAAAAAGCTGCATATCCAGCACTGCAAGAGAAACCCATGAATTAGGAAAGCTGCAGGGATACAGAAACGGTATAAAAGGAATTCCCTGGGGAAAGAGGAAGGGGATGGTCTTGGTTTCAGCACACTCCATAGGATCTGAGCTTCTGACTCCTCTGAGAGAACCATGAGACGAACACAGCTGGCAAATCAGGAAGGACCATGCTCATGGTTTAGTTTAACTTGCAAAGGCCTTTCTCATGTTCACTTTGCTTCAGATATAACAAACAGAGATGAATCAGACATCTTCTGGAAGAGGAAAAATCCACCATGGATTTTAAATTGCCTTTAACAGACTTTTCAACTGTCTTTCACCTGGCAAAAGGCTGGGAGTATTCTGAAGATCTATAACATTACCCTCGTTTGTTGCACAGCAGGAATGTCTTTGGCCGGTGAAATGGGATGGGAACATTTTAAATTGCAGCTACGGAAGTGTTTCTTCAAACATCACAAAGCACTTTCCAACTTTCCTATCCAATTCAGATCTGGTCGGGCTTGCAAATCAAGTTCTTAGCCTAATTTTTAATTTTTTAATCCCTTACTTAGACATACCATTAGTGATCAAAACATCTGGAGAAGAAGGGAGTCTGGAAAGTCATATTCAGCAGCAAACCAGCAAAGGAGAAACAACTTCTTCCTTTGCATTCAACTATTGCACTACTAGGAACAATACCTTTTTAAAGCTTTCCTTAAACTCATATTTCCACTCCCTTTGCCTCTTTTGCTGCAGTTTTGCGATCTCGGCTCTGCCAAAGCTTTTTGTTTGGAGTAGCTCTGGACACCCTCACTCTCATGGCAAACAATCCCCTTGGCCTGTGCCATCAGTGTTTAACAGTGCTTCTTTCCACACCTGGCATCCCTAGAGATGCTTGGTTTCAAGCAGTGCAGGTTTTCCTAGCCATCCAAATTAGCCCATAGCAGACAAGTTATGATGTGCTTATTAGTCATTTGAATGCACAGGTACACTGCTAGTGCTAAGCTGAAAATCTCACATATCAAGATGGTAAGAAACAATTTAAAGGCAAAGGGAAGTGACCTAAACTGACATTCAGATTCAACAGCTTGTTGCAGGTCAGTTCTGACTGGCCAGGCGTGCAGCAGTCCCTTAGACAGAACTTAACACAGCTCTACCATTAGTGTGTCCTTAGATAATAATTACTTATTTTAAATCATGATGGCTTGGCAGAGTCCCCTGTTGGTTTTGGCTCTGCAAATCTTCTAATAAATGAATGTCATGGCAAGGTGTTTCATGGGAACAGCAAAGCAGAGGTGATTATTAAAAAAGCACCTGTTCCCACACGTTTACCACAGTGCTGCCTGGTTTTCAACTCCAGCGTAACACATAAACCCTCAAAACTCTCCTTTCATCTGTGTCTCAGAAACAATATTTCCAAAGACCCCTGCAACATATAAATCACACATGAAAACTTACAGAAAGCAGAGTGCTACTGGACACGTATATGTCCCTGGGAACCCCAGGACACAGTACCATATCAGCCATAGCAGTCCTGATTCCTCAGTTCCTCCCCATGGTTCTCCCTCTCTCCCCTTTTTCTTGTTAGAAGCATTTGAAATAATCTGCAACATGGCAATGGGAAAATGATGCAATCAGCTATTTGCATGTAGCATCATTCTGTGCTTAACATCCCATAAAGTCTTGTGTAAGAACCAAGGTAAGGTCAACTTCAAGCCTTTCTTACCCTGTGGGACCTAAAACTAAAATTATGTCAGTGAAAATCTGGATATAGCAAGATATCACTCCATACAACATACTCCACTGAGCCTGGTGGAGATTATGAAGCTAATCGTGTGCTGCATCCAAATCCGGATAAAGCTGAAGAAGCTTCCTATCGGTAAATGTACAGTCTGAACTGGAACTGTCCATCCCACAGGCCAGCTGCACTGGGTTTTCTAATTTGTGTTTTAAAAAATACTGCATGTCGTAAAGCTCCCCAAGAAAAAGTGTTTTCCGTACTATATGAATCGTGGCAGTACAGTTGCAAAGTTCAGACTCTGTCCTCCAGCTTGAATTTATGAACAAGGATCAGCTCAGAGCTTATCCTTAGGCTTGGCTCTGCCTCAGGATCTTCCTTCAGGACTGCTCTGTCCATATGCTCCCTCATCTTTTCCCTTGAGAACAGGGGGTACACAGGAGACAGCAACCTGCCATAGTGAGCCAGCAAAATCCAAATTCAGCAAGAGGGTGGGATGTTTCTGGCAAAGAAGAGCCATGTCAAAGCAGCCTCCAACATCTCCCTGCCAAAAAATAATTTTGGTACCCCCCACCTTGCTCTGCGCTGATTTATTTCTGCAGCGAGGGGAGTTCTCCATGTGCTTATTAACTATCTCCAGGAGACCTTTGGCAAATTACATTGCCACCTTTCTCCTTGAGTGCATCCTATTGAAATCTGTATTCCTGTCACCTGCCTCCACCTTTCTTGGTGGCAGCTACTCTATTCAGCTGTTCTTCCACTTTGCATTCCTGTTAGACTAGCAGTATCTGCATAATATCTTTGGGGGAAAAAAGCTTTTGAAATACCGCTTTTGTTTTAATGACAGAACAGCATATGCTGTCACTCCTCCAAGCATTTTCTAAGTGGTGATAATGCTCTCAACTTATTTAAGTACAGTATTTTTCCATCAAGGCTCTTTGTGTAATGATGCTCTCACCTCATTATCTCTCCGTAGCAGTGCTAGCAAACAAGGTGCACAGAAGCCAAAGTGATACAGGTTGCAACTCAGACAAGAACTAGTCAGGGATGGTAACAGACCCAAAAAGCTGGATCTGAAAATAAACCAGGAGAATCTGAGGTTAGGACTCTTTGGAACAGTTACAAAGACAACCAACACAGCCTGGACTCACTGTCCTTTACATTCTGTGCACAAGAAACGCCTTTGTTAGAGGATGCTGTTTGCAGCAAACCACTGAAGCCACACAACTGCCTTCTGTGCCATGTGGTGGCTGGATATGAAAGTGACTTCAGATAAAGGGCAGGCTCCCATTGCCATCTCACCATATGCTTCCTGCCCAGCGCAGTCAAACCGAGATGCTCTGTCTGATCTGCGGACCTGCACGCAGTGCTCTGCACAGCGGCTGCCCGCCTCTGCTGCCAGCACGTAGAATGACTTCCAACAGTCAAGGAGTAGAGGTGTCTATGGCTGAAGTTAAAGGCTGTGACATCTACCCTGCTGGTTGTCCACACAAGAAGAGACCAGACCTGTGTTTGGGTTCGTTCCGCTGACACAGGAAGCGCTGTCACCCCCCGCCAGCACGCCTGTCACATGCACGCAGGCAGGGACCACTGCTTGTGACCTGGCCCTGGACAAGACATGTGCAGCACAGAGAGCAAAGGGCAGAGGGTTGGTCACAAGATAGAAAAGCTAAGAAGCCATCTCCACACTGCTGCCCGAAGAGCTTCCCGTGGCTCACTTGTGCACGTCTCCCACTTGACAGCATCTTTCTGCCTCTTCTCTCACAGTGAGAGCACCTGTGACTCCAGATGGTATCTGCTCCCATGCGAGTCCCACTCAGCGTGCTCGCACACATGTTTTCACTTGTTTTGTTTAGATTTGCAATAGCATCCCTGCCTGGACAAATGCAAAGTGACTCATTGGCAAAGACTTTTAAAAATTATTGAATTATTTACTTACTTTAATACAGATAGGAACCTGCTCATTAGCTTTGATGACATCTGATCATGGTTGATTTGAATCAAATTTGCCCTTTGAATTCAAAACACAGACAGAAACGACAGCAATAACAAGACCCAGAAACAATGTTTGTCAGTCCTAGGCCTGATCAAAGAAGCACAGGGCATGAACAAGCTTTCCTGCAGAGGGATTGCTTGGAGCACTCAGTGTTGCTTTCCCTTCCCAAGCGGACAGCAGATACTTGTTGCCCCATTGATTACGGGAATGAATACGTAGAGCGTGTGCAACAGCTCTAGAAAATCCCATTACACACATGAAAATATCAGGCATCAGAGAGGAGGATATTTCTGCATTCTCTTAAAATAAAGCCAAGGAATCCCCATAACCTACCATGTACATTTACATTCCCAGATTTGTTTCTAAATGAAGGTGGACATCACCAGGTCCAACAAACTACAAATACCCCAGCTGGGCTCTGGTATGCAGGTGACACCCCCTCTCAGCCATGCAGCTGGCTCTAGGTCTTTCATTTATTTCAGAAAACAGTTGAAGTATAAAACTGAAGACAGAGACTGGAGGAGTTCCAAAGGCCTCAAAATGTCACCCTTGTTATTAAAGCAAAGAGTATGTAGGGCACAGGCTAAGAAAAGGACAAAAGTTTTTTTATGAAAGAATCAAATTGCTTTTGCCTTCTCCAACTGTTGCCTTCAGCTTTGTTGACACTTCCACTAATAAAATGTGAGCAACATGCTGGACATGCCTGGAAGCAAACCTGCCTATTGGGGAGATGGGGTTTCCTCCAGCTGAGTCCCAGTAAGGAAACTTTCCCACCCAACAGTTGCTTTTGGATGTGCTGCCCACATCAAAGATGATGATTTAGGAGTGAGGAAAGGAAGGTGTAGAATGATTGGAAGTGGTGCTGGGATTACCACCCCCAAGGGTCTCTTTTGCAGGCAGCTGTAGGCCGATGAGGAAGAAACAGCCACATCCATCCCCCCAGGGGTGATGATCAGAGAGGCAGTTCCTCAGCTTAGAGGAACATCCAGCTTGGATCTGACAGCCAGAAGTAGCAGTTTGTGACACTAGAAAAAAATCCACGGTCTGGAAAGGATTTGGCTCAGACTGGTACTGGCAGAGCTGCAAGACCCAGAGATGGAACAGACAGGCAGTGCAGGGGAGCTGGCTGAAGGCAGGAAAAGATGCTCTGAGTACGTTCTCAAATGGGGTCACTCAGAATTAACTTTTCCCATTTGCTCTGCACATGTCCTTATAGGGTTTGTCTCCCTCAAGGAGTTCCAAGACAGGTGCCAAAGGAAGGTATAAGTTTTGCAAAGAAGTCTGACCTGTTGTCCAGACCATCCAAGAAAAGAGACGCTTGATTTTTTTCTTACCTATTCACAGTACACCTCCCCCGAGGTGGGAAGTCTCCCCAACTGTGTAACACTCAGACAGGACTCAGAGGTGGAGTAGATGGGCTCCTTTCCTCTCCTACAAGCACCCTTGGTTGACAGCAACACCAACTCCCTGTGTGGGAAGCACAGCACCAGCAGGTCCTGGAGACACCATGAGTGCATTGGTTCACTTCAGGGTTTTATGGCACATAATGAAAACAAGTAAACCATGCTACAATGGAAACTAAAGCCTCCTAACAGGAGCTGGTGTTTGGTTTTAATCAGATGGTAATGCCTACAGGTGCAGTTCACCAAACCCACACTGAATTGTCCCTTTACTGTCAGCCCTACCAGGAAAGAGCTTTTTGCACCTTTAGCTGATTAACTGAACAACCCTGAGTGAGATAAACATCAGAGACTATTCCTCCTATTCTTCCAGCAATACTCCTGGGTAAATCCCAGATCTGAAACCCCTTCCAAACAGCCAGGCACCCCCAAAGCCAACCTCTGCATAGGTGGTTGGTACCTCACATGAGCCGGGACCTTACATATGTCCACAGTCCAGGCCACTACATGACACCTTGAGGAAGATTATAAAAACTTCATCTGATTAATTCATGTCTTGCTGCAGATATGTTCCAGGTGCGTAGTCACAAACAAACTCCAAGCAGAAGGAGAGGGGTGCCAGAACACCTGCCAGTTTCCAAGATCAATTTTAGAATCCTATATGTATAGTTTTAAAATGCATCTAAAAGATCTGCACATAAAACACTCTTGATCCCTTGAGTCCAGTGACTGAGTCCTGGATATTATATGCAAATTACAACTTATCAGCATAACACCCAAATGCAGCAGTTTCAGTTTAGGATTGCACAGTCTGTCTGAACAGTTAAAAGCAGCTCCAGTCCCTCGCCTGCAGCACAGGATGCCTCAGTGGCTCTGACCAGTTGCTCCTGCATACATTTAAAGATGTACCTGTCAGGAGGACTGTGGTCTTCAGCCATCTGTGCACATACACTGATTCCTTCTTAACTGACAAGCTGAACTCTTTGTATGGGAGATGCTTTAGTGATTACAGCCATAGATCACAGAATATTTAATGCTTCTTTTTCAGATAGTGGAAAGCAATACTTGTTTTCCCAACACAGAGATCTATGACTCTGGGACTCTGCTGCTTGGGTTCCTCCTCCATGACCACACATCGAAGCTGAGAGCACGGAAGGTGAGCTCTTGTGCAGCTCAGCTCAGGAGGGAGCAGACCTGCAGGAGCAGCTCCCCGCCGGCATCAGGCGGCAAGAGTCCGATGGTCCCCAAGCTCTGGACTACTAAGCAGCACCAACTTGTGCTTGGGTTGATCCTGTGACAGAGGGACAACAGGTCTGTGTGAGGCACTTACATTGAGAACAAGTCACCTTTGTCTGCTCAGCCCCTGGGAAACTGTCACCCAGGCAGGCAGCAGCAGACAAGGGCCTCTTGGCAACACGTTCCCGTTCCCTCCTTCAAGTGGTCCTTGCTGGTTCAGAACAAAAGTAGCTGAACGAGCAGCCAAACACCCCTGCTCGAAAGGCAAAAAGATAAATGCCTCTCAACTCGATTTCATCTCGCTTCCTCAGTAGGCAAGAGCAGCGATTCCATGTGAAATTGCAATGTGACATTGTGAAAGGTATCAGGGGAGTTCCTTTTTTTAAGTGAAAAAGCAACCGCCAGACCTTAAGAGCAGCTTATCCTTTCGCACAGACAGGCAAGAGGCAGAGCCTGAGTGGCTCAGAGGAGCTTACAGCCAGTCCCAACACCATGAGCAGATCACACTCCCCTCCTTGCTGGGACTTCCCTGCAGGGACTGGGTCCTGTTTCCCAGCAGTGGAGACTGACTATTGCCTTCCATCCCTCCTATCTTATACTGGGAAACTGAGGCATGAAAAGAATGATTTTTTTTTTTCTTTTTTTTTTTTTTTTTTTTTTTTTGTTATCCCTACAAGTCTAAAGGAAGAGCTGGATTCTGCACCAATTTTCATACCTATGTCGTAGCCCTGACACAGTTCTGCAAAACATCACCTCAGAGCATCCCCATCCACGGGGAGTCAGAAACTGGGCTCTGCACTCCAAACAACTTTTCTGGGCACTTTGGTGGGATAAAAGTTTTAAAAGGTGAAATAGCCATATTTCTGAATCACACCAGTCTCCTTTTCCTATGGAAGGCACCTGAGTTGTTTTCCAGCCCTTTCCTTTTCTCCATCTTGGAACTTCTGAAAAAACAGGACATTTATTCAGACAGACAATTGGAAGAACAGCAAGTCCCTGCTAGGTTATGTGACAATTTGCCAGGGCTCTGAGGCCCCTAGGAAATGGTGCAGGGATGATGGATGAAGGTGTGAAACTGAATTGTCACTCCACAGCAGAAGCATTAATCAACTGTCAGGACAGCTGAAGAGTGTGGCAGGGAAGCCTGGAAAACGGGGCACCATGCTGCAAGCAAGGTCCCTGCTTCTGGCACCTCCTGCAGAAGGGAAAACACTCTGGGAGCGACTTCAGCTATGCACAAGAAGCAAACGGTCCTGACAATTCCCTGGGCAGTTATTCCTAGAGAAAGCACTCATTCTTGCATTTTAGAGAAATTTGTTCGCAAGCCCCTCTGTGCTTCCCAGAGTCTGTTACCAGCTGTGGCAGGTGACCCTAGCTCTGTCAGTGGGAGAGCTCATGAGCAAGCACCTACTCCACCCCACTTTGTTAAATTTTTTTATTTCTGGTTGTCTTTAAATTGCATTTTGAAGTTACTAAATTCCTTTTTTTTTACAAAAAGTTGCAGCATAGTCTTTCTTCTCTTTAAAAATAGAAATTAAATGTTTTGTCAGTTGAAAAAAACTCCTTTTAATTTGTAGTGAAATTATTTCACAAAGAGTTTTGTTCCTTTGGAAATGTAACTGTTAGTTGAGATCCCTACATCTCAAAAATATTAGCACATATAGAACAAAGCCTGTAGAAGGCAAGCTCAAGACAACTTCTGTGACCAAGGAGGTTGGCATCCTAGATCCCTATTAAGCTCCTCTCTTCGGTTTGCACTTCATTCACTCCTTCCTACCATTCTTTTCCATCTTTTCCCCAAGGTCACACATCTGTAGCTGTCCTCAGAGAAGTGGATGTAGCATTCCCTCTAGCCTGTGGACTTAGATCTGTGGTGCACTAAAATAACATAGCCTGTGATTGATAAAATATTTGAAAACCTTTTTAGGACAGATTCACATTCAAAATTCCCATTTGAAGAACAGAAGGGACAAAACCTCAGTACATGTCAACATCAAATTCCAGCTTTTGTTTGGTGAATTTAACCCAGATTGTTAACTCAGTTGATATCCGCTGCTGCAGGCTCAACCCTGTTCCCTTGATGTTGTGATTTCAGTAGGACCACAGGAATAGATATCTCCTGCATATTTTTATAACATTAAGAGAACTCTTTGCACATACATTAATAACAAGAAATTGTCAGATCAAAAGCCAGGAGTCATATTGCTGAAGTTCTGGGTTTCACGGCACATCTGGTATCCCTGAGTTAGGAGAACAAGGTTGACATCCCCTCATCCAATGATACGAAATTTTTCTGCTGGGCCTTGAAAGAGACATGAAGCATCAGATCACCACAGCTGACAGGTTTAAGTCATAAACATCTGCTGAGCACAGCCCAGAAGGGATAGTGTTCAGAAGAGAGATTAGCAGCATCTCCTGCTCTCTGGCCTGGAGTGGTTCTTACTTGATGCAGAAATGCTCTGGTCTCAGGCACACTCTGCACACACAAACCCAACACAGAGCTATCATTTCTCTTTCTCGTGACTGTGTTTTGGAGGAGATCTGCAGCCTGGTAAATTAGTCTAAAGGGATCAAGGAAAGGCAGCCCTGGCAGACACCAGTGTGCAGTGCACAGTCTGCCCCTCGTTTGTACCATGCTGGTCAGACAAGCCTGAACTCCTAAGTAATCTGGAAAATTTTAAAGTGGCAGCTTTTGCAGTGTCAGTTTCCAGAAAAACTTAAAGCCCAACCTGAGTGAAAGTGCTGTGAGGAAGGCACAGATGGTGGAAATCCTCCCCCAAAGGTTCAACAGGGGTCTCATGAAAGTATTCCAAGGCAAAAGTGACAGCTCATCATTGCTGCCCTGGTGAGCTAGGAAAAGTGCTGCCAGCTGGGTACAAATCCTGTGAGGACTCCTGAGGTTCTGCTGCTGTCCTCCTTCGAGCAAGTCCTTCCAGAGCAGTCCTATTCCACACTTTCATTAACAGTGTAGGTCATGACAAACAGAGCAAAATCATGGAACTTGCAAACCACACTGGAAGACAACTTCCAATTCAGTGCTCAACAAATTGCCCCAACAAGAAATTTCAACTTTATGTCTGCTCTTACCATCTCACCACTCCTCACCAAAAAACCCACTATAGTTTGCATTTTGCCTTCATTATGTGGCCATGAAGGAGGTAGATCAGGGTGTACATTTTGCATGTATAATGCAACCTACCTACCAGGAATAGTCCTGACAGTCCTGGTTCAGTTGTCCACAGCCCTGTTCAGTGAAAGCCTGCAAAGCTGCTGAAGCATATAATTCTCACAGTGTCAGGCTCATTCAGTAACTAGATGAGAGATGGAAAACCCATGTGCCAAATGAATGGATTCCATGGTCTTGAGCCAGTCTGGAATAGCTGGAAGGTAAAGGAGGGATAGTGGATATTATAAAGCTGCCAGCAATGTTTTCTGTGAGATATGTAAAATCAAAGATAAAAATGTGGAGCTGAGAAAGTATGAGGTGTAAATACCAGCAGATGGTGGGGGAGCTCCAAGATTTCCATATAGGACATGCAAAATTTGATAGGAATGACCAGTTGTTTCTACCTCCATCTTCAGCAATTAATTGCATACCATTCAGCAGAGAGGTCTGCTCCTTCTCTTTTCTTTGCTGCCAGTCTTGCTATTAAATACAATACTTAAACTCCAGGGTGAGAAGCAGCTGCAAGAGAAGTTTCCCTTGCTAAGCCACACCACACAGAGACAAAGGAAGTGTCTGTCTGAAGGAATTATCACAGCAAGCAAAAGACTAATGGGGCCATTCATTATCTTTAATTATATTCATCATCTTCTGGTGATTAGAACACAGTCATAAATTAAGATACATTTAAATCTGGTACATTTGAATGAACTGGGTATCCTTTGAATATCTTATGGGAAGTGAATTTGTTCCGAGTAATGATGCTGTCACCTTGACAGGGCAGAAGGATGCTCTAGTGTGTCAGGAAGCTCAGAGGGCCTTGTGGTACACTAACAGTGCAACTAGGAGAGGAAGGAATCAGCCTTTGCTTTGGTTTCTCATGGCTGAAGCTTCTGAGAGCTTAACTCCCAGTTGTCATCAATTTATTGAGTACTGAAACAGAGAGCACAGCACTTTGTACTCCTGGAATATCTTTATCTTCTCAGCACAGGGGGTGCAGGATGGGACTCCCTCCATGGAATTAGCTTCCCTTGTGTCCACAGGGTGATGAATTCATACATAGCTATATACTTGCATAAGGGTTGCAGACCTGGAGCTTTTAGTACACTACACTCATGTACCTTAGGAATGTTAATTCACATTAAGTCCCAGCCCTTCTAAATCCCTCATATATTAATGGTTGCACCGTATATTAATCCAGTGGGAAGGACTAAGAGTTCATGGCTTGAGCCTGACCCTGCTGAGGAATGAATGAATGTATGAATGAATGAATGATAGGGTACATTCTGCCCCAGCATTTACTCCATTTCTATGCACCTCTAGGTCTTCAGAGAAAACTTAAGCAAGTTACTTCCTGGAAAGAAAACCACAGGCACAATTTTTGTGCTTCTCCCACATTTTTACACTCCTCCAGTCATTAGCAGAGCTCACAGAAGACAAGCAGCGAGCTGTGGTGCCTCCTGCAATTCACCCAGGGTGTCAGAGCACCTGTGTTGTTTCTAGCACCATGCCTATGGTGACCACGTTTGTATGTGGCTCAGAGAAGCTAATACGCCTGCACCTTGGGATGCCCCATTTTACTCTCCGGCATCTTAGTGAAAACCTGCAGGTATTGTAAAAGATGACCCTATTTGCCATTAGAGAGCAGGTCTACAACATTATCAGCGGTGCATTGCATCTAGAAGTTGGCCAAGTGTAAATATTGCTGGATTTTAATGTGGATTAAGGCACACAGATAAAGTATGTCAGCTTAACAGAACACTCTGATATCAGCTGATTGTCAGCAATATCAGTGTGCCTGGTTGTAACTCACATGTGTCATGTTACCCTGCATTTGTGGTGAACAAAACCCATGTGCCAGCAGGTCCCTGTGGCTTGGTCAGTCCTACTTTGTGGAAGAAGTCTTGCTTCTGCCACACAGGCTGTCCCAACCAAGAACAAATGGCCATGTGGGTAACCAAAAGTTCTAATGCTATTTGCTCC
Organism: Athene noctua; assembly: GCF_965140245.1. Lineage (NCBI taxonomy): Eukaryota > Metazoa > Chordata > Aves > Strigiformes > Strigidae > Athene > Athene noctua. The sequence continues at coordinate 16,655,266 of NC_134044.1, forward strand.
TAGATACAATTTTTTGATCGACACCTGGAGCACCGCAGTGCTTTACACCATAACAAGAGTGTACATCAACATACCACACTCCGTATGTCAACAGCCAAACAAACCATTGCTGTTAACCGATCCACCTCTGCCAACACAAACACCTCGTCATTGGCAGCAAAGAGACATCCTCTTCCCAGATTTGGATTTAGCTACATGCCAGAATTCATCCATGATCAAATTATTCTGAACTGCTTTAACCGTATTTCCATTTTCATCAGAAAAGATTAGATAGGAAAAGCTTAGCCAGTTTTAAAAAAACCTACATGAAAAGTGATAGCTGATACACTACTTCATAGAGATAAAATGTTCGATCTGACTGGAACTTTTATCTGTGAATACATCTGCAGGGCCAGGATTACTTTGAAACAGGAGGATTTCAAAGCAGCAGCAGTGCTTGGTCTTAGAAGCTGCTAAGAAATTGTTGAGTGCCTTTAAAATCTCCTTTATTCCCACCACTGTCAAGAAAAGTCCAGTGCAGGTTGCACACATAAAAGCTCATAATGCAATGAACAGAAGCTGAGTAACAGCATTGACTCTAAATTTAAATTATTTCAAGCAATTACAAAGAAAAACAGAGAAGAATAAACAAAGCCAGCCTGAAGCAGAGGTAGAAAACAAATAAATAAATAAAAATCAATAGAGGTCATTCTCACTTGTTACCCAGTAAAATAAAATACACTAAAATGAAAGAAAAACAAAGTAAATTACAACCAGAAGAACATGATCTTAATAAGAAAAATACTCCAAAACATTTCCTAATAAAAGTATTTGCAATCAATAAATGCCTTCAGAGCAAATGCATACTGCTTTCTGTGCCGATTTATGTGATGCACATCTGGCTTTATCTGACATCTCACACTGAGGTCCCAGAGTTTCACTGTCAACCTCAGTGATGTAAGACAGGAAAAGAGATTCCAGGCTGTTGGAGGTAACAGGAAAAAAATTAAGTCAAGATTTACTCCTTCAAAAGCCCCAAACAAGGCTGTACACTAGGCACTCTGCAGTACACTGTCCTGTGCTTAAGGTTGGGCCTGGGTAATAAAGAATAAATTTCTTTTTATTTCCTCCTAGTTACGTATTTTCTGTATATTTTAGGTTTATTTCTTTAAACTGATGTTTTCTGAAAGGAACATTTAGCAGCTACTAATGAACAATAGAAGTAAATCTTAAAACATACTGAATTGTTTCTAGAGTAGACTATATCTTTGTTAATCTATGTGCTTTTCTTTACCCTAAGTCACAGGCTGATGTCCAGTCCACATACATTTTTAAATTTATGTTACAGAACAGAAGAAACAACAGCTTTTGGAGGGAGGAAGGATATCCATTTACCTGAATAAGGTACCAGATATAAATTCCTGCCACTGAGATTCATATAGCAACACCTTTAATTTTTCAGAAACACTTGACTATTTGTAGCAAAGGTTGAGTAGCCATAGTAAAATGTCACTTTTCATGACAGAATGCTGTAAAATTCTCCCTTCTCCCCTCCCCAGAACACATCTCCCACAGAGTCATTACACTGCTGTCTAGCCTGTGTACACTGGATTGTTTTCTGTAACTAAACATGACCAAGAAAGTTTGAAAAGCCACTGATTATTGAGCAGCTATAGGGCAATGACTCTTTTCACACCCACAACTAAAAAACCACCACTTTATTTTTAATTCATGTAAGTAGTCAAACCATAATTATGACCCCACAATATCTGAAGATGAAAGCATTCGGCTGATCTAGGCACAAACTTCCTCCATCTTCGTTAAGGATGAAAGCACACCTTTATGTCTTTGTTGTTAGCTATTTGAATAAAGTTTGGGGCTGTAGTTTGGATCTGAATGTGCAATTTGAGATTAACAATGCATTTATATTTCCTATTACACATCCTACATACATTTAGCCTCTGAACATGATGGCATCCTTAATTTTCTCTGCTACATCTCATGGTTAGGCTGTTTAAATTCATTTGAAAAAGTCATTAGCTTTACATTAAGGATTGCTGTGGCATCTGGCAGATGATCTATAGAGGAAAATTGTGTTCGTATGGAGCCCCATCATCAGTGCTCATAGACTGCGAAACATTATTTAAAAGAAGGGCTGAACTAATGGTACTTGACACTTAATACCCGTCTGTGATCATCAATGAATCACACAGTGCATTATCAATGTTAACTTTCATAAGACCCCCATGGAGTAGGTAAGTAGGATTACTGAGACTGCCGAGATGGGGAAATGAGGCATAGATACTGTATAGAAGAAACTGGGTTACAAATAAATCGTATATTTAGACACGTGAACAAAAAAGGAAATTAACTCAAGTCTCTGTTTCTCATCTACTGCTTGAAACATAAACCCATCCTCCTCATCCATCCGTCTGATATCTGAAGTGCCTGAACTGATATGGAGTTGACAAAATTTTAGGATTCTCTCAGCTCCAAGGTTTTAGCTTCATGTAGGCACCCAACCAGCAAGGCATTTCAACAGAGAAGAGTAACAACCAACCTCGCCAAGGCTGAGGCCAGCAGAGCTGATTACCCTCCTTTCCCCTGGCAGTAAGTCAGGAGCTAACTCTGAAGAAAAAGTGCTGCTGACAAGGATGCTATCAGCAGGACTGGACTGATGAGCCTTGTCATCTCCATCCATTACAGCTTTGATCAGGAAACAAAATCTGCATCCTGCAAGCCCACAGACATACAGGGAGAAGACATAGATGAAGGCTGGCAAGAAAACATATACTTTTGCATTATGGGATTTTTTTATGCCTATTTCTCTATTTTTATGAGCACTAGGAAGATAATTCCTATTTCATTCATCCACACTTCCATTTGTTACAAATATTTTATTAAGTCAGCAGAGCAAGGATTATAAGGAAAATGAGACAGTTTAAATGCTCCATATTACAGAGAACAATAAAAAAATGTTTTAAGTTTCCTGGTTTTATAAAACACAATGGACCATGCCCACTCCTGAGATCAGTTTAAACACACTGCACCCTATAATATGTTTTACTTAATCATCCATATAAAAGTCCTATTGGTATGATAGTATTTCCAGAAACATTTTGCATTAATGCTCAATTTTACCTTCAGTTTGGGAAAGACACAAGAGTCTCTTAGAACTAGTAATACTTGTGCTAGTGCATGTCTCTGTCCCATATTTCCAGCACAGCTGAAACAGGTCCTCCTCTTCATAAATACTGCCCAGGTTTGTCCCAAAAGTTTCTTGTCCAACCCACCTCTAAGGATGGGTTACCCACTTTCAGCAATGAGTAATTGCTGGGTTGTCACTACCACAAAATTACCTGTACATCATTTTCTACTGGGACAGGATTTTCCCAGCAAGAAAGCCAGCAGAATACAAGAACTTGGGAGCATGTACACCCTGCCATGATGTAAGAGATTTTTATTTTTTTTTTCCTCCAGTAAAACTTCTCTCAATTTGTTCTACCATCCAGGTTTGGAATTCTTGAGAACTAACATTAACCTCCAAAAAAAAGTCATTTTTTGATAGTAAGCTTCTGCAGATGAACTGTATTTTTCACCAAATAAACAATAGAACACCACTCCTCTGGACTTTCACCAATGGCTTTTGCAAAGGAAACAATCCTCCTTTTTTACCAGTAAATAATACAGGCGATGAGTTCCTCACACACTAAAACTTTATCTCATTGGGTTTACATATATTATCAACCTCATCTTATGTGTCTAAAGGCAGAGGATAGCTCTGCACCTCTTCCTGGCTCAGTCACTAAGCTTCTGCTTGAAATAATAGAGTGCTATGGCGTAGTCTGGAAGCCATAAGCTCAGCAGACCATTCTGGAAAGCTGGTGATGCCCTAAACCTAGCTTGACGTTGGTAGAGGAGACTTGGAAAAGAAGTCAAAGCAAGGGTGCAATACAGGATTGGGAGTGATTGATCTGGCAGGCAGAGCCACGTCACACAGGTCATGCAAAATCCTGTTTGCATTCAGTTCAGCAGCATGGGATCTTAGGCCATACCTGCATGGAACAGGAAGCCAGGGAAAGCCCACCCGGGATTAATATTCATTCTTAACTAACAAGGTGGCATAAAAGAGACAAGACCTGATGGAAAGCCATCTATAGCTTGAGGCCTTCTCTTTCCTAAAGAAGTTAAACATGACAATAAAAGCTTGGCATTGTATCACTGTCAAATCTGGCAAACCAAAACGAGGAGGGTGACAAATCTCCCACTTTAGTAATGGTTTTTGGAGGAGGGCAATAGGAGTTAAACAAGCAATAAGTGATGCTATAAAAAACGCAGACATCATTTTGGTATGAGGGTAAACAAAAACATAGAGGAGTGGAAAGGAGCTGAGGCAATGAAGGTTTTTCAATCAGTGGCTGAGGGACACAGTTTATTAGCCTCACAATAAACCTTATTTGCTGACGAGATTCAAATTCAAACACATGGATAGAACACAGCACATACTGCTGCTGCTTAGTTTAATACTGCAGCATGTTGAATTAACCCCATCACTACTTGCTGTACATCCCACAAACAACTTTTACCAGCAATTACAAAACTTGATCAAACATTTGAATCCAAATTTTGGATGCACAAAATCCAAACTGCAGTTATTTATAGCAAAAAAAAAAAAAAAAAAAAAGCAGGAAGAAGCTACAGATGTTCAACTTTGTCCTTTAGACCAATGTTTTTATTGTATGCACTGTGATAATGTTCACATCATCCTTCTCTCCAAAGAGCTTTAAGCAAGACTAAAAAGCATGTTTCATGCGAAAAATACTGTGCTAAGTGAGACTCTGGGGTACACTGCCTAAAATGGTAGGAAGGACCTTCCTTTTAACTACTAGTTTTACACAGATTTTGAGGTACGTGCACTGCCTGCCTTGTTGTGAGAAGGAAAGTGTTTGCTCCAGTAACAACAGATATTCTGCTGTTGTTCTGGGTCCAGGGAGAAGCGGAGGTCAAGAAGCACAAGAACAGATACCCACCATTGCATCCTTTTAACACTGTAATGTGGAATAATGCTACTCTCAGTTCTCATCCTTCACCCTGACTCCTCTGCCTCCTCTCAGACATAACACTAGAGCTGTGTCTTGCAGAGAGAAGACCTTGCAGAGCACCTCCAGCATAACAGCACAACAGATTATAGGAGAGACAGACAAAGGTTGGACAAGGCTGGTTTATGGGTGTAATTAAGGGGTTTCTGGCAAGGGTAATTTCTACCAAGGTTATTCATATAATTCACTAGTGCAAAAGACAAGCAAAAATTCAAGTTCCTAGAGGTCCAAGAGATTTTTTATTCTAACCTATTTAATTTTCTTTTTTTTTTTTTTAATCACCAAGGGAGGGGAAAGAGGGTGTTTCAATCCTGAACTATAAGGCTGACTTACAGCTGGTGGCTCAGTAATTGGTATTTATGGCTCAGAATGCATCGCTAACACACAGGTGGGAGACTGATATTTTCATCCCTTCTTACTTTGCTCTCAGCTTTGCAGCTATTTCATGCACTCTGAGTTTGTCAATTACCTTCCTGAGCTGGGACGGTGTGATTTGTTTTTAATGCACATACAGCGAGTTTTAATAGCCTGTTTTGTTTTTTGCATTTGCAATTTCATAGGGACAGATTCAGGGACAAATACACGGGGAAGACTGAGGGGACACATAGTCTTGGTAAACACCAAAAAGACTTCTTGGAGCTTCATCTCACCCCAGACTGTTAGGTATCCAAACTGGCTCTGCAGGCACTGCTCCACTTGGTCTGTGACCTTCTGCTTCTGGTGGCTGTTAATCTATTATGCAGTTCTCAGTCTGTGAGCTTTGCCATTCTGGGGAGTGGAAGTGATGCTGGGGAGTGGTACAAATACATTACAATGCTGAAACATGAAAACTGTAGGTTGGATGGAAGGAGATATTACTGGAAGGGTTCACAGGATAAGCATGCAAAGTCAATCCAGGAAAAGGTGTCTTGACAGAATGCTATGAACATAGGATGAGATCCCAGTATGAACCAGGAGGTGTGAGGGAAGCTCTCATGAGACACATTCTGCTAATTTTGCAGTCTGCAGCCCTGGATGTAGGACTTGTGAGGAAGTCAAATAGCATCTCATCTATAATTCAATCCTCTTTCACTTTGTTCTGGATTCCTAGAGTCCCAATTTCCCCAAAAGATATAATACGTCCTGCCTGAGGGCAGAGGTACCAATAAATTGAAAATGTCACCATTTTGTCATATTTGTCACTTTTGGCAGCAGCATACTCAGAATAGGGAAAGGAAATGAATGGATCAAGTGTACAAGCAGCCAGAGCCCACAGCATACACAGAGGCTGCTTGGGAAGATGTACACCTCTGGGTGAAATACCAATTCTCAAAGTCACTGAAACTGGTCAGAGTCAGATAACACAGATAAATTCTTAAGTACACATTATAATGTAAAAGACAGGCCCTATATGGCTCTAATTAGTATGCCAGAGCAGAGAAGTAGTACTGGAAAGCCAGATCAATGAGCATTCCTGGGATTTCTCAGTGTTAAGGATGGAAAAGGGAAGGGCTTGTTATAGGAAAGATAGAAAATAAAGTATTTCAGTGAATAGACACAAAATTTCCTGTAAATGGGCTGCTGGAATAACCCAAGCAGAATAAGCCTCAGTTTCAACTGAAGCATGAAAGTCAATAATCTTCTCTGTAACCTTTCTAAACTCTTTGCTTTTCTATCACATATACTGAGGCTGAAGGGAGTTAATTTATTCAAGGTATGTGTGTGTCTATACTCATAGTATATAGCAGAGTACTCCTTCAAAGTGAACTAGTTACTCAATAGTCTGTCTCATGCTCAGCACTAGTAATATTTAAGGAAAGTGTCATTTATGTTAATTGAGAATTTTGCCAAAACCAGGAAAGACACTGTTGCCCTTCCTAAGAAATTGAGGTGTTGAATGGTGAAAGATGGTCCAAATTACTTTTTCCCTCTCAATTATTTGTCTGTAAAGACTCTTAAAAATCTGTTTCTCACATATGTATTGCAATTTTATAACCTATTTTATAGCTATATGCACTGTACATTCAAAATGAAATTGGGAATATTTCTTCCTAAAAGCTATTTCTATAGATGCCAAACTCACCCATGCTGCCTTTGTCCTTTAAGTTTCTTTGCAAGTGAAAAAGTGCCTGAGCAGAGCGGATCATCTCTTCCTCAGAGGGCTGTGTCTAGTTTCATGTTGTGTAATTACTTCAGGTAAGTTGTTTTATCCCTGATGAAGGAGTTCGTTGCAGTCCATGGAAGGTGCCTTTCCATCTGGGCATCATTTAATAGATACTCCAGGCTAAGGCTTGCAGTTTCAGAACTGCTCTAATTTTTGCTTCACAGTAACGAGACTGTCAGAATAATTCTTATCTCAGTAGAAATAATCTCTCTCGATCAGTGCTACACAAAAGGTAAGACTGTCACTCACTGAGCCTCTCTCATACAGAGGCTAAACTTTTAGTGATAGGATCAAATAGAAAAAGCCATTAAGGGCAGCAGGCTTGCCCCTATCAGTGGAGGCCTTGCTCTTAATAAATTGTTTCCAGACTGTTACTCATTCATCTTACTAACCATGACACAGGCACTTCTAGCTCTTCCTTAGGAAAGGTTACTTCAGACTGGAGTTTTCCAGGGAGCTAACAGGTCTGTCATAACCTCTCTCTTAATAAATGAGCACCCTGCTATATAAAACATTCAGCTTGATCTTATAAAGGCAGTATGATTATATGCTCTGATTTATTCCAAAACAGAAGGACCCAGCCTAGGTCCATATATAAAAAAAGTAAAACAAACAAACAAACATTATAGCCAGAGAGAACATCAGAACAAAACCCAAATCTCTCGGCTTTCTGGATGAAGAAATTATGAAACTGAGTTTCCACTGCAGAACAGGGACGTTTCCATCCTCTCTAGAATACTATGCAGTTAAATTCCTTCACCTGTGGGAAATGCTCAGATGTAGTGGCAATGGGGTCTACATAAAACAGGCAAGCACATCTTGAGCTTATCAAGTTTATTGCAAATTATTAATTTTAAATAAATTAGATTTATGATAAACACTGACTGAAGTAGGAAAAGACCACAACTGCAGTACAGCACATGCATCCACAAAGAACCGGCATCAGCAATAAAAGGGAGGAGAAAACTCCCTCTGATTAAGTCTCACTTGAAAAGGCATTTATTTATGGTTGGACACTAGAGTATTTGAAACTACTGATGCAATGCACAGACAACACATACCAACAGTGCTCACAGGCTAAGCTAGCATTTCTTCTACCAGGAGAACAGACACTGCAAGTTAAAAAAAAAAAATGCTCAGGCATATGTATGGTAATACATGAAATCAATTATTTCAGGACTTTGGAGCAGGAAGAGGGAAGAAAGAGTGGGGATAAGTAGGCTGCTGTTGAAAAATGCTTTGCACAAGACGCAGTGATGGCAAATAGCCCAGTTTCAGTGGGCTAAGCCGTGATCTATAAATAAATATAGATTAAAAATGCAACTGCACATATCATCGGATTTACAAAATAACAAAATTGAACTCATAAATGACAAAGTGTCCATTTCTTTCTTTGTTGACAAGTACAAAAACGCTGCATACAACCACATTCTTTGAGCCAATGCTTTTTTAATATCGATACTACATAGGAAACAAACAGAAAAAGTAGGGCTTCCCCCCACCCCCACAGGAATCCACATTTTCCACTGATAACCCAGAAGAAAATATATACAGTAGAGGATGTCACATGTGACATACTGACCTAGAAGACCATTGCCATAACTACCTCATGATACACCTCTGCAGTGCAACACAGCTAAGAGAGAGGCAGGGGAGAAGCACACTCCTGATATCCAAAATAGCCAAGAAATATGCAGTTGCCTCTTGGTTAATATGAAAAAACAGAGTATGTAAGCTCCACAGCCTGAGCTTCCTTTCCCTGAGCTCACCACCAAAATTTATGCATAAAGGTTTTTTGACATTTAGAGCCTGATCCAGAGAGAGTTGAAATTGGTAGGAGCCTGTAGCAACTGCAGCCAGGTTTGGGATGGACTGCAAACACAAAAGCACTGCTGTGCCCAGAGCCACACACCCCAGACCCAGACAGCTCCTCCGCAGTACACAGCAGTACTACACAGCACACGCAGAGGGAAGATTGTTGGTGTAGGGTCTATACCCAATTCTCTGCTCTGTAACACTGATATACTTGCCATTGCAATACCTGTGTGACAGCAGGCAGTCAGAGCCTTCAAAGTGACAAATAAACTTGTAAGTGATAACTCTGTCACACGGCTTAAATTGCTCAACCATTTTTTTTTCTGCTAACTGGTAAATTGCTCATCAGGCTGTTCTTGCTGGGGTTTTGCCTGATTCAGTTGCCTCTAGTAAGGAGACAAATTAAAACAAGGAGAAACTTAAAATAATGAAAAACGCTTCCCCCAGTTTCCCATGTGATGACTTTCACCCTGTTTTACCAAGTACTTTATAGATGATGACATATTAATTGCACCGTGTGCAGGACAACACAAAGCAATTAACACTTCTCATGTGCTTCATGCCTGCTTTCTGTGCTGTTTCCAGGGGGAGTTATGACTTGAAATCTCATGACTAGCATGAAACCAACTGTAGTCATCACTGATTTTATATTTTTCCACGTCTGCCTAACACCCTGTTCAGTGCCTGCTGGGTTTTCTCTTATAGACAATCTGGCAACCTAAAACTGCAGACCTAATTTCTACACATGTAGCGTAAGACCAAAGTTACCCAACTTCTGGCAGGACTGGGAATTTAGAGGACACCGGAAAATGTTCACTAACCTACCAAAACAAGGGGGAAGGAAGGAAAGAGTTCCAGTCCTGGTTCCTGGCATCACCATGCAACTGTCTCCCATGCTGTCTCCAACCCTTCATTTCTCTGGCCTCAGTGCCCTTTGATTAGAGGAGCCATTCCCATATTCACCATGCATCCAGCCTGCCCTCCACCTGTGTGCTAAACCGTTTGTGTCACTGCTGTGTCTCTGTAAAACTAGCTAGGAGTATATATACCATCTAACACAGCAGCATCCTGAGCTTTGTTTAGGACTGCAGCATTACCGGAATGCAAATAATACAACAGTATTCTTAGGATGAAAGATATATTTATGAGTTAAAGCATAAAAACCACAGGGAGGGCTGAGCTTTTCTCAGATCTCCAAATCTGGAGCTCTTAGTATTACTAACAATTTGATTTTATTAACAGCAATAAATATGGGTATTAAATCATAGCTTTTTTCTGTAACTTGCCATTAGCATTCAGCGGAATCTCCCCCTGGAACTGCTTAAAAACTGCAGGAATAACTTTGCTCCCATAATTAACCCTATCATTGTTAATGTTTGTGTTTAGATATTGCAGCTCTTCCCCCAGGTATACTTTCAGCCTATTCTTTGGTACCTCCTACTCCTCCCTACCAGGCTGGCACCAGGACTGAAGGGTCCAGCCACAGACAAATGTGATGTCATTTAACTGGCTGATGAGTTCATTTCCTCCATTGCACCAAGGCTCATGGTCACCATGCTCTGATTTTAACTATGAATAGTGCCTGTGTGGTGCTAACCAAACTCCTCCAACTATGCTAGACTATTTGTTGCAGGTGCTTATTCTCAGCTTGCAAGGCAGGAAGGATGAAGACAGCCATATATGTTAGTCTGTGGCTTTGCTTAGTATAATTTAGGCACTACCAAAGTCCTGGCAAATCCCAAGGAAAGCAAGAGGAAACTCCATTGACAGAGGATTTAGCAAACATGGGCACTATTTTGAACCTCATCATGCAGCTTGTGGCAAACCAGGGACCTGCAGGTAACTCAGGATGTTTAAAACAGCACTTACAGAACCTTCCTATTATGCAGCCCAGAGGTTGCAGTCCAGGTTGCCTGCGAGGTGGTGAACTTCCTCAAAAGGGACAGACACGCAGCCAGAATAGCCTGCCACACATGCCTAAATCAGTACGGATTGCATCACCGCTTGTGTAGGTGTATCCTTTACTTAGCATCCTAAATCTGTAGAAAACAAGTTACCTTGGCACTGGGATTCTGATTGGCAAGACTTGTAAAATTATAAGAAGGGACCAAACTCTTGTGGTCCTCTTCCCTTCCAAGATGTATTTCAGTTTTAGAAGCTGCAAAGTTTTAAGTGTTAGAAGCAAGACCCAGAAATGTATCTTTTTGTCTCTGGTTCTGATGCTCTGCTTTGCTCTAAATTAATTGGCAAAATCCTTGTATTTGCATATCTCAATGGGGCTTTTATAATTCTCTGCACAAAATTTGATTTAGAAAGGAAAGCCTGAGAGCCTTTTAAGCTGAGCGGTTGGCAGATGCATAGGACTGTATATAATGTATGCCTATACCATAAAGGCATACATCAGTAGTGGGTGGACTGTATATCTCCCTATGCACTTATTTCTATTTTGTGGTTATTTTAAAATAAGAAATAGCATTTAAAGGAGCTGACTGCCTCAGGCTGGCAAAAATTTACAGAGCTCACTTGAAATGTTTTTGCGTAACAGCAGAGAAAAAAAAAAAAATCATGCATTTGAAAGTGAAAATGTCACTCATCCCAACCCTAGTGACCTCTTCTGGGTATTAAGATGCTATTGGCAGACTGCTCTCTTCAAAAGAGAAACGTTGGCTTTCCACAACAGCAGAATGGCATTTGTTTTTGTGTCAGGAGTAATGGCATTTCTGAGGGGCATATTGATTTCATACAGATTAGAGAAAATAACAGCTGGCCACATACATCAGTGATGCCAGAACACCCAAGTACCAGTGCCCTGAAGGGGAGGGAAGCAAGTGTGTTAGTCTCAGGGCTATGTCTTAGATCTGGGGACAGAAGGCATCCTGGATCTGAGGGCCAGAGAGCAGTGAGCTGCAGCCATACAGAGATGTTACAGAGATGTTCTGACTAGTCTTTGAGGGTTATTGGAGTTCTGACACATGGAGAAGAGCCAGCACAGAGCCCTGACACTTACAGTGGGGCTGCAAGGTTGAAACTCAACATCTGCATCCCTCCCCCCACCCAGGCAGATCCTTTACTTTATAAGGATGGGAGAGGCAAGTTTCACCTCAGGGAACATGCATCAAAGAAATACTTTCTTGGACAAACAGTTCTAGGAATGCAAAGTCAACCAGCTGGGAGGACAGAGACTGAAATCCTCCTATCTATTCTCCCAAGAACAGAGCTGGTTTTGAAAATCTTTAAGAATAAAGAAATATAAAAGAAAATGTCATCATATCTCCAGGCCACAGAACAGGCCACCACAAAGCCACAGAGTGAGAAAAAGAAAAAAAAAATCCATTAAACTGAGGTTTGAAGAGTGCCCCTGAGCTTCAATTCATAAATATCTCCAAGTTCTTTATTAAAAACAAACCCCACTGCAAGCCTCCTGTGTCTGCTAGTGCAGCCCAGAGCCACTTGTTTTTCCTGCTGAGTCAAGGGCACATAACCCCAAGTCCCAGCTCTGGTAAAGCCAAGCATCATCCTACCTCAGCTGATCACCTTGGGCCTGGACCAGTAGCTGCTGTGGCAGGAGTATGAGCAAAGGCTCTGGTGGACAATGCGGACGCTCATGGGAGAGCAGCTGGCTTCAGCTCCTGTTCTGCAGTCTTGCATTTATATACAGGATGGTTTTGTGATATTAAAACAGATGGGTTTTCCAAGCATGACTGCTTCTTTTGGGGATAATAATGCCATTAATAGCATCCAGGAAGGAGGCACAGCTCGCCAGCGCTGAGGGGCCCACTTCAGGATGAAACAGACTTCATGCAAAAAACCCCCAAACCTATGTGTAATGTCTCCCCCGTTTTGGCACCATCCACTTTCCCAACCCAATTTTCTTAACAAATATAATGACTGAGCAAATATTGAAATTAGTTTGCCAGCTGGTTTGAGTATCTATTTCTGAAAACATCTTAATCTTATGGAAAAGCTCATAATTTTTAATGCAGTTGGCGACTCAGTCTCTTAGAAATTGGTACAAACACAGGCTTAAGGGGTTTTTAATACTATTCTTTCCTTTCATTTCAGATCAGAGCTAGAATTACTGAGGTTTTTAAACATGACATGTATTTGCTTTTATAGAATGAAACTAAAACAGGACAAAAAGCCTTAAATATTTGTTAATGCTTTTTTCTTTTTTTACATATTGCAAATGGTGCAGTCATGACAAAATATCCAGGAATTTGCTGCATTCCAGATGAAGTCATTAGCTGGGAGCCCTAAGTCATACTTTGGAGGCATTTTGACTGGTAAAAGATTTTCAAGTCTGCAAATCTTGGACCAGAAAATAAACATTTGTGGTGTACCCTGGTGAGAGCACTTTACCAATAACTGCATCCATATCACACTCTCATTCACACTGTTCTACCAAACCTATCAAATTCCACAGATTCACTACTGCTGAAATGAGCCCTTAATTTTAAGGAAGAGCAGTTACAGTAGTTGTTTGGGCTCTTGACTGTAGGAGTGTTTTATTAAGCTCAGGTAGGAGTAGCCCAAGGGAGAAGAGCATACCGGGGTTTTGCCATCAACCTGAAGAACACACTGCACAGATCTGAAAGTGTTTACAAAGCCACAGAAATTCCCACAGATTTTCTCCAGGGGCAAAAATGAGTGAGGACTCCACTTTTAAGCCTCTCAGTATAAGAAGCCACCATCTCCACATATCCCAACCAGTGGTCTTAAACTGGTACCGGTCCCCTTCACTCAAGTGAATTTAATGCCTATTGTCAGGGTCAAGAGAGTAATTCAGTCTCTCATTTACTGATAATAATGCAATTTCCAGTTAAGACCCCACCAAGCCTGTTTGGCAGCTTTAGATGGGCATGCTTAGGACTGATTTAATATCAGTACAATCTCAAAATAAACACACTGCTGGCCTTTGAGCTCCTGATCTCCTGCAGGAGAGAGTTGGCATAAGGAGAGCAATTGCTATGACCCATACTTCCCTTGCTGCTCTTATCTCATGCACTTGAAACATATCTCCTAGTGACAGAAGAAAGAGCAGAGCTGGCTGAAAATGTTGCTGTTTTTAGAGCAGGGGGAAAAAAAAAAATCAACAATAACAACAACAAAAAAGAGGAATGCCAATTTTTGTTATTCATTAAAATGTCCCAAAAATCTTTAATGCAAAAATCAGATTTTTTGGAAGCAAAACCAGAAAACAGACTTCCAAAGTAGTCTATAGGAGCAAACATGATAGTTCATTCAAAAAAAAAAAAAAAAAAAGTAAGTTTATTTTCTCAAACAGCTTGCACTCTATATGAATAAAACCACAGTTCAGGGCTCCTAGCACCCCAAAGAAAGCTCCCCAGCTTCATGTTAAGACTCAGTGATAGCCAAAGGGCCCCAAAAGCAGAATATTTATTTCATTTTATTTTCACAGAAACTAACCCAAGGCAAGCCCCATTAAAATAAAGCATGCTCAAGTGACGCCAGTGAAGACAACCCTGAAGCTTTATGCCTCTGCATCACGTGCAGCCTAGGAGAGACTTCAGAGTCCTGTTCCAAAGCCGGATGCTCTGGTGTTACTGCCTGCTAATATGGTAGCATTGCCTCTGTTTATGTCGGAGCATAATAAAGGTCATGTAGAAAATACAATTTAGGATAAGAATTAATATAATTTGGCTTCAAGGCATTAAACCAAGATGTTCTTCACTCAAACAGCAAAAAATTTCCCAGCTTCTGAAAGAGCCGAGGTCTGCTGATCTACAGATTATACTGCAAGGCCCAGCTTTTTGTGTGTGGTGACTGGAAAAGGTGAGGAGCCACTTGGCTACACACAACACAGATTTGTCTGTAGTGGTGGGTTAGGTTAGACTGGCCCTTTGCAGAGGAAGGAGGATTACGCCTGCAGCAAGGAGCTGCAAATCACTTCTGCTTTTCTGAATTACTTTTAGTAGCACTGAGATTGGACCCGGGAGTCTGACTGTTGGTCAGGACTTCACCGTGCTTAGCAGCATGCAAACACAAAATAAAATTGCATTCTCTGAAGAGTCATTTTCATGCTTTTAAATAAAGTCACTGAAGTCATAGCTGAATTCCTTTGAATCTCATTTATAAATCAAAATAATTATTTTAGCAAGTGATGGGAGGTAATAAGTGGCAGAGTCTCTTGTCTTTTTCACTGCAAGATGAACCACTTTCCCTGGATGATGGGATGAGTTCCCCGTTACTCCATCCCACATTCTTTCTCCCCTCTAAAGATGCACTGCTCCTCTTCCCTCCTTCTGTATCCAGCACTGGGAACACCAGCTGAGTTCTGGACCAAAGAACTCGTGAAGGCAAAGATTATGTTATCTGCAGAGCACTGAAGAGCCTCCTTGCTGTCTCTACACCACCAAAAAAAAAAAAAAAAAAAAAAAAAAAAGTCTCATTTGCAGCAGCTCACAGCTTCAGCCTTTACAGATATGGCCTAAGTACCTGCCTGCACTCACTTCACAGCAAGGCATCCCACCAGCCAAATACATAATCCTTGCATTTAAAGCCACCCACGGAGACAACTCTTGAATCATTTTGGGGGCTGGTACAGGAAATCTGCATCTCCCTGGTTTCATTACCTTGAATAATAGCACAGCAGATTTGTAAATCACATTTAAATCGATTTTAAATGAATTGAAACCCTAGTGTTGGACTTTGGTCTGTGTTTTAACCCATTTTTAGATCTCCCATGTTTCTAGAATAGCAAAGATTGAAAACACAGATCCCAGATGAAGGTGGGCTTCAACACCTGAACCACCAGCATGGTCTGAATCAAAGAGAGAGCCCAGCCCTGGGAAAGAGAGAGAAGCCAAAATCCTAGATACAAACATCCAAGCATGGAGGACAGATCTGCCTTAGCATTTAAACCCAAACCCATACACCCACACCCCGCCATGTCTCCCAACTGACCCACAGACCTACTAAGGCTGTGCTGATATAGGGACTGTTCTCCGGCTAATGTTGAAATCCTGGTGGTGTGTGCTTTTACAATTTAAATAATATGTAACACTATTCTTGTTGCTGCTTTTTATATACCAGAGGGACATAAAACGCAACATACTGTCGCTGACAGAGGAGCAAGGTTCAGATTAATATCAATGTCCAAGAAGCAGTAACACTGGTTACAAGAGCTCTGCAAAGAGGCTGTGGTGGGGTATAGGATGTCTCAGAGTTAAAAACGTTTTTTGAAGGAGTTTAGAGCTGAATTTGATGAATATTCCAAATATTAAGTATTGAGCTACAATTGTGTCTCAACTTTCTGGAAGTTTTATACATACAAAAAAGATCATAGTAAGTAAACATATTGTAAAGAGTCTTCTTCAACAGTCCGACATGACATTGATACCAGCTGATATAAACAATGGTGAATGTCAAAACTTCTGGCTCTTCCCAAATAATCTTTCTGAAACAGTTAGAAACTTTTTAGCCAAGCAGCTCTCAATAGATGCCACCCTGACTCTGAGCGCTGCAGCCCAGCAGCAGCCGGTACCCGAGGAGTTCCTCCCCTGCAGCCAGAAAGCAGGCATGGAAGGGGGATTTTCCTCAAAATACATTTAAAAGCCTTACTGCTACAGCTGACACAACACTTGGAAGACCCGTTTCCATCTCACTCTGGAACTATTTCCACTAAAGAACTGGGCTGGTTCACAGCAGATATTTGAGCTGCTGGCTGTTGCCTACACCACCAAAAAATGCTGATTTAAAAAGAAAAAAAGAGAGAGATAGAGGAGTAGAAAAAAATAAATCAGGTTTCAGCTGGGTCTGTGCTGGTCTGGCAGTGAAGGAATTACACTAATGAACTCAGTGGGCCATCCTACGTGAACCCAGGCATCCCTCCACCCACCGTCCCCCCTCCTGCAGGGGAAGCCAGCTGCAAGCCTTTGTAATCACTAGAGGCAGGATATTTCTCCAACTTGTGGGGTTCCCCTCCGTGCAAGACGAAAGCAAAGCAAACAAGGATGTGATCTCCGCAGCTCAGGGGAATCATTCCAAAGATTAAATCGGGGCTCTGCCATCAGTTGAGTTTAGCACATTGCGGCTGCCACAGCCCGAGCACTGGGGCCACAGGCACCTGCCCCTGGGCACTGCGTAACAGCACGGGACTAACCATCACCAGTTTTCAACACTTTTGCCATGAAACCAGAGCGCAAATGTCTTCCCTTTAGTTAGAATGGGACCCTTTAGGATTGCCGTGACTTCATTCTTTTAGCAACAAAATCTGTGGCATTTGGGGGCTTTTTTTTTTTTTTTTTTTAAATCTGAGTAGCTGAAGGTATGTGGAAAACTTTATGGAGGCTGCCCTCTTACTGATGTATTCTCAGGCGTGGATGTTCAGGCAATAATTTTCTTGAAAGTCTGGGAAGTCGGTTCTGTTGAGTTTTGGGTGGGTCGTGGTTTTTTTTTTTTCTTAATCTGAAAAATGATTGTAGCAGTGTGTAATTTTTCATGTATATTCCTTCTCCACACACACAAACAACCCTTTATATGAAGGTGCTGTACTTCTTTATGCCTCATTTCCTTTACTTCACAAGAAAAGTGCTTTACAATAAAGTTTTCCCCTCATCCTCTCCAAATAAGTGTTTTAAAGTAAGTATGAACTCATTTATTTCTTTTAATGGTGGCAACTTATTTCTTCAAGACAGGACCATTCACAGAAATTGCAGATTTTTTTCAGGACAGGGCCACCCACAGAAATTGCAGATTGTAAATACGTTTAGATAGAGAAGCAAGGTCACTCTCCCAGAAAATAATAATATAATAATAAAAGTCCAAGCAAGAGCAATGGACTGCCAACTGACTTGAAGCATCACTTGTTGTAAAATAAATTAAAAAAGCAAGCAGCAAAGAAAGGACAGGAGTAAAACACTGGACTGGCCTAGGAGCTGAAGATTATTGCTCCCTCGCTCTCCAATAACATAGGCTCCTTATAACCCTGGGGAAGGTGCTACCAACATGGGTGACTGTCTCCCTTGTTGGGACAAGAAAAACAAGCAAGGCTGCAATATGGAGCCTCCTTCATCTGGAGGATTTAAAACACAAACAAATATTTGCATGGGAGCATTTGAATATTCTTGATTTTGACTTTGTGGCAGAAAAGTAGAAGAGATGGAGTTGGAGGGGGTCCCATGAAGTATCTCCTGTTACTTTGTCGTTGAGAACTGTAGCAGTTCTGCCTTGACTTCAGATCAGTGGATGAAAGTATTAATCTTCATGAAGTTTGTGACACACAATTTTGGGAAGTAAAAGCAATTACAAAAATTTATATGGACAATGATATAAACCACCTAAGTAAGCCAAAAGACTACTTGCTTAGATGAACAATAAAATAATCTTTAGACCAAATGAAATTTAAACCATCACTCATACAAATGTGTATTATTTAAGAGGAGAAGAATTTTCCTTGGATACTGGTCTTGTTCCTGTGCCAGCCTCGAGCCCGTGGTTCTGTGCACCAGGAGGGCCACAAGGCAGGACAAAATGGGTCACTGGTCTGAATTGGTCTGCCAGCCTGTGGTTCCTTCTCATCCCGGGACCCGCTGCAGAGTTTATCCTGGTGTGTGTGCAGACAGACTGCCAAGCAGCTTTCCATAGCATTGCACAAGCTGGAGAGGGGCAAAACCTGTGAGACTTTTCTAGACTTTCTAGCTGCCAGTGCAGGGACAGGCACGTCTCCACGCATGAGGGCTTTCATATCCATGAGACACATTGTGCTCCGTGTCACAACTGGCAGCACCAAGAAGGTCACTTGTCTTCAACTCAGCTGCAGCATTGACAAGTTGCTACAAACATCTTTGCTGGGCTGTGTAGCCCCTTGCTGACTCAAGAAAGCAGCTAAACTGAGCAGGACCTTAGTATCAGCACAGAAAAAGCACGGCTATCTGGAACAACCACTTAGACTGATTTTATTGTGTGGATAAAGCAGAGATCTCTGTTTGGTAATAAGTCTGTTAAAATCCGAAAAAACAAATGCATCCGTTTTCAGAAAGCATTTGTTCTATGGGATTAGGTGCTGGTCTGGGATTGAGGAGACTCTGATCCTGTCCTGGACAGCCCTGACTAGGTAAGGTCACACCTCTACAGCTTCCCTCCCCTGCTGCCATATGCCTCCTCCATGCAGACTCCAGGAGTCTACAGGGGAAAACTCTGTAGGGAAGCATTTTTATGCCTCATTAGGTCTCTATTCAGAGTTCATATGAACTTGTTGCCCTGAAAATAACAATAACTTCTGACATACTCCAAACTGAACCAACCTAAGCAATATTGGGTTAAAAATTCCTGAATGTTTCATTCTGATCTCATACCTGGTTCTTCCTAAGACACTTCTTGTGTCAATTGAATTACTCCTGATTTACACCAAGGAAAACATACCTAAATGCTGCTATGCACAATTCTCATCAACATATGGAAGAGAGCTTTCTCTCAGTAAAATCAGGTTAAGACATGTACATAGCTATCCAGGAAGTCTTTTACTTCAATAGATGCTGAGGAAAGTGGGCTCTGGACCAACATTGCATTTTTCAGATTAGGTGTTCAGTGTCTCCTTCCCACTCCCCCACTGGAAAGATTTTATTTCAGATCAATGTTTACAATACATTTATCACTACCTATTTCAAACATGGAAATAATAAATTAAAGGATCTCATACACCTTTCCTGCTGGACTTTAAATCTGCTTGGAAGAAATGCAAGCAGACGACACCTTTCCATTACCAGATCACTGCCTGAATACCTGCTGGACTCACAGCAATTGCTATGTTTGTGGGTACAGCCTAATATTGTTTTTAAAAAAAATAATTCCCTGAGGCCTCTCTCCTAAAGATCAGGAGCTCAGTCTTCATAAGATGAATGAACACTCACATCATTTCTTGAACTCTAGCTATGGAAACAATTCCTACAGACAGGAGATGAATCACCCCACTTAACTCAGTGAAAGTTTTCTTAGCACAGAAAGCAGGGAAAAACTACATGTATAAAAAGTGAAATAGCTGTCAAAAAACGATTAAAAGCAATCTCCAATCTCCCTGAAAAGTTAGTAAATAAAGGATGGTGTTACTTGGCTTCTGTCATTTTTTTTTTTAAATAAACAAGCACTGTTGCTTATTCCCATCCATTCTATCATCCCTTCTCATCATAATGCAAATCTCACCCTGTCCTTTGTGTTCAAGCACAAGCCTAGAAGCAGAGATCAGCCCTGAGCTCCTGCATTGGTGAACACACAACCATCAGCTCCCAGGTGCTGCTGTACAAAGCCCCTCACTTTTCATATTTGAAGAGGGCAGTAAAGCTTTAGATAGAGATGACAAGTGTTGGAACACCTAATATGGCTTTAGGTAAGCTATTCTAATGTTTGACTCATTAAAAATCTATATATCTAAACTAGAAATAAACGCCAACTTCCAGCCTTTTGACTAAAGAGCCTAGATAGATCTGCTACCATCTTGAGTTCTCTTCTACACAGGAGTTTGTAAACTATGATCCACCCCTAATTTATTCTTGAACAAAGGAGAAACCGGTTTTCTTCAATAGCTTTTGGAGACTCTTCAGTTTGGGAATCACCCAAGCACCATAATTTAAGTGTTTTCCAACTTCTCAGGATCCTTTGGAAACATGGACACCAGAATCAGAAACAAGAGTCTTACAGCACCCTGAGAAGACAGTTTTGCTCAACATTCTCAAGACCACACATCCACAACCTCACACCAGAAGAATAATCTTACTCAATAGGTAAGTGTAACATTAAGAGTTGCTTTTTTTCAGTGTCACCATTTTCAAAGGCAGTCTCCCACTTAGCAAACATGACCTACATACCTTTTCTCCCCCCAGATATTTGGCGTTTCTTTTGGCATCTCAAAGGGATGCTATTTAGATGACCACACTTTACCAAGAGGGAAAAATCTCTGTCTGTGTCTAATCTGTCAGGTCATTTTACCCCATTCTTCTAGAACCCTAAGACAGTTTTGCTGGTAACACTTCCCTTATTTTATTCCTCAGCCCTCCATACTTCACTGAGGGTTTCTTTACATACAAACCCTAACCTCACAGCAAACAATCCTGTCAGCCACCACCCATCCACAGCTGAGCAGGAAGGAAGGCAGCACTGATTAACTAGCCATAGCTATTTTCTTCCAGGGATTTGAGGGTTGGACAACAGTTTCACCCACTCAGAACTTGCAGGAAGCAAAGTCAGAAGTCCTTTATTCTTTTGCTTCTTTGGAAGTCTAAAAAGTTTTGCTTAGTTTTTACCCTGGAGAATAATACAGGAGACGATACACTCATTTGACACATCCCTTGGTTCACATGCAGATTGGGTATCGGCAGGAACAGCAGGCTTCCCCAGAACATATGCGCAAATATTCAAGAATAGCAAACAACAAGGATAAACATAGTTGGACTAAACAGCTTTGAATGTCTGCAAATGCTGCTTTGCAGTATTTGACCTGCAGTAATGAGACCTCTGTATTCAAAAATCTGGACTTTCATGCAAAGAAACCTTTCTGATGAAGGGCATGCACCTCTAGCTTCCCTATGGGGCTTAAAAAGGGGTTTTGAATGAGCATCTCCAAGAACACCAGGTTAGGTTTTTCTATGTTTATGTGTATATATACACAGAGAGAGATAGAGAGAGCACACACATATAATTGCCCAAAGCAACTAGTTTAAACGTGTCCTTGATGAGAACTCATATTTACTAATTATTGTCATTCATCAAATGAAGTCACTGAGCCTTAATGCTGCATTAGAATTTGACATTGAACTATATGTTTAGCTTTCATAATTTGAATCTGGTCTAACTAATATATATTAATGATATATCCAATCCCTAGGATGATCCACTGGAATCTGTGTCAGCTGAAGAATGCTAGTAATTTTGAGTGGGACACTTCCATATTTTCCAAAAGTAAGCAAGAAAATTGAATATTCTGCAAAAAATCCCTACAGCTATCAGTAGAAATTTACCTTCAGTGGAAGAATAATAATATTTATCTGGAGGAGCAGTGGCTCAGAACAGATGCTGCCAAGATGAATGATTAATGCACATTAATTGTGGTAAGGAGTTTTCAATTTCAAGTGTTTTCAAATGAAAAAATAGGAGATTTGATAAAAATAAAACCCACCCTCCTCTTTTCATTCAAGTGCCATTTAAACGTCTTTTTGCCTTCAGAAAAACAAAAGAATTTGCCTCTAAGTGACATTTTCAGTAGCACACATAGTTCACTGAGCTGGAGTAAATTTTTGCCTTTTCATTGTTAATTTATCGCCATAAAAAAAAAAAAGGAAAAAAAATCAAGGAAAGGGAAATGGGAAGGATAGACTGGGAACAATGCAGTTTCCAGCCAGCTCTAGCATATTAATAAACAGATGAAGCAACCTAGAAAGACTTTCCTCTTTGACAATATTGGTTTGAGCAGCATCAACAACAGTTGCCAAGGAATGAAAGCAACATCTGGTACAGGAAATGTGGAACCAGATTTCATTCATTTTCAGCTTTCAGAAATAAAAGACTAATGCTGGTCAGGATAGTGTTTTACTTTGCATTTTCTTTTATCTGCATGTAGATTTGCAATGAGGGCAGGGACTTTTTTACAACAGAAAGTAAGATCTGAATACCAAAAACCAGCCATTCTCTTCATGTAGATTCACACAGAACACAGACACAAGCTGGAGTCCCAGCGTGCCCTGCCAGCTGTTGTACAGCCATAACCATCACACATCGCTGAGTACCGTGGCCTACCTGGAGGAACAGTCTGGGACTCGTGCACTGCCAGTTTGTGTGCAGGGCACAGTTTCCAAAATTGTGTTGAGCACCACAAATAACATCACACACATGCTGCTAACCACCTAGCTCTCCTAGAAGAGACCATTCACCTGGGCAGCACTCAGACACTGGAGGGGGGGAAAAAAAAAAAAAAGATTAAAAAAAAAAGATACCCCCTTCCCCCAGGAACTCCTTTTCTGCCTTTTAAGAATCCTCTCCAAACTCAGACATTAGAAAACTACCTCATTTATCCATGAGTGTACTGAAATTTTTATCTCAACCTCTCCTTTTGATTTTAATAGAAAAGAGATTTTTGTTTAAGTGCTTCATCAGACAGTCACACAAAATGCTGCAGAAAAACAACCTAAGTGCATCTCAGAGCTCCTTCAATTTGTCAGCCTCTGTTTTTGTTCTAGCTGTTGTTTCTTAACACCCTGCTGAGATGCAACTTGCTTGTTCAAGCAGGGAATTCCTCAATTTCACCTGGCTGACACTATTTCTTCCCTTGGGATAAGCAAATGCTTCCTGACAGAAAATAGAACAGAACAAGAAGCTTTTGGGGAAGCTAGCTAAAGACATCCTTCTTCCTCTGAAAACTGAGCACAAGGTCAGAGAACACATTTCTGTTTTGATTTAAGGCATCAGACACTTCACTGTGAAGGTGGTGGGAGTGTTTTTTTTTAAGAGGTGATTGGTGCCCAAACCCAGCCCTGGAATCTAAAGACAAGATCCTACCATTATAATCAACAAACCCAAACCCCCAGTTCAATGGAGAGTGGGGAACATCAGTGTAGGTATGAAGTTACCAACTCCACTCAAAATGTAATAAGGACACTTAAGCAGGTTGGCACACTTCGCTTCCACAGACCAGACTTTGGTGGGGAGGAAGGTTGACACTGTTGTCAAAGGAACCCAGATTTGTTTCATGCCCAGCATTGCCCATCGTTTCCTTAGTAAAGGGATTATTGCATTACTGAGGCTTTTGCACCAACTCTGTAAGCTTTTCATATTCATTCATTCACAAGGCAGCGGATGCGAATCAAACTGCCCACAGAGAGAACAATAAAGCCTCAGACAAAGGAAGAGTCACAATTACAAGTATCAATCTCCATGAAAGATGCCAGGTGTCAAGGCTGTTGAGATGTTCTTGTAGATGCTGACAAGGCCGCAGGAAGACAGTGTCCCCAATCTCAGTGCTAAATTTAATCAAGATACAATGTACCATGCAAACCCTGGCCAAAGTTATACTCAGCTGAATCTGCCAAGTTACCTGGTATGAATTGTGAACAATTAAATGAAGAAAACTTGAATTTACTTTGACATCAGTAGCAAGTGTTCCCTGTATAAGGTACAAAAGCTGAAATCGCCCCCTATTTCATATATTTTGTTTCCATAGAGACTCTTCATAGCTCTGCACAAACCATAGTGTTACTTCCTCAGCACATCCTATGAAGCGAATTGTTGATCAGCATAAAACAAGATAGGGTCCTGTCTAATTAGCATAAGTCAAGAGAGCTCCCACCAGTAATTGAGCTATATGGTCCCCAGGCCTGAATTTTATATATTGAGAACAAAAAAAATAAATCAACACAGAGCACACAGCATCAGGAGTTTCCAGAACCTGAGTAACCCCTCCAAAACACTGCAGGGGAGAAGTGTACCAGAAGGAGCAGAGAGGTGGTTTGAGGCTGGGAAAGTGAGGTAATGCTCACATAGAAGGTGAAGAAGCAGCAGCTGCCCGGTAAAAATGAAAGGGGATGGTTTGAAGCAAAAGGGTAACGTTAATACAAAGCTTAGCTACAGTATGCACTATTTCCAGCTTGCCTAAATTTATCTCTTACTATCCAGTATTTCTCCATAATTATATGGCTAGATATAAGGCCTGCTGAAAACAGAGGAGCCTGAAATCAGGTATCTAAATATCTACTAATTCAGAGCAGGGAATGGTATATTACTCAGTTAACTGCAGCAAGAAATCTTTGAGGGTGAAAATAAATGTGCACAGCTGGAAAAAACTAATCAACTTGGGAGGTGAACCCTATTTCACATTTGTATCAAGCAGCATATTTGAGCAAACAATTTTCTCTGTCATTATTTTCCTTAGTTGTTTCCTCTCAATAACAGCAACCAAACAAAGGGGACTAAGAGTACCTTACTTAGAACAAGCAGCATTCCTCATGGAGCAACAGCAGCTCTGGGAAGACAATGTCATCAATCTGAAAGAGGAAACAAACATATTTTGTCCAAAGTGTCAGCACTGGACCTCGCTTGATTTTTCAAATGGATATTTTCAAATTAAATCTTTGAAGAATGCAAGCAGAATATTTATTGAAAGTATTACTCAAAGTATATTGTTTCTTGAAAACGGATTTAATTAAATAGTGAGCACCAATAAACAGATCAAGTAAATATTTTTTTATTAGAAAGACAGAAGCAGAATGAAACCAGAGAAAAATAAACCTAAAAGACTTAAAGAAAACGCCCTTAAACTCCATTTTAATAACCAACTCTCATTTTCGAAGCATTCTTGTTTGCTTGAGGAAGACATGATCATTCTTTGGACCCATCTCCTACAGGACCACACCATAAACCTTCACAGAATTTAGCATACATGACCCATCTAGGGACCATTTTCTAGTTCTAAAGAGTCCAGGGGCAATTCTCTCACCCTCCCCCGAGTTAGGCCATCCCTGCAGGGGAATGTCTTGAGGGGTTATACCAACATGGTTGTGGGTTGGGTACCTCTGTCTGTCCTTAGGACTGCACTCCTGGTATGCCATAAGAGTTTAATTTAAGCTTCCCTCCCATGTCTTCGCTAATATATTGGTTTAGCCATAGTTTTGCCAGCCCTAAATGGTGTCACTGGGGAAGAAGAATGGGAAAGATGAGTAAGGAGAAGAGCCAGTAACTCCCCTTTATGCACCACAGCTGAGCTGGTGCTAAAGGTACATTAAATGTGGAAAATTAAACTGATAAAATTTTCCCTTTACTGGAACAATATGTGAATAATTTGTGATATCCTTAAAAATCTTTGGACCCTGAGTTAAGCCTGGACTTTTAAAGCTCTCTGAGAAAGAGGAATCAATACTCAATTTCACAAAGATTTCAGTCTCCTCAGGCTCTCCTCTTCCAAAGCCCCAGGGCATTGCACCTCACCCAAGAACATAAATAATATATATGTAGTACATACATACATGCATTTAATGTATGGATTTCAGGCCTGAGTCTCAACAGCATGTCACTGCCAGACCCCAGGCACGGCTGAACCCTGGAGTTACAGGAGTTGCCCTCCATGGTTTGGCCCCACAGGGAAGGCACACAGCAGACCAGCCTCTACCACTTCTCCACCCACCTTCGCACACCCGCAGGCCCACCAGAGAGTTAAAAGAGGAGCCGCCGGGTATCTTTAGGATACCAGGTGAGAGATGCATGGTGGTTCTGCTGTTACCACCTTGCCTTCACACAGAGTATAGATCAGATTCACAAGGCTAGGTGAAAGCAGATACATATTTTCATACACTTCTCTCAAGCAAACAATCTTCAGTGCAGAGCAGCCAGCCAGCCATTCAGTGAAGTCTTTCTGACCTTCTGCATATGGGACTATTTAATTTCAGTACTCATTTATATATAAAGCCTCCTTAGCAGAAAAGATTGCTAAGTCCAGAAAATTAACTTCGTTTCACTCTGGACAGAATAAGGCAGTTCAAGTGATGCTGATTTATGGTCAGAACACACAGGTTAGAGTCTGGAGAGATTAGAAAAACATCATCTCCAAAATACACTTTACTTTGGATGAATCTTACTTTGATGTATTTTTTTAAAGTTAGGAATAAAAAATTCATTCTAAATAAAGCTTTATTATTCAAATTAAAGGGTTTTTTAATCTAGATATGGTTGGATACCAAGGAGAAAAGAATATTGTAAAAACACAGTCTGACCATGCAAAGCACATGAAGAATAATGGGTGGCAGAGGGGGTGCAAAGAAGTTACCACAACTGAAATGGCCGTAAAAATCTTAATATTCTAGTGTCATAGGACTGCCATCCCTCCAGAAAACAGCAGCAGAAAAGGATGCAGATCTTACAACTTTCAATAGTTCCCAGGTTTGCAGACAAACTTATAGCTGTAGAAAAGCGTCTATAAAACCAAGAGAAAACCCACACTAATCTATGTGGTGACAGATCTATTAGGCTGACTTCAATAGCCTTCAAGTCTTTAGAACAGGTTTTAAAGCAAAGTATATTGTGAGTAAATGGAACCAGACGGAAACACAACGTGAGTTAACTACAGGGAGTTTGAAGTTGACTGACCCCACATCCTTCGCTGTCAGGAGAGGCAAAGGAGATCTGAGCACTATAGACTTTACCAACACAGTAGGTTGCATTTGCAACAGTTAATTCCCAACTTAACTTCAAAATTAATTAATAACAGTGAGAACAGTTGTACATAGATGACATATGCAAATGACACCAACTTTGTTGGCTTTAACAGCAGGACTGGAGTATCATGTGGGTATGGATGACATTGACTACTGAATTAACTGAAGTTGTACTTAAATTTAGAACCAGGAAAAAAATAGATTTATTTTAGGATAAAAGCTGAATTTCCATTGTAAGCTACATGCTTGTAGTTAGAAATGTTGGGAGAGGAAGAGATGTGGATCCTATGACAACTGAATTACCATAATGAAGCCACCAAGGTCACTGTGATCCCAGAATGCTTCAGAGGAGGTCCAGCCCCTGGAAGCACAGTAGTGCTAGATACCATGTACAAAGCACCCGTGAAGTATTTATCAAAAAGATACATATAATTCAATCACAATTTAGAAAAAAATGAACTCATTCTAGAAGAGGGTAAGAGGAGGACTTTTAGCATGGTTTAAGTAATGGAAAGACTGCTTTATGAGAGCTAAATGAGCTGGGTTGATTTAGCCTGTCAAAATGAAGGCTAATAGGGGAGGCAATCCCATTGCTTCAGGATTAAACAGTAAGAAGAGAAGAACTATTGGAGCTAAAAAGACAGTGCTCTATGAGACATCTGCTGAATACACCTGGGCTGGAAATAAGATTTTAGCTCTCAGAGGAACTAGATCCTAAGAAGACACCGAGGAACAAAAATTCAACCTGCTTGGTGATGCAGCCTGCTCACTTGGCAAAAGCCTTGTGCCACTTGTCTGTGCTGGTAGGGAAACCTGCTCACAGACAGGCCTCAGTTCCCACAATCTCTTAAAAAGAAAATATTTGGAGAATGCACTAAACTTAAGGACTGCAGGATAGTTACTGAATTCTCCAGATAGCAATCTGTATCACAGTCCTGCAGCCAGTGTGGGCAGTTGTAGAAGTAATTTTCTTCCTCTTTTTTTTTTTCCAGCCTTCCTGAACATCCCATAAAGAGGAATTACTACAGTGAAAGAGAGAAATTGATTATGCAGATAGTACTGTCAAATGCAGGATAAAAACAAACTAGGAAAAAAAATAGAGCAGAATAAATTGTTTCTGCAGTCTCACAGTGAGTTACATTTTTAAAAAAGAAAAACCCAGGAGATAAAAGTGAGAGAAGGGCAAGGTGTTTTTTTTTTTTTAAAAAAAAAGTTTCCACTGTCCTTTTATACAAAAGGACACACTTAAGTGATTGTTTGGGGTTTTTTTTCTGCACAAACACAAATATCCTGAGAAACCATAGGCAAATTACCCAAACAAACAATAAAAAAAAAGCTGGGAAGCCTGTTTAGATGAAGAACCAATCAATAAAACTACTCAGAAGAAATACTTATCTGCATCCTGTTTGAGATTGACATCGGAGGTATTAACGTTGTATGTGCTTGTCTAGTGGATAAGATAATCGAGCACCATCAAAATGCAAAGTAGGTCCTGCAACTTCTCCAGCAGTAAAAAAAAAATTACATCTACTTTTCCATCTGAATTCCCTTTCTCCTGCAATGCCATCTAGAGGAAACCAGACAGATAAAAGGGAGGGCAGAGACAGAAGGATGAGAAGGCAGCGGGTACCGGGTAAAGCCAAAGCTTCCTCCAGACCTAGCTAATGAAATGAATTAGGCTTTCCAATTTATGAAGCCATTAGAGGAAGCGCAAGCCTTGGCTCCGACGCCTCGCTGGTACTTGCATAACAAATCGCATTTGAACAGCAGATGACTCAGCACGAGGATTTCCCACGACACCTTTCTAAGAAAGACAGTCTCTGTATTATGGGTCTCTAGCTGAAGAAATCCTCGTGAATTACATCTCTTCTCCTATGATTTAAATGTGCAAATGTATGAAAGAAAAATCCTTAAACATCCCAGATTTGACAGGGAGAATAAAGCAAAAAAAAATAAAATTCAGGAACTAAAATTTGCAGTGAGTCACAGGCACTTCCAGGCAAACCCAGACAGTGTCAGAAATTTGCTTAGGGAAAAGTTTAGACCCCAATCCCATACAATTATTTGAGTTAGAAGGGACCTTAAAGATCATCCAGTTCCAACCCCCTGCCATGGTCAGGGACACCTTCCACCAGCCCCGCCCAACCTGGCCTTGAACACTGCCAGGGAGGGGGCAGCCATAGTGCCAGTGTCTCATCACCCTCACAGGGAAGAATTCCTTCCTTATATCTAATCTAAATACCATCTTGCAGTTTAAAACTATTACCCCTTGTCTTATCACTACACTCCCTGATGAAGAGAATAAAGGGTATTCAAACTCTAATTCAGCTCCCTAATATTTTATGCTCAGAGGGGTTGTGAAAGACTAAGACTTTGAGACAGTAGGAAGACAGGCACTCTGCACACTCAGTGTGATATTTTTCACCATCAGCTTTAGCCTTGTTTTGTAGTGCAACAGGGACCACAGTCACCAGCTCTTAATTCCATAAGGAGTAACACAAGATCAAGCAGTGTTAAAGCTTCAGCAATAGATTTGCTGCATGTAATACAGAGTACTATTGGAAATGCATCACTTTTTTACCCTACATAGAATTTAAACCGTTCTCAGATCACGGCTCATAAATACTGCTAACGTAGATGTTTCTATCCAAGGGCTCAAGCTTTCTCCTCGGAGTTACCCTGGCCTTTAAAAAATTAATCACAGTCAAAGTGGAGGAAAAAAACACCACCAAAAAAATTAAAAGCCTTCAAAATTTTTAGGGAATAGAATACTTGATAATACTTTCTTTTGAGAACCACTGGCTGTAGGCTTCTTCCCAAAATTTTAAAGGACATTAAGGCATGAGTTTAATGAAACTAGCAATAAACAAGGGCATGTTAACAAATCTTGATATATTTATTAAAAGGTCTGAGCAAAAGGAAAAAAAAAAATGTTATTCAGGTCTTGACACTGCTTGATTTTTTTTACTGGTATAAACAACTTTAAAGGACCTTTTACATAGCTCACATTTTAAGAGAATTTCCTTTTTTAACAAAAAGCTCTGGTAAAGGGAAGGGAGTAAGAGCTCTGAATACACTGCTCAAACACAGATCCTTGTGACTGACAGAAATCTCACTTCTGTATGAAATCTATTGTTTGAGGCTAGGCTTGCAGACAGTTAGCTTAAAAACAAGAATTTTATACCTTGTGTTCAAGGACAAGCATTACCCAGACATCAAGAGCTGAGGGAATGAACAGCCCTGCTACAGCACATCCAGAGTACAGAAGGCTCCCACAGACTGTAGATGGCTATCCGTGTTAGGAAGAAGTGTTGCATCCATTTTTACAAGGATTTTCAGCACTTTTACAAAAAAATTTCATGCGTCCTGCCAGTTAATATATTTTACTTTCGTTTTGGTGGAATGCATCAGTTGCCTACAAGAAAGCAGCTCCTCCTAAGATCTACCCACAGCCACACCTAGGCAAGAATCCATCACAGAGGTACAAGGATGGATGAGGTATTAAAAACAGAGATGCAGTTATAAAATATTATGCTTATAAACAAGACCTTAGACAGGCTGTTGGGAAGTCTTGGTCTCTGCCAAAGGTGTGAGAATTCAATTCCCAAGGCTTTACTTCGGAAAATTTGGTTTGTATTTCAGAAGGTAAATGGAAAATCTGAGTCATCCCAAGTCAATCCTACTTTTCAAGAACAGTGTTCTTATCAGTATTCTTTAGTAACATCCACCAAAATAACAGCCCTTATTTCTCTTCTTCCAGGTGAAACAAAACAGTTCGATTATCAGTGCTGAAGAGGACTTCTGTACTTCCAGATTATGAGCACAAACAAACACTGTTGTAAGAAAGATTTGGAAATAGTCTCCAGAAATCTTTCCCTCTCCTAACATGGAATTTTTGCAGTTCTTACAGAAAGAACCATCAAGAATTTGAGAAGTATATGAAGCAAGAAAGACTAGTCAACACTAGTCTAATCTAAACTCAGAGCGGTTTCTGGGTCACTTCCAGTTGTTCCACACAACAGGAAACCTTTGATGCCTGCCTCTCCCTCAACCTTCAGCATCCAGCCTTTATTGACTAAGCTGTGATCAGGAGATGTCCACATGCAGCCCCATCACCTTCCAGCAAGAAAAACCTCATTGCAGGCTGGATGCAGCAGCAGCAGTGATGATGGTGCAGTAGCCATGCACAGACACAATGCACCAGACCCTGCTTAAGAGCACACATTCCCTCTTCCTGCAGGGCTAATTGTATCATATTTCTTTTCTTATTCAGTCACCTCTATCTCCTCTTCTTTATCTTAATGTATTAGTGACAAAAAACCCAAGGAATTAAAATAGACTTCCCAGGCATCAGTTGCTTTGGTACCCTTTACTAATTGGCAGAACGGTTGTTTCCCCAGCTCTCAAGCTTGACAACATCCATGTCCCTTTCCTTCCCATCAGAAAACACAAGTCCTTTAACCTTCTGCCTTGAAGCCAGTTTGAACCAGTGGCACAGAAACAGGTCATCTCTAATTGCAGTATAAAGACAGATAAATCTTCTCTCATGAAATAACGACTTTGCTGCACAGACCAGACTGTGAGCTCCCCCAGCAAACCCACCCCTACATGGAAGAAATCATCTCCTGAACTTGCTATCACAGAGACCACAAAGGCTAGTTTCTATAGTTACACTCTGAAACCTCAAATGATTACTTTTTAAGGCACAAAACAGATAATCGATTTACAAAGAGAAATAGGTGATGCCTCATTCCTAAATAGCCTGAGCTCTCCCAAGCCCATAGAGAAAAACTGCGTATTTGCAGCTTGCACAGAATTGACACTGACCTGCAGCTGCACACAGGCTAAGGCATTTTAAGTCTACTGGTACCAGATCACATAGCTGCAGTTCATTCAAATATGCACTACAAACTAGTGCTGACAGCACTGCAGAGCCCTCAGTATTTAGTAACACTAGTACATCATAGTGCACCGTTCTCAGAACGAGCTAAGATACTGTTTTAATTTGTTCTGTTGCAAAACAAGGAAAGTGAAAATCAGAAACGACTGTAACGAGAACACACCAGAGCCACTGCTTAAAGTGGCTAAAACTGGATCTGATTTTTATCCTTTGTAGAGTGGTTATCAGTCACAGAATTTCAGATTTTTTACTATACACACCATGGTTTTAAAATCTGGTTTAGAAACTTTTCTATAAATATAGGAGAGTTTCAGCAAAATAAAACAGTTGAGTCAATGAAAGAGTGGCAAATGCTGCAAAGCAGCGATTATCTCCTAAGGATTTGCAGAGAGGTTAATTTGCCAAAGACCTTATCAGACCTTTCCCTCCAGCTGCTAAGCCAGGGAAGAGTGGGCTCTGTGAGCACTGAGGCTTTGAGGTGGATTCAAAAGAAACAGGTTCCCCAGAAAGAGAAAGCAGATCTGCTGCAAGGGCTGGGAGCAGGTCTGCAGCTGGTTCTCAGCCAAATGGGCACCGGCAGCAGGGGCAAGAAGCACGGCTGTATCGGGTGGCATCTGCCTCCTCCTGGAAGGAAAAAGATTGGAGAGATGCCTTGATTCTGGGGACACTGTACTTTTTTTGGTAATCCTTTATCTACTAGCAAAAGAGATGCTTGTATTCCTTTACTGGGAGCAAGAGAAACAGCAAAGAAACATGAGATAAATCATATCTGACACTACTCTTAATACGTTCCTCTAAAAAGATGGCTAGACCAAAAGATGTCTATGTACTAACCTTGATTGAGAGGTTGTTTGTGCCCAAAAAAACAAGAAAAAAAACCAAGATTCAAGAACAGATCATCCTTATATATATATATAAACTTTTGCTAGCCTGACAACATCAGAGCATGCTTTGGCTTTTGGCTAAGCCAGAACAGAAGCAAGAAGGCAGCTTAAGTAATTCAGAGCACAATTTCCTTTTGGAAAGTTACTTTAGAAATCAAAGGTCACAGTACTGTCCTAATAAAAAGGTTTCTTGTAACTTGTGTTCCATTTCTATTTCATGAACCTTTAGGCATGAGATTTCTCTGCTGGCTTAGGCTATGCTTGCTACATCTCCAAACTTTCTAAACAGTTGAGGGTGTGGGGTGTGTGTGCGGAATTAACTTTGAAGGATGTTAGCACCCAGCTTTCAATAACTGCTGGAAAAAAAGGTGCCTTGCAGGGCACAGCCTCTCTGCAAGTCTTTGCCTAGGCAATCCTCAATGTCAAAAAGTATTGAATGAGACTTTGCAAAGTGACTATGAAGGAGGACAGGGGCAAGAAGTGGCTATAAAAGAGGACAAGTCACAGGTTTAGGGACTTCTTGCCTGGTATTAGCACTCCATTTTAAGGTGCCTTGAAGAAATCTCAGCATGTTTTGCAAGCATTTCCATTTCATCTTGAAAATGCTTTCCACTCCCCACACCATGTTAGGTTAGGAAAAAAAAAAAAAAGGACACGCTTGCATTTTAGCACTGGAGAAAGCTGAGTCAAGTGAGAAAAGCCACTTATTTAAGATCTACCCTAAAGAAAAAAAAAAATTCTGGGCAGTTTTCTCTTGAAGGATGATGGCTCAGCAACACTGTCCTGGGTGGATATCACTGTAAATCTTCCTCAGGGCTACTCTTTCTAAGCAGCCCATATCCTAGTACCAAGGAACAGCAGCTGATGTAGCTGTACTATTAAATTACTGGGGTTCACAGTGATGTGACTGGGTGGTAGCAGTGGCAAAGGAAGTCCTGGTTTGGTCACCTCAGTGCACAGGGCTTTGTGCCTATGTTTAGGAATGGGAATCAGCACAAGTACACCATTCCTTGTCACTACCTACTTCAGAGGACCCACAAGGCACACAGGTAAGGTAGGATGCTGAGGAATTCCTTAGATCATTGACCACACACCAAAACCCACAAGCACTGAACAATGAGGTTCAGTGCAACACCAGCTTCTCCAGCCCAGTGTCAACCCTGGAGCAACAGTCCAGATCCAACACTCACAAGTACTGATATTTCTTCAGAATATATTAAAAACACACAAAAAGTAAGGCAGAGTGTTTGTATTCCATGGGTATGAAATCCAAATGCAAGTAGCTAGAAAAATGTCACAGATTGTAATGCCTTTGCAAACAGCCCCCAAGGCTGAATTGTCACACATTGCTGGTCTAAAAGCAAGCTCTATTCAGAAGAGCTATTCCTTAGAGGTTGTAATAACATTTTTTAGCCCTCTCTGATTCGGTGCGCTTTTAATCCCAGAGGAATGGCTGTTATTTCAGGACTTGTAATGAATGGAGAGCTTATGCCCCATCCTTACCGGGGAGGAAAAAAAACCACCGAAACCCGGGACTGTAATTCACTCAAGATGGTTTATACATTAACATTCTACTTCGCTGCACTTCATTACCATCAGGAAGAAGGTTTTGAACATTTCCTTCAAACACCTCCTTCTAATAGCAATTGTTCTAGACACAAAATACATTTTCTTGTGGTTGTAACATAGCAAACTGTTTCACCTTCAGTCCTTCAAAGCTCCCAAGCCATCCTGGGCATTCAGTTGTAAGGAAGGGCAGCATGTCCTTGAGTGTAAAGAATAGGCAGCATGCAAATAAACAAAGCAGGTGCAATACAGCTCCTATTCCAGGTAGAAGATAGCAGCTTATGGTGTACATCAGGGGATTCTCTTCCCTTTTCAGGCTACCCGAAACAGTTCAAGACATAATTGATGCTTCTCCATTTGTACTTTAGTTCAGAGAAGCGGTATGCTTTGTAAGCAAATCTCCCACCCATCCTTCCTCACCACGCTTTGGTCTGCATCACAGAGCAGTCTAAGTGCAAGAACCGGTTTCCTTCCAAACGCAACCAGAGTACAGCATGCTGTCCAGGTATGCACCAGTGTGCTTCATTTGCTTACGGGCTTTCAGTCCTTGGGACTAGATCAGGCCTAACACAGAGCAACTGCTGCACGCATGCTAT
Source organism: Athene noctua (assembly GCF_965140245.1). Taxonomy (NCBI): domain Eukaryota; kingdom Metazoa; phylum Chordata; class Aves; order Strigiformes; family Strigidae; genus Athene; species Athene noctua. The sequence continues at coordinate 16,690,397 of NC_134044.1, forward strand.
GAAATGCATATGGTGTGGACATCGGCCCCCCAGCGCCATGTGGCTCTGCAGATCTGCTCCCACTGGACTGCCTGCTAGAGAGAGGGCAAAGAGTAACTGTGATCAGGTTGGGCTTCTGTGAGGTTTGACACTGTTCCATGGGAAACTCACTAGCAAATGGCTGAAAGCCTTGGGATAAAAAAAAAAATGCACTTGTATCATACATGTGCATCAGTATCCTGTAAAATACAGGTCTAGCAGGTTCAGAGCTCATGCCGGTAACTTTAACAGCTTTTAGTCCATGTCTGTCTGGTAGCTGTGCGTTGGGGTGGATTTAAGTAAGAAGTAGCTTTATAAATGAAGGAATGAGAACTAACGTCTTTAACTAGAGACAGCAGGACAAAAATCCTTAAAATTACTGTTTATTATCAGCAATCTCCACTATCAGAACAAATTGCCTAGTGAAAGTCACACATCAGTTTTATCACTTACTAATGTTACACTCTGAGGATATGGGGGTTTTGCCCTTATTAACAGAATATAACAGAACTTTAGGGCATGTCCTGCTGTTCAAACAAAAGAATTATCAGTTTGCAATAAGCTCCTGTTACAAGAAGCCGTAGTTTTTCTCTGCAGGATATTTCTCAATGAGTCTATACCTAGAGTGAGCCCAAGACCCTCCCTGTGGGATAAGTGACCTTATACCAGCTGACTCCAGGGGAAGTTGGGGACATTCAGTGTCCCCAGGTGTCTCACCTTTACCACTTTCCAAGATGACTTCAGTTGTCCAATGCGTGCAATTGTGCTGAAAGTTCCCTGGCTGGATTCTCCATACAAAGCCTTTCACAAACAAACCTGGCCATTTCTTGCCTGATCAAAAAATGGATCAGCAACAGATTCACCAACAGAATAGGCAGGGATGTGAGGAAAGAGGACACTGCACCTGTGCTCAGCAAAGGACACCACATCTTTCACCAGAAGGGCTGAAGCAGCCTGACTCCCTGGGATGGACAACTGCAAGATCCATGCACTGCTGCCAGCTCTTGACCATTTCACAGGAACTTAGCATCTAAGTCAAAATACTCAAGATGCCACCAATCTAAAGGTCAAAAGGAATAAATATTCTTTCTTGTATTTGCCTATGCAATGATAGTCTCTTGGATTGCTTGACTTGGGAAAAGACATTAACATTATCTCTGAAGCATTCGGAAAAAATTAGTGGAGCACAAAAAGCTCAAGTAACCATCCTCAGCTGAGCTATGAAAGTAGCAATTTAGCTCAGCCTAAGGGTAGCATATATAATAAAAAGCAGACTTTTTCCTGTGATATAATTCAGATAGCCTTAATGGATTTTTTTCCCTTTTTATTTTAACAGCTGCAAAGTAACCTACAATTATCATATCTTCAGTTAAACACACTGTGGGGCTTTTGGGGGATCTAGCATGAAAACGTCCGGAAAAAAAAATTTACAAGCTGCTGAAAGTTAGTGGTAAGTTAATTAAGTGAAGATTGCCAGGTTGCCATAAACCAGCATGGGATTCCTAGATCCTCTTCTCTAGATAAAGTGCTCTAACTGAAGATGAAGATAACACAAAGGAGAAGGAATCAAAAGCTTGCATACCTGGAAAGCTCATGTCATATCAGGAGCTCTGTCAAATAAGCCAGTGTTCTGGATCTCCTGTCACATTTAGTAAAGGGAAAGTAAAGTGAAAGAATTTTGTGCAATCAAAAATGAATTCTTGACCAATTCCTGCCCCCACAGTGGTGAGACTAGTGTCAGTGCCTAAGTGGATAGAAATTTATTTAATGATCAGTTTGTACAAGATCCTCTTTTTATAAACCACTTCAGCTTGGCTAATCCAAAGGAAATGGTTGAATGCATTACAGTGGACTGCACTCAGTGATCACAGCCTTTCAAGCCATAGCTGTCTCCTGAAGGCAGCAGTTTATGAATAAAGCAGCAATGTTCTCATGAAACCTGCACACAAAGAAACCATCCTGCCTAGGACTGGGATATTCCCATGTCAGTAATAACCCCTGGGAATACAAATATGAAGAATCCCAGCTCTGCAGTCTCTTAGGTTCTCAATTTTCTTCCCTCCTCTCACTCTATCAATCAACAAAAATTTATTACTTTCATTTAATGCACTTCTGGATTCCTTGCTACATTTGTGAGCTTGCAAGGCAGGAGCTCCCTGTATGTCCTGTACAAGGAAGCCCCCTCCACCCTGGGCACAGAAGACAAGGTGGAAAAACGGGTTCTAGAACCTCCTCCTCCTCTTCCCAGAGGTACCTGCAGGGAGCCCATGCAGCAGGAAGAGTTCCTGTTTAACACTTGCTACACACAAAGGTTATGTAGGCTGCCTTATATCATTGAGCAAACCCACCCCTTTAGAGCATGTGTGGTGACAGGTTTTATGCCAGTGAAAACCAGTCCCCAGGGCAATGCCCCATGTCCCCATTCCCCTTGAAAGCTCCGAGATTTCTTGAACATTGTGCAGCTGCTCAGCATAAGTGTTTGGCTTTAATGAAAAACTAAGGAAAAAAAGGTATAAACCTGTCAAACAAACAAACTAGCTATCTAAGGGATCTAGCCAAAAGGAACAAGCCTATTAAAGGAATCGTTTTCTGCACCAATATGTCACTGCACTATACTCTGTGCATAATTATTACTTAAATCTAGCCATCCAATGCATTATTAATAGGACCAGCCAACCTCAAGTCCCCATGCAGCCTTAAAGCAGATATATTAAATATTCCCAACAGGAAACGGGCAACCATCCGTTATTAGCAATAGACTAGACAGTTAAGTCAATGCCTCTTTCAAGTTTTGTTCTGGTGTGATCAACAAGGCTGCTCTCCCCCATTCTCCAAACTGTCTTTACTGTCAAATCTGAGCAGGATTTTCTCATTTCTCCATGAAGCATGCAAGTTTACCCTTTATTTGGAGCAACAAAATCTTGTGTAGATGCTAAAATGCTTTGGGAACAGAGAGAAACCTAAGCAAATTGACAGCAGAAAAAACAAGAGGTAGTGGGGAATTAGGGCTAAAGAACTAAGGATGGGAGAAGGGGGAGGAATAACAACACTCTTATTGCTTCTGAAGCCAATAGAGATGTTTGTATGCTGTTCATGCATCTGCCATGGCTAGAAGTTTGTTATTACATACAGGCATATGCCAAACTACCAGTTTATAATTCAGCATTACTCAAATCTGAGCAGCCATGATTCTCACCCCTCCTAAATTCACCCTGTACTCCTCTAGTCAGTATTTCTAACAGCTTGTGCTCAAGTTGTAGAGTAGTGGTTTTGTACAAGGCCACACCACTAGCAAAATCCATAAGTAAAAGGATGTTTTTCCACAAGTGGGATGGTCTTTCTCATACAGGGGCATAGACGAAGGCTAACATGCTCCAAATGCCTGGAAGGGCATTTCCCTCTCAAAATATGATGTAGATCCAAACCCTCCACTCAGAAAACACACAGGTTTTACATCACAGTAGACAGTGCAAATTGCAGCACTTCTTGCATACTCCTGTGCCCTGTCCTCTTTACAATTTCCCTGTATTGTGAAGTGATTTGGTAGCATCCCATGTGAGGCGTGCAATTCAAAATAGCAGGCCTGGAAATTTAAATGCTTCAGCAGCAAGCCAAGGAAATGTCCACAAATTATAGATTAGAAGAGTATTTGCTATGAAACTGTCTGGCTAGAGATTACAGGGGCAAGCAGAAATGTGAATATGCCTTGCTGGAAAAAAAAAACCAAAACCAACCAAACCTGAGGAAAGGGGGAAAGTCTAAATAATAATGCCATGATATTAAAAAATGTATTCTTTTCACTCTAGAGTACAAAGAGCAGAGAGAACAAGAAACACAGAAGAAGAGACATGTGCTGGAGAGAACTGGGAAGTTTATATCCTCACTTGACTGACTGCTGTCAGAGGGGCAGTACAGTAATGTTAGATGTGCACTATGTTTTTTGTCTAACAAACACAATGCACCTGAAAGACAAAGATAATCAAGCCAGCTGGTTGTGAAGGTAGCCCCTTAGGCTTCTGTTTGTTGCTGGGAAGTCTTGAGCATTTGACATTTCTCATCAGTAAAAATGAGCCTGAAAGATTTCCTGCTCACGGGTTGAGGGGAGGGGAGGCATGGCAAGTGGATGAGTGGATTCTCTGTGAGATGGTCTATAACATATGGCTTGTTGGTGGAGTGAGACACTTAATGTAATAGTTATCAATACCCACATGTGTACTTAAAATAAGATAAAAGTTAATTAGTTCCAACTTCAGTCCTTCCCTTCTGTTGATAATCCCTCATTTTTCTTATCAGTCTGTAAATGACTAGAAAAAAAATCTAGCCCCAACATCAGGCTGTTTGAGAACCTGAAGTGATTACCCAAGTGGCACTCTCCACAAAACTATCCAACCGCTACTATCTTGTTCTTAATTTACAGCATAAAATATATTTTTCTAAATTCCTCTCCCACAGCATGACAAATCCCCATTGCAATATTACAAAGGGGACAGAGGAGGGAGGGAAAGGGATTCAAAACAGGCTGTTTTCAGTATCAACAATCTAAAGATGCTATTAGCAGATTACCTGAATAATGTATTATTGCTGAACCAAGATGTGTTAGAAAACACTGAGTCATGTCACCAAATTAATGAAATTACTTTGAAATTATGAGTTTTCCAAATAAACTGGAGCAGAATTTAGGTTTTGTCAGTTGCTGTAATCTTCCATACCCATAGTCCACATTACTCATATGTTCACCTTTTTCCTTGCACGAACAAGGGGTAAAACCTGACAGCTGAGGGCCACCGAACCTGAGTTTTGGGGGGGAAGAAAAAAAAAAAACAAACAAAAACCCCAGCAAGTATCACAGGAACAGCCACACACTTTCTTCACCCAAGACTATTCTTGTTCAAAGATCTGCTTTTTTGGGGTCTTAGTTTAAATTGTCACTGGTAGCAGAGGCTTAACCTGCAGCGGGTTTCCAAGGTTGCTTGTTAGGATATATAGTAAAATGTGCAAAATCAAACATCTCAAGGCAACTGCTACTTGTACGACTGAAATGAGCCAGTTTGCAGGCATCTTGAGGTTTACTGCAGGGATCTTAAATCTTGAGAGTTAACCTTACTTTTCTAAGTGTATTTTTAAACCCAACAGTGTTAGACAAAAGAAAAAAAAAAAGGCTATTTTGGTTCTGCTTTTATTTCTGCGGTTTGTTAGACGTTGTGGGAGTGTACAGAGATAAGATAAGCCAGACTCAAAGCCTCCTCTTTCTTATGTTTATATCCAGCCAGACCTGCTGCTTATCACTCTGCCATTTAACTCCCTCTCTATTAAGTAGGAAGAAGAGATGAGGGAAGAATTAGTCTGGCTGACCCCCGAACTCCTTCCTGAGAGGGATGTGGTACAGACAGTGAGAAGGGCTGAGGGAGCACTGGGAGCTGAGCTACTTATCTAAGGTAGCCAAGCCTTTAGAGGCCGAGAAGCAGGGTTGGTTATCACAGCAGTCTGCCTACCTTTGTTTCCTTGTCTCCCTTTAGTTTAGCTCCTATTTTAGAGCTCAGAGCCCCTGTCAATACTGAACGGATGGTGCACATTTTTGTTTTGATGATTATGATGATCCTGCTGTCTCAACATGAGGAAAAGGCATTTGTATCTCTGCATCTCTCTAGGTTGTGCTGTATTTTGGTCCAGGAGTGAGATCTTGAACACACTGTCTGTCCCTATCTGTGTACATATGAAACCACTCCTTTGCAAGTGTTTCTCTGTATTTTGCTGTCTCAACAGCCTCTTGGCTAATTCTCAGAAATTCTGTGAAAGATGGAAAAGCTCTGGCACAAAGGCAGACACTGTTCTAGGAACAGCTTTGTCCTGAAATGCATCAACCTCTTCTAGCACAGCTCAGTCCTTGCATGGTGAATTAAAGCCTATCTCCTTCCCCACCCCCCACCCCCCAACAGAAAAAGAAATGACCTTAACACAAAAGTCTGGTCTGTGACCTGAAGCTATACTTTGTCATTTCAGCAATGCTGTAAAAAGGGTAACAAACAGCAGGGAAGATGGTGGGCTGGATGCAGGAGGTGGAAAAGACTGACTAGATACTTTGGTGAGTCCCATCAGGAATTCTGTTTCTAAGAGAAAGATTTAAGGTAAAGATTCTACTCTTTTGTCATGAGCACTGCAGAAATATACAAAAGTTAAACTCAGCGGACACCATGTGAGTGCAGAGAACTGAGTGGAAATCGGGCAGATAAGGTATTTATTCATCATTAACCTTGGTCCCCCTATGATTATTGTCCACTGGCTCTGCAACACACTCTTCTCCCAGCATTTGAGGGTAGACACAAACAAAGGAAAAGGTTAGGGCTACCCTTTGGCTCACAGGCAAGGAATAAATTTTTTTTCAACATGCACCATTACTCTTAAAGAATTCTTGACATCTTCAGAAGCAGCAGCTTGCTGCAAATGCACTCTAGAGCTTCAAGTCTGATCCAGAGACACACACTAGAGTGCAGAAATTATGCTCCAGACTCAATTTCTGCTTTCTCAAATGGGCAGAATAATGAAGCCATCCTATTCAGGCACTGACATCAGCTGTACTTCTAGTACACCTACTAGAATTTGCCAGCATTTCTTCCTTCCCTGCCTTAAATTTTATTCCTCCCACAGTTCTTTGGCTTCTATGTGAATCAAATCCCTGCCAGCAATGCTGTTAGATGGCATCCCTTTCAGGGAAAAGCATTCTAGCATGGTGGACTGCATGTCTTGAAAAAGGGAATTCTGGTAGTCCAGGGTCATTGCAGTCAATTGCAGAATCCAATTCTTCACTGATACTGCCCTCAACACTGATATAGTGACTGGTTTCATCCTCCTACACAGTCTATTTCACTTGGTTTTTCAGAGGCAAAAATGCATGCAGCATCCCCGTGTTATAAAAATCTTTCTTGTGCTGTGCACATTGAGCTGCTCTAAGTTATTATGGGTTTCCACCTAATCCAAAACACTGAGGCACAGTCTGGGAAATGGTAAATGAGGCTGACAAAGAATTAAGAAAAATACCGTCCAGGGAAAATATTTGTTCCAGCTTAACGTTTCTAATTTCTCTTTTCATCTTAATAGGAGTGTGGAAAAGAGGAGGTTCTTGTTTCTTATACCCTCTCCAGTTATAATAAATTTCATACACCACCTGAAAAAAGTCTCAGGATATACTATTAGAAAAATCAAGCAAGGATGAATACAACAGTTCCTAAAATAGTTATCTCAGGTCAAAGTTGGTGTAGTAGCAGACAGTAAAGCAACAGAAGACCCATTTTAACCACAGTGTTTAAGAACATGCTTGCTTGTTAAATAACTGCCCAGAAGTCCCAAATGCCAACGAAAAAAAGCTCAAGACAACTGTCCACAGGCACAGAAACACATGGTAAACGCTGGCTGCGTCACAGGAAGAGAAAGCATTAAGTCAACCATTCCAGGACACACAGGCTAGAACCAGGGGCTGTGAGGATTTCAGGCTGGAGGCTTCAACCCCCTACGTCTGCTGCTGGAGCATGCTCCAACCCTCCTCCTGCCCTCACTTTTCTCATAGCAGTGGAAAAGATACCCCACACCAACCAGCCAAGCAACTCATTGCTCTTGAACACTGCAAACAGCCTTCTATGTTCAGAGAGAGAAAACAGTTAACTCTATGGCATATTAAGAGGAGGGAAAAGAAATAGCAGCAGGTTACACCTTTGAGCATCTGCCTGAACTTTCTGCCCTTCTCAAGGAACCTCTTTACTCTTTAGATGTCTGTTGACTGGCAATCAGCCTGTCTGCATTACTTATACTTACTCTGGATCAAACAGCTTGTCAGACTTTTACTCAGAGGGCAGCTTGAGGGGAAAACATTTAGCATCTACTACAGCTGATGAACAGGGCTGGTTGTGGGCTATTTCTACTACACACTTACAAATGTGAGGTGCTGCGTGCCACACACCCTACCTATGCTAACATTAAAGATTATTAATCTTCCATGATGAAATCTCCCTGCAATTCCAAGTATAAACATTTTCACAGACCCTCAGTGCAAAGCATTTTTTCTGCCTAAGGATTTCCCCCAACAAATACAATCACCACCTCTTTCACCCGTTTGCTTTTGACAGTCTCACTACCTCCCAGCCTCCTTCATCCTTCTCTGTGCCAATTCCTTTTGAGCAACCGGCAGGAGTGTGTTAGGGGGTTTTTTTGTAAGTTTGTTTTGTGGTGGTTTTTGTTTTTTTTTTTTCAAAAAAATATCCTAGAGCATGCCTGAGGATTGCCTCTTACCTTCAGCTGACTCGGTTCAGCTACAGAGCTCTTGGCTGCGCAGGGATATGGCCAGTCTGGATAGCAGAAGACAAATCTTACCAGTAGAGTTAGCATGCTGAGCAAATCTCAGTAAAACATCCCCACCAACCAAGTCCAAAATACAGAAGAAAAGCAGGGCAATACAATTAACCTCTTGTGCAGGAAAAGCAAGCTGCCTCACGGGCTTTAAGGCTCCCAGCACTGCAAATGTGATTGGAAACAGCTGAGGAGGCACAGCCAGGTGCATGAACCACCTCACACTCAATTCTAAAAGGGACACAATTCTACTCTTCTTTTCCTACAAGAGCCCCTGGCCTTTCAGTGAATGTTCTTCAATGAAGTGAAGTATTTGCATAAGTTTAAATTTGCAGATCTGCTGAACTGTAGCATTTAGAAAGGCCTGAAAGCATAGTAAGGATGGTACATGTTGCAGTCAGTTTTCTGGATTGCGTTGTGCAGGGTTAATGTAGGGTAAAGGAGAGAGGTCAGCATGCAAGGATTTATGGAGAAGAAAGCACACAAACTTGTTTAGCAGCTACATTGATTCTTGACATTAACTTGACCATTTACCTTCAACTTAAGGAAGTCAGGAATCTATGCTTACCCTGTCACTGCAGACAGATGGATGGGGGGTTCCTAATTCTTTTAGGAACAACTTTGAGTAATTTAAGTTTGTTTTAAAAACAGAATAGGGAAGTCAAATGTGAGAAATAGGAAAGGAAAGTCTACAAGAGCTTGAAATTCAACCCCTTAACCTTGGATATTTTCAAAAAGTTTTGACTACTACATGACAGCCCATGCACTCTTTTACCAAACAACCTCATTTTAGTCCTTCTTCTGATCTTGTATTTTAAACATCAAGTCATATTCCTATCTATTCAGCACTAACCTCAGGCTCAGTCCCCAGCCTCATCTGAAACAAAGACCAGCATTTTAGTATTAGTACGGTGCCTACTATTTAACCCCATGCACCTGGAACACTCCATGCCCTGGCCAGTACAAATTCCTCACACTACAATCAACATTAAAATTAACCTACTGATCTATTTTTTTTTTCTGAACTGGATCACATGCCAGATTTTCTAAAGAGACTTCAATGGTTTTTATTTTGAAAAGTATTTACAGAAAGGTAGTTCTTTTCCACTCCCACAGTTTACCAGATCAGCTCCTAATATTTACACTTACAGGCATCTGTCACAACTGCTCCTCTGTACCAGGATTTTTAATTCAGTTGTCCTTCTGCCTCTCTACCTTTTTGTATAATACAAGAAATTTTGGCTGACTTTTCCTCCACAACACAGAAATACTGTTGTGAAGAAACTCTGCAGTGTAGTTGTTCTGAATTTATACCACTGTGAAGGAGGATCTGTCCCATTAATCCTGGGGAGCAAATACCACCCATTACCATTAAAATGGGGCAGAGTAGAGTAGACTAGGATATACTATGGGTCAATAAAGCATTTTAACAAGAAATGGGGCAGAATAGAGTAGAATAGGATATACTATGGGTCCATAAAGTATTTTAATAAGATCTCCTTATCTGTAAGGTCAGAAAGGAAGAAAAAACATGTACATAGATTGAATTTGCAAATAATCCTTTCCCATTGATGTTCAGTTACCAGAATTTGTTTGGTTAATTGATAAATTAGCTTCCTATTGGGATTTTGTTAGTGATTTTGGGCTAAAATAAATGTCTGTCAATGACTTAAGATAATATCATGATAATGTTTAGCTAACATGAAGGAAAAAAGTGATACCTGAACAAAAAAATAGCAGTCATCATCACAGACTATATATCCTCATAAAGAAACTGGAGGATAGTCTACAAACCTAGTCCAAATTAGTATCCATGCCAACACGGGGTGAAGTTGTATGTGTTGCACAGCCCCTTTTCCTTACTCCAGATGGCTGAATACTCACTGCCATACCATTTTCATTTTATGCTCCACATCTCAACACAAAAGGAGAGAAGTTTTCAGTTGCCGGGATAATAATCAGTCTTTTATTACACAGGCAGCATTATGAAGGAAAGCAGTTTCAGATTTAGTGGGAGAGAAGTGAACAATGCTCTTCAACAGAAAGCAGCTGTGCTTGTGATGCCGTGGCCTCAGCTCTGCCCCACACAACACAGTGCCCCGGGAGCGCTCTGCCGTCAGGGCTTGAACTGCTCCCAGATATTGCACAGCTGACATACCCACACCCAGGTGAGGATGGGAAGGTTTTTCTGTTGGACTCAGTAGTCCCAGATTCAATACATGATCCTATTTTTCTACAATTTTGCCCCTGTGTGGCCTACATGAACAGTCTCACAGGTGTGTTATGCTGCAGATACAACCACTGTGACGTGTTCCCCATCCGCACTGCTTGTTGCTGTAGTGCTAGGGCCGGAATAATAACCTCTGAAACAAAGTTGACCTCTAGACAAACCTCACAACCAAACGTTATCCATTATCAGTATCTATTAATTAGTAAAATCTGTATTGCCATTAGTGTTAATTATTAGTATCTGATCATTAATGAAATATGTATGCTCACTAGTGAAAGATATAACTTAGACAAAATGTAGTCAGTAGTGAGGATGAAATGCTGTGAGAACATGTATCCAACTTCCCTTGTTCAGCCTTGTTCAAGGCTGAGAACCCAAGTGTTTGCCCTTGTTAGAAACTCCCTTGGTTCTCCCCCCCTGAGCCCTGGCCAGGCTTTAGGTGGAATCCAACAGAAGGATGAAACCAGATGTTTCTGCTCAAAACAAAGGTACAAGTTATTCTGGCTTGCTGATTTTTGGTATGTAAGGTTGGACCCACTTGCTGCGACTTTGGAAGCCTCACCTACAGACGGACGCACCGCGTAGGACTTCCCACTTGCAGGGAAAGGGACTCCAAGTCCTCGCTGCAACCGGGGCTCCCCAGTGACTGCGGATCTGGATGTTGGTAAAGTATGCAAGTGGTGATGGATCTTTCTTAATCACTACTCTCTCCATCGTGTAGTAATGATGAGGTGCATTACCTTGCTTATTCTTATTTTTCTATAATTAACTGTATATAGTAATAATTAAGTGTATGTTCTGTATTTTCCTTATTGCGTTTTTTCTGTATTACTTGGTTATATCCTTTAATTATTAACAGTAAAATAAGCCTACTCTTTTTAATCTGGTGTGTGACTTTAATTGGCATCCTTGATCAGCAGAACAGTTGCTGTTGGCACTCCCATCAGCATGGGTTTCCATGGACCTGGGCCAAGCAGAAAACTCCCAGCCCTGGACTTACAAACTAGAGAGACAGTTTTGCCCCATCCTCACTAGTGGATGTCAGACCATCGTTCTGAGTCCATCGGGAGGCATAGCAGCCTGAGGGAGGCTAGTTTCCAGACCTACTCCAGAGGTTATTTTCCAAAATGCATCTTCTGCTGATTCATCGCCCACTGACACTGCTGACTTCCTGTAAACGCCTGACCTGGGAACATAAATTACCATTAAGGCTGACAAGGATATACCCTCTGCGACAATAACTCACACGGCTGCTGTTTCCTAGCACAAAAGAACATCCCTTTTGCTTTGGCACAGTGAGTATATCCTTTGGGATTATTAATGCCGGCATCTCTTGCTGACATTAATGAGGCTGGTGCACTCTTGACATAGGAGGACAGCCATACTCACACCGTGGGGCTCAGACACAGCACAGTGACCACCATTCTCTGAGGGAAAGAGTGATTTGTTGCAGAGGACTCATTTCTTAATGTCTTCATTCTCAGCACAAACCTATAAATGGCATTACTCATCCCTGATGATACACGAGATATCCTAGAAAACAGCCACTACTGCTAGGCAGGATGGAAATTATAAAGGCTATCAAATCAATCCCAAGGCTTTAGGGCAGGAGCTGATCACCAGGTGGACAGGAAGGAATCTCTCCTCAGCAATAGCATTACTGCAGAAAGATATGAAGTGGTCATGGAGCTGGAAAGGGAGGAAGGGAAACTGGTTTTCCAACATGCAGTGGGGCCGTGGCTAAAAAGGAGCAATTGCACTGCATCGTTACAGAAGCCCATCTGAAGACAAGCAATGTGCAGTGTCTTCACCTTCCTAGAGTAAATTTCCACAATGCTCCACCTATCATAAAGCAATCACACAATTCAAGGTTAATGCTTCAAGACACTCTTAAAGGTACAAACTTGGTATAATGTGCACTATGTTAATTACAGCTAAAATTATTCCCAGCATTTTTACTTTGGCACTGAAACATCTGTTTGCATCTGCAACGAGCCTCTCTTATCCCACAGCAAATTGCATAATGTTTTCATTAACACCATCTAGCAAACGACAAGTCAATATTCCAGTAATGTTTCTCCCACTAACAGATGTGATCCTGTTGAAATCTCTCCCTTTGATTCCCTTTACGTTCTTGCTCCCCTGGAATGAGAGGATATAAAAAAAGGGGAGAATAAAACATTACAATAAAGGGGAAGTTAAGCAACCTCATTACAAACAACCTAGAGCAGCAAATGGTTTGAGGTTTGGAGAAAAGAAACTTGCATGTTATTTGTGCTTGTTCTTGTAGATGTAATGACCAACAATGTGCATCAACCCAAAAACTTTATTTTAAATTAGGTAAATGTAGCTGTCACTTACAAGTGAGTTGACTGGCTGCTTTATGAAGCTGTTCACTGTGTGGACTCAATTACATCTTGCAAAGTACATTTCTTCTTTCAGTCCGATTTCTAGGTTGAGGATGAGATCTCACAATTTTCTGTCTCAACCCAGTCTCTTGTTGAACTGTTTAACCTTTCAGTACCTCACCAGGATCTGCATTCAGACATGTCAGTCTGTTTTCTCTAGATGCAGTGAGAGTGATGCCCAGTGACCAGAGAGCTCTTATAAATTTGAAGTATTTCCAGGCAAAAGAGATCCAACAATGAACATACAGGTTACTAACACACTTTATTTACTGTATATCAATTTCTCAGTAGGAGTGCAGACCAAGCTTCTCAGAGTCTCTCTGAAAGGGTATAGCCCGTGTTTGCCCACACAGACCATTTCTGAACCTTTCTTGTTTTGGGAGAGTCTTCTTAAAACCTTAGTTTTTTTGATAATGCTGCCACCCTGGCAGTTGTTATGCTACCTTGTGACCCAGCTGTCACTTGAGCCTGAACACTAACATCCTCTGAAGTTTCTGTGATGGCCCAGCATTCTGGATCAGGTTTGGAGCCAGATGTCTAGCTCGCAAGTAGGGAAATGTGAACATGGGTGGAAGACACTGTCTCAACCTGTACTTTGTCACTAAAGGCAGCATGATTGTCCTGATCACTATGCTGCCTGAATATGCCTCACCCAAAATATTCACCCTCTAAGAGTATCTCAGAGACCTTGGTGAGCTCAAGCATGCTCCCATGTCCTCTTGTCCTGTTCCCATGCTGCCCAGCCCCGATGGCCTTTCACAAAAATGCTGTGCATAGCAAAGGCACTTCAGGGGAAATGCAAGAGTGGATGAAAGGGAAGATGAACCCAAGCTCGTTTCTACTCGTGCATCGTGGAGATCCAGCTGGAGCAAACCACCAATGAACTAAGAGAGTACAAGTAGAAGTGCCTGAGTACTGGGGCTGGGGTAGGCACAGTGTAAGCACACATGGGTGCTGCTGTCAAAAGCAGTAGGAAAATATTTCTTCAGTCCAAGTCACTTTCTTACGTTGTTTCTAGCCTAGTACCTATTAGTACCCAGAGTTACTGGAATAAATCTTGCAACTTGTTTTCAACAGAACTGTTTGGTGTCTGGTTCCTTACTGTTGTCTTCCCCCCTCCCTTATTATTCAAAAGCAATTCATCTGCACAAGAAACTCTGATGATGGATGCAGTAAAAGAGTAACTTTATGCTGCAGATCAAACACTTACTTATAGCATTCCTAAAATTACAGCATAGAAGTTCCATAGCTGTAAGAAATCCTTTTTTATTCTTCTCACTTAGCCTGGATTATATCAGGACTTCACTTTCTAAAATCAATAAGTGAGAAGAAAGTCAGATTTAGTGCATGAAAGCAGCAATAAAGTGTGAGTCCCTCTTACTTTCCTCTTCCAGTGCCTTGGTATTGTCCTTCAGAGATCACTCCTAAAGGATCATCCTCAGCTTCTGGTCAGAGTCTGAGCAAGGTTTCTTGGGTGAGTTGATGGTCCTGATGGAGCCACTAATAGTCCACAGATTGCTGGACTGGGACTGAACTGAACTCTTCTACTACAAAGATTTACTCCAGCTCTTGCAAAGGTTGTTAATCCCAAACTATCTCAAATGTATGTTTTAGTGTGCATGAAGTCGGGTTAAAAAATTATGAAACTGTCACAACAGTAAACAGTTCATTTTAATATTTTCCTGCCTTTTAAACCTTTAGAACTCCCTTTTAAAAACTTCTCTCCCCAATTTTGAAGGCTACAAAATAAACAAAAGCTTAAATTCTCCCTTACTCAAGTGGGGAATTAAAGAAAAATTACTCTTGCAATGGCCAGCAATACTATATTCTCACACACCATCAATAGCCATCTAGTAATCAACTCAGATCTCCAGCTAAAATTCTTCCTCCTTGCTTGTGTTTTTTTTTCTGGAAATTTGTTAAGCAAATAAAAATCAGCTTGGGCTACCTACCCTGTGTGTGCTGATCTGCTCCGTGGATGTGTCCTTGCTGCAGACCTCATTTAGAAGATGTTGCTATGACTCCTCACTCCCTGTTGCTTGATTGGAACAACCTACTCAGTGTCTTCCTTTATAGTCCAGATTCTTCCAGATTCATGGCTCATGCAATGCATTATAACTGTGTTTCTATAAGACTTGCTGCTAAACTTCTAACTTCTTATAACATTGCAAAATTAGCTAGAAAACAGATATGTGCCAGGCTTTGTATGAAGTTATTTGAACCATATTTGCATTATGGTTCAAAGACACCAACCAAATAATAAGGCTCTTGAACTAAGACTTGAAACAAGTGTGATAAACAAAAAATATAATTATTTCCATTTCAAATTGGGCAACTGAGGCACAGCAGGGTTGAGAGTCATTGTTATGCTGAAAACCTGCAACAGATACAAGGTTTGAATCTGACATTGCTTTTTAGACATTACTTGGATGCTGTCTTATTCTTTTGGGTGATTATCTACTCTCAGAGAGGTCTATACTTTGCTTTTGAATCAACACTCATTGCCTATCTTGATTTCCTTTCCCTTTCCTTATAATCTAGGCATCTGATGGATTAACCAGTCTATTTCATGAATGTCACCAAACTTTCTATTCGCCTATAACTGTGTTCTTGTGTTTCTGGATCATTAAGCATGTAAATTAAATTCAATTGCAAATTGAATATATAATTGTGCGTACGCAGGGTCCTGAAGAATAGGGAGGACTTTAATGAGAGAAGATATTCCCACATCTGTAATTCTGACCTACTCAGTCTTTCAGAAAGGAATTGCTCAACAGATTTGAAATTGCATCATTTCAAATCATTTTGGCAGCTTTTATACTCAATTATTTTCTCTCATTGAAGTTTTCCAGAAAAAGAAGGGCAACATTTCATTCCTTGTTTCTGGTTTGGAACACGCCTACTGCTAGATTGTGAACCCTTTGACTTAAATTTAGATATTTAAACTTAGAGGTCTGAACTAAATAGATATTATACCTTCCTTTTCAGTGGAAAGACATGCAAGCATTTGGATCCGAGAGTCCAGGCAAGGATTGGGCTTTGCTACTCCTGGTGCTGGATAGAGAGGCTTCTGCAGCTGGAATACCTCAGTGTAGTGGCTTCGTAGATGCCAGTTTTCCCTGAGAATCACTAGAAAAATCAGGACAGGTCAGTCAATCCTGTTAACCTTTTCCTCCCAGATGTAGGATATCCTTTTTGACAGAATTGAAACCTATGTCCATTCATGGTGGGTTGGAAGGTCACAAAAACTTGGAAGGTGAACTTTTGCATTTTCTTTTCCTCAAACACAAAGGAAAAAACCCCATCTACTTATGAGGATTTTTCTCCCAGAATGAATTGGCTCAATTTTGGATCATTTGAGATGCAACAACACAGGGCTTTGCCAAGAATATTTCCTTGTCAGAGCAGATTTACATACATTGCTCATTTCTCATAACCTCACATGTGGTTCTCTAAATATCAGCTGGAGTCTTTGAGTATGGAAGGAAATAGGAAAATGAGATCATAGCTTCTTTTGGATCAGCGGTCAGTAAAGGCTTACTGGCACTTTTGTCAAGGAAAGAGGTTTTATCCTTCTAACTTTCTGGATGCAATGCATCACTTGCCCACTACATTTTTCGCATTATTGTTAGGCTATTTTAAATACTGAAGAGTAAGTTTGATAAAGCAGCAGTTACTTAAGAGGACCAACTTACTCCAGTGCCAAAGACGTAATCACCGTTGCAAGTCTTCTAATAAACAAATAAATCCATCATGTCTTGGACAAATTCCAGTCACGTTAATCTTTCGTGAACTGAAAAAATAACTTGCAATAATTAGTTTATAGTGTGGCTTTTGCTACTTTTCCTTTTCAAAAACTATTTGTGATCTGATCTTGATTGTTTCATATGTATTTACTCTTCAATTCTATTCATTGCATCTACTAAAATACTTTATTTCTTGGTATGTGGTTTATGGTTGACTTGCAAACAGGTAGTCATGAGGGTTTGCAATCCATGAAACTCTGACATGCTGCTTTGTAGCAACTAGACAGAACTGCCCACAATTTGGTTTCTGTGTCTTCAGGAAAGAGGATGACAATCACCCTCATGGAAATTTTCATTTCAGTTTAGTAGTATTTGTAACCTGAAAATTTACTTTACTTAAAATTTTATGTCATTGAAACTTTACTGTCAGTAAAATAGAATATCAGCATGAAAGGTTCATAAGAATTGCTACAGTAATTGCATTTTTAAATTAAAGAATGATAATAGACATTTTTTAGTTTGCAACGTTTGTCCAGTAATTATGCTGTACCTGCCTAAAATTACAGTCTGCAAGACATTGAGTGAAGTTATTCTTGACACCTTATCTAAACTTCATGTAATCCCTCAGTACTGTGGACATCTGCTCATTTTGCTGCTGCATAGTGCTGCTTCATTATCTCCCAAGAGATTTGTGGGCATGTGGTCTGCAGAGTGCTCGGGGGGTACTGGTATTTGTGAAAGGTAGCAGCAGCAGCAGCCACTGTCTGCTCTACATTTTTCTTCAGAAGATTTTAAAATGAGCATCATATTTGGCTCTGTTCAGATTACTTTTCAAAGCAAAATATGCAAATATCCTAGAATTAATCTGCACAGGGGATATGTGTCTTTTCTTTTAAAGATATCAGTTCACTCAGCTTGCAAACACTCCATTTCCAGCTGTCAAATCTGAAGCATTAAAATCAACAGCCTTAATTATTTATTGTTCTCTATACCTACTAATAGCCTCTTAATTGTTTTTTGGAGAGGATATTTTTAGAGGAAACCATTAAGTTTTCATACTCTGGCATTGTCCCAGACTAGAAAATTAATGAGAGGCTCTTAATTTAGCCATAAACAACTGACTTTATTTAAAACATTCCAGTTTCTGATATTACTTGATTAATGTTCACATCCTGTCCTGACATACTGCTGCTTCTGGCTGTGAGATATTTACTGTTTCTCCCTAGGGATATTCACAGTTCACCTGGTCCTGCTGCTCCCTGAATCTCAAGAGGTGTGGGGAGTTAGCCTGGGGCGTAGGGTTGAAGATGCCAACAGTGGGATTTGAGGAGTGTTGCCATATTATTTGCTCCTGTCCTCATTGCCCCACTGCTTTAGCCCTTTGCTCTCCCTGCTGGCTAACCCTTTTCTCAGCTCTGGCACCCTATGATCCACAAACACATCTTTAGACTTGTTTCAGCAGCAGGAGGGTTTCAGGGACAGACCATGCCAATGGCTGCAGGGAGACCCAGGGTGCATCTGTGATTGAACAGGCCTGCAGGAACCCTACAGATATTATATGACTTGTACAGATGGGCAGGAGCTCCGGACATCAGCATGAGACTAGTGAATAACAGGGTTATCTTAGCTCTGCTTTGGTCCCAGACTAGCTTAAAAACATACTGCCTTCGAGTGGCCTGTTTGAGTCCTACCATGCAAGTGATAAACAGATAATATAGCTAGAGAGATACATACAAAAATATTTTCAGCTAAGCCTTGAAGCCAAGCAAAGCTCATCTTACTGTTCCAAGTCTTCAGTCCCTGCTCTAGGACTGACTCCTTCTCCTCTTACCTCCTCCCCCAGACCTTCCCAAGTTGCTCTGCCAGGTGTTTGTTTTGACTCTTGTCTCTTATTTTAAAATGGCCAGTATCACCATCACTAAATGTAACTTTTAATTTTCTTCTAATTCCTCCTGGTATAGATTTTTTGCTCCCCAAAATGGAAAAAAACCCAACAAACAGACAACACAAGTGCAGTCACTTTCTAAGTGGCTGCAGAACAGCTGGTTTCCTGTCCTTTTTCCTGGAATTTTCTTTATTTAAAAATAAACAGGATGATTTTGAAGTAGTCACCAGAGGGTTCCAACTGATGGAAATAAAACACCCTCAAGGGACCAGCATTTCCCTGTAGAGATGCACTGCTTTGGTGAGAGTTGCAAGACATTTTTAAAGAAGCAGTGACATGGCTCTGCTGGTCCAACACTACACCTTCTCTCTTCAGGTGGGGAGAAGGGTTTGGGAGCAGAGGCCACATTTTGCACTTCCCTACTTCAGTGCCTATTCCCTTCCTTCAGAGCACAAAAGTCAGACAGAGGACTGCTATGAAGAATGCAGATGAGAACTGCCTGCCCAGTCCCTTCAGGCTAGCTTTATTCCTTTCCAGATAAATGTCTGCTGCAACCATGTTTAGTAGGAAAGAAAAGTGGTCAGTCAAGAGTAGAAGAGATGAGTAAGGACCTCTCAAGAGATCACTAAGTAATTTTTCTGTAGCAGGGAACAGCTAGGATGAAATTCCTTGCCTTTACATCACATATTTCTAAGAAAAACCCCCATATTCAGATATTAATTTAGTACTAGATGCAAGGGGTGGATTGCGGTCCCTGGAGAATGAGGCCTTGTCCTTACCTCAAACTCCAATGTGATCCAGTAAAACACGGAGAAGACCAGATTTCAATGCTTCTACAGGGTGTATAAGTCCTGTCCTGGGCTGACCTCTGTTGAAGTTTAAAGCAGCCCTGGTCTTCACAGCACTGCTGATCCTAAATCTAGGCAGGAATGCCACAGCACTGATTAAATAAATCAGTTCCCCACATAACAGCTGGTGGAATCTCTTTCCTGTTGGCATACCTATGTCCATGCTAGGTTTTGGCTGATGTTTTGTTGTTAGATGGAGTATGTGGTTTTTTTCAGGTCCTAAACTGATAATGCTAGACTGGCAAAACACAGCCACCAGGCACTACCTGGTACTACTCATCTACTACGCCAGGTACCATCCCTCTATCCTGGGTGTGTGTACGTGAGGTGCTGAGATGGACTCTCCGCTTCAGAGCCACTCACCTCTCAGCTACCCACGCTTCCACACAAACAAGGAGGAAGCTGAAATTTTCTTTTTGCAAGCACATGACAGAATCAGAGCAAAAAATAGCTTTAAAAACTGTTTGATAGGGGTCATTCCATCAACACTAAATTATTAAGCCAGATGGAAGCAAAATCAGGAGGGACCTTCTTCACTTGCAGTCAGCGATTGGAAATGCAGTTCAGAGGCAGGGTGAAAAGCTGTGTTCAAGACTGGTTTATTTCCCTCACACACATTTATAATCTTTCGGTGCTTTCTAAGAATAAAGTGGTTGTGAATAAGAAAATCCTTACTAAGACTTTGAGTCCTTGTTGGATTTTCACACTGCACATGGGGACTATGACTACAAACCCAGTGTTCCCAAAGAAAGTTGGAGGTGTTCATCTCACCATGTAGGCACTGGAGAAGAAGGCAACACATTGTATGGAAAATCTCCATGTGGGGAAAAATGGTGTATTTGCAAGTACAGTTCAGATGCTGGAAGATAGATACAGAAAACCAGTATGGTCCTGACTCAAGGGTTGAAGCAAAGTGGAGAGGGACCAAAGCATACATCCTGGTGCGTTTTCATAGAGAAGGAATGAGTCAGTTTTGATAGGTGCCGTGACAGCTGTAAAATTCAAGAATGAAGTAAAATCCAAGGAAAGGATGGAAGTTTTTAATGGTAAGAAGTCCTAAGTTCTAATGGTTGCTGTAAAACAAGCATTTTAGAAAACGTAAACTCTCTTACCTCAGCATTTAGAGATCATAAGGATGACATCTGAGGAATACATGTTATCTCACATCGGAGGGCCTTGAACCCTTCTCAAATGTGTAGGTCAGTGCCAAACTGTCAGCTTGTTGTGACTCCTATGGCAGCTCTCCCTCCTGGAGTTGTGCCGTCCTCATGAGCCACACCAACCCTGTATGCCTCAATGCCAGTCTCACAAGGTTATCCTCCCTAGCCTGTATGTGACACCACAACACAATCCCCTTCTAATGATTTTCCAAATCAGCTGACAGCTCCTGCCAGTCTCCCTGGAAGTCACAGATTTGATAGCTTGTCTGACTGGTTTGTAGGGCAATGCAAAGCTTCTACCTCGGAAGGACAAAATAAGAAAATCTGTATTCCCTCTCCTGCCTTTCCCCCCACTGCTTTCATCAAGCAGATTTTCATGGGGTTTGTGACAAGTGAAACAGGCATTTAAGCACCATGTTACAAATGCTCAGAAATAGAAGAGCAAAGGTCCTAGGTCCCCTCCTGGTGTTGCTGGCTAACAGGCTTTTCTCAAGGTGAGGAGAATAGGGCAATCTGATTAACTTCAGGTAATGAAGTGACACATTCATCCTCTATCCATCTATTCTTGCAACCTTTAAAATGAATAATAAATAAAAACCAAAGGAAGACTTTGTAGGCTTTGTTGGCAAATGTTTCCCCTTCAGCTAATGGCAATATATCTTTACACCTGCTCAGTCAATTTTTAATCAAAAGTAAAAATACCCTCTTTGACTTTTTGTTCAGAATATCAAAGGCAATTTTCAAAGGTCTTAGTATCAGTTAAACACCCAGACTCTGCTGGAAATTCATGTACATTGCCTATTGAATTGCTTCTATGTATGTCTCCAAAAATCTCATCATACATCCGGATATATTGTATGATGCAGTGAATTAACTGGATATAAACAGAAATGTAATGTTAGTTCAGTGCTTCACCAGGGCTCATTTATCCTGTTTAGAAATATGCTTGTCTGCTTCTGGTATTCCACCTAGTTTGGGTATGATATTATTCACTGAAAATATACCCTGCAGATAACAGGAAACACACACAAAGCAATTTCACTATAATTGATTCCTCTGTCAAAATGATATAAAAACAGAGTAACTTCATAATGATCTGTAGAGAAAATCCATACTTAGTCACTAAGATCAGAACAAGATTTCTTGAGTTATTGAAGATTTATGCTAATATATATGAAAAATCAGAATCCAAAGATCAGAATAAGTGTCTATTCACAAATGCAGATTGATTATGCACATACAAACATTACATCTTACATGTTAATCACTGAAGGTGTCACTGAGTGCAATGTACTGTTCCACAGGACAGCAAATGCCTATATTCCATCACAAAGATGGTCCAGCAATTATGTTTCAGGTGTTATGAGTTCACCCAATATCATAGACATGATGACAGCATACCTGGATATACTGGTGACATGGCCTGCCTCAGGAGCTGCTGTTCTGGGAGGTGAAAGAAGTTCTGGAAGACTCTTTCAGCTCTGCTATTTTTTTTTTTTTTTTTAAATTTTTAAGATCCCTTAAGTATGGATCAGGAATCTCCTATCCGACTTTACTTAAAATAGCATCTTCACTATAACCAGTAACCCAACTGAGTAAATGATTCCTAGCAGCAATGAAGCGTTGCCAGTTTTGTTTCTTTGAGGACAGTTGTTTGGTTGTTTTTTTAAATGGAATTGACCACAAATTCTGGGCAATCAGGCCTTGTTCCCCAAAGGTCTTTCATCCATCATTCCTGTTTATCAAGAAGTCATTTTTTAATGTCTTGAAAAGATTTTAGAGGAGCATTTTTGGGAGAAAAATGCAACTACTTCTACACTTTTATTCATTAAGCCACTGGTACAAAACAGTCATCCTGGCTCTACCAAACATGTAACCAGAACTTTTCAGATCTTGGGGTTTAAAGGTTTTCTAGCAAGTCTCCTTCAATTCTAAACCAACTTTTCTAAACTTCCATTTTGATCACTCTGCATGAGAAGTTCACAAATTCTTTACATCTGTAAACTCCTAAAAACGTTCAGATGGAAATGTGGCCCCCTAGGGCCACAAATTTCAGTCTACAGATGGGAAGCTTTTGTTTTTCCAAGTTATTTTCCATGAGCCTGTAAAACCTAATCCTTAGATCAATGGGGTTCCATGGATTGAAAACCTCCAAAGTAATTCACATAAAAGTTACTCTCTCCTGGCATGCAGGAACAGGCGGTGCTCTGTAGAAGAAGTAGGTTCAGTAAATCACATTCTTGCTCTAAAACTTTATAAATTATACACATAAAAACTTCCAGGACCACAAATGCATACATAAGGCAACAAATACAATATTTATGCCAGTTAACAGGCTAATGTCTCAGCCTTGAAGTCATTCTTGCAGGAAACTGAAGGATCAGGATTTCCTTGGCACTTTCAGGACATCATTGTATGGAATCCTCAGAGAGTAGAAGGTTATTTATCTGAAAGAATAGTCACATAGGAACATTTTTACAAATATGGCTTCCATGCAGTGGAAATTTAGAAATGCCTAGAACTGGCTCAAAAGGGAGCTAAATGGGAAATTTCAGAAGGAAAACTTCCCCCCTCCATGAAATATTTTAAATTTCAAGTATTTAAAAGGTGCTGAGTTTGTCAGTCTGTATCATTGCTTGAAAATAGAGATTTCCATCAAACTGTCAAGAAAAATATTCCTTATAATTCTACAACTTCAGAGATCATGAAGTATGGGAAAGAAAAAGTGAGCAAACATACAAGGCCTATTGCCCCATCCTGCTTGTCACTGATGAGCCGTATGACCCTGTTAGGGGAAAGGTAATGAACTGGTGATATCCAAAAGGTATAAAAAGCACACCTGAAACCAGCAGAAATTCACATTTCTCACAACTCAGTAGCACCTCTGTCACCTCCTGGTTGGATTACGTGTGTTCTAACTCAGAGCTCAAAAAACCACCAGCTGGATGACATGGAGCAAGCCACTTCATGCCACAGTTCCCCACGCACGTTCCCAGGATTGCACCAATTCCCAGCCTCTCCAGGAAGGTGTGGGAAGGGTAAACACAGAATGACTTTTGAGGTCCTGAGCCTACAGTTACTGGGGTCACACAAGTTAAATTCATAGACTGGTCCAGCTTCTCCAAAATAATCATGGTATATATTCTGCATCCTCACATTTTCCTGTCTTGTGTTCCCTCACAGCCTAACTCCATACTTAACCATGTCTTGCTTCCCAAGAACGGGCCTTCCTGCAAGCACTCCAGCATAGCTTGGGAAGGTTCTGATGAATTCTTCTCAAAGAGCCTTCACAACTCTGGAACTTCCCCATTCATCGCTCAAGAGCGTCACATCTCTGAAGGAAAGGCCTGACATGTCTGAGATACAAATGACACATCTAACAGCTCTGAAAGCTTTCTCTGGTTTCCTCCATCCCTGCTTATTATTTGGAACACATAGTTTGTTCCCTTTCAGAATTAACCTATGTTAATCTGTCGGTCATCTCCCATCCTGTCCTGTGTTGTATCTCGTTCCCAACAATTCCTTTAATCAATATTCCCCCCAGACACACTAAGTGAAGTTCTTTTTATAAATAAATCGGTTGCTCTCACCCAAGAGATCTGACATTCAGACAAACTAAACGTCCCTTTTCATCTAAATAATTTAAGTGATCTGCATCCCTTATCAAAGACTAATATATCAGGCACTGCCAACAAGACACCTTCATTGTTCTTCAGTGCATATTTAAAGTACATTCCCTGCTTGGCAGAAGTGCCCTGTCAAGAGCCACGGAGACTCAAAGATCTCTCCACAGAGTCATTGCACTATAAACAATACCAGCACAAGACTCCCAGGCCAGAAGTAGTTGTTGTGATCATCTGCCCCAACCTGCAGCTCAACAAAAAGGGAAAATCACCCAGAATACCCATGACCAGCCAGCGTCTCATAACTGAGCTTATTTAAAATTTCCAGGACTTAAGAATCCCCTCATCTTCAGATAAATTTTGAATTATCCTCTCTGATGAGCTTCCATTTTTCATTTAACCAGGAATTTATATCTTCAGCTTCCAGTCACCCAATATTACATTTGCTCAGTTAGTGATGCCTTTGTTCTCAGAAAATCTCTTTCCCATTTCAACTCTGAGAACATCACCTCTGACCTTTTTTTCTGAAAAGTTTAAGCTTGAGGCAGGTTTTTCTTCCTTGTATTTCTGTACAAGCTGTCTTTGAAATAGTGTTTCTAAATGCTGTATATCAGAGTGAGGACAAACTCCACCTACACAGACACTCCCCACAGAGCAATTCTGATGTCTTTGCCTCTCTCCTGTAAATGTCACCTCCAGGGCACAGCCCTCTGATCCTCTGTCCCTTTCTCTGGTTGTGGATGGACACCAGCTCTGCATGGCTGCTGCATCAGGGGAAGCTGAGAGCTGTAACAGCTTCTGAGGACAAACTTTTAGGCTGGTCCACTGAGGATAAGAACAAAAGCCAAAACTTATGACCCAGACAGCAGACTTTAGATCTGAACTTTGCAGCTGGACTGATGTTCATGACCTCATCTTTAAGGTAAGGTTTTCAGGAAGGAGAATGGATTAGTGCTGATCAGAGCTGTTTTCTGTACACAGTGCTACTAGGGAATAAAAATGAAACCATTTCTCCTTTTAGATGCTGGTATTCAGGGTAACACCCCTTAGTTACAAAAATTACTTACAAAGTGCTGGGAAACTCTTCCTGTCTCCTCATCACCCCGCCTGCCTGAGTGCACTACACTTCCGTAATAATATTGGAAAAGGTAAGCACAAAACATTATCCAGTCTTTAACAACAACCAGTGTAAGTGTTGAGGAAGGTAGTCAGTACCAATAACTTCAGGAGACATTAATGACATGAACGGCACAGAAAGCAAGCTTCTTCATACTTACTACACGATTTGCTGAAGCCCTGGATTGGAAGGGTTTATTTCTTCCAGAACTACATGGCTGAAGGCAAGTATTATTCAGAGGCAGAACAGCTGAACCAGACAAATGAGAAAATTTTGCTGCATCTTCAGCCATTCTGCCCCACTTGAGGCCTTTTACTCATATTTCTTCCACTGAAACTGAAGCTCTCCCAATCATTGCCTTGGAAACAGAGACAGGAGAAGAAATCACCCTACTAGATGCAACTTGCATCCTTCTCTCTGCTAGGAACTGGGACCAGAGTGTGGCTGACGACCCTGATATGTGGAGACGTGGCTTTTTATGAAATTATCTGCTCTTAATTGAGAGGGAGACCTTCCATCATGACCAGGCAGTGCAAGAACTGTACCACTAATTTCAATCCATTACTGTTAGTGAAAGAGGACTGTTGCCATCTAAACTAATAAGGGAATTTTTCACTGTGTCATTTATATAGTAGAAGGAATTGTAAAATAGCTCCACGACAGATAGCTGTACTGCTGGAGTTTCTTTAGTTTGTCATTGCACACAAAAGGATCTCAGCCACCATAAAATTAAATTTCTCCACATTGCAATTGTTCAGCAATGAGACAAACCAAATTTTCTGCTAATTGAATGTGCTGAGCTACTTAAATATTCATAGTGAGCTGGTGCTTTCAGCACCATCACGCTCCAGCTCTGCGGGAGCCTTCCAAACAGCGGTGACAAATGAGCAGAGATGGTGTGGGGCTGGCACAGCCACTGAGTCACCCGCAGAGCCTTTGGTGTGTGCTGGGAGCCCAAGGTGCCACCTTGGTGGTGGTAGGGGCATGGGTCTCCTTCCCCTCCTTAGGAAGCACATGCAAGCTGTCTAGCCCCAGCCTGTTCTCTGGGGCATGTTTTCTGGATACTGCTCTTTCTGCTTTGCAGAAATAGGGCTGGATGGCCTAAGACAGCCCCTGATTCCTCCAGGTCACCACTGGCTTAAGCTTAGTTTTTCCTAGCTCATTAGCCTCCTGCACTTTAGAGCATAACTCTTCAGAAGCCTCTAACATTGCACCATTGATTGACACACACACAGAAAAAAGCCCTGATTCAAGGTAAAACACCCTTCATGAATGCCTGTGCTCTGGTTTACTTGCTACAGTGGGGATGCTGTCTGGGTTGATGTGAGCATCCCACAGAGCACCAGGATCCTCTCCCACCCGTCAGAGTCGTGAAGCAAACACCCCCTAAATGCCAAATCTCTGAGTCTCTCTCTACACACTTGATTAGATTTTTCCAGTGTTTGACAGCCTCTGATATTAACCCCAGACACCCTTGCTTTGATATTATACCCCTCTCCTTGTGTCCAGAGATCTATGCTTGTCAGAGTTTCCGAGATCTGTATTCTCCTAAAGAGCTGATATAACTCTTGGTGTCTGCAGTCAGACCCCAGTGAAATATCAGTCTTTGGTCCTGTTTTGTTGCAGGCTATCCTGGTTTGCTCATCAGTGAATTACACTTGCATATGTGTCTCTTAAAAGCAGAAAAGTTGACAGCTTTCATCTGTTCCATTATGCAAGAACTAGGAGATAATAAACAGAATAAAACAGAGACGTAAGAAATACAGTCAGTTTGTAGCCATACAGAGGAATTTGCATACTGCTGGTCGACAGGTAACCACGGTCACACAACTGCATTCTGCAAATCTCTTTCATATTGTGTTGTCAAATTTGCCATGTCAGTGTAAGTTCCAAGACTGCTTAATATGCCACTTAACAGCCCCAGCTACTAGAATTATCCTGTTTAAAAATTTCCAGCTTTCATTTTTTTAAAGTACTTTTCTCATCTCTGTGGTTGCACAGAGCAGCTTGAAGCAAGTATACATTCAATTTAGAATAACATATGTTTAAAAAAGCATTATAATTTCAATCCTCTTATGATCTCTGAGTAATAGACTTATTTTTTTTAAAACTTGCATTTGGCCAGATTGGATTTTATATCTTTGTCTGTGAATCTGTATATACACATGTATATATGCATGTGTATGTACATGTGCACATGCCCATCTTTTACACACAACCTATCCAAAAGGACATAGAAGAAAACAGAAAAACCTAGCAGTGATTTCAAGGATTAATTTGGGAGGACACCCATTCCAGTTCTATATATTGCATTGTTGAGAATAGAAGCATTTCACAAATGCCTGAAAGCCCCAGAAAAAAAGACTGCTAAGAAAGCATGTGTTGTCAGAAATAAGCAGAGCAATCTCTGGTTGACTTAGCATGTGAGGAATCAAACAGCAAGAGTTAGAGGCTGTTAGAGGCCAAAGCATATGTTTTCTATCCTCTAACAACTATTTTGTACTATATATATCAGCTAGATATCTACAAGTACTAAGATATCTAAACTTTTTCTGATGTCAAATTCCCCAGAAAGATCAATATTTCTGTGGATCTACCCCTACTCTCTGCGTATTGAGAGAACAGGTACCAATATAATGCAGTTCCAGTTCCCCCTTCTTTTCTGGAAACTACTGCTCCTGGGTCAATGTGTTCCCAGAAGATGAGTTGGGTTCATCAGAATGGAAAACGTGGGTCATTTATTAATGATAGAATTGATTTTATGCACAATATTTCGGAGAAGTAGATTCAGACATTTTGCAGCCCTCCAGATCAAGGTCAGTTTTATCCTCAATATACAACAGTGAGCTCTGCTGGGATTTGCGTGGGCTGCCAAAAGGGCTCTGTTCACACTGGTCGTGCATTAATCCACTGATTAGTTTAGTCACTCACAACATTTTATTTCCACTGCATACCTTTGCTATTATCTTTTATACTTCCTGTATTTCAGGAGTATTATGGGGATCTTTTATTAACACATATACACAGGGATGAGATTTAATCTCTTCAATTTATTACCTATTGTATTTCTAGTAAACCCTTCTTTGTAATATCCAGGCAGCACCCTGATGGTAAATCTCCACTGCTGAAAGACGTTACAGAACTGTGAAGTATTCTTTATTAAATGTTTTATTTTATTACCAAAACTCTTCAAATGTCCTTAATATATTTTTCAAGCAGTTTTCGTTTGGCAGTGAAATGACTGATCCTTACAAAGCTTTTGTCTCAGTGCTTAAACAAGTAAAATTTGTATTCACTCCCAGGTACACAATGTCCCATGGTTTCCAGTAACAGATTATCCATATTTTCACTGGTTGCTATGGAGAGGGTCACTGAAACATATTTGGTAGCCTAGGAATTGAACATGTCCAGAGGATCTCATAAAGAAAGGCTTGATCTTGCAGAAGTAGTTCAAGCTTTGGCAAAGATTTTACCTAGAGCCGGATCTGTCATGGAAGGAACTGCGTCTTCCAAAGGTGAGAAGCAAATGAAGCAAGGACTTGTGTAGAAAGTCGCACGTTACTTGAGCAGTGAAGGATGAGACACCAAAGCCAGTGGGATATTTTGGCTCCAAGACACCAAAGATAGCTTTACTCACTGCAAGCCTGACTCAGTACATCCCTTTTCTCCGGGATGTAAAGCAATGGCCAGGAGGGCCTCCAGCAGCAGCACAGCTTCACTATGGCCTGACCTACCATTAGGTGTTATACTATCCCTGCCCACAGCTGTTTGTGGTGGGCAAATCCTCAAGACCAGTTTTTACAGAACCATCTCAGAAGCCCTCTGAAAACTGCAGCCAGAGCCAAGCTGCAAACCTGTTTATTGATGAGCTGTTCCTTAGAAGGGACTAAGTGAAATTATTTGTTGGGAAAGACCTCACCAAATGTAAGAGTATCAGCTGGGCTCAGCATATTTCTTATCCCATCTGATACCCATTCTGACCGTCACTTTGCCACAGTGCAGTTTATTACTTCTGTAAAGCAAGCTGAAAAGTACTGGCATTATTCTATACTGTTCTTGGATTCTTTGGAGTGGAATCGTCTTTCCAAACTGCCTAGCACCATTTAGCAACCCTAAGGATTAACCACGTGACAAAGGAACCAAGTCTCCTGTATTGAGGTCTCTAGTTCTAATCAACTTTTTGGACCAGGAATTTTTTTCTAATATTTGGCCGGTATTTATCATATGATACGTACACTGCCAGACCAAGTCTCTCTAACCTCTTCAATCTTCAGTTTCCTAGATGAGCTGTTTGTGTATTAGCCAACATCATAATTTTTCCTAGATCTTCTACCACTCTTATAAATCACGTTTTATTTTTAAGTAGTAAAAAGAGATTAAATGTATCTTATGAGGCCCACAGGGAGCCAGGACTTTACAGGATGTAAATCCAGGAGTCTCATTCTGTGTCTTAGGCTCCAAAACCACAGTGGTCAAACCCAAGAGACTCCTTCACTGTCAGCCTCTCCCTGAAGCTGGCAGCTGTTCTATGATGCCACATTTTTTAGCAAGCTTTCTTGCCAGTGTGCTGTCTTCAAGGTTTCAGAAAGTAAGCTCAGGCAACACACTGAGCAAAGGGCTCATCTGTTGCTCCCAGGGGGATCTGTACAGTCCCTGCCTCTCTGTATGCCTCTGCTAGGAGAGAGCAAGAGCAAGCTGGCAGCACTGTGCATATGAAACTTAGCAACAAGCCTCACTTTCAAGTGATGCAAGCACTTCTAAAATGTCAGAACAACCCAGGAAATTAGCTTTTGGATAAAGAACAGCTGTTGAGGTTGAACCCCTGCAAGGCTGAAGAGATGGCGCTCAGAGGTAGGTCATACTCCAGAAACACTGCCAAGACAGTGTCTTCTTTTTCCCTAAGAAACTCATAGCCCACATGGGTCAGAGTACCAAAAAGCACTGGGGTCCAGCAGAACTCCCCGCTGAGGGCAATGAACAAAATCCTTAATTTCTGACTTGTGCTTTTTCATCCCCTTCTTCTTGTCCTCTTAGATGATAAACTAAGAAAACATTCATTCCCAGGGGAGATTTCACCGTAGAGACTGGAGCATGCGAAGGAGATGTTTGCTTTCCCCCATTTTTAAGCTCTAGTCTCTTCTTTTCTATGCCCTGGCACCCCAGCACTCCCCACTGCAACACTGCAGCTCCAGTCCAGCCATACCCTACTAGCAAGCAGTGAAGTGGAAGATGGTACCTGCCATGGGAAGCATAAAATCAAATTGCAGGTTCATCCCTGCTGTGTGTCCTGGCGTAAGGAGATGCAGGCATGAATGGTTGATGGCAGTTGAACACCCCTTTTCCATCAGGGCTATAACTGCTGGTTGCCCCTTCCAAGCCAGGTTATGCAGCTATCTCACAGGCTGTAGCTGCAGCCCAAAGGGACTGCCACACACAGGCACCAGCGGGTGAGAGGCATAGCTGTCTGTCCACTTCATGAAATGGGCAGCCCTGAGCACACCAGACCTGGGAATAGGGCCCCTTCCCTGACATCACTCTGAAATACTCTGAAACACAGGTCCTCATTTTCCAAAAGCCCTCAGATCAAGCTGCAGCTATGTCAACACCTGCATTTCCCCCTGTGAAACACACACTGCTCACTCGCAACAGTTCTGCTGCCCTAGGACAGCGCAGACCCCAACGCCCCCAGTGCAACCTGTGGGAGCTGGGGAGAAAAGGTTATCCAGCCAGGGGCCCAGGTGGGGACTAACCCCCCCCCCCGGGAAGAACAGCTCCCTGTGCAAAAAACCTTTTCTCTGAAAAACATCATTTACAATCCAAACACAGTTTCTGTCTATTCTCCCTTCTCCCCACTACAAAAGCTCTGCTTTTAACAAAGCCTTGAAAAGAGCGAGAAAAGGGCTGGACGTGTCAAAGGCTACTATTATTACTGCCTTTATGTGTCAGGCACAGAGGAAGCTGGCTGTTTAAATTTCTAAGACAGACAGACAATGATAGGTGGCAGATGGACAGACAGGCTCCCGCTGGGAACAGACAATGAAATTCATTTTCTCACAGCACCGTCTACTGCAGAACGGGGGATGATACTGCAGTATGTGTGCCAAGTTCCCTTCACGGGAATGGATCCTGCACAGACTGGACTCCTGCACACAGCATAGATCTTTATATACTAAACAGGAAAAAAAAAGGGCTGACTTACAGCTTTTGTCTTCAAAATCCACTCACAGTAAAAATCTTAACAGGAAGAAGACGACTGTCCCACTTTTTGCAGCACCAGGAGATACTTCAATATAACCAGTCCCTCAAGACACTTCATGGGTTTGTTGAGAAATTGCTTTTCTCAACACTGAAGCACAAGTGCTCATTGAGAGAAAGTTAGCAAGCACCGAGCAGTGCACGCAGCCCCAGCTGGCAGCGCAGGAGGCATCACCTGGCAGGGGACACCCCCACAGCCCCCTGTCCCCAGCCTCTCTTCCCAGTGCAGAGCCTGGGGTTCCAGCAACTGGTGCTGGAGAGAGGTGATGAGAAGCCCCGGGCCTGCAGCCCTCCCACTTGCCAGCAGTCCGCTTGCTGTCACAGCAGCCATCCCCTGCTGTCCCCTTCCTCCCCGCACAGTCACATCCAGCCACTTGCAGTCAGGGTGAGATGTGAGAGACACAGGGAAAGGGGGGAGGAAGGAGGTTTGCTTGAGTCATCCCGGGGACTGCAAGGCCTTTTAAATGATGTCGTCGGTTTGAAAACGGGTTTAGAGCCTTTCGATGGTACATTTTAGTCTAAGCACACTGCTCTCGCTCTCTCTGAAATAATGCATGTACATGCACATAAATATCTCCAGGCTGCAGCCAACCACATCCATCCCCATTCTGGAGCTCCCTATTAGCTCCAATATCCCAGCATGCAGCCTAAGACCTTTCAAGTGATGCATTTGGGAATGATTGGTTATTTTACTATAATAAAAATAATTCCCTGGTCTGGGGGAAACAACTCAGCAACAAAGACTAACATAATTCACCTTGGCCTGCATTTCAGCTTCAGGTTGTTTCCTAAATGAAACACTTGCAGAGTACAGAGATGGTGAGTCCTCCTGACCAGTGCCTGATCTGGAGAGCGTGTCATTGTCATCGTCAGCAGCCAGACTGCCCGGTTGAGCCTCTCTACCTTTTCATATTAAAGCCCTTAAAGCACTAGGATTCAAATCACCTGTGTCTCACCTCAAACCTGAGAACCAAATCCATCTCCCACCACGGGACTTGCAATGCCACCGATTGCCCCCAGCACTAGAGGCATCCTATGTTTCAGTACTTAGGACCAGCTAAATATCAACTCTATGACTCTCAGAGTATTCCCTGTCATTTAAAAAATAAAAAATGAGAGCACTGTCCTCAATGTAAACAGTTAACTCCTTCAGCTCTGGAAAGTATTTTAATATTAAGGCAACTGATTCTAATAAATCCAGAAATGCAGAGGTGTGTAAGGCTGAAGGCAAGATATGGAGGTACAGAAGTAAGGGAATAGACATGAAGCCTCACCTGAACTCTTTTGCAGCCTGTTCCAAGCTGCATGCTTGGAACAGGCTGCATGACACTTCTGATTGATCCCTTTCCTTCCCGAGGGAGGTCTAGCCCTTCTCTTCAAGCACCTGTATAAACACATATCACAGTATTTGAAATCTGCAGCCCAGTCATCTAACCTGGCCAGCCTGGCAATGGTAGCTCTTACTCATAATTCACACTGGTGAAGTTAACAGGATTCTCTCTGCAGGGAATACTTACAGGGAGTGAGCAAGATGAGCAAGTCTGAGTTTAGAGATGCACTTACAACACTGTCTTCCCACAGCATGAGACAACAGAGATTGACATTCACTTGAAAGGCTCCTACCATGTCACAGTGATCTCTGAGCAGCCCAGAGCTGCACCCCGAGATCTTGGCTTGCCTCCTTTGCAGGGAGAAGGGTGCAGGTCTGTGCTTAGTGCACTCAGCAACCTGTAGACACATTTTGGGGTACACCTGAAGAGGCAGTTTTAGCTAGGACGGATCTGGTGATGCACTGCTGTGTTCTGCTCCACTCCAGTGGGTGACAGCTTACATGCAACACAGTTTAATTACCAACAGCCATAATGTTCCTTAGAGAACAAAGCCAGAATACTAAACTGCTAATGGAAGGGACTGCTCTGGTTTGCAATAGAGTCAAGTACTCGATGTGTACCTCCTCTGAGCATATTAGGTCCTACTTCCCATACTTTTGACCACATTCCCATAGATACCTTCCAAGCACCCAGTATCCACATCTAAACCAAGAGAAGTTCCACAGCTGCTCAGAAATGTTTGCTTTTCTTTCCCATTGCACATCGCCTGATCATTTGCTCCCACTTTTACTTTGCAATAAAGAGAATAAGGACAAGGTTAAAGAAATGAGATGTGAAGAGTGACCTTCCCTATAAACTCCATAGGCAGAAAATGAGGCTGAGCAGTAAATTAGAAAGTACCTGTCAGATCTGCCCTCCCAGGTCACCTGGAACCACAAGGGAGGAATTGCAGCCATCACCATGGCAATTCTGAAGACTCTATTTTATATTGACCTCAAGGTACTACTGAGTGTATAGTGATAGAAGTGAAAATGGGTATGGATGAAGTAGAACCATATGTACTGTCACTGATTATCCTTCCTAAAGAGACTCAGAGGTTCAATATTAAAAAACCCTGCATTCTTTCAGTGGCAGTGGCCCCTAAGGACAGGAGTGCCTGGATCCTCCTGGTAGCTGTTATCATTCCAACCAGAATGACAGAGGATTTTGGTGTAACCCTGCAACTAAAATCCTCTACAGCACATTCAGCACCAGCCAGTACTAGGTGTCCAATAGCTGCCTCACATTTTCATACACAGCAACAATTTTGATAAAGGAACTAGAAAACTTTAAATGAAGTCACAAATACTGTATAATTTCTGGAGGGTTTTTTTAAATTTCCTTGCTCAGTACAAAGTTCTTTAAATTGCTAGTTAAAGTCATTTGTCTTCATGATGCCAGCTGCTGACCACAGGGAAAAGGTCACTGCTATTACCAATGACAGCATCCCAGCAGACCATCCTCTCTTAGCATTTTTCCTCCTTCATTCCCTCCTTCAGCAGAAGGTCAAGCATCACCTCTCCTCCAGGGAGGAGAGGCTACTAACATTTCCGCTTTGCATTAGGAACAGTTAATGGAAATGCCAGTAAATCACCCTTCATGTTCTCATACAGACAGTTACAGAGAACAAAGACCATCTGCTTGTCTGGATTCACATGAGGAAACATAAGATAAAGGAAAAAAGTTTTCTTCTTCATATAAACCTCAATTTTGAATCCACAGCATTACCAAAAGTCATGGTCCAAGCCACTTTCATACCTAGCTTGGAGGAGATGCTGTTGGAGTCTTTTGTATGGTGGTGTTAGCAATGTCATACCAGCATTTAACTGCTCTGGACAGAGCCACTGCACTAGATACTCTCACAGACCCTAACAAGAACACAAAGAACTTATGGTCTCAATATAAAGGACAAAGTATGAGTGACAGAACCCAAGTCAAATGCTTGAGTGAGATCACAGGGCAACGCCATGCCACAGCTGGACACAGTCCTATCAACTCACCGGCTGCATTGCTAGGAATCCCTAGGACACACTGCCCCCTCCAAAACTTGCAGTTTGTCACCTTTACTGGACTTAGACCTGTAAGAGGGTGGGAGTGGTATGGAACAGTTCCTGCCTGTGCAAGGAGATGCAGAATAGGATTGTCCTATTGGTCTACTCAAGGATTAAACAGGCATGTGGGGAAAAAAAAAAAAAAAAGGAAGTGATTAAGATGAGCTATACCCTGTCTCTGCTTCCTTTTTCAGACACATTCTAAACTCAATACAGAACACAAATTTAGGCACATGGCGAAATGAGGGGGAGACACAGAAATTTTAAAGTCTCTAGCAAAGGTCAATGCAGTACAGGTGCCAGCTGTGGAGCTGTGTCAATGAATTCCCTTCTCTCTCAGACATTAATATCACAGACTGGCAATACAACAGTATACAACCTGATGTCACTGTTCATTGCATTTTTTTAAACAAAGCTGATGGTTCTTCTCATATTATTTTACCCTCATATTTTATCACCTCATTTTTATTATTATAAGGGCATTTCATCTGCAAGGTATGTGGCATGAAACAAGATCCACATAGACTTAGGAGAAGGTGTATTGAAATAGGTTTTCTTTAAATAACATCTAAGCAGGTGACAGGTTGTGTTTAACATGTTTAAACAGGCTGTTTACTTTTTATCAAGTCTAGTACTTAATCAAATGGTTTGCTTGGCAGGTATAGCATGAGCATCCCCAAGGCAATAGGAGTCAGACAGAAGGTAGAAAGATTGCCTTATCCATGGCTTATGTGGTGATAAAATCGCACACAGATTGTTCACACACACATTGGCCATTCAAGAAAATCAGAAACCTCATCTGTCCTAACATGCTTTACTATTTTTATATTTTTTTTGCCTATGTGGCAAGCCATTTGGAAAGTGAGCATCTAGCCGTGCCAGCTGGCCACCAGAGCTGACCTGCAGCCCTCATGCTGATGCCTGCTCGTGCCCCAGGCGCAGCACAGCCTTAATGAGCATTACCTGTCCTCTCGGCTTCATCACTGCTCTACTACATCCAGGGATGCTGAGCAAAAAATAAGTATTGCTTCTGCTTTTCTAATTTAAATATTTTTCTGATGGATAAACTTTTTTTCAAGGCAGTTGTGAACTGCCCTCGTTCGGAAAGGGCAGACTCAAATTTGAAATGTAACAAGGCTATTAGGAACTGTATATCTTCCATCATGCATGATTCCCCCAGATTTCAGTTCATCAGGAATTATACTGTCATACATTAATGCAACCTACCACTTATTTCACCAGAAGTGTTTGCAGACTTACCAATTACTTTCATGTTTATTTACCAGCACAATGAAAGATGTGGGACTTAAGAAAATGAGTTTATGAGCAATACCAGCAAGTGAACAGTGAATCTAGCTTTAAAGAGATGGCTCATCTGTAGGGTGAAAACTATAAGTGTTCACTGACCAGCAAAAAAATACACATTTTTTTCCTCTCCTTTTCCTGACCCTTCTCAGAATTCTTGGAGACAGGACTGTCATATGAAGAGTAAATGAGGATGGGGGAAGATCTGCTCTTCAGAAATAGTAGAATTAAATTTTACTGGACATTGGTACACGCTCAGGTCTCCCGAGAAGATATTTATTGGATATTTCATCACCTTCAACCTGTCTAAGATTAGATGACCTTGTGAAGTTACAGTTCCACATTCTGTTCTTTCCTAATATTTTTTTTTTCTTTCTTTAGGTATAGGAGAGGGATGCTGTGGGAAAATAAAAAATTTTCTTGGTGATTTTCTATATGTATCATGAAAATAAAGAGAACTGGTTGGCTGATACAGCAGAGTTTGATAATTCATCTTCTTTTTCCCCTTTCCTTTTGGGCTCCCTATGTCATACTCAGAAGGGGCCATTGCCTTTCTATCAGTTCCTACTCCTTTATTTCCCTGACATCCCATGTTCAGTGACACAGCTGTACCTCTAGGCTGAGGAAGAGGTAGGAAGCGAGATATTTTGACTTACTAACCAAAGAGGCACATTTTCTGTGAACAGCCTAATTTATTATTCTTTGTGTCTCTAAGAAACCAGTGAGTATTCTGTCATGTCTGCTTCCATCAGGCTTTGAGGGTTGATGTAGGTTTCCTCTTGCTTTTCTTAAGATTGCTTTGAGGGCTTATACTAAAATAATGAGGCATTTTAAAAAACTTTCAACCTACCTGAACTCATCCATTTCAGACATTTAACTAACTGTCCCTTTGATCCCTTCTCACTGGGAGAGGAGGTGGATTTGAAAGACAATGTAACAGTTTAAAAAAAAAAAGTTCATTGAGGTCAACTCACTTTGTGTTACACTTTCTGGAGAAACAGCCTCTAAAATGGCAGATAAGAGCCTGAGCTTCCTGCCTCACACAGGGAATTCTGGTTTTATACTTGCCTTAAAAATACTTTTGCTTATTTTAAATCATGTGAAAGACACCGAAGAGACACAGCTAGTCTTAGCATCTGTGTCAGAAATACGATTAGTAAACGAAATCTTTCCATGGACTAAAACAAGAGCTCCACGGCACCTTGGTCATTTGGGCACTAGAAGGGAACCAGACACTATTTCAGCATTGCCATGCCATGTGACCGTGGATGAGCCATTCCCCTTCCTGTACCTTGGTTTTATCTGCTTAATCCAGATTACTATAACTCTGCATTTCAGGAAGATACCTATACAGGAAATTTATAGAAAGGGTTGGCAATAACCTCTGACACTGAGGGATCTTCATGCAGGGTAAACATCCCTCTCTGCAGAATCTGGCTCTGTAGCTTTTCTTTGCCTTCTAACAGCTTCCTTGGGAAGCTGATCCCTGCTCTTGCTTGCAGGCTTGGATACCACCATCATTCCTCATCTCCAGGCTTTACCTTCCCTCTCTCTCACAGAGAAAGGGCTTAGAAAAAGAGACAGCACCTCTCATGAAGCTGCATTTCAGCCTAAAGATCTCTCTGAAGCAAGAGACTGACTGAAAGCTGCTGAGGTCCCCTGGCCAAGGTGTTCCTGCCCCCTCTCAGGACCTCCATGCAGGAGGGGCGTCAGTCCTCTTGTTCCCATCTCTAGCCCTCATTACCCATCACACCATGAGACATCACTGCAGGCGGTGACACACTGTTCTCCTGGGCATGGAGGCAGGTGATGCTGTGCCACAAGACCAGAGCAGTGCATTGCTTTGCTTTATTGCTCAGAGCCTGCAGCACCTTGGAAATGCAGTTTGCAGAGCTGCCCTTGGAAGGTGAATCAGGTAAAGCTGCTGTTTGCCAGTACCCGTTGTGAGGCATCTCCCTTAATCTAAATTGTTAGACAGTTTAAGAGCTATTGGACATCGGGCCAGGTTTTGGCAGGATTGCTGCCACTCAGGCCATAATCTCTCTGCCTCTCATTTGTTCTCATTTGCTCCAGCAAGCAGCCCTCATGACAACTCCGTGGCAGCACATCCTTCAAAGGCCAGCAGCCAAATAAACAAACTGGACTACCAGATATTTCAGCAGCAGGTCTCAGCCAAGGAAGGAAAGTACTTGAGTCCTTATAACTGCCTGTTTTATCCCCAGGGACGGGAAGGGAAGGTAAAACTACCTCCCTCCCTGCAAAGCTTCGGTCCTTGGAGGTAATTGTTATCTCAGAGAGGAAAGATATTTGGAACAGCCTAGGGAGGAAGGAGTGGAGACAGGGTAAGCAAGGGTGAGCACTAGAGGAATGGAGATGTTGCAGGAAAATGGGGAAAAATAAGAGAGAGTTAAGTAACAGGGGAACTTTCCTTTTCCAGCCCTGCTGTTAGATCAGGGTGAGGCAAGGAGAGAAGAAGAAGGACCACTGGAAAGTTATGTGAACAAACACCGCACTCCAGGCTGATGGAGAGGCACATCCAAGTCTACCTCAGAATTTATTCTATCTGCAACTTCTGAAATTAAAGTGTGAGGAATTCCCCAGTGAAAGCTACCACCCCCATCTGCCATGATTTAAACTACAGAAACCTCTTCAAGCATGTGTGATCAGTGACTGAAGAAAGTTTTTGTTTGCACAATTATCTCACTGCATTCACTCTTGCTGCTTCAGAATTCCTCTCTCCCTAGCTGGGCTGGTTTTGGTCATCTTAATAATCTAGTGCAGAAATTAGATGGCATGGTTTTGCAATATAACCTGTCCCTGATTACCAAGCAAATTTGGCCTTTGTATTAAGGTAACTGAAGCGCTATAAATTCGTATGTGAATAATAAGTCCTTTATACAGCAAAGCAAGGGTATTCAAAGACATTTGTCCCAGTTTAATTAGATTTCAAAGGTGGGTTTAAATGAGCTTTAAGCCTCCAAACTGCTGGGGAAGCCTTATATTTTACCTCTGTGCCATGTGACGATAAATAACCTTAATGCCTATTCTTTCACACAGAGTTCCCACCTTCTCAGGGCCAAGCGAGCAGTGTATTTATGTTATTGATTGAAACAACAGTTTAGCCTGCCACTTGGTTTTAAAGGATCTACCTGAGAGCAATCAATCCTGTTCAGGTCCATCTCCCAGCTGGCACGTGACTGCCACTGTCACCAACAGCTACACCTCTTTCCCAGGAGAGACAGAGACCTTTAAGATGGCAATGCAGATTTAGACACTTGTCCAGACTACTCCATTACTCTCTCCAGACCAAGGGGAGCTCTGTGCGATCTTCATTACACACCAGGGAAAAATGATGATAAAAGAGAAGCAAAGGAGTTGTTTCTTCCCTTCAGAATTATCCTTCATGCAAGCAGAGTAGAGCTCACAGGTATCTTCTGATGCCGAGAGCCGCAGAGCTGCACGCTTGTATTTGCAGGCATGCCTCAGAAGTGGGATTTTGGTGAGGTGGGGGATATCTCTGAACAAGCCCATTACTCTCCCTATTTCATTATCTAATGGTCCCTGGCTGTGCAGCAATGGCATAAAGAGTTTGGGAGCTGACTTAATTTGCTAGAGATTTCATCTGGGTATCTGCAAGAACAGAGCTGTGATTTCTATTATGTGACACAGCAGCAACTGCTCAGCCCCAGCTCTGAGATGGCTCCAGCCCAAAAGAAATATGAGGCATTCATTTACATCAGTTACATTTTTGCTTTGGAAAGACAATTCAACTAATACAGCAAGACAAATCCCCCTGACACATACACAGAAACAGCTGCTTATGAAAAAAGGGGAAACTGTACAGTATTGTGAAGGAATAGGAAATATTGCCACAGATTGGCAAGATTAGACTGCCACCCCTCAAAAGCAGGTCGAATTAAGGCATTCTGGTATTAAATCCTTATATTCTAGGTAGGCAAAGCACTTTTTGGCTGTATATTACTGTTCTGACTTTCAAGATGACTCACAGAGATGTATGTGTGTACCTTTGGGGTCTAATTCTGACCCGGTTACACCCACCTAGTTTAAGTGCTTGTTTGTGCAGCACTTGCAAACAGTCAAAGGCAAGTGCGTTAGTTAATTACTTCTCTTGAATCTGAAGGCAGCTACCTGCCAGCCTCAGAGAGACGCGTCTGAGCACAAGTGTCATCCCAATGGCCTGAATTGGGCAATTCAGATAAATTGTCCTTAGTCCTCAGGCTGTAACCTCCTGTGAGAGCAGGGGTGCTACATCCCTGGCTTTCCTCACCACTAGCTCTCAAAACTCTTTACAGAGGTTTTCAGGATCATACATTTCATTTTAAAAGAGGGAGAAACTGAGGCATGGAAGGAATGTACCCACAGATATGCAACAATAAGGAAAGGAGCACTGATCTCAGTTTGATAGTCTTCAGCACACTATACAAACCTGCTCAAGAAGATGAGCTCAGAGTGCCAGGTATTAATTCAACCCTGCTGACTTTTCTGTTCTTATTCCTTTGCCTTTCCTGAATCCCTCAGCCAAGACCTTACAACTCCTCCCTCAGCTCCCTCAGCCTGGAGTAGGTCAGAAAGAAAAAAAAGATCTATTCCTTTGGGGGAAAAAAAGATAAGAGGAAAGCAATGAGATCTTACTGAGTTTGGAACTGTTCGGCCTTTTCTTATTTATTTGAAATTACTTTTTTCATCTGTTTCCAGTTTCTGGGGAAGTCAGCCCTCATGAGAACACCCCAGAATCAAGTGAGTCAGCACAGGATGGAGTGTGACCCGCAGGGCTGGGGTGGACACCGGAGGGTCCAGCTCTCTGCACAGGGCAAAGCAGAGAGCTCAGGCTTTTGAGACGGGTAAAGGAGGGGCTGTGGTGTTAGAGACCAGCCAGCTTCCATCAGCCCACCTAAAAATTATAGAGCAGTACGAGATGGGTAACACCCTACACTGATTTGTCAAAACTTAATCATTTCCATTAAAAAGAAATTAGAGTGGTTTGAATATTAATAAGTTTTGTGGGTGAAGAAGTACAAATATCAATGAATCCTGACACTGAGCGCTGTCCGTTGCTGTCCCACTGGTATTGCCATACACAAGCTATAGAAACATGAACAAGCAGAGCTGTGATGAGGCAGAGGCAGCAGGAAAAAGCAGACTACAGGAATAATTTCCAATGGCTTGCTGACAAATTGAAAGATAGTATCTGCAGATGGCAGGTCTGGTCTGCTACCATTGGAGGCTTCCAGTACAGCAGGCAATAAACTAGGGACAAACATGCTTGCTGAATCTGCAGATACTGCTAAGATGGGAAGAGATGTGAGCATGTTGTGGGACAGAAACAATTCAAAATAGTTGTGACAAACTACTGAATGTTTTAAACAATGTCTGAATTTCACTGAGAATAATTCACTGGCATCAAGGCAAACTGGAGAGCCGCAGGCCAGGCAGCAGAGCTGAAGCAGGTAGGATCATGAATTAGGAAGGTTAGACAGCTGCTGTAAAGCCAAAAGGCAGTCCAGGGCTGCAGAAACCCCCATGCTGCCCAGAAGACACAAAAAGTTTTCCTCTTTACCCAGCTCTGCCAGAGCGTTGGGTCCACTTCTGGAACCACAGCTTAGAAATATGAACTGCAATCAAAAATGAGTATAGAAAACTCAGTGTGCTAGGAAAGGATGAAACAGGAGCTGCTCAGCTTACAAAAAAGGGAGGGGAAGCACTTACTGTTCTGCAAATAAAAGGTTATTACGGAAAATAAGTTATCAGTTCTGCTTCTTGTCCAGACCACCACAGAAAAGGGCTTGGACTGCAGTAAAGGAAATTCAGAAACTATTCTTAATATTTAACCAAGCAAAATGGACAGAGAGGAACTGGAATATCTTGTGCATGAGAAATCTGGGTTCTCCAGCCATAAAAGTCTTCCAAGAACATTTTAGAAAAGCATCTGTCAGGGACACAGCAAGGTGAGTCAATCCTGCCTTTAAACAGGAAGAAAGGCATAGACTCATGGCCTTTCCAACCCAATTTTCTGCTACTCCTGTGACTTCTATTGTTAGTACTTGCCTCACTAAAATGGAACAGTTTCTCATCTTCCTTGAACATACTTTGACAAAGACAGAGCAAAGAAAAAAGGCATTTTAATTGGAATCTTCTCCATTCACCTCCCGTCCATCTCCCACAAAACAGAAAAACAGTCAAGTCATCTCTTCCTAACTGCGTTCTCCCATGAGGCTTTTGCAGACAGGAAAAAACCCAAATCCATTAAAAAAGCAATATTGCTTTTTTATTGAAATGAAAATAACTTTAAAAGTTCTTTTCCCCACTGAAAAATAAAGAGGTGAAGGGAGGAGCAGCAGACAGGTTTTATGGAGACGTTTATCTCTGAATTTATCAAGATACCAGTGATGATAACTTTGGGAAAGGACATGGTCCTGTGTGCTTAACAACGCAGAGCAACACTGCAAATTGGTGAAGGCTTTGAAGTGTAGCAGACTCCTGTAACCAGTGGAAACTCCGGTGTGGATGCGGGGGTGGATTTAGGTAAGCAGAAAGTAATTTCCTTCTCTGGTAAATTCAGCTCAGGTATTTCTGAAGGCTGCAAAATTGGCTTCAGAAAAAATCTCATGAGTAGCAGCTTCAAATGGATTATTCAAACATTTTACATTTATACTACAGTTTGCAACAAGCAAGGGTTTTTAATAATGTATTTCTTTACTCCAAAAAGAGCATTGCCGATTTCAAATCAGGGGACAGATTTTTCCTTAAAGGAGGCTGAGAGCTG
Organism: Athene noctua; assembly: GCF_965140245.1. Lineage (NCBI taxonomy): Eukaryota > Metazoa > Chordata > Aves > Strigiformes > Strigidae > Athene > Athene noctua. The sequence goes on from NC_134044.1 coordinate 16,733,534, forward strand.
AGGCTTTTCTTTGGACCATACTGAATTAATTCTGAAATCTAATCATGCAAACTCTTTGCAGACATTGACTTCATGTCTCCACTCTACAGCTGGTCAAGAAGAATGGTCTTAAACTTTTATATACACACATACACACAAAACGACTATACATTTGTTTCTAGCTGATTCCATATAAAATCCTTTTTGCAGATATTGATCTAAGAATTCTGGCAAGAACCAAAAGCACTAAATGAGGCAAACTGAACTATAACCAAAAAAAAAAAAAAAAAAAAAAAGAAAAGGAATGGGGCTGGAACCAAAGCCACATGAAAGTCTGTCTGCCATCACTCTTTTAAACTGCTCCCAACAAAATTCATGAGTCTGGAGGATATTAAAAACTCACATGCAAGCACAGTCCACAGTCATCGATCACATTATTTTCTGGGCTAGGCAGAGGCTTGGGCTGGAATGTTTTTCTCCTCCCACCCATGTGTTGGATGATTGGTGAAGCTATCAGGCTTCACCTGGTCTTCTTGCTGCTTGGCAAAAAACAGAAAACAGTTCCAGCTATCAGTGAAGACAATCACAAAAGAGAATCTGCTTTTGTGCAGACAAATCCTGAGGATTTTGCATCACACTTCTCTCACCCTCTTCCAAGAATTATTGGTACAAGTGATAAATAAGCCTTTACAAGGGTGCTTTATAGGCACGTGCACACGTAACCCTTACTAGTGCAGTCAGGATCTCTCAGCACCTCAGAGAGCAGAACCAAGGAGAACTACAAGGACCAGAGAATACTAATTACTACTCTGTTTCCCCCTCATTATTTCTAATAAAGACCACAGGAAAAAAATGTTGCCACTTAACAAATAAGTTAGTAAGAGAGCCAAGACCCCAAGAAATCCATTTGCAGGTTCTCCCGAGGGCTCTGTGCTGTTGTAGCTGCCCAAGATGAATGACATCCTGCAGAAAGAGACAAGAGTCAAGACAGCACTAGAGTAGCTTCATTCAAGAGAATTTAATAATCTGTTTGATACAGTAAATTTTGTAATGAACTGATGAATCACAAGGAAGACGTCTGAAATATTCCTTTCTGGACAGGCAGCAGCTGACTTACAGCTGGCTAACAATATGCGTCTTCCCAGGCAATGCTTATTCTGTTTGGAACTGTCTCAAGAGGTTTTTAATTCAACTTTTTATCCTTTTCACTAGACACATTCCCAGCTGGAGCAAAATGAATTATCCTTAGCTATCAAAGTGAAAATTAAAAAACACCAGCAAGACTTGCCTAACATCTTAAAGTGTTCCACATCTCTTCCAAACCCATATTATCATCCTGAACAGAACAGCATAATCAATCCTCCTACATTCTTTTCAGTGCTCTAAATAGCTGCCTTTTCATTTACTTCTCATGGCTGTGATGTCGCATGCTTGCAATCTACCAGAAAGATCTTAAATAAAACAGGAAATGCTTTTGGCTCTTTTCCCCCATACTCATCTATCACAAAAACAGCATCAAAAAAATCCTGCAAAGTCACCATATTCATGTGCCTTCAGACTGGTCTGAATGGTCCAAATACCTGTTACCCAAAGCTCTACTTCCTGAGAATGGCACTGATTTCAATAAACCTGTTCCCACAAGTTAAGGACAAGCCAGTGAGTTTATATGAGTGGCAGTTCTACACACTCATATCTTCATCCTGAGGTAGCTGTCAGAGAGAGTTGAAATGGTTCCGGTCTAAATAGATTAGGTTTCTTCACTCCTGAAAAGAGACAGCTAAGGGAAGTATAAAAATATCCATAAAATCAGGAGTGGCATGTAGCAAGGGAACAGGTACAGACTGCACATGCATTCTCTCCAAACCAGAACTAAGGGCTACCAGATGAAACCATAAGAACAGGTTCAAAACAATCTAAAGGAGGTGATTCTTCATAAGTGTGTACTGCAGCCAAACAAATCCTTGTTCTGGATGTTGTGGGTGACAGAAGTTGAAACAGGCTAAAAACTGAAAAATTTCATGGGAGACAAATATATAAAGATGCTACCTTTTGTTTTATGAAAGCCCTGCACCACAAACTGCCGGAAGCAAGAATATTTGGAAAACTACCACTATGCTTGCCTATATGCTGCTGTAAATGAGACAGTGGGCTAGATCCAGCATGTTTATTCTTACATTCTTATGAGATTTCTTTTGGACAAGACAAAAGACTGCCGGGAGGAAAAACAAGGTTAGGAAATAATGTTACAGAATGCTTTCAGTAACCAGAAGAGTTTTCATAAAACCAGAAGAAAAAGAAGTACTACTGTTCCAAAAACTTCAATTTAAAACAGTGTTTACAATGTTCTTCCCAAAATGTAGTCATACTTCTTGTTCCAGTAGTTACTTAGGTGCCATGACATGTACTCCTCATTACACTTTTGAGTGAAGCTTGCTCTGAAGTGTTATTATGCCATACAATACATGCTTGTTCTTTATCTGTGTCCTCAAACAAATCTGCTGGCTTGAGCAACAATACATATTTCTGGTCCTTTTAATTCCTGCTTGCCCTGAAAACTGAAGAGCTTTGCTCTCTCCTGTGTGTCACTGAGAAAACTGATTGCAAAGACTCAGTCAAGTATCTGAGGAAAGCCTTCCTGAAGGCGTTGGGGGTTGCGTGAGGGGTTTGTACTCAGCTTGCAAGAATTTTCTTGACAAAGATAAGTCAAGGGAAGGAGGACACCCAGAACGGCTCTCGAAACCCTGATACCTCTTTGGGATAACAAGCTAACACATAGCTTGTAAGGAAACATATTTCTAGTTAAACGATCAGCATCACTACGAGCTTGTTTCACATGGAAAGCTCTGACTATTTTAAAAGCACAGCAATCAAATGAACATACCTTCAGACTTGCGATGGCATGTACAAACCCTGTTGGAACTGAAGTGTGCCTGATGCTATTGTTTCTACAACCACCAGTCTCTGTGGGATGAGCGAGAACTACCACCTTTCACGGGTGCTGCATGGTGAGGGATGGACTTACTCATCGCCTCTTACATATAAAGGGTGAGCTATTCACAGGAGAGTAAAAACAAAGGGAAATAAAACACACTTGACTTTTGGGAACAAAACTTAGGAGAAAAATCTCTCAATTTCATATGGAGGAAAGGATCAGTCACACTTGGAGCTGCCTCTTGGCAACAAGTCAGAACTTTGGCCCACTATTTGTCCGAGGTATGAGAAGACAGAAAAGGTAAAATAAACCACAAGACTTCAAACAATAATAATTTTCCATAAATACAATGGGATTTGGAGGGTTTAACCCAAATCTAAGGTGTCCAAATAATGCTTCATTACTAGCCATGTTTCTGTAATGTAAATGACAGTCACAACTCTGTAAAAACTCTCTCAACACTTCATCTTCTGATTTACAAATTTATTCCTATGAAAACACTTCAGTCATCACTGAGCTGTGATTGCCTCTTGGGTGGCAGGCAGCACTAGTTTAACTGCTTAGTGCTTGAGTATGCAACAAGAAGAGACACAGCCAAGAGAATAATACCTGGCAAAACAGCTCAAATCCTCAGGGGTATTTTGGCACTAACTCTCACTGACACCCATGGCAGTTTGGCCCTAAATAACTGCAGGAAGCTGTGACAATACAGTTAATCCAGACAGAGTTTGGTCAGCATATGGCAGTAAATGCTCCGTACTCACCAAGAGTGACAGCCTGTAATGGGAAGTTGAGACACACTTAGTTTTACCCCTCCTGCCAATGACAGCCTCCAGACAGAGCAATCAAGACAACCACAACACAGTTACTAGTCTCATTGCTTCTTTTCTGGGTGGATTATAATGCAGAAAGCTACCCAGTGTCCATAGCAAGTCTAAGCGTTAGCATTTACATGTCTGTATCAGCACACTTCTGATCTGAGTAATTCACAGCAAGCTACCAGCCCACAGAGTACTGAGCTTCTGCAAGTCTGAAAAATTAAACTAGCAGAACAAAGTGTATAGACAGACGTTATGGGAGGCAAATTATCAGGATTACTATGGTAACAACACAGAATGAATGATGACTTCAGGGCCATGACAACATATGCATTTTATAGGAACAGCTAATTGTCTGACTCTGCTCACTGACACCACAACATATTTTTCACTAAATACCTTGGTATTTGAATTTTGCTGCCTCCAGCTACTATTAACATATTTTGCATTCATGCTTTGTATAAATCCTTGGTAATGTTTCTAGTTAAAGTTCCCAAACATACATTCAATTTATATTTAATGAGACAGCGTGATTTAAGTAAATCAGTACTAATTAATTAAAGCAGATGTATAGTGGGCTGTGAGGATTTATTAGTTAATGTTTGCAGAGAGCTTTGAAAAATGTGAAGAACCATACAAAAATGAATGGCACTTTAGGATAAAGAACGAGACGATGAGGTACTGTACACTATAGCTAACCTTTAATGAACACTTGTTTAATATCACGCATCGTTTGTCATACACTAACTGCAACAAGAAAGCAACTATACATTAGTTAAAATCTGGTTTATCAGCTGTTAACATTCTGTTAAAAGTAAATGGGCCAAATTCTCCAGTTCTGTCTCTATGACTAGCCAAGGTTATCCAGAGATACTGGAAAAACACCAAGAGGTGACAGCATGGGCCAAAGGGGGGAACAGTGTTTGAATAGTCCCCAGCACTGCTTGCTGAGTCCCAGTGGTCTCCAGCTAGATGCAGAAGCCAACTTTTTCTAATGCTCCCATCCATTTCAGGCAGCTCTATACCCAGCTTCGGCACCCAGTGTCTCACAGCCAGAGTTGCTGAGTCCTCAAGGGCTGTGTGGGCAAGGACAAGCCCACCCTGGCACAGCCTGGCCAGGGCCAGTAGCATGCACAGCTCGACACGAGCTGAGTATTGACCAGAGTCTCCCTTGTGGTTTGCAGTAACCACAAAGGTCATCGCTGTCATGGCTGGGGGCTGGCAGTACCTGAATGTGGCTGAGAGGGTGATGGCATGGTTGGCCTGTTCTGGGAGAGGGATATCAGTGTGCATGGGGACATCAGGCAGAGCAGCCACTGTATAAAGGGCTTTAGCAGCTCTGTGTCTCTGCTCCTCCCTCCTATCCTTTCTGTACAGGACAGGGGCATTTCTTTCTGCTCAGCTCTGTGGTGGAGTTTTACCCGTTTCCTTCAAATTAAAAGTTTCATTAATTGATGCTCTAGCTTTGTTAATGAAGGATGGGGGGGGCAGGAATCAGACTGGAAGAAGCTACCTGGGTTACCAAGTCCTGCCTGCACCACTCAAGACAGCAGCCCAGCAGATGTTTAACCCAGGGCACCTGCAGAGCACCTACTGCAGCCCAGGCCACTTCCCTCCTCCTGCAGGGAGCTGCAGTTTGCCATACAGCAGTTCTCTCAGGCAGCTGCACACCAGAAACATTCATCTACTCGCAAGACCTCACCTTGTCCCCACTCGACAAGGACATTCAACTCTTACATACCCAGTACCAGTACACCTAGAGCAAGTCAACTTTCCCCACCACTTATGTTCTCTGTTTGCTTTGAGCAAAGATCTGCATGGCCTGAAGAATAAATTCACACACAGATTTGAGGGCAAAGGCCAGCAGAGGAACAGCATAACTTCCAGGCTCGGGACAGCAGCACTGGAGGCGGTGGGATGTCGCAGATGCTTTAAGGCACAGGTAGATTTAGGCTGAGATTTATCTTCTGAACACGTCACTGCATGAAAACAGGGAGGCACATAGGCATCGAGCCCTCTCTTGTGGCTCCCATTTCCCATGGCATCCAGCAAGTCCCTGAGCTCAGCATGGCCAGCTCCTCTCTGGCCTCAGGGTAGAAATCTCCAATACTTACATCTTGCTGCTGCACCTCATAAACACAGCTTCCCTCTCCTCCCTCATTCTCTTAATTATTTCAATACTTCTTGGGCCCTGGCTGTGTACTTGGAGACCTGCCTGTCAGCGTGTATGAAGAACAGAACACTAAGAGCTTTCTAGCACAGTCTGCCACTGGCAATGAGAAGCCAGCTTGGTGGGTGTTAACCCCCTTGCTCCCTGGACTGCCTGCTGCAACGGCTCACCCCCAATGGGCTGGGAAGCGACCATCCACACAACCCCATGGCTGAAAGCCCTGGTCTGCAAACAGCATCTTAGGGGACTCCTAGACCCTTGAGCCAGACACAGCCGAAGCTACCCCACATGGCTTCACTAGCCCTTCTCAACTCTCAAAGGGTAACTAGGGAGTATTTGTGGGCAGACAGTCAGGAAGATTTCAGTGCATTTCTTTGACTTTTGCCAAGCTAGTTTGTTTTATACAGAGCCAGAGAGAAGGGGTAGAACAAAAAAAAACACTCAGGGAAGACTTCTTTAGACAGTATAATTGATGTAGGCTGTATATTAGGGGAGCTTTCCAGGACAACATACTGGTAAACCTTATGCTCCTGCAAAACAGCCCTAGAAATAAATTTGGCTAGCTCCAAACGTAGAGTAAGACAGCCTACCTGACCTCAGGGTGAGTCTTTCAGCCAAAAAGGGATAAGGAATGTGCTTCCACCCTCACCTCCTGAAGACCTAATAAAACAGGCTGAAGCAAGTGAGCCTACAGGTGATATCTGCGCTGTGTCCTCAGTCAAGGATTGAGTATGCAGCAGACCAAAGTTCTTCCCACCTCTACGTGAGGCACTGAATAAGGGGGAATACCAGCACAGCATCTGTGAGGGCTTCTGCCATGCTGGGTGGCACTCCTGGTGCCATGAGATGTTTAGGGACATTCTAGGTTGATCAGCAAAGAGTTTTATCTGAATCCTGCCCTACATTCTTAGGAATGTACTGGCTGCTTGGATGCTCCCATATTCATTATGTTCTGGTGAGAAATATGGCCAAGGAGTAACAATATGCCTTTGCAAAATGAGATATGAAGTGACTGTCAGTAGGCAGGAGTCTAAGCGGAGAAGTGATGGGATTTTGCTGATGACAATAGGGTCTTCTGCCCTTGTCCCCAGGGCTGGATGAGAGAACACAGATGACTGAGCAAACTCTAGTCTCAGAGCCCCGGAACTCCCCAAAGTCCCCTTCAAACAGCTCCTAAAATTGCAGCTGAACACCAGGACTGGGGGGAGGAAGCACATCAGTGAAACATCTAAGGCTGTATTCAGGGAGCTTTCTTGGGGGCTTCATAGAGCCTGGTGGGTGAAAGATACCCATGCTGGTGTCCGCAGTGTCCTCACACACTGGCTGTGTTGGGTGTTGTGTGGTACCAGTGTTGCAGTGCCACCAGGCAGGCCAGCATCCCACCAGCTGCCAGCCTCTGCTAACCCTCCTTCTGCTGCCTGACACTCAGCCAGCCTGTGTCAGTCCCCAACAGAAAGGGACTGAAAACCCACCTGATAGCCTGTGCTCTGAGCCACCACAGCAGTCATCACCCACTCCATTTTCCACCAGTCTTCCGACAGAGATGAAGGGTTATCAGTGACAGGATCACTGCCAGGTACGGATAGGTTTCCATGGCTGCCAGCAGCTTGGACAGAGATATCTGTCCCAGCAGTCAGTGGCTGCATCTGCACATGTTCCCTGCAGGGTGAGCACTATGACCAGCACCCAAAATCCTGAACCAAAGACCATCGTGTACCTATTTACCCCCAGAAGACAGTAGGAACCACCAGCTCTAACCCCCACAAGAGGGGACAGTCTATTTAAACAGGCTCTGGGCTGCTGAGATCCACCTTGAAAGCCCAGATGCAAAGCAACACATCCCTGTAAGGATTAGGTTAGTTATAAATACCAAATTATCACAGCCCTGTCGCTGAAGACTGCTTGCACTTAAATCCCATTTCCATAGCTGCTACCTGGCCGCTGCAGAGAAAGGCAGCTTATTGCAGTCCTCTTGGGGAGAGATCCTGTCTGCTGCCCCAGGCACAGCTCCCTAAAGGTTAGGAGATGCCTCTGCAATTTGTCTGGATACTGTTCTGTAGCAGTGCCAAGAAAGACGAAAGCCCTTGGGTGGCAGGGGCAGAGAAAGTAGAAGGCTCTATAGCTAGATGCATGGATGCATGGGGAGCAAACCAGCACAGGACAGCTTAGCTTCCAGAAGCCTCTGCTGCTGGGCTGCATTACCCACCCAAAGGGGACAGTGACCTGCTTGCAGGATGTTTCTGTTAGCCCGTCAGCCACACTGCTAACTTACAGGGCTATCTGGGCAGTGTTCCCTGAGAAAAACCTCACATGACTCTGAGCAGCTGCTGCCAGCATGCCTGGTGTGTTGTTCCAAAGAGAAGCACCTCTCCTTTCAGGAAAATAATCTTCATTTGTACAATATACTTAGCAGGGTCCATTGGTAAGGAATTCTTAATGATTTATTCAGCAGTGCCTTTCTCCTTGGAAGGACATAAGCCATTCCCTTAGGAGACCTACACACACAAAAAAGAAATCACATTAACACTAACATGTTCTTTGATGATTAGAGAATTTCTCTGGCAACACTCCATCAGTGCAGGCTGGCAAAATATATTGCCATAGCTGAAGATAGACTTTTCACCCTTTTGTATTACAAAGTAATCCAGCCAAAGGGCTCCAATTGGGTTCTTTTGCATCTGGTGCCATGGTATCAATTAAAACTCTCTCCTTTGAGGTGATGGAAGGAGCATGTTTTCAGAAATTTTCCCATACTAACAACTGAGTGCTCATGTGGCTTCATTTAACACAAAGCAAGAACTGGATCTCCCATCTATTGCTCAGTAGCTTATACAACATTTAGCTGAGTGTTTTGTCTTAGTGATGGTCACCATTAATAAAACAGTTTGTAGATTAGGAATTTATCACAACTTTTATGCTTAATAGGCAGCTCTTGCTAATTTCCTCTATGGTACTTTCTGTCCTAAAGTCTTAAAGATCTTTTCCTTTCTATCCAGATCTTACTGCCAGGGCATAACCTACCATAGACAACTGCCTCAGTTCCTAATTAGGGAATAATGAAGAAATGGCAAGGCACCAGCTGGTTCAGCTATTGCAAGAAATCACAACTACCAGACTTTCTGAGAGAGACCACAACTATTAGAGCAGCTGTTGCATCAAACATCAGTCAAATTTCTTTATTCCTCAGTAGATAAGTGCGGTCAAGACCTCTAGGATTTGCTAGAAGTATTGATTGAGTCTGCAAGTACCAGCACCCACTTGGGGAAGCCAACCTGGCCATACTTGTCTGTGTGACTAAGTCTCAACAAACACTTCCCTGGGAAAAGATGAGCAGTTTTAGGTTTTGATACTTGCCAAGACTTGTTCCATATTCCCAGTCTGGCTCCTGAGAAAATTCAAGCAGCTTCTAGTGTCAAAGATAACTCTTGAAGCAATCACTGGTGAAAAGACAAAGCCTTGACATCTCCCCAGAAGTTGGACTTGAAGTATAACACAGGGTCCTGAAGAAACACGAAGCATAAACTATTTCTGTTGAAAGTACAGAATTAAAGTTATATTAATAGAAGTCATTTGGCCATCTGAGCAGTCTCCTAGCAATTGCATAAATTACTGACTGAACAAGGAGTTTCAACCAGAACATCATTTCATGGCCAGACCCTGACTGATTTCCAGGCAAGCAATAACAAGCACTCTGGAGGGAACTGCTCTATCCTCAGATGAATGAAATTAATAAGTCACAGAAAGCTGTTTAATAAACAAATTCTCCCTTTTTCTCTTGTGAAATGTACAGGAACAGAGTATATGAACACAAAAGGCTTTGCTATTTCAGTGTATTTCCCAGACCATTTCCTCATCAAGCCCTTGCCCCTCACTTTTAAGCCACAAGCTCACTTCTGAGACCCAAGCTGCTTTGATCTGCAGCACAGACCCCAAGGCACTGCTGCCATTTCCTGAGAGGGCTTGTTGTCACCTCTGTAAATCCATACACTCCCCTCAAAGGCAGTTAGTTTTTCCACTAGTCTCTGCCTCCAGAGGCAGAGTGGCAGTTTTGGTTCAAATCTGTTATTCCCCGCTAAGACTCAGCCATTTGTAATTGCGGCTTAGCAGATAGATTGAGACGTTTCAAGTTTTATCTTCCCACACAAGTTAACAGCAAATTGTAGTGTGAGCCTTGTGTGCAATTTTGCTGAAGTGCCCTGAGGCTGGGAAGCTGCTCAGGGAAGCTGTTTTGCTGGAGATGCACACTTCCCCAGTCACCGTCTTCCAACACAACGCTCTCCTCCCTCTGAAGTGGCTCTGGGAAAGGTGATGGATACACTGCAGGCAGAAGCTTTATATAAAAGGTCCAAACTGAAAACCCATGCAGTGAGCTAAAACTGCTTGTTTGAGACAAACCATAGCTTAACTTTTCATTGAGTTGGAAAAAAAAAGTGGTTCAACTTATTTTAAATGTACCTGATTTATATATGGCTCTGTACATTCCTAGGGAAAAGCAACAGTCCTGCTGAATCACCATAAGAAAAAGCCTGTATCTAGGCAGATCTTGGTTTGCAGAAGCAAGATTTCAAATTATTTAGAAGATTTGGAAAGAAAAACTAACGGTGCACATGCACAGCATTTAACACAGGAGAGCTGGATCCTCCAGCTACTATCACAGTCACGTTTAGCACCACCAGCAGACATGACTATGGGAAACTTCTTTTCCTGAGGCATTTCCATGCACAACTGTGGCTGTAATCACATCCAGTTCATCTATGCTGTGCCCAAAGCAATCTCAGCCCCAACCATCTCTCCACTACCCAAGCCACAGAAATATCACAGACTGGCTCCTGCAAAAACTAATCTAGATTTTCATCACGCATAAACAGAACTACTTGTGGCGAATGCTATCTTTAGGACGCTGGTGGTGTCACACTGGAAGGAGGAGCATCTCTGTCCCACCTGAATCCTCAGTCTCTGTCTGGGTGTTACAGGGTGATCATCCTCAGAGGACTGACAGCCTGGCACATCTGCAAAGCCATGGGAATACCCCAGATCTCCTTATGAGCCCCTTCCCCACAAAGCTGGGTTTTGTGGGTTTTGGCAGCACGTGGCAGTTCCGCTGTGCAAGACCCCACCGGGCAACGGTGAGGATTTTGGTCTGATATTTCCTAAGCCTCATTTTCCCTGCATGGAGACACAGCAACAGTCTGGCATCTTGGCCCCTTTCTGCCATTGAATTTTGCCTAGTGGGGCAGCAGACAAGGCTGTGGACTGGCCAGGACCCCTCATCTCAGATTTCTATGGCATGTTTTATACCTGCCTCACTGATAGGTGCAGAACCTCGCAGCTCTCTTTAGAAGCTGGTTACTCAAATCTTCCTGGCTTTCCAATTCGTTTGAAAATAGGAAGCTGATTAAAAGAAACAAGCAGAGAAGGGGAACTGACGTGCTGCTGTATCAAGCCTCGTCTCTGAGGAGCAAGCCTAGCGCCACTGCTGCTTCCACCCAACTCCAGCTCCAACCTGACCTCTATTTACCCACCGCTCTCCACAACCCACAGAGACATCAAGTGGCCAAATCCTCTAATTGCACGTGTGCTGCAGATCTTGCCGAGGAAGGCTGAACGGACAGTGGGGCGTCTCAGTTTAAGCAAAGTTCGGCCATTCACAGCCCAGCAAGAAGTTGTCTCTCCGTGGATTTACTGACTTCTATTTAATTTCATTCTTCCTTTCCCCCTTTTCATTATTAGTCTATCAAAAAAAAAAAAAAAAAGAGAACACAAACAGGAAAGAAACTAGATGATCACTGAAGACTGAATGGACTGAATGGTTTGTATGTACGCCGCTCTCTGATACTGCCCCTGCAGAGGAGTGTGTGACAGAGCCCTCAACACCACAGTCTGCTAGAGACCTGGGCACTGGAGCCTGTGTTCAGGCAAGAAACACCTCAGAGTAAATAAACAGGTTGTGCAACTTTTATTTCTTTGATTTTGCCCTTTCTTTCTTTCTGCCTGTATAAAGTAAATCATCATTACTTTTTCCCTGAACTCCTGCTATATAAGGTTTATCAATCAGCAACACAAGCAGAATGGAAGGGAGCCTGGAAAAGCTGAAAGTCATTTGCTATTGTCAGTACCATGGGGAGAAGTCTTTCTTTCAGAGTGCTGAAAAAACATTTCAAAGCTAATCCAAGCCCAAAAGTCCTACCAGCTGCTCCTTCCCACACCTTTCCCTCTGATAATAAGGGTCTGTGGCTGGGGAGCTCAGCAGCAAGTCCAGGACCCCAGAGATGCTGGTGGGTACCATCCCCAGCTGATAATGCCTTATGGAAATCAACCTACTGACTCTTGCATTAAATAAGTTGATTCAGAGGGGGTTTCTCTCACACCAGGAGCTAAGAAGGTGAGGAATGATGAGACAAGTGTTGTGTGCAGGTGTAAGAGGTGAAGGACAACAACAACTTTGCGAGCCAGGCTTACAGGTTTCCTGCAATTCACCTGTTAAACCCTGCTGCAGGGAGCAGTCCCAAACCTCACTGGTTCCAGAGACCTCTGCTTTCCCACTTCCAAGCACTTCCCATCACAGTCTGCACAAGAGCTGAGAGAACACCCAGAGGTCAACAGGTAGGTATGAAGACAAGACCCCATGCCTCCAGGTCTGCAGTTCTCCAGGTATCATCTTAATTAGACACACGATCAGGCCACCCTGCCTGAAGTAACTAACTCCCCAAGTTTTCCATTTCATAGAAGAAACAAGAAGGAAGAATCTTGGTACAGAGACAGTGGATACCTCAATGGAGAGGCCAGGCTGAAGGCATGAAGAAATCTTTCACCAGTCACAGAGTAGATGACAGGCACCGGGAGACACCAAACACATGTACTATAAATTTGCCACTACGAATGTGTGATGGGATACAGACAGTGATGGTTACAGAAAGCCTTCATTAAACCTGCCAGGAGACCAATGTTTTACGTTAAGGTCCAGGCACCGACTTGAACCAGCAGCCCTTGCACTCCTGAACCAGTGAATCATGACAAATCTCCTCCTGACACCCAGATTCTCCTCTTCTTCTTGCAGCATCCCACTGCTGCCTGTGGAAGTTCAATACCCCACTCAAATTCAGTGTGCTTCACACAGCACATTGGGAGATCAGCTGCCTGGCTGCTGGGGAGAATCAATTACAGTTTTCTTCCTGAGCAGCAGGACATGTTAAGTCCATTTTCCTTCAGCAACTACCAGTGTGGATTCTCTAGTGGGTAATTAGCTGAGCACCCACTGCAATACCCAGCATGCCTCTGTCTAATTTCATTAAAATTCACCTGTATGTTCAAAGATTAGAGAAGGTCTGTCAGAATTTAATCTCAAACTACAGGAAGCCAGGCAAGGAAAAGGTATATCCCAAAAGAATTTCCACCCAGAAGAGTTTCCCCAGCTCAAACCAATACCTCCTCGGTAGCTAGACAGTAACTATGTGTTAGAGGGAGCAAAGCGTGTGTTCCTACACTTCAAAGTCCTCTCTGGGAAGAGCTGGGCTCCCCAGGGCTCTGGGCAATGCTCGTCCATACACATTTGAAAAAAACATCAAGATAAACTCTTCCAGCTAGCTTTGTCTTTCTGATGCAGGTTTAAAAGGTGTGCAGACTATACAGCACTGACACGGCTGCAGTTAGAGCCCCACAAGGAAATTCCACTTTTTAAATCGAAAGTTTGTTTGCTGTTATCCTCAGCCCAGCACAGGAACCAGGAGTGCACCTAGGACAGACATCAGCCATGGTTGTTCCCCTTCTGACAGCAGCACCTCTCCGAAACTGCAACTCCTGGTATCAGCTTTGAGTCAGGACAAAAATGCATATAGCTGCTCTAGCTCTGTGAATATCAAAGAGATAGCTCTATTAAACCCAAAGGACGATTGTCCTCTCTGTATTTCAGATTGGTCTAAAACTGTGCTACAGGGGACAATTAATCTTCAAAATCAATTTTTTGTCAGGAGGCTAAATTTCAATTGTCTCAGGAATGGTGGTGCTGGGCTGATAATTACTGTCTGATGAGGCAACCTCTGAATTCACTGCCCAAGAGAACACTTTTTATTAATAACTTTTGTCACAAACCCCAGGTCTTTTTTTGACTTTGAAAAAACATGTCGCCTTATTTACTGTATTAAAATCCTCAAGCTGTCAGGAGTCAGACAATTTGCTTTGGTTTTTCATTGCATTGCAAGACAGGGAGTAGAAACTCCCTTTTCCCCAGGAAAACAAAGCAAAACTCCAAGTTTGTACTAGAAGAAACACAATAAAAATGCTAATTTGCCTCCATTTGCATTTGTGTCCTTTTCCCTTATGCCCTGATCCACAATAATCCTGGCTCCCCTATGTCTCCCTCTATTTTCCACATAGTTGCTTGTTGTCTGGCTGTTGCCATTTGGCTCCCAGGCTTGCTGCTTGCCATCACCCAGAGGGACACAGTACCCAGAAGAGCCTTGGAAGCCATAGAAACACCGACTCCATCCACAAACTCAAGGTGAGGCTTGTGCACAGGAGTGTGCACCCTGCAAGTGCCAAGCTTGGCTCTCTACAGTTAGAATATTTCAGGATTTAATCTAATGACAGTTTCGAATGCCTAAATCACTGCAGAAGCAGGACTGATCCAGGACTCTCCTCTTTCTGAGGGACACCTCAAGCTCCCTTTGCACTGTTCACTTGTCCCTGGGAGCTCAGTTCATCACAAAGCAGGAGAGCTCAAGTGCCAGAGACTAGAGAGCATGTTTTTTAAGACTAAACTTGTGTAGCCAGCACACTCTCCTGGCACAGTGGAGACATGGCTTTGTATCTCAGTGAACACATGGAATAAACCCCAGGTTTTCAACTTGCTAACCCCCTATATTTTAGCTGCAGAAAACTGTTATTCTAGTGCAGTGGATGCTGCCTGGAGGAGATCTAAATCTTCATGAAAGCAGATGTCAGCCCGAGCCAGGTACACCCTCCCACATAGTGCATTTCCTGGTGAATAGACCAAAGTGTGTCAATATACTGATCTTCCAAAGTCATACTTCCAAAATACCATATTTCCCCAGGAGAGGTCTGGTGCTGGCAAGGCGTTTTGTATTCCTTGCTGGGCACCAGGCACCTCCCATGCAGAGCTCAAGTCCTTTGCTGGTACCTCAACCCTACCAACACCTCACTGGGAGTTTGCATTGAACTGGGAGATGGACCCAGCTCTCCTGACTCCCAGTCTTGCATTTTCTGCCACAACCGTCCCTCACAGTGGAGGAACCCCCAGTGTTTCAGGAAATCAGCCTCTGCAGGAGCTACTTTTTACGAGCAAAGGGATTCTACTGAATTGAATTGCCTTAAGTCCCTGAATGCTCTTTATTTTTCAGCTCACCCAGCTAAAGCTCATTTGATTTTAAAGATAATCCAGTAAGTATCAATTAATAAAATCAACTTTGCAAGGATTGAATTTCCCTAGTGCATGAGACAGCGAGCTTAAGGGAGAGGCCAAAAGGGAAACAGAGCTGATATTTCTGTTATAAAAAGGCATTTCTGTTTAATCCTGGACATTTTCCTTTATAGAAATGAAGGTTAAAAGAAGTCTTGCTCTGCAGAAAGCCAGGCCAATACAGTATGGAGTTGACTTGATCTCTCCCAGGCATTGAAACAGGTCCTGCACAGGTCTTGGAAAACAAGCTTTGTCCAGGCTGGTCCTGCAGGCCACGAGAAGCAGGAATGCTGCTGTGTTACAAGCAACACAGATGTGCCAGGTCCCCGTTCACTATTCCAGGCTCTGCTGTCCCCGGATTCACTCTGAGCCCTGTCCAGCCTACACAGACTGGAGTTTCTCCATCATGGAAGCACATAGTGATTTTCCTGGGGAATGAAACAAATGGAAGAAAGACTCCAGAAGAGAAAGGAATATGCACCACATGCTTGGAAGTGAGGACAGCAGTGTCTAAAAGTCCTATTGCAGTGTTCCTTTGTAAACTGTAATGTATTAATATTTACATTAGCTGGTCACAGCTGGAAGGAATTCTCTGTTACCGAAGAGCAAATTAAGCTTGCAAAAAGCCCTGAAAACTAAAATATTTCTTAAAATCTCTCTGCTGTCTAAATATTCCATTGAGTAGTTAGCACCAAATTAGTTCTTTCAGTCTTATTCACAGAACCATTCTCTTACCACAGGCCAGTATGCTTGTGAGACAGTTTACATGTACACGGCTAAAGGCAAAACAAATCACAGGGACCCTCCTGAACTGCAGGTGTATTTTCTGAACGGGTTTCCTTCTTAGCACTGAAATGGGAGTGATCCATTTAGTGACCTC
The DNA here is from genome assembly GCF_965140245.1 of Athene noctua. Taxonomy (NCBI): domain Eukaryota; kingdom Metazoa; phylum Chordata; class Aves; order Strigiformes; family Strigidae; genus Athene; species Athene noctua. Next base: position 16,749,728 of record NC_134044.1, read on the forward strand.
AATTACATTCTCAAACACAAAACATGCTTTGACACCTCAATTCATATATCATGAAAACACCACATATGTCAAGGAAAAAAAAAAGAAAGGAATGATAATCTTTGTTACAAGGAAATGCCATTAGCCAACAGGCTGGGATTTCTGTCAGGCACAGTTCAGCCCATGAAAAATTAAAGGCAACATAGACCTCTAATGCATCATGTATCAGGAGAGCCATTAAGTAATCAGTCAGCATGCAGCTTTATAGGGCATTTTGGGCAGAATTCAATCTCCATTCATTTTAGATCATTTCCTTAATGAAGTAATGCACTGGACATAAATATTTCAATGCAACTCTCTAATGCCCTTTAAGTAGCAAGCAGCCTTCACTAACACAGAAACCAATTAAGCTGTAAATACCACAAAAAAGGAAGAAGGACCAGATACAAGCATAGTGATGTGCTTAAGTCCATGGGATTCAGACAGATACAGCTGTGCTTCTGAAGCCATTAAAAAAAAAAAAAAAAAAAAGAAAAAAAAAGATACAGGAACAGTAGAAAAAGCTGATATGAGTAAGATGCCATTCCTATAGCTAGACTGCCTCTTCATTACATGTGCATCTCAAGCAATTTGGGGAAATCTAATTCAGGTTTGTCCAGCACCAACATAGTGGGATGTGGTTAACTCCTGAAATGGAAGTTTCCAATATTCTGCACAACGTCAATGCTTTTTCTGCTTTAGTGCATAGCAAAAAGTGGAATGGCTTAGCAGGAGGAAGGTTTCCTGAAGTGCTTTTTCTGCTCTTTCACAGCACTAAGTGGTAGTTTTGCTATAGAACATCTCTCTTCCACAGGTTATGGTGGCTCAATATGGGGTTTAAATAGTTACTGGCAGTTGACAGCAGCAGCTTGCTGCCGGGGCCCGGGCAGTGCCCTCTACCAGCCCATACCACATCCAGACCTTCCAGCACTGCAGAAGCCACCCACACCAGTCCCCTCTGGATGGGAGGCTGCAAGGCAGAGTTTTCAGACAGGTTGCGTGACACACGGGTATCCAATAGAGCTTCCTAAAAGTGACAGCACTTTTAGGAAGCTCTGCTGGAAGAGTGCTCTACTGGAAAAAGTCACTGCAAGCTTCTTAAAGGCAAAGCAGCAGCCACAGGTTTCACAGAGATTGTGTTCCCACTACAGTTAGAAGAGATTCTCCAAAACACAGCAGTGAAAATCATTTACTCCCTTTGAACTACAGGCTGAAGTACTTCACACCAATAGCTAAAACAAACATGGTGAGGGTAATCTAGGGAATTAATTTTAGCATGTAAGAGTCAACGTTTAATCCTCTAAGGAGAAAAAAGTAAACCAAAATACAATGAAAGCAAAGTTTAAACCCATCTGAAAGATGGGAAAAGCATCTTTCCAAGTGCAAAGGGCCTGTTCCCAGGAGAGCAAGCTGGGAAAAGCTGTCTTTTAAAGGAAGGACCCACTCGCTTCAGGGCATTAAAAGCTTATAAGAGAATGTGGTAAAAAGTCTGGCTCCTGGCTGGAGCTGTAGGGGAGTGGTTGGTTATGGGTTTTTTTGTCAAGAGGTAGAACTCCCTGCTCTTTGGGGAGATTGGACTTCATTTAACGCTTTAAAACTTGTCTGAATTTTTTTTTTCAATGTCCTCATAGCTGACGTGTTGTTGTGTTGGTAGTGAACAGCCTTCATGTGGCTGCTAACCAAAGTCTGAGGTGATGGCAGTGAGCAGCACTAGTCACTCTTCACCACCCGGTGAGCTTGCCCTGGGGCTGAGGTAAAAGTCCAGGGAAAGATACTGACCCTGATCTTATCTGGCTACACTGTGTACTGGCAAAGAGGTTAAATTAATATTATATCTACTATTTCAATACTGCTATTTTTGAGTGTTTGACTTTGCCATATAACTGATATTATTTTGGCACACAACATCTATAATGAAATTAATACAAGATGTGCAATACTGACAATAAGAAAATTGCCCAAATATTACCCTGCAAGTGATCAATAGTTTAGGTGCTAATGGTTATTACCAGCCATGCTGCCAAATTATATTAAAAAAAAAAAAAAAGTGCCTCCAATGAATTCTGGTTAGCCTAGAGGAGGAATCATCTCTTCTATCAGTTCACAGCTGCAGTGTGCTGAAAGAGCGAGGCAAACTCTTAAACTGAGATCTGTCTGTAACCCAACTGATACAGCTATACTGTGAATAGCTGAGTCCATCTAGTTGTGTAAAGTGATGGTCAATCCATCAGGTGTTTCGACTTCTGGAGGGCCTTAAATGGCTTCATCCAATATAGGGGACTTGCACTTTTTCACCCTGAGGGTTTTGTAGGACTGAAGCACCACTTGTCTCAGATTTGATTCCTGCATTGGCACACTCACGGGTAGGATTACAGACTGCATTTGCCTGTGGATGCTCTAGCCTGACCAGCCCATGCAGGAGGCAAATCTGCGAGAGGGGGGGCTACAGCTTCACTGCTGTCTGCTATAGGGTGCCAGCACCCCAAAACCCAGCTCCCTTGGTGCAGATACACGTGTCTGTCTTGAGATACAGCTGCAGCTTTGCCACTGAGCAGCTGTACAGTCTTTTCTGTGGTCTGGCCACTAGAGAGAGCTATGGTATAAAACGTGCTACTCTGGAGAGTACTGGGCCCAGGATACAACACTTAAATCTGTTATTGGGGCCAAAAAATTCACTTAAAAGGAAAATAAAGCATTTTTCCACCTTCATTGTTGTGTTTGGGGTTTTTTTCCAAGATAATTAAAATTTACCTTTATTAATCCACGCTTATGTTTAAATCTTTGTTTTTTATTTGCTCTTAATTTCTAAAGGGACAGCTGGGTTGGAAGGAGAAGGGGTAAGCAAACTGAAAAGTATTTCTCCCATCCCTTGCTAAGAATATTTGGGGGAAAAAGATTTCTCACCAGAAGGGACTGGTGAGAATACCACAGCTGGCACCAAAACTGAGTTAAGCTCACTCATGTAAGAAACGTGAAGAAGATAATATACCCGGTAAGCATTGGGTAGAGGTATCAAAACACTTCTATGGGAGCTGGGGGCCTTTTTTCATAGGGCAGACATATCCACGTTAGCTGTGATGAAGTTTCACCTGAATGAAAAGCAGTTTAGTGCGACATAATATTTGAACATGTTTGCCTTGCTGACAGGCTGGGTTGCATTGTTCCAGCCCTGAGCTATGTTCACACAGCTGAGCTGCTTTGAGGACAAGTTCAAAATCTGCACAGAGCAATGCTTTGAGCACATTCAGGTCACAAGGTGAGCACTGCTAACTTCAGTCGTTGTGCTATGTGGTACCCAGAGAGTAAGATTTAAGGAATAAGCCCCCTCTGATGCTCCCCGTCCTGCCTGGGTTTGTACTGCTGTCGTGGTTTGGACTTGGCCAAAGCCAGTAGATCTGTCTTCAAAATATCCCAGTAAACAACTAAAAAAGGTGATTATTTGTATCTAAATTATTTGTTGTTTTATTTTTGCAAGAATTTCCTCTGATTTTTAGGTTTAGAAGCTCATTTTAAGCATTTTCTGTTCAAGATTCAGGTAGGTTGAACTGGGTCACAGGGTGCCCAGATGGTGAAATCTTCCCTCATTCCTGGGGATTTTATCTCCTTCTCTCCCAGGGAATACATGCTCTATTTGCACACCTACAGTTCAGCAAAGTGGAATAACGTTTAAAGCAAACAAAAATTTTTCAGATGAGCAGAAAGTGATCCTGGAGTCCTGTCAAGCAGCACATACTGATTTCAAGCAGATGTCTTCCTAAAACCAGCTACCAGTGTGTCCCACAGAGAAGCAAAGCCATCCCTTCTTGACCTACCTGCTTCTGACGGGAGCCGTTGCTGTCAGCCAGAACCCACGAGGGCACTGGCATCTTCCCAGCTAAAAGTGCGGCAGACCAGGAACAGTGGGACTTGGAGGGATCATCAGCTTTGGTAAGCTGTTTCTGCATCCTTAGAGAGGAGGCAAGCTGGCATTAACTTGTACCTTTGCACAGCTGAGTTAACTGCTGGCATCAGGGAGCTGGCTTAGGCTCCCAGAGGAGCAAGCACCAGGGGGACCTGGTCTTCTTTTGTTACTACTGGGACATTACAGTTCTCCCTGGCAAACAGAGACCTGCCCATCCCGGTTGCCTGTGCTGCTCTTGATCACTTTTATCCCATGGGGATGTCAACAGGACACAGCTGCTGTCAGGTCTGCAGTCATGGCCATACTTGGAGCAGCTCTGGGTCCTCTGCCTCAGGTGCTGCAACAACGCATCCCCTCCTCCTGTGAGACATTCTGCAATGCCTCTCTCAGGGTCCCTGTGGCAACAGGGGTAGTCCTGTCTGTGCACAGGATTTGCTTCCTACTTTTCCAATAGGATGAGCTGGCTGGGTTTGCTAGCAGACTAGAAAGTTCACTGACAAACCCTTGATCTTGATGCCTCCCTTTGCCTTTGGAGAGGAGACTGCAAGCAATCTCTTCTTCCAGACCTGCCTGCACACTTTGCGGTAGGGATGCATGGACGTGCACCCTCAAGCTGGCCTTCAGACGTTCATCAGTTGTAATTAACAAGTAAATAACAAGTAAATAAAAATACACAAGTGAAGTGCTGAGGTGGGGTCTGTGTCCCCCTTGACAGGCTGAGCACAGCTTCTCAGGACAGTATGCAGTGTGGCAGCTGGTAGCCAGTGGTGGGAATAAACCTTGTGTAGCCAGACATCTCATCCTCTCCCCAAACACCACCTTCCCCTGGTAAACCTCCAACTGTTGCATCAGTAACTGTTAAAACTACAAATCAGCCTTTTTCCAGCCTCACTGGGACAAAGTTCACGCTCCCCAAGCACCCTCGGGTGACACGCACATGCATGGCCATGTCATCATCCTCCAGACACTGCCTGTACCTGGGGAGGATGAAGAGGGGAGGAAGGCAGCAGTGTGGAGCACACTGGGTAAATGCCTGTCCCAGCTCCATGGTCAGCCCAGGGAAGGGGTTGCTGGTGTGCTTCTGCACTGCTCACCCAAGCATAAACCCTATTAGAGAGACAGTGTGTGTTCCTCTAGCTCGTAAATAGACGTTGAATATGTCAACCGTGTTAATAAAAATTATACACCAACCAAATCTCAAATAGCCAGGAAGAAAATTGTCCTGTGATGTGGCATTATGCTGCTTATACATAAACAGAAATCACGTGGTGGTCTGGGAGCCCCAGCACCAGCTAGGGGCTAGTTACGTCTGTGTTTGAAGCCTGGCCTCAAGGCCATGACATGAGGCCCCGAGGTGGAGTTAGGATGTCCATCTGGGTACAAAGGGCAGGAGAGGGGAGCTATTACTAAGGCAAAAGCAGTGCCAGGGGAAATGAGACTTTGTGAAAATGGAGGTGTCAGTTCTCAGAGCTACTGCTCACCATCAACAACATGAAACAGGAGCAGGTTTTGGCACAGCCACTTGGGTGCTTGTCTCAGGCTCTCTGGGGTCAGAGAAGCACAAACATTCAAGAAATACCCAGCTGTCAGACTGATCGTAGGTCTCATTTACTAAATCTCTGTTTTGCCATTAACTGTCCCAGGAATTCTGGCCAGGGTGAAGCAGGATAAAACTGATGGACTCAGGGTGGTGTTCAAGGATCAGTCTCTGGAAGAACAAATCACGGTGATCAAGACGTGTACCTCTGACCTGAGATAACCGATTGGTGCCAGGAGCTGTCACTTGTTTGCTAGCAGGATGGTGCAAAGAACTGAGATGCAGGGGCTGATTTTGCTGGGTATTGAGATTGAGGAGTAGTTTCAGGCATGAAGCAGTGTTTCACATGGCAGAGGGGATGTTCTCTATCCTTCAGGCATGCTGTAACCCACCAAGTCTCTGGGAAACAAATTAGGAATGGTACATACCTACCACACGTATTCCACCGAGTCACTTGTATCTCAGATATCCTGGCTTGTTTAGGCTTTGGGCTGCTCTTCAGCCATGGTTTGCCCCAGGAACAAGTGGAGCATCAGTCCCAGGTAAGAGAATCACCCACCAGCATCTGCTCCCAATGCAAGTGTGAGCTGGCACACAACAGCTGTTTAGCCCTGGCTGACCATCTGGACATGAAAAGCCATTTACCTGGTGTGTGAGCACCCCCGGCCCTGCAGTTCCTTCTCCAGGCAGCCTGTAGGCAGGGCTTGGCCCTCCCAAGCCATGACCAGCCCATGTTGAAGTCTTTGTGGACCTGGGTGGAAGATGAGCATCTGGACATGTGCACAGGTGGGAGATGGCAGCTGCCACCTGCAGCTCCTACCTTACAGTAGGGGATGGAGCAGCCAAGGGGGCAGTTAGGCTGCTGGACACCCAGCGATGGTGACCCTATGCGGTCTCTGCTGGCTTACCTTCTCTCACAGGTGAAAGATACCTGGGGAACTTCGATCCATCAGCAATGGCACAATGGATCGCCACCCCCATCCACGTAGTTTGAGAGCTGCATGACTTGGAAACTCAGAGATCAGCAATTCCTCTGATAACAGCAAAAAAATAAGAAAAAAAAGTCCCTAAGGGCTCTTCAGTGTTCCTTTTGTGGTTCCAACATACAGTTCTCTGTGTGCACATCCCTGTAGCAGGTGAAAGATGCTACTCTGGGCTCCAGCTGGCCCCCCTCCCACCACAGCCGAGTGCTTCAACAAGTGCCAAGGCTGGCATGAAAGAAGCCTTTCAATGAAAACAGACCAACCCAGTCACTTCAGACAAAAGACTGCAGTAAGTTGTACGTTGGCACAGCTCTTGGCACTTCCTAGTGCCCTGTTTTCACAACCAGCCTCTTCCACTGCTAGCCCTATCCTAGTATTTTTAATTTTTTATGTTTTGCTGGTCCCTATCTCCACTCATTGCTAATAACCAAGGGACTCTGAGATGGAGTTGGTAGGAGAAGACAATGTAAAGGCATTTGAAAGCACTGGAGTAGTGCTGTGACACAGCCCCTAATCAAGCCCAAAATTGAACTTGGTCGGAGTCAGAACACTCACTCCTGCACAGACCCAAGCCCCTGGGGAAGGAAAACCCCTGACCCATGGAGGGAGAGCCTGGTGCACCCTGCAGTGGGGTGTGAAAGGGCTCTCTGCTCCCCTGTGCAATGGTTACACTTAGCAAGCAGAGGGAAACAAGTAAAGATTTAAGAAAGGTTTACAGTTTGGACTCAAGATCCAGTTTCTATTTAGTAACCTCCCCTTTATTTTAGCATATTCAGTCACACACTGAATTCGTGACATGGAAATGGCTTCGTGTCTGCTCGTGTTTGAGCTGCATCCTCGCTGATGCCTTTGAAGACATCAGTCAGCCACAGGGCACTTGCCACATTTCCGTCTTGCCTTCCATCCCACCGCTGTAGGTGTGAGTTGCTCTTGGGAAGGTTCAAGCAGGCTTTTTGCAAAATAAAAAGCTACATTAACAAAAAAGAAAAAAAGTATTCTACCCTTGCAAACAATTACACTGCTTTATTTTTCAGTATCACAGTCTCAGGAAATGAAACAGTCCAGATCCTTTCCAAGATAGTACACAGCTTTTTTTCCATCTCTCTGGCCACAAAATAATCAAATTAAATATAAATTTGTTGTTTTGCTACATCTATTACATTGGAAGAACATAATTACTGGTAGAAGCAGCTGAGCTCCAGAAGCCAAGGGTGGAACGAAGCGTTGTTTTCTCCTGCTCTTGTGTAACCCACTTCAGTGTTTCCAGAAAAGCACACGGAGGGACAGAAGGATGTGGTGGATAACAAAATACTGCGGTTTATTGAACAAAGTGGGGCAAGGCAATGTTCCCTTTACATTCAATGAAAATTCTGGAGTATGAAGCAAAACATGCTATACACACACATGGACATGATACTTTGGTTAAATGTCATTCAGAAGTTCTATGCCAAACCTTGTAAAAATCAGAGAGTCAACAGTCAAAAATAAGAAAAAAAAAAAATAGGCTTGCATAGACAGATTATTGTCAGTGCGCAATTTATATTTAAGAATTAGCTGTTGCAATGCAGGGTACACATGCAGCTCTGAGGAATTTAAGCCTTCTGACTAATCCATCTCATCGCATGGCTAATATTTAGATTCAACAGGCTGAAGAAGTTTACCCTGAAGAGCTAAATGAGACAACTGCAGTTTTTTCTCCGAGGCAATTAACTATATTGCAGTGCACAGATGCAGCTGGAGACACACTGTGGAGTCTACTTGGAGTGAACACTGATACAGTGGAACTTGTTTATTGTGAAGTAGAAAATACTCATTTGTGTGTGCCACCATCCTCTGTGGGACTCTCCTGGAAGAGCCCAAACTGCAGAGCTAAACCTTGCCCTGTGCTACTCAGGGGGAAGAGGTGGCTGATGATATTTATAGCACAGAAGCTGAGGGCAGTGCAGCTTCTCCACACAAAACCTGTCCTGCAGCCTGTCCTGAGCATAGCAGTCCAAGCAGCACTTGTGCAGCATAGCTGGAGCCTCCACAGCAGTGCTACACAGCCAGAAACATGCTATGGCACATGTTTTACAGAGTACAGTAAACTGGGATTTCTGTAGGCTTACACCTGCCTTCTGCAACAAAACAAAACCCAAAAAAAGACAAGCTGCCTGTGGTATACTTCACGCGAGGGACACCACTGTGCCTCAGAGCACGATATCCCACACCCACCTCCCAAAGCAACTGCAAAACTAAGCACTGAGCATCTTGAGAGAATGGAGCAAAACCAACTGCCCGTTGGCTGGGGACGGATACAGGGCAGAGTAAACCTCAAAGTCACCCCCAGATGGGAATTCCTGCTCCAGCCCCCACCCTGGCATCAGGGCCAGAAGCAGGACAGCCAAGAGCTCAGTCACCCATCAGTCCATGCTACGAGCTGTGCTTCATTTCATACTGCATCTAACATAGCTTTGCAGTGCCAGGGCTGCCGTGAGAAACAGCAAGAGCAATCTGCTCAGGGTGACAGACACCCAGGAGATCATTTTGTGTAAGAAGCCATGAGTTTCATGGACTGGCTGTGCTAGATTACAAGAGTGTAAACTAAGTAGGGGAATCCTCACACTGTCTCCAAGTGCTCCCCTTTATATATAAATTAGCAATCCACAGTTAGTTTGCATACAGGTTAATATGAATTAAAATAAAAACCTTAATAATAAAAATATATATAATATACACATTGATCAATAGCAATAAACTGAATGAACACAATAGAATGTAACAGTGGCTGTAATTTGGCACAAAATAAAAACGTACAAAGGTCTAGCACTGTAAAAATAAAAATCCTTTTTTTCCCCCCCAAGTAAGAGAATGTTATCAATCCTGATTCCAATTCTGACAGGTGGGAATGCAGAGATATAAAAATACTGTACATACAAGATCCCTTTTACAGAGTGAAGCAGACTGCAGCATTTGTAACTTCTGTGCTTCCTCCCCAAGAGGAGAAATTCAATGATGAGACTTCATCTATCCCCTAACAACTGGTATTTCCCTCCCCATTAATTTCAAAACCATGAAGTTCTTTAAAAAAGATGAGATTAACCTGTCAGATCTATCCATGTGATGACAACTGCTTCTCACTGCAGGAAGCTGTACAGTCCACATTAAGACACTGTTTCATCGCAAGGTGACTCAGATCAGCCTGCTGAAGACATCGAGTATCCCTGCATGTAAGGCACAATCACTCTGGTTCACCCGACCTCTCTTTTGCAGACCATTGTGCTTCGGACGGAGGCGAGGAGGTGGCGAGAGCTCTTGCTGGTGAGATGTGCCTACTATGAAGATAAGGAAGTGCCAGGATTTTATGGTGAAGAATTGTCCACACGGTGCCTGTTGCCTTTTTAAGGCACAGAGTCAGAAAGGGATCCAAGACCTGAATGACCTGGTCAGGGGTCCCAGCAAGGGCTCCAATACGCTATTAAATCCAGAACAAACCCACACGCAAAGCTACTAAAACTTGGCAAGAAAAGACAAGGAAAAAATAGTTACTTAAATGTTTTTCTGTCACAGAAAGGAAGTATTGCTGATTGTTTCTTTCAAAAAGATCAATTTCATTGTGCCTCTTCCCAGGGACACACGTGCAATATGCTGATTTTGCATCTCACCTACACAAGCTGCATCTTCTTGACTCTCAACAGAACTGCAGCTGCTGAGCCCCAAGAGGAGTTGGCTCCTTGTTCAACCATGGCATTAACCTACTGACTTCAGTGGGGCCATGGAACCTCCTTCTGGTGGTTACTAAACATAGGAGCCCTGCTGCAACTTTTGTCTCAGGAAGTCTCTGACCTACATGAGGCCCACAAGGTGCATTAGATGAACAATTGCTCTGTTTATACCCCATTTAGTACATGCTTTCCTCAGCTACCATTCCTAGCATTTCCTTCTCTCTCAATAGGTGTCAGCCCCTTCTAACGCAACCTTAGGGCCGCCCTTTTCACAAGGGCTATGGAAAAATAAAACAGGAGAAACACAAGTGACAGCAAATGAACAAAGGTAGGGAGTGAGAAAAAAAAGGTAAGGACTAAGAGAGCCCATAAAGCATTCAGTACTCCCTGAAGGTATCCAAGGAAGCAGCAGGTGCTCCTGGGATCCCTCCCTTGGGCTCTCATCTCTTGCCATGGCTGGAGATGTTGGCTGACCTGAGGAGGCCATTATGGAGATCCTGCAGCTCCACAGAGCAGGCACTGAGGTGTTCTTTAGACTTTACCCAGCTTCCAAATAAAACCAACTGGAGTTTTCTCTTGTATTATTTCCACACACTCCCACTGAAGTCAAGAACTTGGATACTCCCAAGCATCCCTCCTGAATTAATAGGTTTTCCAAATGTCACTGGGCTCAGGACCTTCATGACTTTTCTATTAGGGTAAGATAGAAGTTACATCAGCCAACTGCACTGCAAGAAAGCCTGTCACAGCCAGCTACAGAGGCCCAGGGAGGGCTGAACTCTTAGTGATTTCCCCTTGCCCTTTGCAGAGGGTCACCGTTTTTTCCCCATGCACAGAAAGTACAAAGCCAAACCACTTTCTGACTTGGCATGACTTTTCCCCATCCAGTTTTTCGCAAGTGCACCTGATGATACAACCAGCAGACCCTGAACTGGGGTGTCTGTAGAAAGTATTAGTTCATGAAACGCCTCCAGGCATTCATGTCACAACAATAAATATTCTGATGGCAAGGGAGGGGAAAAACCCACAGAAAAAAATTGGCATTTTCAGCAGCAGAAATTTTGACTGTTACATGAAATATAAAAATAAATTTTTAAAAAATAAAGTCTTTGCAGATGAGGTTGCCACATTGGCCCAAGTTATCAAATAAAAAAGAAAAAAAAATAGGGTCTATGTTGTTCCTTTTCCAGATCCTTTAAAACAACATTAACACTTCTGAATGAACAGAGATGGAACGAGAAGAGGGAACAAGGCAAGGACAGTAAAATCTAGCTGCTGGCTGGGATATTTCCTGAGAAGAAGCAGCAAGCAAGACCTTGCAAGTCACTCAAGGGTTCATGCAGGTGAGCAAGCTCACAGTCTGGAAGCAACGGTACGCAGCTAGCAGGATGCTACAAAGTCCTATGTTACAAGATTTTTGCCTAGGGTATGCCTGGAGCAGAGGCAGAGCAGAGGTCTATCAGGGGTTATCTGGTTCTTCACAGATAGTGAATTGCTGCCAACAGGCCAGTGGGGGTAGGAGATGGAACTTTCTTGAGTTGTTGGTCAAGGCAAGGCATGGGCTTGTGCTATGGTATTAAATATGCCCTTGCAACTTCATGAAAAAGGAGTTGCCTTATCTTCCTAGCGATCTGCCTCAGCAACTATCCTGACCAAGGACAACATCAAAGGTTAAAGCCTCACAGCTGTCTTGGCACTTGAACTGTGCATTAGTGAAAGAGCAGAGCGCCATGATCTCTTCCAATTTTTTTATCAGTGCTCCACGCCAGCATGTGCTCTCCACAAAGCTCTACAGAGCTTTCAAGGCTCCCTTCCAAGGCAGACTGGTAGCAAGGGCAAGTACAGTCACAGCTCTGCCTCCCCTCCACAGCAAAGCCAGCAGCAGAATTGCAGCTGCCAGCGGGAGACAGTGTGGTGGGACAGACTCCACTGGGCATAAGGGGCTGCAGGGGCAAAGTGGCCAGGCTTGCTGCCATGAACTGGACTGGCAAATGAATAACTAGCTACATTGTACTGGCTGAACAGACTCCAGGTCAGATGCTCAGCTTTGTAGTTTAAAAACACACCTCAAAAAAATAGCAAAAAAAAAAATTAAAAAGGAAAAAGAATTTAAACGAGAGGAGACCAAGGGAAAAGGCTACTTGTTTGTGCAAGAGAAGAATGATTTTCAATGAGTGGAGGGAAAATAAGCCATTGAAAGGAAAAATAAAAAAAAGAAAACAAAACCAAAAACAACTGCATGGACAAATCTATACAGACAACTTAAACCTGCAGACCCTGCTATGCCCTGGAGAGGAACAGTTTTATCCTAACTGGAGTCTGCCTGGGCTGCTGGATGGAGCAGTGTAGAGAGGAAGCAGTCTGCACAGACATTGTGTGGACTGTCTGGCACTCTGTTTCTAGTCCAAAGTTGCCTGTAACTGTACATTTTGGATTTGATGGTCAATGCCCATAAGGCCCTCCTTCAGACCCATGTCTCCAAGACATATGCAGGTTCAGACACAAGATACTGTACTCAAGTGCATCAGCGACTGAGCTAAGAGTTACAGTATTTACTACTTGGCTTCAGTGAAATTCCTTGGCTTCTACCACACTGAAGCTCAAAGCAGGTGACCACAGAGCTCCCTTCAGGCATTTAAATCTGTTTGTATGATTCTTCCCAATCCACAACTCACAGCTTCATCAACTCCCTGGCACATCTTAAAAGTCATGCACACAAGGTCTAGTTTCCGTTGAAATTGTCTTTCCTTTTAACTGTTCTATTCTACACCCTGGAGCTAAATGCCTGGTTACACACTCTACCCAGATTGCTGGAAACCCTAGAAATAAATACAGCAGTTAAGAAATTCTGTTCTACAGACAATTTCTTCCTCACCAGGGCAAGGTTCTGGCTTTTGCTGGTGTACATTACAAAGATGCTCTCTCCCCTTCTGCAAGCTGTCTGTCAGGTTGGCTCAGCTGTCTTACCCAGCACAGGAAGAAACATGTTTCCTCTTATAACTCTCTTTGCTATGTCATCATAATATGGAAAAGACTTGTATTTTGTCATTGCCTTAACCCAATTCATTTCTTGGACTTTCCTCCTTGTTGTACATGCATCTCTATTTGTCCTACTTGTCACAGCTCCAGTCAAAGCTTAAAAATAAAAATAAAAGAAAAGCCTCAAAAGAATGTAAGAGAAAGCTGTTAAGTCAGCTAGTTGATTCACACAGCTCAGTGGCAGCTAGATTATACTGAACTGCTTAAGTGATCACATACGAGTAAGAAAACGAAAAATGCTCCTTATTAACATGATGACACTTAAAAAGAGGAGATCCTGGGAGTGGAGGGTGGATACCCCATTGGGTAAGGAATTGAGAAAGTTGCCTGGCAATTCCAGTAATGTTTGCTACAGAAGAGTCAGTACCAAAGCAAAGGCTAGCACAGTTTAGTGCTTCCGACGGGAACCTGGAAAGCCAAACAGAAAGAAAAAAAAAATCTGTAAGGATAGATCCTGGTGAATAGTGTAATACCTGTAGCCATCTTTTACTTGTCCTGCCCTCTTGGATGTCTGTGTGACTTCCACAGTAGCAGTAAAGTCATATGCCAAAATGGGAACCATATGTTACATTACTCAAACAAAAGGAAGGATAGGTCTACTGGATAGGCAGCTGTTCACATTTCTTCTAGGCTGTGAACAGCACTGCATCCACACTGTACAGTCTCACTAAAGAAAACTGAACTAACACTGGCCTTACAGACTACAGAAGTGCCATCAACTTCCGAGCTTGTTTGATGAAGACAGAATGCAAGTTTCCCAAACTTCTAAGTTCTGGGAAGTAAACTGTCAACATTTAAGTCACAATCAGTGGAGCTGGAAGAAATCGAAGTGACTGAGTTGAAATCTGGCTTCTCCTTTCCTCCCCTAGAGATTCTACAGATACTCAGACAACTGGCATTTAGATTTAAAAAATGGCGGGGGGGCGCAGGAGCTGGCAGGACACAACCCTAACCACACTGCTCTTGTGCCAAGTCATTTCAGGAAACAAGCCAACAAAGCAGTGCTGAGATCCTACAGGAACAAAACAAGCCTGTTCACAGGACAAGCTTCTGTCTGATCATCCCATTCACCCACCAGACAGGTGATAGATACTGTGAGGATTTGTCTTGTATTGGATTGTTTGATACTAGTGAGTCACCTAAAATCCATCATGCCATTGTCTTCATGTTATTTCTCCTTCATTTGCTGCCTTGATTTACAGTCATTCATCATTAAGAGATCACAGAGGACATGCAGAGAACAGTTTGACAAACTCAAGGCAAACCAATTCAGCTTTTTAGTCTCTCAACCTGCAACATGCTCAGCAAGTACAACTGGCACACTGACTAGCATCACCTGCCTGCTGGGCAATAATACCCATTCCTCCTCTCTATTAGCCTCTCGTTTGAACATCCTGTCCTGGAGGCTGCTTATTTGAGGAAAACAGCCCATAATAACCCAAGTGCTGGGGCAACCACAGGCTTGATCCTACCTTTAGGAGAGTGCTCAGGTTTGGGGATCTGGCGCAAGGGGCTGGGCTGGCTTGTGTAATACCGAGCATCATCGAGGAGAGGCTGCGACCTGCCAAGCACAGTGAAAAAGAAGTGTTGGGGAAAAAAACCCAAAGGCATAACAAAAAACCCAAGGCATGAAAGCATAGCAAAAGCACCTTCTCAGCTGCCTGGTCTGTCCCTGTCAGTTTGATGCAAACTGTGCCTGGCCCAGACTTTCCACCTGCAGACCAGCTCCTCTAAGCACAGCCTGTTACTGTTTCTGCCATGAGAAACGCACAGTATTTACCACTTCTCATGGACCACTTTAATTTAAATAATGTTTTCAACTTGTCATAATGGAAATTCTTTGTTTCCTGACATTTGATGCAAACCTCACTCAAAAAACCAACATTTTCAAGTGTTTAATGCTTGCCCCGTTTTAACCCTCAAGTATTTTAATAAGACCTGCACACCCCATTTGTTGTTTCTTTTGCAAATTCCACAAGAATTTCTAGGCTCATATCTCGACTGGTAACCAAAACCACTGGGGTCACTTCTAGGGTTCAGTCCCTTATGAAGAGCATAAGGCCAGGATACCAAGTGATTCAGAAGCAGCACTGGGCTACAGCATGTTCCTGCCAGCTCTGGGATGAGGTACCCCAAAGCACAATGTACTTGCTTGCAGGAGGGTGTCCACAGGCAGCAGCAGGAGCAGCGTACAGGGCTGAACTGGGAACAAGGACCCCAGGGAGCAGCTGTGCAAATGCATCGTGATTACTCCTTCCTGCCCAGAGATGACATTTGGTTTCACATCCCCAAAAGCTCTTTAAACCTCTCAGTGTTTCTCTGCCATTTAACAAATGTCACTGCACAAGCTCATCAATCTCCATCAGTGCCAGGCAGGAAGACAGATATGGACAAATGCCAGGAGCACAGCGAGTGACGCATGTCACCGAACACCTCACGAGCTCTGTGCCCTCCATCCCTTTTCAATGCTAAAACTTCTGCTCTCCACCAAGCCCCTTGTAGGTGGCTCAGGCTGGTTGCCCCACAACTCTTCCCTAGGACTCAGCTTCTGAGCAACTTCCCAGCTGTATTTCCCCATTTTTGACCAGTCAGTTCAAGCTCACCTTGAAGACCTGTCACCTTTGTGTCGCTGAGTTTCAGGCCCTTCTTTTGACCTTGAGCGTGTGGACTCGCTTGCATCATGCTGATGGGAAGAAGAGAAAGCAGCTCATCTGTGTGCCTTGAAAGACACTAGGCAGTGCACTGAGGAAGACACAGCTCCATGCAGTCCTTTCATGCTCAGTTTATACACACAACTAACCACAGTCAGATATGTGCAAACAACATGATCTAGACTACTTTACAGTAAATGAAACTCAAGCCTTGCTGAGCCAAACTCAATTCTGTTCTAAATATGAGACAATGCTGGGGCGCCCGTCCCAAATCTGGGGTCAAACACAGTCAGTGTGTAGTGACTGTGCACACAGATGGGCTGAGCACAAGGGACCAGCTGCATGCAGCTGTGCTCCTGCACTCAAACACAGTAAGGAGGCTGAAAACATCAGAGCTACCTCCAACTGGCCCCAAGATTAACATGACATCCCCTTTAGCACCTTACCAATGCAGACCGTGAAATCTGTTTCCTATCACTTTCTAAATTGGCTAGCCAAGCATCTGTAGTAGTACTCATACAAAACCCTAGGTTTGATACACTCAAAATTGTCTCTGTAATGAAAGCATTATTATGAACTGGAGTGACAGTTGGATCAGCTGCATTGTACTTATATCTGCAGTGCACAAACAGAACCAACTACTGCTTTTATTGCTACAGTCAGGATTTCAGCAGAGGGAAGGTTCTGCACCAGGAGGACTGACAGTGCTTGAGGGATGCCACAAGTTGCTGTGACATCCAGTACCAACCTCTAAGCTCAGCACCCGAGGTTTACCTTGCTCTGGCTGAGCCAAAGAGCATCTAACCAAGAAAGTGGCTCCAAAAGGCTTAAGAAGCAGCTGAACAACAGGCAGCAAGACCCTTTGGATGCAAGGGTCTGCATCATTCCCTTTGCTCTCACCACACACCCTCACTTCCCTCTGGAAATGGAAATAACATTTTAGCACTTCATTTGTGGTGCCTCATGAAGCTTGACATACCTTCCAGTCTTGATCATGCCTTCTCTTTTCAAAGGAAGACTTTTCTCTCTCCTTCCCTTTCTTTAAAGCCTTTTTCTCCTCAGCCATCAAGAGTCGGGCAATTTCCTAGAAGGAAAGTAGAGAAAGTGCATCAGACGGTTTTACTGCTACCATAGGTTTGAGTTATTTAAACCCTTTTCTATGGACAGCTGCTGAATGGGAAGAGTGCAAAGCCAGGATCTCACCCATCTGGGATCAGAAATCAAGTGGCAAAGCAGAATTAAGACTGACTACATGTAGCATGCCCAGTGGATACCTTATTTGACAGAACTGAGTTTGCAGAGCCTTTTTGCCCTTTATCCCCTTGCCTTCAGCGGGGTGTGTGTGTGTGTGTGTGTGTGTGTG
Source organism: Athene noctua (assembly GCF_965140245.1). Taxonomy (NCBI): domain Eukaryota; kingdom Metazoa; phylum Chordata; class Aves; order Strigiformes; family Strigidae; genus Athene; species Athene noctua. The sequence continues at coordinate 16,766,924 of NC_134044.1, forward strand.
TGTGTTCATCTCAGCATCTCTGATAGTCTCCCTTGGAGCTCAGTGACAAGAGATGCTCTTACACAACCATAAACTTCCTTCCTCTGCCATGGCTGCAACAGGCAGTGGCTTGGCCAGCTTGAGCATATATACATCAAAACCAGCTAGGAGCAAACCCCAATGGAGCTTTGAGCTTCCCCTAGAAGGGCAAACAACTAGAGGGGCAGAGAGGACAAGTGGGGTTTAGCAGTTTCCACAAGTCAAGGAATACCACAAACATTTGACTTCTTGCTCACCTCATCTTGGGCTACTTGAGCAGCCTTCTGATCTGCCTCATTAGCCTGAAGGAAGAAAAAAAAAAAAAAAGGAAAGAAAAGAAAAGAAAAAATAAGAGACAGAAAAGTAACATCTCTGAATTACTCACACCCATCAACATACTGGGTGGGGCAGGTAGGTGCCCATACAAATACATTACCATCCTCTCCAGGTATACTTAGCTCAATACTTACCCCACAACTCAACACCAAACTCATTTCCACTTTTCAGCTGAGCTTTGCCCTCATCTATCTGCCAGGCCACACCACAATGCACTGCCCACCCTGATGACCTCTCTCAAAGATGGGCAGTGGCCTGTCTCATTTCTGGGCTGACCACATTGACTACAGGCCATCTTTACTTGCCTAGAAATGTTCAGTTAATACCACTTTGCTTACGTCATTTTGTTTTGGGGTGTTTATTTCAGAAAACAGGGCTCTATTGGCTGGATGCCACCTGTCACTCCATATGTGTGTGTATGGGAGACAAAGGTAATTACCAGAATGCAGTAGCAAGATCTTAGGTCTTAAAAGTCACTATCGTATATAAAAGATTTACAAATTAAATTTGTCATCACTGACTACCTTAATTCCTTGCAGTTGACTAATGCATCTTCTCCACTTACCAGGAGCTCTTCCTCCTGCAACTTCCGAGCAATCTCTGCATCAGACAACTCCTGTTCCCTTCGGGGTGCTTCATACATGGCTTGCTTTGACCCCCTCAACTTAATGCCTACAGAATCATGAGAGAAAGCAATCAACTCAAACATTTTCCAAATGCTTTGGTAAGCAACCATCTCCTCAGCTGTTGTCAAAAGCCCCACTCGGGGAACCAGAGACCACAACAGCGTACCTGACAGACAGCTGGTTTAAGAGTACCTTTAGTTGAGGTGTAGCATGCACTTTAGGGAGGTTTCTCTATGCATATAGAAATATCTGGTATGCCATGTCTTATATGACAAATACAACTATGTGGCAGAAGAGGCCATGTGCCTTGAAGCAGTCTGCTGACACAGAGATGCTACCAAAAGAATCATAGTATTTCACAGTCCGCACCGATAGATATCACTGGCAAGACTGTGCAGCAGAGAGTAGCCCAACCTCTGTCACGAGCACAGCAGAGTCTAAACACACCGCTAGAGCAGCACAGGCTGCAAAAGTTGCTTGGAACAGGCTCATGTGAGGTTTCAGACAATTTTTTCCTTGGGCTGACCCATGAATTTTATAATTCACAGTGAGAAAACAACCAAGTAAACATATTCGAAGTTCATACAAGGTTCAGTTCTTGCTTTGAGTACAAAGTTTTATTTGTTTAAAGTTAAATAATCTCCAAGTGATTTAAAATGTTGCATTAAAAGTCTGTCTCTCCACAGTCTATTTGCACCAGGCCATCAAAGGAGTCTCACTGCATCCCTGTTGTAAAATTCATGACTGCACTCACGTACAATGAATGCCTTCTCCTCCATCTGCAGTCTGAACTGTATTGTTCAGACATCACAGACATTTCAGTGAGCTTTCTGCTTTATGTCCAAAGTATACTCCAGATGTATACTCTTCCACCTCAAACACAGAAAGTTTCACTCAAACTTCCATTACTCCAGCTACACCATTTACACATTTATTATAAATACCTGTTACATCTTACTACGCCACCTATCAGTTTCCTTCCCAAATCGTAAGACCAAGGGAAAAACATGAAGTAACCAAGTGAACTCGAAAAACTTTCTGTGCATCTACCAATAAACTGCCCAAGCATCCCAAAGACTTCCAACTGCAGAGGGCCAGAGATCTCATGCATCAACCTGGAGTAAAATCATAGAACAGGAAACCACCTCTTCTACAGGTATGAAAGGAGGTGTGTGGGGTTTTCTGTTTTGTTTGAATCAACTGATCAATAATATGAAGCAATTAACACCCCTCTTACAAACTATCTTATCATAAGAGGAAAACTTCAGCTCTGGCATGTTATGGTTAAGCTTATGACCTGGCCTTTCCCAGCACACTTTGATCAATCTAAGCTGTGAAGAGCAGGAATCTCTGGCCAGCACAGAAACTGGCAAAAAGCACCAGCTTGGTCAGAGTTAAATTATTCAGAGTCCTTCCAAGGTCAAAGTAAACACAGTTTTACCATGCTGGAATGAACAACAGTGTGGCTGACAGGCTCCTGTATAGCATTACCTCTATGAAGAATAGAAGTAAATAAATTTCCAGGAATTGTTTGCTGGCCAGCTCAAGGCTGAGCTTTCTTCACATGCTGACTGGTGCCAGGCTTCATTTGCTCAGAAGACAACAATGAACATTACTTCCACATCACTTCTACTCACACTCTGGGGAGCATGAAGCCCACCGTTATCACAGCCCACAGGAAGAGGATGTGAGCGTCTGGCTATTTTGACTCAATGTGATGGGATACTGAGTCACTCAGACCCACACTGTATTGGGGCAAATCATGACTTACTGATTATAAAGACCTGATTAACACTTTCCACTGCCCCAAGGAAAACTTTCGCATGATGAAGATAAAGAATAACTCCCCCAGCATCTCCAGAGACAGACACGTATTACGATTCCCACCTTATCCACGGAAAACCAGTTAGATGGCTTTGTTAGTGCTTAAGCAAACTGTCCTCACTTACAGCCTCGCATCCCAAATCAACAAAATACAAGTGTAATCATAACATTTGGGTTTTTGTTAAGCTTTTTTTTTCTCCTATGTAAGGAGACCACAGCACAAATTATACCCTGAAAGCAAAAGCTGGTTGTTGGTTGTTTTTTAGCGTTTTTTTTTCCTTAAATGCAGAATAACAAGGGCACTATTTCCAACAAGATCTTCTTATTCACCCTCTCTGATGCCATGGAACAGGTCAGTAAATAAACAGAGCAAGAATATTAATGGGTAAGAAAAATCTCACCAAATAAGGGTGAAACCTGGCCAGGTTTCACCATGTACACATTGCAGGTGGATATCGGGATAAGCATCTTCAAAAGAAACAGTACAGATTTCAGATACCAGGATGGGGCATGCAAAGGTCCATCCCCACACATACATACACCTTCCCCATCACTTGGTTACCTGAGTCTCGCTGGCAGTCTCCAACCTTCCCCTGGGACACAGCTTGTGGGGAGGGGGAACGTCTCCTGTGTCCTGCCCTTTTGCAGTCTCTCTCCTCACCCCTCCTATGATCACCTCTAGATTCAGCATCATGGAGCTTCTCGTCATGCCCCACCCTGTGTGACGATCGGCCCTGATGACGAGACTTGTGCTTTTCAGGGCGCACCAGCTGGCTGCTGCCCTGATGCCACATCTCCTGCTCAGCCTCCAGTTCCATCTCAAGAAGGCGAAGGTGCTTTTCTCTGTCTTGCCTTGTTGGCTTTCTGTTGTGCTGTGTCTGGTCTGCAAGTCTCTGCTTTGACTCCAGGTCAAGACTGAGAGGTCTCCAAGCCTTCTCCCTGCCAGCTGCTCTCCTCTCCCACAGCTCCCAGCTATTGCTGTGGTTATAGGTGCCATGCTCAGCCTCTCTGTCCAGGTCAAGGCTGGGATGTCTCTTGGACCTTCCCTGGCTGGCTGATTTCCACTCCTGCTGATGGCCACTGCCGGCCTCACTCAGTTGAGACATCTGATGATCCTCTGAGGCAGAATGTCTGTGTTCAGAAGCACCGTTGGACAAAGGCAAGGGCGCTTCTCGGTGCTCTCTCTGCCGGTGTGTGTGCCTGTCACGACTGCGTGCCCTGCAAGGCTCAGAAACCTGCTCTCTGGGGTCACCCCAGGGATGCTCTGAGCAATAGGGGGACAAACAACGAGCAGGTTAGTGGTGCAGGGGTTAATGGTGGTTCAGCGAGGCCAGACTCACAGCACACAGATAAGGGAGCTTGACGCAAGGAGAAGCTGGAAATGTAGGCAAAGCATGACGGGATCAGAAAGAAGAATAATGGGGATACAATGCTTGCAGGATTAAACGGGACAGTGTGAAATGGCAGCCTGGCTAGCAGCAGGGCAGCACAGGAGACAATGGAGTTGGAGCAGAAAGCACAGCTCCAGCCTGAAAGTGTGTCCAAGCACCTCCTAAGAGAAGGACAAGCCAATATAAAGATGAAAGACTTTTAATTATGCCATCGAGGCTGAAAAAATGCCAGCAGAGCAGCTCACCTCCTGGTGATGCATCACTGCTGAAGGATACTGAAACCACTAGAGAAAGGCTTGGAAAAGAAGGCACAAGATGAAGGTAAGGCTGGGAGACAACATCGAGGGAGTGTAGGGCCAGGAGGGCCCAAGCAGAGGGTCAGATTGGATCCTGGTTTATGATCACTGGTGCCTCTGCCCTGGCTTCAGACACAAGGCTTTTTATCAGAAAAAACAGCCTCACCTAACAGGGGGAAGACTCACATAAAGCAGAAGAGAGAGACAAGTGTGATGGAATTTTTTTTTTTTTTTAAAAAAAAAAGAAAAAAAAAGAAGAAGATGATGGATAGCTGCAGCATCCAAATATCTTCCACTGCAGACTGTCACATATCTCTTGCAGACCCAGGAGTTTCAGGGCCCGCACTAAGTCACTGCCTAAATAAAAGTTTAGGCTCTAACTGCAGGGAGGCCTATGGAAATTTAAGGGCAGGATAAGACTTCACAAAACTCAGGCTCCTAACCTCAGCAATGTGGCTGGAAAAGTCACATATTCAGCAGCGTGGTGGGGTTCTTTCCTCTGTGCTTTCCAGAAATTCTTTGCTTTTAGTTTCAGTACGGATATTTTCTTTGCTTTTGGTTTCAGTAATAAACCTGACACAGCTATGAGGATGCAGCCTGCCTGTATACAATCTGCTGATTGATTTATTTTCCAATGAATCTATTTGCTAAGAAAATTGCACTGAGCAAACTATTATCTCTCTACAGCAGCTTTTCAGAATAGAGGCATATTTCGGAAGAAAAAAATTGCCTTGAAGCAGAGGCTGATTCAAAACAGAACTACAGAAAAAAAACACAAAACCAAAAACCAGCAGCATAAGACTTTCCTTCCCCACTGCTGAGAGGTTTTTTTAATAGTATCTAAAAATATTTAAAATAGATTTCACTGCACATGAACTGCACTCTACATTCTAATAAATAGCTCTGTCTTCCTTACAATCATCTAGATTTCAGGGGGAAAAAAAGAATAAACTAAAAAACAAAACCACACACCAACAGTGAATGTTCCTTTCAAGTCATTCTATTCAGAAAAAACTTTCTCAGGGCCAGTAAAAATACAGCCTACACAAAATTCACCCTGAAAACAAATCTGTGTGATTTTTATCCAGAACAGGTATATTTTTAAAAATCCAAGAACTGTAACAGGAACTGCTGTGGTTACTCTTAACTGGTTGGTTTTTCTGTTCAGTTTTAGATCAGTCACATGATTTACAGAAAACAAGTATCCAATAAAACAATTTAACTGACTTACTGAACAACAGACACCAGAACCTGAAAGCAAGAGCCATTTTTTTAAACAATACTAACAAGGGTCTAAGAATTAATTCAATTTTGTCATTAACGGAAGCTCAATAAATACAGCAGCAGAGAGCAGGAGAGCACGAGAGAGCAAAGCACGGCTGTGCTGTGAAAGGACTGCTGTGGGTAACACAACCAGGCCAGAAAGCCTGAACAGAAGATTTGCTTTTGGGGTATCTCAGGGTGATTAATTCCTCAGCATCAGTTCCTGTGGCATCTTCTGGAGGGGCCATGTAAACACTCTTTAGGTCCTGGCATTACTGTCTCAAGCAGCAAGTGACTGAGCAAATACAGAAATGTTTTTCATGGCACAGACTTTTGGGAGGAACTCTGCCTATTTTCATGTTTATTTTTCCACTTTTTAAGAGCTCACATTGCTTTGGAGCAATAGCCCTAATCCACATTCCTCCTGGATGTGGATACACTTTTTTTGCCAGTCTCAAGACCAACTAAAACCCAAACAAAGCAAAAGCTTTTCTTTGTTTAAGTTCACAAGTAATGAGCATGATACAAACTAGGGATGCTAAAGGCTAATCAAACAGTGCCCAAGTATTTAAGAGGTTCCAGATCAATGGACTTGAATCGGAGGATCCAGACAATGGTTCCAGATCCAGGCACCAAAATCCACTTCAGTCCTTTCTAGTTTTTAAGAAGTGTGGATCAAGAGCAGCACTACTATGAATGGTCAGGCAAAACATGTTCTACCTCACCTCCAAGACAGCAGATTATTGCAGGAAGAAAAAATAGACCCACACGATATCCTACTCTCCAAATCCATGCTAGTCTCAGTTCAGAGTTACAGGCTTTTGTCATCTGATTTCTGTTATAAAACTCCATTCTGTCCTACCATCTCTGCACAGCAACTCTATATTACCTGTGTTGTATTTTTTCAGGAAGTTGCCCTGTTTAATTCTGAAAAACTGGAAGTGTGGGTTGGCCACAAGACTCCAAGATCAAAGTCTTTCCCAGCTCTGTACATGTAGCAGGACTTGTGGTCATGAAGTTTTTACTTGGTTACTGTTTTGCACTTTGTGCTTTATGTTTTCTTGGCCACCTTGAACTTCTTCCCAATTGAAAATAAATACTTTGTATAAGTTCAAATAAAAAGCATTTAAAATTGCCAATGGTATTGATGTTAAAATGAGAAATAAAAGGTTTGATCTTCATCTTCACAAACTGTTATACAAAAGCAGCCTGTCTCTTCCCCACCACATTTTTTTTGGAAGAAAGAACACAAGAACCACCACCAGTGCACAGCAAAGCCATCCCCAGATTGCTCCATAATTAAACACACACTGATTCTCTCCTCCCAATTTAAAGAAGGTCTGTATTCAATCATGAAAGCCGACCAAGAGAAAGCAATACACTGCTGTGGGTCACATCTTTTCCACAACGTACGATCCCAGATGATAATCACAGCAGAGACATTCTGTGAAAATGACCTTGTTATTCAGTAAGTCATTCAAAGCAGTTGTGTTAATTTTAACGCTTGGATACATACCTGCGAGGAGTTATTTTTTGAAAGACTGTTCCATGAACCAGCATTTATTCCTTTATGCATGCAGCCATGCCAGCATTGCAGATGAACACACGGAACTGTTTCTTGTTGAACGCAAGCATGGAATTTCATCTGCATTTCTCCCCCGCACGCTTGTGGTGCTACACAGCAGTAACTGTGGCTTATCAGTACCATTAGCTTTTCCACAAGCCCTTTTAAAACATGCATGCACAGGTGTGCTTGCACATACACACACTGTCCCTGTCCTCTGGGCCATCTTCTATCAAAAATTATAAAATTGTCTTCTCTACTTTTTATTTTTTTGAAAATATTTCCTGATTCTAGAATAAAGTCTGAACCTGATCCTGGAAACCGATGCAATGCTACAGTGCTGAATGCAGGGCTGTAGGATAAGGGAAATCGCCTAAACAGAGTTGCCAGATCACCAGGTTCACCTATACTGCTATGACCTTGATTCTTTACCTAGCAGAAACATACCTCCATTTTCTGCATAATAGCTATCTTCATAGACTGTGTGTCCCTGGGATTCTGGGTAGTGCTTCTTGCGCTTTTTTTCTTCCTGCAGTTCTTTCTGTTGTAGGAGACGGGCAATGTCCTGCAGAAATGGAAAAAAATAGACATTACCTTTCCCCTCTAGAAATTATCTCCAGATTAATTTATTCAAAATTTTTATTAAATTATAAAAATCTTCGTATTTTAATTTTTTAGACACAGCAGTGACAGGCTTACTCTCAAAATCAACTCCTGGGCTGGACAGGGCTTCCAACCTTGTGGCTGACACAGGGAACCACCTCAGCAACCAGTACCCCACCTCAACCAGGCCCATCACTGAGCTTCCAACCCTGTGGCGGACTCGTAGGTTCCTGTTCCACCTGTACACAAGCCTGCAAAGCCCTAATGGCCAAAGCATGGCAGAAGGAACTGTGTGTACAACCTCCAGCTTCCAGGAAGGATGTGAAAGTCATGCAAGTGCAAACCTGCTCACATGAGTGGGCTGGACCCCTCCCCTGGACTCCACCAGAGAAAGAAACACAAAGGCAAAGACTGTCTCCAGCTGAAGGCACTTCTGACTGGAAGGAGTTCCCAGAGAAAGTGACGAACTCGCTTCAAACTAGCTGTAATTTACAGGGACTGTAGGATACCAGGCAGGGAAATGCATCAATGTGACAGACAGAGGCTCAAAGAAGAGAAAATCGAAAGGGACGTTAGGAAGACAGGACTCAGCACAAGGCAGGAGCGCTGTGAGACCGCAGCTGTTAATCTTCTGTCACTGTTTTGGTAGATATGCCAGAAAGAACAGCACTCCATTTTCCTAATTGGTTTTCCTTCGAGATGACTAATGGACCAACAAGGCCTAGCAACAGCCAGCAGCTCCCTGGGTCTTGTTCATTTGGGGCCCAGAAGCTTGCAAGTCAGTGGAGCTAGTCTGAAACTAGGAAGAGAAGCTGCAAGATACCAGCAGGACATACTAGCCCTTTGAAAGCTATTCATTTAAGCCTTCCTAATCCTCAGGACCTTTATAGAGCCACGCTGTAAAGTGTACATTGTTGGCAGGAAAGGCATCACTGAAATGCAAGCTAAGAGCCAATACCCTCCAGACCAAAGCCAGCACTGGAGGACATTAGATGAGTGTGCAAGCACAAATTATTTCAGGATTCAGACTATATCTGCTCAGTAACCAGGGCTTTGTGGAGGGCCTTGGGATGCCATGGGCTCTTTACCAAAAAACAAACCCACACCAAAAAAAAAAACCACAAAAACAAACCACAAAACAAAACCATTCCTTTCCCTGATGAGGTTAACCTCTTGTAGCAAGTACAGTAAGTCTATAAATATATGGGCTTAAGCACATTATCTCCAGGACTGAGACAGCTCAAGACTTGCAAATACACACAAACAGTTTCTTACAAACTGGACTTGTAAGCAGGTAGGCTTAGCACTTCACTTGAAGTCCCTGCACACTGGACTGGATGATCTTCAAGGTCTTTTCCAACCTAGACAATTCTGAGAGCACTGGCATAACACTGCTCAGCCTCTACTGACACTGGACAGCCATCATATATGCTGGGCAGCTATTACACCCTCAGGTGTGACAAATCCAAGACTAGCCCAGAATGTGGCCAGTACTGGTGTATTACAGAATGTCCTGCAGGGTACAGGGTACATGTATAGATGCTGTGCCGAGGGCTACGGAAGGGGCTCTGATGTTTGTTTGTCAGCTGTCAGAGTAACCTCTGGGGCACTGCATAGCCTCACTCACATTGCTCAGGCTCTGCATCAGCACAGGAACCCACCCAAAAGAAATAACACTGGGAAGGCATGGGGGACCCTTGAATGAAAGTAGGATCAATTCAAGCTTCCAGAAGTCCTGTTGCAAAGATAGGTGGTAGTGTCACACCCTGGTACCCAGCTGCAGCCTAACTCAGCCCACAGTTACATTCTGGACACACTTGGGAACTTCCCATGTACCACCAGGAAAAGAAAGAACATTTATGACCTCCCCTCACTGCTTTGAGCCACATTCATTTGAAGCTGCTCCCAACAGCAGAAGATGGTCAGCATTCTGGTTTGACAGGTTGCAGGGACCGGTTGTCAGACTGCTGACATCCCAGCAGCTCTCTACAGAAATCAGGAAGGAAAGGTGTAATTCCCACAACCAACATGAGTAGTATTGCATCCCTTCACCTTCCCAATAAAAATGAGACAGATTAAATGTGACAAATTTGTGCTGTAAAAGCACAAATCCTTTAGCCAGAGTGTTCCTCCCACCCTTGCTGCCACAAGCGCCTCTCAGAAGCCCTTCCATGTCTGCCTGGGCAGCCCTTTCAGTACTTGCTTGGACTTAATGGTATAAGAAGAAAATGAGGTCTTTCACAAGCAAACTGATACATCTGTCAGGTAAGGACAGATTCTTATTTCAGGCTCTTCCAGGAATACAGCCTTGTGTTCAAGTTGTTTCTATAGAAAAAATGCCACCAGGTACCTCTTGAGCATCTTAAGACTACTCACACTTCTCAGGAAACTGTAATTAAAAACGGGGTCACACTCCAGGCTCACACAGGTTCCTCCACTCTGTGGCCTTCCTGAATACCCAATCTGACAGGCTGACACAATAAAGTGATCAACAAGTCAAATCCTTTAAACTACACTGCCCACCCTCAAGCAACAGCAGCAGAGAAATATTCTGAAATCCCAAAAGGAATCTACTAGCAAGAAACTGCAACAGTGTTCAGGCTGTGAAAGACTAAACTGAAGATGAAGGAAGGTAATGGAGAAGCCAGAGATGAATGTGTGGGCCGAGGGTCCTGTTGAATTCTTTGCACCAAAGACCAAGAAATCATGACCCAGGATTCTCCTAAAAGTAGTACCTGTCTTCTTGCATTTGAGAAAGCAAGCAGATCTCAAACTGCATAGGCAATTACACCAGGGCAATGAACATCTCAACAAGACCCACTTGCCCTCTTCACTAGCAAGGCCGCTGGCATCAACAACCCTTGTGACCCTTGAGCATGAGGACTATGACTATCTTATTCCTGTAACAGGACTCCCTAAAATCTCTGTGCATGCCGAGATCTGTGAGGACCAGACAGACACCATGCAAGCCAACTCCTGTGGCTGATGACCGAGAAATGCCTGCACCGAAAGGGCTGCTACAAATAGCCCTGCCATCCCTGCAGCTTAAAAGGTTACCTCGTCTTTTTCCTCTTGCCTGCGGCGCTGCTCTGCTTCAAATACCAGCTTCACTTGGATTTCCTGAGCGATCTCGCAGTCCTGTCGTTCTCTAGAAGGCAAGGAGACAAGGATTATAGGCAGCTAAAGTCACAGGCATCAGTCAGCCTAGAGAAAGGGATAAAAAGAGCTAAAGAACCCATCTGATTTACAGAGAAGTATTATTACTCTGTATTAGTGCAGAGCCCATGAATTCTCACCAGGGACTAGGACACCCTGTACCTACTGCTGACCAAATTTAGAAAACAGGTCCCAAAACATTCACAATCAGTGTATAAAGCAAGAGAAAACAGATCCATAGGCAGTTTGCTAAGAAAGGAGGTGTGTATAGAGTAGGGCAGACCAAGGCAGGACACAGGATTCTCTGCAAACAGTTTAATTCTGCTGAGAATCTCTTGTACAGGTGGTGCCAAAGGAGTGGTTTAGGGGTATGGTTAATGTAGGCATTTCTGGGAAGTTGTTTTCACATGAAAGCCAAGAAGGAGAAAACAAAGAAATGCTGATAGCAAAATGCAGTACATAGGCCAAGGGGAGGCTGGAAGTGGCAGTTCAGTAATGCATGAGAAATGTCACTGAGATGGGATGAGACGCAAAAGCAGAACCAGTGCCAAGAGGCAAGAGAATGATGTGTGTCTAAACAAGGGGTGAGGGAGTAATTGTCCATTGTGGATGCAGGAGTAATACAATATTGCATTAACTGGGGGCAGAAAAGGAGGTAATGAAGTAACCGAGACATGAAACGAGAGTTTCATCTGTGCAGATAGACTGAGCAGGCCATGTCATACAGAAAGCATCTGCAAGAACTGTGCCATACTCAGCCATGGACTCTAATGCTCAGCAAGCAGGCTGGAACGATGGACAGAGCTTCCCTTAAGGCAACCAAGAAAAGTGCTGGGGGATTTGAGAAGAAAGATGAAGAGCTCCTTCTTTCAATACTGTTGAAACTGAGCCAAAGACTAGCTCTAAACTGCTCAGAAAAATCAATCTAAGCTACCTCTGCAATGGAGGCTACTGAAAGGCAAAGCATAGAAGGAGATAAGACTGGGAACAACAACAGGAACAGCTTACTTTATTAGAATACAATCTTCTGAAGAATATGCTGGCAATAATCAGATACATGATGGGAGGACTACCAAGAGCGTATTATGGAAGTTGAGCAAATATTTCGAGAGAAGCAGGTTCAGCTATGTCAGAGTTGGGCTATGTAGGCTGGAGCAACTAGTTCTAGGCTTGAGCAAGGATCAGGGCATAAGTGACCTTGGGAGGCAAAGGACAGGAAGGGAGTCTAGGATGCAAGCAGAGAAAATGAAAATAAATAGTAAGTGTAGACAATCACTTTCGGTAGCAAAACAGAGAGAAGTGGCTTGGCTGGTGCAGTCAGTGGCATCATTGCTTTTATAGAAAGTGAATAAGAATGAGAAAAGCAGCAAGAGTGGATATGTGGCTTAGGATGGGGAGGAAGGACACTGTGACAAGAGACTTTAGAGGACAAATGCCACCAAGAAATAACTAATCTGTCACAGGGAAGGAAAAGGAACATGCAACAGGAGGGAAAAGCAGCTTCTTTATTTCTGGCAACTGCTCCTTGGAAGCAGACCTGAAATTGGGTACTGCGTGTTATTTATATCCCCTTCCCCAAATACATATGAACCCCAAGTCAGTGTCACAACATGACATTTCCTTTCCTCTCCCAGGCCACCAGACTCACAAACACTTGTGCATATACATAACCTGACCCACATCTCAGAACACCCTTGAAGGCACTCTTGAATTTCAGTGTTTGTAGGGCTGGATTTATCAATAGGTCAAACATCTTCAGAAATCAGTTTCTTTTATGCAGGTAATAAAACCTGGCATTTTGTGTGTGTGCCCGCATGTGCTTCACTTGACTCCAGGCAGAGGCCTGTTCAAAGGCATATGAGCTCACACTGCAGCAAATCTAGTTCTTAAACCTGCCATGTAAAAAGGGACCTTGGCAAACCTGGCACCATCAGGAAACCACAGTCTCCAGCAAAACAATAGCTGAAAATGCAAATCCTGGGGAGCAGGCTGTCAGCAGACCTAAGTTAGTGGGTCCCTTATGACCCCAAGTCTCAGAAGACATGAATCCAGGTAGAAAAAAAGTTAGAAAGGTCAGACATATCAAGGCCCTGCATGTCTCCAGTTCCCCTGGCACCTGTGAATAAAGCTAAGGGCCAAGTTCAGCACCAACTGACTTGTATTTTAAGCATTCAGCATCTTATTGCAGACAAACAGGAGACAGAAACAGCTAATCCTCTTTCAGAACCAAGGCAACAAGGTCATTGCCTCTCCATTCACAGCAAAGAACACTAAAAGTAATGCAAAAGCAGAAGCATTTTCTTGTTCCTGATGACACACACATCTTGGAATACACCACATCAATTTCTAAGAATCACTGAACAGCAAAAGAGGATTAGGTTTTGGGTTTTATTGCTCAGTGGTAATTAAATACTGAGACTTGATTAGTTAATCAACAGTGTTTCAACTTGACTGAGCATAATAGGTTAAAGAACTTTGAGAGCTCTTCTTGTTCTTCAGTCTCTTTTAACATCAAGTTAAAAGTGCCCATCAGTCCCCAGAAATCAACCACAGCAACATAAACGTCACCATCCCTGAACATCACACCTGTGTCCTTCATTCCTGGGCCGCTGGGAGCGTTAAGACTGTCAAGGAAACTCTACATCAGTTTAGGAAAAAGAGAGAGGAAAAAGTCAGTGTGATTGGAAAGCTCCTATTCACATTGGCTGTAGCAACTAATTGTTGCCAGATGAGGAGAAAAAAATAAATAAATAAAAGAGTTTAAGGGAACTGTTCAAAGAAACCGTTCGCATTAGTGTAAAAGAACCATCACAGCACTGGGAGCAAAATGAGGCAAGAGCATATTTTCACGGTATTTCCAACAGTTATTTTAGCAACCTTGCTACTATGCTTGGCAGTGTGCAGGCTGCTCAGCTAGATGTGAGAGATGCTTTTAAAGAAGCATGAAAATAAGGTTTGATGATTCCCTGAATTCTTAAAGAGAAGTTATTTCTATTCTCTCGTTTGTCTTCACAGTCTTTCCGATAGAATCTAGGATTTGAAAGACAGAAGAAAGTCCATATATTTGAAGAGCTTTTCTAGGTTCCCTGTTTCTAAAGACCACCCAGTTCTGCCCCTTTACTCCTCCCATCACCTTGCTGTGTCAAACTGTCCTAGACTATACAGAAAGCAACAGCAGCAAGGATCATTCTGTTGCCAGAACATGCTGGTCTTGCACAAGTAGACAGTGGGAATGTACAGAGAATTAAGAAAGAAAAAGATCCAATTACAAAAAGGATACTTCCAACTTTTTTTTTTTTTTTTTTTTTTTTTACACACACTATTCTTGCAGAACAGCTTATTCTTTCAGGAGCAGGAACTGCTGCTGACACAACATTTTGCATCAGCAGTTCTGCCTGTAACTTGGCTCACAAAGTTCATAAATCCCATTTTACAGGGTGCTACAACACGAAAATTGTTTGCAGTTCCCAGCAAGTAACAAAAAGGAATCATCTCTGCCATACAAAATTAATTTTTATGTTGTCATTTACATGCTCACATCTCTAATTGGTAATGAAGACAGAACTATTGAAAGAAATCACAGATGTGAGATACACACATGTGTCTACCCAGTGCTGCGTGACTATGCTGGGAACATTGAAAACAGTGGCTGATTTGTCACGCCCCAGTTTCAAATCTTTTATGAGCAGCTCCTTTGAAGTCAGTCCTATATCTCACACATCTGCAATACAGAGCTCTTTTACTCCATTGCTGTCTCTGCCAGATGAGCCACCCTGGGACTCTGATCCACCAACTGTACCTGGTGGGTGGCATCACAGAGCACGACACAAGCTGGAGGCAGCACAGCTGCTGAGAGATGCATCCTGCCTTGCAGACCTTGCATTTGCAGGGAGCCCCATATTGCTGTCTCTCATCATAGCAATCTGACTGAGCCCTGTCACACAATCCACTTAGTCTCTTGCAATGTGTGAGATGTAATAAGTGGGGGGGGGGGGAAAAAAAAACAACAAAACACCCACCACCAACCAAAGAAAAAAAAAAAAACAAAAAAAACTCAACCAAAAAAGAAAAGCACAATGACAACTCTAGATTAGAAAGTACAGTTTGTTTTTCCCTGCACTTTCATATTTCATTTCTACACCAGTTCCACAGCCTAAAAGCCAAGGCAGACAGAAAGCCACATCACAGACCACAGGGTTAGATCTGCTGCATGGGGCCTGAGCAAACCTGCAGGGCAAACTTGATCACTCATTAAACACCCTCCCACAGCCACTGCAGAAGTCAGTGACTGCAAGAGAAGGCCTGTCCCTCAACACCCATCTCCACCCACTGACCCTGGGGCAGCAGGTCTTCTTCCCAGGTCACTTCAGACTGCAGTATCTGCAAGAGCAAGCAGGGGCTTTCAGCTGTTCAGTGCAGCAGGACACCAAAAAGCATTGTGCCCAGCTCCTCAAAAGCACTCGGGCACAATGCAAACACACCAGTACCTGCAATTTCTTCAAGAGAGAATTCTCTGTAACACTGTGTAGTTCTGTGGTGCAGTTTCTTCTTTCTCAAACTTTAGCTAGGGACAAGGTCAACAGAAGTGGCCAAGTTACCCCACTTTGCCAACAGGCAGCAGAACAGGAAGGCTCCTTCCCATGGTCAGGCGGCAGAAAACCAGGATGGGCCCCAGGACCACCTACCCCCACCCTGTTCTCATCACTCTGTGCCAGAGCCTAGTATCAATACTTTTACAGCAACAGATAGCCAAAGGAAAAAAGGAAGCAAAAGCAAAAGGCTGGTCAACCTGAACCCCACATACTGTCAATCAACTCAAATCAAAGCAGCTGATTTCAGTGCTCTGACCAAATGGGACCTGCATTTCAACAGCTCCATCCCAAACTTACAGGTCTTTTCGGTGTTTTTGGATTTGAGCACGTGCTTTCAGATCCTCCTCTTCTTGCAGTTGCTTGGCCACCTGCAAGTCATGTTGCACCAGACGATTACGCTGAACATTGGTTGCCAAGTGATGCTCAACTGGAAATAAACACAGACAAGAACCCTCAAATCAGCCTTCAAAACTTCACAGTATGAACAAGACAAAGCAAGTGGGAGGGTGATTCCAGGCCAGAAAGGAAGACAGTTCTTGGCAGGGAAATATCATGTAGTATCTCCAAAGGTGGGGAAGTCCTGAACTGAAATTACGCTAGCAGATTGAGATTGCCTCATTTCAGCACCGAGGGGGCTGTATATCTGTGTCTGTTACCAAATCAAGATCTGCATATCTTAATTGCATCCAGGTTTATAGGGAATGCTTTTTAGGCTTTGAATTTCATTTTCTAGCCATGAAAAATTACCCTAGAGTAATAAAGTGTGTCTGGAAGGGACCACCAGAGGCTAGTGAGGACGAGCTGAACCTAAACCACTTCTGATGGATGCTTCTCTGATTAGTTCTCAAGAACCTCTAGAGGAGGAAACTCCTCTCTCTCCCAACATAATCAGTTCCAGAATCTCACTACCTTTATATTTAGCAACAGAGCAACTGAGAAATTACAGCAAGTCCTTTACCATACATGGATGCTGCTTGCAAGAAAAGATGGTTATGTGAGCTGCAGCTGAGAGCCATCTTTAATTCAGTAGTCTCACATTCCAGCAGCAAGGGCACAACTGCAGCACAAGCTGCACACTTGACAAAGTAGCTGGAATTGAATGGTATTAGCATCTAGTACTGGGAGATAACAACAGTCTTGGCACCCAGCAAAGCAGATTAGAGAGGCCACCACACCTGAAACTGCAATAAAGAAAAGAAAAAGAAAAGAAAAAGAAAAGAAAAAGAAAAGAAAAAGAAAAGAAAAAGAAAAGAAAAAGAAAAGAAAAAGAAAAGAAAAAGAAAAGAAAAAGAAAAGAAAAAGAAAAGAAAAAGAAAAGAAAAAGAAAAGAAAAAGAAAAGAAAAAGAAAAGAAAAAGAAAAGAAAAAGAAAAGAAAAAGAAAAGAAAAAGAAAAGAAAAAGAAAAGAAAAAGAAAAGAAAAAGAAAAGAAAAAGAAAAGAAAAAGAAAAGAAAAAGAAAAGAAAAAGAAAAGAAAAAGAAAAGAAAAAGAAAAGAAAAAGAAAAGAAAAAGAAAAGAAAAAGAAAAGAAAAAGAAAAGAAAAAGAAAAGAAAAAGAAAAGAAAAAGAAAAGAAAAAGAAAAGAAAAAGAAAAGAAAAAGAAAAGAAAAAGAAAAGAAAAAGAAAAGAAAAAGAAAAGAAAAAGAAAAGAAAAAGAAAAGAAAAAGAAAAGAAAAAGAAAAGAAAAAGAAAAGAAAAAGAAAAGAAAAAGAAAAGAAAAAGAAAAGAAAAAGAAAAGAAAAAGAAAAGAAAAAGAAAAGAAAAAGAAAAGAAAAAGAAAAGAAAAAGAAAAGAAAAAGAAAAGAAAAAGAAAAGAAAAAGAAAAGAAAAAGAAAAGAAAAAGAAAAGAAAAAGAAAAGAAAAAGAAAAGAAAAAGAAAAGAAAAAGAAAAGAAAAAGAAAAGAAAAAGAAAAGAAAAAGAAAAGAAAAAGAAAAGAAAAAGAAAAGAAAAAGAAAAGAAAAAGAAAAGAAAAAGAAAAGAAAAAGAAAAGAAAAAGAAAAGAAAAAGAAAAGAAAAAGAAAAGAAAAAGAAAAGAAAAAGAAAAGAAAAAGAAAAGAAAAAGAAAAGATCACCAGTCACTTGAAGTTTCTGGCTGTACATTTTTTTCTCCTTTTTAAACCCATGTAGTATACAGCTGCCCTACCTCAAAATGTCTTAAAAGGAAGTCTCCTTTCAAAAGGCAAGCACTAGAGATTCTGAAATAAGTAAATAAACAGACCTCTTCTGGTTGCATTTCAGGTCAGCCTATAAAACTTGAAGCTTCCAAAATTGCTAGTCATTTCTAAAAACCTTGCACAGCAACAAAACCTCAAGTGCACTCCTACATGCAGTTTTATCATAAAGGGCATAAATAAACTCAGCTCTAAAGGAAAGCACAAAATTGAAACATGAAATGCAACTCTTTCTAGGGTACAATGCGAGCTGGGGCGGAACACAGGTGTTACAGGACAGTGAAGACAGTAAAAATAATCTGTATTCCATTAAAAAGAATAAAAATTAAATAAAGGCAGGGAGGATTTTTCTTAGCAAAACCAAACAAAGACAGATATCTGTTGGGACAAATTTGCTTCAGCTTGTTCTAAAAAATCATTGCTACTTACTTTCTTGCTCCTGTAAGTTATGAGCCAAGGTATGATCTTCCAGAACAGCAAAGTCTCGACACACTGAACAGGGAAACAATGCCAAGAGAATTAGCATCAGGAGAAGGAAACAAAAAAAAATAAAAAAAAAAAATCAAGAAGAGCTATGGGGGTCAGGGGAGCACACATACATGGAGATTTCTGACACACTTTCTACCAGTCCAGATCTTACTTGTGTATCTTTCCCCCTCTTGCACTTGTGGCTATTTTTGCAGCGCTTACATCTTTGTCCCTGTTTGCATAAAAAGCCCTCTTCACTCTCCCCTCCACCTTTAGTTTAAGGCCAGAATTGCTCACACCACCACTGGATCAGACCTTGTGTACAAAACCGTGTATGCCACCCAGAGTTACACCAATGCCTACACCGACTCTGTTAAGCTAAAACCAAGCGCAAGTGTTTGTGCTTACTACGACTTTCTTTGTCAGGTTAAAGAGTCTGAAAATAGTATTTTCTCTGCACAAAGGCACATGTACACTGCCACCTCTCCAAAGCTGAGCAGACTGAGCTCCATGACTCTCAGGGCAATGCATTTCTACCAGCTCAGGCATCATTTTACAGTTGTCGCTTGTAAGCTTCCCTGACTTTTTCAAGTACAGATGCTAGATTTGTACCTAGAACCCAGATATGGGATCAACCACAGTGTTACCGGTAGGGATAAGCACACCTTCTTAAAAAGGTGCTGAAAGTGACCCGGAGACAAAATAAATGGGTAGGGGGCGAGCTCCCTTTGGCACCAGTCTGAAAGCAGCAGATTTTTGCCAATGCCTATCACTTTCGCACTTGAACTTTCAAAGGAACGCTCTGCCCACACTGTAGAAAAACACCAAGGTTTATTTTTAACTTGTTATGATAGGCAGCGGGGCAAAAAAACCACAAGTCGCATACATATTGGGACAGCGACACACACACAGCATCTGGTTCAGCCTTTTGGTGGTAGGTACACATCAGCTTCTTGATGAACCAAGGACAAACTGTGACCTGTGCCCCCAAAACTGCAGGATGGAGCCCCGCTCCGCACATCTGCCATACACTGTGTTCCGATCTGCTTCAAGGGGTGTTTAAGGCAGGGGTACTGAAAAATTTACACTGGAGAGGTCTGTCACTTGTTTTTCCCCTCAACATGACAAGCTAGGCAGTTTAACAGGACCCAAGAGGGGAGTATCTCCCATTTGAAATGTACAGCAGAGAACTACAAGTTGCTTCCAAAGCTGCAGAGGGAGGTACGAACCACTGCCACTACTCTCCACAAGCAGAACCTCTGGGGAAGACCAAGGTTTCTCTTTAGCTGAGCACAGCAACAGCCTAGAAGTTAAAATAACCCAAAACCCCCAGAACATACCAAAACTACAGGGGGAATTTATGAGGAACCCATTTATAAAAGGGCTCAGAGTCAGAGAAGATAAAACATTTCCATCACCACAGAGGGTGGAAAATACAAGGAAATGAGAAGGCAAACACATCTTCAGGTGCCACAGTCCCACAAAACTTCCCTCTTCTCGAACTGATGCATGTGTTCCGCTAAAGAAGCATCAAGATGTTCCTCTGCACCCAGGTATCTTCATTAAATATCTAAAAGAGTTTCTAGTTGTGTGTACTAAGAGACAGATAAACGCTTTCTCCTTTATCGTATTCAGCAGAATTGTTGGTTGAGTCTTTCTGGATCGGAGGGTGTTTTACAGATTACAAAAGCTCCTAAGCTAAAGCAGTGTTTCAGGGAAGGAGAGTGACAATCAGCAGGGTGGAGATGAGGACAAAGATTACGGTTATATGATCCCATAGCGACTCACTTTAAGCATGTACAATTCTGGATGGTGCAATTAAAGTTTTGTTGTTGCTTTTTTTAATTGCAGCTTCTTTTTTAAAAGGAAAGAGGATACAAAACACTAAATAGAACTGAAACACTTCCAGCATTTGTATATATGAAGAAAGAACACTGCCTTCAGCCACAGATCTGGAAAAGCCACAGCTGAGTTGCAGGCAGCAGTGCTATTTATTCACAGGTGACATACTCAGGGTGCTTGGTGATCATGAACACGTTTTTATGGGATAGAGCAAAGGAATCTTACCTACTGAGACTTTACTTCTGTGGTCCCTAGTACTACTTCAGCTTCATAGCACAATTGCAAAACAACCACCTTCTGCTTACAACAAGCATTATCTGGCCTGCTGGAAGGGCACATTCAACTCAGAGGTTGGAGCCCTACTACAGTTCAGAGCTAAGACATCTCAATACAGAGCCACAGTCTGCCCAAATCTAGGGTTGTGCTTTTACCACCACATATTCAAAGAAGCAGCACTTGGTTCCTGACAGTTAGAAGAAAAAAAAGAGGGGGGAGGGAAGTGTTATTTTTAACAGCAATAGGTCTCTGAGCAAGTCCACTGCACAGCTGCCTGAACAGCTGTACTAGCAAGACAAGGCAGGCAGCACAGGAGCAAGGATGAACATTTCAGAGATGCATGTTTTTTGCACAAAGATAGCTGCTGTAAGAAATGCTCATGAAACTGCATCCCAGTCTTCCCAACTCCTTCCTGCACAGGCTCACACACTGCTCTGATCCCCACCGTATTTGAGCTCTGCCTTGTCGGTCATGGTGCTACTGATCCCGGCAGACCTTTGCTCCATCCTCCCCAGAGAGGACACGTGCGTAGGAGGTTTTTTTACTCCATTCTACCCACACCCAGACACACTTCTCTATTTGTTTGGGAAGAAACGCGTTGACAGAAATATGCTTGGCATACAGGCGAGAAAGTGGGAGGGCCGTGGTAGAACACTGCTGCTCTTCTCTTGACAGTCTTGCACCAGCCCGAAAAGAGCCTCATCTCGAGTGAGCTTCATTCCTACAACATCGCAATGATTGTTTAACCCTTTTTAATTGATGGGCCAACAAAAACTTCCTAAAGCAAGTACATACTCCTTAAATAAAAAGGCCAAGCGCATATACTGTTGTGTTGTATAGGTGGGCCTGCTTCTTCCAGCTCCTCCTGCAAAGACCTACTGGAAGTAGCTCGTGGGTCTCTGAAATTAAACAAACTGGGACAAAGCAAGTGGGGACAATGCCCTGGGAAAAGCCACCAAGTTGCAGGGCCTAGATGTGAATACAAGGGCTGTGTCTTAAAACTGTGCTCACTACCCCATCAAGATCCAGTACAGAGAGAGGGGAACTGGATGGCTATTCATGATGTACACACTGAAAGCTCCCAAATGTCTGGGATCAACAGTGCCTCCATCTCACAGAGGAGGCTGGCAGGGCAGCAGCAAGCCTTGGGTTTGCACAGTGTTTGGATTCATTCATGCACTGCTGAAGCCACCACTTGGCTGTGCATACACTCTTAAGCCACTCTTACAAACCCACGACCAGACAGCTCGAGCACACAGCCCTGCTTTGTGCTGCTGAAGTTGCTGGCAAGGAAGACAGCACAAGACAACCTTTCGTCACTGTCAGAAACTTGGCTAGACTGGTTGGCTCTAACTCATCTGAGCACATTATTCCCAAGTCCCATCAGCCCAAGAACAATGTGCAACGGAAGATGAGAACATCCCATTACAAACACAACAAAGTGCTGTCAGCCAGCCAGGTGGCAAGAGATAGGGCCACCTGCAACTCCCTAGCAAGCCTGGAGTTGATGGCAAGTGCAGAGCATTCCCCCAAGACAAGACCCAGCACCCATGGCACTGAGTCAAGCATGACCACAGCTGCAAGTGAGGTCAAGGAAACCAACCCTCCATCCCTGAAGACATGCATCCAACAATGAGGCAAATACGAAATAACTGTAGATGTGGACCAGCCAGGCATGGTCTGAAATGAAGCTTCACTGGTGACAGTCCTCATCCCCTGCCCAGTCTCAATGTGGCCCCAGCACGCTCACTACAAGGTATTATGCTCACTGGGTTTGTGCTGAGAAATAGTATGGCCCCAATTACAATGGAGAGACTCACCATTCCTCCTCTCCAAGAGGCTTCATATTTAAGGGGAAAGAAATCTATTTCCTTATTCCCTAACTTTTTCTAAAGAAAAAAGAAAGGTAAGATTAATGTTACATTCAGTGCTGTGAATTAACTTGACTTCCCATCTCCAAGCCCTGGCCGTGAGCCATCAGACAGTCAAACAAGCAGCAGGGGTGCAATCACAGCAGCTACAGTTGGCAAGTCCAGTGAAGTGTGAAACATTAACAACAGGTTTACCATAGCCTGATTAAGCCAATCTGCCTTGGCACAGCAGGGAGCAGGCCTGGGATATGTGCTTCTGGCACAGCTGTCAATAAAAGAAATGCCAGCCCAGGAATCCCAGCCACTGCCATAGCCAGGGAGGTGCCAGCAGGGGAGGACAAGGGCAGAAGCATCATGCTCTACAGCACTGGTGTGCTGCAAAATCCATACAGCAGCATGAAAGAGGGAGCTCACTTGCTTGAGGGATCCTGAAGAGACTCTGCAAACTCCAAGCACAGGCCTTCTCTGCTGGTAGGAGTTCACCCCGAAAATAGGCCTTTCTAAGGATTGCTGAAGCAGTGCATCTGAGGCTTGTGCAGCACAGCTGCAAGCCTTGCCTTTATGGCTGAGATAAGGATGTCTCTAGGTACGACAACTTGGCGAATTTCATGAAATAACCTTTTCCTTTTTAGATTCTGCCACTTGCCTCAGTAGCTTTCTCCAGCATTAGCTCAGGTCCACAGTTCAGCATTTCTAACACCAAGCTGCTTCAAAGAAAGTGGGGTAACCACAACAGAGAAGCAAAGGCAGCCTCAGATGTTGCTAGTGATATTTAGGTGTGTCACAAAGAGGTAGGTAACATCCAGGAATAGGCAGCACGAACATGCACTGTCTCTACAAGAGGTCAAACCCCACTGGCTTCTCAAGTAAGGCTTAGAGCAAAACACCCCCCCCCCCCCACTTCTGCCAGAAGTCTTAGACTGTGTTTTGATATCTGCTGAGGGGCCCAAGGGCCCCCCCCTTGGCTCACGTGGCCCATATGCTCTGCTCTGGGACACTGGCCAGTTCAATGACCCAGGGACCACACATGCATGCTCCAAGCATTTCCTTTCGGGTCTTAAAAACCATCTCTTGTTCCCCACCCCCTCCACTCCCAACATTTTCCTGTCAGCATCATGTGCTGGATAATTCACAAAATAAACTAGAAGGTGTGAGTCATGCTCAGTTTGGAGCATCTGCAGTTTTTGAATCCTGAACTAAAGGACAGGAGGGAGAGGAAAGACAAAAGTGACACAGGAAAAAACAGTTTCATCAGCTAAAAATCACTTTTTACGGCCTACAGAGCTGAAAAATTAAGTGGCAAGCAGCAAGTGCTGCCTGTTACAAGCCAGCAGTCTCAGGAAAATGCTGAGTTATGAAGATCCCTGCAGGTCAGAAAGCAAGCTGGGACCTCACAGAGGCTCTTTCCAACAAGGACTGGCCAGGCCAATCCAAGCCAGGTAAGCCCTTCACAATATGAGGATCATTTCCTTGAAATAAAACCAACATGACCAAGCAGACACCCAACTAGAGGCGAGAGGCTCCCCAGAGGGCCTTTTCCAGGGGAAACATGCAACAGGGACATTTCCTTCTTGCCCCTAGCAAAGCTGCTCCGTGAGATACGTGGCCTGACCTCAGGATTTCTCTTTTCCATCCTGCCTCTCCCATCACACCTGGAGATTCCTGAGCTCCCGCTACCACATGCAGGTGCCGACAGAGGCTGGCCAGGACACGTCTCGGCTGCTGCAGCTGCAGCTACACAGAGCATTCCTAGGATCTTGTTCACCAGGCACCGTCAGTGCCAAGGACATCAGAAAACTGGCGCAGGAAGAAGGTGGCTGCCAGGCGGAGAGCAGTGCTAGGCAGCCTGGGCAAGGGAATGCTTTCTGCTTGTCAGCCACAGTACCAGACCATCTCACACAGGCAGGAGCTACAACGCAGCACAAGGAGACTGGGCAGCCCAATGGGGAACCAAACTGAGGGGTCTCAGCTAATGTGTAAAAATATTGCCACAGAACCATGTTTTTTTTACTGGCAGTCTTGACTTGGAAGCTAGCAACAGCTTGGGATCCGAGAAGAAGGTTATCATCTCTGCTCTAAACTCACGCCTTGAGGTCAAGGCCATGAGAGGTTTCTGCACTGCCTGCACCATTCTCCAACAATAAGCTCTCACCTGCCCAACAATACTTTTGAAAAGGAAGACTATATATATTTTGGAACCAAAACCTCAGAACATGAGCCTATTTTTTTAATCTGCCTTGAAACAGTAATCAGTAGCATTCACGAAATGCCTTCTCTGAAGCTACTAATTTGGCATTCTCACTTCTGTAGACCTGCCTGCAAACTGCACGGTAGAGCAGTCCTCAAGCTGAGAGAGCATCTGCTGAACACCCCAAAGCAGAAGGTGATGTGCTTGCACAGCATAAACAGGAAGATGGAGATACCTAAAATTGCAAAAAAAAAAAAAAAATAGTGCCACAAGGGAGCTCAGAAGGTCATCCTAGAGCCTGTCCCAGACACAAAATCTGATCCAGGTGGATGTGTATAAAAACCTCAAGGTAGATATATTGGTCAGGGATGGCTTGGCTAGTCTGACACCACAGCCAAGTAGTAGACCCCAGGCAGCCAAACACACACTTCACTGACAATATCTGAGGCATAACTGGGTCTGTGTGTGGAGGAAGTTAATCTTAATCATCAATGAGAATGAAAGTTGCTTCTGTAGTCGTTCTCTCCAGCATCTGACAGCTTCAGTCGACTCAGCTAACCACATGTGCAACATGAAGAATCAACAGTAAACACGGGGAGTTAGCAGTCAATTTTAACCACTGTGACCCAACCATGGATCACAGCAGAACAAACAACACTGCCTCCAGCAGATGTGTTTTACCCTCACTTTGCCCAAGGGCAGACCACCCCACAAGTCAGTGGAGAGCAGGGCAGGAGCTACCTTTGCCAGGAGAGATCAAAATCCCTGGCTCACACCGATGTCCCCATAAGCACTATTGTAGCTGTAAAACACGCTTTCAGCGGTGTCCCATGGATCATACAACACTGTCCATTTCTGAAGGCTTTTTTGTATCTTGTGCAGGCAGGATGTCACAGCAGTTTTAGTTTTAAGCCCAACACCACTCATTTAAACTAGTGTAAAGGAGGGGGAAAAGAAAAACAGTCTCCTTTCACGCATAACTCAAAACAGCCACCCACTCAGAAAACTGCTCAGGCATGGAGCTTGCATCTCAATAAATTTGTGCTATATATGCTCCCTTCCCCCAGACCCATCTCAATGGTGATTGCTGTATTTTGATTTGATCTGTTTATTTCAGCTTTTATGTCAGCATTTTAGGCAATTTTGTACTACACAAAATTATTGGAAGGGCACACTGAATTTCCCAGATAGGTAAAACTTGTGTTCTCTGCTAAATGGAAGCCTAAATGCCTTGCTCAGTTCAGTAGTTTCTCTGCAGAGAGCTGGCAGCTCCACTTTTGTGGTTCAGGGTGCCTTTCAGGAACCATGGCACCTCGGATCTGGTATGCTTCACTAGCATTTCTAAGCCCTCAGTTTCAGGCTGTGGTCAATAAGCTCACAGAGCAGCTCCAGAGAGGCAGGCAGGCAGCTTGGAGCAAAGATAATTCAAAGTGTCAGCTCTTCTAGGCTTCTCCAGTTTAATCCTAAAAGATAATGTAGCAAAATACAAGGGACATGGGATTCAGAAAGGGAGCTCTTGGTGCCCCTCTGGTCCAAGTTCATGCACTGACTCAGTTTGGTGACTGTTTACACCAGGCTGACTTCTGAAAGCCTGACACCCGCGCAGAAGGTGTCAAGTGCCAAAAAAAGGTCCTAGTTCCTCTCAAAACGCCAAAGCATGGTTTTACCAACACAGTTGTTTGGAGGAACAAGCATCTCTAGAGACACAAGCAGAAGAAAGACTCCCTCAGAGATGCCGCTTTCTTTTCAGACTTTGGGTGACTAGACTCAAGCCTGAGACTGCTCCAAGACTTGTAGCTAAAGCAAGAGCTGCAGCTGGAAGGTCTGCCAGCAGCATCAGTGCACATGCAAACAAGCCAGGTTTTATTCAGCCAGATCAGATACTAAGAAGCAAAGCTGCACAAGGGTGGGCCTCAGGGCAGGCTCCCAGGTTTGCTGGAATCCTGGGCTGTGCTGCATTTGAAGCTGGAGGTGTCTGAACTGATCCTGTGCAAGAATCAGAGCCGACTGTAGATTCCCATCAGCTTCCTTTTTCCTAGAAAGGCAGCTGCTAGGCTGCGAGGACTCGTGTCTGCCACCCTTTCAGCTGCTGCCTGCACTGCTAATCTGCTCCACAAGAACAACCTTCCTCTACCTAACCAACCGAGGATGCTCTGCCTCATTTCAAAGCCCCTTTTCTTTGCTTTGCCAGCTCCTCACAGGTACTCTCTCCTCTCCTCCCTCCCTTCCTGCGTTTAAGTTCTCCAGGTTTTAGTCAGCATGGGAGAACACCAAGTACCAAAACTGGCCCCAGATCAGTCAAACCTTCACATCCATCTACGAAAGTGTCACAAATAGTAAAGTTGCAGCACTAACAATACATGTCTCCCTTCCTGTCACAGGTCTGTGTTGGCACGCTGCCCTTAGCAACTACAGATTTAAGACGGTGGCAGAAGAGGGTAAGAATAAGTCCCTGGCCTCTGGGGCCAGATGGGCAGGGAGGCAGAGCTCCCAGCATCAACCTAGAGCAAACCACTTTGTGGCATCTGTGCCCACAGCTCTTGTGCACTGCCCAGAACAAGGAAGAAAGAAGCAGGCTGTCAGCTTTTTAAATGCCTCTTCTCTGAGGACACAAAATGAGCTCCAAGTCAGTTGGAAGTAAAATTTTTGCTTTGGAAGCTAAATCACCTTTAGGTGATACTGAATACTCACAGCTTCTTAAGAAAAGACGAGACAATGAAAATCGGGACCTAGCAAGTTCACCTGTTACGCGGCCAGAGCTTATGCTCTGCACAACACCAACCACCTTGGGAGTGCCAGGCAACTGAACACTGTAATCAGAGCTGGAGGCAAACCTGCCTTTTCCGCCTTTTATCAGGGATATGAGGAATGCAGGCAGGGTTGTGCAGCCTTAGCTAATGGCCCAGTCCCTCCAGCGCTGCAAGTAAGGTCAGGAGAGCCCAGCCACTTCCCAACACCAACTTCCTTCGGAAACCTGGCGCCGACCAAATCGCCTGCAGGAGAGTGCAGCCCTGCAAACAGCAGTGCTCTCTGCGTGCCACAAAAACAGCCAACACCCTGGCAGCTTGGAAAACTCCCAGGTCTTTCCCTGCTGTCCTCCACTGCTTCACCCCGGCCCCCAACATCACTGCTAAAGGCTCCAAGAGGCGTTGGTCAATTTAGGACATAAATCCTCCCCATCCCACCAGCCAGCACCCCAATAATAAAGCTAACTTAGAACAGAGGGAGAAAAAAATTCTTCCCACCAGGATCCCACAAGTAAATGTTTGCCATACATACATGATAAAATTAGGTGCTTTTGCAGTGCAAAGCCATTCTGCCATGCAGAGGGGGGAGAAGCTTTACATCCACACCAGGGAAGGCTGCCCTGAGCCAGGCCAATGTTTCTCCAGCCTACATGCCAGGTCAGTGGTGACAGTCCCTTCTGCGAGGACACTCCCTGCTGGGGCACGCTCCAGCCTCTTGTCCTGACTGTAAATGACCAAAACTGACAGTGTTAGGTTAATGGTTCGACTAGATGATCTTCAAGGTCTTTTCCAACCTAGATGATTCTGTGATTGCTATATGCACCGTGTGTTTTGGAGAGGTTTCTGCAGAAAGGAAAAAACCATACCTCTCACTGTCAGGAAATATTCCTGCTTGCATAAACTTCCTTCCTTCCTTCCATCCCATTACTTCTTG
Organism: Athene noctua; assembly: GCF_965140245.1. Lineage (NCBI taxonomy): Eukaryota > Metazoa > Chordata > Aves > Strigiformes > Strigidae > Athene > Athene noctua. The sequence continues at coordinate 16,795,089 of NC_134044.1, forward strand.
GATCAGCCCTGTCAGTGTTCATGTGTATGCATGTCTCTCACTGCCTTCAAATATTTGCTCATTTATGTCCTCTTCCCCTTTGTTATCACTTACTGAACACCACATACTAAGCCCACATAACATTTCCCCTTGAGCCAATTCCTCCAGCCACTGAGTCCTGGTTCAGCAGAAGGTTGGGAAAAGAATGAACCATACCCATATACACAGAGGCACTCAAAGTTTTACTGCATACAGCTTTTTACACCTCTTTTGAAAAACAGAAATGAAGAAGAGTGACTCACTTGCAAACCCACTTCAACTTTCCGTCCTGAACAGCACTCACCGCAGTCAGGGCTGTCAAAGAGTGCACAGACCAAACCTCTACCAACCCAGGCCTGTGTCTAAAAGAGCGCACTATTTTTATATGGGTGACAGAGCATCATCGCAGTGACCACGGGTTAGCATACAATTAAAATAATCATCAGTTGAGCTTCTGGAGCCTGACACAATATCCTTGGGCAGGGGCAGAATGGCTGTGCCAGGCTTCTGAGCAGACTTTTATCCACACCCTTCTCCCCAAGGAAAGTAACACTTCTGGTAAGCTTAATTCACAAAGTGCCCGGGGTTACAGTGTAGATATTATGAGCACTCAGGCTTAACTGGTCTCCTTTGCTCAAGCAAGGTTCACGACAGTCCTGTCTTGCATCTCTCTATACATATGGTGTGATGCCACACTCTCCTGCTCTCCTTCCAGACCTGCTAAAAGTCTCTCCGAGCTGCCATACAATGCCAAGGCCATATAGCACTCACTCAAAAAGCTGTGTGGTATCTTTTCATGTACTGAGAAAGAAAACAATGGGAAGGCTCCAATTTCTATTTTTAAAAAGGAGGCATAAATCAAGTGTCAAGCGACTTTTACAAGGTCCCATCATGTGTTCCATGTGTCACTGTAAGGTGGACACAGGGCATCCCTGACACACAGCAGCCTCCAGGGAGATGGTAGTCCTGCTCAACCTGTAGAAATACCCAACAAACGCCCTTCACTCCCTGCAACACAAGCCACCAGCAGCAGAACAGCAAATATACTTATCACCTTTTAGAGAAAGACAAAAGGACAAGCCAGAAGCGAGTGCCACACCAGAAACTGCACCTAAGCTTCTCGAGTTTTAAGGCAGTTTTACCAACAGACCAGCCTCCTTCCTCAGTCCTTCAGCCTTCAAACCCACACTACACAGAGGAGCAGCAGCGAGCGAGTGGGAAGCCAGCCAGCTGGGGACACTGGGAAGGTGACGAGGAAGAGGGGAGGGAACATACCACTTCATCCTATAAATCACCACATTCATATGAACTGGATGTCTCTAAGAAAAAGAAAGCTTATCCCAGCAAAACAGAAGTTCCACACAGCCCCAAGGCACATCCCATTGCTTCTCCAAGTGGGGTTGCCCAGAGAGAGCACAAGCGGCCTCTCCTGCTCCTTGCAGCAGCCATCTCCAACTCCCGCCTGGCATGCGTGCACCCTCTGACATTGCTCATGGCCACAGGAAATTAAAGATTAAACAGAGGCCCGTGGTCACAGCAAACACAATGCTGCCTGCAACACACTGCTCAGCTGAGATCATTACTCAGAGAGCAGCAATGAGTGACGGCCAACGTCCTAGTACCACAAATGGGGGAAAGCCCCCTCCCCATCCCCAGCAATGAGGGCAAAAGAGACTGTGCCCCCTCTTACCCCAGTACAAAAACTTGTCAGTAACTAAGGAAACATCTCTGCAGAAGGCATCAACATGAGTCTGGAAGCTCCTCTCTGCCAAAGACTGCTTCTGAACGATCTTTTTGCCTCAGTACAACCTCCACAGCAGCTCGCAGAGGACAAGTGCTAAGAATTTAAGGGATGGAAGGAGGCAGACCTGCTTGCTTAGTTGCATTTTGGAGCCAAGAGCATGAAATATGCTAATCCTGCCCATCTCCTCTGCCAAGCTCTGCAGACCCAGAACAACTAAATGCATAATAAAACTTTCACCCAGCTTTAACCAGAAGTGAAAATAGTACCACAGCCTCAGCTACTGAATTCATGCATGCTGGAAAAACAGACCTCCTATTACTCAGAAGAGCTGGACATGAACCAGTGACCTAGAAAGAAAAGCCTGCATCTATGTCGCATCACTCTCCACCTCCCCATTGCCCTCAAGCCATCCAGCTTGCCTGAATTTTCAGAGCCCTTCTCCAAGGAAAGCAGAAAACCATGACACTTCACATCATGCTGCAAGGACAAATCTCAGAGGGAGCCAAAGGGCATGGGGCAGGTGGTTTCACAGTGACCGGGCTGACCCTCTGCTGCTCTCAAAATTATTGCCCTGATTATATTAATCCAGTTAAAGGCCAAACCCTCCTTCATGAGAACAGCTGACATCTCATCCCTCAACACCAGCCCCCTGAAAAATCCCAAAGCAGAATCCCTCCTCACCAGACACCGTGCCAGCCATCAACACTTTCTGAACGTGCTTCCACCTTTGACAGACATCAAGTTTCTCTTGCCCACTATCATGTTACTGAGCTCACAGTCACCAAAAGCCCCGGCATAAGCCAGTAACATCAGTCTGTTCCACGGGAACCTGAGACACTGCACCTCAGAGCTGACCCCTTCCCCATTCACTTGGAAAGTCAGCAGTCAGGAGGTTTTTATGGCAGGAGTCTCAGCAAAAGTCACATTAAGCTGCAGAGGTCAGAGGGAAGGTGCTATGGTTCGGAGGAAGAGGAAGACTGGATGCTTACAGCAAACTTTTATTCAATTTACGTTAAGGCAAGAGCGCCAGCCAGGCTGCCTGCCCCAGAGAACGCTTTGCCAAGACGGAACATAAAGATTCAAGCCCTTCCTGTTTCCCAGAGCCACAGTCAGAGGTGTATCTTTTACTACTATGTTTGGGCAACTGGCCTCTCTGGCAGCAATCTACAGTGAGCTGCATTTTAACGTATAGCTCAGGGGCTTCAGAAAGCCAAATCAGATTCTTAGTGAAGAGTAGAAACCATAGTGTGAGCATTATTGCCGTGTCTCTCCCAGCACGGGTGGCACAATCACCCTTTGTCAAGGCTGGAGCTCAAGAGACAGCAGAGCAGCAGGGTTGGTTCTAATGACTGGCACAGATGTACTGCCCTTATACTTCTTTATAGTACAACTATAAATAAAATTAAATAAAAACACTTAAGCCACTGCAATTTTCCACAGTTCCAAAGAGCTGTACACTGCTGATGCAGAGTTCAGGGTCCTTCTCTTCCCCCTCCCACCTCCTTTTTCTCTCCTCACAGAGGATTCAAACTGGCAGGAAGATCAGGACCCCCTGGGAAGGAAGCCTGTACCTGGGTTTTACCTGCTGCCACTAACAACTGATGGCTCTCCAAGACTGCACTGGATGAGGCGCTGAGCCTCAGCTTAGCAGACAGGCATCCCTCTGCAAAGCCACTGACAAAGAGCTCAATCCTTCAGCAAAGGCAGCAACAGCAGGCAGAACCACAGGTACATCCTCTAGAGAGGGGCAAGGTCTGTACAGCTCCAAAATGGGAACATGCCCCATGCAGCTCTGCCTGCCTGCATGCAGGCAGGGATGCCTCCTGGGTTCGAGAGGCAATACACAGCGCTTTGAGATGGCACAAGGAGCTGCACCGAAGCGCTCATTTGAAACGGGCAGCCAAAGACAGGGTGTAGCCCTTCTCAATTTTAGCTGCTAGTAAAGCATCAGATTACAAGAGATAAGAAACAATTAGAGATCAAGCAGAGCCCAAGCCAGTTTCTGTTATTTACTTTATTAGTAACTAATTAAAATAATATTTCCAGATGCTCTTCTACCCAAGAGGCTCACAAATGAGACCTCTAGTAAAAAAGATCTACACACACAGAGCTGAGCAATCCCCTGGGGTGGGTCAAAAGAGCACACAGCAAAAGCTGCGTTGTGAAAAGAGGGAATGTCACAGACACTTGAGAAGCAAATAGAAATACAGGCAGAGAAATTCAGTCCACAGATTGCAACTAACACCAAAACCTTCAGCAAATAACTTACAAGAGCTTTACTGACCACAGTGGTCAGAACATCCACTTTACTGCCCATGGAAAAATGGCTCTGTAACACCAGGCTGCCGCACTAAGGTCTAGTTTATACTAGCAAGAGAGTGTTTTGAGGATGTATTTTATACCAGTAAACCCCTGCCCACAAACCAAACTGGACCAGCTGAAGTAGTTTTCACCAGTGAAATGCCACCTATATCAGGCCTTCAGCTACTATAAATGCTTTTAAAGATAAAAAAGAAAAGTAAACACAAGAAGCAATGCTTCCTGCAGCACCTAGCTAGTTACCAGATTTTCACTGCCATCAGTGTACAGAAATGACCTCACTTGTAGAAGAGTTTGAGACCATATTGGGAGAGGAGGGCGATGCTGTCTCGCAGCAGTCCTAGCTACCTGCAGCCAGGGAGAACCTGGACACCCCACCTTCCCTTCTGAAGGGCTGCTGGTGAAGAACAAAGTACTCAAACCAAAACAATGTTCTTCACTGTTAATGAACGACTAAACTGACCTTTACCCGAAATGAAGAATGGGAATGTTTTTCCAGAAGGATCAACAGTGATTTCTGTATCAGGAACAATAAATATTTCCCTAGGTATGGAAGGTGATGCATTTCTCTCCTTAGTTGGCACCAACACCAAGCATGAAAAGATCTAATCCAAAGCATAGCTTGGTTTCAACACTTTCTACAATAAAAACAAATGACGCCACTAAAGCAAAAACGTGCAACATGCCTGAGGCTTTGCAGAACACAGCTCAGGCCTCATCTGCTCTGCATGCTGGAGCTGCTCTGGGACGCTACTTTAATCCAATTGCTATCAGGTAACAGCAGACTGTCATACCAGGACACTCTTGAAACTTAATCCTCGCTAACCATAAGTGCAAACTTACCAAGGACTGGTTGAGCTACAAAGCAACCCTCTAAACATACTTTCATTCAGCATGTAAGGAACCTTAACTCAGTCCAGTTAGTTCACTTCAAAAATGAATCAAGCTAAATCAAATCCAAGGCTACTTAGGTTAATTGGATTCATTTTCTTGAGTAACCATGTGTGGACAGCCTCTAAGGATGAGACCTTGGCCACACTAAAATGACCAATAACAATTTCACTAATGACTTAACAGGACCAACACTAACCCCTAAAACTTCAGCACATGGATTTCTTTTCTTCCAATAGCAATAAGTGAAATATTAAAGGATGACAAGAGGTCAAAAGGAACCGCCAACTCCCAGCACAGACACATGCCTTCTACGCTTGACTAGCTGAATCATCAAATTCACACTTGCTATTGTAAGAATTGAAATTTTAAAAAGCGAAAAAGAAACGGCCAGCGGCAAGGAAAACAAGTTTAAGGAATTTTGGTTGTATTTAGACAGGCACTCCATTACTACTGCGTAAATCTAAAATAACTTGACTTTGACAGAGCTTCTGTGGATTGATACTACTTTCAGGAAGAACAGACTCTACCTCGTACAGAGCTTTTTAAACCCAAAGCGGCTCCAGGGCACCTTTAATTAACCTTAAAGGCACACGTCAAGAGGGAAGCCGAGGCCGACCTGGCCCCACGGGAGGGGACCGGACCGAGCACAGGCCAACACGCTGCAGCTGGACACCCGGGAAGCGAGCGGGGCCCTGCCAGCCCACCCGTCCCTCTCCTCGGGGGGCACGCAAGGATTCTGCAGGGTGGAGGAAGCTGCTGCTTGGCGCTCCAGAGCTCAACGCAGGGCAAAGTCTTCACGAAACCCCCGCAGGCTCAAGTATTTTTAACGGGGACCTCAACGTCGCCAGTCCCCCCCCATCAGCAAATCTGTGGTCATTCCCAGCTCGGCTCCCATTTTTCAGTGCCGCCAGCTGCGCCTCCAGACCCAGCCGCGCTGTAACTGCGAGGAACGTATCTTCACGCCGACACCCCCGAAGGGTGTCCCAGCTGTTCCACAGCAAACCTCACCCCCGTGGGAGCGCACCCCGCCGCGCTCGCAGCCCTGCCCCAGCCCCCCGCCCGCCCGCCCGCGCCGGGGGGAGCCGAGCAGAAGCGCCCGGGGGAGCCGAGCAGAAGCGCCGGCGGCGTCTCGGCCCCGGCGCAGACAAAGGGCTGCCCCCTCCCCCAGCGCCGCTCCTCGCCTCCTCCCGGGGAGCGGCGGCACTTCCCCGCCCGGCCCCCGCCGCACGCCGGGGAAGGGCAGCCGTCAGCCGGGCGAGGACGGCGGCCGCGGCTGCCCGTCACGGTAACGTTGCTGCTTCTTCTGGCCCCGCCGGCCCTCGGCCGCCTCCCCTCCCTCCCTCCCGCCGACCCGCACAACCGCCGAAGACCACACACGGGGAAGCGCGACGGCTCCCGCGAACCCCGAAGGGCCCCACGCAGCCCGCGCCCCCGGAGCCCCCCCGCCCCCCGCGCTGACCCGGCTCCACCGGGAGCGCCACGACCCGCCCCCGCGGCCGGAAAATTTAAAATAACAATAATATTTTTTTTAAATATAAAATAAAGAGTTTGTCCCCTTCCTTGTCCCAATTTCCCCCAAACCGCCCCGTCCCGTCCAGCCCCCCCCGGGGTGACCCCTACCTTCTTTGACTCCGGGCAGCTTAGAGTGGTCGATGCCGATCCCGGCCATGGCGGGGGGGCTGGCCGACCGGCCCGCGGGGTGGGGTGGGGTGAGCCCTCGCCCCCGGGTGAGGGCAGAGCCGCGGCGCCGCCCGCGCCCCGCGCCCCGAAGTTGCCAGCGGATGGAGCCGGCGCGCCCGGCCGTACGGCGCGGGAGAGGGGACAGAAAGCGCCGGGGCGGGGCGGGCCGCGCTCACCGCCCCTCTGCCCCCCCGGGAGGTGGGCGGGGGGCCGCGGGATTCTTCCCCCCTCCCCTTCTCCGGCGGGGCTCAGGCAGCAGTTCAGCGGGACGGGAAGCCTCCGAGCGCCTTTATTTATAGTTCATTTTACTTTTTTCTTTTTAGAGGCGGGGGGTGTGGGGATCCCCTACTACTGCCGGAGCGGCTTTTCAAACCGCTCGGACGCCCAGGGGCCGCCGGGGCTTTCCCGTGCCGGATCCGGGTGCCCCTGCCCCAGCTCCGCCCCTGCCCCCGTTCCCGAGCCGCCCCACCCCAGTGCCTCCACGGGAGAGGAAAACGCGCCCAGGTCGAGCCGCAGACGAGTCCCCTGCCCCGCGGCTGCCACCGCCGCGGCACGGTGCACCTTGTCTCAGGGAGGGGACGCAAGGGGGATGGGATGAGTTTGGGACGGGCACTCCCCAGGAGGGAGTGCAGAGGAGAGATTTCTGTCCAGGGAGCACCTTGAGAGGCTTTTGAACCTCAGTAGCCACGTACGGGTTAGAGCCAGCCTTGAGGAGAGAAGGGGAGGACTTGGAGCTGCAGCCCACCCTTCTTTCCCAGCAGTAAAGAAATAGCATGAGATGATGTCCTCTGGGCAAAGTGGAGGAGATAAGAGGAAGCGGATTTGGGGTTTAGGGATGTCTGAGCTGTGCTCAACACCACCGATCACTCACGTCAACTGTTTAGTGTCTTGGTCATAAGTGTGTATCTCAGGAGTATGCAAGCAGCAGATGAAGTCAATATTACCACATTTGAAATGGGTGGCCTCCAGCTTCTGTTCTAATGTCCCACACCATTGGTAAGGACAAGGATGCAGGGTGAGAGGGGGCTGAGCCCATCTCCTGCCCACCCTCTCCAGCAGGCTCCAGAGAGCTCTGTGCCCTGGGCAACTGGGACAGGAGCTGAGAGGGAAACATAGTGGGATGTCATATCTCAGAAAAAACAGCAAAGGGAATATCATCTCAATTTTATTAAAAAGTAAAAACATCAAAGAAACTGAATGCAACAAAAAGAATTGATTTCCAGAGGGTTAGCCTTGTGCTTCTCCAGAATTTTCCAGTCCCATTTTCTGAAACTCAGTAACTGTCTGTCCTTAATTCTGTCCTTTTCAAATGATGCTTCATCATCCCCAAAGCAGGTGTTCATAGACTTTGTCTTTAATCTGACTGCCTTTACCTTTTCTTCAACCACTCAGCCTTCTCCACAGAAAAGGTCACTGAATTGTCTGTATTTATGCTCCCTTCTCACGCATACCTAGCACACCCCTCCTGTGTGCTGACAGATGCTGAGAGACCTGATGAGCCTTCTGCCTAGAAGGCTGTTGTGCCCGTTTACTGAGAGATGAGTGGTCATCTTGTGTAGCGGGTACTCCATATGATCATACAGATGGGGATTAGTCACAGGGTCTTGTCCCTCCAAGGGGCAGATCACACAGATTATCTCCTGTCACAGTCCCAGCTCCTCCCTCTAATCCCCCTGCCATTCACACAAGGGGTGAAGGATCTAAAAATCTGTTTCTAGTTAAAAACTCTTAAATCTGAGTTTTTCTGAACTCAGTATGTTCTGCTGGGCATATTTCTCCTTTTACTAATCAAGCTTTTTGATCACTGAATAAGCATTTATTATTGGACAAAAGTGAGGACAAAAGAAGAGGCCAAGCGACCAGGAATATACAGAAGTGGCACAAAACATACTGATCTGACAGAGGTCACAACCTTCCAAAACTGGATTATGGCCTTCTCCTGCTCTTCTCTCAGTATAAGGTATTCAATACAAAGCAGCAGAAGCTGAAAGCCTGAAGCATTGACATTTACACAGCAGCTTTAATGCAACAGAGCCACCCTTATGACCCTACTTCTATGAACACAACTTTTAAGCCGTCCATCCCAGTGATCATGCGTTTTATTCCAAGCACACAGCTCTTTGCTTTAGTCTTCAGTAATGAATTTGTATCACATTGTCTGGCTAGAGCCAAAACCAGCAACATAAATTAGTCATAATCTGCATTGCACCCCAGAGATACTGTGTTCGGCTGATGTGACTTTGGCTATTGTTAAGAGAGAGCTGTGCTCCTGGCTATGTGTAGTTTCACTAAAGCAAGATCTGGTACCAGATGCTCAGGGTCATGGCAGAATAGTTCCCAAGGTTCCTGAGTTCAGGTTTCTACTAGACAAATTATCTGGCTCCTCATGCATTCCCAATGGTTCCCTTAATCATGCAAATATATTGTTCTTGCAAGATCTGCTGAAGCTCAGTGATAGCAGCTGGATGGTGAGCTCAGCTAGGACCCAAAGAAACTACTGGGAGACAACATCAGTGATATTATTTCTTGGTGCTGGAAATGAGGGGAACACCTCTGTCTGTCAGAGCACAGAAAGGCTGAACAGGCCTCTGGGAGGGGTAACACAAGCAAAACTAGTGAACAGCATTTGTCAGCACTGTTCCCTAAGGCAGGGTCCCACACACCAAAGGATTTTCTTTGCAATCTTGACATTGGACTTCCCTCTCATCGTAGCTTGATTTTTGGGAGATGTATTCAGATGAAATCTCTGAGATTGGAAGATGGCATGAATCACTTGAAGATTATAGAAGGTTTCAAAGAGAGCTACAAAACCCAAAAATGACCACAGGGAAGCTGAGGATGAACAGAATTAAACTGGATCCAGGGAACAAGCTATTGATATAATGCTAGCACTGCAGCAGCATCACATCTTACGGTCCCAAAAGATTCCTCATTGTGGTGGATCTCAAATCACCTTCCCGAGTCTCACTTGTGTCTAAAAGCTGCTGCTTCTAGACCAAAATCATGGAAGGTGTTTGTTCTGCTAGACTGACATCAGCTTTTCCTGTGCAATCTGTACAGCATCTAGTTTGACAAGATGGTATATGTTGTGGTGAGTAGATGAATCCCAATAAAGCTGGGAAGACTAACCACTTTCTTTTATTTAAAATAGGAAGACAATGACACTTCAATCTTTATAAGAGCAGGTACTTAATCTCACAGGAGCTTCTGTTGGAAGACAAGCCTGTCTCGTTTCCCAGGACAAAAGCAACTGGGAAGCTGATGCAGAATTTGAGCTGAAGAACATGGCACACTAACTCTTTTCTCACGGAGTAACTATACTCAGGAGGGAACTTCAGGGCTCTAGTCCAATCCCCTGCTCAAAGTAGGACTGGCTTCAAAATCTGATGAGATTGCTCAGTGCCTTGCCCAGGTAAATTTGGAAAATCTCCAAGGCTAGAGATCACCCCACCTCTCTGAGCTCCTGTTCCATTCTTAGCTCACTGTGATTTTTCCCCTTATATCCAGGGGGACTTCTTGCTGCAACCTGCAACCCTGGACCCTTGTCTTTGCACTGTGCACCTTGCCTGGCTCTGTGCTTTCCAGCAGCTACTCTCCATGGCAGAGCCCATGTACCAGGCACACCATGATCAGTGAAGGGTGTGCTCCAGCAGACAGCTGCGGGCAGGGGCTCAGAGATGGCACTGCAGCTCTGACTGTGCCACTGTCGCGGATGAAAGTATTGACACGGTAATGATTTAGAAAAATAATCTAGATTTATTAATAACTAGCAACTATTTGCCAATACAAAATAACTCAGAAAGAAAAGCGACTTATTCAGGTTCTAAAATGACAACATTCACTCTAACTTACTTAACGGTACCTTAATTTATACACATATGTACATGCGCATACACAAACCAGACATACATACAGAAACAAAGGGGTTTGGGTTTGGTAAAATGAACACAAAAGGGACAAGCACACAGGAACAAGGGTAAGGGTACGTACCCACACACACACCCCCACCAATAAACAGGTGAAATAGAAGCTAGCTCAAAGGAAATTCCCCTCTCGAGTTTAGAGCAAATACTCACAATGCCTTGGCATTCCTCAGCGGGCGATAATTGAGACTCGAGCGGGGGGGACTTGGCCCTGGCCTTCCGTCTGGAGCAGACAACACCTTAAGGGTTTTGGTACCTGAGAGGCTCCCAGCTCAGGGGAGATGCTGGTCACAGCCCGCTGCGATCCAGGAGAGCTCAAAGGGTCTCTCTGGTGGTCGCAGCTTATAGGATCCAAGATAATTGACTTTTGTCAAATGCTATCTGGTGCCTTCTGGCAGTTGCACAAGAATTTGAATAACATGCAACCCTGTTATTTTTCCATCTGACCACGTCCCAGGCACAGGTGTGCCAGGCCATCAGGAGATGATGGGCCATCATAACCTTTTCCAAGCAATTGGGAGGGGCAGGAGCCAGGCTCCTCAAGGTTATCAGTCCTTATCTCCACAGACTGGTGTATGGCTTGGGGGAATGTGGATAGAAGCACACCTGGCACCAAGCAGCCCAACAAGGAGGGCAGGGAGGGGTAAGAATTGCACCACCACAGCTACCACACAGGTCTTAAACTCCAGGGAGACCCAGGACTGGGACTTTTCCCTACCTGCACCCAGGCATCTGATCCTGCCCCCAAACATATCATTGCTGGAGTGTACCCAGATTGTCACGCTGGTGCTGATGCCTGCAAGTGCTAATTGCTGTAAGGGGCCTCAGCAAAGAATGCACCCAAGGATATAATTTTTGCAGCTGTGATGGGTACATCCCAGACAGGGCAGATAAACCATCAGACACCTGTGGAAGCCCCTCAGAGGCCCTTCCCCAAATTTTAGTATGCTTGTGCAATGTATTAATGAATGCATTAGATACTCCGGAATACATGTGTACTTCTCAGAAATTACATGAATATTCATTTATTTTATTGTATGTAGTAAGTGTGCCCTTGTCTTTCGGGATGCATATTAGGTGGAATGATCCCCCATGCATCCAGCTCCGCAATAAACAATGCCTGCCTTCTAAAACTTCAAACTGTCTTAGAGGGTTCTTTTGAGACCAAATTTACAGTAACAGTGCAGCACACAACACCTTCCCAGTTCTCACAGCACTGAAAACACTCCAGAGGGGATATGCAAAGCAGAGGCTGGAACTGTTAAAAACAGGTAAAAGCCCTCGAAAAAGCCACAGTGAGGTTTTAGGGGCAGGAGCTGCCAGGCAGAGCATTGGAACCAGGAGCTAGGAGTGCCTTATGCTGGTAAGCAATTTCTGCAGACAGGGAAAGACAATTTTGTGCTTGCTTCTTAAATAAACTGGGCACCTCTCCAAATGTCCTGCTGTCATTTTAGGTCAACAGAATAACAACAACTGTGAAATAAATTAGGCCTCGTCAAGATGTTCACTTTCAACAGAATGGTCTTTGTTAAAGTTTCCTTAATGATGGCAAGGCTAACTTCCAACTGATGTGGGGATAGACACAGAGAATAATGAACCTGCAGGCAGGACTGTGTGCATCAGTTAATGGTCAGTGCAAAGGGATGGAAAAAAATGGTTCTAGGTCTCTCATGATATATCAGGTGCTGCACAAACCCATGTCCAAAACCTGTGGGTCAATGGTGACTGTTGCCAGAGGGCTGATCTTCCTTCTCACCTGAGCTGGAGACATGCGCTTTTGTTTCTCTCCTCTTTGACCCAGTTCAGACATTAACCTCCTTGCATTTCTAAGCTAAGACCCTTCAAGAGAGGTTTGAAGTCTTGAGCCAGAAGGGGCGGATGAGAGGAAGTAACCATTATAGCCCTGGCAGTGAGCACCAAGAAGCAAGTGTACAATTTCCATAGGTAGCTGAACCGTGCCTGTGGGAATTCAGGCTCTCTGAAAACAAGGACGGCAGGAGCCTGCAAGGATTAAGGTATTATAAAGCACACCAGGGGTAATGAATGGGGTGATTGCAAAGAATGAACAAAGAGGAAACTAAACTTGTGCTTACATGTAACATAATGAGGGGCACTAGGAAAATCATGAGCCAGGCATTTACAGAACGAGGGCTTTTGCTGACTTTCAAGTTGGAGAGAGAACCCCTGCAATCTGAAGACAAGTATGATGCTGCTCACAGCTTGGTTACATGCATGGATCAGATGTTTGTATCGGCTACCCTGGAAACTGCAAGGTGCAAATTAGCTCTGCATCTCTGCCCACAATTTTACATACATATTTGCAAGGCTTGTAGTTTTGGTGATTTTTTTTTTTCCAAGTGAAACAATATTAAGTTTCACATCAGCAAAAAAGACCAAATGCTTTCCAAAAAAATCTCCTTTACCAATGAAAGTGAGAGAAGTGAGAGGTGATACTACAAGTGGTGTATTTGCTGCTTTCTTCTTCCCTCATCCTCTGTGCATATTTCTTTAGTCTTGCAAGTCAGAAGACCAGAACCCACCAGAAAAGTATGTTACTCACTTAGTGCTCCACAGGGATCTGCCTGAAAGCCCACAAAATAGAGGCAGAAGAAGACTAAGAAATGTGGCAGGTAGTGGTGAAACACCTTGGATGGTTCTCAGCTATTCACAGTCACTACAGTGTGTTGAAGTTTTATCCAAGCAGATGTTGTTAGAGGGAGTTTGGTGGGGGCTGAAGTCAGAGCAGTTCTTACCTAGAAACAAGTTTACTATATTCCACTCTGAAAAATTTCTAGATCTACCTAAAAATCACGTCTTTTGATTTCCACCTGCCCATCTTTTTCTGGATTTAAAAAAAAAAAAATAATCCTGTGTTATCACTTCTGACAGCCTTGTTTCCCAATCTGCAGGGTTGCAAGCAGGCCAAAAGGTGAGGGATGGATGTGTGTTACAGTCTCAGCTGGATCCCTCATTTCAAGCCATGATTTTGTCTATGCAAGTTTACATCCACAAAGCATTGGTGCTCACTCAGCAAAACACTATTTTGCATGTGCAGAAGCTATGACAGAGTCTGAGCAGCCCTGGGTGCAAAGGAAAAGCTAGGTAAGAAGACAGGCTCTCCAAAATGCAAGGATTATGGTTGCCTGTGCAAGTTTTCTCAAAATAAACCAGATCTGTGTACCTTCTAAGCCTTCCCTTGGGTGACCTGCAATTACCGAATTTTTTGAAAACTCTCACACCTCTCAATAAACCAAAAGGCCAGATGATAAGAACCGAGAGGAGGAAGAGTGAAAAAGCGGAACGACAGTGTGAAAGTTGGCACTGTTAGCAGACAGAGTTGACCTCCACATCCTTAAAAGTGCCCCAACCAGCATTTTTAGCAGGAAATCACCAGCCTTGTCTATATGGCCATGTTACCCAAAGTAGTACATGTACAAGCTACATTCAGTTTAGACTTACTGAGGATGCCTGGCTGAAATAGAAGAATGTTCAAAATTCAGGGGAAACATTCACAGACAGATGGATGCACACACTCATTCCCATACAATGGTTGCTTGACCACACCAAAGGATCCTTGCAGAGGTTGTTGATGCAGGTAGCATTGAGCACCTTCAGTCCAACATCTGCAACAAGAAAAATCAAGAGGCAGATCATTCCTGTGCAGTCACACTGGGAGCTGCCAAGTCCATGCCAGCCTGCACAGCAGCCAGTGAATGTTACCAGCTGGTGGCTGCAGCGTGGTCTGGAGGACACAATGCCTCACCACCAGCAGCCTTGGAGCTGCTGAGGGACTAGGGCTTTCTGAATGTATAACTCCAGGCAGTCAGGCAGTGCTATGTGTGCTAGCTCTGCAGTTGCTATCCCAGAAAAAGCCTGGCTACCCTGACAATTTCACCCAGAAGCCAAGCTAATTAGCACATCCCAAGTGCTGCACTAATATGCACATAAGGCTTTTTGGTGGCCAGGCTAGGGTCTCTACCCCACTGAGAACAAGCTCAGGCAGCCTAGTGCAGCCTGCTGCTACTCAGTAGAGACAACATATTTCATGCTTAGTTTCCCTTACTTTCCCCCCTCCATCTAGAGAGTGGCAAGCTCCATCAGAGGACACACGCCAGACCACCACTCTGGGTCCTCCTGGTTTTGCATGCTGACAGGATAAATGGTAATGACCACTGATACCCATCTTCTAGAAAGAATAAATGAGCTGGGGTCTGCCACTATTGGCAGGGTGATGGGCTTGTAACTGCATTTGTGGAGGGCAAGTCCCACCTTTAGAAATTACCTCTTGTTGGACCTGTACTGCTCTGTTGCCTCACTTGCCATTTCCACAAGTGGCTGTTCTCTAATGTCCTATAGATGATGATGAGGAGAGAGGTTCTCCAGAAAACCAGGCAGACTCCTGCTCCAAATCTCTCTCAGCCTTCCTACTTCCACTGCCTTCACTGGGGGGATTAGCTTCTGTAGGTGACACTACTCTTACAAAGACACCTCACAGCATCACTTACTCAGTACTCGGTGTCCCTGCCAAGTTCAGGGGCACTGCTCACACTCATCATCCAGGATGGGCTCAGGGCTTGCAGAAGGTGAGTGAGAACAGAGCAGGATCAAGCTCGGGATAAATCTGATGATATAACCAGGTCATTCCAGATCACACCTCTTCAGGACACTGTCCTGGCACAGGGGTCAGATCAGTCCCTACACAGCCACACAAATATTTACCATTCAGGAGCATCACTGGAAATTACTTTGAGACCAGCACGTCACATCACATTTCAAAGCAGAAAAGGTTTCTATATTGCCTTCAAGTAACCCCAGTCAAAAAGGATGGAGACTGAGTCTGGAGGAGGTGCTCCAACTCAGGATTAAGAGGCAGAGGTGAGAATGGTACCACAACTGCCTCTGCTCCCTGCTTTCTCTCCATGGGCTGCCTCCTCCCACATCCAATGCTTTCACATTCCTGCATTAGTCTTTCAGCCCCTCACTCCAGGAATCCTCCTTGGAGCTGACTGAGAAGTTGAATGGCTTCCTGACAGCCCCCAGAGTGGATGTGAAAGCCAGGCAGGCAGCCCAGATGCACTTCTTACCCTCTGCTGCCTTAACCACGAGCAACTGCTTCTCTCTAGTGTGATGCTTCCCTCTGTGTGCTCCCTTCATTGCTTGCAGTGAGGTGGCAACTTGAGGTGCTTTACAGTCTGCCTTGGACCTTTCCCTTTTCTTTCTCTAAGCAAGGATACGGTTAAACCATAGCATCTAATTTTATGGCAGTAACAGGCCAAGCAACAGCTGAGTCCCCAAGACAAGCACGTAGAAGGGGGAACAAATTGCATGAGTCAGACTAAAAGCTTCATAAATATTGACTGGTTTTAACAGTCCTCTAAGGAACAGAGAATCTCATTTTATAACTACATCTCCCTCCCCGTTATACACTCCCTTCTCTCAGGGAGACGCAAGGGGGGTTGCTCTCCTGGCTTATGTGCACAATATTTTAATTCCTTTCCGCAGTCAAGCTGCTCTGTTGGGGACTTTGCACCACACATCAGCAGAGTATCTGAGCGCCTTCCAGTGGTGCTTTAAATAACATGACTGGAGTGGGTTTTGTTTTCTCAGGTTCGCCCCAGGGTAGAAATGACACAGACAGGAGAAATCAGATATTAAATGTATGAGGTGTGAAGGCTGAAGAGGACAGGATGGTTTTCAGTACCTTCTACTCTGATTCCTACCAGGTGAAGCACAGCTGGTGACACAGAGGAAGAGACAGATGCAATAGGAACATAGACAGAAGAGACAAATGGTGTCAGGTCTACAGTAGTAATATAGGCAAGAAAGGCAGACACTATGGAAGAGAGAAAAGTCTTGGCTACAGAAGATGGAAACTGTTGGTCATGTGAATAGACAGATTTGATAGAGGCACATGGTGGGACAGGGGGTACCCTGTAAGTCACTACCCAGGATGGAGAGCAAGATGACTCCTGCCTTTCTGACATTGTATGAAGCTCACTTGAGGACAGCTCCCCTTTCTTGCCTGCTAAAAGCTCACCAACTTCTCCCTGCTTTGTTGGGGCTATCGAGACCCAATCCTGACTTTTCCTCTACAAGGTGTGTCCCCTCTGCATTTCCAAATTTGTTTGTCATTCCCCACCTTCACCTTATTCTTAGAAACACTCTAGGCAAGAAGACAGTGATACGTGAGTCTCCCTATATGTACCACACAGTATAAAATCCTGTAACTATCAGCTGAGACTACCTAGTTGCATCCAAGACCCATCCTTGATGAAGAGGTTGGGGGACAGTTCATAAGCCCTTTCTCCCAACTTAAGTAAAGGCTCTTCCCTGACAGGTCTTTCCACAGTAGATTGCTTACTTTGGGACCAAGCAAACTATGGTTAAGTGGAGACCATAAGACCACGGGAAAGCCTGTGGATGCTGTTGAGGTTCACCTGAAATACTTGATGTATGCAATGTGTTCCTGAGAACACATGAAACGAAAAGAACATCTTCTCTCTCCAAACCCCAACTGTATAGCATACAGAGTGGTCTGGAAACCTGCCACTCCAAGCTGGCTCTGGAAAGTAGTCCTTTCATGTTCTGCTTTCAGCAGCTCAATACTGCCTCCTGCATCTTACAAGTCACTCAAAACCCACACTGGATTCCTTTTGCCTAAGGCTTACTCTGAAATAGTAAGGCTTGCTGTTTTGGAATTAAACTCAGGTTAGATTATTTGGGGACTGCATCTCTTCTAGAGGCAGCCCTAGCTTCATTAAAGCTAACAGCAAAGCCCAAAGTGACTTCAGAGAAACTGGGATTTTATATAACATACCCAAAAGCCTTCACTGCTTCACAATATGCTAGTCTACCTAGCAGAAGAGTCTATGCACAGAAAGTCTGAACATTTCAAGGACAGCAATGTCCAACAGCAGCAAGGGCCAGCTGCTTCCTAGGGAAGAGGGAGCCAAGTACAGTGATGCCAGCAGGACAGGGACCCATCCCAAGAGGTGCTAGAAGGGCAGGCCCAGAGACAGCAGCCAGATTCGGTCAAGACTCCCAATGTCAAGGAAGCCCATGATGATGAGGTAGAACCAGGCTCAAGATAAAAGTCAATCCACTAGTCAGAATCAGGCCTGATAATAGCAACCAGGGTCAAACACAGCCCAGTGAAAGCAGACAGGTCCACACTGATGGAACATGTCTGAGGTCAAACAGGGAAGTCAGCCTACAGGTCTGGGTCCAGCTCTGTAAGGGCCTTGGTGAAGCAAAGACATACCTGAGCTGCAGAGCAGCATTCCTCCACCATAGCTCAGGCAAAAACAGAAGGAGCCCAGGGTTGAGCTTAAATGGGGCTCCTCAGCCTATGGGCAGTGGATAGTGGAGGCCCCAGCTGAGGCTGCTCAGGACTGTTAGCAACCCCAGCACCCTGACACATGTACTCATCTCTCTCACACTCAGAGCTGGTGCAGCTGAGTTTAGTGGCATCTTCTTGGCCAAGTGTTCTCCATTCCTGCCCTCTGGACTGGTTGGCTTTGTCCATCCTTGCCAATTTTCCAGTTCGATTGTGTTTGATTACCTGAAGTCTGCATAGCTTTATGAAAATAGAAACTTCTACATGAAGGGGCTTAGGCAGACTAGGACCATGGGAGGTAGAGATGGAGCTCATATCTTCATGTTCTCACTATGTCTGAGCTCCAGACAGAAGTGCTCAGTGGATGATGTAGAAGACATTATCACTGAGTGAAGTAATAGGGAGAATATGCAGACTATGTTGTTTTCCTATTGAGAATAAAATACATAAGAACACTAAAATGTAATAGTATTTCCAGCACTTGGACAAATGGGCTAAAACCTAAGGAATTTTCCAGGTGAGAGTCTTACAGAAGTCCGACACTGCAAATCAACCATCTCATAACTGCGACAAATGCAAAAAGTCCACTAGCATCTGGCAGTGGCTGTCAGGCATCTATCCACCCACCCACCTGCTGGGAGCATTCACCACTCACAGCATCCAGTAATCTCCCTTCTAGTATGTAAATGTAGAACGGTAGTCCCTCACCTTCACCAGGGCTCTCACTTGAAAGGACTGGCACACTCTACACATGAATTGCTTTGGGGGCTGAACAGTTGCAGTTGCCCAGAACTGAAGATTCTCCACAGTGAAAGAGGAAATCCCAGGGAATAGCTCATCTTCCTGAAAGAGTCTGCCAGTAGCCCATGATGTCTTATAGCCAAGGGTAGGAGAACACAGTCAGAGATCTCTGGATTGTATATAAACTTAGATGAGATGTTGAAACCCATCTTCTATATGAAAGCAAATTGAATTTCACAGCAGATCTCATGACAGGTAGGGACCTGGAAAGCCATTTAATACCAAGTAAAAACAGACCTGACATTCTCTTAAGAATATAGTTTTGAGTCAAATCTACTATTGTCCACCCTGGACTCCTGTGCAAAGTGGTACCCATCAAGTTATGGCCTCTGATTCATGGGGGCTGTTCAGCTCTGACCAGTTTGAAACAGGCGGCTTAGGGAGACAGAGGCAGCTGGAAAACTATTCCCAGTAGGCCATAGGTGTCCTTCAGTCCAACCAGAACTTTGTGAAGAATGGGAGTACTTCAGCTGGTTGACCACTGATTCACAAGACTGAGGGAAAAGGCAAGTTTGATTTACTTGTACATATTACACCTGCAGGGAAAATTTTGGAATATTTCCGTAGTAGAGAAGTATTCCTTAATGGAAGCATCACGTTCATTTTCATAGACACTTCTTGCAAAAGATATGACCCTCTCCCCCTCTATTTTTTAGTAAAAAAAAAATATTAAAAGGGATATTAAAACGCTAGACACTGTATAGCTATCCAAGGTCCACAGCAAGTTGTAGGGAGAGGTGGGGACCAGAAGACAAAAGCCCAAACATGGAAATGATGCTGTCTTTTAGTTAAGATGAAGTGCAGGTACCATCAGATGAAGCTATGTTGGGTAGTCTGGCATGATGTGGTGTCAAAAAAGCACATGAAGTGAGTCATTAGGAGTATACGTACAAGTCAGAGTTTGGACAAAGTGTGGTACAGATGATTCAGTTCTGCAGAAGAAGCAGAAGAGAAGAACAAAGTTTAGCCCTGTTACTATTACAACATTTTTCTTGGTAAGGTTGTAATAAAAAACTAGTAGCAGGTCCCTGATCAGTAGTGATGGACAGGCAACAAATAGAACCCAAACCAAGATGTAGTAATGACCTGAGAAGACATGGAATATGTGCAATGTGCCTCAATACTTTTCTCTAAGCTAATAAAATACGTCTGTGCAGCAAGAACCAGCATCTGACCTTCCACTTCTTTTTTTTCCCCCAAGAAAAAATGCAAGACAGTTGCCCATCCTTGATGTATTCCATATCTGCTGCCAAATCTGCACTCCCCCACTCAGACATAATCCCAAAATAGGGTGTGATGCCTTTCCCGTTGACAAAGCCGTAAGTCACGGTGAGCCTGACACACTCAACATCCTCCAATCAGTTAAATGAAAAGAGCTCTCCCCCTCTGTTTCCCACCACTTCAGCACTCATTATATCTCACATTAATTAATATAGGCAGTAGGAAGTAAGATGATAAATTACAAAAACCCATTAACCTGATTCTGTCCAAACTGGTGACGTACGGCAACTTGTACGTTAGACAAATCTTCTTTGCTAATGTGGGTGTCCTCATGTCTGAACTCCATTAAAGCAGCAGCCCCGAAAAAATATTTTTAATGTATGTACGTATGGAATGTATATCAAAGTGCGTAGACAGTGCATGCCTGTGGGAACATCAGAATTCATTAGATCAGTCTGATATGAGATATATTGAACAAGTTCCATCTGACATCTGTTACTGGGTTGTTCTGTCCACTCCCAAAGGAGTGAATCATATTGACAGGTTGAATTATATCTCAAGAGATATTTTTCTCCCCTCCTCCAAAGGCCATTTGCAATCACGGCACATCCACTGCCTCTTAAAAGTGAGCTCATCTGGCACTGGGTTGCATTGAAGTCCTCCACCGTGCCTGAAGGAAGAATGCTTTTGGGTGGTGGGAACGTGGAGAAGATGTGGTCTGTCCAGCTGTCCCTTGGAGTGCTAACCATCTTGACCATGACTCTGTACATCCCATCTACACATGGAGAACCTTTTTTACTACAAGGTAAGCTGGAATCCAGACTAGATGACACAGGTAGGTGGTTATCTTTTTGCTTTGCTTTGCTGCTTGTCATGACCAATGCAACACTCACTTATCTGTGAAAGAAAATAAAATGAACCTTGAGCTATACTAAACAATCAATTAACATGGGTGCTACCCAGTTCATATTAGCATGAGCTAAAGCTATCCTTCTGGTCTGCAGCTGGTCGCATGAGACATTCTACGAATCAGTAAAAATATCAGAACTGGTGAAATCTGGTAAGGGTATCTCTTTCTCTCCCAGAAGAAAATTTCCAAAGAAAAACATTAAAATATCAGAGAGTAGCAATTCCAGTATGTACCATATGAGATTTGACAGCTCATAAATGTCAGTAGTAGGGTGCTGCCGAACTTTTTTATTCACAAAACTCCTTTTTATATGTTCTTCTCCCATAATTTAAATTAATCTTAGCTTGAACTTACTCTGCAGGGAAATGTCAATCATTAATCTTCTTTCTCAAAGAGACTTGGCAGTGGAAAAAAAAAAAAAAGAGCAGCTAAATATAGGCTTGAAAATAACATTGCTTTTCGAATTATTTTTCCTCTTATATCACGTATTTATTTTTGTAATGATAACCAAAACATTCCTGAGGCCACTCTATCTAAATACTGCTTCTGTTTGGTTTTTACTAGAGTGTTTATAGGTTTTTTTCCTGTAGCAAATCCCCAAAATTACTAAAAGTAGCTATTTTAAAATCATAACTGTCTTTCAGACTTAGGAACGAGGTTTATAGCACTCCACGCTAACTGCAAGTTTTACACAGCGTGTAGCTCTGCCTCCCTCAGGTTTATTTCTAGAGACCACAATCAGGACCAGCGGCTTCAGCCGCAGCGTGAGGCAGGGTTGAGTCTGGCCAGATACTTGGAGCATCACTTTGGCTAGGGCTCCTCTGCTTCTGCAGATTTATGTGACTTTAGCTAATGGAGCTGATTTCTACATACTCTTGAGCATCCTTAAGGCTCATCTGCTGCAATGTTTTGTCTCGTGTGTATCAAAAATAATTGCATTCCTCCCATCACAGATTATGTAGGGCTGGTGGCTATACGAGACCATTTTCTCCTTTCTCACCTATTTGAAGGTAGGGAGCAGAAGTCCTAAAGATCCTGAAGAAGAGAAAATAAGCCTTTCTGTATAATTTCTTAGTATTTTCCATGGATTCTGTAGGTATCTTCTAGGGCTTTGTACGTTGTGGGTGTGGGCAGGGGTGTTCAGATCACAGATTTTGGGGAAAGGCCATTCTCCCTGTAAAGTCTGGCTCCCATTCTGAAAAATGAATGCAACATTCAAGTTCCAGATGATTCTGGAAATCTGCTCAGCAGAGCTGGGAGGGTCTCAGAGCCATCGGGATGCTGATTAGGCCTATTCCCTGTGTCCGTTGGTTTCTTTTGAACCCTTGACCTTCACAACCATTCATTTGAGGGCATAGCCACAACCACTAAAGCAAAACCACTAAAGAAAGCTCCCTAAAGGGGACGCATAGAGAGGTCCAAATTGCTTTAGGACAACAGCTTAGGGAGCTTGGTCTTGGAAAACAAAAAAATTCTGCATGGCCTATGGCTACTGTATGAGGCTTCCTTGGGGATAAAGAGGCTCACTTTGAAATCCTTCACACTTTGGCTCTGTTCAGGAAGAACCCTTTAATACCACTGGCAACCAGATAGAGTAGCCTCAAGGTTGAGTGGGTGCAAGAATAGACTACGGGGCTGCAGGGCTTTTCATATGTGGTACCCACACTGTCAGCCCCCACAAGGAGCAAGTTCCCACCTCTATCAGCCCTGGGAAGGGGTGAGTGGGGGGAACACCTGCAGTTTTGAGAAGAGAGGACCCCGTGGGTCACTGTCCGGCTTTGCAGAGGCAACTGCTACACCTGCCCTTGCAGAATAGGTTGGGACCGTCTGAATCAAGGTGATGTCTCCAGCTCTCTGCAGCCAGCCATGCTGATGAGGCTGCAGTGAGACTGGCCAGCAGCCCCAGGCTGGCAGGGAGGGCTCCCCCATCCTGCATCACTTCACTGCACAGCCCTCACTGCCTGGACATTTTATTCTGTGCTCACACATCTTCTTCCCCTGAGCTCCTTCCACACCAACAGAGTGCTGACAGGAGACGTTTTCCTTCCACTTCTTAGCCTTCTTAATTTTTGTTTTAATGTTGGGTGCTGGAAGGTCCATCCTTTTTGTCATTAGAAATCGAGAAATGTGTGTTTTATGTGCTGCAGAGAACCGAGTGCTTCCGGAGAGAGAAGACACAAATCACGAGGACACACTGCTGACTCTGCTTCTTAACAAGAAACTTGCATGGCGGAGACCAGAAAATATTGGTAAGCAAAGGGGATGGGAAATCTCAGCTTCTTGAATCTGTGTTTGCATGAATACAAGGAACCTGGTCCTCAGGTTCCTCAGAAATACTAACTGCTCAGAAAGTGGAAGCACCCGGTATGGTGCCTACATGTGATTAATGTCAGATGTTCTCCATCGTGGGGATCCTGGACCTGCTTTTGTAATGCAGTGTAAAGCTGCCCAAAAACACACACCCGAGATCTTTGGACACTCAACACTGAGCTGGCAAAGAAGCATGTGTGTGTACATAAGAAACAGCAAGAAGAGATGCTGCTGAGTCCCTGTGCCCCTGCTATCTCTGAGAGGTTGTGTACTGTGCCTGGGGCATGTGCCAGCCTTGGGAGTCACCTCTCCACCCACAGGCCATACAGCGCCGTGCGCTTTTGAAAGACAGATCAGTGTCTTGCTGGCATGCTAAAACCAGCAGCATCTTATTACTACATGGGGCAGTGGGACAGCATCAAGATTTTGCAGAAAGCATATGGCTGAGATCCCTTGGGGTCAGGTGTAGGCTGCGACAAAGGTAGTGGGAGCTCCTGTCTGAGCCTAAGCCACTGCTATTGCTGAAAGAGGTTTAGACAATGGGCTTTTCCCACACAGCGAAGAGGCCAAAGACAGGCCACATGGAAGCTTTTCTTGTCTGTGCTCCATGAACAGACACCAGATTTAAAGCCACCTGCATATGGCTAAACTCAGACCGGCTGAAGGGAAACTTGGGCTTTCCCTGACACTATGCACAGGGATCACAAGTGCCATATGGATTACAGGGGTCAGCTATTCCCATGGCCACCACGGCCAGGGGAGGGTTTGGGCTGTATGCGATGGTCTCAGAGCAGGAAGCTGCCCTTCTCTGTGAAAACAGCCAAGAATGGGGCCCAGCAAAAATTTTGTTATAAAAATCCATTTGTCAAAATCACTCAGTGTTCTTCCCCAGACCCGTGTTAATGCAGTGAGGCAATGGTTAAACAATCCTGGGACAAATAAATAAACACAAATAAATCAAGTCCTTATACTAACAAAGGCATTCTTCTTGCAAAGGGGATGCATTCAAGAAATAACATTTTTATGATTGGTTTATGGATTATTGCACTTATTACTCCTAGAGGAAAGGCTGCATTTTATGCCAGACAATTGAATATAATGAATCTCTGAGCAGAGCACAGACAGAGGATTTACAGCAGGCAGTTTCTCAAGGCTTCATCCATAAATTAACTTCCTTCCCCCTGCCTGAGATAATCTGTTCCAAATTTCGACCGCTGTTCATTTTCTATTCATAGCAGTCATTGGCCAAGCGTATGCTTTGTGGAAAGTTGAGCCCAAATAGGCACTTGAAACTCTGAAAGAAGTAAGAATGTGTATAATAATAATAATAATCATCATCATTATCATCATCGTCTCTTAAGTGGCACTTTTGACCTGTAGCTATGCAGACCTGGCTGTCTCTACCTTATGGATATGTAAAGACTTAAGAAGAATCTGCCTAAGGTCACTGCTGGCAGTGCCAGGAACAGAGCCCTCACCTCTGGACTCCCAGCCCATCCCCAGCCTATCTCTCAAACATCTCTTTCCCTGATGTAATGGATTTGCTTAGGAACTGCTACTTTTTCAGTTGGATGAATATCTGTCAGAAAATATTTAGGATTTTTCAGCTGAATTGTTTCCTTCTCAAAGCAGAAACTGAGAAGGTGGTCAGGTCTTTCTTGGAATCCTCCTGCTCAGTTTCGAACATTTTAAAAAATAAAAGCCCAAGTCTGGTGATGCATCTGTGTCTTATCTGAAATCAGGGGTAATTATGTCCTGAATCCCCTTGAAGATGCAGACCAGTGCCTGCTGCCACGTTAGGAGCAGACAAAGGAGGCAGCTCCAGGGCTGGCTGGAAACATTCTTTAGCTCATTCTTGGCTTTTCTGCTTATTTTAGTGCACTTTTTCCCAAACTGGCATTTAAAACCAGCTGATCCCCTCCCAGGAGAACTGCTGTAGTCCAGTCACTCAGCTTTGACTGAGCTCATTTTGTGGTTCTTTCCATTATTTTGTCTATCAGATTTAAAAAAAAAAAAAAAAAATGTTTTTGACATCAGTTTGAGTCTGGAATAAGGTATTCAGTCCTAAAGAACAGTGAAATTGAAATTCCCCATCCCTTCCTGCAGATTTCCCTATTGCTAGTCCAGGCCCTTCCCAACTCCACTGGAGATTTTAGATTCTGTTCATAGGCACCTAACTCTCCCTTTGACCTGGATGGGATATCTCAGGGCAGTTAGTTCGTCCATCTGCATAGTTTTTTGACAGTTTAGTACAGTACTGCTCAGCCTTGAGATCTCTTAAGTCTGATCTATGAAGCTGGTCCCCAGATTCCTGTGTCCCCATAACATTTAGAAGTGTGGAATCCGTGCACTCACTGCTATGTTACTTCTCCTGTTGCGCTACTCTGTCATCTATGATGTTTGCTGACTTATAGAGCAGTAAGTGATGCTAGGCTAAATCTGTGTCTCCTGACTTCTGCCTGCATGCATGATGTGAGGATAAACAAGTCTTAAAGGAAGCAATGGGAGTTCATATGAAAGGCCAGTGACAGAAAAGCCAGCATTAGAGATTTGCTGTTATCAGGGTAAAAAAAATAAAAAACAGCAAAGAGTTTCACCTGAGTTAGTATCACACAGCATGTGACCTTGTTGGGCCAATTCCCCTAGAGCCTGGGTAAAGTACCATAGAATTCTGCAGAGAAAGCCTGCTTTTCTTCACTGTTTCTGTTACCATAGATTTGGAGATCACTAACAGGAATGAAATGATAACCAGGTCTTTTCTTGTCAACCCTTGAAGAGGTTAAATGAAGAAACTGTTTTTGATTTGAGCTTTGGGAAGCAATGAAGATGATGCTGATGTTACTCTCTCACTTCTTGCAGACTGGGAGCTGGCAAAGAAATTTGAAGAGCTTGAACAGGTGAGGGGGGCAAATACACAAACACATATATGCATACTGTTGCATGAATAGCTAAGCAACTGGGCATACTGTCTTTGTGCCCTGTTCTATCTTTGCATCCTGCTACTCTTCACTCTGCTGCTATAATGTAAGCATGTATCACAGAAAGAGAAGAGCAGAACTTGGGCTAAATAGCTGCACAAACTGCAAAAGATAAAAAGAGAACAAGGCTATACTAGGGCAACAAAAGCTGAGGCAGCTCTTGCCTCTGCCACCAGTGAAAGGCCAGCAAAGGCCAAGCCAGGAAAAAAATAAACGTCAAAGGAAATCTCCATGGAAGAAAAGGGAGGGAGAAGAGGAGGTCATGCTGCCTTCCTAGGCGCCGTATCAGCCAGCTGCGTTAGATAACGAGCTAAAGTTAGAGGAAAAGCCACTGCACACCTAATACAGAAAGATTTTTGTCTGATCTCTTTACTAGTAAGGGAGGTACTATGTGGGGCCAGAGCCCTGCTATGCTGAGCAGAGTGCACACATACACACAGAGAGCAAGGGGAAGCCCCATACTACACCCAGGAACAGGGAAAGGTATGCAGCAACCTTGACAGGGCTCCCGCTGTGCCCCAAACCCTGCAAGCAGTGGAAACCCTTTTTCCTCTTTCTCAAGCCGGGTCCAGCTGTGGATCCTGGAGGTCCTGCTGGATTCCATTTGGCACTTTTCACATCAGCCTGAAAAATCACAGTGCATCATGCCAGAAGGGAGGCTGCCAGCTCCTACCCTAGACCCTCACTCCAGTGCTGAGGGACATTAAGCTCTGGCTTCCTAGGAACAACACTGCCAGAGCAGAAGTCTAGATGATGGCCATAGATCTTCCCAGTCTACTAGGAAAAGGTAGCTACAGATGGCGAAGAAATACCGTGGACTTTCCACATTACAAACAAGGGAAGTTAGCAAGGATTAAGGTGAAAGGAGAGGAGGGACAACCCAGAGTAATGGAGAAGTGATGCTCTCTGCTGCAGTGGGTGGATGTCTGGAGACATCCTGCCCCAGCACTGACTTGGCTCAGTGGTGCAATATCCTTCTACACAACCTGGGGTAGGGAGGAACAGCAGAGGGCCTACACTGCTGCCACCAAACAAGCAGCTTAAAGGGCGTCATGAGGAGGTATGAGTGCTCTAAAGGCAGATTCTCCTGGAACAGTCCTGCTCCAGGGAAGACCCTGTCCTCCCCAGTGATGCTGTCAGCCAGGCTGCCTGTACCTCCTGCCTCTGAGCTGCCCTGTGCTTGCCAGCACACTGTAGAACTCCTCATGATGGGGCATTTGTTTACTGCTGTTTGTTTTTAAACAGCTGGAGAAGTTGAAGGATCAGCTCTCAGCTGAGGAAGGGTCAGAGGTGGCCTATGCCTTGGAAAGTCTCTCGGCATCCCAGCCCAAAAAACGCGGTAAGTTTTGGGTTAGAGCCCTGCAGCCATTCTGTCCAGCTTTCATCTTCAGGGCTTCCTTTCTGCAACAAAGACAGTGACAGTAAACATGCCCCAGATATGCTGCAAAACAGGTTGGCAGCTTTTCTAGCAGTCCTGGCCCTCTCTTGTTAATGGCTGGCTTGTTCAGCACTGGTGAGGACTTTGTACCCAACCCTGTCTGCTGTTGTGGCAGGTACACAGGTCTGCACACCCAGGACCTCACTGGAGGCAGTCAGTGTTGCATCCCTCTTTTCACAGAGGAACATGGGGCTATATGAGCAATGAGTGCCTGTCCTGGAGGGGATGAGTTCTGTATGAACATGTCCCTGCAGTGCACCCGTCGCTTTGATCTGGGCACAAAGCTAGTGCTGAAGGCATAATGAGGCATGTGGACTGCATGCATTCCCCTCTGCCAAGGTCACTGCCTCCCAAGAGAGGAAAAAGGAGCACTTGTTTGTGCTGCTGAAAAGCAGCTAAATGGGATGTGGAAATCAACTGAGAATGCAGGGTACTAAGATCCAGTAGGTCCCCTAACTGGTGTCCAAGCTTTGTCCAGTCTGTATCCAGTGTCTCAAGAGCATATGGTAGCAGTGCTCCTGCAAGGCTGCCCCTGACAAGCACATGGACAATGCTGTTCACACTGGCTTTCAGCAGATTCCTCCACAAAGCAGTGGCAGCTGTAAAACAGAAGTCACTGATGACAGTTCTGGCCTGAAAACAAAAGAGCTAGTTCTGCCTTTATCCCACATGCTCTGTGCATGTGCAAGGTGACAACCCGCCAGACAGCCAAGAGAAAATCCCTTTGTGCAAGGCTTGCTTAGGTGATCCTTAAGACAATCTGCAATTTATCAGCAACCCTGGAGGCTGTCATTAATTTTGCTAAACCAATTCATGCCCCCATCAGTCTGCAATGTTCAAATGTAGATAAAACTACTTCCCCCTGCCAAGTTTAAATCAGATTCTGCCAGAAAATAAAGCAGAGAATCTTTGCCTTCATCTCAAGTCCTTCCAGTCTGGCAGGAGCTTGTGTCTCAGCCTGAGCATTGCTGATTCATTAGAAGCTTTCTCCCAAGATTCTGCTTCCAAAAACCAGGTAGAAATCTCTTTTCATACTTGACAATTGGAGACCCACACAGGATTCAAACAGGGCATGCTGGTGATACAGCTATTTTTTCCAACACCAGAATGTGCATCCTTCCCTAATCTGCTTAGAAGACCCCACAGAGTACACCATTGTTTGGAGGATAGTTAGCAGCAGTCACTAGGTTTTTAAAAAAAAAATTGTAAGGGCCAGATCGAGTCTCTCCAAGTCAGTATCCTGCTCTTTCACTCAGACACAGGTGAAAAACCATGCACACACCTCTCAGGCAGCAAAACTGCTGGCCAGCAGACAGGAAAGAAAAATCTGATTCCTGATATTGCTGAAGTAGAGCAAATGGAAAAGCAAACCCTTATAAATCAAACACCAAGGAAACAACTTTTAGGCCCCTTATTTACACTATAAACAGCTAAAAGAAACACCTTCTACAAGTGTTGTATGAAGTCAAAGCTGGTTATTGAGATGTCCCCAGAAACCACAACGCTGGCTTCGCACGCCAACTCTCTCAAGACATGGGGCTTTTGAAACATACTCTGGGGCTAGAGCGGGAAGCTGGAAAATGTCCCTTGGATGCTAACATAATTCTCTTGTATCCCTTCCCAGCCTGCTTTTGGAAATACTGCATCTGAAGGCTTGCCAGGACTGGAAGATGATGATGAGCCCTTCCCCAAATTGCCTTGCTGGGTATTAATGTGTTAAGAGTTTGTTCTGTTCTGTCATCGTGCTGCTAACTTGGATGCCATCCTCATGACTGCATCACAGCCAAGTCTAACAGGGACTGTGACAGGAGTTGGTAGCCCACTACCACTCTCCAACTGTTCCTTCCTTCCAGGTTTAACCTACCATATCTTCTACTTGGAAGCTGCTTCCCAACTTTCCTTGCTGTTCTGTGTGTGCCATTCAGTTTGCTGCCACTGTACACTCTTACCCTTCTCACCAGTTCCCCTGAGCTTGGACCGTTGCTCACATCTGCAGATGTTGCTCACAGTCATGTCTGGGTTTCCCATCACCTCCTAGGAGAAGGTCTATGATCACCTCACATCCTCTGTTGGGACAGGAAGGTGGACTGGGTGTAACGTGGAGGGCTCAGGGCTGCCTGCCTCGGCTTGCTGAGCCAGAGGTGTTCCTCGTTGTGTCCCGTCAGCGTACACAATAAGTTTGGGGGAGGACAGGCACAGAAGTCTGGATCCTTTGGATATCATTCCAATAAAGATTGTTGCACAGAAGCACAGTGCTGTTTTCTTTCTTCCCCCCTGCAGAGGCCCAAGGGGCAGCACATTTCCCTTGATGTAGGCTCTTGTTACCTTAATGGTTCATGTGAAGTTTACAATGGAAAAAAGGCTTCCACTAAACACCTAGGTTTCGCAGCACTAGCATGTTTTAATGTGCCTGAGGAAGAGGCCCTTCCTTTTGATCAAAATTGAAAATGAGAGTTGGGTCTTCCTCATGGGTATGTGTGGGCTGCTCTTCTCATGGGACTGGACCAGACCCACTGATTTCTACCTACTCACCCCAAAGAGATGTTCTGAGCAGAGATATTTGGTGCATCTCGCTGGTCATTGCAGATGCTAGCTGGCTTTTTCTACTGCAGAATTATGTCTGCCCCTGTCTAAATGGAAGAGATCACAATCCATCAGTTGTCCCTACATATATTCATCTTAAGTCACGTTATCCATGTTTATTTGCAAAAACAAAGGACCACGCTCCCAAAAGTGTAAATTCAGAATAAATCCTGATGTTAACTTTGAGGTTTCAAACAGTGTAAACAAGAGCAGAATCTGGTAGCTACTGTCAATGTGTGGACTGATTTTGACTAGAATTGGACTGTTTCTCCAGCCCTGATGAGCCGTGCTATTTAACTATAGCTTGCATACTACATATTCTTCAAAACTTTACCTCTCCCAAAGCTGTAATTACCGTGTTACATTCATAGCCTTGGGCTCTGGCAAGAAGTGCACACTTACCACAGCAGTACCTTGTATGTACTTCGTTAAGAGGAGATCTATTCATCGTATTACAGGCCAAAGCTGGCATCTATGGAATAAAGCCAGCTTAATTATATCAGTGAGGTCTAATGACATGCAAAATACAGTTTGCTGTTAACATTAATTCTTTGTTATTTCCTTGGTAGTGATTCAGAACACATTTCCCATTTTCTGTTGCTTTTGTGCAAGTGAAAAGGTACGTGGGAGCAGCACCAAATCCGGGAAAAAATTATAGCCTATTGTCAAGAGAAGAGTCTCTCTTTCTTTAAATAGTTCGGTGCTCCACCTGAAAGGGAGGTTCAGCTAAGATGCTTTCAGCTTGCAGGAAATCCCAGTGCAATGAAAGGCTGGAGCAGCAGGCTCCATCTGTTACCTGATAGCTGTAGCCATGCCTTCCCAACACAGTGTGACAACTCAGCAGCAGGTTAGGAAAGGGAATACAGCTTGCTCTGATTCTAGACACAGGAATTCCCTGGAGTGCAATGCACCGTGCTGCTTAGCAGTGAATTTTAGCTGTGCTGCATCCTATCGGCACAGTTCTTTAGGTGCTCATGGTACCCAGACTACCCCACTTTTTCCTTACAAGCAGTATGTGCTGCTGTGTTAGCTGCTTCTGCTGGAGTGATGAATAAGTGTTGAATGCAATTCATTTAGTAATTCAAAGCAAAGGCGGTGATGCTCTCCCTAGGCTTAACCTCAACATGTCACTGTGGGGGTCCTCTCCTTTCTCCTAAACATGCAGAACAGAAACTCAACTCTTCCTCAGGTGCCACACCCACATCATGCTTGCTCACACCTTACCCATGCTTGGGCAGTCCTTGCTAAAGTTAATGACCCACAGGCAATAATTAAAGGGATTTCCCTTAGACATTCTAGTAGACCACGTTGATTTATTAGCAGAAAATCCTCACAGGCATCTGAATGGATTTGCAAACAGGCAGCACAGGGCAAATCTGGCGTGCAACAGATGCTGGAGTATATCCTTATTTCACATTTGTTGACCTCCATGCTATGCACAATGACTGAAGGCTGTCCAATATTGTCTAGGAAAGCAAATTGTGGTGTTCAGCCTTTCAGACATCATCATATTTTAAACAGCACCTGCCAATTTATGGATTTGAAAGAGTGCTTTTTGAGCCAGAGGAAGTCTCAGCGTGTTCTGTGGTGGATGGGGCCGAGGAACAGAAAGGCTGTTTCTTTCTCCCAAGTAAACCGCGCAGTGAGGTGGGAGCCAAGAGCAGGACTGAAGCTTCCAAGCAACACCACCACAGACACCTCTGTCCTGCTTTGCTCTCCCATCACCCTTCAGATGGAAGGTATTTCTGCACACAACTGGCAGGCTTTAAAAACCCTCTTTATTTAGAAACCCTGGGCTAATACCTGACAACTGTTAAATACTTTTACAATCCAGCAGTCTCTTCACAAAGCCGCTGTGTTAGCACTGGATTGCTCTCATCTGAGTCTCTCAAAACGTGTCACACAATGACTCTGTCCATGCTGCTTTTGACAGACAGCTGTACGAGTGGCCAGGTCATCACTTCCATAATCTGCCCATGCCCCCCATACATATGGCTACCTTACAAGCAGATTATCTGCAGACTGTCTGGGTGAGCTCCGTGCAAGAAGATAACTGTTTACTAAACCGCAGAGTGAGCTCAGCATAGGTGGTGGCAGTGCACTGCAGAGGACGGGGTCTGGGCTTGTCTGGGACTGCATTTGCAGTCTTGCTTCTAGCATGGACAGTAAATCTTTTCTCAAATCAGACAGTCTATATGCATTCACTCAACCCAGCTCCCAGAGCCTTCACCTGCAAGCTCAAAGGCAGCGGGACTAGGGGAAAAGCACAGAGCAAAACCCTAAGATCACCACATATGGATTTAAAGCCCTTCTTTCTTTCAATGACTTTCAAGAGCTTGGTGTGGAAAGCATCTGCAGTGCTTCACAGGTACCGACAACTCACCCACCAAAGGAGGAATGATCACCTAACTCAGCTAAAGAGTGATCTGCTTGATGGGAAAGATGGGGGCACCTCTTGATGTGATTCAATGGTTTATGCAGCTGCTATGAGCAGCATTAGCTTATATTGAAGATGTCAAGAAAAGCAAAGTTCCTTCCAAACATTCTGTGGCTGGGCCAATCCTGGTTTCAGGGCAGGGCTGTAAGCCAGATGCTATGGCTGAGCACTGTCCCCTCTCAGACATGAACTGGATGCTACCTGCCCTTCTGAATGGGAGCCTCATCTCCCACAATCGCCCTGAAGTCCAAATCCTCACAACAGCTATAGTTTCAGAGACTCATTGTCTTCCCAGCTCCTTTCCTGTAGCTGACTGAGAAGCTGACTGTATTTTTCCCCATTTTGCTAGCTGATGGTCAGGTGCTTTGTGCCTCATACAACATTAGGAAATTAACACTCAATTCCTATCCCCAGCCTTACTCTCTGCCTAACACAGGGTGTGTGCAAGAATTACTTTTCTTTCTTAGTCCTAGAATAGGACTTAGTCCACAGTCATAATCCCTTTCTCAATGGATCTTCTTTTGCAATGCTAAGGATGATTTATACCCAAGAATAAAATGCAAGGAATTTAGCTCGACATGGACCAAGCCCAAGAAGGAGCACGTGAGGTTTAGAAAACATCAGTGAGGTATCTGAGCATTGGGATGTCAGCAAACATCTCTTTTCAGCTATATTTTATAATCTGGAAAGAAGTTAAAATCATGAAACAGGATTTAAGATAGCCTGTTTTACTTTGAAATGAAGTGGAGAGGACATGTTTACATTTTACCAGAGTGAGAAATACTTGAACTTTTAGAGCTGGATGTCTGGTCATGCCCCATGCACACATCAAGAGGCTAAAATAAGGCATATGATGCAGATGGCCTTGGAAGTAGATGACTTCATATTTGGATGCTATCCTATGTTATACATAGGGAGGAGTGAAACGCATTCATCAGCTTAGAGGAGGAAACTAGAAGTCTCGCCACATTTCAGGATCTGCCATATGATGAAAACATGTCTATATATGGTACAGAGATAAGAGAAAGACTATTAAAAACATCAGGATGAATACTAAAGTATTGTCACTGTTCTCGTTCAGACTAACTCCTAGTGAAGTCAGCAGGCATCTTCTCCTGAACAGCAGTTCAAATAAATTCTAGGTTTGTCCCGTAACTGTTAAATCCTCCCTTCATCTACCAAACAAACACCCTCTTGAAAGAAACGTGCAAAGCAAACTGTCTGCTTTTCATGAACTGCTGTTAGCATCTCTGGAAGTTTTATTTTCAATCCAAAAAACCCAACAGTCCTTGCTAGGATAATGCAAGTTTAAGAAATAAATGCCATGCAATTAAACTATATACATATTTTCTGTTCCCTCATATCAGTGACACCGTGCACAACTGTGAGAGCATTCTGACCTGATGAATTGAATTTGTTATTATTTGTAAATGCAACATTAGTAAAATGCAACGTGAAACAGATTTGCAGGAGATCAATTCCTTGAGTATTGTATCATTAGTCAATGACAAGACATGCTGTGATGCATCTTCTGTATTTCTGCAATGTTTCCAATACAGCATCAATCATTCAGAACAGAAGCACCTGTAGGCAGAGAAGCAGTAAACATTACATTTTCCCATATCAGAAATGCAAGGCTTGGACAAACACACTGTAAGGTGGTCTGCAGGAGATGAAAATGTTAGGAAAATTTGGTTTCTTGTAGGGGGGAACTAAGTTGTAATTTAGGGCATT
Organism: Athene noctua; assembly: GCF_965140245.1. NCBI lineage: Eukaryota > Metazoa > Chordata > Aves > Strigiformes > Strigidae > Athene > Athene noctua. The sequence goes on from NC_134044.1 coordinate 16,829,415, forward strand.
CGAGCTAACTTGGCAGTCACAGTCCATGTTCTAAGACATCATTTCCGAAGCCACTCTTTCCAAGACTACTGGCATGACTTGAGTACCTCCATGTAACTGAGAACAGGTGGGGTTCTCCGAGCCACCCACACCCGGAGTACTTTGGCTTACTTGCAGGAACTGCTAACCCTTGGTGTTGCCAAGACGGCTCACTCCAATCCGGTCAAGAGGAACTCCAAACCGTCTCTTAGGCAGCTCAACCACTTTCCTGCATGGGGAAAAAAAAATCAAAGAAGGAGGGAAAGAACTCAGGAAATACATCATAGGAATAATCAAAATGTTCCTACATCTTTGATTCCTCCGTTCATCCCAGGAACATTGTTCAGACAGAACAACTGTGCAGGAGCAGCCAAAGATATGTTTAAAAATAAGATGCTTCACTTGTCTTACCAAAGAATAGGCAGGAGTGGCACCTGTTTTACAGATTGGCTGATGCTGACCCACTATCTCTGTTCTCATCTGGCAGCAAACAAATGACTTCACAGGTTAACTGTTATTCATAAAAGACAGGAGATACACTGCATGTATAAAGGGGAATTGTTTCATGCATAGTATCGTATCCTTCAGGTGACCCATTAGCCTGGATCTTTGAAATCTCCAGGGACAACTGGGGCTAAGATAAGCAAGGAGGTAGAAGGTATTGCACAGTAACAGAGGGGACAAGTCAGAGGAGCCCTAGCGGGATTTTCCTATGGGGTGTCCTGCAACACACTGTTCTCAAAATTGTACAGTAGCAACCCTTTGATGAGATTGAAAATGGGAGGGTTTGGAGTTTATTTTTTTCCTCCGTATGGTATATTTCCTGGTGATTTCATGAATGAGGGCATAAGGAAAGTGTGAAAGAAGTTCTATGCAGGAATATTTTTTTTTGTAATACAAATATTAAGTTTTCCCATCTCAATTCAGTATTTTTGAGCATTCTTTCCACCAGCAGAAGTTTCATTTTTTAAATTTTAATTGTGGAAATGGTGAGATTTTCTGTAGCTGAGAATAACCTCAACTTTTGCCCTTGGAAATACTTGCCAATGAAATGTAGGTCCAAAAGAAGCCCTGGAAGATGAACTCTTTTCTCTCTCTGTCCTCGTCAAGCAACAAAAATAAAAATAAATTTTGTTCTGTAAGTTGGCAAATGCAAAGTAAGTGGCAGAAGGTCATGCTATGGTGCGCTCGAGTCTAAGTCTGTGGGGTAGCACTGCAATGCTTGTTTGGCCTATAGCTCTGGCGGCTCTGTACACCCTGTCCAGGACTATCTCTCTAGCCCATGGTCTCATCTGAGCAGTCTCCTTTCCTCACACCTCTTGAGCGTGGGCTGAAGCCCAGGGGCATCATTCCAGAATCAGCAGCCTATTTCACACTGCCTCTTTTCTAGCTACTTTGCAGATGAGGTCAAGAAATGGGAGTTGACAGTGTACCATGTACGTAGGGGGAGCACCACATGAGTCACACTGGGGAGGCTACAGAACATCACAAATAAAGGGGAGCCGTTTGTATAGCTCTCACTGTCCCTCCCTCAAATATCTACATATCCAGTATTGTTGCACTAAGCCGTAGGGAAGGCAAGGGGAAAGCAAGCCAAGGGCTGATCCTCAGTCTGCTGCCTCAAGGGCAGCACTCTTTTCCCCCTTAGGTGTAGGTACAAGCTGTGGGGGGCAGGTGGGAGACTTGTGCTGCTGCAGTCATACCCAGTCTGACGTGATAAAAAGGGGAATTAATTTCTCAGATTAGACCGGAGGGACGGCAGTGGTGTTTCTCATCATTAGTTGTAACACAGTCATGCACTGTAGTTAAACAGAGAAGGAAATTGTAAGGTCATGCCTACAGGAAAGGTTGGGCAGGAAGGCAGGGCAGTGCAGGCAGGGCAGGGCAGTGCAGGGCAGTGCAGGCAGGGCAGGGCAGTGCAGGGCAGTGCAGGCAGGGCAGGGCAGGGCAGGGCAGGGCAGGGCAGGGCAGGGCAGTGCAGGCAGGGCAGGCAGGGCAGGGCAGTGCAGGCAGGGCAGGGCAGTGCAGGCAGGGCAGTGCAGGCAGGGCAGTGCAGGCAGGGCAGGGCAGTGCAGGCAGGGCAGTGCAGGCAGGGCGGGCAGGCAGGGCAGGGCAGGGCAGGGCAGGGCAGGGCAGGCAGGGCAGTGCAGGCAGGGCAGGCAGGGCAGGGCAGGGCAGGGCAGCTTCCCCTCTTGTGGCCATCCCGAGCCACAGCAGGACAGGCACCGCTCCCTCCCCAGCCTCCCTGCCGTTTCCATCTTCCAAACCAGACTGTGCCTATTTCAGCACTTCCAAAGTGATGTTTTCTATTTAAATCAGCCTTTTCTAAGATTCCCAGAGTCTCTTTCTCTCCGTCTGTCTGTGGATCTTTCTCTTTTCTGAAGAATCGCGTATCTTGCCTGCTTTTCCCCTGCTTTCAAAGCTTTATAAATTGATGTTGATGAGCAAGTTTAGGATCTGGGCTCTCCTGTAACTGATGGGTGCCACAAGAACCTGTTAAGTGGACTTACATTTGATCTGCTCTTTTCTGAAAGTTTCTGTTGTGTTGCCAGACACCACACGCACTGTATTTGTTCAGGGGGCTGAATCTATTTAAATTTAACAGCTTTCACACTTCAAAAGTCATTACCTGGTCTCTAAAGGTAACTACTTCAGCTGGTACAGAAATGGGCTATTATCTACTATGTGTAAGACAGTGAGGGGGTGCTCAGTCCTCTTACTCCTCCAAGTGCAGCAGCCTCTGCCTGTTTCCACCTAGAAGTACAGCTTTACTACAGTTTCATAGCACTCATCTGATCTGTGGTCCATGCTGATGGTAGTATCTGACTATCAATGATCAAGGCAGCTCAGATGGTTCTAATAAATGAGTCAATCCCAAACTTAAAAGCTAATCAGCTCCCGCAAAGTGATAATCTCAATTCAAAACTGCAAACTGTGCTGATGATGCTGGGAAAGGAGGAATTTTGTGCAGTGTGTCACTCATTTGCATGAGCTCATTATTCAGAGACAAGCTGTTAGAAAAACTTTGACAATTTTCACTACAATTTCCCTTTTTTTGTGGTTTTTCTTTTTTTTTTCCTTGTACTGCACATAGAATGAAACAAGATTTCTACCAAAAATTGTAAGACAGATGGGGAATACCATGTACTTTTGCAAAAAAAGCACAGCATCTTCAAAAATGACCTTGGATTTCTTCCCCTGGAAAGGGAAAACATGCTAAAAAGCAAACAAAGAATGGGCTGATTTTGATCTCTTGAAGAGATACACAGAACAGAATAGTTCTACTCAAGGTTTTAAGAATTATGTATTTTATCACTCTTGGCTGCAGCCAAAAAGTCCTACTAGCAGACTGCGTGGATAATTGGAAAAACAACAAGAAAATATTGCAAAACTCTGTTTGAAAAAAATACTTGTAATGTTGACTGGCTCTTGTGAATATTTTCCACTTCCAGATTAAGCTTTAAGCATGTTACTAAATACTTTGTGGCACTGGGAATACCATCCAAAAGAAGACAGTTACCAGAAGAAGAGAGCAGGACTGTTAATCTCTTTCAGATATAGCCAACAGCCCCTGGAGCTCTGCCCCGAACTCACTGGTTCTTCTCAGCCATATCAAGCATCATCGCATAGCCCTGCTCTAAACACGCTGATCTCCACATGTGTACTGTGAAGGTATTGCTCTACTGCTGTACTGATTAAACCCTGGGTTATCATAAATTGATAGAGGTCTTCAAGCTCATTCTACTAACTGTCTGTCCATCTTCATGAGATGTGTTCCTCATCATTCAGGACATGCATACCACCATACCTTCTTTTCACCCCAGCCTCAGGAACACCTAGCCCTGCCCCTCTGCTTTTGAACCTCTGGCATATTTTTGCTTTAAATAATCTCATGATCAAAAAGGCAGTTTTAAACTGAATGTTAGTTCACATCAGTGGAAAGAAGTGCACTGAAAAAATGTGTGTGCTTGAACGTTCTTTGTTAGCTGTATGGCATTGTAGGGATAAATGAACTAGTGTATGTATTATTCATCAGCTGAAGGATTACACACCATGCAACCATGATGGTTTCTGAAGAGATTCTGGAACCCTGATCAGAGGCACCTCACGACTGACCGGTAAACCTGCTGGTGACTAAAGCTAGCCCAGCTTTAGTCCAGCTGGATCCCCAGTATCCAGGACACCTACCAAGAGCCTTCTTCTAACTTTACCACCAGTAGGAGCATCTAAGAATTTACCTCTGCTTGCCTTTACCATCCATAGAAGTTGAAGAAATTCTGTCGATTGGGGAACCAAATCCTGGGAAACTTCTTTTCTTCTTGGTCTCGGTCACCTCATTCTCCAGAGACACCAGCTCATCAAGAAGGAACAGTTTGGCTGCCAGGTTGGTGGCTGACTTCTCTTCACTGGCACTGGGATGTGCTCCCATGTCCATAGCAGCAGAAGGTTCCAAAGGCTGTAAAAGAAAGCACAGATGTTTGCTTGCTACTCAAGTTCCAGAAAAACTATTTCAACCAGTGTCACAGCAGTAGTCCTATAAATATATAATCACTAGGATACTGAACATGGGACGTTTTAAAACAAAGTTCCTCTGTGAATTATGGCCATTTTCCACCCACAGAAGTTTGCCATAAAAGGTTCAGGTTTGTTGTTTTTGGTTTTTTTTTTAATAGAATTGATTAAATAATAATAATTCATTATTATTGCAAGAATTGTCAAAATTCATTACTCCACAAAGCCTGTTTTTGTAGGCCAGCCCACTATCCCTATCTCAGCAGTGTAATTAGTATCACTTATAGCATGAGCTGAGTAATTGAATACTTTTCAAAAATGCAGTCACCATTATGAGAATCCAATATCCATCCTGATATTTTTCAGGAAACTGATTTTCATTTTTTAAATTAATGCTAATAAAGAATAATGAAAACTTACATAGCATTTTCCATGCAAAGCTGACAAATTAATGAATTGTTATGCAAAAAATATCCCAAGATAAACTTGCTCAGTACTGACATTCAAAGAATTCATGCAGTAACACTATGTGGGGAGGAGGAAAGGAAAGAACCATATGTCAAATTGACACAGCATTTTGAAATTTAGTTATGACATTAGGCTTAACACCTTTTCAAAACCAAACTCTACTTTGCTAGCCAGAATAGCTGAGAATATTGGGGTTTATAAAGAGGAAAGTGAAATAGTTTCTTTGCAAATAACAGAAAAATATAGGGCAGCAGCTAGTCTACGAAAGCAGGTGTTAAGCTCAAGTCATTCTCTCTTTGGATGAAATGTTTGCCTTCTTGTTCCACTCAATCTTCAAAAATTTAGATAAAATTTTTTAACCAAAACTTGTATTATATGCCTTAGAGCAGGTTTTCCTCTATCTTTAGATGCACACCACTATCTTTCTCATACATATACAGCAGGTTTAGTACAAATGTAAAGGAAGCCATCACATGGATGACATAATACGCTTGTCCCTACACACCATAGTTGTGGTGGTGACATTTCCCACCACTGATGGGTGGCATAACCAGTGTTGGTGTGTATAAAACTGTGATCTTTATTTAAGGAGGAACACACAACCACAATGATCACACAAATGATGTAGCACTATTAATACTTTTGTAAAGGATCTCATACTGTTCTCTGACTACTTTTTATGAGCCTGAAGTACACTGAGCAATCCCTTCTGTTCCCTTTCAGGGTTATAAAACTTTCATAGAAGTTTGCAACAAAATTATGTCTTTAAAAAAGACTGAACTCTTCCCTTTAGTTAGTGGGGATAACACTTGAAACTAGAAGGTCAAAAATAGTCTCTGCTCTTGAGTAATTTGTGTGGTCCCACTTACTTTGTCTTAAAAAAGAATATAATAGAATTATAAGAAGAGACAGCTAAAATGATCATCAGAAGTAGACAACGGTTTTCCTATGGTGAACCACTGAATAAAGTACAACTCACAGATAAGCAGACATAAGTGTGGGGTACAGCAGAGGGTTTGTAAACTTGTGAACAGCAACGAGCTGAATAAAGGCTCGTAATTTTTTCCTCAAGAAAAAGAGCTCCTCAATCCACCCAGTGAAACCACCAGATGGTGGATTTAAAATAAATATAAGGAGCTATGTTTTAAACACAGCACACAGATAAAGAACAATGCATTGCCAAAGGACATCACGGATACCAAGATTTTGAACTGTTTCAAAAACAAATTCAGGCCCATCAGCAGCTAAAACATGCCCTGATCCAGTGCAAGTCTCTGGATCAGGAAGTCTCTGAAGATGTTCTGTTTATAAGATTTTTTCACAGAAGTCTATCATTGTTAGAGACAGGGTATCAGGTCTCTGGCATCAGAACAACAGCTGCTGCAGCACTGCTGCGAGGAGTGGTTCCCCCAAGCCCTATTTTCTATAAGTATCATTTTATATAATCAGGGCATGCTCATTTAAAGACAGAGAGAATGGTAGGAAGATCCATCAGTATTCTTTAGTGTGCATCTAACTTCTAAGGTGACCTTAAAATCTATGTAGAGACCCTACAGCCAAACAGTGCTACTTTGATTAAACTTTCAGATCCTTGTGTTTTTTATGGCATGAAACCGTTACATAAATACCTTTCCTGCAAAACCTGTTTTATGTCAAGATGACACAGAAAAAAGAGAATGCGGTAGAAGTATTTTCAGGTGCAACCCCTGCATATTGTCCTAGATGAAACATGAGACAATTCTCCCACCTCATCCTCTGCTTTCCCTCACAAGCTTAGGCAAGTTACTTTGCTCCTTCTCTCTCCTGGTCTATTCTGTCTCCTTTAATTTGTAACTTTTGTGCAAGTGGTCTTCTCTCAGTGGTCTCCTTATGGCTTCTGAAAGCTTCAGACTTCTCATATTATTTGTCTTTAAAAAGAATGAAACCTTCCCTTCGGTGCTTTCTCCCACGCCACCACCTCCTTCCTCTCTGCAGGAAGTTCTCTATCCAAAGTCATAGCTCAATGTTTTGACATACAGAAAATCCCATGGTGTTTAGGGAGAGGCTGCATGAATCTGGATGAGACTTCATTCTGTCTGTCCTCCCAGAGCCATGCAATTTGCATCACTTTTCACTAGGCTCCTCCTTTGCCCTTGCAGAGTCGGTACTGATCCTTTACCTTCCAACACTATTTGGATACTATGGTGTCTTCCACACTCCGTGGCCAAGAACAACCTGAGGAAGAGCAAAGTTATGTGACATCCACCAGAAACATCCACCTACCTCCAGAGCTGCCTCCACAAGGAGCACTGAGCTAGAGTGCCACTGCAGCAGGGTAATCACAAGGGCCAGATGCACCACAACAAGCTGGAACTGCAGCATCTGCAAAGGAGAACAACCTGTTAATGACTTCACAGTAACTTTCCCAGGGGAACCTTGCTCCAAAGGCCTTAAAGAAGTGAAAGCAAAGTGAGATTTTTTTCCCGTGGCTGTTAATATATTTTATCTTACAGAGTCACTGCATAAAACCCAGTGACCAAATAGGGCCAGCTGAATGCCCGTCACCTTCGGGTGCAGAATCAACTCTTTCCTCTTTCCTCCTTTACAGCCCTGCAAATCTTTTAATTCCTTACTGCACAATGGCCCAACCCTTGAAGTGGCAGCAGTAATGAATGCAAACGAGTTAAAAACAGATGAACTAGACAGTCACTTGTAAGCAAGGATACTTTGGCTCATAGCCACCCAGGTTGACCCTGACCTCCTCACATGCTGGGTAGATGCTTAAAGCTGTTACGGAAATCACATACCTGTCCAACAACATTTTGAAAGCAAGGCTGCATTTCACCAGTCCTCAGCACGAGTTAATGGTAGCCACAATTTCCAGGATCTTCTTGGGATCCTAGAATAAAGTTATCCAGCTCCTACACCTGGGAAGAGTTTACATGGGAATACATTGCCCAGACTAGTGGTGTTCTGACCAGGTGCCATGAAACCGCAGATGCCTACGGAGCCTTTAAATAATGCAGGGAGACTCAACTTCTGGGAGGCTCAGGATCAAGAAGCTGTTTGCTGCAGGGGTTATCTTTGGCCATGGGTTTAGGCTACACTGTTTAAGCCCTTGTTTGGATCTAGCTCTTAAAACATGATGTACCTCCAACTCAACCAGGTGGGAATATTTCATCTGATGTTAATAAGAACAGGGCTGGAGCCTCTAATGCCAAAGGTATCTGCTAATTTGCTAATTACGCTGTCTCCAGGTCCTGTCCCAGAGTATAATTCAAATCTGATTCTGCCATTCTTCGCTGACTCTCTGCTTGGCAAAAGCAGAAATAGAAAGGATGTATAAATATATTTCTATGATGTACAATAGTTGTGTCATCCTCTGCATAGAAAATCTCCCGTTAGATCAGGCAGAAAACACATGGTAAAAAACATTTGGCTTTGTACTTTTTCCCCATGTGGCAAAGGAGAAAAGCCACAACTGCTTGCAGTCCAGTATTAAAAAGCAAAGCTATAACATTTGTAGTGTTGTTTCTTGAAACTGTTTCTTGCTTGGCTTTGTAAATACGTTACATGTAATTCTATTATTTGGTCACCCCATTCTATTTTTTTTTTTTTATATGTCAGTGAGGGATCAGGCATGAGGAAGGAAGCTGCTCATTATTCTGTAGGGGTGAAACAGACTTAGTTCACTGGAATCAAAGGACAAAGTCAAAGCAGTAAGCCAGGTGGTACCACTGTCTCTCAGTCTGATGGCAACAGCCATTAAAGTCAGACAAGGGGCTGTCTGGGTGTTTTTAAAGCTGTAGCTCTCTACAATGTATATTTTTGTATGTGGGTGTGCATTGAAATTTGAAGTAGTAGTCTCTACCTTCACAGGTAACCACATCCTGATTAATTGGATACAGAGACATAAAAATAAATGGCAAGGTTAAAAACACATGTTTATTATGGTTTAAGGTCTGTGCTGGTATTCATTCAACCCAAAGACCAAAGAGCTAAAAATAGCAACTGGTACACTACTCAAAATAAACATTAAGGCACCTGCAACACAAAAGACATTTGATTAACTGGTCAGAACTTGACACCAGTGAAATTCAAAGCAGAGGAAATTGCAAGGACTTAAAGCTTGGCTCTAGTTCCCATGGAAATGAGCAGCTAAGAAGCAATGTCACAGGTTCAAAAGGGAGCAAAACTTAAGTCCAGGAAGGTCCTGTTGTGCTGATTTTCATGCAGTGATGGGACCAAGGCAGGAGAAAGAAGCAGGGTCGTTCTAGTGGAGCAGTTTAGCTCTAGAAAAGCATTTGCAAAACTAAGGGTGCAGTGAGGAGTATGTCAACATAATTAAAATCACACTGTCTTGTAGCAGTCTGTGATTTAGCTTTCCACCTCCAGCCATGTCATAGGATCTTTGTTGTTTAAAACTTTTGTTGCTTTTTCTTCTTGAGCTCATGTGTTGCAATTGGGTAAGCAGAGCCCTCCTGCCAAAAGGGGCTTTCCCAGCCATGAACTGGTTATTGCTTCACCCCATCCACACCTTACCTTGACCCACTCCAAGAGAGACCTAAAGTGAGGATTGACAGTATTTGTTACTGAAAAAGAATAGGCAAAGCTCTGACAACCACATGGGCCTTTGCAAGACACACCCTTAGCACTTTTATTGAATTTTCATCCTTCTTCTGGAAAACTCTTCACCACCAATTTCACAGAGATAGGTCAAGGGATAGGGGTATAATTCCATGTCTTTAGTATCTCAGGGTCTGGTCTGGCGTTATCCAACATGAAATATGGTTTACCCTTCACTAAATGTAATTGCAAGTCTGAAATTCAGACATATTTATGTGTTTTAGTGATATCTTAGCTTGAAATGTGTCAAAACTAAAATTCCTCATATAATCAGGTATCTTTGTTGCAGGTCCAATTAAAATAAAATTAAAGATAAAGGGAGGAACATTATTCTACCTTATCAAAGCAGGATAAACATTCAAAACTTTTTCCTAGGAATCTGCGCAGAGCCATTTTCCAAGAAAAGATCACAAGAAAGCAAAATTCTTTACCAAAGAGAAACTGTTAAGTCTCCAACATCAAACCAAAGGACTTAAAAGATGTTTTTCTTTTAAAGAAAAAAACAAAAAACAAAATGACATCCTGAAGATAAGTGGGCCGAACAAACCCCAGACAGCATGCAATTCATCACTAAGCTCCAAACCCATTCCTTGTCAAAAATGGTAACAGCTGTCATTGTTCTTACCCATTTGAACTATCATATTTCACATTACTGTGGAGATTACTCCACAAGTATAAATCACAAGAGCTTTATTTTTCTTTCTGGTCTGTTAGCAAGAGAACCGAGGCAAGACATCATGCCTTGCACTGTAATCTTTCACTGTGGCTGCCACTATATATTGATGACTATGCTCTGCTTGTTGCAACACCAACAAGGGACATGTCCGAGCTCACCTGCAAATGAGAACCTTGCTCTTGCAATGAGCATGTTGTGACACAGCCCAGAAGTTCCTGAAGTTTTGTGCTGTATGCTTCCAAGCTGACCTAATGTAGAGCCAAGACATGACTGTCCCATAGGCACTGGAAAGCTCCTTTAGGACTCCAGTCCTTCTGCTATATGAACACTGGGATGGTACTGGTGAGCGTCCATCACCTGTCAGCCATGAGGATCTCTCCTATCATGCAGATTCCACCCAGCTCGGGAAATCCCAAATGCACCTGCAAGCCAGTTACTGAGGTATTTTGTTGCTGCTCCAGTGTCACAAAATAGAATATTAACTGCTGCTACCTATCTTAATCAAATGTATCATTGAGTCCTAACATTGGCCTCACTAGCCTTGGATTCTACACCTGATGGGAATCTATTTTGGCCAAAAAAATGATGATGGATGAGTATCTTACCAAAAGAACAACTTATAAATGGCTTGTGTGAATCTCTGAGAATAAGTCTACTCCTGCTGAAACAAATTTGCCTTACAAACAAAAGTTGTAGGATGGATCCTCTGAGCATATTCATTACCACAAAGCCAAAAATAGGTAGGCCCATAGCAGCAGTCCCAGTGATTTCAAAAACTCCTAAGAGACCATGTATATCTCAAGTGTAATTTTCTAGTCAAGTAAATATCAAAGAGAGAAAAATAAAACCAAATCCCACCCTCAGAAAAAAAAAAAAGAAAGCAAAAGCAGAGTCCAAAACCAGGTTAAAGTGGTGCTTTTGTTCTCATCCCACTGATGAGATACAGAGCACTTCCTACATACTGCCTTCTAAAAAGATGAAAGCAAGACATTGAAGCATGGGACTTTGTGGCAAAATGAAATGGAAGCAGTCAGTGTCGGGCATTTTATGTTACTAGAAATGTGTTTCCTGGAATAAATGGAGATTTTTAAACAATACCATGTATTTTATCAGATACATGGTACAGAAACCGTCAACTTCTACAATGTAAATTTCCCTCTATTTTCAGTTTCCCAACTATGTAGATAAATACATGCAGGTAGGTTTCATCTGATGTAACCAGAGAGAACTTAAAATTCATGAACTTATGCAAGAGGTGTATGACTAGTGATTTTGAGATAATGACTAGGTATTTCTGCGTCCCAAATGAAACATTTTGTCAGAGAGTATTTCAAGGCCAAGTATGTTCAACTTTCTGTAAATGAAGTTCCTTAAAGGTTTCTCAAGAAGACATTTCAGAATAGTCATTGGTGTCCTGGTTTCAGCTAGGATAGTGCTAATTACTTCTTCTTAGTAGTTAGAATAGCGCTGTGTTTTGGATTCAGAGTGGGATTTGGTCTGAGAAGAATGTTGATAATATACTGATGTTTTTAGTTGTTGCTAAGAAATCAAGGACTTTTCAACTTCTCATGTCCTGCCCATCCACAAGAAGCTGGAAGGGAGCACAGCCAGAGCAATAGACCCAAATTGGCCAGTGGAATATGCCATATCATACGATGTTATGCTCAGTATATAGATGATGGTTGTCAAGGAAGCTGTATCTCCTGGGACTGCACTTTTGGGATTCTCTCTTCTCCAGGGTCACTAGCTAGGAATGGGCTGGGTGTTGGTCAGCAGGTGGTGAGCAATTACATCACTCATTTGTATATTCTATTATTCTCATCATCATTATAATTATTATTTTAATTTTACTTTATTTCAGTGATTAAATTGGTTTTATCTTAACCTATGAGTCTCCTTACCTTTGCCCCTCCAATTCTCACCCTGAGGCAGGGGGAGGGTGAGTTAGTGGCTGTGTGGTGTTTGGCTGCTGGCCAGGTTTAAACCATGACAATTGCTATTCAACATCTTCATTTCAATAATTACATTCACTAATTATATCACACATGTTATTACATAACAATATGATTTCCAGTGCTTGGTCTTGATATGTTTTAATGTCAGCATGAAAGTCATTTTTGCCTGTATTTTACTAAAGTACCTATTGTAAAAGCTGAATCAACTATTGATAGCTGTGCTTTTAGTAGACACAGATGCGGTCAGAGGATGCTCAAGTATACAACTGTTCCTACCACCTGTACTCAGATAAAACAGATTCAGCAATGGCTTAGTCCCTGAAGGGCTTGACTAGACTCTGCATGGACCCTGCCCATGGAAGGCACAACGTTTGTGGGAGCAGCACATGAATTGCATGGCTTATATGGCAAAAGGCTGAAAATGTGGTCCTCTAGTTCCCATGTGGAATTTGGAAAGTGTACAAATGAGCACAGTCTTTCTGGGGTACATTTGCTTAACAGACACAAGCAGGATTCAGGAAACAAATAACTGACAAAGGTGAACAAACACTTGTGGAAGACCTGTCAGTCATGGTCCTCATCTCTTCATTTGAATAAAGAGCATGAAATCAAATGGCCATGCAGAAGAAATGAGGACACTTTTCCTTAGAATGGGCAGGAAGGAGACAAAGTGTACATTTTGCAAAACTGACTACACTGTGCAATCAAATTTTACCGACAGATTTTAGAAATTAAAACCTGAAAATTCACATCAATACCATGAAAGTAGGAGACCATGAAGCAGGAGATGCAAACAGAAGTGATAAAACCCACCTAGAAGCCTAGGGACTATTAAGTAAGAAGGGTGCTATGAAGTATAACAAAATACCTCTTAATGGGAAGAACCTATTTGCACCTCTCCTAAGTAAAATAACTGAGCAAGCTGCAGTATTCCCAGAATGCACAATGGAAAATAAAACATTATTAGATTAGTCTGCATTGCTGACAAACTCTTAACTCTACACTGTTTAGGTATGTGTTGACTGACCATGTCAACTTTTCTTAATGTTTCATTTAGCTTTCTTCCTTCATCTTTACCATATCTAAAAACTATTCATTGTTAGAGTGCCATCTTCAGCATTTAAAATAAAAATAAGAAATCCTTCTATCAATAAAATCAAGAAATATATTGTGTTTTTCTATGTTAGAAAAATCATCTCCTTTCCTAAACAGCACTGGAGTGATAAGTGGAAGTTCTTCATACCTGGTATAAAGAGTGTATTAGCAGAATATGTTATCAATATGAAAATACAGACCATTTAAAGTCTAGTAAAAATATCCTTCAAGATATGCCTTCAAGATAAACTCTTAAGAGACAAGAATGGCATTGGAATTTCTTAACAAGATTCAAACACTGATGCTGATTTACCACATAAACACTTAGATGCCCTGATCAAGGATATTACTTGAAGAATAAAAGTCTCAGTGAAGATGGATTGCTAATGGAAATCAGAGAGTAATCTGCTTCCCTGTGTTGATTAAGAAGGAAAGCTGCAGTCACTTGCAGTCTTTGTCAGGGTCAATCAAGAGAGCTCTTACAACTGTTGTATGGTTCAAATTTTTTGATTTGCTGTTTAAGAAGCCCAGAGAGGTACAATTGTCTTTCGTTCAGAGAGTGAAAACGAAACCCTAATCTGTTGAAATCAGTGTGGCAGGTATTCATAAATACTGAAGAACACCTGGTCCAGACAGATATATTTTTCAGTTTTCCCATAATTTACACCATGGATTTGTTTGGTTTGGTTTTGTTGGGGGTTTTTTGCTGTTATTCCTCATGATATTCTAAGTATTTTACAAGAAAAGTAGTTTGAGCTGCATTTTGAATATAGGTGAGCAGAGACAGATAAATGTAATAATTTGCCCCAGGCTTCCTGAGTGAATCAGTGGGCAGGGGCACAAAATGTCCAGGCAGCTCCTCAGCTTTCAGGTCTGCACTCCCCACGAGGACCAGGTGAAAAGCCAAGTACGGAAAGCTAAAAGGCACCGTGTGCTTGCACTTTCAAAATTAGTGTATTCTGAACTTTACTGTAGCCTCTGGACATCTAAACTGAAGGTTATTCACATGTATTTACTTGTACAACTCTGGTCTGGGAGGCAAAAAGAAACGGTGAAATAGTTTTGAACTCAGAATGGAGAAATTACAGTGACTATCACTGAATCAGTCTGGCTTTGTTTACAGTGGTACAAAGCTGAAGTAGTCAGATCACTGGATAATGATAATTACTCTGTTAATATAGGAATGTTTTTGCAGGGTTATCCTGTTATTGCAGGAATGTGGCAGAATCTAGATTAACATTTATCTAATATGGGATATAATAAAACCCCTTTGCAGATCCATAAATTAAACATTTTCCCTAACTCATTTATCTTGTGTTTTACAGTATCTTATATGCAGCAAACTTGTCTACCACATATGGTATTTAGTAATGCAAAGGAACAATTCTGTCATAGCTCTTCAGCTTATTTTATAAAATAATAAGCATTTCACAATAACATATACAGAGGAAAATCCATAACAATATAAACAGGACAGCAGTTTACTGCAAAGCACTGCAAAAGCATGAAAGCAACTAGTCACTGTTGTAAAACGCACTGGTACATCTTGTTTGAATATTGGCTGATTAACTGAAGGAAATGTTTCCACTGATTATTATTAGTTCAGTTTTATTACCAAAAATACTAAGTGGTAGGCATTTTATTATCGTAATCCCAAACTGGAAAAAGAAGCTGTGCTTTTCCCATCAGACATGGGCATGTGTATACCTTGTGCATGCCTGTTAATACAAAAAACTTGAAAAAAATAAAAGGAAGAAAGCACAGAAAGGAAGAAAGCTTTTGTAAACAGAGCAGAGAACATAAAACATCCCCAACCCATCTGTGCCCTCACTCTTCTTACCTTGCATTGGATACAAGCAATTCCAACCTTAATGGTCCTGCTATGATCTTCCCCCTAACTTATCCCTAATGTTCAGCTTTCTTTCAGAGTTTTTATAGTCTCTGCTGTAGGCTACAAACTCCAATCCCTGCCTTTGCTTTCTCTTACATCATTTCTAAAGATTTTCCACTGATCCTTGCCCTAAACCTTTCTCTGTCCTGCACTCTCACACACATTCTTGCCTCATATTTGTTATATTTATTGCTCTGATCAAGATGATGAGGTTATAATTAAAGGTCTAGGTTTTTGTTGGGATTTTTTCTTTTTTTCTTTCAAGATTCAGACAGCCATGGGAGTGGAAAGATTTTCAGCAGCATCACCATTCCTCTAGCCTCTCACTTTTGCAAACTGCAGTACAAGAAACCTGATGTCCTGAATTTTTTTTTTTTTTTTAACTTCATTTCTCAGAGACAACAGCAATAACTTTAGGACTTCATTAACTTCAGGGATAAAGTACTTATTGCATTTTTAGTAGACCAACACTATTGTAAGATAAGCATCAGAAAGGAGTTTGTTTTGTAAAGCAAGTCACAAGAACTTAAGTATTTCAGACACTTCAGTTACTGAAATGATTGTAAAGTGTGAGCTATGAAGTTGCCTATCTTCCCCAGGCAGTACCAGAGGACCTATTTCTTTCCTTGTTTGCCTCACTAGAATAAGTCTATCTTCTCTTTTGCCCCCTCTTCTTTAAATTCAGGTTTTAATTGATTCACATAGCAGTGCAACACCTGGTTTTGGGTCTAAAATTTCAATCTGTGCAGACTGCTTAGCAGTTCATAGTGACTTTATTCTCTAAACAGGTAGGCACAAGTACTTTCAAAATAGTTTTTACTCTAACTTGCCAAAAGCTCTTCCTACAAGCAATGGACAGTAAAAGGAAATTTCAAATGCAGCTTTGTAATAGGTGGGAAAAATTTGCCAGCCAGGGAGCAAAAGCTTTGATTTTAGCATCTGTCTTGATCAGAGTGATTAGAGAAAGACAATCGTATTATAACACAGCTCAGTTCCCAGATAAAGATGGCTGCAGAATTTTGCAGAGCTGACACAAAGTTCTAAGGATAGTTCACTACAAAACATGTTTTTGACACACTCTGTGACTGAGGTATCGGGGAAAAAAAAAAGGTCAGTGGAGAACAAGAGGCTGGTTTTGATGATGAACAAGGAGAGACAACACACCTATTTCTGTAGCATCTCTCAGTCCAGGCAGATTGTAAGCCTGGCCTCGCGTAGTGCTGCAGAAATACACATTAGCCACAAAGAGTACCACACTGATGCCAGGCCGGAGCAGGCAGGTTGGGACTGTTTTCCACTGCAGGGCACAACAAAACAGTGATGGCAGCTGCAGAGGTTCAAATGGGATCCGTGGATACTAGAGCAGCAGCAGAATCAAACAATGCCAGACTGCTGAAACACAGCTGAAAACACTGCCACTGAAGAGAACTGGACGATGCTCTGTTTTACAGTGCTGCCTGCATTTAGATGATGGCTTGTTGCTGGAAGTCCAAGGACACAGTGGTACTTGACTGATGTGTATAAAACATGTGAGCAGGATGCCAGGAAAAAAAGATAACCGTGATCTAACTACAAGATGTTATGAGTTTTATGGGGTACCTTTACTGCATATGACCATGAGGTGTTGCTGACCAGCTACCGTAGTTCTAAACACTCAGTTTCTCTCTCTTTTTTTCTGTTGGAGAGACGCAAGGTGGCACTTACAGGCATTTACTCCTCTCAGTTTTTACAGATCTTATCTCAAGCTCTTCTAAGCAGGATCTCTGTAGGGCTCCATTCTGTCAGAGATTGGTGGTGATGAGGCTGGTAGGAGTCATCGGCTCTACCACTGCCAGTAAGCTGATGACAGACAACTGAATGTTGGTAACATAGGCATTTCAGTATTTCACATCACAGGGTGAAGCCTGGAGGATGGCTGAGACTCAGCTGGCTGAAGCTTAGCACTTCACAAGAGTGGGACAGTGGGCAGCAGAAAAAAGTGGGAGGAGAAATGCAGCCATATTGTCATATCTTTTGACTCCAAGAGTATGTCTAAGACCTGGTATTAAGATTTGATTTTAGGTTCATCACTGATTGGTGATCCTATAACAAAGCTCCAGACACTTTCATACCATCTGGAGCTACTGTAAGGTTGTGGCTCTTCTTTTTTAGATAAGTAATACACACTTTTTCTATTTCAAAATAAATTTATCACTAAGCTCTTCCTACAAAAGCATATAATCTAAAAGATTTCAGAAATGGATGCTGATGCACACAACTATTATCATCTCTGACTGGGAGGTGTGAAAGATGCCGGATCTGAGTAATTAGCCATCTTCATGGGCTGCTACTGACCTTAGAATGGGACATATGTTACCAGCACACTGTTTTTTTCTGAGAAAAAAACCCAAAACAAACAAAAACAACAACAACAAAAAGCAAAAAAGAATAGGGTTAGAGTGTTAACATTTAATTTCTGCTCTAAATTGACTTAGATTTCCCAACAATTTACAGAGATACCTTTTTGACACCTTCTGGAGAAAGCTGATAAGGAAGTTTCCTGGATAATGAAAAAGGCATATGGTGGTTATTTTGCTGGCAGAGTGCCCAAGGAACAGACATCCTCAACACTACTGTAGTTTAATTATACTTGCAGTATAATTAAGTTAGGGCAACCAAGAGTTTGGAAGGAATCTTTATTGTCTTAACCATACATGAATAAACAAACATAATGTGATTTTCTCAACTATGAAGACAAAATAAAAAGAAATTGGAGAATATAAAGACACAAGACATGAAGCTCGTTTTGCTACCATCCAAGAGAAAGACAAACTTGCCTCCCTGCTGCCCTCATGCTCTTGAAAGCAATTTCTGTAATTCTTTCAACACTAGTTTGCAAATCAATTGAGCTGGCTCAATGTTTTCCTTAATTCCTTCAGTAGACAAGTTCTTACTCAGAGAGCAGGAGTTAGTGAGGGTTTACTTGTCTAAAGTGTTGAGCAATCTCGTTCTTCATGAGTCTTTCCTGTGGAAACTGTATTTGAGGTTCTCAGACCTTGTCTTTAAAATCTTGGGAATGACACATCAGTACACATGCTTGCTAGTTTTGCTTTATTGTACTTTTACTCCTTTTCTTCTCCCACCAAAACATGTAGCAGTACAGTTACATCACTGTGGTCTGAGTCACAGAAATCTCCCGCTTCTGTCATTAAGCTGTCCCGCGGGAACTTGACCTTTCAGGCTCTTCAAATTATGTCACCCTTTCCATTGACCCCTGATTCCTCACACAAGGTCACACATTTGTCACTTACAAACCAACATGAATAGTGCAGGGTCCAGAAGGTGTTACAGCCAAAGTAGTAGACCTATCCTCAGGAATTTTTGATTGAGCTGGCATGGAGTAAAGGCATGTTATTTGATACATTCTGATTGCTAGGATTATCACTAAACAGTGAGTGTGTCATTAGTAATAGACCAGTTCTGGGTTTAGTATGGGAAATAAAGACAACATTGAAGTTCAAAAAAGTAGAAATTTTTTTCCAGTTTTGAAGGGTTCACCCCAAAATTCTAAGAAATAATCCAATAACTTTTTTCTTTTCAAATTATAATTTTTTTTATAAAAAGCTGATCTTCACAAGTAAGGTGCTCAGCTGATACTGATTCATATGGCTGTGAGATAAACAACTGAGATATTCCAACTGACGGTGCTTTCAATCTATTTTTATTTCTTGAGACAATAAACTCTTCTGATAAAATTGGCACAATTCTGACACCAGTCTGAAAGTGGATTTAGCATTCCACCAGATCAAGCAACGCCCAGCATTTTATAGCTACATGACTGGTTCAGGGAGAACATCCAACATTACTTTTGTTGCACTTATGTTCATATCTTGTCTAGGGAAGCAAAACATTTTAAAATAACCACCACAGATCTTCAGTCAATATATGAGGGAATTTCAGAAATGAAGCTGATTCCCACCTATTTTCATGTAGATATAGAGAGCAGATGACTCACTGTTAAGGCAGCACTGTGGAAAAGAGACCCTGTATTAACAATATGCATGCATGTTTTCCAATTAAAGGTACATTCTACCTTGGAAGGAAAAACTATGTGAAGACAGCAATTTTTAAATCTGCAAGCTATCAAAGTAGCTTTTACTGTGTCACTTCCATTTAAGATGACTCCTTGCAGCTAGATAGATTTTGAGAAGCAAAACCCACAAAGTGAAGGTAGCATATAAAACTGAAGACAGTGACATTCTTCAGGAATGTTAGGCTTTCTACTAGCAGTTTCTATATATGTACATTTGAAAAGTCTTTTGTGCTAGAATTAAGTGCTTGTGATAGGTGCTGGGTCATGACATTTAAGAATCCATAAAAAGCACTTGTGAAACAAAGCAAAAATCCCAAACAAGGACAGTTTATTGAAATGCAAGCTTTTTCTGTAACAGTCATGCTATGATGCAGAAGGATGTGTTTGGAAAGAAAAAAGACGGTTTATCTTTTGTGCCTATGCCATTGGGTCCCAGCCCAAGATGGCCGTGAGAAGCAAAGATGGCCAAGAAGAGTGACAGGGCCTTCTGTGCTATGGATACAGTGCTCCACAAGCTAATGGATGAGAGGCAAAAAAAACATACAAAGACGTCTCAAAGTACTAAGCAAATAGTAATAATTTTGGGCAATATCAGCCTGGTCCTAATTCAAACTGGCAATACAGAAATGAAAATGATTAGATTTTGTTTCCATCCCCTCTAGCTATGCTAAATATAAAGATAACAAGCTGAGGAACTAGCCCCATCTTTCTGTGCAAAGAGGGAAGAGAGGGAGCAGTGCTGATGTTTTCACACTGCCTCCCTTGTCAAAGACGTGTGTTGGCGTCACCTGTCACTGAAATAAACTTTTTGACCCATGAACCCTTTTGGCATAGTACACAAAGCACAGAGCAGCAAAATGTGCATCTTGGCTGCACAGCGCATATTTCAGCTCCAGAGCTAATCACAAATGTGCCAATGTGGCACGGCACTAAATGCATAGCAGCAGCTAAAATTCAAAGACGTGCTCACAAGAAGAAAATATGTGTCTCTCCTGAAACTCTGTCCTGACCTCGCACATTTTTTTACACAACTGATCACCATTTTCTGTGCAGAGCTCCGAAGTAAAGTGGAGTTTGGTTCATTGGCAGCAAGAAAAAGAATACTGAAGAATTAAAGACAGCAGCTAAGCAGCAAAATTATGACAGTCTGGAAAGGAAAGGTGAGTAATATTTGTCAGACAGAAGCCAGTGGTATGGGAGCTGGGTAGGGTTACACATGGAGCACTCATAACATCACAGGATGCTGCAAGACACGTCACCACTAGTTTCTTACCTGACATGCAGGTAGAAGCAGATGAAGTCATGTGAAATGTGGAGCTGGGAAGCTGTTTCTCCCTGGAAGCAATTGCTGCACCAAATGATGCTAATAAGGAAGGTATTGTCCCCCTGTTCCTGATAAATCCATCTCTGAGATGGCGGCTTTCACAGCGGGACAATTCCATGCTGTAAACCAACCAGAGCAAACTGTTAGTGTAAATCTGGGAGTTTAGAAAATTGGTGCTGACTGGTTTGATTTCTTTGCCTTCCCTGTTTTGCTCTAGTTTAAATGTACTATGGATTGATTCCTGCAAGGGATGGCACAAATAAAGAATAGAAATGAAGGTCTCTGGTATTTCTAAGAATTAAAGTTCTCAGGACAGTTTGTAAACTCATCCTAATGCCTGGGCCAAATTCTGCTACATTACTTGGCCATGTTTCCTCTGTCAGTTCAAGTGGACAGAGCCCGTTCCTTGTCAGCCTGCACCCTTCCGCAATGAAGATGAAATTTGCCAAACAGCTGCAGCATCGCAACTGGATTAATCCAGGATAATCCAGTAATCATCTTCAATTACAGCACAAACATTAATCAGTCAATCACCGCCCTCTAGAGGTGGCCACACTACGGGTAGAGCCGTTTTGGTTTGCTGCAAATGATTATCTGACAGACCGAGCACTTCTGTACGCAGCAGGAGGACGGTATTTGCTGAGTAGAGTAGATCCATGCACCCTTACAGGAACAAATTACTGAGTAACGATTGTCATCTCCTCGATTATTCCTTCCCTCTCTTGCCTGGGAGGTCAACCAACTTACAGCATTTTGCATTCATGCATTTTGCAGTCACAGCGCTGCAGAGAAGTGAAACACTTAGATAAGCAGATATCAATATGACACAGCTACAATAAAAAGCGTAAAAATAACCCCCAGACTAAACTCTCTTTTGTTACAGCATATTTTTCTCAAGCAATGCGCATAAACTAAACCAGTGGCACAACTGCACGAACTGATTTTGTGCCCAAACAACCTGGATCTGTTGGTGTGACAAAACCAGCAAGCCTTTATACATAAACATAACCACACACTCTCATTTCTTTCCCTTGACTGGAATAGCCAAGAAGTTTTAAAGGGAAGAATATGAAGAGCGGTGAATAGCAAGTAAACCACCATAAAATCAAGTGATGAATATACTCTTTCTGGTGTGCAAAGACCTTGTTTGAATAGGTATTTATTTAAGGAGAAGCTGTTCTGCGCAGAGATTTAACACAAGATCGTAGAGGCAGGAATAGCTCATGGCCAGGTTTCCCCAGACACGTCCTCTTTTTTCCAGCTGGAAATTCTGTCTAGGTGGAATTCAGCAATTTTTCACATTTTCTTCTGGCAGGCTGGCCGGATGTGCTGGCTTGCCTGCATGTGGAGGGATTCTCCAGGTATCCACACATATGCAC
Organism: Athene noctua; assembly: GCF_965140245.1. Classification (NCBI taxonomy): domain Eukaryota; kingdom Metazoa; phylum Chordata; class Aves; order Strigiformes; family Strigidae; genus Athene; species Athene noctua. The sequence goes on from NC_134044.1 coordinate 16,851,410, forward strand.
AGACCATCTGCGCATCTGCAACCCCATACCTGAACATAGATTTCTGTTGGCAACATTTAATCAAAAAAGAGCAGATGTCCAGGATCCCAGTAACCATTTCACTGCAGACATTACCCTGGGATTCAGGAGAGCTGTGTTCTGTTACAGAATCACAGCAGTTGGAAGGGACCTCTGCAGATTGCCTGGTTCAACACCTCTGCTCAAAGCAGGGTCAACTAAAGCAACTTGGTCAGGACTGTGTACAGTTGAGTTTTGAATACCTCCAAGGATGGAGACTCCACAACCTCTCTAGGCACCCTGATCATTATTCAGCCATTGCCACAGTGAAAAAAAAAAAAAAAAATTAAAAAAAAAAAAAATGCAAAGTTTAAATGAAATTTCCTATATTCAGTTTGTGTCCACTGCCTCTTGCACTTTTATGGGGCACCACTGAAAAGAATCTGGCTCTATCTTTACTCCCCCATCAGGTATTTATATGCATTGATAAGATGACCCCTGCTATATAATGCCAACTCTCTCACTCTCTACTCATGTATGTCAGATGCTCCAATATATGGATGTTCCAGTATGTCCACACCTCTCTTTTACTGGGAAGCCCCCACTCCGGATCTGTGTGCAGACTAACCCAGCCTGCGGTGCCGTTGACCTTCTTTGCTGCAAGGCCACTACTGGCTCATGGTCAACTCATCCACCAGGACCCTCAGGTCTTTTCTAAAAGATCTTTTCCAGATGTTCAGCCCTCAGCCTGTGTAGGTATGTGGGGTTAGTCTCAGCTTCCCTTCTGCTTGACTAGATGACCTTGGATGCAGTTCTCTGGGTCTTACTGTCCAAAGTGTTGATGCTACTGGCCTCCTTTGTAAAGAGTTTTCAAACTTTGGTTGTCTGAAGTAGGTGTCATTTTCATTTGTCCTTCATAGTTAACTATCTTATCATCCTCTGCCAATGTGTGGCTGCTTATCAACGACAACGTTCACTTCCATGTGAATGCCATGTGGATTTTATAGCAGTGACTTGTCTAGTCACTGCTGCCCAGGTGCCTCAGACTTTATTTAATTCACCTTCTCCACTGCAGTGTCATTTCTCTAGGAGCTTACACACACATACATATACATCATTTTACTATAGTACAGGTCTAGAAACTGAGACAGAATACTGAGCACTGTATAGTATCCTATGACCAGGGGCTATAAAGTCCTGTTCAGAAAATCATGACATGGAAAAAGCCCTTTCATCTTTGAAAAGATTATTCCAAAAATCATCTTTTTTCCCTCTGTGGCTGCTGTATCCTATCTTAGCCAAGAAGCCAGGGAGAACCCCTGATTTTGTTCCTGTAAGGAGTGCAGGGCAACGAACATTATCCAGTCCCTTCTACACGGAACTGAACAGTTTGTTCTTGATTAAAACTTAGAGATTGCCAACATCTGAAAATTCAAGGTCCTAACATTGCCTGCTTATTCTTACTGTGTGTTTCCTTGTCCTTCTCTGCATCATGCCAGCCACATGGCCCTTCCCCTCTACAAGCCAAGATTTGTCTTTCACGAGGATCTGTGCTCTGAAGCAAACTGGACTATTTAGTGGGTTTTCCTATACCATTTGAAGTTAGAGTGTCCAAGCACTTTGGAAAAAGACAATGATTCATATATTTTCACAACACCTTTAGGGGCAAAGAAGTACAATTATCCCCTGCCAAATTTCAAAGCCTAGCTCTAAAAGTGTAGGTTTGTCACAGCTTTGCAACATAACTCTTTCCCTAGTCATACGCAGCAGAAAGCAGGCTTGAACCATGTGCAGCATTAAGTCACTATAACTATAGGCATTGCTGCTGGCATACTAATGAAGCTGTATAAATCATTATTGATTCATGTGAGCAACGTAATCCTCTGGGCTTCAGTTACACCAAGCTGGGCTATGTCCAAAATCCACACACTGCCCTCCCTGAGCCATGGCTGCTCTATGGAGCCTATTCAGTATCTCTCCCTACCTGTCCCCTTGTCCTCACCTCTGAAGAGGGCCTTACATCTTACAGAAGGACCCTAGAAGAAAGGCCAAAACCACCTTCCTTCCTCTTGGCTGGCCCCTTTATCCCAGGTGCGAATCAACTGGATCACATGTGGGAGGAGGTTGGCCCTTTACCTCTGTAAGGGCAGACATACTGGATTTGTGCTTACTTTACAATTACACTTGGAACCCAGAAGCAAGAACATAATATAGTTTCTTATGTAACCATATATTTATTTTGGTTACGTGCGGCTTCAAGACAAATCTAAAATGGTGCTGGACCGTGCTGCTGCCCTCAAAAGAAGTTTGTCAGCAGAGTAACAATAATGTTCTTCTTCTGAAAATGATGTGCTGGGCTTTATGGTCAGCTTTTAGGTTTGAATGCTTTTTTTCCACTTTGATATTTGAGCCCTCCCCTCAAAGCAAATCCTTCGAGTGTGTACATGGCTCTCCAAGCAATGGTCACGGGAGGACATAGACAAGCGCAAAAAAAAGATGCTGACGGCATCTGAAAATGATTTGCAATCTCTTAGCCGCATGAGCTCAGTTGCATTAACATAGTGATTTAAATACTGTGGATGGCTTTTCTGATGTTCTTTTAGAAATTTCTTATTGGAATTATTAGGCATCCAAAATATATTTAAAACCAACCAACCAGTGGAATGAAACAGAGCAGATAATACTGACTAAGCAGTCCAAGCCCTATCTTGCAGCCCCAAATCAAGCACATTGCCACCAAGAACACAACTCTAGTGACCAGAAGGGAGAGGATCTGGAACTGGGCTAGTGAAATGCATCGTGTTGAAGTTTGGACATTGCGTCACAAGAGGATCCTTCATGGGTCTGAAGCATCCACACTCCCCACAGCCCAGCCTTGCCATAGCAAAGCCTAGTTGGCATTTGGGAAAAAATGTCAATGTGAGGTTTTCGGTGCCTTGCAGATCAGATGTGCTTAAGCTAAACATGGCAGGAGTGAGTGACTTCTTTTTGTAAATACAGCAATAAAATTGCAAATAATAATAGTACGTGACAAATAACTCAAGGAGCACTTTGAACACAAAGAAGAGGTGGGCTGCTAAGGCTGCTACTAGAAAAGGAACAGACCCTGCACACTTCCATGGATACCTTGTCTGTGCTGACCCAGTGGGGCAGAGACCCTACCCTCAGTGGTGCCATGCCATAGCTCCATAGGGCTGGGGGATGCCAGGCTGCTGAGAAAAGGAGGACTGGTTGCACACAGACATTACTGGGCACATAGTGATGCCACTGGTGTAAGTCCTGCTCCTACAAAATGCTAGGAGACCTCCAATGCTGTCAGAAGAAGGGAGTGCACATTCCATTGGGAGATTAATTTTGTTCACACTAGACCAAGTAAAGACACAACAACTGGAAAACACAGATGTCTTCCCATCCCAGACACAGGATTGGCTTCTATTCAGCCAGGTGGAATAAATGCTCTCAATTCAATAGCCCTGATAGCAGAGTGATGTCATTGTACTGAAGTCAGTAGAGCTATCTCTGATTTACACCAGTCCAAACAAAACCAAAGCCTGGCTGCACAGACTGAATGGAGAGAAAAATCAGACCCTTCTTCAAGACATTTATTACACACTACCACTACCTGAAGCACCTCAATCCTGCCCTTCTTCCATCCCTTTTTTCCACCTGGTCCTGTAAGTTCCTCAGACCAAAGGCTGCCTATTATTCAGTGACTTTTTTCCCCTTCTCTCCATCTGAAGGAGGCCCCTTGCTCTGCTGCCACACAAATAACTCAATGTGCACAGCATCGCCCTCAGGGAGCAGCATCTGACACTGAACTGCAAACCTCTCCCTTTGCCTGTTATCTGCACGGGCTCTTGAGGTTTCAGGCAGCTGGGCACACCAGTCAGAGACTCTCCAGGTTGCTTTCTGGGGGCTATGGGAAATACTCAGTGTCAGAAAAAGGAGTTTAAACTAAGCGTACAGCCACATGGTTAGAAAGCACAGACCTCAGGCCAGAGCTGACAGTGACTGATGACTGTAGGTGCTGCGAGTATTCACTGATCCTCCTCATGTTACCCAAATGTCAGGGTTTTAAAGTGATGTTATTAAAGCACCACAGGAGTGCAAAGATCTGTGTAAACTGAGAGGATAATCACCATGCAAGTGGAGCACAAGCTGTTTGACTGTGTTGAAATTATGTTATTTGGTATCCCTCTAATTTGTCACATGACTTGATACACTAAAAAACCCCCATATCATGTTTTTATGCTCTGGGTCCATGACAATTGTTTTTTTCTGCAGCAGACAATGATTTGTAAAGTGACTTTTCTTATTCCCAAACCACCCAAAATTTTGCAAATTGGTTTCCACGAATTAGAGGTGGTTTAGAAATAACCTTGGCTCAGGGACTGGCTCTGTTACGGGGCTTTTGCTGCCATGACAGCTAGCTAGGGAAGATAGTTATTTCTAAATTACTCTATTTTTACATTAATATTTCTTTCAGAGCAAAACAGCAGTAGAAGCAGTATTATTTCCGTTGCTTGCCCTAAAACAGGAATGGTGCCTAGGAACCACAACTTTTTCTCATCCAATCATAGGCATCCCTAGTCATTTGTTGTGGTTTAAACCAGGACATCATTTCCTATGGAAGTATATCCACTGCTTCCCCAATTCCAAGCCCTGGTCTCACTGTGGGGGTGCAAGCAGCAACCCCTTTTCTCCTCTGTGCTAGGAACTGACAGCAGAAATATATCATGCTTTACAACAGACAGCCTTGCATGGCCAACACCCTACAGATCAATGTCATAGAATCATAGGATGGTTTGGGTTGGAAGGGACCTTAAAGATCATCTAGTTCCAACCCCCCTACCATGGGCAGAGGAAAGGGGAGAACCTGTCTCTAGGTGGGCTCAAATCACCAACCTTTACAGTTAAGAGCCAAAGGTGATAACAGATTTTGCCACAGAGATGCCCTAGTTATAAATATCTTAGCAATAAAAAATAATTTTTCTTCCTAAAATAAAATTACTTTCCTAAAAACATTGTTTCCAAGTAGCAGAGATATCACATAGACCAAGGTGGCCATTTTCACATTAGCAATGGTTCAAAAAGATAAGGCTAGGAGTTCTCATTTGCCAGGAACCCATCAGCTGGCTATGAAATGGTGATCACTGCTGCTCACCATAGCTTGGAGCTAGATTTGTATCCACAATGCAGGATTTCAAACTGCAGTACTTGACTCACATATCTAAGTTGGGAGCACTGATACTCAAAACCACAGGTGTTCAAGTTCAGAGGGGTTGAAGAGCATCTTTGTGTGAAGCTCTACGATACACATCGATCCAGACCTGTTCTGTCCCTGTCCAGTTCTGTTTTGAAGGGTGCAGAAACCCTGAACCAGAAACAACTGAAGTAAGGTCCTCTCAGCCACTATCATGGTCCCTTTGCTCCTCTTTTTACCTTTTGGCTGCTCCTTGCCTCCTACGATCAGGGGTTGATTCTGAATCACATTAGAGATGGCAGCAACTGAGAAAGCAGGGAGATGCTACCTGTCCTATACTGATACAGGGTGTGACGTTCCACTACATGTTGAACACTTCCCCATCTGCAAACAGATCAGTTTAGACTGACAGCTGTGACACCTCTGGATTAAGGATTAGATCTGACATTTTCAAAGCTCTTGTTCCAGTCGTAAGGATGCAAATTTGGTGTCTTCTGAGTGCTGAGGACCCAAGCACTAATGTGTCTTGGCCCTTTCCCTGGGCTCCTCACAATGTGCAATTGTAAGGTTTCCAGAGAAATTGCAAAAGTGATTTAATGGCTCACTTAAAAATTTTAAAATATTTATCATGAAAAGAGGAATCCAACAGTTTACTGGGGGGGAGCAGGAAGAGGGGAAGGGAAAAGGTAAACAAATCAGGGGAGGCACAGGACCAAACTGTATTCCAAGCACACACAGTGGAAAAAGAAGGCCAGTGCCAGCAGCCTGATAATGCAAATTCTCTTCCTATGCACCAACCTCTTCTGAGAAAAGGAAAGAATTTAAAGGAGCATAAATGATAACTGTACACATGCTGGAAGCAAACCTAAAAGTGCTGCCAGGAAAAATCACCCTTCTAGTTACAGAGCCATTAACACATTCCCTTCCCCTTCCCCTTCGCAGCAGAGCTCACACCTACGGAGGGAGGGGGAGGCAGGGAACGCTTCTTGCCTGCAATGCACCGTCAGTCCTCAGCACAGCAGAAAGCTGGGTGTTAAATCTGAGCGGCAAACATGGATTACAGGACTGGCAGGATGGATGCACATAATGGAAAAAGCCACTGTAAGACACTGACCATTGGCACCCAGGCAGGCACTGTGGCTTTCTGGAGAGCGCATGAACAGAGCATTGCACCCACAGGAGTTCCCAGCGTACAAGGTGCAGGTCACTTGCTCCTTCTGCTCCCACAGTGAACAACAAGCACTGCTTTAGATACTGCCCTCCAAAGAGCTGGGAACTAAGGAAATTGTCCTAAATGCTTTCTCGAAAATCACAAACTTCACCCCTTTTGCATGCTCCACATGGCTCTAGTAGCAATAACAAATTCACCAAAATACTGGCAGCTAGATCCATAGATAACATAAAACCCTGCACACATTATTTTCCCTTGTTCTTCATACAGCTGTGTCCCCACACACATACTCCTCATTATACTTCTCCCTTCATGCTGTTCAGTACCTTCCCTTAGCCCCCATGAAATGGAAGTCATGTTCATTTTGCAAACTCACTTTATACCAGGTTTGTTTAGACACTTTTTCTGGCCAGTTTACACACTGATTAGGTCTGATTTGCACAGATAAACAGGACTGCAAAATCCATCCCCAAAATTTCCAGTGGAGGATATTCTTGCCTACCCCAACTTTGTATTTAGCCCATTTGCCATAGTCGTTGCAGGGTTGAGGTAGTGTCAGTATTATGAGCAATGAACTAAACGTTCTTTAGTGCTGATGAAAATCCCAAGAAATTCACTAAAATCAATGGAGATATTCCAGATGAGGGAGGTGTATGGCTCAACAAAAATAATGGAACAAAAAACACCCACAGATGCAGGAGAAGATGTTGTCCAGATGGTTGAGCTAGCCTGGTGCCTGTCATGAACACATCCCATAACACCCATGAAAAAACCTTTTGCACTGCAGCTTTAGCCCATGACACTTATCTCCCTGTCACTGGCCCAAAACCACTGACTTTGCTGGCTCATGTTGACTTTCACTGGGTGAAAGCTTAACCACTGATATTACCTAGACTACCTCTCTGGGGGGATGTTCAGCAGGGGTACCCCAAGTACCAAGGCTAATGAGCTCCAGAGCAAACCCCGCTGGCAGGGTCAGAGGGGTGACCGCAGAGGGGAGGCTCTGGGCAGGAAAACTGGGGCTGGTCCCACTGCACTGGGACAGGGTGAATGACACACAAGCACACATAAGTACAGGGTGAAGGACAAACTAGCAAAATAAGTAAAAGGGTTTTTTTATCTCACAGTATTCTTTTGGTATTACAGCTTCTCTGTCCTCAGTAGTGTTTACTTTGGTGTAACTGAAATGAAAATGTGGTCCAGGAGAATTAGAGGATTCTGAAATCAGAGGAAACATCACTTTACCAGCTTAAGCAAGTTTCCAGTGGGGCAAGTCAGCACAAATACCCTGAAAGCAGAAACAAATCACTGTACAGAGCTGCACAGATTTTTCACAATGACTTTAAATCAGCTAAACTTTCCAGCAGCTGAGAATTTGGCCAATAACTTTGGCTGGAGCTGAGCCACCCTACGTCAGGCTGGGATTCTGCCTTACAAGTCCTCCACAAGCTCTGAACAGAGTGCTGAGCCCACCTGCGCCGAGTGTGACAGGTAAGCTGCTGATGAGATGGAGTCTGAAGTCAAGCCACTAGTTCCAAACAGAAAACTGGCTGCAGCTGTAAAAGAAAGTTTACACAGGACTGGGCATTTAACCATCAGCCCTCCTTGGACAAGTACACCTGGACTAGAGAGGTTAGCTGGTGGGCTCCCACAATTCCTCAGGGAGCAAACATCCACATTTAATGTGCACACTTTGCTCAGATTTGTCTATCAGAACATTAATCCAGCACAACAGAAAAATTAAAAGCCCAAGTCACCAGCCGTGGGGCTGCTGAAACCAGGCCCTTTAGCTACTTCAGGCAGTTTACAAGGTGTGTGTAAATAAACATAGAAGACTCCAATACTGCAGCAGTTTAACTAAGTGCTAGAGCCCCTTATGAAATGTTTATGAGGTGAAAATAAGTAAGCAACCTCTGCAAAACCAACTACATTTTTCAATTTATGAGGCTTCCCATCTCGCAACGTCTATTATTTTACATGAAGATTTTAATTTAAAAACTGCCTTTCTGAGCTATGCTGAGATGGGAAGACTGCTGGGATTCTGGGCTGACATCCCAGGAACCACAGTAGATTGCCTGGTATTCACAGTGGAGTTTTCTAATAAGGCAGTGCACATTTCCAAAATGTCACTGCACAAGTGGCCATTGGTGAAGTTATTTTAAGGCAGTGGTTCAGGAAGGCACTTAGACTTGTTGTGCCTGTTCCTGAATTGACAGACATGCATTCCTTGAACTTTCTTAAGACCCTGCTGTGAAGAGAGAGTTTAATAGCAAAGACAGCTCCAGAATCGCTTACTGGAGGAGATTTTTATCACTTGATTTTCTCCTCTTTGAACTGGTGTCGATTAAAAAAAAATAATATTGAAATTCAAGGAGTTAGTCCTGGATAAGAGCAAACTGAAGCCTGAATTAAATCATATAAAGCAGGATCTGCCTTGACAGCAGTGGTGTTTTCCACTGATAATCTGCACTACTTATAAAGGGAAACTAGAGGGCAACAACCAGGTGTACCACCCCTATCTGTGAAAGCTCCTTCATCTCCCTTTCAAACACCACATACTCAGGGACAGCTTTGAGGTAGATGCATTACAAGTGCAGCCAGCCAGGCTGGTGGGTATCATGTTTATATGTCAGGCAGTGATCTGAAAGGCATTTCCAAAGAATCTCTTCTGATCCTTCTTCTTCCTCTTACTTCCAGGCTCTGAAAGGCATATACTTTCATTCCACCATCCCTCAGCTTCTCTCTCTGGGAATCTGACTCATTTCCTTGGTTTTTAACTTCATTTCTCTTCCCTGAGCACTTTTAAAGTTAGAATTAATGCTCCTGGAAGCTGCTACTGTGGAGGATTGCTTTCTTTTTCCCTACACGAGTTGTGAAAGATCCTTCACACACTGCTGCTAAGTCTTTGACAAAAACACTCATAAAGGTCAAAATGCTTCTTTTTCTCATGTGTGAGGTAGAAAATCTGAAGAAACTCCTTTTATCTCCACATCTCTGGCTAAATAGTCAGTCACACTGCTGCTGTCTGCACTTCTTGATGCCCAAATGGATACCATATGCCCAAATGAGCAACCCAGAGCAGAAATGAGAACAGTATGTTCTTGGTCACACGTAGCTTTGTGATTCTGGAGGGCAGCTAAAGCCCCAGGTGTAATGAAAGCATCACCCAGGTCCTGAAGTTTGCAGGCAGAAGTCACAAGCATTGAGTCATGGAAGAAAGCAAAATACCCTAATAGTCATGACGAAGGGATGTTCAGAGTGTACTGCAGTGCAAAGGCAAAAACCAACCAAACAAAAAATGTTTCTCAAGGGAACATGTCCACAGCCTTCCCTGGCAGAAGGTTATTTCACTTTGGACAGTTATGTAAGCATGCTCTGAACCTGGGCTGGTGGTGTTTCAAATGAGACTGCTGCTTCTCCTGAAGCTCCACCTGCCTGTCAGCAGTGACACCCCAGCTCCTACACACGTGTGGTTGCACAAGGAATGTGCATGGTGCCTGCATGGACGGGGCTGTCAGCAACATTATAGTCCCTGCAAAAAGGGTTTCTTGGGCTCCAGAGGGCTCTACGAAGAAAGACTAATCTGAAACTCAGGTTACTAAGCAACTCAAGAGAACAGAGTTTAGAACATTGCCCAGCAAAGATCCTGTGCGTGTTGGTACGTCATGAGTAACTACTGACACAAGGCTGAGGAACTTTTTTCTCACAACTAAATCTTCTCCAATTATTTCTACTGGCTATTTTATGCATTACTACAGTATTTCAGAACCTTGTCTTTGAATTGAGACCCCACTAGAGTTGGACCCCTCAGAAATTAGTCACAGTTTGCCCCATCCTGAACGAGATTACAATTAAATCTGCAAAACTCTGCAAGTCTCCTATTTGTCCAATCTTCCTATAACTTAATATGTTAAATTTTAATACTGGACCTTGAGTTATCTGCTGTTGTCCATTAAGATACATTGAAAATATATTTTTTTGTCCATTACTCAGTATTTTGTCATTCCTTCCTGACCACTCAACTTCTGTAAGAACATTTTGTGACTGACTTTGTTATAGGACTAAGGGTGCTGTAAAGAAATCAGATAGCTAAGCCTCCCTTGATTATTGTTTTCTGGCAATTCCCTGTCATTTATGGAAGAAAGTTCTATAAAATTTGCTTTGGTGCCTCTCTCATCTGTGTAAGTGTAAACCTTGACTGTCCTCTACTACAGAAGACAAAAAGTCAGAAACAGTGAAATTGTAGCTTGTTACATATTCTTCATTCTTGTGGAAATGACTACAGGACACATGTACTTTGGAGAATGAAGACCTGTGTCGCACCTACACTCAAATACTACATGTGCACAGTTGCAATTGGTATGGAAAGGATGCAGCAGAGGAGTAGAATTCCTTCAGGATGTCCCTCACACCCCCGCCTGTGCCTTGCCACCATACACATTTATTCTTGGATAATTTATACTCTACTTTTTTTATCCCATGTAAAATCAGCTTCCTGTCTTCCCTTATCCCCATTTCTACTGCATGTTAGTGAAATTTGCTTTTTTTCTATTCTCCCAAGAAATTTAACAGAAAGAGAAGGGAAAATGGACAGCAAAATTAATACACTGAAAGGCAAAACAATAGCTGCAGGAACTGTGTAAAGGGAGGTATTAGGACTATTTTAGTTCTTTTTCTACTAACTGAAATCTCCTACTTCTGTTATTTTTCTTTTATGTTGGAGAAAAATTATCATCTGAAGGAACAATGCCTCCTGGCACACTTCAAAATTCCCTCTTACTGGCAGGCTAGGATTGAAATGTCCCAGTGAAAGCTGCTAAGAGGTGACAGCTGCCTCTTAGGAACTTCTGAGAATCACATCACTAACAAAGATATCCACTACCTTTACAAATGGAAAGGTTAAACTGACTCAGCAAAGGAGCTATTATCCTGGAACAGATTTAACAAAGGATTGGAGAAAAGGTGGCTCGGGAGCCCCCAGTTCTCATTGCTGGGGCAGAAGGTGCTTTATCTTGTGGCAAGATGGTGGGTGTGCTCTCATACAGTCCCTTCTCCTCCATCCAGGTGTTGCTACATCTGCCTGACAATCCTACAGAGGCAAGCCAAGTGCCACAGAAGCCACTGGGACCCTTTCATGAAGAACTATCTGGAAAAAGGAATTTCTGATCTGTGAAAACTTCCAACATTTTGAAAGTTGTTTTTCTTTCAAATATAAATGAGAAGCCAAAATTCCATGGGCCGTGTGGAACAGATCTCCTGGAGAGGAACAGGGGAAAGGAATGGAGAAGATTAAGAAACTTTATTTTGAAATAAAAAAATAAAAAAGATCCTACTGATACTTTTTTGATGAACTTTGCCGCTTATTAACTTCAGTGGGGACCAAACCAGACTCCAGAGAAGACCTATTATACAAAGCCTGCAGCTCACTGGGAATCTGGAAGAGATATATGAAAAAGAAGGAAACAACTAATGATCAGTCAAGCTTGATAGTCAGACGCACACTGATAAACAGGTTATTTTCAAACTGGTCATACACTTCAATTAATGCATATTCAATATTTACAGACAGCTATATAACTCCTCATGAGCTCCAGTGAAGCATTTAAGTATGGTTTTCAATTTCAGAGCATTTATCCCCACTGAAAATATTCACTCAAGCATGTACAGTTAGACATTCGTTTAATTTCTTTCCTGGACTAGTTCTGATTCATTCTTAACCCAGGAACATTATTTTTACATCTGATAAAACACCCTACTGATTTATAAGAAAGTCTCATGTTCAATTCAGTCAGCATTAGGTCTGCTCTTTAATTCCTTAGCCAAAATCTGTTGATCCTTGGCATCTAAAGTCAGCCCTTCAAAGTTACATAAGTTAAAGGTATTTATCTTTTAGTGAAACAGAACATCTCCAATTTCCTTAATCATCTCTGTTGAGCATCTGCTGCATTTCCTTTTACATGACCCATGAAATTTGCTCATGGGCATAGCAATATGCATGTTCCTGACAATCCTGACTCCCACTTCCTCTTTTCTATCATATGAAGTGGCTAGAGCTGCTCAAAGAAAACTTTTAACATTTTTAACTTGAGAAAAATAAGCTTTATGCAATGATCTAGAAAAGACAGACAATAGTTAGAAGACAGTTTGCTACCAATAATCAGGTATCCAAGGTATTAAGGAATGATTATGGAAAATTTCACATGATGGTGACAAGATGTGTCTGGCCACAAAAAGGTCAGATAACGTTGAGTCTTATCACTCATTAAGTCTGAAGTGATACACACAGGAGGAAACAATTTTAAATACTTTACCAACATAGCAAAGGGCTCTGACCTGACTCTTTCAATTCCAAAATGAGAACCAAGGCAGGGTTTGGCAGAGGCTGTCCTTCAGAATGATTGCTTCCAATATAATAGCTTGGGATCTTCAATTGAAAATGACAGGAAATAGGCTCAAAAACCAGAAAAGACCTCTTTTCAACCAGTATGTATTTAAACAGTGGAACTCCTCACCAAATTATATTCTAGACGTCAAAAGCTTACACAGATTCAAAGACAAAGTCACCAAAGGAAAATCCCTCAAGGACTATTAAGTACAAAATATTGTGTCTGGTTCTAAAATCCCTCAGCCACAAATTGTTGGAGGCTGGGAGAATATTTGAAAGAAGTGTCAAATATGTTTGCAGTACTGGCCACTGTCAGAGTGAGTATCCTGAGCTAGACAGACGGCTGGTCTGACCTGGTATGACTGTTCTTGCACTTTTATATCACTTTTTCCTGTTTCCTTGTTCGCAGAAAAGCCTAAAAAAAATCACATAAATGATCATAACATTTACATACAGATACCATATTGTGTCCGGCAGACAGAGTTGGCATAGCAAATTTCAACCCAAACACTTTAGTAAATTTTTAAACAACCAAAGATAGGTAAATGCTAAAAGTTTACAACTTTAATAAAAGACAGAGCTATCACCCCTACCTTTAATTCAAATATACCCTAAATTGCTGATATGCGGTGTAATATACAATACAGTGATTATATAACTATCCCTAAAGCGAGCTTTGTATACTCAAGAAATTCAGAGCTGATCTTAAAGTTCAAAGAAACCCAAATATGCTGAGATACAAAAACACATACATATTATGCATCCAGACATAGTGTGGTAACATTTGCAGTGTTTCCCACAGTCTAAAAGACTCTAGTGGTTTTAGACATATTCTTTACAGTTAAAATACAGAATTCTAGCAAACCTGATAATATTCATCAGTTTGGTTGGAATTTCTCGTGTACACACATACATATCTTTGAGAGGTCGACACTGATTAAAATTAACTTCTTTCCCTATGGATTTAAATCAACGCTGGATACTAAACTAATATATTACTATATATAGTCGGTTTATAAGTCATTCTTGTTTAACAGTTACACCTTTTCCATGTAGTTTAGAATAGAAGCTGCCCTTGTTCTCTAGCACAACCTCTACCATGAAAGCATCAGAAGAAAGTAATTACATTTAACAGGCACCACCCTTCTTTAATGGTGTATAAATATCCTGGTGCCAGTCCTATGCTTGGCATACAAGGAAAGGTTAAATAGATTAAACATCTGCAGCTCAGTTAAACACTGGTGAAATGCTAGAGGGGATATAACCATACACAAGTACAGAAGAAATAGAAACACTAACGATGGAAAAGCATTGTTTAGGATAATATCTAGTCATAGAATGATGCTCTAAAAGTAAGCACAGGGAAGATTATGTTGGAAACATTTCCTAACAGGGAGACCTAATAGGCTGTGGAATAATCACCCAAGGGAGATGAAGAAAGTCCTTTTCACTGAGTCATTTCTTTCTGGACTGGGCAAAGTGTTAAGCACACTACAGGGAAAAAATGTACTGGCAGATGGAAAGACTACCAGGTCTACTGTTCAGAAGCCCAAGATATTTCTGATCTCAACAGTAGCAGTTTTGTTCAAAACAAAACCAAGCTCATCAAAAACCTTTTTAATTGTATGTGAAGAGATGAGTGACTTCTGTAGTGTCTCCCATCCCTTTCTTAAATTTAATATATTTACATGAATTTATGACTCCTCCTTAAGCTGCATCTCCAGAACAGCTTTCCCCTTGCATGTTCCCAGATCCACAGTCACATACTGCCTTTGTCCATCTGATGCTGTGTGGCAAGAACAGATGCAGCTTTATCAGAAACTTGTCCTGATCAGGCTCTTGCCAAGCGTGACTAGTTTAATGTGACAGATTATAAAATGAAAGGAGAGTGAAAAGAGAAGAATAACAAGTGCCAGGGAAAGATTAGATTCTCCACACATTGCTGCATTTATTGACCTTTTCTTCTTCGATATACCATTAGTTACTCAGATTTACAGCTTGAGATGGCAGGCAAGCTGTCAGGTGCACTGTTTAGGTCATTGATGATGTTATGAACTCTACTGGAAACTGATTTCATTAAATGAAATTATGTGACAACACTTGATATAGCAAACATCTAACTGACATTTTTAATTGCTCCTTGTACAATTCCTTTGTAATTATTGAGATCTTTTTAATAACTTCTTAGGGACCTAAAAATTAAAACACTTCTGAGAAAATTGTATATGTGGTACCAACAGCGAGTATATAGCATCCATGCTAAAAAGTCATTATATGAGAGTACAGTTTGGCATCCGTGTACATAAAAATCTACAGATCAATCTGCAGAGAAGCAATGTTTTATCCTGAAGTTTCTAGAAGGCTCACTTGGATGGTTTTCTTTCACCAACAACTACATCAAGTTTTTAGTCATAAATTGGACTTAAATTGCAATTTATTCTTGATAAATTTGGACTTGGTCCAGAGAGAAAGTAAAGAACCTAACTACTGCTGGCCAGCAGAAACAGTTCAACATGCAGGACACTACTCTGAGCAAAGCTCTGCTTTCGGTTCCGATCAGCTCATAAACAGTATGAACTGATGTATTTGTCTACAATAGTGCAAGCAAGATTTGATAACCTTCAGACCTATGTTTCTGAAGGCAAGAGCTATACTATACTTAAAATAATGGAGCAATGGAGGTCTGTATATTTACTCTAAGTAAACTAACTGAGGCTCTCACTGTACATTCATTTTACTTATGACACAAGTTGAAGCAATGTAATTCCAATGATAGACAACCACCCCACCATTGGAACTATGGTAGGAGTTTGGTCATAGTTCAGCTGTAGCATGTGGGAGCCATCAAAACATTTACCTTGTTAAAACACTTCCAGGCTACAGCAGCTGTCTCCTAAGAAACTCCTCTTGCCACCTGGTAATGCTCTACAAACACAAGCACTTGGAGAAAAATAATTGTCATGCCCATTCATGACATAAATCCAGCATGCAGTGTCCTGACCTCAGTGCAAACAGGGAATAACATCATGAGAATCAATACAGCAAGTTTGACGGAGACAAAGCCTGATCTGAATGAGATCAGCCTGGCCTGGTTTATCTCCCTTCTGTCAGCTAGACACAAAGATTTTGGTCAGCATAAAATCCAGCCTGGTCCCTGATTCCACAGGAACAGGAACTCATCCCAAGAGAAAGTGTCTTATGGAAGGCTGCCCCTCTTCGCACTGAGTTAGCAGCCCAGCGCAGCTACAGCTGTAGAAGAATCTCATCAGTCAGGGCTGCAGAAGGGATCCTCTGCACCAGCCACACCTGCCCCTGGAAGGCATACCTTGTTGGTGTCTTCTAGACTCTAGCAGGAAGGGTGCAAGAGTCATTAATGATCTTCAAAGAGTTAAATGCAACTACCAGCCACTAGCTCTGCACTCAAGTCTGTTGAACTTTAATCTCTGCGGCTCTGTAATGCGGCCTGTCATCTGTTTTAGTGCGGCAAGAAGAGCTGAATCTAAACTCTAGGACTCTTGTTGCTGATGACAGTTCCATGCAGCTCTTGTTTTCCTCACACTGCAAGACCTGGCTGGCTTTGGCACATCCTGCCTAACTGCTGCTGAGTGATGAGGAAATATTTGCCTTGAGCCGGAGCACTAAACACCTCCTCTGTGGTTAGGAGAGATGTAGCTTTCTCCACGGTGGGGTGGTGATTAGATTGAACCGTTACCTTCATTTTCCACCTTTGCTGCAGTAATTGCTTTCCCTTGTGCCCCTCACTGGACAAACGAGCTAAGGAAATATTTTGGGAACAGCGAGGACTTTTGAACACCGCGTAACGTGAGCACGCTGGCTTTTGGAAAAGGGGTTGGCTCTGCATATGTGTGAGTGGAGGAAGTCTGCTATTCCACCCTGAGGCAAGAAATTAATCGCTATAATTATGCCACCTCTTTGCCATGTATTCAGCTGGCAAGCCCTAGCCCACTGACACCGTGTGAGGTCAACATCTGATTCTGGGCCTGTTTATGCCCTTTACTTCACACTAATGCTCCTGTATTTCGTAGAAATATTACTCGCAGGGCAGAATAAGTCCCTCTGTCTCCACTAAAGGACAAGGACTTTAACGGGCAACACAGATTTTACTTCTCAGTGCAGAAAGCTGAAGGTGACAAGCCAATCTTTCTCGCATGACAGATGCAGAAGAGCAAGGTGCTTTGTTAGAAGCTAAGCTCTGTGCCACCCCCATGGCAGGGCAATGATGGTTTGTTGCACCTGTTTGTTGGTCTCTGTTTGTCCATGGCCATGTGCACCTTGAGAAAACCTTAATATCTGAAGTGATGTACCAGCAAGGTAGGAAGCCCTGTGTAATCAGACTTGCAGGGACTCATGAAATCCAAGAAAGCTGGACCATGAGATAGTTTATTATCCCTAGATTTTGAACCTCAGAGAATTACTGCACCTGAGCTGAGACAGGCTGCAGTTTTAAGCAAAGCACAGGATTAGATTATCATTTACTGGGGTCCCAAACACAGGTTACAGCCCAGCCATGTTAGAAGCTGTATAAACATAACAGAAAGACACTGTTCTGTCCCACACATAGTCAAGTTAACTTAACTGTACATTAAGCTGACTATGGTATTTCTTCTTTGTCCACTCTTTACAACAGGATAACCTGATTCAAATTAACCTTCCTCCATCACAGACTAAACTGAGCTGTTAACATCCCCGCAGCCCCAGGCTTGGAGTGCACTGGGCAGACAGCATGTAGGAACATCCTAAACTCTGGAAGGCAAATGCACGTCTGGGTACATACGCGTACAGACAGACAATAACACATACAGGATGTGAGTGTTACATTAGAGACATCGCCCATGTGGCAGAAAGCAAGCAGAAAGCCAGGGAAGTGTCTGAAACTGGCACACTGGCTGGCACCTCGTTCAGGAGCAGCGAAGGCATGACTTATGCTTCCTGGTTTACCAGAGCCTGAGCCTCACCTGTTCCAGGACTGGTTCCAGGCTGAAAAGCTGATGTGGTGACTTGCCTTTTCTGCCTGGCAAAGGGACATTATTTTCTTGCTGACGATGAAGGAGACAAGGCCCCTGAAGAAAGGAAAGAAACGCTGCATTCCCTTTCTTCAGGGACAGAAGCAGCCAGTCTGCATGACTCATCTGGATCCAGAAGACATAGCACTGCATTTGAGTTAGGAGTTCTGCTAACTACAGCACCTTCAAGACAGAGGAACTGAGCTGCTCTTTTTACAATACCACATGTGCCTTCCCATGGATAACGCTCTTGCCATACCCACATGTTACAGATGGTAAAGACCTCTGATTTAAGGTTTCTTCTCCAACTCTGAATACCACACGACACTGAATTTGCTCAGATCTTCAGCCAGTGTGAATCAGCACAGGCCTGTTGAAGCCTGACGCATCAACACTGGGTCTGTTACCTTCACAGAAGAAAGCTGATACTTAGTCCAGAGTGATGGCAGTGGCAGAAAAAGACACACTTTTTTAATGTTTTGAACAAAGTTAAATGAATTGTTTTAATTACTACATATCCTAGTTGGCACAAATCCTTCAGGTATGGCACTCCCCCAGCAATGCACTCCAAAGTGTTTAACTGATGTTATATAAATAAATGCTGCAATCTCGGGGTAAACTGGGGTTGATATAAAAGTAAAGTCTAAGAGAATGAGTCCAAGAATGAAGGAATGCTTAAAGCAACTAAAGGGAAAAAGTAAATTGGAAGTTAAAGTTGGAATCTGCTGTGGCAAGCAAATATCCCTATCATTGAAGAGGCTCACAGGATTTTTAGTAGCCTCATAATTTTGATAACTTCCTCAAAATTTATTATTTTTGATGGAACAAAACCACAAGTTTCAAATTTTGGAAACAGTGCAAAGTTTTCTGCAATGATTTAAAATACTCTTTCCCTTCCTCTGTGAAAACAAACTTGTTTGTTTTCACATTAATGAGCTTTAAGATTTGAAAAATTTAACCCAGCTCTTACTGTATTTAATTCTCATACACCATCCAAAGAAAGAACCAAACTAAACCCAACACGTTGTCTATGGAAGCCTCACAACAGCATCTGCTTGGATATCAATAAGAAAATACTTGTACATTACTTAAGGTGGAAAGAAACTTCTGAAGACTTAATAGACTCCTAAAGCATCACACTATCAGATCCCAAGTTGATCTCCACAGATAATTTTTGCATTTTGCTAAGTCAGCATCTGTTAACCTGTGTTAGGCTAAAGCAGAAGCATCCATTTTGAATATGTAAACATAAATAGAGAGAATCCAGCACTTCTCTTGCTAGGAATCCAAGGAAACTATAAGGAACCTGCCTCATGCAGCTGCAATATCAGTCTCATATAGGAGTCAATTATTCTGTGATTTACATGACTTGCACATTTGCCATTTTATAACCAGATGGCAAGAAAGAGCTCATTTTCCAGCAACCTGAAGACAGAAGTTTCAGTTTCTGGTTTTCAGTGTTCCTTCCTTGCCTGTGAGGAATCTGACCCAAGGACCTAACCAAGAGAGGATTTGTACTGGACTCTCCATGATTTCAGGTGGCCCATGGATGGAAAAATCTTCATCTCAATTAACATTAGCTCTCTAGTCTAAGCTTGTCCAGGTTCTGAGGTCAGCTCACTCCAGGTGGACATTGGAATGCACATTGCTCATCACCGATGACGGGCAACAGTTTCAGGGTGAGGGGGAATAAGAGAGAGGCAGACAAGAAATCCACAGGGCAAAGAATTCTTACACTTTTTTTTTAAGCAGATGAAGAAAAGACAGCAGGAAACAGCATGTAACATTTACAGAGAGAGTTAATATAATCAAGAAGGGGTGTAAACTGCCTTAGACTTGCCCAACAACATCAGACAGCTGCCTGCTTATTTGGAGAAAAAGAGCTGCTGCCAGCTGAGAGAGAAGGTGTAGATGGCAGAAACTGCAGAAATAATAGGAAGCAGAGAAAGAGGGGACTTTTGAGTCTCAAGGCTGGGCAGAGGCAGCGGTTAATAGCCATGGTGCCACACTCCAAAATTTTATTAGCTTCTATCACCACATTCAATATTTCTTTCCCAGGCTGAAGAGTCCCAAGCTGTCCCATCAGCCCTGATAAAGGAACCATTCTGTTCATCTGGTCATTTTTAGTACTCTTCTCCAAAGCTTACAGTACCTGTGAGCAGGGCCCATACACACTGGACTCTGGAATCACAGGGGTGCCTGCAGGAGACCACTGAAGAGCGACACAACTGTTTTACTGCTTCAGTGTTGCTGTCAGGCACATGGGAAGGGTCTGTGGGAGAGGTGGTATCCACAGGTATGCACTATGAATGCCACGGAAGTGTCACCAAAATCTGGAATAAACCTCTTAACTACATTTACTCATAATAGTAATGTTTATCTTGTCTGGGACCCCCTTACAATAGAGGCACCATGAAGACTTCCAGTACGGAGTCGGATGGAGTGCGCTAACTCATACAGTAGCTGAACTATGCATACAGTGCCTTGAGTTCCTCTGGAGATCTCCAGACCAGGAGTAGCTCCTTCCTAAAATGGCAGCAGCATGCTTCTTAAATGGAGATGGAGGAGAGGAATGTAACACCTTCTGCCACACAAAACCGGTTCAATCGTCAAAACGTTGTTAGAATTAGAGGTAGGAAACTCCAAACATCAGTAACATCAAGATTCCCTTCTAGGCAGACTTCAGGTTTGCTTAAGATTTTTTTTGTCTGGACATCACTGAACTTTCAAGAAATCTGCCAGAGCTGTAAAAGGAAAATATAAATTACAGTACCAGAGGAGTATCATTCTCTGTGTTGTCTTCCAGAAGCTGAAGGGCTGTGATTTTATTAGAACACTGCTGTTGTAAGACCACAGAGTAATATGCTGACATTTTGAGCTACATTTAAACCCACTATGTATTTTTAAAACTACATTTATGTTCCATCATAAACCGACACTGGACAGAACAAGTCACTATTGCCACCGTGACTGACTGCACTTGAACTTAAAATGGAAAAGGGTCTACTATGCGGAGCACTGCAAAAAGCCCTTTTTCTACATCAGGGTCTATCTAGGGTTTGACAATAGTGCCAGTCTCTCTAGTTTCTGACCACCTCCTTCTTAATTAGCCTACACCATTAGGGCTTCTGGAAGCTTCAGCTTCTTTCCTTTCACCAATTACAGGGACTAGTGAATTCTCTAGTTACAGAGACAGGACACACGATGTTGGGGACTGCAGTGCAGGGAGAAACCCAGCCCTTGTTCAGATGCCTTGTCAAAAAAGGAAGCTCTTGCTGCTTTCATAAAGAGGATCAGACTCTCTATTGGCCTTGTATAGCAGCTCTGCTCTGGGAGTACTTTAACTCCGCTAGTCTTTGCTCTTTCTCATCTGCCCCATCTACAGCTGCCAGCGCAGTCTGTGGTGTGGTATCCAATGGGAGTACACGTGGTCAGAATAGGAAGAAAGAACAGAAAAAAAAGTTTTTAGAAATGAGATTGTGCAGAACTGAGAAGACTGTGTTTCTGGTACTAAAAAGCCACCAAGACACATCCTTTTTCATTGCTGCATATTTCAGGGGTGCCCTCTACATGCTTCCTCACATGTGGATTTCAAGGTGCATACTCTTAAGAGATATTATTTATTTATCCTGCATAAAAAGCATGATAACTAAGCCAGGAATCACACTCACTCTCCTAAGTTCTCTACAGATACATACCAAAAAAATTGGTTAATGCCCAAAGCAGCCGCGTTGTTGCATACACTCACTTTGGGGAACTACACAGTTCAGGCTGGCATCCCTTCATATAGACTCAAGCAGGTACATGATCACCTGGATCAGAAACTGTCTTCTGGTTGTGCAACTATACAATGAAATCTTGACTGGCAAGTAGGGTGCTAGGACAATACAGCAATTTAAGTACAACATAAATATACACTAGATGCTCAGGCCACTGTAACAATTATATATACAATTTTTAAAATAGCTAATAATCTTGTAAGGCTTCCTATGACATTGCTTAGTCATTCATCCTGAAATGATAAAGTAGATGTTCCTGAGACATAAAAGTAATATAAAATGCAATATCATGTCCTCTTGCATCATATGCAGGAAGAAACAAAAATACAAACTAAGAAGAAGGCTGAAAACCAGACCTAAATATATTTCTAAAGAAAGATGAGATGTTCTCAGGATTGCTGTCATTCATATTAATATTTTCTGACATTCATATTTCAGTACTCCCAACACTTCCAGCTAGGGAACAGGGCTGCACTGAACAATGTGTACACACACCTATCAAAGCAAGATAAGTCTTTGGACATCAATCTTACCCTTTCGATAGAGTAGTTATTGCTGCTAAATGCTTCCTCACTTTACCTGCCAGATGAGGCAAATAATCATACTATCCATCACAAAGCCAAAAAAAATATGAGAAAAATGCTTTAAATATATATCTATATATCTTATAGCAGAAGCCTGGAAAAGAAAGAAACTTCACAAAGGACAAAAGAACCATACAGCAGATACATGACCTAACAGAAGAACAGATTTGTCACATGAATAAATATGGTGTGTTCCAAAAAAACCCCAATTTAATACTTCAGAAAAGAGCAATATCCTCTTCATGGCTCACTGGTACTCCCTGAGGAATTTTGGAAAATATTCTAGTAAGACATGCTTTGGCTGATATCATCAGTTTGCTGGGATTTGATTTGATGTTTTCATTCCTTTTTCTTTTCGGTTTCTTGTTGTTTTGATTTGTGAGAATGAACACTTGTCTCAAAAACAGGATCTTGGTTACTGAGGAATCTGTTTATTTCAGGCCCTTTTTCCTAACTTGGTATCAGTTGGAACCTCTCACTCCTCTTGGTATTTTAGGGGCCTAATTTTAGGCCCCGGGTTTTCAGATGTTGGCCAGAGGCCCCACTCAGTGTCTCTACATAGAAAAAGTGCATTGGAATATTTGCTTTTATCCCTGGTGAGGATCCAAAACTTATGAAGACATATGGATTTTTTTCCACTGAATTTAGTGGCTCTAAGTCTGGCCTCCTGCTTGTGACACCAGTTAGTCTGAGCATCTGTAAAGGACATGAGATGGACATTTGATCTTGGAGTCACTTCACTTGGATCACTTGTTAAGTGAAGAGCTGCCTCTGGTTAGCTGCAACAAATCTAATATCCATGGCTGCACAAGCTGAGACAAGGCAATTCCATTGCCATCAAGACCCAGCATCCCAGCACCCACACAATGCAAAGAAGAGCCAATGCAACACAACGAAAAGACAAGAGACTTAACCCAATCCTCTCCTGACAGATTTGGCGTGAAGTCCATGTGAGTTCTGTGCATCCTGATTTAGCCCCATACCACTACTGGTACAAGTGTAGCAAGAAGCTTCCTAGGGATTAGTTCTGTATAAAAGGGTCTGGTTTTGACAAGAAGAAAACTGTCCCAGAACAAGCAGACGTCATCTTAGACATCAGTGGCAAAACATCTTACTCTCAGGAAAAAGACATCATGGCTGGCTTCTCATCCAAGGGCCAGATCTTTAACCAACCATATCCCCCCAAAGCACTGATTTCTGTTGGGACTTCTCTAGTGCTCCATCCTCCACACTGTTTCTCAAGCTACACTGCAGCAGGGGTCAGCCCCCTCAGGACATGGCTAGGCTTTCTCCTCTCACCAGAACAACCCAGCATGTCACAGGATTGAAGATCTTGGGGCAAGTCATGAGTCTCTCAGGGCTTTCCCCATGCACTAGCAGCAGTCGCTGAGGAAGGCTTGGCTTGGTTTGTGTTTGCCACAGAAAAGCTAAGAGCTGTTGACAAGCATAATAGCCTACTCACTTAGGGGCATGCATATGCTAAGTATGGGATTACACTTAAAGCAGGGAGAAAAGGCACATTTGGAGTGCAACTGTGTTTTCACTAATTTACTTGCTGCTATTTTCTTTTGTTATTGCAACCATCATGTCTCTGAAACATCCTCTGTCAGGTTGCTTATATGCCACAGCTACATTTCTCCACCGCAAACAAGAGGCATATGGACCACTGATAACTAACAAGTGCTGGGAAGCAAAACGCTGAAGGCCCCTCTTATAACCAGAGGAAAAGGGGTGGTATAGAGGATTATTTGCACAGAATTCAGCTTGGGTTTTCAAACCAGTATTTATAGATTTGGAAAGAGCCAAGAACAAAAACTTTAAAATAGTTATTAGGGGTTTTATGGAAACTGGATGAATGGATGGTTTCAGTGGGAAGCCAAATAAATATAAAAAAAGATAATTTAAGCTTGGCAGGAGACCTTAAGATCTTGAAATAATAAAGCTAAAAACAAAATAAAAAATAAAGCTTTTGAAAAGTGACACAAACCCTCTGGAGTCCAGAACAAACCTTTCTACCTTGACAGTAGAGATGCTATGCTTGAATCAAGGGACAACAATTGCAACAGTCCTGCCCTCTTATTAATTATTATTATTAACATAAACTATGCTGTCCTATGCACTGCACTCTTAACCACACCAATACAGTCAGATAAACCATCCACTAAGCACAAAGATGGCATTTGAGAAAGAAGCTGAAATCATCCAAAAATAACACCAAGTTATATCCACCAAGTGGCTTCTCCCACTTCTCTTTATCTAGTGAGCCACGTATGTGCATTTAAATCCTTAGATGGTCAAAACGGTGCCTGTACTAACCACAGTAATATCCCTGCTGTGGTGATCTCGTCTTATTTGGAGCTGTGTCTGCAGAGCTTCTGTAGCTGGACACCTCTCAAAACCAACCTACAATCTATGGGGGAAATGGAAAGCTCCTTGCTCTCATCCCTTTTCTAGAAAATCAGACACTTATTCAAAGTAGTGGCTTCTTTGTACCTGAACAGCTACAGTATAAACGATGCCATGGTCTTTTTGTAGGCACAGCTATCAGGAATGAGCAGAGAGCACCAGATTCACAGACAGAACTGATAATCCTTGTGATACAAACAGGTTTTATGCCAGCAAAAGTGCACCTCTAGTGGAGTTTTAAAAGCTTCTTTACAAAAGCAGTAGTAGATGTAAGATAAGCTTTATTAATTTAACTTAATAATTCAGTCAGACCTCCTCAGTCTACTATGCAGATAAACAGGGGAAACAGAGGCAGAGAGCAGTGAAGAAATCAGCCAAACAGTGGGAACAGCAGGAACCAACTTAGAACTTCTGACTCATGTGCTTGTGCTCATTTGGCTAATGCTCCTTTCACATAAGCCAAATCCTGGTTCTGGTCTCAATGAAGCCAATGGTAAAACTTCCATATATGTGAATGGAGCAAAGATTTGAGACTTCAGTCTGTCATCTGCACTTTATAGGTTTTTGCCTTTATAGATGGGGCAGATATTTCATTCTGCTCTGTGGTTCAGCCAGCTGGACAGTGCTATGTATATTTAGGGCACAATGAGAAAAATAAATAGCAATTAAAAACAAAAAAGAAAAAAACCCTTTCTTCCATATGGAAGATTTTAGTATTTTTAAGAGTAAAATTACTCTTCTTCATTTATGGCACTTTCACAGAGAGATCAGTTGCTTGTAACTGTTAGCAGCAACAGAGGCTGAATTCGTTCTCCCAGAGGTCTGCTATGGCCTCCATGGCTATGGGAGACAATGGCTCATGCCCACCTGTACCACCCATGAGAGACACTACTGTACTCAGTCATCTCTTCTGTCACCTTCTGGCTGACAGACGTGCTGCTGGATCCTGTCAGCTATCAGCAGCTAAACAGGGTTTAGGTCAGGAGGCAGAATGAGTTTTTCAGCAGTAAGATGTCTGCCACAGGAGGCAGATTAAGGACCTGGTCACCTTGGCCTCCTGTGATACTGAAGTGAGCATCACAAGGTAAATACTCTGTGCAAGACAGAAAACTCTAATCCTGACCATTTGGTAGCATGGTAACTGACTTCCAGTCTGAACGCCAGGGTTCCCAGTGTGCATCCTTGCTGCCTGTTCCACAGCCTGCTCCGAGCTTGACCCAGATGTTACATAGCACTGGCACACGACATCTAAGGCAATGGTTCATGAGCTGTACCTCACTAGAGCAGGGAGCACAGCCTCTCTGCAGAAAGGGTTACAGCTTCTCACGCTTTTCCCGGCCCTCTGACATCTGACTATTGCTCTTAGAGAAGGAGGCTGCAGCTTTGGCCATGTCCCCCTTTGGGCAGGGCACTCGAGCTCTATTCCATGAGACCTAGCCTTACTCAGGCTTTTGTCAGCAATTACATGCTGTAAGGCTTTTTTAAACTATCAGCAGGTGACTACCACTGCTATTATGCTTGAAAAGAAAGCAGCAAGAAAGTTTTACAGCTCATACAAGCAAAAGATGAAAGAATTGGAGATCTAGTCCCATCTGTACTTTGCCTGCTATGAAGGAAAGAAAGAGGAACCATGTATTTCATAAAACTTGCCTCTTCTCCAGTCCCCTCCCTCTGTTAGTGCAGAAACACTGATGGTTCAGTCAGGGGTTAGCAGCAAAAGGTTCTACCTTTCCAATGAATGCTCAACTATTTTATTCCACCATATACATCAGTGAACACCACCTCCACTTAGCCATAGAACACGGAGAATAAAGAGTTTATTGTGATCAAACCCTGATAAGAGCAACAATCACTGTCCATTGTAATAATCCTGCTTTGTGCTGCTCATTTCTGAGACTTTCATTTTTAGGGTAGAAATTTTCTATACCTTGTCTCTCTTCAAAGACGGTTTCTGTCTCCTTTCTTTTGAAAAGATTCCTTTGAAAATTCTCCTTAGTCAGTTTTGGGAGGATGAGCAAGGCATGAGGTTTCATCCAGTGGTAAGAAAGAAATTGTTCCAAAATTGTGAGAAAACTATCATTAATTATACATTTTAAGAAAACTGAATTGTCTTATCTGATATGTCTTAATTAGCTAGTTACAAGCTGTCAGATACACTGAATCCACATCATTTAGCATCTACATGAGTTGAATTAGCTCAAAAGAATTAGTTCAAAAGAACTAGCTGTATCTGCTCTACTCTCAAGTACCTTACCAAAGAAGCCAAGAGATAACTGCTGAAGTCTTCCTGAATAATGTATGCAGAGCAGGGCTGGCAGGCTGCTCAGCTTTTGAATACTTTGTCTGAAATCAACATTAGAGAAGTCTGTAACCACACAAAAGAGAGGAATTATCTCCCTGACAATGGGAGGGAGGAAAAGTATGTTTGTGTCCTGTACCATCATTTGAATTTCTGCGTACTTAACTTGCACCATCCTAAACTCTAATCGGCTAAGGTTATAATGAGCAGCCTTCAACAAAACCACCTTGGAGTCAACTCTTCTTGAAATAAATACAACAATTACAACAGCACACAGGGTCAAAAGCCATTTACTGCGTTGGGCAG
The DNA here is from genome assembly GCF_965140245.1 of Athene noctua. Taxonomy (NCBI): domain Eukaryota; kingdom Metazoa; phylum Chordata; class Aves; order Strigiformes; family Strigidae; genus Athene; species Athene noctua. Next base: position 16,878,564 of record NC_134044.1, read on the forward strand.
TCCTGCACCTTGCAGACAAAGAGAAGGGATGCATCTGCTACTTGCTTGGGAGTCCATTCTAGGCACCTTCTGAATACCCAAAAGTGAGGGCAAATCCAGTGTAAACCACTTGCCCCAACTAATCTGGAAAGAAAAAGGTGTCAGAGGCAAGACTGCTTTGTCTGCAATGGATGGCAATAGAACTGAGAGGGGAATGGATCCCTACTGTCACCAACAGATCAGATGAATGATCCTGTTGAACGTGCTCTCTCCTGTTCTCAGAGGTGAAGCTTCAGTAAGCATACTGCCTGGGTTTGGTCCAAAAATTAAGATATATACAAACAGAACTCTCCCCATTACCTCTCTGCTCCTATATACAGAACATTTGAGTCAACCACAAGCAATTTCACTTGGGTCAAACTGAGTGTCACCACATGAAGCTGAATATAGTACATTTTATTTACCCCTTCAAAGGAAGTGCAACCCTGCAGGGCAGCAGGGTGGAGCTGGCACAAAGCAAGGGGAGGGACTTGCCAGCTTAAAGGCAAAAAGCGCCATTTCATCCCACCAATTTCCAGATTCTCAGAGTGAGCAGCTGTAGGTGGGAATACCCTTCCTCTGCCCCAGGGTAGATGGTTTCAGTCATTAAACAGTTCAGACTTCAACAAAACAGGGTGCATATGTGCAAACACACTCACACAACACTAACTTCCAAATACTCCCAAACCCAAATGACATCAAGATTTTCTTTAATTATTGTGTTTTTAAACCCTTGATTTTCTTGTGGTGGGGGCCTCAGAACCATTGGAGACCTTGGGGGGTGGAGGGGTGCCAAAGACAATTGTGGCTTGGAAATATTTGCCAGCTGGACTATGAGATTTATTTTTGGTTCTCAATTCTTTTTTTTTCTGTCCTCCTTGCAGATCCTGCTTTCTGGCTCACTGGGATCAGCAAATGCCCAGCCTTATGAACTGCAAACCCAAACTGTGCTGGTGTGTCAGTCCCTGAAACTGAGAGGGCTAATGCAACAGTGAGTAGCAATTTGATATATCGGGAGGCCTGCCTTTTCACAAACTGCACTCACTAGCCACAATTCCTGTTGAAGGCCCAGTTTTGTTCCTGTTTACACCCATTCAGCTTTAACAGCTACTGCTGATTTATATGAGGAATATGGTTTGGAATCTGGGATTCATTTCCTATTCTAAGGGAAGAAAAAAAAAAACACAACACACTTTGAATCCAGCTATCTTGCAGGCTGGAATTCTGTTCTGCAATTTTCCTTTCAATGCCACAGCCTCCTCTGCTTTTTCTGCCTATTTCCAATATTCAGATGAACTGTTGAGATGCCGATATTCAAACGACATGAATATACATCACATAAAACAATCACAAAGACTGTGTTGGTTCAGTATCTTCCTACCTACCCTTCCTACATCAAAGCAAATCCTCTAGTTGCCTGACACAGCAAAGACTATCTTGCAAGTACAACTGGAATTCTGCCCAGAAGTGGGTAAGTGCTCCAGGATCTGGTCCTCGAGGTTGCTGCTCACCATGAAGATGTGTGAGAGTGACTTGAACTCAATCCCCAGCTAATGTGCCAGCACAAAGCACCAAGAACTATCCTTTGAAAACAGCTGAGACAGTGTGATGTGAAAGATGTCGATCTGCTCCAGCTGGCAAAGAGGCAGCACTATCTACCAGTTGCATACAAAAAGGGAAGCTGGGAGAGCATTTTGGATCACACAGGCCTCCATCGTGGAGAAGGATAGAGAACAAAACCCTTTTGTGTAATAACCACGAGGGACTATCAGCACAGAGCTCTGAGAGGAATGGCTAAAGCAGGAGGACAACAGTACAGCTGCTGATAGGTAGTAATCACACAAAGGAGAAACTATGGCTAAAGGAGATGAGCTCCTACATGGAATCTCATTAACATGACCTACCTCACAAGGGACTGAAAGAAAGCATGCAGCCCTCATGCTCTCAGAACAAGACATCATAGGTGGACAGTCTGAAAATTCCCATATCCTGAAACTCTTTCAAAAGACTCTCTGTGGCCACTATGTAATCAGTTACCTGCCCTGTAATTTCTTAATTCTTTCATTTTTTCCTCATGAGTCAGCTCCTGCTGTACCAGGAACAAAATAGATCCACCACTGACAAGACAAATCTTGTCCTATACACTGGTTTTATCTTTAGTAACCAGAGCCAGAAAGATAGCTAAAAATCAGATAGTTTTTCACAATCCTGTTAGAGAGCAGGAAGGCAAAGACTTACTGGAAGGTAAAATCTAGATGAGCATTAGGTAGCATGGTATGTGCATCCTTCTCCCACCCCCCGCTGTCCCCAATGACTTTTCAGGGCTTGATGTATTAACAGGACAGAGTATGCAAAACACTTGGAACCCAGTCTTCTTTGGAGACTTTGTCTTATTTTTTGTCCAAATTGGTATGTTCTTCTGTAAACCTTACTGACAGTGCCTCAGTTTCACAACATTTCACTCCTTTAGGAAAGAAGGAAAATTCTCTATCATCTGGATATGCCACAAATGTCAAACAAGGAACAGTTTACATGAACAAAAGCAGGAGCATGCTACATATGTGCTTGTCCAAATTATTTGGCAAACAACAAGTATACTAGGAAAAAACAGACAGATGAGGAAAAAATAGAGAAGTTATTTCCTCACACACTTTTCTTAATAAATAACTTGACTCACTTTGCTAAAAATAATTTACTGGAACATGGTACTTAGTTTAAAACTTTTATTTTTTAATTGCTCTTCATGCACAGCTTCTGTCAGAATCAATTTGTTTTACTGGATTGGGGGTGCCAGAATTAGACCCTAGCATTGCACTATTAAGCCTCAAACTTCCCATTTGCTCACTGTTCCTCTTGTGTGCTTCCTCTTTGCTTTAGACTTCTTCACTGGTATGTGATGTATTTCTGTCCACACTGAAATCCTAAAGTGCAGCTCTAAGGTAAGATAAAAAATGCCCTACATGGATAATCAGGACATAAAAAACCATAACCAGAAGTTGCTTGCTAACCTCCTACGACTCAACATGAGAACTAAATTCAAAAGAAGACACTTCCTTCCCTGCCTCCCATCCCCTCATTTTTCCTTTTCCTCCTCTCTATACAGCTTCAGTGTATGCCGTTGGATTCACAGAAGCTCTTAGCTCATCCACCTGAGTCATGTATGTGTGGATGATACCAGCACGGGATTAAATACCCTATCAAGAACCAGAGGGCTTGCACTGCATGCCTCTTCAGAGCCAGGCACCTAATGGTAAGCCTAGGCTTAAGCATGTGAGCAGGACTGGGACACGCAGGCTCCACCAGCAGCCAGTACAGCCTATATACTGCCACTGCTTAGAAAGCAGATTTACCTACCATCTTCTGGGTCTTCTTCTTTTCCTACCCTGAGATCCGTTGTCAGATGAAGGGAGTTCAGAGCTGCTTTCTCTCTACCAGCAGGTCGGTTTCACTCTGTCCCATTAATGGGAATTGCAGGTGCACTTCAGCCCAAATGTTAATTTCTTGAAACAGCAGAGAAAAGGCTACTTGCACTTGGGGAGGAAGAATATACATCCGTTTGTGCAATCTTAGCTTTCAAGGGGAAATGTGCAGTGGAAAGAGAAGGAATGATAGGGGAAATTAAATTAAAATGCAGGAAAAAGAAAGTAACAGAAAGGAATTTTTACCTGTGGTGCTGGCCAAAATGCTTTCAGGATGCTCAGTGAGAATACACGGGTGTACAGGAAGACCAGCAGACAATCCAAACACAGTGCTGAGTTGGAGGGTTTTCTGGGGAAATGGTCCTATTTCTACAGTCTAAGAGAACTTAGAAGCTCAGTCCAGCTCTGATTTCAGTGGCTCCCTTGTCCCTTGTTTCTCTGTGTTGGCAGGAGCTCATCAGAGTCTGGCAGGACAGCCCTTCAGGCATTCCTGCAGTATCTCTTGGCTGTCTTACCAAATGGTCTGGGGCATGTTCAAAGGCACCACAAGTGATGAGTAGAAGCAGGGCAGCACTCTGAACAACATGGCATGAGTGTGTTCTGGTAAGGTACTGTGTGACAAAAAACATGGGACGTTGTTTCCACTTGCAGTCCAAGCCATTGCCTCAGACCCACAAAACTGACCTCCTCAAGCCCAAATAGATATCCACCAGCCTCACAGACAGCAGTCACCCTGGACAGGCTGTCATCTCTAGAGGAGGCTGGCTGAGAACTGCACATGTCCTATTTTTGTTCTCATCTTCTCATGCTTCTTGCCCCATCCAGGCTGACTTCCCACTTTGGTCAAGGCAATGGTATTTATCACAGCACCATAGAGAACACCGGATGGAGAGACCCAACCTGGCAAACGCCTTTTGGCACTAACAGAGTTATTAACCATCAGTGATTTACACCACAGGGATCTCAAACATGCTTCCACTCCTCCTGCCCCTGCAAGCATGCTTTTCTATGCCCTCTCAGGATCTTACCTTTACCTTGGCTCTGGCCTAATTCCCTGTTCCTCAAGCTTCTAAGCGCAGGGTCAGTCTTCTCACCCAGCCTGCTCTGCCCTGCTCTTCGCTCTGCCTAGTCAGTCTCTCAAGAAGATTGATTAGATCACACAGAAGGAGATAATCCTGTTTCCTAATGGGCTCTTCACCCCAGTTTACCTGGCCAGCGTCAGTACTTGCTCTGCCCCAGGTTCACTCCAAGATCTGTCTCCCTTCATTATCCTTTCCGATCCCACTAATTCTCCATCCCAAACCTGCACTCAAATAATTTTCAGAGTCTTTCTACCATGCACTGCAGCTCCATTTCCAGATATCTTACCAGTACCTTGTACAGGGGCATTAGAACATCACTAAGTCACCCGCCTAATACACCTGGATTGTGTACTTACATTGGCACAGTACAGCCACCCTATGACCACCAATATTTGAACATCCAAGGCTGCACCACTGATGTTTCAGTTCATTTAAAAAATGAGAATTTGTTAAAAACTCAACCACATATAAATGATTGCATAAAGATTCTTTTCATACTCCTTTTTCACTCCTTCCCATAAGTTCACTACAGTGGCAAGGTTTCTGATATGGACACCAGCCCTTTGAATAAAACTTGGCACCACTCATTTCTCTTAGTCCAGCACAGTACTGCATGATATTAACAGCTTCCAGCCATACCACTGACAAGAGGAAAATAATTCCTTCTGTTAGCAATGACCTTCCAAGGTAGTGTGCTTACAAAGCACACTAAGTGCTAACAGCCTTTCTTTACTCCATTGATTTTTTCCCAAATCATTGTCAGAATTTCTCGTAATAGGTTCATTAGTCTCACAACAAAGAAATGATGAACATATCCACTAAAAAGTAATCACGAGGAACTGCAAAGAACTCACAGGACCTGAGAATGGTGTGATGTAAATGATAGATCAGCTTGGGGCACAGATGATGCTGCACAGCATTGCTCTCCCCTCTGTGCTGTTAGGAATTGGGATGCAGTCAGGTTCACTCTGGTCTAACTGCCTAGACCCCAGTCTGGTCATGGACACTGTCCATTTCTGGGGTCTGTGCACAGAATCTATTCTTGAAGATCTCATGGTTTTATCACTTATCTCTACATAGGTCAGCTTTCCGCATGCTGTTGACTTTCACCCAAGCAAGCTCAGTTACTTTTATTGTCCACACTCATCTCTACTGATCAGTACTGTCTTTACCACAACTCATTCATACCAAAGAGAAAAATGCTCTAGGATGTTGGAGGCACGTCCATGTGGGGCTACACAGCTGCACAGTAGATGCCCCTGAATGTGGAATAAGACATCAGGGCTCTAGTTCACTTGGGCACAGCAGTACTTCTGAAAGATATGAAGCAGCCCACTGCAGGGCCAGGCTAACGTGGCAGAGCGACAGGCTCCATGTGACACTGTGCTGTGTGATACAGGTGTAATAGGTCATTCAGAACTAGCTCGGGTCTCTCTAACTTGGCACTACTCCACATGGTACACACTAACCCATGCAGGTGCTTGGTAGTATCCTCCAGTACTAGGGATGTTACGGGAATGATCTATTTTGACTCAAATTCCCTATGTGGCTAAGTTCTCTCTCTCGTTCTGGGTAATCACCAGGAAACGGACATAAAGGCAACTGAAAACTTGCCAGCCTTCGCATTATCTGAAGTCACTATTTTACCATTTTTGTCAACTCCATGTCATTTCCCCCCATCCTTAAGTGGCTATACTAGGAGAGGAGAAATGTCTTTTGATCAAGATACTTGCTTATAATGTAGAACAGTAAAAGCACATGTTTGTAGAAATTGTCTTACATTCTCAAGTAAAGAGATAAAAATTTAACTACAGTTACTGTCAACAAAAAAGACAATAAAAATGGTACCATAATAACAATTGCTCATATCACTGTATTATAATATCTTTAAGACCTAGACTGTCTAATACTTGGAATTTGTATGGAACCAACCTCATCTAACCATGCTTTAATTCTTGCATATTTCTTGTTTCACTCCCCTGTAACTATCTTACTGGACTGTGAAGCTTCAAGTGTTATTTTTCAATTTCTCTTACATAATTGTAGAAAACATGAATTACAACAAACTCCACTCTTTATCTCAAAACCAGAAGAGGCAGGAGTGTATCTAGAGTAATAGAGCCCACGTTCAGGGGATTCAGCAGTAGCTAGACCATCTGTGCTACTCTCTTCTCATGTTTAATGCTTTTGTGAAACTACACCTGCATATCAAACTGGACAAATTCACATCCTCATGACCAGAGAGAAGCACAGTTTTAACACTCTCGTGCAATATTCTCTGGCTTGCTTTTGCTATTTGTAGTATCACTAAGGAAACCGAACGTGAGACTGGTGATCTTAATTCAACATGTGCCTTCCCCAGACGTGATCTCAGCTAACTTATGTATCACTTAACTCCAGCCTATTCTTTCCTATACAAATACTCATGAAATCAGGTTGAACTGGAAGGTAAGCGATGATAACTATGACTGAGTAGATGTTTATGTCCAGTACATGAAGAGCTACAGTGACCTCTAATGGCAGGCTGCCAAGCCTTTAGAACTACAGTACCTGTGATGCTGAGCAGAGCACATTGTATATTTGCTATAAAGATAATGAATCACATCCAGCACTCCCTGGAAGGTCTCACAGCACTTTACAACGGTAGAATGTAATTACCTACTGGACACGGAGGCAGAGGGATATGATGTGACTCACCTAAGATCATGCACCCGCCCTAGAACAGCCACTAAGGATATTCAGGGCTTCTGTATCCCAATCCAATGCTTCTTCCAGGTGAACCTGACAATAAACCATACTGGACTAGATACAAATAAAGCCAATTCTGTCTCAAATATAGGTTCTGCTCTACCCTTCTGTGGCAGCTAGCACTCCCTTTTCAAAGCATTCACTTTCATTTCTGAATAAAATGATCACTGTGTGCCAGTGCTTGCTGTTGGATAGTATCTGTGGAAAGGAAGAGTTTTAGTTATAGAAAAATCAGGAGGGGGTAAAAAAAAATAAATTAAAACTCTTTACTTTTGATCCAAATTACTCCAGGCGTGACCCTGGTTTCCTCCTTAGCATACAAGCCAACATGGGTATGGGATGAATTTTTCATTACAATAACAACAGGGTATGACTAGCAGTTCTCTGATCTTGATTTTTTATGCACTTATTTATCCTCACAACTCAGCTGTTTTCTCAGAATATGTGACCTTCCTCAATTTAGAGGTGGAAAACTGACGCAAGGTTTCACACTCAAAGCCAAGCTCCATGATCAGCCACACAGCTACAACTCACACTGGATGCAGTTTGAAGTTAACCGATTCACACAGGCAGCGAAACATGAGGCACAGGAGCAAGACAGCTTAGCATGCAATAAAGGAAGTTTCACTAGGGCAGCATGACCTGACATGAAGAGAGAGCAGTGCACCTGCATTGAGACAATCACCATGACTCAGATGACATGCAGTAATTTGTTGAGCCACAGACAATGTGAGCGTTCATTCAAATCCAAGCAATTTTCCCATAGTCACAAAAGAACCACAAAGCACAACAGAATCCAGAATTTAACAGTTTCCCAGAACCTCAAATACTAAGCCCATGTTCCCCTCTCTCACTTGATAATGAAAAATAACATTCAGAATGGCAGTATTTCTCTAATTGCTGCAACATGACATGTTTTAAAGTATTATTCATTTAAACAGCTCCTGAAAGAATCAAATCTGTACTAATACAGATTAATAGAAGATTTGCAATAACAGAGCTTGGAAAGATGTTATTTTCTTAAAAGTATTCTTAACAAAAATTAATTTTCAGCTGTGTGTAGCTAATTCCAGGGCTGTTCACCGCAGGATTTCTTGGACTTCAGAAGTAAATATATTGTAGGCCACAGTGTACAGGACTAGACAGGACCTCAGTCTGGCAGTTCCTACACAAGGCAAAACTTCCCCATCATAGGATTTTCTGTTGTATCAAAGTACTTATTCAATCTCTTGAAAGGGAAATATAGAAGAGCTTTACACAACTGAGAATCATTATTCAACCTTGCAGCATAAAGCTGTTCTGCACAGGTAAGTGATCAATGGGAAGAAAGCAAGCCTGAGATTTCTGGTGACATTTGGGTTCATAATGCTCATTCCATAGCATATGTACATCAAAGCAGGAGATTGTCAGTCTGAGCTCTATGTCAAGCACTAAGAGAGCTGTGATTTATATCAGTCAGAAGTCAGATGCTTTCATCACAAAATTATGTGAGGCCATGGATTGTCTGGTGCCATGAATTGTCTGGTGCCAGCATTTAGAGCACACTCTAAATAGTATGCTACACCTTGTTATTTACGTACAGTCCTTAGTGTTTGCAGGAATTTAGCACTTAAGAACTCCCAGTGAAATTCAGCCATACTGCAGAGTGTGTCTGCCCTTCCTATGAGTCAATTCCCTGGTCAAAGCCGAATATTAGATGTTTTCTCAGCCAAAATATAGCCATCACTGTTGAATCTTCCAGAAATCAGAACCTGCAAGTTTCCACAGATCTTGCAGAAAGTAAAAAGAACGATGGTAGCAATCCCAGCATTTGCCAGTTCCAGCATTCATCCATACTGCTTTCCAGTTTGCTCTAGCCCAGCAAATGTGTGTACAGTGCAGTCTGGTTTGAGTCAGCCCTCAGCCTTTGCTAGGAATAGGCAGCCATACTGTCAAAATATCATTCTGCAGGCAACATCAGAGCATGCTCCAGTTAAAAGCTCAATCTTACTTTCCCTATATGCAAAGCTAGTGGGTCTTGTAGCAAACTGTTACCCTGAGCAGTAGGTAGCGAGTGGCTAGCAAGGACAGAGTGGAATTAGTGCAAGTTTCTATAAAATGTGTTTCTGTTAATATAGTTTTTTGTGTGCCTAGAGATGTCACAATTTAATCCCCAGGAAGCTCTGCCTCAGTGTCAGGTAGTAAACCCTACACAGCTGAGAAAGGACCTGTGACAGTGGAAGGACAGGATCCTTAGCTTTACAGAAAGGGGTAAGCAACTTTAGTTCAACAGCACTACAAGGGAACGGGGTGACTTGGACCAGAAAGTACCCATTCCACTTTACACTGCACACCCAGAGCAGCTACTGCATGTGATCATGCAGCCACATAGTGAAAGACAATACTCAGAGAAGCCTACCTCTGGGTTTCAAGTGTGCTCTAACTACAGAGATCCTACACAAAGCAACAACTGCACAGTTAACACCCTTTCAGGTATTCTGCTCAAGAAATCCAGGTACAAATTTTGAGATACAGCCTGAAAAAACAAAGAACCCCTAGATATTAAAGGTGGAAGCTGATTTCCCTCCATTTCTCTTGTTACAGGGGACAACTCCTTTCCAACAACAATTTCTCCCACATCTTGTTCTTGGTCTGGCTGACACTTGCATCACTTGGCAAGTACCCACAGCTGAAGAGGTGCATCAGATTCCATGGTTATCAATAGGCATACAATCATTTTCACAACAGTGAGGCTGACAAAACGCCCTTAGTAACTTCTGGAGTACATGTGCGTTGATGGCACTCTGACACTTTTAGGCAGTATTAAATATCTCATAGAATTGGGCCAATAGCCAGGGCACAGATCTGGCACATGGAAAATAATAAGTGGAATATCTCCTTGTTACCACAGCAACTTGAGAAACACCGTGAAAACAATGCATATCCCTGCAGAATTACTGAGGATAAACAGACATACGCTTTTGAAATATTGAAACAAATATTATGATGCTCCAGAACTGAAGAATAAATCCTACTTCATGCAGATGTGAATGTCAGAAAGCCAGATGTTGTCTACTGATACTGAAACTTCTTATAATTCCCTAAAATATGCTGGATAACATACATGGAACTGATTGTGCCAAAGCTTAAAAGAACAGCACTGAGAGTTACACACTAAACATGGGGAAATACTGACTGTATTTCATATCTTATTCTTAACCAAGCTTTTGTACTTTTTTTTATTAGGTGTATTTATTTACTTCTATGGATTGTGTGGTAGAGACCTCATCCTACCATCTTAGCAGGCTTGATTCAAAGGTCATTAAAGCCAAAAGAAAGAACTCCATTAACTCTGGTGAGTTTTGGCTCTAGGCTTCAGGTAAGATCACAGTTGAGCCAAGGGAGTCAATGAATCCCTTCTATCTGAAGTCAAAGAAGGATCAAAGACAGTAGTTTGACAACCTCTTCAGCTGCACTCTTCATGGTCCAGACTTAAGTGACAGTACTCTTTGTGGAAGACCAGAGTCTTGCAGCCTCTGCATTTATGAGAGATATTACACAAACTTGCATAGGATCTAGGGGGTTTTCATATGTTGATATCTGCCTTCTCTTTTACTATAAGATATTCCAGAAGTAATTTGTTTATCTATAAAATGATCTTTCCCTTAAATAAAAATACTTTTCATGCCCATTGAAACTTTATGATAAAACTGGCTAGTATTGTAGACCTCCCTCTGATACCTACCACAGAGGACCAAGGTTTCAGACTCTTAGTTAAGAACAAATTTTTTTTTCCTTTGGTCTTGGAGCACCAGCCCTATTCTCTGGAATTTAGCAACAATCACAAGAAATCACATTTCCCAGTTTAAAAATAAAATAAGGCTAATTACTTATAGAGAAAAGATCTTAAAACTAGAGATGCATTTTATTAATATTGACATAGTATCAGATTAGATTTTCTTGCATTACAGAGGTTGTAGAAGAAAACATCTGAAGACTATGAACAAGAACAGGCTATGTTCACACAGCTCCACATTACTATGTATGAAACAAAAAGCTCCTAATTTCTTGGTGCAAAGATGTTATTATCCATGCTCTAAACATGCTATCCCTCCTTATTCATATTACGAGAGCTTGCATCAAGATAGATATGGATTTGTAATGTAATACCAAGAGAGAGAGGTAGTTGAGTGTCTGGAGATAGCAGCTGTGATGCAGAAAATCTGAAATTAATACGCACTCCAGCAAGTTCATCACAATGACTGCAAAGTAGAAACTATAAACTAACTCTTGGAGGTAAAAAAATATAACCGTAGTAAAAAATACAGTAAGAACAAGAATATCTATGGTCAGAACCAAAGTGATGATGTATAGTGCAAGACTTTTGGCTCTTGCCTCCACCCAGTGATGAGGCCAGCTTCATTTTCTGGATCAATAGATACTACAGCAATAACAAATTCAGTCTACCAAAAATTCTCCACTGAGATAATCTGACTTTTATGTCATAGTCAGGGTGGGGGCACATTCAATTAGAGGGCAGAGCAGAATCGCTACCCAAAACTTGAAACAAAGCTCTGGGAGTTCATGGACTATCCATTAATATTTTCTTCCCCAATAGCTAAAATTGCTGTTTGCATTTGACTGACTTCAGGTATTGTTGTTATTAAAGGTAGCTATTACCCAAAATCCAGGATATAAATAATATCAAGCTGTGAAGAAGTCTGTGGCCCTAAAGAGTTCTTAAACCTGTGGCTATCCCCAGTGATTGAAAGGAGTCTCAAATAAGCATAAAAAACTAATGATGATAAATAACCTGCGACAGGTTCCGTTTACAAGAAGAAAAGCCAATATTTCAAGGCAATCCATCTATGAACTGTTTCATGGTAATGGTAAGAGAACCTGATGGCATAGCATCATTGTGCTTATTGCTATTTGTCTTGATTTCATAGAATCCAAAATTAAACAAGGGCCAGAAAGGATCCTAGGAGGTCAGCTCCATCCAGACAAACACAATGCTTCAGATCCCAGACCATTCTTGTTTAATCCATATCTGGGCTTTGCTGCCTTTCCGTAAGAAACCTTTGCTGGGAATTGCAGTTAGGCACAGAACAGCTGTTCCCACATACTCTTTGCTGTTTCACACTGGTGAATCCATTCCAATCTCCCCAGATGCTTCCCAGAGGCTAACAAAAGAGGATGGAGATCACTGCAATAAGTGGAAGTGCAATAAGGGGAAGTGGACCACTGAGAGATCAAGTGAGATGCCCAAAAGCAAACACACAGTCTGCAGCAGAGCCAGAAAAAGAGTCATTGAATCTAAGCGTTGTCAGGTGCATATTGAAAAACTGCAGTTGTGTTTCCCACTGGAGAGCTTCTGATCATAAACCAGTGATCTAAGAGGAACGTAAATGCCACATGCTGTTAACAAGGTCTGTTGCCATCACAAACATACATTTATCTAATCACCCTTACTCTCAGACCTGGATTTTTTCACTGTATGTCAGTAACATGTCACAACAATTACCAGAATTGATGCCAAAGAAAGTGTTGCTTGGGATTGCTTTGAATAGCTCAAAGCTCTGCCTTGCTTTTTCTTTTATTATTTTTTTTTTTTTTTAAATAGCCTTTACCTGGTAGCTTTTGCCTTAGACTTAGCAGTTCAGTAAGAAAATACACTAAAAAGAGTTTATTCTAAGATACACAATGAAGTCCTTTTTAATTTAAATATACTGATTCTTTAAGCAAAATAGCAGAGAAGAAAAAAAATATTTGTTTTTGTCATAGACGAAAACTGTGGTGACAGTCACACACCTCAGGGGAGTAACTCTGAGACAGGTCTTGGTTTCTTGCAGAAGCACCTGAGCTGGGAACGGGGAGTGCCTGGTACACAACATTCTTTCTCTGCCTCCAAGGAAAGAAAGCCAGGACAAGGTTTCACTCTAGACTTCCAACAAGACTCCACTTCTTCCCACTGGTGTTGGAGAAAGTTCTGGGCCTCCAAGACACTGACCCTACTGCATTCAAGGGTCCCGGGAGCACAGCATCACCCTCACCTCAGATCATCAGAGCTTCCTCACCAGCAGGGATCTGTCAGTAGAGCTCACTGTAATGAGTTAAACCTGAGAGCAGAACAGCACGGGACATGCTCAACACATCAGGGGGGGTTTTAAAGCAAAAGAAAATAAAGCAGATGGTGAACAAGGAGGGATAACTGTGACCAATAGAAGGAGTTCAAGTTGGCACAATAGGCACAAGGAGCAGCTTCATGCAATGGAGAGTAGCAGTTTTTCCCAAACTAGTACTAAGTGAGCAGCCCCTGGTGCCAGATCTAGTCAAGCCACAGTCTCAAAGTGAAGTCCCTGAACCTCTTGCTCAGAAAGAGGATGTCTAGCTTTGGGCTGCACATCAGAGATAAGACCAGGTAACTGGCTCGAGCCAGCACTAACTGCAGCTCCTGAGCTCCACCATACAGCGCAAAACATCCAACCTGAAGAAAGGGATTTAGTGAACACAGTAAAGGGAATCAGAGCCATGAACTGAATCCCATGGAGCTGTAGCCAAATGGAGTCAGAGGAAATTGTGCAGCACTTTACATCCACGGATCTCGCAACATTTTGCAAACCTTCATTAACCCTCCACGCTGCTGGGCTATTCACTTTCAGGTATTCGTTCCCCATGAAATTCAGGGGTAAGCAGCCTGCTGTGGGTGGTGCAGAACGAATCACTGGCAGAGCCCAGGAGACAAAACAGCAGCTCAGCTCTGCTGACCAGACACATTAACACATTTTACCTTTCATCGTAATATCACAAGGTAGAATGCAGCTTACTGTCAGCCTGGAAAAGAAGGAAGAAAAGTTTTCAGTGCCTCTGCTGTCTTGAGACAAGCAAACACAAAAGGCCGGTAGAGGCAACCTGTATCAGGCAGCAGGCAGGTGTAGTTAATAGCAAAAAAATCCCTCCATATGGACACAGGCCTGAGCGTGCTCCTTCCTGAGAAAAGGCCAAGAACTGCCTTCAAACATTTCAGCAACAGTTAACAGACTTCCTGTTACCATTTGCCTTTTTTTTTTTTCCTGGCTTATCTTCTTTTAGACTGTAAACTTGTGAGGCAAGAATCAAATTTAAAGTCCATCTGAGGAATTCAGTTTATCGGTAGGGAAAAAAGCCCCGATAAACAATAATCCCACAGAATAGCTTATTTATATTCTAGATAAAATGATACT